>NC_134643.1:185267812-190067812 GCF_030463565.1 Pelecanus crispus
GGAAAGGAAAGGAAAGGAAAGGAAAGGAAAGGAAAGGAAAGGAAAGGAAGGAAAGGAAAGGAAAGGAAAGGAAAGGAAAGGAAAGGAAAGGAAAAGGAAAGGAAAGGAAAGGAAAGGAAAAGGAAAGGAAAGGAAAGGAAAGGAAAGGAAAGGAAAGGAAAGGAAAGGAAAGGAAAGGAAAGGAAAGGAAAGGAAAGGAAAGGAACAGGAAAGGAAAGGAAAGGAAAGGAAAGGAAAGGAAAGGAAAGGAAAGGAAAGGAAAGGAAAGGAACCTCTAAATCTCTGTGAAAAGTTTCAGACTCATTTGATAAGTGAAAACAAACCTGCTATTTTGCTGGCGAGACCCAGTCTCTAGATTAATTTAGATAAACTTGTTTGGTTTGGGGCTTTTTTCCCTATACAAAGAAGCAGATTACAGTTAATTTTGCTACATTCCAGCGATCTTCAAACTGCATAACTTGCAGACATTAGTATCTAAAAAATAAAATGCGAGATGCATAATGGCTGTATTGGGTGTGGATGACAAGTTTTTGGCAGGGGGACCTGCATGGGCAGCATCTGTGAGGAGAGGCTGGGGCTGCCCAGTGCCAGACACAGCTGATTCCAGCCAGCTCCAATGGACCCGCCACAGGGCATGGCTGAGCCCCTCAGCCAAGGTGGTGGCATCTCAGTGAGAACATATCTAAGAAAGATTAGAAATACTGTACAGGCAGTGAGGAGTGAGGAAAAAAGTGAGAAACAATCCTGCAGGCACCAAGCTGAGAGAAGAAGGTGGTGGGGAGGGGAAGAGTAGGTGCTCCAGGCAGTGGAGCAAAGATTCCTTTGCAGCCCATGAAGGACCACAGTGGAGCAGATTTCCACAGTGTATCCCGTGGAGACTCCATGCTGCAGCAGATGAATATGCCCTGAAGGAAGCTGCAGCCCATGGGAAAGACCCCATGCTGGAGCAGGTGAAAAGTGTGAGGAGGAAGGAACAGCAGAGAGAAACTCTTATGGACAACTCACCCATTCCTATCTCCCCTGCACCACTTGGGAGGGGGAGGTAGAGGATTCAGGAATAAAGGAATGAAGCTGAACCTGGGAAGAAGGTGTGTGTGGGAGAAGGTGTTTTATTTTTTGTCTTTGTTTCTTACCATCGTACTGTTTTAAATTAACAATAAATTAAATTAATATTCCCTGAGTCAAGTCTGGTTTGCCTGTTACAGTAACTGGCAAATGAGCTCCCTTTCTTTATCTTCACCTATGAGCTTTTTGATCTTGTTTTCTCCTCATGTCATGTTGAGGAGTTGGGGAGTGAGAGGGCAGCTGGGTGGGCATCTGGCAGCTTGCCACGGTCACCTCACCACAATGATGAAGCAGGGTGAGCGATCAGTAGTCCAGTACATGAATTCACACATTGCCTTTCTTTGACCTGAAAATAACGGTATATGCAAAGGTAGAAAGTATAAGAAAAAAAAGAGTGTCAATTGTTTTCTTAAGATCTGAAGGGAAAAAGCTTTCAGTGTGTGGAACAAAAAATATTTTTAGGAAGCTACAGTTGTATTCTGTAAAAGACATCAACTTCTGTTTCTGTAGATTCAGAAAATTTTACTGTCATTTAGTCTAACCTCTTGTATAACATGGGCCATAGGATCTCATTCAGTGATTTCTGCAACTAGTCTTTAGCCAAGGAGTCCTATCTTGACTTTTTCTGATTTAGGTCTACAATTGACTTTCTCTGTTTATAAGGTAACTTTTATTTTGGTTAGAAATAAATATTAGCTGGTGAGATTTAAAACTTTCGGATATTGTTCTTTTAAACCTCACTTATCGTCACTTTTTATTATTCTTGGATGATTAGTTCTTTGATGCCATGGAGATGTCTGCCTATATGTTGCTAGTGACTCACTCTTTCTTGTAGTCTCTTGGTAATGTGACAAGCAAAAAATAGCAATGTTTATTGTTATTTCTTTCCCACCAATCCAGGTATCGGTACCTGATTTAGCCTACCATTGAAAATGCCAACCTATAAAAATGCCAGCTCTTATTACACTATTGTGGAACTTGAAATACTGGAGTGATATTTAGCTACTAAAACTTATTATTTTAGAAGAGTATCTCATACAGTAGAGTGTGGTAACTATGGGCAACATTTTCTAATAGACCAAATATATATAGTAAATCTAGAAGGGCTGAAGAGTGCAGATCCACTGTCATTGGACAAAAGTCTGTTACTGAATACACAAAATTTCTGATCCTATTAAAATAAGCTGTCCCTAACTGCAGGCTGCGTAAGTCTTCATTTAATAAAAAGGCAGAAGCACATTTTTCCCATACCACTCTAGAAATCCTAATCCCAGCATATAGTGCATTTCTTGATTGTTTAAAGAACTTTTAATGGATAGATCAGGAGAATAAAAGAATAAGCAAATGGAAAACATTATTCTCATGCTATCTTAGCAGCAAAATTTGAGCAGTCCTGAAGGAAACCCTGTGCATGCGCATACATCAACAGAAAAGGCTGTGGATGGCAAATTCATTAACAAAAAGTTAAAAATAAAAGTCAAAGCCCCCTTGGATAATTGCTTTTGTTACCTGGTTTCACAGTTGCCATTTTCTCAAACAAAAACGAAGTACTCTTCTCCAACATAGACTTTTGGGACAACAGAGATGTTCAGCTATTTAGAAACCTAGCAAACTATTCCCAGAAATATTGCAACTAGAATGTTTTTAACTTTCAGGTGTAACAAAGGAAAGAACCAGCAGAACAATAAATATCACCATCCATTTTAAAATTTTAGGTGAATGTATAAATTTGAACTAAGTTAATTGTGATCATTGTCTCTGTACAATGACACTTACAAGGCAATCGGGTAAATTAAAGGCGTTATATGATACGATACGATGAAAATCCTAAATTTTTTCACTGCTTTCCAATGAGCAATCTGCAGTTATTTATGTAGTGAAAAGCCATTTCACAAATTCTGTGATGAAAGCAGCTGTAGTTCTTTTAAGATCCAATTGGCGAGTGGACCAAAACCATTCCCTCAACCAAAATTACTCCTTCAATTGATTGGCCTGATTGGTGAGTAACAGCAGCCCTCACTTGGTATGCAGCAGATGAATGATGCACTTCAAGTGATTCTTTTCTCCACTGACTGTAATTGAATCTTTGAATGACACAGTCAGATTTCTTAGTTTGCATTGTTGATTTCAAGAGCTGGATGAGATGAATCCCCTGGCCATAGTGCTCCACAAATTCTTGGAAGACATTAATAACAATTTAGTTGTAGAGAAGGTGCAGAAAACATCTTGAGGATGTGATTCTAATTAATAGATTTTATTCTAATTAATAGAGAACTGATTGGAAATATTGAGGTTGGACCTAGTCAGGTAGACTAAGTATGAAATGTTTACTTTCCTAGTCTTCAGAATTGGAAAGAGGAAATGCAATAGAATCGAAATAGGAAGGTAGGCTTGAAAAGAAATGGGAATTTGTATGAAATACTTCCCAGAAGCTGTGTCACCTTGTAGAGGAAAGTTTGAAGTGTTATGAGTGATCAAGCTGGCCCCATAAGTACAGCACTTAGCTCTAGATCTGATATAATATGGGGACTCTGTTGCAGTGGGAAACAGGCTGTATCTACACCAGTGAAGTAAACATGGCCGGGAATATTTCCTGGTACTGATGTCAATTAACACCATATAGCTTATGTGTAGCTTGCAAACTGAACTTCCAAAACTGTGGATGCAGGCAAATTGTCTATTGGACATGGACCCAGTAAAGTTGTAACTCCCAAACTGTGCTCAGGAATGGTCAGCGCTAGCTGGAATGTGCCAAAACCCTGCCAGGAGATTCTCCAGCAGTTTGTGAGCACAGAGAATTGTGTTCCCATGCCTGCGACTGGTCCTATGTGTAGCTGGATTTGTAGACATAGCCTGAAGATACGCGGTGTTGGCTGCAGTGTAGGACAGGAGGCTATGTAGTGGGGATGGACAGTGTAAAGCTTACTGCAGTAATTTTGGGGGAACTATAGAAAGCTGAGGGAACCAAATCTGATATAGTTTTGTTCAAATTACTGAACTGTGCCTTTGTATTGCCTCAGACAGTATAAGATGTGGTGAGCCAAATCAGTGCCAACAATATGTAAAAAATTATCAATATGAGCAATAGGTGTCCTATGTCCTATTTTATTTAGTAGCAGAGATGTGGCTGGAAAGTTGTGGGGGCTTTTATCAAAAGGGGTTTTAACAAAAAGGTCATCTATCATGAGGTTAATGCAGTCTGTCAAAAACATCAGCACAAGAACAAATCTCATCCTTGAATGAGGACGAATGGGTTAGAGAGAACTTTAACCAATTACAGGATTTCAGATTGTCTGGGACTGTGAGTTTCAGCCCACACTATTTAAGGTATAAGATGAAGGAATCTGAGAAATATTAGCAATTATTTTTGAGAACTCATGAAGTCCTTTTGAAAATACATGATCTTCTATCAGAAGTCTGGAAGAAAGCAGTTTTGGTCTCATCTTCAAAAAGAGGAAACTAGGGAATAATACACCTGTCACCTTAACTTTGACACCCAGGACAAATACTGAAGGAAATATTTTGAGACACTTATAAGAAAACAAGATGAATTACAGCCAATATGGATTTATTAGGAATCAAACAGTTTCTATTTATAAAATGATGGAGGAATTGTAAACAAAGGTAACATATATCTTGATTTTATCAGTGTCTTAATCAAATTGGGCAAGGTTATAAAAGAATGCAAGCATAATAGCAGATGTAACCAGGAAGTATAACCTGGAAAATATGAAACAATCTCTCTACTCTGTTCAGTGCTGTATAATCTCAGTAGGAATACTACTTCCAGTTTTGGGCTCCACATTTCCAGAAATACTTGGGCAACTGTGAATGGCCAGAGAATAGTTAAAAGAATAATTAAGCATCAAATGTTTGGTCTACAGGATCGAATGAGGAAACCCTGACTAAATTAGTATGTGCAGTTCAAAAAGAGAAAAGGAAGGCTGAGGAGTGAATGCAGTAAGCCGCTTCATGTGCATAGAGGTATCTGTAAGAGTCAACATAAGATTTTTCTTTTGAAAATTTAATTGCACCAAGGAAAACTAGACAGTAGGAAAATATTTATAATTTAAATGCTAAACCTTGGTATGGATTATTCCAGGGATTCAGGAGCCTCTTTAACTGAAAAGCAGACAAATGTGTCAGTAGTGACTACATCTGCTTGATGGAATACTTTACCTTTTGAGTTCCCTTCTAAACTTACGATTTTATGAAGTACTGCGGCCTTTCATAAAGTGTCATCTTATATTTCTGTGAATACCCATAGGAAGCTTAAACCTGATTTTGCATTCCTCAATTCCTTTTTTGTCTGTGTTGTTTTTTTAACTCAGCCTTCCCACCTCTTGGCATGTTGTGATGTAGTTTAATAAACTCAAAATATCCTGAGGACCAAACTGAAACTGGTTTTTGTTTGTTGTTTTTTTTAGCTTACTTTCAGGTTCTACTGATTTAGTGCAGTACAACATACCTGAAAAACTGTTATAAGTGTCTTGACTTTAGAGGCAGTACTAAAAACCTGGTCAAATATAGTGCAAATAGCTAGTGAGATCTCAGTGGAATACACTTTCCTAAAATATGAAGAGAAAAAGTGATGAAATAGAACAATTTAAGTTAGTTGTTGAGAACTGATGTAGACAATTCTTCCTGTAGACTGCTTATGAAACTTTAATTAAAAAAAAAAATCAGAAAACCAAACCACCACTTTTTAAATTATATATTTAGATATTAGGAACATAATTTCCAGCTTGTAATTGATTGTGCATATTGCATTATAAATTCTGGTTTCTCATTAGCTGTGTGGCCTTTTGTTGAGCAGGAAAATACAAAATGACAAATCAGTGATGGCTGTAGCTCCCAGTCTTTAGATAATAATTTTCTTTCCAATTACTTCCTCCTTCCCTTTATTGAATCATATGGTTGAAGCGACCAGCTACACAAGGTTGCAAGAGCTGGTGGTGGACAAATGATGACACTAGCAGCTGTGCAGACCTGCAGCTTGTAAGGAACTCAAAAGCAGCTGCAACATTAAGCAGCAGCCAAAGTTTGAAGTGTCACTGAGCACACAGAAGAAGTAGTACACATACAAGAAAAGCAACAGACTACTCGCATTTGACTATTCCTTCATGAATGGAAGAATTTAGAATATATTTGGTGAAATATATTTTTGAAGCAGAAATACATAGCAGAAAGCTGATGGTTTGAACCAAAACCAAGAACTTCCCACTTTTCTTTGTAAGACACTAGGTAATAATGATAAAAACTAGCATTACATCTGTACTCTGCATGAATCAAATTGACCTGGGATAGTGAAAGCATAGCTGAATGAGAAAGTACAAGGGGTTGAACGCAATTATGTAAACAGGAAGCTCAGGCAGATGTTTTCTAACATAACATCTTATATTGATAGTATTGAGTATTGATACTACAATCCTATACACTTCATTTTCTGACAGAAAACTGTTTTTATGGTAGGGGGGTTGGGGGGGATTGGTGGTTTTGTTTGTCTATTTTGTTTTTCTTTTTCCCAACATGCGATTAAACAGATACTGAGACTCTAAAAGTTTCTAGGGAAATGGAATTGTCATTCTCTAGTCAGCACTACTTTCTGGAGTTATTTGTACAGTAGTTTCCAAGTCTTGATATATATTTTTGTTTCTTTAAAGGCTCATTGTAAAATGTTTTGAATACATACAGTCCTATTTGAGGTCAAAAGTGTTTTCCATCATGCTGAGGACTTTATATATCTCTGCCAACTCCTGAGCTCATGACTGCAAAATATCTTTTGCTACAGCTGTTGAAATCAGTTTTACAGCTTGCTTGACATGATTTCTCATGCAAAAAGTGAAATGTGGCTATCTAAGGAATCAGTAAACTTCTTTTTTAACATGCATTCTGTTTTTACAATTCTTTGACCTCCAGCCCTAGTGTAGTTTCACTGCCTACATATTTGGTAGCTATAGAGTATTTAATGCCAAAGAAGAAAGGAAAAAAAACCAAAAAGCTTTCTGCCTTATTTTGTGTTCTAGTACTGTCACTAACTCTTACAAAAGAAGCATCTTGCAGTCTGCACATAGGTCTTGTAAAGGAAAAACATTGTTAACCTTTAAATACTTAGGTAGTTCATAGAATCATAGAATACTTAAGGTTGGAAAAGACCTTTAAGACCATCCAGTCCAACCATTAACCTACACTACCAAGTCCACACTAAACCAGTCAAGGGTAGACTAGACTAAATCATGTCCCAGAGTACCACATCTACACGTTTTTTGAACACTTCCAGGGATGGTGACTCCACCACCTCTCTGGGCAGCCTCTTCCAATGCTTGACAACCCTTTCCAAGAAGAAATTTTTCCTAATTTCCAACCTAAACCTCCCCTGGCACAGCTTAAGCCCATTTCCTCTCATCCTATCGCTAACTACTTGGGAGAAGAGACCAACACCCACCTCACTACAACCTCCTTTCAGGTAGTTGTAGAGAGCGATAAGGTCTCCCCTCAGACTCCTCTTCTCCAGGCTAAACAACCCCAGTTCCCTCAGCCGCTCCTCATAAGACCTGTGCTCCAGACCCTTCAACAGCTTTGTTGCCCTTCTCTGAACACGCTCCAGCACCTCAATGTCTTTCCTGTAGTGAGGGGCCCAAAACTGGACACAGTATTCCAGGTGCGGCCTCACCAGTACCGAGTACAGGGGGACAATCACTTCCCTGCTCCTGCTGGCCACAGCATTCCTGGTACAAGCCAGGATGCTGTTGGCCTTCTTGGCCATCTGGGCACACTGCTAGCTCATGTTCAGATGGCTGTCAACCAGCACCCCCAGGTCCTTTTTGGCCAGGCAGCTTTCCAGCCACTCTTCCCCAAGCCTGTAGCATTGCATGGAGTTGTTGTGACCAAAGTGCAGGACCTGGCACTTGGCCTTGTTGAACCTCATACAGTTGGCATCAGCCCATCAGTCCAGCCTGTCCAGGTCCCTCTGCAGGGCCATCCTACCCTCCGGCAGATCGACACTCCCACCCAACTTGGTGTCATCTGCAAACTTACTGAGGGTGCACTCAATCCCCTCATCCAGATCATCGATAAAGATATTAAACAAGGCTGGCCCCAAAACAGAGCCCTGGGGAACACTGCTCATGACCAGCTGCCAGCTGGACTTAACTCCATTTACAACTACTGTCTGGGCTCGGCCACCCAACCAGTTTTTTACCCAGTGAAGACTATGCCCGTCCAAGCCATGAGCTGCCAGCTTCCCAAGGGGAATATTATGGGAGACTGTGTGAAAAGCTTTGCTAAAGTCCAGGTAAATGACATCCACAGACTTTCCATCATCCACCAGGCGGGTCACCAGGTCATAAAAGGAGATCAGGTTGGTCAAGCAGGACCTGCCTTTCATGAACCCATGCTGGCTGAGCCTGATCCCGTGGTTGACCTGCACTTGCCTGTTGAGCGCACTCAATATGAACCGCTCCATAATCTTCCCCGGCACTGAGGTCAGGCTGACAGGCCTGTAATTCCCCGGATCCTCCTTCCGGCCCTTCTTGTAGATGGGTGTCACATTGGCAAGGCTCCAGGCATCAGGGACCTCCCCTGTTAACCAGGACTGCTGATAGATGATGGAAAGTGCCTTGGCAAGCTCCTCTGCCAGCTCCCTCAATACTCTCGGGTGGATCCCATCCAGCCCCATAGACTTGTGAGCATCCAGGTGGCATAGCAGGTCATTAACTGCTTCCTCCTGGACTATGAGGGCTCCATTCTGGTCCCAATCCCTATCCTCTAGCTCAGGGGCCTGAGTACCCTGGGGATGACTGGTCTGGCTGTTAAACACAGAGGCAAAGAAGGCATTAAGTACCTCAGCCTTTTCCTTGTCCTCAGTGACAATGTTCCCCCCCACATCCAGCAAAGGATGGAGATCCTCCTTGGCTCTCCTTTTATTGCTGATGTACTTATAAAAGCATTTTTTATTTTCTTTTACAACATTGGCCAGATTAACTTCTTGCTGGGCTTTTGCTTTTCTAATTTCCTCCCTGCAGGACCTAACAAGATCCCTGTACTCCTCCTGAGTTGCCCACCCCTTCTTCCAAAGGCGGTAGACTCTCCCTTTTTTCCCTGAGTCCCCGCAAAAGCTCCCTATTCAGCCATGCCGGTCGTTTTCCCCGCCGGTTGGTCTTATGGCACACGGGGACAGCCTGCTCCTGCGCCTTTAAGACTTCCTTCTTGAAGAAGGTCCAGCCTTCCTGGACCCCTTTGCCTTTCAGGACTGCCTCCCAAGGGACTTTCCCAACCAGGGTCCTGAAGAGGCCAAAGGCTGCCCTCGGGAAGTCCATGGTAACAGTTTTGCTGCCCCTCCGCTTGGCATTGCCCAGAATCGAGAACTTTATCATATCATGGTCGCTAAGCCCAAGACAGCCTCCGACCACGACATTTCCCACAAGCCCTTGTCTGTTAGTAAACAGCAGGTCAAGTGAGGTACCTCCCCTGGGAGGCTCACTTACCAGCTGCATCAGAAAGTTATCCTCCACACACTCTAGGAACTTCCGAGACTGTTGCCTCTCTGTTGTGTTGTATTTCCAGCAGATGTCCGGCAAGTTGAAGTCCCCCACGAGAACAAGGGCTAGTGATTGCGAGACTTCTACCAGCCACTTATAGAATGCTTCATCTACCTCTACATCCTGGTTGGGTGGTCTACAGCAGACTCCCAACAGGACATCCGCCTTGCTGGCCTTCCCCCTCATCCTTACCCATAAGCACTCTACCTTGTCATCACTACTGTCGAGCTCTATACAATCAAAACTCTCCCTAACATACAGAGCCATGCCACTGCTTCTCCTTCCCTGCCTGTCCCTTCTGAAGAGCTTATAGCCCTCCAGTGCAGCACTCCAGTCATGAGAGTTGTCCCACCACGTTTCTGTGATGGCGACTATGTCATAGCCATCCTGCTGCACAAAGGCTTCCAGCTCCTCCTGTTTGTTGCCCATGCAACAAATAAGTTGCTGCTTTCTGCTTCACCAAAACCTTCTGAAGGAAACTTCCTTACAAACTGTTCTTGAAAGTTACACAGGATAATGTGTCCCTTAAGAAACCAAAATAAAGATGTACAAATACTGAAAACATTCTATTCTTGAAAATATTATTAAATCTTCTGCACAGATGGACTGAGAGTTTAATTACAGCAACCTCTGATTGTCATAGACATCACTTTTTTCTTAGAGATGGAGACACAGCAACAAAAATATCCATGAGGGCCTAGTTTGACAGTTCTATATCAGTTAGGATTGCAACCAGATGCTATTTCATCTATGTCACCCAAATATCCAAAAATTTCACAATATCCTTATTACTGTAGGTACATCTATTTTTAGATATCTAACTGGATATTTCAAATACAGCAGAAAAAAATGCCAATATGCAAAGGCCTAATTAATGATGTAGTTTGCTGCAAATGATGCTCTGAATACTTGCTTTTTGGCATATATGTGGAGAAAACATACACACCACTGAATTCTCATTTGAGAATTCTCACTGTTGAGATGCTGCATCTCAACTGAAGAGCTCTTCTGCAATAGTGTTCTAGTAATAGTCTAGTAATAGTCTATGGTCATGTATACAGAATTGCAGTATATTGCCATGTATTTTTCTGATAAAGGGCAAAACACTCTGTCAAAACTGGAATGAATCTTATTATGGTGAATATGAATACAAATGACATAATATACCTTTTGTTTTGATTTTCTTCCCTACCACATATAAAAACTCTCTCTTTGCTATTTAAAAAAAAAAAATCTAAAAAAATGGAATTTAATGACATTGTTCATAATGGGAAATATCTTTTTGAAAACCATAGGTAGTGAATAATAACTTAAGTAGGCAGCACTGTGCCACAGTGGAGCAAAACAATAACTGTTGTGAAGAAAAGCACTCAATAATGTAAATACCATTCTACTGAGTTTGTGGAATAGTACATGTGTAATGTCACAGCAGGTGGCATTTTAATTATCCTCAAAATAATATACAACATATACCATCTTTTGGCTTAATCACATGACTACTTATTTGTAGGTCCTACTTATATATATGTGGGTCCTACTTGTATTACAAGAATCAGTGGGGATTTGCACTTCCCTTCAGCTTCTACAAGATCCTGCAATAATTAGGAAATGTTTAAATGGGTGGATGCAGACAGGCTGAATTTATTCCAATAGTTCTTTAAGGTGGCTGGATGCAAGACAGTTGTAGTGTGGAAGCCAGTTACTTCGATGTGGCATTGTGAATGAGCTAGTATACCCTACTATATATACAGGATAACTTTTTCTCAGAAATGTTGACCTGCCATCAGCATTTTAATTTGTTCACAGTGAGTGAATGGTGACTTAGAGTCAGGATTAAATGCTCAATTTCTGAGGAAAATATGAGGACAGTTATGTTTTCAGAATGCTGATGAAAATTCAAATTACATTGGCTAGTTTATGCTATTCATGATAAGGTAAACTGAGTAGAAGGAAGACAAAGTTCCACTGTAGTTTCTACTTTAACTTTTGGCAAACTCCTTAATCTAGAAAAAACACCGAGTTTCGTATGTAAATCTTGAAAACAAGACAAAACCAAGTCTGATTGTGTTGCTAAACAGAGATGGGGCTGAGTAAGTGTTTCGTGTTCAGCATATAAGCTTGCACAAAGACCATTCTGCACTTCTCAGACACTTTATTTTTAAATGCAGATGTTTTGTAAAGTTTATAACTTTAAGTCTTTCATATTTTCATTTCTCTATCCCATTTAAAAGGATCATAGTGGAAGGATTTGACATTATTACATCTCCTTTGTGTTTTATAGATGGGACTTATATAGCCAGGTGCTTCTTGTAACCACTTTCAATCATTCATTTCTGAAAAGGCAATTATAAATTCCCTATCCATGGTAAACATTTAACCTCTCATGTCAGCAGGGCCTATCTCATTGTCCTAAAGAGATTTTAGCTGTGTAGTGCAGGTGGATTGTATTAAGTGTTTCAGCTCCCTGGAAATTATATGAGCATCCTACCAACATCAGTCTAATCAGAATACTATTTCCACTCTTCTGCCTTAAATAGTCCAGGATGTGTATAGGGAGGGGAAGAATTGCTTTAACAGATTTCACTACCAACTGTTCCTCAAATGACACAAAGTGACATTGCTAGTGAATAGAGGGTGCTGACTGTTATCTGTGGTTAATAGCATCTCTCAGTAGCCCCCATTCAGCTGCCAGTTAGCACAAAGCCACGTCTGCATGACTTTTAAAGGGTCTGCATTAATACACCCAGCCAATCAATGGTTTCTGCCCCTTCCACAAGGACACTGGTCTGTTACCATTACTAGATGCTGTCAACAGAAAATGACACAGGAGTCACAAAAGGTAAAATGGTGTCAATTTAATCAGAGAGCAGACAAAAGGCAAACAATGCTGCCCTGGAAAGGAGTATAGCAAGGAGACTCAGAGGTTGGCATAAGCCACACTCAGCAGGTCCCAGTGAAACCAGATTGAAATTCAATGATACAAAATCCAGCAATGTGACACAGACGATGAAAGCTGTTGTTTCCATTCAATTAAAATCAGTGACTGCTGCTGGCATAAAATAAATTTGACAAAATACCAAGAGAATCTGTATTGTAGGTCAAACTACTTTCCTTCTAAACTGAAAGAAAATAACAGTGGTAAATGAGTTAGTGCAATTGTTGTCTAAATGACATGAAATAATAATTTAAAAAGTTCTCATGCAATTTCCTGTTCACTGTGAAGTTAAACAAAACTCTACTGATTGAGATGATTCCACCATAAAAACTAAGCAACTTAAAGTGTTCACATAGTTATGAAAATGGGCTGTAAGAAGTTTAAGATTCTTCCTTTTGGAATTCATACTGTGTTGTGCACACAATTTCTCAAAAACTTGTTTATTTTCAAGGATTTATAGAAAAATAACATGATATCAGTTCATGTTTGTGTAGAAAACTGAATATATGGCTTATTATCAGACCACATAAGGCTTTACAGCCAGTCTAGTTATACATTTCTTTAACGTGCGTGTCCTATACTGTCAGGATACTGTAAGCTGACTGTATGTCAACACAAAGTGTGCAGTTTCCTCCTTCCTCTCTGTGTTCTTTCTTGCAAGGAAACCTTGGTGCTTGGTCAGGGCAAGACCCCGATAGTGTCTGATCTGATCTGCCTGGGTTAGGAGGACAAATCTCACATCAGGAGAATGAATCTCGCATGTTCTGCAGCCTAGATGCAAGTTTACAAACACTTAGCCTAAGGTTCTTTTTGTCTACTGTTGAGCATCAAGCAAAAATTTCTACATTTCTTTTCTAGCTGATATAAATTCAAAGGGCTATTTGATGTTCCCAAGCTCTGGATCGATTAGAGATGTTGTGTGTCTCTCTCCATGAACTACACAAGAAATTGAAAGCTTAGTTTTCTAATATTAGGTGGGATAACTTTGGTCCTTCACGTATGTACGTAAAAAACAATCATGTGATGAGCTATAAAGATAACTGTTAGGGTTCTGAAAACTCCCCAGAGTCTTCTGTCTTCCATGTAAGCTATAAAGGTGAAAAGAGATTAGAAATAAAATCTTGATTTTGTTGTAAATATGCACTTTAAAAATTAAGATTGCAAGCTGCTCAAGTTGGTATTAAAATCGTGGTCAGGTGAACCATCTGTTTATCAATTATTAGTAATATATGAAATCTTATATTAATGAGCTCTTTGACTTAATTCTCTGTTAAACTTTCCTGTTCTGTTTTACACATTATTTATTGGGGTATAACAAACACTTTTGAGTATTTGCAAAGACTTTTACATATATAGTTCCTTGACCTACATAATATGAGTAGAACTGAGCTGAGTATTCTGAAGACCTTTCTGGTTATCTGCATATCATTTCTGCATGTAAACTACTTCAAAAATAAATGAAAGTAACTGTAATCAAAATGAGTTTGTAAGATGCAAAGTGACGAGGGCAGGTGCCAGCCTGGTAATAGCTCTTCAGTAACATGGCATCCTACCATGAAAAACAGCTGGACTGTGATTTATGAATGAGGATTTGTTAAAAAAAAAATCAGTATAATCTTGCATAGACAATTAATCTGGTGGGAAGCCACCTAAACTTGGATCCAGTCTAAGGCAGACTGTTGCTCTTTTGAAGTAGCATGGTCACTCTCCTTGATGAGGGAGTAACTTGTGTTGTAAGTAGTTGAAGATATAACTGCCTAAACCTAATGTGTTGTTCAAAACTTATCCTCAGCTTTATTTATCTTAACATCATGTACCTGAAAGATAAGCAGCTATCATAAACTAGGTGTCTATGCCTCCTATAAAACAGATGGAAAGAGGTCTCTCTAGGAAGACAAACGCATCTCATACTACAACTTTGGATGAGATCACTTATGCCATGGAAGAGCACCTTTTGCTCTATGGACAGTAATTTTGTTTTTCAGCCCAAGCTCCTTATTTTCAGGAGCTTTAAAGTTATATAACATGAAATGGAAGCCTAATTTAATGATGTTCTAGTTAATTTCTGAGCAACATCAAGGTTTACACAAAAGGCAGCATTGTTTCCACTCTTGAGGTAGAAGTTTAAGTCAAGTCAAGTACATCCTGAAAATTCCTATTTCTGTTCTTGAATTATTCCTATCTTTCTTCTTGAATTCTTAAGGGAATCTAGATTATTAGTTCATATGGGTATCTACATAGCAGAAGTCTAAAGTTTTTAAGGTTAATCCCATCCTATGCATATGTTTGAGGAGAGATGTTACACTTGGTTTTAATTCAGATGTCAAATACTGTGATTGACTTCTAGACTTCTTCACACTATATTATTGTTTTATTTGCACTATGTTGAAATCCATAGGATGAGTTTTGATTTTTTATATTTTTAGAGTAGAGAATTAACTACTTTACTCATTAATATAGCTTGGACATTCAACAACTTAAAGGAAAGCAGTCTGGTCTAGTTTCTGATCTGATCTTTTCGTAGCCTTTTGTAAACTATAAATTTTTTGACCAGAAAAGTGTATTAAAATGTCAGAAAAAGAAAAGACATTTCAAAACCAGTAAGATGACATATTTTGTCTGTTTTCAGATGAAAAACTGCCTATTATTGATGCACTAAATGGTTTTTGGTTTGAATGGATTTATTTCTCAACTTTACTGACAACTCAAAGCGAAAGAGAATAACATGCAGGAGTACCTAAGCAATAAAACATCAAACTTTAAAATACAAGGGGACAGGGACAACCCAGCCACTTATTACAAACCACTTCTCTGTGGCTGCATTAAATAGAAGATTGTGCTTATACATGAAACTCTGCAGAAATAAAGAAAAAAAATACAGTTCAGGAGGTGTTTCTGAGTTGTACAGCTCAGATACACACTGCTCATATACCAAGTTATGTCAAAGCCTAGTTTTTGGCTATTTTGTAATTTCAGTATTAAACTTTACAAATTCTATTTTTCTGTAACTTCATTCAGTGAAAAATGTCATTTAACTAGATTCAATTGTAAATTACCTTCTGTTTGATCAAAGGAGTTGTTAAAATAGTACAGTACTGCAACTGAATATCCAGACTGGATGAAGCCCTAAGTAGCTAATCCGATCTCACAGCTGACCCTGTTTTCAGCCAGAGACCTGCTGAAGTTCTTCCAGCCTGAGCCATCATACAATCCTATTCAATTCTCATCATGACAATACTTTTTTATTCCTCCCCCTTCCAAGAATTACATAGAATTTCTGTAGTTCAAAAGTACTTTTTTATCTACACACCGTGTCATGAGATACATATACCTTGTTCTGTCTTTGCAATGCAAACTGTGCCAGACAACTTTATAGACAGAATCATCACTGAAATGTACAACTCTGCAAATCTACACATCACTATAGTTTCTACATGCCAAACAACATGGTATTTTCCCTCTCAGGAAACCATCCTGCATTCTATTCTTGCATTTACTTTTCCACACCTTTATGAACGCTTTTACAATAGTTGCCTCAAGAAAGGTAAGAGTTTGAGAATGTTATAGCAAAAGGGGAGGAGAATCTCACAGACATCTGTGAACTATTCCACATTATGAATGTGTCTCAAAATCTCTACAAGAATGAAAATGTAACAATTCAAGGAGGTAAAAAAGGGTCAAGCTGAGGGCTGTGTGAGGAGTTTTCATCAGTACAGGGGAGAAACAGGTCCTGAAACACTCACACGTGGAGGACAATAGTATTATTTTCAAGAGGTAACAAGAATATTGTTGTGGACACCATAGTCACCTCTAAGAGGATATGAGAGAATCTGTGTGCACAAAGAGGATCTGAGCAGAATCCTGGGAGACAGAAAGGCAAAATGCAAAGTTTGGATTGAAGAGGTACTTAAGACACATAATGATATGTTGACTTTAAAATCTTTATTCAGTTGGTTTTGTTGTAAAGTGATTCTATTTATTTCTGATTATGATGTCTAAAAAGAGAAGAAGTTTGAAACCATTGGTAATATGCTCAATGCAAAAGAAAGAGTTCTGCCAGTGAAGGGGTTTTCAGATGTGTATTGGGATGTCAGTGCTGGATTTGGGCCATTTATTTCTTTGAGTGGATTGCCTGCATTGTTTCCACTTTTACTGTTGATCCAAAACAAGTGAATTAATTTCTTTTCAGTAGATGCATCAGGCACACCTTTATTCTGGCTCTCTGATACTTGGAAATACGAGATACGCTGCCACTCACTTTTTCCCTGTTGGGACCAGGGAGATACCAGTTTTAAACTGTTGACTGTTAGCACTGACTTCTTTTTAATATTTAATAGTATTTTAACTCTACCTATTAGCCAAAAAAAAAAAAAAAAAACAACCCAAAACCAAAAAAACAGACAATTTTGCTTGTGGATTAAAATCCCATCTGAAGTAATTTATAAGAAGCAGGTGACATTTGTTCCTTGTGATGATGATGTACAAAACCTCCTTGAAAACAGTCAGGATCTAGTACTTCCACATATTCATATCCTTCTCCTTGAAGACGGCAGAAAAAAAGGGCTTTGCTAAATCTTACATCCATTTTTTGTTTCTCAGGAATACTGTAATTAGCTTCTATTTTTCCAAGTGCGCGAAGTAAAAAATCAGCTCTTGATGACAAAGTGTAAAAGCGTCTCAGACTTCAAATGAGTTTATCAGGTCAGTTGGTCACATATAGTCAGGACCTCCATTCAAGCTACCTTCTATGCTGCAGACACAGCAAGGGGTAAAGTGACGCTTTCCCCCAGGATGCTTGTTCAGGTTTCAGGTAGCTGATTCACACAAAGTTTTTCACACTCTATCTATTTTAGGACTGCAGTCACCCTAAGCTACTTAGAATCATAGAATGCTTTGGGTTGGAAGGGACCTTGAGAGATCATCTAGCCCAACCCCCCTGCAGTGAGCAGGGATTGAACCTGTGAACTTGGCATTATTAGCACCATGCTCTAACCAACTGAGCTAACCCGGCTGGTCTAACTATGGTCATTGAAAGACTGTATCTTATTCCTACAAGTGGTTGAGTCCAATTCTGACTGTCATTTCTGAAAGATTTTTCCTCTTTTTCTCTCTCTGGACAAAAATGTGACTAAGGCTCTAATGTAAAGATTTTTGTCCAATTTTACAGAAGGAATCTGGGTCCAAATGTCCAGTATCTTCTTCAAGAGCTAGGTAACAAGAAAGAAGAAATATCGAAGACTCAATTATGGAATATTTTTTCTAAATCCTTCATGTCTTTTCAAAGATAATGTTCATATGAGATTTTACAGACATAAAGTATTTTGTAAATAATGTACATTTCAAAAAATTGTGGTAGTCATTAGAATGGTTTCTACTTTCATGGCCTCCTTGTCCCAAGATATTCCTATAAATGGGTTACAAGTTCTCTCAAAGCTTGTTGCCTTGTACCAAAGGTGTGACAGCAAGTGTAATTTAAAAGCACATTCAAAGGGGGAACATTACCATCTGTGGACTCCCTCAGAAACATTCCTGTCTGATACTATCAAACTGTGGGTTTACACTATCCCCTCCAGGTCCCCCTGCCAGGTGTCTCTGCCATATTCCCTACACCTTTGGTCTAAAAGTGAAGATTTGGATTAGTTTAATAGGCCTGTCCTGAGCTTTGTCTTCAAATGAAGATAACCTAACACCTGCTGAAAGAATTATATACAGGTTACCAGAGATGGAATTTGGGTGGACAATCACTTTAACAAGAAAGAATGGTTTTCTTAGAATAACTACTTCCTTGAGCTTTCTTCCTCCTTCCATTTTATTTATAATGTACTAAGTGGTGTGAAATGCTTGCTGTATGGTGGAAATCATTATTCATGAGGAATCCACTCGGATAGATGCACAAACAGTACAGACTCTTTAAGAAAATGTTTTAAAGAATCATATGTACTATAGGGTAAGTAATTTTTAGCCCTGTTTAAGTAAGCGCTGTTCTGTGCTTAAGGTTGTTGTATATTGAATGAAGGGCTGAACAAACTCCAAAAGATCTTTCTCATTTCCCACTACCATGCATGCATGGGCAAAATCAGTCAAGCTAGGAAAATAAAGAGATAATGAGAAACTAAGCACCTATTTACATTCCCAAGAGGCTGTATTTGTTCAGATGTGATAGTTCCTCTCTAACTTTAGAGGTTAAAAGGAAGATTTCACCTGAAGTCCTCGGTGAAGGGTTATGGATCCAGAAGAAAGGAAAAATAAGAAATAAAAAAGAAAATAAGCAAAATAATCTTCTTCCCCAGAGGTGCAAAAAGTATAAAATTAGATTTTTTTTTTCTAAAACTCTCCAGCCAAAACAAGAAAAGAAAAAAAAAAAAACACAGAAGAAAAACTGAGCAAAATTTTAAAATGGGATATGCGAGAAAAAGTTGTTATTACATAAGACAGATCCTGTAGGTGTACAGGTTTTTTTCTGGACAGACATAAACTGACAGATACTTACAAACTTCTATAAATAAAACAAAAGCTTAGTAAACTGAAGGAGTAAAGAGGTTGGAGTTTTTCAGTATTGTGGAGTACCTTACTTTCATTTTAAAGCTAAAAACGTTCTAAAAAAATCTACACAGACCAGGATTTACTTTTTCTTTAAAAAAAAAAAAACAACCCAAAAGTTCCCAGAATATTCTGGTAGACTATTTAAGTACATTTACAGACAATCACTGCAACCACTAAGCGAATATATGGAGAATTAGCATCTGAACTTGAATGAATGCTATTACACATTTTAAATAGATGCCTAAATACCTTATGTGTTTATTCCAGTATGTTTTATTTGTTGTGATCTTTTTAAGTGTTGAGGTAAAAGCTTCTGCTTATTATGCTGTTTTTACAAAGCCATTTGTTAACCACTTCATGTAAAATCAATGAATATCAGTGGAAGACTATGCTGAAAATTACTGATATAATTTCTGAATAAGTGTAGGGATGTGAGAAGAATTTGTACGTTTTAGTTTTTATCTAATGCCAGTATTATTTGGAGGTGGGTAAACCAAATTTATATATTAGAACGTAATGTTATGGCAAGAACACCTAAGATGGCATATAACTTCTTCAGTTAGGTAACAGAGATGCACTAAATATTGTAACAGGCACATAGTACAGAGGAACACACTTTTTATTCTTTCACTGGCCAGTCATCCTCTGTTATTTTGTCCAAATCAAATCCTTGTCTGGCTTTTAAAATTAATTGAACTCCTCAGTTTTCAAAAGCCTTTTGTTTCGTCGATGTTTCTTCAACTTACTAAAAAAAGAAGATGGTGACATATTTCTATTCTATACAGCCATTCAGGAGCGATTACAGTATGTATTTGTCATAGGCTCTTGCTAATTGAAACATAAAGTGCAGATAGTGCACATCAAAAACACCTTTCCAGTGACTAAATTAATCCATGTTATTCAGAGTACAAACACAGTGCTAGTGGTTCCTTTAAGAAATCTGGCTTTCTAGATCAGTTAAACATCAAACACTCCTACTTTGCACACAAAGTGCCTTCATGATAAACAAAATATACCACTCAGATTTTATGTCTTCTGCATGTTATGGAATCTTTCTGTAGAAAGACTTTGGTGACGCCTCGTGGAAAATGGAAAGTTCTTCTTTTTTCAAGTAATTCTGCAAATATTATCAGGTATTTGTTTTTCCTCTCTCATTGTAAGATGCATTATCTAAGATAACAGCTGTTGTATCTCTGCTATGAGTCTTTCTCTCTAAAGGTAATAACCCATTATTTGTGCACAACACCTATTCAGAGTCATGGTGTATGCTACCATTTCATTCCTTTTATTATTTAAGGGCAGGAAGGGAGCATTAATGGCAGTATTTCCATTTTGGTCGCTGTAGTTGTAAATGTCTTTGTCAGTCTTAAAGCAATTTATCTAGCCTGAGTCATCCCTAGAGGACTACAGCAATGATTTTTTTCTTATCCTTCCCCCCCAGGTTATGAAATAAGTTTATAATTCTACAGTATAGATAACCCAGCAACAAAATCTCTATATACATGGGCTAAACATCAAGATAAGGCACAATTCCTGTATATGCTTGAGCATTTTACTTTCTGTGATGTGTACTGTCTTCGTATCTCTCTGTTAATTATATTTCTCTTAGATGACAGTTAACTGGTGAAAAGAAAGCGTGAAGGCTTGTGGGTGTGGGAGTGAAAGAACTTAACTCTGAATAAAATTATGTGCCTATGTTGGGTCAATTTACCACCCATACACTTCTTGCATGTAATGCAAAAAGAGAATGGAGGGTGTAAGAAAGATGAGAAAATTAAATATTATAAAGATACCCATAAAGAATCAATTTAAAATAAAAAGATTTTTTTTTTCTTTCTAACCAGAAAATGGGAACATTCCAAGGAAACAGAATTGTATATGTTGTGTATTTCTTTTTCTCTAAGCAACTTTTACTGGATATTATCAGAAGTAAAATTTGGGTTGGACTGCAGTTTACAGACACAGTATGGATGCTCTTATCTTTCTTGTCTGGACTTGTTCAGAATAGAGTATACTTGGTTTTATGAAAGATTTTATGTGAAATCTAAATATAACAATATAATGATTTTAACATGTAAATCAACTACGTATCTGTTTTTTGTTCTCTTCCGCTCCTCTCCTGTGCCCATTCCCAGTCAATGAAACAAAGGAAGGAAAGAGAGCAGGAAGGCATTGACACCACTGTCACAACAAAGGCAATTTTGCACTTAAAGCAGGAATGTACTTGTTATGCTTGAAGTATACTGTATACTCCCCAAAAGTACAAAACTACACTGTTTACAACCAGTACTTACTGTTTGAGATTTTGAGCATGGATAGAATTTTCTTAGAATTTACAAGTAAATTTGTTTTTTAGTATACGAGTTATTTTGAAAATTGATTTTAAAAATTTAGCACTTTCTATCAGAATTTGTCACAAATTTTTTAAATAATAAAATAGTTCTTCAGACCTGTTGCTTGACAAAATCTCACTGATAGTTACTACGCAGGTATTATATATTATCTGAATACTCATTTTATGATTATTTTTTTCTTTTTTTTTTTTTCTAGTATTACACATAAATGAGAATTTGGTTTCAGTGCCTTGAAGGACTGACTACTTTTTTTTTCAAAATGGCATTTAATTTAGTTTTTGGACACAAGAGCACTACTATTTTTGAGGAGATGTGTAGGCTTAATTTTATTTACTTTAAAATTGTTACTGTTTATGCTACTTTCCATTCTCTTTCCTTCTTTCAGATACCTTACCCAATTCTACTTTTTTATATATTATGGAAAGACAACTCTACTTAGTACATCTTTTTGTGTTCTTGAAGCAGAGTGTTATATACTCTGAAATTTTAATTTAATTCCTTTAGACTCTCATTGTACAGGATCTGGAAGGCTAGAACCTTTATCCTTTTGATTTCAAAGGTTCCAGAAGTTCAAGTTCTTCCTGCTTTTGCATAAATAGGTGAAAATGAGAAAGCTCTGCTGCAGTCAGCAGTTCAAAGATAGCTGATTAGGTTTTATAGAGAAAAAAACATAGCAATGTCAATCTGTGAGCTCAATTCAAGTTTCCTCTGACAAAAGCATCAAGGTTAGCTGAGCAGAATAGAAGTGATAAGAATATAGTTATCATTCTTATTATCCATTTGTTATTCTTACCTGTTATCTGCTGCATATTGCTAATAGCAGGAACTTGACAGAAAAGAGCCAAGGCATTGTAAAGCTAAAACTCTTTACTATTTTGGTAGAACAGTTCACCTGACTAATTGGTTTCTTGGTTCAGCTTATTGTAGATAATGCAGTGGAAGACACAAATGTTTTCTTACCAATTTTCAGAGTACTGTAGTTAAAAATATTAGCTTTTTTATTTGGGGGAATCAATGACGATATTCCTTTGCTTAAAATTATGCATTTCTTCTTCTGATAGTCATTCTGATTAGGTTCCTTCCCTTCAGCTCTGTAGAATAACTCTCTGTCAAGAGATGCTGTAGAGTAACTTTCCAGAATCAAGGATACTTCATGTCATTCCCATTTTTGACCTTAGGTATACTCTTCAGGTCTTTGGCACATTGAGAATTTAGTAAACTTGAAAAAAACTGTTATTGGAAAGTGTCATGGGATGTCATTTCCAGATATCATTAGTTTTCAAAATGTCTTTTCAAGTACTGTTATCCATGATGCTAATGCTACTAATTTTCAAATCAAAAGTGTTGAAGTTATACAACACTTAGTGAAAAGTTTTAATACTATAAAATGTTGTTTCATTAGTAATTCCTTCTTTACATTTAAAACAATATCAGATTGATTACTCTTCCTTTTCTTCTTGTTTATCTACAAATACATTTTTTAAGTTCATTTAGTGCATTTATTCATAAAAAGATTCTTTGGAAATGTTCTAATAAGTTAAAAAAATTATCTGAGTTGTTGTCTTGGTTTCAAGTGTGATAGAGTTAATTTTCTTCCTGCTAGCGGGCATAGTGCTGTTTTTTGGATTTAGTATGAGAATACCTTTGATAACACACTGATGTTTTAGTTGTTGCTAAGTAGTGTTTACACTAGTCATGGACTTTTTAGCTTCCCATGCTCTGCCAGGTGCACAAGAACCTGGGACAGAGCAGAGCCAGGACAGCTACCCAAACTGCCCAAAGGGATATTCCATACCATAGGACAGGTAGACGTGACACTTTGGGACATGGTTTAGTCTAGTCTACCCTTGATTGGTTTAGTGTGGACTTGGTAGTGTAGGTTAATGGTTGGACTGGATGATCTTAAAGGTCTTTTCCAACCTAAACGATTCTATGATTCTATGATTCTATGTCAAGCTCAGTATACAAACTGGGAGCAGTGGGCCGAGGGGGGCAGCGATCACTGCTTGGGGGCTGGCTGGGCATCGGTCGGTGGGTGGAGAGCAATTGCATTGTGCAATTTTTGTTTTATCATTATTATTATTATTATTGTTATTGTTATTACTTTCTGTTCCTGTGCTCTCCTATTAAACTACCTTTATCTCAACCCACAAGTTTTACTTTTTTCTTTTTTCTGATTCTCTCCCCCATCCCACTGGGGTGGGAGAGCGAATGAGCAGCTGTGTGGTGCTTAGTTGCTGACTGGGGTTAAACCATGACAGTTGTACTTTTTTTTGTAATTTGACAAAACGGAAGGTATATCTTACTGATTCTTATACATGACCATTTTTCTCTCTAGCTTTCAATTAGTTTTCTACATCTATCTGATTTAGACATGTTTTGTAATAGGCTGGAAATCCTGTACAGTTAATACTAGTACTGTTTCAGGTGATCTAGTTAATGTTGTTAGCTATAATGACTTAAGGAACTTTCCTGGATAAAAGGATTGGTTGAATTAAAGACAAAGGAGGCTGCTTCAGCAATGTGAAGCCTAGTTAAAATACTGCCATTCCTGTAATGCTTAATGGATACTACCAAGTCTAGTCTTCATCAAGAAACTGGAGAAAATCATTGTCTCCCCAAAGTATAAATATGCACATTTATATGCATCTATGTCACATGTGGATAAATATTTCATTTGTAAGCATAGTGTCCATATAAAATAAGGAAAAAAAACCCAAACCAAACCCCAGACCAGAAAAAAGAACAGGGAATAGTGCACTGAATTTTGAAAATCCAAAATTAATAAACGAATCCAATATGTGTGTGCATGTTTGTGTATGTTTTCAGGTGAGACTTATCTTTAGCACTGTCTTAGCATTGTCAGTTCCGTACAGAGAGTGAGAATGCAGTAATGCAAATTTATTTTCAGTCCATTTTGGCTTCCTCCTTCCTCTGTTGTATGGTCATTGTACACACAAACGTAGGAGAGCTCAGAGCTTAGAAAAAACCTTTTTTGATGTCCAGCAGAAATATTGTTTGCATTTTCCAAGAACATTGCCACCCGATTCAGTAATGAGATTTTATCTTGTGGTACTTATTCAATTTTCTCAGCAGGTTGCTGTGTTCTCCATGATCAGCAACAGCCAGCTCTTCACTTCCATAAAACAACATCTAAGCTCCATAAAGGATCCATTTTCTGTAGAATCCTAAATACAGTCCTTACACAGAGGAAGCACTGTCATTACACACCATCTGATAAGAACATCATAGGAACATCATCTGTTCCTCTGGCAGGGTGGGGTAGTATCTTTAGCCTAATCATGTAGAACTCTGATAATTGAGGTCTCAGCCTGGTCACGGTTGGTGTCATTCTTCTGCAGTTTTTTAGCAGGTAGGAATAGTACAGCTGTATTGCACCAAAAGCCAAATTGTACCAAAATGTACAGAAGTACCACTCAGGAAATGTTTTTGATGTTTTGCTCATCTGCTCATTTCTTCTTGCTTGCTAATAACAGTTGCCAGAGATTTCTTTCACCTTTCTTCTAACCTTTTTCCACTTTAGCTTGTTAAGATTTTTTTACGTTTTTCTTTTTTGCCGAGATATAAGCTTCTCCATGAAAGTCAGAAGTTTTCATGGAAAATGCTAGTTACAATAAAACATTCTAGGCTTCGGGCTGAAATTATTAATTATAGAAGGCCACTCCATAGAATAGCCACAGGCTTAGTGGTTCAGTCAATCATCTCAAGAGTGAGCAAAATTTTAATATCTACACTAAGTTACTTAAAGCAAAAATTAAGTTTGGCTCTTCCTAAAGCCAAGCAAGTACCTTACATGACACTGTGTCCTTGAAGGGATTGTTTGCTTTATGATAAATTTCAGTTTTATGCTGGTGGAAAATGAAAATGAATTTCAATCTCTTGACATTATTTATGTGAAACAGAATTCTTGTTTACCAGACAGTTTTAATATTTCTGACAAAATTTCCTTATTTACTTCCCACAACCCAAACCTATGGTGTTCTCCTGCATTCTGACAGCTCAAAAGCTTATTGTTCATCTTTACCCTATAATAATTCATATAACATTGTTCTGGGTTTGAAATCTAGTGCAGTCCATAGTTCTTTTCTGATGTAAATATTCACAGACTCCTTTTCTTTGAATCCAGATAAAAAGTGATATTCACAACATTCTTACAGTACAATGGAAAAATAGAAATAAAAGAGTATTTGACATAAGCACATGAAACATCAGATTCTGTCTAAGCATATCTAAGGCATAAATCCTACACCTCCACTGACAGTTATGCTTCAACCTCCAATTCCCCAAATTAAGAGAAATTATACAAATGAGGCAAGCAGGAGAGACAGAGTTTTCATTTCCTTTGCCCAAATATATTACCATTTGGAATGGCCAACAGTATCCCCAATAGTCACTAGCTGCTTCTTCACAGGTCTCACATGGATTCTGTATTACATCTGCCAGCTTCTTATACCTTGGATATCTCAGAGGAACTCAGATGACACTTCAAGCTTCTGTTTAGGCTACTGGCTTGGGTTCTGCATATTTATTTCTTTTTGACCAAAGATCATGTAGGAACATAACCCTAGAATAGAATTCTTTAGTACCACAGTCAGCTAGGTCATGTAAATCTTTCATGTACCCCTCATAAGTGCAATTTCATTCTGAAAATGTTACTATGATGTAAAGTTGCAGTAAGTAGAGAATGGTTATTACATATTTTGATATTTTTATTTTTTAATTACAGTTAGTAATTCTAATGGTAATTATGTAATCTTATAATCACAATAACATACACTTAGAAACTACCTTTGATATCTGCATGTGTCATGGTTTAACCCCAGCCAGCAACTAAGCACCACACAGCCACTCGCTCACTCCCCCAGCCAGCAGGATGGAAGAGAATTGGAAGGGTAAAAGCGAGAAAACTCATGGGTTGAGATAAGAACAGTTTAATAATTGAAATAAAATATAATAGTAATAATAACAATAATAATAATACTGTAATGAAAAGGAAAATAACAGAGAGAGAGATCTAATACCCAAGAAATACAAGTGATGCAAATGAAAACATTTGCTCACCACCAACTAACCGACGTGCAGTCAGTCCCCGAGCAGTGGCCCCTCACCTAACCTTCCTCCTAGTTTTATTGCTGAGTATGATTTCATATGGTATGGAATTTCCCTTTGGTCACTTGGGCTTAGCTGTCCCAGCTGTGTCTCCTCCCAACTTTTTGTGCACCCCCAGCCTACTTGCTGGTGGGGTGGGGTGAGAAGCAGAAAAGGCCTTTACTCTGTGTAAGCTCAGCAGTAACTAAAACATCTCTATATTATCAACACTGTTTCCAGCACAAATCCAAAACATAGCCCCATACTAGCTGCTGTGAAGAAAATTAACTCTACCCCAGCCAAAACCAGCACAACATGTAAATTTAGAAAGTCAGTAGTTTAAATCAAACCAGTTAGTTAGTATTTGAAAGTAATGTAAACAAGCATGATTTCATATTTAAATAACAGTAGGAATTTCCATGGCTTCTAAGTATTCAGGGAGACTTTATTCTTAATATGAGTTCCCAATGCCAAAGGAAAGTGCAATTTATAGCTGCTGGGACATAAAGCATCTGATATGTTCTTTTTTCCCTATTAGGTCTTTCTTTCTATCAGATACAAAAGCAGGGGTTTTTAAAAATCATTTTTGACAAAATGTCTCAGTTCAGAAAACTATACTTACTTTTGTCTTTCTCTTGCCTTACAAAGAGGACTCCACAGATTTTCTTTCTGAAATATCCTCTAAGCCACAGAATAGGAATTTCCTGTGTTGCCTAGGAAACAGCTCTAGGTAACCCAAAAAGCCACAATTAGTTGGTATAAAAATGTTGACATGGAGAATTATACTGGTACAAGTTCAGAGTTTTAAGTGTACTGGCATATATTATGCTGATGCAACCGGTAAAATTTCTGCAAACATGGATTGTTACTACTGGTAATGGGCATCTCTATATTATGAAGCTTTCTGTTGGGGCCTTTGTCAGAAGAGCATTGAATAACATTATGGACTCAGTGGACAGTTGCCAAGGAATTTTCTGCCAGGCAGTTTATGAACTGATTATGGATCCTTCATAGGCTACAGACTAGTTCAAAAGGATCATTACTTACAGGAGAATCAGGCCAAAAATTTCAAGTATCTACTTTTACAAAAGCATCAAGATCAAATGAATCATGGATTCACCAGTTAATGCAGCTCCAGACAGAGCACTGTGAATCTGGTAGATGCCATCAGGATTTCTTTGTATTACCATCTCAGGTGATTTCCTCAGGACACATTTTACTTGCCTGACTGTTAGCATCTAGTGTCCTTTAAAATGCTCTAGATCATACCCCCTGTAAGCCCCCTGTATTATTTGCCAGCCTGTTTGGATGTCCTAAGTACCCTAGGGCATTTCAGACAGTATCAGATAAGTAAATTTAGGTAACTGAATAGATCCCAAAGTCAAAATATTCAATGGAATTTTGAGCCATTAGACTTCACATTAGAGATCTGTTCATTTCATTTACTACTGTGCAGGAGTCTCATGTCATTTCAGATGCCCCATGGAACTCATTTCACCTCCAGCTGCATCATGTCTATCAGCCTCTGTGGATATCTTGGACATTATAGTGACACCAGGTGCCTGTGTTGTCTAAACTCTGCCCTTGATTTCTAAAAGCTAGAAATCTGTGTATGAGATAGTTCTTTTGGTGACCCATTCAGTGCTCACCCATATTCACCAAGTGTCATTTGTGATGCCCTTCAGCTGCCTCGCTGCCAGGCATACCCTGCAGACTCAAGAAGTTGTATGTCTTCCACAGGTCTTCTGACATATCTACTAATGCATTTTGGAGGTTTTTGATACGCTAGGTTCTCCAAAGATGCTTAAACTCTGTGTAAAATCAATCAGTGGAGAGAAATAATCTTTCCAGGTGCATTGATCTGAACTGTCTGAGACACCAGTGAGGATGAAACTAAATGAACCTAGAGGTGATTTTCTCAGAACTTAAATACAGAACACACAAGTTTTTATCACTGTTTCAAATGCTGTAGGATATCCAAGATTTCCATGTGTGGCTGATAAATATGTCTTGGGAACTGTGGGAGACCTGTGTCCTGGAGTAGCAACTGGAAAACAGTCAGGGTAGCCAAACGCATTTTTAATGGTACTGCAAATGGATAGCTGACTCAAGACCATAACTTTTAGAAAACGAAGCTAGGGCAGAAGAATCCCACCACTGGCCTAGTGGAAAAAAGAAGGCTGAAGTTGACTGGAATTGTGTGAATTGTTGAAAAAGGACTGAACCTTCAGTCTTTCAAAGAGAGGGCTTTCATGACTGATTCCAGGAGGGGATTAAGGCTGGTGAAATCTGGCTCTTCCACCTACCTGTTGGTAAAATATAGATCGGTATAATTTCAGATACATCATGCTCCTCACTCTTCCCCGTTGTGTGAATTATATTCTGAGAATATCTGACAACACTGTGGTATGGATGTGTGCAGATAGATGCAAATTTCTCTGTGTTCTGATGTGTATATATCCTGGGCTGATATGGCTGTAGGCCTTCTAAAATGAAGCTGGTTCATAACCAACTGGTTTGTAGCATATGTAGAGTAAGTCTGCATCTTTCTACATGTACATGTGTGTACCTATACCCTCTTTCATTTCTATAAAAAGGAGAGGTCTGATTATGGCAGAATTTATGAAAAAAACAGTTTTGAAAATAAAATGTGAACTAATATAAGACCTTCTGAAGAAAAAAAACTAAGTTTTATTATAAATGGGGAAGGAGTCAATAAAAGGGATAATGCTGAAGCCCTATAAATGTGTGTTTCGGTTAATGTAGATGTCCTTGAAACATTTGGGATGAAATATACAGTTCCTATACTAAGATTTTTTAATTTTACTTAATCTTTTTGATGGCTGTATCACATAAAATAATTTGTCTCTGCTGTTTCATGATGTGTTCATGGCACAAAACATACAAAAATTTATTTTCAAGAAAACATTGAAATACTACAAAAGACATTCAGATATTGTATCCCACTGATGGTTACCACGTTCAGAAACTTACCTGGGACAAAATCTGGGATTTTGTTCACTTTTTGTAATAATTTCTATGTTCACTCATTAGTTTTAATACGATTATTTTTTACTTTTTACTATGCTTGCAAAGCAGTCTGTGTGGGAGTGTGTGTAGTGTGTGTTTGTGTGTGAGAGGACTAGAGGAAAGAAATACAAACAACCTTTAAACAATTTTGTGAAAAGTAGCAAAATAACACATTTTCTGGAGACCAAACTGACTGCTGGATAGAACATCTTGGTACTCACCAGAGATGCATAAATCTTTTGAAATTCTCTCACTAATCATTTATTGTGTTCTAGTTTTTTAGTATATTAAAAACATATATAATAAAGTCCAGAACTAGTCTTCTTACATTATATTAATTATGCCCATAAAGACCCCTATGGGAGAGTAAGCCCTGATTAAGTACCTCCAGCATTATTAGCTATAATATATCTAACATACAGTTGGCTTTAACTATTTTTTATACATACAGAATTATGGGCTTGGAGTTTCCAACTCCTCTAAAAATTTGTTCAATTTTTATTGGTTAGTAAAAGTAGCATCATGCATTTTATTTTGAACATGAAATATATCCAGAAATTCTGTAAACTTACTTTTATCATAATTGCCAAAATGTTGTCCCGGTATATGTAGACTGTAACAAAACACTAGTCACAGAGCTTTGCAAGAAAACAGGTCACAAATAAATTATTTTTAGGATGAGGATATATTTCCACTCTACTACTAAGAACAGGTTGAATCTTTCATCAATATGTTATTGGATCAATTAATTTACATATAGTAACAATGTTGTTAGAGGAGGAAACCAAGAAGAATCTTTGGTTATGTAACCATTGTACTGCAATACAAGTACAATGTCTAGAAGGCTCTGGCTAAATTAGTCCAGAGGAATTCAGAGCTGTTGACAAAGTAGTAATAGACAGACAATTCCTATAGGAATTTGCAGTCTGGATTGCTTCATAGCCCTCTTTTACATAGCAAGACAGACCAAGTTAGTAGTTTATTTTGCCATACAGACAAAAATATATGATATGCTTACTAATATATGTGTGTAAGCATATAAACATTAAAAGAAAATAGAAAATATATTAAAAATATGTTTTTATGAATAGCCAAGGCTTTCCATTTAAATAAAAGCACATGTTTCTGGAATTTTTTGAGACCTAATCACCCTCTGGAGAGGTATATCTGTTTTAATAGATTAGATAGGGCAATTTCAATTATACATGTTTGTACCTAAAATTAGATAAGATCAATTGAGGTCAACAAGTAAAACTGGAGGTATGAATCACCAACTGTACATGCTGCATCTGTACAACTAGAATGAACCTTGTCTTTATCTATATGGGTTTTTTTAAAGACTTCCTTTAAAATATGTAATATAAGTTATTTCTCCTTTTTTTTGTGAAAAACAACACTCCTCAGCTTTCATCAGAGTTGTCCTGTGTTTTGGTTTGCAGTAGTTTGTTTTGTCTTTTGTTTAGCTTAAGAAACTTTGGCAGCTCAGAATGTTTCTTTCTTCGTAAAGCATAGCACATCTTACAGTTTTATATAAACAACTATTAGTAATAAAAATATAGCTATATTTTCTATTAGTGCTAATATTTACCAAGGGTGAAATTCATTCTCTGTTTCTTAGAAAGCCTGAGTGATAGGCTTTTGTATAAAGCACAGCATAACCAAGATGAGAGTATACATAAATACGAGAGGTTATTAATAGATAATTCAGATATTTTGAATTTTACTGAGAATAAGTCAAAGACAGTAATACATGTATTTTCATTGTCTAATCCTAGTGTACAAGTAGGCTCACAGTTCTTAGGAAATGAGGTAGTTTATCTTTATTCTTAGTACAGCTCTAGAGATTCAGGAAGAACTATTGTCCTTGGTTGTCCCTCCAGTCTTGAAAGTCCATAACTGTGAATGCAGATGAACAGGCTGAGTGTGTACAAGGGCACAAAGACTTGTTACAAAAAGCAACATATAAAGAAATTGATATAAGAAACATGACAGTCCTTGAGGACAGTAGAGAGATCATAACAGAAATGGTATTGTACTTAACAATATTTGTTTCCTGTGCCTTGGGCAGAATAATTTTTCTGCTGATGTGCTCAGTGAGAGAGACAATACGATCTTTTCGAGATCTTTCACTTGTAATATAAGACTTCTTGTTAACATTTTTTTCCCCAATACAAATTACCCAAATACAGCAAATACGCTACAGTAATAATTTCACTTTAAATAAAGTTCAAATTAATAAGCTGCCTGCTTTCATGACAGAACACTTTAAACTTTTACTATCTGTTGTCTTGTTTTTAACTATCATGGCTTTTTAAACAATGCTTTGGAAGTAGTCTTGTATTGGGTTTGCGTGGCAAGGCTTTGATAACAGAGGAGTTATAGGGTTGGCTTCTGTGAGAAGCTGCTAGAAGCTTCCCCTATGTCCAATACAGCCAATGCCAGCCAGCTCCAAGATGGACCCATTGCTGGCCAAAGCTGAATCAATCAGTTATGGTGGTAGTGCCTCTGTGATAACTTATTTAAGAAGGGGAAAAAACTGCTGTACAACAGCACCTGGGAGAGAGGAGTGAGAATATGTGAGAAACAACTCTGCAGAGACCAAGGTCAGTGAAGAAGGAGGGGAGGAGGTGCTCCAGGTGCCAGAGCAGAAATTCCCCTGCAGCCTGTGATGAAGACCATGGTGAGGTAGGTTGCCCCCAGCAGCCCATGGAGGTTAACGGTGCAGCAGATACACACCTGCAGCCCATGGAGGACCCCACACCGGACCAAGTAGATGCACCCAAAGGAGGCTGTGACTCCATGGAGAGAACCCCACACTGGACCAGTTTTTCTGATAGGACCCCATGGGGGACTCACGCTGGAGCAGTATGTTCCTGAAGGACTGCACCCCATGGAAAGGACCCATGCTGGAACAGTTCATGAAGAACTGCAGCCTGTGGGAAGAACCGACAATGGAGAAGTTTGTGGAGGACTGTCTCCTGTGGGTGGGACCCCATGCTGGAGCAGGGGAAGAGTGTGAGGAGGAAGGAATAGCAGTGACAACATGTGATGAACCAACCGCAACCCCCATTCACCGTACCCCTGTGCCACCCTGGGGGAGGAGGTAGAGAAAATTGAGAGTGAAGTTGAGCCTGTGAAGAAGGGAGGGGTGGGGCGAAGGTGTTTTAAGATTTTGGGTTTTTTTTCTCATTACCCTACTGTCATTTTAATTGGCAATAAATTAAATTAATTTCCCCAAGTTGAGTTTGTTTTGCCCATGACGGTAATTGCTGAGTGATCTCCCTGGCCTTATCTCAACCCATCTTATTTTTTCTCACCCTGTCCAGCTGAGGAGGGGTAGCAATAGAGCAGCTTGGTGGGCACCTGGCTTCCAGCCAGGGTCAACCCACCACAAGGCTGTTATATAACCCCACTTGACCTGAGCAACTAGTCCAAGTTCAGGATTCAGAGCATTGTTTCTAGTAGGAGAAGAAATTGGTTAAACTGAATCAGGAGTTTTGCTTGTTTATAAAAGAGGTATGAAGTTTTTTATCCCTGAACACAAGATGACTCAAACAACAGGGGACTTTACTTTTACTTCCTATACCTTTTCTGCTGGTCAACATACAGTTCCCTAAAAGCTTCCTCCTCCTCCCCGCCAAATTCTGTTGCTACTACTTAGCTTCTGCACTTACCTATGATTATTTCTCCACTTTGTCTCTCTGCTGGCTCTTCTACTCATCCACTTACAAATAAACTTAGAAATTCTCAGTGCTGCTCTCATCCCATTTAGGTCATATTGTTGAACAAATTTCATGTACCTTGTCTTGACCACAGACTTCTGCCTACTGCAGACATTTGAGTTTCAGAAAGCATTATTGTTTCTACAGTAATAAATGCAGGACACTGATTATGCCCACTAGTTTCAACTGTATTTTCTTTATCTCAGATAAAGCTTTATTCACATTTCTATAGCTGAGTTACCAACTGTAGCTGGGTTTACTAGTACATGACTGGGACAAGTAATCAAGCTGGCTACATAAAGAAGGCTCAAAGCATTAGCTCAATCATTATCAAACTTCTGGGAACAAATGGCCTGTTTCACTTAGCACTTTTCCAGAAGATACCTTGGCACAGTTCCTAGCAGAGTGCCTTTCAGGTACTGTTAATATTAAGAAAGTGTAGATGTGGCTACTCACTATAAGGGAAAAATGGAAGGAGAGCAAAATTTGGTTATGTGATCTGGACCTGTCACTTGGTGAAAAGTTTTCTGTTTTGTTTTATTTAGACATAAAGGTGTGAATATATAGCTCAGGACTAGAAATGGCAGTCTATATCTGTAAGATCTAGTGCTGTTCACATCATTTCTTCACGGGTTTATCTATAGAAAGCGAAGCTTCACATCTGTCCATTCACTCTGCTTTATCTTTCCACCCCACAGGTAGATGAATGTGATAAACAAAGCAGGCGGTATCCGTACTTAGATTTCTGCTAAGTTGTATGAATCTGTCTAGAGTGGGAGAGTCAAGTGGCTATGTCTGAAATTCCTTTTGAACTGAAACCTGTCATCCTGTCTACTGTTTGTTTTTTTTTTTTCTTCATTCCAGTACTCAGATTTAGCCCTTGTGGGATGGTGGGACAATCCAGCAGAAACACTTTATGTGCATGATCCCCTTTATCATAGTCTCTATTACAGTCCTGTCTACACTGTAAGCACAAAGATTAGCTAATCAGTCACCACATATTTTGATGGGTCTGAAGTGACTAATGTCAGGTTGACTAGCTGTCTGTGGGATCACCCTTATAAAGCTTAATTATTATGAGTCTATATAGTGTAGGTTAATGGTTGGACTGGAAGATCTTAAAGGTCTTTTCCAACCTAAACGAATCTATGTTTCTATGATTCTATGATATGACAGACAGCATTTTAGACAGTCTTAGGATGGGCTATCGATGGAAAACTGTAAATACCTCTTGCTTAGCTACAGATGTACTCTAAAGGCAATGGGGATATAAATTTCTGGCCTGGACCTTTTCTTATGTTCATAATTTCTTTTGGCAGTGCTGATGTAACTGGTGCTTCATTTCTTCCTAGCATACCTGCATGACATACAGTCCCATTACTTACGTTCTACCCTTTACTTTGTACTTGGTGGCACCAATCACCTAATCAGACAAAATTGATTATACTTAATTGAAAAGTCATTATGGCATGTGTTGTGAAGGAGTGTGTGGAAGTATAATAGATAAGGGACCTTCTATAATGAGAGATTAGACACCTTACTCATATTTAGACATTTCAGACAGCTAGTGCTGAGTTCAGCTCATCAAACGAGGCATCTATTGCCATTCAGGATGCTATTAATGTATCTCTTTTGTTCCTTGGACATAGAAAACAGGTTTTTAGCTGGTGATATTTAGTGTCTACCAGCTCCATGAAGATGTCTTAGACATTTTTGGGTACTGTAAGTGTGTAGAGAAATAAATAGAATTTCTAAATTTAGATGAAGTGAATGCTACTCAGGATAATTTCCAACTGCCCTGTGATTTAGCTGCTTTGGTTTTGATTTTTATTTTTAAATGAATTACAGCCACAAGACTTCTTTTGTCTTCTTTATTACTAGTGCTTGTTTATGCATACTATCATTGATGTCTGAATATTTTCTTAGGCTAAATAAACAGCAGGCAGATTTTATAAAACTGTGTAAACAAGCAGATACTTGTAAAAATTTGGAAAGGTATCAAGATGTTAATTAATGGACAACTAGATAAATACATTAAATATATTTCTAATAAATTGCTTAACTTCTAATCCAACTTTAAAGAAACCTATGTTGACTGCAAATACATTTTCTCAGAGAAAAATGCAAGTGAAGGATCAGCAAGGTATATGTGGACTGGAATATGCTTGTAGCTAACACAAACTTACCACTTACCAATATGTTAAGTTCTGAACCTTCATACTAGGTGAACTTGCATGTTTTGTGGATGCTTCTACAAATACAGCAAGTGGTCACTTTTCTACTGTGTGTAAGATGAAGGAAAAAAAAGGTAGGAGGACAAGAATATATTTTTTCTTATGTTAGCTGCATTCCCTAGTGATTCTACTGAGTGATGGAGGTTTCATACAAAGATCAATGACACTGAAAACTGGTTTATAACTCAGTTTGACAGCTAATATGATCTCAGAATTGCTCTGCTGTAATCTACCCTGTTTTCCTTGGTTAGCAAACATTATCCCAATTACAGCTATGCCAAATATAGGCAGAACAGATGCTCCTCATAACCAACAACTAATTTCTAACTGCAAATTTATAAATAGAAAAACACTGATTGCCAATGCAAAGTGCATCACATCAATGCTTAAGAGAAGTACGTTTGTTAAACTATGATGTGTCCTCATCAAAGCAACAAATACAGACAAGCCAAAATCTTCATTGATGTTTCTGGGGAAATGGGATTACAGTGATAGGGCCAGGTAAAGATTAAACTAAAAGGTAGAGAAAATCCTGACAGAACCCATTCAGACAGAATTTCAGTTCCAGTTGTCTCTGATGGAGAAAGATACATTAAATAGAACAGTTACAGTAGATATAGAGTTATAAAAGAAATTAATATCTGCTGAATATAATATACCTGTAATTTCCACGTAAGTTAATAATAAACAAAATTTAGCAAAGCTTTTTTTTTGAAAGCTTTATAAATTGAATGAACAGTGTAGCATTCTGTACTTTTCATCAACTCAGGTTCCTCAGAAGCATGCAATAAATTAACCTGACGATCCTTGCCACTGGCTTCCTTCCTGGGATGGGAACCTGAGTCTGAACATCCTCATGTTAAGAAGAATATTGAGGCTGGATCTCCCAATTTCTGAGTACAAATAAGATATGATATTTAATAATGATAACTGTATCTTTCTTTTTTCAATCCTTACTTCCACATTTTTCAATGAGAGTAGCAATAGCTGCTGAATGTTGTGTTGACCTGATTTTTTAGTGTGTTTTAGCTGTACTAAAGAATATTTCCCATTCCAAATGAGGCCTTGAGAAAAGCATGACTATTCAGATTACTAATGGGACTAAGTATCAAACAAGTGTGTAGTAGCTCAGCCATGCCAAGATAGCAACAGTGCTGGCCATTCATGGTAGCAGCATGCTATGTATCTTGAGAATTTTCCTAGGGCAATCTTAAGTGTCAGCAATCCCTTCTCAGAACGTTCCGAGGATTATAGACTTGAATTTTGGTACTTACATTACTTTTGAGTGCTGCATCTGGTGCCCAGGAGACTCACATCTGTGAACCAAAGCTTAGATTAGAAATTTTGTCTGCTTTCATACCTCTGAACTTCAAGTTGGTCTTTTTATTATTTTTAGATGCAGATACTTTGGAAGCATGGGATATTCAGAAACTGTAGCATAATTGTTCATTATGACAGATGTATTTTTACTTATCTGCTTCCTATTACATTCCTGCGTAAATGGTTCAGATAAGGGATATTTTCAGGAAGAGAGTCCCAGAAGGGGTAATTAACACAAGTTACAAAGTCTGGATTAATGAAGTTGTCAAATCCTTTGACGTTTTACAGCCAGTGGGAATAACATATTGTCCTTTATAATATTCAGGAAGAGTGGTAACACAAAGAACCTGAAATTGCATTAATAGGCAGTGCTGACTTATGGACAGGGCAGATGACACTCAGTTCAAGAAATTATGTATGGCTTTGACCAAGACAACAAAAAGTTTTAGTCCTACCTGTACTGATTGGTTAAGAGTTACTAAATTGTTGAGAGATTATCTGTTTAAGAAAGTTAAGTTTTATCTCTTTTTATTTCAGGTAGGCTTTATGGGTTTGGTTTTGTTCAAAATTAACTTTTTCTTATGAAAGCTAGCTGATTCACTAAATAATCCACTATCAGCCCCTGAGAAAAGATGAGAGTACAGGTACAGGATGACTAAAACCATTATAAATTTCAGAGACTGAAACATAAATATCCACTCCAGAAGGAGAAGACCTTGGCTGCCTATTCCAAGAGGCAGAAACTTACGTGGAAGTTTTGCAGAATCCTGGCATTTATGTGGAATAAGTGAAGTCAACCTAGAAATTGTGGCACAATTTATGACTTTTTTTGTTTGTTTTTCTTTTTATGCCTATGTAAAACAGATTATGAAAAATATTTAAACAAGGAATTAAACAAGAACGTAATATGCCATTACATAAAGTTAACACATGCTTACAGTTTGAATATTGTATACAGATCTGGTGACTTCATCTCTGTCTATTGCTCTCTGTAACTATATGACCATAAGCAGATATACATGTAAAATATACATAGAATATTACATAGTAGAAGTATATGCAATAGAACTACACAACACAGAGAGCTGAAGAAAGGTCTGAAACAGTTTCTGTGCAAAGAAACATCAAATACATTGGACTTCTACAGCTGCAAAAGACATTGCTGGGAAAAAGGTGGAAGAGAAAGGGGAGACATAATAGGGATCCATGATATAATGTATGACATAGAGAATATAGATAAGGAATGGAAATTTACTGCTTAAGATTTGGATGACACCAAATGAGAACAAGCAGCTAATATTTTTAGTGAAACTAAAGAAAAGACTGTCACACAAAGCATATTAAAGTGGAGAACTCATTTCTACATGTTGTCAGGTGTAAAAACAAAAATGTGTTCAGAAAAACAATGGACAAACTCATAACAAAGTGTAATAAACACAATGTTTGGATGTAATCGAAACCTAAAAAAAAAAAAAAAAAAAAAAGCAGTAAATTGCTGAGTTGGGAGTTTGTACACACAAAAGTATTATTCTTTACTTGGCCTGTTTAAATATTTCTCTAGTGAACATCATGAATTTACATGGGAGTTTCATCTAGCTAAGTCTATATTACCTTTTTTTTTTTTTTGAGAATATGTGATTTTCAAGGTATAATTTTCTTTTTCTTAATACCTTCTCACATCTTGTCAATCACTATGATACTGGGGTTACAAAATTGCTGCCTACCTTCCTTCTCAATATTGAGGAAGGTTTCATGGACAGGCCTAACCAAGGCAGACTGCTGGCTTTGTCCACTTCAGCAAAGCTTAAAAGATCATGTCTGTGATCATCATGCCGTTCCTGAAAAGCCCATTTCCTCTGTGCCATCTGCATAATCCTCTACCATCACTGAGAGAGAGATCAGGCTCTGGTGGGCAGAGACTTCTGTTTGGGGAGGACGGAGACATGCTCTGTAGCTATCTTCATCCTCTCACGCTCTGACAGCAGTAGGAGGATCAGCCACTTGCATCTGGATCTTTCACCTGACAGCAGGGCTTGTTCTTCTCTCGGTTCATACCCATTGCGACAGTAACAGACATCAGGCAGGCTCCTCCCTGCTGAACTAGAAGCAGCTTGAGAAGGAGCTGCTGCAGTGGTTAGAAAGTATAGGCACAATTGTGAGAGAGGAGGGGTCAAAGGAAATACTTTTGGAGAAAGCAGTTCCTGGCAAGCAGGATGCTTGTTCCTCACTTAAGGATATAGGGATGTAGCTTCATTCCATCCCAGATCCACAGGTCTTCAAATCCCTGTTGATACTCGACACTCCTTTTGCCACCATCATCCTTAAAAAGATTGGACTGACCTCTCCTGTTCCCTTATCTTTACCCCACTGAACCTTGTTTCTCTTACCTCCTTCTAAGCCTACAAACCTCCACTGATCCTTTTCACCCCCCTCATTCCTTATTGACAGTTTCAAAATCCTCCACTTAGATTTCCAAACCTTACTCGCTGCCAATGACACAATGTTGCATTTTTCACCTCCAGGATGAAGGTGAAATAAAACTTTTTCCATAAGGAAGAACAATTCAATTTTGCAGAGAACACCAAAAGATCAAGAAGGCTGTACTTCCCTACCTGGGCCCACTTTTTCTTACTACTACTTTTTTTTTCTTTTTTTTTTTCCTTCTGTACTTTAAGCATGACCAGATATTCATTGGGAATGCTGTTAGCTACTCCCTTGGCTGAAACACTATGACTGACATACGAACACCTCTGTCCTGTTTAAAATAAAATGACACAGATTCACTTGAACCCTTTCTATGGTTTTATCTGTACTGATTTGGATAGCAATAGTGTAAAAGCCTATGTACAAAGAATTATTTCATCTCAGATGATGAACAGTAATCTTTTAAATAATTCAGTCAGGATTATATATGGTCCTTGCATCATTTCTTCTTCTTGTGCATGTGGTGATGGTGGGGAAACTATCTTAGCTTTTGTACTGTCTCATCTTATGTTATTTATATATTGCCTAGATAAAACATTTCAGTAGTCAGACAGGAATTTTGGGTTCTATTGCAGTACACAAGCAATTATAACTTTTAGAAGTGAAACTGTAAAAATTGCTTTTACTGGTTTGCTTGATGTTCTTTCCTGAAAAAATTAGTAAGAGATCTTGGTGCAAATATTGTAAACTGTCTCCATTCATCCTGACTTAAGAGGAATGACTTTAGCCTTCATAATCTACAGAAATGCTTTAATGTGAAAAAAGATGACACTGTAAAAGTTGCATTAGTCTTCAGTGGAATGTATTCATCCACTTTATTGTATGTATCACCTCTTTCCTAAGAAATCTAGTTCTACTTCAATGGCCTGCTGACATAAACAAGGATTTTAAAATTCTGGAGTGACGTGAAGATCTGCTGAAAGAGCATGTGAATAACAATTCTCACATCATCAATCAACATTCTCCAACATCTGATAGTGATCTAGTTGAAACTCCCCCCTGGGAATTCTGCCTTTCACAATCTACAGTGCACAGAGATAGCACATTTATTTAATTCTTACATAACAGTGTCACAGAGCTGCTGTAGTTGAAGCTCTGAAAACACTTCCACAAAAAATTTCGTTTTTCTTTTTCAGAGGTTTACAGCACTAATTTTTTTTTTTAAAAAAAAGCCATGATGGCTTAGAATTTCGCACAGAGTGCCACAGAGAATATATATTATTTAGTAGTTAAATATAAAAAATTATGCAAAATATCCACACAATCCACAGGAATGAGGAAGAATTTATTGACTCTGCAAAAATAATTCTTATGTCTACTTTGCATGTATGACTTAACATTTTTAATGTGCAGGTATTTAAACAGTTGTTATCTGGAAATGTGGTGATACCTACATGCAGGAAATATTAATATGAAGATACATAGTAATGGGAACACTTTGCACTGTGTTGTACTACCAATATAAGAATTTAAAGAACTTGCTGCAAATTTGTATGACATTTTAACATCTCTTAAGGAGGTTTAAGACAACTGAATCTGTAGAATTGCTGCCTTTTCTGAATTAGGATACACACCAAACCAGGTATTTACTAATTAGTTGGCTGGTTGTGTTTAACTCCCTGTCAGCCGTAATGTCCTCTTGTAACGTTGTAGTGAAGCTATTAAACATCCGTTGTCAAAACAGGTTAGGAATGTGTCATAAGATATGCTGGGGCTATGCAACACAAACCTGGAACAGGGGTGTGGGCTCAAATTCAAATACACCCCTCGGCTATGTTTTATGTACTAAACCCACAGCCAAGTGACCCTCAGGGAATACCCATGTAGGAAACTCAAGCCTGTGGTATTATTTGGTACAGATCCTCACTGCGCTAGCTACCTGCAGCTTGAAATGGGTTAGGCACATTGTGCCTGACCCAAACAGGTATATGTTTTCTTCTAGGGAATTCTGTGTTGACACGAGTGTCTCCACAGAGCTTTTCTGTCTAACATCAACTAGATGGGATTGGTAGGTAGCTTGCACTACTGACTTCAGATTGTTTTCCTGCCCTAACACTATGTGAATACAGTCTCTGATGGAAAGCCTTTATTCTCTGGGGCAATAACGAGCCATACCATAGCACAGTATTTTATAGTTGCTGAATTACCAGAGCTGTGTATCTCTGTAGGAAAGTGTTAAATGTTATGACTATGATCACTTGGGATCATTCAAGGTCTGAAGTGTGGAAATGCTAACTACACTGTTTCACTGAATTTAACATTGGACACACAGAATTTAATGTGTCCCATGGTAAATAATAACCTCCACTAAGGACAATTTCATGTGGGAATAATCAGCTGATCTAAAGTTGAAATGATCACTTCTATACCAAAGTACCAGTACCTCCCAACTTGGATCCTTCTGGAGGTTAACAGAACAAAGAGAAGCTAAGGATTCAATGTTTTTGGTAGATCCTAGTCTAGCAAAAACAGTTGCTGAGCAACAATGTTGAGCAAAATGAGTGTGAGGACATAGTTATGGTTATTCTATATAAAAATGCTATACTTCTATGGAAATCAGTTCTTCATTTCCCTATTTCTGTGCTTCTCCTGTTGCTTTTTTTTTTGTTTGTTTTGTTTTCTTTTTTTTCCTGAATACTGAAATGTTGCTTAGCTGCTCAACCCCTTTTGGCTATCCTGGGAATTACATTCAGATCTCCCATTCATACTGATAGTTTTATGGTAAATGGAGCTTTGTGCATAAGCTTGTCAGGAGAAAAAATAATACACAAAGTGATGATGGTTCAAGGGACTGTGACCTTGATGACCTAACTGGTCTTTTCCATCAGCACTGTGGAACTAGAATACATCTCCTTACTACAGAACAAGGACAATTATGTGAATCTGTTATAGATCCTTAAAACAAAACCAAAACAGAACAAGAAAATGCATTCTCTAGCATTAATTAGAGTGTCTTGTCCTTTCTTTAAGGTTAGAATGTGCAATTTATTTTAAATACCACTTAAGGAATATAATTTGGAAGAGACACAAAGGAACAATGACATTCACTCTTTAAGAGTGTTTTAAAACTGTTAACCTTCCATCTGGTAAAAATGATCCTGGCCTAAAGAGGAAAACATTATTCCTATCAAGAAAGATTTATTTGTACAATTTGACCTATCTTCTGCTATTTATCCATATTTTTCAATAACATTGATAATACAGGCTTAAACCAAGGTAGAAACACAATTATTTACTGTTGTCTTTTGGATAACTTTCTGTCTGTAACACAGAAGATTAAACATAATCAATTCCAGATGGAACCATTTCTGTGCTTCATCAAAGACAAGCTTACAAATTAATTTTACCTGTTATTTTTATGGTGTATATGTAAAAAAAAATAATAAAAAAAAAAGAAATGTGATTAACATTTCTTATAAAAAAATGCTTAGAAAGTTTTTTGTAGGGAAAACTATTTTCACATCAAAATGTCAATAGTTATGTGGAAGGAATATATATTTATTTTTCTGTGATCTAGAGTGTATTTAGGGCATTATATGTGAAATAATTAAGTTTTGGAGCTTTTTTTTGCTTTTTTATTTTTTTCTTAAATATTACAGTAAGAAAAATATGTTATGTACTTACCAAAAATATTAGTATAATAAACATGTGAAGATACAATAGTGCCAGCTGTCAAAAATTTGTTAGTTTTCACAGTTGCTTTGAAAGATATATCATTATATTAGTAATTTTGAAAGTAATTTGAACTTGTAAATAGATGTCTAAATAAGAATTTAGAAGACCAACATTTTATTTCCAGGTCTGCAGTGAACAATGTGAATGTTCATACTGGTTGTCCTTCTGTGTCATCTTCCTTTCTATTCTCTGCCTCTTTTCTTCAGAGAGTTTATATTTGGATGTCCATTTCTAAATTTGTTTTGGTGACCAGAGCAATCTGTTTCAAAAAACTCTAAAGAAAATAAAAGCTTCATTTCAATTTTCTCTTCTTTCCTGGGATCCAAAATGATTGGTTAATGGGATGGGTTTTCATGAATTAGTATGACAAGTCTTTTGTTTCAGACTTTTCCATAATTAAAACTTTCAGAAACTGTTCATGGAGATTTCAGTGAAAACCCTCTGCACAGAGACTTTAATTTAACATACTTTCCATCTTTAGTCCACTAAGGCCTGCTAAAAATTCTGTATCTTATCATAATACTAACCCTGCTATATCCATTTATTGCTTAGCATAACAACAGCAGATTTATATGTCCTATTTTTCTGAGCTTATTGTTTATTTTTGTAATGTTTGTAATGGTGGGAGACTTGTAGGAGTATGTTTGGCTGGTAGAAATAGTCCAAGTGTTGTCTTAGGTCATGCTGAGTGCTACATAGCGCTGGCTGTCCTACAGCACTGGGACCTGAAGGATGGCCAAGACCTTGCTCCGCTTGCTTTCTTTTCAGTGACCGTCTAGTGTAATTCAGGATCTGGCTTTAGAAATCTGGAGTTATAAAGAGATTAGCACTGTTATTTTTTGCTGAGCAAAACAGGCAAACCTTCTAATGTGCCAGTTTATAACAGCTTCTGCCATACAAGATGCAATGTACTGCTCATAACCACATAAATGTACCTTAGGAAATGTCATTCTATTAGGAAAACAGTCACATTTTTCCCATTACAACCACCACAGACACTTAGAGGCTTTTAAGATAAAAAGAGAGGCACAACATAATTCCCTAATACCATACTGAAATCTTTTCACTGGGATGGTTGAACAGTTCAAAACAGCAGTTACCTAGAAAATAAATGACTGTGCTGAAAGAAGAATTAATTAATTCAGATAAACTAAATAAATAAACTCTGCGAACTGACTAATGTAGCAGAAATTACTAGGTGCTGATACTGCTGTTTTAATTATTAAGTCCACATTAATTAATTTCAAAGCTACCTTTTTTGAAATCCACAGCTTGACCAATGTTCAGAGTATAAAACATGCCAATTTTTTCTTAGTAACACATTTGCAAAGGCTGGAACTGAGTCTTCACACAACTAGATGTGAAGAACTTTAAAAAAAAGTGACCGTTTCAATAAACAACATAAGATCCAAATAATTGTGTGGTACTTGCTTAACCACAAACTGAGAAACAGAATTTGTTTGTGCCAACCTATTTCTTTCACAGAAGGAGCTGAGCTTTTTTCTTAGTTGTTAACATGGTTCTAAATATAAAGGGAACTTAGTGTGCCTCCAAGAGCTGCAGTAGAGTCGGTGATCATGGCTACCCATGACTTTTCACAGCCACTGGACACAGTGAGATTCAGCCATGAACTGCTGAGAGTTCCAAACCTCATTGAACCTGAGCTTTGCATGCTCTGTGCTTCATACTCCTCAGCACATCTATTTTGCTGGTAGTGGAATTTTTAATCATTATTTTATTTTTGAAACCTTGAAAGATTACTGGATTTCATCCAAAATAACTTCTCAGTAGGTAGATTTTGTAACCCATTCATTGTACCTGTTGAAGCAGTGACTTACGGTCCCAAATGGCTGAGAATGGATATCTAGCAGCATTATGTGTTATGTCACATTTAGTAGTTGTTCTAGTGTTGAATGTTCTTCTACAGCAGGATGTAAGTAGTATATTTATACCATAGTTTGTTCTCTAACACCTATCACGTGTGAAGGACTTTCACATATTGCAATGATTGAAGTACTTATTACATATTTCTGTTTGGGAATATTCAGCAGGGATTTTACTCTCTATACATTACTCTGAAAAGACAGGAAGGAAGGTATTATATATTTAAGACTATCTGTGATAGTTCTATAAATTGCTAAAAAAAGATATAGCCAGTAAATTTACATCTGCTGCATCACACAGCAGACAGCAGTAACATCAATACAGTAACTAAAAGATACATTCCCGCAAGGATTTTGTTCTCTAATCCCTCATCATTTTGTTTCATTCTTAAAATGAAAATACCTGTAGTAATAATTTCTCCCGACAGGCTGAAAGACATTGAACAGAGAACAAGTTTAATAAAACACTTTAATTACCATCTTTAGTATACCTCCACCATGTATCAACACCTCTTATGAGCATCTTAATCAAACTTGTTTTTTCTTGTCTTCACTTGAAGCAAATTTATATTTTGGGAGAACTCCACATACATTTGTGGACCAGGAGAGAATGTCTTTATGAGAAAACTGCAGACAAAATAGCTGTAACAAAACCCCTTATCAACACTTCATGTCACATACTCAAATTAAAAACATTTGAGGGCAGAACAAACTTCTACAGAAACTTTTGAAAACAAGCTTTTCTGCAATGGATTTGCTTTTTCAGGCTATTCCTTCTGAGACTTTCTACTACAAAAATTCCATGCAGGCGAAATTGCTGCTTAATTGAAGAAAAAAAAAAAAGTTTTTTTTAAAAATACTTGTTAGTTCAGTACCATGTTAAAAGCAATTTCTCATAACAATCCAGATAAATAAATGACATCTTTAATAGTGTTACTTATACCACAGGCATTTTAAAAATATCACCTTCTCTGTACCTTGAAGGAAAGAAGTTACCCTTTCTGCAGTGTCTACTAGTGATTATCTTGGCGGTTTTCTGCTCAGCATGCTGCCAGCTGGGATCCCCCTTCAGAGTGTTTTAAATTCCCAGTATATTGTACAGGGAGCACAGGCACGTTGCTCTGCCGGGTGGATTCCCCTCTGGGACTGAGGCATTGCAAAGCTCGGTGTTACAGTACCCACGTCATTTTACAAGTCTAGCACTGAGATCATTAGAACTGACTGCCTGAGATTAATATTAGTAGTCACACTACACAGCCTCACACAACATCAGCGTAGCCGTTACAGCCTAAGTACCAAATGCTTAGTTTCAGCTCAGAAAGAATTTTTAATGCCATGTTATTCTAATCCCCGGAACATAAAGGTTTTACAAAGGGAACGTTGGCACACTCTTAATTGTGACAATGCAAGCATCGTGCTGCACAGGCTACAGAGGTTGATGCAGGAAGCAAGCAGTTTAGAACTCTACATACTGCCTGGCATTTCCCAAATGCAGTGTTGTGGTGGGTTGATCTTGGCTGGCTGCCAGATGCCCACCCAGCTGCTCTCTCACTCCCCCTCCTCAACAGAGCAAGGGGAGAAAATGAGATGAAAAACTCATGGGTCGAGACAGAAACAGGGAGATTGCTTACCAATTACCGTCATGGACAAAACAGACTTGACTTGGGGGGAAAAAAAAATGGATTCATTGCCAATTAAAAAGAACAGGATTGTGAGAAACAGGCAAAAGAAAACCAACCCCAAAACTCTGAAACATTTTCCCTTATCCTCACCCTTCTTCCCAGGCTCAACTTAATTTCTTTATTCCTAAATCCTCTACTTCCCCCTCTCAAGTGGTGAAGAGGTGGATGCAGAATAGGAGGTTGTGGTTAATCCATAACAGTTTCTCTCTGGCATGCCTTCTTCTTCACACTATTTTCCAGCACCTGCATGGGCCTTTCCCACAGCCTGCAGTGTAGTTATCTGCTCCACCGTAGTCTCTCCATGGGCTGCAGGGAATGGTTTGAGTTGGAAAGGGCCTTTAAAGATCATCTAGCTCCAACACCCTTGTTGTGAGCAGGGACATCTTTCACTGGATCAGGTTCCTCAAAACCCCTCCAATCTGACCTTAAAAGTTTCCAAGGATGGGGCATCCACACCTTCTCTGGGCAACCTGTTCCAGTGTCTCACCCCCTTCCTCAGGTTCACATTGACCCACTTCTCAAGACTGTCAAGGTCCCTCTGGATGGCATCCCTTCCCTCAAGCATATCAACTACACCATTCAACTTGGTGTCATCCACAAATTTGATGAGGGTGCACTCAATCCCACTGTCATTAGTAAAGATACTGAATAGTACCTGTCCCAGTACAGACCCCTGGAAAGGCACCACTTGTTATTGATCTTCATTTGGACATAGAGCCGTTGACTGCAACTCTGGATGTGGCCATCCTGCCAAATCCTTATCCACTGAATGATCCATCAATCAAAGCCATATCTTTCCAATTTAACAACTAGTATATGCAGGTTCTTATCAAATGTCTTACAGAAGTCAAGGTAGATGACATCAGTTGTTCTTCCCTTATTCACCAGAGCTGTCACTTCATTGTAGGAGGCCACCAGATTAGTCAGGCACAATTTGCCCTTTTTGAAGCCACGTTGGCTGTCTCTAATCACCTCTCTGGCATCCATATGCCTTGAAGTAGCTTCCAGCAGAATCTCTGCTCCTTTTTCATGTTCACATGACTGTTTCTCACACTTTTTCCTTTTTTTTCTCCTCCTTACACTTTGTGTAGTATTTTCTGCCCTTTCTTGTATATGTTTTCCCAGAGGCACCACCATCTTGGCTGTGGCCTGTGGTGGGTCCATTGGAGATGTCGGGAACCGGCTCTGGCTGGCACAGGGCAGCCCTGGCCTCTCCTTACAGGGGCCACCCTGCATCGCTCCACTGCCAGCACCCAGACACAGACACCAAATAAGGTGATATCCCTGATTGTTTAAGAGTAGCATAGTCTACACAACTGTGACAAAAAGTCAGTCATTAAACATATATTCTACTAAAGATCATAGAATCATAGAATGTTATAGATGTTATATAGATGTTAATATCTATCATATATATTCTTTCTCTACTTTTCCCACTTTACCTGCTTTTGGGTGGGTTTTTTGGGTTTGGTTTTTTTTTTTTATATACATAATCAGTATCAGGTGGGGTCTTTTCCCTCCTTCCATGTATGCATCTATGATTTTGCTGTCCTCCAGAAAATGTTACAAGAAGATTTTGCTCCAGTATACCCTACAGTCATATAAATCTTTCAGATTATAGCATGTTAACATCTTAAAATGTAGATTTTAAAATAAATTGGCTCTTTTGAACAAGATTAAACTTCAGTTGTGAAAATAATTTATTTTGGAAAGTGTCTGTCTATCCAGAAAAAATCAGTGTTGCTACTAAAATCACCCCTTTCTTTTCTTTTAATTCAAGTAAAACATGTAGCTGAACTAGAAAAAAATCTGTTTCTATAATAAAAAAACAAATTATAATAAATTTTTAAAAGCAAAAAATGTAAAAATTTTCTTTTTTTTTTTTAATTGCATATTTGGCAATATAAGGGAAAAAACCCCATAGTTTCTGCTGGTAGACATTTTTTAATGCCAAATACGCATTTAAAAGAAATTAGGTTTGTATCATTTTGTTCCAAGCTTTAGACACAACAATCTTTTCTATCCTTGTAAGGCTAGCTCTTAAAAGGTAGGAGCTACTCTGTGGTTTTAGTAAATTTCCCTTGTGTAAAAAGCTTGGAGGCACATGAATCCAGAAGAAATATGAACCTGACCCTAAGAAATGTTTCCCAGTACCATATGGATATTGCTATCATCCATGTTTCCAAGGGTGAAGCATGTGTTCTAACTTGCAGAGCTCCAGCTTAGAAAAAGGTGTCATGGGCAGCTAATCTTCTACTTGATTTTTTTTTTTTTTTCTGCTTACCCTTTAGTATTAGTCCAGTGGAAACAAGATCATTTGCACTTTTTTAATGATTTCCCCTTCCTGTACATTTTAACTTATATTTAGCTATATGCAGGAATAGGTTCTTCTTTTAGGTACTGGAACACAGCAACTTGCAATTTCCCAGATGGAAATTCTGAACAGCTGAGTTTCTGCTGTTTGCTTCCTGGTACAAGAAAAGGCATTTGTAGATCAAGCAAGCAGCAGATGGAGAACAATTGGAGTATATAATTATTCGGCCTGGGCTCCTTTTAAATGGGTAGGCTGAACTCTATCTATTTGGCTGGGAAGACAGAGGAATAGAGTGGCACATAGTAGATAAACCTTACAAAGATTCTTTAAAATAAATCTAGGTAAATATAGGAAATAAATTCATCAGTTACCAGGTTCTCTTTTTCTGTGAACTCCAAAATCTGGCAAGTCACTGTCAGTCTACTTTTGAAGATGAGATTAATACACAGCCTACCCAAACACTTCTGTATTAATAAACTACATTGATTTCAGTATGTTACCTGAGGACTCCATCTGGTGACTCTCCTTTACTTTGCCAGATTTAGAAAAGCTTCAGCCTTACTGTGATCTATTGCCAAAATGTAAAATCCACCATGGGAAAGTATTAACACATTGTGATTTTTGCTCTGTGGAAGTGAATAATTGAATTGTGTGATTTTTGAAACTACCCTCATAGGAGCATTACATTTTGTACGCTGATGGCTAACAGGAAGACTACATGCCAAAACCAGTGTCTAGAGACCTATGATTATTTTCATTAATTATTCCAGATTAAATGGACTTATGAAGGAAAATACATAGGACATCAAAACAGGAGTAATAAAGTATTATGAGAAAAAGAAGCCAATCAGAAGAATTAAAATCCCAATAAAATGTGAAACAAATAAAGAACAGTAAAATATGTCAGAACACAAATGGGAAGCATTGTACCTTATTACCATATCTAAAATGCCTTCCGAAACTACATAATCAAATCAGAAATTACTGATATATTTTCCCTACAAAAGGTTTCATAGCAAAGAAGGACAGCCAGAGACAAAAGAAGCCAGGACAGAGAAAAATGGATGAAAGTATTTGTTTCTCCTAAGAAAAGTAAAGATTAGAATCAGAGCTACATGTAGTAAAATTTACTTTTGATGAGAAGATTGATACACAAAACGAAAACTGATTTAATGTCGGAAGAAAATTTTAGGACTTATTGAAGTTTTTATTGTGCTAAAATCTAGGAAAAATCAGGACTAATGCTAGCAATATAAGTGAAAGAAACTGGGATTCAGAAGAGTAGCTGAGCAAGAATGAACATCTCAGGAGGATGAGATGTTATCCAAAGGGACCTGGACAAGCTGGAGAGGTGGGCCTGTGTGAACTTCATGAGGGTCAACAAGGCCAAGTGCAAGGTCCTGCACCTGGGATGGGGCAACCCCCGATATCAATACAGGCTGGGGGATGAAGGGATTGAGAGCAGCCCTGTGGAGAACGACTTGGGGGTACTGGTAGATGAAAAGCTGGACATGAGCCGGCAATGTGCGCTTGCAGCCCAGAAAGCCAACCGTATCCTGGGCTGCATCAAAAGAAGCGTGGCCAGCAGGTCGAGGGAGGTGATTCTGCCCCTCTACTCTGCTCTGGTGAGACCCCACCTGGAGTACTGCGTCCAGCTCTGGAGCCCTCAGCACAAGAAGGACATGGACCTGCAGGAGCGGGTCCAGAAGAGGGCTACCAAAATGATCCTAGGGCTGGAGCACCTCTGCTATGAGGCCAGGCTGAGAGAGTTGGGATTGTTCAGCCTGGAGAAGAGAAGGCTGTGAGGAGACCTTATTGCGGCCTTCCAATACTTAAAGGGGGCCTACAGGAAAGATGGGGAGAATCTTTTTAGCAAGGCCTGTTGTGACAGGACAAGTAATAATGGATTTAAACTAAAGAAGAATAGATTTAGACTAGACATGAGAAAGAAATTTGTTACAATGAGGGTGGTCAAGCACTGGAACAGGTTGCCCAGAGAGGTGGTGGAGGCCCCATCCCTGGCAACATTCAAGGTCAGGTTGGATGGGGCTCTGAGCAACCTGATCTGGATAAAGCTGTCCCTGCTCACTGCAGGGGGGTTGGGCTACATCACCTCTAAAGGTGCCTTCCAACCCAAAGTATTCTATGATTCTATGATTCTATGAAACTGTCCTTGAAATGTTACATATTTCCTCCTATTTTCTGGTTTCTGTCTTCCACCTCCTCTGAAGTTTCAGAAGTTCATTCTTTGCTGTGAAATTGTGACAAGAAAAATCTAAAACCTTACTGTTTCCTTAACTCATGTTATTCACATGTTTAAAGACATGTTGATCTCAGTGAGAATTCAGATTAAAAAAATTATATGCAAAACAGATAATTATGCAATATAAACATGTCTTAAGTGAAATTACTCCCTTTACCTTTTCATCTCTTGGCTAAAATAACATTGATAAAAATTATTGAAGCATATGCCACAGATTGCCAAAGGTGCATTGGCTTTCAATGTCATTCAGGAAATTTAAAGCAAGCTAAATCTTACACATGCATTCTAGAAAAAAACTCATTATAACTCAGTACATACTGACTAAGCAAAATTAGATAAATAACTCCTAAATTATGAGCCAAATATAATTACAAATTACATCTATTCAGTGTAATATGTAGTAATTTGACAACGTTCGTAGGATATTACTATTTGTGCAAATCACCATTTTGGGGGATGAAAAATGGATTTCATTCCCACAGTTTTAAAAATTTATTTCCTGAAAAGTGAATTTCTTTTCTGTGGGGTTGGGGGTTCAGACACACAAGGAGGTGGGCTATAACCACAATGAATTAATCTTTTGTTTACTTTTGAACTTTACTGCATTTTAGAGATCCTGTTTTACTCAATTAAATACAAAGCTTCAACTCAACAAATAAACAGGAATACACACACAAACAGAAAATCTCTATCTCATGGAAAGGTAGCAAAACTGTGATTTAAATTAATTTATATTTTCTTTCTATAAAGAGAAGCAGGTATTATTTTGCTTTGGCCAAGCTGACATGTGTGCATACACACACACCATTGCACACAGGCATATTGGCACATAAACCACTGCACATACAGACATGCATCAAGGAAAACTCTGAACAAGAATAACAGATGTTAATACTCTATCCTTTCAAGTCAAAATGCTGGCATTTTTTAAGTAGCCTCAACAAAGTGATTACATCTGCTATATATTTAATACAGTCTTTACTACCATCAGTAAGACCAGAATTTGTATCCCATGTGCATTAGTCGTAATTACTGGTGTGTAAGAATTGTTCTACCAGAATTAAAATTCTATTAATTAGATTTGAACATATTAAATACACTCTGGAGTAGATAAAATGTATACAGTAGAGATACATTATTTTTAGAATATTTAGTAGAAAAAGGAGAGAAGTTTATAAATAAATATGAAAAGTTAATCTCAATTAGTTGCCTATCCACTGTTTACAACTGAGGGTGAGAATTTTACCCTGATTATTGAATTTTATCTGACTTAAATTACAATAAATAAAAGACTCTTACCTTTTCTTGCCAGAATCTTTCATAATCTACGTAGGTGCAGTATATGCTGTGTTATTCCAGCTGTATTAACAGGCAGATGTAAACCTTTCAGTCTGCTACAAATAGTATAGTTTGTTAGTTTCCACCACCACAATGTCATGGCTATATTTGCACATAACAATGACTGCATTGTGCCCAACATCATACTCTGCTATTTTGTTGTTTCCGTTATCTTCTTTTTTTTTTTTGGGGGGGGGGGGGGGGGGGCGGGGAGTGATCTTTTCTGTGTGTTTATAATCCAGAAAAGTACAATACACCATTGAAAGAAACACAGCAATCTAAAGTTATCTTAAATTTCATGCTATTAAGGCCAGAGAGTAAACTAGTTCATAGGTAGCAGAAGATACAGAATTTAGAGTAGAGCTGTTACATGACAAATATATATAGGGAAAGTAAATGTGGTGATTAATGACTCATTAATTTGGTCGGTGATTGTTATTCAAACATTATTCTCTTAAAAACGGACTGTAGAAAGTAGCCAGTGTGAAGTGGCTGTACTGTGTGTTGCATGCAGTTAAAAGTGTTGGTTCACATTTTTACACACACCTTGTAGCCATACCTGTTACTGATACTATCACACTATAATGTTAATAGGAACTAAGTCATCTAGGATCACTGTTCGGAGAAGAAAAAGAAGTGTACCTGGTGCCTTTGTGATTACTGATTTTTCAGCTGGCAGGACTCATGGATCTACATCCTGTGATGTGGAGATGGAAGAGAAGGCTTTGAGTGCTGTGGCTTGACTATACCATGGTGTATTTGTATTTATTCTGTGTTTAACTACTGACATTGCAGTCATCCTCTGCTTCAACTATACCAATATCCCAAAATTGGGAAAGGAAGAATATTGGAATTAAAATGGAAACCGAGAAGTAACACTGCCATATTTCCTCTTGTTGCTATGGTTATAGCTAGAGGAGGAAACATCTTGATATCTATTCACTTTGGAGGTTAAAACTAGGAAAAGACAAGCAGAATCAGACGATCTGTCACACTAAGTAAAGAGGAACAGAGATTACTATGTCAGTCACTGAACTCTCCCTTTTATTCATACAGAATTTTGGAACACATCTTTTTTTCTTGCAAGAGTATATAAATACACAGATGATCTAAAAGCTTCAGGACAAGAAGAAATTTGTTTTGCTTGAAGATGCCTGAAGGTGACTTTACAGTACTAGTTATACAAACAAAACAAACAAACAAAAAAAGGATCACTTGATTTTTACTAGAGATCATCTTGTTTAATGATAGAACTATCCAGACACACTTCTCCTTCCTGCAGCACAGTCCACATATATGCTTGCTTTGATTCTTATTCTGCTAATTTTCTTTTCCACTGATACACTTGCTTTGTATACCATATTTCTTTTGTGTTCTCTTGCTGTTCTATGTACTGCTCTTGAGAGGACTGCTTCAGTAGTCTGGAGGTTCCATGCTGGAACTTCAGTATGAATAACCTGGATGCTGGAATAGAGAATATTTACATATGATACCAAGCTCAGGAAAGAATGCAAGTGTCTTGGAGGACAGGAATAGAATTCAAAACAATCTTGACAAATTGGAGGTAGGTTTGAAATAATAGGATGTGATTCAACAGGGACAACTGCAAGATATTCACTTAGGCAGAAATAATAAATTGCATACATACCAATTGCACACATACAAATTAGGGAACAACTGTCTAGGTAAAATTTCTGCAGGTCTCCCAGTTAGAGAGGTTCCCAAGGTAAACATGAGTCAACAACATCATAGTATTGTTAAAATTAAAATAAATAAATAAATAAAAAAGTGGACATTATGCTAAAACATTTCTTGTGGCTTACAAGATGCATGCAGTTATCCTTCTATTCAGTTCAGCGTTTGAGAATAGACTTGCATACTATGTGAAATTCTTTTCTACCAGGCTTTATAATGAGTAGATACCCACTGGTGAGAGTGCCAACTAGAGCAGAAATATTGATTGAAGGTCTTGAGATTATGACCTGCAAGGAACAATAAAATAAAGAGAAGATTTAGGAAGGATGAGATAATAGATTCCAAAAAAAATAAAAGAATATTTCAAAGAAGGGGATAATATGGTCTCTGTATCAGAAAAGAAGTAATGTGCTTAAATTGCAACAAAAAAAGATTCATTGTCTAGTATAAGAGATATTCGAAAATACTTTTGGAAGGAAAAAGTTAATGAAGAAGTGGAAAGTTTGCCAAAGAAACACAAACAAAACATGCAAATAGTCATGAGCGATATTGCAAAAAAGATTTGAAACAGAAATAGAACTGGTAAACTCTGGTTCTCCCCCTTGTTTTTTTCAAGAAAAATGAAGCCAACCAACTTGTCCTTTTTCTCAGTGTAAATATTAAGCACAATATTATAAACAAAAGTTTGCAATACTCAGCAAAAGAGCTTTTTTTTTGCATTTAAATGGAAAGTATAAATGCAAGTTAAAATAAACTCTCCACTCAATGTCTTATTTACATACTAAACATAGTGTTTAAAGTTGGATTTGTAAATCAACAGAAAGAGAAAGGAAAACACCTGCAATTTGTTGATCTTCTATGTGTTCTGTAAAACAGATTGGTCTGATGATACTTCTGAGGATATATGGTCTGTATATTTAGTTACCTGCTGACACATTAATTTCTATAATGTATGTAGGCTGCTGGGTAATTATGATGGTAGATTTAATGTCTTGCCACATGAGCAAAAATCTACTGAAAAAGTAGACACAAATTTGTCATAAAACATAAAACATTTCCATTTCTATTTTTGCTCTTATGAAGTTTCTAAAAATATATAAATTACATTGCTAAAGGACATTATCAGAAGAGTGTTAGTGGCGTATCTGCAGGGAAGTGTGTATGTTCATGCATGTGTGTCGTCGTCTTAATGGAAGTGAAGCAAAAATAATCAGGTATACAGGTTATGGTTCATTAATAACTGTCAAGTAGAAAAAAAGGAAAAATAAGAAGTCAGGCACTTCCACTACTGAATTCATTCTGGTCTCTAAAATAAAGCAAATCACAGAGTCACAGAATGGTTAAGGTTGGAAGGATCCTCTGGAGGTGGCCCTTTGCTCAAACAGGGCCATCTAGAGCCAGTTGCCCAGGCCCATGTCCAGACAGCATCTGAATATCTGCAAGGATGGTCACTCCACAACATCTCTAGGCAACCTGTGCCAGTGTTTGGTCACTCTCACCATGAAAGAGGTTTCTTTCTGTTCAGCACGAACCTCCCATGTCTTGGTTTGTACTCACTGCCTCAGGTCCTGCCACTAGATGCCTCTTGAAAGAGTCTGTCTCTGTCTTCTTTACAGCCTCCCTTCAGGTATTTGTACACGCTGATGAGATCTGCCCTGAGCTTTCTCTTCTCTAGGCTAAACAGACCTAGATGTCTCAGCCTTTCCTCCAACAGGAGATGTTCCAGCCCCTTCATCATCTACATGGCCCTTTGCTGGGCTCTCTCCAGTAGTTCCATCTCTTGTACTCTTGCAGCCCAGAACTGGGCACAATACCCCAGTGGTGGCCTTAGCAGTGGTGAGGAGAGGGAAAGTATCATCTCCCTTGACCTGCTCTCATGAGTCCTCCTTATGCAGCCCAGTATACTTTGCCGCCTTTGCCACAAGGGCACTGTGCTTACTCACATTCAACTTGCTGTCTGCCATTTGCCCCCACCTGAATCCATTTTACAAATCTGTTCCCAGCACGTACTGATGCATCGGGTTATTCCTCCCCAGGTGCAGGACTTTACACTTTGCTGACCTTCACAAGGTTACTTATGGCACATTCCTCCAGACTGCTGAGGCTCCTCTGGATGTCAGCACAACACTTTGGTGTATCAGCCACTCCTCACAGTTTTGTGTCATCAGCAAACTTGCCAAGGGTACACTCTGCCCCATCATGCAGCCCATTAATGACCATGTTGAAAAGGATTGGATCCACTATGGACCTGTGTGGTAGACCACTAGTTACTAGCCTCCAGTCAGACTTTGTATCACTGATAACCACCCTCTGAGGTCTGCTATGCAGCCAGTTTTATATCAGCCTCACTGTCTGCTCATCTAGCCTGTACTTTGACGGCTTGTCTATGAGGATCTTATGGCAGACAATGTCGAAAGACTTACTGAAGTCAAAGTAAACAAATATCCACTTCTTTCCCCTCATCTACCAAGCCAGTCATTTTACTGTAGAAAGTTATCAGGTTTGTCAAGCATGACTTCCCCTTGGTGAATGTGTGCTGACTACTCCTGATCACCCCCACCCCTGTCCTTCATGAGCCTGAAAATAGTTTCCTGGATTAGTTGTTTGAGCACCTTCTCAGGAATTCAGGAGAGGTTGACCAGCCTGTAGTTTCCTAGGTCCTCCTTCTTGCTCTTTTTGAATATAGGACTGACATTTGTTTTCCTTCAGGCACCTCTCCCAATTGCCATGATTTTTCAAAGGTTATCAAGAGTGGCCATGATTGTTTAAGAATTACTGAGAGTGGCCTCTCAATGACATCAGCCTCAGTACTCTTGGATGCCTCCAATCAGGTCCCATGGACTTATGTGGGTCCAGTTTGCTCAAGTATTCTTTGACTCAACCCTCTTCCAACAAGGGTGCATCTTCTGTGCTCCAGACTTCCCCCTCAGTCTCTGGGACCTGGGATTTCTCAAGGCTGGTCTTGCTCATAAAGACTGAAGCAAAAAAGGCATTCAGTACCCCAGTCTTTTCCATGTCCTGTGTCACCAGGTCTTCTGCCTCATTCAGCAATGGACCCACATTTTCTTTAGTCTTCTCTTTACCACTTATGTATTTAGAGCGGTCCTTCTTGTTGCCTGTGGCATCCCTTGGAAGATTCAGTTCCAAGCAGGCTTTCAAGTCTTACTGGCAAGACTCCTCCTTAGGCAGCCCAGCATACCATTGGACTTCTTTGCTAGAAGGGCACAGTGCTGGCTCATGTTCAGCTCACTGTCCGCCATTCCCCCCATGTCCTTCTCTGCAGAACTATGGGTCACCCACAGAAACTCTGCACAGGGGCCTTGTAGGCTGAGAGGGGCCGGCGCCTTCATTGCTGGAGGAGTCATTGTGGGATGCAGGGCAAGAGCACTTAAGGGTGCCCAAACATTACAGAAAGATATTGTTCAGGGGACTGTGGAAACTGTGAGGCTCATCCTAGGATGTCTGAAGGAAGACCCAAAAATGGAAGAATGGGATGGGTCCATCTGGATGGGGAAGGAAGCAGCATGGAAAGAGAAAAGAAAAATCATGTGCTCATAGGAAAATTCAGGTTGGAAAGGATACCAGGAGGTCCCCAGTGAAGCCTTCTGCTCAAAGCAGCACCAGCCAGAAGGTGTGAAGATGCGGTTCAGGGTTTTCTTCAGCCTGGTCTTGAGAAGCCCCAGGGATGCAGACAGCACAGCCTCTCTGAGCATCCTGCTCCACTCTAGACTGTCCCCACAGGGAAAAACATTGCCCTTTTTCTCCAGCATGAACTTGTCTTGTTCAGGTGAGGCCTGCTGCCTCACATCCTACCACCATGCACTGCTGTGAAGAACTTGGCTCCATCTTCTCAACATGCAAACTGTAGCCCTGCAACAGAGATCTGCTCTGGGCCCTCACCTTGGCACCTTTGCACCGATGGAGGGCAGAAGAGCCATCTCCATACTCCTCAGAGTAACTGTCTGCTTGCACTGTATGCAGGACACGATCCTTTGCTACTTGCTGTCCCCCAGGGCCTCTTCTGCAGAGCTGCTTTGACACATGCCTGACTCTGTGAGTGAAGAAGCTGGACTGTTGCTGGACCAAACCAAACCATGGGGACAGCTCACTCCAGACTTGGTCATTAGGGGTGGCCAGGTTAGTGCCAATGTTGAGCAACTACCCATGTCTTGGGAAGGTTTGTAGGCACAAACACAGGAGAAGTGTGCCTTGCCTCTCCTTGTTTATAGTTTATCTTCTGTGTCAGTGCCTGCACGTTTATATCTCTTGCCAATGGTTTATAAGGAAAATACAAGTTTGGATATTTTGTGGATTGATACTTTCTTAAACCATTGCAAGCACTTTTGTTCAGGGCTATTCAGTACCTCTGCATCTGTGTGCAACTTCTCATGATGGCAAGACTAACCCAAGCTACTTATTGTGGATTTACCACTGACTTCTTTCTGGAAACACGCTGTCCAGGCTTCCCCTTCAATACAAGCTCTCAAGTGCTGCTCCTGAGCTCCCATTCCTCCAGAGCTTTTGCCTGTCGAAAAATTGTGCTTTGCTTCAATGTCAGTCTGCTTCTGGATTGCTACTGAAAACCCAGGATGCTGGGGGTTTGGAGCTTTGCTCTCCTGAGAGAGATCAAGCCAAGGCGTGTGGATCAACAAAAGGGTCTCGTTTCCCTGGAATGGGATTTGTGACCCAGAAAATATGTAACCAGAAGAGCAGAGCAAGACCTCTCCTGCCTGCCAGGCACAGCCATGGGGACTTGGGCTGGGGGAGTTTCAGCTGCTGTTGTAGAGAAGTGTCAGAGAAAGGCTGAGACTGGTGACTAGAGAATGACCAGGGACATTTGGGAGCAGAGGCACCAACAGGAGCAGCTGTTGGTCAAAGGCCTTGGACACACGTGCCCTGGTGCTTGGAGGTAGGAAACAGGAAAAGCAAGAGGAAACATCTTCTGTTGCAGCAGTTAATATTAAATGAAATCATCAGACATTCCTAGAAATTAAAAGCATCTGGCTGTTTATTGCAGGCAAAAGATGTCAATACGCAGGGGCTGCAGCAGCACTGTGCTAGAGCGGATGTAGGGTGCAGCAGCTGGGCCAGCGAGGAGCTCCCCTATGCTCGGTGGTGATAGCTCCTGAGAAGTGCTGGCTGCAGGAGCCTGCTGGGAAGTGGCATTTGAGGACCCCAGAGATACATTATCCCTCTGCTCTGGGTCTCCCCCCACAAGTCCCCTTCTCCCTGCTGAGGGGTCATAGTCAGTGGGCCTCCTGTGCAGGTTGTAGCACCGCTGTGGTGATCTGCTCTGGATTCTGGCTGCTTTCCTTCGGCAGTGGGCAGACGAGCAGATCACATACTCCTTGTAGTTGTTGTCTGCTCTCACAGAGAGCAGTACCCACTTGAAGGGCTGCCTGCAGAGTGGGCAGACATTTCTCTCTCTGGCCCACTGCCAGATGAAGGTAAAGCAAAAGTGATGTAAACAGAAGGCCACACAGGCTGCATTTTCAATGTCACCCAAGCAGATGGGGCATTGGCAGTTTGCTGCTGTCTCCGATGGCCCTGCCAGGGGCAGCTGGCTTGTGCCAGCCCTTGTAGCAGAGCATCTCTTCTCCAGGGTTTCCTCAGTACCCCACACCATGTCCTGCCAAGAGACACTTGCAAAGTGCTTGACCTTTCCTGGTGCTAGGAGTGGAAAAGCGAAAGCCCAAGAAAGCCGTGGGAGAGGGGAGGTAAGGGTCTCCCAAAGGGTCACCTTGTGGGCTGCAAAGCAACAGCAGCAGCAGCCCTGTGGGCCAGCCATCCCCAAGGGCAGCCCTGAACTCCTGCCTTCCCCCCTTACCTCCCTCAGGCAGGCAGCCCCCACTGGATTTTGAGGTGCTGGGGAAACCTCCTGCCCCCCTTCCAGGGAAAGGCAGGCTTGGGCAATGGGTCCTGCGCAGGGAGAGCCCATGTAGCTTGGGGTAGGGGAGGCTCCAGCTGGGGCTTGGAAGGAGGTGGGGCTGGGCCAGGATGTTCATTTCTGTGCCTCTTTGGAGGTCTGCTCCAGGGCAGGAGGAAGGGAGGGAGAGCAGGAGGGGAAGCCCCAGTCTCCTCCACACCTCTCCACTGCTCAGGCTGGATTGGGTGAGACATCTGGGGCAGGCTCTGGTGAGCTGTCAGGAAGCCCTGGGGGAAGAGCTGGTGTGCCCAAGACCACTGAGCCCCACACTGTCTCCCAGACATGACCTTTAGCACAGGGTACCTGAAGGATGTGGTCAAGGAAGGCAGAGGAACTTGCTAGGAGTCTTTAGCGCTGGGTGGCCCCAGAACCCTCCTTGCACCCATGGCCCTGGGACAGCCCCTGTATGGGACCCACAGCACCTTGCAGCTGGTCAGACAGAACAGGAGCATTGCAAGAGGCTGCCTTCGCTGAGCACCTGGAGCTGCTGCTCTCCACCAAGCCAAAGCTTGAAGATCAAGATCATGATCCTGCTGGAACCTGCCCACCTTGCGTGTGTGCCTGCCCAAGTCCTGGTCAAAATGCACAAGGACAGAGCCTGTGGCTGCTAAAAAGCAGCGAGGTCAAGGGATATCACAGTCACTCTCTGACATCACAGGGGTCCCAGGAGCCACCCACCACTGGCTGCCCAGCCCGGAAGGCAGATGCCTCAAAGAGGAAAAACCTGCTTTGCAAGACATTTGGTATCTTCTTGTGGCCTTGCAGGTGGGTTTTAACCTCAGGCTTATCAGGTCCTGGGATAAGAAGCCGGTGCCCTGTGCACAAGGGCCTGGCAATGGGCAGCCCAACAATACAGGTGGGGGAGCCCTGGTGACCTCTGCTGACAAGGGGCGTATCTTTCTCCCTTGACAGTCATTGGAGTAGCCAAGTCATAGAATCATAGAATCATAGAATGCTTTTGGTTGGAAGGGACCTTGAGAGATCATCGAGCCCAACCCCCCTGTGGTAAGCAGGGATTGAACCTGAGAACTTGGCGTTATTAGCACCGTGTTCTAACCAACTGAGCTAACCCGGGTGGTCAAGTCAGGGCGCTCTGTTGGCACTTTCCCTTCTCTCTTCCCCTTTGAAAAGCAAAAGTATTTGGACAAGGACTTCTTTGTCCTGCTGGTACTACCTGCTATCACTGCACAGCTGGCTAGCTATAACACACACACAATATGATGAAGACTTCATCTTAAATTTTCTTTATTTATTCAACTATTTAAGCCCTTTTTTGTCACTTCAGAAATGCTCTACCTAACTGGAAAATAGGATATTTGTGAATATGTATGAGGCTCCCTTACCCAAACTAATTTAAGTTAATTCAGGGAAAGCAGATGGTTTCTTCACCTGTGCATCACAAGCAGCCTGACTGTGTGCTTGTTCCTCACACTAACATCAAGACTTCCAGAGTGCTCTCATGGACTAATTTCTAGATCCAATTCAGGCTTGGGTGCTGAGGCATTTACCTGATCAAAACTGAGATGTGACACTGTAGGACACAGATGTATAACTATGTGCCCTGGAAACTTTTGAAGTTAGGCAATGAAGTACCTATGGAATTTAGGCAAAGTAACTGACAGCTGATAAAGGGTTTTTAATGCCAGTTAAAGACTGGTGTGGCTCACATTACTCACCATGACACTTCAATCAGCTAAGTCAGCTTTTGGGCTTTTTGGGGTCTAGCCTAGATGCATAACTCCAAGTCAATGAATCCTGAATAAGAATGGTTTCATAAACAGTGATGAAGAAAGTAATACATGATTCCCTTGCCAATACTAGTAATCAGCTCACCTAGATGGTCATACTGGCTTTTGTAGATCACACTCTCAGCAATCTAATTCTTCACAGGTAATGTAAATTCAAACAAGCATCAGGCATCCTGTTAGTTACATCATACAAGATGAAGCATAAAACCACCCTTTGAGTTTAATCCCCAGCCTGACGCCCTGACAGGTAACTGTACTGAAACTGATTTTTCTGGCATCCAGACTATGCCTTAAGTATTTAGCCTGATTAAAGTGTTTGTTAATTTGTTAATGCTCTATGATTGTAATTTTTCTGCTCTTGAAAATTTTAATCCTACAAAACAAAATAACTGATAATATAAATAAAAAGTGGATATGGTATTTCAGAAGTATAAATTATTTAACATAGTATACCAAAAGTTGTCAATAGGATCATGATCTAAGTCTTACTACAAAGTGCTAAACCTATTCCAGTTCTATTTGAGTGAATAACGGGAGTCAGGGGTATTAAGCACAGGTCCCAATTAATTTGCCAGTAAAGTATTATAAATCAATCAAAAGTCATGAGATGTCAATGATAGTATAACCAAAAGTAATTCTGAAGTTAAGTAACTGTTTAAATAACTAGGTAAAACAACTGATCTTTTTTTTCTCAGGCTTGCTATTTATTTACAGTTCTTTTCCACTTGGTCATGCCAATTTACACAGATAAGTATATGTAAGATAACATATTCTACCTCTGTTAAAACAAATATGACTGATTCGTTCATCTGAAATCTAACAAATTCATTAACCTAAGCCATCATTATTCCAGCAAAATAGATAGGATTGCACATTTATTTTGCATACAGCTATACATTTCTAATTATTTAAGTTATTAATTTCACAGAATCATAGAAACATAGAATCATAGAATAGTTTGGGTTCAAAGGGACTTTAAAGATCATCTAGTTCCAACCCCCCTGCCAGGAGCAGGGACACCTTCCACTACACCGGGTTGCTCAAAGCCCCATCCAACCTGGCCTTTAACACTTTGTCCTGGTTTCAGCTGGGATAGAGTTAATTTTCTTCCTAGTAGCTGGTGTAGTGTTGTGTTTTGGATTTAGTTTGAGAATAACTTTGATAACACACTGATGTTTTAGCTGTTGCTAAGCATTGCTTCTTCAGCTTCCCATGCTCTGCCAGGTCTGGGAGGGGACACAGTGAAGACAGCTGATCCAAACTGACCAAAGGGGTATTCCATATCATATGATATCATGCTCAATATATAAAGTGGGGGGAGTTTGCCAGGATAGCTGCTCAGGAACTGGCTGGCTATCCATCAGCAGATGGTGAGCAATTGCATCGTTCATCACTTATTTTGTATATTATTATTGTTGTTCTTGTTATTAGTAGTATTTTCCCTTTTTTTTCTGTCCTATTAAACTGTCTTTATCTCAACCCATGAATTTCACTTTTTTTTCCCGATTCTCTCCCCCATCCCACTGGGGAGGGGGAGAATGAGCAAACAGCTGCATGGTGCTTAGCTGCCTGACAGGTCAAACCACAACACACTTCCAGGGATAGGGCATCCACAACTCTGGGCAACCTGTTCCAATGCCTCACCATGCTCATAGTGAAGAATTTCTTCCTTATATCTAATCTTAATCTACCCTATTTCAGTTTAGAGCCATTACCCCTTGTCCTATCACTACATGCCCTTGTAAAAAGTCCCTCTCCAGCTTCCTTGTAGGCAACCTTCAGGAACTGAAAGGCGTCCTTGGAGCTCTCTCTTCTCCAGGCTGAAACCCCCGAACTCTCTCAGTATGTCTTCATAGGAGAGGTGCTCCATCCCTCTGATCATCTTTGTGGCCCTCCTCTGGACTTGCTCCAACAGGTCCATGTCCTTCTTATGTTGGGGGCCCCAGAGCTGAACACAGTACTCCACGTGGGGTCTTACAAGAGCAGAGCAAAGGGGCAGAATCACCTCCCTTGACCTGCTGGTCACACTTGATGCAGCCCAGGATATGGTTGGCTTTCTAGGCTGCAAGTGTACATTGCTGGGTCATGTTGAGCTTATCAACCAACACCCCCAAGTCCTCCTCAGGGCTGCTCTCAATCCATTCTCCACCCAGCCTGTATATGTGCTTGGGGTTGCCCCGACCCAGGTGCAGGGCCTTGCACTTGGCTTTGTGGAACTTCATGAGGTTCACATGGGCCCACTTCTCAAGCTTGTCAGGGTCCCTCTGGATGGCATCACTTCCCTCCAGTGTGTCAACTGCAGCACACAGCTTGGTGTTGTCTGAAAACTTGCTGAGGTTGCAGTCAATCCCAATGTCCATGTCACTGAGAAAGATATTAAACAGTGCCAGTCCTAATACCGACCCCTGAGGAACGCCAGTCATGACTGGTTTCCACTTGGACATTGAGCTGTTGACCGCAGCTCATTGAGTGTGACCATCCAGCCAATTCCTTATCCACCAAGTGGTCCATCCATCAAATCCATGTATCTCCAATTTAGAGACAAGGATGTTGTGTGGAACAATGTCAAATGCTTTGCGCAAGTCCAGGTAGATGGCATCAGTTGCTCTTCCCTTATCCACCAGCGCTGTAACCATGTTGTAGAAGGCTGCCAAATTTGTCAGGCACAATTTGCCCTTAGTGAAGCCACGTTGGCTGTGACAAATCATCTCCTTATTTTCCATGTGCCTTAGCATAGTTTTCAGGAGGATCTGCTCCTTGATCTTGCTGGGCACAGAGGTGAGACTGACTGGCCTGTAGTTCCTCTGGTCTTCCTTTTTTCTTTTTTTAAAAATGGGGGTTATTTTTCCCATTTTCCAGTCAGTGGGAACTTCACTGGACTGCCATGAGTTCTCAAATATGATGGATAGTGGCTTAGCAACTTCATCCGCCAGTTCCCTCAGGACTCATAGATGCATCTCATCAGGTCCCATGGACTTGTGCATCTCCAGGTTCCTTAGATGGTCTCAAACCTGATCTTCTCCTACAGTGGGCAGTTCTTCATTTCCCCAGTCCCTGCCTTCTACAACTTGGGTGGTGCGGCTTGAGCACTTGCCGGTGAAGACTGAGGCAAAAAAGTTGCTGAGTACCTCAGTGTTCTCCATATCCCAGGTAACCAGGTCTCCTGTTTTCTTCTGGAGAAGGCCCACACTTTCTTTAGTCTTCCTTTTATCACTGATGTACCTATAGAAGCTTTTCTTGTTGCCCTTGATGTCCCTCACTAGATTTAATTTTACCAGAGCTTTAGCTTTCCTAACCTGATCCCTGGCTGCTTGGACAATTTCTCTGTATTCCTCCCATGCTACCTGTCCTTGCTTTCACCCTCTGTAGGCTTCCTTTTTCTGTTTCAGTTTGTCCAGGAGCACCTTGTTCATCCATGCAGGCTTCCTGGTGTTTTTGCCTGACTTCCTCTTTGTTGGCATGCATTGCTCCTGAACTTGGAGGAGGTGATCCTTGAATATTAACCAGCTTTCTTGGGACCTTCTTCCCTCCAAGGTTTTATCCTGTTGTACTCTACCAAGTGTTGTGTGAAGAGAGGCTTTGGAAGGTACCCAATTTATCGTTATAAGTCCGGTCGCGTTCAGCACACTGAACTATCACGATTACGGATTCACAAATAACGTAGGCACCTTTCATCTAGTCATGCTGCATGAACTATCATGGCCACACTTAAAGTGTCTGGTCGTGTTCAATGACCACTATCACGCTAGACCAATAAATCAAAGCAATTTATTAAAGCAACAGACACACAGGTTCTTTGGATTACTGGTGATAAATTCACTGACTGCAAGGCACCTACGAGTACCAAAGTTTAGAATAACACAGATGCATCAAAAGACATAAAAGCGACTCTATAGAGGTTTCTAAGTTTCCCGTGGAGGCACTTGGTATAACCAAGTGTTAGACTCTTACCCAAAGGTGTCCCGATGGGGGGGAAGAGAGGCTCAGCCCGTCGACTGATCCCAGAGGTCAGAGTAGTACATGATGATGTCTTCCCTAACATCCCCTCTCCCTTAGGCCAATTTTATAGTATTTTTACACATTAGGTGGAGCTTGAGGGACTCTAGTCATACATACTTTTGTTACGATTGGTGTAAAACTTTCTCGCTTCGTTTTAAAGGTACAGGCCCAGAAAAATTCAGAGCGCAGGCTCGGTGAGGGGGGGTCTTACCTTGGAGGCGGGTGGGTTTTGAGATGGGAGTGTGTTCTAGTGTTATAATGATATTATAATGAGTAAAAGTTACTAAAGGACAGCATTTTTGTCAACATCATGATAGTTTGCTGACGCAGGGTATCACTTATGCAGCTTATCAGGACCATGGTGCCCCTTCGAGTTCCCTTATCACAGGGCTTGGCCGTGATGTCTCCACACCACTCCACCCCCTGGGCAGCTCCTCTCAGAATCAGCACACCAGTCTCCCCTGGGTTGCGACATCCAAGGTTACAGGCTTAGGAACTTCTGTGGGATAGATTCCTTGCATCCAGCTGCATTCCATCCAGAAAGCTTCTTCAATGCTGTACCTTTCTTGTAATCGTAAATCTACGTCTGGTGTCTAAGTCACCTCCAGCAATCACTCCACACCAAGCAGATCCCTGAAGAGGCCGAAGTCTGCTCTCCTGAAGTCCAGGGTAATGAGATTGCTGTGTACCTTCCTCAGTGCCCTAAGGATCTTGAACTCCACCATTTCATGGTTACTCCAGCCAAGGCTGCCCATGAGCTTCACATTCCCCACCAGCCTCTCCTTGTTGGTGAGAACAAGGTCCAGCATAGCACCTCTCCTTGTTGGCTCCTCTATCACTTGGAGAAGGAAGTTACCATCAACGCATTCCAGGAACCTCCTGGATTGCTTATGGCCTGTTGTGTTGTCCCTCCAACAGATATCAGAATGTTTGAAGTCCCCCAAGACGACCAGGCCTTGTGAACTTGAGGCTGCTCCTATCTTTCTATAGAGGGCCTCACCTGCTCGGTCTTTCTGGTTGGGTGGCCTGTAGTAGACCTCCACTATAATGTCACCTGTTCCTGCCCTCCCTTTAATCCTGATGCATAAGCTTTTGGTCAGCTCCTCATCCATTCCTAGGCAGAGCTCTATGCACTCCAGCTGGTCACTGACATAGAGGGTGACACCCTCTCCTCATCTCCCCTGTCTGTTCTTCCTAAAGAGCCTGTATCCTTCCATTCCAATGCTCCAGTCATAAAAGCCAACCCACCATGTCTCCATGATGCCAGTAAGATCATAGTCCTGCAGACTTGCTAACTCCTCTTGTTTATTCCTCATGCTACATGCGTTTGCATAGAGGCATTTAAGTTGGGCCCCCAGTGAAGCTGACTTACTGGCTGGAGCGACTGGAATTACTTTGTGCTGCTCTTCAGGTGCTCTCCTGTTGACCTGTGATCCTTCTCCAGGCTCTGGGCATCTATTGCTGGCACTGGCATCAAACTGGTAGGATTGGGATAGACTGAGGTTCCCCTCCCCCAGCAACTTTAGTTTAAAGCCTTCATCACCAGCTTGGCAAGCCTACGACCGAAGATGCTCTTCCATTTCTCTGAAAGATGGACCCCATCAGCCCCTACACCAGGTTTCTCAAAGCAAGTCCCATGGTCTAAGTAGCTGAACCCCTGGCTGTGGCACCAGTCCTGTAACCATTTGTTGATTTGCCAGATTCAACTGGCCCTTTCAAACCCCTTCCCTTTGACTGGGAGGACTGATGAAAATACTACCTGCACTCCAGAGTCCCTTACCAGTGCTCCCAAGGCTCTGTAATCCTTTTTGATACTCCTCGGACTGCTCCTGGTTGTATCACTAGTGCTCACATGAAACAACAGCAGGGGATAATAGTCAGTGGACTGTACAAGGCTTGGTAATCTCTCAGTGACATCCCTGATACAAGCCTCTGGTAAGCAGCACACCTCTCTAGAGAATGCGTCAGGTCAGCAAATGGGTGCCTCCGTACCTCTCAGAAGAGAGTTGCCTACTACTATCACCCATTGACTTTTCTTAGTTGCACTGGTTGTTATGTGGGGAGCAGATCGGGCTGCCTTACTCAGCTCCAGTGTCTCTCCTGGTGTGATGGGTCTTTCCTCTTCAGTCTGCAGAGCAGTGAAGTGGTTCTGCAAGGGCACCTCAGGCTTCAGGGGAAGTCTCTTCTGGACTGAAGACTGTTCAGTCTCTTCAGACTGTTCAGTCTCTTCAACGGCTGGTCCTTGCCATTGCAACCATCCATTCTTCTTCATTCTTGGCTCCTCTCCCTTCTGTGTGAGCGGGTGGGGGTGTTTTTGGCTGTTTGGCTGAGGGCTGCAGGTCCACTGCAGACTGCACGTGGAGCCAGCTATCTAACTCCTTCTCAGCCTCCTTGATATGCAGCCTTCTCATCGCCTCCTGCAGCTCAGCCACCTGCTGCAGGAGGTCCTCCACCTGGGCACACCATTTACAGGTAGGTCTGACATCTGTCCTTGCCCCAGGAGAAAGGTCTAGGCACTTTCTTCAGTCTGAGATCTGCGCTGAAGCCTCTCCCTTCAGCAGCTCCATCTGGCTGGAGGCATTGGCCACCGCTGGGGTAGATCATAGAATCATAGAATGCTTTGGGTTGGAAGGGACCTTTAGAGGTCATCTAGCCCAAACCCCCTGCAGTGAGCAGGGACAGCTTTAACTACATCACGTTGCTCAGAGCCCCGTCCAACCTGACCTTGAATGTTGCCAGGGATGGGGCCTCCACCACCTCTCTGGGAAACCCCTTCCAGTGCTTGACCACCCTCATTGTAACAAATTTCTTTCTCATGTCTACTCTAAATCTATTCTTCCTTAGTTTAAATCCGTTATTCCTTGCCCTGTCACAACAGGCCTTGCTAAAAAGATTCTCCCCATCTTTCCTGTAGGCCCCCTTTAAGTATTGGAAGGCCGCAATAAGGTCTCCTTCGCAGCCTTCTCTTCTCTAGGCTGAACAATCCCAACTCTCTCAGCCTTTCTTCACAGGAGAGGTGCTCCAGCCCTAGGATCTTTTTTGTGGCCCTCTTCTGGACCCACTCCAGCATGTCCATGTCCTTCTTGTGCTGAGGGCTCCAGAGCTGGACGCAGTACTCCAGGTGGGGTCTCACCAGAGCAGAGAAGAAGGGCAGAATCACCTCCCTCGACCTGCTGGCCACACTGCTTTTGATGCAGCCCAGGATACGGTTGGCTTTCTGGGCTGCAAGTGCACATTGCCGGCTCATGTCCAGTTTTTCATCTACCAGTACCCCCAAGTCCTTCTCCGCAGGGCTGCTCTCAATCTCTTCAGCCCCCAACCTGTATTGATATCGGGGGTTGCTCTGTCCCAGGTGCAGGACCTTGCATTTGGCCTTGTTGAACCTCATGAGGTTCACACAGGCCCACCTCTCCAGCTTGTCCATGTCCCTCTGGATGACATCTCATCCTCCTGGTGTGTCAACCGCACCACTCAGCTTGGTGGCATCTGCAAACCTGCTGAGGCTGCAGACCCCTCAGAGGGTGCAGACCCCACAGGCAGAGGTGCAGTCTTTGGTCTCAGATGAGTACCCACCATTCTGCCTTGAGGCTCAGGGGGAATGAGTGCCCTTGACCTGCACAGGTGATCACAGAATGGTGGCTGGTTGCTGGGTTATGTGTACCTCAAGTATCCTTAATTTACTACATGTACAAAAGTAATATTAGAATCCTTGTAGACATCACTTTTATGATCAAGTCCTTTCAACATGGAGATGAACCAGTCTAAAATTCATGCCCTTTTCTAGTAAAAGACAGGCAGATTTTTATTTTCATGGACATTATTGGAATATCAGTTTTAGATACTGTTGATTAAAGGCTACCAACCTTGCAATCTATTTTGATAAGTTTGTTACCAAAGTGAAGAGGGAGATACTGGAATCACTTGGGGGTTCCAGTTCATAACAAAAATCACATAATTATGCTGAGATTAATTTTTCATGGTTTGATATCACAACTATGTTTTTTAGGGGGAATCTCAGGGTTGAGTTGGGTGGGTTTTTTTCCTTTTTTCCCCTTTCCTTGTAGTATAAATAAACTGGTCAGGTTTCTCACACAGCTATAAGATGACAACTCCTAATTTTAGTACGTACACCTGCAAGTTAGCACCACCTGAGAATGTAATCCAAATGTCTATAGATATTCATGTTTTTCATCTTGAAAAGCAGCTACAAAGTGCCCCCCCAAAATATGGTACAGAAGGTGTAACTCATCTGATTGAAAGTACCCATCTGAAAATGAAGCTAGGCACTGCTTTCCAAACAGACATCATTTAATATATGATGGATTTCTTTCCTGAAGCAGTTCAGTTCTTGTAATGACCTTTTAGCAGAAGAGCTTGTCTATGGCAATCATGGTTGAAGGTGAAGGAGGAAAAAGGACTGAAGAGATGTTGTAAAGCACCAAGACCTGTCTGACCAACCTAGTGGCTTTCTACAATGGAGTCACTACATCAGTGGACAAGGGAAAAGCTATCGTTGTTGTCTATCTGGACTTCTGTAAGGCCTTCGACACGGTCCCCCACAACATCCTTCTCTCTAAATTGGAGAGATACGGATTTGATGCATGGACTGTTCGGTGGATGAGAAATTGGTTGGAAGATCACATCCAGAAGGTAGTGGTCAACAGTTCAATGTCCAGATGGAGACCAGTGACAAGTGGTGTCCCTCAAGGGTCCATAATGGGACCAGTACTGTTTAATATCTTAATCAGTGACATACAGTGGGATCGAGTGTACCCTCAGCCAATTTGGAGACGACACCAAGCTGAGTGGTGCAGTTTGACACACCTGAGGGATGGGATGTCATCCAGAGGGACATGGACAAGCTCAAGAAGTGGGCCCATGTGAACCTCATGAAGTTCAACAAGACCAAGTGCAAAGTCCTGCACCTGGGTCAGGGCAACTCCCGGTATCAGTACAGGTTGGGGGATGAAGGGATTGAGAACAGCCCTGCAGAGAAGGGCTTGGGGGTACTGGTGGATGAAAAGCTGGACATGAGCCGGCAATGTGTGCTTGCAGCCCAGAAAGCCAACCGTATCCTGGGCTGCATCAGGTGTGGCCAGCAGGTCGAGGGAGGTGATTCTGCCACTCTACTCCATGCTGGTGAGATGCCACCTGGAATGCTCTGTTCAGCTCTGGAACCCTCAGCACAGGAAAGACATGGATCTGTTGGAGTGGGTCCAGAGGAGGGCCACAAAAATACTCAAGAGGGATGGAATACCTCTCCCATAAGGAAAGGCTGAGAGAGTTGGGGTTGTTCAGCTTGGATAAGAGAAGGCTGCAAGGAGACCTTATTGCAGCCTTTCAATACTTAAAGGGGGCTTATAAGAAAGATGGGGACAAACTTTTTAGCAGGGCCTGTTGCGATAGGAGAAGGGGTAATGATTTTAAACTAAAAGAGGATAGATTTAGATTAGATAGAAGGAAGAAATTTTTTATGATGAGGGTGGTCAAGCACTGGAACAGGCTGCCCAGAGAAGTGGTAGATGTCCCATCCCTAGAAACATTCCAGGTCAGGTTGGATGGGGCTCTGAGCAACCTGATCTAGTTAAAGCTGTCCCTGCTCATTGCAGGGGGGTTGGACTAGATGACCTTTAAAGGTCTCTTCCAACCCAAACCATTCTATGATTCTATGTTTCTATGCAGTATGGAAGGCACGGGAAACTGAAAGGAAACAATTTCTCAGGGAAATAAGCAGGGATGCATCTAATGCAACAATCAAGACACTAGATAGAGGTTTGTGCCAAGTACACGTGCATCTCAGAATCTCAGGCTGCCCATATGCTTCTTTCAGCATCTGCAATGGTCAGGCTTGAGGAGCCAAAGACTTTATGCACACAGGTAGATGTGGTTAGTAAATAACAAGCAAATACCACAGAGCAGATTTTTTTTTTTTTTCCATATTATATAGAAGGCCAACAGCATCCTGGCTTGTGTCAGGAATAGTGTGGCCAGCAGGAGCAGGGAGGTGATTGTCCCCCTGTACTCGGCACTGGTGAGGCCGCACCTGGAACACTGTGTCTAGTTTTGGGTCCCTCAGTACAAGAAAGACATGGAGGTGCTGGTGTGTCCAAAGAAGGGCAACACAGCTGGTGAAGGGTCTAAAGAGCAAGTCTTATGAGCAGTGGCTGATGAAACTGGGATTTTTTAGCCTAGAAAAGAGAAGGTTGAGGGGAGACCTTATCATTCTCTATATCTACCCGAAAGGAGGTTGTAGTGAGTGGGTGTTGGTCTCCTCTCCCAAGTAACAAGTGATAGGATGAGAGTAAATGGGCTCAAGTTGTGTCAGGGGAGGTTTAGATTGGATATTAGGAAAAATTTCTTCATGGAAAGAGTAGTCAAGCATTGGAACAGGCTGCCCAGAGAGGTGGTGGAGTCACCATCCCTGGAGGTGTTCAAAAAACGTGTAGATGTGGCACTTTGTGACATGGTTTAGTGGGCCTGGTGGTGTTGGGTTGATGGTTGGACCGATGATCTTAGAGATCCTTTCCAACCTTAATGATTCCTAGTTTTTACTTTCATTAAAAAATAATCCAGCCACCAAGCCAGGCAACATGAAATTAATTATTACTCTGCCCTTAACTGTTTTATTGGTGGACTTAGTAGTGTTAGGTTAATGGTTGGACTGGATGATCTTAAAGGTCTTTTCCAACCTAAATGATTCTATGATTCTATGATTCTATGATTTTGCTTGTTTGTATTTCTTAAAAAATGTCACCACATTTTCACTGAGCTGCACAGAACAGGCATTTAGGAAGACAGAACGTGCAAATTGATCAGGTTCTGGGCATGTTTTCCACAACGCAAGAAATGGCTCAGTTTTACAATTTGAGTGAGTTTGTGCACTACAGTTTTAGTCTTCCTGTACTACCTTTCCCTGGAGATTAAATCCATTTAACAGCGATCCACAGAGAGTGCAAAAGATATATCTGCACTGGGGTCCTTGTAGAGAGGAGAAAACACAGAATGTATGTATTTCTTTCCTGTATCTGTGATGCATCTGATTATGGCAATAGAACAGTCTGAGAACTTGCATAAGCTCATTTAAGAACTGGCTCACCCTGCTGTCCTCATTAAAGAGCAGGTATGGCTTCTTAGAGTCAAACAAAATGAAAACCCTAATTGAGCATTGCTGCTCACTGAAAGGTCTCTTATCCAAATAGGAAAAGTGAAGTACATCCAGGGTGGAGATAAAATCTATAACCTCTTTTCCCAGCATGAAAATACAATAATTTAAAAATATGTGAAGATATTTTCAATAAAATAAGATCAATGTAAATAAAAAAGATGATCTGGTCTGGTTTTTTCATAACCTAAAAACTCATGGCACATCAAATGTACACAGAAATCAGAGCATATCAGCACAGTCCATTTGTGTCAACAAAGTTATCTGATTCATGCTATCTGAGGATCATTTTAGATTAAATCATTTAGTGTTGAAAGATTTATTCAAAAAGTCAATTAACAGTCAGTGGAAAATGACTTGCAACCCTTTCTCTTCTAAATGTCTCCATCCATTGATGTCTAGTTAGGCTTTGCATTTTAGCATGTCTTTGTGTAATAGACTCAGAACATATCCTCATATGGTGCCAGATGGCCTGATGATTAGGTCACACATTGGAGAACCAGTATGTCTTTTACATGTCACAAACTGGTGTAAAACTACACTACATGCAGTGAAGCTGGTGTTGTCTTCCTCCACACTCATACACCTCTGCAAGCTCATGGCATAAATACCAATATGTACACATGTGGCCTAGTAATGATTAGCTCAAGATAATAATGCAATTGTATCCTTATAGCCTCCAATAAGTACTGAGCTCAGTCGACTTTATATATTGCCTGTAGCACAAAGCATCATTATCAGACTGAGCCCAACAGGCAAGAGGTGAACAAGCATCTAATTTGTGGATCATGATAGGGTTTGAAAGTTAAGCTATTTAGTATTTTACTAACATTTCAGGCATACCCAGATGCCATTCTTTGTATACTTCCATAGCTAGGTGGCAACATTGTGGAGTGTTTTAGGATTTCAGTTTAGCATTTCTGTGCTTGTAGTGTGTCATTTAGGCAACTAAACCTCAGCTAAATACTTTCTGTTGACCCAGCTGTTGAAATTCACTAAGAAAGAAAAAAAGATTGTAATTTTTAGAAGTTGCAAATTAAGAAGGACAGAGACTAGTTTTGGTGGGCATAAACCACAAATGCATGTTGACTGTTACTCCATGAATGATACTTTGCTCTTCAAGCTAATTATAAAATGAGCATCTAAAGACGAGATTGTCTAAACCTGTATGACTAATGTATTAGAACGTTTATAGTTCTTTTGTGCTGCACCAGGACTCTGACCTCTCTGTGCCTTTAGTCAGTTTTACTGATGAGACATCAGTCTTTGTCAACCCAGAAATAAGCAGGTTCTTGACATTGGGGTTTTCTCATTGATTAAATTGTCATGGTGTATTCACAGTCTAAATGCTGCCTTCTGGTCACTGTCCTTTTCTTGCAAGGAAAACGACCTTTGTGAATAATTACATGCCCCGGATGTGTCAAAATGAGGAGGAAGCAGCAATCTGAAGTAATAACACTGTAGGAACTATTTGTCCCTTGACATATTTGGCAGGGGGGAGGGGGAGGAAGGAAAAAGAAATGTACCTGAAATATTTTTTTACCAATGTATCACTGAAAGGTAATTTAAGGTGCATTTAGGAAATTTTGTTTGTATTTTGTTTTCTGCTTTAGAATATTTTAATGATTGTTTTGTATTGCTTATAAGGATAAGTACATGCTGAGGTCTAGTTACTTTCTTGAGCCACAGGTCCAGTCACTGCAACAGTAGGTCTGTTTTTTAACTATCTTTATTCTTCTATTTATGGGGCTATCGAAGAGTTTGAGGCAATTTAAAATTTTAAGACTACTGTATTTTATGCCAATATGGAAACACCCCTAAGAGTCATTATGCTGGGTGGGAATTTCTGGAGTGTAATGTATTCTGGCTGCACTCCAGCATGCTCCATCTATGCTGTAGGACTTAAACGGAATGCCACTGAAATGATACAAAAAGTTTTCCTCTACTTTGCTGAATTGTCCAAACTCAGAACAGAGCAAAACTTTACAACTAATAATTCTTCTCTGAAAATAGTTAATCTGATGCAATTAGAGGCTTTCCTTACAACTTTGTTGACATAACAGAAAGTTATCAAAAGCAAAGCAGATGGATAGGTTGGAAGGCTTGCATGAATGCCTGTTTTTCTGTCAACTCACATAACAGTCAAATGACTGACACATGGTTTCCCTGGCTCCCTGAAATCCCACCTGTTTGGGTGTGGGCTGCCCAAGTGCCTGGGAGCTCTGGCTAAATTATAGTACAACTGGTAAGATACAGGAATGCCATGGCTCCATGGATAACCTAGGCTCCATGGTTTCCTGGTCAGACCTTTTCTTGGCTGACTATCTATTTTTCTGGACCTCTGCCCAGAAAACAGGCATGGTCCCAGTTCCCCAAGCTAGTTGGGCAGATATAGGTTGTTTTGCCTACAAATGATAGAACATATGCACTCTTCCTTCTCTGAAACAACCTTTTCTCAAAACATTGTTTTCGCTATACATTCACCTTTTCCATTCTTCATTCTGATTCATAATGAAAAAATGTCATAATTCTAAAATTTCTACAGGATGAAAACTTCAGTTCCAGATTCAAATGATGTTTCAAAGAATAAAGGAATTGATTGCAAAAGGCAAATCTTGAATCAAACAAATAATCAAATCCAGATGAAAATTAAAGGCATTTTTATTTAGGAATGGAAATCACAACTGGTCCTATAAATGTGGAGGAAGAAGTCAGAGTTGTAACCTAACTGTAACTGCAAAGAGTCCCGAGGTAACCATATACTGACAGTTCACAGGTCTTACATGTTATGGCTTCTCGAGAAGACAAGATGACCATTCCTCAGAATCATGTGAGAACAGAATTTTGTATGCAGCTGTGAAGCAGAAATACATTAACTAGATACGAGCTCCATTTCCTGTAGTCTCTTTATATCTCTTCTTGTCTCATATGTCTCTTCTTGTCTCATAACCAATTAATATATGAGATCCAATTAGCTCAGCCTAAAGTTGCATGGCTGTATTGGGGGTTCTGCAGTTGTTTTTTGTATTCATGTAGCTTTACTCTTTCTGTCTTTCAATGGATAGCAAATTCTTGCACATAAATAATGTTAAGATCCTTTTAAAAGAATATACTTCTCAATAGGTCAAATAGAATTTTAAGCCCTCATCTGTGTATGCATAAAAAAAGACTTTTTTTATCTTTTGCTTAGAACATGCCACTGATTCCTCAAATTTAGGATCATAGAATCGTTTAGGTTGGAAAAGACCTTTAAGATCATCCAGTCCAACCATTAACCTACACTACCAAGTCTACACTAAACCAGTCAAGGGTACACTAGACTAAACCATGTCCCAAAGTGCCACATCTACACGTTTTTTGAACATCTCCAGAGATGGTGACTCCACCACCTCTCTGGGCAGCCTCTTCCAATGCTTGACTACCCTTTCCGTGAAGAAATTTTTCCTAATATCCAATCTAAACCTCCCCTGGCACAGCTTGAGCCCATTTCCTCTCGTCCTATCACTAACTATGTGGGAGAAGAGACCAACAGCCACCTCACTACAACCTCCTTTCAGGTAGTTGTAGAGAGCAATAAGGTCTCCCCTCAGCCTCCTCTTCTCCAGGCTAAACAACCCCAGTTCCCTCAGCCGCTCTTCATAAGGCCTGTGCTCCAGACCCTTCACCAGCTTCGTTGCCCTTCTCTGAACACGCTCCAGCACCTCAATGTCCTTCTTGTACTGAGGGGCCCAAAACTAGACACAGTATTCCAGGTGCGGCCTCAGGAACAATCACCTCCCTGCTCCTGCTGGCCACACTATTCCTGATACAAGCCAGGATGCTGTTGGCCTTCTTGGCCACCTGGGCACACTGCTGCCTCATGTTCAGATGGCTGTCTACCAACACCCCCAGGTCCTTTTCCACAAGGCAGCTTTCCAGCCACTCTTCCCCAAGCCTGTAGCGTTGCATGGGGTTGTTGTGACCAAAGTGCAGGACCTGGCACTTGGCCTTGTTAAACCTCATACAGTTGGCCTCGGCCCATCAGTCCAGCCTGTCCAGGTTCCTCTGCAGGGCCATCCTACCCTCCGGCAGATCGACACTCCCACACAGTTTGGTGTCGTCTGCAAACTTACTGAGGGCGCACTCAATCCCCTCATCCAGATCATTGATAAAGATATTAAACAAGGCTGGCCCCAAAACAGAGCCCTGGGGAACACCACTCGTGACCGGCCGCCAGCTGGACTTAGCTCCATTTACCACTACTCTCTGGGCTCGGCCACCCAACCAGTTTTTTACCCAGTGAAGACTACACCCGTCCAAGCTATGAGCTGCCAGCTTCCCAAGGAGAATATTATGGGAGATGGTGTCAAAAGCTTTGCTAAAGTCCAGGTAAATGACATCCACAGACTTTCCATCATCTACCAGACGGGTCACCAGGTCATAAAAGGAGATCAGGTTGGTCAAGCAGGACCTGCCTTTCATGAACCCATGCTGGCTGAGCCTGATCCCGTGGTTGACCTGCACTTGCCTGTTGAGTTCACTCAAGATGAACCTCTCCATAATCTTCCCCGGCACCGAGGTCAGGCTGACAGGCCTGTAGTTCCCCGGGTCCTCCTTCCGGCCCTTCTTGTAGATGGGTGTCACGTTGGCAAGGCTCCAGTCATCAGGGACCTCCCTTGTTAACCAGGACTGCTGATGGATGATGGAAAGTGCCTTGGCAAGCTCCTCTGCCAGCTCCCTCAGTACTCTCAGGTGGATCCCATCTGGCCCCATAGACTTGTGAGCATCCAGGTGGCATAGCAGGTCATTAACTGCTTCCTCCTGGACTATGAGGGCTCCATTCTGGTCCCCATCCCTATCCTCTAGCTCAGGGGCCTGAGTACCCTGGGGATGACTGGTCTGGCTGTTAAACATAGAGGCAAAGAAGGCATTAAGTACCTCAGCCTTTTCCTTGTCCTCAGTGACAATGTTCCCCCCCACATCCAGCAAAGGATGGAGATCCTCCTTGGCTCTCCTTTTATTGCTGATGTACTTATAAAAGCATTTTTTATTTTCTTTTACAACATTGGCCAGATTAACTTCTTGCTGGGCTTTTGCTTTTCTGATTTCCTCCCTGCAGGACCTAACAAGATCCCTGTACTCCTCCTGAGTTGCCTGCCCCTTCTTCCAAAGGCGGTAGACTCTCCCTTTTTCCCTGAGTCCCCACAAAAGCTCCCTATTCAGCCATGCCGGTCGTTTTCCCCACCGGTTCGTCTTACGGCACACGGTGACAGCCCGCTCCTGTGCCCTTAAGACTTCCTTCTTGAAGAAGGTCCAGCCTTCCTGGACCCCTTTGCCTTTCAGGACTGCCTCCCAAGGGACTTTCCCAACCAGGGTCCTGAAGAGGCCAAAGGCTGCCCTCGGGAAGTCCATGGTAACAGTTTTGCTGCCCCTCTGCTCAGCATCGCCCAGAATTGAGAACTCTATCATATCGTGGTTGCTACGTCCAAGATGGCCTCCAACCACGACATCTCCCACAAGCCCTTCTCTGTTAGTAAACAGCAGGTCAAGCGAGGCACCTCCCCTGGTAGGCTCACTTACCAGCTGCGTCAGGAAGTTATCCTCCACACGCTCTAGGAACTTCCGAGACTGTTGCCTCTCTGCTGTATTGTATTTCCAGCAGATGTCTGGCAAGTTGAAGTCCCCCACGAGAACAAGGGCTAGTGATTGTGAGACATCTACCAGCCGCTTATAGAACACTTCATCTACCTCTACATCCTGGTTGGGTGGTCTATAGCAGACTCCCAACAGGACATCCGCCTTGCTGGCCTTTCCCCTCATCCTTACCCATAAGCACTCGACCTTGTCATCACCACTGTCAAGCTCTATACAGTCAAAACACTCCCTAACATACAGAGCCACCCCACCACCTCTCCTTCCCTGCCTGTCCCTTCTGAAGAGCTTATAGCCCTCCAGTGCAGCACTCCAGTCATGAGAGTTGTGCCACCACATTTCTGTGATGGCGACTATGTCATAGCCATCCTGCTGCACAAGCGCTTCCTGTTTGTTGCCCATGCTACGTGCATTGGTGTAGATGCACTTGAGCTGGGCTATCGATTTCGCCCCCAATGTTGCCATGCTGCCCCTGGGCTCCTCACTAGCAGGCCCATTTATATCCCCTTCCCCCTTCAAACCTAGTTTAAAGCCCTCTCAATGAGTCCCGCCAACTCATGGGCGAGAATCCTTTTTCCCTTTGGAGACAGCTGATCTCCATCAGCCGCCAGCAGGCCTGGTGCCGTGTAAACATCCCCATGATCGAAAAACCCAAAATTCCACTGATGGCACCAGCCTCTGAGCCATTTGTTAATCAGGTGAGTTTTCCCATTCCTTTCAGCACTCTTAGCTGCCACTGACGGGATTGAGGAAAACACTACCTGCACTCCCGATCCTGTGACCAATTGCCCCAGTGCCCTGAAGTCCCTCTTCATTGCTTTAGGACTTCTCTCTGTAATCTCATCACTGCCCACCTGTACAACCAGCAACAGGTAATAATGGGAGGGCCTCACGAGGTCGGGGAGTTTCCTAGTAACGTCCCTAACCCGGGCCCCAGGGAGGCAGCAGACTTCCCTGTGGGATGGGTCCGGGCGGCAGATCGGGCCCTCAGTTCCCCGCAGGAGGGAATCACCCACCACAGTTACCCTCCTTTTTTTCTTAACAGGGGCAGCCGTAATCCGTGGGGGTGACTGACTGGCCCTCGGCACCCCCTGGCTGGACCTTCGCCTTCACCTCCCTCCCCGCTTGCCTGGCCCTCAGCTCCCAGAGCCCCGTATCTGTTGTGTAGGGGCAGCTGGGAAGGGGAGGGAGGCCGGGAGGGGATTCGCCTGCCTCCCCGGGCAGGGACCTGTTTCCATTCCCCCATCTCTTGGCTCCCCTCCTTCTGCTTGCCGGCAAGAGGGCAGGGGATCCTCCGCTCCTTGTGGGGCCTCCGCCTGCTGCCCTGGCCCCAGGGACGGTCGGGTGCGGCCCCACCAGTCTGTCTCCCTCTCGCACTCCCTGACACTCCTCAGCCTTCCCACCTCCTCCTTCAGCTCTGCCACCAGGCTGAGCAGATCATCTCCCTGCTCACAGCGAAGACATTTGCCGTCTCCGCTGCCCTGCGGTACGAGCGACAGGCTCAGGCACTCCCCGCAGCCGGCGACCTGGACGGCTGCGTGTTTGTGCGGGAGCTCCGTCTGGGTCGCCATGTTCCTTCTGGCGGAGGCTTTCGGGCGGGTGGTGACCATGGCTGCCAGGTGTTCTCCTGGGAGGGCGATGACCACTGCCTGAGTTTCCCTTTGGAGCTAGGAGCGGGGGCACTCGGCCTTCCCCACGAGCCCTGACCGCACAAACTGCCGCGCCACGCCCTGTTCACCGCCCTGTTCGCTGTCACTCCTGGTCGCTCGCGCTCCCTGGGGCTGCTTTTATAGGTGGGGTTTGGCCGCCGTCTCTCCCGTCCCAGCCCACGCTGCGTCAGAGCTGCCCCACATCAGCAGCTCGCCCTTTCCCGCTCTTCCCCGCTCGAGGCGGGGGGCTGGGCTGCCCGCTCTCGCCCTGCGCTTTTTGACGCCTCAGCAAGGGTGCCCCGGCGCGAGCGTCCGCTCCGGAGCCCTTCGCCTCGGAGACTGCGCTCAAGTGGCAGCTACACTGGGTTTTAAACTGCTGCCGTCACTCCTGGACCCGCCGATGCTGCGTCAGAGCTGCTGCATATAATTTATATGGGTCTATGTCCTGTTTTCAGCTGGGATAGAGTTTTGTTTTTTTTTTTTCCTAGTAGCAGGCACAGTGCTGTGTTTTGGATTTAGAATGAGAAGAATGTTGATAACACACTGATGTTTCAGTTGTTGCTAAGTACTGCTTATGCTAGTCAAGGACTTTTCAGCTTCCCATGCTCTGCCAGGTGCACAAGAATTTGGGAGGGGGCACAGCCAGGACAGTTGATCCAAACTGACCAAAGAGATATTCCGTACCATATGACATCATGCTCAGCATATAAACTGGAGAGAGTTGGCGGGGGGTAGGGAATGCTGCTCGGGAACTGGCTGGGCATCGGCCAGCAGGTGGTGAGTAATTTCATTGTGTATCACTTATTTTGTATTTTTTTTTCCCCTTCCTTTTCTGTCCCTGAACAGAACAGGGGACAGAACTTCTTCTGAACTGTCTTTATCTCAACCCACTAATTTTACTTTTTTTTTTTCTTTTTTTTCCTCATTCGCTCCCCCATCCCACTGGCAGACAGGCGAATGAGTGAACGGCTGTGTGGTGGTTAGCTGCCTGCTGGGTTAAACCACAACACTCTATATGTACATGGATATGGATATTGGTTTGCATATGTAAACATACAACTAAATAAAGTAGTGTGTATTATGTTAACAGAAGCAGACTGATAAGCACTTTTTAAAACATCTAAGAACAGTTTCTTCATACTCATATGGTGCCTTTGATTGCATGTACCACAGATACACATACACTTATACACATGCCACTGTCATATGGATCAAACACCACTAAAGTAATTATTTCTGTTCTTTCAGAAATCTTAGGCCAGGCTCAATATTTATTTCTCGGAACACAATGTAGGTCACAGTACATCTTAAGATTTTACCTCATTCAGAATCCAAGACAGAAAGCAAGCCTCCAGCTTATTTTGGAGTATCATCTGCTTGAAAGATACACAACAAAACTGACAAAAATATGCAGAACATATTCCTAAGCCCTAATATTTATTTGTATAATTTAAAAGAAAAAAAGGAATATGCCATAAAACAACTGAATGACAAAAGGTGTTACAGTACATTTTTATGTTGCTGACCTTCTGATGGCCGGCTAAATTTGTAAATAAATGTGCTCCTTGTAAATAAAAGTTTTGGGGATAAACAACCAAAATAATTGAAGTTGAGCTGTTGCCTCATTGATTTTTCAGTCCATGGTCCACTGAGTGAGGAAAAGTATTCAGTCAATCAAGCATAAAAGACAAGGACATATATATGCTGTTATGTTAGAGTGAACACTAAATTTTACTAGGGTCCCAGGTTTTCTGTCTGTGTGGCATATAGATTAATTCATGCAGTTTCCATCTGTGTGAAATGGAGGAGTTATACTGATGACAAAACTTTAACACAATCTGGTGGATAGAGCCTCTTAGATGTCCTTACCTGCACACAGTTTTCTGATCAAGACCTGGCTCCAAGGGACAACAATGCAACAAATGCTGTTTCCAGACTTGACTAGTTGGTGACACACTTGCCCTTCTAACCTTAACAAATACTTGGGGGGGGTGGGGGGGATGTGGGACTCAGCATCATCTGTTCCAAGGCTGCCATCGGCTTAAGGCTTCACACCCTGCTGGACTGGTAAGGCTGGTGAAAAATTCATCTTGACTAGCTTGTGTCAGGGACTGAAGCTCAGAGATTAGTTGACCTGGAGGACAGGATAGTGAAACACTAGTTTTGGAAACAGATGCATCAGGATTATGGAAAAAGAGGAAGGGGGCAGGACTGTGAGCCATTAGGGGCAATTACTATCTGGATCCTCATGTAGTTGCCTGCCTCCACAATACCCCTAAGGAAAAGCAGGACCTCGCTGTCTGTGTGCCCTACCACTTAGGTTGCCAAAAGTGTAGTGAGTATCAGGAATTTATCTGTAACTTAGATGCATTTCCTGGATTTCTGGTTTAGTTTAAAAAATTTGATTTTATGGTGAAAGTGATACAATTCTAGAATCACTATAACTGTGGAAAGGTACCAGCACTAGGTAGGTAGCCTCCATGAAAATAAATTATTGCCTCTGTCAGTTATGTCTGAGCCTACAACATGAAAGATCACAGTCTTTGGCATCTACTGGTGTGTGATAGGCAAGCAGGAAAGGGTGGTACATTTGTAAGGACAGAGAGAAAATAATTTATGTGCATGCACATCTAGATGTTTTAATCCTATGTATGTGATAGTGAGAGACAAGCCTATAATGCCAAGCCTAACTGCCTTATTTGGGATTGCTTGACCCCCTCCCGTAAAGGGGTTACGCTGTGGCCCTCTCCAAACCTATAGAAAGAGCAGCAAAGAGCAACCATCACTGTGCAATGATTGCAGCATGAATGCTGAATGGATCTACTGGGCATGGCTTTCAGGAGGCATATAGGAAGCAGAGAAATCCAAGATAGATTTGTGTTGAAATGTACAGAATGATGGGATGATACTTGTGCAGTAATGGCAGTCTGTCAGAGTGAACACAGCTATCTACTTCAAAAGGTCTCAAGACTCTGGAGTATTGCATGTAAATATGCTTTATTGAAGTGAGGGTTTGTCCAGGAAACTATACTGTGTTCAGCACAACTACTTAAGATACTAAAGATGTAGCTTAAGTCATTGTCCTGGTTTTGGCTGGGATAGAGTTAATTTTCTTCCTAGCAGCAGGCATAGCGCTGTGTTTTGGATTTAGTAGGAGAAGAATGTTGATAACATGCTGATGTTTTTAGTTGTTGCTGAGTACTGCTTATGCTAGTCAAGGACTTTTTCAGCTTCCCATGCTCTGCCAGGCACACAAGAAAGTGGGAGGGGGCACAGCCAGAAGAGTTGATCCAAACTGACCAAAGGGCTATTCCATACCATATGACGTCATGCTCAGTATATAAACTGGGGGCGGGGGGTGGCCAGGGAGCAGCGATCGCTGCTCGGGAACTGTCTGGGTATTGGTCGGCGGGTGGTGAGCAATTGCATTGTGCATCACTTGCTTCGTGTATCATTATTATTATTATCATTATTATACTGTTACTATTAGCATTACTATTTTACTTTATTTCAATTATTAAACTGTTCTTCTCTCAACCCAGGAGTGTTTCTCACTCTTACTCCTCCGATTCTCTCCCCCATCCCATCGGGGTAGGGGGAGTGAGCGAGCGGCTGCGTGGTGCTTAGTTGCTGGCTGGGGCTAAACCACGACAGTCATCTAGGAAAAAAGTCAAAAGAAGGTGCTTCTGCAAGTAGAATGTCCAGCAAGGCTAACTTACGTGACCTTCTGTCTATTCAGGCCATTCTGTTCATGATGATCCAGTTGGACCAGCTCTCTGCTGGAAGACTGAAGTCATGACCTTGATCACTCTGCAAAAAGCAGCACTAGTATCACAGTAGTTCTGTACTCCTGACATGATCTGACATGGAGTTCAGTACATAAATATGAACTGCAGCAGAACGCTAAGTCCATGTTAGCAGAATGAGTAGCTCTGCACATCTTGTGCAGTGACAAAATGAGCCACCCAAGCAACGTTTTAACTAACCAGGGATGCACCTAAGGAATAGAACATTTACAGAGTAGACTTTCCCAGGTATTTTTGGACTTGATTATTATTCAGTAGGAAGTTTTTAAGGACCTAAATCCTGCCCTTGTGCAGGGTATGGCTAGATCAGATCCAATCATCAGTTTACTCATATTTAGCTGCCAGGACTCACAAAAAATTAATCAAGAAGAATACTATGAAGTCTTGTCAGAAAAAAGGAAAAAATTAGAATGCTAAGAAAAAAGGATGAATTTGTACACAGCGATGTAATTGGGGAAAAAAAGAGGGAAAAAACCCAGCTTATTTTAAAGTAATAGCCGTCTAATTTACATTTTGTGAAGAAGAAATACATTTATTGGAATTATTAGAGGTTATACGTAAAGGTCAAATTGAGTCTAATCTTATGAAGCTTTCTGTAATCTAATTGTATTCACTTCTGTAGCAAATATAGTATTTGTCCAGCTTTTGGATGCAGATTGCATATTATCATTGAAGCATTATTAAATGAAATGATAATTTGACAATCACATAGAAAAGATATGTAAACATTTTCTATGAGTTGTACGGAACATGGTTATAACACATGCTAGTCTTATTTATCAATTAGACATTAAAATACTGAAGTGAGCTAACATTTTCTTAGTAGCAAATGATGTTGTATGGCTCGAGTTCTAGCTTTAGCTCTATGGTTATAACTCACCTACTCACAAGAAATGTAAAGTTATTAAATTCTGTAGTCCAACCTTTAGAAAATTAAATGGAACTTTCGTACCAGTCATTTGTTGCTAGAGGTCATTTATGGGAGTCTTAAAAGACTAACAGCTTTTCTTACTGATTTTGTGCATATGCTGCATATAGACTATTTACACATGAAACACTGCTTCAAATACATTTGATGATCTTTCAGAAAAATATGTGTATTGGAGTTCTGTGACTGAGGTAAACTTAAGAATATTTGTGTTCTCATTTGCACTGCTGCAATTTGGCAGCTGCTCTAGCAGTCATGCTTTAAAAATTATATGTAAGTAATGCATTGCTTCCTCTTCCCGTGCATTTTAATACATTCTAAAGGTTCTAATTCATCTTCATGTCTATCAATAAATATTTCACTAAATGTAAATGCTGCATTAGCAACAATGTGAATCAAACAAGACACATTCTTTAGAAATCATCTTTACAGCAATAAGCTCTGGTTCTGGAATATTTCAGAGCAGTGTTTCTTCTTTGATTCTTATTTGTATCATACCTGAACCAATTATAATCTCATCTTTATCAAGATTCAGAGAAATATTGCTTCTTTTTCAGAAGGTCATAAACCAGCTAGGGGTGGGAAAATCACATTTCATGGCTACTTCCTAGAGGCATATTGAACTGATTATAATATCTCTTGTCATACGAACACAAGAAAGAAAACAAAAAAGCAAAAGGTGGTTTCCTAATGGAGAAGGGAGTAAGGTGGAGTACATAGATGAGAAACTTCTTTATTCTGAGGGTCAAATTTGGCTTCAAAACACATTTTTTGGTCTACATAATAATAAAAGACACTAAAAAACCCCAGTGAAGTAACAACAGCAACAACAACTATAATAATAATACAATCCAAAACCTTAAAGATGTGAGTTTAACATTTGAGTTGTCAATGTGATTGAGTAATTTTTTAGACTGCATTTAGCTTATGGGATACAAGTTTCCCAGTCCTATCCATTGCCAAATAGATGACTAGATTTCTTCATGAGGAAGTCTCTCTTGACATATGGGTCTTCTGTTTTGCAGTGACTATTGTTCCTGGAGGAAGTCTAACATAAAGAGTTGTGTGGATTTTTTGTTTCCTCTACAGAGGACACTGTTCCCTCTGAGCAATGAAAATCTTTCAGATCACCCTTATAATGGAAAAAATTGGAGAGCTGGAGGGATTCTGGTTTGATGGTACTGTAAAGTTCAGGTGACAAGTTTAGTCACAACAAATGGCATAAGTCCCTTCCTTGCATTACCTCTGAGTTTTCTTGCTCATGGGACTATGCTGTATGACTGTTCCCACTACACCTTTGCAACGTGTGTGTTCCCTACCTTTATCACCATGCTGACAGTTATCATTGCTGAAAGTCATGTAGGGCAATATCTGTGAATAAGAAAGTAGCTAATAATACAGCAACCAAAGAAAAGAAAGTGTTCTCTCACTGCCCAGGAAAAGCAGAACCATTTAGCTGAACTGACAGCTACAGTTTGTATCCAAGTTTTTCTACTTCAAGGGACTCAATAGAGTGCTAAAATGTTGTACAACATCATTTTGTGTATCCGTTAAAAGTGTCTTTGCTTTTTCAATCTTGTAGTATTTTTAATAAAGTATGTTAACAAGCTCAGACAAATATTCAAAAGCCATATGGGTAGAGAAAGCAACTGTTCATGAATGAGCAGAATGAAGACTTTCTAAAAATAAGAAAAATTAGTACTATCTGAGATTCAAAATGGGAATGCCATGCTATATTAACAATTTCAAAGACATAGAGGAAATCTGTGGTGGCTTAACAGTGAGCCCTCTGGCTTCTAACTGCGCCAGTTAGAAGAGGCAGGCATCCTTTTATCACTAGTAGGCATTGGCACAAAAAGTAAAACCAGCTGATATAAGGCTCTGCTGGATATTCAACAATGCATATCACAACTGAAAGTGTATATAATGTCCTACAGGCAAGATCTTCAGAACAACTTAGCGCAACTCATAAAACATAAGCAGATGGCATATCTGGAAGGCATGCTCCTGTAAACTGCAGTGCAGGAAGATATTTATTGATCCCTAATTTGTTTTAGTCACCATAATTACTTCAGTATTGTATTACCTTATTTAGTCTTTGAAGAATGTGCCATAGCCTGACTCTTATCTTTGCTAAGGTCCCTTTACTCTACTGTGCCCAGAAAAATGGACCTTCAAGTGGTTGCAGATGTAATTCACTGTAAAAGAGCATTAGAACCTCAAATTCAGAAGCACAGAGCAGTACTAATGTAATTTTTTTCTAGAAGGACAAACATCCTGAGATATGAGAGAACAGTTTGAATTTATCTGCTCCTTACTAGAGAAGAGAAATCATACTGCAATGGACTATTTTAGTTCACAGCTGACAAAATGATTTGGAGTCACAATACCTTAATGTTGAACAAGAGTAACTGATCTTACACTGTCTGCTGTTTCTCGTAATTTATCATTCGGTTCATTCATGGCCATCACATTTTATATAGTTTCTGAACTAAGACATTTATATAACTGCAGGTTAATATTCAGGATATTGACTGTAACATGGTAAATTATCCATAAAAAGTAAGTAGCTATTTTCTATCATAACATGCATCAAAACAGTGTAATTAATATTGTGATACAATACTTAATAGAACCACTGTGTTTAAAGAGACAACAGAAGACCTATTAATCTTTCATTCTGATTTATCAAGGGTGAAAGCTAATGTCTATTTTTGTAGCACAAGATTATAAAAAAAACCCCACAATTAAGAGGAAAGCTCTTTTAGAAAAGTTTTGGTTAACATACTCATTAGATTGAACAATGAGCGAACAATTTGGAAGCAAAAAATCAAAAATGGTCAGTAAAATTAATTTCTCCCCTATAGTGCTTTTACCCTTAATTTTAAGATCTGTCAAAACCTTCCACTTATTACACAACTTCTAAAAATTACATGTCTGTATTTTGAATGTAAGAAGAAAATACACTATTATAAAATGTTGATAATATAATATTATGAAATGTTGTTCAGTACTTCTCTACCTTTCTTTATTTTTCTCATAAATATCTGAGAATTTGGAAGTTATCATCTGGAAACTTTGGACACCGCAATTCAGCATTGCACCTGAGTATAATCTCAGAAAAGTTTAAAAATCTGTTTATTCAAAAGTACATATTTTCAAAGATTATTTGAGATTCGCTATTTATATCTTTACAGGTTAATTCTTACAAGATACATGAAATAAATATTCCTTGGTTCTGTCAAGTTGTGCTAATATTATAAACACTTTACAGCACTTTGAGGGCCTGTGGGTATCCAAAACTAAAGCAGAAGCTCTAAATAATTGATAAAACATCAAAATACTCAAAATTCTCTGCTCTAGCCTAATGGTAGATAGTGGATGGAAAGGTCACTGAATTGAAGACAAGACAGAATGAAATGAATATAAATTAACTTTATGATGCTGAAAAGCAGCTTGATTACTAAGATTGTGAGAACCAATTCTGTCCAGAAGCTACCTAATGAAGATTAATAAAAGTGGCAGGCTTGAGTCCTGCTTTTTGAAGTTTGAAACACAAGGTGACATTTGACAGCTGAAAAAAAAAAAAAAAAAAAAAGAAAGATTCCTTTTCAACAAGAAGAAATGCATTTAAATCTTCTGTTTCCTACTGAAGATTTCAAGATGTAATCTAAAAATAGTTTATCATTAAAGAATTGTTTTATGTCTTTCTCTCTCTTTATATCCACTTTGCACAATGCATAGGACACATGACACCTGCCCCAAGCAGTTTGCAATCTAAAATTAGATATGCTACAGTGAATAACAAGTAATGACTTTTGTTGCAATATAAAAGCTGATGGGCTCGTAAAAGAAAAAAAAGAAAGAAGTTGTGATAATAAGTTTGCATGAATTTTAAACTTCCAGACCAATTGTAGTTATAGGTGTTGTATTAGCTAGTCAATGGGCTTCCAATACCTAAGATAATTTGTCTGAACTAGTGACTGTGGATGCAAATTAAAGAGTGCAAGTGGTCACTAGAGCAAGATACCAATGATAAGTACAACTTATCAGCACCATTAGATCATTTTAATTACTGTAGAGGACATGATATAGTTTTAACTGTCTTAGCTGCATAGCATTAGGATGATGGCTAATTTAGGAAGTACAGTAAAATATCCAGAAAGACTTTCCAAAGCAGTACCCTGCAGTAAATGGGACGCAATTAAAGCTGGGGTCAATGGGATTTTTCATTTGATGCTCCATAAAATATAGTCTCTAGCACATTCCAAACTTTTTGCAATGAGATGTTAAGTGGCTTGTTAGAGACAGAATATCAGATGGAGATGGACAAAAGATCTTGCATGGACAAAAGTCTTGCAGAGATGAGCCGGGGGCTCCTGAGATAGTTAAAGCTCACAAGGAAACCTTCGTGAAACACCCCGAGGGAAACAAGGGATGTTCCACTAAGAAGGCGACACGGCCAACAGCCCAGATGAAATGCCTCTACACAAACGCACGCAGCATGGGGAACAAACAGGAGCAGCTGGAAGCTGCTGTGCTACTAGACAGCTACGACCTGATTGCCATAACCGAAACCTGGTGGGATGAATCCCACGACTGGAATGTGGCTATTGATGGCTACAGCCTCTTCAGAAGGGACAGGCGAGGAAGGAGGGGCGGAGGCGTTGCCCTCTATGTAAAGAAATCAATACAGTGTGAAGAGCTGTCCCTGAAGAATAGCCACGAGCAGGTCGAAAGCTTATGGGTAAGAGTAAGAGACAGAGGCAACAAAGGGAACCTTGTGGTTGGTGTCTACTACAGGCCGTCTGACCAAGGGGAGCCTGCTGACAAAGCCTTCTTCCTCCACCTCCGGGAGGCTTCGCGCTTGCAGACTCTTGTCCTGCTGGGGGACTTCAACCACCCCGACATTTGCTGGAAAAGCAACACAGCGAGCTGTAAGCAATCCAAGAGATTCCTGGAATGCATAGATGACAACTTCCTAAGCCAGGTAATAGACACCCCTACCCGAGGGGACGCGATACTGGATCTGATGGTCACCACTGCAAGTGAGCTCATCGGTGATGTCAAGACTGGAGGCAGCTTGGGCTGCAGTGATCACTCATTGGTGAAGTTCACGCTCTGGAGGGACATGAGAAAAGCGAGGAGTACAGTCAGGACCCTAAATTTTAGGAAAGCAAACTTCCAGCTCTTCAAGGAGATAGGCAGAAGGACCCCCTGGGAGATGGTCCTCAGGGACAGGGGAACGGAAAAGAGCTGGCAGATCTTTAAGGACACCTTCCATAGAGCACAAGAGCTCTCAGTCCCCAAGTGTAAAAAATCAGGCAAGGAAGGGAAGAGACCAGCATGGCTGAGTCAAGACCTGCTGGTCAAACTAAAGAGTAAGAGGGAACTGCACAGGCAGTGGAAGCAGGGACAGGTGTCCTGGGAAGAGTACAGGGAAGCTGCCTGGTTGTGTAGGGAGGAGGTCAGGAAGGCCAAGGCGAGGATGGAGCTGAATTTGGCAAGGGATGTAAAGAATAACAAGAAGGGCTTCTACAGGTATATCAACCAGAAAAGGAAGGTTAAAGAAAGCGTACCCCCCCAATGAACAAGAAAGGCGAACTTGTATCAACAGATGAGGAGAAGGCTGAGGTACTCAACAACTTCTTTGCCTCGGTCTTCACTGGCAACCTCTCTCCTCACACCTCCCAAATCAATGGACCAAAAGATGGGGACCAGAGGCATAAAGCCCCTCCCACTGTAAGGGAAGATCAGGTTTGAGACCACCTAAAGAACCTCAATGTACACAAGTCTACGGGACCTGATGAGATGCATCCCAGAGTCCTAAGGGAATTCACTGATGTAGTTGCCAAGCCACTCTCCATGATATTTGAAAAGTCATGGCAGTCCGGTGAAGTCCCTGCTGACTGGAAAAAAGGGGAATGTTGTGCCCATTTTTAAAAAGGGAGAAAGGAGGACCCTGGGAACTACCGACCTGTCAGCCTCACCTCTGTGCCTGGGAAGATCATGGAACAGATCCTCCTAGAAGCTATGCTCAAGCACATGGAGGACAGGGAGGTGATTCGAGACAGCCAGCATGGCTTCAGCAAGGGCAAGTCCTGCCTGACCAACCTAGTGGCTTTGTATGAAGGACTGACTGCATGAGTGGACAAGGGAAAAGTAATGGATGTCATCTACTTGGATTTCTGTAAAGCATTCAACACAGTCCCCCACAACATCCTTCTCTCTAAATTGGAGAGATATGGGTTTGATGGGTGGACTGTTTGATGGATAAGGAATTGTCTGGATGGTCGCATCCAGAGGGTCGTGGTCAATGGCTCAATGTCCACATGGAGACCGGTGACAAGTGGTGTCCCTCAGGGGTCCATACTGGGACCGGTGCTGTTTCACATCTTCATCAATAACATAGACAGTGGGATCGAGTGCACCCTCAGCAAGTTTGCAGATGACACCAAGCTGAGTGGTGCGGTTGACACACCAGGAGGACGAGGTGTTATCCAGAGGGACCTGGACAAGCTGGAGAGGTGGGCCTGTGTGAACTTCATGAGGTTCAGCAAGGCCAAATGCAAGGTCCTGCACCTGGGACAGAGCAACCCCCGGTATCAGTACAGGCTGGGGGATGAAGGGATTGAGAGCAGCCCTGTGGAGAACGACTTGGGGGTACTGGTAGATGAAAAGCTGGACATGAGCCGGCAATGTGCACTTGCAGCCCAGAAAGCCAACCATATCCTGGGCTGCATCAAAAGAAGCGTGGCCAGCAGGTCGAGGGAGGTGATTCTGCCCCTCTACTCTGCTCTGGTGAGACCCCACCTGGAGTACTGCATCCAGCTCTGGAGCCCTCAGCACAAGAAGGACATGGACCTGCAGGAGCGGGTCCAGAAGAGGGCTACCAAAATGATCCTAGGGCTGGAGCACCTCTGCTATGAGGCCAGGCTGAGAGAGTTGGGATTGTTCAGCCTGGAGAAGAGAAGGCTGTGAGGAGACCTTATTGAGGCCTTCCAATACTTAAAGGGGGCCTACAGGAAAGATGGGGAGAATCTTTTTAGCAAGGCCTGTTGTGACAGGACAAGGAATAATGGATTTAAACTAAGGAAGAATAGATTTAGAGTAGACATGAGAAAGAAATTTGTTACAATGAGGGTGGTCAAGCACTGGAAGGGGTTTCCCAGAGAGGTGGTGGAGGCCCCATCCCTGGCAACATTCAAGGTCAGGTTGGATGGGGCTCTGAGCAACCTGATCTGGATAAAGCTGTCCCTGCTCACTGCAGGGGGTTTGGGCTAGATGACCTCTAAAGGTCCCTTCCAACCCAAAGCATTCTATGATTCTATGATTCTATGATTCTATGAGCTATATTTTTAGTGTTTAATTTGAAATTGAAACTGAATAATTACATTTTTGCTAGTAGTAAAGCTTAACTGGCTGGCATTTGAGAAACACTTTGGAAATGTAAAACAGTGTTGTTTTTGTGCACAATGGAGTATAAATATCATATGCTCCCTTCAGGAAGGCTTCACTTGGTTCCTTAGTTAGAGTTAAGAGAAGTGTAAAATAAAGATGAGAACAATAGATCTAAGTGACCCACATAGTACATTCATCTTAGTCCTGGCTGGCTCCTATATCAACTTTTGCGCATTAAAATAGCATGAAGTCCACTTAGTTCATGTGCCAAAAAACCTGTGAACATGTGAAAGAACTGAGGATCAACACAGCAGAGGGATAAACTGGCAGTGTGCTTTTTCCTCCAGTTCACATTCTCCAACAGTCTGTTATATCTGTTATGATGACTCTTTGCTGTAGAAAGTTACCTCTGTCCTGAGGCCAAACTGCAAATGCCCAGTTCAGCTCAGTTTCAGGCTATTTTGGAAGAGTAGAAATCAATACAATGTTCTGGTAACCCAGGTCTAGTACTGTTTATTTAGTTTATCAAAAGTAATATTATTTCTGACTAAACCAAATAGAAAGTAGGTGATCTTATAAGCCACAGTTGTATTTTTTATTAATTAATTTACTGAATTTTCAGGAACTCTTCCTTTCCTGTAGAGTTTAAAGTCTGGATGGCAGTAAAAAGAAATTTTATAACATTGAAATTAAACTATTTTTTTCAGAAGAAATAGATATCATTCTGAAATAACCTGTGTTTCTCTAGCCAATGGGAATATTGAAGGAATTCATGGCACAATGGAGCCAGTGGGTGAAGTAGATATTGGTGAAAGGGGACTAAAATACTTTGAGGCATGAAGAGATATATTTTGTTTTCTAAAGAATCTTGAGGTTTTCCTTTTTTGAATCAGACATGCAGATCTCTCTGCTTCCTTGTCATTGCTTCTCCAATTAGAGACTGCATGTGTAATTTGGAAATAAATCTAATTTAAACTCATAAAAACTTCATCTTCTGAAATCTCTGTGATCTTCATTTGAATTTTAGGTAGTACATAAATAGCTCTAACCAGTCTCTTCAGCTGTACAGCTACTTACTTATTTATTACTCTTCCATTTATGTTGCACTGCTTTTTGTAAGATTTGATTTTAAACTACTGTCTAACTAGAACAAACAATTATGCAAATGAAAAATTAGATCCTTCAACACTTCAGAGAACTGCTGCACATTTATTTGCTACAAGAAACCACAAAGAATGAGTTAATTCCAAAATAATTCAGCATCTACTAGCAAATTTAAAGAAGATACTGAATTTATTGTAGATCTGTAAATACTCTGCAACTTGGCAGGTGATATTTTTATGGAGCAGAGAACAAAACAGACAAAAAAAAATCCCAAAGATTAACCTAATTTTCCTGGGTAAGGGACATTGCTGCAGTATATATATATATAAAATATGATAACCTTTTATGCTTGGGAAGGTTTTGACATTGTTGTTGATACATTTTTTTAAGATTTTATTACAACATTGGAGCTCATTTCACTTGGTGTTACATATGGAATTGTCCATGCTAAATTTGCTATCTCAGTGATTCATGTATCACATTTCTGACATACTGTAGAAAACGTCAGGCAGTTTATTTCCGTGGGACATTTTAAAGGGTGTTACAGTCACAGAAGAGCCTGAGGAAAGAAGAAGAGATCTCATGGAAGGCTGCTGATGTCTGCAAAGTTTATGTTGCAAAGAATGACACATGAAACCTTTGCTTGGAAGTGTTATCTGAGCTGGCACAATTGTCAGATGACAGGCAGCTGCATATTGTGTACAAATAGCTGAGAGACATAACTGCAAGGCAGGATCACTTGGGATCGCAGATGGTAATTTCTAAAACAGGTCATTTATAAGGAAATGCTTTTAACTTTAGATTCCCAGTTTGCTTTCATCTTAAGGCCATAAGGGTTGAGACAAACAATCTTTGAAGGCTGAAATAAAAATTCAAAACTCTCAAATATTAAAAATTATATAAAAATATTTTTGTAATAGCTGATCTGGTAAAACCTTAAGAATGTGACCACTTTTATGAAAACATGTTGAGGCTGAATTGTTTTTCACAGTAAAAGGATATAGGTAGTGACCATCCAAAGCCTTTCATTTTCTATGAACATAAATGATTTACTAGTGTTAAACCTGTCTATGCAAATGACTGACACAGAGTCATAGACAAAATGGACTTTAAAAGTAGGCAAAGAAGCCAGTGATCTATGGCAGCAAATAAAAATGGGTAAAGGGTGACCATGGTCATGTTGCTCATTTGCCTTTTTCTGAATTTGTTGGCATTATGCAGAAAGGAAGGGAGGATGGAGGCGCAGTGGCTAAGAAGAGTTGTTGGCAGCATGCAGCGCTTTATTAACCTCAAGAGACCTTACTGAAGTACCACTGGGGAACCAGAAGGATCAATGTGATGAAAAGAAAATGGCAGTTTCAATTTAAGAATTGTTGGGGATTTTTGGTCCACTTAACTTTCCTTTCTACTATTGGTGTTATCTACAGAAAAGTCATTTGAAGACAAATCTCTATGTTAATCTCACTGAATCAAGCTGAAGATGAATTCTTAAAAAGGAAAGTCTCTAAAATGAAAAACTATTAAAACAAAAAAGAAACAAGAAGAATTTTAGCTTAAAGTCAGTCATTGTTCATGTTTGACAATGGTCAAGAATCTTTCATATACTCATTCTTATTTACGGTCAGAAACACAGATAAAACATTGATGTAATCACATATCACAATTAAGAACATGATTTTTTAAAAATTATTAGCCAGCTAGCTAAATAAATATTGAACTTCATCCATTTATAACTAGCAACATTGTTATTTAGAGTAACCAATGTCCCGCCAAGATTTGAAGAGAAATTCCATACTTCTTGTTGCTAAATATTTAATTATTAAAGTTATAATAAAAAAAGTTCTGGTTAAACAAAACAAAACAACCACCCAGATTAAAGACCTGTCAATCCGAGGAGTAGTATTTGGACTAAAATATTATGGAAATAATGATACCATTGATATAATGATCCGTTGTGGGTGGAATAGTATCAGGTGTTTTTTTTGTACTGACTTTTTAGCATATTATGCCAATGAAAAGTTCCCTGAATGCGCACAATTCTGATGGCAAAGCTCTACCATGGACTTATATTACTATAGGCATATTGTATGTATATTTATATTGCAATATCAGTCCAAATAAGCAAAGCAAACAAATTCAATGCAGTTAGTTAAACCTTTTTTAGTATGACCTACTCTGTCTTCATACCTCTGATAGAAATAGCAATGCTAGCAGAAGACTGATATGTAGGCCCTCTCTTCTCCAGTATATTTATCCAACTTCCAACTTTTGTCACATACAATTTTAGACTAATGCTGATGTTTTTAGTCTTTACAAAAGTTTGATGATATATTATAACATTGGAAGGTTTTGAAACTGATCTCACATGTAATTGCAGTTGACATCCCTCACCACTGCAGGATCTAGAGTTTCTTTCTGTTATAAGGGAAAATGGTTAGCAACATTTAACCTTGGTGCTAACCTGTGCAACCATATTGAATGTACTGAACAAAAACGTAAAGCCTTTCACTGACATTCATTGTATAGAGTCATTTAAACATTAATCACCCATATCAGACTAGTAATACAGAAGACACCTATACAACATATATTTGCAGAAAAAAAATTTGAATAGCCACACACATACATGTAGACAAATATATTTCTAGAGCAGCTTGGTTTTGCAAGGAAGAGGTGCATCTGATATGAAAAAAAAATTTTTGAGGGAGCCAAAGTATAATACTGAATTGTCAGATTATACCAGCATAAGGAGAGTCTTCAGAATTTTTTTTTTTTTTTATATTCAAACACAATTTAAGTGCATATTCTTTGTTCAGGTTTTCAAGCATAGTTTTAAATTGCATAATGAAACCTGAGTATGCAAAATTATTGTGAATTTCTTCAAATGTTATTCTCATAGAATACTCAGATTTGCATATTATAACATGTAAGACTATGCTTATGAATATATGCAGTGGATCTGGTATATATTTTATTATTATGGTCACTAAGAAATAAAAGACCAAACTGATTCCTTTTAGTCATTATAACATCGTTTTCATGTTGTGTTGCTTTGCTGTTTGAAAAAGAAGTCACAACATTTCCATTATTTAGCTGTATTTAGTTAAGCAGACAAAAATGAAAGTTTCAAATCTTGCTTTCAAAGCTTTCAAAGCTTTCATCTATCAGTTTTATATTTGAAAAACTTCTGTGAAACAATAAAAATGAAGCCTTTATACACTGACTGAAGAAACTTATATTAAATTCTACTGAGGATCGCAAAACTTTAAAAAAATATTATTATATTGGTTTTTCTACACATTTTCCCAATATTTCTTGCTACAAAAGGTGGCACAACATTCATCTTATAGGCTGGTTAAGAATAATTTCCTTAAACTCAAGAAACTTACTTTCATATTTAAGCTATGTATTGTACAGGATGACAGCAAAAAAAAAAAATTCTAGAATGAGTTTTAGCTCCTTGTAGTATATAACTTTCATAAATATTTATAGAGCAAATTACCTGTCTTTTTAAAAAAAACTTAAAACACTGTTGAAAATTGCTTTCTATAAGATCTACTATTATATATAATCTTAAGAACTGTAAAACCTTTCACATAATATATTGGAGGCTATAGTCTGATAAAAAGAGATAGAATTTGTCTCTTATACTGTTAGCTGAATACTGAATTAGGATAAAAACACAAATAACCCCTGGCAATAAAAAAAATGCCATTGCAGATTCCCATTGTATCACAAAGATGTGGGTTATGTTTTGCATTAGAATTACTTGAGGTCTTTTTCTCATCTGGAAATCAGAATCTGAATATGTCAGTATAGTGGTCGACCATATGCAGTGTCAAGCTTTCTGGGATGGACCTTGTTTGTTTCCCTCAGAATAATTTTTGTCCTGTAGCCCTGGATGTAAATCACAAATAATCACTTACTTCAGATCTTGTGTATTTACTGATAATACTGTAGAGCCTTCTTTCTCTCAGACTTAGCAGAATGTACACACTTCAGCATGATCCTGAGTGAGAAGAAAACATCATCTGGGGCTTAGAAAACAATCAGTTGCAAGTACACGAGGCATTGTTCCAGGTGTCCTTTCCTCCTCCTTTTTTCTTAGTTGAACAGCTAAACACCTCTCATACTGTTCATGTGTTCAACTGGAGGCAAGGGGCAGGACTCCTGTCACATTAGGGAAGAGCAAATGATGGTCCCATGGCTGTATAGGGACTGTGAAGGAGAATTGCTGCCATTGTCTATTCTCTTTTTACTGCTCCCCACTCTCCAAGCTCTTTGCTAGATCTCTTGCAGTGAAGGCCAAGGCAGACTTCCTGTCTCAGGTGAGGAAAATATTTTTTATTTCATATGGCAAAAAATTGCTATATGTACATAGTCTTTTTAGATGAGTTGGGGTAGATCTATTTAACACTTAAGACATTCCTTTTTTCTGGTTTTATTTATAATTGCTGGGCTTATGAGTTTGGAAAATAATGGACTTGAAACCTCTGTGAACCACTGCATTGACTGAATGTGGATCCCGCATACTACAGTACATTGCAGGGGTCCTTACCTCTGTCAGGATGCTTTGGACAGTCCTCATATCTCTTGCTTTGAACAAGTAGCAAAGAGGTGTACGGAGCTAATAGCTTCAACACAAAGTTCTCAGAGAGCCTGAAGGTGTAAGGGAAGCACAGCCTTCCAGCTTAGACTCAAACCTAGGAGCATTATGCTATTTGTACATATATGTAAGACAACATGATCAGCGAACACGGGTGATTGTTTCAGCTGGTTAATATTTTTAAGGAATCCAAATAGGTACTCTCAACTTATCTAACACTGAAGGACTTACAATACTCTTAAATGCTCTGTTGAATTAGTAAATTCAAAAAAATAGTAAAAAGTACATGGCTAAACCACAGCTTAAACATCTAAAGAAAACATTCACATACCAAACACAACATTCAACAAACTTTTGTTCACTGTCATCATTATTGATCATTAGATCATAAGGTAAGGTAAAAAGTAAAAAATTGCAATGTGAAATACCATAAAAAGACCAATGAAAATACCCATGAAAGCAAATTTATGCACAAAAAAGTAAGGCTAGTACATAAAATGTTACCAAATAATGTGTATTTAAAACTTAAAGTACTAAATTGAGCAGACCATTCTCCAATATACTCAATTTAATGGAAAAAAAACTTTATAAACAAATATAAGATACAAAACACTAAATATTTAAAAACTGATTTCAAAGAGTAAAAATATTATTAGTTTGGAGAAGAAAAAAAGTAATTTAATTTCTTTTGATTAAAAATAAATTTAAAAAAAGACCTAAAAGGAAAAAAGTTTTAATTTAGACTAATTAAATTAGAAATAAGAAAAGAAAAACCCAAACACTTTGAAAGACATTAGACATACGGAGTTTTTCTGAGGCTGGAAATATAAAACCTAGTTGTCTCAAAGCAATAGAAACACAGCCAATAAGTTAAAGTCTGTTAAGTATGCTAAAATAAAGTAAATTTGGATAACATTCTCCCCCTGAACATCCAGAAGTCCTTTCAAACCCCTGCTTTCATTCTGTGATCTTCTCTTCATTATGTTATTACATGATCCAGATTCCTCTGTGAGGGTATTAGCTACCTTCTTAGGCAGTTTTGCACAATTTCACTTCCTCAAACTAGGACACCAATCTCATTCCATTTTTATACTTCATGCCACAAACCCCATCTGGATGCCTTCTCTTTCCCAAGCTCCTTCACTGTGTTCCCTTATTGGAAAAAGCAGATCCCACTATGGCCTTGCTTATTGTGCTCAGCGTAGCAGAGGTGGCGCAGGAACCGTACCACAGCACAGCAGCAAGTGGCAGTTTCTCATCAGTACAAAGTAGTGCCTACACAAATGATAGTAATTTCTTTAAGAGAGGGACCAGTGAAGTTCATGGGGACTGGAGGAATTGGTAAGGTTTCAATATATTAATCTAGCTGGAAATTATTTAAAGTAAATAAATAAACATATGCCACATCTGGGACTTTTCAAATCATACCGTACACCTGCAGATTGCACAGGTGAACTCTTCTTCATACTCTGAAGGTCATATTTAATTCAATATACTTTGTGTAGACCTGACACAATGTCAACACATGTTTTGCTGTTCTATTCAAACTGGGTTTCAAAATAGAACAGGTAAATGTAACTTGGTCAGAATACATTTCTGGTAAAACCTGTTCAAGACTCAAGTTTGCAGTCATTGAGGGAGGAACCCTTGTAAGTGAAATGTTCTTGATTTTGCAGGTACTCATAGAGTCATGGAATTGTTTAGTTTGGAAAAAATAAAGCATTCCAAAATTATTTCAGATAAACACAATACCATGGAATACTATATTCCAGCAGCAAAATCTAAGATATGTCAATGTGATAAAACAAAGTAAAATGTAGTGGTTCTCAATTTAAATGGAATAAATATGTCCCAAAGGGCAGAATCCTTAAAACAGCAATTCAGGCTTGGAATCTTTTCAACTGATTGACATATTTATATCCTGCACAGTCAATACTCTTTGATATTTGAAAATATTTTTTGTTCTTTATACCTGTGTTGGTTTTGGCTGGGATAGAGTTAGTTTTCTTCATAGTAGCTAGTATGGGGCTATGTTTTGGATTTGAGCTGGAAACAGTATTGCTACTTCAGGGATGTTTTAGTTATTGCTGAGCAGTGCCTACACAGAGTCAAGGCCTTTTCTGCTCCTCACACCACCCCACCAGTGAGTAGGCTGGGGGTGCACAAGAAGGTGTAGGGGGGACAGAGCTGGCACAACTGACCCCAGCTGACCAAAGGGATATTCTGTACCATATGACGTCATGCTCAGCATATAAAGCTGGGGGAAGAAGAAGGAAAGGGGGGGACATTTGGAGTGATGGCATTTGTCTTCCCAAGAAATCTTTAAGTATGATGGAGCCCTGCTTTCCTGGAGGTGGCTGAATACCTGCCTGCATATGGGAAGTATTGAATGAATTCCTTGTTTTGCTTTGCTTGCATGCCTAGCTTTCTTTTTACCTATTAAACTGTCTGTATCTCAACCCATGAGTTTTCTCACTTTTACTCTTCCGATCCTCTCCCCCATCCCACTGCTGGGGGAGTGAGCGAGCGGTTGTGTGGTGCTTAGTTGCTGGCTGGGGTTAAACCATAACAATACATCTTCCATCTTGTAAGTATTACAATTTCACCATGGCAGAGCACATGAACAGCATTAAATGTTTAACTAAATGTAAACAACATATTTCTGCAAAAAGCTGTTCCTTCCTGTGTATTTTAAACATGGCTCCAGCTTTTAGAATGAGGGAGGGGTGTCACTGATATTGCCAAGACAAAGAGTATATAAAGTATGGACAGTGGCATGGGTAGTGAGCTGTTCAAATCTGCTTATATCAGTAAGTTATTCAGTGCAAAAAAAGAGGAGGGCTGACTGTGGAAAACTGCACAAGGCTGAGTGACAAGGCAGCTGAATTGGTGCAGTCAAGTGCAAAATCACAAACACAGGAAAAGTCCTGATTTCATACTTACAGCCACAGATTTTGACATGACTATAACTACCTAGGATGAGATGTTGGGGTTATTTTAGACAACTCCATGGAAATAGCTTATCTGAAGTGATTAGTGATCTGAAAAAAAAGAGGCAAATTAAATGCTAGAAATTATTAAAAAAAAAATGGATAACAGCAAATGCCTTTCCCTCAAAACACAAACAGACAGAAGCCACTAAGTCAAACCCCTGAGAATTGTAACACTTTGTAAGTCCCTCTTGTGCTTGCATGCTGAATATTCTATGCAGTCCTAATCCTGATATCTTGAAAAAGATATAGCAGAATGGGAAAATTTCAGAGAAGACAGCAAAGATGATTGACGATTTTGAACATCTTCCATACTGGTAATGACTAAGTAAACAAACTAAAAACAACAACAACAAAAAAGTTTTTTGCATAACATATGATTTAACTGTGGGCCTCTGTTGCACAATATTGAGTATGGTGAATGTTTAGAGTATCTTAAGAAAGGAACCAGACAAATTAATGAAAGAAAAATCCAAAGACAATTTATCTGCCTCATGATATTCCTGAGCTGCAAATAGTTGGAGTTTGAGAAAGAGTTGTCCTTCATATTTTACACAGGAATTTGCTAGCTTTAGAAACAGGTATGAACAGCATGTATCTTTGGTCTACTCCACTCTAGTAGTTCTCAAAAGTTTATGAAAATATGTATGGGGAAATATTATCAGTGTAATTATAATTTTTCTTCTAATGTTTTCTAGCATCTTCTTTTCTCTTGCCCTATGATGCTTACACTGGAGTCTCTCCTGGAAACCTTTTGGATTACCTGATTTTTAAAATAAAATGGTTAAGTTTAGGTGGAAATCTCAAAAAGAGTTATCATAAGAATGTTAAAATCAGAGAAGATGTACGTGCAAGAATTTCAATATTGAGAAGTAGCTGTAAATAATATAGAACAAAGTATTAATTAAGTATTGTAAGTGTATTAGGTTTGCATAGCAAAGTTTTGGCAGTGGCGGGGCTACAGGGGTGGCTTCTGTGAGAAGCTGCTAGAAGATTTCCTCATGTCCAATAGAGCCAATGCCAGCTGGCTCCAAGACAGACCCACCACTGGCCAAGGCCAAGCCAGCCAGCAACAGTGGTAGCACCTCTATGATAACATATTTAAGAAGGGGAAACAAAATAACCAGCCGGTACAGCAACTGCAGCTGGAGTGAGGAGTGAGAATATGTGAGAGGAACAACTCTGCAGACACCAAGGTCAGTGGAGAAGGAGGGGCAGGAGGTGCTCCAGGCACCAGAGCAGACATTCCCCTGCAGCCCATGGTGAAGACCATGGTGAGGCAGGCTGTACCCCTGCAGCCCGTGGAGGTCCATGGTGGAGCAGATATCCACCTGCAGCCTGGGGAGGACCCCACGCCAGAGCAGCTGGATGTGCCCCAAGGAGGCTGTGACCCCATGGGAAGCCTGCGCTGGAGCAGGCTCCTGGCAGGACCTGTGGAGCCATGGAGAGAGAGGAGCCCACGCTGGAGCAGGTTTTCTGGCAGGACTTGTGACCCTGTGGGGGACCCACACTGGAGCAGTCTGCTTCTGAAGGACTGCACCCCGTGGAAGGGACCCACGCTGGAGCAGTTTGTGAAGAACTGTAGCCTGTGGGAAGGACCTGTATTGGAGAAGTTCATGGACAACTGTCTGCCGTGGGAGGGACCCCCACGCTGGAGCAGGGGACAAGTGTGAGGAAACCTGCCCTGAGAAGGAAAGAGCAGCAGAGACAATGCATGATGAACTGACCGCAACCCCCATTCCCCATCCCCTTGTGCTGCTCAGGTGGAGGAAATAGACAACATCAGGAGTGAAGTTGAGCCTGGGAAGAAAGGAGGGGTGGGGGGAAGGTGTGTTAATATTTGGTTTTATTTCTCATTACCCTACACGTGTTCTCACTCCTTTCTCCTACACAGTTTTGATTGGTAATACATTAAACTGATTTTCCCCAAGTCGAGTCTGTTTTGTCTGTGATGGTAATTGGTGAGTGATCTCCCTGTCCTTATCTCCACTCATGAGCTTTTTCTCTCCCGTGTCCAGTTGAGAAGGAGAGTGATAGAGCAGCTTTGGTGGGCACTTGGCATCCAGCCAGGGTGAACTCACCTCAGTAAGATACCTAACTAAGAATTCCAGGACAATTTGATGTTGAAAAAATTTAAATTGGTTGAAGGTTATATTTAATTATGAGAATCCAGACGGTATTGCTGATGTGTTATTTTTACTCATCACAAACTGTCTAATGAAAGACTTAGTTTCTCTTGGACCACAATAAACTCTGTTATCATCAAATCAGTTCTTATTAGCTGCATCAAAATAAGCAGGACTTGTTAACTACTATGTCCAGGGGAGACATGAATAAATGAATGCCTGAAGTTTCTGAAAATAGTTTCACTGCACAGATTGAATGAACCAAAAGCATCATGCACGTTAAAATTAAACTGTAGTAAAAATGAATAAAAAGCTATCACTCGATAATTCAGGCTTCCTAACTAGAGTAATCATTGTTAAAACACCCCAGTTAATGGGAATATTTAAGAAGGTTACTAATGATAAATTTTTCTTAAGAGAATGTTTCTTGTTAAAAGAAAGTATCAAACATCTGCTGCTCTTTACAATAAAAAATGCACTGAATTTTAAACGGTGTATTTTTTAACTTTTTTTTTTTTGTTTTTAATGCCCATAACATATGAGGAGGCCATCAGGCTATTAAAATGGGAACTCACCAACTACATACTTTTGTTTGCCCTTTTCAACAGAACCTTTCTTTAAACATGATAATGATAGTTATAGTAGTCTTTTGCAATTGATGTTGGCTGCTAGCTTTAATATCTGTGAAATACTTATGCATGTATATATATACTGCCGCTGAAATACTTGTGCATAAACTTTTTTATAAATCCATTAATTATCTCAGCAGATTCAATGGATAATTGGACTGCTTAAAGTTAAACAGCTGAATGGTGGCAGATCCAGGACAGTATGTATTTAGAAAACATTAAATACTCCTGGTTTATTGATTTGAAGCAAAGTATGTAAGGAGTAAATTAAACCCCAGTGAAGCTGATGGTATTGTTTGAACTGACTTCAATAAAGTTTCGACCAGTCTTTCACAGTAGGGGTCTACAGTACTTTTTAGGTGATTACCTTTAGATGACAGCCCTGAAAAAGTCATATTAATTTTCTGAATATTTTTGGAAGATTAATATATACAGTCTAAAATTCTTTATGTAGAATACAAAATTTCTTGTGGAAATACCCATTCCACTATAAAAATAACTTACATACACAATAATTTTCAAAAGTTATACATTGTACTTGGTGGATCAGAAACATTGTAGTTCACATCTGGCAAACAAGATGGATGATTGAGGCTTATGAAGATCACTTACCTCTATCTAAGGGCAGTCTGAGAGAAGATCACTGCATGCACACTTACATAAAGAAAATATTTTATTACAAAATGCTTTCTACCCATTGACAAAAGCACAAAATTCAGTGCCCAGAGGCTGAAGTTAGATATATTTAAACCTGAAAAAACCTCTAAATACTCTTGAGGTATATTTACACAGCACTGGAATGTCTCATTCAAAGGAAGTAGGAGGAAAATTGCTCTTCACTACCTTCTCAAGGCAAATTTGATTATTCTTTTCTGAATATAGTTAATTCTAATTTTCAGGAGAAATTATCTAGCTTGTGTGTGTGGAGAGAGGATTCTACAATATCCTTTCTGGCTTTGGTATTGGTGGCACTTAGTCCTTGTATTCACCTACTTTCTTCATGAGACAGAGTCAAAATTTTTTACATTACACTTCCAGTGTTACTTCAGGTATAAAACAAGACTCTCCCTGCTTCCTCAGTAGATTTGACTTATTAAGGAACTATTAGTTTTGAAAATAGTTTAGAAGCTGCCTAAGTGTTGATGAACTTTTTTTTTTCTCCTTCAAGCTTATTTGAAGAATGATCCTAATAGAGGTGCTATTATTTTGTGTCTTTACAAACACACCTTTAAGGAAATTGGTAATGTCATCTAATAAACAGCATTCTGAAATTACAAAATATGAAATATAGATTGTTTATCCTCCCATATAAGCAGTGTACAAACTGTTCCTCAAACTGGACAAAATCAGAGTATGTGTTTATTATTGCTCAAGACTCTGTTTTCTTCTGGCTGACATATGGCCATCTTCCAGTTCTCTTAATTTTCAGTGCTGGTGGGACATAGTCACTGAAGGTGACATGTGGCATGTGTCACAATTATACCTTTGAGATCCAACAGATGTTCCAGTAACTGTCTTTCATATCTTTTGAGTTTATTCCTTAATTCTTCAATTTAATTTTGAAGCAGGCTTATAAATATGCCTAGGTGTCCAATATGCACTGCTGTCATGGAAGCTGGGTGACTAAATACTCTCAGAAATCTTGCCTTATTCAATGGAATAGATGTTTATAAATGTAACTCAAATTTCAGCAAGTAATTCCACTCCCTTCAATGATTATGAAAAAGGACAAATGATACTTTAGTTCAAAGGGGATATTAATTTATCTGCATAGTAATGACTACATAGTCAGAAGTGGCAAAATGCCACAACTGGACCCAGACTTTTAAAAGAGGTTAGCTTCCATAAAATCAACAACAAATAGCAAGAAAGTGTTTTAGCAGACCAAGCATTGCTCTAGTGCCCAGATAGGACCAGTTCCAAATTCAGCTATTCTCTGTTTTGTCCCAGATATCTAGGAATGTGCGTACCACCACTGAACAACTGTCCTTCTTTCCTGAAAAATAAAATATGTTAGTGAAAAATTGTATGAATTAATATCTGTTGGCCTGGTAAAAACTGTTATTAACTAAAACATAACCTCTCAAAACTAACTTTGCATTGCTATCTTAGCAGCAAAAAGGAAAAACTGTGAAATCCTTAGAGTAATGATAAACTGCACCAGTAAAAAAGAGCCATCTGTGAATAAAATGCTCAACTTGTTTGTCAGCAAGTGCTGTATAATCACATATTTTAAGAAAAATGTACTGCAAAAAGACACACAGGCACAGCAGCTAAACAGTGAGCACTACTGAAGCTAGATGTAAAGAACAGGGAATCACATATGTGAAATATGAAAATTTTGGGAGCTAGAGGCAAGGTCAAATTGTCTATAATGTCTCTAACCATAAGAAGGTCTCAGCTTGCAGCCTCTGAGCAGTGAAAGCTTCTGTGTCATATTTCTTGCTGGATCCCATATTTCCCACTTTGTTTGCAAGATAACCTCTGGTTATTGTGGTATGTTGTTTTGAGATGAGCACTGTCAACAATATGCACTGGCTGTAAGCATCTGTGCTGTTTGCCTCAATTCACTATAAACTGCTCTCTTCAGGCTCTTAATTCAAACTCTGCTGTTGATTATCTCATATAATATGTAGACTATTTTACAAAAAAAAAAAAAAAAAAAGAGTACCCAGCTCAGCAAAACAGAAAGTGTCTAATCAACTGCCATTTTTACAGGTGTAAAAGCAAGTGGTTTTCCTTCATTCATGCATATTTTGCAATTATGCTGGATTTCAGTGGTTGTTACATTTCACATTACTATTTTGACTCTTGGTGCATTTTAATGATAATGAAAAGCTATTATGTACATAATGCAAACAAAAGAAAACCCCTAGAAAATTAGAAATGTTTTTGCAAGTGAAATGTGAGAGCATTCTTTAAAATCTGAGAACCTGACCCATGAAGTCAACTACCTGGGACAGGACTTGATCCTGTCCCTCCTCAGTCTAATATGTCCTTTCCAGTTCTCAATATTTAGTAAGTGTTCCAAGTTGCTGTTTTTCCACATAAATACCTAATAAAATTTTGTTGTGGGTTAACACTAGTAGGCAGCTCAGGCCTACACAGCGGCTCTCTCACTCTTCCACAGTGGGATGGGGGAGAGAATTGGAATGGTAAAAGTGAGAAAACTTGTGGGTTGAGATAAAAACACTTTAATAGGTAAAGAAAAAGTTGTGTGTGCAGGCCAAAATTAAAAAAAAAAAAAAAAAAAAAGAATTAATTGACTACTTCCCATCAGCAGTCAGATGTTTAGCCATTTCCAGGAAAGCAAGGCTTTGTCACATGTGATGGTTGCTTGGGAAGACAAACATCATAACCCTGAATGTCCCCTCTTCCTCCTTCTTTCCCCAAGCTTTCATTGCTGAACATGTCCTATAGCATGGTATAGCCCTTTCATCAGTTGGGGTCAGCTGTCCTGACTGTGTCCCCTCCCAACTTCTTGTGCACCCCCAGCCTACTTGGTGGAGGGGCAGCTTGAGAAACAGAAGAGGACTTGCTTGACACTGTATAAGCACTGGTCAGCAACATCTAAAATATCAGTGTGTTATCAACATTGTTGTGGTCACAAATCTAAAACATAGACCCATACAAGCTACTTTGAAGAAAATTAACTCTATCCCAACCAAAGCCAGTATAATCTCCACCCTTTATTCCATACAGTTTATGTCATGCTCAGGTCCCACACTACACAATACATCCTCATTAAACACCTCCTCTCTTCCCATTCTTTGATATATACACAGATATCATTCCCTTAGCCTATGGACCACTCCTGTAAAATGCCCATAAAATGTCCATAAAATACCCATTGAGTTCATTTAGTCCATAACTTTGGGCTCCATCTGTTATGGTGGTCACTCAAGAGAGGAGACACGGTGCGTTGCATGGAGTTATTGGGCACCAAAGCCAGCTCAGGTTGGATCACTGCTGCACTTGCACTGCTTCTTGTGATGTTCATCCTCCATTGGTTTGGGTGGTTCCTGCTAAAGTACCTCCTATAACATGCAACTCAAATCATGGTTTACATCAGTTTAAAGGTATATCCATTACACATTTAAGTATTGTTATATTCCTTTCTAATAACTGTACTTCTGCTGCTGTTCCATAAGGAAATTAATTTGTCATTTTAAGGATAACACAAAAAGTTGGAATTCCATTATACACATATATAGAAACCTCCCCAGTTTTGACTGAAGAAACTTTCAGGTAGTCCATGGGCAACAAAAGCTGATTCTCAGGTAGGGTAAATAGAAGCATCACAGAGATTAAATCAACTATGTTTATCTATATCAGCTGAGAATTTGCCCCACAAAATAATTCAAGTGACAAAAAACAGGTAGAAAAACTGTATAAAAAATGAGAACAGATTCAAACAAATGCAAGTTTAATTCAGACCAAAAGCCTCAGACAGTATACAAAACTAGAATAACCTTATCTACCTTTGCAGGTTTTTTTCTTGCCTTTCTAGCTGCGATATGGATCCCAGGCTAATCATCAAGGCTACTAAATATATGCAAATATGAGAAAAAATGTGTAACATCTCCATAGCTTTAGTTGAACAGAGCAGTGGGAATACACTTTAAACATGATTCTAGAAGTTAATTATCCTGGAAAGAAAGAGAAACAGCAACGTGTCTTATTTGTCTAATAAAACTAACCAAGCTGCAGCTTTCCAGATCTCAGTAGGAAATGGTCATGCCAAACTATTTATCAAGCAATCAGGTAACTCTAAAACTCATCAGATTTTTTTGAAATATAATATCTTACGTAATTACAGAAACAATTCTATGCATACCCTAGCCTAATCAGCTGTGTGCTAACCACTACCTGTGGGCTACCTGTATTTGCAAACAGGAAAGTGTAGTGGCCAAGTTCACTGACTAGCTTGGTCTGGCAGACATCTTAATCTAACATGTGAATGGACCCCTGTCAATAAGTAGTTACAATTTATTTAAAAACAAACAAACAACCTCCTCTCCCCCCTACCTCCCCCCCCCCCCAAAAAAAAAAAAAACACCCAGACAAAAACCCTGAAGAAGAGCTGGAAACTTCTTTTATACAATAAAATGTATGATGTGTGATGGGGGGAAGGTGATATAAGTATTTTATTGCATCTACTTCCCCAGATTAAAGTTCTTCAAGCAAAAAAGACTACAATAAACTTTCAATTCAGTGCCACTCACAGCCCACTCGGAAAGACTTAGACACCCTGAGTCTAAAGCATCTTCTTAGCCATGAATTAGAAAGGGAGGGAACAGGTTAATTTACCTTGAGCATTAATAGCTTTGTTGGCATACAAGATGAGCAACAGCTGATTGAATTTTGACTTGATAAGGATCCAAGTCCTGCTTCAGACTGTAGGACTTGGGTACAGAGGCAGACAGATGGTCATGGATGATTCTTCCTAATTAGGAAAAACTGAAGGAATCTATATGCAGAAATCATGTCTGGATAGTTGTCCATGGGACATATGGCAGAATGCTAATGAGTATGTACTTTACACTTACACATATATTCGACAGAGAACTGTTATTGACAGGCAGTAAAACACACAACAGTGGAATAAAAACCATGTGATTAAAGATTACATTTTTAAAAGATTTTCAAAACAGATTTGTTTGTTTGTCTTGATCACCCAAGTGCGCAAAGAGACTACCTTACCATTTGTACAGCTAGGTAGGTAAAATAAATATTGTACTTGCTACACAGAACAATGCATTTCTCTGAAGTTGTTACAATAATACAAGATCAAATCTAAACTGATGTGAAGAAATTGGATGTATTTATGTAAAATGCTATCATTTGCAGACAAAAATAAATAGGTCTTCACTCTACATGAGGAAGTGTGTTGGTTTTGGCTGGGGTAGAGATAATTCTTTTCATAGAAGCTAGTATAGGTCTATATTTTGGATTTATGCTGGAAACAGTGTTGTTAATAGAGGGATGTTTTCATTATGGCTGAGCAGTGCTTACACAGAGTCAAGGCCTTTTCTGCTTCTCACACAACCCCACCAGCAAGTAGGCTGGGGGTGCACAAGAAGCCGGGGTGAGGAGCACGACACAGCTGGGACAGCTGGCCCCAGCTGATCAAAGGAATATTCCGTACCATATGACATCATGCTCAGCATATAAAGCTGGGGGAAGAAGAAGGAAGTGAGGGTTGTTCGGGGTGATGGCATTTGTCTTCCAAGTAACCATTATGCATGATGGAGCTCTGCTTTCCTGGAGATGGCTGAACACTTGCCTGCCAATGGGAAGCAGTGAATTAATTCCTTGTTTTGCTTTGCTTGCGTGCGCGACTTTTGCTTTACCTATTAAACTGTCTTTGTTTCAACCCACGAGTTTTCTCACTTTTACTCTTCTGGTTCTCTCCCCCATCCCAGCAGGGTGGGATACGTGAGTGGCTGTGTGGTGCTTGTTGCTGTCTGGGGTTAAACCACGACAGGAAGTAAGGTTGCTATAAATCCATTTTGTGTCCTCTTTTTCAAAGACAGCTTAAAGAAATAAAACATGCATCCACCTGGGCATAATCAGACAGCCTGCTTAGCAAAATTACTTCTGAGATGCCCCTATCTGGAGAATACATCATCCATTCTGTGGCTTGCAGTCTGGGGTTCAGAAAGAAGTTCCTTTGACTCCCCACCTGCAACTGTCTTTGTCTCCACAGGCTGAAAGAACCACCAGAGAAGGGAAAAGATGTTTCAAATAAGTCTATAATTATGTATGTGGAGTAACTGAGGGCACATTAGTCCCTATGTTATATTATTTTTTTCCTTTTCAAGCCTCCCGGAGAAAACTCACTAGTTTCTGCTACTGTGGTAGCATTCTCTTCATGTACTCTTCATATTGGGAGTACATCCTTGCAGAATATCAACTTTGTAAGTAAATGAAAAATACTTCAATGAAAAATAATTGCCATTTACTCTGTAGCACTGTACACTAGCTGGGTCCTATATTTTGCAAATCATCCTGGAAAAAATCTTACCGATACAAGTTTCATCCACGTCGATACTATAATATCTATATATTCCTTCATGAAGTACTAATAATCCTGTCAGATGATTACAGAGACGTTTCTGACTGATTACACTGCAAACCTGCTTCTCTTGGCAGAGTACATACCACAACCTAGTCTCTGTAACATGGCAGATCCCACACTATGTTCCCTTCTACATGTGAAGGTGACCCAGGGTCATGCTGGCATGACAGCTAATGTTTTCTGCTAGGAGGTACTTCTCAGACCCATAAAAGGACACACAGAAAATCTTATGAAAGCTTCTGGCAATGGAGACCCTCCTCTCTGGCCAGCAGATTGCCTAGGGAGTCCCAGGTAACTTAGTACCTCCTCCCAGTGGACTGTATGTGATGTACAGACTATAGATTTAACATGTTTTGCAGTTGTGAAAAGCAAACTAGTCTCAGAGAAAATAGTCCTTTTGAAGTTCTTAAAAGCCTGCTACGTTCACAAAACCCTGTGGCATTAAATGCCTGTTTGTGAAAACTTTTGCAGTGAGAAATATGGTCCTTCTGAATAATGGCCTGTGCATACAGGTACCCAGCATAAAAGGTTCATGATAGGAAAACTGATAATTGTGGAAAACTGAGAAATTTTTAAATATAATCTTCATAAATTCATGAGGCTACTTCTAAACCAAGCTTTCATCACCTCAGACACAGTACCTGAGAGAAAGGGAAAGGGAATTGTAAGGTATATGGTATTCAAACACATTGCCAGAGAGAAACAGTGGCATATATGACTTCAGTCTGCTGGTTTGTTGGTTTTTTGTTTTGGTTTTTTTTTTTTTTTCTTGTAATAACAAGAACAGATCTTACACCAAATAAGAGAATCAGGATTATATATTTATAAAGGAAAACAAACCTGATGATGCACCAATATGTTTCCAAATAAATTAAAAATTTGTATTTTTTAAAAGTATGTATTGAAATCACATGGTTAGACATAGATGCTTAGGTATGGGACATTCTGGCTTGTAAAAAATAGAATGGCACAGCTAAAAGGGAGAAATTTTAAACATTTGTTCAAGAAGGAAACCAATAGCTTATAGAAGATAGAGTCTGAATAAATTAAACAGATGAGGAGAAAGTAGAACTGTTTTTCTTTTAAAAACATAAAATAGAATAACAGATACCTGTGAAAGCCAAGAGTGAATGAATATAATTCAAAATGTTTTATTCAGGAATGTAAATGTAAAGCATATTTATCTTTTAAAACACTTGTGGTAGAGCCAATCCACTCAAAGAAAATTTTCAGTCCTCTATGATATCAAAGCCTAGTAAACAAAGAAGCTAAAATAGAGAAAGGCAGACTATGAAATATAAATGTGAATAAGTATAGTAACTTTTTTGCATAAGAGACTAAGACTACTTTTGCATATGAAGAAATCTCAGTTTTAAACTAGACAAAAGAAGCTTCTTTGTTAGTGTTTTGAACATTACTTGTGAAGTGAATATCCATACTAAGCTATTGTGCTTTTAGATTTAAGATGTTTTGCTTTTTGTGGGAAAAAATATAACACAATTAATGTTGTACTAAACCACCACATTTTAAATGCATATTGTATTGTTTGTCCTGAGTATATTCATTTAAAAGTAAGTAGAGTGCTACCAAGAGAAAAAAACCCTTCATTTAAAAAAATGTAATTTCTTTATTAAAGTATACTTAGAATTGTAAGAAAACCTAAGGTGAAAAAGACTCTCTGGGTAACTGATTGCAGATTCTTTTTATCCCTACTTTCTTGTCATGTAAGCTTACGAATGGTAGTTGTTCACAGCAGCATTACTTATGTATAAACTCATTCTTTTAGGGGTTCAGTACTTTCTAACTTCCTTACAAAGTTCCTTATAGCCACCTTATACCCATGTATTAATGAATGAACATTATATTTAAATGAAAAGTTGCTCTCCCTATGAGCTGTTACTACAGATGCTTAAATCTTATCAAATCTCAGTTAAGCTAATTAAGCAGATGTCTAAATGTTTTGGTGAATAAGAAGGTACTGGTAAGTTGAAGTCTATATCAACAGCAGAACAAATTCCAGTTTCTTAATATCCAGTTATCTTGTGGGCACACACAGCAGGTTTACACAGAAATGTGAATTCTGTTGTGTAAGCATTGTATCTTCTCCAGTAATTGTTCATCTGTAATTTTATTTCCGTGAGTAGAATAAAGATCAGGTAAATATTTACTAATATATGATGAAATGGTGTAAAGAGCATCACAAAGAAAGCTTAGTTACTGTCTTTATGGTAAAAATCAACTCATGATCTCAGAAAGAATGAGATGTTACAATAGTTTCTTTTCAAAGCGGCAGGACTTCATTTCTACAAAGTAGGAATATCTGAACATGAAGTTGAAGGATAAGAACTATATTTAAGTTTACATGGGAAAAAAGGTGGTCCTACTTCAAAGGACCATAACTAGTATATCCCTAGGAAGAAAGATTAATGCAGTGGAGAAATAGTGTCCTTTTCTCTGCTATCAACATTTTTTTAATTCACAAAGTTGTATTAAAATATTGTTTTCTTGGCAAATTTTGAAGACTTCTTTTGTATCACCAAACTAACTTTTCCTTTCTATGATACATAACTATTGAATGGTAAAAGTTTCAAGGTCTTTTTTTCCTCGTCAAAAATGCTCTTGAGTGCTGTCACAGTTAAGTGGGATCCTGCAATTTCAAATGTCACTAGAAGTTGGCCCAGTGTAAAGCATTGCTCTGGAAAAGAAAAACTTGAAAAGTAAATTCTTATGTCCTTTCTCAAGGTAAACCTGCATGTTCTAGCTAAATTTGAGTATTTGTCAGGAGGAATATATAACACTGCATATTGATGTAAACAATTTTTGGAATTCCATTCCTTCACATACAAACCACACAGCACAGATTCCGAAATATTGTCATCTTGTTTGAAGACTTAGAGATGATAAGTACTTGTACTGATTGAAAGACTTAATCATTACTAGCTTTCAAACCTTAAAAGCTATGGAATGATACATTATTGTCATTTCCTTTTATGACTTCCCTTTTTAAAGGAAAAAATACAGAGTATATTTAGTGCAAATGAAATTTCCCAAGGCAACAGAACCTAGTTTCCAGGGTTTACATACTAAAGGACAACATACAAAGTCTTCAGATGAAGAATTGTGAGGCTTGTGTTAAAGCCAAAGGGCAAGCTCTGATTCTTGGTTATAAATAGGGTTACATTTCTATACATTTATAGAGAATATAGCTGTTTTGTCTAGAGACCTTAAAGAAAGTCACTTTGTAAATGGAAATATTCACACATATATGTAGAGACAAACCCCCATGTCCTAATGAGTTTAACTGTTTAGCTATTAGCCTCTAGTCAGTATTCCAAGAGGAAAACAAATATTGGAAACAAGGCCCACTTTTACAGTACTTACTCTTCCATCTGGATTTGAATTTTATTAATATGCTTCTCTTCTCCTTCTCCTTGCCCTTTTCATTTTATTTTCAGGCTGTGTGAAGCCTTCTTTTCTGCTGACCCATTCCACATTAATTCCACTGTAGTCTGCTCATGACTTCCTTGTCCCAAACCCTCAGGTTCAAGGTTTACATTACTTTTCACTCACCTAGAATTCCCTTCCTAAATTTCAGAAAGAAAACAGTACCTGAAAACAGAGAAAACAGGACATCAATCTGCTTTATTTGAATAGCAATAAAAAGGTGAAATTTCTTTCCTTGGAATGTCCCAGGCTTTGTGAGATTGTAAGAAAGCAAGGAATGTGATCAAGAATATAAAGGCATTGGTGCACTGGTAATTGTATCAATTAAAACTGTTGAGTGTGCTAAAGTCTAAAATGAAAAAAAATCAGGTACATGCTCATATAAATATGTCTGAAAAACATATTTTAATGAAAAGAGAAATCCAGAATTAGAATCTCTTCTCCATTCAAGTAAAATACTGAAAATCAATTGTTTTCTATTTTCTATGGAGCCACCACATGCCAAGAGGGAGTTGGGGTAGGGCTGCTGCAAGAACGGAACCACACCATTCAGTGACATATAATATAAACCTTGCTGCAACACACATCCTCCACACACCACACACCAATCAAGGCCCCTGCCCCTCCAGTCCAGTTTAGACCAACACCATTGACTCATCCTAGTAGGACACTCGCTCTGCCTGGTGGATGTGTCCTTGTCCTGACTGAGAACCCATGTACGAGTTTCACCTCATCTCAGCCTTCTACACTGTCTGATAACCATGTATGTATTCACCTGAACAAGTAGATATTGTTTTAATTACTTATTGTTTTCTAAATTAGAGAGTCAGTTTAAGACTTGAAGGCCTTATTAAACATGTAGCTGTGGGTCTCTCTCTTTGGCCAATCACTGTTTACTAAAGGATTTTCTAATGTGTTCTGGTCTCCTGCTCCAAATATGTTACATTAGTGTAAGTTTAGAAAGAATTACACAACAATGTATAGTTCTGTTAAACCAGGAAGATGAGCTGAAGGTTTCACTTAGCTGAGTAGTCTTTTTGGTTAGGTTTTGTCCTGCGATGCCGTACCATTGACCAGTCATTTTCCTCATATTTCCAGTAGGTCTAGTTAAGCAATCACCTTCAGAAGGTCTTATTTTCCTGCCTCCCTAGAAGCAAGAAGAAGGCAATAGAATGCAAAGTGACATTAAACAGCACTAACATACACGCATTCTTTCCTTAGCTTGACTTCAGTTAGTGAATATAAAGGGCTGACTAATGATAGCTATATGAAAGAATTTGTCTTTACTTTCCTACTAAGGTGCATAATGGTGCAGATGCTCTGGTCTTCTGAGTTCCAGCATTCAAACCAGGCATTTATCAGAGTATGCGTAGAATGTGTTCAGAGTTATTTTCTATGAAAAACATAGCAGAAGGAAAGCAAAGAAGGGAATTCTTGTATTTGCAGTTCTGTACTTGTGTGGATGACACTCCTAGGTACCATATCCAGACACAGCCAGAAAATGGAAAAGAAACCCTGCAAGAAAGTTTGTGAGAGACTTTGAAGAATAGTATATACAGAAAAGCAGTCTTACATTTGTAAAGAAAGGGTGTTTCCTGCTGATATTTTAATACTTCATATTCAGCTTTATTAAATAAAAAAAAATACACAAAGGAATAAAGAAAAAAGAACCCTAAAAAAATTGCTTCTATAAAATTTTCTCCTCAAAAATAAATTACCAATCTTTTATACTAATTATTATCAATGTACCTCAATTTTAAAAATAAAAAGCAGCAATGAATGAAAAACTTACACTGGCATCTTGGAAAAATACTTGACTTGGGATTCCCAGAATTTAAATAAGTAGATTTATGTTACCCAAGAGGAGATTGTTTCTTACAAAGTTTAAACCAGAAAAAGCTGTATAAATTATAAAATATGACACCAGGTATGAACTTAAGCAGTTGTTTACCATGGAATCTTCAATGTGTATGCTGGGTTTGTGTGGCAAGGTTTTGGTAGCGGGGGGGCTACAGGGTTGGCTTCTGTGAGAAGCTGCTAGAAGCTTCTCCTATGTCCAATAGAGCCAATGCCAGCCGGCTGCAAGATGGACCTGCTGCTGGCCAAGGCTGAGCCAATCAGCAACGGTGGTAGCACCTCTGTGATAACATAATTAAGAAGGTGGAAAAAAACCCCTGCACAACACCAACAGCAGTCAGAAGAGAGGAGTGAGAATATGTGAGAGGAACGACTCTGCAGACACCAAGGTCAGTGAAGAAGGAGGGGCAGGAGGTGCTCCAGGCACCAGAGCAGAGATTCCCCTGCAGCCCGTGGTGAAGACCATGGTGAGGCAGGCTGTGCCCCTGCAGCCCATGGAGGTTAACGGTGGAGCAGATATCCACCTGCAGCCCATGGAGTCCATGCTCGCCGGAGCAGGTGGATGTATCCAAAGGAGGCTGTTACCCCATGGGAAGCCCATGCTGGATCAGGCTCCTGGCAGGACCTGTGGACGCATGGAGAGAGGAGCCCACGCTGGAGCAGGTTTTCTGGCAGGACTTGTGACCCCATGGGGGACTCACACTCGGAACAGTCTGCTCCTGAATACTTGCACTCCTTGGAAGGGACCCACGCTGGAGCAGGGGAGAAGTGTGAGGAGTCCTCCCCCTGCCGAGGAAGGAGCAGCAGAGATGTGTGATGAACTGGCCACAACTCCCATTCCCCATCCCCCTGGGCCGCTGGTGGGGAAGATGTGGAGAAAATCAGGCATGAAGTTGGGCCTGGGAAGAAGGGAAAGGTGGGGAGAAGGTGTTTTAAGATTTAGTTTTTATTTCTCATTGCCCTACTCAGTTTTGATCGGTAATAAATTAAACTAATTTTCCCCAAGTCGAGTCTGTTTTGCCTGTGACGGTAATTGATGAATGATCTCTCCCTGTCCTTATCTTGACCTGTGAGCCTTTCATTTTATTTTCTCTCCCCTGTCCGGCCGAGGAGGTGAGTGACAGAGCAGCTTTGGTGGACACCTGGCATCCAGTCAGGGTCAACCCACCATGATGTGCTTCATTTTTGATAGTATCATGATACAACATGACAAATTTTGCAAGTGTTTTCTCACATTTTACTGACCTACAAAAGGCGCATTATATTTGTCAAGAGAAAACAGACATAATTTGCAGCTACACGAAATAACAGAGCAGTAGCATCCATGCACATGAATATTTAGGTAGTAATTAGAAATATTATGATTCTTTTAGGACTGAAAATTGTGTTAAGCCATCTCAGAACAGTCACACACAGAATCTGACAATGATGGTGAATTTCTAGAACAAGGAAGACACAATAATAGTTTGATCTGCTCTGGAATGTGCTCTAATTCAGGCAGTGTATTTCTGGCACAGACATGTGCTGCTGGTTTCTAAACAATCAATGGTTACCACTGCCAGTATATTTACAAGAACAACAGGAAATATAGGTCAAGCTGTTTTCCTTTCACTACAGCTCTCTAGTCAAGACTAGCAAAATTACAACTTTTGTTGTCATGTTCTAGACCATTGTGGCAAATGACTTTTCTGACCTTAATAAATTTGCAACATGCTTTTGATATCTGACTCAATATTCTTCATTGTCTTCATTAGGAACATCTAGTTGATATCATCCTTATATTCTTTACAAAGCATGGTCTAAGATCTACCTTAAAGTTAGACAAACTCTTAGTAGAAAAAATAAATACATTAAAAATGCAATATTCATCTTTGTCCTCAATGAGTCAAACACCATTTCTATTTTTCATTTTTGTAACAGCTCTTAGCTTAAAAACCCCTTTTCCATAGGGTTTCAATTTTTTTAGATTAAATACTCTATGCTTTAATTGTATTCTTCAATAATTAGCCTCTGTTCAAACTAACAGAAATGTATTAAGTGCATCATAAACTCCTGCTATTTCAGAAATAAGGCTTCAGGCTTTGTTACTAGAGTTAAAAATCTTCCAATAGGTTCCATAGGTGCAGATGCAGCTTTGGTAAAGTTGTTACTTAATATTTCTGTGTATTTTGATTATTTTACTTTATTCCATTTTTATTTACCCCTTGTTGCATAAGTTACTCTCATTTTTTCTCACAAATAACTCTGGTCCCAAGAAATACTAATCTGATGATCAGCCTAAGTATTTAGGAGAACACAGAGTTCTGTATTCCCTCCTACTTTCCTGTATTTAAACAAGTGCTACATAAAATACAGATGTCATTATACAGTTGGTCACATTCCTCCAGTGGGTCTCTTTTATGCTACTACTTTGCACTGTAAGTTTCTTTCATGTGACATCACTTGTCACTGAGACCAGTAAAAAAGTGCACAAGTTATTTCCCCTGGGGATTGATGTCTAAACTATTTGGACTGATTGGCTAGCGTTTGGTGCAGTACACACCTGTGGTGCATTACGTTCTGCAAGAGTGGGATCTAGGTAGATCAGTAGACTGACAAGATGTGGAGAAGCAGAATCAGATTCAAACTTCAGAGATCAAAGAAACAAGGGGATTTTCATAAGGACCCAGAAGAGACTTCACAGTGTTCATTTCAATCCAGGAAACCATTGAAAATTTTTGAACAAGGAAAAAAATAATAGACTAGAGCCCTGCAAATACCCTGTAGGAAGAAAGTAATCTTTTAATGTTTTACTGCATGATATAGAACCTGTCCTGGCAGATCTAAGTCTTCTCTGTTTTAAAAGTTTCTTAGTATCTTAGTTTCTGTTATAATGGAGAACAAAAAAGGTTTTATTGTGTCTACCTGAAAGAAGAGGGGCAAACCAATCAGTCAAAAGCTGTAGCTAGCTCAGCCATAACCATCTTAAATAGATTGGTAAGGAAATATTCAAACCCTAAGGGAATCCAGAAAATTGTGGAAGCTTTAGGAGTTAGATCAAAAAATAGCATTGATACAAGTTTCTTTTAAGCAATCAGGTTTCTGTGAGTCAATACTCATTATCTGAAGTTGTGGCAACCTAATAAAATGGAAGACTTCTAATTGGTAAGTTCATATTGTGCTGTGTTAAGTGGCATGGTCAGGCTAGCTTGGGTTTTTGTCAGCCAAATGATCTCTGCACTGTACTGGCTTATTCTGGTGTAAGGTTACGAATAGATGTATGTTCAATGACTGGTCAGAGAGACACCTGAGTAAGGATAAGACAGCTTTGCTGATGAGCTCCAAGAATAGCTATTCCAGGTGCAGGGGAAATAATAAAATAACCCTGGTATATCTGTGTTTCTGGAACAGTTCTTTTCAGAGCAGTGAATCAGGAGAAAAAGTCACAATATTCATTAAATGATATTTTTTTCTGAACATTCTTTTTTTATAAATAAACCTGTTTCAAGCTCTATACCAGTTAAAAAATCTAGAGGTATAGCTAGGGATTGTGTTATCTCTTCACAGCGCAATGAAATAAAAGTTAAACAATAAGCAATTGGTGCTGTCATCCACCTCTCAACAGAGATCTGGATAAATACACAAACAAATAATTACAGGGGGTGTCACTGACATTTATCAAGCTGTATTGCACTGAATAATACACAGTGAAAAGGAAAAGAAATTATTCCCCTCTGTGATCCCCATAGTCAGCAGATATTTTGTTGACCTAGTATCAGTCAGAAAAAAAAGGTGTTTGATCTTACATGGGCATGTGCCCAAAGGCCTCTGTCATAGGCATTAATGCCAATGGCATTTGCACTGACCTACTAGAATCCTTTAACTCCTTCTAGACAATATTTTGACATATCCTTCCTTCCAATTAAATCTGATGATCACCTAGTTGAGTGAATATTCTCAGGAGCAAAGGGAAAAAGTGTTCACCATCGTCTTTTAAATTACAGATCATGATGATGGCCACATGACACTTCATTAACAAAATATTGGGTGGAATGCATTTTGTAATTTAGCTTCCGCCTGACCTTTTTATTACAGGAGCCAGTGATGTGTATGTTAGTATGGCACTAAATATATCACAAAAGCTAGAAAGAGACTAAATATTGCATTTTATACTTGTAAGGATTTACAAAAATGGATACATGAGAGTAAAATAATTTTATACTTCTGACTCTCCTGAATGTTTTAATGGCAGGCATGTTCATTTAGCAGTCAGAGATTATTTTTTCTTGCAGCATGTGTACAAAGCTAGAAAGAAATTCTGTATCACTTAGGATGTTTATATTGACAGCAAATCTCTAGAACAGGGAAATTAGGCATTGTTATTGTTTGCTAAATGGCTAAAATTCACTAAAACTAAACATTGAGGAAGAGATATTTATGTATCTTTATTATGCAAGCTCTGAGGCTTCCGGGAAGAAAAACTCAGTCATATTCTATCTCCTTGTAGGTTTATGTGAAAACCACTCTACAGTGTAAAGAGACTAGGCACAGAATGAGTTATTTTGACCACTATCTTCAGCAAATTCACATGCTGCTCAGACAAAGTTTTTGAAAGGTTCAGTGTTAATTATTATGGAGACAGATGGGATTCGCAGGCAGCCTGCACTCCAGGTAACCTTACAACAATGGCACTGAGAGTTATGAAGTTACTGAGTTTGTCCAGCCATTGAACTGGACATACAGCTGTCATCTGGCATCATTCTGAGTTAAACTATACAGAAATTTAAGCCATTTTTATTCACAAAGCTAGGTATAACTTTCTGACGGTTTTGGAGATGTCAGTTCTCCATCTTGTAGGCTTTGTACCAGAATGCTGTACTAGAACAGAGATGCACAAATAAACCATTGCCTTGCACAACTACACAGTAAAAAAGGAAATGAGACATTTATAAGCTTTTATAGTTTTTCTTCTCCTTACATTTACATTACCATTGCAGGTATGTAGAGACAGATACTACAAGGGAAATAATGGTTCTCTCTCCCCTGTTGCTATCTTCACAGCTACGGATGACCTTTTTATTTCTTCAGTTAGTATTTTCAGATCAGCTTGCCCCTCATTGTCTTGTCAGAGTCACAACTGAAACTGAAAAAATAAGGTCCCCAAAGCCAGATTATAAATCTAGGCAGAAGAATGTCTGTTTTATTGAAGGCCAGTGTGGTAAGCTCTATCCTGTGCTCATGTCTGCCAAGTTCAACAGGATGAGAGCCAGACAGCAGATACTAATGAGTGACAGACCTCCACACAGAAGACAAGAAAGTTCATTGAGAAAAGTAAGGAAAGCAAAAACATTTTAAATATGAGAAGAAAACAGAGAATTGTTTTTGGATGGTAGTATATGAGGTACTGAATTTCTATATTATGCCATGTGCTCGGCAGAGACAGAAGATCATGGCTCAGAGAAACATCTAGCCAGTCATTTGTTGGTGCCCCATAGAAATCTTTTCTTCTCTAATGGGTCCTGCTTTTTTCATGATGTCTTTGCACAAATGCGAGTGTCTACAAGGTGCAATGCAGTAGAAGGTGAGACTCTGTAATACAGGCATTTTTATCTCTGTTTCTCCAGTTAATGATGATCTAGGGAAAGCTGTGATAAAGCTCTTTACTCACTAATTCCTCATTGAGGGATGTATCATGGCATTCTATCTCAAATTAAGGGTCTGCTTGATGTTGAGTACTACTAAGGCTGTGAGATTTTAAATCTGAGAATAAATTCTGTTAAGGTGTAACTACCATCATTCCTGAATCCTCTGCTCCCCTGCTAGCCTTAGGCATGTGACACAACAGGATCAGAGACAGCAAGAAATTTGGAAAAAAAATAAAACCAAAAAAACCAAAAAGCCCCACAACCAAAGGAAAAAAAAAAAACACAAGCAAACAAACAAATGAAAAACAAAAAAGTAGGCAAAGCCAGGCCTGGCCATATGGCTGCTTGCTGTGTAATCAGTAGAAAAGCCAATCTTATCACACCAAAATGACAAGGCAGAAGGCAAAAGGGATTTGGTTGTCCCAGTTATATTGAAAATAGGCTATCAGTTCTGGTGATGGGAGGTCTAACCAGCCTTCTCTGTTTAAGTGTCTGTCAAGCATAGTATGAAACACATATACACACAGCTAGATGACACTGCTGGAGCTTCTGAACATCTTCTCAGCATGATGTGCAAATGCTGCTGCGCTCTGTTAATCTAAATCTGTGTAAAGTATGAGAAAAGTAATGTTCCATATACTGCAGTAATAGATGTATTATCTGAATCTTGCATTCAACCCACTGTATGAAATATTTAAATATAATCTTGGGCATTTCCCAAGTCATAGGAAAGATGATGAAGAATAAAAGGGATCTGCATGGGGTTTGGTATATCCACTTAATTTGGAAATGGAAGAGAGCAGTCTGACAGCTATTCTTTGCAAAATTACCAGAAGAGTGTTCTAGATTCTTTAGATTAGTTAGCAAACTGTTTTCTGAATTGAGTTTTTCACTTAATCAGCATGCAGAAGCAGCATAGCACATTGGTGAGTCTACCCCAGGAGTGACTTCTAACTGCCATTGCATTATAAATCATTAATGAGCGCTAAATTCATAAAGACCCTTACATTAAACTCACTGAGTAGATTATAGTACATTCAATGGCCCATGCTCCCACTTTTTTTTTTTTTTTTTTTTTAAGATTAATGATGCTTATAGTTGGAGACTTGTTATTTCCACAGGTTTCTTTGTAAGTGGATTGTGTTGCTTTTCACCTTCTTGTATGTTCATGGCTTTGGGTAGTAGCTTTTTGTAGAAGGTTTTCTTTTTAAAGGATAAAAGCTCACCCTCCCCATCATTATTTTTCCTTTGATTTCTCTTGAAAAAAATGCTTTCAAACACTCTCCTGTCCTTCTCTGAACATAAAGACAACAAAGAACAAGATGAAAATACAACAACTCCTTTCCCCCAATATTAGACTTCCTTTCCTTTGGTAAATCTCAGTGATTTGAACTATCATTAAAAGGATTTTTTTTTTTCTTTCTCTTTAAGCCTTCCCTATTAAGTGAGAGTTCTGCAGATCACACAGCTACAAGTCAGTTGCAGAACATATGTTGCAGTAAGTAGAATTAACCTCTTGACCTTCAGCTCTCCTCTCCTGTGATGTGCGCAGATATTTCTCTAACCATGAAGCAGTTTTTGCAGACAAACAAAGGATGGCTTTTTGCCATTATGTGTCACTAAAAATCTAGCTAGAAATCTACAGATTTCCAGTGAAAACATTTTTCAATCCTAGCCTATTTTAGCTGTACTTAGTGAAATTGCAGATGTATATTTCTACTAAATATCTATCTTTTCAATGGCAAAAATACATCCATAGTTAGTTGACTGGGGAAAATGAAATGGAAGATTTATATAAAAAAACCCAGATTTGTCTTTCTTGTTCACTGGTTCTTATAAAAGTGTATTTACAAGTGGCTGAATACTTTTCTCAGTGATTTTTTTAAAAGTATACCCATGAATTTGCAGAGGGTAGTTGGAAATGAAGCTGTGACTGTCAACAAGAAACAACTTCAATCTGTTTAAAAAAATAGTAACAAAGAAGAAATTATTTGACTAGCCCTATTAGGAATGGTTCTGCAATATTCTGAGATCCAGCTGAATGCAATAAAGCCTGACAATAATCTGAACCTGACATAATTCAACCAAAATACTTTAGGAGAATAATTTATTACATTTTCTGGAAATGAAAGCATCAGAATAGTGAATAACAGAAACAAAGAAAAGCTGTTTTCTTATTGATAGCATTAGAACTAGGAATTAACATCTTAACATTGTAAATTAAGACCTATGCCTACCTTTTACAGCAAAGAGAACAGGGAATTAAGGTGTGGGTGTAATTTCAAAAATATTTCTCAGATGAGTGAGAAAGAAAGCAATAAAAACTGAGTAATCAAAATGACGTATTTTTCAGGGTAAGTTTCTGGCCAATTTAGGGAACAATTACTTTTCTTGACTAATTAAAAAATCTACGTATGAAATGTTAGAAATATTAGGTGCTCTGTGACCACACGACTAAATAATAAAAACTCAGGGTCAATGAAACTGTGATGACTTGATTTATCACGGTAGCGATTTTAGGGATTTCTCAAATGCAGAACTGAAAAAGGGCATTAAACTCAAAAAGGTTTTAGGCTTCATCCATCAAAAGGACTTATGTATCTAAGTGGGATTTGAATACAATGTGAATACCTTAGTCTAAAATTATGATCTTGCAAAGACTCTGAGCTGCCTCCTAAACATAAATATTCATAAATGTCATACTTCTTTAATTGCAAGGTTTCACAAAGACCTGAAATCCTGAGTTTGCATGTTCCAAGAGCTCTCTTCATCTTGATAGGACTGAGCAATCCGTAGCTCATACCCATCTGTAGATACCAGGCATCCCTCTGCTTACACACTCTGAGAATGTTGCTCTATTAGATGTGTTAACAAAAGTTCTGTCATTTACCCAGAAGACTGTAGGCCTTAAGTAATGGATTTGTGCCTGACATTTAAAAAAGAATGGAACAAATGTATAACTGAAAGTGCCCTTTGTGTTCCTTTCCTAGTCTGAAGGTCATTACCTGCAGCGTGCTGCCTGCTTTAGTGGTAACCTGACCTAGCTTGCATGCTGCATGTGATGCAGAGACCTAATAGGAACTTCTGTATCCATCACTGGGGGTCTTGCTTTTTGGCAATCAGGTTTTATGTTGGATACAGTTTACAGATACAGAAGGAGGAAACAAGAAAATTGCAAAGGTTGTGTGATGAAATAATGAGATTTAGGTTTAAGGTCTAGGGTCACTTTTTCATTTAGTTTCAAGTCATACAACTGTACTCATGTCACTGGAACTGCAGTGAATTATTGTATCCATTATATGGATCTGGGTAGAGCAGCCAACATTTACACATTTGATTTGCTCTACTCCAAAAAAAAGAAGGATCCATAAACCAGGAGGATCTAATTCTTTTAAAATACCACAGGTATGGATTCTTTTCCATATATGACCCAAAGGAATGATGTAGCTTTCCCTGTAGATTTTGATGTCCTTTTGCTGGAGTGGAGAAACAAAATTACTTCTTTTATTATTTGAATGTTTGACTCCTACACAACATTTTAAAGATCTGTATTTGTGAAGTTTATGTAGAGGTAGTTATGTCAGTAAAGACTATAGATTTCAGTTATTTTTTAACCCCAGCCAGCAACTAAACACCATGCAGCCACTCGCTCCTCCCCCCCACCCCGCCCCGAGGGATGGGGGGAGAGAATCAAAAGGGTAAAAGTGAGAAAACTCATGAGTGGAGATAAAAACAGTTTAATAATTGGAAAAAAAAAAAAAAACAAATAGTCTTCACTGTCTTTTTTTCCTAGCACAGGATTTTTCAGGAGCAGATTTGGTTCAAAAAATTAAAGTTATGTGACTGACTATAGAAAACATAGATTTTTGACTTTGGGGTTTACTAGGAGGTGACAGAGGCTTTTGGAGGTAGAGAGTACTGGAACTGATTTAAATTGTTTAACCAACCTAAACTGGATAAAATTTCCAGGGATTTTTATGTGTTACCCTTTATTTGACTATCTCAGCTGTAAGTATATGAAGTAAAGAGATTTATTCAGAGTATAGCTTTTAGTTTGTTAGCAAGAAACATTTTCTTGTTTTTTTTTTCTTTTAAGTATATATTATTTGTTTTACTTAGAATAGCAATAAGCATTGTGTGAAAGACTCCTGCCTCTGACATGTTTTGCCAAGGCAGATGGACACATCAGCCTCTGGGGGATGTATGTTTTACATTTTAGAGTAACACTTATATTACTTGTCAGCATAACTATATGAACAAAAACCCTTAGACTGTGCTGTTGCAACAGGACATAATTCCTACTTCTATAAAACTATCATACATTACTTTATTTTGGTTCCTGGCTGTATAATTACAAACTTCTTTAAAATGGCATTTTTGTACCTCTGCTAGGAAGATACAGATTCTTTAAAGCAACCAAGTTTTTCTCATGCAGGCGAATCCTGGAAGGTCTTTAGGCTCTTCATTATATGACACACTTGTACTTTGTAAGGCCTTAAATACTATACAAAAAGAATAAAATATTCTCCTTGAAAAATGGTTGTAACTAGTGGAATGGCCTCCTAATCCAGTTAACAGATCTTAACAATTTACCATGTTAACTCTGTTGTGTTATCTCTTCAAGTACATCTTAGCAAATGAGAAGTAATCTAACTTCAGTCTCTAATGAATGACCTGAACTGGATTACTGCTGTTGCCATGTTCTGTAAAAAAGTTTCCAAATAATTTATATTATTCTTAGTGATGTATGGTAACTTGGTAAGCTTCTGCAGCTTGATTGTGAAAAGGATATTTTAATTTTTATTTTAGGGTGATGTCCCCATAGGTCAAGGTGTGGTTTTTACATCAGGTTAGTATATTTGAAATTTCTTAATGTAGGATAAAAGCCCTATCAAGATACGGATGAATATACTTGACAAATGAGATGTTTTACAATTTAATTAAAGTAGAGAGATATTTTCCTCAGGTGAAACTAGCTGGGTTTATGCCTGTCCTGGTTTCGGCTGGGATAGAGTTAATTTTCTTCCTAGCAGCAGGCATAGTGCTGTGTTTTGGATTTAGTAGGAGAAGAATGTTGATAACACACTGATGGTTTAGTTGTTGCTGAGTACTGCTTATGCTAGTCAAGGACTTTTTCAGCTTCCCATGCTCTGCCAGGCGCACAAGAAACTGGGAGGGGGCACAGCCAGAAGAGTTGATCCAAACTGACCAAAGGGCTATTCCATACCATATGATGTCATGCTCAGTATAGAAACTGGGGGGGGGGGTGGCCAGGGAGCAGCGATCGCTGCTCGGGAACTGTCTGGGTATCGGTCGGCGGGTGGTGAGCAATTGCATTGTGCATCACTTGCTTCGTGTATCATTATTATTATTATCATTATTATACTGTTACTATTAGCATTACTATTTTACTTTATTTCAATTATTAAACTGTTCTTCTCTCAACCCAGGAGTGTTTCTCACTCTTACTCCTCCGATTCTCTCCCCCATCCCATCGGGGTAGGGGGAGTGAGCGAGCGGCTGCGTGGTGCTGAGTTGCTGGCTGGGGCTAAACCACGACAATGCCATTCATGCAACAGTTGCAAGACAGTGCATTACCTGCAAGTTGCAGGCATTGTATTGCTTGGTAAAAATATTACTGAAAAGTGTTGCAGTATTTTCAATAGCCTCACTTTGTTTCTCTCAGGGGAAACTGGTAGGTGTTTCTTCTGCTAAGACCACTGAAAGCACAGGGGAAATGAAGCTTGCCTGGGGAGATGGTCTCTCATGAACACAAAGGAGCATGTGTGCAGATGTATATATATTATGTAAGAAATTGTGCCACTTGATGTTCTCTTGGTACCACAGCAGATGTGAGGCTGAATGAAAGATTTGAAGGGGAAGAAGCAATTGTTATTATAAATTCTGTTAGGATTCTTACTTTCCCACAACAGCAAGAACAGAAGAAAGCACAAAGTCTCATGATGGAACATATATTTATATTCCCAGGAGGCTGAAAGGGAAAATCAACTGGATCAATAAGACTGAATAACTTATTTGGAGAACTAATGGTATGTTTTTCTTAAATGAAAAATAATGAGAGCTCTTTGCACTTAAAACTATAGTAAGACTCTGATAAGAAAAAAAGACACTAACTTTAAATGTTCCAATGATTGTAATTTTTCAGCCTGAAACAGTTAGAGGATCAGTAACTGATTTGTTTTCTGTAAAGGGAAAAATGTAGTTATATCATTAATACAACATATACATCCCCAGTTCTAAATTGGTTATTGAGTTGGTGTCCTTTCTTCTGAGCTCTCAGAATAGTCTCATGGGGTTTTACTCTGCACTCCTCTTTCAGTTATTTTCTGCTCTGCTCAGTCCTTTAGATTCTCTCTGGCTTACTGGCTCCTGTGTGATACAGTCTGCTTTGAAACTTGAGACAGAGAATCCACCTTTTTCAATCCTTTCCTAAAGAAAAGCTGAAGCATTTGAAAGCATGAAGGCATGGACCCAGGTCCCATCTCCAGCTTGCAGTAATTTGAAGCCAGATAGATTAGGCAAATTCTTCACATATGACAAATTCAAAGTGTCAGACTTGCTGTTAATGTACAGAATGACTACGATGTAGAACATTTGTTGTAGATATGACAGATGCAAAGTATGACAAGGTCCATAGTACCTTTGAGATGCCTTAAGCTGAAGGTGTTACCTCTCCTTTCCCATAAGTTTGCTTTTCTTTAAGAATCATGGGGATAGAGAAAACTTTCCTCAGACATTACATGCCCAAGAATAAGCTGTCCTGTGGCAGCAGTGTCTTTCATATCAACCTACTATCATCGTAGTGTTTCTACTTGAATTTTATGTAGCATTTACAAGTTCTCATCATATCACCTTTTTATTTTACTTATTTATCTTTTAACAGTAGTAGGTGTATATTTGGGTAATCTGGATTTTAATCTTTTGTTAAACATTTCAGCAGATGACAAACCCATTTTCAAAGGGTGCTTTACCATCTGTTTCAGTGCCAGAGATCTGAATTAGACTTTCCATTAATTTTTAACTTTCTTTTAACTTAAAGTTATTTGCAATATGTTCTGTGAGTTATAGATAACAGAACTCTAAATAACATGTTATCAATTATTTTTTAAAAAATAAAAAGCAAAGATTTCTCTTTCTGATACTTGTCTGATTCATGGAAATTTTATTTTCTCTCTAATTTCTGTATATAAGCTTGATTTTATTTCCTTTTATCTTCATTCTTCTATAAAGCTTATCTTCTCAAGAGTGTATTTTGCCACTCATATATACTCACCATGGGAACAGTTTCACCACAAAATGGTCTAAGCATTTCTAAACATTATATGTCAATGTGCAACATGACTGTATTTTCTTCATAAAATCATTAAGTTTTAGATATCATTCTGACCTGTGTGTCAGCATCCAGTTTTTGGGTAATAGGCTTTTATTTGTTCTAAACGCTATGATGACTCCAGAGACTGTAAGATGCTTGCAAGATAAAGTTGTGATAATGTTGTATTTGTAAGTTTAGTGCTGTTGAGGTAATATGAAGGTAATATAGAACAAGAAAAATCATGTATTGCAATTATATTATAGGATAAATGGCTACAGCTTGTGTGAATATAGAACATGAATGATTTAGGGAGGTGAAGAAGATATGCCTATGTTTTCTGTTCAGAACTTGTTTTCACAAGGTGATACATTTAACATCTGTAATTCATATTCCTGTCAAGCCAAGAAAATTATGAATATGACAGAAAATAAGTATAGATTTGCTTTGTGAATATGCTTTTGTGATTTTTATCAAGAAAAAGTGCTAAATGTGTATCTTGTTTGTTTCTCATGTACAAGTATACAATATTTTTAGTGTAATATTACTAACCTCTTCAGTCTGCTTAAAAAGACAGGGTCCATGAAGGAGTAATATTTAGCTGACCCATCATTAGGAGTTATAGCTGTCCATCTGTTCTCATTGTTTGCTATAACCTGACAAATGCTATTTGCTTCTTTTAAGTTCAAATCAGAGTTTCAAAATAATGAGTCCCTAACTTTGAAATTACAGCTTGTCTCACTGTCTCATGTTATTATAAATGCTTCCAAAATTGCTCTCTTATTTTGAGTTCTTATATGAAAACATTTTCTTTCCAAACCTTCAGTTCTGCTAAAAGAGCAGTATTTATCAAAATCTAGTAACACAGTCTGATAACTGACTTGGTTTTTATAAACTAACTCAAGGCTCCTACAGCTAATGCCTCTTCATGCATGTTGTGTAGGTTCATATTCTGACAAAAAACCTACTTTTTGCTTCTTTTCCTTTACAGTCATCCCCCATATCCTCATGAAGAGACAAAATGGCTGTTTTAATATGCTTCAGTCATCTTCTTTTTCATTCAGATGTTAAGTTTCATTGGATTCCTTAGTTGGAGTTCATAGGATTCATCACCTTTTCTTTCCTATTTCCTTCTACTCTTCTTATTCTAACTTAATATCTCACGTTATGCAATGTTTTGACTAAATTAAAAAGGAGAACTCTAAGTCAGGGGGTATACTATGCTGAATTTTAGTATAACAGAATGTAAATTGCAAATATTAAAGAAAAGTATTCATGAGGAAAGGCATAGAAGCAAAAAAAAAAAAAGAGATATCTGTATTTTTCTGTCTGGTTCTATATGTTCTAATTCAAAGAAGGAAAACTATCTGGTCCTAAGCAGAACGTTCTATGAACTGCAATACTGCACCCAAACCTCTGAAAGACTTTAAAACTTGTCCTTTTGAATCACACAATATGACAGGGGAGTATGCCAGCAAAACGATCTGTGTTACTTCAGCTAGGCTGCCTTCCTAGGTTAAGTAAATCAATTCAAGTATAGCTGTGTTGCACTCCACTGGATAGTATATCCAGAGTCTACACAAGCAAGATTAGGTCTCCCTGTATACCAAATCTGTTATCTTGAGGTAAAATCCAGAACAATAACAGAAGAATAGACAAGAATAGAAACACAGAAGAAATTCTGTCTTAACTAAGTGAGAAATACACATTGAATTAAACTTTCCTGTTATTTTGCTAACAGAAATGGTATTGGAACTCAAACACAGGTCAGCAATTCTATATCTAATTCCATACCCAGCCTTTAAAAATAGATATTATCTTGCATAGTTTATCCTCCCCCAGAAAATATTCTTTACTGAGCACTGGAGCCTGCAAAATAATTATTTCTCCTCAATTTCTTAAACATGTAGTATTCTTTTTTAAGTTAAGCATTGTACAAATCTTTCCAGTATCAAGACTTTTCTATCTCTCATGAAGTCTGGCATTTTATTTTGTTTCAGTTATGTGATTCTAACAAGAGTCTTGAAGAATGGTTCAGATTTGTGGCTGCCATTTTGCAATCACGTCTACATAACTTCAAATCTATCGTCAAGGTGGCTAGAAGGAATAATCCAAACACATTATGGGTTTGTTTGGGTTTAAATGGTTTAAAATTAAAGATGAAATGATATTTAACTCTTTGTGTAGTGGGCATAGGTTATATAGACTTTAGGGTATGCAGCTTATACATTCTAATCAGAAATTATTTTTCATGTCTGTAGATAAATTAATAATTGCATGACTTTTATGACAATATGACTGTTCAGTAGATATTTATGCCATACCACCTGCATACCTAATTAGAATAAAGGAAGAAATAAGGGTGAAAAGAAATCAAGGAAGAAAAGAATGAAAATGCATGGACTACCTCTTGATACAAGGGCAGTTTCTGTTTGGACAAAATGTAAATCAATTGTAGAAAGCAGCAACACTATGAAAGGTCTTGTCTTCTTTTACATTTTACAATTTTAATGTACATAAATGAAGCAAAAATATATTAAGGTAGTGTAGCACTTACAATCTATGAAAACATTCTAAAAGAATTAACTTCTAGTTACTTTTTCTTGCTTTCTTCATATTTTCCTGGATGTCCAGGGAAATTATTTCAAATATACCATTCTTTCTAGCCACATTCCATCAGAAGAAATGCAACTTGTGCCATTACAACACAACCACAGCCAGATAAAAGTTCCTGTAACACAAATTTTAATTCCATTTTACTATTTCTATTCTATTTATTCCAGATAAATTAACATGAATTTAAAATCAAATGCAACTTGCAATTGCAGATGAAAGCCCTTGCCAAGTCTAAACAAAAGGATCAGCCCTCCATAAGAGCTGTTCACCTTTCAGAATCAGTTCACAGGACTGGGTCCTAAGGATAATAAAACAGACAGACACTAAAAGAAAAGAAAGAAGAGAAATGCTAAGCATTGCTGGAAGTGTATTATGATCATTCATAAAATAATTGTTTGTATAAAGGACATGCTTTATTATCATATTATTAAACTAACACACTGTTTATGTGAATATATGTTACTATGTATAATAGCATAATAAAATTGCAACTGGATAGATAGCTGTGATGAAATGAGTATTGCTTCAGCAGTGCATGTCAACTTACAGAATGCTAATTCCAGCTGAAGTAACATTTTTTGGTTCAATGATTTAGGCTATCAACATCCTGGAAGCCATCGCAATGTGAATGCTTTTGCCTGTTTCCACATTTAAAATACGTGGGTTAAGGAAATATTTACATGTATGCTATATATATGTATTGGATATACATGATATTGGCAATATACATGCATTGCATATAAGAAAACCTGCATCCTTTTTTTGTGTTTTGTTTTCTATATCCTTTAGTGTAGAAAGAATCCTAACTTTTCAATTGTGGAACTCTAATGTAAATTATTGAAATAATTGTTGCAAGTATAATGTAGAGAACCTAGGCGGGGCGGGGGGGGGGGGGGCGGGGCGGGGTTGGGGGGAAGGTTGTTCATTTGTTTTGGTTTGTGGTGGGTTTGGGGGATTTTGGGTTGTTTTTTGTTTTGGTTTGGGCTGGGTTTTTTTATGGGGGTTTTGTGGTTTTGTTCTTGGTTTTGTTTTTAAAATGTGTATACTAAAATGCTCCTCATTTTGATGTTCTGTTTTGCTTTTTTAAGGGGTACAAGCAAGGGGGTAGCAAGGGGTACAAGGGGTGCAAGATGGTACAACCCATCATTTGTAACAACTTATTGAGGAATATCTACAGAAAGATATGGCATGATTACTTGCAAGCTAAACTGCGTGGACACACAAAAGGTCTTATTCAGAAGCCATATGCTTGTGCAAGTGGATCTCTTATTAGCTCAAGTAGACTTCTCTACTGTTTGGACTATATTGTACCTGAACAGCTTGAATCCTCAACAGAGAAACTAGGGTTTCATGCATCTATTTTGCAGATATGGCATTAATTTCAGCAGTGGTGTTTGTGTAATGGCTTTAAATTAAGTATTTGAGTGCATCATACATTTAGAAAATTGAGCATCAAGATTCAGCAAAGTGACCAAAGAAGAAACACCAAAGCAAGGAACAGATGAGTAATCTACTCTTTCAAAAATATGGGCTTTCTGATGCCTTTTCCAGGCAATATTTAATTATTATAATTCAACATGATTCCCCCCCCCCAGTAAAAGGCATGTTAGCCTATTTCAAAATACATCTAGATTAATACTGAGGGCATGAGACAAGAGAGTTCAAGCTCTTCGGCAGAAAACAGAGGGAGGACTCGCCATATTGGTTCATCTCTGGGCTACTGTTTGAAGTGGTACTGCTGCCTCTTACTGTGCCTTGTGTGAGGCCTGGTTTTTCTAGGTGTATTTTGAGAACACAGGTTTAGATTTAAGACATAGATTTACTCTGTGTGTTTACCAAAGTAGAAAGTCCTGACCGCCTCCAACTAGAATTGTCCTGTGTAGACAATACTATTGTTATTTTTGTAGTGCAGACACATTATTTAGCTTCTTTTCACTCCCTGCCCATGCATCTAAGTCATGACTTCATTTATCTGTATCAAACTGGGCTGTGCAAATGCAAAACAAAGAAATTATGAATCTCAACAGGAACATTCAGTAAGTTTTAAACGTCTACCTGTTCCACAATCCTTACAAACTTTGATGCTTAAAAAACCCAACATGCTGGGAGTATCTGTTTGGGTTTCTAGGAAGCCTCTGTAAAGTTAGGGACTCTTGGCATAAATAATAAAGAATAAATCTGGTTTCCATAGTGAACACAGACAGGTAGAATGTGGGAGAATTAGGCACTTGAGTTTTTTACATGTGTAAGGCCAGGTTTTCAAAAACATATGCAGACATAAAGATGGTGTTAAATTCTTGCCATAATTTTAAAAAGAAAAATAGCTTTTTCTGGGATTGAAATTCAGCAGCACTATGCAACATTGTAGTCTAACATACCTGAACTTCAATACTGTTATTTAGGTGAAAGAAGGGGAATAACTTAATTAATTTTCAACTTTAAATGTCTGCAGAGTTATGACTATCTCTCTTTGTAAAGTTTCTTAAAGCTTAGGAATTTCACTGAAATACTTGAAGGCCATAAAGTTTGAATAGTAACTTTTTAAGAAGTTACTGTATATGTCAGTCAATGCCTTTATCCTCTTTGTTTCTGCATTATTCACCCATAAAATGAGGAAAATATGTACCTGTCATTTCACAAGAATGTAATGAAAGTAATTGTGGCATGATGTTTGATGTCTTTTGGAGGGGTATGGGTCAGACTCAAAGGAATTCTGATATTAATGGAACAAATTCACTTTACTGTGCAAACAGGCTGGGATTATTTTTAATTCAGACTGGAAATCTACTCCTAAGGTCTTCTGGTCTGTTTGAAAGGAACAATGTAGAGTTCAAACAATGAGTGACATTTACTTTCTGTTTTGTTATACCGTGATTTCTGTGTTTTAAAATACAGCTAAGATTAATAATATGTTGCATGTTGTGTTTGTTTTTTTTTTTTTTTATAAATAGTCAATTATTTTAAGATGTTATAGTTTTCTGTCTTTTTTACATTTTTTCCTTTTCATTTTCCTCTTTTCTTCTGTATCCCTACAGGCATTATGTTCCTTGAGTATGATCAAAGACAATCTGGGGGAACAGGGGAATATAGTCCAGTTGACAGAAACTGTAAAGTAGGAAGAGTCTTTGACTCCTTACACTTATTTACTTTGCTGTTATAAATTGTCAACCCTTGCAGCGTGTGCTCAGCCTAACATAAAAGATGCATGATAACAAACTCAGAAAGATTCAGCAATGGTTATGCCATTGTATGTCCTGGGTTTTTTAACTGTAACATGAGTATAGGTACACAGAATGTTCAGACTAGTGTAATTTGTCATGATTATCTATTTGTATAACAGCTAGTTTTAAAATACTTCTCCAAAATTATTTATGTTATGCAGGCAGTTTTTTGAGTACTGTTATGAAGAGCAATGATTTTCTTTCACAGTGATCCCCAAACCCTTTAACAGCTTCTCAAACTAATCCAGTATCAGTAAATGTTAACCAGAACATCAATGAAACACAGTCATTTCTGAAAAGAAATACAGCAGTTTACACACCCTTCTCAGGTAGCAACTGGATATGTTAAGTCAGCTAAAATCATACAAGTGTGTCAAAAAGAAATTTTAATTTCTAAAAGGCTGATGGCTTTAGAATGTAATCATCCACATAAGTATCTTATGGTGATGTTTTTCTTTGTGGGGTGGGGGGGCATGGGGGTGTGCCTATATAAATAGAATACAATCAGCATTTTCACTGCTCACCTCTATGGGTCACCATTGAATCATTTCTTTCCCAGCTACATCGCTGGTTTTAAGTGCAGAGAGAGCAATCACATTTAATACAACCTTCAACAGAACTGCCATAATTCATTGCAGCTGAGAATTTGTCTGACTGCTTTCTCATTTTGGTATTGTCTTCACATTTAAGAAAGTTTTAAAATGAGACTGCTACAAACATAAGCGTGAAACCCCCAGAAACTTAGTTTTAAAAACATTAAGTGATGATTTTTTATGATTTCTGTTTTCTGGTGTTTTTTTAATTTTTTTGTTGTTGGTAGTAGCGTCGGTGGGTTTTGTTAGTAATGATGGTTTCTTAGCTGTTTTAGAGGTATTTCTCCTCTAGTTATGCACTTATGCTCCCCTCTTCATTCTTTATTTTAAAATACATGCTCATATCCATTAGACACTGATGTCTACATATCTCAGATGAAAACTGTCCCTTTGAATGAGATGTGTAAGCTTTTAATCCCCTTTTGCTGTATAAAGGGAATTTGGAAGTCAAAGGCACAACTCAGCATGCTATATACTACTGATGTTTTCAGGAATGGTACATGGCTCCAGAGAAAAAGTATTAAAAATTCATAGAAATTGCATATTTATTAGATTTGACCACGTGTTTTACATATATCGTTGATATTGTACTTGAATCATGACCATAAACTAAAGTTACTTGACTTAAAAATATAGACCTGATAAACAGCAGGTTGGAAGAGGAGGCAAGAATATGGAAGATGTGGCATTTATTGATTACAAGGCTTTTCATGTATTTTAGAGTAAATAAGAAACTAATTGATTAATTTCACCTTGGTATCACAGCCTACTAAGGGCAATGAAACTATTCCATTACTATTTTATCTAAGCTGTTTTGTGTCTTAACATCTGAAATTTTGTGATGAGTGTAAAAAAGATGAAAGTGTTCATCACTGTCAAATCTTGACTGCCAAAGTAACAGGGAACTGAGTAAACAGTGGCAGGCAATTGAGTAACTTTTTTCCATGAAGAAGCATATTTTCTTCATATTTAACTACTGATACATAGCAATCAAGTCACCTTTTTACCTTTTCAATAAGCTGAAAATGTTGGCTTTTCTAAGACTGATTATAAGGTTTATTTTTGAGCTTCTGAATAATTTCTGTACACCCCCTTTCAACTTCCTTTAGTATGTCAGCATTTTTCTTGAAGTGGACACCAGAATGGAAGAAAACATTCAAGTAGCAGTTTTATGTATTCTAGATTGCTTCCTTCCTTTTTAGTCCAATGTCTGTCTTTTAAAAATAAATCTAAGGGTCATTGTCAAAGCATTTTGCTTTGGAATTGCACTAACCTAGGACGATCTGCAAAACTATACATTGCTGTTTTCCAAATCCATTCTTAAATTATCAGTATCACCTACATTCATTGTTTCAATTCATATTATTTTAGTTATTTTAAAGCACATTAGAGGACAAAGTTTGTAAACTCCATAGTAGCTTAGCTGTGAATGTTGAGCAGCTAGTTACTGTAAAGTTTCAGGTAGTTCTTCATGTATCTACAAGAAGATATATATGCTAGGATTCATTCAATAGTAATCTAGAGCTTAAAAAGAAAAAAAAAAAACACACATATAAGCTGTTCATTTTGGGCTACTTTTCACAGTCAAGGAGAAAAAGATTTGTCTCTAGAAAGTGTTTTGTTTGACCTCTGTTAAACACCTAAATAAGACATGGGAAGAATTGCCCTCTGGAGGTCCCTGATCCTCTTCAGTGACTAGAAAAGGAGACTAGGGCAACTAGTTCAGCCGTAGACATCTAGTTTTCAAATAGTCAGGTAAGGAATTTGAATCTCAGCTTGAGATCTTACTCCTGAAAAGTTAGATGTTATGAACTTCACATATTTGGAGCTAAGCAAATATTTTGATTGGTTCATGGGACAAAAGGACAACTAGTCTTAAATTTCACATAAAAATACATTAGAAGTTGCTTGTGGAAATATATATGAACTTTACATGCCAGTTTTCTGTTTGGTTCATACTATCTATTTCTATTGGAACACAAACTTCATGATGCTGGTGCAATGTCAGATAGATACTATCTGACTTGAAAATAACAATATAAATAGTAGAAACACCCAACATAAATGTGCTTGAATTTATGCAAGCGCATTCACACATTATTTTAGCTACAGCTGTCATGCACTTACAGCTTAATTATGTGGATGTTATACGTTTGATGTTTAAGTTCTGTCTGCTTCATGATAGACCTAGATATTACACTTGACATTTAAAGCAAACTCTCAGCTCCTGCTTAGTGCATCTTTATTAATAGAACTGCCTGAAACATTTTGCTTCTTTTTACCCAGTGGCCAAATACATGGGGTTTTTTACCTCCAATAACATCTTTTGTGTAATAAAATCAAGCAGATTTTATAACATTTCTTAGAGGCAAATCTTAGTTTTGGAGAAATTTTCAACCTGCTCTTCGATCATTTCATATGAATTATAAATTCACATATATGAGCTATCACTAGAAGTAAAAGCCAAGCAGATGTTGAGTTGAATGACACATCTGTTGGCTTGAGAAGAAATTATATGTATGCCAAATTGGATTTGCCCTTTATTTTTCTCAGGAGACTGAATCTCATAACTGAAGCAGGCACAATATAACAATTAAAATAATTGCTTTTAAGTAATCAGTTCCATTGCAAACACATATTTTAATGATATTATTTTTCATAATTTTTAATTGCTTTTAAAAAAAACATTTAACTTAGGTATGAACTGTACTTTGAGATACACAACTGGGCTTATAAAAATTATCATTGAATGTATTCAATGGCATATTAGCAGTCAGAATGAAAATACGGAAGTGGTTTATGTCATCAAGCAAATATATTTTTGTGAGCAACATAGTAATTAAAAGCAGTTTATAAATACATACCTAAAATTTTATTATTATGAAATAAATGGCTCAATCTATTTCTAAACAGCAAAAAGTGCTTAACCCAGAGCAATTTCTAAACAACAGAGACAAAAATTTGCACTGGAAAAAACTGATCAGGCAGCTTAGAAGAGAAAAAAACCCACACATCCAAATCATAAAAGGGTTTGGTCCTCTTCAGGGACAAATAAGAATAATATTTATTCAGATATACTGAAAAAGATCTCGTTACAGAGATGATAATACATTTTAAACATATAATAATTAAATATCTTGCACTTAAATAACACTTATCAACGAAAGGAGATGTACAGAAATTTGTAATACAGGAGGAAAGAGACACTGAATGAAATTGAAAACCAACAAATATAAAGTTGATGAAAGAGAATACATCTTTACACAATACATAATTAACTTGTAGTTTTCATTGCCACAAGATATTCCTGAGACACGAGCTTAGCTGGATTGATAAAAGGATTAGACACTTATGTAGGTAATAAAAACTCTCACAACCACATTAGAAGAAAAAAAAAATGGATTTCAGCACATAATCTAATCACTAGCTGAAAGAGCTGGTAGGACTTCTGCATTGTGCAAGCTATTTCGTAATTGTTCATTACCGAGGTTTTTGTAACTTTTATCAGAAACATTCATTGCTTCAAAGACAGGCAGTCCCTAAAGTGGTCTTTCATTCTCCTCCTTACTGGGAAACTCAAAATGTTGGTGTTAATGGCTTCTTCCTCCTCCTCCTCATTATTGGATCTGCTTAGGGTTATTTTTGTATATTTTCTCAATGGAGTCTGCTTACGTGTTCCTTGGTACCCTGTTACTCAGTTTTACTGTTGTCTTTGTTAACTTTGCAACTGCTTTTACTCAAAAATATAAGATTGTTTTCGTTTAGTTGTTCCACTCCATAATTTATTCTAGAGTCACAGGCAAATAAATAACTGAACATAGCTCCTCCCTACCACTTTAACTACAGTTTAATTTAAACAAATTTAAATAATGGTTTCCTGTTACTAGACCATTGTTATGCCAGTTAGACAAACAAACAAAAAATCTTAACTCAAGACAAATCCACTCAATTCCCAAGACTTTGCCCTGTTGGGACAGTAAAAAGTCTGTTATCTTTCATTAGTAAATGCAAAAATAATGTTTACTGGGGAACTCGTTCTAGCATCAGGCCTTTAAATATCTCTTCTTCCCATTTAGGGTTAAATGAATATTTCTTTTTTGCATCTTCTCATTTAAGGATTTACTAAAGTCAACTGTGGTGCTGGGGAACAGCAAGAATTAAATCATAGAATAAACTTAGAAACAGAATAATCTGGTCCAACCCACTGCTGTAAGATCAGGTTGCAAAGGGCCGTGTCCAGCAGAACTTTGAAAATTTCTAAGGATGGAGATTTCATGGTCCTTCTGGGCAGCCTGCTTCTTTACTTAGCTACCATCTCTGTGAAAGATTTTTTCCCTATTGTGGTAAGCATTCTTGTTGCTGCAGTTTGTGTGCACTAATTCTTGTCCTTTTGCTTTGCACTTCAGAAGAAGAGTGTGTCTTCTCTGCAACCCCCTTCCAGGTTACTGGAAAGCAGTTTTATCCTCCCTCGACTCTCTTCTCCAACCTGAACCAAACCAACTTCCTTTGCCTCTTCTCATATGTCATTTTTTCCACAGAGCTTAGTGAAGGATAAATAGCTAAGGTGTTTCAAATGTTTGCATCACTTTTTTCAAAATGTGACAGTACTTTTTAACTGAAAAAACACCCTGGTTTTATTTCCTGTTGTATCTAAATGACACATAAAATGGATGTACTGAACTGTTGAAGAAACTGGCTGAGTATGTATGGCAAAATAATACACAAATGCTAGGACTAGTTTTAAATGAGCTATCTAACTAATTGAACTTAATGTTTAACTGTATCCATTACCTGACCTATACCTCTTAGTTACCTCAGAAATCTATATCCTATGCTGAAACTTGCAGTTGTAGTTTAAATGAAAGAGGAATGTCTTTGTTAGTACATGGAGTTGAAGACCCTTTGCAGAGCTACCCCTAAATGATTTTAAGCTACAGTAAGGGAGTTCATTGTCAAGGAAGCTTAGCTTTCTTGCTGATCCAGAGTGTACTGTGTATTAAATTTTACAGTTCTCTGAAGTTTTATTATGGCTTCTTTGAAAATTAGAACTCATTGTGGAACTGAATTCCAACTTTTTTTTCCTCAGCATGCATTACTTAGCAAGTGCCCTTTTATTTCCTGTATTGAGCACTTATTTCTGATATAAGTGCTTAACTCAAATGGGAGTTAAGTGGAAGTAGAAAAAGCTGAGGTATGATTTTCAGAGGGATTTTAGTTACTTTAGTTACTAAAATTGAAATCAGAATCTTGAAAGTTGGGTGAGATTATTCCCCCCAAAAAGTGTTAAATTATCTCAACCCAAATCACTGCCATCATTTTCCTTTATACAGTATTATAAAGGTTGTTTCTTGGATGAGTTCTTCCAGGTGTTACTCAGTGGCTGACTGGATTTGTTCCACAGATCATTATGGTAAAAAACTTAATTTTTCTGCTTGGTAATTCTAGCCCAACAGGGTTTTTTCCTTTACTCTTGGTTAGGATTGTAACCTGGATGCCTGCTACACTTAATGTGTTTCTGTTATTCACACAAACAAACAAACAAGGGTTACATGGTAATGAGACAGCAAGTTCATAACATTTATTTAGTACCTTTCTCCACAAAAGCTTTCTTAAAAGACAACTGGACCGATATTTCCTCTAATTTTTGAGATACTGAAAGAATACAGTATTCAGTAATCTTCCTTAACATTCTGCCTAACCTATCTTAGATGCAATTAACTCCTCAGTTTTCTTTACATTCTGCAACATTTTCTCCTCATATTTTCTCATTTTCATAGCATGTTTTTGGGGTCTGCATTAAACACCTCAACATTTCCTATTACTTTCACATAATTAGTCAGATAATAGAAATAAAGCATTTTGATCTCTTTATCAATCTTGCTTTTGTTATTGCAGGAAAGTGAACTGATAGACTTGAAGCTAATAAGATGGAGTTAAAATTTATCCTTTTAATGTTGACAGGAATTAAATTGTAATGACTTTATGTTCAATTAATCTCATGAAAAATAAGATTTTCCGTGTTATCGCAGAGGTTTGGAAGATAAGAGCCACATGAAAATCTGTTAAGCTTTTTGCACCAACTGATAGGATGCAGATGGCCTGTGACAACCATATAAATTGAGCTTGGTGCCTAATTGTCAATAGTAGCAGTATTGTTGATAATACCATAAAATATAAGCTGTAATTTCTATGTACATTGAAGTTTTGTACATGCATCATGTTAAATGTTAAAGTGAGGGGTCTTGTTTCATTAGATATATTTCCACTGCACAGAAAGAAATAATGTGAAATCATTAGGTCCACAGAAACTAAATCATCTTTTAAGAGTAATGTGATATGAAATGAAGTGAAAGATTATTTATGTTATAGAGATTTTTAATTCAAAAGTGAAAAATAGTTTAAAAAATCCACTTTGATTCCTTTAGCACTCTTGTTCTTAACTCTGTCAAAAGTTCAGTATTGTCTTATTTTTGTTTGTAAAATAATAGCCATAGACCTTCAGACATGCAGGATAGTGATTTATTTGTTTAGAAAGGCATTTTTTTGCCTTTTTTTTTTTTTTGTCATAGCATGCACTGATTTCTCCAAGTATTTTAGGTTTGCAAATACTTTTATTGCATTCCATGTCTGAATTCCATTTATCTTATTTGTTTTCTAGAAATTGTCCTTATCATAGCAAGACATTTGCTATCTGTGGTTAACATTTAGCCATTCTGGGCCACATTTCTGACTTTTAAGTCACTGTTCTTTCCCTTATGACTATTTTGAGAGACAAAATTACACTACACATACTTTTTATTCTGTCAGATGTTGGACTATGATATATTTCTCATGACAATTAAGGGGAGCACTGTCATTGATTTCCCCTCAAACACTAAATCCACAAAAAAATAACTTTTAAGTTAGCTACTTCACTGTGTACACTAGCAACCTCAGAAATACTCAGTAAGACTGTAACTTAGTTTGTCTGCATGTCTTGTGTGATATACAACTGCAGGGGAAATGAGTATTCTAATCCTTATAAATTGCAGAACACGCTTTCTTCAATGGTTGTTAACTCCACTGGCCCCTCTCAGTTTGACATGTTAAATGGCAGATGCTCCTTACCTTTGTTCCTCACTTCATTCCCACAGGATGCAAACAATCTGACATAACTACATCAAACCTCCTTCTCACAGTGTTTCATAATGCATATGAAAGACATACCTTCCATTTATTATGAATACACAGATATCACACTGCTGAGGTAGAAATACTGGTTCAAAGCATTTCAGTTTGTTCATATTTTCAACACTGTTACAAAATAAACTTAATAAGATAAAGATCTCAACCATAAATGTTTATTGGCAATTTCTCACACATTTCTGTTGAACTATAATTTAGATTAAATACATCATTTGCATGTTGGAGTATATTAGTGAATTCCTTTTTCATCATCTCTATGGTAATTCTCTAATATAAAAGCCTTGAAAGATGGAGGCTGTGGATAAGATTCCTGCTACAGAAAGAAACAGAAATGAACAAATAAAAAAGGATGCAATTTCCCTTTTCCTTGAAAAGTGAACTCACAACTTCCAGCATACAAGTTATATATAAGAATGACCAGAAATATTTTTAAAAAACAATAAATCACTAAGATATATCACAAAATAAAGACATACACTTAAGAGAGGAATTGATGTTTTACCCTCAAATTGTCTGAAGGAAGGGAAGGCCTTAAATCAGATGTGAAACCTTCTGAAAATTGATGAGTACTGTGGCACTTTGGGGCATCTCTATTCCATGAGCAGCTACAGTCTTGTTGAAAGACATGCTGATAAGACACTACAGTATTTTCTACACTGTAAATAGAAAATAGTGACATGATAGGTCTAATTGAAATCTACACAGCACATTAAAGTAGTGGTTATTGATACACTCTATAACAATTCCTAGTACAGAAAGCTAGTGATGAAAACCTGTGATGAAAAAAAGTAAAGAAGGACCAGAGCTCTAAGACAAATAAGGATGATATAGAGATAACTGTGAGAGCAAAAGCAAGGCAGGATCATCTGCTAACTGAGAGAATAAGGCATAAGGGGCAAAATAAACTTGACATACATACCAAATACTGACAAGAGGCAGGTCTTTGTCAGTGTGAGTTTCATACTAGGAAAAAAACCAGGCTTGTTTCTCAAGTGCATACAAAGAACACAAGGCAGCACTTCCTTTCAGGAGCAAAGTTACAAGATCATAGAATCATCATAGAATCATAGAATCATCTAGGTTGGAAAAGACCTTTAAGATCATCCAGTCCAACCATTAACATACACTACCAAGCCCACTCTAGACTAATCAAGGGTAGACCAGACTAAACCATATCCCGAAGTGCCACATCTACCCGTTTTTTAAACGCCTCCAGGGATGGTGACTCCACCACCTCTCTGGGCAGCCTGTTCCAATGCCTGACCACCCTTTCCGTAAAGAAATTTTTCCTAATTTCCAGTCTAAACCTCCCCTGGCGCAGCTTAAGCCCATTTCCTCTTGTCCTATCGCTAGCTACTTGGGAGAAGAGACCAACACCCACCTCACTACAACCTCCTTTCAGGTAGTTGTAGAGAGCGATAAGGTCTCCCCTCAGCCTCCTCTTCTCCAGGCTAAACAACCCCAGTTCCCTCAGCCGCTCCTCATAAGACTTGTTCTCCAGACCCTTCACCAGCTTCGTTGCCCACCTCTGAACACGCTCCAGCACCTCAATGTCTTTCTTGTAGTGAGGGGCCCAAAACTGGACACAGTATTCGAGGTGCGGCCTCACCAGCTCCTGCTGGCCACAGCATTCCTGATACAAGCCACTCCTCCCCAAGCCTGTAGCGTTGCATGGGGTTGTTGTGACCAAAGTGCAGGACCTCATACAGTTGGCCACGGCCCATCGATCCAGTCTGTCCAGGTCCCTCTGCAGGGCCATCCTACCCTCGAGCAGATCGACACTCCCACCCAATTTGGTGTCGTCTGCAAACTTACTGAGGGTGCACTCGATCCCCTCATCCAGATCATTGATAAAGATATTGAACAAGACTGGCCCTAAAACAGAGCCCTGGGGAACACCGCTCGTGACCGGCCGCCAACTGGACTTAACACCATTTATCACTACTCTCTGGGCTCGGCCACCCAACCAGTTCTTTACCCAGCGAAGAGTATGCCTGTCTAAGCCGTGAGCTGCCAGCTTCCCGAGGAGGATATTATGCGAGACGGTGTCAAAAGCTTTGCTAAAGTCGAGGTAGATGACATCCACATGTTTATAGACCCAAAAAGTAATTCTATCTAGTCCAAGTTTCTGGGCAATAACCAAGTATAACAACCCTAGTCTTTAAGTATATACTAATTATATACCTTGGGATAAGAGGAATTATACAGATATTAAATATTATCTCTGGTTTCATAAATAGAAAGAAATGTCACAGAATGTGTAATAAGTATGCTGTTTAGAAAAGTGCAGTATATATCATATGCTTGTATAAAGCAAATCATATGCTTCAATGCTGAGATTTTACAGAGTTGATGCTATAGAAATATTGAAGAGAGATGAAAATGCAGGACTTGAATAAAACATCAAAACAATGGTGACAGGATGGATGTGTCATTTTATGTACTTGATGCAATGCCTTTTATAGAATCAAATATCTTTTATAAAATGCAAAAGATGTAACATTATTAATTTTAATTATTTTCCCAGCTAAAGATTCTTTCAAAGCTATATGGGGTGCTATCATTTTTCTCAGAGGAGAGAAAATATTTCTTTTTGTGAGGAGACCTAGAATTTTCCCGGTATTGCTCATGGCTCCATTCTTTTTAGAATTCTTCAAATTTCAGTTGCACTTGTTTTCAGAGGGTTCATATTAACTTTTTCTTCAATGTTGATTCTCCTTCCCAACCCCCTCTCTGTTTTTCTTTGAGTCAAACCTGTCAACTTTCACTTGATTTTGCTTTTTTAGGCTGATAACCTAAAACTAGGTTTAGTTTGCCATAATTAAAACTATGGGAACTTTTGCCACAGAGTTGAAAATCCCTAGACACATTACAATTTTAAAAGCCCTCAGGGACTACATAATAAATATAGCATGATTACATCAAATAAGAATGACTGGAAGAAGTTTTTCTCCTGAAATATTTCAAAAAATATCTAGAGAGAGTGTATGTGTATGTGCACGCGCATATATATGTATGTATGTTTGTATGTTGGTTATAAAGTACTGAAGGCAGTATTTAGCCCTGCCCTAATAACAGCTCTCTTTGTGCACTTCAGTTTTAAAACTTACCCTTAACCTTGTGTCTGCAAGTAGCTGTGGAACAAATTCCAAATAATTTAAATATCTAACACCTCATTTTAGAGTCATTCAGGGATGCATCAATTGATAACATGTAGCTCTGTCAGCGGCCTGATGAGTGATCTAAGTAAATTGCTTTGCTGCTCTGTGTCTACATTTCTTTATTTTTAAAATAGAATTCATGATTCCTCTGTCCTTCACAATGTTCTCTGAGCTCTGTGGAGCAACTATGATGCTGAACAGCTTTTATTAACTGCAGAAGAAGAAAACATTAAAATGACAAGCAATTTGAAGGCTGCTGGACTTGATTTGCATGTACTTTTTCTTTGCATTTTTTATTTGTAGGAACAGACAATAATCTGATAAACATGAGTTGTAGCATAGTCACGAAAGGAAGTGTGGTATGTTCGTGTTCATTTCATTACTAGTATGTTTATTTGATAAAGTTTAATTGATTTGTGGTATTCATGATCACAATTTAAAACAAAGATTCAAATTAGATTTAACTTAAAGTAAGTGGCTAAGAATAAGTTTATCAGTAAAGTAAACAATTTTGAACACAAGACTGAAAACCTACCACCTACTAATGAAGCTAGGACTTACTACTGCATAACTTCATAAAGAAAATTTACATTTCTCTCTGAAGTAGAGGATAGAGATGGAGTTAGTGTCAGAGATGTGTTTCTAGACTAATATAGAACTGACTTCATCTATGTTCTTTTCATTATTAATAGTTATCTTTGCAGTAAAAAATCTTTTTAAATGGAATAATATAGTGCCTTGAACAAAGAGAAGTGATTAGAAAGTAAGTTCTGTGTACTGCACAATGTGTTTATTTATTTGTGTGCAGACTGTATATTTGAGTACAGTATTTATTCAGCATACAATATTATTTAAAACATGGAATGTCTGGACTGCCTGTAAAATACTTGTTTCAAGTGTTTTGCAGATTGCCTGTGAAATTTACCAAATTTATCAAACCATGCAAGGACTGTAGCAAGAAAAAACAAAACAGTAAAAACACTCTCCACTGTTCCTACTTTCAGTAACTATGCTGTTACCTTTGCCACAGGGCAAATAGCACCATGCAATTAAGTGAGACCTTGGCTACATCTACCCAGCACTTAACTTACTAGATGATTCTGGTAGGTACTGGATAAACAAAAGAAACACAGATGAAGGGAAGGCTTACTGATGAGCTCTGGACTACATGTGCCCTCCTCTAATGGTTTAGCTGTGCATGGAAAATAAACAAGGAAACACAGAGGAAATAACAGCTTTATACCCTTTTAACACATCTGGAGCAGGAAGCCAGAATATGATAGTAACTTGGGTAATGGCCACTAGATGACTTTGAATATGTGTAAAATCAAAGAGATTGGCCTCAAGTGAGGCCATTAGTGGTTCATGTTGACCATTCAAATTAGGAAGCACTACATATGGAAACAGTACTCCTTGGAGGAACATAGCCATGGAAGCCCAACACCAAACAGAAACTTGAGCCCAAGGTAGAACCGCTATGTTTAACACCCAGGCAGCCAGACAAGGCTTGGGCAGGGTCAGAGTGCTGCAAGGGCTGGCAGCGTCCTGGGGGCTGGGGCCAGGAGCAGTGGAGGCTCCCCTAGGGTCCATCAGGGCAGGACAAGCCCTGACCCTGACCCTGGCAGCCAAGCCCTGACCCACCATCCCAGCCAGGAGCAGGGCAGCCGGGGCAGCCCCAGCCCCAGGCATCAGGCACATGGGGTCAGGGACAGGTCAAGGACGGACTGGAATGTGGGTCCCATGGCTGGGCAGGGGAGGGCTGTGGGGAGCTGGAGATGGGCCCTGCTGCAGCATCACTGGGGCAGGGGCTGATGGCCCTGGGGGTGCTGAAATGGGGTCCTGAGCCACTGGCAGAGAAAGGGGAGGCCCCAGAGGATGAGGGCAGTGCCAGTAAGGCTGGTAGTACCCTCAGGGCCCTGAAAGACAGCTCACTCAGCCAGCATAGTGTTGTGTTCCCCCAGGGTCATGGTACTGGTTGCAACTGGACAAGGTGCCTTTATTGGTGTGCAAGCGTTCTTTATAGAACATGTGTGTGTGTTTGCTAGAAAAGGAATCATTATCCACTCACTACTATACCCGTCCTGCTTAGTCATTAAATCTTTGCTGTTATGTAACCGAGTGGTAGAATTCTGTTCTTCCAACTACCTCTTTAAAAATTCCATTCACGAAAATCGTATCCTAAGGCTGATATTTGGTCCTGTCAGAAGAAGGACCACAGTTTCCACCCTAACACAACAGGAACTTTATAGGTGGACTGTTGTGTCTACTCCAGCCTGTAGGCTTCTGCGCTGTGATATCTATAAAACTATTCTGTTGACTAGGAAAGAGATAGATGTGCGTATTACTTCCCCACAGAACTCAAAGAAAAGCGAAACAGAGAAAATTCATAAGCTTCATAAGTTAGGTATCTAAGAATGAGTGAGTCACTGTTGCCTTTTGTTGTAGTCAGTGGAGAATAACAGTCATATCATTAGGAGATTAAATTATTTTTCACTACTTAAATCAGCTTCTAGAAATTCCTACTGCTACTCTTTCAGAGGCCTTAGAGCACCCTGCGTGGCCTCCCACTGCCACCCCAGAAAGGTCTAGGTCTGTAGCAAGTCTAGTGCCTTATCTGGCAGTCCTGGCAAACATCTGAGATATACTAGATCATCTCAAACAAGTTTAGACATCTATGTTCACATAACTGAATAGCTCCCAGTGGTGTCTGGAAAGCTCCTTAGTTGACCAAATGTTGATGCCTATTTTAGGATGAGCTGAACAGTTCTCTGTGCCTGGATTTAGTTGCTCACAGTTGGGTGCCATTTTTAGATGTCCTAGTGTATCTATGTGCAACTGGCAGATATGGCATGAGGTATGACTTGAGCTCTTTTGGAGTGACAGCTGGAGGTCAAATTAGACACTTTAAGGCATCTCAAATGGCACTAGGTGTGTTTAGACAACTAAATCAATCTGCTAGTTCCCACTGCATACCAAAATTTTCACTGTATTTGATTTTCTGGATCATTGTTTTCCTAAGCAAAGGCGTGTTCTTGGATATCCAATTTTGGCAAGAGGTCAAGTAAAAGAAATATATTCTGTGAAAGGAAAATTCCCCACCAGTAGGCTAGATGGGGAAAGAAACTGCACAATAATTTGTCCTGGAAATTACTGGTCTCTCTAAAACAAAGAGATAAAATATACACCAACAAATAAAAAGCTGAATTAGTAAGAATAGCTAGTAAAAATAAACAGCTAATGGAATAGATTACTTAAAACTGTAGTAAATTCTCCAGCACTTGATGCCTTCACAGAAAGACCATTCTTCCTTCTGAAAGACAGATTTGTATCTGATCAGATTTATCTGAAGTAAAAGACGGAAGCACTGTAAAAAGTTCCATGACCATTGCATTGACAAAGCCAGATTAGGGAATCCTAAGTGATTCCTTCTGCCCATAAAAGCTCTCTGTTAATCTACTGGACAGAAAGTTATACTGTAGAACCCTGCATCTTTAAAAAAAATTCTAATCACTGTAAAATTGGACTGTTCCCCTGGGGAAAGAATAGTCTTTTTCCTGGGAGAATTCTTGCAATGGGAAATGTTTACTTTCACAACCTACTGAAGATGTCCTTTTTTTTTCAGAAAACCTGATCAGCCTGGATCTTACTGTGATGATACTTCTCCTTAAAGAGCCAACAGTACTTTAATTTTAAAATTTCTAAAGCTTGTGTAGGTTATACATTCAACAGGTTTATATTAGCATAACTCTGTTCACACAAACTACTGTATAGGAAGTGATCAAACAAAAAATTACTCCTTTCTTCATTTAAAAGATTTAATGGCTGGAATGTTTATAGTTTCTTTTAAACATAGATGATTTTCAGCAGCTTAATCTGAGAACATGATTAAGTGACAGAGATTTCTGAGTAACATGAATCTTGCCTTGGATGAAAACATAATAGGGCAGACTCTGAGTTGGTAGAAGACCTATATTTATACCTAGCCTGATTCATCCATTTTGAATTTTAAAGCACTTAAAAATATGTCTTTCTCTCCACTTACTATGTGTGCAAGGCTAAAAAAAGAAAAGAATGCAGTTACCTTCTCAACCCAAACAGAAGGGCTGTCAGTCTGTTTACACAGTTATTTACAATGCTGGTAGAAGTGCTGAAGGAAGTGTCTGAGAGGCTGAAGGAAGCTAAACTACTGCAAGTGTAATACCTAGCTGATCAATCTAAATGTAACATTTAGTTGAGGTGCACTTTCTGTCTTTAATACAGATCTGTAAATTTAACATGCAATCTTAAATTAAGAGTGCCAAAAGAAACAAGAACTGCCTTTCATTCATTAATAGGCCAAAATCAAAATATCCCACAATATTTTCCAAGCACCTAAAGTAAGTGTGTCATTTTAATCACCAGCTGAGAAGGCAAACAGTAGTGCTTATTGCTCAGATGAATTTCTTGAACAGAGATTATCAGACTTGGGCCAAGTATTTTCATTATCACTCAGCATTACACCACAGTCACACGTTAAAGCATGCCATGGTGCTAGATTGTTGTACATTGAAACACACTATGTAGCCAAGGCTAGCTGTGAATTTGGAATGATGTCGTATGGCAACACTAAGTTTCAGGTCTATTGAGCAGTTGTGCTCACAGCATTCCTGTACAGTTGTGAGATGTGGATCACCTTCTGTTATCATGTCAGCAGATTTGATAATTTCTATCTAATGTTTTTGTTCTGCTTGGAGGATTCAATATCATAACCATATTCAGCTACTAAACACGATAAATTCTGTTAATGTCGATCACTCACTGCTGGACTTGCTCAAGTTTATCTATGTCTTTTTTGTACTGTGTGACTAAACCTGAGTGAAGTATTCCTGATTCAGGCTAATGAGTGCTGAGTAAAGGAGAACAATCACTACCTTCTATCTACTGATTATATTTATGTTGATGTAGCCCAGTAAGCTGTTAGGATTCATTGCTGCCAGGACATGAGGAACCCCAAAAGGACCTCTTAGCCTTTTCTAGTAGAGCTACTATTCAACAAGGCAATCACCAACCTGTACCAGTACAGGGGCTGGCACATGCAGGTGCAGGAATTTGCATTTGCTTATGATGTAGTTCTGTTGTTTCATTCCACTGACCTGTTTAGGTCTGTCTGGATGGCAGCTGTTCCCTCATGCATATTGACTGCACATGCACATACAACTATATATAGTCACAGAGTTTAGAGTTGTCCACAAACTTGGCTAGGGTGTAGTCCATCTCCTCCTCCTCCAGGTCATTTGAAAAGGTTTGAAACAGGATAGGACCCAAGAGAGACCCCTAGAAAACTCTACTTATAAATGGCCTCTAAATAGAGTACAAAAAATTAACCACTGTTTTATCAAAGATCTAAATCACCTTTTGTTCTTGTCTCTTTTCACAGACTGTGGAAAGATCCTAGAGGTAACAAGGTTAAGACAGTAGGTGCAGCAATTAAACAGTGAAGTTTGCATAAGATGAATTCTGGCAAATGTGAACTTTTTTAATTTTCTTTTTTTAAATTTCCTTTCGCAGGAAAGTATGCAGGATGTATATTCTTTTTGTTACTGTTTCCAGATATTTCCTCGGGTAAGAAGATAAAAAAATTCCCCAATCAATCAGAAGTTTGTTATCTGTCTGTCTTGAGGATTCAGTATCCTCAATTCACTGTTGATAGGAAAGCAGTGCTCAGTAATGAAGCTATCACGAATTCTTTTATATTTTACATTTATTTGCATTTGCTGCCAAAATGATTACATTTATGGCAAACTGCCTTTGCTAAAATGCTGAACACATGCACATTCACTTCTACACTTCCCACACTGACAGCTGAGGTACCAGCTTGTTACAAGTTTTTAGTGACCACCTTTATATTAACTGATTTCTTCAGATGTTTTATCTCATACTTAGTTATCTATTGCCTTTGCATAATAACATATTGAATTATGTGAGGTAAGATTGCTCATAAATAATTAGTAAATAGCAATCAAATGTAGGAAATGATGGTCAGTTTTGATCGTGGATATGGAAGGAACATAAGAATGACTTAGAAAAGTTGGTGACAAACTTTGCTGATGAAATTATTCACAGAGTTAAGGATGGCAACATCTGCAACGAATTGCAGAAAGACCTCATTATACAGTGTAATTTATCAGCAAAGAAATAAGGGAAGAAACACTAGTGAATCAATATAAACATATGATGCACCTGCATAGAGGAAACTACAATTAGCTTTGGGGTCTCCATTTCAAAAAAGGAGTTAAAGAGAGGAGCGGCAAAGTTGTTGCTGAAATGAATAAACCAGATTCCACTCTAGGAATAATTAAGATGATGACTTTTCAACCAGAAAAGAGATGAGAGATTTACTTTAAACTCCATGAAGTTATTAGTGGCATGAAAAAAGAAAGAGTGGAGAATGAATATTCACAGTTTCTCATAAGAGAAAAAATAAGACACAAATAAAAAATCTTAGGTTCAAAGAAAACAGGACAGTATTTTTGATAAAACAACACACATATATATATAAAGCAAAGTTAAGCTATAGAACTCATTGATAAGGATGTTTTGGAAACCAAATGTTCGTAGGGATTCAAAAAGCAAGTACAAAACACATGATGTTGAGGGGAAAAGCATTAATTGCCATTAAGAACAAACAATTTTTGTCTTAGGATGTCTTTGAGTTGCTGATCACTGGGAGGAAAACCAGGGTCAAATATAACTAGTTTCTTATACTTTTTCCACAGGCAAAACATGGCTACTGAATAGGAGAGGATAAGTGAATGAAGTGGACCTCTGATATGACTATTCTCATGATACAGTTTCTTGACAATCCATCATACTTTTACAATATTCTTGTTCTGCTTTACTGAATTTCATGGATTAATTTACATTCATTGACAAAATTCTGTTATGCCTTCCTATTTCTGTGTTTACAACAGATACCCCAGTCAGGGAACCTGATAAGATGCAAAAATTCTAGCTCCTAGTTTCACATGTATAGCAAATCTTTAATTTCCTCACTGGCCTTTGTACTTTTGTGTAACAAAAAGATCTTTCATAGTTTCATTCTTTTCCTGAGTATACCATAAGCTAGGTTCTGTAAAAATCAGGACTGCTCAGTTGTGAGAGAAAGATGCTATTAAGGGATTAAAACTAATGCCACAGACATAAATGTTTCATGTTGGATTCTTGGGGGTTGGTTTTGGGGGGGTTGGTGTTGTTTGGTTTTGTGTTTTTTTTCCCCTAAGGAAAGATAAAATGTGCATCTATAATTCTGTAAGATTTTTAGACTGTCTGTCCTTTCTAGGTGTACATATTCTGCTAAGGTGTGTGGTACTATTACAAAAATTCATCTTCATTCTTAAAATCTGCAGACTAATGGCATCGAACATTAACCTTTTAGTAAGGCAAGGGCAGCTTGTATTGAATAATTAAATTATTTCTATTAAGATGTTACATTCTAATGAGAGTCTGCTGTAAGCTTCAGTCTGTGCCATCCTGTTCTGCTCTTGAGGACCAGAACTCCACATTCCAAAGAAAAACACGATGTTTTGTCTCTGCAGATATTTGCCACAGTCTTGCAAAGAGACAGATGTTTTCTGTACCCTTTATGATACTGATGGATATGAGGTTTTTTCAGTTGGTTTGCATAAGTATAATTAATCAGGATGTAGGAAAGAAATGTATGATGATACACAAGAAATATATAGTGATATACAATGTTGTAATGGTGTGAGTCACAGAAGTGCTAGTGAGAGACTTTTTTTTTATTTCCTGTCTGTTACCATATGCTGTGGGTCAAGGCTACCAAAAGCCCCTCTCACGTTGGGTGTTTCAATATACTTCGGATACCGGTGCATATACTTCAGTTACATTATGCTTAGATAGATTTGCTGACTGTGCTTACAAGGAAGTTAATCAGTTAAAAATTTCTAAAGAAACCTGTTCTACTTCTGTATATATGTCATGAATAAGGAATGTAATTATGGACAGGTGAGGGGGAAGGGCCAACAGGGGAACCTAAAAGGAACATTAACTTCCCCTGTGCCCATTAACTTGTGTGGTATGTATCCTATATCATATGACAGGCAATCTACTATGCTTCTGCATAGTGTTTACACCTCCTTCCTCATGCACTTGAACTGAATGCTGCAGTGAACAAGCCTCTGAAGTAAAAATCTGTAAAATAGAACATTTGTTGCACTAAGAATTCCAATATTTTCTGAGTTTTTCATTCTACATAATAAAAAAAAAATAAAATGGATGGGAGCTTATTATAGCATTGAATTAAATATATTGTTTGTCTTTAGATATTTCTCATATACATGTACATATACATTTGAAAATACCATTAAAATTGTACTTATCACTGTGTAAATGTTTTACTGAACTTAACTGAAAATTGAAGATTTTAGTCTGGTCAAAATGAAATTATGATATTGAAATTAGAATAGAAAAATTAAAAAAAAACTTTTTCATTTTGAAAAAAATGGGAAAAATTAACATGATGCTCCTATGAACTATCTTGAATTTAACAAAACTCCTCTTTCTAATAGGCAACTCTTCCATCCATACTTTTTGAAAGAGCACTACTTCTTTCTGCATGACCAGTAATCAAACTCAAACCACACTTTAGCACCTCCATTTATTATTGGCCTGACTAAGAGGATATAGTCCAAGCAGTCAAGCAGCAGTAAATTTGCAGCAATATATTAATATGCTCTAGCACCATCTAGCTTTACTATCAGGGTAACTCATATCAGACAGAAGTTCTTCTTTGCAAATGGGGTGGGAATTGTTTTGTCTGAACTGATCGTAGAACAGTTTCACAAGTAAGTCTTGTGGTCACAATGAAACTCAAGAAGGAAGGTGCAACTTCCCTGAGGTCCCATAGAAGTTTAGCTCAGGGTCTCTAAAATGCTTTTCAGTAGCAGACATAAATGCAAAATGTAGATTCTTTTGCATCTTTTATTACTATTATTTCTTATCTAACTATTATAAATTTCTTATAAGCATTCTAATAGTGATACAAAGGCTCTAGCACTATCATGTTGAAACTCAGATATAAATAATTAAAAGTTGTTTTAGTCTTTCATGCATTTTATAATCCCAAGGACAAAAGTCCTTATCTTTACTTCTGTAATCAATATAATTGACTTCAATGGTGCTAGTCATGGGAGTATGCTAATAGTTACGAAGAATATATGCTTTCTAAAGTGAAAATAGTATGGCATCCCTAAATGGCCAAGAAAGACAAGGAAGCAACCCACATGAAATCACACAGGATTAAGATTTACCATACTCTGCTTTGTCCCCAGCAACCCAGCCTCCTCCTGTAAAATGGAACACCTTCTTGCCATTGTGTTGATAAAATGGAAGTTGGGATAGTGCTCAAATGCTGACTCCATTAAAGAGAAATACTGAACTTTTTGCTGGAAGGAGGAACTAGAGTGATGGACTAGGACCTGAGCAGGTGAGAAGTCCTTATGCTGGTTTTGCCAGATAAAGGCCTTTTAATACCAGATCATAGTCTATTTTTCTTCTCCTTTTCTTAATTTCTCCTTTAGGACTACCATAATATTCTAACTGCACAAACCATAGTTTGTCGGTAATCAAATACGAGAACATACAGAATTATGTTATATAACTGATTCAAATAGTGAAGATCCTTCCACCTATATGTTTGTGTTTTCGTCCTTAGCAATGTTAATAGTAATCTATTTCCCAGAAAAAAATTTTGCTCTCCTATTCCCATAGGAAATAAAGAAGTGAAGGGACAGGCAAATATTTTATCTGCCACACTTAATGAAATAGAATCTGCAGAGCCTTTGGTTATAAGAATCCAAGTCACTGAGACCAGCCTTCCCTTCCATTACTTTTTCATTATGTTTGGAGATTCTGAATTGACCTTTGCTTTTGCCTGAATTTAATTTTACCTGTTTGAAGGCTAAAAGTGACTTTAGTGGAATTCAAAACATTGAAGTGTGCTGATGAAGGATGCTTGGCAAGTTGTTTTTCTTACTTTTCAGGATACTTTGAAAATGAAACAAAAACACTGAAATAAGTATGAAGTTACTTTCTGAATCCTTCCACTAACTTGATAGTGGGAGCACAGAGAATGTTAATGTGTTTACAATTACATTTTAGGAATCCTTAAAGACCTCAACTCTTTGATGGAAAGATGTAGTTTTAACTTGGATATGCTGTCATTCTTCTGGAATTTCAAAGAAAATAAAAGTCAGTGATAACACTAACGTATCCCACAGGGCTAAGTTAGAAATGTTTTGTCAGTCTCTGCTCTGAGACTGAGATGTCTCTTTATTTATCTCAGTTTTATTTAACATAGTTACTTATAATATAAAATATAAATTTACCAATTTACCTGCAGGTTCTACTCAGAAATAAACTAAAAATATGCCATTATAAATCTATTCCTTTATGACATCAAAATATAAATATGGTTTATACCAAAACTATAAATTACATATCAAGTCTAGGGGTATGTGATATTTTTCTTAAGGCTCTGAATACCAGAGTCATGTTAATAAAGCACATTTCTAAGACAAACACACTAAGACTCAGTATAATAGCAATAAAATGCTCTCTAACCAAGAAAAGACACACATGCACACATATATATATGTATACATATATATGTATTTATAATTTACATTCCCAATGTCGTAATTGATCCTGTGACTCCAGGGGTTTTCCTGTGATTTGTGAAAATTAACAGCTGTCAATATAGTAATTTCTGCATGCATAAGCAATGCTTCATGATGTAATTAAGCATGTGTTGTAAAAAGATTTAAGTTAGTTTATTCTAAAAAACCGCAAGCTGTAAACTGACATATTCCTGCACACTTTCTGCAGTCAAAAAGAAGTGACCAAATTTGCAGCAGTATTCAGAGGTGGTTTTTTTTGTTTATGTCATCCAAATTTCAATTCCATAGTTTTATCTTTTAAAAGGAAAAAAAGAAATAACAACTAAATTATGGATTTTTAAAAATGTAGTAACTAATGAAAGCTAACAGATTTCTGATACTTTCAGAAGTAGTTCAGTCAGGACATACATCAAAGTAATTCACATCAGATGCTGGCTCAGTATTGCTGAGCTATTTCTCCAAAGAAAAAACAACTCAAATGAAAACACTAATTCAAATTAATCTGAAAAAAAATGTATTATGAAGTAATTTAAATCTTGTGTGGCATAATGGACTGTTTTCTTTCTGTACCTTTGTATTCCAAATATGTACCTCACTACGGTCTAGGAAAAAAGATACATTTGTAACTACTTCTTTCCCTTCTATTGATGACTTTTACATTTTTTTAATTGATGTCTCTTTTTTATAATTTTCCCTATACAATCACTTCTTTCACATAAGTGGACTACTACACTTCTGCCTGCTGAACACCAGCTGTGTTTCACTGGTAGTTATTGTTGTAAGTCCAAAGCAGAACAACTCAAAAACCATTCAGCTGACAAAACTCTGCTGTGCTGAAGCAGTAGGCCACCATCTGCATTTCTCTCCTGAACTCATTTTTAACTAATATATTGTATAACTGAACAATTCTACCCATACTTGGGGAGCTTATCCTCTTTTCCTTCATCATTTCCAAACAGCTCATTTTTTTTCCTTGCTATTATCTCCACAAGACTGCAAATTCTACAGAGCTGCAGGTGACTTTTAACAGAAGTGAGCAATGGATACAATGGATAATTTAAAGCAAGATAGACCTCAGCAGAAAGGAAAAGTTGCCTGCAGAGTGAATGTATCCAAATTCTAATGATGCTTTCTCTATTGGAGTTTCTGTCCTGCTCTGTTTTGAAAGATGTAGTTATTCTCCTGCACTTAATTTAATTTACCATTTCTGAACTCACTGCCAGATTTCCAGATCACCAAAATTATCATCTTAACATCTTCCTTTTTCTTCCTTTATATCATTGCAGATAGGATTAAAGTTTTTATCTGGTACAGATCTTTGTTTTTTCTCTGCCTCTAACAGCTTGGTAAGCAGCTTCACACCATCCTGTTTCACATTTGCATTTCATGCCAAGTCCCTTTCTACTGATTATCTCAGCTGGAATGCCAGAGGGCCGAGGGGGAAGGGAAGGGTTTAGCAGTTATGTCCTGCAAAGGAAATCATCTGTTATTCAAAAGCAGTATGTGGTGTTCAGTTCTCAGAATTGCATACAGAAACTGTGCTTTTTCTCTTACCCTCTGACCTTGAAAATACCAAAGGAAATCGAAAGCTGAGAAGTTAGTATATATGAAAGGCTACCTCTCAGGTATAGAGATTTAAATGTAACTGTGATTTGAGGATGGGTTTATTTTGGATCCAGGTTTTTTATTTTAAATTGTAAACCCTCGTCAACCAGTCACAATCCCTGAGTTGCCTCAAGTCTGAAAATTACAAAAATATAAGTACTGGTATTCCACGAAATGTCACAAATAATGTTTATGTGGTGGACTTTTGCCACTGTAAACTTTCATCTAATACAAAATATCACCCCCTAAAAAGAGACCCATTAGAAATCCTTACAGCTAATATAAACCGAGGGGTTAAGGAAATGTTTATATCTTTAATTATTTTTCAGATATGGCTGGAAAGCAGCTCTTCTTTTTGTCATGCTAAATAAGTTTCCAAAAAAAGACAGTTTAATTTCCAATATTGGTGTGGAGGTGCAGGATAATAACACTAGATACTCCAGGAAACAGGCCTGTGATAATTTTGACACTGATCAGTCAGGTGCATGGGGGCTGCCTTGTTCTGTTCCACAATACAGAGTTATCCATGTACATTTTTGTCCAGGAAGATCATGTATGTCATTAACTGTCTTCTAGATACTTCTGGACATGCTATAGAAAGCTGTGAAATGAAGGAGCAGTTGAGGTGCTGATATCTTTTTACACTGGTACAGTGTACATGGAAAAGGTTTTAGAGGTGCCACTTGGGTCAGGGTTGATTTTGAAATCATCCCCAAAACAGGAAAGTTAAAGTAATGAACTAATATCTTCATCATCATTAAAGATTAAAACAATGCTCTGAACTCTGAAGGAAAAAATGTGCCACAGTGCCCCTTGAAATCCTTCTCCCATGAAAGTCCAGACTGGTGGATTTGTTCCAGTGTACTAACACTTCTTCCCTGACAATGTGGATAGGTTTCTGTATGAAAAGAAGGGAAAGAAGAAGCATTTGGAAGGGAGCTGGGATTAATGTGTGCTTAGGTCATAATGTGCTTAAAACATGGCTAGGAACGAACCTAACTGTGGGAGTCGCAAAGTGTTTCTGGATGATGGTATTTACTTGCATTTTTATGAAGGTGTAAATGCTAATTTCTGAACTGACTGGCTAAAAAAAAAAAAAAAAGTGTAGTAGAAGAACATTTTGAGGAAGATTTATGCTCTAGAGAAGATGTATGGTTGAAATTAATACATATTGAAATATTTAAAGGTTTAAATGCAGGATAACCACATTGGATAAAGAAACATTTCACTGGGGCCTCTGTGGGTTTGTACATGCAACCCCATTCTTTTACATATTTAACTGCTTTTTTTACTTGAGGCTAACAGGACCACAGAAAAGAGTGATTAATCAACCAGCTATGTAGATATGTAGAGGCATTGAAGCATCATCCATAAACTGTATTTTGTATCATTATATTTTCTATCTATCTACTTCATTGGGGGGAAAAAAGAATCAACAGTACACTGTAAATTCAGAACTCAGGATTAATTACAATTTGAGGGGAGGTTTTCCGCACTAAAATGTGAAGCTGGTATTTTCAAGTGGATGGAGGTGCTTTGACTTTCAGGGAGCAATTCAGTTGCCTGCTCATACATGTCTCATTCAATTTACTATATCTTAGGAATCTGAGTAATTTACCTTGTACAGAAACAATAGAAGATTTGTATCTATGTAGTGTGGCAGTTGGAGAGCAGTCAGTTTACTCGTGGGTGTCTAAAACATCTCTAGATACCAACGTTCAGGCACCTGAATTACACTGTCAAGTCCAGAGAGAGCCAAAGGGCTGTTGGATTAAACATCACAGACTAAAACTTATTTGGGAAGTCTATAATGAGTAATAAATTGTATCAACAGTAATGTTCAAAAACATATGAAGTAGACAACAGCACATAAAACGGCTGTGAATTTTTTGCCTCTTCATGGCTATGCAGGCTGTACAAATATGTATTTTTAGGCCACACATTAACAAGAATGTTAATGTGAAGAATTCAAACAAGAAGCAAAAATGATGTCATAGAGGTGAAAAGAAACGAACTCCCAGGCTGCATCTATATCTCAGACTACAAGTTCATCATAAATTGTTTATATAAGAGAATGTTGTTTTTTCATAATTACATTTGATTATTCTGGTGGTTAGCTACACACATTTTCCTGTGACTTCTGTGGGACTTGTCCACTTAAAGAGATTAACTTGCTCATTTATTTCATGACCCTACATTTTGCATTGCATAGCCATCTGGGACAGAGGACTTAAAGGTTTTTTGAAAAACATTAAGATCAAGACTGTGGAAAGTCAGCTTAAATCTCTTGAAAGAAAATATCTGCCTCAACAATATAAGGAAGCCAACATTTGTGAGAGTTTAAAGCATAAAATATATGACATGTATGACTTTTAAGTGCCAGTGAATGGTATCTGAATGAGCATTAAAATTCTACTCCTGTGACCATCAGATCAAGGCATTGGTGTCTATTTCCTTTTTACTCTGATTAACGATCAAATCATTCTTATTAGGAGTCATTCTGTCATTCTTTTATTTATTTTTTAAAAGAGTTTTGTGCAATTATGTTTTCTAGAAAACAACCACCTTCTCAACCTACTCAAAAAGTAGTGTTGGATTTGCATCACTGGACAAATTAGAATATTCAAGCTTTGTGACAAACTGGAAATAAAATAAATTTTTATTCTTATCAGGAAATTGTACTATTCTATCTTAGTGCTCCAGACTCTGTAGTTAATCATAAAGGGAAAAATCTGAATATGAGACATAATGTTCTATATTACAGAAAATATGTACTTATTCAAGTGATCAAAACCAAGATCATTAATTCCCAGTAAAAAATGCCCCAAAAAGTTGAAGAAAAGGATGGAATTTCAGAAAAACTTCATAGTTCATGACAACAAAACAGTGTAGCTGAAAATGACAGCAAGAGGAAACTTTGAATTCTGTTTACTCTGTCACCAGTGTTAACTGTTCATTCATTCTGACAATGTTTGGGCATCTACTTATGCCAACATTATTACTGAAATTAAATTGATAAGCATGACTTGTATCAGAATGCAGTGTTTAAAACTCGGAAAATACTATTAGAAGTATTTACCTAAATTCATTTGAAAGTAAAATAAATCCTATGTAAAGGTTTTATTCTTACTATTCATCTCCAAGAACATTTAAATGAACTAATCTGTACCTACAATATACACTACAAAAGGAAATCAAGCCATAGTTATCTGTGCAAATGTGTTCTCTCAGGTATTCATAATGAAAAAGCACATCAGCAATTCTGAAAACTCTAGGCAGGTTTAGGAATAGAGCAAACAGGCAACAAATATAACACTACCTGACAACATTGAACATTTGTGCATTACGTTGGAAAAAAAAAAAAATATTTCTACAAATGATAATTATTAAACTTAACAAAGACATGACAGAGTACATAATAATGGCAGGTTCAAGTGTATAAAGGTGTTCACAACCACAAAACAGCTAAGAAAACAAAATAGGGTAGGTTTTCACTCAAAACACACTTATTTTCTCCCACCTCCAGCAGAACAGTGGACATCAAGTTGTATTTCTGATTAGTCCATTTATACTTATTTCCCTTCAAGTATTTTTTGTTCTTGTTGAATCTACATATCTTGTGCTCTTCAAATCCACCTTTTGTTTCACTAATTATCCAAAGGCTTTTTATATCTCACTAAAAAATGTCTACAGATCTTCCTTATATACAAGGAGATCAATATGTATAAATGTGCACAAATATAATGAAACAATACATTTGACACTGTCTATATTGTTGTACAAAGACTCAATGAAAGAGTGCTGGTTAAAAAAAGAAGAAAAAAAAAATCGAGATACCTTACATACGGTAATGTTCTCATTGGGAATCAAACATCTTGAACAGGACAACCAGTAGCTGCCTGGAGGGTTACCAGAGTCTCTGTTGCATGATTCAGGTGAAAGACCCCTAACTTTTGCCAAATCCTTATAATCCAGCTGGCTCATGGTCCTACATGGCCACTCCAGGGTATGCATGACCAATTTCTGTTATCATACACTGTGTACAAAACACCTGCTATCTTATCTACATACAAAAAGCAGTCCTACATGACCACTGCTGAATTTCTACTGGCTGTTTAAAATTATCTGCATGTAGTTTTACAAATTCTACATTAGGAGCTGACTTGGGGAGTTCTTGGGATGACTAGATTCTCCATCCAGGATGTTAGTTAACATGTATAAGGATAGAAACAGTGTCATTGCTTGGCCTAAACACAGTAGGAGCTGCCTGGGGGAGCCTCCAGGGCTGCCTGAAATTCCCACCTGGAGAGCTCCTGTAACATCATCCAAGCGCTTTGCTGTAAAGGTGGTAGGAATAGTGGTAAGAGTTAATCTTCTTATCTGGAGTTCGTCCGTTTTCTCAAATCTATCCATTGCCTCATCTATGCAGAGTCTAGCTGCATAACCACTGGGGAACATCAAAGAAATTGGGCTAAATGCCCTTGTTTTGCACACAGGTACACAGTTGTTATAATGTTAGGACAAACATTAATTTCATCTTTATAACACAGTTATAACTTCGATAAACTTGGCGTAATGTGTTCCATGTAATTTTAAATGTATGAAGAAACATTCTGGGGAGAACTATTAGAATGAACAGAAATCTTGCACTGTTATCAATAGCAAAGTAGAACCCAGTATTTAGTACAATTAAAATCATTGTGAAGTGAATAAAAAAGATCCTATTGGGACTGAATCCACATCATTCCTATATTCCTGATTGTAATTCTAGCAGGATTTAAGAGATGTGTCTTACCTCTTGACTTCTCTAATACTACTATACTTTGAAGCTCTCTGGAAAACAGTCACACATTATTTAGGATAGATGAATATTTTAAATATTATTTAAAGTAGCTGCATAATGTGGTGATAGTAACAAATGTTATTTTATACCAGTTTCTCCTTGTGCCACCACAGTTCTTAAGAACAAATAGCTTTTTCCCCCCATGTGTTTCACCCCATAAATGTTTATAAACAATAATCATATTCATCTCAGTCTTTGTTCTGTTCAACTAAATTAAAGGTTTATTATCTTCTCTCATAAAATACTTACTAGTCCTCTTCATTTCCAGTTTCAGTTTATTTTCATTGTATAGAGATGACCAGAGAGTGTAACTTATTCCAACTTAGTCTCACCAGTAAATTGTGAAATGGCTTGAGTACTCTCTATTGTTACTGGAAGTATCTCTGTAATTTGTCTTAGGGTTTTGTTTTTTTAATGGTTGCATCATGTATGGGGTTCCCTGTCATACTATGATCCCTGAAAGTGACTGCCTTTCTTTACTTTCCAGTTGTCTCCAGCTGACTTTTTTCTGGCTTACAACAGAGGCTCCTGGGACCTTGCATTTGTACTTCTTTCATCTCATTTCTATTATCCAAGTGTTTAAGGTCTGTATGTTGCCTCACAAATTTTAATAGCAAATATTAAAGTGCAACGTACCTGATCACATGAAATTTAGGTGAGATGAAGAAATATACCTCATATTCAAATCCAAGAATTTAACATTAGTCTAATTAAAATCTTAGCAGTCTAATCAAAGTCCAGTTAGTCCAGTTACAAGGATGCTAATGCTTCTAGTCCAAATTATCCAGTTACATCTAATTTCCAACAATGGTATACAGAGACTTTCTAGCATTTACACCTCTCTTTGATGTTATTCTGACCTCTACACTGCCCCTGTGTGTTCTAATTCTTTAGAGAGAAAATGGGTTGCAGCGTCTTCAGTATCCCAAGTTTTCTTCTGAGTAGTGTGTTGTTAACATTGATGGTTTGTTCCTCCTTGTGCAAGGTCTGCTTGAGGTTATTTCTATGTTAACATGGTCTGCTTACTTGCTCTTTCTACATGGTTTTGAAATTCCCTGCTACATCCAAACTTACTGTATTTTATATATGTTGAAGACTCATTCTGTGTTTTCTTTGTTATTACTAAACCAGTTTTACCCAGCTCCAAAGGCTGTGTTCCTTCATTGTCAAGTAATTGACCATCTGTGACCTGTGGTTATATGCTTGGTGCCTTTGTTCTTTTCTCGTGCTTATACTTTTGGGGGACCTCTGTGTTTCATGGGTTTCCTTTGCATCATGCCATCCTTTACAACCTGTCATAGTCTCAGAAGGCATTCAATAAATTTGGTTGGACTGAATGTGGTTTTTTTATCATGAAGCAAGATGCCTGCTGGATAGTGTTAATGAGTGAGGCAGCAGCTCAGAAAAGAGAAAGACTGAATGGGAAAAAATAATTATGTCATTCACAAATTCTCCTCTTGTTCTTAGTTAAGAAGGGAAAAAAGGGAAATAATATACTTTCTATCAAGGCTACAATACTCTTATTAAATAAATATGTTAATATTGTGGGTCTAATCTCAGCTGATTAATTTTCAACTATTTTTTTTTAATTCGTCTACATCCTTTTTGACCTATTGCCTCAAAGCGTATGTCACCAGTGGCTGTCAACTCTCCTTTTTGCACTGAGTCTCATATATGGTCATAGAATAATCAATGGAATTAATGTTGTGCTGAAGTAAAGCTGTTTCCTATTTTCTTACTGGTCTTAGGGATTAAAAATGTATACATTATGCTACTTAGTAGCATTTCCTATGTAACCATGCAAGTAGGTGATATTTTTTACTTGTACTTTCAACTTTTTGTTTCCTATATATCACTTGTATCATGGGTTTTCATGGTCTTTGTGTTCTTTGCACTGTATATCTGAGGAGCATTCTGTATCTTGCCTTTATTGCTTGCTTACCACTCATCTTGAGTCATGCATAAGAAATGAAGTCAGTAAATGTCCAGAAAGTAATCTTTCTCAGAAGTACCAGATTACATTAAAGCAGATTAGATTAAAAAAGACATTTCATATATTTCTTGTCACTAAAATGTTCTTTATCAGAATTAGATGGGCCTGTTGTTTACATGGAATACTCCAATAGCAATCTTAAATATATATGGCAGTACATTATTCAATAATTGTCCAAAATTACTTGGCCTGATTATAAGAATGACAATTGTGTTTTATTTAATAGACTGAAGAGCAGTACAGGACAAAAATGCAACCACCACTTAAAGCTTTTACAAGACACAAAGACCAGCCAGGCACCCAACTCTTATTGAAAGTAAATGGGAACTGGTAGCATAAAATTGTTTATACCTTTGAAAATCTCTTGCATAAAATAGTTTGCCTCCAGTGATAAATCTTCACAAGTTTTAGTGTAAAGGAACTATTTTTATCTTAATGAAATATGGATATAATACCTTGCCTTGGTGATTCCTTGCATGTTGACAATCTTGACTAATGTTCCTCGATCCTTCTCATCCATTATTACAAGATCTAATACAAAATCTTGGGAAATATTACAGAAGGGAGCATAATCCTCTGTTGTCTCATGTAGTTTCTTATTTCTGAGCAAAGTAAGTGTAACACTAACAGCTGAAGATAGTATGTTCTTTCTTCCACTTTAGACTCATTTTCTGTAGATGCAAATAATCACAGTATGTTAGACACTGAAGAATTAGGAACATTAAGTTACAAGACTATATGTAATGTATGAAAAAGGTTTTAAAAGGTTTGATGTGTTGTTTCACAAATCAGTTTGTATTTTGCCAGTGTCTTCAAACAAAATAACATGCTGAATAAATTTCTGATAATAAGTCTGGAGACTCACAAAGGAAATTGCATATGAAAGGTCTTTTTCCCCTTGTATTGTGTACAGTAAAAATATTATAGTGGGAAAAAGTCTCAGAAAGATGAGTCCTTGATTGCTGATAAAAACTTGCTGGTTCATAAGGCATAAAGCAAGCTGCTCAAGAGCAGTCCATCCATATGAACATTGTTATTTTGTATATGTTGTATTACTGTTGTATTAGTAGCAAAATTACTGTGGGAATGAAACGTGCTCATGCAAGCTAGTAATGCCTAGTCCAGTTTCAACTGCCTAACATGAGTCTTTATTTTTCTGAAAAAAACCCATGATGGTGCTCTTATCACCTTTTCCTCCACTGGGTTCATGGTGATAGCTATCATGAAAAGCATGACAGACACAAGTTCACTTTGTTCTTGAATTCAAGGACCTGAGACTACATTTCTGTTGAGATTAACTAATTATTAGTCTGAAGGTTATTAAGGAGAGAGGTATCCTCTCAATTCCTTCTGCTAAAGTTGCTCCACTATGCATAAAGTAACTAAATATTAACTTGGCTTGTGAGTATAGGAAGCATGACTTTATAACTTGGTGGTTGGAGTACTCTTTTAAAATGGAAGAGATATATAGCCTCTTTTAATTCTAATAAGCTTTTTATTACTGGATTTAAGTATTTAGGAGGAGGGGGAGAAATAAATAAATAAATAAAGCTTTCTAATTTTAAGGCACCTACAGTACTCAGTTGTTCCAGGACTAGCCTCTACTCCTGGTTATCAAAGACTTTGTTTGGTTCTGTGGGTCCTTTATCATATCTGCCAACTTGATGTGGCCTCTTGTATTTCCCCAGAGCATCTAAAATGGCACTAGCCTCCAAAGTTAAGGCAAGTGAACCAAGCCTTTAATCAATACAGCCAACGGAGCTTGCTGAGTTATTTGTCTCACCATAAGAGATGCTTGGTCAGCTGAACAGTTTTCATTAAACATATTGCCTGTGGGCTTTGTTTGATTGCCCTACCAAAAGTGTCAAGTGCTAATTGAAATGACCTATTGTATCTGAGACATCTCCTTGGCACTGGCAGATATGATACAGGCTCTGTAGAAACCTTTGCTCCTTGCATTCTGTTTATGTGGCAAGGTTTTGGTAGTGGGAGCACTGTAGCAGTGGCTTCTGTGAGAAGCTGCCCCCCTTGTCCAACAGAACCAGTTCCAGATGTCTCCAAGCGGGACCTGCCGCTGGCCAAAGCTGAACCTATCAGTGACATTGGTAGTGCCTCTGTGATAACATATTTAAGAAGGGTAAAAACCACTGCACAACAGCAGCTGGGAGAGAGGAGTGAGAAAATGTGAGAGAAAGAGCCCTGCAGGCACCAAGGTCTATGAAGTGCTCCAGGCACCGGAGCAGAGATTCCCCTGCAGCCTGTGGTGAAGCCCATGGCAATGTTCCCCTGCAGTCCATGGAGGTCCATGGTGGAACAGGTATCCACCTGCAGCCCGTGATGGACCCCACACTGGAGCAGGTGGATGTGCCCTGAAGGAAGCTGCAGCCTGTGGAGAGCCCATGGTGGAGCGGACCCCTGACAGAAACTGTGACCCATGGAGAGGTGCCCATGCAGGAGCAAATTTTCTGGCAGGACCTGTGGCGCCTGGGGGACCCATGCTGGAGCAGTTCATGAAGGACTGTATCCTGTGGATGGGACCCCACACTGGAGCAGGAGAAAAGCATGAAGAGGAAGGAGCGGCAGAGACAATGTGTGATGAACTGACCACAACCCCCATTCCCCACCTCCCTGCACAGATCAAGGGGGATGATGTAGAAGAGGCCAGAGTAAAGCTGAGCCCAGGAATAAGAGAAGGGTGGGACAAAACTGGTTTTTTAGATTTATTCTTATGTTCTCATTATCCTACTCTGTTATTAATTGACAATAAATTAATCTTCCTCAAGTCGTGTCTGTTTTGCCTGTGACAGTAATAGCTGAGTCATGTCTTTGTCCTTATCTTGACCTATGAGCTTTTTGTTGTATTTTCTCCCCTGTCATGTTGAGGAGGAGGAATGATAGAGCAACTTGGTGGGCACCTGGTTGCCAGCCTGGGTTAACACACCACACTTCTTTACACTGTCAGGCAGATAACAAGATTCATAATCCAGGATATCTCAAATGACACTAAATTGCTATTCAAGACTGTTGAGCTGAGCCCTACCTATCTACCACAGAGAATATTAAAAACTGCTCCATTCTTGAAGTGACGAGGAGATAGTTAACTAGCTGAAACCAGATATTCTCCTGTGCTTGGGGATGTTATAATAGCCAGACACTGAGAATACCACTGAACCCCCTGAGAACCCCTAAATGGAGGGGACTTCATTTAAGGCTGTGGAGACATCTAGTCAAGTAATACAATACAGTCTTTGTACTGCTTTTGCAAGGCCACAGGAAAAAGGCTTGTCAGACTTTCTTTGTCTGAACTTTTTTATAAATACCTAGAACTTAATTTTTAGATGGTTCATCTATAACAGTTAGCTATGACTAATCTGTTTTATTTTCTTTTTTGTTTGTATGGCAGAACCATAGTTTTGTATTTAATAGGAGAAAAAAGCAACCATGTTGTGCAGAATGAGATACTTATAACTATAGTGTGATGATGTAGTACAAATACAGGTCTGTTATGATAGCAGAAGCCTTGAAAAACAGGAACACAGAATGCTGTAAAGAGAAGTAGAGGCAAGAGATTATAATGTCAGAGGCACAGGCTAGCATTGGAGACACCATGGCTTTAAACAGCTCACAAATAGTCAGTTAAATAATCTCATACATAGAATTGGATGAAAAACATTTCAGGGATAATCAAGAGAACAAAGAACTGTTGGCTATTATTAAACTTTTTCTGCATATTATTACAAATTCCTTCTTTTCTGCTTTTTTTTTTTCTTTGTTCTGTAACAATTAAATCTGAAGTAATAATAACTATTTGGATGAACTGTCAAGATTTCAATCGTATAAAAAATACATTCATGGATTTTTTTCCTGTTTGCCCACAAGATTTTCAGTGTAAGCAGCTGATAGGTAAAACAAAACCAGTGGTGACTCATGGACTATTAACAGGCAGCTAAAAGCCAAGAAAACACCCTAGGATGTCAGAAATGGCTTTAAATGTTCATATTTATGAGCAAATGAGTCAAGGTCCTTTTGACTGTAGTATAATCTTACCTCTAGACAGATAGTTAAGGCATGTACTGTTTTCAGATACTTGCAATGACTCATGCTATATTATCAATGTCAAGTAAAAGAGCTGTAGTAATACCAGTTTTAAATAGTTTTAGTGCTAATTTATTTATACTGTTTTCTTTAACACAAAGTCATTCAAACTATTAAACCCGCTAGTAACATAATTCCCATTTGCATGATTTGGAGAAAGCATGTCAATTATGGAAATCAATGAACAATTCGTGATAAATTGATCCCCACGGTATCCCTGTAAATTGACTAACACTAAATATATGTTCCAATTGATTAGATCTTAAGATGCAGGCACTTGGCAGTGGTGGAAAACTGCATACATCAGGGAGAGTGTTTGTAGACATAACATTCCTAAATTCATAAATATACATGCATACATAAATATACATGCATACATAAATATATATGTATAAAAGTTTTATTTCTGCTTTCTTACCTCCTTCCACCTTCTTCTAGCCATAATGTCCTCTGTAAGTCAGTACCTGAGTCAAATAGCAAAGACATATTAAAGAATTCAATGGAAGTGCTGGACCTACCAGTTTTTTAAATGTTACAGGTTTGACTGCAGGTTGAGTGTTCATTATGACTGCGGCAGAAGATTCCAAAGAGGATGCAATGTACTGCCCTGCTAGAACTGACTGAAAAAAAAAAAAATCATACCTGCTCTGCAGAAGTTACACTGTATTCCCTTTTTACAGGTGGAAATGATTATATGAGTCATAAGGCCTTAAAAAATCAGGCCTTATATTTTTCAGGACTGCCTAATTCGCAGGATCTGTAAATAAAAGACTGAATTCTTTAAGAAAGTCTCAGAGTTTCATATCTTCAAATGTGAAAACAATCTGATAAGAAATAAAAAAAAAAAGACAGCTCACTCAAACGTTCTTCCTCAAGGAGGCTGCATGCATTAATTTTCTTTTAAAATTACTAAGATTTTTCTTTCCAAAAAAAACCACCAACAAAAAATACTCCAGAAGAGATTGAACTTCAAAGGAATTGGAAACCAATGAGGATGTAATGTAAGTAACCTATATGTAAATAACCCACTCAAACATTTCTAAGAATATGTCCCAGTCTACATGTAAAATAGGTTTTGGTTTTAGCAATGCTTTTTAAAGGATTCTCGCTCATGAGTTGGCGGGGCTCATCAAGAGAGGTATAAACTAGATTCGAAGTGGGAAGGGGATATAAACAGGCTCACTAGAGAGGAGCCTAAGGGCGGCATGCCAATGTTTGGGGTGAAATCGGTAGCCCAGCTCAAGTGCATCTACACCAATGCACCCAACAGGGGCAATGAACAGGAGGAGCTGGAAGCCCTTGTGCAGCAGGATGGCTATGATGTAGTTGCCATCACAGAAACATAGTGGGATGACTCTCCTGACTGGAGTGCTGCACTGGATGGCTATAAGCTCTTCAGAAGGGATAGGCAGGGAAGGAGAGGCAGTGGGGTGGCTCTGTATGTTAGGGAGTGTTTCGATTGTATAGAGCTTAATGACAGTGATGATAAGGTCGAGTGCTTATGGGTAAGGATGAGGGGGAAGGCCAATAAGGCAAACATCCTGCTGGGAGTCTGTTACAGACCGCGCAACTGGGATGAAGAGGTAGTTGAAGCATTCTATAAGTGGCTGGCAGAAGTCTCAATATCGATAGCCCTTGTTCTCATGGGGAACTTCAACTTGCTGGACGTCTGCTGAGAATACAACACAGCAGAGAGGAAACAGTCTTGGAGGTTCCTGGAGTGGAAGATAACTTCCTTCCTTCCTGTGGAAGATAACTTGCTGACACAGGTGTTAAGTGAGCCTACCAGGGGAGGTGCCTTGCTTGGCCTGCTGTTTACAGAGAAGGACTGATGGGAGATGTTGTGGTCGGAGGCCGTCTCAGGCTTAGCGATCATGATATGACAGAGTTCATGATTCTTGGCAAAGTAAGGAAGAAGTCCCGCAAAGCCACTACCGTGGATGTCCGGAGGGCAGACTTTGGTCTCTATAGGAGCCTGGTTGACAGAGTCCCTTGGGAGACAGTCTTGAAGGGTCCAGGAAGGCTGGGCATTCTTCAAGAAGGAAGTCTTAAGGGTGCAGGAGCAGGCTGTCCCCATGTGCCATAGGATGAACTAGCAGGGAAGACGACCGGCCTGGCTGAACAGGGAGATTTTGTTGGGACTCAGGGGAAAAAGGAGAGACTACCAACTTTGGAAGAAGGGGCAGGCAACCCAGAAAGAGTACAGGGATCTCGTTACCTCATGCAGAGAGAAAATTAGAAAGGAAAAAGTCCAGCTAGAAATCAATCTGGCCACTGTTGTAAGAGATAATAAAACATGTTTTTACAAATACATTAACAACAAAAAGAGAGCCAAGGAGAATCTGTATCCTTATTGGATGTGGGCTGGAACATTGCCACCAAGGATGAGGAAAAGGCTGAGGTACCTAATGCCTTCTTTGCCTCACTCTTTATAGCCAGACCAGTTATCCCCAGGGTTCTCAGCCCCCTGAGCTGGAAGACAAGGATGGGGAGCAGAATGAAGCCCCCATAATCCAGGAAGAAGCAGTTAATGACCTGCTACGCCACCTGGACACTCACAAGTCTATGGGGACGGATGGGATCCACCCCAGAGTACTGAGGGAGCTGGTGGAGGAGCTTACCAAGCCACTCTTCATCATCTATCAGCAGTCCTGGTTAACAAGGGAGGTCCCTGACGATCCTTGCCAATGTGATATCCATTTACAAGAAGGGCCGGAAGGAGGACCTGGGGAACTACAGGCCTGTCAGCCTCACCTCAATACCGGGGAAAATTATGGAGCGGTTCATATTGAGTGCGCTCAACAGGCATGTGTAGGTCAAGCAGGGGATCGGGCCCAGCCAGCATGGGTTCATGAAAGGCAGGTCCTGCTTGACCAACCTGATCTCCTTCTATGACCTGGTGACCCACCTAGTAGGTGAGCGAAAGGCTGTGAATGTCATCTACCTGGACTTCAGTAAAGCCTTTGACACTGTCTCCCACAGCATTCTTCCTAAGGAAGCTAGCAGCTCATGGCTTAGGCAGGTGTACTCTTTGCTAGGTAAAAAACTGTCTGGGTGGCTGAGCCCAGAGAGTTGTGGTGAATGGGGTTGAATCCAGTTGGCGACCAGTCACAAGCGGTTTTCCTCAGGGCTCAGTTTTGGGGCCAGTCTTGTTTAATATCTTTACTAACGATCTGGATGAAGGGATTGAGTGTGCCTTCAGTAAGTTTGCAGATGACAGCAAGTTGGGTGGGAGTGTCGATCTGCTCAAGGGTAGGATGGCCCTGCAGAGGGACCTGGACAGGCTGGATCGATGGGCCGTGGCCAACTGTATGAGGTTCAACAAGGCCAAGTGCCAGGTCCTGCACTTGGGTCACAACAACCCCATGCAACACTACAGGCTCAGGGAAGAGTGGCTGGAAAGCTGCCTGGTGGAAAAGGACCTGGGAGTGTTGGTTGACAGCTGGCTGAACATGAGCCAGCAGTGTGCCCAGACGGCCAAAAAGGCCAACAGCATCCTGCCTTGTATCAGAAATAGCATGGCCAGAAGGACTAGTCATGTGATTGTGCCCCTGTACTCGGCGCTGGTGAGGCTGCACCTTGAATATTGTGTTCAGTTTGGGCCCTTCAGTACAAGAAAGACATTGAGGTGCTGGATCATGTTCAGAGAAGGGCAACAAAGCCAGTGAAGGATCTACAGAACAAATCTTATGAAGGGTGGTTGAGGGAACTGGGTTTGTTTAGGCTGGAGAAGAGGAGGCTGAGGGGTGACCTTATTGCTCTCTACAACTACCTGAAAAGAGGTTGTAGTGAGGTGGGTGTTGGTCTCTTCTCCTGAGTAGTTAGCGATAGGACGAGGGGTAATGGCCTCAAGTTGTGTCAGGGGAAGTTTAGGCTGGTTATTATGAGAAATTTCTTGACAGAAAGAATGGTTAAGCATTGGAACAGGCTGTCCAGAGAAGTGGTGGAGTCACCATCCCTGGAGATGTTAAAAAAAATGGGTAGATGTGGCACTTTGTGACATGGTTTAGTGGGCATCATGGTGTTGGGTTGATGGTTGTACTAGATGATCTTAGCGGTCTTTTCCAACCTTAATGGTTCGGTTCTATTCTATTCTATTCTATTCTATTCTATTCTATTCTATTCTATTCTATTCTATTCTATTCTATTCTATTCTTTTTTCTTTTTCAAGATTTCTAAAAAACACCTCTCCCATCACAACATTTTCTCATGTCATAAAGAATCATTCTAAGTACTTAACCTTGGCAGGGGGAGAATCTAGCAAGACGGCATACAATATCCATTTTCTGTTCAGTCTAAAGAGACATGCTTACTTGTAGTACTTTGTTCACTATTTATGGGATCAGAAAACCCAACACAAGAATAAGGTTTAATTTTTCACTGGCAGAATAAAACTGTTCAATACATTTAATCTTATGCTAATCTAGATGCAAAGTAACACAATCTAATATGGAATGTATTAAAATAATTATGTTTGATTTGAAAATATCTTTATCATAAAGCTAAACCTAGAAATCTTTCTGGAATATTTTCATGCAGGAAATTCTTTGTCTCTTTCAAAATGTAAATGAAGCACAACTGAAGAATATAAATTCATTTTGAGAGGTACAAAATGCAATGAGAAGGAAAACAGAGATGTTTATAAAATTGCCATGGTGTATAAATGTGTGAAGTATTTCTTGTTTTGTGTTTAGAGCATTAGATTGTCCTTCAAAGTCATATCATGTGCCTTTTTCTGTCCTGCCTTTCTCTTTCTCCTTTTTTAGCTATATGGTTCTGGAATACATTTTCATGATTATTACAATTGTTATTAATATTGATAAATATTAGAACATGATTTACCTTTGAAAATTAATACATTAATTTTGCAGTGTTTCCTGATGTTATGTTTTGAGACCATAGTAATACTGGATATTTTAGTATATGTGCTCCGCTAAGGAGTTAATTTTCATCATCATTAACCTTTTTGGTTGCCATAACTCCACTATTTTAAAGGACTTCTAGTAATGGAAAACTAGGGTGTAACTAGGACGTAACAGTAGTGCTCAGTTAGCCCTCACATGGAGAAAGGAAAAGTTTACCTTTAAAAAACATAAATCATATTGTTGTTCTGCTTAAACTTTGAGAGGTTTTTCGTAGTGGTTATCACAGCTTAACACAAAAGCACCCTCTCTTTCATGTAAAATCAGTTTAATTATGATGAATAATGTCAACACAGTTAGGGTCTGAAGTCTAATATGAAACATATCTACTTACACACTCATACTGAAGAGCCCCACTTGCTCTTGGCCTTGTGAATATTTGCCACTTAACCATCTTCTGACTCATTACACTCGTGCATCTGTAACTGACACCTGCTCAGACTGCCAGGTTATTTATGAGCCTACACAAAGTTTAAAGCAGATTATGTGCATTTATTCTTAATTGTACATAAAACCTAATTCTAGAAAGAAGGCTTTACAAAATAAATTTTTCATTGTCCAAGTGGGACTTGCACAGAATTTAATTCTGTTCCAGGAAGATTCTGAGGTGAAAGTATGACATTTTTATGCCTAGAAAAGCTATGTAAGGTTATTTTTAGTTCCTTTTATGTCTCCCTCTGAGTCTTGTATGGCTTGACTGAAGATAACTAAGGGAGCCTGGATTTTCAAGTGGAAGGATACAAAATTAGTCCCAATACTGTTTTTTAATTCTCTAACATAATTATTATGATTCAACATTTGAATTGTAGTAATGTGTAGAGTCCCCAGTCAGGGATTAGGCTAAGCATGCTGAACACATTTGAAGAAAAGACAGTCTTTCTTCCCTCAATGGGTAAAAACATTTTGCTCTCATTTAAGATGACCAACATAAATAATTTTTAATTTAGCAATGTGTTAATAATGTTATCACTCAGATTCATATAGATCATTTTATGGTATCTAATTGAGAAACACAGCTTACAGCTAAAGATGGGAAGCTGCATTTGGTTGCTTTTCATTTTCCTCTGTGGTCTGTCTTTTTGCTGTGGTGCTTTTCATGACATTATGGACAAAACGGTAGTCTTAAGATTTCAAGTTACTTTTCCAAATCTGTTGTTATTTAATAATTGTGCAGCCAGCTTTAAACATTATTCTTAAAATATGGATAAATTGGCCTTCAGGTGTTGGAGAAGGGTAGGTGTGAGGTCAGGGGATACATTTTTGTTGTGCCATGTAAATGTAAACATAGGTTTTGATTACTGTGTATAATGTAAAGCAGAGGAGAAATCTATCTAAATGCTTTCTTAATCTCTAGTACATGCATTTATCTACCCAGAATGAGATCAACAAGGCATACACACATGAGAAGGGAGGAAATATACAGGTAGTCATTGTGGCACTGTGTAACTATATAGTGCTCTGGTGGGTTGACCTTGACCAGCTGCTAGACACCAACCCAGCTGCTCTCTCACTCCTCCTCCTCAACAAGACAGGGAGAGAAATTAAGATATAAAAGGTTGTGGGCTGAGATAAAGACAGGGAGATCACTTAACAATTGTCATCACAGGTAAAAAAGATTTGATGTGTAGAAAATTGATTTAATTTATTGCGAATTAAAATAGATTTAGGTGTTAAGAAACAAAAACTAAAACACTTTCCTCCCACCTCTCCCTTTTTCCCAGGCTCAACTTCTTTCCCTCCCCTCAGTGTATAGGGCTCAACTTCATTTCCCCCGCAGTGAAGGTAGATGGGGAATGGGGGGATGCAATCAGTTCATAACAGATCCTCTCTGCCACTCCTTCCTCCTCACATTTTTCCCATGCTCCAGTGTAGGTCCTCTCCATGGACTGCAGTCCTTCAGGATAAGACTGCTCCAGTGTGGACTCTCCTTAGGCTCTCTTTGGGGAATATCCACCTGCTCCCATGTGGGGTACTCCAAGGACTGCAGTGGGGGTATCTGCTCTGGTGTTGCCCTCCATGGGCTGCAGGGGAACAACCTGCTTCACCGTGGTCTTCTCTATGGGCTGCGGGGGAATCTGCTCTGGCACCTGCAGCACCTTCTCCTCCTCCTTCTCCACTGACCTTGGGGTTTTTATCACTCTTTTTTCCCCTCACTCTTCTGTGCAGCATTATAACATTTCTTAAATATGTTTTCCGAGAGGTGCCACCAGGATCGTTGATGGGCTCAGCTGTGCCCTGCAGTGGGTCTATTGGAGACTGCTGGAACTGGCTGTGTTCAGTTCAGGACAACCCCTGCCTTTCCTCACGGTGGCCAAAACCTTGCCACCTATAATCAATGCAGGTGCATGCAACACACTGTCAATTTCTTCCTGTGAATTATCAATAACAATGATAACTACCAATATACCAATACCTTCTTGAAGTATTATTCTGTCAGTCCTAACAGCATTTTCCCTCACCATCATGCTGTCTGCTCAGTCAACTGTCTACTCAGTTTTTGCCTCTGGCTTTGTCCATCCTACTTCCCGTTCTCATGGAGGGAACTTCAGTGTCTCTTTGTTTCAGAAGGGAGAGGAAAGGAATGGAGGTTCTCAACAAAGATGGAGAAACTATGCACAATATTAAGGAATGAAATATGGTAGGGAGCTTTCTTGAGTCCTGAATTTTTATTGTCTGTTGTATTGGGTGTAGCAGCAAGCTGTTGATGCCTATCAGAAAATATATTTAAGAAGGGGCAAAATGCTGCACAGCAGTGTGAGTAGTGAGGGGGAAAAAAAGTCTGAGAAACAAACCTTGAAACACCAAGGTTAGTGAAGAAGGAGGGCAGGAGGTGCTCCAGGTAGGGGAGCAGAGATTCCCCTGCAGACCATGAAGGAGACCGTGGTGGAATCCAAAACTACTTGAAAGTATGTTTTGGTGGGTTTTTTTTTTTTTTCTTTTCCTTTTTAAACTAGTGTTGCATTTATATTGAATAAAGGCACACTGATTTTAACTAAAGGAGAAATCCTTATCTCAGTTTTAAGACACAAATGGAGTTCTGACAACTTAAAATAGCTAATGATCTGCGCCATGGATTGTACTTCAGCAGCTTTGTAGTCAGTATCTAATCCGAAGCTGAAGTCAGTGCAAAGGTTGCAAATGCTACAAATGGCTTTGGACCAGATCCTTCTAACTGTAAGTGTATTCAGAGCTTCCTGTCAGACATTGTTCTTGAAAGAGTACCATAAATATAATTTGCTTTATTTACAATGTAGTGATTTAATATTATGATAATATTCTTTCTGCTATGAGCAACTACCAATTATATTAGTCATTTTCATCATGTTTTTACCTTTACTTCCTTTTCAATTGTTTCATTTGAAGTCTATTAATACCATTTTTATCTGATGGCTTACTTGTTTGGGTTTTTTTGGTTTTTTTTTTAAGGTATTATATCCCTGTCTACTCTTCTCTCCCCTGTCCTCTCACTCTGGCTCAACTTGCAACACTAAAGATTTTACTTCTTCATTCAATTATTGGTCCTTTTCCCCTGCTTTTTTCCCAATAGCCACTATCATTTCTCACCTTCTTCTCAACACTTTGTACTTATCCTTTGATCCTTTTACTACAAATATCTTGACTGTCTTTCTAGTTTTCTACTTTTTTCTACTTTCTCACCTCCATTTGCAGTTGTATCACACTTCTTTTCACTTGACCCATCTTATAGTTCTGTCTTCTCATTTTCTTTCTTTTTTAAATCATTCATTTGGTGTGACAAGAGCTGATGACATGAAAGGATTAAAGCTGAAGTGCATTGGATTTTAGAAGGCTTTTTGCAGCCATCTGCTTTTCTGATAATTAATATGAAACTCCATCAACTTTCTCAGTTCTACTTCATCTCTGAATTTAGTCTTTTTGTGGACTGGGTGAAAAGTAATTTAAGCCTCTATCTTCCTGTTTTCATAACAAAAGGGAGGGAGGGAAAGATAATGCTAAATCTCTCTGAGATCATCATACTCACTTTCAGTGGAAGGATGTAGATTATTAACCCTACAGAACCTAGGGATATATAATGCAAGCAAAGTAAAACTCTCTCCTCCCACTATAAACCCCCCTCTTCTTAAAATGATTTTCAGGGAGAATACATTCAATAAAGTACCATATGAATTCCTCTGTTCTTGTGTTCTTCTGTTCACCTTCAGCAGGTGCTAACTAATTTTTTTTTTTTTTTTGTGGTTGTAAAATAAAGAGGAGTCATTAACACTGAGTAGGGAGCGGTTCTGGGGAGTGAATATTTTTTTCTGTATGCATGCATACCTTTAAGAGGATCAAATGGAGAGAAATCCATAAGGGAGAGCAGGAAGAAAGCCAAAGGTAAGCTTTATATGGAGCTGGTTCACTAATACATAGGTTGCAACATACCCCCTACACGACTTTACAACATTTGATTATGTTATGTGCTTCAAGCCACTCATACCACCTATAATCAAGTATATACTGTCTAAATTGAAGATAGGAATGGAGTTTTGCAACTTGAAGTGGTTAATGATCTGCCTTATGGATTATGCTTCAGTAGCTATATAAACTTGTAGAAGATACTAAGAAAGATGTAGAAAAACTAGACGTCCAACATATAAATACTTCCTTTCAATCAATATTTAAAACAGACTTTTTATTGAATCTTTCTTATGATTAATTAAAAGTTCTTTGTTTGCTTGTTATTGCTTTCATTTCTTGCTGAAAATGTCTGATTTCCAGCTAAAATAGTAATTGTTAATAATTGTACACCAGAACTAGGTGCTATGAGATATCAAGACAGACTGAAGGGAAATGGCATGTCAGACATGGTCTAGGGAGACATCTCAGGAGCTGGATATCCATCCATTTCTGAGAAATAGAGGGCATTTTCTCTGTTGCCTTGATGCTTCTGTAGTTGTGTCTTCCAAAGAATGCAAAAACTATAAAATACATAGCAAAACTTTATGGCTTTCTGGGTATCACTTTTATGGGAATGCATATAAATTGCATATAAGAAAGATTTAAGAAAAAATATCCCAGGTACATATACTTAGATAAATAAAATAATTTAAACTTATTACATAGGATCTAACTAACCCCACAAAACCAACTTAAAACCCCCAAAGGGCTATGGGTTGCATTCTTTTCTGCCTTTTATCCTGAACACCTCTATGTCACAGTGCTAAGTAGGACCAAAAACCTATTAAATAAAAAAGCAGTATTCTGAATGAACTGTACATCCTCTTTGCCTAAATTAAAATCAATTAAGCTCTGCATAGTGATAGAAAATACTTTATTAGTTGACTCCCTTTCATATATTTCTTATAGAAGAAACAATGAAATCATGTTACATAACCACTTACAGAAACTACAAGTGACCAAATTAACAGGTGGTTAAGAAAATGAGGTAGATCCCCCATCTTACCTCTTCATAAATATCACAGTAATAGCAATAATATTATGATATGATATTAAAAAGCAGCAGGGATTAGTTCCCATAGACTTTCCCTGTGTCCTGGTGCACTTGACTCTTAATTTTCTTGTACTTCACTGTAGGGTTATTTGTCCTTGAAAGCACTCTCTCTGAATATAAAGGAAGCTTAAGTCCTTAGCTGGTCAACACTAAACTTGAAAATTGTTCAAGGGGACTGTTGCTTGCAGCACACTGGACAACAAATTTCCATAGTAGCAAAACTATTTTACCTCTGGTATATTCCTGGGGGCATTGTGGGAGAAAACTAGTTTATACACAGGAAACCCAAAACCTAGAATTCCTTACAGACGCAGATATTCCCATCATCCTGCCTTACCCCCATGCATTGGTTCCCACATCCTGTCATTCACAGCATCTTTCTTAAAATTCTCTGACATAAGCAAGATACTCTGCTTCTTACCTATTTGGTTTTGATATTGCCTAATGAGAAGTGAACACTGAGTACAGAGTTGCAAAGTGACTCAGGTCTGCCTAACAGTCCCCTGTATTGTAATCCAGTTTTCCATAATTATTCTTTCTGTCTATACCTCATTCATTAGTCACTCAGGTTGTTACCTCAAACGTATATATTTTTCTTGGATGAAACGGAAATACTGCAGGAGCTATTACAAGTTAAAAAAAGGATCACAGTCAGGAGTGGAAAATAACACATGAGAATTTTAGAATATTCAAGGTAGTAAATAATGCCTAGGCCAGATAACAGGGTATTAGCAATGCATGCCTCACTAATGAGTATCTCCTCAAAAGAATACAAATCTGTAGAACTTCAAGGACTGACAATGGAAACATCCTGCTACAAAGAAGGTTGTGAAGATAAGGGTAGGCCACAAATGTGAGGTCAGCAGTGATAAAAGGGAACGTCTTGCCCCAGGAAGGTGCTGAAAAACTGGACAATTGCCACAGCAAGGTAACTGGGGGAAAAGTAATTCTGGCAGGGGGAGATTTCGACCACTGACTCAACTGAGGGAAGAAAGGACTACGCCCCAAAATACTTTTGAGCATGCTCAGTGAATTAAAATCACACTGTAGCTTGAAAATAAAGTGGAAAAGATACAGACTAATGGAAGAAGAGGATGCTCAGTCAGCTCAATGATTATGTATTAGATAGTGTAGTGTCTTAACTGTCATATATAAATGTCAAAATGAACTTCAGTAGGTGTGCTTGATTTGTGGAAGTGTTCCACCTTGCATCCTGTGCAGAATAAGGCAAAGTCTCCTCTCTAAACATACTTTGTGTGTTTCGGGAGTTATTTTAAATTATAGGTAACAAGGTCGCTTATACCTCCCAATATCTGAGGCCAGAATAGCCAAGAGTAGAATTTATGAATAGCCAGTGGTGCTGCCCAGAACTGAAGTGTTAGCTGATGCACAGAGCTATACATCTGGGCAGAAGCTTAATAGGAATGGGGTTTACAAACCTGGGAAACATTCCTTTGGTTGCAAATCCCATGCCATTGTGGGATTCATTTTTAGGCCCTGAACTGCAGTGCTAGCACATCACATGGGGAAGATGAAATGTTGTCAGATTCATGTGGCTCATTCAGAAGTCCATTGCCTCCAGTCTGTGCACTGACCAACCTCTTTTCTGAGCACATGTTAGAAAACATAGTTCAGAGCATTCAAGGTATTTCCATAGTGTTGTGATTGCACAGTGCCAGCTCACAGAACCCAGTGCAACCCTTCCTGCTGGATCTGACCCATTTCTCACTCCCATCACCTCCACCCCTGCTCCAGGTCTGTCTGCACTCTAGCAATAATCACATGTATGGAGTAGATCTACAGATATTTTGGAACAATGGATTTATTGTTAATTTTCCTTCCATAAAACACTTTTTTATAAGCCATGTTTCTTTTCAGGCACATGCAATGTGCAATTAGCAAATCAGCATTTGCCTGGAGGTTGCAAGGGGGAAAAAAAGAAAAAAGCTGCCTGATTGTAGCACTACCTATTCTTCTACCCGCTTCTCCCTTCTTAACAGGCAGTTAAACCCTCTCCAGGGAGGAAACAGAAAAGGCTGATTGCCCAGAGATCCAGACCCTTGCTTGTAATCTAGGTGTTGTGCCTGAGGATGGCTTATCAAATGGTGTATTCTGGGCAAATTCCCTCCAGGTATTTGCCCCAGTAAGGCAGTCCTCTAGAATAACCTGACAGATCAGAATAAATGAGAACAATGACAGAAGCAGTTTTTGCAATAATTAAGGGTTTTTTTAGGTAGAGAACTTCTGATTTCAATAACTCTTAAAAGAGTTATTAATAAATTAATATTTTCCAGAAAAAAAGTACTGATGTCTTGATTTGATTTGATTCAGAAAGTTGAAGTTTGAGAAATTTTTTATGTTGAAAATGAATTCAAAAGCTTAAATGATTTGCCTGCAGAATACTATTCTTAAATGCACTACTAATTTATCCCCAATTTAGTACCTAACTACCTTTAATGTCTTGACATGTCTCCCTAGACATTTTAAAATTACTGTTGATTTTAGTGTTTTATTTTTAATGTTATCACATGCGACTTTCTGTATTGCTCCAGAAATGCATAGTGTCATTTTTTTGGTAACTGTATAACCACAGCACTTTCTGTTTTGCTCTCTGAGGTTCCTTAGCATCATATGTTTCCTGGGTATTTTGAAGAGAAAAGTAAACAGACTGAATCTTGGTCTTACTGACTGTGGAAAAAAACTAAATACTATTCTTGCTACAGCCAGTTTCTCAATAACTCCAGACAGCACCTTTCTAAAAATTAGTCTGGAGACAAAGCTATACTCAAAATCTTGCTACAGGCCAAACAGAACATGCAGCTTAGATGGAGCCATGGATTTTTGTTAGCCTGTTTGGTGTTTAAGCAGTATAATATTCTGAAATGTCTAATTAATAAAGGAAGAGCCTTATTCATAAATTGTTATACAAAATAATTTTTCATAGTGATTACCCTTTTTTCTGTGTTATGCTTACCCTTTCAGTGTCACTCTGGATCCTAAAGCTGGCCCTCTGGTCTACCTCAAGCAGGATGAGGGTGTGGGTAATGAGAAGTTTACAGCACCTTGAGGTCTTCCCTGAGAAAAGTATGATGTTCACAAAGTTGGGGAGGGGGTTGTTTCTTCCTCCTCAGTGGTGGCATCAGCTTGAATTTATTTTCACGTTTTTTCTCATCACACTCTCATTCTCAGACACTCCTAGCTGAAGTCTGGAAGCTGTTGAACAGCCTCTCCCAGCCTCAGTTGACACAAGTCTCTTGGTTTTTGCACAGTGACCACTTTTATGTCAGAGACTTTTACCATATGTGGTGTTTCCAGGGCTTCAGCTGCAACAAGTCACGCAATAGTCACTTGATCACCAGGAAATTTTTACAGTAAGCTAAAATTAGCTCAGACCAAGCCCAAGCCAGACAAGTTCTGACACCCTGTAATGCCACATCAGTATAAAGCCTACATCCTTGTACTAGTAAACGCAAGGATCATATTTACTGGACTGTTCTGATAGACCTGAGGACTCCACAGCAACAGAAGTACTTTCATAAGGTACAATTTATCCAAACAGTATGTAGCACCAGTTATATATAAGCAGGATATTACTCATCACCTTCATTTGTTTGTGAGTGTGTTGCACTTTTATGAAGGAATTAGAGAATGCTCACTGCTTTTTGAAGTAGAGGTATTGCTCTGATAGAGTTTCACTTACCATTTTGAAAATGCACATAAACTTGTAGAACAGATTTATTTTGTCAGTGGAAACCAATCTTTGCACCTTTCTAATGCTCAGATATCAGCAGTCATACAGCATATGCTTTCAGGTGTCACACTGAGTAAGGAAAAAGTTCTTCTAGAAAAATTACATTAAACATTTTACTGTCTTGTGGGTTTTATTTCCGTTCCTTTTCTCTTCTAATCTGAGAAACTAAGTAAATAAACAAACAAACAAACAAATGTTTTGACATAGAAAATATGGCTTCCTGGAACAATACCTTAGGAATGACTTTTGAGCTCAATCAAATGAATTTAGATTTTTAGTTCAAACTGGTACTTGCCCAAGAGCAGGACATAATGATGAATATAAGCCATTTCTTCCTTGTAGTGAGCATGAGCCAGAAATAGGGCTTCTCCCCAGCATCCCTGTTAAGTTATGCCATGGTTTCCAAGAGTTCTTTCCCAGCTTCTGGGAACAGCTAGGATTCTCCAAGTCTTTTTCACAATGATTGTTCATTATATGGGGTAGGCTAAGAATGGATGGTGGCAGCAGGAAGACTGAAAGCATGTCCTGAGCATGTGTCCTCATTTTTTGAAGAAGCTTTTTAGGCATTTCAGATGCATGAGAAGTCAATCAAAACTGTAGACATCATATTCTCTGTCTTAAAATTCAAAGGAAAATGTAAATGGCTGAAAGGCTGTCACGGAGAAAACAAATAATAAAATGAGTAGGTTGTACAGAAGGATGGCTTTCCCCTCAGATAATCTGTTACAGTGGTCCAAGTTAAATTACGCATCCCATTCACTCTAAGGCAAGAGTGTGATGATTGTCAACTGCCCAGCTTTGTTTATGGATTGCTGCCAGCCATTTTCCAGAATTTTGAGAGAGTGATGTAATGGCTGGGGGCTGTTTATGTTGTGAATACATTATGTGCATTTAGCTAAAGAAGTCTTTGCTGATCAGTTCTGCAGATACCCTGCAAGCTTTGGTAACAAATGATCTTGCCTGTCATGCTTTCCCAGTGCATGTCCTGGCTGTTCCAGCCTGGTTACGAGGACTAGTTTTAGCCAAGAAGTAATAGTCTCTTAAGTTATTTGTTACACTCCATAACACATTGTTTGGCATCTGTTACCTTCCCACATTATTAAAGTAGGTTATTGCATGTTACCCTAGCTTAAATAAATATGCCACATTACAAAGAAAAATCTGCACTTAGATTAAAACAGTAAAGCTATGTTTGCTATAGAATTACAAAATATAGTCCTAAAGTGTTGTGGGGAAAAAAGCATTCACACAGTGGGATTACTCCAGGGATGAATGCAAGTCTTTCCTTACATGATGATCATCATGTGAATGTAATGAAGGCACTATTGAGGGACCTCATTAAGAGTGATATTTTTTTCTTTCAACATTACTGTGAGGAACTTTAAAACTGCATTATAAAATGGAGAATCAACCCTTTTATATACTTTGTGGGTTAAGGCAATCCAATAAGTGGGAACAGCTGTGACTTTAATCACATAAGAAATAAACCCTTCCATTATGCCCTGCTGAATGCAGAGACAGAATGCAATAACTAAACACCAAAAGGCAGGAGGCAATCAGTGGGGTATTTATTTCCTTTTATTGTTACATGATATGCTAATTTCTGTTAAAGTAATGTTCATTTTTTAAAAAATTATTATTGACTTAGATGCAGGTAAGATTTGTCAGCAAAATTCTAGTGAGTATTTTTAAGGCATATAAAGGTTAATGTCTTATTCTTCATCAGACTTTCAAAACCTATCTTGCCTTTTAACAGTTTATATGTTAATTTAATTATTTTCCATACCCAAATTTGTATTCTGTTTGTTACAATACATGAACAGAAAAATCACTTGGAACTATAATATGTTCCACAGATTTCTTAGTCTTCAAGCTGTGAGTAAGAAAATAAACATTTCCTTCATAAAGTTATCAAAAAGGAGATAAACTATTTACCTGTACAAAGCCCAAGTACAGAAGTATCTTATTTTTCACAGATATGAAAGACCAGTTTTGCTGCATTTAGTCAGTCTTTTCACATAAGTGAAGACTGTAAATTAAGGCCCATAGCCATAAAAGATGGAATTGCTCTGTGTAATGGGGGAAAAAATAAAAATATCTTTCTTTTAAAACTAGAAAACCATGGCATAATGGAAGTTGAGTTTTTGGGGGGTGGTAGAAAATGAAAGAAGACAGTAGTATGTGCTAGGAGGAAACTATATATTTTATAATTAACCACAATGCTTAATAATTTGTACTGCATTTGTTTTCTAGTGCAGACCTCTAAAATGCTTTGCTTCTGTAATTGCATGTATGCCATGTCTTAAAAATGAGGAAAGGAAGGCATAGAGACACAAGCAGTGCCATTCATCCCAGCTAGCTTTAGATTGCTGTAACTGAGCTAGTTATCTTGGGGTTTTGATATAGATAGGTTCTCTTTATAGTCTGTCTTCAGTGCAGCCCTAATCTTAAAGTTAGGTACCTCAGATTTAATCTTTTTTCTAAAACATCTGAAGATGTCTTAATTAGGCCAGGCAAACTGAGTTCTAAAGCAGTTGTTTCCCTCCATTTTTGGAAAGAGAACCCATGGAATCAAACTTGGGTAAATCCCACCCTCTGTGATTTTTATCAGCATCAGAAAGTAAGTCTCTGGCGATGCTAGGAAGAAACTTTCTAACTTAGTCATTTATGTCCAGTGCAAAATTTTAAGTAGGATATTGTACTGGAAAGTGAGATTAGAACGATGAGGAATTACATAAGTGTACCAAATATATTTGGCTTTGAAATGCAAACACATACCATCTTAGAGCTTTTATATGAATTAAGCTTGCTCTGTTACCCAACAGAATTTAAATTTTAAAGTAAGACAATGGAAAAAATTATCTCATGAAGCCCCTTCTGCCTGAGAAAGACCATTACATGTTTTCAATGAGTTTTACACCTTGCAGACTAATTGAAAATACCTATTTCAAATGCGAATTAACAATAGAAGCTTGAAGTGGCTTAACTACATAGGAATAGCAACAGCCAGAAATAATCAAAAGAAAAGATCCATCAGCTAAAAGAATTTCATGACATTTTTTCAAGCTTGACAGACTTTTGCCAAACTGGAGAAGGTTTCTGATGAATGACAGGTCTGCAAGACAGACTCTGGGCAGCTGTGCCAGAAGAAGCAAGTCAACAGAGATGAGGTTGTAAAAGCTCTGGCAAGACTGGTTCTGACAAGGGTGGGCTGAATAAGATATGTTTCAAAGAACAGAAGTTACTGATGTGTGAAAAAATGTGGAGAGGCTATAGTAGAGCACATAATGGGAATATACGTGATTGGGTGAGTGTCTTCAGTTTGTGTGGCAAGGTTTTGGTAGTGGGAGGGCTACAGGGGTGGCTTCTGTGAGGAGCTGCTAGAAGCTTCCCCTATGTACGATGAAGCCAATGTCAGCTGGTTCCAAGATGGACCGGCCGCTGGCAAAGACCGAGCCAATCAGCGGCAGTGGTAGCACTTCTGTGATAATATATTTAAGGGGGGGGGGGGGGGGAACAACGGGACACAAACTGCAGCTGGAGTGAGGAGTGAGAATATGTGAGAGAAACGACTATGCAGGCACCAAGGTCAGTGAAGAACAAAGGGGAGGAGGTGCTCCAGGCACCAGAGCAGAGATTCCCTGGCAACCCCTGGTGAAGACCATGGTGAGGCAGGCTGTGCCCCTGAAGCCCATGGAGGTCCATGGTGGAGCAGATATCCACCTGCAGCCCATGGAGGACCCCACACTAGAGTGTGCCTGAAGGAGGCTGTGACCCCGTGGGAAGCCTGCACTGGAGCAGGCTCCTGGCAGGACCTGTGGAGCCATGGAGAGAGAGGAGCCCACGCTGGAGCAGGTTTTCTGGTAGGACTTGTGACACCATGGGGGACCCATGCTGGAGCAGTCTGCTCCTGAAGGACTGCACCCCGTGGAAGGGACCCACACAGGAGCAGTTTGTGAAGAACTGTAGCCCGTGGGAAGGACCCAGGTTGCAGAAGTTCGTGGAGGACTGTCTCCCATGGGAGGTACCCCACGCTGGAGCAGGAAGACTGTGAGGAGTCCTCTCCTGAGGAGGAAGGAGCAGCAGAGATGACATGTGATGAACTGACCACAACTCCCATTCCCCATCCCCCTATGCTGCTCGGGGGAAGGAGGTAGAGAAAATCGGGAGTGAAGTTGAGCCTGGGAAGAAGGGAGGGGTTGGGGGAAAGTATTTTAGGATTTGTTTTTAGTACCCTACAGATGTTTTCACTCCCCTCTCTCCTACTCAGTTTTTATTGGCAATAAATTAAACTGATTTTTCCCAAGTGGAGTCTGTTTTGCCCATGATAATTGCTGAGTGATCTCCCTGGCCTTATCTTGACCCACAAGATTGTTCGCTGTTTTCTCTCCCCTGTCCAGTTGAGAAGTGGAGTGATAGAGTGACTTTGGTGGGCACTTGGCATCCAGCCAGGATCAAACCACCACAGTCCTCTTAAAAAGAACATCCAGATACTTCTGTAGGAGCAGATGCCGTTGTTCCTTATGCACGTCTGGTACAGAGCAAGATTTCCTTCATGTGTGCTGATGGGCAACAGATTCTTTTGAGGAGTATTTTACCTGACCTACCTTAGAATGAAATGAATTGTTCCCTGGAGTATCATTAACTGTAAACAGAGCCTGGAGTGAGTAATTTGAGTATGGGTGCCTTTTTTATACGTTTAATTTTGGCAACATGGATCCAAGCCACTGGTTTCCTCATTTGATAAAGTGTGAGTAAAGAATTTTCATCACCATAACGAGGCCAAGAAGACATCTCTAAAATAAATTTTACCCATCATGATTTAACAAGTCTTGCACACCAGAGGACATGACATCCTCAGATGTCCTTCAGAAGTCTTTATAGGGTACATAAAATTCACATATCAGTTTGACTGATATCCAGATATTTTTCTTCTACTGTTTTCAAAAGCTTGAGGTGTACAGACCTTATTTTCCTCCGGATCTCATTTTTTCATTTCAATAATTTTTGCCTATTCAAGTACCATAAATAGTTGTCCTTCTTCCAAATCCTTGGATACTTGGCCTGCTTGAAGATTTGTATCTCCTTACTTTACATTTGTCTTCATGTGTCCTTCTGGGTTTGTGCTTAGGGATGAATTACTTGCTTCAGTATTTAATGAAAATGTTACATATATCAATCAAAATGTGTAGCTCCCTTGTGTCCTTACAGCTTTAGGTCATTCGTGTACAGTAGCTATTTAATTGTCAATTTTCCATTCCTGCTAGTCCATGTCCATAATATTTCCATTTTTTTACAGAGAGGAGAGAGTTGGACACTAAGTATACCAGTGACAAACAGTGTAAAATTTTCTAAACTCTTAACAAATATTTTTAATAAGACTGATCACTTCTAATGTTTTTGTTGTTGTTGAAGAATATTCTGTTAAATATATAGAAATAAGGAATCCAATAAGGACTTCTAGAGTAAAATTTGTTCTACAATTTTATCAGTTGATAAGTTTATTTTTTTCTTTCTGTGTCAAATGACATCACTTTTTTGCTGCATGTTACATATCTAGTGTTTTCAAGTTATTTTCAGGACACTAAGGAAATTTCTTTGAGCAGTTAGAAGGCATACTTTTATGTACTAAAAAACTTTAAAAAAAAAATACAGGTTCTGTAAATGCATTGGGTTTTTTTCCCTATATTTGTTTTCTATGACAGAAAACTTGAATGGAAAACAGTTATCCATTTCTGTTTTCTCAATTTATATGAGCACACATTTGCAGTAGCAGCTTATGCCTCAGTCTATGCATAGCATAATGAGAAATGGTGCCTGCCTTTCCACAGTGCCATGTCTTTCCTCCAGCTTCTTAGAACTAGCATGTAGGATCATAACAAAGCAATGCTGCAGCACCAGCGAGTTCTAAGTGATGCCTAGGGGAGCAGGAGACAGCAGCAATGTAACTCAGGTGGGATGTCCTCTTTCTCGTAAATTCTTCAGTAAATTTGAAGCAACACAAGATCTTTGAGTAAACACTACAGCTCTAAAGTAAATTGAGTTAGACACCTAGAAAAAAAGATGAAGGTGAACAAGATTTGAAATGGAAAAACCTCCAACCTTTCTACTCTCCAGTCACTAAATACCTGTGTTATAGCACCACAAGAGCCTCATGCTACAAACAGCTGTCTTCCAAATGACATAACTGACCCTTAGCATTTTAAAGTCAGCATGTGTCCAGTGACTCCAAGGGAAATACACAGATTCACTACAGATGAGATTTTTCAGATGTTAACCATTTCACCCTGGAAATTGGTAGAATGTACCTATCCCAGGAAAGGGCATAAATTCAAGCAAACTTTGGTAGACATGACAACTACTCAGAGTATTTTCTGTTCTATGAATGTCTATGCAGAATTTCAGTCAAAAAGACTATTAGTTTTCCAAACAGTTTTCTTCTTCATTGCCAAAAAGCCTCTTTATGAAAAGCATGAAACAAACTGTTAACGGCACAACCATGACAGGATCTTAAGGCTCTTAGCCAGATGTCATACTCAACTGACAAGATCTCTGATCTTCCTTCTGTGTAGGCAGTATTGTGTACTATGAAGGATCAGATGAAAGTTTGCTGTATATTGTCAATCAGCCATATTTTTTCCTGATATAGAAAGGATGTATCAAGTTCAAAAGAGTATACTTTGAGTATACAGACTGATGTTGTTAGGGAATAAAGAATTAAGGAATCTGTAGATGTTTCCAAGCCAGTTTCCGTGATGAAAGAAAAGAAACTGCTATGTGGAGGCTATTATTCTCCATTCTGGCATATAGAAGTAGTGGGATACTTTAGATGTAAATAACCTTGTCAAACTTGGATATCTGCAGCATAGATATCTAGAGCTAGACCAGACCTTTTAAAGCTGCCTTCAAGATTAATGGAGAAAAATAGGTACCATTAGAGGGCAGTTCACCTATTCTAATTTAGAACACCACTCAGGCTGAGTTCTCCTCCAAAAATGCCGTTCTGTCCACTGATTGTAAAAGAAAATAGTACTTAGAAATATGTAGTAAGATATTTTCCTACAACCTAGCTACATTGCCTCACTAGCCTTAACTAGTCATGAACTCAAATAAATATGCAGGTTAAACTTCTTTTAAGAAAATTATACACAGAAGTTTGAGATTACAAACACTGTCAAGTGTAAGCAAGACTAATAACAAAAAGGAGAATGATTTCCTGTTGAATTATGCTCTCCTTTATTGTGCATTTTGCTGCCACTAAGGAGTGAAAGAAAAAATGCAAGCCATCATTAGAACTCATTGGTTAGAAGCCAATTGAATACATTTAATTTTAAGTTTTAAGTAACAACTAAAGAGGTAACTATTGCTAATTAAGATATACATAAAAGAAAACACATATCACACTTCAAAGTAACCAAACAGCTTACATTTCAATCATTTAATCATAAACAGTAGAATTTTTAAAAATAATTAAACCACAGCATTAGACCTGCGCTTCAGCCAGCATAAATTTTATCATCTCTGTGGCAGTCTAGGAAACTAGCTGAAGGTCTAGACTAATCCTATTAATATTCATAATGTACATCCCTGCTTCCCCTTATAACATTATTTATAACTTTTAAAATTCCTGGTTCTCCTGACACTCAAGATAGTAAGTAATCTCTCTGTAGCTTACCAAGCAAATACTTCTCATTTTCAGCTGACAGATTTCTTTACTTTTCTTATGACTGGATCGGAATTTTTACGTATATGTCATTTCATTAGAGCAAGACAGTGCTATTTTTTCTGTTTTTTGTTTTGGTATATGACATAATGTTAGAGGTTTCCAATAAATATAAAAAATAGCTACCTATTATCAACCCTTTTCCTGAAGTACTTACTCCAGGTTTCAGTTAATGAAAATCCTGCCACAGAAATACTTTCCTAGTTAATGTTCAGATGCTAGCTATGTAAACAAACAGTTTTTCTTTGACTTTACAATTCATATAGAGCAAAGCTGAAAAATTCCTGTGGAGAGGAAGTGATAGGCTTGCCTCTGAAGAATAACATGCACCTAGCAACATCTCTCTGTCTGTTAGCTGGTTTAACTGTGTATGTTTAACTCTGTATGTTTAAGAGATCCTTCTGGGTGAATGTGTTTATTTCTGTAAACATCCTGTCTTTTCCCATGGCCAGATTTGCCTCATCCTAGATAGCATCATCTCAGTGGACCTATATAACAGAAGAAGCAGCCATCTGAAATGAATAATAGTCTCAGAATTTGTCCCTGAACATTCACCTTGAACAGAAATCCAGTACTTTATTCATGTTAACAGGGCTTCTTCTCGAGTCAACTACTGTTTTATTTAGGTACACTGTCAGAATCCATATCATCTGAGTCATTGCAATTTTAGATGGATGGTGATTCTTGATATTGCATGAATAAAAATCTAACTCTGCTTTAGAAAATTAAGATCCCAAATGTCTGATGTTGTAGAGAAAGGTTGGGATTCTTTGTTTTGTAAAATAGTCTTTGTTGTAGCTGGAATTAAAAAAAATGTTTATTAAGCTCCAGACATATGGCACAGATTAGAAAACTTCTAGGATGGAGCTCCGATTGGTAGGTTAATATTCTAATGTGATAGATTAATCAATGTAAACCACATAGCTCAGTTGAAACTGCTGTTTCAAATTGCCAATTTCATCTTCATCCAGCAGAGAAAATGCCGACCTTTCTCTCCGCCGTAAAATCTTGTTATAACAATGAAGCAACTCCATAGTTACTGTTATTGTGAAACATCTGGTAACTACAAGATGTAGCTCCTGTGAGATAATCACATCCCTGTAAAATTAGAAGAACTTACTGAACTTTGTTGTATTTCATGTTTTGTAATACCCCTGAGCGTGGTTAGCTCATAATTCCGTAATCACTTTGCCTCTGCACCAGAAATGAAACCACAGATGCTACACTTTGCTATAATGGCCACCGCTTAACATAAATAAATGATCAAAATAACAGTATTGTTCATATATAAAATATATACACAATAATAAATATCGTGGGATTGAAAGTTGCTGGGAACACACTAAAATAGGTGCAGAAGGCCTCATTATGGACATCATTAAAAATAGATCAGGAGACAGAAAAGCAAAAAACCCCAACCTCTTAATTTCCACAGCGCTACTTGTATTAGGAAATTTGAATTGTTTCCTCTTTTTTTTTTTTTTTCTTGTTAGAAAAATTTCTTCCCAAAATATTAACATGGTCTGGAATGACTTTGGTAGAGTCTTTTCCTTCAGTAACTTAGAAAAGAAAAAAGAAAGTAAAAAAAATTAGATTTTGTATTTTGGTAACACAGCTAAGAGAAACACAAGTCTCTAAGTAACTAAAGCATAGATCACTTAAATAAATTTTTTTTAAAAAAAAAGAGAACTACCTTTAACTTTTCTTAAACTTTTTTCAATTTCCTTTTTAAACTATCTGAAAATGAAAAAGGAAGTTTTTTGACAAAACCAGCTCATCAGAGTGAAACAGTGCCTGAAATAATTGCAATAGCCACTGTTGCTCCCTGAGCACCACTTACCTGCTCATCTTATTTAAAAAACTCTTAGAAAAATTATTGAGTCAGGGAATATAAGTTACAAAGAGATATAATAAATAATTTGCTAGAAAAAAATGTATTTTTAGATACCACTTTGTATAAACAATGAGGAATTTGGAATCAGTTTTTTAAAAAAGTGACTGCAAATGAAGTACAAATGACACTTTCAGATATTATTTTACAGGAATGACTGGCAATACTAAGGTAGAGCAGAGGTATACTTAGCAGGTAATGTTAAATATTTTAAGGGCAGTTTCCCCAGGGATAGTTCTGCACCATCACTTACTGCTTCTAATGCATATTTCAGGAAACACAGAATATATCAAAAGGAGTTACATTTTGGTCTGACAAAAAACATCATACAGAATCATATGAGAATAGAATAAAATATTATTTAAGCAATGTTAGCAGAAATGGCACATTCTCATGTTAAAAACCAGCTAACAGAAGTCTCTTGTGATACCACCTCACTTGCCTGTGCTGCTTTTCTGTGTCCTGCAACTTGCAGAGACATTTCCACCTTTTCTAATGCTAGAATTTTGATTTTATTTCTTTTAACTACCATTTCACATTCACTAACAACAAGGTAACCTATGGTGACTCCAGCCTTCTAGCACAATGATATTCATTCTCTATTGCACAGCGAATCAAATGTTAGCAAGTGACTTATTTGTATTATAACAACAGAAGTGTGGTGTGGGGTTTTTTTTAAATTTACTATATTATTTGTATCATTTTTCTAGACTTCTAATTGTATGGTAGAACATAGTTTACATAGGTCTAAGTACTAAATGCCATGGTTACAGTGGGTTGAGTCAGCTCTTACCCTGGGGATATTGGGGCCCATCTCTGTTATAACTTTACCAAACATTGTTTTGGTAAAATCTTTCTGAGTTATTTTCTTCTTATGCTAAGCAGAGACAGCAGTCGTGCACATACCAGCAAGAAGCCTAGCACCACAGCACACATGAAGAGGAAACACACTTTGGGAACAAAATAAACCGTGCCTGTACAGTACTCCTCAGTGAGGGGGAGATTCCCACCAGCTAAAAAGCTTTGGAGCTGCAATTGCAATATGTGATTTAAACCTCCATGAAAAAAAAAAAAAAAAAAACAAACCAAACCAAAACCAAACAAAGAAACAAAAGAAAACCAAACCAACAAAACCTATCCCCCACACAAACTTTCTATGTTTGTTTGGTCGGGCCATTGCTAAGGCCCATTGCATACATAGCACACAGTAGTGGCACATTTGATACACAGGAAAATGACCTGTATTATCTCTATCTACCTTTCATTCCTTCCATACAGTCCTTGTAAACAGGTATCTATTTGCAGTGCTGTGAAGGGAGGGCTGCCATCAGCATGAATTTTAGGTCAAAAGTTTTCCTGTGTCTATAAAGCCTGTTACTGCACCGTACCGAATCCAGCAGAAGGTAACATCATAAAGAACTTTATACTTCCTTTAGCAATATAGGTTTTTTTGCTTTTTCATTTGCTTGGCACAGTGTGAGAATGATGTATATATGGAAGCAATGGAGATTTGTCTAGTGAGTTTGATGGGCAATATGTTACTTTTTGCAATAGAACTTCTATACCATATGGTATACTCAAGTGCTGGAGTCTCTTCAGGTGGAGCGTTTTGATAGTTCCGTGTATCGGAAGTGTAAGAAACTCTCAAGTGTTTGTTGATCTTGAGTAAATATAGCCAATGACACTGTTCTACTATTTTTTATTAAGGTGTTGTGATGTTAATGGGATATAAACTCTGCACAAGTATGCGGTAAACGCCTTCAGAAATTGCAATGGATTAGTATATATATTCCCAGCGGGCAGGTGCACAGCAGTATGGTGAGTACCCAGCAAAAAGCAGTGTCTTCTGCTTCTCCTGAGCTTCTAGCATCTGGTAGAACCAATGCAGCCACACAGAGAGAGCTCCTGTCCAAGCATGTGACCACCCAGGTTTTCGGATGTGGGATGGCTGAAGGGATATTCCTAGAGGAGGAAAGTGACTGAAAGCAAGCCTGTGGGAGCTGTGAGCCGATTCATGAGCTGCTCTTCTTGGTGGCTGAGCTGCAGGAGGAGGTGGTCAGACTGAGAATTATTCAAGAGTCTCCAACAGAAGCACGTCCTGGATGTGGTTTGTGCCAGGAGGAAGGCAGCATCACAAGGGTTAAGAAGGGGTGGAAAAAGGTTACAGCACAGAGAGGTGAGAGAAACCCCTCCTTAACCTCTAAGTTACCCTCTGAGATAACCTTACAGAACAGGTACAAGCCCCTGGGTACAATAGATGAAGTGAATAATGAGATAGAGGAGGAACCTGGGCAAGCAGTCTTGCGAAGCTCAGTGAGATCAATCCCTCACAACAAAACCTGCATTAAGAACAGTACCAAGAAGAACCAATGGCAAGTTATGGTTCTTGGTGATTCCCTCTTGTGTGGAATGGAAAAATTTCTGGATCAGTAGCTTTTGTCTTTATGGGAGATTTCAACTTCCCAGACATCAGCTGGGTATATCATACTGCTGTGATGAACAGGTCTTGGAAATTCTTGAAATTTGTAGGAGATGATAACTTCTTGTCACAGGTACTCAGTAAGCCAGCTAGGAAAGATGCTCTCGTAGACTTGCTCTTTGCAAACAGAGAAGGACTTGTGGGAGATGTGATGGTAGGTGGCTGGCTTGGCCACAGTGATCATGAAATTGTTGAATTTAAAATTTCCAATGTAATGAGAAAAAAGGACAGCAGAGTTGCTACCCTGGACTTCAGGAGAGCCATATCCCCTTCCCTCTTCAAACCTTACCCAGCAGAATGAAGGTCCCATAATCCAGGAGGAAGCAGTTAATGACCTGCTATGCCACCTGGACACTCACAAGTCTATGGGGACGGATGGGATCCACCCCAGAGTACTGAGGGAGCTGGCGGAGGAGCTTACCAAGCCACTCTTCATCATCTATCAGCAGTCCTGGTTAACAAGGGAGGTCCCTGATGAGTGGAGGCTTGCCAATGTGATATCCATCTACAAGAAGGGCCGGAAGGAGGACCTGGGGAACTACAGGCCTGTCAGCCTCACCTCAATACTGGGGAAAATTATGGAGCGGTTCTTATCGAGTGCGCTCAACAGGCATGTGCAGGTCAACCAGGGGGTCAGGCTCAGCCAGCATGGGGTCATGAAAAGCAGGTCCTGCTTGACCAACCTGATCTCCTTCTATGACCTGGTGACCCACCTAGTAGGTGAGCGAAAGGCTGTGAATGTCATCTACCTGGACTTCAGTAAAGCCTTTGACACTGTCTCCCACAGCATTCTTCCTAAGGAAGCTAGTGGCTCATGGCTTAGGCAGGTGTACTCTTTGCTAGGTAAAAAACTGTCTGGGTGGCTGAGCCCAGAGAGTTGTGGTGAATGGGGTTGAATCCAGTTGGCGACCAGTCACAAGCGGTTTTCCTCAGGGCTCAGTTTTGGGGCCAGTCTTCTTTAATCTTTACTAACGATCTGGATGAAGGGATTGAGTGTGCCTTCAGTAAGTTTGCAGATGACACCAACCTGGGTGGGAGTGTCTATCTGCTCAAGGGTAGGATGGCCCTGCAGAGGGATCTGGACAGGCTGGATCAATGGGCCGAGGCCAACTGTATGAGGTTCAACAAGGCCAAGTGCCAGGTCCTGCACTTGGGTCACAACAACCCCATGCAACACTACAGGCTCAGGGAAGAGTGGGTGTTGGTCTCTTCTCCCAAATAACTAGCAATCGGACGAGAGGAATCATAGAATCATAGAATCGTTTAGGTTGGAAAAGACCTTTAAGATCATCCAGTCCAACCATTAACATACACTACCAAGTCTACTCTAAGCCAATCAATGGTAGACTAGACTAAACCATGTCCCAAAGTGCCACATCTACCCGTTTTTTGAATGCTTCCAGGGATGGTGACTCCACCACCTCTCTGGGCAGCCTGTTCCAATTCTTGACCACCCTTTCCGTAAAGAAATTTTTCCTAATATCCAACCTAAACCTCCCCTGGCGCAGCTTAAGCCCATTTCCTCTCATCCTATCACTAACTACATGGGAGAAGAGACCAACACCCACCTCACTACAGCCTCAAATAGCCTCAAGCTGTGTCAGGGGAAGTTTAGGTTGGATATTATGAGAAATTTTTTGACAGAAAGAGTGGTTAAGCATTGGAACAGGCTGCCCAGAGAGCTGGTGGAGTCACCATCCCTGGAATTGTTCAAAAAAATGGGTAGATGTGGCACTTTGTGACATGGTTTAGTAGGCATGGTGGTGTTGGGTTGATGGTTGGACTGATGATCTTGGAGATACTTTCCAGTCTTAATGATTCCTAGTTTTTACTTTCATTAAAAAATAATCCAGCCATCAAGCCAAGAAATATGAAATTTTTACTCTACCTTTAATTGGTTTAGTGGTGGACTCAGTAGTGTTAGGCTAGTGTTTGGACTTGATGATCTTAAAGGTCTTTTCCAACATAAACAATTCTATGAATCTATGATTGTACTCAAGGAGTTAACAGATATTATGGCAGAACCCCTCTTGATCATCTACCAAAGGTCTTGGGAGTCTGGGGAGGTCCCTGCTGACTGGAAGTTAAGCAATGTTATTCCAGTTTACAAAAAGAGTGTGAGGGAAGAACTACAGAAATGCTAGTCTAACCTCAGTTCCTGAAAAAATTTTGGGGAAGACTATCCTGGGTACTGCTGAAAGACATTTAAATAGTAATGCAACCGTCAGGCATAGTCAACATGGGTTCACAAAAGAAAAGTCCTGTTTAACTAATTTGATATCCTTCTATGATAGGGTCACACACCTACTGGATGAAGGGAAGGCAGTGGATGTACTTTTTCTGGATTTTAGTAAGGTTTTTGATATTGTCCCTCACAGCATCCTTCTGGACAAATTGTCTAACTGTGGGATGAGCAGGTTTATGGTGCACCGGGTGAAGAAGTGGCTGAAGGGCAGAGCTCAAAGCACTGTAGTGAATTGGGCTACATCTGGCTGGAGACCAATCACCAGCGGTATTCCTCAGGGTTCAATTCTAGAACCAGTTCTGTTCAATATATTTAACGATCTGGATGCAGGAGTTTAATGCACCATTAGCAAGTTTGCTGGTGATACCAAACTGGGAGGTGCTGTTGACTTTCTTGAGGGACAGGAGGCCTTGCAGAGGGATCTAGATAGATTAGAATATTGGGCTGTTATTAATGGGATGAAATATAACAAGTCGAAATGTCGGATTCTGCACCTAGGATGGAGTAATGTCGGGCACAAGTATCAATTGGGAGAGCAGTGGCTGGAAAGCAGCCCTGCAGAGATCTGGGGGTGCTGGCTCAATATAAGTCAGCAGTGTTCCCTGGCAGCCAAGAGGACAAACTGTATTCTGGGATGCATCAAACACAGGATAACCAGCTGGTCAAAAGAGGTGATTATCCCACTGTATTCAGCATTGGTGTGGCCTCAGCTTGAATGCTGCGTGCAGTTCCGCGCCTCAAAATTTAAGAAGGATGTGAAGGTCCTTGAATGTGTTCAGAAAAGAACAACAAAGCTGGTGAAAGGGCTGGAATAAATGTCCTATGAGGAACAGCTGGGGACTTTGGGTTTTTCTAGTCTGGAAAAAAGGAGGCTGAGTGGTGACCTCATTGCTCTCTACAGCTTCTTGAGGAGGGGAAGTAGAGAGGGAGGTGCTAATGTCTTCTCCCTGGTATCAAGTGATAGGACACGTGAGAATGGTTCAATGCTGCTCCAGGGGAGGTTTAGACTGAACATTAATTTCATAGAAGGGTTTGGGTTGGAAGGGACCTTTAAAGGTCATCTAGTCCAACCCCCCTGCAGTGATCAACTAGATCAGGCTGCTCAGAGCCCCATCCAACCTGACCTTCAATGTTGCCAGGGATGGGACATCTACCACCTCTCTGGGCAGCCTGTTCCAGTGTTTCACCACCCTCATCATAAAAATTTCCTCCTTCTATCTAATCTAAATCTACCCTCTTTTAGTTTAAAACCATTACCCCTTCTCCTATCGCAACAGGCCCTGATACAAAGTCTGTCCCCACCTTTCTTATAAGCCCCCTTTAAGTATTGAAAGGCTGCAATAAGGTCTCCCTCAGCCTTCTCCTGTCCAGGCTGAACAATCCCAACTATCTCAGCCTTTCCTCATAGGAGAGGTGTTCCATCCCTCTGACTATTTTTGTGGCCCTCTACTAGACCTACTCCAGCAGGTCCGTGTCTTTCCTGTGCTGAAGGCCCCAGAGATGGATGCAGTACTCCAGGTGGGGTCTCACCAGAGCAGAGCAGAGGGGCAGAATCACCTCCCTCGACCTGCTGGCCACGCTGCTTTTGATGCAGCCCAGGGTACAGTTGGCTTTCTGGGCTGCAAGTGCAGATTGACGGCTCATGTCCAGCTTTTCATCCACCAGTACCCACAAGTCCTTCTCCGCAGGGCTGCTCTCAATCCCTTCATCCCCCAACCTGTACTGATATCAGGGGTTGCCCCATTCCAGGCGCAGGACCTTGCACTTTGCCTTGTTGAACCTCATGAGGTTCACACAGGCCTACTTCTTGAGCTTGTCCAGGTCCCTTTGGATGACATCTTGTCCTCCTGGCATGTCAGCCACACCACTCAGCTTGGTGTCATCTGCAAACTTGCTGAGGGTGCACTCGATCCCACTGTCTATGTCATTGATGAAGATATTAAACAACATTGGTCCCACTATGGACCCCTGATGGCACCACTTGTCACCGATCTCCATCGGGACATTGAGCTGTTGATCACTACCCTCTGGATGCAACCATACAACCAATTCCTCACCCACGGAACAGTCCATGCATCAAATCTGTATCTCTCCAATTTAGAGAGGTATGTTGTGGGGGACCATGTCAAAGGCCTTACAGAAGTCTTAGGAAAAACTTATTGTCTAGGAAGCATTTCTTTAATGAGAAGTTTGTCAAACACTGTGTCGTGCTTTAACCCCAGCCAGCAACTAAACACCACACAGCCGCTTGCTCACTCCCACCCAGTGGGATGGGGCAGAGAATCAGAACAGTGAAAATCAGAAAACTCATCGGTTGAGATAAAGACAGTTTAACAGGTAAAGCGAAAGCTACACACGCAAGCAAAGCAAAACAGGGAATTCAGTGACTACTTCCCATTAGCATGCAGTTGTTTAGGGCCATCTCCAGGAAAAGCAAGGCTCCATCAAGCGTAATGGCTACTTGGGAAGACAAACACCATCACTCCAAACATACCTCCCTTCCTTCTTATTCCCCCAGCTTTATATGCTGAGCATGATGTCATATGGTATGGAATATCCCTTTGGTCAGTTGGGGTCAGCTGTCCCAGCTGTGTCGCCTCCCAGATTCTTGTGCACCCCCAGCCTACTTGCTGGTGGAGTGGTGTGAGAAGCAGAAAAAGCTTTGACTCTGTCTAAGCACTCCTCAGCAATAATGAAAACATCCCTGTATTATCAACACTGTTTTCAGCACAAATCCAAAACATAGCCCCATACTAGCTATTATGAAGAAAATTAACTCTATCCCAGCCAAAACCAGCACAGATTGGAACAGGGTTCCTAGAGAGGTAGTTGATGCCCCAAGCCTGTCAGTGTTTAAGAGGCATTTGGACAATGCCCTTAGTAACATGCTTTAACTTTTGGTCAGCCCTGAATTGGTCACGCAGTTGGACTCGATGACCATTATAGGTCCCTTCCAACTGAAACATTCTCTTCTCTTCTAAATTGTATTTGAAGTAGGTCCAGACTCCTCAGACTTACAGGAAATGTGATTTTTCACTTTTATTCACTGTTTCTACTTTCAGTTACTTTGGGAATAGTTAAACTTCTGAAGATAATCAATGCTTTTGTGCCTCAGTTTCCTATAAGAAAATGCGAATGCTTTAATTTATCAATTTTGAAATGTATGAAAAACATAGACAAGTGTTATAAATCATGAAACATTGTATTTACGATAAGAGTCTCTCTTGCTACCTGTTACTATCCCTCTTGATGACAGGACAACATTATGTAACACTGAGGGATTTTTTGTTTGTATTGATTTTCTCATTTTTCATTTCTTCTTTGTATTTCCTGATACTCTTTCCTAGTATAGCTATATATATAATTTTTCTGGCTACTATGATTTACAGTGGCTTTAAGAGTGAAGGTACTTGGGAGAAAATAATGATTTTATATATTTTTCCTTTTGCCTTTTTTAGTTTCATAATGAAAATCAACCAACCAAACAAAGAACAGAAAAAGAACAAAAAAAACCCCAACCATAAAAACTTGCAAGGTTCAATGCTGCTAGGTACATTTCATAATATAGTAGCCACATTATCATGTTTCTGATTTTCCATCACTGTTGTTGTTTTTGTTTTGATCACAGTTACCTATTTTAGTGTGACTTGTTACAGACTCTATTAAAGAATAAAATAGTCATATAAATCAAACAGTTTTCCTAACTTCAGTGTACTCTACCCGAGCCCATTAGCTAGCTTTTTAAGTTCTGAGCATTTCCTAGCTATAGCATTACATTTTATTGTAGCAAATAATATCGTATATCAAACATACAAGAATTATATTTAAGAATTTCTGTACTCTTTCTCTGATAGTAACTCTCTGTGTGCTCCTGGGCAAACTAGTTGAAGTCCCTACTTCAGTTACTCACAAGATTGCAATGAAGACATGAGAACAATGAATATAGGCATGTAAATGCTAATAATACCCAAAGGTCTTGTAGTTATTGTACATGAACAGGCCTTCATTTCATTTGTTGACTTCATGAAGGTATTAGCACTCAGACTCATGGAACACCAACTTTCAGAGCATTCAGAGCTTTATTTCAGGGGTAAATTCCAACAAGGCAGAATTTTACAGGCAAGTCCAGGAACTCCTGCTTCACATTTGATTTGATATATGATTTGACCTGTCCAGCCTGGTCTTCATGTGCTGCAAAATAAGAATATTTTGTAAGCAACAACCTATTATGTCTATAGAAAGTCACCTGAGCAGGTTACACTGAAACATAAGTATGAAGGCCCAAAAGGTCAGTAGAAACATATTCTGGTGTGACGAATGAAAATACTGAATCTCTCAGTCCTAATTTATTTTTCTTTTAAGTCTTTATGAACAGAGAGAGTATAGATTCTACACTGAATATAGATTAAAAAAAAATACACAAATACATTTAAGGTATCTGCATGTAGGATTTTATGAGATCTTTTGCTCATCTTAGCATTTTTCTTTCAGAGTAACCAAATCTGATCATATTCAATGATTCTTAGTTTTATCTAATACTTTAAAAAGATAATTATATTAGTGACTCTCATAACACATTAATGGAGAGAAGCACTAATATGATACAGCACTAATTCAATTTGTTAGAAAGTGCAAATGTAAGACTCACATTCTGCTTTTTCTGAGAAATATCAGTGTTGTCTGCTCTTTCTTTTAACATTGCCTACAGAGGAAGCCTTGTTATTGAACAACCCTAAAATTACCACCAATACTTTGAATGGACAGCTGCTTCTCCACTGAAGATAAAAGACTAGAAATGTCTAGCTATTTCAGAAATGAAGAAAAGAGTAATATTTTTTCTTTTGTTTCTTTTTTTTTTTTTTTTAATGCAGTGAGTTATTTAAGAACATCTAAAAGGTCCAAAGTACAATTTCCCACAATACATATATATTATCAGCCTTTATTTTAATTAAACACATCAGTCAGTGATGTACAAGTGTAACTCTAAGACTGGTACACCCATAAATATAAAATGAAAAATCAACTTAGTTTTGTAGACTAAAAAATTTATTATCTTTACCAGAACTTGATTCTTTTGTAGAACAGCTCAAGCTTAATTTTCTGGGTCACAGCTTTCATCATGGCTGTACAATACTTGTTAAAGCTAGGGGAAGAAATGGGTGTAGTGTGGTTACGTGTCTACTTCCTAGAACTGGGAAATGAAATCTTCAGGTCCGTTCCTCTGCTTTCCTCAGGAAAAAGACTTTCCTGAAAAAAAAAACAACTTAGAAACATCAGCTTCAAAAGTAGGGGCTGATGTGAGAAATAATTCAATTCTTTTTATGAATCAAGTGAGATGGCTGAGTTTTTAAAAGTATTTGGCATAATTCTTTTTAAAGTTTATTCCTTCATTGCATTTCCACTTCATTAAGTGAAAACTCAGGTCTTTCGAATACTTTTGTCTTAGTATGAGGGCTGGACATGAAAACCTGTTCTGTTTTGATTTTCAGATCTGTTTTACAGAGTGGAATACAATTCATGCTTGTTTTTTCTAGTACTGCTGTTTATTAAATCTGCTATAAGGTACTGTTTTTTCCTTCTCCATTTCATAGAATCATAGAATGCTTTGGGTTGGAAGGGACCTTGAGAGATCATTTAGCCCAACCCCCCTGCAGTGAGCAGGGATTGAACCCATGATCATTTCCTCTTGCTCCACTCTTTGATTCACAAAGGACTGGACAGGAAAATCTCAACTTTTCCTTGCTTCTCATTATTTTAACCCTACAAAATTGGTTCAGAACTTCTTAGGCACATTCTTAATTTCCTTACTTCAAAGTCTTACACTGAAATTTTAGCCATATGTTAGTAACAACTGGAGTTTAAAATTAGAAACTTTCACAGATTGGGACAGAGGTGGCTACAACATTTCTTGTTATAAACAGGAGAGTAGGAAAAAACCCATACAATGTTATTGACTAACTAGAGATTGACAAAAATGCAAACGGCAGACTTTATTGTCAATAGATATGCTTATGAACTTGTGGAGGCGCGTGGGATACTGCTGTTCATTCTGCCCGTGTTTCATAAGCTCTGGCAAAATGCTGTATTCTAATGATATGTCATGTAAACTAGTAGGCATACAGCCAGGGTGTGGAAAAAAGCATTCATGCAGTTGTGGTTATAAAAGAGGCTACTGATTGCTGAAATTTACACAAAAAGACTAGGATCTCACTCGACTGGTTTGCATTGCAGCATAATGAATGCAAAACGTAAAAGAATGCTTTGTTTTGGCATAAGCATTTTCTAATATATTTGTTTGTCCACAGTTCCTAGATATGTAAGTATCTATTTTTCCCTGCAGTCTACTTTACAGACTGCTAATCTATAAGGGGGCAACAAAACATTATGCAATACAGTGTTCTGGAAGAAAACAGTCAACTTACCGATCAATAATTGTTCTCCTTTGCTCTTTACATCTTTCAAGTATTTCTGTGGTTGTTGCCAAGTAAAATTTATAAAATAAATGAAATACTTCTGCAAGAAATAGAAGAAATTCAGGTATTTTTAGAATGTCATATTCTAAGTTTAAGCATGTGGAGCAACAAAACATATTTCCTACCTAAAAATATATGAAGGAAAAAAAATTTGCTTTGGTTCATCTTTTGATTTATTCCAGCGGGTAAATATTGAAAAATTATTTATCTCTGATCTTCTATGTACTGTTATTACTGAGAGGAAGACTGAAAAAAGCACACCAATTTGAGGCAGAAATATTGAGATGTGGGATGATTTTGGGAATCCTATGTGAGTTCATTTACGTGTGTTAAATTGGCCCCAAGACAAGTTTTGACTCACAGAAAAATAGTGCACAGTTCAAAGAATTCTATCTCTTATAAAACATTCTTCTTGGCTGAAGAAAATGTTTTCAAAAATTTCAAAATGTAACATTTCATCACTTAAACTTTGGAGCTATAATTCTTTTGGATTTTCAAGTTTAAAATTCTTTACTGGAAAAGCTTTTGATAAATATTTAATGTTGCAAAATAAATTAAGATTTCTAATCAAATGGGAACAATACTTAGACCTGAATCTAAAACTCTGCCTCAGCCTGCTTCTAAAAACAGGATTGAGGAGGTAACTTGAACTTGCTAAGTAAGAGAGGAGAAAAATTTACAAAATTCTGCTCTTAAAGAAAGAAGTATGATAAACAGTTTCACATCCCAGGAAAGATTCTTACACTTCTATGTGAAGTGTAGAGAATGGAGGGGGAGAAAAAAAAATAGAAAAGGAGCTGTGGCCAGAAAAGCAAAATAAAAATGATATTTTAAGTGTGTTCACAATTCTCTCTCTCTCTCTCTCTCTCTTTTTTTTTTTAAATCAAGTCATCCAAATCCTACTTGGAAACTTAAAATACTTTTCAGATAATTACTCAGATAATGGCTATGATTCATCTTATCCAAGTTCAGTTCTCACAATCTGTTAGTCATATAAACCTCTAGGGTGTCATGGTTTAACCCCAGCTGGCAACTGGGGTTGCACCACACAGCCACTTGCTCACTCCCACCCAGTGGCATAGGGGAGCGAATCAGAAAGGTAAAAGTGAGAAAACTTGTGGGTTGAGATAAAGACAGTTTTATAAGTAAAGCAAAAGCCACGCGCACAAACAAAGCAAAACAAGGAATTCAGTCACTACTTCCCATCAGCAGGCAGGTGCTCAGCCATCTCCAGGAAAGCACAGCTCCATCATGTGTAATGGTTACTCGGGAAGACAAATGCCATCACTCCAAACATACCTCCCTTCCTTCTTATTCCCCCAGCTTTATATGCTGAGCATGATGTCATATGGTATGGAATATCCCTTTGGTCAGTTGGGGTCAGCTGTCCCAGCTGTGTCCCCTCCCAACTTCTTGTGCACCCCCAGCCCACTCATTGGTGGGGTGGTGTGAGAAGCAGAAAAGGCCTTGACTCTGTCTAAGCGCTGCTCAGCAATAATGAAAACATCCCTGTATTATCAACACTGTTTTCAGCACAAATCCAAAACGTAGCCCCATACTAGCTATTATGAAGAAAATTAACTCTATCTCAGCCAAAACCAGCACATAGGGGTACCAGAGAGAGAGAGTAATTTCTGAAAAGTAATTAACTCTGTTTTAAAGTATATGCTCCAGGCAGGTATGAAAAATTGCTTTCTGGAGGTTCCTGTATCCAGTATTTGCATCAAGTTCTCAAATTAATCGTTCAGCCAGAAAGACGTAGTGGCATTTATGATGTCCCACAGTATCTCAGACATCTTCACAGAGCTGACAAATATGAAACAGAGTCTATTGGAATCACACACTTCTGAAGGAATAACTGGATGGTAGATTGGATACCCTAAAGCACCTCAACTATCACTAGACACCTATCTGTGTGAAACTAAGTGAATCCAAGAAGCCTAGATAACTACTTCAGATTGGATGCTTAACTCTCTAGAGGTAGGATTAAACAAACCAGATTCATTCGTGTTCATTTGGGTGTTTACAGTGATACTTTGACATGTGAACTGAATGTCTCAGTTACCTCTATAGTGAATAGAGATCTAAGATTCAGGTCACTGATGCTATTTAGGATCTTTAGAATATCTCACTTCCAGTTGCTACACCAGAAAGATTTAGATCTCCCATAGGTTTTGTGTCATCTTTCTCAGTTCCATATGGATATGTCCAGTATCCTAAGACACCTCAATAACATTCCACACTGATTTGTGGGCAACCTAGTTTAGTCCCAGATCTCCATTAACTACAACAAAAGTTTATGACCCCTGCTTATATATACACCTGTAGACACCAAATCTAGATATCATAATCTGGATGAATACTGTCCTAAATGTATACATTTAGACGAGACATAAGAAAGGAGTTTTTTACAATGAGGGTGGTCAAGCACTGGAAGTGGTTGCCCAGAGAGGCAGTGGAGGCCCCATCCCTGGCAACATTCAAGGTCAGGTTGGCTGGGGCTCTGAGCAATCTGATCTGGTTAAAGCTGTCCCTGCTCACTGCAGGGGGTTGGGCTAGATGGCCTCTAAAGGTCCCTTCCAACCCAAAGCATTCTATGATGATTGTATGATTTAAATATGATTAATTACATTCTATGTCTCAGATTGTATGTCACAACACTTTTCAGGCTACAAAAGTTTGTTGTCACCCCAAATTATGTCACAACTTTTGTCAAACCACTTTTCAGTGTAATTTCTGAGGCAACTTTAATGACAACCTTTGATCAGTTGTTTTTCAGATAGATTTCATTACAGTATTCTTTTTTGCCTCATTTTCCTTAAGGCAGCAGTGGCCTAGTTACTTGCCTGTAGCCCAGTGATAAACATCATAATAAAAACACATCTGCAAAGATTCTAGTGGTTTATTATAAGCACTAAAATGTGAATTACATGCATTCTAACAAGTCCTTAATTATTTATGTAATATCTTTAAAGCCTTACCTTATCGGTAAACAATACGAAATTTAAAGAGTGCTGAAGACTCTTACCCTGCACATATGCATGCTGTTTTCAACCATTTTAACCACTTAATTAATACCACTCCTCACTGATGTGTTAAGCAAGGAAAAGTGAGCCAAAGGTGACAGCAAGGTGGGCAGGGCAGTGCCCTCATGAACTGACCTGCAGCACCTGAGCAAGAAAGGCAGAGCAGGGCTGGTGGTGGTGGTAACTGTGGTCAACCAAAAGTCCCACCATCACTAGACAAGGTGATGGTGATGAGGCAGGTCAGGCCCAGCAAGGCACAAGGCTGGCAGAGCATATCTACAGCCCAGGACAGCCCAGGTAAGGAGCTGGAGCAAGGGCCTGAGCTGAAAGAGTCTGAGGGAAAGCCCTAGGTATGGCTTCTCATGGCTCTTCTCCCAGCGGTGTGGTTCAGCTGCACCATATCAGAGCTGACTTTGAACACAGGTAAGCAAAGTACTGGCAAGGGGAAATCCTTGCAGAGCAGGATTACGGATAAGGACTGTTAGCAGCCTGGTCAGGGCAATCACAGCCTGTTGGTGCATTCAGGACTCTGATATCATTGCCATATACATTTTCATAGCAGAGTGGAGGACTCTGTAGAACAAAATATCATGATTTCAAATCTGATTTCCATTGAATGGATAAATATTTAAAATATTCATAAATATATATGTAAATATAATCGTGTTTTATGTAATCAAAATGAGTTCAGAAGACTTTTTTATTCTAATATTGACACAAAAAATATAATTGAACGAATTATCATATATGAACAGTCAGTTTAACTTTTAAATTTCATCCTTTTTGCCCCTGATTACATTAATGGTACAAATAGATAAAATTTTCTTTAAGGCCACAATGGATGGATTAAACTAAGGCCACATCAGCTACAGGGGAGAGTTGAAGGACTATAGATTCCCAATTTTTTTGCTTATACAGGTCAGAGACCTGGCCGGGGTGTGCTGCAATACCTCCATGTCTTGTACACTAAATAGTCTTTTTGCTGAAATAAAGACCTAGGAAGGAACAAAGAAGAAAAGAGATAAAAGAAGGCTTAGCACATGCACAGTTTAGGAATAGTTTCAGTTTATATGCACATAAAAATGAAGGTCTTGTATCACTGATTAATAACTACATTCAGTCTAGGTTTATTTTCAATAGTGATTGATGGTTTTGACTGCAGTTATTTGCCATCTGTTTTTGTTTCTCTCTCCCCTCTCATTTTTTTCCTGTTTTTTTATTGCCCTTTGTTTCCTTCATCCATTCCAGATGTTCCTCCATTTTCAGGGGTTTCTTCATTCTCCTCTTGTGTTTGAAACACTCCTTTTGAAGATGTTGACCACTTAGTCTGCCTCACTTGTTTCAAATCTGTTCTTCAAAAGTCATTTCAGATAGTACCCTACATAAGACAGACAAGAAATAAAATACACCAAATAAAAATGCTGAAAATTATGCAAGATTATTATATTGTCCATAGAATAACCAGATTACTGTCTTTACATGGTCTCTTCCTTATGAGGAGAAGCATTGTGCTTTATTCTGGCATCGAATATCCTTCTGTTTTTTAATAGAGAAATATCTCTAAAAATCAGAAGTTTTGTTTTCAGAGTACAGATAAACATCTTGAGGAGGAGGCATTACTGTAATTATTCTGAGGTACATAGCCCATATCACTGCAATAATAACAATAATTCTTTGATGAGTGTTTAGCTTTTACTGTATGTAATAAATAATAGATTACGTCTTAATAAGCTCCCAGTATAACACACACCTAGAAATACATATAACACACCTATATAATGCTTAGCCTTGGAATGGTATAAACCACAATACTCCTAGATTAAACTCCTGTTGAACACAGATAAACATAAATATTTATGCTTAACTTATACCCTTAATTTCTAAGAATGACATCTCAATATTTTCACATCAGTTTCCACTTATTACCATGTCAGCTCTAGAAAAGATAATACTCCACACAATCTAGTTAAAATGGCAAAATTTAAAGTTATTCCTTCAAGATAATCAAACATATATATAGATAATTATTATCCAAAGATGCCAGTAAAATGTTAATCTGACTTCTCTACTATGAATCTTAAACCCCTATTAAGATATGATTGTTTTTCTTGTAGCAGGGATCCTAGGTAATTTAAAGGATACAGCAGATTGTAGAAGCTCTCTCTACTGAAAACCAGTACAAGTGATGTCACACAGGGGCTCTGTAATGTAAAGTGCTCCACCTCCCTGCTTCATAACGTCAATGTTCTTTTACTTTTTAGAAGTATCTATGTTTTTCCAAGATTGTAGTCCTGTCTTAACTGAAGAAAATTTTGTTCACCTCTGTTCTAACATGGATGTAAGATAACTGAAATCATACTCCTTTCTGGAGATATTTACATTCAGGGCTACAAAGTACCCTGGCACACCTTGCCATGGTGGTAACATAGTCTTTTAAAACATTCACAAATAAAATGAGAGAACATTCATTTGAGTTTTGAATTGTTGGTAGATGGGGGGGTGGGTGGGTGTATTTTGTTGTTGGTCATTTTTTCTTTAGTAAAACATACCAATAAATCTGCATTATAATAAAGTAGTAATTAATCACAGGAAATACAGTTGTTTGTTTTTAACCAAAACAAACCAACCCCCCAGCAGCTGAACATATGTACCAATTAGCTGTCATATCATAACATGATAATATCACCATGGTATTCATTGTTTTCTGCTCACATGCTGTTATGTTCCTAATCCTACTTCAGTGTTACATAAGGCCAAAATATCCACTGACTTGGACAGAAACAATGTCAGATCTCTACACATGCCTGTGTGGCTGAGATGCAAAACACTGTGATGGAATCTTCTGTGAGTAATGTATTATATAGAGATGATTCTTTTGATATTGCGGAGTCTTTCAAACATCAGTGTCAGGTAACTTGAGCAGCATTCTCATTTCACCAAGGCACAGCAAAAGATTAATATTATATAGAAGGTGACCAGTAACAATTTACTGTATATCATTCCTAACACATTTCACAATTTTAACCTTGAGACATGGCACTTGATGCAATGTCAGATGCCACAATAAGAAAAAGTATTCCTCAGAGCAAGCCTCAGGCTACTTATTGGTAATTGGTTTCGTGAACATTTAGGAAGTGATGAAATAATTTTGCCCATTTATATTTGAAATGCCTATCTCAAAAAGCATATTGGTCTACTAGGCAGTACACTGTCATGTCAAGTGTTCCATTTATTTTTAGAAAATAATCATCATAATCTAAACGCCTATGCTTGAAATCTTATTTATGGGCAAGGAAGCAGCGCAGCTTATATGTACTTAAAGCCAAAAATTTATTGTTAGTATCAGTAAAATCTTAAGAATCCCATAATAATTAGTCTAGATCTAATTGTTACAGATAAAGAAATAAACAATAATGGTTAAAATTGTTATATACACACATTATTTTCTACCCCTCTTTCCCAATCTTATGCTCTCCGTTCCAAGAAGATTGGTGGTTAGATTGGTTGTAGTGGGGTGTTGTGAAGTCACCAGCACCGAGAGTCGTTTGCCAAGGGAAATATGATGGTTCTGTTAATGGTTTCTTTTTCCTTGCTCCAGGGTCCATTTGGGGTCATTTATAATGTCTGCTAACACATTTTTATACTTTTCGCTTTCTTCATTGGTCTGCATCTCCACATTACTTATGAATGTATTATATATAGTGCCTTTTGCATATGTTAGATACTTGGTCTTTGTTCTCTTTGTTACCCTTAAGACCAGTTTTGTCCAGCTCCAGGTTTGCTTTTCTGCAGCTGACCATGGATGAGTCGTTTACAGGTGTGGGGTCTCCAGTGCCAAGCATGTGCCAACATCATGCATTATCCTTGTGCTCATGTATGAGGTTGTTCCCCCATTCTCCTTTACACTGTTTCCTGCATCCTTGCTTTTCAAGGCCTCTGCTGACATACCAGGACTGTACTTCTCTACATTACATCATTATGTTGGAATCATAAATATCTCATTATTGACAGAATAATTGCTTGTTACTGCTATATATAAAAACTATGGTTGTGTCATACAAAGTTTACAATGAACTTTTATTTGTCTAAAATACATTTTTATATACTTATACTGAATTTTTTCCTTAATATTATAATGACAAAGACAATGAAGAGATATTCTGTCAATCTGTCAGTCCTTTGAATGATGCTCTTCACTTTGAGTATATCAATCTTTTAGTATGTTTTTTCTGTTATTCTTTTATCAACTTCTGTATACTTGATTACTTTTGACAGATTAAGATGATTTTCTCTTTCTTCTTTCTATATAGAGAAAAACAAAAATAAAATACAAATAAATTGTAGTCCAAATAAATTTTTCTCAAGTGTATGGTCAAAAGACTCCTTTGTTTACCATGCAGTACTGCCGCAAATATGATCTTTTTTTTTAATATGGCTTTGGTTTAGCAGAAATTTAAGATTTATTAATATTTTTGAGATAGATCACAGAATTAGGTTGTACAATTCTTAAAAACTCTTAGGCATCAGACAATTTAAAAGAGCAACTCAAGAGCAATTCGATGGAATTTGTTACAATCAAAATAGCAACTTAGTTAAAGATTTGAGAATGGCAAGGGTCACCCAAAACTTACAGCAGGGTTGCACACATAGGTGGGATTTAAATCAAATCACACACAGACAGACCAACAAACAGCTCTGAATCAAATTGCACACACACACAGACAGACAAACAGTTCTGAATCAAATTGCACACACACTTCCCGAGGTTAACCTGTTATTAAAATTTCCCTACTTGTGAGTTTCATGAAATACTCACTTTTATGTGCCGGCATTCCTCAACGGACAGTCAATGAACCTCACAAAATCAGGCCGTTGAGTCCTTGCAAGATCGTCAACAGATAATCATGGAATCATAGAATCATAGAATTGTTTAGGTTGGAAAAAATCTTTAAGATCATCAAGTCCAAACACTAGCCTAACACTACTAAGTCCACCACTAAACCAATTAAGGGTAGAGTAATAATTTCATATTTCTTGGCTTGATGGCTGGTTTATTTTTTAATGAAAGTAAAAATAAGAATCATTAAGGTTGGAAAGGATTTCCAAGATCATCATTCCAACCATCAACCCAACACCACCATGCCCACTAAATCATGTCCCAAAATGCCACGTCTACCTGTTTTTTCATAGAATCATAGAATGCTTTGGGTTGGAAGGGACCTTTAGAGGTCATCTAGCCCAACCCCCCTGCAGTGAGCAGGGACAGCGTTAACTAGATCAGGTTGCTCAGAGCCCCATCCAACCTGACCTTGAATGTTGCCAGGGATGGGGTCGCTGCCACCTCTGGGCAACCTGAACACCTCCAGGGATGGTGACTCCACCACCTCTCTGGGCAGCCTCTTCCAATGCTTGACTACCCTTTCCATGAAGAAATTTCTCCCAATATCCAAACTAAATCTCCCCTGATGCAACTTAAGCCCCTTTCCTCTCATCCTATCGCTAACTACATGGGAGAAGAGCCCAACACCCACCTCACTACAACCTCCTTTCAGGTAGCTGTAGAGAGCGATAAGGTCTCCCCTCAGACTCCTCTTCTCCAGCCTAAACAAACCCAGTTCCCTCAGCACCTCCTCATCAGGCTTGTGCTCTAGACACTTCACCAGCTTTGTTGCCCTTCTCTGAACATGCTCCAGCACCTCAATGTCTTTCTTGTACTGAAGGGCCCAAAACTGAACACAGTATTCGAGGTGCAGCCTCACCAGTGCCGAGTACAAGGGAACAATCACCTCCCTGCTCCTGCTGGCCACACTATTCCTGGTACAAGCCTGGGCACACTGCTGGCTCATGTTCAGCCGGCTGTCAACCAACACCCCCAGGTCTTTTTCTGCCAGGCAGTTTTCCAGCCACTCTTCCCCAGGCATGTTGCATTGCATGGGGTTGTTGTGACCCAAGTTCAGGACCTGGCACTTAGCCTTGTTAAACCTCATACAATTGACCTTGGCCGATCGATGTAGCTTGTCCAGGCCCCTCTGCAGGACCTTCCGACCCTCCAGCAGATAGACACTCCCACCCAGGTTGGTGTCATCTGCAAACTTAGTGAAGGCACACTCAATCCCTTCATTCAGATTGTTGATAAAGCTTTTAAACAAGACTGGCCCCAAAACTGAGCCCTGGGGAAGACTGCTTGTGACTGGTTGCCAACTGGATTCAACTCCATTCACCACAACTCTCCGGGCTCAGCCATCCAGACAGTTTTTTACCCAGCAAAGAGTACTCCCATCCAAGCCATGATCTGCCAGCTTCCTTAGGAGAATGCTGTGGGAGACAGTGTCAAAGGCTTTACTGAAGTCCAGGTAGATGACATTCACAGCCTTTCCCTCACCTACTAGGTGGGTCACCAGGTCATAGAAGGAGATCAGGTAGGTCAAGCAGGACCTGCCTTTCATGAACCCATGCTGGCTGGGCCCGATCCCCTGGTTGACCTGCACATGCCTGTTGAGTTCACTCAATATGAACCACTCCATAATCTTCCCCAGTATTGAGGTGAGGCTGACAGGCCTGTAGTTCCCCGGGTCCTCCTTCCGGCCCTTCTTGTAGATGGATATCACATTGGCAAGCCTCCACTCATCAGGGACCTCCCTTGTTAACCAGGACTGCTGATAGATGATGAAGAGTGGCTTGGTAAGTTCCTCCACCAGCTCCCTCAGTACTCTTGGGTGGATCCCATCTGTCCCCATAGACTTGTAAGCGTCCAGGTGGCATAGCAGGTCATTAACTGCTTCCTCCTGGGTTATGGGGACTTCATCCTTCGATCCTCATGAAATCTACCCTGAGAGGCATCCCAGCTCAGGGGGAGATACTGGGTCATATAGCCCGCTGCAGTCCCAGAGACCTCGAAATGTTTTCCTTTTGGATTGTTATTTATAGGATCTTGAGATGATTGACTTTGGTCAGTATTTTACATTCTGGCCACAATTTGTGTTGAGTCATTCTAGTATACAATTCAGGCAGCAGATGGTCCCGGTGTGGACAGGGAGTGCTTGACACGCAAGTCACTGAACTAATGACTGAGATAACAGCACAACAGGATTTATCCTGAGATCTCAGAGTGGTCCTGATATACAATTCAGGCAGCAGATGGCCCAGGTGTGGACAGAGACTGTCTGATGCTGAGTCACTGCATTTGTGACCCAGATAACACCACAATAGAGCTTATCCTGGGGTCTCAGGGTGGCCCGGGGGTCAGCACCACCACAGGTACCTGTACTCATACCTGGTCTGGGCACCCCCATCATAGAGCATAAGTGTTCTCAATACCCAGGTGTAAGAAATCAGGCAAGAAAGGCAAGAGACCGGCATGGCTGAGTCAAGACCTGCTAGTCAAACTAAAGGGCAAGAATGAAATGCACAGGCCATGGAAATAGGGACAGCTATCCTGGGAAGAGCACAGGGACGTTGTCTGGTTGTGTAGAGATGGGGTCAGGAAGGCCAAGGCACAGCTGGAACTCAACTTCGCAAGGGATGCAAAGAGTAATAAGGGCATCTATAGGTATGTCAGCCAGAAAAAGAAGGTCGGAGGAAGTGTAACCTCCTGATGAACATGATTGGCAAACTGGTAACAATGGATGAGGACAAGGCTGAGGTACTCAAAAACATTTGCCTCAGTCTTCACTGGCAACCTCTTTTCCCACACCGCTTGAGCGGAGGGAACTCAAGATGGGCACTGGGGGAGCAAAGTCCCTCCCACTGTAAGAGAAGATCAGGTTCCTGACCACCTGAGGAACCTGAACATAGGTAAGCCTATGGGACCTGATGAGATGCATCCCAGAGTCCTAAGGGAATTGGCTGATGTAGCTGCCAAACCACTCTCCATGATATTTAAAAAGTCATGGCAATGAGGTGAAGTCCCTGCTGACTGGAAAAAGGGAAACATTGCACCCATTTTTAAAAAGGGTAGAAAGGAGCACCCTGGGAACTACTGACCTGTCAGCCTCACATCTATGCGTGGGAGGATCATGGAAGAGATCCTTCTAGAAGCTACGCTAAGGCACATGGAGGACAGGGAGATGATTCAAGACAGCCAGCACGGCTCCACCAAGGGCAAGTCTTGCCTGACCAACCTAATGGCCTCCTATGATGGAGTGACTACTTCAGTAGACAAGGGAAGAGCTACAGTTGTCCTCTATCTGGACTTCTGTAAGGCCTTTGACAGGGTCCCCCACAGCATTTCTCCCTCTAAATTGGAGAGCTACGGGTTTGGTGCATGAACTGTTTGGTAGATGAGGAATTGGTTGGACGGTTGCATTCAGAGGGTAGTGGTCAACAGCTCAATGTCCCGATGGAGATCGGTGACAAGTGGTGCCATCAGGGGTCCATAGTGGGACCAATGTTGTTTAATATCTTCATCAGTGACATAGACAGTGGGATCAAGTGCACCGTCAGCAAGTTTGCAGACAACTCCAAGCTGAGTGATGCTGTTGTGTTCTGGTTTTGGCTGGGATAGAGTTAATTTTCTTCCTAATAGCAGGCATAGTGCTGTGTTTTGGATTTAGGATGAGAAGAATGTTGATAACACACTGATGGTTTAGTTGTTGCTAAGTACTGCTTATGCTAGTCAAGGACTTTTCAGCTTCCCAGGCTCTGCCAGGTGCACAAGAAACTGGGAGGGGGCGCAGCCAGAAGAGTTGATCTAAATTGACCAAAGGGCTATTCCATAGCATATGAGGTCATGCTCAGTATATAAGCTGGGGGGTGCGTTGGCCGGGGGCTCAGGAACTGTCTGAGTATCGGTAGGCGGGTGGTGAGCAATTGCACTGTGCATCACTTGCTTTGTATATTATTATTACTATTATTATTATATTCTTATTATTACTACTACTACTACTATTTTACTTTAATTATTAAACTGTTCTTATCTCAAGCTAGGAGTTTTTCCCACTCTTACTCTTCCGAGTCTCTTCCCCATCCATTGGCGTGGGGGGAGTGAATGAGAAGCTGCGTGATTCTTAGTTGCTGGCTGGGGCTGAACCATGACAGGTTGACATGCCTGAAGAATGGGATGTCATCCAGAAGGACCTGGACAAGCTGGAGAGGTGGGCCTGTGTGAAACTCATGAGGTTCAACAAGGCCAAGTGCAAGGTCCTGCACCTGGGTCAGGGCAACTCCCAATATCAATACAGGCTGGGGGATGAAGGGATTGAGAGCAGCCCTGCAGATAAGGGCTTGGGGGTACTGGTGGATGAAAAGCTAGACATGAGCCAACAATGGAACCCTCAGCACAGGAAAGACACGGACCTGCTGGAGTAGGTCTAGTGGAGGGCCACAAAAATAGTCAGAGGGATGGAACACCTCTCCTATGAGGAAAGGCTGAGAGAGTTGGGGTTGTTCAGCCTGGAGAAGAGAAGGCTGAGGGAGACCTTATTGCAGCCTTTCAATACTTAAAGGGGGCTTATAAGAAAGGTGGGGACAGACTTTGTATCAGGGCCTGTTGCGATAGGAGAAGGGGTAATGGTTTTAAACTAAAAGAGGGTAGATTTAGATTAGATAGAAGGAAGAAATTTTTATGATGAGGGTGGTGAAACACTGGAACAGGCTGCCCAGAGAGGTGGTACATGTCCCATCCCTGGCAACATTGAAGGTCAGGTTGGATGGGGCTCTGAGCAACTTGATCTAGTTGAAGATGTCCCTGCTCATTGCAGGGTGGTTGGGCTAGATGACCTTTAAAGGTCCCTTCCAACGCAAAGCATTCTATGATTCTATGATTCTATCATTGTGCTGTGGACTGTGCTCCAATGGACTGTGATTCAGATTCATTAATCAGTCTTGTTCAGGCAGCTGAAGAAATTACCTCCCCAAAAGCCTTTCCTGCCTACCACTTTACCCTTCTCCCATATTTCCTTTTTATAGTATTGGTTACTGAATAGTTCAAGTACTTATTAACAATATTAAATAATATGTGGTGTACTACAATTTAGCTAAAATTACAAGGTACATTAATAATACAAATTATAATTTGTTGCAAACTAGGACCAGACACTCTTTTGTTCATGTTTTCCTGACAAAGAGGAAGCAGTGATATAAAAGAACTTGGGATACAGTGGTGGACACACTAACTTTTTCAACCTTATGAACTAAATTTGCCTAATAAGTCACATTTCTTAGTCTTCTTCACCTGCAAAAATATCCATGATTTCCACTAAAATGTTAAGTTGAATATATGCTTAGCTGTATAAGCTTTTCTCACAGAAAGAAAAGCTTGACTGTACTACTACTTACAAACTGATCAATCTGTTTACTCTCTAAATAATTCATGTGCCTGTGTCTGTGCATGGCACAGTTGAAGGCACTTTTATTTCTCATTAGCAAGCAAAGTATAACTTTAAACAGAGCAAAATATTTGACATCATTCCATTGTCTTTCTTAAAATGTGCTCACTTTTTATGTTAAGAAACCTCCCCCAAAACTCAAGAACTAAACAAAATTATTTCCCACTTGTTCTTTGCATTATCCAGACTATCATTTAGATGCTGATGGTTTAGCTACATGGATTTTCTTCCTCAGAACTTCATGAGACTCAGCTGGTTTTATTACTCTACAGATGACAACAGTGCAGGTGTTCTATTTTCACCTTATCAATAAGAAAAAGTTTTATAGAATAAAAGTAGGTAGAATATTCAAAAAGCTATTTATATTTTTCTTATTCAGATCCAAAACAGGTGAACAAAATATGCTATTTTTTTAAATATATCAGAAATTTATCAGTCTTGCTAAATTAGAAGTTATAAGATGAAATAAACCCACATATTTTTGCATGTATATTTAACCACCAAATTTTAAGCAAAAACCTGATGGAATTAATCTGTGGTATTCTCCTACATAACCAATGGAGAATAATTAGCAACTATAAGATTTGATGCAGATCTCAGGTGAGGAGAACTGTCTTTTGAAAGTCTTTCTCCTGCTCTCCATTGGCATCATACTAAATCTCTTAGAGCGGCTTTTCTGATGCAGATACATTGGTGAGACCAGTTTGGAGCAAAGATGGCAAGTAATGTATTAAAAAATAATTTTGTTACTTTTAAGGTTACTGTGAAGCACAATTGTGTCAGAACAACAGATGACACAGCACAGACAGATGGTCAGAACATGAAGTAGTAAGTATTTTTTGGCTAAATGGTTGTGATTGTGCTTATACTTTGATGAAGATAGACAGTAGTACTATCAATACACTAGAAGACTTAAGACATCAAAAATATTTTGTACTACAATGAAAATAGACACATCATTCAAAATGTAAAGTTACTTTAAGAATGAAACTCCAAATTATCAAATCATGCAGTGGACTGTTCTCATCAAAAACTTGTTACACCCTTTTATATTTAATATTTGTAGTTGTTGAATACATCATCTATATGCTAACTATGAATAAGGTCATAACATGTAGTAACTTACTCAAGCTTTTCTGTCAAAAACTCAAAGATGTCAAAGGTTATAAGATAAATGAAAGGATGACAAATACCAGAAAATAGGATATTGCTTTTTTCTGACCTGAGTCTCATAATATGTCTGAGAAGGCCAAATCAAGCACATGTGAGGCACAGATGGAATTATGAGGAAATGTAGTTCTGTTACCCACAAAATCTTCAAGACATATCTATTCTGGGACATATAATAAAAACTAAGTCATCTCCTTAGGAATTTTAGAAATGGAATGTGCTCTAAAACCTCTATAATCAAAACTAAAAATGCCATGATGGAGTTATACTATTTGTTAAAACTTTATAACACTACTGTTTTGTTGCCTTAGGCTATCTTGAATTCTTCTTAAACCACTTCTTTTTAATTGGTTAGAGTTGTTGATGTCATTTTCTATATGGCAGGATCTAGGAATAAATATTGCTCTTGTTTCACTGTTTATCTTCATGGTAATGGGTAGACATTAATAAGAATGATTGTTACTTGTATTCTGCAATGTCTGCTTTCATTTTTAGTCCTTGCAGGAAGATAAATCCAATATTTAGACTGTTGTACTCCCCTTATGGTTTCTATTTACTCTGGGGACTGGAAGAAGAGGTTGTCATTTCCTTTCTGGTCGGTGTTCACTACTATTTGCCATTAAGGTCCTTCTGTTACAATATTTGCAGGTAGAAATTAAATCTGTCAGATGATTTTTTTTTCTTTCTTTTTTCCCTGCAGCTTGGTATTTTACAAAACATTTGTAAAGGTTCCTGTGTTTTGCATCTGCTCACATGACCTGTGAAAGTCAATAAAGTTCTCTATAGGAAATTTAATCACAAATAATCCCATTAAAATAATTATTGCATTTGAGAGGAAATTCTGAGCAAGTCTAACTGTCTGCTGCTCACGGAATCCATAACTTTGGTGAGAAAAACTCCACAAACTAGCTTCAGACATCCAGAAGTTAAATGTGTAGTTTTAACCCAGTCACTTTAGATGTCTTGGTAGTCAATGAGAAGAAGGAACCTCCACAGAACCACCTCTCATTTAAGAAATATGAGTCCATTGGCTATAAAGCCTTCAGGGACTATAAAGCTAAGTTAGACCTATAACTTTTAGGCATCTAAAATTGGGTCCAATTTTGTTTTATTCATGTTGTTAAATTATTTTTACACCTATAAGCAGTGACTATGAAACATAAAGCTAGGATTTCATCATCAGAATGTGCAATTTGAGAGCAATTTGAGACCCAAGATAAGGTCTATATTTTATTTCACATGGGATTTCTTCAGGATAAGTTGGGCAGGAAACGTCTTGGGCATAAAGGCATATATGTCCAGAATGACTAGATGCAGGGTTTGTGAAACCTAGATATTTCAAATTATTTTTCCTTCCAAAATCAGAAGCGTAATGATGTGCTACACAGCTTTCAAAGTTCAACAACTTTATTTCTTTAGCAAGACTTGTGTGTCTTCAGCAAGCAGAAGCATAGTAAATCAGATCGGTGTTAGGAAACAGACGTGAGACCCTAGAATAAGGACATTTATTTATATTCTGGCATGAGCACGCATGCTAGGTTTTCCCACCTATTCAATAGAATATGCAAGCAAGTCATTAATACATGTGTCAATATAGCAAGACAGCATATTTGACATGTTTTACAAATGAACATGAGCTTGGGAGTGCTCTGCTAAGCAGATGTAAATATAACTACTGTATTTAAAGTCTTAATTTTCTTTTCCTTAAAGGATGTTGTTGTGTCATTGTCCTGGTTTCGGCTGGGATAGGTTTAATTTTCTTCCTAGTAGCAGGCATAGTGCTGTGTTTTGGATTTAGTAGGAGAAAAATGTTGATAACACGCTGATGGTTTAGTTGTTGCTAAGTACTGCTTATGCTACTCAAGGACTTTTCAGCTTCCCATGCTCTGCCAGCTGCACAAGAAACTGGGAGGGGGCACAGCCAGAAGAGTTGATCCAAACTGACCAAAGGGCTATTCCATACCATATGACATCATGCTCAGTATAGAAACTGGGGGGGGGTTGGCCGGGGAGCAGCGATCGCTGCTTGGGAGCTGTCTGGGTATCGGTCGGTGGGTGGTGAGCAATTGCATTGTGCATCACTTGCTTTGGATACTGTTGTTATTATTATTATCATTATTATATTGTTATTATTATCATTACTATTTTACTTTATTTCAATTATTAAACTGTTCTTCTCTCAACCCAGGAGTGTTTCTCACTCTTACTCCTCTGATTCTCTCCCCCATTCCACTGGGGTAGGGGGAGTGAGCGAGCGGCTGCGTGGTGCTTAGTTGCTGGCTGGGGCTAAACCATGATGGTCATAAATCACACCCTTTGTACTATCATGTATTTGATCATATTTAGCTGAACCCCTGTGAGCACAGGAAAGAGATGAACAAAATGTAAAAACAAAGTGAGTGTGAAAACTTGAAAGTCCTGCACTTCAGTGGCTGAAAGTGTTTCATTAGTGTAAGCTAAAGAGATATCTATTTCTTCTTCCTCAGATATTGTATTTTTAACTGAGTGCTAGCTGAATTGGAGCTTTTTGGACTCTTTCTTAAAAGCATAAGCATTATTCCTCATAACCTTTGATATCTGCTATCTACAGAGCTCAAGAAATTGATCAAGTAATCTTGCAACAAAATGTGATTTCTGAGCAAAACAAGTTGCAAAGAAGTTCTATGAAAATTATATTGTAATACTTCAAAATAGATTATTCCTTGCCCATTCCAGTTTTAATATTTATTATAAACTTTTGTTTCAATTATTATTATCTTTTGAAATATTTAGAGGTAAGTTCGAGTGTGTTTCATCGACACTTCCCAGTTTTCCAGATTAACCATGAACCCAAGACAAAATAGGAATTTGTACTCTGCAATGATTTTAGTAAAAGAAGACCCTGTCATAATACTGTGGAAGTAAAAGCATGATTAAGTTCCAAATTCTCTGCCTCAAAATTAACTTAATAAAGATTAATCTTGTTTGGCCTTTTGCACTCAGATTGGAATCACTTTCATTATTTTAATAATTATATATAAAATTACATATTGGCTTGTTGTTGGTTTTGGGTTTTTTCATCATTTCCTCTAAAGGTATTAATATTTTTTACATTTGTAAACATAATCTGAGATTTTTTTTAATATAGTATGGCAATATATATGTTCCACCAAATAATTTTCAGCCCACAATGAATAAAATGCAGAGGAAATCTATGGTGTTCTCTGTCTTCAGTTATGAGTTTATGAATATTGGTGGAGCTGCAACTAATGACGAAATGTTTTCTAGATCAATAGAATATTTTGAGAAGGTATCAATGACTCATCAATAGCATTATGTCTATTTCAAGTAGGCACAAATATTTAGAGAGAAGTCTCTCTGAATGTCTTCCAACATGGCTGTTAAATTAACAAAGTGTTTACATGGCTGCAATAGGTACAAAATATGACTTCAGAACCTGACCTTTTTTCAGATGCCATGTTTCAGTCTCTATATCAGAAAATTGAAGCAAAAGGTTTATTTTCAACAGTATTATTCCAGGAAGTTTTTCTGGAAGAAAAGTTAATTTCTAGCTTTTGTAATTCAAAAGGAAACCTTCTGAGTCAAAGATAAATAGAAACCATGCTGTTTGAAACAGCTAACAACCTTAAACGAGTATTGATTAAAAGGGAGTACTTTAACAGAAAGTTAGTTTCCGTATTTTTAAGATTTATTTTAAATCACTCATACATAGAATTTGTGTTCCAGTGTAATACATGAGAAAGCCACAAAAACAGTGCAAAAGATTTTTTCGTTCTTTTTTTTTTTCTTTTTCTTAAATGTACTTGTTTTAGCTCCAAACTATGAGACACTTTGAGCTTTGTGTTTCTTAAATTCAAGGCTAAGAAACCATTTCCTAATGCCTTTTGCTAAGAACCAGATTCAATGTATCTGTTTGCAGTTTCATTTGTGGTTCTTATTAAAAGACACCAAACATATATAGGTTCCCCAGAACCTCCCTATTTAGTTATCTTTACTGTTGCTAGCTGATTTTTTGAATGCCTATAGCAAACCATGTAGCCAACCTTTTCTTCCTACAGAACTGACAGACTTCCAGAGTGTTCTCTCAACTCTGGTTATATTTTAAACTACATCTACTCTGCTAAACATGTCCGTGCCAAAGGGACACATTTGTGTGGGTGGAGGAGGGAGACAAAGCCCTGTGCTCCTCTGTAAGATCTGCTGACTGATACACAGAACAATTTTCCTGGACTTCTCTTTGCAATACAAACCATGATAGTATCGCTCAAGGAACTCTTAATAAAAATATATTACATTTATATTGCATTTGCATGGCAAGGCTTTGGTAGTGGGAGAGCTATGGGGGTGGCTTCTGTGAGAAGCTTCTAGAAGCTTCCCCTGTGTCTGATAGAGCCAATGCCAGCTGGCTGCAATATGGACCCACTGCTGGCCAAGGACAAGCCAATCAGCAATGGTGGTAGGTCTCTGTGATAACATATATAAGAAGGAAAAAAACATTGCTGCACAACAGCAGCGGAGAGAGGAGTGGGAATATGTGAGAGAAACAACTCTGCAGACACCAAGGTCAGTGAAGAAGCACGGGGAGGAGGAGATCCAGGTGCCAGAGCAGGGATTCCCAGCGTGGGTCCCCCACAGGGTCACAAGTCCTGCCAACAAACCTCCTCCCCCCAGCGTGGGCTCCTCCTCCCATGGGTCCACAGGTCCTGTCAGGAGCCTGCTCCAGTGTGGGCTCCCCCACAGGGTCACAGCCTCCTTTGGATGCATCCACCTGCTCCAGCATGGGGTCCTCCAACAGGCCGCAGGGGACCAGGTACACTTTGGGGACATTTTTTTCAAATTACTCTTCCCAAATTGAGCTGTTGATGAAACTTCTCTGACCTAACTTGTCCTCTAACACTTTCATCACTGCGTTCTCAAATACACCCTCATGCCTTTATGCTAAAATTTATGCTATTTAACCAACACTCAATTTCATGCTGTAAGAACAACAATCCAGTGAGCAGCTATACATCATTCACATTATTTTGGACAGTGTTATATCAAACCAAACCAAAACAAAAAGAATCTTACACATACACTGTTGTGGTTTAACTTGGCAGGCAGCTAAACACCACACAGCTGTTTGCTCACTTCCCCACCAGTGGGATGGGGGAGAGAATCAGAAAAAAAGGTAAAACTCATGGGTTGAGATAAAGAGAATTTAATAGGACAGAAAAGGAAGGGAAAATAATAATAATGACAAAAGAATATACAAAACAAGTAATGCACTACACAATTGCTCACCACCCACTGATCGATGCCCAGCCAATTCCTGAGCAGTGGCAGTGCTCCCCAGCCCAACTCCCCACAGGTTTTTTTGTTCAGCATGATGTCGTATGGTATGGAATATCCTTTTAACCAGTTTGGGCCAGCTGTCCTAGTTGTCTCCCCTCCCAGCTTCTTGTGCACCTCCAGCCTCTTCACTGGCAGGGCAGCATACGAGGCTGAAAAGTCCTTAACTTAGTGTAAGCACTGCTCAGCAACAATTAAAACATCAGTGTGTTATCAACATTCTTCTCATCCTAAACCCAAAACACAGTACTATACCAGCTACTGGGAAGAAAATTAACTCTATCCCAGCTGAAACCAGGACTCACACACAGACACACACAAAAAAATGTTATGGCTTAGTATCATAGGGTCACACCAAGGGAATGTATATATGCTATGTTATGTGAACAGGGACAACTTTTCTGAGAAAGGGACAGCACTGAACAGTATGAACATGTGAGTTGATCTAGTGTCCAGGATTCAGCTCCTCCATCTCTCTTTTTTTTTTTTTAAGAGGTATAGAATTCTCTGCACTGCACATCTTTGTACTGAACTCATTGGTAACTATATTAACTGAGCTCTTTTGATATCTAAAATACTTCACTTCCTCCAATACCCAGAATGCTGAAATACTGTATACTTAAAACCTTTCTCATGGTCTTGTATTGAATGCAAAGGAGGCAGGGGAGGCTGGAGGGGAACCACCTTCCCTTTTACAGAACAATCTTTCTACTTTTACCACTACTATCACAGATGTAATTTCCAAGGGACTATCTCCAATTGTCTTTCCAGTTCTTCAACATCTTTGTTATAAATTTATCTACTGGTTTATGCTGTAGAACTCTAGTAAGGAATCTTTTATTGGTCTAGCTCTCAGAATATTCATGAGAAATACTAGATTCTTGGGTTTTGGTTTTACATTTATAAAAAATTATCACAAAATATTGCACTGAATAACACTTTTGAATGCTATAAAATAGTGCCAAATATTAGAGTATTTAACACAATTTTTCACACTGCAAAGAGAAGGAGTATATAACAAAATTTATATAGCCACAAAATTGTATTTATTCAATCTTGTTTCTGTGTTACTGACTCTGACCCTCTGGAATTCATTGACAGACTTGCCACATAGAGTAGTATGTCATCAGGATTTAGAAAAGACTATTCATGCACTGTAACTTTTTCAGCCACTTATGGGACAGTTTACTATTAAGAGAATATTTAATCTATCCTGCACAGAAATATATTTGGTGGAAGGTAAAATCTAGAAAATGGAAGGGTGTAAGGAGGTTGCAAAATGATCCTAATTTCACAAAGTACTGTAAAATGTCATTAGGTATCCACCGTGGAGTTCGGCCATTCTTCCAGAAATGTATGGATCTCTCATAGATACTCTGCCATTTCAGCAGAAGACCAGGATGGACACAGCAGGACACCTGAGATGGCAGTAGATGCCATCCAGACTGTTATATGGCATCTTCCCTGATATGTAGGAAGTGAACATCTGGAATACTAATGGTCTAAAAGAAAATGTCTTGAGTAACTTCTTTTTCTGAGATAGACAGCTTTAATTATGACAGTTATCTTTTTGATCAGCAGGTTCTTTCTCTAAGACATCTTTTAAACTGTGCAAAATTATTCCTATCAGAATAGAGAGTTTAACCGACAGCCATTACCATAGGAACAGTGGCTGCCAGGAAATAGAGATTATACTGTTTGCCATAGGCATTTGATGTAACTGTTTATTCAATGTTTTTGCTGCTGATTCATGTTAGGGAAGTCAGAGCTGAGTAACAAAATATTTTACCACTTTGTGTGTGTGTATGTGTACAAAAACATTATTTTCCTGTAGAATTTCTTCTAAATCTTAAACCCAGAAAATATCCCTGAGTCTGTTATGGCAGTATAATTACTAAGCTATTCCAGTTTACTATATTTTATTTCAAAGATTAGATCTTAATAACATCCCTCTCTGCATGTGCATACAGTATACCTTAATAAGTTCAATCAAAAAAGTTTTTTTACTACCTTTAATTACAGTGTACATTCTGCTTAAAAGTTTGGCAAAGAACTGATAGTTGTGAGTTATTTTGACTTGAAAACGGGCTAAGTACTAACTCAACATGAGTGTACAATATATTAATCTAACTCTTTAGATGTAATACCAATAGTCAATTTACACTGAAACATTGGCTGGTTTATAAAGAACAATAAGGAATCAGCCTAAAATGTGTGCGTGTGTTTATTGTTTTTAAAATCAGTTTCTCCCAAGAGACCTGCACATTGAAACAATAACATAATCACTGAAGACAATAAAGTTTACATATTAGATCCATTTGCCTAGATCTTACCTTACCTGATATATCATATGTACATTATAGTGTCTGCAGACAGTCTAGTTTTAGGGGTTTCCATCTTTCCTCCCTCCTCCATATCATTTCTTATCACCATAATTTTACCAAGATTCCCACTTAAAATTGCATAAAATTATTTATTTAATCTGGATAATTTACAAATATTTTATTTCCAGAGTTGATACAACAATGAACTGAAGCAGTACAACTTAGAAATCTAACCTGGAATGTTGAAAAATATCCACTGGCATTCAAAACTAAAATAGTAGTCCACATGCTAAGCAGCAATTCAGTTTTCTGAATTATAAACACCACCTAGGATAAGAGACAGTACTGAAGTCTGCCTAAAATTATCCTTGGTGCTCAGTTTTGTTTGTCTGTACACAGACAGAGATGTCTGTTATGGGGCAACTGGTGCCTACTTCTCTTTAAGTTTTGATTGCAATTCAGGGTTAGACAACAGTTATGGGATCATATAGAGAACAAGATAAAGACTGACTCTAATTAATGGTTAAGATAATTGATTAAAAGAGAAGATAGTTAGGTAATCCTCTCCATGATAGGGGAATAGATTTCATTTTGGCTTTTTGTCCAGTGATGTTTTAATTAAAAAAAAAAAAAAAAAAAGTACTTGCATTTCAAAGAAATAAGTATGAAACCACAGTTTTGGTCATCACAGTCAAAACTCTAAACTGTTAGGCTGAAATGATGTTTGGGGGGTGGGTGTGGGTGTGGGTATTTATTTATTTATTTAAATATGTATGTATGTATCTCCATGATTGGGCGCATCATCTCTAGCATTTATGCCCACATAATAATAAGTGAAATAATAAGTGAAAACAACCTCACAAAGTGCAATTTATGGTGTGGGTGTCAGTCACTGTGCTATATCACACTGTGCAGAGATGTGGATTTCAACTCTGCACGGTAAAGTAGGCTGAACAATCTTCTGACCAGTAGACTATTATGCACATACTGTCACCACAAGTTAAATAAAAATGCTCAAAAAATTACTAGATAGACTGGATGGGATACATGGAAGTGTCTAGCATTTTCTTACAAATTTAGATGCCATAGACTTTCAGAAAATAATACATTTAGGAGAAATTAAGTAGAAGAGTGTAGGAAATGTTTAGGTTAAACATGCTGAACTCTTACAGAGGTGTTCCTATTTAGGAATTAAGGTAGCTCCCATTCACTGTAATTTTAATTTCTGGGACTGTATAATGAATACAGTGTAATGAAGTAACATTATTCCCAGAATTGGCTTCTTCCTTATTAGTGTTTTTGTTCAAAATGAGTGTGGTTTTGAAGTGAATCTTCTGATTGTCCGCACTTACTATTTGTTGAATAAATTTACTGAATAGTTTTGCTCTCCACAAAGTAGATTTCTGTGAGGAGAAGCTAAAAAAGAAAATGTATTTTCTGACTAAACTAACATGCTTTAGCTTCTCATTGTAAAACAAAGCTCTGAACCTTCAGACAGCTTTATATTACATGTGAGGTGGGGATGTTCAGTAAATAGGATCAGAGTAAATCTAGTCAGGAGTAAAAGCTCTGAGCCTCACCTGGTGTACATGGACCATCCCCAGCACTGATTACTTTGGTCTACTGCTTCTCTCCCATTGCCTCTGAATGCTTTGATACTACAGATAATAGCCAGTGAGAGCCAGTCACCTGACACTGAATGTGGTTTAACTTATATATGCTTTTGTTAATTTAACTGTTGTAAGTAACAATTCTCACCCAGAGTAAGAGATTCCTCATGTAGTTCTTTATTTTGGTATTTCTGCACTGTACCTTTCTAATTAATCTCTGAGCTGAGATTCAGCTGCTTAAACTGATTTTCTAGTGCTCTTTTATATATGTCTCCCTCTGAGTCCTCTGCCTGCTTATTCAGAGGATTTCCCATAGAACTTCCAAAAGGGTGTATGGCATATTGATTAGCCCCATACAGCCCCTGAAAATATCTTACATCTGGGTGACTGAACTGAGCTCAGCCAGTCCTTTAAATATTATTTACACACAGACTATTTGAGCAATTTGATAAGAACTGCCTATTTCTCTATGACGCCTAGATCATCAAGAATTCTAAATCCCAAAGTCAGCTAGTACATTTTCAAGTGTCAGAGGATGAAATTGGTCTCAAACAGAAACAATTCTCAATTTCATTCTATTAGCCTATTCTACCCGGCCAACAAATTTAATATTCCTGGCACAATACTACTACTTTAATACTGTAGTTTCCTTTTTTGATCTTGCTTCTATTACTGAATTACTGAAGATTGCATAGAAGTGAGCAAGCGACCGTATGGTGCTTAGTTGCCGGCTGGGGTTAAACCATAACAAAGGATCAATATGTAAGAAATAATGAAACCTTTCCGATGCCACATGAAATTTTATTAACCTCAAATCTCAGATTTTTGTAGTTATGAGCAGAGACTAGAGAACCGTAACCATCAATATGCTAATGGATTTTCCGTGTGACAATTTATACCACAGTGAATAAAATAGGGTATGTAGTCAAACAATTGAAATTTTTTACCTTGATAATAAAATTGCTTTTGAGAAAGTGTTAGCCCTGGGTTGTACTTGATAGATTAGGCATTCAGCACTTCAGGTCTTTGTTCATCTATTGTTGACCAAGAAAATTATAAACTACAGATGGGCCATGTTTTTTATAGCACTGAGGAGGAATGCGACTGTTTATTTGCTTTTGCATATGCAAGAAGTTCCATTTCTCAAAAAAATAATGCATAATATCATGATCCATATTTATGAACTTAAGGACATAGCTGAGCATTTACACAGACATTTAGCAAAGGATTTAGTAGTCTAAGGAGCCATGTAACATGAATTTAACTGCCTAAATTCAGAACAGTGGCTAGACAAAATGGTGCTGTATGTTGCCTCATTTGTGCAATAGTGGAAATCATCCTATTACATCCAGACATCTTCAGTGTGTTTATCTGCATCTCTCTTTGACATGTCATGTTTTCTTTATGTTAAACAGAGAGAAAGAAGTTTGTCTAGGGTGCACGTCATCTCAATTTTAAAGAAGAATCTACAGAAAAATGAAAGGAATTGTGAACTATGAATATCTTCTTTGCAATGACCATAAAGGGAAATTAAAGTAAAACACTTGTGAAAGCCTAAAGTTCTAGCATCTAAAGTTGAGTAGAATGTGGAGTTCTTGCCACTAATCTGTTTTATTAATAATTTTTATGTAACAGAAAGAAGTATCCAGATATGTCATTGAGTAACATTCCACTCCCAGCTGACAGTGATTATCTGCAAGATGACAAAATCAGCTTCCTTCCTCTAGAATATTGTTCCAGTGACTTGGAATTTTGTATTCCTTTCTGAACAGGGTCCCTCTGGAGAGCTAAAAAGCATATTCATCCCTGATAATCCACATTCTGATAGTTAAAACCTTTTCTTAGCCTGAAGAAGCTGCTTGTTCAAATTGCTTGGTCTGAGACTTGTTTAAAGCCTAGATATTTGACTCCTGGAGAAAATATTCTGCACATAAGTAGGTTCAATGAACAAGATCAGACAGCAGCACAGTGTTTTAATTGAATTGTATGTACTCTGAATGAGAGTACAAACATCAGTCCCAATAGTTCTATTATTAAGTCCTAGAATACATGTTTTCTGCAAACCAGGTGGCCACAAGTGAGACCTGGCAGTCAGTGCAGACTACCTAGGAAGGTTTCAGGGAGTCAGTAGAGCAAAAGCTGCATGCTCAGTAGCACAACTTCATGTGTCCAGGAAAACTTTGTCAGCAAATTTAAACACCAAGGCAGCAGAATAGGTTTGGAGATGATTTTCTGAATTTCTATCCTGAACTTAAATTTCTAACTCTCACTTAATTTGGATTAGGTTTTCAAAGGCTGTGTCAGATTTCTGATGTAACTTTTTTTTCTGATGTGTTTCAAATCTTGATATTGTAACATAAAATGTCTTTCACTCTATAATCAAGAAAGAATGTTCAGAGTTGATTTCACTGTAGGAAAGTATTTATGTCATAAGTAAATTAGAAAAAAAGTCACTGGTTCAACTGAGAAAACTCCCATGTGATTTTTTTCCTTTCTTTGTTTCAGTAGTTGAAGTTTGTAAAAACACAAGTCAAATGAGGATAGCAGAACTTTTTTTAAGGTTGAAAATGGATATGAGAAGACCTTAAATGGAAATATTGAGTTGAGCAGGTTTCTGCCTCCTCACAGAGGGGATCCCTATGATTACTGAGGCAGGATTTCTCAGATCTTGGTCAGGGTAGACTTGTTCAGCAATAGAGGTGCATGATCCTCTGACTATCATTACTTTTGTCTAATAAGAACTTTTAAGAATAATATGTATTTAAAGTTCTTACTTTCAATATTTAGAAACTGTAGGACTGGAAACTACCTCTAGAGGTTGTCTTATCTATCTCTGTACATCAAGGTCAAGTGAAATAGATGGCATCATTTGCAACAGATTTTTGTCTTTATGATATCTGTTTAGGCAGTCTATTCTAGTGTTTCACTATCCTTGTTACAAAGTCTTTCCCAATGCTTCCTCTGAAACTTCCTTTCTGCAGTTTAAGCCAATTGCAGATTCTTCTATATAAAATGAGCATAGAATTATTCTTTTCATTTTGTTCTCAACCTTGTTTATAGTTATGAGCTGTTATCACAGTACAGGAGGACAATCACTTCCCTGTTCCTGCTGGCCACGCTATTCCTGATACAAGCCAGGATGCTGTTGGCCTTCTTGGCCACATGGGCACACTGCTGGCTCATGTTCAACCAGCTGTCAACCAACATCCCCAGGTCCTTTTCAGCCAGGCAGCTTTCCAGCCACTCTTCCCCAAGCCTGTAGCATTGCATTGGGTTGTTGTGACCCAAGTGCAGGACCTGACATTTAGCCTTGCTGTACCTCATAGAATTGGCCTCAGCCCATCAATCCAGCCTGTCCAGATCCCTCTGTAGACCCTTCCTACCCTCAAGCAGATCGACACTCCTACCCAGCTTGGTGTTGCCTGCAAAGTTACTGACGGTGCACTCGATCCCCTCATCTAGATAATTCTTAAATATATTAAACAGAACTGGCCCCAAAACTGAACCCTGGGGAACACCAATTGTGATTGGCCACCAGCTGGATTTAATTAATTCGCCACAATCCTCTGGGCTCAGCCACCCAGCCAGTTATTTACCCAGCAAAGAGTACACCTGTCCAAGCCATGAGAACACAGTTTCTCCAGGGCAGTGCTGTGGGAGATGGTGCCAAGGGCTTTACTGAAGTCCAGGCAGATGACATCCACAGCCTTTCCCTTGTCCACTAAGGAGGTCACCTTGTCATAGAAGGAGATCAGGTTGGTCAAGCAGGACATACCTTTTATAAACCCATGCTGGCTGGGCCTGATCCCCTAGTTGTCCTGTATGTGCTACGTGATGGCACTCAAGATGATCTGCTCCATAACCTTCCCTGGTCCCAAGGTCAGACTGACAGGCCTGTAGTTCCCTGGATCTTCCTTCTGGCCCTTTTTGTAGATGGGCGTCACATTTGCTATCCTCCAGTTAACTGGCACATCTCTGGTTAACAGGGCAGCTAAAAAAGTGGCTTGGTGAGCACTTCCACCAGCTCCCTCAGTACCCTTGGATGGATCCCATGTGGCCCCATAGACTTGGTTCACTCACCAGCTTTGTCAGGAAGTTAACTTCCACGCACTCCAGGAACCTCCTAGACTGTTTCCTCTCTGCTGTATTGTATTTCCAACAGGCATCTGGTAAGTTGAAGTCCCCCATGAGAACAAGGTCTTGTGATTGTGAGTCTTCTCCCACCTGCTTCTAGAATATTTCTTCTGCTCTTCATCCTGGTTGGGTGGTCTATAACACACTTCCACCGTGACATTTGCCTTGTTGGCCTTCCCTCTCATTCTTACTCATAAACACTCAACACTATTGTCACCATTGCCAATCTCTAGATAATCAAAATGCTCCTTAACATACAGGGCTATCCTACTGCCTCTCCTTCCTTGCCTGTCCCTCGTGAAGAGTTTATAGCCATCCATTGCAGCACTCCAGTTATGCAAGTCATCCCATCATGTTTCTGTGATGGCAACTATATCATAGTTTCCCTGCTGCACAATGGCTTAGCCAGCTCCTCCTGTTTGCTGCCTATGCTGCATGCATTGGTGTAGATTCACTTCAGTTGGGCTATTGATGCTGCCACCTTTTTGGGGTGAGATGCCCTAATTCCTACGTGACCATTCTCAGGCACTTCCATGGTTTCTGATACAATCATAAGCCTTGTGTCTTTGCTGCTGCATGGATCTCCATCCCCTACCTCCACTGAGATGGCAGACCAAAGGACCTCACTAGCACACCATCCCTCAAACATGGGCTTGCCAACCCCCAGGCTTATCTGTAACGAGCCTTGTTTTATCCCTTTCCCCCTTCAAATCTAGTTTAAAGCTCTTTCAATGAACCCGGCCAACTCCTGTGCAAGGATCCTTTTCCAGCTTTGAGACGGGTGTAGCCCATCTGTTGCCAGCAGGCCCGGTGTTGTGTAAACCGACCTGTGATCAAAAACCCCAAAATCTGCTGGTGACACCAGGATCAGAGCCAGGTATTAATATCCTGGCTTTTCACTGTATTGGTAGCATTTCCCACATTTTAACATCTGTAAATTTAACCAGTGCGTGTTTTCCTTATAAAAATGTGGAAGAGTTCTTGACTCAGGAGAGTTTTTTGCAGAATTCAGTAAAAACAATTGGGAAATGTGGGAATGCCTGATAAGAATAATGTTTTACTGAAGTTTCCTTTTTCAGCTGGTTATATCATATGAATGACCTGAGAGAAGCAATGTAGAAATTAGGTATTTATTTATTTATTTTCTTTGTGAATGATACTGTTATATCAATGTAGATGTCCTCCAAGTTCTGTAGAGAAGCTCTAGAATGCCCATGATTTTGGATTGCATTAATTACATCCAAGTCTGTTATATTTCTATCACATCAGTTGTAGAGAATTCTCTAAGGTATATGTAAGTATCAGTAAAGAATTTCAATAGAAAGTAGAGATTTTCTTTCTGTGCTGTTATAAAATTAGTCTCCCACTAAATGTGAATGAGAGATTAATTTTGAGAGCTAAAGAGATTTATTTCTACAATTCCAGTATGTTAACAGTAGCATGCTAACTTTGATATTTTCAAGAAAGTAAACCAATTTCCCCAAATATCTGCTTATATACATTGGTACAATTTGTTAGGTTTTGTCTCTGTCAACAGCAGGCTTTCTAAAAGGTGCTTCTGAGCTTCTGCTAATAGAGAGCAAAAGGTAGACTTACTGATTAACCTTTCTCCACCCTATCTGAGTGAGAATTATTCTTTTTTCTCACCTTGTAATAGTTTTCTTGGGTACTGTTCATTAATTATGACCAAAGAATGATGTTCATATGCCATGTAATGATATTGTTACAGGATAGCTCTGCACACAAAAACTGAAATCAATGATAACAGCCTGAATTTGCCTGTATGTGGTGTTACTGGAATTGTCTATCTTCCTATCTTTTACTTATTGCTTTTCTTAAAGAAACTAAATATCTTCCTGTGACTCCTTGCTAACAAACCTCATGAAAAGCAAGCTCCATGTACCTATTCACATACACAGTAGGTTATTAACTCTCACTAAGGGAGAAGAGAGATGCTTACCGTAGTTTAGTCTAAGCGGATAATAGGAAAACCTGCAGGAATCTGTATGTTACTCTGAGAAGCTACAATAAAGGAGTTTTGATCCTGTATTAACCTCTGTGATTGCATCTATGTCTGCTTTCTAAGGGGTTCCTCATCTCAGTGAACTGGCTTGAACCTTTGTACAAGTTCACTGATCAAAAACAAAGTACCAGAAATAAGTTAGAACAGCAGTATGACACACTCAAACTTCAAGCCATAGAAGTTTAGAATAAACAGCTTTCCCAGAGCTCAACATTCTTGGTAGCAACAATATGCATGGACATATGATGTATACACACAGAACAATAAATAAGTGGTTTCCATGGTATTTTTATTAAAAAAAAAACACTTCAATGAAGTAGTATATAATTAGAAAGTCTGACACTGTAGTCATCTTAACAATTTCATAATTAATTTCAATGTAGTTTTAGAAATAAAATTATTATATCCAGTGTTCCTTTTCTGTGCTTTAGTATTTACTGGTTAATATGAAATCATCAGATTGGAAAGAAAATCCAAAGGGAGGGCAGAAAACAAGATTGCACTATGCACAAATTATAAAAATGAATACATTTTGGATAAAGTGTAGCTCTCAGAGATGAAACAGTAATATCTGTTTCTCTGTTTTTAAGAAAATGGTCAGAGACAGAAGGTCAGATTTTTCTTGTGGTGGCAGGGTAATCAGATTTTGTAAATACTGGTGTGGAACACCTCCAAAATAAAGGAGATAATAAAAAGTCTGACAAACATTAGGAAGCAAAAGAAAGATTTTGTTTGTTTCAGACAGAACTAAGCTATCTTATTTAATTTACAACACTTATTTCTGTTTCAGTAAACCTGAGATTGCATTTTACAGAATCACAGGATGGCTGAGCTCGGAAAGGACCTCTTGACATCACCTGGTCCAAACCCCCTGTTTAAACATTGTTAGCTACAGCATGTTACCACAATCATGTCCAGTCAGATTTTTAATATCTCCCTAGATGGAGACTCCACCATTTCTCTGGACAACCTGTTCCAGTATGCAAGCACCCTCACACTCAAAAAAGAGCTTCCTTGTGTTCAGGCGGAAATTAACTTCATTTAATTTGAGCCCATTGCCTCTGGTCCTATCGCTGGGCATCACTGAAAAGAGTCTGGCTCCATCTTCTTTACACTCTCCCATCAAGTACTAATGCTCATGAATAAGATCCCCATGAACCTTCTCTTCTACAAACTGAGCAGTTCCACCTCTCTCAGCATCTTCTTAACGTGAAAGATGCTCCAGACCCTTAACCATCTTCATGTCCCTGTGCTGGACGTGGTCATAGCCCAGTGTGTCCATGTCTCTCTTATGCCATGGAACCTAAAACTGGACCCAGTACTCCAGATGTGGCTTCACCAGGACAGAGGAGAGAGCAAGGATCATCTCCCACTGGCAACATTCCTCCTAATGCAGCCCAGGAGGTTGTTGATCTTTTTGGCAGTGAGGGCGTGTTGCTGGATGCTGGTCAGTTTGCTGCCCACCAGGACTCCCAGGTCCCTCTCTACAAAGCTACTTTCCAACCAGTCAGGTGCCAGGGTGAACTGGTGCAAGACTTGGCATTTCCCTTCATGAGGTTCCTCTGTACCCAGTTCTCCATCTTGTTGAGGTCCATCTGAATGTCATCACACTTACCTGGTGTATCAACTACTCCTCCCAGTTTTGTATCATCTGTGAACGTGCTGAGGATGCACTCTTGACCTATAGTAATTAATGAAGGACCTGTTCTCAACCCCTGGGGTATACCACTGGTGATTGGGTTTCAGCTGAACTTTGTGCCCAGCCTTCCAGCTAGTTTTCAATCTACTTCACTATCCATTTATATAATCCAACTCATTTATTTAATGTAACCCAACTTACTTCTCTATCTCGTTTGGACAATTACCATAAGATTCCAAACAAATAAATATAATGATAAACTGCTTGGGTAGCAGAGGAATTTATCTGTGGAGATGTAATTTGAGAGAACTTGAAAGGAATATGTAATGAATACCTGAGGGTTAGAAAAGAGATGTAAGGCAATAAAATAACTCAGAGTAAGAAAAAGTCTTTCTGACTTACAGAAAGGCATTTTGGCAAAGTATAGTTATAAAGGTAGCAAATTATAGTGACAAATTACAGTGGCAAGAAGTCAGTGATATATAATTGATAAAAGGTAAATATCAGTGGATTAGAGGTAGACAAGTACAAGGAACATAAGGCCCAAAGACTCATTGGGCATTGCTATGTTACCAAAATATGATACTGATTTTTTTGTTTTATATAGTCAGATCTCTCTTTTTTTAAGAACTTTTTTTTCAGGAGTTCCAACAAAAGAGCTACTGTGCATTGTAAATTATACCTGCACAGTAGATTTGTCACTAGTTATTCTGTAAATGCACAGAGAAAACTGAATGCCCAGAGTGTGATTTCATGCATATTTTTTCTTCTCTGGGCCAGAAAAACCCCTAAATTGAACTCAAATCTGAGAGAGATTTTAAGATACTTCATGGATGTTTGGGACTCCAAACCTGTGGAAAAAAAATAGAATAAAAATAAATTTGAAGAGACAGACATCAGTAACTCTGAGCAGCAGAGGAAAGATGAAGTTGTTTAGGTATATATTTCTGAAGGAATGCAGCAATATGATGCGATAGGTGTAATGACTTCATTTGCCTTTAAATAATACCTTTGCTACCTATGACTTTATTGGTCAATGATAGGGAAAAAGAAGCTATGACATGACGATAGCATGGTTAAAACACAGCTCCAAATAGTAAAGGTTAAATATAGCTGTCGATGTATGACTAGTAGTGAGCCGAATCGTTCTCCAGACCCTTCTAACTGTATTGACTAGGTGTCCATTGATTACACTGACAGCTTAGAATTTTGAGGCTTTTTCCTCCACATATGTTCTAGACACACGAATACAATAAAGAAGAAATGTATCAGCTGAGGTCAGGAGTTAAACAGTCAGTGGAAGAATGGCTGAAAGAGCTTTGAGATCACTGTGGTGTCATAACAGCTGGGCTGTACAGTTAAAAAAAAAAAAGTTTTGCAGCTCTGTCTCATAAGACTGATCATTTGCTTTATTCCCTTCTACCAAGAGTTGTTCCATTTGTTTTGTTTAAAGAAGTATTTTTTCTTAAGTCTGACAGATGCATAGATAGAGTCTACTAATGCAGCTCTGCCCTCAGCAGTTGAACGGTTTCTCAAGCCATGCACCATCAGGCTGATGTGAACTGACAGTACTTACACCCAGGTGTCATTGTCTAACATGCCTGTTGACAAAAAATGTGGCTTGACAGATCTTATTGTTCTGTTTCACCTCTCCATGTAGCGTTCCTTTTCTTAACAGGAAATGTTAACGGGCTATTCATTTAGTATGTAAAAAGTTCATGTTCGTGACGGCCTCCTGTGTGCCTGTAGATCCTCATGATTTCTGCATGTAGACTCATCTGGCCTCCCTAGATACTTCCTGTTCCTTCTCTATGAGGCTCTTGGCTATACTACAACCCTGAAAAATGATGGGATTTTTTTTTTTTTTTTTTTTTTTTTGTCTAGTACAATTTCTAGATGATGGAATGAAGGGTTCAGGAACATGGTACATTTCTGAAATAGCTGATTAACTGGTAATTTCTGGCAAATTAAGAATTCACTATATGACTAAAAAATTACAAATATTTTGATTGTCAACAAATAGAAATCAGAAGCCTGCCAAAATTTTATTTCTAATGAGTCAGAAATGGTACATAAGGCTCAAATAGTTCAGAAGTAAATTTTGCTTTGTTGCTTAATTTCAAATTTATCAATTCAAGCTATAAGTGCTGTATCAACAGGTGATAAACACTAGCAAGCACTGGATAAGATGCCCCTGATATTATACAAAGCAACTCATTCTGTTGTCTCTGGTAAACAAATTAGTACTCCTGTATACTAGCAGTGACATGCACAATAGTAAAACACAATAGTTATGTATAAAGCAGAAGAGAGGGAAACAGTTTAATAGAAGAATGGTTCACTGGGTGGAGCATGAATTTAATGTTTGGGTGACCAGTCTTTAAATCTGTACTCTCTTTATTTAATACATTGCATAAAACTTTCCTGCAGAATATCCTAATCTGGGAAATAAAAAGAAAAAAAAAAGTGTTTCATACCTATATGAAAACAGTAAGAAAACTTACAATCAGCAATTGAACATATGGAGATGATGTACAGCCATCCAGGGAGACATGAGACAGCACTGACAGAAGAACACTACAAATACAGTTTATGCCTAAGGTTCTTTTATTCTCTGAGCATGCAGAGCATAGTGAAAAGAGCAACATACCCTACGTGCACTTTAGACATAAAAGGATCATGAAATACAGGTTGTGGTGAGTCAGTGAAGAAGGGCAGAAAGGGACTGCATTCGTGCAATTGATGGTTTGACAATAATGTGACAAGAACCAGTGGAGAGGTAGAAAAACCTGAACTGTCAGTGACAATAACTATGCAAAGCTGAATTCCCTAAATATTATGTGACAAGTTAACAGCAACATAACAAAATGTAGCAGACAAATACACACTATCAGAGACCATCTAATGGTTGAGACAGATATAGCATGGCTGTTCAGTGATGCACATTTTGGTCATAGCAAATGTAGCTAAAGCAGACATCTGCAACACCAAGTACCACAGATGTCAGTGATAACCATATGGCATAAACTCCATGCTATTATGTACTCACAGCTAATTTACAATATAAATTATATCAATTTTATAGATTAAGTGCTGTATGTGCGGTCATGACAGAGCTGCATACAGAAGATCGAGCCAGACATGACAACAGGTAAAGAGTCATAAAATAATCACAAATTCTGATTAAATATAAGGAAAAAAAATTACTATGAAGGTAGTCAAAGACTAGAACAAGTTACCCAGGGAAGTTGTGGTATGTCTGTCCTTGGAAGCATTCAAGACTTGACTGGACACAACCTTGGGCAACTTCATCCAATTAGATCTGTTTTCAGCAGGATTTGGAGTATATGTTCTCTGGACGTCCCTCCCAACCTAAATTGTTCTATGGTTCTAATATGGAATATTTTTAATTTCTCTGTGGTAGCACTGTTGTGGCTGTGATGATCAAAGGAGTTAATAAAACAAGCTTTGTAGAAACAGATAACATCTCTTGGCAGGAAGGGAAGCATACAAGATTCAGGGAATGCAAAATACTTTTTTAGAGCTTGTTTTTAATAGACATTTTGGATGATTTGTCAGTATTTTTACTGGTTAGATATTTGTGTTGCTTGTGCATCAACTCTCCATTGTCCAACAGTACATTACCAAGGTGGTGGATTAACCAGGCTCCAGCATGTCTGCAAGCAAAAGAAGTGCATGGAACAATTTTAACGCTCAGGTCTTGCTCTTCATGCTGGACAATGTTTATAAAGATGAATGCACTATATATGGTTCAGAATTTACATACCCATACTTTTTGCTTTATTAGGGCTGTCTCTTTCCATCATTGTCCCTCCCTTTTAACCCATAAAATCAGGAGCTGTCTGTAAAAGATAAAATATGATATATAAAAAAATTCCTAAGATGGATGCCTTGACACTAACAAGAAATCATAGAGTCAAACAAAGGAATTTTTACAAGTAACAGTCCTAAAATTTCCTTCCCTTTTAGAGTGGTGGAGATAGAAAGGGAGAAAACAGACAAGAGTGACAACAGTGATTATTAAAATAAACACATGTCACTGTAAGATGCACTTTACTTTGATTACTGTGAAGGAATAATCACTTTACTGCTTTTGTTTTCATGACCTTTGTATTGGTGTTAGCTGTCATCTTGCCAGCCTTGGACACCTCTTTCAAATAAACAACATATCTTTCTTACAATTTATGTTCACTTTCTCCTTTTGTGATTTTCCATTGTTATTAAGATTGTTTTCTGCAGATTCCTCTGTTCCAATTAGCTTGTTGTTCCAAAGGTTCTTTGCCATGTATGTGTTGGACATTTATATGAAATGCAGTACACGATAACATCTCTTTCCTTTTTAATTTGGTTTTACATTTTCTCTTTTACGTTATATCAAACCTTTCTAGTTATATATGCTAAAACATATTTCATTCTTTGCTGTATGCTGATGAAACACTGATGTGAATTACAATTATAGGAAGATTTCTGCACACCTAAAAAATAAAGAAGTTTGATTTTGGGTCTTGATTTAAAATATGAATCTGCACTGATAAAATGTTCAGATCATGATCTATACTTCGTGTTCACCCATTCAGAACTGAAGGAATTGCATATTTTAAGTATATTCATTTGAATAAACAGAACAGATATGTTGGCTAAAAGACTATAAAACCCATATTTCGTATCAACTCTTTGTCTAAATTTGGTACAGATTATCAAACTAGTAAAATTATTATGAAAAATCATAGGTCTCAGTCCCAATATACCCATTAGCACAGAAATAAGACCATGTTGTACTTATGAAATGAATATGCTGTTTGGGAAGTAGTTGGTGAAAGACTGAGGAATGTGACTTTAAACTGAAAGGCTACACTTGGAATAGTACAGCACAGCTGTTTCTCTCCTTGAGATTTTCTTTGCTTGGATAAGAAACAGACATTTTGGGTGAATTTTAAATTGTGTAAAAAAAAAAAAAATACAGTTAAGATACTATATCTCCTTCTGTGTGTTCATTTACTTTAAAGATCACTTTAAAGTAGTACAGCTCTTCTTGCTCTCCAAAAAATTTATTTATTTATTTATTTGGATAGTCAAACAGAAATATCAGGTCAAACTTTTGGTCTAGCTATTTCTTGCTAAATAAAGTTAACAGGTCTCCTATTATACGTAGGATGACCCACTAGGTTGCAAGTGGATTTCTATGGTGGGTTGACCCCAGCCAGCAGCTAAACATCCACCCTGCCTTTCACTCACTCCCCTCTCCAGGAGGATGGGAAGAAATGTAAAAGGAAAGCAAAAAGACTCGTGGATTGAGATAATGACCATTTAATAAGAAAAGCAAAAGCTGCAGAACAAAAAGAAGCAGATCCCATTGGCAGACAGATATCTAGCCACTTCCTGGGAAACAGGGCCTCAGCACGTTTAATGGCTGCTTGGGAAGACAAATGCCATAGCCACAAATGTCCCCTCTTTCCTCCTCCTTTCACTGATCTTTTATTGCTGAGCATGACGTCATGTGGTATGGACTATCCCTTTGGTCAGTTTGGGTCAGCTGTTTTGTCTATGTTCCCTCCAAGCCCACTCCCAGCTTACTTACTTTCAGGGAAGGGGAGAGAGAGAGAGAGAAAGTCTTGATGCTGTGCACTTGTGTTATGAACACCATTTCAGCCACAAATGCAACAGGCAGCATTGTACAGGTTGATATGAAGTTAACTTCACAACTTCTAATAAGAACAGTACATCTTTCATATGAAACAGGAGGATAGGCAGATCACAGAGTTATCTTCTTCACTGAAGAGGTAACTAGGAACAGAAAAAGATTACTTTGAGGTATCTCTATTTATTGGCATCACTGGGGGACAAGCCAAAGCCAAAACAGTTCAAGTTATAACTTGACATTAACTTAAGTTAACATTCCATAGGAACATAAAATATCCATTTCAAGTTCTTTTTCTTTTTTTTTTTTTCTCTCTGAGAGTGGGAAATCTTATCTGCCTTCTTAGGAAAGCTTTTCAGTTATTGTACTGTTGCAAGTAGATGAAAGAGGCTGAAGGCAGAGGATAAGATTTCCCCTATTTAAATAATGATTATTATTTCCTCTGCTGGCTGCCATGGAACACATAACTGTATTCCTCACCCACAGACTATTTGGTTTGATTTTTTAATTTCTCATCACTTTCCTTATAGAAATAGACTTCTTAGACCTGAGAGTTTTTAATTGTTTCTATTTTCCTTTAAATGTCTTCATAAAGCATCAAGAAGAATACTTGTTTGAATAGAGACAGCATTAGGCTCCTTCTAACATTAGAGAGCACACATGCTTCTCCACCTGTGCTGTGATGAGTTCCTTCAGGTGGATGGAAGAACCAGATTGTCTTCCAGAGGATTTTGATTCTCAGCATTTTTACAAATTTTCTATAACTGTATTCAGTCAGAGTTTGGAGGGGGCTGCAGGACTGGTTTCTGTAAGAAGAGATCAGGGGCTTCCCCATCTTGGACAGAGACAGTTCTAGTCAGCTCCAAAACAGAACTACCACTGGCCAAAGCTGAGCCCATCAGTGATAGACTGTGATACCATATTTAAGAAAGGGTAGAAAATGCTGCACAGCAGCTGTGAGAGAGATGAAGTGAGAAAAATGTGAGACAAACAGCTATGCAAACACCAAGGTCAGTGAAGAAGGAGGGGGAGGAGGTGCTCCAGGAGCTGGAGCAGACATTCTCTTGCAGACCGTGAGGACGACCATGGTGACACAGATATCCATCCTGCAGCCCATGGAGGACCCCGTGCGGGAACCAATGGACATACCCTGAAGGAAGTTGCGGTCCATGGAGGGCCCATGCAGGAGCAGGCTCCTGGTAGAAACTGCAGCTTGAGTAGAGGAGCCCACACAGGAGCAGGTTTTCTGGCAGGACCTGTGACCCCTGGCAGACCCACGCTGGAGCAGTCTGTTCCTGAAGGACTGCACCCCATGGACGGGACACATGCTGGAGCAGTTCTTGGAGGACTGTATCCCATGGAGGGGCCCCATGCTGGAGCTGGGGAATAGCATGAGGAGGAAGGAAAGGCAGACTGTTTTGAACTGTCCACAACCCCCATTCCCCATCCCCCTGCGCCACTCATGGGAAATAAAGTAGAAGAATTGGGAGTGAAGCTGAGCCTGGGAAGAAGGGGTGGGAGGAAGGTGGTTTTAAACTTATTTTTATCTCTTGTTATCCAACTCTGATATTAAATGGCACTAAATTAAATTGATCTCCCCTAAGTCAAGTCTGTTTTGCCCATGACGGTGACTGGTAAGTAATCTCCCTGTCCTTACAGTGACCTGTGACCTTTTCATCTTGTTTTCTCCCCCTGTCCTACTGAGGACAGAGAGATAGCAGCTTGGTGGGTACCTGGCAGCCAGCAGAGCTGCCTTGTTTATAGCAACACTAACAGAGAGCAATATCATCTGAATAACACCACTGTTCTGTCCAGCACTAAAGACTATGTGGTCATTTGCGGTCATTCCTTTTAAACTCCCTGCCTTGGAAACTGCGGAAGATTAAGCAAAGAGTAGCCTCAGGTTGGCTGCTCAAGTCTGCTCAGTTTTAAGCCTTACCAGAGGAGTCATGTCACTGGTTTTACTCTAAAAGGCGTCACAGGCTTTACTCTAAAAGGAAACATATTTTGAATAACACCTCCTACAGCACAGATCTATCTGGTCTTCAAAATCCAAAGTTCTCTCTCAAACCAATACATTTTATTTAAAAGTCCATGTGTCATGGTTTAGCCCCAGCCAGCAACTCAGCACCACGCAGCCACTTGCTCACTCCCCCAACCCCGATGGGATGGGGGAGAGAATTGGAGGAGTAAGAGTGAGAAACACTCCTGGGTTGAGATAAGAACAGTTTAATAATTGAAATAAAGTCAAATAGTAATGATAATAATAACAAAATAACAATAATAATAACAACAACAACAACAACAACAACAACAACAACAACAACAACAACAACAACAATATCCAAAGCAAGTGATGCACAATGCAATTGCTCACCACCCGCCAACCGATACCCAGACAGCTCCCAAGCAGCCATCGCTGCTCCCCGGCCAACCCCCCCCAGTTTATATACTGAGCATGATGTCATATGGCCCTTTGGTCAGTTTGGATCAACTCTTCTGGCTGTGCCTCCTCCCAGTTTCTTGTGCAGCTGGCAGAGCATGGGAAGCTGAAAAGTCCTTGACTAGTGTAAGCAGTACTCAGCAACAACTAAAACATCAGTGTGTTATCAACATTCTTCTCCTGCTAAATCCAAAACACAGCACTATGCCTGCTACTAGGAAGAAAATTAACTCTGTCCCAGCCGAAACCAGGACACCGTAATACACTATAATTGTTCTACCTGCAATACTTAAAGGTCTTTGTGAAACTGCTTTACTAGCAAGTACAACTAACTTTTTTTTTTTCTTACAGCGCAAACTTTTTCTTTATTCCGGCAAATACTAGTGTTTGTCTGTTGGGGGTTTTTAACATCTTAAAGTGAGTAAAATTAAGGAAGATTAGGCATGTTCAGCTTGCAAAAGAAGAACGTGAAACTCAAGCATCTATTTAAATTAAACATTTTTAAAGAAACATCAGTGGAGAGGGAGAGAGAGGAATTTGGCAAAAATTACTTTCTTATTCCTGGCCACTACAGGGAAACAAATTGTCACTGTTTACCAGCACACTACCCCAAAAAAACCCAAAAGCTTACTTATTTTATATTGTCTATAAAACTATCTAAAAAGAAAAACATAAAATGCTACTTTCCAGATGCTTTACAAAAAGTTGAAATCCTAGTGTATACGAATAGTTTATTTTTTGAAGAACAAGAAGTTCACCTTTGAAGTCATTCTTCATGATTATTAAGAATGTAAAATGAAATATTAGTGAATAATTATTTGCTAGATATTTTGATTTCTCAACACTGATCTTTTAAAAATTCATTAGAAATTACCTTTTTTTTTCCTCTAGTAAGTAAAAATGAATAAACCATGTAATTTTAAAAGTAGCTTATGACATGAAGGAATCTGTCATCATTTCATTTACACAGAGGTTTTTGTTCACCAAAGCAAGTGGAAAACAGCATCAACCTTTGTAACTGCTGATAAAGAAGTTTGTCTATATCTAGATTTCTATAAAGCTTTTTCTTGTGCTATTTTTTTCTTCAAGTCTATTAAGGATAACAAACATCACTATGAAAACACAGTTTCTGGTGGTATTTGTCTTTAATAATATAAACAAATTGCTGTCCACTCCCATCTCCACTACAGGGTCTTTTCAGCAGTACTCCACTGGGAGCTACTAGACCTTCTTTTGGTGTCAAAGGTGATTGTGACCTTAACCAATTTACAATTCTCCATGCTATTACTTTCTCCTCTTTACGTATTCTTTCTTTTCCTTACTATTGTCTCAGCATCTACACTGTTTCTTTGTTTTCTGATTGTATTCACATCAATATCTGTATTTCATTAAACCTCTGTGCCTCTGTGGTTTTTGCATTACTATACAAATAGTTCAAATATTGATCTTTCATCAAATTTTGTAAAGTAAGCTTTCCTTAAACAATACCAGTAATCTTGACTATTGTTCTTGTCATAATCTTTTTATTACCTGTCCTGGTTTCAGCTGGGATGGAGTTAATTTTCTTCCTAGTAGCAGGCATAGTGCTGCATTTTGGATTTAGCAGGAGAAGAATGTTGATAACACACTGATGTTTTAGTTGTTGCTGAGTACTGCTTATGCTAGTCAAGGACTTTTCAGCTTCCCATGCTCTGCCAGGTGCACAAGAAACTGGGAGGGGGCACAGCCAGGATAGTTGATCCAAACTGACCAAAGGGCTATTCCATACCATATGACATCATGCTCAGTATAGAAACTGGGGGGGGTGGGGGTGGGGTTGGCTGGGGAGCAGCGATCGCTGCTCGGGAACTGTCTGAGTATCGGTTGGTGGGTGGTGAGCAATTGCATTGTGCATCACTTGCTTTGGATATTGTTGTTATTATTATTATATTGTTATTATTATCATTACTATTTGACTTTATTTCAATTATTAAACTGTTCTTATCTCACCCCAGGAGTGTTTCTCACTCTGACTCCTCCAATTCTCTCCCCCATCCCATCGGGGTAGGGGGAGTGAGCGAGCAGCTGCGTGGTGCTTAGTTGCTGGCTGGAGCAAAACCATGACATTACCAATGATCAGTTTCATTTGTTTTCCTATTACTGTATTCTCTTTTAACTTACTAACAGGGAGTTAACATGGAGTTGGCTTTGTTTTTGTTTCATATTGTAACAAGGCATAACATTTATAGCAGTTCTGACAGCTCTTTTAGATGATTGGTATCAAGTTAGAGTTCTCCAGTCAGAGTCCTTTCCCACTACTGGTCTTCAAAAGCTTTGTCTTACTGTTCTCTCTTTCCTTAATAAAACAGTTTTCAGACTTTGCAGATCACTTACCCTCCATTTCAGTAGCAAATCTAGACCTTTTCTACCTCTATTCTTTTAATGGCCCCTTTTCCCCTCTGAAGGTTTCCTACATCACCACTCACTGATCTTCCTCAGTGCCCTCATTCTGAACTTCACTCTTCTTAACTGGATGAGTCCTTTTTATATTCTTTGCCTGCAAACTTATTCTTTCTAAACTTCAACAAACCTGCTGTAAGCTCAGTTAAGCTCAACCCTCTTGGCCATGAGTAGCGATGGTGGCAGCCACTCTTCAGTAGAGACTTCCTGCACCACTTTATTGCCTTATTCATTGTTTGTACTTCTCATGCATACCTCAGAAGACTCTGAACTGCAGGTTTCCTCAAGGCTTTCCCTTTGATAACAAACTGCTTTCGTTCCCTACCTACACAAAAATCTTGTGTGGCAATAACTTCTTGCAGCCTTTGTTACTGACTACTTTGGTACTCTGAAAAAGAGCTTGCACAATCCTACATATTATTTGCCGCAGTTCATAACCATAACTTCACCATTTTACAGAGGAAGAAGGAAAGATCAGAAAAGAAAACAGCTCTTGCCTAGTCAGTTGACCAACACAGAGCCTGCCACAATTCAGATCTTTCCTAGTGTCTATATCTATGTCAGGAAAAGTCCTACTGATGCTTCTTTGTAAGGAGCCTCTGATAATGTAGGCCTACATCTTTGTTTTCAGGTACAAATGTTGGTTTTATCTACCATTTCTCTTTCAGTTTACAGATAATTCTTTTTTCTGGTTTCTTACATGTCATCTTTATTCTCTCTTAGATCCCACACTATCTCTCTTTTGTCTTCCTTGCTCTTAAACTGGTTAACTTTCTGTGGTCACTTTTTAAAAGTCTCATGGCTATCTCTTGACTCCTTCATTGTACATGGACTTTGACTAAAAATTTTAAAGTGTTGCCACTTTGCAGAGATGCATACTCAGATTCCACATTCTTGCAAATTACTAACATTATTCAGTTTCGTATAATGAATATTTGTATGCCTCATACTGATTGATGTGTTCATGGCAAGATTTAGTGATGGATTAGACATAATTGGGACAGATGGACTCCTTCAGCATGTATCTTCACTTCACATATGGTCTGAATTCAAATTATGAAAAAATTAATTTATACTGCCATTTATACTGAAAAAATTATCCTTAAAATAATTTTTTAAAAAGAGAAATGGTTTTACTGATTCATAGAATGAAATGTGGATGAATAATCCAGATTTTTCTCTAATATCTTATCAGAATACTCCTTCCAATAGTGTCATAGTTGAATATTTAGTTAGCTTTATCTAACCATGAATGCTGCTCGATTCTGCTACCTATGCAATAACAAATAATTTCATTATTATATTAAAAAACAAAATAAAATTATGTTAAGATTGCTAAATTAACTGCTAAAATTAGAAAATACTTGTTGGTATAGTCTTAAATTTAATGATTGTATATCAGTCAATTATGTATCAGCAAAGTGCTGATGCTAGGGAACTTCTTACCAAATGCCAAGCTCCATGTCCATTGAGATTCTAGATTTGCTTAATTAAATAGCAGTATTTACAGAAATGAACAAATTTTTCATATTTATTTGTGGAATAATCTCAGAAAAGGGAATAACCCACAAAAAGTAAAACCTCATATCATTTATGATAACCAAAGAAAGACTTCCAGTTGAAAGAAAACACTAGCCATGGGAAGCATAGCAAATTAATTATAGGCATTTCTGACTGCAGTGGCTCTAATTCTGTATAACACAAGTACAGGTCTACATGTGTTGTGTTAGTTTGGGGTTTTTTTTAATTTGACCTTTAAAAAAAGACAAATCAACATGCCAAATTGGTTTAAGATTTAAATAAAAATAGGTTACATACATTAAAGGGTTTGTATAGTTAACGTGGTAAATCTGTCCCATATCTAAAGTATATCGCCTAAAAACTGACCTGCTCTGCAGGTGCTTTAATTATACAAGATATAAAAGTAAAATCTTCTAGCAGCATGCACTTTTTATATGCAAATATTACAGAACATAATCCTCATCTGGTCTGAGAAAACTTAGTAGGTTCTCACTCCTGTTTTTGCTTAGAATGTCAGCCCAGACAGTTGCCAGTTACCATAAGCTCATGTGATACATGGGTATTTGGTCTTTGACAGGTTCATGGCTAGAAGTCTGAATTCAGTGGCTCAAACAGGTGGAACGAGGTCAAACAGGTGGATCTAGGTATTGTTTCAGATGTCTTCAGGTATTTCATCTGACCCTCCACTTACCAGTCCAGAACAATATGGGTCCCCCACCTGTGTCACATCTTCAAGCTTTGATCTTAGACACCCCAGGACATCTTAAGACCCAGTAGAAATCTATATTTAGATAACTAAATCAAGGCCAGTGAGTTCTTTCAAAGGCCAGCACCTATACCGACTATACTCCTTTTTTCCTGGCTGCTTCATCTCTTGTGAAACCCTTTCTTTCAAAGCTTGATGCAATTGTCTAAACATGACCAGTTGTGCTGCTTTTGGCTGAGATAGAGTTAATTTTCTTCATTGGTACTACTACATAGTGTAGGGTTATGTTTAGGATTTCTGCTGAAAACAGTATTGATAACACAGGGTTATTTTAGTTACTGCTGAGCAGTGCTTACACAGAGTCAAGGCCTTTGATTCCAGTTCATACCAGCATTATTTTTCTGCTCCTCACACCACCCCACCAGTGAGTAGGCTGGGGGTGCACAAGAAGTTGGGAGGCGACACAGCTGGGACAGCTGACCGCAGATGACCAAAGGGATATTCTGTACCATATGACATCATGCTCAGCATATAAAGCTGGGGGAAGAAGAAGGAAAGGGGGGGCAATTTGGAGTGATGGCATTTGTCTTCCCAAGTAACAATTATGTGTGATGGAGCCCTGCTTTTCCTGGAGGTGGCTGAACACCTGCCTGCCAATGGGAAGTGATGAATGAATTCCTTGTTTTGCTTTGCTTGTGCATGCAGCTTTTGCTTTACCTATTAAACTGTCTTTATCGTAACCCACGAGTTTTCTCACTTTTGCCCTTTTGATTCTCTCCCCCTTCCCACTGAGTGGGAGTGAACAAGTGGTTGTGTGGTACTTAGTTGCCTGCTGGGGTTAAACCATGACACCAGTGCATGTGAGATGCTATAGGGCATTTGAGAAATCCACATGAAGCTGACAATTATGCTAAGCACCTATAGAAGACCATATGGAGCCGCAACAGAGGAAATGTGAGATATCCCACACAAACACTGAAGACTTGATTTTAGGCAGGTTTATTAAATCCTAGTTGTATAGCCTTTCTTCTATGGTACAAATGAAGCCTGGGCTTTGATTCAGTTGCCTAAACAGAGGATTATAGCATCATTTGAAATATCTTAGGATGGTCCATATATTTTCAGCTACTCCTCTAGAAAGGTACAGTTACCTCGTAAATCAAATATTATATGTCAGCCTTGTAGATGTCCCAGATATTCTAGGATATTTCAAATAACGCTAGATGGGGGGGGATAGGGGTAAATGAATTGAGCCATTAGGGACTGGGCTTTCAATTATTTCAGAAAGTAGTAATATAAACATTAGGTACTAAAATCTTAATTCTAAAGGCTCTATAACAATCTAACCAGTTGCATCTTAGAGATACATTTTTTATCATATAATGTAATTATAGTAAAATTCATGCTTGCTCTATACAATCCCACTCCAGCTGAAGCAATATGTGTTTTCTGTTTGTAACTTTTATCTAACTATTCACATTAATATCAATATCAATACAGAATATTTATTTTAGGGATAATAGAAATGATTAGTGTAAAAAGCCTTTAAATAATTCAAATATATTAATATAAATAAAATAAATATATTAGTCCTGTCAAATATTTGTAGAAGTATAGGAAGTAACTCTGGAATATAAACAAAAAAAAAGTGTAATTTTCTAAGTCCGACAATCTTATTGAGATACATGTTTTAATTTTCATGTTAAAAGATTATTATTCTTCATCTTATACAATCTTTAAAATAGTCTATGATTTCCAGTTGGTAGATTTTATAGCACAGATATATTTCTTTACACTGTAACCAGGAGGTCAATATCAAAAACGTGATCTGACTTTGAAGCAGAATGAAGCAAAGAGTCAAAATGAGTCTCACAATGATAAGGGAAAAGATATGGGGTTTTACTGTTAGTACTAGGTATATTTTTCCTTTATTAGTTTTTTTTTTCTAAATTCATGGATGTGGACTGAGAACCTAAGTATAGTAGAGAAGGATGTAGATGTTATGCATTTAAAAAAGCCCCCCTGGTTTCTGCATTTTAGCTATAGAGGTATGTCACAGGGGTGTCTAGTTTTGATGTATTTTAAAGTACTTTGAATACATAATAAATTGGGCATTTTAAAATTGTGACCAGTATGCTGGCTGCATTAAGAGAATCTGTTCACATTAGGCATATGCAACCACTGTGAATTAAATCACTTACTGCATCTTTGATGTATATCAAAAACATCTTATGAGATTCATTTAAACAGTAGTCTTTGAAAAGCATTTAGGAAAATGCTTCACTGTAGCTCTTGTATCTTGGTGTGGATTTTAATATTATAAACTACTTCACATAGAAAAGTTTTTAGATTCCTTTTTCAATGTTCCTAAAATATTACCAGTCACACAGATATTGTTTTGTTTAAACAGCGAGGTAAAACAACACCTCATTTGCAGATTAAACTCCTATTGACCTTCTAAATTGTTAATGAACCTTCTTTCTTCTGCAGTCCAGGCCTCACCTACCTTGAATTTGATCCTTGAAAGTTATAAGATGCACACTTTTGGAGAAAGTTAACATTTTGGGTAAGCCTGTGTTTTTGATTGGAATGATAGTAAAGCATAGAGACCTCAGCAGTGGTGTTTTCAGGTAAGATGTCAATATTGTCACCCAGGAAGTGTAACTCATCCGATCTATTTACTTCTCAGTCTCAAGAGATTTTCCTATAACCCAAAAGTTCAGAGTAAATACTAGCCTAAGGTGTAACTTGGTCAAGAATGCTTCCTAACCCTTTCTTTTTGAAGCTGTGTTGCTGAAGAATCTAGAAGTCAAAGGAGGAAGGTGTCATGAGACTTTGGTCTCTGCTCCAAAGACTGTTTAGAATGATTTTGCAATATAGTCTAGGAAAGAGATCTTCTCCCTCTATAGAGTGTTCAGTTCATAGGCCTTCATATTTTAAGTACACTATGTATTCTCTGGTGGTAGTTAAGTTCCCTAAACAGTCAATAAAGACAGAGAGGTCAAGATTGTATTCTGAAAGTCAGTGGAGGATGGTAGATTTCTCCTTCACTCTACAGGGAATCTTGGAACATATCTGAAATAACCTTAAATTTACATACCAAGAGGATAAAATCACAGAATCACAGAATAGTTGAGCTTGGAAGGGACCTCTTGAGATCACCTGGTCCAAAACCCCTGTTTAAACATTGTTAGCTACAGCATGTTACCACAATCATGTCCAGTCAGATTTTTAATATCTCCCTAGATGGAGACTCCACCATTTCTCTGGACAACCTGTTCCAGTATGCAAGCACCCTCACACTCAAAAAAGAGCATCCTTGTGTTCAGGCGGAAATTAACTTCATTTAATTTGGGCCCATTGCCTCTGGTCCTATCGCTGGGCATCACTGAAAAGAGTCTGGCTCCATCTTCTTTACACTCTCCCATCAAATATTAATGCTCATGAATAAGATCCCCATGAGCTTTCTCTTCTACAAACTGAGCAGTTCCACCTCTCTCAGCATCTTGAGATTGAGAGCAGCCTTGCAAAGAAGGACTTGGGGGTACTGGTAGATGAAAAGCTGGACATGAGCCGGCAATGCGCGCTTGCAGCCCAGAAAGCCAACCGTATCCTGGGCTGCATCAAAAGAAGCGTGGCCAGCAGGTCGAGGGAGGTGATTCTGCCCCTCTACTCTGCTCTGGTGAGACCTCATCTGGAGCACTGCGTCCAGCTCTGGGGCCTTCAGCACAAGAAGGACATGGACCTGCAGGAGCGGGTCCAGAAGAGGGCCACCAAAATGATCTGAGGGCTGGAGGACCTCTCCTATGAGGCCAGGCTGAGAGAGTTGGGATTGTTCAGCCTAGAGAAGAGAAGGCTGCAAGGAGACCTTATTGCGACCTTCCAATACTTAAAGGGGGCCTATAGGAAAGATGGGGAGAATCTTTTTAGTAAGGCCTGTTGTAACAGGACAAGGAATAATGGATTTAAACTAAAGAAGAATAGATTTAGACTAGACATAAGACAGAAATTTTCTACAATGAGGGTGGTGAAACACTGGAACAGGTTTCCCAGAGAGGTGGTAGAGGCCCCATCCCTGGCAACATTCAAGGTCAGGTTGGATGGGGCTCTGAGCAACCTGATCTGGTTAAAGCTGTCCCTGCTCACTGCAGGGGGTTGGGCTAGATGACCTCTAAAGGTCCCTTCCAACCCAAAGCATTCTATGATTCTATGATTCTATGATTCTATGATTCTATGATTCTATGATTCATGTCAATGAACACAACTGTGAGCCTTACAGTTCAGCCAGTTTTCAACCCACCTCACTGTCCACTTATGTAGCTGATACTTAATCAGCTTGTCTATGACCATGTTTAGAGACAGAGTGTGAAAAGCCTTATTAAAGTTGAAGTGGACAACATCCACTGCTCTCCGTCATCCACGAAGCCATTCATTTCACTGTAGAAAGCTATCAAATTGGTTAAACATGACTCCAGGGTTAGTGTTACAGTTAAGTGAAAGAGAGAGCCTAGACATGCAGATGGCATGGACCTGGAATTGGGTAGCCAAGGGAAAGTTAGGCCAGCCAAGTGATCTATACTGAGAGGAAGATGGTGGTGTGGGCCAGACATGGGTTTCTTAGTCCCAGCCTGAGACAGCAAGTAGGATAAGGGTTGTGGTTGGGGTAGGGTACAACAGACGAGAAAGCCTAGATGTGTGGTTGGAGTGGGGCTGCAATTGGAAAACCAAAGAAAAGCTAGGGTAGCCAAGAAAATGTGTGCTGAGAGAAAATTTGGGGGGTGGGTCAAAGGTGGAGGTCTTAGTCCTAGCCTGAGCCAGAAAGTAAAGTTAACGTTAGGGTTAAAATTAGGGTTCATCAAAACAGAAATCCTGGATGTGCTTTTGCCATGGGGCTAGAATTGTGTGGCCAAAGAAAGTTAGGGCAGCCAAAAGATGCATGCTGAGAAGTTTGTGGTGTGGGCCAGAGATGATTTCCCCTTCAGAAATCATTGCTCTTTACTCCCAATCAACTTCTTGTCTTTCATGTGTCTTAAAATTGTTTACAAGATAGTTGTTCCGTCACCTTTCCTAGGAACTAAGGTGAGAATGACCAGGCTATAGGTCCCTGGGTCCTCTTTCTTGCTCTTCTTGTTGATAGGAGTGACATTTGCTAACTTCCTGTTCTCAGGAATCTCCCCCAGTTGCCACAACCTCACAGTGAAATCAACCAGGTTCATCAGCATTCATGGGTGCATCTCGTGAGGTGCCATGGAATTGTGCATGTCCAGTTTGTTTGAACATTTAACGACCTTAACTTCTTCCCGCAAGGGGAAGTCTTCCTTCCCTGGAATTCCCCTCAAGGACCTAGGATTCCTGAAGGCAAATCTTACCAATAAAGAAGGCATTCAGTACCTCAACATTTTCATGTCTGGTGTCCCCAGGCTCCCTGTCCTGTTCTTCAACAGGTCCATAATCTCCATAAACTTTCTTTTGTTGTTGTAGTTGTAGAATCCTTCTTGCTGTCCTTGACTATTCTTAAAACACTTTATGCCTTGCTGTTATATTAGTGAACCTTCTCCTTTTTCTGCTCCCACATTTTTTCTTCAGTTCTTACATACCTAGACAGCAAAAGGAATATTCTTAAAATGGAGATCACCTATTCTGAAAATTGTGGCCAGTAGCAGTACACAAATACATAATTTCGGGATTTTTTCATGTGGACAAAAATGTCTGAAAACCTTTGTCTTTGCCTTTGCCTTTGTCTTTGCTTTCATTCTCTTTCCTTCATAATTTCTTTCTTTTTTTTTTTTTTTTTTTTTTTTCAGATAAATTAGCCTGAGGCAGAGGCTCAGCATGGAAAATTTCAATCACTTTATTAAAATTTGGGAAAGTTACAAACAGCTGCCTGGGATGTATTTTTATTGAATTCATAGGTTGATAGAAAAGGCAAAGTGTCATCCTGTAAAATTTTGAGTCTTAACATCTATGTCACACCGTAAAACATAAATGATCGCTGTGAGATCAGATGCTATTTTAAAGTCTGATTTATCAGTACTACTTAAAGTAATTTTACACAGTGTTATATATATCCAAATAATGTATTAAAAGCTTCAATAAAGGTCTTGTACTCAGATTTATACTTAATTTATACTCTTCTATATATTTTTATTGTACACTAGAAAAAACAACCAGGCAGCTACTGTTGCCTGCTATATGTCTTCTGAAAATATATAGGATAACAGTCCTAATATAGGAAGATGAAGTCCTCATTTTCTTTACTTTATATGACAGCTGAGGAAATCCACTGCATTTCTGAGCAGGTGTTTTCTATTTGTCAGTCTGAAAAAAAATTATCTTTAGTAAGCTTTGCTTTGTCACTCTCAAGCAATCAGAGAAAGAACCAACACAAAAGGTGTTCACAAGCTGCTTTCTATCACCATAGACTTTGTTTTTTCTATTGCCACTGGTATGTGATGAACCGAACTACAAATACCTGTCTTATTTTCAGAAAAGACAGAATTACAATTACAGGTAGACAGAAACAACATGTATGCCTCTCAGGGTTTGGCTTTGCTTGCTTTCTTTTAGCTTAGTGTTTGCTGTAGTAAAGACAAATATTTGAAGATCTTTGATGCAATAAAAAGTTTCAAAATATGAATAATTTGTCAAGAGGTTACTTTTTTGCTTATTTGTTTATACTTTATTATTTACTTATAACTGAAGGTACACACAATATCATCCAGTATGTTATCATTGTAAAAGGCAAACATCAGTCAAACTGGAAATCCATTTGTTCATTGTGGACCGTGCAGCTGTACAAAAGAAATAATGAAGACTCCATTAGAAGAAGTCTCCTCAAACTCATAGGATTATTTTACTGATATGGAAAACCTGACATGATTCCAGATTTTACTGGGAAGGATGTGGAAATGGGACTGCATGTTACTACTGTAATGACAGTGTAAAAGATTAATACTGGATAGTTTTTTCAGCTGTTAAGTAGTTTGAATGATAATTAAAAATATGTTGCATAAGACACTATCAACTTAACCCATGCTTTTGTTCCCTGTTTTTTCATATGCTTTCTGACAGGCAAGCTTTCATTCTTTCCCTATTTTTACTTAACCCTTCAAATTCTACCATCTTGAACCATTTTCCATAAATTTAATGTTCCATAAATGTCTTATATATCTTTCGCAAGACCGTAAACATAAGCAGTGAACAACCAAAGAAAGAAGCATAATTCTAACACTGAAGAGAGAATGTCAAGTTACACGTACAGGAAAGATGACAGATGATGACTTGATTTGTAAAATTTGTCCTATTTCTCAAAAAAAAAAAAAACCCAAAAAACCAGGACATCAGTCATCTTGCATTTAAATATTCACCTTTCAGTTAAAAACAAAAACATGTCTAAACACAAAAAGATTTTTGTTAGTATTTTCAGAAGAAAAAAGAAAAGAAAGAAAAAAATGTCTGACCAAGGAGCATCAAATATCCAAAGCCAAATGACAAATAAATGCAAATATTTTTTTTTTAATAACCCAAACTTAATTAACTAATGATGTCTTGGGCTCATTAATGTGTTTTCAGACTTACAGCTGTCTATACAGACATTGTCCTATATGTTGCTGAGTATAATATTTTAAGGTAAAGGAAGAAGACAAGCAGCAGTTTTACTTTGACAATGTATAACAGTAGGTATTATAACAAAAAAGCCAAGAGGAAATTATGCTTTTTACTAAATGATCATGTGAGCTGCTGACGGGGGATACTTTGTTAATATGATCCAGCAAGATATGTTGTGTTGAGAAAAGCAAAGTTTAAATTGGCTTCTTGGACAATCAGAAACAGTTCTGGTTGTAAAGCCTTGGTTCTGTGAAAGCTTTCACAAATATAATCCAGCCTTATTTAGACACATCTCCCCCTGGCTTTGGAGGCAAAATTTTAGTACTGGTTTGAGAAAAGAATGGAGGGAAACACACAGTGAATGAAACATCATTTAAACCTAATCTGGATTCACTAGTACTTCAACTATAAACTGATTATTTGTAAGGGGTTATTCATGCACCATTTATTTTTGAGTGAGGAATTATTGTGTCCCCAGAGAATAATCAATGAATAGAGAAAGGTTGCAGAAGTAGCACTAACGCCTGCCTAGGACTATGCTGATTTTTTTTTTTTTAAAAAAAAAAAAAAAGAAAAGTGGGAACCACAGGGAAGGAAGCTACTAAGCTGTATAACTTGATTAGGTAAAAAGAGCATTGAATGTGAAAATCCTAAACTCTTTAGCTTTGCTTTTCTGCATATAAATTAGAGATTAGGTAGGAGTAATATGAGCAGTCCCTTTGTAATACATAGGTCTAATTACAATAAATTTAGAAAAATCTGAGTGTGTAATATGCACAAAGTAGATTAAGAGTGCATGGGAATTATAAAATGTCTAGGCTTCTTTAAAGCTTCTGATGTGACAGATAAAGCTACTTCTTTGGTGGTTTTTTCTTCTTTTTTTTTTCTTTTTTCTTTATCTTCTTTTCTATGGGACACCTATGAATATGCTTGGAGTTTGTTTTTTCTTGGTTTTGTAGCAAGTGTATGAAGTTTAATGAGTAAGAACAAGCTGAAAATGGAAACAGAAAGGAATGAGAAAAGGAAAAAGACTAAATTAAATCCATGCAGTAATTTAAACTGAGATCTTTACCTAAGTGACCAAACAAAATTAAAAAAAAAAGAATCTGACATCACTGGTTCCACCATCAGTACTGACTGATCTCAAATTAATTGAGTACAAAATGTTATTTCTTCTTCTCCCAGTGAGAACTATGCTTTCATCCTAAATATGTATTATTCAGCTTTATCAAATACTATCACATCACTTTGTGATGTGCCAGTGTAAAGAAAAGTGTAGAGTCGTGTTGTCCCTCCCCGTAGCAGCATGGGAAGAAGAAGGCAACTTTTATCATCACAGTCCATTTCCTGGCTTCTCTTTGTACCCAGGCTCAGTGGACCCTCCCAGTTTTCTATGCAATCATCACAGTTTACAACTGAATAGGTGCTGGTGGTTTCAAAGGCAGTGACAAGGTCCTTGCTCTGAGTGTGTTAATGAGCAATCTGATGATCTCCTTTTTCATTATATCTGCAGTTTCACAATATAAATTATTGTACTGGCCTAAATGAAAAAGATTCAAGAGAAGTAACAAAAGTGAAACTGATCTTCAGCTTTATCTATAACATATTCAGGAGCAAATTTAGAGCAGATCTTGACTTAATCTTTAACATATACATAAGAAATTTTGAGCTGAATGAGATGAATGAACATGAATTCAGGGGTACTAATAATTTACTATTGTTACATGTATAATCAGGGGAACACTTGGGGATGTTAAATTTCAGTCTATAAAATTATGTGTCGTGGTTTAGCCCTAGCCAGCAACTAAGTACCACGCAGCCGCTCGCTCACTCCACACACACTATGCCTGCTACTAGGAAGAAAATTAACTCTATCCCAGCCGAAACCAGGACATTATGAAATAATAATGGGCAATATTGCCACAGGGAACACAAAATAGAGAAGACCCATGAAACGTGCTTGGTCATGTTTAGTCCCTGAAAGTATTGTGGTTCTGAGTAATAAATATGAAAAGAGTAAAAATCCATTTTGCAAAAATGAATAATACAATATTTGAAAATTGGTGATGTACAATATATAGGACCTGATGTGATAAGGAAAATAATATGTAGGGGACAAGTTCACTTCTAGTGGTCATTTAAAGTGAAGTGTAAAAAATTATAAGAAACATTTAATGAATCAAGAGGTCAATAAAGAGGGCTATAGTCTCTTTAAGTTACTATAAAGACAAGTTAGTGATAAAAGAAACAGACAACAATTTCACATAGATATAAGAATGTACCTTATATGCATGTAACTTATGGGTGAGTGTGTGCTACAGATCATCAGTCTAAGTCAGGCTCCAGAAGAGAGGACTTCCAGCCCATTGCTACAGAATCTTAGCTCTTCATCTCAGGGCAGTAGGTCAGCTTTGTAGCATGGTTGTTTCTAATTCATTTGGTAGTGTGATCCAAGAGCACTCACTTATTCACTGGAACATTGGGTAATTCAGGTTAGAAGTGATCCCAGGAAGTCTCTAGTCCAACCTCTGCTTGAAGCAGGGTCAGCTGTGAGGTCAGACGAGGTTGCTAGGGCTTCATCCATGTTGTGGGTTAACCTGGTAGGCACCACAGAGCCGTTCGCTCACTCCCCTCCCCAGTGGGATGGGGGAGGGAATTGGGGTGGGGGAAGAGGTAAAATTCTTGCATTGAGATAAACACAGTTTAATAGGACAGAAAAGGAAGGTAAAATAATAATAAATAATAATATACAAAATAAGTCATGCACAATGCAATTGCTCACCACAATGAAATTGCTCACCACAATGCAATTGCTCACCACCCACTGACCGATGCCCAGCCGGTCCCCGAGCAGCAGTTCTCAGCCCCCTGGCCAACTCCATCCAGTTTATATACTGAACATGATGTCATATGGCATGGAATAGCCTTTTGGACAGTTTGGATCAGCTGTCCTGGCTGTGCCCCCTCCCAGTTTCTTGTGCACCTGGCAGAGCATGGGAAGCTGAAAAAGTCCTTGACTTGTGTAAGCACTACTTGGCAACAACTAAAACATCAGTGTGTTATCAGTTATTCTCAAAGTAAATCCAAAACACAGCACTATGCCTGCTACTAGGAAGAAAATTAACTCTATCCCAGCCAAAACCAAGACAGTATCCACCCCTTATTCTATACCATCTACGTCATGTCCAGATCCTACACTTTCCAATACATTCCAATTAATCACCACCATTTTTCCTGTCTTTTGATAGATATACAGAGATATAATTCCCTTAGTCTGTGGACCATCCCTCTAAAATGTCCATTGAGTTCATTTAGTCCATGTCTTTGGATTCCCTCTGTCATAACAGGCTTTCAGGACAGGAGAGATGATGTCTCATATTGGATTGTTGCATGTTGAAGCCAGTTCTGGTTCCATCACTGCTGTATTTTGCTCGGTTTCATCAAAGTTTATTCTTCATTAATCTGGGTGATTCTTATTGTGATGCTGTTGATATGGCATATAGAAACTATAGAAGTGATGTTATACAATATTATATAGCAATTAACATCATACCATTCAGTTCATTGGGTATTTTCACCCCAAAATCAAATCCCCTTGAGGTACACATCAGACTTCCCTATCTTCCCACATCACCCACCAAGTGCACCCAGGTCCATGAGCAAAAGCAATCCAGCAAATGGGTTTGCCTTTGTCTGAGGCAGGACTAACCCAGACTGTCTTCCCCAGCACATTTCTTACATGCACTGCACGGATTTTATCCCCCTCTACAGTATGTAGAATTTTTGATTGGGCAGGGCCAGCTTGATTGGCAGATCCCCTAGTGTTGTCTCACAAAGCGAGTTCATTATCCGGTGTGCAACAATCCAATCCACACACTGAGTCAAGATATTGATTTTATTTCATTTCTGCACAGAGATGGGTGCTAGGTGTTAATTCCACAAAGCTAGCACACTGAATGTGACTTTCTGAGCCTTATTTGTACACAAAACTTACAGAGTTAGTAATTATCCTTTTTACAATGATTGGTTAGTAATTACCACCCTATCTGCTATTGGTCAAATCTAATTAGTCTTGTTTGCTATGTAAATTAGCACACATGCTCCTTACGGGGTGTGGGGGGGAAATCCTTTTGGTCCTAAACTGAGACGGTGGTTGAGATCTCCCTCTGCCAGAATTACCATTCCCCCAGTTACTCTTTTTTGGCAATCATCCAGTTTTTCCAGCACCTCCTGGGGTAGGATGTTCCCTTTTATCAGTTTCTCAGTACTTCTTCAAGGTCTATTTGCTCCAGAATGTCTTTGGTTAAAGGATAATGAATGTTTTTTCCTTCTGATTAGGGATGATTAAGTGTCCTTTACTTATCAGCTTACAAAAACATCTTGGACTGATACGATGTTAGTTAAGTTTCAGAGTTAGCCTTCAACGCTAGTGTTGACTAACCAGGTGGCTTTTGCTAAATGTGTATCCCAACATTTAAATGTCTCACCACCATTTGTTTCCATCATTGTAATATTAATTCCTATAGTTAAAAGAAAAATAATACGTTTGTCTTCATATCTTCTCTGGATCTCTAATTCATTGGCCTCTGATGAATCCTTACAACACATACACTGAATGTCTTCAGATATTCTGATTTCTGATAACTTTCTTTGGCCTAATCCAAATTACCAGCTGCATGTTTTCTTCCTCTCAGAACAATGAGATTGAAAAAATCCCTGGTCATTACCAGCCCACACTGGAGAAGACTGCACTCAGCAATGATGTGATTCCTAACCATAGATGCGTAGTACCATTTAATGCCATAGAAACTGTTGCGTAGAGCCAGAAAGGCGTGATGCAGCATTCATAAGAAACTGGTACTGCTCCAGAGCAGCAACTTGATAACGAGGTAACACATCACAGAACATCTCAGATAATACTATGTCTGAACAATGGGATCAAGCCCATATGGCCCAGACTGTAGATTGTTTAGCCAAATTGGAGGTTATACATAGATCACTAAATGTAAGCACTGGCATGTGAGTTTGGTGTCTAAGCTCCTGTTACGGTCAGCGGAAATCTAGAATGCAGTTCAGTAGCCCATACATAAGTATCTAATACCATTTGAGATGCCCCAGGATATTTCTCCTGCCATTCATTTGCTACTTCAAAAGCATGAGCATCTTCTGAGGTCCTTACTTAAATATGCAAGCCCTATGAAGATGTCTTGGAAACTATGGGCCATATCTCATACAGCAGTAGGTACCTAAGTATGGGCAACTAAATGGATCCCTGAGGAATCTGGAGAGCTATTTTGCTGACCAAAGGCAGATATCTTTCTTAGGGTGAGATGACAAGCTCCTCTGACTCCAGTGCCTGGACTTCTTGATGAAATCCCTGAATGCTGCTGGTTTTAGCAGGAATGATCCAATCTAGGGGTCTAGCATAGGATTCAAACCCCCTGTATTTAGGATTCAAAAATTCTTCTTTTTTTTTTTGTTTAGTCATGACATCAGGTGTCACTCACATTTCAATCATAGTGATTTACTTAAAATAACAACCTAAATATTTGATTATAGAACTGGTTAAGTAAGAGGTGCTGTCTACTCCTCTTTGTGCAGGTGTGCCTCTGTGTATCTGTATGCACAGATGAATGTGCTAAACTTAAAAAGGATAATTACTGAATTGTTAATGATCAGGGAACTCACACTGATGTAGAGAGATTTATATTTCAGGATTCATAAGTGGTTTTTGTTGTTATTTTGTTGTGTTTTTTTTTTTTAATCCATTGACCACTTAAGGCAGCATAGAAATAATACTAGGAACAGCAGCCAGAAACGTCGTCTAGAATCAAGAAAAGGGTGAGCTTTAGGACTTCAATATGAATCTTATTAGGCATAGGCCCTTTTTAACAGTGTTCAGAGTACTGATTTCAATTAGGTTCAAACCTTAAATTGATTTCATATAAGAAAGAATAAACTACTGAATAGTAAAAAAAAAATAAAAAATAAAAAATTGAAGTATTAAATATTACTGAATTTTATGTTATTTCTGACACTCATTTGCTACTGTACATTTCTTAACACGTATTCACAGCTGCTTACCTGTCATGGCTTAACCCCAGCTGGCAACTAAGCAACATGCAGCCACTCACTCACTCCCCCCGCTGGGACAGGGGAGAGAACAGAAGGGTAAAATTAAGAAAAACTCATGGGTTGAGAGAAGAACAGGTTAATAATTGAAATTAATAACAACAACAACAACAACAACAGCAACAACAACAACAACAGCAATAATAATAATAATAATAATAATAATAATAATAATAATAATAATAATAATAATAATAATAATAATAATGAGAAAAGGAAAACAACAAGAGGAACAAAACCCAGGAAAAACAAGTCATGCAACCACTTACCACCCACTGACGGATGCCCAGCCAGTCCCTGAGCGGCGATCACTATCCCCCTGGCCAATTCCATCCAGTTTCTATACTTAGCATGACGTCACATGGTATGGAACATCTCTTTGGCCAGTTTGGATCAACTGTCTTAGCTGTGCCTCCTCCCAGTTTCTTGTGCACCTGGCAGAGCATGGGAAGCTGAAAAGTCCTTGACTACTATAAGCCATATCAAGGAGTTATTACTCCTCTTAGAAGAGGTTGTCCTTAGTTCTGCATGCTGAGTTAAAAACCTCAAGGCTTTAAGTGTTAGAAACAGCATAGAAAAATTAAAATAAAATTAAATAAATTAAATTGCTGCATGGTTTCAAGAACAGCAAAACTGAATGAGTTTAATTTACATGATCATTAAAAAAATGACTAAAGTTATGGGTTAATTAATAGAAAAACAAAGAGACAATGTGAAGTAGGGAGAATAAATAGGGTAAAAAAAGAAAAAAAAAAAACAGAATTGTATAATGCATAGTAACTGGAAGACATGATACAGAACACACATTCAGAAGAGGGCTTTGAACTTAACTTTCTGTGAATAACCAGTCAAGGAATTTATAGAGAGTGCCTAAATATAATTTATTTACCTTCAGGATGACAAGACAAGAAATCAGTAAAATGAAATTGTCCAGTATCTTGAAAATTCAGAGATCAAAATTAGTGAAATATTGTACACTGGGGAAAAAAGCAAAAATCTTTTGATTTGATGTGGTTTTCACACAAGTAGTTTGCAATGTGTTAAATAATTTACATACAAAAGACTAACTTTATATAATACCAAAATCCATTTTTTCTATTTCTTCTAAAATATCTTCCTTACATTTTAGTACTGCATTTAACATAGTGAATATTTATAAACCATAGGAAATTAGAACATATATACTCAAGCTGGAAATTGCTCTTGTTTTTGTTTGTGTCTGGTATAAAAATGAGTCCAGTGTCAGCACTAAACAAATCATGATGATTACTTTTGTGGGAAGTGCTGTGAGATTTTTAATGACTATGGCTGATTAGAGGCTGAAATGACAGATCATAAAAAGAGCAGAGTCTTTAAATTAGGGGGTTAGCATTTTGAGTCAGAAAAAAAAAGACAGAGAAAAACATGCACATATTTTATTGAATCTAACTTAGCCCAGCTCTGTAGTGAACACAGTGGAAGAATAAAGATGTGCTGACTATGTGATTCTGGTACTCTTTCCTACAATATACCGTATGCTATTTTTCACACACACTATCACAGACTGTCTTTTAAAACTAACAAAAGTTGAAGTTGCATATCACATCTTATGATGTGCTTGTAGTGCTAAGTTATCATAGGTAAAAAAAGTACACCAAGTTCATATAATAAACATGTTTTGTATTTTTTTAGTGTTATTGTTTTGTGGGTAAATATGCATACTACACATATATAGTCAACAGTGAATAACATACAACACCAAATGCTGTATTTATAGGTTAAAAAAAAAGAACAAGCAAGCAAGTAGTAATTTTGTCCAAGTAGAACCTCAATATCTGGTTAAAATCCCATATCTTTCTCTGTATATGTTTAAATCCTAGGAAACATTGCAAAATATTTTTGAGTAAAGAGGACACACCATGAATTATATTATTGACCAGGAATTCACTCTACACTGTTTATTTGATCTTGGTTCTCAGTGTAACTGTTTGTAAAGCAAGCACTAGGAGGAATATTTAGGAAGTGTTTAAAATGAGATATCCCTAGATAGGTTTGAAAACAGGGGTTTCTTAGAGAAGTTGTTGTAAGTATTGGCCTAAACCAGTCTCAGAATGGGTAACTTGGTAAATTGAGACCAGTCTTGGGAAACAAACAAAAAAAAGAAACCCCTTTCTTTAACTATTTTGGTTACTGAGGCACTGTATCTACTTGAGGTTTCAGGAAGAAGCTGTTATGAATAGGTGTAATCAGTGGCTCTGCTGCCACTGCTAAGCTGGCTGTCTCTGTCCTAAGGCTGTGTAGCATTTTGGACAGTGCTATTTTGATGACTACATTGACAAGGGAATGCAGCTAACAAGGTTTATTCAGACTATGCCTACCACTAAGCTAGACTGAATGTAATTATAAACACTGCCATCAAACAAAACTAAAAGATTGAATGCCTAAAAGAAAAATGCAATTTCCAACACAATGCTCCTGTTTCAGAAAGGTATGTAAATGAAACCTTGAAAAAAGTACCACACAAGAAAATATGTTCCAAACACACCACTGTTTCTGCTGCTTGATATTGCCTGCTTTCGTGATCCAGGACTTAATATGTTGACTATGTCAATACTGGCCTGGTAAGGTGTTCACCTCTATTGTATGTCTAGATTTGCTTTTGAAACTCCATTTTTGTAGCTGAAAAACAAAACAATACTTTGGACACACCCACTATTCTCAAACCATTTTCCATTAGTACTATAAATGCTAAGCTAATTTTGTTCCAGAGAACCTAAACTGACCTTAATCTATTGTCATCTTCAGCAGTATTCCTTGTGGGTCACTGCCCATCAGTTGTAGAACTCCCTTTCATAATAAATCTAACATTTTTTTTAAAAGAAGCTTAATTCCTCTCATTACAGAATTCCATTGTTTGGAGGCTGATAAATAAGTATCCTGTGGTGAAACACAGAGATTCAACAAATCTCAGAGATTCAACAAATCTCAGAGACACTTGTCCATGCTGCATGTTTGAATCTTGTAATTAAAGGAAAATTATATGACAACTAGAATGTTCTTTTCCTATTACAGTAAAACATTTGTTCTCCTATGTGACATATGGCTAACATGCTGGTAACTGACCTGAGGATTAAATAGTCATTTATACGTACACTAGCGATACTTACACCTTTATAACAAAATATGTGACAGGTGCAAGGTACATACATATCTAGCATAACAAAGGCTTGCCATCTGTTGGTATAGATATTGGAATACATAGCTATTTTCATCTAATGATTTAAATAAAAGATATGGAAGAAGATTATTTTTATTAATTGCAACAGGATATTTACATTTTCAATTTTTCCTTCCACATTTATCGTGAATAACCATTTTACTTCTTGTGTAGATACAACATACATTTTACGTCTACAGTGATTTTACCTGAAATATTCAAAGACTCTAATAACACTTGTTGATCTAGAGGCATAAAATGCAAATAGATAGTCTTGAGAACTGTTATTTCAGAAAAAATAATAAATTTAGACTCACAGGAATTATTGCTTATCACTTATTATGAGATATTACTACCCCTTTGGATTCTGATATAAACTAACTTAAAAAACCTCATATTAAATCTATCAAGAAATATTTATGTAGCAAAATTCGTAACAGCAGAAATTCTGTGACCTTAGTTCCGTGTTGACTATTTTAGTTTTGACTGTTGAAAATGTGCATAGAAATGGCTCCTGTGGAATCAGTGGAGTGACTGATGATTACTCAGGATAAGAATGGTAAACATTCAGAAGGAGTAGGAACTACAGGCAAAGAATTCTCTCATCTTTAACATAATCGGCTATTGCTAAATATTCATTGCATATTCAGTGCACAAATACTGGACTGGGGACCTCTTTTCAGGAAACATCAATGCATACAGTCCTTAATTTATCAGCCTTCTAGTCCTACCCTCCCATCGTCCCAGGGCTTGTTAGGAGAGTAGAGGCTTGGAAATTTGCTAAGAGTATGCCATCACTCCCTCACAGTCTACCTGCTTATCTTCTCAGAGAGGAGAAAGGTGTGGAGTGAAGTTGTCAACCTTTTTAGATGCAGCCCTTTTGTCTGTCTTGCCTACTGAAGTTTTTATTTTTACTTTGTATAATTTGCCTGAATGATCAGTAGGAAAGAAGAACTGCAAAGAACTATATTCTGTGACAGACTGTAGGATACCCTCCTGAGAAGCAGATACATCTATGCTGCATCTGTAAAATGAGTTTGCAAGTGGATTGATGATTGAGGATTGGTAAAGTTGTTGTCAGCATACTCCCAGATATTTTTTCTGTTTGTTACACTTGGCACTCTCTGGGACCCTGCCGAGCACGATTTGTGGGATAACGGTACCAGAGGCATTCTCAACAGGAACATGTAAAGTTACATCACATTTGGCTCCAACCATTTTTCACAGTTTCAATGCTGTCATGGTGGGAGAGCTCACATGGCTGAAGTGCTGACATGGATGCACACAGGCTTTTTAGGAAAAGTAGGACAGGAAGGCAAGGAGGGACAGTCACCCAGTATGGGAGAGTGTAGCAGGAATGCATGGAGCTCTGCCTAGGGATTGGTGATGAGCTAACTGGGAATTTGTGGGTTGGGATTAGTGGGCAGACCAAGGTGGGTCATGTTGTGGTGGGTGTCCGTTATAGACTGCCTGATGAGGAAGAAGTAGATGAAACCTTCTGCAGACAACTGGAATAAGGCTCACATTTGGAGGCACTAGTTCTCATGGGGGACTTCACCTATGGCAATATCTATTGAATGGATGGCACAGCAGGGCACAAGCAATCCAGGAGGTCTCTGTAGTTCTTGACCACAACTTCCCAACACAGGTGATTGAGGACCAACGAGGACAGGTGCTCTGCTGGACTTATAAACAAGGAAGGGCTGGTCAGGGATCTGCAGGTTGGGTCCATAGTACAGACACCCAGTAAATAATATAAACATGTGGTCTATTTCTGTTAAATATGTGCCTGAACACCCCTCCTTTTAATATGTTTTAATTAAAAAAACAACCTACAGTTACAATAATAAAATAAATCCACTGGCAAATCAACAGTTGAATATTTTAATATGGTGGACTCTGAATTTAGAAGAATGCTTTGTGGTATGATTAGATATCAGCTAAATATATTTCCTCAAAATAAATATCTTAAAAAAAAGTTTCATTCTACCTGAAATTAAGATTTAATTTGCCAAATGGCTTCCTCCCAAACAAATAAACTGAATGAAGAGGTATACAGCTGAAGCATATGGGTATGTTGCTGACATATTTATTGGTGATTTCAGAGATGATTCTCAAATTCAGTCCTGTTCTTCTCACAGAAATTTAAAACTACATCTCCTACTGGTCCTCTACACATCAGGGTAGGCTATATTCTAAGACTGACTAGCATTCTTGATCCTGACTTTATTGTTCAAGTTTATGTAAATAAATAAACTCTTACTTAAATCAAGGACTAGAATCCTTGCTGTTTCCTATATAGCTAAATAACACTGCAACCCAGACCATCATCTTTCTTTAAGTGGCACACCCTGGACACATAAAATTACAGAACACCTGATCTTCAGTCTCCTTCAGGAGGTATATGATGGCCTAATGACAGCATGCTGAGACACAGAATAGTTGATGATGTTGGAAGGCACTCTGGAATCTGTCAAGTCCAGCTCCCATGCCCAAAGCAAGGTCAGCTATAGTGGGTTGCTAATGGCTGAGTCCAGAGACTCCACAACTACCCTGGGCAACTTGCTCCAGTGCTTGACTACTGTTCTAATTAAAAAGATTTTTATGTTTAAATTAAATTTCCTGGGTTTCAGTCAGTATTCATTGCCTCTTGTCCTGTTACTGGATATCACTGGATACCTCAGAAGAATCTGGCTCCATCTTCTTTACTGTACCCCAGCCCCTCAGGTGATGAGACACTGGAACAGGTTGCCCAGAGAAGTGGATGCCTGATCACTGGAAGTGTTCAAGGTCAGGCTGGACAGGGCTTTGAGCAACCTGATCTAGTGAAAGATGTCCTGACCATGACAGAGGGGTTGGACTAGACAATCTTTAGAGGTCCCTTCCAACTCAAACCATTCTATGATTCTATGATTTATACACATTGATTAGATTATTTGGATTTGAATCACAGTAACTGAAGAGCTGGATGAGATCTGTTGCAAACAGAGCATCCAAGCCTACAATAATCTTTGCTAAAAGGAAAGAAAGGAGGAGTAAATGTCAATGTTTGCCTGTAAGCCTGAACTGACAGCAAGATGGCAAAAGATGGACAACTGTTGTAAGAGAAGAATCCAACATCAATCAATATCGCCGGTTAGTCTTCTTCAACTTGACAAGAGTGAAAACATGAATAACAAATGATCTTGATGAACATGCAGTAAAACTGTTTTTTACAAAACCATTTCTTAGAGAAGAGATTTTTCCCAGTTAAATATTTGCTGACACTAACTGGTATTTAAAATTAATTTGAAAAAAAAAAATTAGGAAATAAATATTTTAACATTAACTATAGAAATCTTGAAACAGCATATAGTCAGACCCATTGTGGAATAATTATGCAATTAATATCAAGGCCATTCTTTAAGCAAGTTACTAGACGTTTAGAATATCTTCCTTAACTATCAGTCTCAGCACAGATACCCAATACTTAATACACATATATGATCTATAAAATATGTGTCTGACCACCCCTCCACTTAATATTTTTAATAGAAAAGCAAGCTATGGTTACAATAATTAAAAAAAAATAATCACAGGTATAAAATATGTCTTTAGGAGACCTATATCCTAAAAAGGACTTTCTGTAGTTCTGCTGCTGTAGAGTAGTGTTAACTTTCAACGATACATTGCCATGTGGTGTGTGATAGGGAAAGGTCAAGGAGGGTCAAATGTAAGAAAGTAAGCTTTCCAACTGTTCATTTAAAATTAGTGTATCAAGTGGAGTAAAATAAGTAAATATTTTATAAAGAATCTTAAGGAACAAACACCTTATTGAAAATGAGAAATAACCTCTAATAATATTATTTTAATATAATTTTAAGCTGGCTGCTGAACACAACTTCTGTAACCTAGACTTTTTTTCTTTTTAATGTTGGCTGCCAATGAATTCAAGGAGAATGAGTGTTTAAAAATCAAACAGAAAGCAGCAGCTACCAAAGTAAGTGATGAACCCCAGGTCCCTGGATTATTCACTAACAGGCCCTGCCCACCCCCTAGGGCTCCCCCACCCTGCCCATGGTCCAGGACCCCATGTCAGCCTCCTGGGGCCATCAGCCCTTGCCCCCATGACACTGCAGCACTGCCCTGCCCTGCCAGCCATGGGCTCTGCTGAGCCAGGCCCACCTGTGGGCTCATGTCCCAACCTGGCCTTGGCCTGTCCCCATCCCTGGAGAGGTGTTTGATGCCCAGGGCTGGGGCTGCCTTGGTGCCCCCAGCTGCCCTGCCCCTGGCTGGGGCAGTGGGACAGGTCCTGGCTGCCAGGCCCTGCCTTGACAGACCCCTTGGGGAGACCCCCGACGCTCCCAGTAACCCAGCCCACAGGCAGCCTCCAAACCTTTCAGTGTCCTGACAGTTCAGTGAAATACTTCAGAGACCCCCCTCCAGTATGGGGGCTCAGAAAGTCTTTAGTTTCACTTTATTGCCTCCCACGAACTCTTTTATGATGGGAGTCACTGGCTTTGGGGCAGACCTGACAAGATATCTTCTTTGCTTGAAGATTCTTAGTCCAGCAGGCTTTGTTGGTCTCAAGTATGCCAAACCTCAGGTACGATCAAGACAGTTCCACTGCTATGTTTAACAAGATTTATCCCAAACCTAATGCTCAGCAAAATTCTATGCTACTTTGATTAAAACTTGAGTGAAATGGAAAAAAAAAAAAGAAAGAATACCTTTTGTAGTTAAATCTTATAATAAGAAATTCTGAGGAATCTAAAAGTTCAAACACTGTTTTGAAGAGCCAGAGGAAGTGTTACAGGTGTTTTAAAATCCATTGTTCCTGGATGTAGTGAACAAAAAAATATCAAGAATTATTAATAGAACAGAGCAGGAAATTGTTCTCACACCCTGAAAAAGTTTTCTAGGATTCATAATCCCTCATTACACAATGAAACTAAGTATCAATGTCTGATTTATTTTTTGTGTGTATTTGTGAAAACAAGATTCAAAAAGCCCTTGAAATTGGGATTATCTTCTGATAGTAGTCAACTACATTTTTTCTTTCAAAGAACTGAGTAGAGATTCTTTTTATCCAGTAATGACAGAACCCACTTTTTATGTAACAGTTAATTGGTCAGAATACTCACTTGAATGAGGGAGACACAGATCCCATAAGAATAGATCATGTATTTAGTTACACACATGAAAATGTTCTGACTGGAGATAGAGAAGACAGGACACATTAGATACTGACTACAGAGTACCCAATAGTTTAAAGAAACAGGAAAATGATGAATTTGGAAGCAAAGTTTTGCACTCAAGATGCAAGAGATTTGCTGGCCAAGTACCATCTCCTTTGGTGAGAGAAGTGGGATTCTGATAGTTACTTCTCCCTCCCTTCCCCTCTTTCTCTCTCACACACACACATTCTTCTTGTTGCAGTGGAGATGTATATAGTCCTTGGATCTTGGCATAAAGGACTAATTACTTCTTTTCTTCAATGATCTTGGGTGCTTTGCTTTTTTTATATCAATCACTTGTAAGCTTGTGTACCACAGCAAACATGACTTAGCCAGTACTATTAAAAGGCCATACCTATCAGTGCAGCATCTGAGGACTGGTCTTGGTTTGCCTTGATTCTCAGCTGGTTTTTGTTTATTTTGTCTGAGGCTGGAGGCAGAGAAAGTGTCTATTGTGCAACTTGCAAACTTCAGCTGGGCACCAGTAAAAAAGCAGCAGAATGTAATAAGAAAACACATTCAAATAAACCTCTGGAGGCTCAAAACTGATGGGAAGATGGAAGACCCCCTTAACCATGACCATCATACTCTTGACAAATATCTCAAGGTGCTGATAACGTGCTGTAACTCTCATCCTAAATCTAAAGAAAGCTGCTGACCTTTTGTCCTGGTTTCAGCTGGGACAGAGTTAATTTTCTTCCTAGTAGCTGGCATAGTGCTGTGTTTTGGATTTACTTTGAGAATAACTGATAACACACTGATGTTTTAGTTGTTGCTAAGTAGTGCTTACATTAGTCAAGGACTTTTTTTCAGCTTCCCATGCTCTGTCAGGTGCACAAGAAGCTGGGAGGGGACACAGCTAAGACAGCTGATGCAACTGGCCAAAGGGCTATTCCATACCATATGACATCATGCTCATTATATAAATTGGAGGGAGTTGGCCAAGGGGCAACAATTGCTGCTTGGGGATGGGCTGGGCATTGGGCAGTGGGTGGTGAGCAATTGCTTGCACATCACTTGTGTTGTATATTCTTTATTATTATTATTATTATTATTATTATTATTATTATATCTTCCTTTGCTGTCCTATCAAACTGCTTTTATCTTAACCTATGGGGTTTACTTTCTTTTTTCTGATTCTCTCCCCCATCCCACAAGGAGGGGCAGGGAGGTTGAGCAAGCAGCTGTGTGGTACTTAGTTGCCAACTGGGTTTAAACCATGACACCTTCAGCATCAGAACATTAGAAGGATGAGCTTAACACTAAAGAAAAATGTATAGATATTTGAAAGTTTTCTTGTATAACAATTTTAGAAGTATTATGCATCAGCTATTTCTGTATGAAATTGGACAAGTGTGAGCTTTAGTGCAACTGGTCTACTAATAGGAGCTGATTTTCTGTTTCAAATTGACTGTTAAAATAGTAATTATACTAATAACAAATTATTGTATTCACATATACAAGGTGTCCCTCTTTGCCATTACAAGATTTTGAGTATGACACCAAATGGGTTTGAGGCTTAACGGTAAACATAAGTTTTATTTCATATTTGTATGACAGAGAATCACAAGTTCTGTGGTCACGTTGCAATCTGGCAGTATTGGGTAATGTGGCACAATGTTAAAATGGTAGTCTCAAACAACAGAAGTGTTTGCTTTCTCCTAAGTATTTCTACTCTTTCTACAAAATTATATCTAAAGACAGATAGCAATTGCTGTATCCCCTCTTCTGTCTAGTTCATGTACTGTCAGCACACGCAGTATGTCCACCAGTTGTATTACTGGTTGCATGGCTTGACATCAGTGCCAAAAGAAACATCACAAGATTTTTCCTACAGGATGAATATTTTGGGGGGCTGGTTGGATTGGTTGGAGTACAGTGTAGGAGGAAGACAACACGCTGCAGATCTGGAGTTCATAAACTGAGTGACTTGTGGTCAGGCACCTAAAGGCAACTTAAGAACTTGCCTACTGAACACAAAATCTCACAAGGAGGTGAAGCAGCTCATGTCAAGCTGCTTCTTCCTGATTGTGTTAGGAATACAGTACAGAAAGGTGCAAGAAATGCAGGAGATTTTCTGAATGCTCTGGAGCCAGATCTTTGCCTGTGATGGAGTGCTAAGGGAGGCACTGTGTCGGCTCTGCTGCTCACAAATAAGAAAGAAGTGGTTGCAGATGGGAAGGCTGATGGAAACTTTGCTGTAACTGTGATATAAAAGAATTTAAGATCCTGAGGGAGATGAGGAAAGCAAACAGAAGAATAAAAACCCTGGCCCTAGTGAATGCAGACTTCAGCTTGCTCAGGGAACTGCTAGGCTGGACCTTGTGGCATACTGCCCTGAAGGGGCCCAAGAGATCTGGTTGATCTTCCAGGACAACCTCATTAAAGCACTAGAACACTCTGTCCAATATGTGTAAAATTGAGTAGGCATAGCAGGAAGCCATCCTGACTGAGTTAAATGCCAAGAGGAAGCATAAGGAAGATAAGGTGGAGAAAAGATACCCAAGTGGAATATATAGAAAATGCTTGGTAATGCAGGGATGGAATTCAAAAGGACAAAGCTCAGCTGAAGTTGCAAGTAGTGAGGGATGTGAAGGGCAGCAAGAAAGGCTTCTATAGGTGCATGGCAGCCAAAAAGATCAAGGGAATTGTTGGGCAACCAAGTGATGAAGAACATGGAAATTGTTCTTACTATAGAGGAGGTTCAAGGTAGGGACTATTTTGACAGATAGGACATACACTGTTCAATGATACCAGGTGGGAAGCATCTGAGGGTGCTGTTGCATCCAAATTTAACAGCTAGTTTAAAGCCTAAAGCAAACTCTGCTTCTGGTATTAGTATACGGTTATATGCAGTGTTTGGCAAAGGACTTAACAGAGACTCCTGTTTTTTCCTACCTTCCTTCAAGATGGATAGTTTCCTCTACACAGGAGATTCCTGCCACACCTTTCTAGCAGCCTCACTAATGGCCTCATCTGCCCAGCTAAGCCATACACATTGCTTTTGTTATGGTCTAAAACTGGTTTCTTTCCAGGTTGGATTCAAACTCATCAATAAATGGCCACCTCTTTTTATAGCTCAGGCATCCCTGTTTTCTGCCTGTGTATTTAATTTCAGCCTTGGCTATCATCCTGTGATTTTTTGTTTAACATCCTCAGAGAAGATAACCTCTCAATGAAGTTTTCAGAGATGTGGTTTTCTGACAACCTCAGGACACTTTAATCAAGTCTGGCACATATTCTTGCTATGGCATTCCCAGGTTTATCAGGGTTCATGACAACTCATGTATACACTGTAACATACACCACAGAAGTCATAAAAGAACTTACGTAAAATATCTTTCTACCTGCTCATCATTAACAACTATCTAATTACTGGTGTGTATTTGAATTTGATTCTTCTCATGTCTAACACTTCTAAGAAAGTTGTTTGATGTTAATGCAAGCCACTGTCATGATTTTGAAGGTGGTGACAACCAGGACAATTTCTAATCTCTGTGAAAAGGAAAAGTCATACTGAGCTTCAAAAAGGCAAGACGATTCCCAGGAACTACAGAACTGGAAGCCATGTTCAGGTTTAAAGTGGTTGGAAACAACCAGCATGGATTTACCATGGCCAAAACATGTTTGACCAGCCTGATTTTCTTCTGTGATGAAATTTCTGGCTCTGTAGATGAGGCAAGAGCAGTGGACATAATTTGCTTTGACTTTAGCAAGGTCTTACATAATACCCTTATAACCAAATTAGTGAGATATGATTTTGATAGATAGTCTGTAGGTAAGAAGGTGCAAAATTGGCTGGCCTGCCAGATTTTAAGCATTAGCATTTCAAAATCTGTCAGCCAGTTGTGAGTTGTCTTCTTCAGGGGTCAGTACTAGAGCTGATACTATTTAACGTCCACATTAACAACCTGCATAATGAGGCAGAACTGAGTGGCACCTACTTATGTACAACAGGCCACTTTTATCCTTCTTCCTCTCTATTGTCCTCCTCTTTTTTCCTCCTCATCCTTGCCTTTACCTACCTTGATCCTTCCCCTGAACTCCTTAATAAGTTTTGCATAGTCCCAGAGTCCCCCCTCAAATATCCATACTACTCATGTTCCTATAGTTTCCCCTTCTTATCAGTTACAAAGCTCAGCTTGGCCCTCGTTAAAGCTGTGCCTGGTGTTTCTTAATAGTCCATCAATTAGTAGCTGTAGAGTTTTGGTCTTTGTTATTTTCTTGTTTATCACTTGCTTAGATTTTTGTGTCTGTGTGTTTTATTTATCTCTTTCCCTGTTACTTTACCTTATAAAAGGTCCTTGACCTAATAACTTTAATGAACCAGAAGCTCTCAAGTCCCACACACTGGCCACTGACCCACCGGGGAACCACTTTTCAGAAAAGGTCTTGGGGATCATAGCGAACAAGAAATTGAATATGTCAGCAGTACAACTTTGTGACATATTAGCCAGCCACATACTGGGCTACATAGGTAAGAGTGTAGCCTGCAGGTCAAGAGTAGAGATTATTACCCTCCATGCAGCACCTGTGTGACCCAAACCCATCATATTGCCTCAGGTTCTGGGCTTGCCAGTACAAGAAAGGCATTGACATGTTGGAGAGAGCCCAGAATAGTCACCAAGAAGGTCAGGAGACTCAGGCATATGACATGCAGGAGACACAAAGAACTGTATTTGTTCAGCCAGGTGAAAACTAGAGAGGGATGTCTTCAAAGGGAAGTGAAAACTAAAGAGGGATGTCTTTCAAGACTGCTGTCTTTGAGTACTTAATGGGAGGTCCTAAAGAAGACAGACTTGTCAGGGGTTCACAGTGAAAGGACAAGGGGTCAAGGTCATAAGTTGCAGCAAGGGAAAAATTATTACTAGGTATCAGAGAAGAATTCTCCACAGGGAGTATTTAAGCACTGGAACAGGTTGCTCAGAGAGTCAACTGAACAAGGTACTAAACAGTGTGATCTGACTTTGAAGTTAGCCATGCTTTGTGAAGGGGAATAAACTAGATGACCTGTAGGGCTCCTATCCAACCTAAATTATTCTATGATTCTAATTTAAAGGTCAGTATTGGCCTGGAATATCATGTTTTAGGGAAAGGAGAGGAACATTTAGTTTAATTTGTAAGATCTGAAATGTAAAGTTTGAATCTGGGTGGAAAATAGTACTCTGATTTAATTTATTTCTTGCAAGAGTTCTGCAGAATTTATATTAGTCCGTTACAATATGCTTACAAGGAATACTCTAGGGATCAGTTAGACATGTTCCTTAACTTTACTTGATCTAAGTCTGATTTCAAGTGACTGGATAATAATAAGACATTCCCCATCCAAATATGTGTGGATCTGTAAACCACCCTTAGAAACCCTAAGAAGTGGACAGGCTGTCTAAAGTGTCCTTTACTGAATCCAAAATATGGAAGTATTCTTTCATTAATTCTTGTTTCAGATGCCTGGCCCTGAGGCAGCTGGCATCAGAGAGCTCAAGGGAGGTAGAAGGACTTTTCAATGACTATTAGTGACCTTGAAGTATTTCTGGCATGCAGTGATGGGGTAAAAGCTTCAACCATAAGACTGAATATTACCCACACATTTCAAAATCTGCTTTTGTAAAAATAAGGGTATCAACCATAAGTCAGAATTACAACCTATTTCTGTTTCTTGAACCTTGCCCTACTAAATGCATTTTGTTTCAAAATATATTACTCAGTTTTTTTTCCAAATCAACCTGCAGCATGAGTTATCAGCCTTTGGCCCTTGGTCTGCCCGCAGCTTGTGGTCAGTTCAAATGGAGCAGGGAAGCACTGGCATAGAAGCTGGTGCAGAATTTCTTCCTGTCTAGGAACTGGCTCAGCAGAAATCCACCAGGGTGAGAATATGGCTGAGGTTGGCCCTGGTTGCCCTTCCAGGACTTAGCTACATCCTTAGCCCTTGTCCAAAGTGAAAACACTTTGGAGCCCTTGGGGAGTCACTGTTTACTCCCATAGACAAAGTGCTTTTAGAGCTCGTCTTCTTCTTAGTTCTCTGAGGTATATAAAATGTATCTTCCAGAACTAAGTCTGAAGGTTTAAAAGATGTTTCAAAAGCCCAAGAAGATTTGACACACATCACAAGGAAGTTTCCTATGGGAAACTGTATCACAAAAGTCATCATGAAACATTATGTAAAATTTCTATATGAATACACAGACTTGAAAAGAAAGCATCTCTTAATTTCCAGGTTTTGGATGTGAGTCCATGTTTGCCCTCTCTTTCTTGTTATAATCTATCACTGAATGTCCTACCTCTACATTGAAGAGTGCATATTTTTAAGGGTAAGGTTTGGGAAAACTATACAAGGAAATACCTTCTTCTGATAGGGGAAATTCTTCACATTACTTTACAGATATTCTCTTTTAAAACCTATGTGAATAATTTTAGTCTTAAGCATACACAGAATCACCAGATATAATGCTTCAGTTCTCATGGTACCTAGTTATAAAGCTGGAACATCTAAGCACACAGCCTTTGAGAGAACTTGATAACTGAGAAAAAGTAGAAGAATTAAATAAGGCTCTTAGTGGGGTGTATAACTGGGGGAAAAAAAAGTGTACAATTATTGCATTCCAGTAACATAAGCTGCAATACATACAGTATAGGTATATGAAGGTGAGCATAGTGACTAGAATAACTTGAAAACATGTAATTATTTTTATTGAAGGATATCTAAATTACTCATTTCAATATCACAATGATTTTTAAGCAGCTACATAACTCTTGAAAAGAATGGTAAAGTATGAATAGGAAACTGAACCAGGATTAAAGTTAAATTTAAAGTCTCCTGACCCTCTGTTCTATACTCACTGCTGCTTTCTCACAGCAGACCTCTTTTAGTTGCCACAAGGACTTCCAACATTACAGTATGAGCTATTAGTTTCATCTGAAAAGCCAAACTTCTCTAAGTGTTTTAACACAACTCAGATTCTTTCTTCCATTCATGTCTTTCCATTCAATCCTATATTAATGGATATTACTAGAAAACCAGTTCACTTACCTGCAGCAAACAGTTCACTTATCTGCAGAAATCTGCATACACATAAATACAAAAAGAGTTTACACAGTTAGCTACAGCACATTTTCACAGTAAATACATCATATGCTGTCCTTTAGCCCCTGATAGGTAGTATCAATTAATCTCATCTCTTTCTAACCCAGAATATTGAGAATATGTACTCCAGAAATTTGATGTAAATATGTTAGCTGCAGAGTCAACTTCAGTCTTTTCCCTGTAGGATAATTTATTACCTTTTCCTTAGTTATCAGCTAAATGATAAAACTGATACTGTAAATTCAACATAATACACAATAGTTTCTGAGAAACAATTGCAGTCTACCTGCTTCTAATTAAGTGGAATTATCTGGGAACGAAGAGTAAAAAGTCAGCGAACCAACCAAAACAAAACAAAAACTTTTTAGGAGACAGGACTTAAGAAGGTGTAATGATAATATTCACACATGCTAGTAAGCAAAAATATAATATCTAATTTGGAATCACACCATTCTAGCCATGGTAATGTATGGTGGGGTTTTTTTATGATCAGCAAAATAGGCCTGTTTCATCTTTTACATTTGTTTTACTGCAGACAGCACAGCTAATACCTGTTTATTTAGTGATAATTTTCTGCATAAACAGGAACAGTCAGAAGCTTGTTGTTAATATATCTTCTTTTTTTTTTTTTTAATTTTATTTTAATATTCCTTTTGGGTTAAAAACTTCACATGGAAATACAGACTTGAGATTGAGGACAGTGCTTCAGGTTTTCACAATGGAAATATCCCAAAACCAAAGAACACTTTTGTATAATGTACAATTCTTATGGGGCTGGTTCTTTAGAATGGACACTGTAGACACTAAAAAAAAATCATAACTTTTTTCTTCTGCTGTGTCCTGGTTTCGGCTGGAATAGAGTTAATTTTCTTCCTAGTAGCAGGCACAGTGCTGTGTTTTGGATTTAGTAGGAGAAGAATGTTGATAACATGCTGATGTTTTAGTTGTTGCTGAGTACTGCTTATGCTAGTCAAGGACTTTTCAGCTTCCCATGCTCTGCCAGGTGCACAAGAAACTGGGAAGGGGCACAGCCAGAATAGTTGATCCAAACTGACCAAAGGGCTATTCCATACCATATGACGTCATGCTCAGTATAGAAACTGGGGGGGGTGGGGGTGGGGGTGGGGTTGGCTGGGGAGCAGCGATCGCTGCTCGGGAACTGTCTGAGTATCGGTTGGTGGGTGGTGAGCAATTGCATTGTGCATCACTTGCTTTGGATATTGTTGTTATTATTATTATTATTATATTGTTATTATTATCATTACTATTTGACTTTATTTCAATTATTAAACTGTTCTTATCTCACCCCAGGAGTGTTTCTCACTCTGACTCCTCCAATTCTCTCCCCCATCCCATCGGGGTAGGGGGAGTGAGCGAGCGGCTGCGTGGTGCTGAGTTGCTGGCTGGGGCTAAACCACGACATGCTGCAAAGATAAATACAACGTACATATCTACAATCTTGCCTTAGGAAATATAAGGCTATAAAAGGATAGTTATATTTATTAATCAAGGCACACTCCCTGTATACTTTTCTAAGACAGAAGTCGTGAGACAATCGGAACTAGAGATGGCAATTTGGATGCCTGAGATATCTTTGAAAGACTAACAGAAACAATGATGATGAAGTGACAGAAAACTTACATAGCATAAATTTGTTTAAACAATTATGAGGTTTAGAATTTCTTTAGGCTATTCATTAATAGAAAAGTGCCCAGAATGACACTGAATCTCAATTAAATTTATAGGCCATTAATAGAAAATCAATCTTTATGGTTTTAATCAAAACAGAGACAAGAAACTAACCAAATCTTCTGTGGCAGGTGAAAAATGATCACTGAGGTGTTAGAAACAATTCTCAGCCCACATCACTGCAGTGCTCCCCAGATAATAGTGTCAAAATAAGTATGCTTCATTTTTCCTATATCTTTAGGTATTGGATTAATCCTGAAAATCTGATATATCAGTGGTCTGATCTGGTCTAAATATCCTATAATCTTTCTTTTAGTAAATCAGAATTTGTTCCCTGGAATAAGCAGTATATGTATTTAAAAAAAAAAAAATCATTACATTAATTTTGGGAGTTCCGTATTTGATTTTCTGTTCCTGAACATCTGGCCCAATGATTATATATACTATATTGAAATGTAGAGATTAATTTCCTTCCTCTCTTCCTTTTAACATGAGTTTTGTCATAAACTTCTAACAAACCAAGTAGGCTGGCTTAAGAATTACTTTAATGCATATTAGCAAGATCTGAAAAAATGTATCATTTTATCATATTGTATTTATTGTAGAGACATTAGGAATACTTCAACTGTGCTATGTACATGCTTTACTTAGCCTGAATGAAAAAAAGGTTATGTTGATTTTTCTATCATCATAAAAAGCTTTCACCTCAGTGTCCTTTTGTGAAAAAACTCAACAAGTAAAAATGCTTTGAAGGCAGGTTTTCTAATCAGATTTTTGTAAAGAGATATCCTTCATTGCTCAACTTAACAGGGCAGTTGAATACCAATTGGTAATTGAAATCCCTCTGAAGAAAAATAAAATATCAATCACACTTGTCATTAAAAAAGAAGTAAAAAGGTATACAAATGAATGTGGTTTTGTTTTGAGCCAAGGATTTTTTCAAACAGAAATACTGATTTATGCAACCATCAGGTTTGAATGCATGCAACACAACTTTCTCAGATTGAATTCCATTGATTTTCTATAACAACGTCAAGCATTCAATGTATCACAGTAGCCGTGAGACTGAAATAAATAATCCCTTCAGAAAGAAAGTGATTCTTCTCTTCTTAAATACATAGGTGAACATCTTGTTCTCCTGTTCCCTTGCTCTATTGTAGCTTAAGCTGTAAGGTTTTAGAACTTCCTAATTCCCTGTCTTCATTTTCATTTAGGATAACATGCTTTGTTTTTCTTATGACCTTCTTTATGCTCTTGCCTCTGGGACAAGATTTTAGAACTGCCATTCTGTTTATGAAAAGTGAAGAGATGTAAAGAACAAAATAAACACCAGCAAATTCAGCTTTGAATAGTTAGTAGTTATATGTGATATTGGCAGAAGCTGAGTAGCACAAAAATAGCCTTGAAAGATGCTATTTCACATGTAAGATTTGTATTTGAAAGGTGCAGAAGACGTAACACATTCTGCATACACAAATTAATATTTCTAATGAGATCTGCAGTGTTTCTGATCACACTGTCAGTCATAATCACTTCTCTGATATTGTTAGTTCTGGTTATTTGAGCTTAATATTTATAGCGCAGGATTGTCATTTACAAATTTTAATTTGATGGGTTTTGTACTCCACACTAAATTTATTACTTGCTTTGTTATTGATTTGTTGGTCATTTACTATTCTTTTTCATACATATGATTTGAAGTTGGTAAATAATTTAAATTTCACTAGGACATTCATTTTAGGCACCTTCAAGTGTTATTTTGAAATGCTTACCATGAACATAACACCACACTATTGCTTATAAGGAATGACATACAGTATTCAGCTGAATGTTTCTATGCAAAAAGCAACTACAATCCCTGAAGTATTTAACTGACATGCAAGTTGGTTGATTTGAAATACATAATGCATGCTTTTCAGGACATTAAATAAAATAAAAAAATCCAACTGTTTTGCAAAAAAGCAAGGAATACAGTGTAGAGGACTGGATTATCTTCTCACCCTCTTATTCAAGAACAAGAGAAGAATCAGTTCTTCATTTTTGCTTTGTGTGATTCCCTCTATATCAAGGAGTTCCAATGTCTGTTCAACAGTTTCCACAAACGCAAGTAGGCCTTTTGTTTTAATTGGCAATAGCAGGTCAATGCTGGTATTTATTTGTAATCATAATGGGTCAGTATTTGTACCTAATATTGAACTTGTACAAGCATGGGACTGATTATTTCCCCCGGTTGTGAACTCTTGTGCCATCTTAACAGCCTCAAACAGGAAAACCCTATTTAAAAGGGGTGACCTGTGAAAATCTAGCATAAGAGTGATCGCTAACTTATGAACTCTATCTACTTTAGAGATCTTGCTTCTGAGATTTTAATTAGCTCAATGTCCCTATTTTTCTTACACATGGGAAAGAACAACAGACATCTTCAGTGGGATATTTGAGCAGAGACATAGGTTGGGTGTTCTGATTCATCTCGTACACCACTTGTCTCCATTGATTATAAAGGAAGCCCATGGCAACTATGTTCCTTGATGTCTGAAGTCTGACACTTTGAATCTTGTCCTTTTACCATCTTCCTCTGACTTTTAAGGTAGTTTAGAGTAGGAAAGGAAGATGTTTACTATGCTGCAATATCTAATACACCTTAAAACAACATATGAGTGAAATAAGTTTCACTGAACACAAAATTTAGCTCTGCAGTAATGCAGAATACATGGAACAGGAATGCAATATAGCATTATGTATGAACAGAAATTGGTAGAGCTTTAGATGTAGCAATTCTCTCTGAGGCCTTATTCTTTTTTCCAGACATTTTATGAAAGCTTATTTTCAAAATTATGTAATACTTAACTGGGTAATGAATTAGCGACTGTAATGTAGAATGTCATCTGGAATTGTATACTGCCACAGGACAGAAAAGGGAATGGAATACAGCTCTTCTGTGTGTTTGTTTCTTTTGCTTCTGAATGTTTTTCTTCTTGTGCTATAGATAAGGAAAAAATGATTGGCTCTGAAATTTTTTACTGGTGTATTATGTTTCCCTGTCCTCGGTGGGAGAAAAGATGATCTTCATCAGCATGATAGTTCCTGATGACACAAGCAGAGCACTTTGAGTATAATTTAACAGATATGTAAGTTCAAAATGACTAGCAGTATTCAGTTGGGGAATAAGGTGGTGGAAAGTTATGAGTATTGCTTCATTATTAAAATGGAACTTACTTCATCAAATACATAAAAGAAGTACGGATATCTTTTAGGTATTTAAGTTTAAGTGAGCTTCTTGTTGTAAGCATCTTCTTTAGTCAATAGTAAGAGATAAGCATTTTTAGGTGATACAAATCATAGATTCACAGACTAGAGAACCATAGAATAGTTGAGTTTGGAAGGGACCTCTTGAGAGCATCTAGTCAAGCCTCTGGTCAAGCCTCCTTTTCAAACATGGTCAGCTAGAGCAGGCTGCTCACAGCCTGGTTCAGTGATATTTTCAGTACTGAGACTTACTAAACCCCTAGGGCTAGAATGAGACTCACTAAATAAACCCCTACAATAGAAGAATGTTCAGTGGAAATGGGCAAGGGTGATGTGCCCATGAGGCTCAGAAAATAATGCAAAGAAGCTGACTACATCTCAACACAAAGGGGACCAAAGGGTGGCCTTTGTTTTAGATAAACAGCTATCAAAAGTTAAGTGGATCACCTGGTAGTGAAAATGTCTCCCTGAGTTAGCCAGTTGAGCATGGGGGTATTGAATACATGTCTCAGCCCAACACAAAGTATAAAAACTACACAAATAACAAAAGGATTGTGATCAGAGCAGCAGATTTCAGCTGGCTTCAGTCCATGTATTCCTTCCCCGCAACTGACACCCAGCGTCATGACAGTGACTGTATCATAGAGACTGGTAATGGGAATGACATTGATATTGTGATTGAAGCATATATTGCAACTGCTGTATTTTGCTAAGTGCAACTTACATTTGTATTGTGTTTTCAGTATACTTTGCCTCTGCTAAATCAGAAATCTTGTGTAGCATCAACCGTCTTCAAATAAGTAAATTTGATAATAACATTACACCATTCACGCGTGGAATATCTAAAAGAAACTGGTTAGAGAATATTGGTCTCTGACAAGTACCTCCCCAGGTCAGGACTCCACAACACTTCTGGCAACCTGTTACAGTGCTCAACCACCCTCATATTAAAGATGTACTTTCTTATATTCAGACAGAATTTCCCATTTTCCAATCAAATCCCACCCAGTCTCTCACTGACTCCCTCACAGCAAGATGGGGTAGAAAATCAGAAGAGCAAAAGCTGAAAACTTATGCGTTAAGATAAAGGCAGTTTAGTAGGTGAAGCAAAGCTGTGCATGTAGGTAAAGCAAAATAAAGAATTCATTCACTACTTCTCATCAGCAGGCAGATGTCTAGCCATTTCCTTGGAAGCAGGACCTCAGCATGCAGAGCAGTTGCTTGGGAAGAAAAATACCATAACCACGAAAATGCCTCCTTCCTTATGCTTTCCCTGGTCTTTCATTGCTGAGCACTACAGAACAGAATATCCCTTTGCTCAGTTTGGGTCAAGCTGTCCTGGTTCTATTTCTCTCCCAGGCTCTTGCCTACCTCTAGACTACTCACTGGTGGAGCAGAGTAAGAAACAGAGAAAAACTTGACGCTGTGCAAGCACTGATCAGCAATAACCTGAACATTGGTGTGTTATTAACACTGTTTTAGCCACAAATCCAAAACAGAACATTGTACAGGCTGCTATGAATAAAGTTAACTCCATCCCATCCCATCTTGGTGGCCCTTTGCTGGACTTTGTCTAGTATTTCCATTTCTTTCTTGTACTGGGAGGCCAGAACTGGACCCAGGACTCCAGGTGTAGCCTCACCTGGAGATGAGACAGTAGAGAGGAAGGATCACCTCCCTCAACCTGCTGCAATGTTCTTTTTAATGCAGCCCAGGATGCTGCTGGTGTTCTTGGCCATAAGGGCACATTGCTGGCTTAGCTGCTTGTCCACCAGGACCCTTGGGTCCTTCCACATAAAGCCGCTTTCCAGCTGGTCTGCCCCCTGCATGAACTAGTACATGGGGTTATTTTGGCCCAGGTGCAGTTTCATGCACCCTCTCCTGAATTTCATTAGTTTCCTGTCTGCCCAGTTGTCCTGATTGTTGAGGTCCCTCTGAATGGCAGCACACCCATGTGGTGTATCAGCCACTCCTCCCAATTTTGTATGGTCTGCAAACTTGCTGCCAGTGCACTCTGTCCCATCATCTATGTCATTAAAGACATTGAATAACATTGGTCCCAGTAGCGGTCCCTAGGATCAATAAATGAGAACTAAGACAAATGAAACATCCTCTGAATGCACTTTTATTCTACAGTATTTATATGGAACCCAGGGTAACTAGCTCAAAACTAGAGGTGTAACTTTTAGATGTCTGTGTTATAGCACAGGAAGTCTTTCCACTTGTAAGCCATGAACATAGCATGCTGTAATATTGATTTAGTTTCACCGGAACCACAGAAGAGGCAGAATATCAAATACAAATATTAGAACTGATGGAAGATGCAAAATAAACTATTGTTTTACTTTATAAAATCTGTTTTACCTAGCAACTTACCTACTCTAAGACACCTGAGTGCATCAGGAGGTTCTACAACCTCTTCTGCCTCTGCTATGAATTTACCTTCTCATGTTCAAGGTAAGACCTAGTAGCGTATACAGCTGTGTAGGCCTGGACCAGAGTTCTGCAAAAACAATTAATTAATGAAGAAAGAGCTGTGAGAAGCTTTGTCTGGAGTCTCCACCCCTCATCTTGAGAGTTGCATTTAAACTCAGGCCTTCACCTATAGTTTTGCCTGGGCTATGCTGCAGGTATGCTATGCTTGGTCTTGTGCCTTGCTGAGCTTGAACTTGCCTTACTGACTTGACATCTTGGCTTTACCTTGGACCTGCCTCATCACTATGGCCTTGACTGGTTACAACCTGACAGTTGGCTGAACCTGGTTTCCAGCACCGACCTGCTCTTCTTTTTTAGGTGCTGGATCTTTGTCAGTGCCCTGCTGGCTTTGATGTCACCCTCAGCTCCTGACTTGCATTGCCTTGTGGGATAATGCACTTTTGCTGCTCCCTGACACATATAGCATCACCTCTTTCACATTGAGATCAGCTGTAAAGTTTCATTTAAGCTTTTTTAATCATAACAATAATAACTTTCTCTGTCAGGTAGTTTCTATACTTTTGTTACCAATATTATTAGTGTATGTCAAACAAGTTAGGAGGAAAGGTCCACATGGAACCCAAGTTTGAAACCACAGGCAGTTCATTTTTTTTTATTTGCAATTGTTATTTTCTGTAATAAGAGTACTTTGAATGAAAAAATAATTAATAAATTCTCCCTATTAGTAAAACTGAAAGCTTGGACAACATCACTTCTCTTGTGATGGCATTTGCTGAACTTTCTCACCATCACAGAAGACTTGAAAAATAAGGTGGAAATATTTCAATTTTACTTTTCAGTGCAAGATAGACATTGTCAATGTTATTGACTTTAAGGGCAAAATTCAGGGTTAGTGCTATACTATGTTAAGTGCACATGGGAGGCAGAGAGAGGGTAAAGCAGAGAGAGGGTGAGCCTGCTGGATACTATGCATATGTTTTTTCAGCCTGGCATATGGATTGTATTCTGCAAACTGAGATTATAAATAAACTATTTTTTCTTGTTTCTTTTTGTTAAAGTCTTTAATTTTGTTTCTGTATGTATCTAACTTTTTGAAGGTAAGTATAATAACTTTTTTACTTGTTAACACTTACCACTATTACTTGGCTAATTAAAGGCCTCAGAGAACAGCAGTATGGCAAGGAGGATTTGAAAAAAAGAAAATAAAGAAAAGCAAAGACAGTTCACTTTTAAAGCATACTGTTACTAATAATGATCTCAGCTGATGCTTATGAAAACTAAATTTTATACTTTTGCAGGGTATTAAGTGATTCTAAGTCTCAAAAAATACACTATAGCTGTGAAATAATTTAAACTTATGTTAATGTATCTTAATGTAATGTTTTCACATACTTTCCAGAACTTCATAGTAACGAAAGATAGTTGAATACCTATTCACTCAGAAACTATGGATGCATGTTGTCTTTCTGGTTATTCTCCTACAGAGTTATAATGTTTTTTATTAAAACAATGGATTTAGGTGGGAGAAAAATCCTAAGGTCTTCATAGTCCTGTAGGAAGACTTAGGTCTGAAAGACATGAAATGTGTGGTTTTATAAGATATCCTATCCAGAAAATTTCATACAATCTTTTTTTGTACCCTCTTTATTATAAAATAGGTAAATATTTTATTTGAATATTTATTTCATATCTGTATTTAGATACATATATAAGAATCAAGACACAAAGTCTAGACTTTTACATGATAAATTGGAGAAACCTCTTGAAACCTGTTGATGAGGTCTGATGTCAATGAATTTTTGGTCTGGTGGAAATGAAACAACAGAAGATAGGTGCTGGCAAACAGGAACAATGACCTTACTGTGGTGGGTTGACCTTGGCTGGACACCAGGTGCCACCAAGATGCTCTATCACTCCACCAAGATGCTCTATGACTTCCCTCCTCAGCAGGACAGGGAGGGGGGAGAAAATGAGATGGAAAAAAATGCTTGTGGGTCAAGATAAAGGCAGAGGGAGATGACTCAGCAATTACTGTCATGGACAAAACAGACTCGACTTGGGGAAATTAGTTTAATATATTGCTAATCAAATCAGAGTAAGGTAATGAGAAAATAAAAAATAAATCTTAAAACAATTTCCCCCCACCCCTCCCTTCTTCTCAGGCTCAACTTCACTCCCAATTTTCTCTACCTCCTCCCCCCAAGCAGCATGGGGGAAGGGGAATGAGGGTTCAGTCCCTTCATCACATGTTGACCAGCCGGGTTAGCTCAGTTGGATAGAGCGTGGTGCTAATAACGCCAAGTTCACAGGTTCAATCCCTGCTTACTGCAGGGGGGTTGGGCTCGATGATCTCTCAAGGTCCCTTCCAACCTAAAGCATTCTATGATTCTATGTTGTTTCTGTCACTCCTTCCTCATCAGGCGGAGGACTCCTCACACTCTTCCCCTGCTCCAGCGTGGGGTCCCTCCCATGGGAGACAGTCATCCACAAACCTCTCCAATATGAGTCCTTCCCATGGGGTGCAGTCCTTTGGAACAGACTGCTCCAGCATGGGTCCCCCACGGGGTCACAAGTCCTGCCAGAAAACCTGCTCCAGCGTGGGCTCCTCTCTCTTCACAGGTCCACAGGTCCTGCTGAGAGCCTGCTCCAGTGTGGGCTTCCCACAGGGTCACAGCCTCCTTTGGGCACATCCACCTCCTCTGGTGTGGGGTCCTCCCCAGGCTGCAGGTGTATACCTGCTCCACCGTGAACCTCCATGGGCTGCAGGGGGACAGCCTGCCTCACCATGGTCTTCACCACAGGCTGCAGGGGAATGTCTGCTCTGGTGCCTGGAGCACCTCCTCCCCCTCCTTCTTCACTGACCTTGGTGTCTGCAGAGTTCACATATTCTCTCACATATTCTCACTAATCTCTATACTGCTGTTGTTGCGCAGCAACTTTTTTCCCTTCTTAAATATGTTATCACAGATGTGCCACCACTGCTGTTGATTGGCTTGGCCTTGGCCAGCAGCAGGTCCGTTTTGGAGCTGGCTGGCATTGGCTCTCTCAGACGTAGGAGAAACTTCTAGCAGCTTCTCAGAGAAGCCGCCCCTGTAGCCCCCCCCACTGTCAAAACCTTGCCACGCAAACCTAACACACTGACCTCTCAAAAATGATCAATGAAAAGGTGGTAGAGCCAGGAGAAGGGGAAGAGAGGCAGGAGCAGTAGGGGTCTTGGACACAGCTGAGTCTTGCTTAAGATCACTGATCCTACCAGAACTTGCAAGCACTTTGCAGTTTACAGGTTCCAAAGCTTCTTTAGCTACATATTAATTCCATATCAGAGCAACATAACTCCATATGAACCACATGCCACATCTCTTTTGCCTGTTTTCCATCCAGAGAAAAAGCCACCTGCATGTCCCAGATAGCAGGTGCTGTAATTTATATTAGGTGCCAATCTGCAAAGCAGAACACTGTAGCAGATTACACAAGCATGAAAAAGAATGTCTAGACAGAGCCTGAAGGACCTTTTGCCTTCGGCACAAGTCACAGTTGCTCCTCTTCAGTTTTTATTCGGAGTTTGGGAAGTAAGACAACAGAAGCCATAAACAGCTTCCTCATTTTCTCCAATTTAAGCAAGTGTTCAAACAAAAGTTAAGGTGAATAATCTAGACATTAATATTTGTACTACATGTAATCCTTTGAGAGTCAAAGAAATTGGGCTGTATTCATAGCCCAATATCATAAATACTAGTTATTCGACATTTTTTTAACCATGAAAATTAACATTTAAATAAACTAAAGTTATTTTCTATGAATGTCAGAATTATTGAAATCTCATTTTCAAAAGATTTGTGTCATTTTTTCCCAATGCATTTTCATCCATAATATCACCTGCATAATCCCTGTGTTTACCTATGTGCCCAACCTGAGTGCTGGACTGTCTGTATGTATCCTGGTGTCTGTTCAGTGCACCTATGCTGATTGTCCCACTCTGCCTGACAGCTTTTCAAAGGAGACATTACAATTTGGATTTTTCTCCTTTATATGGTCACTGATTTTTATGAAACTCATTTTTGACACCTTAACGTTTCTCTCATGTTTGGCAGAAATCAGGTGAAAAGTTATGGAAGTAGGTGGATTTAGACAGACCAAAAAAAAAAAAAAAATCATAAATCTTATTTCTTCAAAAGACCAGTCTGGAAGCAGAAAATTTGAAAAAAAGAGCTCATTGTTTTCTGTCTATTTACAAACTTCAAAAATCATAGATGTGAAAGATAGTAGAGAGCTATTAGGTCTATTTTTTTCCCTTCCATACTTTGTGTGTTGAAAGTAATTGCTCAGGACAATGGAGAACATAGGAGATCCTACAGACCTTAGAAAGAGTTCTGGTCTTGCTTGTCTGGCTACTTAGATGAGTGGGTAGTAGATAAGTTTTGTCCTGGAAATCGTTGCTCTAACTTCTTTTCAGTAAAAAACCAACCAAACAAAAACAAAAAAAAACCCAACCAAAAAAACCCAAACAACCAGTGTGTACTATTTACTGATAAGAATGTTTTCTTTCTGATTGCAGAAAAGTCATTTTTTCTCACAGTCTTCTCCCTGTGAATTGACACAACTACATACAACCTCTTTTCTCTCCCTCTTCTGTATATGAGCATACTTTTTAGGATCACTCTTATCAGCCTTTGGGCAGATGGTCAGGAATTGATGCAAGAAGCATGGAGGACATATCAGGAAACCTTAGCATCTGAAGCGGGTGGAGTAATAGAAAGGTAATAGAAAGGAAATGAGACTGAAAACTGAAGCAATGCAAGGAGATGAGACTTAAGATAAAGATATACATAGATCCTGAGAGCCACAGGAAAAAAGCCATTTCTGTCTGGCTTCATCTCTTCTTCACACACAGATCTCTTTTGCCACAAGGAGATAGCTAATGGCACAAGTCAAGCAGGTTCCCATTATATAAAGAGTAATGACAAGATTATGAAGTTTGCATGGTTCAGACGGGGTCAGGGTGCTAGAAGTCCCAAATGGATGTCTAAGACTTGCATTCTGCCCAAGATACCCAGTGCAATTTACGGTGCAGTATGGAGCCATGGAAGGTTATCAGAGAATGCCACATGTGTCCAAACTATAAATAGAAACAAAACACTTCCAGTTAGGGCATCCTCATTGGAATGACCCTCAGTAGCATCTGACAGTTTAGTTTTGCTATAGATAGAACCTGTGGAGTCCATTTCTCTGGCCCTTGAAAAATTTAATAAAAGAATAAAAGCTTTACCTCATTATTTCTTACTCCTTCACATTCAGAGGTTCTCCAGACAGACTGAGGCAAAACATAAATCAGCCAGTATCTTGAGTGGGTCAGGTTTTTCCATTGTTTCTTTTGCCAAAATGGCCACGATCACAGGTACCTGGAACTTCTTTTTCAGTTTCTAATTAATCAGATGTATTCCAAAAGAATAACAGCAAAAAATAACACAAATATTCCATCCAATTAGTGGTAGTTAACTTTGCCAATATTGTACTACAAATTGCTGCTTTCCTATTCATAGATAAAGAAACAATTATTAAGGGAAAAATAGCCTTTAAACCATACTACTTGTAGAAAGAAAAAAAATAAACCCAGATTTTTCATGTTTATACATAATCCTCTGTAAGAAATACCTGATGGTTCACAGTCTCCAATTACGTATACTGGGATCCATCAGAAAAAGCTATCATTACCAGTATGAACTTTGATCTGTTTCTCTGCACTTCCACTTTTAATATGCTCTTTATATATGGTAGCAATTAAATCAGTTGTAGTATCATGAAAATTGAAAGAAGTTTGTGTAAAACTAAATAAGAAATGTGATTCTATACGTTTAATGAATTTAATTTCTTTACTGGAAGGTACATCTTTAGAAATCAGTTGCAGCATTTATTTTTGATAGCTGAAGAACAGGTCTCAAATAAATCTTTAAGGAACTGCTAAATTATTTCAGGACAATGCAGATGATATATCCTTGACTTAGGCACTGAAGAAATAGCTTTTAAAAATAGGTCCTTATTTATAAAATGATGGTCAGCTATAGACATGAAACTGTTTCATGGAAGAATACAAGCACTTTCAAAACCTGAGACTATCTCATATTAAAGATCCAGAGATGGCTCCCTAAAGTGGTTAGTGTCTCTAATGCAATATGGCCAAGATGAAGAGCGAAATGCTTTCAGGCCTTTACTCCAAAGGATATTTTTATCTTAAAGAATCATTGAATAAAAAAGAAAAATAATTCAAGCATAAGACACTAGCACCCTCAGCTCCCAGAGTGATGTAATCACTGGGCTACACAATCAGGGTCCCCTTTTGTTTCCTAGTCTGTGAATCTGCAGTGCTGCAATACTAGAAGGTGAAGTGATTTGTAATTCCTGAATTCCCATACTCACACAATTGGGTATTCTTCTTGAATGCACACACCATCATCACTGGAACTCCTTACCTTGATTCTGTTTACAAGGAACAAAGATAGACATTTATAGAGCAAAATTTTTTACATCTACCTTAGGATGAGGTGAATAGCACCCAAAAGTAAACATTACTTTCCACTAACTATAAATATTTCAGATTAGTGGAGATGAATTTCATTAAGGTTTCAAGGTCCCACCAAGATATTGAATGTAAAATGCTGAAATACTCCATTTTGTTCAAGCTGAAAGTAGACTTCAGTATATTTCCTGTGATCAAGTCAGTGGAAATTACTGTCCATGCTATGAAGTCTTCTTCATCCAGTAGTAATGTTCTAAGAATTATTACTGGATCCACTGCAAAGAAGACTATTGAAGGAATGCCCACTTTGTTCTTCTTAATGAGGCTTAACGGTCAGCTAGGGATCCACTTCAGCAGTGTCCAAGACTCATATGACTCTCGGTATGTCCAGAAGGACAGCTCTAGATAATGATGGAATCCTGGCCTGACTGCAGTTGAAAAGGGCGAGATATTTTGAATTATGCAGATAGATGACCAGGTAACTTTGCCAATACAGCTTTTCACTGACTATCCCACCCCATCCTTCATTCTACTGAGTTAATCTAAATTACTCACAGCTTTATGTTTCCTTATTCATAAAAATAATTAACACCAGGTAGGAGCAGCACAAATCAATCACCAGCAGGCAAAGGCATTCCTGTAACACTGTTTCTCTCCAGAGTAAAGTTATGATGACTGCTGTCTAGCAATGAAGAACGGATAAAGTGAAATTAGAAACCACCTCTTTACCTTCATAAAAGTGTATACATATGTAATGCTTATGCAAGTGGGACATCATCCTGGCTTCAAATACTCAGTGCTTGACAAGTGGACATATGTGCCCTGGCCTCTTTTCACTTTTTACTCTTTTGGTAATATAGAGCAATTGTGACCCTAAATTTAAGCTAGGATTATGACTGGTATCTCTCGACAAATTTGTTCACAATTCTTCAAATATTTTTGCTGATTCAACACCACTTAAAATTGGCATATATCCAGATCTCTGCAGAGACTGAAGTTATGCTGAGCTTGTGAAACATCTTTATTTTGTGCAAAGACAGGGATCTGGATATTAAAGCAAACCTCAATTTAATTTAAAAACTACATTAGGATCTGAACAAAAATGGTGATGTCAGATCCTTCACTACCACAAATGTAAAGTAATTCCACAGATTTGATGGCAATTTAACATTGGCAGGGCAGAAACACCATCTGAAAAATATAAGGTAGAAGGGCCTGATTCTGATTTTATATATATATAAAAATTACTATAGTACTGATCCTTGCAAACTTGCACAGGTTTTAAACCATTAGAAGACTAGAATGAAACCTTTCTTTATTATCTGTTGTATTACTTATAACTCCATAGATACAGGCAAATATTTCACTTCAAAAAAGAAGGAAAAGAAGCCAAAATTTCCCTGGTGTGGTTTTAGCAAACATGGACTAAAATATCTCATGTTGTAGATGTTATAGATTTGGTATTTTTTACCTTTAAGAAGTGAAATCAAATTTCAGTATGCAGAACAAAAATTAAAAATTCAATGACATAATTTCCCTTTTATTTTCCACTAGCATTTTATGTGTTTTTGCTGAAGTTGAAGTAATTTGAACAATAACAAAAAAATTCTATTCTCATTTATATCAATAAAAATGATTTAATTCTTAAGAAAGATTCCTTGGTGATATCTATGTAGATCCATAGGATCAAACACAATTATGCCTTTCAGATGTACTACTAGTAATTTTAAAATTTGTCACTTTTTAAATCACTGGATGTAGGAACAATAAAATGAGATTCGATGACAACTTAGCAGCTCAGCAAGTGCAGTATGATATTTTTCTTGGTGCCGCAGGATACCTATGAACATTTGAAAATGTGTTTTGAAATGTGCCAAATAGTTTTATTTAATATGGACACTTCAGAAAAAGAAGAACTGATCAGCATGTGGGCATTATGGGCATTGCATTGCTCTGACACATTCTAACAGTGTGAGACTTGAAAGAGTTCTTTTATTAAATTTCTGATTAAATGTCTGAATGCTTGTGGAGAATGAAAAGTAGGACTGCCACAAATAATAATGGAGCAAACTGAATACATTTAATTCACAAAAAATTTTGGAAATCTCTTCTCAACAAGTGCTAATCATAGTAGGCATTTTTGTTAGAGAACCCAAATGCATTTGCTTGGAAAAAGCATTCAAAAAAATTGTGAGCAATGAACACCCTGTTTAACACATTCTGTGTCAAGAAAAAACTCTAAGCAGAAAAAGGGGCTAATTTGAACATTTCAAGGAAATACAACGTCCCTAGTATTAATTTTGCAGTGATAAACGTGGACTACACCATGTTATAAATACAACATTTCAGCTTGCTTTTGGGGCTGATACTAGGTAACTATATGCATATGACTATATTAGATTAATCCAGTTTAATTCATTAAAATATTATCTTGAATAAAAACAGAAAGGGAAAAATGACAGGCCAACCAGTCCTACCAGTTAGGAATTGTAAAAGGACAGTCGTGTGGTTTAACCCCAGCAGGCAGCTCAACCTCACACAGCTGCTTGCTCATTCCTTCGCAGTAGTACAAGGGAGAGAATCAGAAGGATAAAAATGAGAAAACTCATGTGTCGAGATAAAGACAGTTTAATAGGTAAAGCAAAAGCTACGTGCACAAGCAAAGCAAAACAAGGAATTCATTCACTACTTCCCATCAGCAGGCAGGTGTTCAGCCATCTCCAGGGAAGCAGGGTTCCATCACACATAATGGTTACTTGGGAAGACAAATGCCATCACTCCAAACTTCCCCCCCTTTCCTTCTTTCCCCAGCTATTTTATTGCTGAGCACAGCATGATATGGTATGGAATATCCCTTTGGTCAGTTGGGGTCAGCTATCCCAGCTGTGTCCCCTCCCAACTTCTTGTGCACCCCCAGCCTACTCGCTGGTGAGGCAGTGTGAGAAACAGAGAAGGCTTTGACTCTGTGTAAGCACTGCTTAGCAATAGCTGAAATACTCATATGTTATCAACATTGTTCTCATCACAAGTACAAAACACCACCATAAAGGTTACTGTGAAGAAAATTAATTCTATCCCAAACAGAACCAGTACAGACAGCCACAGAACTTCTAAATCTGAGTGGTTTGACTCAAAGCACAAATGTCTTTGATTGTTGAGAGAGACAAGCAAAGCTGGTAGCATTTAACAAGCTTACTTTCTCAGAGGGAATGATAACCAGAGAAATACAAAATTCTGATACAGGACCTGATGAGAGTATCTGAAAATGCTGAACTTCCCAATCTGCCCTTGTATGATAACAGCAGGTTAAAAACAGCAGGTAAAAAATATCTGGTTTGCATTGTTTTAAAATATTTTCTTGCTTTCAACTTTATTTCCAGCATTTAGGAGAGATAGTGTGACTAAACCAACAATAGGATTTAGGAACTTTGTGAGAAATTTCAGGTGGGACTTAGAGGTCTAAAATCCAGACATTAGATCTTAAAAATAGTTGCTTATTTGTTAACTAATTTTATAGAATCCAAATGCTGCAGACACATCCTTTTTTTTTTTTTAATTAAAATTCCCCTACTTCCTACAGTTTTCCACTTCGGTGAATACTTACATCCTGAGTATTTTTTGTTTGGAATGTGTCCTGTATTCTGTAAGATTGCCCTAACTTGTCCAATTTGCCGCTTTACACGACATGTAGTACCTGCTTTGAGAATAAATATATGTGGACCAAGTTACTTGCAAAACGTAACAGTACTAATCATTTTATATGCAAAGCAAATTAATTTTTAAAAAATATTAAGATTCAGAATTCACAGTTAAATCACTAACCCATAATGCAGGAGAGAACTAAGGTATCCAGATGGTAATTTTCTGCCCTTTAGTTAGATTTAAGCTGGCAGATTCTCCTTCTGAAGGCCTTCAAAGCACTTTGTTTTCTTCTTGAACATAAATACTTACATCATACAGATAGTTTTTCTAAGTCTGACTTTATAAATCCCACTTAATTTTGGTATACTGGATCTTAATCCAAATCTCATATTTTAAAGGAAAATTCTTAACTCTGAGAGTAAAAGTTATTCTGAAGTCATGGTGTGTCGGCCCCTCTTGCTGAAGTAGCCTCCCTTATTATGACATTATTAAAAAGGTTATTTGGGCCAAAAAGTAAGTAAAACAGTCTCTCACTGAAAATGTTTCATAGAATAGAATTGTTTAGGTTGGAAAAGACCTTTAAGATCATCCAGTCCAACCATTAACCTAACATTACCAAGTCCACACTAAACCAATTGAGGTAGACTAGACTAAACCATGTCACAAAGTGCCACGTCTACCCGTTTTTTGAACGCTTCCAGGGATGGTGACTCTACCACCTCTCTGGGCAGCCTCTTCCAATGCTTCACCACTCTTTCCATGAAGAAATTTTTCCTAATACCCAATCTAAACCTCCCCTGATGCAGCTTGAGGCCATTTCTTCTCATCCTATCGCTAACTACTTGGGAGAAGAGCCCAAAATCCACCTCACTACAACCTTCTTGCAGATAGTTGTAGAGAGCGATAAAGTCTCCCCTCAGCCTCCTCTTCTCCAGGCTAAACAACCCCAGTTCCCTCAGCCGCTCCTCATAAGGCCTGTGCTCCAGACCCTTCACCAGCTTCGTTGCCCGCCTCTGAACACGCTCCAGCACCTCAATGTCTTTCTGGTAGTGAAGGGCCCAAAACTGGACACAGTATTCCAGGTGTGGCCTCACCAGTGCCAAGTACAGGGGGACAATCACCTCCCTGCTCCTGCTGGCCACACTATTCCTGATACAAGGCAGGATGCTGTTGGCCTTCTTGGCCACCTGGGCATACTTCTCTAGCTTAATACATTAAGGACTTGCAACTGTGAAGGAAGAACAATGGTTTCTATTCCTACACCAAAATTTTTCAATGCATTTAATATTATATTGTCTTGGCTATAAGTTTATAAAAAATATTTGGAAATTGCCCAGCACCTCCCCTTTTTAGCTGCCTTCCTTATCTATGCCAAGACAAAGTTGCATTTAATAGGACACATATGAGCTGTATTTGACCATAATTATGCAACCTAATAGTCAGTTGATAAATTTTCATCATCAGCAAATGTCTGGCAAATCCTGCTATGACAGCAAAGAAGAGGTTTCTTTCCTGCAGGGTCCTTCTTGCTGCAGTTTAAATGCATGTAAAGATGTTTGCTTGTACTTCTTCATTTATAACACTATGTAACATTCTGGATGTGTTGATTCGTTTCCTGATGTTCTATTGATCTGATTTATTAAGTTTGTTAAATGTATAATCACGCCTAATTTGTAGCCTTGTAATCCCAAAAGCTGAATCTCTTTTTTTTTTTTTATTTTAACAGACAAAAATAGTACCTTAGTTTTCCAATTATGCATGTATTTTTTTCCTGAAATTATTTGTGTAATAAAGTGAAAAAAGAACGATAAAACATCTATTCCATCTAGTATGGGTGGTTTTATGATCTGTATTTCTATGGTAACTGTAAGGGTATGTGGAGAGTGAGAAGTCTGCTTCATTAAGATTATCTGATCAAGGACCTTTTCAATATAAAAAGGGTTAATAAGTAAAGGGGGAAGAAAGAACAGAGAGACACAAACCTAATAGGCAAGGAGACAGGGGCAAAGACCAAAAGTCTTGAGTTACTAGTTGAAGGGCTATTAAGAAGTCCAGGCACAGCTTTGAAGAGAGACAACCCGGGCTTTCTAAGTAGTAAGAAAGGGGAAACAAGAGGACCATGAATATATGGGATATTTGAAAGTGATCTTTGGGACTATGCAATATTTATTAAATAATTTTTGAGAGAGGGGAGTCAGGGAGGAAAAAAGTGGGGAATAGACAGAAAGAGGTATTAAAAGGTCTGGTTATGTGCAATCCAATGCCAGTGTCTGTGTTGTGATGGTAGGTCATTGCCCTAGCATGCCCACATTCCAGTTGTTTGGGGAGGGCGACTGCTTGTATCTTCCCCAAACCTGGTGTGCTTGGGGTGTACGTGGGGTGTGAGCGTGGATTCACTGGCAAACACCAAGCTGGACCAATGAGGGAGTAACAGGCCCTGGGTCAGGGCAGGGGTATAAGGCATGCAGAGGAGCCATGCTGATATTTGGAGGGACCCACAAGTGTGAGGTACCTGTGGGACAAGTGTGTGAGTGCTGCGTGTTCGCAGTGATCACCCAGCTGGACCAACCACCAAGTTGGGGACCCATGGGGCAGGTAAGGGGGGCTGGGATCCGGGCAGGGGTGCTGAGTGGGCAGGGGGGCCTTGCTGGTGCTCAGGGAATCCATGAATGTGCGCGTGCTTGTGAACCTGGAGAGTGTGCTGTGTGTGCTGCACCAGTGACCTTCTGCCTCTGCCAGCCCAAGAGGAGGAGGGGACGTGGCTGGCTGTGCCTGTCTGGTGCGAGTCCTGAATGTGGGTGCTGCTGGAGGCAGCGCCTTCTCTGTGGCCATCTGTGTGACCAGCTGTGCCAGAGTCCTCTGTGCGTGCAAGTGTCTGTTTGCGCGTGTGCATGTGGGAAACCAGCAGCTGCCTTTGTCATCCTGGAACTGACTCTCAGGTATGTGGGGCTGGTCTCCAGTGGCCAGGCAGAAAGAATCCCTGTGCCTTGGAGCTGCTGCAGGTGGTGGCCGTTTATAAGATCCCTTAACAGGAACAATACATAATCTCAATATTTCTTATATTTGTGATCACAGGGTTTCTACTGCCAAAATGGGGAACATTTTATCTCTATTTTACACCTACAATACTGGAAGTCAGCTTTGCTTCCTTTGCAGACAAAGTTTTGGTGTGTGTTTTGGTTTTGTTCTTACAGTTTTCCTGTCAGTATACTAGTCCTTCTCATGGGAATACAGATACACTTTTATGTCGGTTAATTGCCCAAACTTGAATTAGAAGCTAAGAAGTTGCTGTAACTTGGATTGGACTTTCCAAGTAAACTTTTCATACTACTAATTATAACACAAATTAAACTTCCTTTACATAGAAGTTCTATTTAAGGAAAAAATATTCAGCATCATTCTGAATTAGGAAACAAAGGAACTGCCAGCAATTGTAAGCCACCAATAAGTGAGCCAATTTAAATTTTCTTTATCCCTACTTAGTTTCAAGCTAACCGAAGGATCTCTACATTGTACTTCAGTCTGCCACTGTAATGGTCACATAAGTTCAAAACTCACGAGAGTTCTTTAGATTTCCTTTAATTACAAGACAAATTCTCTCATAGCCCTTTAGGAAAAAAACTAGAAGCCATTCATCCATTCTGTAAAAAAGACATGTCAAAAATACAACGTATGAATATGTAGCACAAAAGCAAATGATAATTTTTGTTAGAGCATGTGCTGTGTGTCCACTTCAGCAACCTGCCTTAGTTAGACTAACCTGGTGTGTAGTGACTCAGATCAGCCTATGGCGTTAACACACACTAAAAGCTAGAGCAATGAAAAATCCTGGATGCATCCTATCCCTAACTGTGATGATATATATCTAAGAATAAAAGGTAAATTCTTAAATTAATTCTGAGTAGATTCTTTGCAGTTCATAAATGTCTTCTTCCACAGATGTCAAAGATGTTATCTAAGACCAGTTCAACAATGGCATTGAAGTGTTTGCTTCCTCGTTGCAATTAATGCAACATGAAGAATTAAACATCCCAGTACCTTAGTGGCACCAGGATGGTAAAGTTCTGTTGTGAAAGGGCATCCTGTGGTCGCCTTACATTTAAGCACCTGTAAACTATGTTCAAATTTTCTCAGACAATATTTTCTGAATATGAATTATTCCAACAGAGCTGAAGATAGTATCTCAACTCTTTTCTTACACAGTCATTTACTACTCACTCAAGTTGCAGCAGGCTCAAGAGGATTTAAATGAGTATCTGTGACCTGTCAGCTGGATACACAGGGATGGAGTAAACTATTTAATATTCTGATTCATTTTTCAGGCCATCTATAACTACCAAAAAATAAGAACATGGCTAGGTCATCCAGCATGTTAGGAAGAAAATAGTTTCCTTGCTCAATACCAAATTAGTCTAAAAAAAATTTACATAGGTAGACCTACTAAGCCAAAAACATATTCTTTCTGGTGCACCCAAACAGATAATCAATCCATAGAAAGTAAAAGAAGTTCAAGAGTAGATACTGAGACTCTTTTGACAGTCAAGCACTCCATTACTTGACAAAACTTATAGACAATTGACTCTAGCTCTGTTGAATCCTGTGCTAGTATTCTTCCATTACAGGGACATATGTAAAACAACAACTTTCAAAACCTTCTATCTCTATTTTCAGCTATTGCTTTTTCAGTATTTTGCCCTGTAAGTATTCTTTATCTCAAGAACTTCTGCTTGCAGTAATTGACCTTTGAATTCTCTCTCTAAGTTTATGGGGAAAAAAATCACACATTGTCTTCCTGAAACAATTTTAGAAATTATCATTTCAATGAACAAACATTTAATGTAAATTTTTGTTTCTGCCCTTAGACATTTTAATCTTCACTAGAAGGGAAGACATGCTAATAGCTGAGAGAAAATGCATTTCCCCTACTGTTAATTTGGCAAAATATAATTTACCCACTCCCCATGTCCCTTACACATAAGATCATTTTGAATGGGGTTAATTATAAATGTCTGTCTTAAGTCTTTTTGTTTGTTTGTTTGTTTGTTTGTTTGTTTTCCCCTTAAATACATTCAGATACATATACTTAATTTTCAATATAAAGACAAGTGAATCATAACAGTCCTCAGTACCCAAATATATTTAAAAATTATCTTTATTCTGTAAGCAGAATAAAGTCACACTTACAACAACCAACACACCTAAGAAATAGGTGTTTGGCAGGAAAAAAACCCACCACTTGAAATTCAGCCCCTAGACATTTGGACCTAGCAACAACTAGCAAAAGTGTTACAGCTATTATTAGACAAATCTGTAATAAGGTAACCTGAAACTGGTCCCTCAGATAGCCAGAAGCAAAACTGTATACAGACCGCTGTAGATCAATGTGAGGAGATTGGATTTTGTGTGGAAAGGAACAAGAAGCTGTAATTTGTTTTTGCAGGTCTCATGTAATAGTCTTTCTGCACATGTATCGGACATTTACACCAGCTTAGTGAAAACCTGTGGTTCTCTGCATAGAAGCCTGCTTCAGCTGTCAGAAGGATTTTATCATCCAATAAAGTAATCTCAGTCTACCACTAAAACTCAGATTGAATCAGGTCATTGGAGGTGGTTGGATTTTTTTCATATTCTCCTATTATTCGTTCTGTAAGAAAATTATTCATACTTACAAGTAAAGTGCATCAAATACCTGATATGTTTCTTTCTTTAGTTCCTTTACTGTGAACATTATGGAAAGAAAAAAGCCATCTAATTAGATACAGATGACCCATGTATTTTCTTTCTTCTTTTCACTGCAGGAACATATCTATGAACATCTTACTGAGAGGTCTTTGCATATTCACTGTTTCTAAATATAGTCACTGCCTAACATTTGTAGATTCAGATGATTTAACATTATCTATTTGAAATTTTTATAGCTATTAATAGTAGGTATTGCAGGAATACCTGGAAATCTTAATAATTAGACAAGATAATAATGAGTTGGCTTCATTTCCCTCAACTTTAGATACTGCAATCGATAGCTGAACTAGTTACTTTAGGCTCCCCTTACTGTCAATGGAGCCTAATAGGCTTCTTCAGGATGTGATTCCTATCTATACCTTATTGTAGGAGTTTACAATTATATGAACAGCCTTTGAAAAGAACATATTTCTCTCCACTGACTATGAAGCAGTACTGGGATAACTAGCTTAGCTATGGATGTTGACATGGTAGATATCTGCATTTAGTCAGGTGAATATCAGTCACAAAAAAGAAAGTTCTTGTCCCAATGAATTTATTATCTACATAAGAAAGGAAGAAATGGGGATTCAGAGAAATTAAATAGTTTTCACAAAATCAGAACTTAAAATCTATATCTCCTGAGTCTTACTAAAATGTTTTAAACAGAAGACTGTATCTGCTTCAGTTTTCAGTATGCAGTTGTTCTTTCAGAGCTCTTTAGCACCCTGGAAAGGTCCTCATACTACACTGCTATGTTGATGACAGGGTTTTTTGTTTGTTTTCTTTTCTAACTTATTTTCATTGGACTAAAAATGCTGTTTGATTCACTTCTACATAGAGACCTCATAAAAAATTGAAAGGCTTCAATAATTTTAAATCATTCTACACTGCACATAGAGATTTAAATTTCAGTGCTAATTTTTTTATTAGCACTTTAATTTGGAAGGTGCTAGGCTTCTACAAGATTTAAAATTATTGGAGCATTTCAAATTTTTATAAGCTTTCCAGTAAAGATGTGACTATGGTTCTGGGCTTGTAAAGTGTAGCACAATTTAAATTTAATCTAAATTATTTAAGTGCTTCAGACTTCAGGGAGATTTTCAATCCTTCAAACTGGGATTCATGTTCAGAGACTAGAGCAATCTTATAATGCAAAGTGCTTTCATCATTTTAAAGACCTGCGGGCAGCATTCAGAACAGGCCTTTTTTATTGTCAGTTTGTTAATTTAAATTATTTGTTTTCATCTCCAGTGTATGGAGAGGAAACAAGTAAAGTAAGAGCATAAAGGGAAGACACTGTTTCCTCTAGAAAGTTTAAGATAACAATGAGCTTTCCCATTTAGATAGATGGCGAGGTAATGTGAAGAACACTAAATTGTAACGTACATTTTGAAACTTACTATAGGCTCTTATCTGATCTATAGTCTCACCCATGCCCATGGGCATTAAATGTACTCATTATCTTAAAAGATCAAAGATATATAACTTGCATTTTCACTCTTGCTGAAGACTTTGTTTCACCTAGAAAGAAACCAAAATGTTTTTAATGGTATTTTGTTTACTTTTAGTCTAATGTGAACATACTAACTTCCTGTAAAATCAAAAAGTGATATGTCATTTCTATAGCTATCTTTGCCCTACCAGTAACAAAATATTATGTCATGCATTGAATACATGGATTTCCAATTCATACAATTCTGTGAAGCAAAATTTCAAAGACCATTACTAAGTGCCTGGGGAAGAATTCTGCCAGCATCACCAGTAATTTTGGAACTGAAATGTCTCCACCCATCTAACACATGAACATAACTAATTCTACTGGTTTTTTCCATCATTCTGACAGTTATTTTTCTGTTACAGGAACATCATTTGCCATTTAGATTGATCTGTCAAAGTAATCTCATTCCTTTTTCATGGCACTATAAAACTTCTAAAGGCACTAAGCAATTGTTGTAAAGTTAATATTGAAAGGTGTCCGCATCACTAATTTTGCAGGAATGAGCTTTCAGATTCAGTTTGAGCAAAAGATATATTAAATCTTTGATACATATGTTTATGAAGATGTGCCAAGAACTGTTGAGAAGTGGTCAACTGTGATAGTGAAGCATGCACTAGAAACTCTTCAACTAGATCAAGCAGGTAGGAAAATGCCCTCTTTGATCCCCTGGTCTGGTGGGTCAGATACAACCAGCTGGTGGACACTCATGTAATTTGTATCACCCTAATCTAGTAAGAACTTCAGAGATATACTGTTTGAGCAACTAAGGGATTGGAAGATCTAAGATGATTCTTTTGAGGTGAAATAATTAGGTGACAAAGCCAATGCCTATTCCTTTCATAAAAGAACAGTAGTCTTCTGTTTGGATAGTAGGACCATCTTGTACAACCCCAAGTAAAGCCTATCTACCACTCGCCTGGCTCAGATATATGTAGGACATACAGAAAATGTCTACTTCAAAGAAGTTGTTGATCATGCAGAATGGAAGTTGATAATTGGTAACAGGCAATGGATTCCCAATCCCTCTCCATTAATGATATGAACGGAAAAAAGAAAAAAACCAAAATATATTGGGGGAGTGTGATTGGGTCTTGTCTTTGCAAGTTTGAGGGCCAGATTCACTGATTTGCTGTAAGTATTTTGGTTGCTTTTGTGTACAAAGTAGTCATGAATTTGGTTTAATGACAAACACTAAACTGGGTTTACAGCTGTGTTCTGTTTTTAGAGTAGTATAAACCATCTGGAGAATGCTACTAAGTCTCACCCGCAGAATCAAGACCAGGTTCTCAGCTCATTTAAATTTAATTTTGTCTAGTAATGCCAGTTTATATCATCATCACTGTGTATCAGAATCTCCAGTAAGTCATTGTTTTGAATGAAATATAGTTAAATGAGGACAAGACAGCAAACTGTGATAATCATTCAATACTAATTGTTGTATGAAATTTGCATCAAAAATAGTAATAAAAAAAAAAGAGTCTTCCCAACAAACACACATAATAAGGGACAATCCCTGTCCCAAGGTTCCTGCGCTGGTTATGCTTGATGGATCATTAATGATACCTGTAGCAAAAGTGAACTAAAGGGGTTTTATGAGGGATCAAGAATGTATCTGGGGTGGTCTACCAGTTTTGTACAATATTGAATAAAAGGAAAAAACTAAGTGTTTAAAATAAAAAGCAGAGAGGATAGGACAGAATTTGACAGTAAATGTTACAGTAATTTATGCACACTCACAAAACCAGCTGGAACTTATGCTACTTGTTCACCTTAAGACATGGAATACAGATTTTTTCAGGATTCTGATAATATCATTGAAGTCATAATACGCTGAAAAAAACCTCCAACAAATAAATAAAAAACCCAAACCAAGTCCTTTTTCTCAAGCATGTTCTCCATTCACAGAAAGGAAATGAGAAATAAGAGGTAGGAAAAAAACTCTGTTCCATGACCCTATCAATCTTATTGCGAAAAGAGTGCTGCTTGATGTAGTTTTTCCTACTAACAAGAACGTCTTTCTATCTTCCATCTTTGGCTGTTTCACGTTAGCTAGAGGACTAACTTTAAAACTGTCATAGCTGTGCTAGGAATTGATAAAATGGTGCAGATTACTTATGTATGTATGTAAAATGTTTGTATATGTATAAAGTAGTCCTAATTCCTACATTTATTAATAAATGTTGTCTATTATAGTTTGGAGGATGACTAGTTACTCTTTTTATTCAAATTTGCATCTAATGTTACTCTTTTTTTGTTCTCCATGATTTCTATTCATTATCACAGTCACTGTTGTAGTTGCATCTATAGCACTCCTTTTTTTTGGTAAAAAATCTCTGTTGATTGCATTTGTGAGGAAAAGTGCTTCTTTGACTAAACAGAAATTGTAAGCAACAAACTAATACATTGTATAAAGCTTCCATTGAACAGATTTTTCTCATATTATCTTCCAGCAGATGAACTGCTTGGGAATTTATTCTCACTTTTAAAATAATTGGGTATTTGAGAAGACTGTCTTTTTTGGGGGGGGATTAAAAAAAAAAATGACAACAAATAAGAAATATATAGAAATATTTCTTGATTTTGCACAAAAGTAGAAATAAACCCATTTTCACCTGATTTTTTTTTTACTAGAAAATAAAAACAATCTGAAAAAATCTTACCACAGCCAGGAAAAAAAATAATGGGGAAATATTTCCCAGCCATTTTCATTATACAGCCTTGTATTGCTATAAGAAATGTCCTTCCTGAAGTCTAATTATCTATTACTCAATCAAGCAAAATGACAAACGCAATCAACGTTCATTGTAGCAACCAAAAATTTCAATCAATAGTAAATGGAGGGTGGTAATTACAGCACAAACAGACCTATAAAACCTTGTAATACACACATAAAAATACTTGTGTACTGTTAGAGTTTCAATCTTCTACACATTTTAAATTCTTTATACTTATTAATTAATCTTCACTAACATTTTTGTTCCTTTTTTTTTCTGAAATGCCAGTAATATTGTAAAGTCTAGAATGTACTACAGTACAGTGACAACAGATTCTCTCAGAGAGAAAGTTGTGCTGCATAGATTATGACAACATCTTGAGGTTTTCCTTTTGGATCCTCTTGAAAGTTTTGTAATGCTAAACTTACAGATATTGTCTGGAAATTAGCAGTACAAACTATTATCCAAACAATCTATGTTTTGGTTTTCCTTTATTTCCACGATCCTTTCAGTCATGAGATATTTTGTTCTTTCACTGCTAGATGTTCACAGGTTCAATCCCTGCTTACTGCAGGGGGGTTGGGCTCGATGATCTCTCAAGGTCCCTTCCAACCCAAAGCATTCTATGATTCTATGTTATCTGTAAAACACTTTTTTATTTTTAATAATAAACTTTTTCAATCTATTAAAATTCGGAATTTTGCTTTTCTGCCCTTTATAGTATACTTAGATCTCTAGTGTCAAATCTTCTCTAGGAATGGTCCTCTGTATACTGCTGTGAATACAGCCACAACCCTAGTTTTCCATTTGGTTATTTAATATGAGATTGAAATTACTGTAGTTTTCTGGGCCATAGTTCTGCCTTAGACAATCTACCCAGCTATTGGTCTTCCTGCAATCTGCTTGACAAGGTGGGAGTTCTTCAGCAGGAAGCTGTAAAACTGCAGTCCATCTTGTCTTCAATAAAGAAATCATCCCTCTACAATAATAGTTTTACAATTCTTTTATACCACAGTCACGATGTCTCTTACTCCCAGTAAATCAAATTTAGAAGGCACTCCCTCCAAACATCTTGTAGTCCCCAACTGTGTTTGCCTGATGTGGCATCTGATATATCAAGAATTATAAAAAGCTGCACTGTCTTTTTCTGTATAAGAAATAGTTTGTTAGAGGATTGTGTGGTCTCCACTAAAGGGTACCAAGAGCACTCCTGAACACTGTAACTCTATTGCTTATACACACATATTGCTAAATGCTTTAAATAACTTTAATTATTTCCTAGCATGGTTTTCATTTTTTTGCTCACCAGCAATCTCCCAAACAATTTATATTAAATGCTTGAGAGTTAGCATGAGTCACAGGCCATTCCCAACAGACAAATTAGGGCAGTACATACTTTCTGTGGAGTGTATAAGAATTTAATAGTATGAATACCAGCTGTTCAGAGTAAGCTGACTCAGAGAATGGGCCCCGGTATTTTTAATATATTGGTTTAATTTATCTCAAAGTCCCTCTAGACACATTTTTTAACTCTTTGAGATGTGGTTTTCAACTTACATGTTATAAAGAATTATGCATAAACTTCTACAAAACAGAAGGATTTCATTTGTTGGGAAAACCATGTTTTTACTCAGGATTACTGCCCAACCATTTGTCCAACCATTGTTTTCACCCTTCGTAAGTGGTATGTTTACTGCTTTCCAGGTGACAAGAAGGCCTAGTAATACCTACAAGACATCAGTGTTCCTAATACAATTTGGCAGGTTAATCATTCTCTGACAGAAGTGTTAAAAACTAGTATTGTGATTATGTATCAAGTTCACGGATTACAGGAACCCCTTGGAGGAAGGTGTGTGCATGATTGTAACCTCAGAAGAAAAGAAATACATAAGAATAAACCCATCTTCTGACCAGCATCACTTCAGAGAAGGCAAGCCTGAGGCCAGGTCTTCTTTTGGGATTGCATCCTAGCTGAAAGAATGATCCTAAGATAAGACTCACTGTATCTAGTCAAATTTTCCGCTGAACTAAATAGAAAAAGGTGCTTGGAACTGAACTAAAATACAGGCAGTCAGGCATAGTCTATTTTTTTTTCCCCCTGTATATTTGTCTTTGAAAATAATCACCTCATTAAGATTTGAAAAGTAGTAAATGTTAGTAAGTCTTCATGCGCATTATGGTGTTGGTCAAGTGTTAACAATGGTTTCAAAATTCATGATTCTAAGCAGGAGTATTGCCCAATTCTGTTGGGTCCAGAATCCCTAGGCAAGATTCATGATACCAGCAAGGCTGGGAAATGTTATAATGCTGAACTTACAGATGTTATCTCAGTAGTGGAAATCATTATTCTGGAGAAGATGTGTACAACAAGCAACCAGAAGAAGACAAAGAGGAGAGTGACTGAAAACCCAACAATCTCTTCTGAACTATAGCTTTTCTGCTGTCTCTTTTCTCTGTGAAAAAGAGTCAGAGTAGGGTAGAAGCTCTCTAAATTTATACTTTTTACTCATTTTACAGTACAGACAATGAAATTCATATTGCATTCATTCAAAAATATTTTGGAAGCAAGACTTCACTCAATTGTCAAACATTTTACTAGCTTCCATATATATCACATCTACAGCTGTTCTTCATAAACTAATTGCATTATAATTCAGAATTCTTTTGTCATTATTGTAACTATTATTATTATTTTGGCTTGGAAAACTCCATTCTTTAAAGCAGTTTAAATTCTGTAAATCTAGGTTTACTGTTTCTCTCTGCTGCTCTCTGGACAGGGAGGCCCAAATTGTTACAGACATTTGTATGCATGAACTTTTGGTATACTCTTCTAATTAAACACTTGGCATTAGTACCTATGTGGTTCTGCTACACAGATGTATGGGAGGGACACTGAATATGGAGAAGAGCTGAGCAGGAAAAGGAACAATAGGGTGCAGTGGATAAGTGGGACCATGGACACTGAAAACTGCATAAACTTAGACAGATCAGCTACGGGAGTTTTCCACTTACTGGCTCCAATGGCTTAGTGTTAAATGTCCTGGGAAGCTTCTATCACCCTTACTGTCCTCAAACCTCTCCAGAAATTTGCCTGACTCCTCAACTGTTGTGGATTTGAGCCTAATTTTCTTTCTTAAAATCTCAGTACCCTCGTACCATTGTGCTTTGTGAACTCATTATTTCTCTAGATTCAGCTAGTTTATTGTGGCTGGTTCCACATTTCACTATCATTCTCACATTTTCAATCAATTCCTCTCTATTTGCAAGTAGGTCAAGAATGGCTTCTCTAGTTGGTACATGGTTGGCTGCATTTGGTTTCTAAGAGATAATCCCTCTGTAAAAGCTATCTTGGGATTCTGAGTAGCTTGAGATTTGGTCCAGGAAATTTTCATTCCTGCAGGTCTCTAGTCATATACTATCTGTCATTTCTTCTTCGTTTTTAATTCCTTGCAACTTTACCTAAAACCTGAACCATTACATTTGTTAATAAGGATTTTTGTAGTTCTCTGGTATGTAGGTTTGCAGTTTTCAAATGGCTTAAAGGAACCAGGCACCTATTTATGATTGGGTTTGGTTTGGTTTTCTTCTTTTTTTTTTCCTTTTTCTTTTAGTATGGGGTAAATTATATCTACCCAGCAATGTTGGGCTATTCAAAGTCCTAATAAAAATTTTACCTCCAGCTAACTTTTCCTATATATATACAGCTCTTTCTATAACATATTGGAATTCTAGTTGTGAGAATCATCAGACATACTTCCAATAAAACACATTATGTTATAATAATATCATTATTTAGTATTATTTCTGTGTCTTCCTGTTGTCTTCTCTGTTCTGTTTTTGCAGTTATCAAAGTATACTGTTCATGACTTATTCTTTTTTCCCAGAATTTTTTTCCCCTTCTACTTTATATAAAAACTTAGGCAGATTCAGTGTTTTATTAGTAACAATTTGGTATCTCAGTATGTACCAGATGGAGTTAAAAGAAAGCTAATTTTCCCTCTTCTAACTGCTAACAGTAGTTTCACACTTTTCTAAAGAAATGTGGCAATTTGAACTTAGGTTGACTAGTCATATGTCAAAATATGGTAAGTCTCAGCTCAGACTACTGCAACATGCAACACTTGCAGCTGTTAGCATTAATAATACAGAACATTGAGACAATTGTAATATCTGTTATGGTCCTCAGTATAATAGATATGATGATAAGCAAATCTTTGACACAATTACTGTATCAGTCTATAGTTTGTGAATACTAATAAGATGTACTTTGACACAGGGCATCATGTCTGAACTGAAAAGCCATTACCGAAATTGTAATATAAATAAAATATAGAGTGAAAGGCTAATAACAAGTGTGCCAGATGTTATACTCTGAAAGCATAGAATATTTATGGACTGTTCCAGTCAGGTGCAATGGATGCTCTGGACACATGGAACGTTTGAGAAATACAGCATTGGAATATACTGAATTATACAGTATGATACAGATGTTTTCCAGGGGATGCTAGTTACTGCATTCCTGACTAAGCACTGGAAAAAAAATTGGAGTTTCAGTGATGTGGAAAAGGGGACTTGATGCAAATTCCACTAGTGGTTAAGCAGTATGCATCTTTTTACTGATGACTGAAAGAGAGTGTTATTTTCCTGTGACTCAAAAATCGAGAAAGATGGGAAGAAAACAATCTAAAGAGACAGCTGAGCACTTTCATGGACCATCATTCTAGACCTATTAACTGACTGGTGGACTTAATCTGCCAATTTTCAACAAGGTAAATAGGTATTAACTCTTAAATATATGCAAAAGCTATTTATTGCTTTAGTCTATACTTTTTTTCTTGTGGTTAATCCCAAAAAATGTCTGTGTTATTTGGGAAGTTGGCTGGTCACTGATTAACTCTGAGAAGCAGACAGTATATCTGTGTGTATATTACAAATATTAAGCTATAAGAAGTGACCAGTGCAGTTGTAAGCGGACTGAAGTTTTGTATCTTGGTCTAGATGGAAAGCATTCGTTTCATCAGGAAAAATGATGAACAAAGACTAAGACCTAACTGTAGGTACTCCAGGGAGATCATGAAGAAATGAGAGGAGAAAGTAACTCTGATCTTTATCAGTGCTTCATTATTTTTCCTGAAATCCTGGAATTCATTCTAAACCAAAAGTTATCGTCTACTTTTGAGTTTTGGGAAGATGAGGAGAGTCCAGAAGGAGGAATGTGAACCCAGCCTGTAAAAGTGTAATATTTGGCTCCAATACTAGATATTATACACTATTATCAAGCTCTGTTTTTATTTGGAAGGTGGAAAATAATACTTTATACTGTAAGGTAATGCCACCAGCTGATGATCTCCTGATAGGCAAAAGAAACCTGTATGCACTAGGTGGTTAAAAATTAGATTTACATATGACTTAGAGCAATGTCCCTACTTGAGTGGTGTAGGCCTGGCTAAATGAGCTTAAATATGTCTAGTTTTAGCTGGTACAGAAAATTGGTAAGTAACAGATGTGTTAAGACCTGTACAGGAGGTTGCTTCCTAATGTCAGGTCCACCAATACAAGGCAAGGTGTTCAGAGTAAAGGCAAAGACTGTCAGGGACTTACTCAAGGCACTAACAGGCCTTACTGGCCCCAACCAGCCTCACCTGGAGACATGTGCTGACCATCCATTTATAATGTATCCTAATATGATGCTTTCTCAAGCCCATTTCCTACAAACGTTTGACTATACTTGAAACTATAAAATGCTATTTCAGCCCAAGAGAAGCAATGACAATTTTCTAGCTGGGGTGATGGGGGTGGGGGTTCAGACATGCATCTGAGAAGTGAAATATCTGGTTTACAGACTTCAATTTAGTGTTTGCTAAATATAAGATAGAATATGTATTACAGAAAAGGTTAAATCCAAAGGCACCGTAAGGTTGTGTTTTGGATGCTTTTCTTCAAAGCAAAATGTATTATAGGCCCAGGCCTTATCAGGAAGGGATAAGAACTGAACCTCTACTGTGACTTTACATATACTCAATAAAGTTTCCTAACTCTTTAACTTTTAAAAATGGTGACAGAAATGTAAGTTTAACATCTTCATTTAAACATCCATCCTAATTTTTAAACTTACAGACTTTTTGGAATGATTAAAACTGTATTTTCCAACAAATAAGCAGCTTGCCAAAATACAAAGATTTAGCTCTTTTTCATCCATTAAATTGATATAGCTAGTGAAGTAACAATACCAGTTTTCCTAAGCCAAGAAAGATACCACCTGTCTGGTAAGGCTTTCAATTAAGATCAACAAAATTGATGAGCTTGAGGTCCATTTGGATTTCTCTTGAATTGCCAAATCATTTGGCACAGATCATTCCAGAGCCAGCAGATGATATAATACATTTTGGTCATTATTAATCTGAGCTAGACTTGAAACAGTGACCTAGAGGTAAAAGTGCCTGTACACTGTTTCTAATCCCCTGAGTGAAATAATTCCCACATGGTACATACTTAGCAGTAACAACAGTTATACTGAGCAGACAAACTGTAGAAGCTTTTTATTTGCTTCTCTCTCAAGTAGATTTGTTGCAGCCAGCTTTCATATTCACATCTTACAGGCCTTTGGGTATTAGAGTTTGTGTCAGAAAAAAACATATTCAGCAAAACTAAGAGGTTTTTTTTGTTTGGTTGGTTGTTTTTTTTTTTACTTTAGAAGGTCTTTTGATGATAAAAACAGATTTTAAGGCATAACACCAAAGCTAAAAAAGTATGTATGTCCACAATTATGAACTAATTGTGAATGAAGTGGGATGCTAACAGTTGAAATACTACAAGGCTTGAGACTTGTGTAAGGTAAATCTCAATATATTTTCCTTCCATAGCAATTTACTCCAGAGGTCATTCTTCTACCCCATTAACATATTTATTTTAATCTAAAAGTGGGAAAAGCAGCTGTAAACCAGCTCTACTGGGACACTGTTACTTAATAGTTTATGCTTATGAATGGATTCTGCTGTATGAAGAGATGATGTGAAGGGTACCCATGTTACCTGCTGTGAGAGCGTTCTTTTAGGCTACATATGGATGAGCGTTAAGAGAAGCAAAGAATGGCATCCTTTGTAGCCTGAGCTGCTTGAATTCTGTGGAACAGTGACAATTTACATCAATGTGACCATCCAGCCTACACTTACATAAACACTTTGTAGACCATAAAAGCTTATGATGTATAGTAGAATACCTGAGAGCATACTCCATTTTTTTTAACACCAGGCAGGGGCACCCACACTATGGACAGGTGCCTTGGCTCTTATATTTGAATTCAAACTCCATACAGGATTAATAATGAAGAATAAATACAAACTGCTTGTGCAACAGATATTCTTCAACAAAGAAATAGGTTGGCATATGCAAGAGCAGAATGCAAGTGTAAGCAAACTCATAGTTATCATATACATAAGGGGCACTGAGACCTAAGTACCAAATTTGATATACCTACATTGAGAGATATGCAGCAATGTACACTAGGCCTGGTTCTTCTAGTTTTAATACTTATGGAAAAAAAAAAAAAACATACTAGTTAAGCCAATGATTTTCGATATTCATTTTATACTTATGCACATTTCTCAATTTTATTTTGTCTCTTTCTTTCCTGTAGTTCTTTAAGTATCCTGGTGGATATTTTTTGATAGCACAGGACATATTTGCGTCCATATCTTCTAATAAATAATATGAATTTCTTTTTTTTTTTCTTTCCTGTGCATTTCTGACTGAATAAGTGTCCTGGGGATATAATCCTCTAGAACAAACTTGGTGGAAAAAACAGTTTTGTAAGACTGGAAATGAACAAAAAAGCCCAAATATCTCAGTTTTATTAAAGCTGATCATTAAAGGAAGTTAACAGTCATTTTAAATTGGTATCTAGAAACTATAGGTACGTTTATTTATATTGCACAAATTTCATGGGCACTTATAAATACAAAGTTGTACTTAAAGTTTTCCTGAATGGTTCCTATTAGTATGGGCTTGTTTAGTAATAGTCTGAGAAGAGATTAAAATGGGTAATTCAGCACTTTAGGTACAAATCAGAAAACAGAAATTAAGGACATGTTTGCCTAAACATAGTTTTGGTACTATTTGATATGCTTGGGGTATCTGAGACATTTACTTGGGACAAATAGGTATGAGACAATATTTATTAAATTCATGCCTATCTTTCTGCTGCTACAGAGGCTGCTAAAAGACAGGTGAGAACCCTAGAGCATCTGAAATGGTCCTAGTTACTTAAGTTGAAGTGACTTAATTAGCCACTAATAAACATAAGAAATTATCTGCATGTGATTTCAACCAATAAAGTTTAAACTTTCTTTTAAGTCTAATATAAGTATTCAGAAATGGAAGCCTCTTTCTAGTTTGAGTAGTTTGTTTATGCTTCACTGACATTTTCTTGCTGCAGAGCAAATATCCTGAATTTGGGTTTTTTTCATATTTTGTCATTAAGCAGTTTGACTATTTCTAATTATGTTTTCCTTGCTGTTTGTGTATGTCATTTTGTAAACAAACACAAAGAAACCCCATGTAGTTCCACATTCAGCTCACAGAGGTATAATCTGTTCCCTTTGCTGGAGGAAATCCTCAGTGATGCGTTGCCAATATTTTAACAAGAGACTCTCACAAATCATTCTCCCCTTAAGCCTATGTTAAATCTGTGCATCAGGAGTATGTGTGCTCCAGAGAGTAATGGCGACAGACTCATTTGTTTCCAATGTAATGTGAAAATGCATTCTCATAAGCGTAACAAAGAAAGATGGGATCTTACTTGGCAAACAAACTGGTATTAAGCTCCTGGAAATATCTAGACAGTGTTGCTTAGCAAAAACAAACAAGAAAAAAAAAATGTGGGCAGATAGGTTTACTAGGATAGTACTGTGCTTTGAAACAGCATGTGAGCAATACTGTTACTCATTATCTATTGAGATGTAATACATTGCGAGATGTTTGTTTTCCTCACTACAATATCTACCATTTAGTAAACTCCTAAGACTTCCGAAATGCAAAACGTCGCAGATATTGTACACAAAAAAGCTCCCCACTAAACAACTGTGAATATTCTGAAAATGCTTCCTCTGTCTCAAATTACATTATGACACCCTTATAATACCACGTATGTGTGTGTAGTTCAGCATTTCCCAGGGCAATTACAAGGGCTTAGGAAAAGACTATTGTATGAGGAATAGCTTTAAGAGTTATCAGAGAATGGGGTTAGTGGGGGTGTTATATTCCTAAGGATCTTCACACAAATGATATGAGGAGAATGAAAACACTCTGCTTAGGTCTTCCTCTGCCAGTGTCTGAGGCACTATTAACAGTGCCATAAACTTTAGGCTACAGTAAATTTTGGGAAAACAGACTGTTCTTTGCTGTTAGAGCTATTTCACATTACATGGATAAGTGAAATATTTATTGGCTAAAAAAAGAGAGATGCAACAGAAGCAAGTATGACATATCCTGTTCTAATATTCACGTGCACCAGCAACAGTGTTGTGTGATTTAAAATAGTGGCACACAGGCTTTTTTTTTTAAAGCCCTGAAGTATACTATCTCCTCAGTTTTAGTTTTAATCTAGTATTTTCATGAAATATTATATTCATTTTGCTTAATTTAGAATAAAAATGTACTTAATAAAGCTAGCCATGAATAGTTCCCAGCAATTGGACTTAAGCTTTATGCTTACTCTTTCTGATCAACAGATACATAATAATTTTCATAGAAAGGGAATCACTTGTAAGGAGGAAGAAATGTGGGTAATTTATTTATTTATCCCAAGATACTTGAAAGGTTGACTGTGAGTATCTCCTAGAATATACAATTTCCTTAAGCAGAGAATAAGATGAACATTTTCTTTTCTTTTTTTTTTTTCTTTTTTTCTTCAGTTTTTCTTCACAGGCTGAGAGGCTCTATGAGCTGAATTAATACCTAAAGTAGTTCTTCTTTGCTGTCTTGCTGAGCAAGGCTTCATGACTAAGCTAGCTCCTAGAACAACAGCTCGCTACAGTGATGAATGCCAGGTTTCTGGATCTACATAGAGGTAGCCTCTATAGTACCAAATTCCCCTGAAAGTAGACCCAATTTTGACCTACTTTTTAGCATTCTAAAGCATAACTATAAGCCCTAAAAATAATCATAGAATCACAGAATCGTTTAAGTTGGAAAAGACCTTTAAGATCATCCAGTCCAACCATTAACCTAACACTGCCAAGTCCACCACTAAACCATGTCCCTAAGCACCACATTGACACGTCTTTTAAATACCTCCAGGGATGGTGACTCAATCACCTCTCTGGGCAGCCTGTTCCAATGCTTGACTACCCTTTCCATGAAGAAATTTTTCCTAATTTCCAACCTAAACCTCCCCTGGCCATTTCGTCTTGTCCTGTCACTTGTTACTTGGCAGGAGAATTTAACACCCACCTCACTACAACCTCCTTCCAGGTAGTTGTAGAGAGCAATAAGGTCTCCCCTCAGCCTCCTCTTCTCCAGGATAAACAATCCCAGTTCCCTCAGCAGCTTCTCATAAGCCCTGTGCTCCAGACCCTTCACCAGCTTCGTTGCCCTTCTCTGGACATGCTCCAGCACCTCAATGTCTTTCTTGTAGTGAGGGGCCCAAAACTGAACACAATACTTGAGGTGCAGCCTCACCAGTGCTGAGTACAGGGGGACAATCACTTCCCTGCTCCTGCTGGCCACACGATTTCTGATGCAAGTCAGGATGCTGTTGGCTTTCTTGGCCACCTGGGCCCACTGCTGGCTCATTAATTAAGCTGATCAGTGCCTGAACAGGTACAGGAACAAAACTTTACAGTTTTAATGAACTGAACTGAAATGCCCCATGCCCCCTGTCCCATCAAACTTAATATTAAATCTTGCCTTGAACCCAAAAATGAGAATAGTGAAACAGTGTAACCAAGTGTCCTGGTTTCGGCTGGGATAGAGTTAATTTTCCTCCTAGCAGCAGGCATAGTGCTGTGTTTTGGATTTAGTAGGAGAAGAATATTCATAACATGCTGATGTTCTTAGTTGTTGCTGAGTACTGCTTATGCTAGTCAAGGACTTTTTCAGCTTCCCATGCTCTGCCAGGCGCACAAGAAACTGGGAGGGGGCACAGCAAGAAGAGTTGATCCAAACTGACCAAAGGGCTATTCCATACCATATGACGTCATGCTCAGTATATAAACTGGGGAGGGGGGGGTGGCCAGGGAGCAGCAATCGCTGCTCGGGAACTGTCTGGGTATCGATCGGCGGGTGGTGAGCAATTGCATTGTGCATCACTTGCTTCGTGTATCATTATTATTATTATCATTATTATACTGTTACTATTAGCATTACTATTTTACTTTATTTCAATTATTAAACTGTTCTTCTCTCAACCCAGGAGTGTTTCTCACTCTTACTCCTCCGATTCTCTCCCCCATCCCATCGGGGTAGGGGGAGTGAGCGAGCGGCTGCGTGGTGCTTAGTTGCTGGCTGGGGCTAAACCACGACACCAAGAACAGTACACAAGTATTTAAAACACTATTAAGGCATAGCCAGACACAGTATATAAGCATTTTATATCAATATGCGACCAATAGGACCAGAAAAGATCAGACAGACATGGTGTGGGTAAAAGACACCAAAATGATAAAAAGGAGAGAGGATTGCAAATGGGCAGTTCATTTTCCTGAATAGACAAGAACAGTGACTGGAAAAAAAAAAAAAAGAGACACAAAACATTGGGAGCAGACAAGAATTCCTTTTGGGAGGAATGCAAATAGCATAAAAATGCAAAGTATGAAAAGAAAGCATGGAGAAGAAGGAAGACAAGTCTGCTTCAGTTTTGGCTTTTCCTTCCAAAGAGCCCTCAAGCCTAATTTCCTTAACCTCAGAGAGACATCAAGAACCACTGCCTTCAGTGCTAACTATACAGCAACTGCTCTGTGGTATTCTATACTCACAGCAAATTTAGAGTATAAGTGTTAAAGACTGACAGCGTCATATATGTAGTGATGATGATTAATAATGTGTAAGAACTAAGAGTTAGTACTGTGTGTTTTTAATGAACTGATTTAGTAAGGTTTACTTTTAAAGTTTAAAACTGGAATGATTTTGTCAGATTTCTGAACACTCCATCCCAGCCAGCTCTAATTTCCATAAATTTAATATGTACAAACATATATAAAAATACACATACATCTAGTCTCAACAGTTCTTTCCTATGTGATTCATGACAGTTTGATTGTTTTTCATATCAGTTGCAAAGGTCTGGTTAAACTTCTTCAGTGTTGCACTTGAATGGTTATTTTGGTAGCCTCTCACTAAGTGGATCATTTTGGTCTTTGCTATTGTCTCTTATGTGTTATTTATTAGGGTTTGCATATCTCTGTGTGCTTAATTTATTACTGTTCATGTCTCTCGTATTTGTCTCTTATGCTGAACAGCCCTTAACATAGTAACCTGATAGTACAGACCCGTATGTTCTTGATATTCTTACAAGGTAGGATATCAGATAAATTTTGGCCCCACAGAAGTCCATAAACATTTTGACATGAAAGTCAATGAAACCAACATTTCATTGGTCTCCTATCTTCTCTGAGATATATAACATTAACCATCCAGATTATATATTACAAAACCACACTGTTTCATAAGATCTGTCCTTCCTTAACTTTCATTGTTTCCTACCCATAGACTACCATGTGCAGTGGTGCATATTCAGTTTCACTTCATGATCAGCAAATTGATTAGGATGCAAAGAACGATAACAAAATTGATTAAAGGCTTCCCGAAATTCATTTGCAGAGAAAAGCTTTAAAAACTAAACATGTCTAGCTTTGTTAAGATATAACAGAAAGGCGATCTGATAATGTGCAGAAATATCTGATGCCTGTCAACATTTCAGATTAAAATGTAACAGACTGTTACAGGAAAAATTGGAAGGAATGGTATGAAAATATCCACATGAAAACAATGTTTTGAACTTCACAGAATAAAATTCAGGCAGTAGATCTGATCAACAACAGACTGAAAATGACAGAAAGCCTCAAGTATTATGCCTCACTTCATCTTTTCATAATACTGTTCGAAGAAATAACAAGATGGCATTGTTTAGAGTGTGGAGCTCAGAACAGTGAATTTTAATTTGAGCTTGGTTACTGACTCATAAGAGCAGGTGAAGGGATTATTTCCTTCAAGGCAAGAATTTGCTAAGTATAACACGGTGATAATAAAAGACAACTTACTTTCAGGAATGTGAGGAAGAGAAAGTGGCTTTAAAATATGAAGTAAATTTCTAAAAGTTAAATGGCATGTGTATCAGGATTTTCTGACTGTTGCCTAAAGCAGTAATTTGATTTCTTAAAGGCGTCATAGGATATAGATATTGCAGCAGAACACTGAGTCTAAAAGGAAAGTTTTTGAGTTTTACTCTGGAGCTGATTAGAGTTTCAATGTCACTTTAAAAAAAAAAAAAAGAAGGCATATAAGGAAATTTTTAACATTGAGATGTCTCAAAAGCAATCTATGTGTAACAAATTCTTCTTGTATATATATAAGGTCAGAAATGTAAAATCAAGAGAGTAGAATTATCTCTCTACAGCTGTACAAAAGGTCCTCAGCTCATGCACAATTTGGACTAGGTAAACATAAGAGTATGCAAAGCTAAATTCAGAAAACAAATAATTCACAAATATTGGAGGTGCATTAATATCTGGACAGCTTGTAGAAAAACAAACATACAAACAAAAACCTACTGTGGTCAATATATTTGGTACAACTGATCATGAAAATCAGACTGTGTTGGTTTTATTAGGTTATTCATTTCCCATATAAATTTCTGAATTCTGAAAAAATTAAATTATTATAAAACATAAAGCCTTCAAGGTTCTATGAATATGACGAGCCTTAAAAAATTGATATAAACAATATCTGTTGAATAAGGTAATAAAATATGGGCTACCATTCTTCCACTCACATAAAAGAAATTTATTATTGAAACATTCATTGATCAGATTATTTGTTATTGTGACTTCCTCAAGAGTTTTAAAGGATTAATTACTACTAATAAACTTAGTGTCTGTAAATCTCTAAATAATTGTCTGCTTTAATTCAGATAACCATTTCAGAAGAGAGGACACAACTTAATTTCTCCCAGTGGTCACCGGGAATCAGGTTCATATGATATAACATCAGTGAAACAGAAACAAATTTAATTAAGCGGAAAAAAACAGACATGAGAGAACATGTCTAGCAGTGAGTTTAACCTCATAAATCTAACTCTTAAGCTGACTATCAAGTATAGTTTTTAATTTCTCCCATGTCTTATTCTATCCTATTGGCGAATGTAGTGCAAGGGAGCTTGTATGTCCAGTGTCTATTTTCTTCTTCCCTTCTGGATGAACTGAGGATCACAGTTTCAATGGATGTAGTTCTATAAACATCACAGAATCTAAACTCATTTAAATAACATATGCACTTATGAAATGACAATTGTAAACAATGACATATTTAAGCTGAAATATGATGCAAAATATGCTGACTGACCAGATGCTAAAACCAGGGAAAACAATTTAAGCTATTTAAAATCAGAATCATTGTAAGATTTCTAGTACCTGAATTATAAATCCCTCATGAGTGGTGAAATGGATTTTCTAAAGAAAATATTAACAATTACGTAAGATTTTTTCCACAACTGTTACTGTGAACACCTTCTGAATACATATCTGTAAAGCCTATCAGAAACTTTGTAAGATCCAAAAGAATAAAACCAAAGTAAAATGGACTGAAAACATTCTGTGTTCCTGTTAAGAAGCTTTTCATTTTAGCAGTGGATAATGGCCAGATAAAATCAGTTATCAGTTGAGATTACTGAAAGATGTAATCATGGTATAAAAGGTTAACTAGGATCATCTGATCAGCTTCTCTCTCCTGCTGTGTATTACAGATCACATTTTTGCATTTTATGCAGTCATCCCAAAGCCAAGATTGCATCAAAGTCAATAATTGTGTCTGACTAAAAATGTATTATATTTAACTGGACTGAAATAATCTTTTTCCAGTGGTTAATTGCCCTCACCCTCTGGTATTTGTGCCTTATGCCCAGACTGAATTTGCCTGACTTCAGCTTCCATTGATTTTTACTTGATTTTCCTTTCTCTCCTAAGATAAAGAGACCTTTATTAATTAGTCATTTTCTTCTAAGGAATACATAAGCAGTAATCAAATAATTTCTCAGTTGTCTTCTCATACGCTGGATAGGCTTATGTTTTAACTATACTTCTCTGAAATAAAGCTTCTGCTCAGTTGTAAAGAGCAAGGTATACTTTTTTTTCTTGCCCAGGTCTCCTCCACATAATATGTACAGTAACACAATGCCCCATGTGCCAAATTTGGAGAACAGTGCTTGACCTCATGTAAAGAGTTGCTTTCTGTAAGGAGAGTAAGCGGGACACCTTGAAGACACTCACAGTACCATCCAAAAAGTAATACAGATATCCACTGAGTCTTTCATTGTCATTTGTTTTCAAACAATTCTGTGATTTTTTTTTTTAACCTTTTATATTTTAACAGCTCTGAAAAGGTGGTTATTAGAAGACTGAACAATATTTCAGTACTAAAAATAATGCTATATGAAATAAAAAGTAAAATCCTTTCCTACATTCCCAAGTTCTTACTCTGTACTCACTCCATTTATAATGACAAGGGTTACAGTATTTTTTTTTTTTTTTACTGCAGCATAGTTGCAGAATGTTATACAGAAAAGTACAGGTATCTGGCCACTATGATCCTTAACACTTTCTCAGAAATACTGAGAAACAAGAGAGTCTCTCCTGTTGTGTCAAGTTATGAAGTGTGTCATTATGTGCTAACAGTTATGCTTCTACAGTGTGTTGTTTAACATTTTACAGGTTAATGTGGTATCCAGATCCCCAGTATAACTGCCACATTCTAATCACTACTTACTGACATTTGTGTCATTCAGAAACGTTACTGCCAGAGATTTTGTTTTTACATTCAGACTAATGATTAAATTTTTTATCACAGTATATATTTTATATATATACACTTAACATACAGATATATTAGATTAATATTAAAAATCAATGTAGTCATATTACATATCGTATATCCAGTGTATTATATTATATATTAGTATACAATATTAAACACAGTATCAGTCTCAGAGGAATACTATTAGAAACATCATCACATGATGGTTATTTACACAGATAGTCACTTCTGATAACTCACTTATCCATTTCTCAATTCTTTTAATGTAGGTGTTATCTTTATTCTACAATTTTATTTTTTGAAAGACACTACTGTTTAGCACTTCTCAAATAAAAGAATAAAGTACCTTCACACCCAATGTTCCAATCTGCTTGAAGAATTAATTCAAGTTTTTTGGCAAGACCTACTTTCTGTTAAATCAAATTGGCAGTGACTAATTATATTATTTTAATTCTTTACCAGTTGAGTTATGTATGAGTATTCCATTAATGTGCCAATACTAGATGTCAGATTAATTGTCCTAAAGTTATGCAATTATTGTCTGCCATTTTGTTAAAGAATATTTAATGTGTAGTGTTAGTTTCCAAATGCCAAAGATTTAAGGTATTGCTTATTTAATCAATAAATACAATTTAAGGACGCAGAAATGGAGTAAAAAATGTATACTGTGTTATGTCAAGTATGCTCTTGACATCTAGAGTAGTGTACAGCAACAAAAAGCATCAAAAAAAGGAAGAAACTATGTTAACTAATAAAACATTCTTTATCATTAAAAAAAAGTATATTCCTCCAGATCTGAGTAATAAAACTCTTTTGTAAGCAATAAATAGGATAAAATAAATTCTGTCAAAACTTTCCTCTGTGTATTTTCATGGAAAATTTCAGGAGAGAGTGTGAAATTCTCATTAAATTCCTTCTTTACACATTTCCTCTTTCTAAGATAGACAACTTCACAGAGATTTCAAAATCTGGCACTGCCTCTGATCTTCATTCGCCTTGAATGAAGGTGGGGCAATCACGTGTTAAGCTGAAGGAAATATGAACAGAGGATGTGCCAGCTCTTTCAACTATGAATCCCCATTACTCTAGAAGAGTTTCGTTGTGCACAAAGTAGTTGCAGAATTTTATTCTGGAATGATCATACTTTCAGTCTCAGTAATTATTTAACAAGGCTCTACAGCCCATACACCCACATCCAGAAATGCTCTGCAAACCCTGAAAGTGCGTGCCTATCTTTAAGACAACTCAGGGAGGAAGGGCATCTGTTTTCTACCTGGCAAGTGAACTCAAAAGGGAAATGTATCCACCTTTAAGCTTCCCAACCTTTTACTTATCGTTAGTATAATCTTGAATCTTCTCCTCTGTTAACAATGGGGAAACAGACAGAAGAACAACCACTATTTTATCCTCCTGGTGAAGAAGCACACTTGGTTTTGCCATCAAACACAGAAGACAGTGTCTAGGAAGCAGCTCTGTTGCTGCCACTGAACCTCTTTTGGTGGAGCGTAAAGCCAAAGACACTGCTGGGCCCCCTTCCTCTCCCACTCATGACTATGATTTTGCTGGCTTATCTGTCTGTCATACTCAGTATTTTCTTATTTTGGCTATTCAGAAGCAGGCTTTGTTGTCCTCTTTTCCCAGTGTAGCTGAGAAACAGATTTATTTACAAATGAGAAGGATTGGGAAATAATTTTCAGCTACAGCTCAAGTGTATGTGTCAAGGATGCCTAACGGTTACCAAAGAAAGTAAGATGAATCCTTAGCTATAGCAAAAAGACTGTCATCATTCTTTTGTATTTACTAGAGGAATTTGTTGAAAGGAATTAGAATGGTATTGTATATACCATTGGGCCAATTCTTATATTCTATTCACCTGTGTACTTTCATCCACTGTGATATACCTAGCATACATAGATGATTTCCTGTCTGAGCCTTTGGGATTAGAAGATGTTGTTTATTCATTAACTAGGAATAAATGATTCAACATCAGCAACTGAGATAATGGACCGAATAGGGGAATGTTAACCTCTATTAACCTCTATTTTACACTTCCTATACCTTGTCCAAATTGCTTTGATCTTTTGGTAATGTTTTATGACAGCCTTTTTTAACAATAGGATTTTTCAAGCTAGGAAAAGGATAATCATTTGTTTCATTGTTTCATTATCCTATATAATGAAGTATAGATTGTATTTCAGAAGCCAGAACCCAGAAGATATTGCTTGCTAATTCTGTAAGTGCGTAATTAACATAAACCAGTGAATATTTTACAAGTTAAGCATTGTTATTATAAAGTAACCATAAGGAAAAAAATAAGAAAAAAAGAAATCTTTTTAATAATTGCCCATCTGACTTATGATGAAGTATCACAGAATCTATCAGGCAAAAGTAAAATAGAAGCGCTTTTTATTCTAAACTTCAGACTTTAAAAAAAAATCATAACCTATGATTCTGTGTAGTTTTAGCCAGATAGCTTTCCATCGATATGATTTAATAGTGAAATGTTGCATACAACTTCACATACATGCTCAAAAATTATTTGCATTTTTAGCAAGATGTTTAACATGATTGTCAGTTATAATAATATAAAGGAAAGGACTTACTGAATTATGCTTTAAGCTGGCAGGCAGCTAAACACCACACAGCCGTTTGCTCACTCTCTCCCTCCCCAGTGGGATGAGGGAAAGAATCAGAAGAAAAAAGTAAAATTTGTGGGTTGAGGTAAAGACAGTTTAATAGAACAGAAAAGGAAGGGAAAATAAATAATAATAATAATAATAATAATAATAATAATAATAATAATAATAATAATAATAATAATAATATACAAAACAAGTAATGCACAATGCAATTGCTCACCACCCGCCGACTGATACCCAGGCAATTCCCGAGCAGCGATCCCAGACTCCTGGCCAATTCCCCTCAGTTTCTATACCATATGATGTCATGTTCAGTATATAATACCTCTTCGGTCAGTTTGGATCAACTATCTTGGCTGTGCCTCCTCCCAGTTACTTGTGCACCTGGCAGAACAAGGGAAGGTGAGTGTGTTATCAGTGTGTTATCAAAGTTATTCTCATACTAAATCCAAAACACAGCACTATATGAGCTACCAAGAAGGAAATTAACTCTATTCCAGCCAAAACCAGGACATGAGTCTACAAATAAATCCTCTGGCAAAGAGAGAGTGTATGTCAGTCCTTCACTTTTCCTTTTTTTTTGTGTGTGTGTCCCGTACATTTGCTGTTTCTAATACACTCAGTAGCTATTATTTATTTTTCTAGATGGTAGAGCTTGGTGTACAAAGACAACCTGTACGTGTTGTTGAATGAGCAGTCTGACTTTTTGGGGAAAAAAAAAGTTATCATGATGCTACTTTATCTCTGCCATTACAGTACTGAAAGGTATTTGCTTTTTTACTTATTTACCTATGTAAAGGTATTTATCTTTATGTTTATTTTACTTTTCCATCTTGAGATGAAAAAGTTAAGGGAAAGATGACATAGGAGATGTTAATACTGAAGTATGAGTACCCCATTCTGCACTATTTGTAATTCCCAGCTGGAGATGCCTGACCAAGCCATGTTCCATCTCTGTACAGACCTAAACCTGGGTATGCATCAACACTTTATCCCATTTCATAGTTTCAGGATAAAGGAGTTTTGGTGTTCATCTCTGCTGTGGGTTAACACCAGTAAGCAGCTAAGCCCCACACAGCTGCTCGCTCACTCCCCACAGAGGGATGGTGGAGAGAATCAGAAGAGCAGAAGTGAGAAAACTCATGGGTTGAGATAAAGGCAGTTTAATAAGTAAAAGAAAACCAAAACAAACCAGAAAAACAACAACAAAAATAACCCCAGCAAAACAAAGCAAAGAAAAACAAGTGATGCAAAAGCAATGATTCACCAGTCAACCCGATGCCCAGCCAGTCCTTGAGCAATGGTAATCCCTGTCCAACTGCCCCTAGTTTTGATGAGCATGACATTAAATAGTACGGAATATCCTTTTGGTCAAGTTGGGTCAGCTGTCCCAGCTATGTTCCTTCCTAGCCTTTTGTCCTCCCCCAACCTACTCACTGGGGGCAGAATAAGAGATAGAGAAAACTTTGACATTGTGTAAGCACTGCTCAAAAACAGCAAAAACATTGATCTGTTATCAACACTGTTTTAATCACAAATGCAAAACACAGAACCATATGGGCTGCTATGAAGAAATCAACTCTGTCCCAACCAAAACCAGTATGATTTCATATGGGAGCTATATGTGCTTCAGTGAGGTATTAGATTTAATTCCTAGGAGATCAGGACCTAAAACTAAATCCATAGTTCACATCAAAATTAAGTTTCGACACAGTTGTCATTCCAGGCTGTCTTTCCTGGATGTTAACCATATCAACTCCCCTTCTGGATGAAACTGCATGTGCCATTAAATCTTGTTTTGGTCTTCTGTAGAGTGGAGGGGAGTGTTGTTCTCTATGGAAGTCTTAAAGCCTGAAGAAATCAGCTCAGATCTATCAGAATTTTCACTGGAAGGCATTTTACTTTCCTTTCAAAGTTCAGCATCTGTCTAAACACGTGTGTTCTTGAAAGCAAGTGAAGTCTCTATTACTCTGCCTTCCTAGGGCAATTAATGAGAGTAGAGGGAATATGCAAAGAGGGAAAATAAATTAAAGAAATATTTGTGTAATCCCCACAGTACATAGTAAGTCAACAAAATCATGCTGTTGGGATCATGTTGAAGACAGTCCCAAACTACTTTTTTGATGCACTTGGCAGATGTTTTTCCAAAAATATCTTGTCCCTCCAGTAAATATTATTTGCACATTCCCTAACCTATCTTTTTCTTTGCCAAATTGAGCTTTAACACATTTGCTTATGTGGTTTTCCTAATGTGAAAAAAAAAAAATATTGTGTGTTCATGTATCCAGATTGTATTCAAATATTTGCATTTGTTGTAAAGCCCTTATTCATCTGAGGAACAGAAATAAAAAGCAAGCCAACAAACAAAAAACTAATGTTAACTGTTGTCATGTATACTATACGGCATACTTTTTCAATAACTTCTGCATGAATCAATCTGCATAACTGCATGCCACTTCATTTTTAATTTCATATTAATATTTTATTTCATGTCTCTCTTCAGTGAAGATTTTATCAATATTTCACTTAGGTCAGTATTTGTCACCTTATTAGCTTTTTTCCTAATAATTTCTGCAGTTATCAGATATGTCTCACCGGTTCTGAAGAGAATAAATGGGTTGAATTGTGGGTCTGATAGCCAATATTCTTAATAAACCTGCGTGGTTGGTTGGCCCCACACAGGCACTTGCTCACCTCTCTCTGCCCTAGTGGGACAAAGGGAAAAATAGGGAAGAACAGGAGTGAGAAAACTTGTGGGTTTAAATAAACACAGGGACATGACTTGTCAAGCACTATCGTGGGCAAAACAGACTTGACTTGGGGCATTAAACTTTGTTTATTGGCAATTAGCATAAATATTTATTTATCAATTTAAGCATTGGGAAATTGACACCCTGCCCTCTCACAAACATCAGCAGCATAGGCAGGATGCTGCCCACATTATCCATGTAAGGTGGAAGTCTGTCAAATCACACTACCGCTGGTGGAGCCAAGGGGCAGAGTGACTCTTACATTCATTCAAAAAATCATTTGCATGATTAGCTGTTGCTGCCAAAAGACCTGTACACCAAGTGTTCCTCTGTTGGAGCCACAGCAACACTTGTGATCCTATGTTTGCTATTAGTGTTTGGGTGCATTCCCATATGGGCACATTGTGGCTCATCTTTCTTACTGCCTCAATAAACCTTTGTTAATAAGTTGTTGTCAGACTCCATTACTGTTCAGACCACAGAAACAAAGATGATAAACATTAAAACACCTCTAGTCCCCCTTTCCCAGCCTGAATTTCACTCCAAATTCCTCTCCTTCTCCCCCCTTAACACCTCCCCCCACACACACATACACACTTCAGTATTTCATTTCAGACACTTGGTGTCCTGTCTTGTTATCACTACATTACACTCAGTCTTTTCAGTGAGACGAGGAACAGTGTGGGAGGTCGGTGTCAGTCCATTGTGGTTTCTCTCTGCTGTTCCTTGTTTCTTATCCTTTTCATATGCTCCAGCACAGGTCCTCCAGGACCATAGTCCCTTCAGACATGTAGTTACTGTGCCATGGAGTACCTCCTCTGACCTTGTTATTCCCTCATTTCCTCTGTTGTTCCCTCTGTTGTTCCCTCCTCTTTTTCAGTGTTTTTTTCCCTTTCTTAAATATGTTTTCACAGAAGCACAACCATCTTTGCTGATGTGCTCAGCTGTGTTCTGTGGTGGCTCCATTGGAGCCAGCTGGGACCAATTGTGTCCAGCACAGGACAGACCCTTGTTTCTTCTCATAGAGGCTGCCCCTGCAGTCCACTGCTACCAAAAACTTGTTATTTATACTCAACACAACCTTTCAAATTACAGGGGTAGACTACAATGACTATAATTAAAAACAGGATGAAAAATCAAACTGGACAACTACAGAACCACCAGTCTGACCTCAATGGGAGGCCACAGTCAGCAGAACAAGTTATGAAGGAAGCAATAAGTAAATAGATTGAGGTGAATGGAAAATAGATAAATCCAAGTAGGTGATTAGCAAAGACAGATTGTGTCAGACGGATATAATATTTTCTCCAACAAAATTACTTCTTTCATAGACAAGAGAGTTGTGGTAGATCTAATCTATCTTGACTTTTTTACAACACTTAATATAGTACCTCGTGGGAAATTTTCACTTAAGATGGTAGTTAGTACAAGAATAGTAAGTTGAATAAAGAATTATCATGTGATAGGAGATTACTAGTGGAGTACTCGATACATTTTGTGGCTAATCTTTTACACCTTGCTTAATGACAGTGATATAGTTAATGCTAATGGATTTTTATGATGACAGAAAGTTGTGAAATGTACAAAACAATAGGAGCACCTGAATGTCTCCTGGGAAGAATGAGATGACCTTGGAAAAAAAAAACCCAACCAAACCCAACCAAACTATAAGATAACATGAAATGCAATCTACCTGGGGAATTAAAACCATACTTTTGCTAATAGGTAAAGATCTACTAGCTGGATGACAAAGAGGATAAAGGATTTTGTTACACTGATTGATGACAGGGTGATTGTAAGTCACCAAAGTGAAATGAAAAAGCATTATTTTGAGGGGTATCAGGCAAAATATTTTTGGTAAAACCAATATTAAAATTATTATAAAAGCATTCAAAAAATCATCTCAGGAATTCTGTGTATTATTCTGGTGACTTATATGGAATATACAGAAACAGTAGTTCAAATGTAAAGAGTATGACTACTAAGACAACTGAGGACAGAACCCACCTTATGTAGATCCACATTATGTGAACCCATGTAAAACAAAGAGGTTGTTTAGCTAGCCAAAAAAGCTCATAGATTTTTTTTTTTAAATCTATAGAAACATTTATAATAAATATCAAAGTCACTGAAGATGGTTATGTAAGTTACAGCACCTTGCTAACTGCAGAGAGAACATCAACATCTGTAACTTGGTGAACTATTTATCCAGAAATCTATTTATAAGCTAGTGGGAATAATAAACACAGATGGATTTGAAAGAGAGTATTCAATTCATCATCTGATTAGACTTAGACTAAGCTTCACTGTTCAGAACCTTATTTAAAGCCACTTCCAAAAAAGATTTATATCATGGGAAAGACATAACTTGAATACTTTCACAACTGGGGTAAATAAGGTGTATGGATTGAGTCAATGAGAGCCACTTATTACAGTTGCCCAGGATTCTTGGAAGCAGCTTTGCAGTTAATAACTTCCTCAAACTGGATCTTGAAAACTAAAAGACACCAGTGGGAAAAGAAAATGCATTTATATTTTCATATACTTTTGTTTTCCTACTCTTAAAATCATTAGCACTAGAACTGTGTCTTTGTGGGACAAGGAGGAGAACAGCTTACTGAGAAGTTGTGGGTAGTGATAAGCATCTTGATAAAAATACAGACAACAACAAATGCTTAGTTTGATAGAATCTCAAGCTTTTTATATTACTTCAAAACATGGAGACAATAGACTCAGTAGTTATGGAGTCAGTATCTTAACTATCTAGTTTCTGTTTTGAAATGTTTACTTCTTCCTTGCAGGAACAATCCTCTAGTACTATCCTTTGTATGTAGGAGAATTATCTTATTACTGTCTCTATTAAAGTCACCCTTCCTATAATCTATCAGATACCTAGTAGGCAGTCTGACTAAATTAAGACAATCACTAGTCATTCTTCAAATTTTTTTTCAAGTATAGATGTTGGAGAAGTATGAGCAAGATAGCAAGAAAATTAACTTCCCATTTGTTTTTTTTAAAAAACAAAAACAAAAACAAAAACAAAACCAAAACAAAACCCAGAAACAAACAGAGTAGGATGGGGATATGGAACGTGTCATCCATTTACTCAAATACCAGTTTCTGCCAATTAAGGCATGGGTGAAACTAAGAATATGTGTACTCAGTATGAAAACAGGAGGAGGAAAGAACTTGGTCACTTTCCTGAAAGAAATTGAATATGAACAGGCTGCTTTATGATGTAATAATAGATGCCACATAAGAACCAAAGACTATTTCTTCACTTAAATCAAAAGCTCATGTAAAGATTTTGGAGTTTGAAATAAGTGGATGGAAGCTGTTCATTAATAGAACTTAGAATGTGTGAAAAAAAGAGAGAGATGCAAAGGGTAACAACACAGACTTAGAAAAGAAACAGAAGAATAAAGCTATAGAATAACAATGGTAATGTTATTTCCTTCCCTGAGAAGGAAACTTTATGGTTAAATCTTGACTCCAACATCGGATACAGGAAATGGGAAAAAGAAACTATATGGTTTGATTACAGAAAACTGTATATTCCTTGTAGGGAAAATTCATGAGACAGACCTTGCAACTCTATCAGTTTCTCTCACTTAGAGACAAGCAACAAGGCAGTTAATTCTGAGTGATCAGAGTTAAAAAAAATACTTCTACATCAGGTGGATGTTGACAGGGGAAGAGACTGGAGTGATCATTAGGAATCTTTCTTTCTTCTGTGAAAGGAGCACGATACTGTTATTAGAAATATTGCAATGGTGTATAGGTATTCCATGTATGGGCAATGATTCCGGTTAAACACAGTAGATGACAAATAAAAATGGCTCATATCTTAGGAGCTTTGAATCCAAAAGTATTATTTCATGTTGGAGAAATTAAAAGCTACATTTACATGGCTAAATAACATCTAACTCATCAAATAATCCATGGTTTTGAGATCAAGTAGTTCAGAGTGGTCGTTTTGCACAGATTTTTTTTTTTTTTTCCTGAGAATACTGAACAAGACTTCTCATCTGAAAATGTGGAAAGACGAGTTGTTGACAGTAGGTCGTTCACTTAGCTCTAGACGTAAAGATGTGTACAAACACTGAAAGCACTCTCCAGTTTACTCCAGTTTTCTGTGAGCTGTTGTGCAGTCTCATGAAAGAGCTGCACTTCTCCCTGCTTGTCCCTGATCTGATGGCAGTCTTCACAAAGTAGATGCGAGTGGTGAGAACTGGGAGCAAGGCAGTTGTGGGTGACATTGCTGCACACAAACTGCGGGCCATTGGTACTCACCCAGTGGGACAGCAGATTAAGGGAACACTTTTGATCCATTCTCTAGCAGGTTCTTAGAAGTGTGCAAGGAAATTTCTTCAGTGAAAGCAATGAGGTATTTTGACTTACTATGCTACTTCACAGGGCATATATACCATACTTCAGTAAGATTTGATCAGACCTTAGGAGGCAGCATAAGACAGTGTGGGTTCTTGTTTTGTACCTCACTTCATGATGCTTCATGTTACATTTTTGTTCATGATGCTTCATGTTACATTGGAAATTAGGAAAAAACTTCTTTGTGGAAAGGGTGGTCAAGCATTGGAACAGGCTGCCCAGAGAGGTGGTGGAGTCCCCATCCCTGCAAGTGTTCAAAAAACGGGTAGATGTGGCACTTTGGGACATGGTTTAGTCTAGTCTACCCTTGATTGGCTTAGAGTAGACTTGGTAGTGTAGGTTAATGGTTGGACTGGATGATCTTAAAGGTCTTTTCCAACCTAAACGATTCTATGAGTCTATGATTTTACCTTTATATTGTTATTATTTATATTATTCTATATGAATTTTCTTCAGCTCTTTTCTTCTCCTTTCTCTTATACATTTCAGTTACATTTTATAGGCATCCAGATACTATACAGAATTAGTTTATTCCATTCATAGCCTTTCTTATGCCTGCCCTACTCAGTCACCCCTCAGTTAACATTTCTTCTCAATTGCTGTAGTCTTCAAACCAACTTGATACAGTTCATGTTATCACTGAGTTCAGTTGTAGGCAAGTATTGCATTCTCAGCTATTTCACAGTTCCTTCCTAGGCAAATGTCTGGCCAGGTAATTTTGGCATCTACAAAATTACTTGAATAATAATACTTCTCACTGATGATTTAAAAAATAAAAAATAAAAAAAAACCAAAAACCACAAGCATTCAATGTGTAGAGTGCTGCAAAAAATTTTAGGACTCCCTATTTATAATGCAGTTTCATAGTCACATGTTTTCTTAAATTGGTTACTTTTGTAGTTGACTATCACTTAGATACATGAAGAAAAACTACAATAGCCTTTTAAAGTTTAGAATTTGCAGGCTTCAGTAAACAATTACTTAAGATTTAAGATTTTTTTCTTAAAAAAAAGCTTTGTTTACTGTTACCCTTGCTTATTTCTATTTTGTTGTTGTTGCTCTAATTTGCATTTTAAAAAGTCATAGAGGCCTAGCCATTATGCACTGTGCAACTCTTTGGATGAAGCTGTTAATCGTTCTCTTTTTTTTTTTTTTTTAAAGCAGGGATAATGTAACGTATACCTCATTTATAAAGCCTTTGCAATGAAATGTGGTGTAGGTGCCAAACAATGTAATCTATAAATACCCCAGATCTTCTATCAAATAATTTATTATAATTTACCATAAATTGCAAATCTGGCAAATTTTTTTTATATAGAGAAAGGAACAGATTTTAGCCAAAATTCATGCCTCTTAGTTTTAAACACTTAACAGTTTCTCTCAATTTTATTACATGTTGTGGAGGAATTGGAACAAATTTAAAGATAGAACAAGAGATACAAAGGACCTGATATCTACAGTATACATGTTTCTTGGATTTTACTCCAGTGTAGGTCTTGTCTGTTCTAAAGAGCTAAATGTCTATTTGTGGTTGAGGACCATTAGGTAAACTTTTGCAGCATGTGCTGCTTCTAAAGAGATTCCAGGTCATGGCTTTTCAAGAAAGATCTACAATAGAAACCAAAGCATCTCGAACAGAGATAATCAGATTTGCTTCAGAACAGTACTCCTGATTCAAATTGAAAAAGTAATTTAGGTGCACCTTTATGTGTAAAAATGAGAAATTGTTTGTCTTACATGTTTTCTAGTGTCAAAAGAAAGTAAATTCTGGAGATAATTTTAGCCTTGTTAATCACCCTTTTGATGTGACAATATATCTACATGGCTAAAGTGAGAGTTTAATATAGTTTTTATCATAAAGACTTCAGTTAGCTGAAGTAGAGTGGATCTGGAAACAACTAAGATACTATCACAGAACTCTTTCAAAGTAAAAAGATTATATATTCCCTTCACGTGTGCTTGATATAGGTCATTTAATCAGGCCTTACTCTTTTGGAAGATAAAAAAAAAGTGTCTACTCATAAAAAGTGTCTACTTCAAGGAGGCACAAAAGTTTATTCTTGGAGACAAGAGCATAAACACTTCCATACATAGAAGAAATATTTTGAGAAAAGCAATGAAGAAGTTGAAGAAAAGAAAATTAAATCATTCCTTAACATATATTAGAAAGCTTAGGTACACAGCTACATATAATTTTCTTGTTCTTGAAAAGAAAGGATCAGTAGAAAGCTTCCAACTTGTGCCAAATGTATCATCAGGTTGATCATGTAAAACCCAGCAGACTTTAAATTCCCCAATGATTTGCCCTATACAAGACATTAGGTGTCTCAATACTCACTACTGCAAAGTCTTAGTTCTACACACTGTCAATGCTGAGAGTGGAGCTTCTTAACCTAGAATTATTTATTTAATGGAGAAGAGGAAGATCTTTTTAACCATATGTTTATTCTGAACATTTACCTTAGGATGAGACCAATTTATTTCTAAGAATACCATGCTTAGGTTTGGATAGATTCAGCTCCAACATATCATTTGACATTAGTGGCTTCGTGATCTGAACAAGCTTAGTAGTTTCTAGAATGTGAAATCCTTAATACCACATTGTCTCATTGTGCCTGCAGGGTTAAGTCAAACCAGCTTTTAAGTGGAAAATCAGAAAACTGAGGTGTAAGGTCATAAGAATTAATTCTGAGGACAGTTTTCCAGTATAATATATTCTTCTATATATAATAAAAGAAATAGACATTTGTGTATATATGTAATAGAAGAAATGCATTTATTATGAAGTTTCTAAAATTGCACTATAAGTTGGATGCTCTATAAGCCAATATGATAAAGTTATAGTCTTAAACTAGTAGTAAAGGTCTCATAGAAATAAATAATTACATACATGCATACATCTTCAGAAAGAGATCCTATTCAGAAGGGATGTTTGCATATCAAGTGTAAAACATTTAACTAAAGAAATCTCAAAGAGGACAGTGAAAGGCTAAGCACCTCATCCCACAGCCTGTCACTGTTGTAATGAGCAGATAAGTTCCAGTTTGTTTGAAATAAAGAATACGACCAAGATCTTTTTTCTAGAATTGAAATTAATGGCCCAGAGAATGTTTTCAATATTTGAATTAGACAGTGATGAAGATGATTTAAGATATTTCATGGTGTTTTTTTTTTCTTATTATTATTTGGGAAACAAATTTAAAATTACAGTTTAGATACATCAGCTCAAAAAGTTTTGAAGGACTTAGAAATAACCTTGATCTACTAAGCATTCTAACATTGTAGGCCTTCAAAATTGAGATAAACATTCGAATACTCACATCTTAATTTCAGGCTGCATTGTGAATCTTTTTGAAATTCAGCAATAAGGAGGAGAATGAAAGGTGAGTTATGAAAAAAAATTGAAAGGTGAAGAAGCATTGGGAGGAGATGAGGGTGAAATAGCTGTAATTAAGAGTCTGGCATTGGTAGGAAATGCAGGTGAAATGTGTGTAATTAAGACTCCAACTGTCAGGCCTTCCCTGCTGTATCAGTTAAGCGCTAATAAAATATTAACACACTCAAGTGAACTACTCAGATGATGTACCTATGAAATGCTCTAAAAGACTGAGAAGAGACTAAAAATGTATGTAGAAGAGATGAAACTTAAGGGACAAAGACATAAACCATGTCTGAAGAAAAGGTGTTTCACACACCATTATGTTTCACAAATGAGATAGCACTTTCCTCTCACATTTCTTAATTTGTTTCATCTATTTTTCTTTTAGTGAATGAGCTATAAAAAAAAAAAGTCTATGTAAGCTCTCCTGTTTTCGAATGAATAAATCAAATTATTTTAACATCCTTAACTTGTATGAAATTCTCTCATGTGAGAATCAACCTATTTACGATACATTATTTGAAGTGTTATTGTATAGCAGATGATAGAGAATGAAACAGGAAGAATTTTGTTGAAAATAATCTAATCAGCCAGTAAGAACTCTCTACAATCAATTAATCACACTGTGACTAAACAATTTTTTAGCACTCAAAGGTAACCATCCAATTATTCTTTTTGTTTATAATTGGTGAAAAAGACATATTTTGCTTACTTCCTCTAGGGGGTTCATAAATTATATTTAAACAGGTAGTTTGACTTGAACTTTAACTCCAGAATGTATCTATATAGACATAGTCATTAAATATGTTTGTAATGGAACCTTTTTTTTTTTTTTCTCTTCTGTTCATACCTTCATCCTTAAAACTCTTAGAAAAGACACAGTCACTTTAAGAGAATGAGAATCTACCATCTTTGCATAGCAGGCTTTAAATTTTTTTATCAACCAAATAGCATACTTGAAAAAACTTGTTCAAGTAGTACATCTACCACATAAAACAAAGGACATCTATCAGATAAATATATAAATTACTACAATAACACCTGTTCTTGCACATAAAGCTTGTTTTTAAACTGCCATTCTAGAAAGAAAGGGAATTAAATTAAAACTTCAATTTTAGTCTAGCTTTTCATTGTCACTTCCGGGTGAAGCCATGACAGGAAGTTTCATAAGTAAATATGCTTAGTTTGGAGTGCTTTTATGGCTTTGCATATATTATTTTAACTGAGAGTGATGCAACTGCTTTTACATGTCTGAACAATGTCTAATGACATTAAATTCCCTAGCACATCTAGCCCAGCCTCCAGCTGGCTTTCCAGGAGATTGCTCTCTTTTGTAGGAAATGTCATCCAGCTCCTTGCAGATGTCTCAGATACCCTATGACATCTCAAAAGAGAACAGGTCTTCATTGTTTAGACAGGTCAATGTTATCCATGATGTATTTCAAGGCTTTTGTCTTAGTCTCAGACCCATTGTGAGAGCAACCACAGATCAAGGTACAGAGCAAGGCTATATTGCACTGAGTTTAAATGAAATAACTGGGCTGAATACAGTAAGAATCAGTCATGTTGTGTGTACACTCTGCACAAGCAGCAAGTCTGAAGATTGACTTATGAAAACGTACATTGCATATGAATACCAGTTGTGGAGTCCCTTTCAAGCTGCAGGTCTTAGACATGTATTATAGAGCAAGGCAGTCCTAGGCATAAGCTGCTTTCTCAAGAAAAGTCTTTAATTGTAGAGTAAACACTTCAGATGTCAAAGTCCTGCTGTTAAAAATCCTACAACTTTGAAATGTGAAATTACAAATTCTGCTTGGGTGATAATGACTAATTCTGTGTGATTATTCTTTTCAGATCTATGCATATGACTGAGGTGGAAATATTGCAACTGAAATTCATAGTAAGGATCTGTTTGTTTTTCCCTCTATGAAATTCTGTGTTCTTTGTTCAAATATCTTTTAGGTTTTCCAGAAAAGATGGTTTATTTTTCATCTTGCTTGGAGACAATAAACAAAATCAAATCATCTGATTAAAATGTTACAATATTTGGTTTACCAGTATAGTACTTTGATATGCAGCCAATTATACTGTATTGACTCCATCTTGTTCACAAAGTTTCTCTTTTTAATCTGGATTTTGTATTTTGTAACTCCTCTACATTCAAAGGATGTCTGTCTGTGGATGCAAATCTTTAATGCAGAACTTCAATCGCTTTTTGATGTGAATTTGTTCTGTTTGGCAGTCCATCCTTTCATTTGGCCCAAGAGGATCTCACAAAACAGCTTGATTAATGGCATCTTTATAAAATGTTGGGCCTGTATTCCTGTGCTGGAAAGAGAAGAACTAATTATGAAAGTATGTTCCCTAAAAGAGGACAGTGAATGAAAGTACCAAATACTTTCATGACAAGCAAAGATATGAAGCAACAGTAAACATGAATTTACTCCAAATATGCAGCAACAACAACTACAATTAAGGTAGATCTACAGTGTAATACCAACGGCTATTCATTGACACTTAAACTATTTTTTCAAACAGAAGTTTGATTAGAATAATAAGTTATTTGCCAGAATAATTCTAATTTTATTCCACAAGAAAAAACATTGAGCAGAATGCCAGCCAGCAGTTTGAGCTTACAAAGGACAAGCACTGCCCTTGACAGGTAGCTATTCTAATGTATCTTTCACTCATGTATCCTTTATATTGCAGAGGAATTATTCTTTTGGTCTATCATATGTAGAAAATGAAACATTGTTAATGTCGTGGTTTAGTCCCAGCCAGCAACTAAGCACCACGCAGCTGCTCGCTCACTCCCCCTACCCCCATGGGATGGGGGAGAGAATCGGAGGAGTAAAAGTGAGAAACACTCCTGGGGTGAGGTAAGAACAGTTTAATAATTGAAATAAAGTAAAATAATAATGATAATAATAACAATATACAAAGCAAGTGATGCACAATGCAATTGCTCACCACTCACCAACCGATACCCAGACAGTCCCTGAGCAACGATCGCTGCTCCCCGGCCAACCCCCTCCAGTTTATATACTGAGCATGACGTCATATGGTATGGAATAGCCGTTTGGTCAGTTTGGATCAGCTATTCTGGCTGTGCCCCCTCCCAGTTTCTTGTGCACCTGGCAGAGCCTGGGAAGCTGAAAAGTCCTTGACTAGCATAAGCAGTACAACTAAACCATCAGTGTGTTATCAACATTCTTCTCCTACTAAATCCAAACCATAGCACTATGCCTGCTACTAGGAAGAAAATTAGCTCTATCCCAGCAGAAACCAGAACAGTTAATGTAAATCAAAAACTCAATGAAAATAGTTTCATTTTTTTCAATTACTTTATTATTTGAAAATCTTTTATCCTATACTACTATAGTAATATAGAATGATCAAATACCACAAAGAAAAATATGTTTGTATTTTGGATTTTTTTTTCCCCTACAGCCTATGTCCTTGAACAAAGAACAATAAAGCAGAAATGTCATAGGAACACTTCTGTAAGTGGATGCCTTTTGACAGAGTGCTATTGGGAAATGTCTGATCAACACAAGTAGACAGCAAGGCTATCTTGGAATTTCCTATGCAGGTAACAAAAAAAAAAAAAAAAAAAAAAAAAAAAGAGTTTTTGATTAGCTGGGTGTATAGAGTGAGAAACTAATTTGACCTTTGATTAAATGATCTCTCTTTCCTGGCACCATCACCTATATCTCAATTATATTCTGCTAAAAGAAAAAATAAATTTGGCCATTATTTTAACTGACATGAAAGGGCAGAATAGAAGAGTTTCAGCTTTCACTAGCTCCTGCAGACAGTGAAATGGGAAAATGAGTGGCCCCTAGAATTTACAGCTTCTTACTTATTACAGGCTGTGACTGCTGCAAGCACAGAGGGGATAATCAGCTTGTCAAGAGCCTGCCACTGAGAATGCCAACATATAATCACTTCTATTGCTTCAGAAGACTTCTTAGGAAACTGTGGCACTGCATTTGCATTTAAAAAGCCATGTTGTAAAATTGTGAAGAGAGTTTATTTAAAAAAATACTGTAAAATAGTCCTTAAAATGATTAATTCATTCTCTCCCATGAATACCATATAAAGAGACATGAAAGTTGATATTGTTGTATTGAAATGTTAGGTCAAAATCATTAGACTAGTAGATATTTGCAGGAGATAAAAATCCATTCATTGGTGAGTGTTTTTTCTTGTGCAGAGGATGGTTGGTGCTATATTTACAGAATAATAAGACTCAGCCAAATCAAAACTTGTGTATGTCAAGTTCTTCAGAATGTATAGCATTGTAGCAACCGTTAGTAGCTCAAATTGTAAGTAGGCTTTCTGGTTGCAATGAAACTCCTTAATTCAGAGAGAGCTCTGTTTCACAGAGCCAAGTGCTAAATGGCAGTTGCCTATAAAGTAGAAACCTTGTAAGCCACTCAAAAGAAAAATAAAGGCAAAAGCAATTTTATCAGATCCTAAGGTCTGCAAAGAGATAGATAAAAGATTTTAGTAAAAAGGTCCAATAGCAACAATTGTAAGGAAACAAAAAGAGAGGCAGCTTTGCAAGTCACTGAAGCTCCACTGAACTGAACCCAGGACAATATTGGAATTCAATCCAAGTACAGATTCAGTTAAAATATTGTGGGGAAGTGAAAAATAGTGCTAGAGCTCAATTAAGTAGGAGCCATATACAAACTGCGGAAATCATCTGGAGCCATCTGGAAAGGTTACACATAAGCAAAGAAGAACATTGAGGGGTTAGAAGATTTATGACAGGAATTAGATTTCTGAAATACATTGCTAATCTGTTTTAACTTCAGCTGCTATATCAAGATTAGAAAAGGGGACAGAAAGCTTTAAGGACAAACATTGTGAAAACTACAGGGTGTGATCAAATATTAAACCATGTACCGTTAACATGCCTGACCTAAACTATTCAAATATGAAAGCTAGGAGTAAAGTGAATTATAAGCAAATTATCAAAGGAAATGCCAGATGTTGCATTTCTTGAAGAAACCTATTTTACCAGAATATAAACTGGCAAGCAATTAGTTTGTGCAGGTATTCTTTTTCAGTGATTAAATTAAAGAAAAAAAAAGCAAGAAAAAGAAAGTTTCTTTGATATCAGATTACTCCTTGTCTGACACTCATTAAAAGAAGAGATTAAATCAGATACAGAGAAAAGTTTCATAATAATAAAGAAAAAAATAACTGTGTCAATCTAGTCCCCTCATTTCAGGTAGGGTTTCTTTTTTAGATTAATTTTGATTTAACATTACAAATTTAGAAATATATATATATTTAGAATTAGGCTGAAAAGGATACCGTGATTTCATAGGCTTAAAGTCCAAGGCAAAACCAAATTAGGCTTAAGAACACCTGAAGTGTGATCTTGTCAAAGACATCTTTCTTTTCTAGCCATAAAGATGTAACAGAACTTGTTGCATACATTTCTGTTTTCTTAACTTCAAAACTATTTTGAACTTAGGGTAAATTTCAGCGTATATAAATAGTTATCCTAAAGAAGATGTTGCAGTGCAGAGAAATAGGTAACTAAGCAGAGCCAGGAGACTGAGAAGGTTCAGACAGACCAAGTTCACCCTGCTCAGATTCAGTCTGGCATAGAAAGGCAATCAAGACCAGAAATCAAAGAACATCATTGTCATGGATGTAAATACTGGAAGCAGAAAAAGTGTCTGAAGTAAAGGCAAAACACATTGGCTTGAGCACTATATCGTGCTGCACAGCTATGTGGCTTTCAGACACAACTACCTTGTTTGCAAAGTCCTGTGTGTGTCTACAGCCATTTGCAGGGATGCCCGCAGAGCATCAGAGGCAAATAAGGTTTTGTGGAATTGTTGGAATTGTATAGCTCCAAAACCAATACAGGTGGGTGCCCTATCCTTAGGGGGGAACTTCTGAAAGTGAGCAACACCTAGTAGGGTGGAATGTCTCATTCTCCACTATCCTAAGGATCTCCAGCGCTTGAACATAGGCTTGAATGTGTTCATCCTTTCAGGACCCAGGGCAGAGTCCCCTCTGAGGTTAAGGGTTTGGTTAAGCACGCTTGAGGATCTTTCAGATAAGCTTAGAGGTATTTTTTGCATATGACAGGCTACTGCTAAAACTGATCCTCCATAAAGAGACACAAACAAGTGTTGATCCTTATAATTTAAATGGTTTCAAACTTACACTTCACTCAAGACTTTCTTAACCTTATTCTATAAAATTATCTTAGGATCTATCTGATTTCTTCTGTTTAACCTGAGCTATTATGAATTTAGGAATGAAAGGCCAGAGAAAACATAAGAAGGAAGAAAGCTGTTCCCACCAGCCAATTAGAGTTCTCAATTAGAAGCATCAATTGCTCTGATTTCAGCTTCTAGGACTGTTTTGAATTAAACAATCATTGAATAAGAAACAGGGATCAGGGACTCAAACACAGGTGTCTCTTCTGAGATGAAGGTGCTAGCCTTTGCTTAATATAAGAACTTCACTACTAGCTCACTGTTGCTTTAGACCTGCCTTTAGTGCATGGTAACTCAATTCTCATAGTTGTTTGCATTCTTGCACACATGATTTCATTTTCTTGGTAGAAAGGAATGTTACACATTTCTCCACTGTAGGAAGGACAGAAGTGAGACTTCTAAATATTTGAGCAAATTGTGATGAGGAACTAAAATAGAGTAAAACTAATAATCTCCTAGCCTATACATTAGTAAAGGGGAACAAAACCAAACAAAGATAACAAAACACAACACAGGAAATAAGACAATAAAATGCTATGAAGGAAATAAAGTTTTATTAAAAAAATAGTCTCCATTGTTAAAAATATTCAGGCACAATTATGTAGAGTCTCACATACCCACATTAATACAAGAATGGCTTATAGGAAGTGAGATTCAGTTACTTAGACATGGGCATCTATTGGCTCTTTTAAGGTATCTAAGCCATCCCCATGAGGCTGGCTACTATGACACAGAATCTACGGGAGAGAGTCAACTTTCTGACATGGCAGCTGGAAGCTAAATGGAATATCCAGTGTGTCTCAGATTACATTAAATGTCTATTTTTAAGCAACTGAACTCCATCCAGAGAGTTAATAGAAGAGAATCATATAAGCAATTGATCATGTTAAGCACCAATGACTAAAATTTGTCACTTATAAAGAAAGTTTAAGAAAAACCTATGCAACTAAAGAACAAGGTTGAGTGGTCATTAAAAAAGAATAGTCTTTCAAAAAGTTGCAGTAGTGTCTAAACAAACCCAAAAGTTTGGCAGATGACAATGCAACAATAAGTCAGAAAGAGTTTGAGGAACAGCTTGCCAAGGTTATAAAAATAATACTAAATCTTTTTTTCGAGGACTTAGAATGTGATGAACCAATAGGTAACCAAAGCAAAAAGAAGAGTTCTCAGAGTATATTAGGCCACACTTAAAAAGACTAAATGCATTTTTTTGCACCTGTGCTCACCCTGCAGAGAATGGAAGAGTTTCCCATGCTGTAAGTCTTTTGAGAGTTGCATTTCAGGATCTGTTGCAAACTGACATTTCTGTAGAGCTTACAAAACAAATAGTAAGAAATCATGTTAGAAACCTAAGAGAATCAAAGAAGATATAGCTGAGCTACCAGCTGTACAAAATAACCTGTTTTAAATCAGCTGTGATAGCAGATGATTGCAAAGTAGAAGAAGAGACTTAAATTTCTGAAAAATTCAAGGGGACATTCAGGGAACAACAGAACACTAAACTAAACCTAAACTTTTTGTTTACAAAAAGAAAGTTTGTGCAAGTTATTCTGAAAAAAAAAGCAATTAGTGGATATTATCAATGTTCACTAAAAGAATCAGTAAGCAGAAGACATTGAAATAATTTCCTTTGCTTTTCAAAAGACATTCAGTAATTTCAACAACAGAGGCTCTTAAAGTAGTAAAAATGCAAAAAAATAAAGGAAGTGTGGTAAAAGGCAAGCTTCTAACACAGAGAAGTAGTTATTTAAAAAGAAGGAAAATGGAACAGGAACAAGATCTCATTCCTGTCAGAGAGAGATCACCAGTAGAATTCCCACAGGAATCCATGCTCTGTGTTATTTGTATATGGGGAAAAAAAAAAAAAATTCAAACACTATGTTGGGTTCTGGGCTAATAACGTAAAGAAAGATCATTCAGTTACAATAGTTTCTTCCTTATGTGAAATCATCTGTACAGCACTTTGGAATAATGAAGTCCAAAATCAAATAGAACATTAGGAATTATTAGGAAAAATAAAGAGAGAATAAAAACAACCAAACAAAAATACCCCCACAACAACTAGAAAAATAATATAATGCTGAATAAGCCTATGGTGCACTCACAAATTTAATATTATATGAAGTTCTTATTCTACCTTCTGTAAAAGTATAAATGAGGAAAATGTATAGACAGTGCATTCCAGTCAATACGACTTTACCTTTACTAGTCGAAGGACAAAGGCTTTGTAGTGACCCAACCCTTCAGGATCTCGGGCTTTGTTCAGGTTTGCCTTAAACTAAGCTGGTTTTAGCTTGCTATAACTGTTGCCTACTGGTCAAGTGACCGTTGCCTGACGTGTTGCATCTGGGAGTACTGCAAACAGTGAAGGCCTGTCACCCCAAGGTAGTGATAATAGCCTTTTGTGTCAGCTAAGGCACAGGAATGGGCTGTGCAACTTTCAAGCGCTAGCTTAGCATACATGAAAAAGAACAAAACGGTGATAAGAAAACGTACCAATAAACACATGCCTGTGAAAATCAAGAGGGTGAAGAACTCCCACTTGCCAATATTATAGTCCTCCAGGTGAAAGAGCTCAGGATGATGACAACTGCTACCCTTCCTCTTGAAGGAGTCTGAAAGCCTCGGCCTTATTATCCACAGGAACATTGGAAGGGTGACAGTTAAGACCAGAGGAAAGGGTTGGTTGTAGGCAGGCATTTTTATATGCTGATACTTGTCAGTGAAGCTTCTTTTTGTCTGAATTAATTGGGTAATTGAGATTATTATACTGTTAAAACATTAATTGAACAAACATTAAGTTCTGGGCTCCATACATACGCTGTGTTCCTTTTTGCCACTAAGGAGATTTTGGGAGTAACAACAAGGACAAGAAAGAGACAAGGCAATCAGTAGCTGCCTAATGAAAAATTCTTAAACAGAGTAGGCTCTTCTCATGGAAGAAGAATGACCAAAGGAGAATATAGTAGAAATGTACAAAGCAAGGAGTGACCCATTATGTCTTCCCTTTCTTAATACTGGGAAGAGAAGTCATCAGATAAAAAATGTAGGTGTCAGTTTAAAATGAAACAGTCATGCACTTAAGTAGCGAGATAAATTGCCACATGACGCTATGGATGCTCAAAGTTCACATAGTTTCAAGAACAGACACACTTAGGAAAGAAAAACTCTCTAGGGCTATAAATAGAAATACACTATTTCTGCTACAGGAAGTCCAGAGCTACAAATTGTTGGAGACTGGAAGTATGTTCTGGGGAATTCTGACATTGCATTTTCTGTTTGAGGAGTACTCCTTAGACTTCTGCTGAAAAGCTGATACTCTGACACATTTGATCTGACAGTTCTCAGTGAATCTATAAAACAATATAACTCAGCATAATAATACCACTTGTGTTTTTTCTCTTTCTATATATTGGAGAGTAAGGAAATCTTGCATACATTGAAGAGTTGCAATATTGTAATACTGAGTACAAAGGAATGGCTTATTGTTTTGTTTGTATAGGCTAATCTCACCTCTTAATTTAGATCTGAACACATTTTAATGATGCTTATGAAAAGAACAGAATCAGTTTTTCCTTAGGGAATATGTATTAATTAAAAAGCTTCATATATAAAATGCATGCATATACAATGCATTTCGCTCTTTACTGCTGGTAAATATACATGAGCAATCTAGAAGACATGAGAAGGCTTAACAATATATCAAATTTTAAGCTTATTTTTACTAAATTGGCAGTATTTCTGCAAAGTTCTGAGTGGAGAATTGGCATTACCACATTTACTAAAATAGTTCTCAATAACTAAGGGCACTTTGGGGATAGTACCATGATCACCTTAATGCTGCACAGAAATTATATTAAGTTTAAATATAAATTTGATGTAGTTAGTCTTTTACTCAGAAGATTTAACTCAGCAGAAGAACACTCAGGTTTCATAATAATGTTTCAGATATGAAATTTAATAAAAAGAAGAAATATTTTCTTCCTTTATTCCCAACACCCATCAGAAATGACTCAGAATTTCAGCTGGGGTTATCTAATCCAATATGCCATGTGTGGGAAGGGAGAAGGTATGTGATCACAGTTATCTTTTATAAAATTATGGAAATTAGTACTATCAGAGAACATATGGGACTATTAATATACCAGTTTGGGTTTAATTGCAAGGAAAACATCGTAACAAATCTATGTAGGAAGTGTAAGTTTCAAGAGTGTTAACTCTAATTATGAGAAAGACTGTCTCAAAGGGCCTGCTGTTTACATGATATAACTAACTTCAGCTGTTACATCTAGAAGATAAGGTTACCTTTACTGAGATGTTATGGCCTGTCTTATGGGGCAGGTTTGTTGGACATCTTTAGCTGAGTGCAAAGATACTCTACAAGTAGGATGTATATAATTTAAAAATATAAAGTGATTATTTAATAGTTAGTACACAAAAAAGATAGCTGGGATTTAATGAGATATTAGACTAAACATTAGCATGGTCACCACTCCTTATAATACACCTGAAGAGTCTCTGCTGTCCAGGAAAGTATCAGTCAGGAGGGGCAGGGACCACGTGGATCCTGGGGGCTGATGATTTGCCAGGTCCCACCAGCTCTATCATCAGTGGCAACACTGGTGGCTTGGCTGTAAGATCCTATAATTACTGTTTATGCTGAATAGCTTGTTTTCCTTTAGGATTTTATATCTCTCCATGTTGGCAATTCCTCTCTTGAGTCATTGATGCACTAGGAACCCTACTTCCGTCTGCAATTTTTACCTTCTTAATGTTTTTTACCAACTTACTTGCAGTTTTTATCAGAAGTCCAATCCAGAGCTATGCAGCTGTGTCATGTCACAACTGTCCTTGTAGGCAGATACACCCTTAAGATGGCCAATGGCTTATAGCGAGGGTTAGAGAGAAGGGGTTACAGAGAAACTAACTAAAAGAAATGCTCTGTTGGAGCAACATGGAAGATATTCTGAGAAAACTTGCTGCTTTTTTTTTGTTGGTGTTGTTAAAGGAAATATTGATATAAAACTCTTCACATTTATACATATAGAGAGATAATCCCCAGGGTAATAGTACTAAGAAAAATGATACATTTTAAGACAACAACCTAAAGTGATTGTTCTAGAACATAAACACCACATTCACCTCCTCAACTTAACTATTGTTTTTAAATGACCTGCCCTAACCTATGCATCTAAAAATCAGACACGCTGAAGGACTAATCACATCACACTCCAGTTATACCCAACAAAGAGAGCCAAGTACCTACATGGTATAGTTATCTGACCTCTTTCAGATACTTTAAAATGAGAAAAATAATTCTCTTGTGACAAGTTATATCTCTATTGACTACAAGGAGATGTGTGGGTGACTAAGTCAGATGTAAGAGTTTAAATTTTTATCTCTGTTTTAGATGAATTGAATCCAAATCTATTTCTTCCTGGCTATGACTAAATTATGTAGCAAGTTCTTGTCCAAATTCAGACTGGAAAAGAGCACATATTCCTTTTGCTCAGTGAAGTCATGTTTTCTTCTTACGAAAAGGAAGGCAGCCAAAGCAGAGGATGTATGAAACGGGTTCATCCTGACTTGGATTCAGGTCATGGTCGGAGCATTTATTTATCAGAAGTGTGGGAAGTGCTCATGGGTCTTCCAATTTCAATAAAGCCTCTGCTGACTGGAAACACAGAGACATAGATACCTTGGTTAGAAGCTAAAATAGGTTGGAATGAAACAGCCTTATTTGCTTCATTTAAGAAACAGTGTAAACTAAACGTTTTTAATAGCTCACATCCAATGTGTAATGCTCTTTAACTAATCCACTGTATAAGGTCATTCAGAAAGTTTTTGAAATGTCCCTGTATAGAGAAAGCCAGATCACATAGTAGATTTGGGTCTGAAAACAAACTTATCTTGCTGATACTGCACAAAAAAGGAATCAAGTCACCACACCTCTCATCTATGTTGCCTATGCCATGTCCATCAGAAAGTAAAATAAATAAATAAACAAATTTAATACCATGTTTATTTTAGTTTCTTTCATGTAGAAGAATAGTCAACACTGCTAATAATAGAAATAGTTCTTATTCTTTTTGCAGATATCTTCAAGTCATTGTTTTTTTAGGAATAGTATTTTTTTAGACTTTTGCAGGTAAATACATTTTAAATATTATTTTAGACACTGCAGCACAGAGGTAGGAATATTCTAACATTGATGTTATTTTTTATATCTGACTAGTATGTGTCAAAAGTAGGTGCACTGAAATCAATGCACATAAATCATTGAAAAATGAAAGAAAACTCTAATCCATGCCTGAATTCTCCAACTATGTTGGAAGAGGAAATTCTGTTATCTGTAATTCCATTATAATTTTATTCCAATAATTTTGCAAAATTATTAGGTTTTAAAGCTATTACTAAAACATAATGAAAGAATGTTTTCTTTTGTTTTATTTGATTTTATTTTTTATCTTTCTTATTCAGGAACTTAAACCTATACCTGTCACAGTATGAGGAATATAAAGTCAGAGAGCTGACTATGCTTGGTCAGTAAATAATACTGCAAAATTTCAAACCAAAAGTAATACATTTCGATGCAAAAGTAATTGGTTATATTTTGCTATTTCCTGTTTACAGCTGCTTTCATTCTGCTGTAACCCCTTCACAAACTTTGTTACACAGATTTATTTGATGTTGTAAGACAAATAAAGCAGACAGTCCTGATGGACAGCTAACTAAAAATGGTTAAAAACCAGAAGAGTAATTCCTTTGTCTATCTGTTTACCTATCTATCTATCTGTCTATCTAATTGATTGAATGTTTAATTTTTTCTTTTTACTTCTTTCCAAAATGCAAGAATTTTTTGTAGAAAGAAAATTTAAATTTTCACCCTACTTTATGTTATAAAATGAATTTTGCAATAATCCTGTATGTACAGCTTCTTCAGGAAGAAGAAAGAGGGAATATTCCAATTTAAGAAGATAGCTGAAAGGCAGGAACAAGTAGGGATCTTTTTTAAAGGGTTTCATTTGGAATGAAGAATGTAATTAACTGCTTTGGCTTGCTTAATAATTCACAAATATTTCATGAGAAAAAGAGACCCAGAGGAGAAAGAACCTGATAAGGATGTTTGTAAATAAATATATAATCATAATTATAGTACTGATTTTCAAAGAAAAAATATGGCTTTAAGAAATTTTTCTGAAGGGAGGTTTCTAGGAGTCTATAGTCTAGTCTCTATGTACTTCTTAATTTCTTTTAAAATGAACTGAGGTAAAAATTTGAGATTTGGAAAATTATAAGAAACAGAAAATATAAAAAAATACTGATTTTAACATTCTTGGTCTTTTTGACATTACAGAAACTGAAATTTCAGTTTGTCTAAATGATCTAAAAAGGTATTGGGGGAGACAGTTTGTGATTTTTATTTTTTTTTAGCATTTGGCTACAGTTTTCCTATTTAGTACCTTGCCTCTTGGGAACTCTAATTTAGAAGCCTCATGTTCAGAGCTGATTAAATTGAAATTGATGGGTAATAGAGGAAATGAATTTTCCCAGGGATCTGTGTCCACAGATCATGAAAGCCCTAAACATTAAACAATATTTAAAAGGAAAATTCTATGTGAATTAAATGAGTGCAACAAAAGGCAATAGTATAATATGAACTAAAATATCCTTAAACAATTTTTTCAATTTGCTTTTGTTGATAAGGTTTTTAAGAAACAACAATACTGACATTTTTCTAAGACAACATTCCTATGAAAAACTGCAATAAATTATGTGTGAAACTTCATTTAAAAATAACTGAATTAAACAGAAAAGGAAAAAAAAAATAGGTTTTACTAATGTTAGGTTTTCTCCTTTAAATGTTGGGCAAATAATTTAAATAAATAAATTATTAATTACATAACTAAATAAATAAAAGGAGAAAGGTAATTAACTAGTAAAAACATATTTCTATAATATATGAAACTGAACAAAAATGGCATAATTTAATAACATTTTCCTGGCTTCAGCTGTATAGTAATATTGAAATTAGCTCAGTAGGATATTTCAGTCTAAAACCTATCTTGGACACACATTTGGGCTAACTTTACTTTTTCTTTAAATCAATAACATTCTGTTACATAACAGTTATTTTGAGGTAATGGTTAGGCATAGGGTATGGATCCCAAAAGTAATGGATCACTGAACATTTACAGTTTAATAACACCTCAAAAGAAGATACATAGAACTTTGTGAACTTATGCAAGTCCTTGGTGTACCTTGCTGATTTGCATCTCTCAGGAGATTAAGGTTATTACTAGACCTTGTAACATACTTTTCCCCTGCAAACAGCAAGTGAGGGTGAAAGAGGAGCCTGAAGCTGCTTGAGACTGTTTTAATGAGTGAAGCCTCCTTGAACTGACTTTCAGAAAAGACATTAATTGCAGAAAGGTCTCATAATAATTATAGTATCTTGAAACATGTAAGTTATCTTGGCTATAAAATGAGGCCTACACAATCAAATTACTACAGGCACAATATTAAACTGCCTCCTTTTTGTTGTTTGCTCCCACTATTAACATGTTCTCATTAGCCAAGTTAAAGTATTTCATTTCTACAGATTTTATAGTAGATGGGTTTTATATTGTACTTCAGGGGTTACAGGACTAATAACACATCTCTTCAAAATGTGAGTGAAGCAGCAGTGCTTTAAGTACCCCATGCATGCATTCCTGCATTTTGAGAATATCCTAAAATCAAACAGACCTCTAAAGATGTAATAAAGTTTCAGGGCTTCCCATCCCACAAAGAAAACTTATGTAGTATTAGATGTGGTTTTCGTTCTTTTTTTCTTTTTCTTTTTCTTTTTTTTTTTTCTCCTTAAGATAAAAGCAAAAAATTGTGTGTTAACTGGTAGATTGGCATAAGTGGTGATATGGGTAGTCTCTAGTAGCATAGAACTTTCATGAGCTTCCTGAGCAAAATCTCATGGTGAGTTGAGGACTCATCATGATAATGTCCAGGATAACATACAAGAGATTTATGGCCAGGTCAGACCACTATTCTAAATTTATTGCTGGTTATTTGCATGTGGGAACCAGAAGACATTTTTTTCCGAAAATACCTGCCATACATAAGAAGCACTTTTAAATATTTTTTTCTCCCCAGAAGGTAGTAGTGAAAGCAGAACAAGTTTTTAGCTAAGTGAAAATGTGAAATGATTTAGCCAATTTTGCCATCAACTGCAATTTATTCCATTGTTCCTCTGTGCCTTTTCTCCTAAGATAGCTGTTTATGCTACATTGAGTTCTACTCTTTTCCATCTGTACATCACTTATGCTTAATCATTCTGCCTCTGACAGAACATTTAAAAGGTCCAGAAGATACTGAAGATAGCTTTTCCCTCAAGTTATGTCTCAAAAATCAGGTTCTTTTCTGTAGCCACAGATAAACTTTGCTTATAAAAATCTCTTCTCCTGTGGCAAAGAGTTGCAAAACTGCATTAATAAAAAATGTTTATACAGTCTTTGCTGCTGTCATAATTTCTTTAAAGGTTTATTTAATTCAAAATTTCAGGGAAAAACAATTACCCTTTAAATCAGGCCTAAATTATAATATAATGATGTTTGGAAAAAAAAATCTGTAAGGATGATTTTGTCATTTGTTCAACCTCCTATCAACTCTGAGTGAAAGATTTTGATTTACAGAATTGTAAAAAAAGTGAATCTGCTAAAAATAGTCAATATTATACCTCATGCCATCTACTATTAATTGCCATTTCTGCTTAACCAAAGTTATTTCTTTTTAGTTCTTGTCTTACAAACTACTGAATAAAATGGCCATCTGTTTTTACTACTAAAATATAATACATACCTTTAAAAATATTATTTCTGCTGATTTAATTTTGGATACGATGGAACAAAGAAAAAATATTTCAATTCAGTTGTAGGTATTGTGTTTATCTGACACTCTTTCCAAACTGAGAAACCCATTACTACTATTAGAGCTCCTTTCACTTCTCTTCAGCTACAGGTTCTAAAAACTGCTGTTCATATATGACACTCACAGTATATCACCTCTATAACTCCAGTGGCATCAGGAGTCTTCGTATCAAAATTTTACATACGTACCATTGACTGAATCATATTCCTATTTCAATGAGCTACCAAACTTTTCCTCCAGACTACTCTCTGAAACTATCATAAAACCCATATGTATATGGTACAGCTTATCAAGCTCTTGTTGTCAGCTGGTTTGGTTTTTTTTGAAGCTGAGATCTTATGGATGAAGATCAGGGGAGAAACTCAGACATGTAACATCACAGTAGGCATCTTCTCATTACACAATCGAGAAAGGAAGGTAGAACAAATCATCTTCAGACAACTGGAAGAAATCTCATAATCACAGTCCCTGGTTACCATGGGGAACTTTCTGTTGCAAGAGTGGTACTGCTGGCTACAAGCAACCCAGGAGATTTTTTCAATGTGTTTAAGAGAATTTCTTGACATAGGTGACCAATAACTAGGAGAAGCTGTCTGCTGGACTGCTGCTTAATGTTAAAGAAGAATTGGCCAAAGCTCTGAAGGTGATGGCATCCTTGGTTACAACAAGCAAGAGACTGTGACATTTAAGGTCTTGAGAGAAGGGAACAAGATGAGGAGCAGTACCACACCCCAGAATAAGGGAACAGAGTCTGTTTGTTTCTGAGTTCTGTTTTGAAGGGTGAAGTGGCCTAGTGAGACAGTTAGTAAGTAAAATATCGTCAAAGCACAAGAATAATCCATTCTAATATGCAGAAAGTTAAGTGTGAGTAGCAGGAGGCTGTTAACATTGAAGAATAAAATCCTCAATGAGCAGAAAATAAAGTACTCAAAAGGCTGAAGCAGGGATGGGGTACCCAGCAGAGGTATAGACACATTGCCCACATTTGCAGGAATGGATTTAGGAAATTCCATTCAGCAGCAAAGACAAGATGTTATGAACTAACTGTGACCCTCATTCCCCATCTCCCCTGCACCACTTGGGGGGTAGGAGGTAGAACAGTCAGGAACAAAGGAGTGAAGTTGAGCTGGGATGATGAGGGGGGAGGGTGGTTTTAGTTTTTGTCTTTGTTTCTCACTGTCCTACTATTTTTAATTGGCAATACATTAAATTAATTATTTTCTCCAAGTCTAGTCTGTTTTATTCATAACAATATTTGGTAACCGATCTCCCTGTCTTTATCTCTACCACATGCTTTTTCATATTATTTTCTCTCCTGTCCTGTTGAGAAGGGACAGTGAGGGAGTGGTTGAGTGGGGTCTGGCATATAGTATCCATTTTTAAGGAAGGGAAAATAGTCTGGAGAGTAATGTGCTGTTTCACATAACCCCGGCTTCTAGGAAGGTTATGGGGAAAGAACTCTTGAAAATCATTTTCAAGCACATGAAGAACAACAAGGTGGTTAGCAGCATGGATTTACCAGGCATAAATTATGCCTGACTAACTGATAACTTTCTGTGGTGAAATTATTTGCTTTGTGGATAAGGTGAGATCAGTGATATTGTTTGCCTTGACTTTAACAAGGCCTTTGACACTGTCTTCCATGGTATCCTTATAGCTAAAGTGGTGAGGTATGGTTTGGACAGATGGCCTTTAAGGTGAGAGAATTGGATGTTAGGCTCAAATGCGGTAATCAGAGTACAAAGTCCAGCAGAAGGCCAATAATTATTGATGTTCCTCAAAGTCACCTAGAACTCTTCTTGATACTGGGAATGACAAAGTTTAAAGTCTTCATCTGGATAATGTGAAAAAAAGCTCCCTCAGGGGATTTGTGGATAGTATAAAAAATGGGGGGGAGCAATTGATGCAATAGAAGGAAGGGCTGCTCTTCAGATAGTCCTTAACAGAACAGAGAAATGGCCTATCAGGAACCCCATCAAGTTCAACAAAGTAAAACGCAGCTGAGACAGAAACACTCTGCACAACACTATAGGCTTGTCGTGGTTTAACCCTAGCCAGCAACTAAGCACCATGCAGCTGCTAACTCACTCCCCTTGCCCTGCTGGGATGGGGGAGAGAATCGGAAGAGTAAAAGTGAGAAAACTCCTGGGTTTAGATAAGAACAGTTTAATAATTGAAATAAAATAAAGTAAAATAGTAGCAGTAGTAATAATAGTAACAATAATAATAATAATATACAAAACAAGTAGTGCACAATGCAATTGCTCATCACCCACTGACCGATGCCCAGACAGTCCCCGAGCCGTGATTGCTGCTCCCCGGCCAACTCCATCCAGTTTATATACTGAGCATGACGTCATATGGTATGGAACAGCCTTTTGGTCAGTTTGGTCAGCTGTCCTGGCTGTGTCCCCTCCCATTTTCTTGCTGGCAAGGTAGGAGAAGCTGAAAAGTCCTTGACTTGTGTAAGTACTACTTGGCAACAATTAAAACATCAGTGTGTTATCTGCATTAATCTCCTACTAAATCTAAAACACAGCACTATGCCAGCTACTGGGAAAAAAATTAGCTCTATTCCAGCTGAAACCAGGACAGTATCCACCCCCTATTCTATACCATCTACGTCATGCCCATATCTTACTGTTTCTGATACATTCCAATTAATCACCGCCACTTTTCTTGTCTTTTGATATATACACAGAAATATCATTCCCTTAGTCTGTGGGACGTCCCTCTAAAATGTCCATTGAGTTCATTTAGTCCATGTCTTTGGATTCCCTCTGTCATAACAGTCTTTCAGGACAGGAGAGATGATGTGTCATATTGGATTGTTGCATGTTGAAGCCAGTTCTGGTTCCACCACCACTGTATTTTGCTCAGTTTCATCAAAGTTCATTCTTCATTAATCTGGGTGATTCTTACTGTGATGTTGTTGATATGACATATAGCAACCACAGAAGTGATGACGTACAGTATTATATACCAATTAACATCATACCATTCAGTTCATTGGTTATTTTCACCTAAAATCAAATCACCTTGAGGTACACATCAGACTTCCCCATCCTTCTGCATTATGTAACAAGTGCACCCAGGTCCATGAGCAAAAGCAATCCCACAAATGGGTTTGCCTTTGTCTGAAGCAGGAGTAATCCAGACTGTCTTCCCCAGCATATTTCTTATCTGCACTACAGGGACTTTATCCCCTTCTACAGTATGTAAAAGTTTTGATTGGGCAGGGCCAACTCAATTGGCAGATCCCCTGGTGTTGACTAACCAGGTGGCTTTTGCTAAATGTGTATCCCAATGTTTGAATGTCCCACCACCCATTGCTGTCAGGGTAGTCTTTAACAGTCCATTGTATGGTTTGATTTTCCCGGAGGCTGATGCATGATAAGGGATGTGATATACCTACTCAATGCCGTGCTCTTTGGCCTAGGTGTTTATAAGGTTCATTTGGAAATGAGTCCCGTTTTCTGATTCTTTCTGCAATGCGATGTTGCCATAAGACTTGTTTTTCAAGACCCAGGAAAGTACAGTATTCCAGGCTGTGGCACAGGGCACAGGCTGTTTCCAGCCATCCGGTGGTTGCTTCCACCATTGTAAGCACATGGTGCTTGCCTTGACGGGGTTGTGGGAGTGTGATATAATCAGTCTGCCAGGCCTACCCATATTTATATTTCAGCTATCATCCTCCATACCGCAGAGGCTTTAACCACTTGACTTGCTTGATTGCAGCGCAAGTTTCACATTCATGGATAACTTGTGCAATAGTGTCGATGAGCATGTCCACCCGTCGAACATGAGCCCATCTATATATTACTTACTAATCAAGCAGGGTCAATGGTGAGGTTAGAGCAGGTTACTCAGGGTCTAATCCAGTCAGGAACAGAACCTGACAGGAATGGAGACTAAACAGCTTCCCTGTGCAACCTGCTCTGCTACTTGACTGTCCTCACGGTGAGAAAGTTTTTGTTTATATCCACTCTGAACTTGTCTTGTTTCAACTTATACCCCTCATCTCTTTTCCTAACACCATGCACTCCTGTGAAGAGTCTGGCTCCCTCTTCTTCTTAACCTCCACCTAAGTACTGGGGGGCTGCTGCTAGGTGCTCCCAAAGCCAGCTCTTTTCTAGACTCACTGAGCCCCATTCCTTCATTCTCATAGGACAAGTGCTCCAAACCTCAACCATCTCAGTGGCCCACTGCTGACCTTGCTCCAGTTTGTTCAGATCTTTTTTATATTGGGTCTGGGGGAAGCATTGTAGATGTAATAAGTGCGAGGTGATAATCACTTCTCTCAATCTACTGGCTCTGCTTATGTTGATGTCATACATAAAACTATTGTCTTTCTGTTGATTCATATTCATCTTGCTGTCCACCAGGGCCCCCAGGTCCTTATTGCAGATCTGTTCCCTATTTAGTCAGTCCCAGCCTATGTATTTGCAAGAGCTGAATGCTTCACAGATGCAGGACTTCACATTTGTCATTGCTGAATTTCATAAGTTCCTGCTGGCCCATTCCTCTAGGAAGTCTAGGCCTTTCTGAATAGCAGATGGACCAACTTCAACACCCATTTCCCCAGTTTAGTGTCATCTGCAAACCTGATGATAGGGCACTCTGTCTCTTTTTCATTGATGGAGATAGTAAGTAGGACATGTCCCAGGATATACCCACACACTTCTCCATTTGTTATTGTCCTCCAAGTATGGAATGCAAGTTGTTAAACACTACTACCATCTGAACCCAGTTTTCCACCCATATAGCTGTCCATCCATCCAGACTATGATGTCCTACCTTGGATACAAGAATACTGTGTGAGGCAGTTTCAAAAGCCTTGCTAAAGTAAAATTAAATGTCATTCACTCTTCTCCCCCTCTCCACAGATCTCGTCTTTTCATCACAGGAGGCACTCAGGTTGGTCAGCCATGATTCACTTTTAGTAAATCCATGCTGTTTTCAATCACCTTCTTTTTCATGTGCCCAGAATTGCATTCTAAGAGACCTCAGTCAATGATTTACCTAGGGAACACAGTGAGACTGATTAGCCTGTATTTCCCTAGGTTGACCTTTTGGTCTTTTATGATGATGGGTACTTTGCTTTCGTACAGTTGTGAGGGACTTCGCCAGTATCCACAACTTTTTAAAAATGTACTTACTACTTGGATGTAGACTGTCAGGTCCCATGGACTTGGGTGAGATGAGATCTCTCTTGACATGATCGCCACCCACTGCTGTTGATTCTCTTCCCTGAACTTTTTCACTAAGCGCAGAGGCCTGGGAGACCTTGCTTGTGAAAGCTGATGCAACTGAAAAGGCACTAAGAAGGCAAAAAGACTTTTACTGAGTAGGCATAATAAAAGGGCAAGCACCAGTGAATACATGTTACGACAAGTTCTAGTTAGATATTAGGAAATAGTGTGTACCATGAAGGGGGTCTAACAGAGAGGCAGTGGATGCACCATTCAGATCTTAATTTGCTAAGGACCTGAGCAATATGATCTCCTTTGGTTGGACCAGATGACCTCCTCTCCAACCTCAATAATTCTATGATTTGTGGAGGTGAAAGTGAACCAAGCCATTCTTGTCTCTCAGCTTTGGTTGAGGCCAGACACTTGGATTTTGAGCTTCTCTTTTGTGCTTACATTTCTAGGGACACAAACCCTTAGAAAGGGACATCAAATTTATGAGGCAGGTGCCCTTTCCTTTCCCTATGTTAAGAGCCAGCTAACTGCTGTAGAGGTTATATACTGACAGAATTGTTAGTCAAGAACTTGCTACAGGTGAAAAAATACAGCTCTAGTGCTCTTACTTTTGTGTCGATAATTCAATGGGAGTTTTGAGGGAAAGCACAAAACCAGCTATATACAAGACAAATGTTACCATATTAGAGACTGAATTGTAGCAGAGGATACACATTAATAAACTCACATCCATCCATGCATAAATCCACATTAAGCAGTGTATTAGATCATTCCAAAGGGCTTACCAACATCATTTTAGAATAAATTAATTTACCTTAAAGACAGAAATAAGTGTACCATTCTCTGTCTCCTGTCTTGTTAATTCAGAAGTCAAGCCTGTACTTGTTCAAAGTCAGCCAAATATTTATGATGATTCTCACCAGAATGTGGATACAGGGATAATGTGGATTAGATTCCTCTTTGGTCTCCTGAGAATCTGTTCATTGTCATAAGATATTGTTTGGACGCACATGTCTTATGTGTTTGAAAACACAAATTCTTTGCAAATGAAAGATTTAAATGATGCAGCAATAACACAGAAAATTATTTACTATAGTTACATACCAAAAGTTGTGCATTACAGTTCAAGGAAATATTTCTTTTTATTTAGTGTGCCTTACAATGCTGAATGAACTCATGTCTGAACTTAGAGACAATCAAGAATCATTTCATGCAAACTGTATTGGCTGGATTGCAGCTGCTAATGATCTGTAAAAGGAAAGTCAATTTACCCGTTGATAGAGATTACTGTACCAAATGTAGCAAAAAGTTATGTGAAATGTGAAATGTTTGCTGTTCAATAGGGAAAGATACTATTAGTGTGTCCAGTTTCTTTTTTGGGGAAAGAAAATAAGCCTGTGTTCTTGTGTTAATTTTATAATCATAGACACACACAAAATAATTTGTAGTTTTGTTTTTCTGCTGTTTACTAATACAAACATTGTTTTTATATATGAATATATTATTATACATACAATTTCACAGTTCCTATCAGCTGTATTTACCACCCCTTAGATCAATAAACTATTAAAATACATCAATAAACTATTTAAATTATGAAAAATTGTAGTTGCCATGGTTGGAATACTGTCAGGCTAAATAATTTTTTGAAGTACTGTTGATATTCCCACACACCTTGATTACTCTGCCTTGTATTTGTAACTTTTCTTCACATCTGCTAAGCATACTGTGATTCTTAGCACTAGAGTCCTGAATTTTTCACTGAAGTTAATTAATGAAAAATATATTCCATGTTTCTCTCTTTTCACATTACCTGCACACAGATTTTAATTTTTATTTGTTGTTTGTTATGAGGAAATCTTGTATTGGCCAGAGTTGAGGCAGATGTGCTCACAGAATTTTCTTCCATAGAGCACTATAAAATATAATGAAAGAATTTTGAATGTTTAAAGCTAAGATTTATTTGAACACAAGAAAGAAAAGCTAAGTTTTTAAAATAAATAAACTCAGAGTGAGAGGATAAAAACAGAGACTGTTTGGAAAGTTTCCTCTTTGGCTTGCCATGACAGTCTTGGCAGGATAAGCTATTTTCTTCAGTCCTGTTCTCAGCCCAGTAATTTTAAATGGCTTCCTGGGTTGTGGTAAACTCCACACACTTCCTTTGGACTGTGTAAAAAAATGGGTTTTCTTTCTTTTTATATAATGTTCTCTCTCCTTCTCTCTCTCTTTCCATTATTTCTACAGGTTACTGTCTCAATATTTCCCCCCTTCACTACTGTCTCATTCCCTCCTTCCCCATCTTGAACTTCAGAAGCTTTTTCCAGCTCTGCACACTCATTTACTCTGAAGGAAGGTTCAATTTCCTTGTCCAGAGTGCAGCAGCCAAGGTAAGCCTTCCTCTCCACCTTCCTCTCTGCTGTTGAGTGAAATTTTTACAGAATGCAACATATATTTCACAGTAAACTGTCGGCAAATAAATAAAACTTCTTCTATCTAATGCATCTATAATTTCTGGAGTTTGGACTTTTTATTTGATTTGCTTGTGGTGGGGTGGGAAATGTGTTTCTTCAGACACACAGTGAGGTAATGACGGAGCCACTGCTGTATGATTTAATGTAACAGCTCAAAAGATCTATAAAATTACTGGTTAATGAGGGTGATCAGCCCACCATATCCACAGGTTTTATATAGTTATGTTTCAATGACACTAGCCCAGTTATTCCTTATCTCAGTTATGCTATGCCATCTAACACACTGAAGGAAAGTGAAGTTAGAGTCCCAGCCTGTTTAATCCATGACACCTGAACTGGAAATTTTGTATAATGGAGACAGTGATATATGGACTCGTTGATACAAGGGAGTATCACTAGGGAGTATCACTTCCTCACTAGGCCAGGCAATGCTGAGGACTAGTATCTACTTGTGTCTGGGGCACAGGTGGTTTGCAATGGTCTGTAGGTTTTAACTAAAAAAAAAAAAAAAAAAAAAAGAAGGAAATATATGTGACATTAAATTAGAGCAGTGTAATGTGTCTAAGATTCCTCATAGCTACAAGAAATGAGAAGTTAACTATAAAGCTGATAGGAAGCACAAATTACTGCTATAATATGCATCATATGCCTCCTAAAATATTGTTGCCTGTGGAATACTGATGATTGGTTGAATTAGTTTAAGGGCTCTTTGTGGTGGGTTGGCCTTGGCTGGATGTCAGGTGCCCACCAAGCCACTCTGTCACTCTGCCTCCTCAACTGGACAGGGGAGAGAAAATTTAACGAAAGGTTCATGGGTCAAGATGAGAACAGAGAGATCACTCAACAATTACTGTCACAGGCAAAACAGACTCGACTCATAGAAATTAATTTAATTTATTGACACAATGAAAAGTCACATTAAGATAATGAGAAATAAGAACAATCTTAAAACACCTTCCCCTCACACCTCCCTTCTTCCTGGGCTCAACTTCACTCCCAAATTCTCTAACTCCTCCCCCCAAGTGGTGCAGGGGGACAGGGTGTGGGGGTTGTGGTCAGTTCATTATGTGTTGTCTCTGCCACTCCTTTCTCCTCATGTTTTTCCTCCAGTGTGGGGTCCCACCCATGGAAAACAGTTCTCCACAAGCGATGACCCTACATGCCAGCAGCCTGGGGATGCTGGTCAAGGGCCAGGCAAAGGTGAGGATCACTTGTAGTGCCCAATGCCTCAGGCCAGCAGGGTGAACTTCTGCAGGGAGTCCCCCTGTCCCAGCCTCCCCCAGCATTGGTGTCCTGCTCTGCTGGGCACGTCCTGGGTTGCTGGCTGCAGCAAAGCCTCTCGGCTGTCTGCCCCTCTCACACATCACCAGGTGCCGATGCAGCTCACCAGGGGCCTTTTCTGCTGCAGGGCTGTTCAGTGGGTGCAACCTGTTTCTTGCAGGCCAGTGCAGAACAGCAGCTACCATTGCTCCCATCTGGCAGCAAAGGCGGACTTGGCCATTGCAGCAGGTGGGTTTGGAGAAGACAGGCAGGACGGCCCTTCTCTCCTCCTCTTGCAGGTGGGCACTTGTACTGCATAGGCTGCTGCTGTCCTTCCTGCAGGGCATGGTCAACAGGGAAGAAGAGACCTGAGAACCTGAGGGCCCCTGGTTCCCAAATGGTGTGTCTCTCTTGTGCTCAGGAGTGGGATGATGGCACTGAGAGAGTCTGGGAGTACTCATGTGGTGATTCTCATCCAGGAGTTTTTGTTCTGTTTTCCTTGGCAACAGGCAGGACCCACAGGAGGAGGCTGCCCTGGTCCTTTGTGCAGCAAGGGGCCTTGGCTGCTGCAGAGGTGCCCAGGCAGTCAGGCTTTGGCAGCAGGGAGCTTTATTTGGCCAGCCCCTGTGCGGGGTCAAATCTGCTCAGCCCAGCCGAGGAGCACACACGGTACCCCTAGAAGTGCTGGTGCTGGTGATGGGAAAGGTACACTGTATTTATGAACTGGCTACAGCCTTCTGGGCCCACCTGGGCTTTGCTGTTCAGAGGTACCTGTCTGCCTCCTCTTTTCAGCAAATGCTAGTGGACGGGAAGAGCTGCTGGGAAGAGCAGCCTCACAGATGCAGCTTTCTCCACAAAAATGAGGGTCTGGAGTGGGAAAGGTTGTTTGACCCATTTGCAGCCACCAGGGTGGAAACCAATGGTTTGCTGTGTGCAGGTGATGCACCTGGTGTAGTTCCTTGTTGAGAGCTATGAGGAACTCTTTGGGGATGAGGTGTCTGGGCTGTGCTGGTGCATCAGCTGAGGAGCCACCAGCACCAAGGGCAGAAACAGAAACTACAGAGGTATGTCAGGTCCACATCCAGGATGACAACAAAAACCTCCCACCTCAGAAGGTGGGACTGCTGCCACTTCAGGGACAATCAAGGTCATCCACCAGCCTGCAGCTCTGCCAAAGGGCAGGGTAAGACTGGTGCACGTTGGCCATCACACTCTGTGTGATGATCCCACCAGAACTGACTCATCTGGGCTGAGTAAACCCATCCAAGGAATCTGCCTTAAATTGCTAAGGTAACAGTTTGGCAAACCATGACTTCCTGCTCCAACTAGGTCCTTGCCACCTGGTATCTTCTACATGTCCATTGTAGGTGCCTCCAGTTGCTCTGGAAAACAAGCACCTGAAGAGCTTGGCTGGGGAAAGAAGGTATAATGAGCTATCTTTGATTAAGAGAAGAATTCATTCAACTTTATCATGGCTTTACCTGTCTAAAAATACTTTTAAATGGAAAGGTTTCCAGGCTCTTCATGGCAAAAAGAAAAACATAGAAACCAGAAGAGAAAACTGAGCTGGGAAAAAGATAGTGAAGGTCAACTAGACAAGAAAAGGGAAAAGAAAGGAAATAAGCTCAGGGATGGAACACTGAGAAAATCCAAGCAGATCAAAAAGAACAAGGAGCACTCTGTACCTCTTTGCTTGACACCCATGCAGTTCAACAGAAAAAAAAAAAAAAGAAAAAAGAAAATAAAAGAGAAAGAGAGAAAGAAAAAAGGAAAAAGGAAGAGAAAGAGGAAAAAAATTAAAAAGACAAAGACAGACAAATACAAAGAGAAAAATGGAAAAGGGAAAGGGAAACAGAAGGGGCAAGGGCAAGGGCAAGGGCGGGGCAAGGGCAAGGGCAATGGCAGGGCAAGGGCAGGGCAGGGCAGGGCAGGGCAGGGCAAGGAAGGGCAGGGCAGGGCAGGGCAGGGCAGGGCAGGGCAGGGCAGGGCAGGGCAGGGCAGGAAAGGAAAGGAAAGGAAAGGAAAGGAAAGGAAAGGAAAGGAAAGGAAAGGAAAGGAAAGGAAAGGAAAGGAAAGGAAAGGAAAGGAAAGGAAAGGAAAGGAAAGGAAAGGAAAGGAAAGGAAAGGAAAGGAAAGGAAAGGAAAGGGGAAAGGCAGAATCCTTCACACAGTCATATGCAGCAATTATTCATCACTAATACACATAGAAATGGTCTGGGACTAACCTGATATTAGATTAAGCATAAACCTAATCACTAAGCTTTCATCATCCCCAGTACTACCTGCTTAAGACTTCCTGTTTCCTGATCATCTCTCACTTAAGTGGGTAAGTGCCACCTTCTAAGAGGAATCGTAAGGATAGTAGGGTTTTGGGACCTATAACACAGGAAAGGAGATGGCTGAGCTGACATGGGCCTTTGTACAACATTGCTAACCCTCTTTAGGATTGCTTGTGGTGAGACAAAAGAAAACAGAAATGCTGACTTGGCAAAATTAAAAAACTTGAGCATGTTTTTAAAACTGCAATGAAACTACTGAATTAACATGAACAGATTGAGTGTATTGCTGATTAAACTCAATTAATAGAGCAGAGGATGGATAACACAACAAAGGTGAGGTTGATGCAGCCTCAGAATGACATCAAAAGCATTGGTTACCTCCGGGTCTGTTTTGGACACGGAAGAGCTGTAGGATGAGCACAAAATAAATGGTTATCTTTGTATCAGTTCCAGAGATGATGAGGCAGGGATAAGGAATAACCTCTCCAGAGAATTTGTGGAAGTAAAGTTCAGAAGGCCATGCATGGGTCCAGGTTTCTTTAGGAAATGAAAAGACAAATCAAAATTACAAGTGTGGACCACTAGAAGAAGGATCGCTATTGCTGACCCTAGCAGCAAAAAAGATAAACACCTTCTCCAGGACAACTTGGTTCTCCAGCCAGGATGTCTGTGGGACACTTGCCATCAGCATGGACTCCAGGGAATCACAGAGGAGTCTTGTGGGCCTTACAGGTTACAAGAACTCAGGGATTTGGAAGTGTATAATAATAACACTATGCTACTACTAGCTACAGTGACTGTATAATGCTACTGCCGTTACCATAGATGTCTTATGTGTATCTCACAGCTAAATACTGCTTTGACATAATTGTATCTGCTTCACTATTTGAGTTATATGTTGCAGTCTGTAGAAGCTATTAATCTATATAAGTTGTTAAAAATAACTATAAATATATACATCACATAGTCAGTATCCTTCTCTGGTAACACCACTGTGTGCTCCTGTCTGCCTGCTAGCAGTTTTGCCTTGGAACAGGCTGATTCTTGATCTTTCTTGAGTTGCCATCTTCCTATTTGCTGCTTCTCTTAGAATTTCTATATCTTCTTGTGTTCTTACTTGTTTTGACTCTTAAGTGACTTCAGTTCTTTGTTTTTAATGGGTTTTAAATAGTAACAAATCTGTAATCTCACTATAATACTCTCTCTCCCCTCCTCCCCCCTCCTTTTCTCCCTTCCTCCCTTCCTTTCCATCTTTCTCCCTCCCTCCTTCCCTCCCCCTCCCCCTTCCCTTTGTTCTATCTATCTTCCTTTCTTTTCTCTCATTTGCTTACAAACAATAGTGAAAGCTATGGCTCACAATTAGCTTATTTCAGTAGAACTGATTGCTGAGTCATACTACAGCTCTGGAGACAAAATATTATAAGATTCATAGACCTGCACTGTGTTGAGCTCTGTACCTTAGTGAGTACTCAGTTGCCATGAGAGCCCTGAAATATCATATTTGCTTTTGGAACAGTTTAGGCATTTTATATAACAAATATGTAATGTCAACCTACTCTACATGAACAGAACTACTGCAAAATATCACTTCTATATAACCTCTTTAATAAAATTTGTGGGTTTTAACTCCTCTCCTTCTCTTTCAAAATAAATTAAATGCAGGGTATGTTTCCCATGTAATATACTGTCAAAAATAAAACTTGCTATCACAATACAATAGAGGCAATCTTGTTTTTTTCTGAGCCCTCATTGCCATTCTTTACATCAATGGAAATGTTCTTGCAATGGCTTTTTTTCTGAGCTTCTGCTGAAATAAGGAAACCTGTCAGTGATAGACTACGATATTTCAATTCATTTCCCTTTAAAATTGTCTTGGTTTACTGACTCTAGCTTTAGAATATCCTCAACATTATTTTAATGATCTAATTCATTTGCCATGATGATATGGCCCAGCCCATTTATAGGCTCTACTTCTACAAATTCATAAGTTTATGTTTGTTAGGTACTTTAAGTATGAATTATTCTTGTCAAGTACTGAGTATTTTCATTATTATTCAAAAAGATGCTGCTTATTTATGAGTATATCACTCCATGGCCATGAGTGAGTAAATATGTGTGACAGAACAAGGAATAATGGATTTAAACTAAAGAAGAATAGATTTAGACTAGACATAAGAAAGAAATTTTTTACAATGAGGGTGGTCAAGCACTGGAACAGGTTGCCCAGAGAGGTAGTGGAGGCCCCATCCCTGGCAACATTCAAGGTCAGGTTGGATGGGGCTCTGAGCAACCTGATCTGGTTAAAGCTGTCCCTGCTCACTGCAGGGGGTTGGGCTAGATGACCTCTAAAGGTCCCTTCCAACCCAAAGCATTCTATGATTCTATGTCTCTTTCCCAGTATGTCCCTGCTTTGACTTAAAACCTTATGCCACAAAAGTTGCACAGTGTTCATCAAATTATGCTCATTATTATCAAATTATTGTGACTAGAGTATCTTCATATGCATGGAATAAGTGAAGAATCCAGGAACTGGTTCACCACAGCTAAAAATCTGAGTATAATAGTAATGACTGTCTGAGGTACTAGACAATGCTTAGTCAAGTTTTCATATTTGCTTTTTTAGAGACTGAGAGCCAAAATACAAATGTTTTTTAGAGAATGTAATAATCATAATGAAAAATTCCTCCTTCATATTCAGTGTTGCCTGTTGCACACTTACTAAGTCTTAGATCCCCAGCTCTGGGAACTCACAATTCTGAAATGCTCGAAGTGTGATTCCGTACTACACCAAAGCCAACCCATTTCTTTAGGCACCAACCTGCAAAAGTAATTGGAGTACAGAGTGAGGATGGGGGCAGGGTGGAGAGGAATTCAACTACTCAGAATGCCTAGGCTGAAAATTAGCATGTCAGGAAGCTTCCATTTGGAGTTTGAAAGAAGCTGATAAAACCCTGGTCTTTTGTTCATATTCACCCACATGAGCTAAGGAAAGAGGAAACATTTGCCTCCTCCTGGAGTCTTTAGATTATAAATAAAACAACACTCCATCCCCATTCTAGAATAAACCAGGACACAGTGAATGAATAAAGATTCTACAATCAGTAGAGTGACTTAAGAAGTAGGCTGTCAAATCATATTTCATATTGCTTGATTTTCTTTAGATCTATTCCTGAAATAAAGCTCAGATTACTAGCCAGTTAGGAACACCATCTTCTCTAACTTTGTTTTGACAAATGCTCTCAGCGTGAGATGTTCTTTTAAGATGTCTAGCAAATTAAGCCTTTCAAAAGATGTAGAAATGGGGACCCTCAGAATAAAATTCAACTTGCTTAACATTTTATGTGTAAGTTTTAGATATCTCACTTAAGGCAGTCAATGCAAATAAATAAGCATTTCCAATGCATGAGTCATGTGACATTTTGGGTTGTTTTTTTGAGTAGACAGCTATCTTGGATGATGGCATGTACCTTGTAGACCTCTAAAACTGGATAAGATGAATGACATCCTGTTTCTAGTTCTCAGCAGCTGTAGTTGGAAATGGTTTAGTTGATTAGCACCTGTGCTTTTGGTCATGTGTACCTGTGGGACTACAGGCTTTCATTTACATGGGTTTTGACATTAATCCTTCGACTGTTCTTCTGAACATAAACACTTTAAGTCCTGCTTTGGTAATCTATGTGATTTTCTGTATTTCACCAATAGTTTCTTTGATTCATCTTCTGGAAATAAGTATGTAAACAAGTTCTTTTTCCTTAAAAACATGTTATACTAAAAATATGATCATATCCTTGTATCCTAGCTACAACAACCTTGTGAGCAGAGAACTTAAAAATGATTGAGAAAACACTGGGAATAGAGCACTGTAAAAATATATGATTTTCTGAAATGCCTGAGGATTCCATTCCATTTTGAATAAAATAGATATATATTCATTGGGATATTTCTCCCCGCCAGCTGGGATCTCACTCTGGATGTATGTGTATTTAATTACTGAAGGCAAAATGGAAATTCTTGAGACAAAACTCTGTCCTAGATTAGTCAAAAGTCATGGGACTGCTACATCTTCCTGAAATGTAGAAACTATGTACTGTAGTCACCTCAGCAGAGGCGGGATTTTTAATCTATTTCTCCAGCATCTCATGGAATTTCTCCAGTCATTTGTAAAATAAAAGAACCACTTTCATGCCCTATTTTTTTGTTCTGAAATTGTTAAACATGATTTAATAACATGATCAAATAACCTCTCTCAGGTATAGTAGGCAGAGGAATACTTATTTTGTGAATCTTACCTGTTTATTCTTGTGACTGAGATGGTGAACTTTTTGATGTTTTTACTACTTGTCCACTTCTGGAGATGTGCAGACTACCTATGTTGACACTTCAGGAATTTTGTTATTTTTTACTGGGGGAAAAGAAAAAATTGAAACTCAGCTGCTATTGAACCTTTCCTCCTCCAAAGTTAGACAGTAGATGAAAAGTTGGGTTACTTTTTTTTAAAAAAAACCCAAACTTCGATGTATTTTAAGGATAGTTCTTTCTCATGCTTTTTGTAGATTGTGTAATTACAGTGAATTGTAGCCGATAACAAAAGGAATTACTTGGTAACAAGCCAGTTATTTCTCACCTACAATAGTTTACACTGAGGTTTTAATTTCATTTAGGAGACAGTCAGATTACAATTTATGATATTGCTATACATTTTTGAACACCTTTTTTTGGTGTTAACTCCAGCCCAGAATACCAAAATAGTTTGATAATTGTATTTGCCACTAGCAAACTCATTGGTATCCCATTAGTAGATTATTCTGACAACAATGACATAGAGCCACAATGTAACACAGATTTCTGAAAACATATTATTTTATCTAAGTCATTGGGTTCAGCTCTATGTGTGGTTCTTCAAATCTACAGTAGAATAATCATTAGAAATTAAGTTCATATATAGATGATACAACTTAGAACACCTGTCTCCCAAGACTGAGTGACAAAACAGCCCAGTAGAATCTTTTTTTTTAATTCATAGTTCTCCCATCTTGTATTAAATAATTATTCAGTTCTTTGGATAATGGAATGAATGAGAGGAGACATTATTACAAACATAGTTTTCTAGAAGTCCTATTTTTGGAGCTATGACTACTTTAGCAATGAAGACTAGGAAACGGATACTTGACTTCTATCTATAAATACATCCAATGGCAAATACAGGCTATGAATAATTACAGGAGAATCTTTAACTCTTACTGTGGTGAGAGTGCCATTATAGTCATAAGGTGAGGTAGCCTAGAAATACTTAAGGCTAAGATCCATAAATTTGTGCGTATCAGTTTCTGAATTTGTGTAGTAGGAAAATAGATTAAGTAAACAGGAAAATATTTTACAATCTTTGCTCCTAAAAATACAAAGTTTCACTTCAGGGGTAATGAACTCATAACGTTTACGTAATCTTTTTCCTTATTTAATGTAGTTGTTAGTTTCATAAATCATACTCTCTCATATAAGAACTAATGGAATCTGGCCTCAGAATAGATATTTCTTCTAGAATATGTACCTATATGTCTTTATTTAATTAAATATTTTATGCTTTTCTGTTACTATTAAACTGTAATATTTAATACAGCAACATGGGTTAAATATTTCAACTTTAGAAATGGAGTCCGCATAGGAGACTGAAACTATATTCTACAGAACCTTATGTAACTGACAAATTGTGTACTAGATAAATAGCAATATCCTTTAATGGGTGAAAGAGGAATGTATCTAGGTAGAGTATATCTGCATCTTTTTTGTTTATTCCTTGAATTCTGGTCAATGCAGAATTTCCGTTAACTCTGAATTGAACTAGCAAGATTAACCTGAAATAACACCACAAAACTAAATGCAAATTTACATCTTAACTTGTGAAATATGAAACAGAGGTTACCTTTTATATTATAGCTAGAAAGCAAAAGACAAGACTTCTAGTCATAGGATAAGCAACATCACTCTGCACCCATGACACCTACACAGCCTGGGAAGTTCCAAAGTAATAAGAGATTCCTGGTTCTCCAGCTAAGATCTATGCAGGAAAATTAATAAGAAAATGCCTTCATTTCATCATGATGGCATTTGGGAGTTTTAGAACCCTCTGGCCCATTAGTCAGTTTTGCTAATGACTCTGCTCATCCTTTTAATCATGTGAAACACATTGACTGAGCTTCATTTAGTTCAAAGTGCCTTTCAGAAGCTTGAACAGAATCTGAGTGGTGTGAAACTTTATCTTTTCTCACTGCAACGTATATTTAGCTAACTGCATTTGTGATTTATATGAAGATACAATACATCCATAGTTTGCAAGAAAAAACCCTGCTCATTTTAAAGTATTAAAAATTGAAATTTTGGTGCCTAACATGTTGCCAAATCGCACGTTTTACCCATAATTATTTCTAACCTAACTTCTTACTGAAAATTATGGAAAACTTATTGATACCTGCACTTTTTTGTATTGTTGTTGTTATTATTATTATTATTATGCACAAATATTGTATTTACAAAATTATTTCAGTTCCATGAGCAACTCTTCTTGCCTGCAAATCAAGACTTTGCAATATCAGATCTCAACAATCTTGGAGGACTATTTTTTGATTTCAGAATGACTGCTTTATAATCAACCAAATGAACAGGTTTTGAACCTTTGCCAGCATAAATTTGAATAAGTTATGAGGATATCAAGTCCATGTACAAAACACAGAAGCATTTCTACTGAACATACAATATTGTTAATATATAATATTTCTCTTTGTTCATTATGCCAACACACTGTGATATTTTATGACAAGTTTAAACCCTGTATATGGAAACAAAATAAAACAATAATACTTAGTATAAGCAGAATTATGGCATCTAACTTAAAAAAATATGATCCTGAAAAGCATTGTTTCTGCCTAATAGTGGAAATATTTAAGCTGTGTACTTTCAAGAACTCCTTCATTACCTGAGATTTTTGCATTTGTAAATATCAACGATCTTTTAAGAGTTTAGCCAAAATTCAATGCTGTCTGGATTTAAGAAATAATACATTCTGTTTTGGTTTTGGAGATACTACATTCATAATGCATTCAAAACTGGTCTGACACACATTAATGGTACTGGACTCCCTCATTAAGCAGTAATCAGTGATATTTCTTTTTTTCTTTGAACACAGAAAAAAAAAAAATTATCACCCTTTCTACAAAATGCTTATAGAACTTACCGCAAAACCAGAAGACCAGGAATCATTTCTTATTTTACTCTAAGAGTGTTCAAAATCAACATCTCTCAGAAGTGCCCTACCTGTCAAATAAAGAAAGATTTTTGAGGTATATGAAAGCTCCTGTCATTCCAACATTTTTGTCATGGGTAAAACAAAAAAACAGGTAAGAATTCAAGATATTTTGGGGAGAGAAACAAAGTCCCAAATAGTGGCAGAATTTTTGCTTTTTTGTTGTTGTTGTTTTTTAATGTGAGTAATGTAATCTTTTTTTTTTCTTTTTTCTCATGTGCATGCTGTAAAAGTCATTCTGAATACATATGTTTCCAATATACTAGTATCATAAGTAAATTAGGTTGATGAGCTTTGGTTAAAAAGATTCTAAGAATAGTTTATAGCTGTAGGAGTTATGATAGGTTTTTAACGTTAAATTCTCAGTATACGAATTAAATACAGTAAAATTTAAGTGAGCATTTTAAGTGTTCTGTGTTTGTGATATGTACAGAATTTCAATAGTCTCTGAAACACAAAAGTACAAAGTCCATCTGCTCCTCTTCATTATACTTGACTGAATTCTTGAAAATCAACTCATGTTTATAACAGAGAGGAGGTTTTTTTTTACCAAACATAAAGTAGTTTTGGGTAAAAATACACAAAACTATTTTCTCATCAGGCAGAAGATGACTAATTATTTTAATGTATTTTCAATAAGAATATTTGGCTTCACATTATATCATTCCTTAAGAGGAAAAATAGGTAGTTGTTTAACAATGTTATGACAATAACAAACAATAATGAGTTAGCTTTTTTTGCTAAAATTTCACAAATTTTATTTTATTTGAATAGGCTCTTGTGTAGCTACTAGATGAATTTTAGGCATTTTAAAACCGCAAGTGGGAAAATTCCTATGTATTTCACTCTGGTGAGGATTTTCTTCTTTTAAACAGCTTCTTCAATCATTAACTACTTGGAAATGACCTACTTTGTGTTCATTGACTAATTAGTCCAGTTCCAATTCAGTCTACATTTAGGTAAATTACTTCAGAGAGAGCTGGGTCAAGCTGGTGTGGTTTTTTCAGTGTTTGATGTGATTGTTCTGGTGCATTCACAGAAATACACAAAAACTGAAAGTCTCCCCTACTAGGAAATTTGCAGTAATAATTGTAATATAATTTTTCATATAAAATGATTGGCAGCTTCTCATTCAAACCAGCCTGTCTCTGACTTCTGAGGCCATTTTACAGTGATCGTTTCAGCACAGGTTACTTTCTTAAATCTTAAAATTATGATTTTATCATGTTGTCCAACATTTTGTATATGAGAACATTATCCAGCTTTTAAAGATTATGTCAAATCACACATCTGCACACCAATGTAAACATCTTTGGTGTTTGTTCATATCTTCTACAGACATGCACATTTTTAACATCTTATTAAATTTGAAATCTATTGCTCCTTCTGGTAGGTACCAGAAGTTAGATTTCCTTTGGCTAACCTAAGAAATGAGAAATGTAGATATTTACATTTTACCTAAAACGTAAATTATGTTGGGATTCCGTTGCATGGTCATAGATGTATGAAACCTTCTTAGAAGTCATAGGATACCACAAACAGACTCCAACTGCTGTTTTAAAAGTGAAGGGCTCTCCCACTGGTTCCACTTCTTGTCTCCCAGCCACATGTAGATATTTCAGAACTCTTAGGTCATATAAGGCATTGCAAACCTACATTTATGGAACTGAAAACCACATATGTAGTTTCTTTTTAGTCAGTGAGAAAAATAGAGTGAGATTCATGTAGTCTATTTTTCATTCTAGGTCTACCATAGAATGAGAAGAGTCATATCACAGAATTGTCTATTTCTCTGGGATACCCAGGGCTGTTTTCTATATACACTAGACACAGCTAACCTGCTCTAGAGGCAGTTAGTCTTAGTGTAAATGTGAGCATGACATTTGTCTTCAGGTCAGAATTCAGGGACCTGGTAATTCTCACTCACTGGTTTACCTTTATTTAGGTATCTCTTCCCATTCTACAAGAAAAAACATAGACAACTTAGAATCGCACAATGATTGCTTGTTGGATAACACGTACAGAAGATATATAGGATCAGGATGTTACAAGGCTAAGCACTAGCTAACCACCTTGAGTCTCTGTTAGGCAGTTGGCCATCAAACATGAGAAGAAGCATTACCTTTCCTTTATCCTTGAATGTGATAATCTACAATGTTGTTGAGATGCCATTTTCTGATTCTCTAATTTTTTCTAAGGGGTTTATGCCTTTTCTTGTCCATATTTTCTCTCTTGAATTCTTGACCTGAAAACTATTACCATCTCAATAATATGTTTAAACTTTTCATGTGCCACATGGCTTGAACTTTCGCTCAGATCTCTCCAGCCTGTGAAAGTATTTAATTTGGTTCCAAATAGTTTTAGATACATCCTACCATGCATACAGATGTCCACAGCATGACTGAACTTCCAACTTATGTAAATCTTCAAAACAGTACCATAATATTACAGTCTGATTACTTAAATGCACATACATATGAATAATTCCTTTCTATTGCCTATCAGGTGGTTCAGTAATCAGAAGTAATAGATAAGATTCTCTTGTTATATACCAAACCTATATATTTTAAAAATAACTCATATATAAACCTTGTTCACATATTATTTGTGTCACAAACTTCTGAATTTCTGTTTCATAGAATGTATTGTGGTAAAGTTAGCTAATTAAATCCTCGTATATAGCAGTACTATTTCTAAAGATATTTTATCTGTTTGGTCTGTTTACTTATCTTCTTTACTTCTGAACTAATAAGGGTGTTAAGAACCACAAAGAAACAATGTTGTTCACACATTGAACTTATGAAGCTGAAAGGTGTTGTATATAATCTTCAGTAAGAGCCTGTATGGCATTACACATATAGTTCTATTATTATTATTATTATATCACTGTCTCTATAACTGGTAAGTGAAATTTGGAAGAAGAAATATTAGTTTTGCTAATAATGTTATTGCAGAGCTTAATTTTGTCTAATTTCTAATTCTGAATATATTCTAACATTTTAGTTCTTCAGCCCTGACCAACCCAAATCTCACTCCAGAAAATTTTTTCAGTGCCTCATACAGTATATGTTCAAGGAACCAACAGTAATCTACTGGAACATCAGTATTTGTATGAATGCTAGAATGGCCCACTACAGAATGTGGAAAAGCTACAAAAGAAAGTAACAGAGAGAAAATTACATCAGGGAATATTGCACTGCATCTAATACTTCTTTGGGTTTTTTCTGTGAAGTTACTGGGTCAATTTTCCAAGCAGGTATTTTTATTGCAAGGAAGGGCAGCAAGCTCTGGCCTTTACTGATTACAAGCCTCCCAAAATGAATTCACAGAGTGTTTTACAGGAAATTATAGTCATGAACTTTGGTTAATTTTCAAGGGAAAGTTCTCCTTGAAGACTATTGAAAAGCATTTTTCATCCTAAGTATAGAATAAGCAAAGGATGACAAGCTCAATCTCTCTCTCATTTGTCTAACAGAGACAAAGTCTGAGGCACTTCCCTAAGGAATCTGATTTTAGTTCACAGTGATAAAATGTGAGAGATTTGGGTCCAGATGGTCTCTCTTGCTCTTATTGGACTTGATTAATTAATTAATTGTTGTTCAGACAGAAGTTAATCCATAAAATATATCATATATGAGATTTAAGAAGTTATTTCAGGCACTCCACTCCCTTCCCCACCATCACCAAGTTGATCTAGGTTTCTATGTTTAGACTTCTGATGTAGATGATGGTGTTTCAGTCTTCAAAGATATCTACAAGTGTGTTACGATGTGTGGCCCGTATTTTCATCATAAGCAGATTGTTGTGGCTCAAAAGCTGTAACAGGCTTACAGCCCATATCACAGAAGCTGCTGGACTGCCACAGCAGTAATAAATGCAGATTAATTTTCTGCTTTGAGAAAAATCAAGCAGTAGTCTAGATGATTAAAGGCATATAGGGAGAGATGACACAAGGAGTTTTCTAGTTCTGAGTCAAAATTTACAGATGTGTGTAATTGCAACTTTAAGTTAAGTGGTTAAATCTACCTAAGAGTGTCCATAAATACTCCTCTATGCCATTTTTTACAGGGTACTATTCAGTAGTCTGGTTCCTGTGAACCACTGTCCAAGTGTGCAATCACTATCTAAGTGTGCAAATCTTCACTTTTTCACATTTAGAGAACCAAGACAGCATGTGCAGCAATCGGAACTATTCTACTGAAGCTGAGATTTAGGTTTTAGGCAGTGCATTGCTAAACTTATCAAAATCTGTTCACTGGATCTGTCTCTACATCATCTGTTTTAGGGAAAAGATAGGTTGTTCCCATTTGTCTTCCTATGGCCGCTGAATACAGAAAAATTAAATTCAGTGTAAAGCAACAGACACAACCTTATCTTTATGCAATCTTTATGTCTGTAATTCTCATGGCTACTGTAGACAGTGTATCTTTTTAAAGAAGTTAGAACTTTCTAAGGGATATCAACTGTGTTATGGGGAAAAACAACAACAAGAACACAATAGTCTGTTCCCCAGTCCTGTGTGGTCAACATGCAATATGCTGTAAATCTGTATTTGGAAAGGTAACAATACTAGCTTTAAGTAATCTGAAATTATTTGATGCATGATTATAAAATGTAACATTAAAATAAAAAAAAATTAAAAGTGTTATGAGAAAAAGAAAAGGGAAGAACATTTACCTTTGCTACTTTATGCCTTGAAATTCTGTAGATTTCCTTGCTTGTATTTTTTCGCTCAGTGTTCTGTCTCTCTGAGCATTTCCTATTTGTGTCTTCTTCAGACTCTATGCAAAGTACTTGTCTGTCTCTTGACCCACAGGTCTGTTGACATCTGTCTGTTCTCCTGTTGAAACTACTGACTGTTTTCTAACACTATTCATATCAGTGTTGCCTGAATGAAACAGAAAATTGGCAAAAGAATGCTAGAGAGGAGAGGAGGGAAAGCAAGGGGAGAAAATGTCTGAAAGGAGTGAACACACAAGCAATATTTCACAAAGATTGAAGAATCATTGTCTTTAGCTTACACAGTAGTGATTTAAGTTTGTTGGGGTTTTTTGGTTTTGGTTTTGTTTTTGTTTTTGTTTTTTTTTCCTAGAGGAATATGTTGTTAGCCACAATTACTTCTTGACGCCACTATGGTGTTTTATTAAGTAACAGATGGTTCTACCAGTTTATCATGTTCATCAGTGATTCTACAAGCTTATCATGTTCATCCGTTATAACAGCAGACACTTATAGATTTAACCTTAAATTAAAAAAAAAAAAATCACCTAAAGACCTAAAAAGCTTTAAACAACAAATATTCTATTTCACATATTTTACAGGTATTTGATGAACACAAAGATTATGTTGGTAAATTTAACCCTAAAGAAAGGATACTCTTCAACATGTGAGTGGTCTTTTGTTTCTTTTTTCAAGTCTGTTGTGTTTTTATATATTCATCTGGAAATAAAGGCTTTTCTCCCATAAGTAAGGCAAACAATGACATTCCAACTTGCTTTCAAATATTGTGTGTAACATTAAGTAGGAAACAATGGTAAAGACATTGTGACTACTTATAATATACAGGTGTAGTATTTAGTTGATGAAGACTCCTCTTGTTCAGTCTAGTGTTATACACTACAACCAACCCCCAGCCAACATTTTTCAAAAAAGTTGGTATCTTTACTATGTAGTTGCCCATTGTGCTACACCTGCTGTTAAAAGCCTCACTTTTTTGGTGATGTTCCCAGGAATCTTGTTTATAACTATTTCATTTATTTGATTTATTGCAAAAGATGCCAGAGAATTTCCATTTTCAAAACTCAACAATATGCTAGTTGGTAGATATCCATTAATAAATAAATACTTGTGACCATCTGAAAGGTATGTCAGAGAGATATTAATGAAACAACATGGAAGCTATTTTGTTGCTTATTTCTGATAAGAGCACTCTATCTATCTGGAGTTTTTTTGGTTTTGGGTTTTTTTTTTTTTTTTTACATACCTCCAAAAATAAGGGGATACAGCTACTCACTTAAAACTATAGTCATCTTTAACACCCAGAAAAAAAAATAAAAACATAGTTTATGCTGTCAATAATCAACAAAACTCTGCAAGCCAGATGGTGTTAATATATATCTAATAAAAGAAATAAGTTGTTGGCAATCACTTCAGTTATGAAGAATTCAATTATCAAGTGTCAATCATATCCTATAGATAGAAACTAGATAGATCAAGAACTGTTAGCTAGCTAGCTAAAAGTATGATTTTCATCTCTACTGCCATTTATATCTATTTTTTTATATTTTCAAGTGCTTTATAAATATTGAAGCCCAATCACGTTTTGTGACACAAATCTACTTACAAGAATTAAGCTAATGTTCATAGAAGAATGTGTAATTGTGCCTGAATAAGTCTTTTATCAATCTAGTTAATCAAATGGGTTTTGCTACATATATTTCCATGGCAAGGAGACAAAAACATAATTTTATAACTCTTTTGAGAATACAGTTCTACAGGCAGCTCTATGTATTGAATTCTGCTCTGAGGACTACACAACAGGTACACAAGATGGCTAATGGGGCATTTATTTAAGTTTTGTATAAACTTTCTCTAGCTAACAAATAGTGAATGGGTAATTTGGTAGTGATTCAGTTGCTAGCATACAACTAAATGCATGATACCTGTCTAGTGGCATTTAGAATATCTCAACAAATCTGGGACAGTAACCCTGGCAGATGTAACACAGGATCTAAGAGATCCACATGCACTGCTGGAGAAGCAACTAGAGGCCAAGGGGAATACAGTAAGGCAACTGAGCTTGTGCTAGGCACCTACATTTAGATGACTGAATCTCCCCTTCATTTTTTTTTTTTTCTGAAAAATACTAGTAACATATTCCATAATCCGCAGTTTAGGACAAGGTCTCTTCTTGAGTTTGGATTACTACCTCAGTAAGAGCTACAGTAATTGTTCAGCAACAGCTTCACAGTTATTTTAGATTGTCATAGTTACTTTATTACCTCATCATTTATGTAAGACAAGCAAGTGGAGAAAAAGCGACTGACTACTACTCAAGTGGAATTCGAATGGAATATTGAAGGTGTCTGTTTATTTTTGGTAGTGAATTTCCTATAATTCCATATGCAGAGTAATGGCATGAGTTACTTCATAGTTCAAAACTATTTATGGCAGCACAGAAGACAGCAGGATCATTCTGCTATGAACTTTTATGTGCTTAGGTGTATATTTCTGCATCTGTCTTCTTGTGTGGACAGACTATTTGTTTCTGGATGTAAATGTTCTCAGTGACTTGACAACTTCTCTAGAGAACTATATATCATTCACATTCAGACCACAACATCTTTAGAGTCAGACTGGAGAATGGAGTAGAAACGAGAACCCAAAAAGGGTAACTGAGAGAGGTTCAGGAAGGGATAGGCAGGAGGCTGGCAGGTAACAAGCAAGTTTTGGAAAAATGATGTGAAAAAAAGTTTAATGCAAAGGGAGGTGGGAAATAGAAGTCAGAAGGTGCTAGTTTAGTAAGTAGTCTGGGACATACCTTTTGGAAGGAAACAGCAATTAGGATCTCTGGTTAGGAGTGATATACTGAAAATTAGAAATAAAATTTCAGTGGAGAGTGCAGAGGGACAAACTGAGAAGGAAAACAGTGGTTAGAAATAAAAGACATAGAAGGGGGGCAGAATGACAAGGACTGGAGCAGAAGCAAGCTTGTGAGATGTTTTGCAACTGTCATAAGTTCTTCTGCTAGTTCAAGAAGCAGAGGTGTTTGAGGTGGATCCCAAGACTTGACCTTGCTGACAAATCATGTGGGTATCAACATGATTCAAATTCCTGTGCAAATTTATTTCTCTAGGTCTATCATTATGTGTACATTTCTTTACAAGTAGCAACTTTTCATAGATTGTATGGAGAGTGATTAACTTATATAAACTCAACAATATATAGGTTGTATATAATATGTAAAGCCTTTGACACCATTTCCCACAGCATTCTCCTGGAGAAACTGGCTGCTCGTGGCTCAGACGGGTATACACTTCACTGGGTTAAAAACTGCCTGGATGGTCAGGTCCAAAGCCTGGTCGTGAATGGAGTTAAATCCAGTTGCTGACTGGTCAGAAGTGGTGTTCCCCAGGACTCAGTACTGGCGCCAGTTCTGTTTAGTATCTTTATCAATGATCTGGATGAGGGTATTGAGTGCACCCTCAGTAACTTCGCAGACAACACCAAGTTGGGTGGGAGCCTTGATCAGCTTGAGGGTAGGAAGGCCCTGCAGAGGGATCTGGACAGGCTGGATTGATGGGCCGAGGCCAACTGTATGAGGTTCAACAAGGCCAAGTGCTGGGTCCTGCACTTTGGTCACAACAACCCCATGCAACGCTACAGGCTTGGGGAAGAGTGGCTGGAAAGCTGCCTTGTGGAAAAGGACCTGGGGGTGTTGGTTGACAGCCGGCTGAACATGAGCCAGCAGTGTGCCCAGGTGTCCAAGAAGGCCAACAGCATCCTGGCTTGTATCAGGAATAGTGTGGCCAGCAGGAGCAGGGAGGTGATTGTTCCCCTGTACTCGGTGCTGGTGAGGCCACACCTGGAATACTGTGTTTGGTTTTGGGCCCCTCAGTACAAGAAGGACATTGAGGTGCTGGAGCGTGTTCAGAGAAGGGCAACGAAGCTGGTGAAGGATCTGGAGCACAAGTTGTATGAGGAGCTGCTGAGGGAAATGGGGTTGTTTAGTGTGGAGAAATGGAGGTTCAGGGGAGACCTTGTTACGCTCTACAACTACCTGAAAGGGGGTTGTAGCGAGGTTGGTGTCAGTCTCTTCTCACAAATAAGTAGGGATAGACCAAGAGGAAATGACCTCAAGTTGCATCACGGGAGGTTTAGACTGGATATTTGGAAAAACTTCTTCAGAAAAAGAGTGGTTAAACATTGGAACAGGCTGTCCAGGGAAGTGGTTGAGTACCCATCCCTGTAGGTATTTAAAAGACATGTAGATGTGGTGCTTAGGGATATGGTTTAGTGCTGGACTTGGCAGTGCTAGGTTAATGGTTGGACTGAATGATCTTAAAGGTCTTTTCCAACCTAAATGATTCTATGATTCTATGATTTATTCTCCAGATGCCTTATTAAAGTAATAAAAATATTTCACTGCAAACACTCCCAGTCCTGGTGAGAGCAAGACTTTGTCATCTAAAGTGTTCCAATGTTAAATTATCCTAATTTTTTGAAAAAAGTGATTTTTGTGGGTTTGGTTGTTGGGGTTTTATTAGATTTTTTTTTTTTTTTTGTCTGATCGGTTTGAGGTGTCCCCCACAGTAATATTTACTCTACAAATAGTTGCAAAAGAGGTAGAACCATAATAACTTAAAACTTCATGTAACATTTCCAGGGTATAAGGGTACATGTTAGAAAAATGTGTATTTTTATGTGAACAGGTGATAACATCATACATCCAAACCAACATCTGATTGGCTACATATCTTATTCATTATTCTACTTCGGATTCCCATTTTGTCAGGTGGTTGTGTTCTTTGATGACTTTGCTGTTTGACAATTAAACAAATCATGATCTGCTATGTTTAACATCCAAAACAGAAAAGGAAACAACAGAATATTTCCTTTAATCTTTCTTCTTGAGTGGAAATAGCCTTTACCTCTGAAGGATACTGGTTACTTAGTGTTTTTTACACTGCTGTAGCAGATGCTCTGTAGGGGGCTACCTCAGTCTGAGAGGCCCAACATTTTCTTTTCAAGTATGACAGTGTGACTAACTTGTGATGCTGATAACTGAAGATCAGGAGAGACTTGGAAAGATGTCACTCTTTGCCTACTTTCCAGTATTCCTAACTCTGAATGAACAAATAAAGAATGGCTGTAGGTACTCTTCTTCATCTAAACATTTCCAGTATTTTTAACTTTGGTTGTTCAAAGATATGCCCTGTATTGTCCGAGATAATTCCCTATAACATCAGCTGGAAGAGGGATATTTAGACTCAGATTCTGCAGATACTCAGATATCCCCATTTTTTTCCGCTTACTTTATGCAGAATTCAGTTAATTATGTTGGTCAGGCTTAAATGGAAGCTTGAAAGTTAGGAAAATTCATGTCTATGTCACTTAGATTCTGAACTGGCTACTTCTTGCTTTGCTTTTCTTATTTAGCCTTTTGTCAGATCCAGTCCATCATCTCATATTGAGATCTTGTTTAGCTTTTAAATCTTCAGGATGTGCTTAGTGTTGTTTTGGATGTTTCTGATTACCAGCAGGTTTCAGGATTTTTTTCTGAATCACTAAAATAAACTCTCTAAATCTTTTATAGAGCTTCTTTTTTTCCTTCTTTCCCAGTGACAGGGATCGTTATGTTCTTTGTAACTCCATAATCATTTGGGAACTACAGCTACAACCCATAAAGGTTCCGAATTTGAGCAGGAGCTTTAAGGGCATAGGTTTACACTTTAAAATAGTGTATCCTATTATTTTTACACCATTCCAGGAATTAAAAAAGAATTCATTAACTTTTCCTTGATAGACTGTTAGAGATACTCCACAGATGGGAAGGTTTGGAAAATTTCTTATCTAAATCCCATAAAAATCAGCTAGAATATTAACACAACTTTGATATATGTGGGATACAGCCAACCACATTACAGCTAAAGCTGTACCTATTAGTATTTGTCCACAGGTTCAAAATTTTAAATAGATTCCAAAGTTTCTTAAACCTGTGTTTGTCTGAAAGAACAATGTTGCTATATTTTGCTGTATTTCAGATTACTCACAAAATTTCCAGTCATTTAATTTCAACATTCTTATGATTTTTATGCAAGACACATCCTTCAAAGTATGAACAATGAGTATGTTAGGTCATTTAGTGTTTTTTCATGTATAGCCTCATGAATTACTCTCATTAGATATGAGTAATTACTGTATGTTTTACTACATTTCAGAAAAAGGCAAATGTGATAATTAGAGATTACAGGATATGTTACAATAGTGGTGAGGAAATATGTTCAGTACACTGCATTAATTGGCTTAATAATGAGTGAGATCACTGGATTAAATTCATATGTTTTCAGCATCCTATGAGGATGTTTGGACAAAGCATAGATAAAGATATTGAAGTTAGGAAGCAAATATAAAGATCAAGATTTGTAAAACTGAAAATTTATCTTTTTTATTCCTTAGGTTTCTGGAGCACAACTTTACATTAAAATAATTTAATTACTTTCCTATGTTTAGTGCCCTCTCACTACAAATTGAACTGTTTTTGCTAAACTGTTCATATCTCAAAAGTGATCCTAGTCGAGACATAAAGTTTTAATGAAAATCTATGTTGGTATATTTTCAAAAGATCCACTATAAAATCTTGTCAGGCTGCTGCCTAGCTATAACAAGTGGCATGGGAGCAAACATGCTCTTTTCTGTTTTAAAGGAATAAAAGTCTGCCAATTTGTATTTAGGCTTTTCACACCTTCGATTTCACCTATTCCAATCCTTTATCAAGCTACTATATACATTTTTCCTGCTACTATGTTTTCTAGCACTTCATAAGGTAGCAGAGGTATAGAAGGGGACAATTCTGGAATCAATTATTCAATTTTACTGAAAAGTAAAATTCCCATAGATCTCCATAATTGAGGGTCATTTCTTCCTGCCAGCAGAAGAACTATCAGATGACAGAATGTAATGAATATTTCATCTTCTAAGTTGTGGTTACTCTGTACATGAGATCATTTTTCACTGCTGTGAAGACTTGTCTGGTTTCCTTGCATACTAGTTCACCCTGTTGATGCTGAAGTTGTGGGAGAGGAAAAGAAAAGAAGCACATAAATAAAAGGGAAATAAGATTTTGCCTCCAAACACCAATACAAGGAAATGGAATGAGATAATCAAGAGCAAATTGCATTTACTAAAATATTGCTACGGAGATGAGTTCAGAGCCAATTGTTTAACTCCTTTCCCAGAATATTTTGATTGAATTATTTGATCAGCCAGTTACAAACATCAAAAAATAATGCTACTTTGGGTCTTGGCAGGCTATGGGTTTTTTTTCATTCTTGGGGTGCACATTCAAATTAAAAACAGACTTAGTGGAGACTCCTCCATCCCCATGCATACCTTCTAATAATAACCTGATGGTTAGGAAATTCTGTAAAGAGATAAAAAATGTATTTTCAATAAATTTTAATCCTTCACTGAGCTCACATTTCCTTTCTGCATGTTCAGTTGGTGAGTTGTTGTGTAGTAGGAAACCAGTGTCTTAGCTAGTTCCTTTCGTTATGAACTTTGAAAAATACTAGCGACCTGTGCCCCATTGTTTCAGATTAAGTATGTAATTTTCTTGATTGGTTCCAGTTACATTTCCCAAATAAAAATTTCTGAATACCTCAACACAGGCACTTTCCTCAGTATTTCTTGCTGAAATTGTAACTCAGCTTAGTGGGTTTGTGACGCTCTGCTAATTTACTGAATCATTCCCATGACTCTATAGGGTGCATGCGTATAGAAAAGGGACAAGAGACAAAAGAACGTAAATAACACAGTGTTCAGTGTATTAAAAACTTTAGATTTAACCTTGGATACTGTTATTTAACAAGTTTTAGATTTGTATGAAAAAAATTAGGAGATGCTGCTAGCGAGGATTTAGGTACGTAGTGCCTTAGTGACATATGAATAGCAGTTTTTCAAATCTCAATTTTAAGTGTAAGGACTTTAAATAGAATCTAAACCAAAAGTCCTTAGGGAGATCTAGACCTCAACCATTTTTCTGATACTGATTCTCTTCACGTGTTATTTTCATAATATACAATTATATCTGTGAAATACCCATATGGGGTAAAATGATGAACTATTTGTTTTGGAGAAATTTGAAGTTACACTTCTTTGTGAAGGGCAATTATTTTTTTCTTATTTGATTTATTGGCTGTTTGAATTAATATGTTACTTGTATGTGAGTACTTAGTGCTACTGTGTGGTCATCACTATGACTGAAAGTTTAATTGGGTTTAGAACACAATTTTTTTTAATTACTTTTTTTTATTGTCACATAAATCTAATTGATGATAACAGTAACAATAATTTTAATAGCAATAATATATAGAAAGTCTAGTTTTATGTGTCTACCTTCTTCAAACTTCAAACTATCTTCTCAATACTTCAATCTGCTTATTAATGACTTTTGTTTGGAAAATAATGCAACTTCACTTGTTTTTTCTTGATAAGAGGGTAGAGAAGAAAAGGAAATAAAAGATGAGGTGACTACATGCCTTCAAAAGAAAATGTTACAAAAAGTTCAGAATGTATTGTTAATTATTGTATGTTTCTAACTTTTTTTTTTTTCAGAAACAATATTTTTAAAAAGATGCAAAAGAGAACTGAAGGGCAGGTTATTTGTGGTTTTTGAGTGTTATGGGGCTTTTTTTTCTAAATATGTAATGAAAGCAGTACTGAACAATGATAAACCACAACTTCTCTTTGTCAAGTAAATGAAACGTTACTAATAGAGCCCTTTTTTTTTTTTTTTTTTTTTTTTGGCAATTTATTAACCCATTCAATTCTAGGAGCAAAGTGAACACTACTTTACTTAAAATATCAGAATCTGAACTCACATATAAGCTATTTAATATTTCACAAAAATCATACTTAATATTTTCTTCTAATGCAGTATCACAGATTGATGTTTTAGAATACATGTATATTGTATACCATTTCCCTTGCTACTTGGCTTTTATTGAGGTTGTTTAAATGACAAAATTATGAAAGGGGAAAAGCTACTTTTATTTTAAAAGCTACAGAGCTAAGTTTCACTAATTGTTTCTCTCGAGTTTAAATTACTCATAACTGAGTAGTTTGAATACTTTATTTGATACATTTTAACTCTTTACTTGAATTCCACATTAAAACCATACCATTATCATAGAATAATTTTAAAAGTGCCTGATGCATAATGTTATTGAATAATTCCTGATCTGAGAATAAACCTCAATACTTATGCTGTGCAGCTATGGTCATATTATATGCATAAATAAAGCTTTTTTTTTTTTTTTTTGTAATCACAAATCATTCATAATCAGACTCCAGATCAAAACAGAAAAATGAGGTAATGAGTAGCTTAATTTTCTTCATTCAGTAAGGTTAACTACATTGATATCAGCTGGGATTCTGGCTTGGTCAATCTTTTGAAAAGCATTTTTGAAAAGAAAACCTAGGTTTTTAGAACAAATTTCTGCACATGAATTTGTAGCAATGATCCGTATTCACTATTTAAGTACTATTTCTTCTTCTTTTTTAAAAAGAATTTGTGAAACTTACTTTCCTGAATAAATACAAATATGGCCCATGTTAACCACAGGTTTGACTTTGTATGGCCCTGATGAAAAACATTTCTCAGATCTCATGAAGTCTTTGTCCTCACTTTGTAGCAGAATTGCTATAGTGTTTTCAGTATGATACTGTGCCCTGAGTGGCAGTTCTCCATCTGCCATTCATGGTTCTCACTTTAAATATACCTTTTCAGTTCTTAGTCCTCCTCTTCCCCTTGGAGCAATGACACTTATAACAAATTAACAAGCTGTCTCTACGAGGAAAAAATCATTTTTACAGAACAAAAAGCATCTATTTAAAGGAAAAATATACATTAAAATAACATACAGTGCACAGAAATTAATCTAGATTCTGTCAGGTTTCTACTGGAGCTTCTCAACATGTCCACAGCTGACCTGTAAGGGTGTAATGTAGCATAGGTTTTTTAACTCCCTTACCCTTTTCCGCACAGAAAAGCATCTTTAAATACTCATTTTTCTTTTAAGATTCAGTTTCTCAGTCTTTTTTGAATGCAATATATAGATATTGCATTTCTTGCATTGTCTTGTGTACTGCATCTGGCTGGGATAGAATTGACTTTCTTCAATAACAACTCGTATGGTGGTGTGCTTTGTATTTGTGACTAAACCAGAGCTGCTAGCACACCAGTGTTTTGGCTGTTGCTAAACAGTGTATGCACAGCATCAAGGCTTTCCCTCTCCCTCCCCGTTTCCCCAGTGAGTGGGCTAGGGAAGAAGGTGGGAGGGACATAACTGAGACAACTGACCCCAACTGACCAAAGTGATATTCCATACCATATGATATCATGCTCAGCAATAAAAGCTGTGGGAAAGGAGGAGGAAGGCAGGATGTTCATGGTTATGATGTTTGTCTTCCCAAGCAACCATTACAAGTATTGAGGTTCTGTTTTCCAGGAAGTAGCCAAACCTCTGCCTGCCAATGGGACATAGTAAATTAATCCCTTGTTTTTCTTTTTTTTCACGTGCAGCTTTTGATTTCCCAATTTAACTGTCATTATCTCAATCCACAAGTCTTCTCTTCTTCCTTCTATTTTCTCCCTGTCCAGAGCTAGAGGGAGTGAGCAAGAGACTGGGTAGGTGTTTAGCTGTTGGCCAGGGTCAACTCATCACACCTTGTGACTTTTCATCAGTGTTTCAGAGTACATTGATCTGGTACCAGTGGTGCTGACTTTTTGTTTTGTTTTGTTTTTTTTTCCCACAGGCTTTATCAAGCTAAATTTTATCAATTTATAATTTAAGTTTTACATCAAATACAAAAATAGCTTTAGTCTACTGCCCAGATCCCATATTTAGTTCATAAAATTATTGCATATCTATGTTCTCAAGTCATGGCATAATATCTTTATATCTATTAGAAGTTATTTACACAGATATGTATTTGAGAGAGATGAACAAAAATTTATCCTGAATTTTGAATGAACAAAGCCTTGTATATGAATTTTTTTAAAAACTGCTTTTATAGAAGTCAGAACTATACAGCGAAATACAGTTCAGTTGGTTTACCCTAATTTTTATGAGGTAATTTATGTGATGGTACCACAACTTTGACAAGCATTCTGGCAAGAACTGAAAGTTTCACACCCTTACAGACTTTTCTGTCAGCATGCTTAGGTTTCAAATCATCTGACAGTATCAAGCACTAGTTCATAAATACATAGTAATTGAGAATGTTTAATATTGATTAGATGAGTAAAGTGACATTCATCCACCAAGATGCTGTCTAAAACTTAGGCACATAATGTAAGCTATTTATCTAGATGTCCTCTACAGTCAATGGAAAGGCGCATCTTGCAAAAGGTAACATTTACTCTAAACATAAGTGACAGAGAGAGGAGGGTTTAATCACTTCCTGCAGGTGGTTCTGTAGGTAACTGAATGACTGGATGACTGGTATGCACTAGCAGTGTAATTTCTATATAGCTACATATAGGTAAGATTAATCCCACTCTTAATTGCACCTTATTTCCTCATTATATACATTAAAGATGAATACTGCAAATGTTTGCCTTAACAAATCAAAGTATCTTTCCAGATGTATATTTCCACAGCATTTTCTCAAAATTATGTTTTTCGTAAACATTTCTGCTGACAAATCTGGCTGTTGTCCAGAATATTTAAGGATATTATACAAACAAGTGGTGCATCTGTACTCAAAGTGAAACAGTAAGCATAATTCACAATTAAATGCAAGGTATCTCAAAGCTCAAGAAAAAAACAATACATTTATATAAATAAGCAGAATATGTAGAATTACTGTAAAGAAATTGAAAAAAATATTAGGATTATAAACTTTCTTGCCTCTGGTAATGAACCAATTACAAATCCTCTGGATTTAGGTATCAAATTTCCTAAGTTTAGCTTTTTATGTCTTCTTTTTTTTTTTAATTTCCTGTTACATTACGCCATCTTTGCTCCCTGCATTTTATGTTGTATCTTTCTCTGTAACACCCACCACAGGTAACCAATGCTCAAACATAATGATGTGGTTTTCCTTTGTCTGTATTTTTTTTTCCTATGCATTGGGACACACACTGATCAATGACATGTTATTGAAATGTTCTCATGGATGTCATGTAACATTCACAAAAAAAGTAACTGCATAACTGCATTCCATGATCAATAAATCATATTAAAATTCCATTTATATGTTTTAATTTGGTTATAGCTTGCATTTTATTGGCATTTTATTGATTATTATTATTATTTTATTGATTATTATTTTTTTATTGAACAGATCCATTATCAGAATTGAACTCTGCCGCCTAGTTTTGATTGCCCAGATACATCAAATACTGTCATTCCCCAAGGAATGTCCAAAATTCTTAAAGCTAGCAGAATGTTGCAGAGAAATTGGTCTTTCGGTCTCAGTAGGAGAATTACAAAAACTAGAAAATTTAGAATATATTTAGCTTTTTCCTCACTAAGCTACACTCATATTGTTTGAGGTATCAGTTCTAGAGAAACTAAAAGACCTGTAAAATATATATTAGCTTGTGCAGTATTCAAAATTTATTTCTTCATACTTATGCAAAGTACTCTGCAAAAACTTTATACACTAATCAAGCACCAGGGTTCACAAGTAGAGACTCTTTTGCCTATATTGTGTCCCACTGGTAGGAATTGTAACCAGACACAGGGATCCTTCGGGGGGGATTAAAAAGAAAAGTGCAAAATTAGGACTTAATGTGAGCAAAAGTCATGTACTTGTCAGGTTCATTTTCCTACAACTTGCTTCAGGAATTATTTAAACCTTCAGTCTAGTCAGTGTGTGTCAAGCAAAGTTTCAAGCTGGTAAAAATATGTCCAACTTCCAATGATATTTATTTAATTGAATTTATTAATCCATTTATGGATTGCAAAGTAATGTATACAGTTCACAAATATTTACACATTATATTTAAAATTAATATTCTACTTATATTTTTGTCTGTAACACTAGGCTTCCTAAACATATACTGAAAGGAAATATAAAGTAAGTAACACATTGATCCCAAAAAATTAAAAAAATACTCTCTGCAATACAATAAGACTGTTAAATTGTCATTAATAAAAATGATATGCTTGTTACAGTGGCCAAAATCTCTTAGCTCTTAGCAGACATTATTCAAGAGGTTTTAGGGAAAGTAGCTTTGTCCAGATTTATTAACAAAACCGGATATAAAAGGCATGTTATTGACAGTTTCCATTGCAAAGATTCAGCTATTACTTGGGCTTCACCTGGTAGTTACTCTCCCTGGCTTTAGATAATAGGCAGTAAATGTAGAATATGCTATCCCTGGTCATCTTCCCCTATCATCTTCCCCAGATGAGTCATCTTCCCCCAGATGAGTAAGAAGCTCATCTTTTATTGCTCCAGCAATGTCTGCTAAAAGACGAGACCAAGAAACATCTAACCCATGTTCAACACTGTTGTCAGAGAAGCCTCTGAGGAAAGGCAATAAAGCAGCAATGCAGTGAAAGATGGAGAGGAAGTCAGGATATCTGCCTGATTTCTCATGCAGTGGGCTCTGTTCATGTAGGATGGGTCATCTTACTGGTGTAACACATATGAAAGGAGCAACATGCTGTGCTCTGAAGGTAGATTACCAACTGCTGTTTCTCTACAGGACAGCAATAACTGAGCTTCCATCCTTGGTAGTGCTTTATTTTAGATTAGTTCTTTGAGTTTTCATTGTTATTGTACTGCAAATATTTGCCTTTTTTTTTTTTTTTTCATAGCATTCTGAATAAGTCTAACAGAAACTGTACATAGGGTCATACTCTGTCTTTATGAGGGAAGTGCTAGAGGCCATTGGAGGATGGAGACTTCTCACTCTCAAGATGGAAATGGATTGCTTTCTGAGGCTTGTAGAAATTTCCAAACTCTTGTTTTGAAGGAATGATCATTTTCAAATTTAGAAAATATCAAACAAATAACTTTTTCTGTATCCTTATTGGTGAAGATCCCACAGAAAAACCCAACAAACCAAAGTGTATGCAATCAGGAATGGATTCTGATGTCTTTCTCAAGTTATAGTGAAAACAGTCCCTATTCTGTGCCTCTATCTAGGAGGGTTAATTTGGAGATAAATGAGTATTTATGATACTAGCAGACTTCAGAATGAAGGAATGTTAATTCAGCTTCAGGTGTGCAACATACATCATGCAGTATGCAGATAATATCCTGATAGGAACTGAAGAATCTGTCCTTAAAACAATGGTTTACTTGGATGCTTCCTTTTTTTTTGCCACTGTTATCTCAAAAATAAATCAGAACATGCAAATGGAAGTTTTCAGCTGTTTGGGACTCCCTTTCTAAATTTTTATTAACACTGAGTTTTGTAATAGATAGGAGTATTTCATATATTGCATGAAATGGTAATAGAAGGTGATACCTCTCCTAACAAACTCTGTCTCACATAGTACCTGAAGCTAGTGGTCCAGAGAGATGCCATACTCAGTTTCTAGATCTAATTGTTATACCAATGAAGTCACTGTGAGTTGTATTCTGCATTTCCTTGGCTATCATACTACTAACACTGTACACATACCTTCACTTTTTTCCTCATCCCTCACTGCCTGCACAGCTTTTTTACTCTTTCTTAACTACCTTCTCCCCAAGGCACCATCACCTCGGTTGAGGGGATCAGTTGTGCCCTGCAGTGGGTCGGTTGGATGATGTTATGTCTGTCCATGATGATGATGAGATTCTTGTGTTAGAGACTGTATGTAATTTTACAGAATAGAGTTTTTCCATTTTAAGACGAGTTTCCACCATACTAGTTGGAAAACTCTTTGTCAGGGCTCTGCTGTTATCTAGCTTTATTTCACCTGATTGGTTTCAGAATTCTCACAAAATATTACATTCCCTTTGTTACCCTTTTTAGGCTACAGTGAGCCATACTTTTTACCTTACAAATAATTGCAGTAGTACACAGACTTTGAAAAGCATTATTGTAATAATTGTCATTTGACTTTTTTACAACTTTATCCCCAAACATGAATAAAACATAAAAATGTATCATAAAAATAAACCCACCACTTCCCAGACATTCTGAATGGGGAGACAACAGTTAAAATACCAACCTGGTTATAGTGCACAATTATGATTCAAGCTGCTTAATGTTGCAAATTACTTTGAAATGTTACATTTTCAGACATTTATTTCAAAAATGCTGAAGTTCAGTTTAGGTAGGCATACATAAAAATCAAACACCTTTGAAGATATAATTTACTGTGCACTTTAATTTCTGAAATCAGCAGGCATTCAATTTAGACTTGTGCCCATATCCTCACAGAATTTAATCATAGAGAAGAAAGTATATAAATATTATTGTACAGCTATTTTATACAACATTTTGAATGTATTTGAAAGCCATAACCTGGACAACCAAATATCAGCACAAAACATACACAGAATTTTTTATCTAAAAACACCACCACAAATGCATATGTAGAAAATCACTTATGAAATATATCTAGCAGAGAAACCAGAACAAATTTAGGATAGATGGATTCAGGAAAATGAAAGAAGAAGAAAAAAAGGAAATTCTATCTTTTGTTAACATAATAGATTTCATTTATGCTAATAAGAAAGGTGAGTAATGGAAATAGGTGCATTTACTTTATAACTTACATTATTTTAACCAGTTTTTTTATTTTTATATTCCTTTACAGGTGAATATATAAATCTTCTCATTGGAGACTGTGGAAAACATCCAAAATGCAGGTAATTAATCCTTGTATACATGGTAATGTATTTTTAATATCACATCAATCAATAAAACCATACTAATATAATCCCAAGTAAGATTAAATCTCTTTTGCTATAAGAAAAAAAAAAAATTAAAAGGGTTAGTTCATATACTTTAAAACACTGGTTTACAGCAGATATATTAATTTCCATGATGAAATGTAGAGAAACATTAATAACCACTGTTCTTGAGACATACCTTTGAAATACAGAATTGAAAGGTACCACAGAGAAGATGGGGTTTTTTTGTTTTCTTCACTGACTCACAGAACAGTGTTCTAAATACATCTAAAATTAGACAAAAGAGGTTGTATTTTTCTGTATTAAGAGACGTAGCAATAACATAAGAAAGAAACTGATTAAAAGGCAGAGAAAAAGTAGTATCTTAAGAACTGGGAAAGACAAAAGTGGACTTTAAAAAAAATTTAAAAATTCTCCTATATGATGAACGTAGCTTATGCTGGTCTAGACTTTGTATTTCTTAGGTGTTAGTCTTGCAAACTGAAAGAGCAATTTACAGTTTTTCCCAGGGAATATTCTAAACAATATTACCTATCTATGTTTTTATAGAAAGAAAAATGGTATCACATAAACTTTTTCAACTCTACAAATAAACTATAAATGGTTGCTAGGAAATGTCTAATAATCTAATGCATAAATCATTTTGATGTACAGATTAACAAGATCTTGAGTAGTCTAGACTTAAAAACTAAAATGTTTAACAAGTGAATATTGAAAACTTATTCAGAAATTAACATAAACAGATAAAATGAGTACACATAGGTGAAAACTGTAGTTTTTAACATTATTTAATTGGACCTACTTTCTAGTTGCTCAGAATAAACATTCCAGGTTGTGATTCTTAATTAAATTTGCCAGTTATAACAAATATTTTTGTTTAAAAATAAAAACTTTGCACAATAACTACTCACAGTCTAGTTGTACTTTAAAGTAGGTTATTCTAGGCTATTTTGCTGCTGGGATGGAATTTAATCTGTGTGTTTGCCAGAGATCTTGATGAATAGGTAATTATGCAGAATTTCTTAGAACAGGAAAAAAGAGTTTTATTTGCTTGGCTGAAAAAATGTTTTTTCTTCTTGCTTACCTCAAAATAATTTCTGAAAGAAATCAGAGAATGTCTAGTAAAATACTTTTAATTGCAACACAGCATAGTAGAAACTGTAGATATCCATATGTACTCAGTGTCACTGTCATACATACACCAAACATGGGTTTAAAACTTCTGTAGTCCATTGTTTTTAAATGATTTATCCAAACCTTGTTTGTAATAGGGCGGAGTAAGGTCCAATATTAATGTATGAAAAATAAAAATAGAAGAAAATATTTATTTAAGTGCAAAGAAGCAAGTACTTTATAAGGAAACAGCTGCCAATGTTGATACAGAATCTGCATTACATTCATGTATTGGAGGGTTTGGACTAGACCTGGTTCATCATTGAAGCTCAGGTGTCAAGCAACAAATTCTGCATTTCCCCTCAGAACATACTGAAAAAGTTACCCAAATGAAACAGGTCATATCTGTACAGCTGTAAATCATGTATTTCCATTGGTATCACATAATGCAGATTTTTTTTTTCCTGATTAATCTTTTTATTTCTACTCATTATCTCTGATTTTTCTCTTTGTTTTGTGAGTGTCTTTTCTAATCTCTCACCTCTGCTACAGTCAAAATCATGTTATGAACAAGTAAGAAACACACCTTATATGTGAAACCAAGAATTTATTGTTAGTCTAATTAAAAAAATTAACTGTGCAATCAAAATACAGCAAATAATTGATAGTTAGTCCAGGTATAGTAAATTAGGACGGGCAGTCCAAAATTACCTAATTTTGGTACAAACAAAACAAATATTACTAATAATGCTGCAGTTAAAACTGTTATGCAAGAAAAGTCTTTGCTCTGATGTTATGCTCACCCTCTCACTATTCCTGTAATACTGAGGTTGATAAGCTTAGCTACACTGGGGGGAATATCAGGTTGGCATCATCCTGAGCTCTTCCTCAAGAGGAGTGCGATGTTAGTAATGGGCTTTTCTACATTCATTTTGCTGACAGAAGCACAATGTTGATGTTGTGGGACTTTTTGGTTGGCTGGTTTTGGGTTTTTTTTTAATCTTCAAGCTGAGTTTACTTGGGGTCATTTTTGTGTCTTTTCTAAATTTATTTATACTTTACTCTTTCTTCATCAGTCTGCGATTTACATCTTACTTTACTGTTTATGGTGCGTGCTAGAAATATTAGATGCTTTATATTTGACCTTTTCATAATGCCTGAAACATGTTTTCACTCAATTCTTAAGTTTGTGTTACTGCCACTAACTGAGCAGTGCTGAGTTGTTGACAGCCCTGGGACTTCTCATATCATCATGTGCCCAGGTGTTTGAAGCCTCTGTTATCATCCTATGTCTGTGCTCCTTTACTCAGCATCACTATTCTGGGGTTATAGACAGGCCATTCTACACAGCCTAACTACTTGGCTTTTGTATTTATATCAAGATTATTAACAAGAGGTGTTAGGGAACCCAACTGTAGAAAGTTCAGCAAAATTTAGACAAATTATGTTTCAGCCACCTGGTCATTAGACGATTGTTACAACTAAGCAAGTTAAACCACAAACAAGCCAACACAAGTTCAGACAGAACTTGGCAAATCCAGAACTAGCTTGTGTTAAAAAACCTGTTAATTGCTACTAGTAGGGACAGTACGATACTTACCAGACTATAGGGCTACACTCAGTACTCCTTCCTTGTGCTCTCTGACAACCTCTTCCATCATATGCCCGATGCAGTTGCTTATGAATTGAAGTTGAATCTACTATATATCATCATACTGTTTACATGTATTATAGAGATGTGGATATTACGTCTTCTCATGTCAAATTTTTGAGCAATAATATAAATCCTTTTCAAAAATAATTCATTATATTGGGCAGGATGCTAATTTTCATTGCTCAGGACATACAGATATGTGGCACAGTCAGTCTAAATTCACATTGAAGCCGTGGTACCTTAAAATGTCATTGGAGTGCTTTGAAACATGGAAGGTTCTTGTGTTTAATAGTCTGTTTTGGGAGACATAATCTGACTCAATTCTTTAACATAACTGACCATGGTTCTTCCAAGAATAAGTCCATATTCTTTTCTAACTCTAAGAAAGACTAAGAATTGTCAGCAACCAGTAAAATGCTAATGAAAAACTAAATTAAAGCAGAATGGATATGCACCAGTGGTTTTCATTGTTAAATAAAAATACGATTAATAGTAAGATTTGAGGACTGCTACATATTTTGTGAAATTGTATCTGACACCAGTAGATGATTTTACATGAAAGGGGTTGGTGCTAGTTTAGAACAATAATAGTAGGACTTCAAGAGATCTGGAAAACAATTGGTGAATCTGTAACTTTACCTTATAAGTTTTGGAAATTGGCCCACATATGAAGTAATTTTGAAAGTGGAAATGTAAATCAGTATATGGCAGTATATGTAAATCAGTATATGGCAGTTTTGATCTGTGCTGCTGAAAAGGTACATTTATAAATATTTGTGCAAAAGCTAGTGATGTGATAGGATACAGTCAGGAAGACATTCCTAGTGCAGTGTCTGGCTTCCTCATACCTAAAAAAACCCTGAGAACTGAACTGATTGAGAAATATCAACAGCGGTTTTGATATACCACTTCAACTAAATCTGAAAATTATATAGCCATTGCCTTTGTACTTTCATGACTACCCTGGCCTCAAAAGTCTGAGCATTTCTACTCTCCAGTCACCTCACCTAATATGCACATGTATTGAGATATATAATGAAAAAAGTAAAGACCTCTTTGAGAGCTACAAAGCCTGCTCAAAAAGCTGAGTAAATACGTGGATCATTAGCCCATGCCAGCTCTATTTTGCCATAGTTATATCTTCCAATATGCTATCTAGTGTTTTCTATAGTATCTGCTTCTCTGCCACCTCTCATCCTTTCTAAATTCATCTCTATAAAAAGAGATGCAGGGGAGAGGGAGCTGTTCTCACACTTTTTTGACATTTAAATTATTCATTGGATACCTAAACTGATACATATATATATAGATACATATATGCTGCCTAAATATATAGATACTTATAAAAGATACTTATAAAAAATAAGAAAGAGAGGGAGAATGTAAAGTGGAGGGGAAAAAAAAGCCCAAAGATTATAAAATCATGACAGCATTAAACTCGGTATATGGTCCTTTCCTGAGTCCAGCTGAGATTTGCTTACCTAGTGGATGTATTTTAATTGTTGTTACTGAATCTATTCTTTCTGACCCAAGATGTCACATCACTATGTGGCTGAAGCTATGCTTGCTAAATTATTCTGGCATTAATCACATTTATTGTTCACAGGACCACAATTCTCTTATTTATGGGCACTACCCTTGGGATTGCAGGTCACTGTTATCTAACAGCAGAATCTACAGCTGCTCTTGCTGACTTCAATTTGAGTCTTACTTCCTCGACAGAGGTCATATAGAAGCAATTGAAGTTAATTTTATGAGACATCTGTTATATTTGTGGTTATACTCATTCTTCAAACTTGCCCTCTAAAGTAGCAGTTGCTAAAAGAAAATCATGCACCTTAAGATAGAAGGAAAACCAACAAATTAAAGAAAATATCAGAAGTTATCTGATGATTGCTGTCTAACATGACAAAGTAGGAAATTATTTTAAATGCAGTAACCCATAGTTTGGGGGCTGAAATATATAGGAAAATGCGAAAAGCACAACTCTGAAACATTTTACACTTGTAGATCTGGAAGAATTCACTGACTATGTGTTGCAATACCGAAATACAGATATTGTCAAATACCTGTATGATATGTCTACAAACACTTTTTTTTTTTTCCAAATTCCTATATTGTTTCAGATGAAATTAGAGGATTGTAAATTTATGCATGATCATAAAAAAAAAAAAATTCTGATTATGTAGAAGGTTTTTTTTTTTTTTTTCCCATGGCTTTTTAGTTAATATGACGAGTTTTTCTTCACAGTAATTGCTACAAATAAAGAAATAAACAGGAAAAAAGTATATATTCATTATAAAGAAAATCATCCTTCTGCATGTAAGCATCTAGATACACAGTATGGTACTTTTTTCTCCTGCATCTGCTTTGAGTTAGTAAGCCTAGACAGTCTGTATAGTCACTAGACATTTCTCAGTGCAAATTTATCTCACCCTAAAGTACCATCTTTATTTATTAAAATAACTCATACACCAGAATTGCCTGCTTCTGTTTGGTGCAAATGCTTAAGATAAGAATTCCAGCCAAATTTTTGTCAATTCCCTCAATGTACAAAATAGCAATCTGACATTTGGATCATGGGGTTATAGAAGTTGAGGAATAATATGGTCCCAGAAGACAGACACAGACAGACAATTGTGTGTGGTGTGGTATTGTCTCAAGATAAGGATTTCAAGAATTAGTTCCCTCAATTTTTTTTTTTTTTTCCTTAGGTCTATTTAGTCAGCATTTCTTAAGCTGTGTGAATTTTGCTGTGTTTGATTTTTCTCTTACACGTTACTCCCATTAGATCTTTTCACTTTATCAGAGGTGTACTCCAAGATTTCTTAATGTTTCTATTTGGAAACTTCTTCCTTTCCCCTTCCCAGCATCATTTTTTCCCATGTATTCTACATATACAACTGTCTATATGCTGAAATGTTTTTTATTTTCCTATGGAATGCTTCAGAAGCTGAAGAAAACCCACATGGCTGGCTGAAAAAACAGTCTCCTAGGAGATAAATGGACGTTTTTTCCAAAGGTATCTGTAAAAATACTATTAAACTTAAGAAACATGATTTGCCATTTTCACAAAGTTTTCTTTGCTGTTAAGTAGTGCAAGATATTAACTTTTTTGTATATTTGATTATGTCAGTTTCTTCATAAACAAAAAGTCTCATCATTTTTCCTAAAACACCCATGTGGACCAGGCCAACTGGAAAATGAGCCTAGCCAGCCTCTTTTTTCAATCTTATTTATCACACAATCAGAATTTCCCTGTGAGTATAAATTGCAAAAAATCTGGATTAAACCAGCTTTAATCCAGCATCACATCCTCACTATTGCTCAGATTGGTTTTGTAACTCTTACCCCTTTCACACATCACTTCGTTCCTGCCTCCAAGTGTTATGTCCCTGTCAATACACTAAGACCATATTGTGCTTTTGATTCTATTGGGTATTCTTTTTTAATTTGATACTTTTCACAACGATATTTTGGGTTTGGTTTTTTGGGTTTTTTTGTTTTTTGTTTTTTGGTTTTTTTTCTGATTGGATATATATGCATACATTTATGTGACATACACTATTGTAAACATATAATCATGAGTGCACTTTTTATGGCTTGTTTTTTGCTAATATCCTTATTTATAGAGTAACAGAAAACATTCATATCCTGCTTAAAACTAATTCACACTCTATTTCCTTTCAGGACAATTGTCAAAATATTTTAGGACATTTTAGTTATGTATTTTACAGAGAAATCACCTAAGGCAGAAAATCTGCCTCAGTATCCTTCTACTGCTATTATTTGTAGCTTTTGATGCCCATGCAGAGATGTGAGTTATTACATTTCTTGCGAGTTTTTCTCTATGTTTGTCGTGGTTTAGCCCCAGCCAGCAACTAAGCACCACGCAGCCACTCGCTCACTCCTCTTACCCCGATGGGATGGGGGAGAGAATCGGAGGAGTAAGAGTGAGAAACACTCCTGGGTTGAGGTAAGAACAGTTTAATAATTGAAATAAAGTAAAATAATAATAATAATATAATAATAATAAAAATATACAAAGTGATGCACAATGCAATTGCTCACCACCCGCCGACTGATACCCAGACAGTTCCCGAGCAGCGACCGCTGCTCCCCTGCCAACCCCTCCCAGTTTATATACTGAGCATGATGTCATATGGTATGGAATAGCCGTTTGGTCAGTTTGGATCAACTATTCTGGCTGTGTCTCCTCCCAGTTTCTTGTGCACCTGGCAGAGCATGGGAAGCTGAAAAGTCCTTGACTAACATGAGCAGTACTTAGCAACAACTAAAAACATCAGCGTGTTATCAGCATTCTTCTCCTACTAAATCCAAAACACAGCATTGTGCCTGCTACTAGGAAGAAAATTAACTCTGTCCCAGCCGAAACCAGGACAATGTTGCACATTGTCTCAGACTGTTGGCATTTTTGGTTTGGTTTGGTTTGGTTTGATTTGACTGTTTTACATATTGCATGCAGCTCTGTGATTGTTTTCACTGGACTCTGACTATGACATCTGCATGCATTTCTGCTTCTTTTCGCCTAGCATTTTGGAGTCTCTGTGATACCCAAAGTGCCAAAATATTCTCACTCTCTCATAACTTTCAACCTGCACCAGGTTGCATAATATTTGCCTGGCAGATAATTTCCTGTTTAGATTTTTATCAAAGACTGTTGTTACCAATTTATGATTTTATAAAGGTTTTAATCACTTTCCAGAAATTAAATTACTGGCCTTTAAGGCTTTGATCAGTTGCAAAATCTATAGTTTTATCTGTCCTGTATCTAACACTTAAAAAAAATAAAATAAAACAAAAATATGACACTTACTTCTTTTCCATGCAGTGCAGTACTCTGAAATTATAATATGGTTTCATAATTAGTATATTAAACTAACTGTAACCTGTCAAAATCTTAAGTAATTCCAGAGTAGTTATTTCCAACACCAGTGTGTCAGAAATAACAGGAACAGCTGAGCTTTCTTTGTAGGTACGTATTGTTTTGAGCCAGAGACCAAACTACCGTTTGGTCTAGATCTAATTGTCCTGTTCTAGTTCTCCTTCACATATGCTTTAACACTAGCTGAGCTTCAAATGGCTTATTGTTCCTACAGTAAATTAGATAATATTACTTTTGTTTTCACATCTTGATCAGGCATCATTCTAAATTCCATATTTGCAAAGCAATGTTACTAACAAGGAACATTTAAACTAAAAAATGTGGGATTTGTCCTTCAGAGCCACATGTAGGTTTTCTTTTTTTTGTTTGTTTGTTGGTTTGGGTTTTTTTAGATTCAGACTCATGGAATTCTAAATGGGGTTTCTCCAGGTTGAACCTATCAGCTATAGTGCACTGCATAATTATTCAGTTACCTGAACACCTATATTTCGGACAATTCTAAGTTCTAGGCAGCGCCTACACTAAGAAATGTATGATTTGAATATACAGTAACTGCATTTCATGTCTCAGTTGTATATTTATCCAGCATTACACATGGAACAGTTCTGTTTGAAGTGTTTCCACATCCTGAGGATGTATCTGCATATCACACTTGCATCCACATCTCCCATTTGCCAAGAAAGTACTTTAACTACCAGGAGATTCAGTGTTCCCAATTAAATATTTTTGCATTATTCATACAGCTAAGTTTATATCACCCTTCTCATTGTACAAATTATGATTATGACTATGACTGTGTTGCTAGGACTGCCTACATGAAGGAAAAGTTATGTGCACTTATTTTAGGTTGTCTGGAGTTTAACATTACGCAATGATACCTTTCTTGGCTACTGTGACAAAGAACAGAAGACTATCTGTGCTGAGTCAACCAAAGGTCCATCTAACCCGGTACACCACAGGGTATCTTGGGAAGGGTGTAAGAAAGGGGAAGCAGACTTCCTCTAACCATTTATGAAGATTTTGTTAAAGAGAAGTTACATAATTAATGTATAATTACTGCATAATTACTCAACTAACTGTGCTTATGATGAGATAGCCCAAATCCTTGTTTCATAGGAAGAGTAATCAATAGGTTGATGGCATATTCAAATCTGGGTCTCATACATATCTAGGAAAAGGGAAATAGATGTGTCATAAATACAGAATGCTCTGAATTTCAGAGGGCAAATTACAGCTGAACAGCTTTCCTATTCAAATTTCATTCCGACTCCAGAATACAAGTTCTAATTCACCACTGCCAGTTATGAACATGTCTAAGAACTATACAGTCTTTATTTATATTATACTTTTCTATTTTATGGTGTAGGTAAATCCCTAGACTATCATAGACTCATCATTTTCTCTGCCCTTTATTATCATTTCCTCTTCCCATGACTTTCCAAATTGGTCAAACCTCTAATATAAAGAAATGAAGAAAACTATTATCTCTTTTCTCACATATATGAGGAACAGTAATCACAGTCATCTGCATGAAAAGATCATTGTTGTTCCTGCACTCAATCCACCTTATCTCTACTTTGTCTCACTTATAATATGCTGCCAGTGTTTTAAAGATCTCTATCAGGCTTCTCCAATGTGTGCTTTTTGACTTTCTCTTTTTTCATTCATTAACAATCTACTCTGCTATATCCTCCCATCTGCACTTGCCATTACAGGCATTAGAAGCTTTGTAGTTACTGCCATTTGGAACAACCTTTCTTTTCCTCTCTACTTCATCAGCTTGCCATCTCATTTTAAGTATGAAACATATCTTTTCTCCCTTGACTGTTCTTCTTAGTTTTTATCTTTCTCTAACATTACTCTTCTCTTTACATTTATTAACCAACTCTGAAAAACTGGATATTGTGTGTATGAAAAGAGTCGTAATATTATAACATGGTAAATGTTCAGAAGGATTTGTAACACCATCACAGGTTTTGTTTGTTTGTTTTTTTTAATTACATACGTAGTTTCAATGGCCTAAAATACAAGGTAACTGAAGAAAAGCAATACAGACATTATGGTCTCAGTTCAGTTGTCCATGTATTTCTTGCCAAATGTCATTTGCGACATCCCAAAGTATCCCACCTGGCTTCCAGCTGCCACTTCAGAAAGGTTCCCATCTCCCACATTCATATCTGCTAACTGTCTCTGAACCTTTCAAATAACCTAAGATATCTCAAAAATACTGTGTTCAGGCAGCTGAACTGATTTCTAACTACCTAATAAGAGTGAACTGGATTGTTCCATAGATATCCTTGACTGTACCAAATAGATCCACAGTGGCTAAAATGAGAGTTAAGACCCCTACTTCCTGTGAAGACCTCCAGTTGTAAGCTTCTAACTAGAGGTAAATCTGGAACTGAGTCAGATCCATAACAGTTTGTATACTTAAGAATTATTTGTAATTTTGAGAAAGAAAATTCAGAAAAATAAAGGAACTACATGAAGTAGCTCTATAGCTACAAAATGGCCTTGATTCATTTACCCATACTTAGTTGTCTGATGAATTTCCCAATATCGTTTTTACAGCCTGACCTCCAGCTGAAACTGTGTCAAGACAGATGTCTTTCCTATTTTCTCATCTGTCTCACATACAGATGACTTAGGCTAGGTGTCCTGGTTTCAGCTGGGACAGAGTTAATTTCCTTCCTAGCAGCAGGCACAGTGCTGTGTTTTGGATTTAGTAGGAGAAGAATGTTGATAACACACTGATGGTTTAGTTGTTGCTAAGTACTGCTTACGCTAGTCAAGGACTTTTCAGCTTCCCATGCTCTGCCAGGTGCACAAGAAACTGGGAGGGGGCACAGCCAGAATAGTTGATCCAAACTGACCAAAGGGCTATTCCATACCATATGACATCATGCTCAGTATATAAACTGGGGGGGGTTGGCCAGGGAGCAGCGATCGCTGCTTGGGAGCTGTCTGGGTATTCGTCGGTGGGTGGTGAGCAATTGCATTGTGCATCACTTGCTTTGGATATTATTCTTATTATCGTTATTATATTGTTATTATTATCATTACTATTTTACTTTATTTCAATTATTAAACTGTTCTTATCTCAACCCAGGAGTGTTTCTCACTCTTACTCCTCCGATTCTCTCCCCCATGCCATCGGGGTAGAGGGAGTGAGTGAGCGGCTGCGTGGTGCTTAGTTGCTGGCTAGGGCTAAACCACGACACTAGGGAGGTTCAAATGACTTTCAGATGCCTATCTGTGTGTGGTGGTTTGACCCTGGCTGGATGCCAAGTGCCCACCAAAGCCACTTTACCACTCCCCTTCTCAACTGGACAGAGAAGAGAAAACAGAATTAAAAAGCTTGTGGGTCATGATAAGGACAGGGGGATCACTCAGCAATTGCTGTCATGGGCAAAACAGATTAAACTTGGGGAAAATCAGTTTAACTTATTACCAATCAAAAACTGAGTAGGAAAGAGGAGTAAGAAAATGTGTAGGGTAACAACAAATAAAACCAAATCTTAAAACACCTTCCCCCCCACCCCTCCCTTCTTCCCAGGATCAACTTCACTCCTGACTTTGTCTACCTCCTCCCCTTAAGCAGCGTAGGGGGACACAGAATGGGGGCTGCACTCAGTTCATCACGGGTTGTATCTGCTGCTCCTTCCTTCTCAGGGGAGGACTCCTCACACTCTTCCTCTGCTCCAGCGTGGAGTCCCTCCCACAGGAGATAGTCTTCCATTAATTTCTCCAACATAGGTCCTTCCCATGGGGTGCAGTTCTTCACAAACTGCTCCAGCATGGGTCCCCCACAGGGTCACAAGTCCTGCCAGAAAACCTGCTCCAGCGTGGGCTCCTCTCTCTCCATGGCTCCACAGGTCCTGCCAGGAGCCTGATCCAGCGCAGGCTTCCCACAGGGTCACAGCCTCCTTTGGGCACATCCACCTCCTCTGGTGTGGGGTCCTCCCCAGGCTGCAGGTGGGTATCTGCTCCACTGTGGACCTCCATGTGCTTCAGGGAGACAGCCTGCCTCACCATGGTCTTCACCACGGGCTGCAGGGGAATCTCTGCTCTGGTGTCTGGAGCACCTCCTCCCCCTCCTTCTTCACTGACCTTGGTGTCTGCAGAGTCGTTCATCTCACATATTCTTACTCCTCACTCCAGCTGCAGTTTGTGTCCCCGTATTGTGGTTTTTGGTTTTGGTTTTTTTTTTTTTATTCTTACATATGTTATCACAGAGGAACTAACACTGTTGCTGATTGGCTCGGCCTTGGCCAGCAGCAGGTGTGTCTTGGAGCCAGCTGACATTGGCTCTATTGGACATAGGGGAAGCTTCTAGAAGCTTCTCACAGAAGCCACTCCTGTAGCTCCTCCACTACCAAAACCTTGCCATGCAAACTCAAGACACTGTGTTTATAAACCAATCGTGACTATCTTTAACCATCTAATTTACATTTCAAAGACTAAGGATAACTTCCTGTGGTTCACTCTAAGCACTAGAGAGATATGCTTTAACACTAGTCTAGTTTCTGCCTAAGCTATGAACCACTGGAACTTAAGAGAGTGCTGGGGCAGAAGTATCACTGAAAATATGTCTTGTTCAGCAGTTTTAAAAATATAAATTTCATGTGGGTAGCAGGAAAGGTAACCTTTGAATTTTCAGTTTCAGGCATTAATGGTAGAGGGAGATACTGGAATGGGTGGTAGTGTGATAGACCATAGGAAGCTAAGAATAACTGTAGGTCAGACTATGGGAATTTCTCTCATTAGGTCTTCATCTAAAATGAAAAATGGGCAACGATTAAAGGATTATAGTGACTCCATTTTTCCTTTAGTGGAATAAATAAACATTTTATTGTTTTACTTTTTAGTACCTAGCTATATAATATTTCAGTTTCGGAACTGTTTATTTTCTGCAGAAAACTTACAATAAAAAAGAGTCCAAAATGAGACATTTCTTACAAACAGCTTACTTTTTAAAACACCAACAGCTTATTAAGAACAAATACTGCACTTTTCTTATATTAGAAATAGTATCTTTATTGATTTACACATGAATAATTGTAGATACATTTACATATTAAATTTGTTTCAATTTTTTCCTTTTTTTTTTTTTTTACACTTTGATCTCACATTGGTACTAATTTTCATTTACAGTCTCTCTCAGTTCCACTACTGTGAGGCTTTTTCCTTTTATAATTTCTCTGTTCCCAAGTTTACTGTCCTTACTAGATCCTACTCTAGAATTGTGTTCCTTTTGCTAAGGCCTTCTTTTTCAAGCTGTCTACTTTTGATGTCTTTTCTATTATGAGATCATCCTGCCCTTCTGCTCATTACTGATGTATCTCAAATATTGACATTACATCTAAAAAGAGCATCTTAAACTTCCTTTATAACTAGCAGAGAAAAACAGAGCATATCTATCGTTAATATTGGCCAGCTATATGCTTTTATGTAGGTGAGATTAATAGAATCCTTAAAGTACTAATTTTTCTCCAACTACTACTGGTTTGTTTTTTTTTTTTTCTTTCTAATTTCTACAGGTCTCCTCTTTGTATCTGGACTCTGTGATTAACAGAAAAAATATATTGTGTCCAAATTCAAGTTTTCTTTCATGTCCACCTATTCATCAAGAAAAGGTAATATTAAGATCTAACTACTTTGCAGCCTTGGGACTTTGACAGATTTTTTTGAGGTATTAGGCGTACACTGAGCTGAGAGATATTTGCAGGGAAAAGAGACAAAGCCCTTTTCATTCCTTATGTGTAAATTCAGATATATTTTGTTGTGTGGGGGCCTCAACTGTGGTTTATAAAATACTGTCATTTCTTTCTTAGGAAGTGTCAGATATGTATATATAAAGCACTAGCCTACTTTAAGCTTTAGAAAGTAGTTTACATACAAGGACATATACCCTACTTCTGAAACAACACCTTCTTATGCTACAGCAAAGTAATATTCTAAATATTTTACATGTTCACTCCTAATTCTTTTATCAGTATTTCTTCTCTTACACCCTCTTTAGGTAAACTGTACATTTAGGAGTAAACAGAGTAGAAAATATGATACTGATGCAAAAGCTGTTGTTAATGACATGATTTGCTCTCAGTCTCATTATTTTCTGAATAGTAATGACAGCTAATTTAAACTTAATGCACAGGCAATTTCTTAGAATATCCATGCCAACAGCTTCAGAAAGACAATGATGCCAAAACTGAGTTAAGAAAGTGAAGCACAATTTAGCAGATTTTCAGCCCACTGAGCAAAGATAAAAATTCTTTCATAAGGTGTTGCAGTGTTGTAAATGAAAAATCATTCATTATTCACCAAACATATAAGCACTTCAAGGACTCACTGTGATTCTAGAATCTTGTTCTATTAAAAGTACTTATGCATGGATATCTACAACATCAGTAAAACATTGGTTTTTTGTGTACTTGAAATTGCAGAAAGAAGTCTAAAAATCTGTACTTGGATAAAGCCATCATTTTTAATGTAATTTTTAAAAAAAAAGAAAATCAGGAAGCATGCAGACCATATTGAAAACAGAAATCAATTATTAAATGATCATACACTACTCTAAATTGATCTTGTTACAGAAAATAAAACAGTATTTTAAAATTTTGCTTTGTGACTTTTCTCGTTGTTTCAATAGCAAGCTCTTAGGATTAACTGTTAGACATTCTGCATCTTGGCTTCCTTAACATAATATAAGTCAAAGGTAATGTTGTTGAACTCAATAAAACTAGAATTTCAAAACAAGGGTGATTGAGAAGCATATCTAGTAAATCAATACATTAAACCACTTTTTCTTATAAAATTTTGCTGTTAAATTTATCTAGAAAAAGCATCAGTATGAAAACTAGGTCTAAATATTCTGTCCAGTTTTGTTTGGAGTTGTCCATGGCTGCAAAGGAAACATATGATATTAAAATTAGCCCATGTTTTGCTGATGAGGAGCACGGTGAACAGGGCCAGTAAGCAGGGGCTTAGCAGCTAGGATGAAGGAAGAAATTATTTACTATGAGGGTGCTGGAGACACTAAAAAAAATGGCCCAGAGAAGTTGTGGATACCCTATCCCTGGAAACATTCAGGATCAGGCTGGACCAAGTTTTGAGAACCTAATTTAGTGGAAGATGTCCCTGCCCATGGCAGGTACACTGGAACTAGAAGATCTTTAGAAGTCCCTTCCAACCCAAACCATTCTATGATTATTCTATGATGCTATGAAAGTTATTTGTTATTTGAAAACAAAACCAGATTTCTGCTTCTGCTGTTTCCTGATAAAGGTGTGCCTACACCTTCAGCTTCACCTGTTAATTGATTAAGCAATGGCAGGCTCTTATTCAACAGCTGTAAGGGAGCACTGGTTTAGCTATTGCTGTGGACTGACAATGAATGTGACGTACAGGATAAGCAAATGAAGCTTTAACAGTAAATGCATGAGAAACCATGGAACAGGTCCTAGAGGAGCTGCTCAGACAGCATGGGACTGCTAGAGACAATACAATCAAAGAAATGACTTGCAGCAGAGTACAGTTCCTATCACCAGCTGGACAGCATGCCTCTGCAAATTAGAGACCTCAACCCAAATGAATGTCCTGAGGGAGGACTTTATCTGTTCAGGTCTCTGACTGCAGTAAATGACTTGTGCTTCTCATTCTGTCTGAGGACTCCAGCTCCCAAACAGAAACAGACACCTTTCAAAGATGAACAGAGACAGGGTAAGGAATAAAGGATGAATTATGGTGAAGGAAATTCTGGTTAGATACTAGGAAAAAAAAAAAAAATCACTGAGGCTCATCAAACATTGGAAAAAGTTTACTAGAGAGAATATAGAATCTCCATCCTTGGAAGTACTCAAAACTCAGCTGGACAAAGTCAGGAACAATCTTATCTACCTTCAGAGCTGGTCCTACCAAAGCAGTGGTTGGACCAAGTGACCTTCAGAGCTCCCCTCAAACCTAAGTGATGTTACCATTCTGTGATGATGGATGATGATGTTACAGGACAGTTCTCCTACAGAATCATGTGAGGACCTCATAAAGGGGTGGGTTTTTCCATTTCAGATAGATTTCTGCTGAAAGTCTGTCATAATCCTAATCAGCCTGTTCTGCTGTTTTTTTTAATTTACTCTCATTGTTATTAATTGTATTACAAATGCCAGAGAAATAACCATGAGCAATTTGATACATTCACATAGTAAAACAAAACAGACTGAATAGTGATATTCTGTCTCATAAGCAACCCCTTCAGCTCTTACATCTGAGATTCATGTGATTATTGAACTGAGGACCAGCAACCATGTATATATATCTCAAGGGCCTAAACCAGAGAAAGACCAGAATATTAATCATGTAGTGATAGAACTATGGCTTAAAAGAATCTTTCCTGGAACCAAAGAAAGGAGAATGCAGGTTGTCTTGAGCTCTAATTTGTAAGTTACAACCCAATTTTCTTTCAAGATCAAAACTACAGTGTGAAATAGGTAGAAAAGAATTGTACTTGTTCTAAAATCAGCACCTGAATGTAAACTGAAAGCCAGTAAAAGAAGTTAACCATATGATTTTCAGTTCTTGATTTTTTTCTTAAAAAAAATTCCACAAGCTATAATTTCCACTATTCCACTAAGTAAAAGCATTCCGAAGTAAAGCCTATAAAAAACATACAGTGGCAAATGAAAAATATGTTGATAGCTGCCTCTGAAGGAAATCTGCATTGTTTTCTTTCTAGCCAATGATGACTGGAAGTATTTCTGGTCACTTCACCCATCAAGAAATCTATTGATCAAACAAAAATAATAATAATACCTCCCCCCCAACATTACACTGTTATGGTTGTCCTGAAAGCACTCCTTAATACAGGAAACAATAACAGTTTATGGCAATATCTTATAATATTTTATTTTCTCAGTAGCCAACTGTTAGATAATTTGTGCTTACAGAAAACTGTCTTACTTTAGCTCTTTACCAGAAACTAAGTTTATGGGGAAATCACATTGTTAAGGTTTGCTAAAATAGAAATGTAAAGCTGTATACTGATAGAGGGTTGTTATCAAAATCACCAGTTGTGGCAGAAATTGAGCTGATCCTCTGAACCAGGCATGACATGAAGATCAGAAAATTAAAAAGGAGCTTCCTTCTGTGTCTAGAAAAGAAAACATAAATAAATATAGAGTTTAGTGGAAAAAGCATCCAGTGAATGTAAAGAAGTTGCACTAAAGAATAAGTAACACAAGGCTATCACCTGGTTATTAATTTAATGACAAATACCAGTGCTGTGGATTGTATAACATTTTTCTTATATTGGTCTCAAAATCTTTTGCAAAGATGACCTAAGCATGTGCCTTGTAATGCAGCTGGTGAAAAAAATATTTCTTTCCAATAAAAAAGAGAAATCAATTGTCCAGTACCATTCAAGACTGTCAACATGCCCAAGAATGGAGGGATGAGGGAGAGAATAGAAAAAAAAAGAAGTAAAATCAATGGGTTGAGATACAGACAGTTTAATAGGACAAAAAAGGAAGGGAAAATAATAATAATAATAATGATAATAATAACAACAACAATAGTAGTATACAAAATAAGTGATGTACAATGCAATTGTTCATCACCCGCTGACTGATACCCAGACAGTTCCTGAGAAGCAATCCCAGCCTCCCAGCCAAGTCCCTCCAGTTTATATACTGAACATGATGTCATATGGCACGGAATATCCCCTTGGCCTGTTTGCATCAGCTGTCCCAGCTGTGGCCCCTCCCAACTTCTTGTGCACCTGGCAGAGCATGGGAAGCTGAAAAAGTCCTTGACTTGTGTAAGTACTACTTGGCAACAATTAAAACATCAGTGTGTTATCAGCATTCTTCTCCTACTAAATCTAAAACACAGCACTATGCCAGCTACTGGGAAGAAAATTAGCTCTATTCCAGCTGAAACCAGGACAGTATTCACCCCTTATTCTATACCATCTACGTCATGCCCATATCTTACTGTTTCTGACACATTCCAATTAATCACCGCCACTTTTCCTGTCTTTTGATATATACACAGAAATATCATTCCCTTAGTCTGTGGGCCATCCCTCTAAAATGTCCATTGAGTTCATTTAGTCCATGCCTTTGGGCTCCATCTGTCATAACAGTCTTTCAGGACAGGAGAGATGATGTGTCATATTGGATTGTTGCATGTTGAAGCCAGTTCTGGTTCCACCACCACTGCGCTTTGCTTGGTTTCATCAAAGTTCATTCTTTGTTAATCTGGGTGATTCTTACTGTGATGTTGTTGATATGACATATAGCAACCATAGAAGTGATGACGTACAGTATTATATACCAATTAACATGATACAATTCAGTTCAATGGCATTTTCACCTAAAATCAAATCACCTTGAGGTACACATCAGACTTCCCCATCCTTCTGCATTACCTAACAAGTGCACCCAGGTCCATGAGCAAAAGCAATCCCACAAATGGGTTTGCCTTTGTCTGAAGCAGGACTAACCCAGACTGTCTTCCCCAGCATATTTCTTATCTGCACTACAGGGATTTTATCCCCTTCTACAGTTCATAAAGGTTTTGACTGGGCAAGGCCAGATTGATTGGCAGATCCCCTGGAGTTGACTAACCAGGTGGCTTTTTTTAAATGTATATACCGATGTTTAAATATCCCACTACCCATTGCTCTCAGGGAAATCTTTAACAGTCCATTGTATGGTTTGATTTTCCCGGAGGCTGGTGCATGATAAGGGATGTGATACACCCACTCAATGCAGTGCTCTTTGTTCCAAGTGTCTATGAGGTTGTTTCGGAAATGAGTCCCGTTGTTTGATTCTGGGATGCGATGTTGCCGTAAGACTTGTTTTTCAAGACCCAGGATAGTATAGTATTCCAGGTGGTGGCACAGGGCACAGGGTATGTTTCCAGCCATCCGGTGGTTACTTCCACCATTGTAAGCACATGGTGCTTGCCTTGATGGGTTTGTGGGAGTGTGATATAATCAGTCTGCCAGGCCTACCCATATTTATATTTCAGCTATCATCCTCCATACCACAGAGGCTTTAACTGCTTGACTTGCTTGATTGCAGCGCATGTTTCGCATTCATGGATAACCTGTGCAATAGCGTCCATGGTCAAGTCCACCCCTTGATCACGAAACCATCAATATGTTGCATTTCTTCCTTGATGGCCTGAGGCGTCATGGGCCCACCAAGCTATAAATAATTCACCCTTGTGTTGCCAGTCCAGATCCACCTGAGCCACTTCAATCTTAGCAGCCTGATCCACCTGCTGGTTGTTTTGATGTTTTACAGTGGCCTGACTCTTGGGTATGTGACCATCTACGTGACGTACTTTTACAACCAGGTTCTCTACCAGGGCAGCAATATCTTGCCACAATGCGGCAGCCCAGATGGGTTTGCCTCCACATTGCCAATTGCTCTGCTTCCATTGCTGTAACAACCCACACAAAGCATTTGCCACCATCCATGAATCAGTATACAGATAAAGTACTGGCCACTTTTCTCATTCAGCAATATCTAAAGCCAGCTGGATGGCTTTCACCTCTGCAAACTGATGCAATTCAAGAAAGACATTGAGGTGCTGGAGCGTGTTCAGAGAAGGGCAACAAGGCTGGTGCAGGGTCTGGAGCACAGGCCTTATGAGGAGCGGCTGAGGGAACTGGGGTTGTTTAGCCTGGAGAAGAGGAGGCTGACGGGAGACCTTATCGCTCTCTACAACTACCTGAAAGGAGGTTGTAGTGAGGTGGGTGTTGGGCTCTTCTCCCAAGTAGTTAGCGATAGGACGAGAGGAGATGGGCTTAAGCTGCGCCAAGGGAGGTTTAGGTTGGATATTAGGAAAAATTTCTTCTTGGAAAGGGTGGCCAAGAATTGTAACAGGCTGCCCAGAGAGGTGGTGGAGTCACCATCCCTGGAAGTGTTCAAAAAACAGGTAGACATGGCACTTTGGGACATGGTTTAGTCTAGTCTACCCTTGACTGGTTTAGTGTGGACTTGGTAGTGTAGGTTAATGGTTGGACTGGATGATCTTAAAGGTCTTTTCCAACCTAGATGATTCTATGATTCTATGATTCTAATTCCCCTTCTCCTTCAGCAGTTTCTGCGACTTGTCGTACAGGAGTCCATACAGCAGCCTTCCACCTCCAATGCTTTCCCACAAGATGACAGGACCCATCAGTGGACAGGGCATAATACTTCCATTTTCTGGTAGTTTATTTGTCGTGGTTTTGCCCCAGCCAGCAACTAAGCACCTGGCAGAATATGGGAAGCTGAAAAGTCCTTGGCTAGCATAAGCAGTACTCAGCAACAACTAAAACATCAGTGTGTTATCAGCATTATTCTCATTCTAAATCCAAAACACAGCACTATGTCAGCTACCAGGAATTCTATTCCATCTGAAATCAGGACAGCATGTGTCTCATATTGCTGGCAATAAAGGTATTTCTTTCCAATAAAAAAGAATAATCAATTGTCCAGTACCGTTCAAGACTGCCAGCATGGCCAGGAATGGAGCACAGGCAATTCTGAGTGACTTTCTTGTGTCAGGATGCCAGAGCTATAGCCCACACATCTCTTGGTCCATTCCACATCATGTGATTATTCAAGATTCTCTGGTGGTAAACCAAAAGTGTTGAGGGTTCTAAATCTTAGAACATATCAGCTGCTTGATCTTCTATCTGTTGTTCATCTGTTCTGAGGTTTCCAGTTGTTAGGATAGATCCTTTTTGCTTGGATGCCTTGGAGTCTGCCTTTAATAGGGGGGAATCTTAGCTCCTGTTCAGCATTCTTGACTTCTAGTTGTTTCTGGGTTGCTTCTAATCGTATGAGCATGATCAGAGAACTATGAACAATATAATATTTTTTAATAAGTAAAATAAATAATAAAATCTCTGAGTATGATACTTGCACATGTGATAGGATATCTCTGGGTTCAAAACACTCTTATGGAAACACTTGTACACTTTGCAAAGGAAAAAATTGTCCCTCTCAAAATGCAGGATACAAAATACAACACTGATAAAATTAACAATATTATGTTATATTTCAGTATGTGTATTAGAAAATGAGTTTGTCTTTATAGGTCTTCTGAAGCTACAAAACCACTAAGATTTGAAACAGACTTTCAAGCCCAACAGAAATCAAACTTTACTTTATACTTTGAGTAGTGTTTTATATAAAAAATTGTGATGGATATAAAAAAGAGAAGTTTCTGAGATATATTAGTTCAAGAAGATGGAGGGCAATTACTGAAATAAACTTTTTTAATTATTAGTTTAATATTATAAATGTGTGAAGGAGCAACTTTTGTGCTGAACTTCCTTTGATTCAATAGCTCTATGATCAACTAAGATGAAGAAGAATAGTGAAGAATAACACACTGCAATTGCTGCAGTTGTGATAGGAAAGGCTGACAGGTTGGTTTTAAATTTATACAGGCTGGAAGTATCAGTTCTGCAAACATTCCAGTACATTCTCACATGTGATCTGTATATATGTGTGTGCGTTTATTTATCTATAACATTTTATTGCTGTTTGTTTTGAGTAAGTGTAGTCTGTCTCCTCTAATACTGTGTGAAAATAACATGCAAGGTTCTCTTTTGTGCTGTCTGCATCTCCAAGGAAAAAAAAAAATTAAAAAGCAAAGCAATATGAAAAGGTCTGTGCTTACTTTTTGTCAATAACTGCACCAACTGAACCAAATAAAAAGAAAAAACTCTCTGGCTTGCTGCAATGGGCCTTCAGATCTTGTTGCCATTCATGAATAGGTGTTTCTTGCTGCACTCTAAGGGAATCCTACAAGACTCTTCCAGCTACCTACTGCAGTACCTCAGACAGATTTCTGGAACTGGAGGTCAGGAGTATTGGTTACTGACCCGTGCTCCTGCAACGTATGCATGCTTGGCATTAGAGATTCATCAGACATATTTTTCTTCATACACCATAAGGGAACTCCTGCCTGGGTCTAGTCCAGATGAACAGTTGTGTGATGGTGAAGCAAACACACAGTGGTAAGAAAATATAAAACTAAATCAAGATGTGCCTAAAGCTGAGGAGAAAGAAACGATTACCATGAGTCCAGCAAAGAACTCGGAGTGGTAACAACTCAATGTCATCCTACCCCCTACTTCTAGAGGAAGCCTGCAATGGTCACTCTTAGGTGGGACCCAGAGGAACACTGAGAGAGTGAGCAGAACTCCAGGGAAATGTAATTGATAATTGAGAGACACTTTGTAGGGGGGAAAACAAAAACGAACCAACCAACCAAAAAAACCCAGAAAAAACTCCCACATGTGTTTAACTCATTTTAATGAGGCTTTTTTGAATTAATTAGGCAATGTGGATTATTAGACTATTAAATCATTAACTAGACAAACAATTAATTCTAGGTTCCATGTATATGGTGTGTTCTGTTTTGCCATAACGTTTGGGAGTGGAACAGTAGGAATGTCAAGAATAAGTTAAAAGTCCAAATTTAGCATTATTCCTCACAAGGCAGATGAACACTTATAGAATATAATTTAATTGATAGAATGGATCTATTTTTTATAGAGCTGCATCAGAAGGCATTCAGGTCTGTGCCTTATTTCTAGCTCATCATTTTCTGGAGGAAAAAAAGGAAAAAAGAGCAACCACAGATTTATCTGCCTTTAATGCATGCATAATATTTGTCTTCTTGCTACATAAAAGTTGAATTATTTAATAAACATTATTACACTTAATATGCTTGCAACCTTTTTTTAGGTTTAATAGTAAGGAAATGATGAATACTAACAATCATACAGATGAGGAAAGAGTAACATTTGAACTCAAACGTTCTAATATTACTTTGAAAACCGAGATTAAAATTGTTTTCACAGCCTTACAAATGTCAGTATCTGTAACTAACATGTCGTTCCTAATGAACTTATATGAAATAATAATTGTTTTATGATAGAATATTTAAAACCTAAATTACAGGTAGTAAATGGTAGTACTCTCACTGTAATTAAATAGGAATTAACCTGTGTTGTTCTAATAAACTCTGGCAAAGCAATCATTATTTTGTCACATTCATAATTATTCAATTAAAACCACAAGCACTGTATTTTTATTTTTAGAGGTTTTTATTTTTATTGTTTAATATTATTATTATATTTCATCTTTTAGATACTGTTGATTTCAGTAGAAGTTACAAACACCACCTCTGAAAATCCCACAATACATTGTATTCAGTCTGTGCACCGTAGCACCTAACCAGATTTCTGAGAGATTAGACATTATCAATACTGGGTTCTGATCTGTTTTCCTTGTACTGTACCTATATTTGTCATTAGAAAATAATTAGACAAAATGCATGCTTAGTAATACCAACTGTGGTAAGAACCACATCCGATTTCTCACAGTAGCAAACTCATTGGTGTAATAGAAAATCAGATCACAGTGTGGTTTTCCTCTCTGTGATCTTAGATTCATTTCTGCACAGGAGGCAATTTTCAGTGAGAAGGAGAGCACTTAGACTGCGACTTAAAGCATGACTTGAGGTGATGACTAGTATATTGCTCTGGGACATTCACATAACATGTTTAAACATTATATGTGTAAATAAGGCATAAGACGTAAATCGTATTTCTTGAAGAAGTGCGTTAAAGACTTGGAAATCATGCAAAGAAGAGCTTTGCATGTGCTGCTTCTGAGTGCATCAGGTGCAGAGCTTAAATTCAGCAGGCTACCTGTTTTATCATAACATACTCTCCAGCATTTCCTACAAGCTAGGAAGGCACCCTGAGTAGAATGTGGGAACATCAAATCATTCTTCTAAGTCACCTGGAAATCTGTAAAGTGAGGTATCTGCTTCGTTTAATCATTCTACCATGCTTTGGGTATTTTAGGGACTCTCAGCATAGGCACATGAATCACCGTGTAAGAAAACAGGATGAAGAAAGATAAGAGAAACACCATGAAGGAGAACGCTGGGACATGAAATATAATAGGTAATATGATGCACGAACAACACGCATATTACTTAATTCTGACACATAAAATAGCTCTTCAGCTGACGTTGTCGCAGGACATGATGGTAGGGTAACCTTAAATCTACCGCCACCATCTGTGCAAGGACCGTAGTGTAGTATACTAAGAAGATGCCTGTTGCTATTGTAATTGGTGGTAGGGAGATATCTTTTAGTGTCTTTATACACCTAAATACTTTTAAAAATCTGTCTCTATACACCTTTATTCTGTGAATTATAATGATGGTATACTGCCGTTGGGGTGTATAAGTGTTTACAGGAACAGTACTGATGTTATCAACAAAGCCATTGGTAGGAAAAGATGCCATCTACAGCATTCCAGAAAAATTGGCATGTTCTATAGGTCTGTTTTTTGGATATACTATATTTTTTTTCCCAAAAATCATTGGTTTTCAACTGGAGACAGAGTTAGGAACTATTAAAAAAACCCCTTCGTATTTCACAAATAATATAATCTTCTCACAGCATTATTTAATAATTCTGTAAAGTGATTGTAGTAATTAATTATGATCCCAGGAAAATTTTGAACACATTATTTATGTTTATGAAAAAAAGGTGTCTTAGTCCCTATCTAATTCCTATATGCAGAGTACTTAAGAGCATAAGTAACCAACAGTTTTCATGTCAACTATTTAGAAACCTGAGCAGTTTGTTACAACTGAACTTGCTTTTCAATTACTCATTAACGCATTTTTTCCTCATTTAGAGCAGTCTCTGAAACCTCACCACCATCTGTAATAATGTGAAAAATTCCAAAGAGTAATCTAAATTGGGTATATCAATACAGTATTTATTTTTCACAAGAATTAACTGATGAAACAATACTGTTAAAACATGAAGAGCAAATTAAAGAAAAAAATTTTAAAGGGAGAGTGTCATCCTTAGGAAGGAATTTATGACTTTTAAATTAAACAGAATTTTTAGTCTACATTTGGTTAAAATGAGCTGTTTTATGTATATATATATATTCAAAGGTCATGATTTTTGAGAAACTGTACTATCTGGTAGACTTAGCACATCATCAAAATAATAGAGGTAGACTTCTGGTATTCATCTATGAAATTATATATTAATGTTAAACTATTTCGTCCATCTGTATCAGTGTAAGAATGATACCATCATAGTTAAGGACAAAGAAAAGGACTAAGAAATTAGTTACTTGGTTCTTATGTACTTAATTGCCTTTACAAGTGAGTTGTAAAAGTTTTTAATGTAGTGGTTTGAACACATGTATTTCTGAGAAAACACCTTCCCTCTACTGTTTTCATAAACATCACAGATTTTTTTTTCTTTTTAGCATATATTTTATTAATAGAAATGATACAGAAGGAAAGTGTTAGCCTTAAAACAGCAAAAAAGAGTAACAAGCAAATCCAAAATATTAATATCTAGAAGTGTGGTGCCAAGTCATATCATTGTATGGAAGTTTGACACTACAGAGGAATTGTTGATCTGAGTTGAGTGCGTGGGCTTAAGCGTGTAGGTTTTTATATTCAGTGCATAGGAAGAGTTACGTACTTCAAGAAGAAGCAGGTTCACTTCATTGTACTCTTCATTTTCAGAGTATTATCCTGAAGAAAGTACTGTGTAATAAAGCTACCAGGTGCCAGACTAGACTGGATCATGTCTGACCAACATGGGACAGGAGCTTAGTGAAAGCATCCATGTGTCCTCTAAAATGCTATCCAAAGCATCTACAATTCATAAAACACGTCCATCTATCTTGTGTCATAGTTCATACTAAATATGAGGAAATGTACCAAGGATGATTCCTAAGGATAAAGAATTTACTGCACCAGAGAAAGAGTATTTCTTACTGGACCAGAAAGAGAAGGAGGCGTTTTGAGTGATGGTAAGGATAGATGATTGTTCATACCTATTCCAGAGAATTCTAGTTTAATATGCCAGGTGTATATATGGGAAGACCTAGCAGGAGATGACTGCAAACCAGTATTTCTTTACACCAGGTAATTCCTTAACAAAAAGAATGTAGAATAATGTACTCTTCCTGTTTCTTTTTGGGCCTTAATAAAACTTCTATATAATGCCGTAGACTGAGTGAAATAGATGTAAGTACTCCCAGTTCCTGTGAACTGCCTCCAGTCTGGAGGTTTAAACATCCAGTGATAGAGGGAAGAACTGAATACAGAATTTCTGTTTGCTCAGTGAGTCTGATCACCACATCTGCCATATATACATACAAATATTTTTTAAGTGACAGCCTTCTCTGTATTTCACAGGGATCTTGATAAGGCCTCTCACAGGATTCAGGTAGAAGTATAATTGTTTAATAGATTTGAATATATCTTAACATTAAGATCCTTAGGCCTGTTAAAACTGCACAAAGGTCAAATAACAATAAGCAGACAGCTGTTGAACAGGGAAACAGAGAACTGAAGTTTGAGATACATAAATAGATGTCACTTAAATCCCACTTCAAGTACCTTTGTTCTCACCGGATCCTGCCCCAAAGCATATCATTACCTATTCCCTGATATCAAAGTTTCCATTCATATTTCTGCAATTCTAATTTCCATTTGCTTTAACTGCTTTAAATGTTGCAAAACCACTTTAAGGGTGAAAGTAAAATAATGCATACAAAATCAATTGGCATAACACATGGAAATGATGACACATTCCTCAGAGGGGCTGAAGGTTAAGAGCTAAATTAAACTTTTCTTTTTTTCTCTTGTTGTGGTAATAGAGGGGAGGGAAGGCAGTGCCGACAGCTGGATCAGAATCAATAATGGCATCTGTTACTGAGCTAGCCAGAATCTTCCCTAGATTTGTTTTTTAATTCAAAAAGAGGAGCAGACATTTATCCTGTAAGCTGAGGGAGAATCAAAGTATTCTCAGCGCTCCTATATAACATCGTAATTATGATTGACAATGAATTCCTTGTCTATGATAGATAAAACCTTACTGAAATAAAATCAGACAAGGAAAGATACTTTTATTTATGACAATAATATAGGAAAAGACAGCTAGCCAGGCCTCCTCTGGATTTCAGTTTGTGTCCCTGTACTGGCTTTTGCTGGGATAGAGTTAATTTTCTTCATATCAGCCCGTGTGGTGCTATGTTTTGGATTTGTGACCAAAACAGTGCTGATAACCACCAGTGTTTTAGCTATCGCTGAGCAGCACTTACACAGCATCAAGACCTTTTATGTTTCTCACAGTGCCCCACCAGCTAGTAGGCTGGGACTGTACAAGGATTTGAGAGGGAACACAGCTGGGACAGCTGACCCCAACTGACCAAAGATATTCCATACCATATGACATCATGCTCAGCAATAAAAGTTGGGAAAGAAGCAGGAAGGGAGGACACTCAGTGTTATGGGGCTTGTCTTCCCTGATTGTCGTGGTTTAGTCCCAGCCAGCAACTCAGTACCACGCAGCCGCTCGCTCACTCCCCCTACCCTGATGGGATGGGGGAGAGAATCGGAGGAGTAAGAGTGAGAAACACTCCTGGGTTGAGATAAGAACAGTTTAATAATTGAAATAAAATAAAGTAAAATAATAATAATAACAATATAATAATAATAATAGTAATAATAATATACAAAGCAAGTGATGCACAATGCAATTGCTCACCACCTGCCGACCGATACTCAGACAGTTCCCGAGCAGCGATCGCTGCTCCCCAGCCAACCCCCACTCCCCCCAGTTTATATACTGAGCATGACGTCATACGGTATGGAATAGCCCTTTGGTCAGTTTGGATCAACTCTTCTGGCTGTGCCCCCTCCCAGTTTCTTGTGCGCCTGGCAGAGCATGGGAAGCTGAAAAAGTCCTTGACTAGCATAAGCAGTACTCAGCAACAACTAAAAACATCAGCCTGTTATCAACATTCTTCTCCTACTAAATCCAGAACACAGCACTATGCCTGCTGCTAGGAAGAAAATTAACTCTATCCCAGCCGAAACCAGGACAGTATCCACCCCTTATTCTATACCATCTACGTCATGCACAGGCCCTCCCCTTTCCAATGTGTTCCAATTCATCACCACCGCTTTCCCTATCTTCATATACACACAGATATCATTCCCTTCGTCTATGGCCCATCCCTCTAAAATGTCCATTGAGTTCATTTAGCCCATGACTTTGGGTTCCATCTGTCATCACAGTCTTTCAGAGCAGGAGAGGTGGTGTGCAGTGTTGCACTGTTGCATGCTGAAGTCAGTTCTCATTCCAACATGGTTTCATCAAAGTTCATTTTCATTAAGCTGGGCAATTCTTACTGCAATACCATTGATGCGGCATATAGCAATCATAATATATAGTATTATATACTTAATATTAACCTACTATATTATTATATTAACATGCAGTTAAGAGATAACATACAGTATTATAAAACAATTAATATCATACAATTCAGTTCATTAGCTATTTTCACCCAAAATCAAATTCCCTTGAGGTACACATTGGGCTTCCCCATCCTTTCGCATCACCCACCAAGTGCACCCAGGTCCTTGAGCAAAAGCAATCCCATGAATGGGTTTGCCTTTGCCAGAGGGGGAAGTAACCCAGACTGTCTTCCCCAGCATATTTTTCATGTGCACTACAGGAACTTTATCTCCTTCTACAGTACGTAAAAGTTTTGATTGGGCAGGGCCAGCTCGATTGGCAGATCCCCTGGTGTTGACTAACCAGGTGGCTTTTGCTAAATGCGTATCCCAATGTTTAAATGTCCCACCACCCATTGCTCTCAGGGTAGTCTTTAACAATCCATTGTATCGCTCAATTTTCCCGGAGGCTGGTGCATGGTAAGGGATGTGATACACCCACTCAATGCCATGCTCTTTGGCCCAGGTGTCTATGAGGTTGTTTCGGAAATGAGTCCCGTTGTCTGACTCAATTCTTTCTGGGGTGCCATGTCACCATAAGACTTGCTTTCCAAGGCCCAGGATGGTGTTCTGGGCAGTGGCATGGGGCACGGGATATGTTTCCAACCATCCAGTGGTTGCTTCCACCACGGTGAGCACATAGCGCTTGCCTTGGCGGGTCTGTGGGAGCGTGATGTAATCAATCTGCCAGGCCTCCCCATATTTATATTTCAGCCATCGTTCACTATACCCGAGGGGCTTGAACTGCTTGGCTTGCTTGATTGCAGCGCATGTTTCACACTCATGAATAACCTGTGCAATACTGTCCATAGTTAAGTCCACCCCTCGATCACGAGCCCATTTATACATTGCATCCCTTCCTTGATGGCCTGAGGCGTCATGGGCCCACCGAGCTATAAATAATTCACCCTTATGTTGCCAGTCCAAATCCACCTGAGCCACTTCAATCTTAGCAGCCTGTCATACTTGCTGGTTGTTTTGATGTTCTTCAGTGGCCCGACTCTTAGGTACATGAGCATCTACATGACGAACTTTTACAACCAGGTTCTCTACCCGGGCAGCAATATCTTGCCACAATGCGGCAGCCCAGATTGGTTTGCCTCTGCGCTGCCAGTTGCTCTGCTTCCATTGCTGCAGCCACCCCCACAGGGCATTTGCCACCATCCATGAGTCAGTAGAGAGATAAAGGACTGGCCACTTTTCTCTTTCAGCAATATCTAAAGCCAGCTGAATGGCTTTCACCTCTGCAAACTGACTCGACTCCCCTTCTCCTTCAGCAGTTTCTGCGACTTGTCATATAGGACTCCATATAGCAGCTTTCCACCTCCGATGCTTTCCCACGAGACGACAGGACCCATCAGTGAACAGGGCATATTGCTTTTCATTTTCTGGCAATTTATTATACAGTGGGGCCTCTTCAGCACGTGTCACCTCCTCCTCTGGTGATATTCTAAGGTTTTTTCCTTCTGGCCAGTCCATGATCACTTCCAAGATTCCTGGGTGACTGGGGTTTCCTATTTGAGCCCGTTGTGTGATCAATGCAACCCACTTACTCCATGTAGCATCAGTTGCATGATGTGTAGAGGGGACCCTCCCTTTGAACATCCAGCCCAACACCGGCAGTCGGGGTGCCAGCAGGAGCTGTGCTTCAGTACCAACCACTTCTGAAGCAGCTCAAACCCCTTCATATGCTGCCAGTATCTCTTTCTCAGTTGGAGTATAGCGGGCTTTGGATCCTCTGTATCCCCGACTCCAAAACCCTAGGGGTCGACCTCGAGTCTCCCCTGGTGCTTTCTGCCAGAGGCTCCAGGTAGGGCCATTCTCCCCGGCTGCAGTGTAGAGCACATTTTTAATATCCTGCCCTGCCCGCACTGGCCCAAGGGCTACTGCATGAACTATCTCCCCTTTAATTTGTTCAAAGGCTTGTTGTTGCTCAGGGCCCCATTTGAATTCGTTCTTCTTCCGGGTCACTTGATAGAGAGGGCTTACGATCTGGCTGTAATTTGGAATATGCATTCTCCAAAAACCCACAACGCCTAAGAAAGCTTGTGTTTCCTTTTTGCTAGTTGGTGGGGACATAGCTGTTATTTTGTTGATCACATCCATTGGGATCTGACGACGTCCATCTTGCCATTTTATTCCTAAAAACTGGATCTCCTGTGCAGGCCCCTTGACCTTACTCTGTTTGATGGCAAAACCAGCCTTCAGAAGGATTTGGACTATTTTCTTTCCCTTCTCAAAAACTTCTTCTGCTGTGTTGCCCCACACAATGATGTCATCAATGTACTGCAGATGTTCTGGAGCTTCACCCTGTTCCAGTGCTGTCTGGATCAGTCCATGGCAAATGGTGGGGCTGTGCTTCCACCCCTGGGGCAGTCGGTTCCAGGTGTACTGAACATCCCTCCAAGTAAAAGCAAACTGGGTCCTGCTCTCTGCTGCTAAAGAGACTGACAAAAAACACATTAGCGATGTCAGTTGTGGCATACCACTTGGCTGCCTTTGACTCCAGTTCATATTGAAGTTCTAGCATGTCCGGCACAGCAGCACTCAGCGGTGGCGTGACTTCTTTCAGGCCACGATAGTCCACTGTTAGTCTCCACTCCCCATTAGACTTTTGCACTGGCCATATGGGACTGTTAAAGGGTGAGCGAGTCTTGCTGATCACTCCCTGGCTCTCCAGTCGACGAATCAGGTTATGGATGGGAATCAGGGAGTCTCGGTTGGTGCGATATTGCCGCCTGTGCACAGTTGTGGTAGCAATCGGCACCTGTTGTTCCTCAACCTTCAGCAGCCCTACAATCGAAGGGTCCTCTGAGAGACCGGGCAAGGTGGACAACTGTTTAATTTCCTCTGTCTCCAAAGCAGCTATACCAAAAGCCCACTGGTACCCTTTTGGGTCCTTGAAATACCCTCTCCTGAGGTAGTCTATGCCAAGGATGCACGGAGCATCTGGGCCAGTCACAATGGGGTGCTTTTGCCACTCATTCCCAGTTAGGCTCACTTCAGCTTCCAGTACAGTTAGCTGTTGGGATCCCCCTGTCACTCCAGAAATACAAATGGGTTCTGCCCCTCTATAGTTTGACGGCATTAGCGTGCACTGTGCACCGGTGTCCACTAGAGCCTTATACTCCTGTGGGTCTGACATTCCAGGCCATCGAATCCACACAGTCCAGTAAACCCGGTTGTCCCTTTCCTCCACCTGGCTGGAGGCAGGGCCCCTCTAACACTGGTCACAGTATTCGCTGTTCACTTCCTGTAAATGTGAATCAAAAGTCCCCTGATCAAGGTCGGAAGTAAAATTAGCCCTCTTACTCTGTCTCGGGAACTGCTCACTGGAAACTGGAGCTGCAATTTTCCTGGGAGAACCGCCTTTTCTAATAGTTTTTCCTTGCAACTCACGCACCCGTGCCTCTAAGGTTGAGGTGGGTTTTCCATCCCAATTTCTCATGTCCTCTCCATAATCACGCAGGTAAAACCACAGGGTGCCCCGTGGTGTGTATCCTCTATATCCTCTCTCTTGAGCATAGGGACGTTGACTCCTAATGGCTGAGACACTGGTCCGTGCAGGTGGGGAGTAGGACAGATCCTCTCTGAGTTGTTGGAACTCTTGGCACAGTTTTTCAGACAGTTTTTCCACAGCCGAGACACAGGCCCGTAGGGAGGAAGAGAGCTTTTCTTCGTAGTCCCGGAGTTGTCTAGCCACTTCATCCACCGTTGGTGCCTCGTCGTCTTTCCAGGCTAGTATTGCCAACGAGTTGGAATACGATGCTGGTGCGCTCCGTACCACCTTCCGCCACATGGATTGTGTGCACCTGACTTCATCTGGGTCTTTGGTTAACCGCTCATCATTCAGGTCACCGTAAATCACCTCCAGCACGCCTAATTCCCTCAGGTACTGGATACCTTTCTCTACGGTGGTCCATTTGCTTGGGCGGTATAAAACATCCTCCTTGAAGGGATACCTTTCCTTCACGCTTGACAGAAGTCGCCTCCAGAGGCTGAGCGGTTTTGCCCCTTTTCCAATTGCTTTGTCAATGCCCCCTTCCCTGGAAAGGGATCCCAGCTGCTTGGCTTCCCTACCCTCTAAATCCAGGCTACTGGCCCCGTTATCCCAGCATCGGAGCAGCCAGGTGATGATGTGCTCGCCTGGATGACGACCAAAATCTTTTCGCATATCTCGCAGCTCACTCAGGGATAGGGATCGGGTGGTCACCATCTCATTTATGGGTTCTTCCTCCTCTGGTTCTCGTGATGACCCTGGTTCATCTTCATCCCTTACTAAACAAACTGATTTCCTCGTGTATTTTTTCTTCTGTATAGGGGCAACTGATACCGGCGCAGGTTGGTTCTCTGGTTTAGCCACAGTGCCTGCCACTGGGGTTGGAGTGGCTGCAGTACCTGTGGTGGGTGTTGGAGTAGCCGCAGTGCCTGTGGTGGGTGTTGGAGTAGCTGCAGTGCTTGTGGCTGTGGTTGGAGTAGCCACAGTGCCTGTTGTTTTAATGTTTAATTAAAAATGTTTAATTGTTTTTTTTAATACAGTTTACTATTATACCGTTAGATGCAAATGAAGGAAAACATGATTTCCTTGGGATTTCCTCCCTGCCCAAGGTATCAGAGCTTATGCTACTCTGTTGCTATTTAACAAGGAGAAATATCTAATTGTGAATGTATTTATGCTGTTTACACTTTCATTCTTTGTGAAACCATACAGAATATAATCCACATATCTTGAATCCAGTACATTTTTTTCTTTCACTAGCTTACTTGTTTCTCAAATAACAAGAAAGTAGGTATCACAAGGGAAAACTTTCCTCATTCAAATGGTTGGTCTTCCAGAGTTTTGGGACAGGGGAACATGTATGTAGGTTTTTCATTCTTGGAACTGTATTATATATTAAATTTGCTGGGCAACTGTAAAACTCTGATAACTGTAATGCAGGGACTGGAACTTTACTTAACCTGTGCCCAGCTAATTTATTCCTAATCATAATTTAAACTTTTATTCATATGAGTTCATAACATGTGTACCATTAAAGTTATACCTATTTAACTAGTCATAGCTTTGTTATTAAAATTATGCTCAGGATATCCTCAGCTGAGGACCTGTTCATGTTCTGTTTAACAGGAATGTGTACAACTGTCTTAAATGATATAATGACCAAAGGAACAGGAATAAAGGGAGAGGACAGGAGCGGACTAATTTCTATTTATTTTTGGGAAACTGGGAGAGCACCACTGTGCTGGTGATATTAAAAAATGTTCATAATGCCATAGTTTACTAATATTTCCATTCACCATTACAAATTCCTACTAGATATTTGCCCACTTTGAGGCAATCTTTTCAAATTACTTGGGAAACAACATTGTGTATATATATATACATGCAAAACAGACTTATTCTTGTGCAACTGGTCTCCGTAGATGACTTCATCATTGGAGAGAGAGGGAACCTCATTCAAGGGCTATTCAAGAGTTTAATTTTAGAAGTTTTGGATCCCTGTCTGGAAAAACTGACTTCTGTCCACTAACTATAGAGGAATTTTAAGGCACCAAACTTCTCTAGTCAACTTTTGTGAATACCCCTCTTGTCTCCTCAAGAAACCCTCCTGGTTTCAGCTGGGATAGAGTTAATTTTCTTCCTAGTAGCAGGCATAGTGCTATGTTTTGGATTTAGTAGGAGAAGAATGTTGATAACACACTGATGTTTTAGTTGTTGCTAAGTACTGCTTATGCTAGTCAAGGACTTTTCAGCTTCCCATGCTCTGCCAGGGGCACAAGAAACTGGGAGGGGGCACAGCCAGAATAGCTGATCCAAACTGACCAAACGGCTATTCCATACCATATGACATCATGCTCAGTATAGACACTGGGGGGTGGGTTGGCTGGGGAGCAGCGATTGCTGCTCAGGAACTGTCTGTATTGGTCGGCAGGTGGTGAGCAATTGCATTGTGCATCACTTGCTGTGTATATTATTATTATTATCATCATCATAATCATCATCATTATTATTATTATCATCATCATTATTATATTGTTATTATTATCATTACTATCTTACTTTATTTCAATTATTAAACTGTTCTTATCTCAACCCAGGAGTGTTTCTCACTCTTACTCCTCTGATTCTCTCCCCCATCCCACTGGGGTAGGGGGAGTGAGCGAGCGGCTGCGTGGTGCTTTGTCGCTGGCTGGGGCTAAACCACGACAGATACAAGTAAGAACCTGAGGCTAGATCTGAAAAGGATTTCAGCATTTCAGTACTAACCATTGTAGTGGTCAAATTTCAGTCAGCTTTCTACTAAGATCCACAGCATCAAGCCTGGCACTTGGGTTGGTCATAAAATTAGCTATAAATATTTTCTGATAGTTAACATGAGCCCTCTAACTTGACTGTATTAATGTACTTTGCCTGTTGAAAATGATCCATGTCCAGCACAATGTGTATATATCTTTGTGTAGAACTTTACTAAGAATGTAGTCTTCTTGGAGAGTCTATAAAAGGAGATATAATGTTGTGTTTATATGAACTGGAACTACTTCATAGTGGATTCACTAAGGAATCTATCCAGCTTCATGTCTGTATGCCTTGCAAACAGGCAGATTTATTACTAATGCTATATATGTATATTTTATTTTTGAGACAGTTTTTTAATGTAGAACTGATGCCACAAAAACAAATCTTTGTTGATAAGTGACATTTTTTTTCTTCAAGTGGTGCTAAGGAATGTAAATATCCCTAAGTTAAACTAATGGGATTAGTTTAATGGCATGAGAAACAGCCCAACATTAGAGAGAAAAAAAAAAAAGAAAAAAAAAAAAGTGAAAACTAGCTGGGTAATTCTGAAGGCTACATTAATAATGTAACAACAGGAGAAACTAATGGGCATTACAGATATTGAAAGAGAGGTATCTGGAATTCCTTTTGTGTGAAGGGCATCCGAAGATAGTGAAAAGATAATGCTGTCTTATTGGAGCTGCTGGCAATGGCCAAATAACCAATTTTGGAGCTTTTCTGGGTACCTGATGGGCAGCTGTGCACTAGACCACTGCCACCTGGAGCAGGACAATAAACTTCTTGGTCTGATCACACCAAGTGATTCTACAAAAGATTCTCAGAGTGGTTTCAAGCAAGCTGAAACAGGGAGCTTAAAAAGTAAAATCATAGAATAAAGATGACAAGGAGAGAATAACTGGAGATAACTGTTATGGAAGTGTCTAGAAGACTGACAAGTCAGGTTAATTTTAAACAAAATTCACTGAATTCATTCCTTAACATTTCATCTCTATAGTGGTTTCTTCCTTATCCTTACATACTCCCTTTGTACATACAGCTTCAACAGTGATATATAATGTATTCAGTAGGATGGTCTATGTATTTGCAGTCATTTGTGATTATCTTTTGTAATTAATCTAAAAAAATTCCTTACCTTTTTCTCTGTTCACATGTGTTTCCATGACTCCTGCATGCAACTACACATATCTTTCTTAGTCCCCTTTGGTGGGAACATTTCTCACATATTTATGTAAAATGCTTGTATGTAGAATTTAGCTATACTGATACAGTGTTTCATGATACTTGTTTACTGCTGCCAGTTGTATTTAGTATGCATTTTAGTATGCTTATAGTAGGGCTCAAGATAGAGTAATATTAATTATGTCCTAATTAGCACATTATTAGTTTACGGTTCACTACTTTGGCTACAAGCCCTTGTAAAATTCTTTGATTGTGTTTGCCAATGCTTTGGGTTCTGTGATGGTTTATTAAGTGTAGGCGTGATACCATACTCAGGTTAGTTTTCAATATCCATCATGCTTTATCTAACATGGGCTTCCCAAAACCCTGTGCATAAAGTAGCATAAGACTGTGTAGGAGTCCTGCTGCAAAAAGCTTAGCTGGAATTTGGTGCTGCCTCCATGTACCTAGGACAGGTTATGTACAGAGCCACCAGAAAGCATCAAATCCCACTGATCCACAAAGGTAGTTTCACAACATCTGAAATGTCTTCACAGTTATGTGTTAGTTTGATCTTAACATCCCAAGACAGTGGAGATACTATTTCCAGCCCTGTGTTTTTCCTTTAATCTTGGATGCTAGCTTATACTCTGGATTCATGATGTAGTGTGAAAATAGATTATACCTGTGAACTCATTTTCTTGTGATGCCAATAAACCTCTCTGTGAAAGAGACAGCCTAGACTCAACCCACAAGGACTATTTTTTTTCAGCTCACTAAATTTTTGTTGTCACAAGTTTTGGAGTTTTCTTGTCAGGTTTACCCTGAAAAAGAAATTAGTTTTGCTTTCTGTGATCTTTTCCTCTAACTGAATTCCCATAAAACATTCTTTATCTTTGCTTTATTTCCTCATTCTTCTTTTATTTATTTCTCCTTTTCAATTTCAACAACTGGGTCCATTTCTATTCAAGGTTTGGGGGAAAGGAGTGTTGTTTTTAATGGGGGGTTGTTCTGTTTTGATTTGGTTGCTTGTTTTTCCATGCTGCATGGGGTTCATAACCTCTTAAACACACAGATAATCTTTAAACCAGATAATCCAAGCAAAGATTCTTGGAAACTCACTATAATGGTTTTTCTTCTATGAATACTCAAACACAAACAATATGATGCCTTCCAAACAGAGAGAAAGGAACTAAGAAAGAATTTATGGTGAGGAGTCTACACAGTTTCCAAATCCAGCTGGCACAGGCAGCAGGTAGTCTCTCAGATTTCTAGGCAGCCTGATTTTTTTTTTTTTTTTGGCCATAGTTTGACAACACCTTTCTGTTCATTGTTAATTTTGTTTCCCTCCTTTGCAGTCTTTTGTTACAACACTTATGTGACAAACTTGATTTATTTCATTTTTTCCCTTTCAATTTCCTTTCTCCCTTATTTTTTCTTTCAAGTGAGTTCATCTTGCTTAATCTCCACTCCTCACATCTATAATTTCATTCAGGAAAGCTACACATTGACAATAACTTTCCTCCTGGTTCATCTGTCCACTAGAGCATACACATGATCAGTTGCTCATTTATAAGGCTCCCGGTTCAATCACTTCACCTTTGGAAACTCTCTGACAGATCTAATCCAGGTCATCCACAGAGATTCCACCCTCCCTCCTTTCCAACTAGCTTTGCTTCAGTGATTCCTTCCATGCACAGACCTGGAACATGTACCAGTTTGGGTTTAGCCTTCCCGGAAACGTTCTGATAAACTGGAAAGAGTTCAGACAAGAGCAATAAAGAAATCAAAGTATTGTAAGGGGTGATTTACAAGGAAAGATTAAAAAAGATAAACATCTACTGATTGACTAACTCATCACTAAGTCAGGTTCTGATAGGTCCATAAACATTTGAAGGCCAGGATAGAGAGAAATTATTGTACCTGTAACACATTTATGTATGTGCACATTATCAACTAACCTTTTAAATTGTCTTCAAAACAAATGCTATCTCTCATTGTGATCTTCAGTTCATTGTTTAAGCCTCTTTTCTGTATATATTTTTCTGTGAAGATTTAGAATTCCTGCTTAAAATCTTAGCTGCTGGTCTCCTCTCATACACTGGTAGTTCTTATTTCTCCCTCGCTGACCTTTTGTCCTTCCTGGGCTTTTAAAAATGTCTTATAAAACCTCTCATATTTGTAAGAGCATTACTGTACCTTACTCTCCTGACAACATGCAATTTGTTTAACATTAGCTCTTCTGGAAACATTTGTTCAAACTTTCATTAGAACAGAATATAATTATTTTTTATTTCTTCCCTGAGAATCTTTGGGCATTTCTGCACTGTACTATGGGTAGTAATATACTCATTGGTGCTTTAACTAAAGCTCAGGTCTCACCTTAGCAGGTAAGTGCCATGAAAAACAGACTGTAGAATCAGACTTATATTCTCACCCCATTAATTGCTTCCTACAAGATGCAACACTTTCAGAGGATGGAGAGTGCAGTCATGTGTGAACTATGCCTCTCAGACAGAGGAGAGAACTGAATCTGGGATACTAATATCCTGGGCTGAGGCCTCTGGCCACTGAACTAAAACATGAAAGAGGTAAGAAAGTGAATATATATATTATGTTAAGGATTGTTAGGGGTCTTGAGGTCTTACTGGTGAAATCTAGAGACCCTAAACATCTTCAAAGTTATGTGACTGTTGAACAGGTATTTAAGGGTCTGAAGTTTGGTTTACTGGCATATGTGGCATCAGCTTATATCAGATAAAATCACATAACTCTTTTTATAAATCCCAATCTTAATTTCTCATGCTGTGAATTGTGCGCAGTAAGGAGGTACTATCTGAATCCATGATTTTATTTTTACATTGTATTGTTTTGGTAAAAATCATGTACCTTCCTTATTCACAAACAATCCATGCTACCCTTCTTTGTGAAGGATTATTCCAAATCTAAAAGTCCAAGATCTTTTCTGAAAGTAGAACAATCAGTACAACAGGAACTGGTGTTCAGTCTCCTAATTTGGTGAAGAAAAACTCAGAAACTATTTATTTATGTGGGTTTATATTTCTAATTAATTAGTCCAATAATATATGTTGCTCATAGACAGGAGGAATGAAACTCTGTCTCCCTGAGTTAAGCCCTGTGGTCTACAGAAAACTATAAACCTTTGTAATTACTCCATTGTGTTTGACTGCACTGGAGTACCTCAGAGTTAACACTGAAGTTACCAAAGCTATTCACAGTGAAACAGTTTCCAAAGATCATTCTCCATGGGTGACAGTTAAATGTACTTGATTTTGGTGGCAGTAGGAGGAAAGATGAGGAAAGATGGGGAAATGCAAAGATGCAGAACTGTAAGGTGATAGGAATTTAATTTCTTTTGTGGGCTAGAACAGTTTTTATTAGGAAAATTTGTGAACAGTGGGTTTTCACAAGGTGTTTTTCCACATTAAAGCAAATAGTATGTTCTATGTGTGTAAGTTACAAAATGTCAGCAAAACTAATTTTCTCTTGTCTTTCCTTCTCAATAGTCAGAGGTGCTACAATGTAATAGATAGACTATGGATGACAGAGATGTTTTTTGGACCAGATCAATTCCAGATCTGGGAATCTTCTCCCAAGGTCATCCTTTGAGAGTAATCTTTTGTTCTGTTCCCTTGTGCATATTCTCCTACTCTTTAGTCATAGTTTTTACTTCACTGCCCACATCCCTTGACAGCTTTTGCTTGAACATAGCCATGAAGAAATCTCATCCAAAATTTCATCTAAAGTCTATTTTTGACAGTTATGTCACTTGTTCTTTCACTTTCAGGAAGGTACCACGCACAAGCGTGAAGTATTGGTTGACTATAGTTATCTTTCAGTCTCAGTAACTTGTCTATTGTCTTACACTTGGGTTACTCCTGTTTTTTCTCTCCTGGTTCCCTTGAAGATCTCTGGTTGTGATAAAGCTATCAGACTTTACTTATCAGGCTAATAAAGCTCATCTGATTACTTCTCTAGAGTGGATCTGTGTTCTTCCCACCAACTTTAGACAACTTAGGTTCATGTCATCATCTTAAGCTTCCTGTATGGAGACAGATGACTCTAATAAGCCATTAAGGTCATAGGTGGTCTGTGTCACCTACAGGTAGGAGTAGAGTATTTAACTGACAAGAAACACAGAATCGCAGAATGGTTGAGGTTGAAAGGGACCTCTGGAGGTCATCTGGTCTAACCAGCTTCCTCAGGCAGGGACACCCAGAACAGGTTGCCCAGGACCACATCCAGACACCTTTTAAATATCTCTATGGAATGAAACTGCACAACCTCACTGGGCAACCTGTGCCAGTGCTCAGTCACCCTCACAGTGAAAAAGTGTTTCCTGATGTTCAGATGGAACCTCCTGTGTTTCAGTTTGCGCTCATTACGTCTGGTCCTGTCACTGGGCATCACTGAAAAGAGCCTGGCTCCATCATCTGTGCACTCTCCCTTCAGGTATTTATATATATTAACAAGATTTTCCCCTACCCCAAACCTTCTCTTCCCTAGGCTGAACAGTCATAGAATCATAGAATGCTTTGGGTTGGAAGGGACCTTTAGAGGCCATCTAGCCCAACCCCCCTGCAGTGAGCAGGGACAGCTTTAACCAGATCAGGTTGCTCAGAGCCCCATCCAACCTGACCTTGAATGTTGCCAGGGATGGGGCCTCTACCACCTCTCTGGGAAACCCCTTCCAGTGCTTCACCACCCTCATTGTAAAAAACTTCTTTCTCATGTCTAGTCTAAATCTATTCTTCTTTAGTTTAAATCCATTATTCCTTGTCCTGTCATAACAGGCCTTGCTAAAAAGATTCTCCCCATCTTTCCTGTAGGCCCCCTTTAAGTATTGGAAGGTCGCAATAAGGTCTCCTCGCAGCCTTCTCTTCTCTAGGCTGAACAACCCCAACTCTCTCAGCCTGGCCTCATAGGAGAGGTGCTCCAGCCCTTGGATCATTTTTGTGGCCCTCTTCTGGACCCACTCCAGCAGGTCCATGTTCTTCTTGTGCTGAGGGCTCCAGAGCTGGACACAGTACTCCAGGTGGGGTGTTACCAGAGCAGAGTAGAGGGGCAGAATCACCTCCCTTGACCTGCTGGCCACGCTTCTTTTGATGCAGCCCAGGATATGGTTGGCTTTCTGGGCTGCAAGTGCACATTGCCGGCTCATGTCCAGCTTTTCATCCACCAGTACCCCCAAGTCCTTCTCTGCAGGGCTGCTCTCAATCTCTTCATCCCCCAACCTGTACTGATACCGGGGGTTGCTCCATCCCAGGTGCAGGACCTTACACTTGGCCTTTTTGAACCTCATGAGGTTCACACAGGGCCACCTCTCCAGCTTTTTAGGCCCTTGGGAAGAGCCTGAGTGAGTGAGAGTCCCAGCTCTCTCAGCCTTTCCTCATAGGAGGGATGCTCCAGACTCTTAATCATCTTCATGACACTTTGTTGGACTCTCTCCAGTATGTCAATGTCTCTCTTGTACTGAGGAGCACAGAACATACTCCTGGTATGGCCTCACCAGGGCTGAGTAGAGGGGAAAAGTAGAAGGGACTTAAAAACCACCATGCTTCTTGTGGAGGTAACTAAACAGCCTGAAGTTACTGTGGAATGAATTTTAGCTTGGGAACCTAATTACCTTGCTGTCTCCATTCCTACTGCTCTTAAATACTGTACTGAATATGGATCTCTGATGTCTAGTATTTATCTGAAGAAGAATTCAGATGCTAAACTAAGTAAATCAACCTGAAAGTTTTCACTTTTGTTTTCAAAAAGCATGTGGAAGCTAATATATTCACCTCTTAAATTCTTCAGGTGCCTGGAAAATGACTTACTAGAATGATCAAAATTGTTTCTACTTTGTCAGAAAATAAAAAAATGAGCACAGATTTACCAGTGAAGAAAATGCAGAATACTCAAATGAAATACCCTGTTGCTAAAATTCCTGGAGTAGACAAGCTCAGTAGATGGTCTCAGATGTGTCTATCATGCAACAACATTTACTTTATCAGAATGAAAAAAAAAAAAAATGGAGAGTGATTTACACCCTTGTTCAATAATTAGATCACACATTTAGAGAGCAGAAAAAGATGGATTAGGTCTCTTCTAAGTACACAGAGATTCAAAGTCATGTTTTTCCCCCAGAAACTGTCTGAAATATGAGTGAGAATCTCCCTTACTGCCCACTGAAATTTTCATCTTCCTGCAGGAATTTCAAAATTGACCATGTCACAGATGAGGGTAATTTGGAGATTAGGGCTCTAGCTGTGAATGGAAAATCATGGGGATTGCGCCATCTTTTTCAGATCATAGTTAACTAGATAAAAGGACTGTTATCCAAATGTTTTATGGGTTTATTCTAGGTTAATCACTTCCATTTCATCCAGACATAAGAAAGATATAGTCAGGATGATTCATCCAATCCTGAAATAAATGTGTAAAACAGACAAAAAGAATCAAACTGGATGAAGACTCATGCAACAGAGAGTTCAGAAGACTATTTTATACCAGATTTTTAACTTTTAAATGGCTGAAACCAGATGAGATGAATTCTAAATGCAGCTAGTTTTTACAGTAAATAGAGAGAAATAAGCAGTTCTGTGGCACAATTCGTCTCATCTAGAAATAAATTATTAAACTATGTGAGATGAACAATGTCACAACAGTACCTATTTCCATAGCCTGAAAGAACTGAGAAAGGAGTCAAGGTTAATTAACTCAGATGTAGATGGTTATTCCATAGACATCTCCAAACTTTTTTTGTGATTTATTCTGCCCTACAAGACTTGTGACTTAGCAAGAGCTTGGGTTTTAATCTAGCAGAGTTTAGAATGGTAATGATAATATTTATGTAAATGATATGGAATATTATATAGTTTTGGAAGGTTTACCACACCTGTTGAGTAGCATGACGTTAATTGAATCTCTTTAATTCCTGTCTGTGAAGTTGATTATTTTGTGAAATTACATGCAAACCTGACATTTGTGCTGATCATCTCCTCTAAAGACATTATTTATGTCGATATTTTGAATGAATAGTGATCTCCTTTACAGCATGATGGGTGTAGAGGCTTATTTGTACTTCTCAGTAATGACAGGATGAAGTATGATGAGTTCATTAATTGCAGATTTATTCAACCTATTGCTACTGACAAGAAATATATTAAACACTGTATCATAATGCTTCTATTTTCTCATCTCATAGATACTAGCTTGTATACTATGATCATCAAATTTACTTTCACTGGTAGATTTTGCTGATAACTTGCTGAGCCAGTCTACAATCGGTTGTTTGTCTGTTTCTTAAAATAATGGCAAATATATAAAAATATTTAAATATTAGTCTGAGCAGTACCACAGAACATGAAGAAAAGATTGAGAGGAGTTTCACAAAGACTTTACAGAGATGAGGTCCTGAAGCCCTAACTGTGTATAAAAAGGGAAGATCAGATTAAGCATCAGAGAGAAATTCCTGAGATGGAATATTGTCCCACAGATATTCAGCTCCATAGGTTCTGTGACCTGGTAGAAAAGAAGGAGGAAGAAGCCATGTCTGAGCAGGTATAAGAGTCAGATTAGAGCTAGTAACTGAAATTAGTTGGAGAAAACCCCATCTGCCAACCTGACTTTCATCTCTAGAGGTTTGCTACTTTTCTCAGTTGCTCAGAACAGGGATGTTGCAGAGAAGTTGCTAAGGCTCATCTGACCTTCATATTATCAGCCACCGCAGCTTATCCATGTAGGCACCAATAATAATGCTGGGAGAGATTTCTGGTGTAACCAAAGCAAATATTTAGCTCTGGGAATAAAAGTGAAGGAGGGCATGGTGGCCCAGGTGGTTTCTTCTCCATCCTGCTGGTGAAAGGGAAAAACCTGGTGAGGAGCATGTGGATCCTAGAGATGAGTGCTTGGCTGCAGAGTTCATTTTGTCAGTGGGGATTTAGTCTTTGTGATTCTGGGACCCTCTTTGAGGATGAAGGAGTGCTGCGGAGAGACAGGATCCACCTGATCCATGCTCCTGAAACAGCAGTCCAAATTATGGAGCTCCTCTGTGAAATTGACAACCAGGTGGTTGACAGTTTGTGGATCTCAGAATCAGAGGAGAGGTAAGTAAAAGTGACATCATGGTGGGCATTTTTTACAGATCACTTGATTAGAGTGCAGAAGTATATTAAGTCTTTAAAGAGCCTAATGAAATCTTGCCCATGCATGTAAGGCTAATAGAGAAAACAAAGCTCACTTACAGCTAAAATATGCAAAAATGGTGAAAGGAGATTATACTGCTCCATTATTTAGTAAAGGGCCAAACAAGGAAAATGTGGGCAAGCTACTGAGTGGGAGGCTAATCTAGTGGCAGCAGATTCAGGTAAGGCTAAGCTCATAGTTTCTTTGCTCTTTTTTTCACCAACAAGTTCTCCCAGGCCTCTGTGCTTAATGACAGGGATCAAAGTGGAGAAGACTACCAGCAGTGGATGAGGATCAAGTCAGGGAATATAACAGAGAACCTGACTCATACAAGTCCATCAGACACTCTGGGCTGTATTTAAGAGTGATGAGAGCACTGGCTGATATCATAGCAGGGCTGCTTTCAAATATCTTCAAAAGATCATGGAGATCAGGGTAAAGGTAAATGATGAAACTACATTCAAGAAAGGTCAAAAACATGGTCTGGGGAGCTACAGGCTGGTCAGGTTCACTTTGGCCCTTGGGAAAATTGTAGAATTAGCTGTCTTGGAGCACTTTTTCTACAGCTGGGAAGGAGTAGTTCCTTGCACAGCTACAGGTTGGGACTGACAGGCTGGGAAGCAGCTCTGTGGAAACGTCCTGGGGGCCTTGGTAGACAGCAAGCTGAACAAAAGCCAGCAGTGTGCCCAGCAAGGGCCAACAGCACCCTGGGCAGTGTGAACAGGAGCATGGCCAGTAGATCCAGAACCCTCTACTCAACACTCCTTATACTGCATCAAGATACAGGGTTCAGATCTCAAAATAAGACACAGATCAACTGTAGCGAGTTCATCAGAGGGTCACCAGGTAGTCAGGACTGGAGCATTTGTTCCAGAGCTATTCAGATTTTTTTTTTTTTTTCTCTGTGCTTGCTTGTAGTTTTACATACAGTTTATATTCATTGCACCGATGTACCAGACATTTATTGCAACAGTAAATTTCAGAGGGGATGACAGTCTGGAAACTACTTTTTGGGTAATTTGTATTTTGTGACCATACTGAAGAACATTTAAGAAAAAAATACTATACCATTAAAACTGAGACCTCACTTACAAATCCTATCATTAGTACACACAAAGCTCCACAAAATAACTGCTACCCAACTTTCAACAAATGCTCTCTTTAGAGTTTCTTTTAAAATCACTTTGTAAAGTAATCTCAGATTATGTAAGGATTAATTAAGCAAGATCTGCTTTGTAGAAACACCATGTAAAAGTCAGTATGTTGTTTTCAGCAGTGCTGATTAAGACCAAGGCTACTTTCCCTATCACAGTTATTGTAAGGACAGTAAAAGTATTAATATGTTGGGGCCTCTTCTGGGAATTCAAGTGTGAATTTTACTCTGCTGAAGCTTATTGACAGCATGCTGTCTGTTCATTCTGATGTCACCACAATATATTCCCGTTCTCAGCTCTTCGCCTCACCCCTCCCACTGTGTGATATCTGTTTTTCAGGGGAAAAAAAAAATAAAAGTAGTAAATTTGAAAGGAGTATATCAGACAAACCTGATGGCAAATACTCCTGCCACAGTCAACTGAATATTTTCATTGATTAATAGCTTTAGTTGCTTCCTACCCTGCAGTTAGACATGTGACATCCTACTATAGAAACAGCACAGGTATATAGAATCATAGAATCATAGAATCGTTTAGGTTGGAAAAGACCTTTAAGATCATCCAGTCCAACCATTAACCTACACTACCAAGTCTACTCTAAGCCAATCAAGGGTAGACTAGACTAAACCATGTCCCAAAGTGCCACATCTACCCGTTTTTTGAACACTGTGAATAACTGTGAATATGAGTGAATCCCAACCAGATGGAGGGGCAAAGAAAACCATGCTGTTAAATAATTACTTCGTATTTCTCTAAGCACAAAATACAGCAATTAAAAACCAGCAGTGATAATACCAAATGGATAATAAATGATTGAATCTTTAAATCAAATATGATTGCTCTCCTTTATTTCAGAAAGCTGAAACCCTGAACTGTTCTAAGAACTAAGAACTACTGATACAGTCCTCTGACATGAGCCCTTTTTAGAAGACCTGCCAGTTACTGAAAGCTTAGCAACCTAGTTTTCTTATCTACCCATGTGGAAACCCTTACAGTAATGTGCTTTTTTCTGCATTTCAGTCTTCCTCTAGGAACAATTTGCCTAACATAGCCATACAGTCTCATCTAAGGTGTCTGATGGTATGTGAGATATCCACATGGGACTAGCAGAAATGATGCAGGGTACCTTTCTGTTCTCCTAGAAAGGCAACTGATGGTCATGTGGGAATCTGAAATAGTACTAATTGGCTATATTTAACCAATTGTCTCCCACTCCATATTTTTTAATGTTTTCATTTCTGTTCACAGATTTTTGATATGGTGGTTCCTTTTTTCACAATGTCATTACACCTTGACTAATGACCTCCTTGATCCACTGTACTCTGTACTTTTTTTTCTTTTTTCCTTTTTTCTTCTTTTTTTTCTTTTTTTTCTTTTTCTCTTTTTTTTCTTTTTTTTTTTTTTTTTTTAATTTGCATGGAGTATTTTCCTGTCCTCCAAGAGAGAACTAACCGTTCCTTAGATTTCTGGTTAAAATGACAGTAGCTTTATGTGGCATTACAAAATATAAAACATTGCATTAATAGGTGTAAGCAATAATTTTCCAATGCAAAGCACACATAGGAACACAACACCTCTGTGAAGGTATATATATTAACAAGGAAGGATATTGGGAGGGTGAGCATAACATCAGACAAAATAGGTAGATGCTAGGATAGTATTTTGTATATATTTTAAATTTATTATTAATGGTGCTTTTCTGAATTATTTAGATGATTTGAATTATTAGACTGCTAAAATGTTAATAGGTCTAACAGTATTTTTTTTTCTACAAAGTGTGTTCTCTCTTGCCCACAAGATTTTCAGTGCAACAACTTTTTATCATGAAAATGTGTCATACAAGAAATTATATTTAGAACTGCATAAATTAAAAAACAAAAGATTTTTTCATTAGTTTCCAGAAAATATTTATCAATTTTTATTTCTGCAATTCATAAAAATCCATCTGTAATAATTTGGGGGGTTTTTTTAAAGCCATGTTTATTTCATTTTTATAGTAAATATTTTTCTCTTGAAAAGTGTTCAGCTATTAACTCATTACTAACTCCTTGATACAGGAACAAAGAGTAGTTATCCACCATTACTTTGTAATGCTCAGATGATTCTGTTAACAGATGCTTTCAGATTTTCGGGTAAAATATGCACACAGAACTAAATGTGTAAATGCATTTATATATTATCTATGTATTTATTAACATATTGCCTATGTGCCTCACACATATACAAAATGAAAAACTTTTATTTTGCCAAACATGGAGTGTAAGAAATTGATACAAAAATAGGCAATATTTAAGAGATGGGGAATAAAATATTTAATGAGTAAGCTTTAAAAAAAATTGGTGCTAGAGGACAGTGCTACAGGAAGAGTTACATTCTATGTCAGATTCTCTAACTATGAAAATGCATAATGCTTTGATTGTGGTTGTTCAGAACTGACTGTATGCAATGTACCACAGAGACCTGATTTTTAAATGTTCTTTAAAGAGCTGTGTCACAAGGATTCACATGAACCTTATGAGTACAACAAGGCAATTTTATAATGGCCTTACATACACAGCAGTTGTAATACACGATCACAAGAATTTAAAATGACTGCATTTACTCTATGGTATACTTCATCATATTTGTTCAAATTAAAATTAATGTGAGGACATTCTAAGTTCAAAAAAATGTGGAAAATTAAGCAGATATAGGCTTTCAATTTGAGCTTGCTCTAGCCAGAAGTAATCACTCTAAATTTTGTTGGCCTGTATAGCACAAAGATTAAGATTAATGACACCTGATTTCATACTTAGCCATATTTTACCATTTGTAGTCAACTGAGGTATTATGTTTGCGGGTGACTGATATGTTATTCAACCATGTGACTGATAAAATTAATAAAAACAGAGAAACAGTTTAAATACAATTCTTTTTTTATTGGAGATCTCAAACCTACTAAACCTGATCTGATCAAAACCATGCAAACCCTTGCATATATCTTTCAGATGTATGATCTTTCTTGACTCTTGCTAATTAGCATTGAGTTTCTGGATGCCGTGTCTGAAGCCTGTCTGAACATTAGGTATAGAAACTACTAGGTTAATTATCAACCTTTGACCAAGAATCAAGTAACAATAAATGATAATAAAGTAGGAAGTATATAATTGATATACATATATCACTTAGGGAATTATAGATCACTGCAATGTGTTTACAAGACTGATAAATCAAGCCAGTTTCAACTTCTAAAACTTTACCAGACCTTCATTAGCACAAGTTATGTTAACAGTTACTTCTTACAGGTCATGTTTCTTACTCCATGTCACTACTTATTCAAAGCAGTGAATATTTAAGACTTTTAACCTAGACTGGTTGTGAGTATACAATATTATGGAGCTGATGCCCTAAAGTTAGTGTAAACAACCGTGGCCCTTGATTGTTGTTAGTCACTGAAGTCGAAGTGACTAGGCCCAACAATTCTTGGGGCAAGGAAGCTGGAGCCAAAGTCAGCATCTATCTTTCTTCCCCTACCCCAAATTCAAGATCTCCTTTTACAAGGTGTTTGAATCTCTACAGCTCCTAGCCTTTGGCTCTGTCCCCAGACTATGCACTGTGTAGTGGTGGAGGTGTTACTTTCCCAGGCCAACAGGTGCCACAGCCTGCTACTCCAATTGCTTAGCTACTTCTTTTCTTACAGCAAAAGCAATCTTTTCCCAGTTCTTGCTTCTTCTTGCTTCTTCAGCAACCAATAAATGTTCATTGGTGATTTGTTTATGATTCTAGGGCCTCTGTTTTCAACCTGTGGCCATATTTTCAAGGCCTTTGCTACTACCCTATGCTTAAACTGCACGACATAACTCCTATGACATAGTAGTCATACGTGCTAAATAATAGGCCAGGGCTATTTTTTTTCAGCACAGGGCCATTGGGCCTATAAATGTTTATCCAGTTATGCTTTATTGGTGTGCTTATGCTTGGGTTCAAAGCAAGCTAATATTAAAGTCTTCTTAGTGTGCTTCAACTTCTGTGGGTGCAACAGGACTCTACTTTGGCTGTAGTCCAATCTATGACAAGTAGGATGACCCACCCATAGAGATCAAGCAGTTTTCAAGAAACCTCAAGAAGTTTTCAGAATATACTGTGGGGGTATTCCTAACTAGAACCTCTCCATTATCTGTGAAAACAGAATTTATTTGTTTGTTATTTACCTGTGACATCTGGAGCTTCCAAACACAGATGTTGAATAAATGACCTGTTCTTAGGCTTCTTAAGTGAATGCTGAAGACCATCTATTGTCTTACCATCTCATCATGTTGGTAAAACTTTCATGTACTTTTTTGACACTTGGCAACAGATTAGATATCAAAACTCACTATCAGTTCTCAGTGAATTAGAACAGTTCTGAGTGTTATATCAGGGTAGCACAAAGTTGGTGAGAATTTAAGAAGAAAGATGTTGCTGAACATTGGTTCAAAAACCCCTTTCAGTCAATTAGGGCAAGCAATTTTAATTACAATATTAAGCAGAGATGGAAAGTATGGCTATGCCTAAAAAGGATGTTACATTTTTTGAGAGTCCTCTGACATTCATAAGTTCAGTTGTTTGGAACAATTGTACCTTTCATATTTCCCTTTCCTGCATCTGTTGTCTTTCTTTGCTGGCAGAACAGCAACTGTTTATATCATGGATGACAACTATTTATCTTAAGCAGTGTCCAAAAAATCTCTATGACCCTAAACCATTATTTTCCTAGTTTAAAATAATACTCAAGAAATTCTATGTAATTTTGCATCTGACTTATAGAAATATATATGCTAGCATTTACCAGTGAAGTATTTAGATTATCATAGCTTTGTCATAAGTATGACACAGAAAAGTAGACTCTGTTATAGAGAGGTTAGCTTTATTTCACAAGATACTTAGTACCCTCAGTTTCCACTGGTTTCTATGGAGTTAATGGTTTGTATCTTTACTTTGCAGAAAGTCATCACAAGAACTTTCTACTTTTTGTTTTTTTTCTTTTTTCCTCTTATGTCACAGTGCCAATCATTGTATTACTTCACTTTGAATTCCCTCCACGTTGTTGTCTAAGCAGTGAATATATAGTTACTGTGACCCTCACAATATGAACAACTTATATAAATTGTACATTGCTTGTTATGTATTGGATTTTGGAACATGTTGCATTTGAAGAGATCTTGCCTAAAGATCTTCCCAAAAAAAGCAACTCATTTTGATTACTTAATTATAGAAATCAGTGTCAATAGTAGATATGTAAGCATGTGTTAACCTTGCTGATTAAATTTTCAATATCAGTTTTCATATGGAAAGAAAATGATATGGATAAATCTAATACATTTCTTAAAAAAAAAGAAAAAAGATTAGAATAATGAAAAATATTAGATAACTTGGCATTCAGAAAGGTGTTATAACTATATTTTCCATTGTTCTCAATCTCATTTGCAGTAAGCTTGTACCCTAGTTTCTTAGATGGAGTATTTAGTATTATCCTTTTATATCTGCTGTCATTCATACAGCAGAAATAGAAGTAACTTCCTTATCCTAATCAATTTGCATGAATAATCCATTTTGCATGAACAATCAGATTTACTGATTCAGTAGATAGCTCATTAGTGTTCCTTTAGAGCAAAGATACTCACTAGGGATCCCAGAGACCCACAGCTTTGTTCTCGTGTATGCACAGGAAATAAATGTTATCGAAGGAACATATATCATAAGAACTGTGCATAGTTGAATACACACAAAGGAATGATAAATCTATAAACGTGCCTCAGAGCAGTTCTTTTTGCAGAATTCCATTTATTATAGAAATAACAGAATACATTGCCAACCTGTAATTACCAACACCTTCTCCCCAAATTTAACAATTTTTTTAATGATTTAAATTTAGTTAACATCAATATCTTATAATGGATGTTCTCTTTGAAATTTCATTAGGAAAGTTCTTCAGTTCTTCTTTGCCTTATAGAAGCTTATGTTTCCATTGATCTCTGTTGTTTTTGTCTGAATAATAGATGGACATGTTAGAAGCTTCCAGCTAGAAATTCTGCTTCTGTGTAGGCCCCATTGAAACTAACTGCAAAAACTCCCACTGTTTTTCAGTAAGAGAAGAAATATCCTCCTTAGTGTCACAGGTAGCAACAACATGATGGATCAAATATCAGGGAAGTCTGTTTTGCTAGAATTCAGAAAAGAGCAGAAAAGCTCATTTTATCTGCCTAGGAGTTACCTGTAGCAGAGAAAAGATAATGTCAATGCATACATTTATGAGACATACTTACTTTCTCAACACTTATTATTTTAGGACAAAAATATTAATGACATTCAGTGAGTTTCCACATGTAAATAGTTATAAACAGAAGAATTTTAACTTAAACTATACATTTAAGGAATTTCTTTACTTATTGAGCTAGTCTGCTTGAAAATACATTATGTAACGTTCCAGAAAAGAAGAATACATATGAAACATAATAGATTTCTGACTTAATCATCTCCATCAAACCACCATCTAGCATACCATAGGTTATTCTCCAAAAATCTACACAGTAAAGTATTGGGGTGCACAGAAGCTCCTACTCTGAAATATTCCTGAGCACAAATTTTGCTTTATGTAAATTTTGCTGTATATATGTAGTTCCCACTGGCTTTTAACTAATTAGAAGTGAAAGGATAATTATATTAAAAAATGATCTTTTCATATTATTAATTGTCTTTTACGTATATAAATAGACCTAAGCAAAAGTGGTTGTGAAGTGATTAAGAATCACTTAAGAGAAGTGGTTTCTAAGTCATTGTTATGGCTTCACTTTGAAGGATAGTAGAGAAAAATTGGCATTGAAAGGATCATGGATAAAGAGTTTCCCATAACTAATTTGCTTAATTCTTCTCCAGACTAACACATCCTCTTAATTTTGTCTGGGGTGACATTAAAAAAAAAAAAAAAAAATCTGATTATTTTCACTTTTTTTTTTCCTCGTGTCCACATCTTAGCACTCATTTAATCTTTTAACTCATAAATTAATGTGAATGGATACCATATATTTGGATGCAACTAATGTAATATCATTCATGTAAGAATAAGGAATAACTATGAAAAAGCTCTAGAGATCCCAGTATTTAACTGTCAGCTTATTCTCCTGTTGTGAGCTGTGACTGAAACAGGAACCAAGGACAGAAGGAATACATTATTGAGTACGATCATATTGCCTCTATTTCTGATGCTTGAGGAATCATTTCTGAACTACTGACACGCAGTTCTGAAGATTTTATTTATTTCATTTCATTTCATTTCATTTCATTTCATTTCATTTCATTTCATTTCATTTCATTTCACTTTTAAGGGGAAGTTGAAAGAAGACCTCAGTGGTCCAGAAGAAAAAATCAGTAGAAAATGTGTTGCATTTAGAAACTGAAGAATCTTAATCCATTTATATCATCAAAGAAAAATATAAGGGGTGATTAGTCTACAGTTAGCTAGATAAGAAATGGAATTTTTCATGATATAGACCTCTTCAGTCTAACAGATACAGCTGTAATTGTAAGTCATTAAAGGTGCATAAACTGAGAACTCAGAGTAGAAATAACAAATTTTTTTTATTATAAGACAAATTCATCTCATTGTTTACCACACTTAAAATCTGGAATTAAAGTTTTCAGCTCAAATTTGGATGTTCTAACAGGTCTGTCACAGTTAAAACTGGAATTAATACAAGGAAATCATATGACTTATGATACATCAAGGAATTTTGGCAATCCTTCTCTCCAGTAGATAAGTGAATCATCAAAAATGTCATTATAGCACTGACAAAACTTTCTACTTTCCATTTAACAAAATGTATGCATTGTCTTCATAATGCCTGCTTCTGATTTCTGAATGCTTACTTTCAGGAATAACCAGTTGAGATCAATATGAATTAGAAAAAAACTTCATTAAGCCTTTCCTTTGTTTCTTTCTAAAAAATATGCTTTTGCCTGTCATTAATTACCATTTAATTTGGAACAATATTTCATCTATAATGGTACAAGATATGATCTGCCACTAACATGAAAATAAGAAATAACAAAAAAAAGGGCGAAAAAAAGACAGACAAAAAAAGGCCTCTGCTATAATTCAGAGAAGAAAATATAAGTGGTGCTGCACAGCTGTGTACACAGTTACACATTTATTTCAAATGTCTCACTTTTCAGTGCTGATAACACACTGGAATTGCTGTATCTGAGATCATAACAGCCTTCCAGGCCACAGAGTCTCAGTATTGGTAGTAACCTGCACAATAATAGAAATATTTTTTAAAAAAAGGATACAATGAAAAGTTATAGAAAATGTTGGTATTTTAGCAACTGGCCTGAGACACATTTTCCAGGAATTGTAGCTCCAAAGTGAATTCAGGACTGACTTGATCTGAGATAATATGCAATTGTTCTATGCCAGTATTGTAAGTCCAAAGGACCTGAGACTGCATTTGGAGAACAGCTTTATGTGTGTTCACTGTACAATTTGACTGGAAGTTCTGAATATTTAGCAGATAGATCCATGTACCATGTACAGTATCACTAAAAATGACAGTGTCTTCCCTTTAATAAAACTGAATATGATCAGACTATGATGTTCTCTTCTGAAGATTGCCAGAGAATAGTGTAGGACCCTCCTCCTTTTTTGCGCTTTATATTAAGTCACATTCTGCCAATTGCACTTGTGCATGTGTGCAAAGGCTTTCCTTTCACTATCAAACAGGACGAAAGCAAGACAGAATGGCAAAGTGGTTAAAAAAAAAATATCTTTAGTCCTTTCCAAAGAGAATGGATGAGCAGTGAAAAAGCATATCCTTACATAGATTAGGACAGGACAAGAAATACATAGATTAGTGACAGGACAAGAGGCAATGGGCACAACCTGAAACACAGAAGGTTCTGTCTGAACATGAGGAAACACTTTTCCACTGTGAAGATGACTGAGCATAGGTTTCCCAGAGAGATTGTGGAGTCTCCCTTCTCGGACATATTGAAAAGGCATCTGGACATGGTCCTGGGCAACCACCTGAGGGGGTGCTGCTTGAGCTGGGTGGATGGACCAGGTGACCTCCAGAGGTCATAGAATCATAGAATCGTTTAGGTTGGAAAGGACCTTTAAGATCATCAAGTCCAACCATTAACCTAGCACTGCCAAGTCCATCACTAAACCATGTCCCTAAGCACCACATCTACATGTCTTTTAAATACCTCTAGGGATCGGGACTCCACCACCTCTCTGGGCAGCCTGTTACAATGCTTGATAACCCTTTCCATGAAGAAATTTTTCCAAATATCCAATCTAAACCTCCCCTGGCATAACTTGAGGCCATTTCCTCTCGTCCAACCTTCCAACCTCGGCCATTTTGTGGTTCTGAGGTTACTGAGAGGTTAAAGGTTCTTTCTACATCTGGGAGAGAAGAGCAAAGTAACAAAGAGAAATTAAAGCCACTGTGTGATTATGGGTTTTCTTAAATATCACAGGATTAAAGATATTAAAAAATTAAAGAAATGTATCAAGTAGTTTAAATTTACTACTTTTCAGTATGAAATTGTATTATTACAAATTTAAATAGGGATTTTTGTTACTTGTAACAGACCCACAGGAATATCTAGTACTTGTCTCTGAACCTTAGAAGTAGAGGCAGGGAAAAGACCTCTGGAGTCATAGAATCACAGAATCATTTAGGTTGGAAAAGACCTTTAAGATCATCCAGTCCCATCATTAACCTAACATTATTAAGCCCACCACTAAACCAATTAAGGGTAGAGTAGCAATTGCGTGTTTCCTGGCTTGGTGGCTGGGTTATTCCCAATGAAAGTAAAAACTAGGAATCATTAAGGTTGGAAAGGATCTCTACGATCATCATTCCAACAATCAACCCAACACCACCATGTCCACTAAACCATATGCCAAGGTGCCACGTCTACCCGTTTTTTGAACACTTCCAGTGATGGTGACTCCACCACCTCTCTGAGCAGCCTGTTACAATACTTGACCACCCTTTCCAAGAAGAAATTATTCATAATATCTAACCTAAATGTCCCCTGGCGCAGCTTAAGCCCATTTCCTCTCAACCTATCACTAGCTACTTGGGAGAAGAGACCAACACCCACCTCACTACAACCTGCTTTCAGGTAGTTGTAGAGAGCGATAAGGTCTCCTCTCAGCCTCCTCTTCTCCAGGCTAAACAACCCCAGTTCCCTCAGCCACTCCTCATAAGGTCTGTGCTCCAGACCCTTCACCAGCTTCGTTGCCCTTCCATGTTGAAGAACTACATGAGGCTTAAAAAGAGGGAAAAAAAGCACACGTGAAGTACTTGGGTTATGTTTAGATTTGTGGACACGAGGTGATATAAAAAATATTGGTGGTCAATAGTCATATCAAAAATAATATCATCTGGGCTTACATGTTCATTGTCTGCTGAAAGTACATCAGCATGTGAAGGTGAATATGAAGAAACATCTGCACAGTGCACAAGCAAGTACAGGACACATTGATCATTCCCCGGTCTTCTTTCTCACATCTGCATAGACCTTTCTCCCACCCAGTTCCCTCCTTTGAATCTCTGGGGAATGTACCATCACCAAGGTCTGAAAAGGTGAACAATTGATTTTTTTCCTTCAAGCAATGAGCAGAGGGTGCAGCTACCTTTGGCTATGGCCTGCAATTGCTGTGTGGAGGAACTAATGCATTCTTTCCCCTACCACCACAAGTGAAAAAATGTTGCTGGCATTTTCTTTGGCAAGAATGTATGATGCTTCCAGGCCAAGCAATAATGTCCTTACAACACATAGTATCATCTTAGTTCAAATGCACATGGCAGTTTGTGAAGGAACAGCCTCTGGGGCATCTAGGAAAGGAAGAAGAAGTAAGTGTTCAAAAACATAATGTAATGGTGCTAGAGACCAATTCATTTACCAGTGGACTAATGGCTTGGGAGAGTCAGATTTTGTGAATCAAGTGCAGGCAGTATCCTCAACATCATATATCCTAAACACGAAGACAGAAGGTAACTCTGGGTTTGCTGAATGAATCAGGTTGCATGGGGTTTTTTTCTGCTTGTAAGTGACAATGTCTTTGATGCAGCTGAAAGATGTACCCTTCCCTCTTATTATAACAGGCAATGCCACTCCACTGATCATTCAACTGCAGTACTTGGCCAGCAGATTGATGGGGACCATCTTTCCCTGTTCTTGAATGGGGCGAGAAGAAATCCCATTGATTCTTACCTCTCACTACACATCAGCTGTACTATATCTGATTTTTCTAATATTCCTTTTCTTGCCATTCTTGCCACTAAAAAAAAAAAAAAAAAAAAAAGTTATTTTCTTCTCAAGTCCTTAGATTCATTTTCTTGCCTGCCTCATGCTTATCCATACTGTTAACAAGCTCTATGGCATAGCTCTATATTGTGCCAAATGGTTCTCACTGAGATACGTTCCCACATGTTTCAAGAGATAACACGGGCCAGAGAACACTTTTTCTTGCACTCTTCTGAGGGTTAATACCATTTAAGTCTTTGAACACAGTCTGTGCCATGCCTCCTGACCTCAGGACAAGTGTTTGTTCCCTGGCCTGTGTTATCAGCATTAGTATAACCAATGAATCTAAATCTTTCCATTCACATCTCATCTTTAAAACCCAGCTATTTTAAGTATAATGTCCAATGGGTAGCATCTTGTTTGTCTCCTTCCTTATCTGTTTTCACAAATTCTTCAGTTTATAGAGAGACAAATTAGAAATAAACCTTTAAATGCTTTAAGCAGACCTAGAAGTCTAAGCAAGGACAGATGACTGCAGCTTAAATGTCTAACATTTAAATTTGAAAATTCAGAAATTTTTTTTGTTATAATACCAAGACCTAGAGAATCATCATCATCATCAGATTTCTCCTATCTTCATTAATATATGATACCCAAAAGGGAAAGACCTCATGTTCTTTTTCCTCTATGATTCAAAATATTTTAATAAGGCTTTGCTTTCTGTTTTGCTGTATGGGCACTTAAGCATATTCAGCTTCAGAATTTTATATATTGCACTCCATGTGTAATCTCTTTTAATTTTCCTTTTGAACTTTCTGTTCTAAGTATTCATGGAAAAATTCATTAGCACTTTACTCTGATCTCCCCTCCATGCTTTTGATAGGTAAACCCACTCTCTCGAGCAGTATGACTACAAAATCTGCTGCCTCAGAGGTGTAGTTCCTGCATACAGTCAAGCAGCACCCTTGGGGAATGGTTAGTTGCCATGAGCAAATCATGTCCTTTAAGATACCCCTAATGATTGAGAGTAGTACTCACTGATCTTTCCTACTGGGATGTTTCCAGATTTTTTATTTTTCCTCAGCAGTCTAGTGTTGTAATGTATAGGCAGTAAAAGGAGACAGAAAATAAAAGTCCCTGTGAAAGGAACAAAAACATTTGTAGTCCTGCTGTGGTGAGAGGATAAAAGATCCTCAAGTACAAAAAGACAAGTGGTGAACCCTCGTCACACATCCAGCTACTGTCTCATTTTACTCTCCCCCAGATGCTTTTTAAAAATATTTCTTGGGGATTCAGTTGTAAACCAGAATTTATCTTGTGGAACAATGTGTCCATATGTTTTATTAAACAGCAAAAGCAAGGCAACTCAGAATGTGAAAATTCAGTCAACCAGAATTTTAAAGAGGGCTGAAAGCCAACCTCCAATGTTTGCACGCACAATTTTGTGAGGAGAAGTCACTGATGCACTTACATTAAAACTTCATGAATTTACACTTGGGTAGAAGAACAGCTACATTTTTAATATTTCAGCCAATTTATAGATATAATATTTTTGCAGCATTTCATAAGCATTTTGCCCAACTAAACACATAGAATATTTTAGTTTGCTAAAGTTAAGGATTCTGTGCATGGAATCCAGAATAAACTCATGATTTCAGCAACCCTCTCTCTTGTCAATAGCCTCCTAAGACTGCATTAAATAGTTCATGCACTAATTCATACTAATTCTCATTAACATATCACCCTTATTAAGACATTAATTATGCCTTTCACCATATAATAACCTGATGCAAAAGATACTATGCAAGGGAAATCAGTGAGTAAATCTAAGATGGAAACTTATCTGGAAGAGTGAAATTTTAAGGAGGAATATGAACATGACAGGGAACCAAATTAGGCTCCAGACTGTAGACATGTCAAATTAAACCTAATACAGGTTTAACAAGCAAGCCAAGTGTCAAAGGCCCTAGTATACACAGTGTATATATAAAGTGGGATTCAATTGCCTAGACATAAATACCAAGTGCTATTTCAGCTTTCTAAGTGCTTGAGATATCTACACAAGTCTGGCAGATACGGTACAAGATTAACAGCAGACACGCACTCTTCTGCTCAAGCACCTGAGGGCCAGATGGGACACACAAAATCATACAATGTTGCACCAATGCCTATGCTTAAGCAACTGAATCCACACCTAGACCTTCATTGAATACAATGGAAATTTAGAAACCTCTCTCACATACTAACTTTTAAATGTAGATGCCAAAATTTACATGTCTACAGTCTGGATCTGAATCCAGACTGGAACTTGGTTGCACAAACATTAGTGTCTAGGGTCATTTGATGTGATCAGTGGTATTTCACCCAGCTTTCAGGCAATACTACAGAAGGGTCAGGGTATTCCTTAAATCTTCAGTCATATCTGTCATTTCTGTATGCCTGACTTGAATACCCTAGAATCTCAATCTAGGAGGCTATGTTCTGGCATCTGCATTGTATGGTGTACTCCAGGGGTCAATACTGGGTCCAATCTTGTTTAACGTCTTCATAAATGATTTGGATGATCAGGCAGAGTTCACCCTCAGCAAGTTTACCGATGACACAAAACTGGGAGGAGTCGTTGATACTCAGAGAGTATCAGCTGTCACGCAGAGGGACCTCAACAGGCTGCAGAAATGGGCTGACAAGAACCACATGAAGTTCAACAAGGAGAAGTGCAGAGTCCTGCACCTAGGGAGAAACAACTTTGGCACCAGTATATGCTGGACACTGTCCAGGTGGAGAGCAGCTTGATACGAAAGGAACTGGCAGTACCAGTGGACAATAAGTTGAACATGTGCCAACTATGTGCCCTTGCCACAAAGGTTAATGGGCTGCATTAAGAGGAGTGTTGGCAGCAGGTCAAGGTAGGTGATCCTTCCCTTCTACTCAGCCCTGAAGAGGCCACAACTGGACTGCTGTGTCCAGTTCTGGGCTCCTCAATAGAAGAGAAACATGGACATGCTGGAGAGTCCAACAAAGGGTCACAAGGATGATGAAGGGACTGGAGCATCTCTCCTATGAGGAAAGGCTGAGAGTTGAGACTGTTCAGCCTAGCGAGGAGAAGGCTCAGGGGGAATATTATCAATGTATATAAATACCTTAAGAAAGGGTTCATAGAGGACAGAGCCAGGCTCTTTTCAGTAGTGACCAGTGACAGGACAAGAGGAAGTGGGCGCAACCTGAAACACAGAAGGTTCTGGCAGAACATCAGGAAACACTTTTTCACTATGAAGGTGACAGCATAGGTTGCCTAGGGATGTTGTGGAGTCTTGTTATATATATAAATATATTTATATAAAAATATTGGAGATATTTAAAAGTTGTCTGGATGTGATCCTGGGCAACCAGGGCCAACTGGCTGTGTCTCTGCTTGAGCAAGCTGTTTGGACCAGGTGACCTCCAGAGGTCCCTTCCAACCTCAGCCATTCTGTGATTTTGAGAATTACATCCAAAATATATTTCCAGCTTGGTATTGTATATCCATTTGCTAACTATTTTTCCATATTCAGATTTGATTTGCCACTGCTTGAAGATTAACAGAGATGTAACATGTAGGACATGTTCCAAATCTAATAAGGACATCAGCATCTAGAATCTAGGAATTACAGATTAAAACATAAAATATAAATCATGCCTAAGTTCTGAACAGAGAAACTGATTCCTAAAACTACATGTGGCATTTCATGCTGATTTTCTAACTTTTTTTTTTTCCTCTGGAAATACTGTTGTGCTTGACCTTAAAGAAAAAATTGATTAAACTTTACAAAAAATACAATGTACAGTTAGATTTTTTTTTTTTTTAGAGACTCATTAATATATAGGTAATACTGAAGAAAATAAATAATTTTATTTTACAAAAGGAAGATAAACAACATATTATATGATCAGTATCCAAATTTTACAGCTAATGTTTTTCTGACCTTGAGAAATAACATCATTTGTTACTATTAAGCTGCTGGCAGAAATATTTACATGGCAGCTTGCATTTTGCAGTTCCAGAAGAATGACTTGGAGCTCAGTATATATGTTCTTTTTCTACTTCACTGACAATTAATAGGTTAAAGAAGCTCTGACCTTATTTGGAAACCTCATGTATTAGATGCTATCACAGTAATCTTGCAGCCTTATGCAGGGTGAAAATGTGTTTCAAGTTCTGCTTAGATTTTCCTGTAAAACCACATATTGGAAGATTCCTTTTTCTTATATCACAAATGAATGCATTCATCTAATATCAACACTTACTCATGCACATTATTGATATAGTAAGAGAAATATTTTGCTACTGATAGCAATAAAACCTCTTTGATGTGTGTTTTCTTTTTTTCTTGGATGTTTTATGAATTCTTAAGTACTTCATTTATTATTTCAAAAGTACTTCACTAATTACTTCTACTCCTGGTGAAAGTCCTTAAGAATAACTGTATTTTATGAAAACCTAAGTTTTCCTCTTTTTGTTATGAGTTTCACTATGGATATGGGTTCATCTGATAGAATTCAGGACTACAGCTAGGACTAGGGCTGGGAAGAAAACCCATCACAATTACAATATCAAAACAATTTAATGTTAATGCATCTTGAAATGTACTTTCTTTTAATATTTTGAGAGTGGGAGTTAACTTTTAATTAGTTGATAACATCTCTTTACCTGTTGCTCCTATGTTTACTAGGAATAAAAGTCTTATTAACACAAGACTCCTGCTACTTTGTCTTTACCTGTTTTTCTATGTAAATTTAAGTTGTATGTGTTGATTATGGACATGTATGCTAGCTAGTACTTTAATTGTGTGGTAGTTTAAATACCAAGCCTAAACATGATTATATTATGAACTGAAATGTAAAGGATACATTAATGATCAGTTTGCATTCTTATCTATACTTTATCATCTTTTTTCTTTTCTTTTCTTGTTTCTTTCTGGTATGTGATTAATTTTGAGGACCTAGAAATGTCAAGACAAATCTCATCTTATCTCATCTTTCATGTGAAGAAAAGCTAAACATACAGATTAATACCACTGTTCAAAATCTCTCTTCTATGAAGATCAGACATTAGTCACACTTCCTTCCTCATGTTCTTTGTTCCACACTTGCCTTGATCTGTTCCTCAGGATCTAAGAAAAAACTGACAAACATTGGTTTGGGTTTTGGAGGTCCCCCAGATCGGTTCATAGATTTTGGAAGCAACGTTGCTAAGGCTGACACTGATAACCCTAGTGTTACAGCCAAGTCCAGCTGAGATCTGGGCCTTTCTAAGAAGATCTACCGGCACCTAAATAACATATGAACAGCATGATTTATTAGATTACACAGAGCAAATTTCTGCACTCAAGCCATATCTCCGGTGCTCTGTCCTTTATTGCCAAGTCATTAACTTTTCTCCCTTAGTTTCCTGTGAAGTTGAGATAAAATGCTAAGTACTTAATATTTGTGAAGTACAATATAAATGACAACAAGCACCAAAATTACACATTGCCCTGCACTGTAGCTGGTAGCCTGAGGATTTGAGTCATTCCTCTCTCTCTCTCTCTTAGAAAGCTATCTATTTCATTCTCTTGGAAATTTTAGGAAGTGCAAGCCAGGTAGAGGTATGTGCCTCATTGCCCTGTTCACAAGGAATCTAGCAGAACTGGAAGTTGTATTCATTATATTCTCTTTGTAAAAGAAACACAAAATACTAGTAAGACTTGCCAGGTCTGAACAAATCAGTGAATCTCTTCCACTGTCAGGCTGGCAGAACACATACTGGAGTGACTGTAAAGACAAAAATTTGACAGTGGCAGTGAACAATTATTCCTCAAGTCTTCTACAGTGTGTTCTAAAAAATTAGTATAATGGTCTGCTTAACAAATTGAGCCCTATGTATATAGTAGATTATCTTTTATGGGATCTAATATGTTTCAGCATCACCTTCTACAATCGTAGGAACTTTGATCTTGATGGAGTTACTCCTGATCTTTATCTGGGTAAATCAGAAGAGGATAAGTGCCAAGATACAGTGACCTTTTATGATAAAAAAGTAGAATGGTAGATATTATCTGGGAAAAAAAAAAAAAAGAAAGAAGTCTGACATTTAAAATTACTGGGTTTGGGGGGGGGTTAAATTTTGTTTTAATTTTGGAAACCCAGCATGAATACTAAAGAGCTGGTTTTAATATCCTCCAAGATACTTTTCCCTTGGGAATGATTTCAAAAAGCCTTAAATCTACATCCTGAGAGGAACATATGCTCAAGAAAGAAGTGTTATAAACCTCAGTCCATTCCCTATTATACCTATTAGAGTCAGCAACAAATAAGAGAAATACGTCTTTTCTATTCACAGAAAACATACTTTTTTTTTCCTCTCCAAAGGAAACTGTTGTGCTCATAAAGATGTCAAAAACTAAGAAGGTTATGCCTTGGCTTCTAGCTAGAACACTGTTAAGATTCAGACTCAACATATCACATCTCCAAAAAAGTGAAGTGATGAGATCCTGTATTTCAATTATTGAAGAAAAGTCAGTTTAAAAACCTTGAGAATGTTGGTGCAATGCAGAGAAATTAGAGTATTTGCTCTTCTACACTGAGCTTTTTACCATAAATAAAATATGATAAGCTCTTCTACAGGAAGACCATTGTACAGAACTCAACATACAGAAACATGTAGTGAGTTTTCTTGAATATCCAGTATGGTGTGAATTTGCCCCCATCTGCATCAATCAGCTGAAGGTTGTGAGTTAAGTTGCTTGGTAAAATTTGTTAAATGGTAAATATGTAAATGGTTTACTTTACAAATAATTTTAATGGTATCTGACCCTTTTCTGGACTGACCAAGTAGAATTTGCAGAATACATTTTCTTGTAATAATAACATTATCAAAATTCCTCAAATAATATTTCTTCTTTTTACAATTCTTGTTTTGATGAAACAATTTCATTATCTCTTCACAGTGTAGTACAAAAAGCATAACTAGAAGTCACCCATGAATTAGTATAGCTTACATCATAGATGTATAGAATCCCAAACACAGGATTTACTGATCAATAACTGAAACGAAGAAAACTATGACATGCAGAAATTCTCAAATTTGTGTACAAGTAATTCCTCCCATATTACAGGAAACTTAGAAAAAAAAACATTAAAAAATCCTGTTTCTGATCCTTTTATTTAAGTATTGGATGCAGCAAGAGTAAAATAGATATACCTGAAGTTCATAGAATGATAGAACAGTTGAGTTTGGAAGGGATGTTTGGAGACTGCCCAGCTGTTGTGGTTTAGTCCCTGTTGGCAACCAAGCACCACGTAGCCGCCTGCTGAACCTTCCTCCTGTGGTGGGATGGGGGAGAGAATCTGAAGGGCAAAAGTAAGAAAACTTGTGGGTTGAGATAGGAACAGGTTAATAATTGAAATGAAATAAGTTAGTAATAGTAATAGCAATAGCAATAGCAATAGCAATAGCAATAGCAATAGCAATAGCAATAGCAATAGCAATGAAAAGGAGAACAAGAAGAGAGAGAGAAACAAAACCCAGGGGAAAAAAAAAGTGATGAAACTGTTCACCACCCACCAAACAATGCCCTGCCAGTCCCTGAACAGTGATCGCTGCCCCCAGCCAACTCCCCCCAGTTTATACACTGAGCGTGATGTCATATGGTATGGAATAGCCCTTTGGTCAGTTTGGATCAACTATCCTGGCTGTGCCCCCTCCCAGTTTGTTGTGCTCCTGGCAGAGCATGGGAAGCTGAAAAGTCCTTGACTAGCGTAAGCAGTACTTAGCAACAACTAAAACATCAGTGTGTTATCAACATTCTTCTCATCCTAAATCCAAAACACAGCACTATGCCAGCTACTAGGAAGAAAATTAGCTCTATCCCAGCCAAAACCAGGACAGTATCCACCCCCTATTCTATACTCTCTACATCAGGCCCAGGTCCTACACTTTCCAATACATTCCAATTAATCACCGCCACTTTTCCTGTCTTTTGATATATACACAGAAATATCATTCCCTTAGTCTGTGGGCCATCCCTCTAAAATGTCCATTGAGTTCATTTAGTCCATGCCTTTGGGCTCCATCTGTCATAACAGTCTTTCAGGACAGGAGAGATGATGTGTCATATTGGATTGTTGCATGTTGAAGCCAGTTCTGGTTCCACCACCACTGTATTTTGCTTGGTTTCATCAAAGTTCATTCTTTGTTAATCTGGGTGATTCTTACTGTGATATCATTGATATGCATATAGCAAACATAAGATAGATGACATACAGTATTATATACCAATTAACATCATACCATTCAGTTCATTAGTTATTTTCACCTAAAATCAAATTGCCGTGAGGTACACATCAGGCTTCCCTATCTTCCCACATCACCCACCAAGTGCACCCAGGTCCTTGAGCAAAAGCAATCCAGCAAATGGGTTTGCCTTTGTCTGAGGCGGGAGTAATCCAGAGTGTCTTCCCCAGCATATTTCTTATGTGCGCTACAGGGACTTTATCCCCTTCTACAGTACATAAAGGTTTTGACTGGGCAAGGCCAGCTCGATTGGCAGATCCCCTGGTGTTGACTAACCAGGTAGCCTTTGCTAAATGTGTATCCCAATGTTCAAATGTCCTACAACCCATTGCTTTTTTTTTAGTAGTTTTAACAGCCCATTTTATGGTTTGATTTTCCCAGAGGCTGATGCATGACAAGGGATGTGATATACCCACTCAATGCCGTGCTCTTTGGCCCAGATGTCTATGAGGTTGTTTTGGAAATGAGTCCCATTGTCTGATGCAATTCTTTCTGGGGTGCCATGTCACCATAAGACTTGCTTTCCAAGGCCCAGGATGGTGTTCTTGGTGGTAGCATGGGGCACAGGGTGTGTTTCCAGCCATCCGGTGATTACTTCCACAATTGTAAGCACATGGTGCTTGCCTTGATGGGTTTGTGGGAGTGTGATATAATCAGTCTGCCAGGCCTACTCATATTTATATTTCAGCTATCATCCTCCATACCACAGAGGTTTTAACAGCTTGGCTTGCTTAATTGCAGCACGTTTCACACTCATGGATAACCTGTGCAATAGTGTCAATGGGTACGTCCACCTCTCAATCACGAGCCCATCTATATGTTGCATCTCTTCCTTGATGGCCTGAGGTGTCATGGGCCCACCGAGCTATAAATAATTCACTCTTATGTTGCCAGTCCAGATCCACCTGAGCCACTTCAACCTTAGCAGCGTGATCGACCTGCTGGTTGTTTTGATGTTCTTCAGTGGCCTAACTTGGGTATGTGACCATCTACGTGACGTACTTTTACAACCAGGTTCTCTAGCTGGGCAGCAATATCTTGCCATAATGCATCAGCCCAGATGTGTTTATTTCTGCATTGCTAGCTGCTCTTCTTCCATTGCTGCAACCACCCCCACAAGGCATTTGCCACCATTCATGAGTCAGTATAGAGATAAAGGACTCTTTTCTCATTCAGCAATTTCAAAAGCTAGCTGGATGGCCTTTATTTATGCAAATTGGCTCAATTCCCCTTCTCCTTCAGCACTTTCTACAACTCGCCATGTAGGGGTCCATACAGCAGCTTTCCATATCCGGTGTTTTCCTGAAATACAACAGCATCCATCAGTGAAAAGAGTATATTGCTTCTCATTTTCTGGCAGCTTATTACACAGTGGAGTCTCCTCAGCATGCATCACCTCCTCCTCTGGTGATAGTCCAAAATCTTTACCTTCTGGGCAGCCCATGATCACTTCCAAGATTCCTGGGTGACTGGGGTTTGCTACATGAGCTCATTGCGTGATCAGTGTAACCCACTTACTCCACGTAGCATCAGTTGCATGATGTGTAGAGGGGACCCTCCCTTTGAACATCCAGCCTAGCACCAGCAGTCAGGGTGTCAGCAGGAGCTGTGCTTCAGTACCAACCACTTCCAAAGCACCTTGAACCCCTTCATATGCTGCCAGTATCTTTCCCTCAGTTGGAGTATAGTGGGCTTTGGATCCTCTGTATCCCCGACTCCAAAACCCTAGGGGTCGACCTCAAGTCTCCCGTGGTGCTTTCTGCCAGAGGCTCCAGGTAGGGCCATTCTCCCCGGCTGCGGTGTAGAGCACATTTTTTACATCTTGCCCTGCCCAGACTGGTCCAAGGGCTACTGCATGAACTATCTCCCCTTTAATTTGTTCAAAGGCTTGTTGTTGCTCAGGGACCTATTTGAAATCATTCTTCTTCTGGGTAACCCGGTAAAGAGGGCTTACAATCAGACTGTAATTTGTAACATGCATTCTCTAAAAAGCCACAACACCTGAGAAAGCTTATGTTTCCTGTTTGCCAGTTCGTGGAGACATAGCTGTTATTTTGTTGATCGCATCCACTGGGATCTAATGACGTCCATCTTGCCATGTCACCGAGGTGAAGGGCTCCGGGGCACCCTTGCTGAGGCGTCAGAAAGCGCAGGGTGAGAGCGGGCAGCCCAGCCCCCCGCCTCGAGTGGGGAAGAATGGGAAAGGGTGAGCTGCTGACATGGGGCAGCTCTGACGCAGCGTGGGCAGGGATGGGAGTGACGGTGGCCAAACCCCCACCTATAAAAGCAGCCCCAGGGAGTGCGAGCGACCAGGAATGATGGTGACCAGGGCGTGGGCATCAGAAGGGCGTGGCACGGCAGTTGGCGCGGTCAGGGCGCGCGGGGAAGGCCGAGTGCCCCCGCTCCTAGCTCCAAAGGGAAACTCAGGCAGTGGTCATCGCCCTCCCAGGAGAACACCTGGCAGCCATGGTCACCACCCGCCCGAAAGCCTCCGCCAGAAGGAACATGGTGACCCAGACGGAGCTCCCGCACAAACACGCAGCCGTCCAGGTCGCCGGCTGTAGGGAGTGCCTGAGCCTGTCGCTCGTACCGCAGGGCAGCGGAGACAGCAAATGTCTTCGGTGTGAGCAGGGAGATGATCTGCTCAGCCTGGTGGCAGAGCTGAAGGAGGAGGTGGGAAGGCTGAGGAGTGTCAGGGAGTGCGAGAGGGAGACAGACTGGTGGGGCCGCACCCGACCGTCCCTGGGGCCAGGGCAGCAGGCGGAGGCCCCACAAGGAGCGGAGGATCCCCTGCCCTCTTGCCGGCAAGCAGAAGGAGGGGATCCAAGAGATGGGGGGGAATGGAAACAGGTCCCTGCCCGGGGAGGCAGGCGAATCCCCTCCCGGCCTCCCTCACCTTCCCAGCTGCCCCTACACAACAGATACGGGGCTCTGGGAGCTGAGGGCCAGGCAAGCCGGGAGGGAGGTGAAGGCGAAGGTCCAGCCAGGGGGTGCCGAGGGTCAGTCAGTCACCCCCACGGATTACGACTGCCCCTGTTAAGAAACCAAGGAGGGTAACTGTGGTGGGAGATTCCCTCCTGCGGGGAACTGAGGGCCCGATCTGCCGCCCGGACCCATCCCACAGGGAAGTCTGCTGCCTCCCTGGGGCCCGGGTTAGGGACATTACTAGGAAACTCCCCGACCTCGTGAGGCCCTCCGATTATTACCCGTTGCTTGTTGTACAGGTAGGCAGTGATGAGATTACAGAGAGAAGTCCTAAAGCAATGAAGAGGGACTTCAGGGCACTGGGGCGATTGGTCACAGGATCGGGAGCGCAGGTAGTGTTTTCCTCAATCCCGTCAGTGGCAATTAAGAGTGCTGAAAGGAATGGGAAAACTCACCTGATTAACAGGTGGCTCAGAGGCTGGTGCCATCAGTGGAATTTTGGGGTTTTTGATCATGGGGAGGTTTACACAGCACCGGGCCTGCTGGCGGCTGATGGAGATCAGCTGTCTCCAAAGGGGAAAAGGATTCTTGCCCATGAGTTGGCGGGACTCATTGAGAGGGCTTTAAACTAGGTTTGAAGAGGGAAGGGGATATAAATGGGCCCACTAGTGAGGAGCCCAGGGGCAGCATGGCAACATTGGGGGCGAAATTGATAGCCCAGCTCAAGTGCATCTACACCAATGCATGTAGCATGGGCAACAAACAGGAGGAGCTGGAAGCCCTTGTGCAGCAGGATGGCTATGACATAGTCGCCATCACAGAAACGTGGTGGGACGACTCTCATGGCTGGGGTGCTGCACTGGATGGCTATAAGCTCTTCAGAAGGGACAGGCAGGGAAGGAGAAGCAGTGGGGTGGCTCTGTATGTTAGGGAGTGTTTTGACTGTATAGAGCTTGACAGTGGTGATGACAAGTCGAGTGCTTATGGGTAAGGATGAGGGGGAAGGCCAGCAAGGTGGATGTCCTGTTGGGAGTCTGCTATAGACCACCCAACCAGGATGTAGAGGTAGATGAGGCATTCTATAAGCAGCTGGTAGAAGTCTCGCAATCACTAGCCCTTGTTCTCGTGGGGGACTTCAACTTGCTGGACATCTGCTGGAATTACAACACAGCAGAGAGGCAACAGTCTTGGAAGTTCCTAGAGTGTGTGGAGGATAACTTTCTGACACAGCTGGTAAGTAAGCCTACCAGGGGAGGTGCCTCGTTTGACCTGCTGTTTACTAACAGAGAAGAGCTTGTGGGAGATGTCGTAGTCGGAGGCCGTCTTGGGCTTAGCGACCAAGATATGATAGAGTTCTCAATTCTGGGCGATGCTGAGCAGAGGGGCAGCAAAACTGTTACCATGGACTTCTGGAGGGCAGACTTTGGCCTCTTCAGGACCCTGGTTGGGAAAGTCCCTTGGGAGGCAGTCCTGAAAGGCAAAGGGGTCCAGGAAGGCTGGGCCTTCTTCAAGAAGGAAGTCTTAGGGGCGCAGGAGCGGGCTGTCCCTGCGTGCCGTAAGACCAACTGGCGGGGAAAACGACCGGCCTGGCTGAATAGGGAGCTTTTGCGGGGACTCAGGGAAAAAGGGAGAGTCTACTGCCTTTGGAAGAAGGGGCAGGCAACTCAGGAGGAGTACAGGGATCTTGTTAGGTCCTGCAGGGAGGAAATTAGAAAAGCAAAAGCCCAGCAAGAAGTTAATCTGGCCACTGTTGTAAAAGATAATAAAAAATGCTTTTATAAGTACATCAGCAATAAAAGGAGAGCCAAGGAGGATCTCCATCCCTTGCTGGGTGTGGGGGGGAACATTGTCACCGAGGACAAGGAAAAGGCTGAGGTATTTAAAACCTTCTTTGCCTCTGTGTTTAACAGCCAGACCAGTCATCCCCAGGGTACTCAGGCCTCTGAGCTAGAGGATAGGGATTGGGACCAGAATGGAGCCCTCATAGTCCAGGAGGAAGCAGTTAATGACCTGCTATGCCACCTGGATGCTCACAAGTCTATGGGGCCAGATAGGATCCACCCGAGAGTACTGAGGGAGCTGGCGGAGGAGCTTGCCAAGGCACTTTCCATCATCTATCAGCAGTCCTGGTTAACAGGGGAGGTCCCTGATGATTGGAGGCTTGCCAACGTGACGCCCATCTATAAGAAGGGCCGGAAGGAGGACCCGGGGAACTACAGGCCTGTCAGCCTGACCTCGGTGCCGGGGAAGATTATGGAGAGGTTCATCTTGAGTGAACTCAACAGGCAAGTGCAGTTCAACCACGGGATCAGGCCCAGCCAGCATGGGTTCACAAAAGGCAGGTCCTGCTTGACCAACCTGATCTCCTTTTATGACCTGGTGACCCGCCTGGTAGATGATGGAAAGTCTGTGGATGTCATTTACCTGGACTTTAGCAAAGCTTTTGACACCGTCTCCCATAATATTCTCCTTGGGAAGCTGGCAGCTCATGGCTTGGATGGGCATAGTCTTTGCTGGGTAAAAAACTGGTTGGGTGGCTGAGCCCAGAGAGTAGTGGTAGATGGAGTTAAGTCCAGTTGGCAGCCGGTCATGAGCGGTGTTCCCCAGGGCTCTGTTTTGGGGCCAGCCTTGTTTAATATCTTTATCGATGATCTGGATGAGGGGATTGAGTGCACCCTCAGTAAGTTTGCAGACGACAACAAACTGGGTGGGAGTGTCGATCTGCTGGAGGGTAGGATGGCCCTGCAGAGGGACCTGGACAGGCTGGACTGATGGGCCGTGGCCAACTGTATGGGGTTTAACAAGGCCAAGTGCCGGGTCCTGCACATGGGTCACAACAACCCCGTGCAGCGCTACAGGCTGGGGGAAGAGTGGCTGGAAAGCTGCCTGGCCAAAAAGGATCTGGGGCTGCTGTTTGACAGCCATCTGAACATGAGCCAGCAGTGTGCCCAGGTGGCCAAGAAGGCCAACAGCATCCTGGCTTGGATCAGGAATAGTGCGGCCAGCAGGAGTAGGGAGGTGATTGTCCACCTGTACTCGGTGCTGGCGAGGCTGCACCTGGAATACTATGTCCAGTTTTGGGCCCCTCACTACAAGAAAGACATTGAGGTGCTGGAGCGTGTTCAGAGAAGGGCAACAAGGCTGGTGAAGGGTCTAGAGCACAGGCCTTATGAGGAGTGTCTGAGGGAGCTGGGGTTGTTTAGCCTGGAGAAGAGGAGGCTGAGGGGAGACCTTATTGCTCTCTACAACTACCTGAAAGGAGGTTGTAGTGAGGTGGGTGTTGGTCTCTTCTCCCACGTAGTTAGCGATAGGACAAGAGGAAATGGGCTCAAGCTGCACCAAGGGAGTTTTAGGTTGGAAATTAGGAAAAATTCCTTCATGGAGAGGGTAGTCAAGCATTGGAAGAGGCTGCCCAGAGAGGTGGTGGAGTCCCCATCCCTGGAAGTGTTCAAAAACCGGGTAGATGTGGCACTTTGGGACATTGTTTAGTCTAGTCTACCCTTGATTGGCTTAGAGTAGACTTGGTAGTGTAGGTTAATGGTTGGACTGGATGATCTTAAAGGTCTTTTCCAACCTAAACAATTCTATGATTCTATGATTTTATTCCTAAGAACTGGGTCTCCTGTGAAGGTCCCTTGACCTTAGCTCTGTTTTATGGCAAAACCAGCTTTCAGAAGGATTTGGACTATTTTCTTCCCTTTCTCAAAAACTTCTTCTTCTGTGTTGCCCCATACGATGATGTCATCAATGTATCACAGGTGTTCCAGAGCTTCACCCTGTTCCAGTGCAGTCTGGATCAGTACATGGCAAATGGTAGGTGCGTGTTTCCACCCCTGGGGCAGTGGATTACAGGTGTACTGGGCACCCCTCCAAGTAAAAGCAAACTGGGTCCTGCTCTCTGCTGCTAAAGAGACTGACAAAAAACACATTAGCGATGTCAGTTGTGGCATACCACTTGGCTGCCTTTGACTCCAGTTCATATTGAAGTTCTAGCATGTCCGGCACAGCAGCACTCAGTGGTGGCGTGACTTCTTTCAGGCCACGATAGTCCACTGTTAGTCTCCACTCCCCATTAGACTTTCGCACTGGCCATATGGGACTGTTAAAGGGTGAGTGAGTCTTGCTGATCACTCCTTGTCTTTCCAGTCAACAAATCAGTTTATGGACGGGAATCAGGGAGTCTCCGTTGGTGCGATACTGCCGCCGGTGCGCTGTTGTGGTAGCGAACGGTACCTGTTGTTCTTTGACCCTCAGCAACCCCACAACAGAAGGGTCCTCCAAAAGACTGGGCAGGGTTGACAGCTGTTTAATTTCCTCTGTCTCCAAGGCAGCTATACCAAAAGCCCACTGGTACCCTTTTGGGTCCTTGAAATACCCTCTCCTGAGGTAGTCTATGCCAAGGATGCATGGAGCCTCTGGGCCAGTCACAATGGGGTGCTTCTGCCACTCATTCCTGGTTAGGCTCACTTCAGCTTCCAATACAGTTAGCTGTTGGGATCTCCCTGTCACTCCAGAAATACAGATGGGTTCTGCCCCTTTTAACTTGATGGCATTAGGGTACACTGTGCACCGGTGTCCACTAGAGCCTTGTACTCCTGTGGGTCTGACGTTCCAGGCCATCGAATCCACACAGTCCAATAAACCTGATTGTCCTTTTCCTCCACCTGGCTGGAGGCAGGGCCCCTCTAGTCCTGGTCATAGTATTTGTTATTCAGTTCTTGTAAATACGAGTCAGGAGTTCCTTCATGAAAATCAGGAGTAAGATCAGCCCTTCTGTTCTGTCTGATGAACTTCCCACTGGAAACTGGAGCAGCAATTTTCCTGGAAGAACCCCCTTGTGTCACTGTTTTCTCTTGCAACTCATGTACCCATACCTCTAGGGCGAAGGTAGGTTTTCCATCCCACTTCCTCATGTCCTCTCCATGGTCACACAAGTAAAACCACAGTGTGGCACATGGTGTATACCCTCTGTATCCTCTCTCTTGAGCTGATTGCTGACTCCTAGTAGCTGAGCTACTGGTCTGTATAGGTGGAGAGTAGGACCTATTCTCTTTGAGTTGCTCAACCTGCTGGGACAGTTTCTCTACAGCCAAGATGAGGGAGGAAGAGATAATGTCTTCATATTCCCGGAGTTGGCTAGCCACTTCATCCACCATTGGTGCCTCTTCATCTTTCCAGGTCAGTATTGCCAATGAGTTGGCACACGATGCTGGTGCACTCCCTACAAACTTCCACCACATGGGTCATGTACACTGGACTTCATCTGGATCTTTGGGTAACTGCTCGTTGTTCAGGTCATTATAGATCACCTCCAGCATGCCTAATTCCCTCAGGTACTGGATACCTTTCTCTATGGTAGTCCATTTACCTGGGCAATATATAACATCTTCCTTGAAGGGATACATTTCCTTCACGCCTGACAGGAGTTGTCTCCAGAGGCTGAGGGTTTGTGCCCCTTTTCCAACTGTTTAGTCAATGACCCCTTCCCTAGAAAGGGATCCCAGCTGCTTGGCCTCCCTACCCTCTAATTCCAGGCTACTGGCCCCTTTATCCCAGCATCAGTGCAGCCAGGTAACAATGTGCTTACCTGGATGGTGGCTGACATCTTTTCGCATATCTTGCAGCTCACTCAAGGGTAAGTATCAGGTGGTTTCCATCTCATTTACAAGTTCTTCTTCCTCCTCCTTCTCTCCTTGTGATGGCTCTGTTCATCATTCCTTCCTAGATGAGCTGACTTTCACTTCCAAGATTTCTTCTTGTGTATAGGGGCGACTGATACCAACACGGGTTCACTCCCTGGAGTAGCCGCTATTCCTGACACGGGGGTTGGCGTAGCTTCAGTGCCTGTTGTGGGGGTTGGAGTAGCTGCAGTGCCTGTCGTGGGGGTTGGAGTAGCTGCAGTGTCTGTGGCCGGTGTTAGAGTAGCTGCAGTGCCTGTGGCTGGGGTTTGAGTAGTGCCAGTACCTGTCATTTTGTTGTTAGACTCAGAGACCTTCTCATCTCTTTGATGGTACTGTGTTGAACAGGGCCCAGGCATGGGCCAGTATCCAGAACATTGCAGTGATTTGTGCCTCTCTGGAGTTGCCAGGGTGACTGCATACCTTTTCCAAATATTCTACTAATTTTGGGGGATTCTGCACTTGTTCAGGGGTGAAGTTCCAAAACACTGGAGGTGCCCACTGTCCTAGGTGTTTGCCCATGCTATCCCACAGACCCTGCCACTCATAACTCTCCAGCCTTGGGGTAGATCTCTGGATGATATTCTTAAATTGATTATTAACCTTCATCAAAACCAAAACAATATTCCCAAGAAATACCAATAGAAGTATCTTAACTATCCAAGGATATTCAAAATACTGAAAAGCTATTGTAATGAAGGAGGAAACATCATAGAATAACACAGTGAAGGTGCCATTCTGTATTTCCTCCTTAAAAATCCTCTCAGAGAAAGAAGTATAATTGCTAATTGTCTCCATGAGGTGGTACTGGAACTACAGTAATCACTTCAGTACAAGGCTTAAATACCAGATAAAGCTCAAGGCCAGTGTTTTAATAACAAATTTCCCAGGCAAACCATCACTAATTACTGCAGAGCACAGCACACTGCAAAAACCAAAAATCTTTAACACGTACACCAAAAAGAAGAGTGTGGTGCAGCTCAGCTAAACTAAGATTGAGAACAGATGAATCAATATCATGACCTACAACTATTAACAGTTACAAATTCCTCAATAAGCTCTGGCTAATCTGTTATTATCTCAAACCCTTCACGCCCCATGTTGAGTGCCAAAAAGGACTGTTGTGGTTTAGCCCTTGTCAGCAACCAAGCACCACAAAGCTGCTCGCTCATGCTCCTCTGGTCAGTGGGATGGGGAAAGAATCAGAAGGGCAAAAGTAAGAAAACTCATGGGTTGAGAAAAAAAAGTTTACTAATTAAAATAAAATAATAATAATAAAAAATAGTAATAATAATAGTAGTACTAATAAAAAATGTAATGAAAAAGAGAACAATGAGACAGAGAGAAACAAACCCCAGGGGAAAAAAAAAAAAAACCAAGGGATGAAACCACTCACCCCACACCAAAAAATTTCTAGCCAGTCCCTGAGCAGCGATTGCTGCTCCCCAGCCAGCTCCCCCCAGTTTATATACTGAGCATGACATCATATGGTATGGAATATCCCTTTGGTCAGTTTGGGTCACCTGTCTTAGCTGTGCCCCCTCCCAGCTTCTTGTGCACCTGGCAGAGCACAGGAAGATGAAAAGTCCTTGACTAGTGTAAGCACTTGTCATGGTCTAACCCCAGCCAGCAATTAAACACCTGCAGCCACCCGCTCACTCCCCCTGCCCTGGTGCGACAGGGGAGAGAATCAGAGGAGTAAGAGTGAGAAAACTCCTGCATTGAGGTAAGAACAGTTTAATAATTGAAATAAAATAAAGTAAAATAGACATAACAACAACAATATAATAATAATAGAAATAATAATATACAGAGTAAGTGATGCACAATGCAATTGCTCACTACACACCAACCGATACCCAGACAGTTCCCAAGCAGCGATTGCTGCCCCCAGACAACTCCCCACAACTTATATACTGAGCATGATGTCATATGTTATGGAATAGCCCTTTGGTCAGTTTGGATCAGCTATTCTGGCTGTGCCCCCTCCCAGTTTGTTGTGCTCCTGGCAGAGCATGGGAAGCTGAAAAGTCCTTGACTAGCATAAGCAGTACTCAGCAACAACTAAAACATCAGTGTGTTATCAACATTCTTCTCATACTACATCCAAAAGACAGCACTACGCCAGCTACTAGGAAGAAAATTAACTCTATCCCAGCTGATAACAGGACAAACCATTAAATGTGCAGAACCCCCAACAATATTCAGCTGCACACACAGAGACGCCTAAATGCCACTTAAAGCAATGTATAACATCTCAGTCATGTATACATAGATGGCTGCTATGACATGGATATGAAAGTTCTGTGCCGTTCTGGAGTAAAGGATCAAAGTCAGGCCCTATACAGTATTTAAATCACCTGTCCAGGACACACACAAGTGACTAAAGACAAGACTGGCTGTGGAACCACATTGACAATGTTCCATTGCACCTAAAAGAATACTAAATATGTGATTTAATTTTCTAATATAATCAGATCATGACATTTGTGCTGCTAACCTACTAGTCTATGACATGCACAGTTGTCATGGATCCTGCAATTTACTTGTCTGCTCCATGTAGATGTCTCTGACAATATAAGGGATCTCAAATGAAAGTATATGTGTGTCGTGGTTTAGCCCCAGCCAGCAACTAAGCACCACGCAGCCGCTCGCTCGCTCCCCCTACCCCAATGGGATGGGGGAGAGAATCAGAGGACTAAGAGTGAGAAAAACTCCTGGGTTGAGATAAGAACAGTTTAATAATTGAAATAAAGTCAAATAGTAATGATAATAATAACAATATAATAATTATAATAATAATAGCAATATCCAAAGCAAGTGATGCACAATGCAATTGCTCACCACCCGCCGACCGATACCCAGACAGTTCCCAAGCAGCCATCGCTGCTCCCTGGCCACCCCCCCCGCAGTTTATATACTGAGCATGACGTCATATGGTATGGAATAGCCCTTTGGTCAGTTTGGATCAACTCTTCTGGCTGTGCCCCCTCCCAGTTTCTTGTGCACCTGGCAGAGCATGGGAAGCTGAAAAAGTCCTTGACTAGCATAAGCAGTACTCAGCAACAACTAAAACATCAGTGTGTTATCAGCATTCTTCTCATACTAAATCCAAAACACAGCACTATGCCTGCTGCTAGGAAGAAAATTAACTCTATCCCAGCTGAAACCAGGACAATGTGTGTGTCTAGACTACTGAATCAAGCCTAAATTTTGGTCTACCATCTGGAGCTGTCCATATTCCTACAAATGTTTTGCTGCCTCAGCAATCTATAGAAATGTGAGGAAAAGAATTAAGTGCCAACACTGTTGATCCTTCTATTAGCTAAACTGAATGCTGCTGTTACTCCTGGAGATCGTGAAATTATTTCCCTTAATTAAAATGAGAAGCACTTTGAACAACAACATTGTTAGTACTAGCTGACAGTAAATCTTTTTCTCTTTAAAATGAAAATGTGGTGCTGCTATGCCTGGCCACCTAGTAGCTGGCCATTTAATTTGCTGACCAGAAGTGGATTTAAAAGCCTATATTTATGTACCCAACCTAATAAATGTATATCTATGACCCCCTGACCATTCATGAGGAGTAAGTGACACACCTAGTAATGAAATTGAGGATTCTGACATTCCTTTCCATTTGCTAGAATTAAACTACAACAATACCCTTAGGAAAAGGTTTAATAGTTGTTGTGCTTCATCCTTGCACTCTTCTAGGCAGAATTATTAATGTATCATAAATGATTGGGATTGGTCTTATAATTTTTTAGATAGCAACTTCCAGAGGAAATTTAAAACAGCTATAAGAACGAGTAAAGTTTTTTGCTAATGTGTTCAGCCTTAAGGAAGTCTTGCTTTTATCCCTCCAGAAAAAGAACTTTTTTCAATAATGCTGTTAGAAGATTTGCAAATGATAGCCGCCTTAGATAAAAACAGAAGTAAAAGTATTCTCCTTTCATCCATAGCTATTACCCCCTCTCCCATATGACTACTTTTATTAATAGAATTTTGAGGAAAATGACAAGATGTGTAGTTAATTCAACTTAATATTTTCTGATTTCTCTGCTAGACATAATAGAAGTCTTAACAGATCAAAATATAAACTTATTTATTGTATTTAAGGCCAGGTGTAATGAATTCCATCATCTTGTTTAACATTCTGAATACCAGAAATTTAGAATTGTATCCACTGTATTCTGTCACAAGCTCATTAATACATAGTAGTGATTGGTGAGAGATGGAAGTTGACTATCATTAAGAAAAATCTATAAACTAGTTTTTAATTTCTACATAAGTTAAACAAAATGTAAATGCAACTTGCAACAGTACATTGGTTTTCAACATCATGTCAAATTGTCTTAGAGATCAAAAGGTCATTCCATTTAAGCAATGTGCAAATGCTTGAGTTTTAGAAACTTGAGCAATGGGTACTTTTTGATATTTCTTTAATAATTTAATCAAGTGCAATTACTTGCAGAGTTGATTGCAATATTGTGAAGAATCTACTGAGCATATAACTTCACAAGATTAAGTAAAATAGGATTTTTGAATGATATAGAAAACAATAAGGATGAGCTGCAGGGAAGGAAAAATCATTAATCCATGGATACTTCAGAAAATGTTAGCTTTCTTTGAGATTTCTGTGTTCCACTTATGGAACAGGTGGTGAATGTGCTATGTAACTGCCAAAAGAGAAAAAACACTGGACAATGTAAAACTGATGAGAAGCCTACAGGTGAAATCTTGTCCTCTTTGAAGTCAGTAGAGCCAGGATTTTAACTCATAAAGCTATTCAGATTACTTAGAAATTGAACTTCCATGGACGTTCTTATGAGACCAGGTTGCGAAAATGAAAGTGTGAATCCTATTCTCAAAAGCCTTGTAACAATTAAGCTGTTTTATTTGTGCAGAGAATTCTGACAAAGTACCCATAAAAAAAAATCTGTTGAATAGCTGGTTTGATGATTACCAAGATGCTTGTTAGTTTCCAAGAGTAGAACATACTTTAATATTATCCAGAAAAACAAAAAAACAAACAAAAACCCCACCAAGTTCTGTAAAAGAATGTCCTCTTTTTATCATATTAAAAATATATATAAACCTTGAGACATGCATGGATTTTAAATATTTCACAGTCATAAGGCTATTATAAAAGTTTCAGATTTTTCTAATTTAGTTTATTAAAAAATGTATGTTAGAGAGAATAGCAATAAATTAAAACAATTTGAAAACTTTTTTTCTAGAAAATAGTTGGTTCATTGTTATATTAATCTTCAGAATTTATATTAAAAAATTTTGGGTTTAAGCACCATTTTGTGAAATTGGTAGTGTCAGTGTTTAACTGGTTTCCATCACATAAAGAGATTACTAAGACACAAATAAAATGTTAAAAGTACAATATAATCTACTCTTCTTGTTGTATTGGGTTTGTGTGGCAACATTTTTGTAGTGGGGGGAGTTACAGGGGTGGCTTCTGTAAGTAGCTGCTGGAAGTTTCTCCTATGTCCAATAGAGCCAATGCCAGCGAGCTGCAAGATGGACCCTTTGCTGGCCAAGGCCGAGCCAATCAACAACAGTGGTAACGCCTCTGTGATAACATATTTAAGAAGTTGGGGCGGGGGGGGGGGGCGGCTCAAATAATCTGCACAACTGCAGCCAGGAGAGAGGAGTGAGAATATGTGAGAGGAATGACTCTGCAGACACCAAGGTCGGTGAAGAAGGAGGGGGAGGAGGTGCTCCAGGCACCAGAGCAGAGATTCCCCTGCAGCCCGTGGTGAAGACCATGGTGAGGCAGGCTGTGCCCCTGCAGCCCATGGAGGTCCATGGTGGAGCAGATATCCACCTGCAGCCCATGGAGGACCCCATGACAGAGCAGGTGGATGTGCCCAAAGGAGGCTGTGACCCTGTGGGAAGCTCATGCTGCAGCAGGCTCTTGGCAGGACCTGTGGAGCCCACGCTGGATTGGGTTTTCTGGCAGGACTTGTGACCCTGTGGGGGACCCATGCTGGAGCAGTCTGCTCCTGAAGGACTGTGTCCCCTGGAAGGGACCCACACTGGAGCAGTTCATGAAGAACTGTAGCCTGTGGGAAGGACCCATGATGGAAAAGTTCATGGAGGACTGTCTCTTGTGAGAGGGACCCCATGCTAAAGCAGAGGAAGACTGTGAGGAGTCCTCCCCTTGAGGAGGAAGGAGTGGCAGAGATGACGTGTGATGAACTGACCTCAACCCCCATTCCCCATCCCCCTGTGCTGCTGGTGGGGAGGAGGTAGAGAAAATCAGAGTGAAGTTGATCCCTGGAAGAAGGGAGGGGTGGGAGGAAGGTGTTTTAAGATTTAGTTTTTATTTTCTCATCACGCTACTCTGATCTGATTGGTAATACATTAAACTAATTTCCCCAAGTTGAGTTTGTTTTGCCTGTGACGGTAATTGGTGAATGATCTCTCCCTGTCTTTATCTCAACCCACAAACTTTTCCTTGTGTTTTCTCTCCCCTGTCCAGCTGAGGAAGGGGAGGGATAGAGCGGCTTTGGTGGGCACCTGGCATCTAGCCAGGGTCAACCCACCACACTGGTGTAGGTTTCAAGCTTTTTGTTTATAACCTAGCTCATTGTTGTTTTCAAATTCTATTCTTTATATGAAACTATTTTTTTTTTTCTGAAACTTCCCGTGTTATTTCTTCTGAAATAGGTAATGTTTTTCACTTTATCTTTTAAAAATGTCAATAAAAACAAAGATGATAGAATAATATTCTTTTTGAAAGAAAATTACCATTCCTTTCCCCAATATTTTTTTTTTCATCTGAAAAGATCACTAGGTATATCAATGCAAAGCAAAATTTAAAAATGTGTTAATCATGCATGCTTTCCCGTAAAAAGAAAACAACTCTTAGCAGTCTGACAAGCTTTCTATGAAAGAAGTCTGCTGAAGACAGGATATAATCCATGGATTTATTTTTCACTACTTGCTTTTGTTGTATTCAGTAAATATGTCAGTCTTAAAATTAAAACCAGGTCTAATTGCCCATCTAATAGTGTGCTTCACATTTTGCATTATGAAACCATGTAGTGGGTTGACCGCAGGTAGAAGCTAAGGCCTGCACAGCTGCTTGCTTACACACACACTGCAGGATGGAAGAGAGAAGAGGAAGAGCAAAAGTGAGAAAACTTGTGGGTCAAGATAAAGACAGTTCAATAAATAAAAACAAGGCAAGACAAGGCAAAGCACGGTGAGGCAAGGCAAAGGTGAGGTGAGGTGAGGCAAGGCAAGGCAAGGCAAGGAAAGGGAAAAAGAAGCAATGCAAAGGCACTCATCACCTCCCACAAGCAAACAGATCTCCAGACAGTCTCCAAGCAATAGCAGTACTACCCCTCCCAGCTTCCTGCACACCTACTCACCGTGGGCGCTAGAGCGAGGGGAGTGGAGTGAGAAACAGAGAAGGCCTTCAGATCGTGCAAACACTGTTCAGCAATAGCTAAAATGTTGGTGTGTTATCAATACCATTTTGGTCACAAAACCAAAACATAGCACCACACATGCTGCTATGACACCATCACATCCAGACCCAGTACAGACAATAACTTCACAAATTCAGGATGAATTTTTCCACTTTGGGCAACATATTTTTACTTTTCAGATATTTTAGAGAAAAGTAAATAAATTCTTACGTAAGAGTAGAATATTGTTTTGTCCAAGTTAAAGAAAAAGGTTTGTTTTCCTGTTCATTAAAGTGTACAATATCCATAAGCTTTTGCAGAAAAAATGTTTCAGGGAAAAATGGTAACATGGTTGGCTTTGTGTCAGAATGTGATTGTTGTTGTTCCAAATCTCCAAATTCATTTGAGTTATCAACACCAAGGTTCATAATGGTCGGTTTGCAGATTCTTACCAGAGACTTTTCTAGTTAGAAGGTAAGCTGGTTGTCTAATGACGCCAGGATATCCCAGGATCTCCAGATAATTATTTCCTTTTCAGAACACTGACTATATTCATTAAGATTTGCAAATTCTCTATTCACAAAAATAAATGGTAACTGGGAACAAAAAAAAAAAAAGAAAAGCAATGTAGAAATATTTAATATAAGCAATGCTTTGAGAGAATAATTTTCTAGGCTTTCCTTGATAACTATAAAAAAGATAAAATGTACCAATACATTTTCCCTTGCTTGTTTCCTCAATTCTGCTAAGTGTTCTTTGTGATATTGTTACATATCTGTAGCTTGTCCAGTACTTCTTGAGGCTTCACATTGTGTGTATCCAAACATGAATAATCTTTTTCCTTGCTTGTTACCTTTTGAGAGCTCCATTCTTTGCTGATTCTTCTGGCAACTTTATTATTAAACAATAAATGTTAATTATTCCTCTCTTTTAGCCTTATCAACTAATACTAGCTGAGAAGTATTACATTTCATTGTGTACTTGAAACTGTTTCATCCACTTGTCCAAGCAAACCTTCAAAGATTTGGCCTCTTAATGCTTCTGCATGCATTCTGGACCTTTTTTCATATTCATTACATCTTTGCATGCAAGTAATAATAATTTTTCTCAATAAATATTGGGGGTTTAAAAGTTAGTCCATAATCAGCAGGTATTGGTATTCATTCTTTTATTTGTTAATCATTTACTGATGTGAAAGCCTTGTATAACCCTCAATTTGATCATGAAAAACTAAGATGAGAATTATTTTGTTGTGTGTGACACAGATGAACAACCTTTAAATTTGTCATAAATTAGTAATTGATCACCAAGACTAGGTATCCGTCTTTTTCCATCTTTCACAGAAAGCATAAATAGATCAATTCAAATTGGTGTTTTTTAACCATCTTGTTAAAAAAAATAGGTAAAGTCATCATTCTTGATTAGAATCATACCCTTATTTGCAAATGTTATATTCTTCTTATTGCATCTGAGCATTTACAGAATACCTAGCACAGAGTGTGACAATTTTCTTCCTTGATGAGTCAGAATTTTCAATCACTTTCTCTTTCCTTGATATCTGCCTTGGCTTTTTGAAGTCCACTATAGAAAATTCTAACTGCCTAATGCAATTTTATTATCATTTCCTAGACCAAAGGTTTAAAGAGGTTGACATTAATATTTGGCATGTGTTTGGCTGTGATGGATATAAATGAGCATTTACAAAAGGACTATAGGAATATATATATGTAGTGCACTAAATAGAGGTATTAGATGTAGCTGTCACTGAAGAAATGAGTAAAACAGTGGAAACTGCACTTCCACAGTTATATTTCACTCTGTATCTAAACTAGCATGTTATTAATTTCTTTAAATATCTCTGTCATGAGCTGTACAGTTCATGGGTTATGCTGATGCAATCAAACTTAGAAATGTATGTCTTATTTACTTCTAACAGATTTAAAATATTATCAGTCTTTAGGAAGTCAGGTAGGAAGATTCCTAAATGCTCTAGGCTCTTTAAAACAGTTCAGTGATAGGTTCTTCTTTTTTTCCTATATAAATTAGAGTGCTAAGGCTTTCAAACAGATTTGAAGTGGCTGATCCTTGTCTGTGTACTTTGGGCAGAAAGCTTATACTGTTTCCAGAAGAACAACAGTCTTAGTTTGAAAGTCAAAGGCCTGAGGCATAGGTATGGAAATTAAAATCTTGCATTAACAACAAAAAAGGTGACTAATTACCCTTTAAATACAGAGAACAGGTCGACAGAAAGAGTAAGGATCTACAACAGAGAACAAACTTCTTACAGAACTTGTCACAGTTAATTTTCTCTGAAAATAACTGAGTTTCTATGAAAAGCATGTTTGTGACATTAAAAGCTAGCTAGCATTGTTCCTGAGAGGTGGCTGACTTATTTTTTCCAAGTTAACTTCTAACATCCATTTCCATTTTTTTTTTTTTTTTTTTAATCTATGACTATATTGCTGTGTTTTACACATTTACACAGCTTTTCACACAGGGCTGACAACAGTAGTTGGAAGTACAGATTACTGACTCACTTAACATTAAAAAAGAGAAAGCGTTTACCAAATGCGTTGCCATTGTGAACCCCGGGTTCATCACTTGCATAGGTGAAAGCTATAGAAAAATTCAAATAGCTACACTATGGGGCAAAACTGGTGTTGATATAATTAAGCATGTGTAAGTAGCAGCCACAGAATATTTCTACTATTCAAATAGCCTTAAACACAGACTTTATTTGTCAATAGGTCCATTATCCAGCCTCAAGAATATTAGTTCTAGTCCTATTACATTGAAAATTATCTTTTTCTGGGATAAAACTGAAATACCAGTTTGTGATTATTTTATAAGAGAAAAATGAATGATTAATAAAATACTCCAATAAAAAAGAAAAAAAAAAAGCCAACACTTGGTGAAAAGAATCACTCTTGTTCATATGCACCTACAAAATCAGGTATTTTGCATTTATGCAGGTTGATTTCCCTTTATTAAGGAAATAGTTAATTTTGTTAGCATCCCTATTTGCTTTTTCTTCCTCTTAATCTTTAGAGTAGCACAGGTCTGAAGTCTCATTTATTTAGCTATTCTATAATGTAAACAACTCACTTTCTCTTGGACACTAGCAGTCTATTTAACTTTTGACTGTTATTTGTACATTTGTAGGATCACATTTCTCAGCTTTTACATTTTAGACCCCTCCAAACTTGCAATTTTAATGTGGCAGTCTTTACATTTTTCTAATGTATAATGCTCATAGTACTTGTCTTTATTCATTTAACCATTACAACTAATTTCATACAATTTCAAATTGCATGACAAAAGTCTGAAACTTCTAAAGCTGTTCTATTCTTTTCTCTTGTTATTCTTTCCTTAGCTATATATTCACATTTTCCTTTGATAAATCTGGGATCACATAAAATGACAAAACTATGCTCAGCATATGTGTTTTCCTCTTTCTTGCTGCATATTTTTTTTTTTTATCATAGGAATGCAGAATTTCTATGTTTCATAACATAAAGTTCCCCATGCCACATTCTACTCATCTTCACTGCTGAAGTCAGACATGTATTTTTCAGTTGTGTTCACTTGTTTCATTTCCTTTCTTGAAAGTCCCATTTGTTTTTTTCAGTATTTTTCCTGTATTCAAATGACAATACTAACATGACATGTCTTCTTTCTTGGATCATGGACTGTTTCTATCCATCCTTCCCGTGTATATTATGACTTGAGGTAGAATCAATATACTATACCTTCCAAAAAAAATCATTATACTCCATATCCTAATATGACGCCCCTCAACATTTCTGGGTTCTTTTTAGTATGTGCTAGCACAAACTCACAATTTTTTAAATTTGAATTTTGCATTCCTTCAGCTAGCTTCCAGATCCATCTCATACCTTTTTTCTATAAAGTGTAGCCTGCTGAAGGGGAAACAGGGTTTAGGTGGTGTTTTTCTAAATGTCATACAAGTGTCTTAATAAAAAGATCTCAAGAGTATGCACAACTGAAACTCAGACAATTTTTATTCCATTCTTTGTTTCAAACATTATTCCTAAGTCTAAAAATATATGCCCTTGTAATTACACGAACTCATCTTCAAACCATCCCTGTGTTAGGTAAGTTTACCTTAAAATCACTCTTTGTGTACATTTTGGCATTTCAGTGTTACTGATGACACTAATGGTTACTTTCCAGATCTTGCTTTTGTAGAATCTCAGAATTTGTTCTCCTGCTGGCTTCCTTTTCCATGATATTAACAATAATGTCATCTTTGTGTTCTCTGTATTCCATGTCAAGGAGTTACATGTCCACTTTGTCTCTGTCTTCATATATTTAAGATTTATAGGGTTTTATTTGGGGGGGAAGGGGGGTGTTTTGGTTTTGTTGCTTTGTTAGTTTGTTTGGGTTTTTTTTGTAATAGAAGGTTACAAGTTATCACAGTTGCACTTGCTTTGGAATACTAGTATTCATATCCAGGTATTTTGCCTTTTATTCAATCCCTCATTTCTATTATCAACAACCATTACTTTATCAGAGAGAAGTGTGTGGAGAGAGCAGGGGAAGACTTATTGGTGCTTATGGAAGTACAGGTGGCAGTGGGCTATTCAGAGAATTTACTGTTGCAGTTTAGTAAGTCTTTACTCAACAAGCATAATTCTTCAAATGATTATAAATTTGGCGATTTTCATCCAATTACTTATAAAAACTTTAATCTTTGTTCCAAGACACCTAGCACCAAAACAATGGAAATAAATAAATAAATAAGTAAGAATATGTAATATTTAATTATGGACAGCATAGTGCATCTTTTTCAGCCCCAAAGAGGTATTCTGGCAGAATTACTTGAAATGCAAATAAAAAAATTAATTGTATTGAAGTGAAACATGCAGAACATGAAGTTTCAGCCTACACATTAGGCTGCTAACAGCTTTAAGATCTAGACAGAAAAAATAAAAGAATTTACAATAAGAACATTGTCTTCAGTAGTGCTTAGGACTATCATCTTGCCACATCTTCAATTTCAAAACTTAGGTTTTAAACATACTATGAGTACTTAAGCTAGCAGATGGAACTAAACAGCTGTGGTGTGATTGAATAATATTGTTTATCTGCATTTTTTTTTCTTTTCTTTATTTTTTTTTTCCTGCAAATCACCCTTTGCCATCAGAAGGGAGAAATTTTTAGTAGTTATTCTCCACATATAAACCTAATTTTTCCATAAGGAGTTGTTCTAATCACTTGGAATAAAATCCCATTACTTCCTCAATTTCTATTATATCTTTGAAAATAGAACATAACGATCTATTACTGTAGGTGCAGATACACGTCAGATAATATTTTACATTGAATGCACTCTAATTTTTGCTGCTAAGCCAGCTGTGCTTTTGAAAGTGTCTGATTCAGAACTTCTAAAGCTGCTGTTACATTTGTGGTTATTACAGAGTTCTCTTTCATTATTTTTATTATCAACCACTTTTTCAGAAATTAGCATGCTTTTTTCTTAGGTTGACATTGTGGTTATTGAAGCACTGCCTACATAAGTTTTCTGTCCATTCTTTTTCTTTAGTGAATATACATAGTTTCTAAAGAATATTGTTAATATAAATCTGTATACACTAATTTCCCTTATGTACATTTATGTCCCAGAAACTTCCAAACAAAATGGTAACAGACTCAAAAACTTAAATGGTCTTTGAGATTGTGTGTGTGTGTGTGTGTGTATATATATATATACACACACATATATGTATGTGTGTATATATAAATACCTATTTACATAAACTCAATTAAGTATAATATCATTTTCGGAAACAGTGTATATTTTAAGGGTTTTGTTACAGGTTTGGTTTGTTTTGTTTTGTTTTTTAATATTTCTTATTCACTTTTGCTATCAAAATATTTTGAAAATTATTAAATTTTAAAGAGATGAAGACTCTGATACTATTATCAGTGAAATAAATACCATTGAATTCAATATATATAGGACAAAACTTATGGATAGGAGATGATCAATGAAAAAAGTCACAACTAAAAATATGATGGGCTAAATGACAATTGAAACTAAAACTAGGTCAATAACTTATAATGAGGTAATTAAATATTTTAACTGATCGCATTTCCTGTGGCCAGATGACCTTAACAGAACAGCAATATACAAAGCACCTTACTGGTTCTTTCAGCAAAGATGCAATGCTTTGGCTAAATTCGTTTATTCCCAAAATAGACTTCATGACCTGTTTTAATGCTTTCTGTGGTCTGGGGTCATGTAGGTTATAGCACCCTTGCTGGGATCTTCAAACATTCTCAGAATCACTGTTGTTCTGTTCTCATTGAAGTCGACCGAAAAAAAAAAACCCAGAGTGATGCTCTTGGTAATAGACTTGGGCTATGTTAAGTAGTTTTGAATGTCATTATGACATCCTTTTCTGACTCAGTAGCCATGAAAATAATTTCAGACTTGATGAAACAGAAGTATATCTGTGTTTCACTTCATGGAAAGTCCTGTTCAAGAAGAAAGAAAGGAAAAAAAAAAAAAAAAAGAACAGTAAAAAAAAAGGGAGAAAGGAGAAGAAATATATCCTTGCTATAAGGTAGGGAACTCAGAATACTGTTGTCATCAGCAGTAGCATTGATCTATTTTACTATAGACCCTGACACTCTTATTTGTCTGTCCAACTTTATGTGTAGTTGATTTAACTGATGTATTCTTTTCTAACATGCAAATAGTTTGTAATGGTTTTAAATCAACATGGCTTTAATTTACCAGCTTCACCATCCAAATAAGTATGAAGTTTTCACACCTGCTGTTATTGCCTTTTAAACCATGATGGTGACAAAAGTTTTGGCTCTCCTTAGAGTGCCTGAAAATTCTATTCCTTCACGAGGGAAGTGAAAACCTTCAGAAACCACAACATAAGTAAAGTTGTCTGTTTCTGATTTAGAAATAGTCACAGCTTTATTCTGTATTTATTTATACACAAATACAAGGGAAAAGGCACCATAGAGACCATCAAGGAGGAATACCTGCTGAAGAAGCTAACATACAGAGTGATACAATAAGGAAAAAAAACTAAAATGGAGTCCAAGTCCAACCACTGTCTTCACTTTACATATCGATAGAAAATACTAAATAGGAGATACCCACCCATCCTTTCCCTACACACATAAATGTCATCTTTTCTGTCTCCAGCCTGGTAAGAAAACAGATCATAGAATCATAGAATCGTTTAGGTTGGAAAAGACCTTTAAGATCATCCAGTCCAACCATTAACCTAACACTACCAAGTCCACCACTAAACCAATTAAGGGTAGAGTAGCCCAGAAGAAGAGAAGGCCAGCCAGAGTAACAATAGAATAGAATAGAATAGAATAGAATCATTTAGGTTGGAAAAGACCTTTAAGATCATCCAGTCCAACCATTAACCTACACTACCAAGTCTACTCTAAGCCAATCAAGGGTAGACTAGACTAAACCATGTCCCAAAGTGCCACATCTACCCGGTTTTTGAACACTTCCAGGGATGGGGACTCCACCACCTCTCTGGGCAGCCTCTTCCAATGCTTGACTACCTTTTCTGTGAAGAAATTTTTCCTAATATCCAATCTAAACCTCCCCTGGCGCAGCTTGAGCCCATTTCCTCTTGTCCTATCGCTAACTACGTGGGAGAAGAGACCAACACCCACCTCACTACAACCTCCTTTCAGGTAGTTGTAGAGAGCAATAAGGTCTCCCCTCAGCCTCCTCTTCTCCAGGCTAAACAACCCCAGTTCCCTCAGCCGCTCCTCATAAGGCCTGTGCTCCAGACCCTTCACCAGCCTTGTTGCCCTTCTCTGAACACGCTCCAGCACCTCAATGTCTTTCTTGTAGTGAGGGGCCCAAAACTGGACACAGTATTCCAGGTGCAGCCTCACCAGTGCTGATGAGCAGGCCAGAAATTCTAGTAGCTAAGAGTAAGTGCAGAGGACAACAATACCTACTTGAAGATTAAGTGGTTTTATAAAACTTAGAAAATATAGAAGAAACAGTGACATTTGTCAGTCTCACAGGAAAAAAAAAAGTCTTTTCTTTTGTGCTATTGCCATCCTGCAATACAAAGTCTTATAAATGAAATATTATTTTTGGAAAGTGTTGCAGTGTAACTTTTATTGTTGAACACTTACGTATAGCATTTACTTATATGTTTAATTTGTATATGAAAAAAAATATGGTTGCTTTACTTTTAGTGTCTTCACTTTGACCCTGCTCAGAATCTGCAGTTTTGTGTCTTTATTTTAATCATCCAGTGGTTGTTTGGGAGGTCACTTTTCCTAGTTTCATTGTGAATGTAAGGAACAAGATTCCTGCTATAGAGTGAGAATGAAACGGGGAAAAACCTTGAGGGGAATGATAAGAGGAGGATATGACATAAGCAAAATTATTCAATTTTTTATCTGTTGTGTAACAGTTGAATAGTTTCACCCAAGGGTCATAAATAGCCTTTACGCTTCGTGGCTATAACTCTGAGTAAAGGCTGGAATATAACATGAAAAATATAAGTAAACTGTGTACATGTCTCATCTGAAAGAAATGGTTATGGCTACAGTTCATTTACCAAGTGGAGTCCCATTCTGATGCCATGCAATTAGTAAACTAGTGCAGAGAGCATTTGAGATTTATTGCTAATTAATTGTTAATAACCTGCTGGGAACATAACCAAGACAGAGACTAAATTACAAAGATAGTTATCAGGAGAAGCAGAGAAAATTATTTAAAGATTTTAATCAGAATTCTGCACGCAGCTTTCTTCTTCTTTATGTAACATATACATATATCATACAATGTCAAGAAATTTGTGTCCATAATGTGAATTCTATCTGAAAAGTTTTATTTTACAAGTTCTGTGAAGCTCAGCACACTTAGGACTATACTCAGTAACCAACAGAGACAATTACGTATACATGTAGTTAATTACCAATACACTTTAAGTATAATTCAGTCAGACAGTCAGAAAGTCTGTCAGAAGGACACTGATAAGTGAGGTCACCAATTTCTGTAGGGAGAAATAGTGAATTGATGATGATAAAGACAAAGAATCACAATAACTTTGAAATAATTTATAATTGTCATTTGAAGTTTAAGGGTATGGTCAGGGTTAAGAAAAGAATTCTCATGCATTTAAAGCTATCACTGACTCTCAAGCTTTCGCTGTTGAAACATATTCTCATACTTCTAATGCCTTTAATAGAAGAATGAAGTATCTGTAAAGGGCACCAGATATCCATGAGTGGGAGTAGATGATAATTATTGCCTACCTGCAAAAATTCTTTCCAAGTAGAAAGGTGATTATAGACCTTTGAATATGTTGATTTTAAAAAATGCAAGAACCATCTGTAGGGAGGTGAAGAAATAACAGAACTGGTTGGAGACACTTGAGATTTTTTTTTCTGGTCCTGCCAAGTGTCATAACATAATAAAAGTGGGGAAGGAGAGGGGCAGAGACTAAAGGAAAGAAAGTGACGGAGGCAAGGAGAGAGAGGGAAGGATTTTTCATAACATGCACCCCTACTGAATGTCAAGTATTTGAAGAAACACTAAAAAACAGATTATCTTTTTTGAAAACTGAAATTTTAACTAATTTGGCACAGCTGAGCATAGAGGAAGACCCACTTTGAATGCCTTTTATTCCCATTCACACATATGGTTGAATTATTTTGAGTCTGACAACTCCAGAAACATCCTTTTGAGAAGCCTGAAACAACCTTTCGAGAAGCCTGAAACAACCTTTTGAGAAGCCTGAAACAGCCTTTTGAGTAGTCCATGACAATGGTTAACCAAAACATGGCCTAAGCAAGCAAGCAGAAAACCCAGAAATCATGAATCTAAGACCTGTCCAGGAAATTGGAAAAATGTTTGTTTAATAAACTGGAGAGCAGTGGAAGCTGGGAAGTCTGGAAATGGACTATTAAGAAGTTCAGAAAGACGGTATGGGAAAAAGCTGGACATTTAACTGAAAGGCATTTAAGATGACAGTAACTCAAGGGAGGTACTCACAATCTATAGAGAGGCCGGACAAAATGCTGGCCATCCAACCACAAGATTTCATGGAAGTGGTTTATTTTCTCCAGTCATTATAGACTGATTCAATTAGCATTATCTATTACAAAACTGATCTTTCATAACATTTATGCTCAACTCTAAATGTCCATGTTTGAACACTCTGCTTTTTTGTGTCAAAACTTACTGATACAGAAAATGCCACTTCATAAAAAAGAAAAAAAAAAAAACAGTAAAAAATCATATTCTATGCTGAAGAAGAAGTTTTGCATTTTAGATTCTATTACAACCATCAGGTTCTTTCACCTTTTTTCCTACTTCCTCATTTTAACCACAGAAGTTGTAGTAAAGGTCTGTTAAAAATAAATACGCGTACACTCAGGGTACCAAAGGAAGGGAAAATAAGGGATCCTAATTCTAAGCAAGACCCTTCAGGTGGAAAAAGAAACATGCGAGTCATTGTTCATGCTGTGTAGTTAATCTGTCCTATTTAAACTGGACATTTATAAACACTGTTTTTAAAGGAACAACAAAGTCACAAAGGAAGGATAGGAATTCCTATCCTAAAATTGGACCAGTGTTTCCCTTAACTTTGTGTCACATCCACTGTGAAAGTTAAGTTTCTTTTTGCCTCCTTGTCCACTGACTAATATTAATGGAATTCAGTCATCCAGCTTCCACAGGAAAAGAAAACATTATCCTCCTTGGACAACTCCATGACCTGGAATTTATGGTATTTTGGGGAGATCTGAGTGTTCCAGTGTTCCACTTCAGCCTGAAATCAATACACTAAGTTTAGAGCTCTAACACATCAGGAATTACATAAAAGACGTTCACTAATATAGAAATATTTTTTAAACAGTGAGGACTACCCATTTAACCACCTGTGAGCATACAGAATCAGATATCACAGGGGAACTTAGGGTAGGGTATCCACAAGAAAGACCCATACTTCTCAATGGCATATCATCTAAAATTTATTGAGTGAGATGGGTATACCAGGTAGATAGCAATTTTCGTTTCAAGACTGCTATTCTACAACACTCATACCCTTCACACTCACACCAAGGAAAGTCTCAGCCACTCCAGTTCAGCTGTGACCAACAACATGGACACAAGGGAGAGGACACTCTCTGGCTACCATTCAACATGTCAGGGTGGTACAGAAGTTCAATCATGGGTTCTAACATCTACATGGCGTTGGATGCCCATATTAGATGTTCCCCATAATTAGGCACTAGTGTCTTCATGACTGTCCTGGTTCCAGCTGGGATAGAACTAATTTTCTTCCTGGTAGCTGGCATAGTGCTGTGTTTTGGATTTAGTTTGAGAATAACTTTGATAACACACTGATGTCTTAGTTGTTGCTAAGTAGTGCTCATGCTAGTCAAGGACTTTTCAGCTTCCCATGCTCTGCCAGGTGCACAAGAAACTGGGAGGGGGCACAGCCAGAAGAGTTGATCCAAACTGACCAAAGGGCTATTCCATACCATATGACGTCATGCTCAGTATATAAACTGGGGGGGGGTGGCCAGGGAGCAGTGATCACTGCTCGGGAACTGTCTGGGTATCGGTCGGTGGGTGGTGAGCAATTGCATTGTGCATCACTTGCTTTAGATATTGCTATTATTATTATAATTATTATATTGTTATTATTATCATTACTATTTGACTTTATTTCAATTATTAAACTGTTCTTATGTCACCCCAGGAGTGTTTCTCACTCTTACTCCTCCAATTCTCTCCCCCATCCCATCGGGGTAGGGGGAGTGAGCGAGCGGCTGCGTGGTGCTGAGTTGCTGGCTGGGGCTAAACCACGACACTCCCCCATCTCACTGGGGAGTGTTTAGCTGCCTGCTGCGTTAAACCATAACAACTACTTACTGTTTTTCTAACTTAGATGGTTAGATGCAGATGACCTCATTGATCACACCACTCCAGGTAAACTTATTTGATTAATTTCCATATCTAAAAGCCTCTTAGAAGGTGTTACTGGTCTCACTCCACAGTTAATAGGTCATCTGTGCTTGCTTGGGTTTTTCTTTTCCCCTACACATAGCTAAACTATTTGTACAGCACAGACATAGTCCATACCTCACTGGAAGTGTTTTGAGGTAGGCCTCCTCAAGTATTTGTGTTTGGTTTGTTTTTCTGGTGCATACCAGAATCATCTAATGAATTCAAGCTAGGCAGATGTCTACTAGGTCTCACTGATCAGTGTTTCAGGCAGGCTTTAACCTGTGACAATGTGGGATCTGAGTTGCTCTCTGGATGCCTATCTGCTTCTGTCATATACATAACGCGCATGATGTCAGCGGGTGGATTCAGCTAAATGCTGAATTTTAATTCAGTAGTATGAATGTAAAGTTCTTGTGTGTAGCCTTGAATCAAACATCTAAAATCCAAAGAAATACTGTACTTTCTAACATACAAGTCTTCTGAGTTGCTTCAATTTCTTCCTTCTTGGGCCCCATGTGACTGTGCCTACCTTCCATAGACTAGTGAACATTGGCCACTATTCCCACATCTGATGATAAAGCAGTATTGCACTTCACTTCAGACTTTGTTTTTATGCACACTGCTATGGGGAACCTAATTTAGGCTATTTATCTGGGCTGGTTTCTTCAACTCCAGTTTTAAAATTTTTTTTAAACCACTGTGTTTGGCATTTAAAATTGGTGGTCTGGATCTTGTGTGTTTAGATTTTAGAAATACCTATTATCTTTAAATAAGTGATGACAGTAACTCAAATACAAACTGATTTAATGTCAGAAGATAACAGAATTCTAAGAGGACATTTTAAACACCTTAAGCTATTTTCTCAACCCCTTTAGCTATTTGTTAAAATAGTCCAAAGGAAGTGAAACAGTCCTAAATCATTTACTCCTGAGTAACCCAGAGAGATTGGTGGCTAGAGTTACAGTAACTGGAGTTAAAGCACTGAAGAGCAGTAATCATTGTAGAATCTTATCTAGCAGTCTCTTGGAAATAATAATACTAAAAATAATGCTATGACTCTTTAAATAGATTTTTAAAAAACAGATAAGAAAATGAAAAAGAAACTTTCAGTCTTTTTTATATAAAAGAGGTTACTTTTTGTAATAAGTAATGATAATCAGTATTCAGTACCGAAAGAAATGAATTCTCCATATACTTGAGATCTGTAGTAGGAAGAAAAAGGAATTTTAAATTATTATTTTTGGAGTGAATGTTACACATTCGAACAGACTCATGGAAGACATATAGTTAAACAAACAACCCCCTCTCCCCTTAATCATAAAAGCAAGAGTAAATAATTGTATCTTCAATGTACATGGGTTATTTGAGCAAATCAGATATGATTCAAAGGCTGGATTCAATGATTAAGTTAAAAAAAAAAAAAAGAAGATTTTCTATCTGAAATAATAATGTAATTTAGAAATTACAAAAGTCTCTACTTCAAAGAACCAACTAACTACAACAGCTAATCAATACATAGTTATCAGAAACAGGAAAACTGCAACAAAATTTGTGGAATATACCTGGAATAATGTTACACATAGGAGATGATATTCTGGCTCTGGCCACCTCTGATTATTCACAGAATATGTGAGTGAAAGATCAAAAGGTTTTTTTGGTTCTTCTCTGTTCTTTTGGGCCCATCACATGCATTGGGGTAAATTTTGTCTTTTCTCTGTTTTCATTAGACAATGTGAATTTGCAGTGATAAGGCTGAAGAAGATTAAATAAACTATGCTAAAAAAGGTTAACAAGGTATAACAGAGACATGTAGGTCTTGCATGAATTCCAAAAGCAAGAAAGTCTGCTATAGAAAGAAATAGTTTTAGCTACTCAGACATATTTCTGAGCTAAAGTTAGTTGTAGTCATTAATGAAAACTTAGTTTGTTTTAGATAACTTTAATAAAGCAGTTGCCAAATATTATTATGAAAAAGGATACACTAGATTTTTTTTTTTTCTGAATTGTGACATTACTCAATGTAAATAAAAGCAAGAACATTGAACTGAAGAAAGAAAACATGTGGAATTAATGCACTGAGTTCATCATCATAGTATAAAACATCTGTCAAATTCTAAAGACAATATTTTAAAAATTGGATGAACTTACATGATACATAATATAGTATTTCTATATTACTGGGAAAAAGGATCGAAATCTGATATATAACAGCATATTTCAAGCAATATTTCAGCCTTTACAAAAATAAAATTTCATTATAAGCTGATGCTTCTTCTCACATACATTAGTTTCTTTTACCCTTTTCTCAAACTAATTAACATTCTCTTTTATTTGAGGCATAATTTTGAACTAAATAGACTGCTGATCTGATGAACTGAAGTAACTTTTGGATTTTTGTTGTGTTTCTGTCTTCAGAAATCTTTTTAAGAAGCTTTTTTTCTTCTTCCCTGTTGGGTCTTTTTCCTAGAAAAGCCCACATACAAAAAACAAACAAACAAGCAAAAGAGTAAAATTTGTTTTGGAAGTAGACACACTTTTTTTGAAAAGTAAACATTCCAGGGGAGAACACTGTAGCCAGTATGATTTTGCAAGCTAGACGTATTTGTGCCAGGAATTCATTAAGTGTATTCTTATAATGGGTTTAGCACTGACTCCATCACCTTCAAAAGTGTTAAGTTGATTTCCAAGGTTGAAGTGATTTAATTCCTCTATTGTATTTTAGCATGTGCAATATATTGGGCCTAAGATCTGTCATATGCAATGAAATATGTTTCTGACCTGGAAGAAGAAAAAAGGGAGCTCTTTCTGCAAATAAGAAAAAATTTAAAATGAAAAAAATGAAAACAAAATTTGGTCTGGTTGGTGAGATAATATTCATGTAATAGGACTTGGCAAAGCTCTAAAAGATTGTAAGAGAATTCATGGTGTACCTGAAAGGAATAGCAAAGATACTATTGACTTCAGTGTGGCCAAGATACTCCCTCCTACTAAGGAAATAGCTCAGACTAGGAGTGGTCTAAGTCTTTGATTGCTTTAAGACACATAATATTAAGTCCAATATGTTTACTGCAAGATATTTCATTACTTTTTGTAAATGATTGTGTCATTTGCTGATTATTAAAGAAAAACAAAATAGAAAAAAAAAAAACCCAAAATTCCAAAATTTTTTCAAGCCCCTAACATCTACTTCTCAGTAGAGGTGGTTACAAAGGACCACATTATTCTAACTGTAAAAAATGTATTTATAATAATACACAATTCTATATATAATACAGCATTCTTTTTCCATGCTTTAGTATACTTTTTAGAAGATGAATATAGGCTTGACAATCATGATATCTGTTGTGCAGATCTGTACTCAGTGAAATAATCAAATGCTTCAAGAATCATTGGTGCTTAAATACCAGGGGTCTCGGGTTTTTTTAAAAGAAAAAAAAGAAAGAAGAAAGAAAAAAGAACTTCAGCTGAGTTTAGATAAAGCTTTTCTTTATTTATCTCCTAAATTAAACTACGTTTCTTCCGATATGTATTGGTACTTGAACTCAGAATATTCAACTCTCTTGTATATGAAGTTTTTTGTCTAAATACTCTAGCTTTTAATTTGCAACTTCTCTGGAAATATTAGAAAGCTATTTTATGAAAGTCTAACTACTGTTTATGACTATTACTTCTTATCTCCTCTTATGGAACTTACAGGAAAAATTAATTTTACATATTCAAAATTTACGTGTTTGAGAACATGAAAAGATACATTTTTTGAGCAAAACGTTAAAAAATGTGTACATTTTACAAAAAATCAGAAAAGCTGAAATATTTTTTTTTCTGGAACTATATATATAAAATTTATACTATCAATCAGCTGCATTTCCTTTCTGAAGAACATCTATATAAAAATGGTCTATTTTTTATGTGCACTGCAGAAAAAAACTATATGTATTCTCAGAGTTGCATTTTTAATTATTTTAATGTTAAAAATAAGTTTTTACTCTGCTTGCTTCTCAGAGGCACAGTGGCACACAGCAATGGGACAGCTGAGATTAATCCCAATCTGGTGTATGCCTGATAGCTGGCAGAACTGCACTTGCAGAAACAGTTCTATAATAATAGCACATATTTACATAAATCAATGAAGGTTTAGAAGTGCTACTCAGGACTGAAACTTTCTTGTAGCACGTTCATTGTCATTAAGGAAAAAATAGCTTGACTTTTGAACTCTGATTCAATAAAAGGACTTTGGACATGATGATTATCAACAATATATCGCTTTCAGTTTTGACTAAGTTAAACCAAAAGTCTTTAATATGATAAATTGAAGAGCAGAAGGTGTAAAAAAAAAAAAAAAAAAATCACAAAAAGCTTGTTGAATAATAGGATACCTAATCTAAACAACAGGAAACACCAGAACTTTGTTACTTTTGCTCCTGGGTCAGGAATACTATCTCCAGCAGAGAGTCAGCTGCTTAACTTGAGGTTAGGATACAGTCTGAAATCACCACAACATTATTTTTCTAATTATTATTGTTTACATTGTAATGATCATATTTTGCCTCATTTGCAACAGATAATACGAATTCTTTTGTATTGTTTCTGGATGAACTGATAAATAGTAATGAAGTTTGAAGTCTTAGCACATGTGGGACCATCCAGAGACATTTAAAAGTAGCAAAATGCAAGCTCTAGCCAGTGGTTCAAAACTTACATTTATATGCCTAAAAATCCATCCATTCTCTGATCCATACATTTTGCACCTTGGTTTTAGTATTGATTTCTTTGAGAAACCTTCTTTTTTATATAGGATCTAATTTTCACCAGGCACTGATATCAATAGAATCTTTTGGGTGCTTGAGTAATATAGAACAGCTTCCAAATGATTTATATATGAGTTAAATATTGACAATAGTGAGCAGAAATGGGATCTTGGAAATTTCTCCTGCTACTTACTGTCCTGGTTTTGGCTGGGATAGAGTTAATTGTCTTCCTAGTAGTAGGCACAGTGCTGTGTTTTGGATTTAGTAGGAGAAGAATGTTGATAACACGCTGATGTTTTAGTTGTTGCTAAGTACTGCTTACGCTAGTCAAGGACTTTTCAGCTTCCCAGGCTCTGCCAGGTGCACAAGAAGCTGGGAGGGGGCACAGCCAGAATAGTTGATCCAAACTGACCAAAGGGCTATTCCATACCATATGACGTCATGCTCAGTATATAAACTGGGGGGGGTTGGCCGGGGAGCAGCGATCGCTGCTCGGGAACTGTCTGGGTATCGGTTGGTGGGTGGTGAGCAATTGCATTGTGCATCGCTTGCTTTGGATATTGCTATTATTATTATAATTATTATATAGTTATTATTATCATTACTATTTGACTTTATTTCAATTATTAAACTGTTCTTATCTCACCCCAGGAGTGTTTCTCACTCTTACTCCTCCAATTCTCTCCCCCATTCCACTGGGGTAGGGGGAGTGAGCGAGCAGCTGCGTGGTGCTGAGTTGCTGGCTGGGGCTAAACCACGACACATACAACAGTGGGATCATGATGACGAACAAAAATCCATCAATACTAAAGAGTAAAAATCAAGAGATTCTTGGCTTTCTTCCACAGTGCAGTAAGTTCTATATTCCTTTGTTACAATGAATACCACCAAACTGGAATAAAATCAGTGAGAATGGAGAGTACTCAGTCATACACAGATCACATTCTTTCATACTGATGTTTTTTTCTTTTTTCTTTTTTTCTAGGTAAAGGTCAGGATTTGTACAAGTCTTTGGTTTGAAATATTTTAAATGTTTCAAAATCTTAGAATTTCTTTCTTAATTACCACTTAGGAAATTCATGTCTGAATTTCACTTTGTTCATGTTTTGTCAAAACTGCGACACTTTCAAATCTGTAATTCTCAATTTTTTAAGTTATTGCAGAAAGAATGCACAGTGAAATGTTACTGACAGTCCTATGCACCCTGTAAATCAATATTAATAAATCAGTGTCATTACTGTGACATTCAAAACTTGTGTTAAGCAAATAAAACACAACTCATATACAAATTAACTATAGGATTGTATTATTTTTATTTATTCCATTTTATTTGATTCTCAAAATACCATTTTTATAATAATCTTAAACAGATAACATTTTAAACTACCACATTTTTTAAAAAAATCCTCCAGTAAACAGGTTATACTTCCATATATATATACAAACACATAAAATTCCATTCCAAGAAGGTGACAGGATTGATTTATGGAGTATCAATCAATTTCCTGAAATAATTAATTATGTCTTTGTTTTACTGAGACATGTTCAACCCTATCTGAGATCTACACAAATTAAAAAAAAAAAGGTATAAACAAATTAGTGGGCTTAGTTGAGCAGAATTCAATATTCTGAGAGGCTTTACAGTATAATGTTCCAGTTACAAAACATTTTTATTAAAATAATAGTACTGTATTAATATTAAATAAATTATAGATTTATAATTTTATAATAATTTATATTTTATGTAATTTCTAATTATATATTTAATCACAGAAAGGATTATTTAACTCAGGAATATTTCAGGGAAGTTCTCATTTTCAAAGTCAGAATTATTTCATCAGCCACGTTAGTTTATTATTCATATTTCAATTTGATCCAGTTTTTTATTTTCTTGATTGTTATTCTTACAGGTGCTTGTTGCTTTAATAACCTCACCTTCCTGCTGCCCTCTCTACTGTGCAATGACAAAGGGTAATTACATATTAAAAAATTCAGTATTGGACTTCTGGTATTGTGTCCAAAAGGTTAAACTGTTAACCTCTCAATAAAAGGATTGCAAGTCCAAGAAATATACTGACATTTTCAACCCCAAAATAGCTAGCATTTTTACATCCTAAATCAGACAAAAAGATGGGGGTTTTGTTGTTGTTGTTGTTCTGTGTTTCTTATATTATTGTTATTATAGGTATATATTCTGTTATATTCTGGTTTGGTATATTATAATTGTTATTATTACTACTACTACTGCTACTACAACAGACAGAGGTACTTTACCTAAGTGTATGGAAATGCCTGTCTTTTTTTTACAATAGAGGTTATGTAGTCCTGAGAATGAATGAAGCTCAGAGGACTTATTCCCCAAGTTTTTTCCAGTTGCCACTACTGCTCGAAGATTTTGGCATGTTCATCTGGCCGCTTGCTGGCTATTATCATTGTCTTTTTTCACTGAGTTGCCATTCCCACTGATTTTTTAAGCACTAGTCTTTTCATTACCTGTCTCAACTTAGATGCCATCAACTGGCTTCACAACTCCCTAAGTAAAATTTAAAAATTTTTGCTGTCTGTCATAGTACACTGAAAAAGAACTGATTTTGAAGCATGATAGTGAAGATTACACTTCCAAGTACTGAACTTCTCAGATGGAGTTTGAGTGGGTTATTGAGAAGCCTCTGCTATTAGACTGAGCCAGCTGGAACCAGCACAGTAAAACAGAGCTTTTCCAAATGTCTTAGGCAATAAACAATTACTGAAAATCCAGATGAGACCACAGCTTTATAATCTTGACTCTGCCTATGCAAAAAGTGAAATTTTCTTCTTTTCCAGGATGAAGAGGTAAATATAAAGCTATTGTTTTCTTCTAAATTTCTGTTTCTGATTGCATTGAAACAACCAGATTTTTTTTTTTTTCATAAATTAACAGGGGAAGAAAAGGGCTGTTTGTTTGTATTCCCCTTATGGATTTGTGTGCTTTTTGTCCTTTAGTAGATAACCTAATGATAGATGAGTATCTGGCTTACCTATTGCCTTCTTTAGTGTTTATACCAACAGTTTTTCAGCAACAAAGATAGTTTTTTTAAGACAGTTGTAATGACTGCTTCCTATGTTTTCTAAAGCTGCGCCCTTTCACTGTTTCTTGGCTGAATATTTCAATGTTATATCAAATTACTACAGTGAGGTAGAATGAAAAGAATACTTGTTTTTTAGGTTGATCCCATAATTGAAAAGAAGTTAACAGCAGGTTAATGTAAACCTATTGTCTACAAGAAAAAATATTGAAAGATAAACCACTAGAAGTTTTTCAAGGTGAAATGATGCTTTTTTTCCTCTCAAGAGTTTAGACTTTTTTGATTACTAGCCGCTATGCTGCTTATTATGCTGAATCAGGTGGTAAAATCACTGAATTCTATGTATGACTTTTGGTACCATTTTTCTGTTACCAGCAGAAACCATCTAGTTAGTGTGGTACAGGAATCATGGGCCTATAAAAATATACCTAGAAGTGATTTCAGAAGGTCATCTACTTCAGTTTCTGTCTTAGAAAACATTAATTTTCTCTATTTCTCTTCCAGTGACAGTAGACTCCATAGTTTTCACAAGCATTTTTTCACCATTATTCTAGCCTAATGATTGTATTTTTTTTCTTCTAAAATTGATCCAATGCCTTCATTTCTGCAATTTAAACATATTATTATTTTATTTTATTTTATTTCTTTTCTTGTCTTGTCTTGTCTTGTTTTATCCTATCCTGTCCCTCATGGAACAGAGAACAGACAAGTCCCTACATCTTTGCAACTTGTTGCATAACTGAAAATTATTTTCATACTGCCATCCCCTTCTCATGCTCTGTAGACTAACCAAATCATTCAATCATGGGTAAAAGATATTGATAATGCCCATTAATCTCTTTTGACCTACCTTCAGTTGGCTCATACCTTTCTTGAAGTGAGAAGTTCAACAGACAGAAGATTGAGGTTGAGTACACACTCACCTTTTTCAAGGTATCTCTATACTTCTGAGAGATAAATCTCATTACTATCAGTACAGCCATTTTTGGTAATCTCACTATAATTTTTTCCAGAACATTAAGGTTTCTCCTTACCAGCCATTCTTTCATTCCTCTATGCAAACAGGAGAGAATATTTTCCTGAATGTTAGTTAGACTGATTTTTTTGTTCTTTCATTCACTGCTTTAGTTCTTGTTACTTTCAGAGGTTTCAAATGTGTTTCATGTGTGTTCTTCCATCTGTGAACTAGTCAATCTATCTGCTGATAGTTAAAGACCCCTTATGATTTATGCACACCATATATAAATTCCAGAATGCAAAGCTTCTACTATGCAGCATTAATATTTATAGGCCTTTTCCTGAGAGGCGCTGAACATTCACAGTTATGATTTATTTCTGTTTCAGTGAGTATTGATGATACTAAAAACTCTGCAGGAGACACTAAGCCTTTTCAGGATTATGTTAAGTAGATTTTTCTTAAGGAGGACACAGCTGGTCAGACCTCGACAGCACTCATCTGTGTGAAATTGTAAAATAATATTTTTTTAGTCCAGTAAGGTCCAAGAATATCATAAAAGTAGAAGAAAAAAAATTATATAAAGATGAAGTGTAATGGATATTATTTTTATTCTTATAATTTTATTTAGCAAAGCTTTTTATTTTTTGTCTGTTATTCAAGTCCTTTTAATAGCTGCTTCTGTTACTGGCACAGGTTTTTAATCAGAATTAAACATTTCTGGTAGCAATTTCTGACTTTCATCTAACTGCAAACTATCTGCCCAAACTTAAACTTTACAATTTTCTGAACTTTATATATCTCATGCATAGCTGGCATAGTCCTAACTTCGGTACTGTTGGAGGTATAATACATTATAGACTAGAATGTATTTCCAGAACAACCCTGAAAATTTTGCCCTTTATCTCTCACATTCACCTTTCTACTTCCCCATTTTTTATTTACTTTGCTTCTTTATTTATACTGTTCTTTAGGACACCATAATTTCTTGCAAACTTAATTTTTTCAAAGAAATTTCTGGACTTCTATAAAAATCACATTGTTATAAAATTTTAATTACTTACTAATAAACCACAAAATTCATGCTATTGTAGCTTTTTAATGCAATCTGTCACTAAAATCATGCAGGCTTTTTAGCGCTTTGGGGTTTCATGTTGAAGTGTTACTGTATCTGAAACAGAAGAAGTTGCATATGTGAAGAATGAGTATACCTCTCTTTCGTAAGGGCCATTTTAGAACTTTGTCTGCAACATGTCTCATTTTGTGCACCTCACCAATATGGAAAGCCAAAGCCTGAGAAAGCCCTTTGAACATTTAAGTCATTTTGCTCAACGTTGTGCTTAAGCATTCTTTATGGCTGAGGGTATGAAAATTAAATACACAAACTATTTGAAAAATAGTCTTTCCTGTATTATTCAGTCATGTACAATTCCAGACTTAGTGGCCACAGGCTGAAACAGCATGTTTTATTACTATATACTGCCTGAAACACAACATTTATTACAAGCTTGTATAGTAGAAGAGGTGGCAGCTGTGCGTATTCAGTTTGTCATTTGTTTCTCAAGGTTACCAGAACAAGGACAGCCAGCCATTTACATACTTCACTTAGAGAATAGCTCATAGCGTACATTTGTCAGTACATTCTGAGAGCAAGTCCATTTCACTTCACTTTTGTAAGATGAAAGAGCTGCAGATATTTCTAGAAAATCATCCTCTGCCTCTTGCAGAAGTCTTTGATAGGTGCTTTGGTATTGGACTGACAAGTAATATGCCACTTTTAGTAGAAGAACGGTCAGTTCTTTTTTTTGATTGTTTGTTTGAAGAAGCCGTGAGAAGTTCAACAAAGAAACTTATAACTTGTCTTACTCATAAGAAAGGAGGTCATCCAGCCATATCCTGTCTGAAGAGCTGCAGAACTTCAAACTGCTAAAGTACTTTCTCAGTCAGAGATGCAGCTGATTGTAGAGCTATTCCCAATCCTATTCCTAAACTGGAGTTGCTTTATACTCACATGCTTACCCCAGATGCTATTTTTTATCAGTACTCAAATGGAAGAGTTCAGGCTGGTAGTGGGAAACCATCTGCTGTAGTTAGTGAGCATTGCAATACAGTATAAAGTTATTCTGAACAAGTCAACAAAGCAATTTACTTAGAGCACTGGCAATCTGACCAACAGTGACATCTGCCAGAAAGTGAATATGAGGCATTGATCTACTTTCATTACAATTTGGTATTGGAAACAAAAAAAGAAAAAAAGAAGAAAAAAAAAAAAAAGAGTGGCAATACAATCACTACAATTTGTATCTACCTCTTAATCAAATACTAAAATTCTCCTTTCAGAGGATTAAAATATTCTTATCACAAAGCTGGAAGATCTTCCAGTTGCGGGATAATATTACAAAACTGCACCAGTGTCATTAAAACTTTTTGTGTTGAAAATTCCTTAGGGACAGATTTCTCAGTAAAGTGTAAAAGCACTATCTGTAAATATATAGATAAACACCCATACACAGATTGTACATTAGCACCCAATAAAAGGTGTGCTAGTACAGTAAAAAGTGTACTGCTAGAGAATATTTAGTAAGTGAACTTGAAGTGACACATCTGAAATGGAATAAAACACAAAAATACTTCTCACCTGCAAGAAATAAGACCCTTCTTCTCTTACTGACAATCCATTACTATAGATAAATTTTGAAAGAAAAAAATGGTGAAAAAGATTAATTATTTCTATAGACTTTAATCAACTTCTTAAAACATGTGTTTTTTTTTTCCTTAATGAGAAATATTACAGCTTTTTTCTCTTTGTTAATGTTTAGAAGACAATTTTGTTCACAAAATAGTAGTTAACCATTTTTCTTACCAAAAAAAAGCAAATAAACTTTTAGTCCATGTATATTTATGTGGCTGTGTTTGTCTGTACTTCCCTTTGCCAGGTTCAATAAAATTTCCAAATGAGTGCATATTCCAAAATACTTATGTTCCTACAAGTACAGGGAAAACTCTTAAATTTTTCTCAATAGAGAGTAAGGCTTGATTTTTCCCAGAATACCACTAATGGGTTGGGTTTTTTTTTTTTTTTTTGGACTTTTGCTTGGTTGATTACAATGAAACAGTCCATATATTGACACTTGGGTGGGTAGATGGGTAATGAAATAAAAAGAAGAAGCAGCAGAGTAATCTGGCATAGTATTCCAGGTTCTTGACTAAGATTGGCTAATACTAGATTGTTTATATAATGTTATTGTTTAATGAAATTTGTTTCGTTAGAGATACAGGTAAAACTCAAGACACTCTCTAAACCTTTCTTTTTTCCAGAATAATGACTAGGTTCATATTTAGCAAGTGGATCTGTTATAGAAAGGAAAAGAACTCTTTTTGACAATTTTCAAATAATTTGAACAATATCAAATAAAGCCTGGAATGTGGAGAAATGAGGGAATAACAAAGCTAAATTGGGAATATGGCAATGCAGAGAGACTAACAATGTAAGGATAAAGAGACTAGCAAGTGATGAAGGAAGGAAGAGAGATCAAATGAGCAATAAAATTAGAAGAAAAAATTGAAGTGAACAAATTAAAAATTGATGCTAAATATGAGGCTACTGTGAAAGAATAGTTAACTGCCTTTTTATCTAAAATGTGCCTCTTTTCTTCTGGTGTTCAATTAAAAAAAAAATCATAAGCACGTAGAGATATTATTAAGTATTCATATCATTCTACTGAAAATCAAACAAGGGAGATACACCTAGAGAAAAACAAGTATCCTTAGCTCCCATGTTCATTGAGATAGTTTTGTTTCTTAAAAAAAAAAAAAATTATCCCTCTAAAATATTTTGATAAAAATTATTTTCCACAATTTGTTTTTAAACATATGTAGTGTTCTTAGATAAGCCAGTCCTATTCTTTTATGTAACTATCCATATCTTCTTTAGTATGTTTTTTATGATGGTGTAGTTACATCTCTACAGCTAGCGTTGACTGAAAGAGATGTCAGTCTTGGAAAGGGAAAATAAGTATATCCTGAGAAAACATCACCTCATTTAGAATTTCAGAATTCAAGTTCTTATCAATATATGTTGCAGAGAACATGTTATGTGAAGCTAGTATTCTCAGCAACAATTTCATGTTGAATAGAAAGTCTAGCTTGAATTTTTAGTTTTGATTTTCAAAACAATACATGGAATTAGTCATATGCATATCTCTGAAAGAGGTCACAGTTGATATATTTCCCCAACTTATTCCCACAGTGTAACTGATGTATAAGACTGAACCTTATTTCTGCACTTCATTTGCAATTTCCTACAGTTCATCTTTGCTTTTCTTTTCCTAGGATGACATATTTTCATTCATTTTGCAGAATGAATTGATAAACTTTCCCAGAAATAAACTTGACTTTTTTAGAATTAAGAGTTGAATATGTTTTACTCTCAGAACTATACATTTGGGCCGGGCTTCCGGTGAGCCAAGGAAAGATAGTAAACACTGTCAGGGAAAGTATTTAGATGTCAAAGACATCTCTCAATCACTTTTACAATGCATAAACCACCAAACATGACTGGAGTTTAGGCAATATCTCCTAGAAAACAAGTGATCACAGCTCTTAGAAATGGTAAAGATTAACTGTTACTTGAATGTGGTTACCCCTTTCTCCCTACCTAAAGTAACATTTAATTGATGTCCTAAGTGTGTATTTTATTTTATAAATGTTTCTGTACAACGATTTTTCAAGTGAACAGTGTATGCTAATCAGGAGAGAAATCTGTGCTCCTCAGTGAAGGGAAGTTCTACATCTCAGGAAGTGTTTAACTCTTTCACCTGAACGTGCACTGAGCACATGTCTATAGGGTGAGTCATGGGAACTCTCTCCTGTTCTTGGCTTTAGTCTTTAAGGCTTTTAAACATAGTATTCTTGTGGTGTATGGCAGGAAAAATAGGATGGTACTTGCAATATTACGTTAATGCAGCAGCATATCTTTCACACCCTTAATTTCTCTTGAGAAGAATAAAAAAAAACCTGTTTGTATTGGGTTTGTGTGGCAAGGTTTTGGAAGCCAGAGAGTTACAGGGCTGACTTCTGTGAGAAGCTGCTAGAAGCTTCTCCTATGTCCAACAGAGCCAATGCCAGCCAGCTGCAAGATAGACCCACCACTGGCCAAGGCTGAGCCAAGCAGCAATGGTGATAGCATATTTAAGAAGGGGAAGATGAGGGGAACCTACATAAGACCAGCAGCAGTCAGAAGAGAGGAAAGAGAATGTGTGAGGGAAATAACTTGCAGACATCAAGGCCAGTGAAGAAGGAGGGAGAGGAGGTGCTCCAAGCACTGAAGCAGAGATTCCCCTGCAGCCCATGGTGAAGACCATGGTGAGGCAGGCTGTGCCCCTGCAGCCCATGGAGGTTAATGGAGGAGCAGATATCCACCTGTAGCCTGTTGAGGACCCCACACCAGAGCAGGTGGATGTGCCTGAAAGAGGCTGTGAGGGTCAAGCCTGTGCTGGATCGGGTTTGCTGGCAGGACTTGTGAGTCCATGGGGGACCCATGCTGGAGCAGTCTGTTCCTGAAGGACTGCACCCCGTGGAAGGGACCCACACTGGAGCAGTTTGTGAAGAACTGTAGCCCGTGGGAAGCACCCATGTTGGAGAAGTTTGTGGGGGACTGTCTGCCATGGGAAGGACCCCATGCTGGAGCAGGGGAAGAGTGTGAGGAGTCCTCCCCTTGAGGAGGAAGGAGTGGCAGAGATGACGTGTGATGAACTGACCTCAACCCCCATTCCCCATCCCCCTGAACTGCCAGTGGGGAGGAGGTAGAGAAACTGGGAGTAAATATAAGCCCAGAGGATGGGAGGGGTGGGGGGAAGATGTTTTCAAGATTTGGTTTTATTTCTCATCACTCTACTCTGATTTGACTGGTAATAAATGAAATTAATTTCCCCAAGTCAAGTCTGTTTGGCCCATGACAGTAACTGGTGAATGATCTCTCCCTATCTTTATGTTGACCCACAAGCTTTTTCATTATATTTTCTCTCCCCTGTCCAGTTGAGAAAGGGAGTGATAGAGTGGCTTTGGTGCGCACCTGGCATCTAGCCAGGGTCAACCCACCACACTGTTCAAGAAGTGATTTTTGTATAAGCTGCAAAACTTTTGAACAGCCCCCCATCCAATTTCTCTAGCACCCTGATGGAATGTCTGAACTAGCAGGATGGGTATATAAGCTTAAACTGAGTCATCATTTTAGCTGTTTCCATCACTTTTTTCAAAGTATCCAGAAGTGCATCATTGACAGCCAGTACAGAAAAAAAGATATAATTTATTCTGTTTTAATAACTCTCATGTTGACTTTTGTGCTTTCAGTGTTGCATTATTATTTTGCACATACACACACAAAAAAAAGACTGCTCATAATGAGGGGGATGCCATGAAGGAGCACTGTTGAAGACTGTGATAAACAGAATCTAATATGAGCAATTTCTTGCAAGCACACACATACCTGCACTTACGTAAATAGTCTTATGTATGTGCTTTAGCCAGACCAATTAAGGATGCGCACAAACATGTTAACTGAGCAGCATTAACATTGATTAGAAAGGTTCATTTAGCATGAACGTAATTGTTACTCCAGGTGACTTATACTAAAATCTGACCAGAATTTAATTGCTCTATTATACATTAGCCCAACATTTACATACGCTTTTTTTTTTCTGTTGTTTTTGTTGTCATTATTAGTATTACTGTTGCTATTCCTATTGACATTAATTTGGGATGTTCCAAGTACAGGGTTCTGAGTAACCTAATCTAGTTGAAGATGTCCCTGCTTATTGCAGATGTGTGGACTAGATAACCTTTAAAGGTCCCTTCCAACCCAAACTACTCTATGATTCTATGATAAGTTCTGTTCTGATCACTCTACCTTATAAAGCAAAATTTTAGAATAGACTATTTTAGCATAGGGGACTATATAAAAACCTATAGGCACTTAATGCCAGTAAATGAACACCTTATTTTAGAGATAAATATGATGCCCTCCTGTATAAAAACCAAAAAAGTACACTTTTTTCAATGTCTTATATTTTATCTTAAAACTTTTGACTGTTAGAAGTCAGATTAAAAATGAGTCAGAGTTGTATGATAAAGTCACTACTTCATTTAACCAATTATCTGTGTTTTCTACCTAAAATGATGCAAAAAACTAGCGCTTTTTTTGACACTGGAAACACAAAAAAAGGTCTATCTTCTTTTATTAATCTTTTATATTAAAAAATAACATTATGTATATTGACACTGCATGGAACAAGCACAGACTGCTTATTCATCTTATAAATTTGTGTTCAAAAAATGGGTATGTGTTCAAAAACCGGGTAGATGTGGCACTTTGGGACATGGTTTAGTCTAGTCTACCCTTGATTGGCTTAGAGTAGACTTGGTAGTGTGGGTTAATGTTTGGACTGGATGATCTTAAAGGTCTTTTCCAACCTAAACGATTCTATGATTCTATGATTCTATGAAATAGCAGGCAGTACAGGAAATATCATGTTATTCCCAAGGGCAGGGTTCTCTGAATACGTGTAAGAATCATCAACCTTCTTTGGAGTCAGATTATTGGGATATGTGTATTTAATGTAATAAATTATTTCCACATGCATATATCCATGTGAACATGTTGCTTATTCACACACAAACATTAGTTGGATTTCTCTGTCCTGGCCTTTAGGAAGAAGAAATATGATTGAACCACACCTTGCCATGGTTTCTTACAGCCTGTTTAAATTTGTTGCATCAATGCTTCTTACTTTTTACCTTTCCGTTTTATGAGATAAACCACGTTCACATTAATACCAAGTAAGTAAGATTGTTAAAGGTTGGCTAAATTCAGAACCACTGTCTGAGTTGAAAGACTATGCTGCCATACATATGTCATCTTTTACTAATGCAGAACTAGCTAAGAAAAGGTCTATCTCCTTCAATTTCTTTAACAGTCATGATTGATAGCTTCTCAGCTGACTTAAGAGTAGCTTGAATGTCCACACAGGAGTGCAAATTTTAAAACTTACCTAACCTTAGACTGACAAATCAGAATAAGAGAAGGAGGAAGGGGAAGTCTACATCTAGAAATAATAGCAATTTAGCAATATGATAGAATGTGAATTTGGAATAGATGACTAAAAACATTCAAATTAATATTACTCATTATTTAAGCCAAAAAGGTTAAACAGCTGTGGGACAAACTTTAATTAGCAATTGCACAATAGCATTTTCTGTTTATATGGTTTTCTGCAGTGTCCAAAAGTGACATGACTTCCATGTATGCTTCCATGTATTGCAAAAATTTTAACTGTCTTCTTATGACATAGCCTTTGGAAACTTAATAAGTACCCACATGTGTTCCTGAAGAGTGTCTTGAAATTGTTTAGGTTATTTAGATTTTGAAAATTGATTTCTGTTTTGTCCTTTACACGTCTCTACTTAGAAGAATAATGTAGGCTTCTTATAGATTGCAGACACAGACTGCGAGGCAGGCATAGAATGACTCTGTGTTGTGTTGTTTTTAGTGCATTCATGCCTGTTGGTACTGAAATCAGTGGATGTTTTGAGAATGACTTTCAAAAGAATAGGAAGAAGAAGAAAAAAAAAAAACAACAGAGGGGGGAGCTAGATACATAACATGCCTATTATTTTTATGTTCTCATCTCCATTTTAATGATTTCACTGAAATTACAGTTAAGTCTCAGACAAAAACAACTGAAAGCAACCTCGAGGTGACCTTGACTTAGACTAAAATGTCACATCAGTGCTATGGATGTCAAGAGTAGCTTACTTGCCAACAAAGTATTTTTGTAGGGCTAACCATCACCATTCACGTCACTGCTGACTTCTGTTAGTGTAATAAGAATGAAACAGGAATAAACATCCCTTACTTTTTCAATGGTGATTTTCAGATGATGAACAGATGTTAATAGTCTATACCAGTTACAGATCAGACACTAAAATATAGGACATGAGGAAATGGAATGAAGCTGCATCAGGGGAAGTTCAGAGTGGACATTAGAGCTCTTCACTGAGAGGGTGGTCGGTCACTGGAACAGGCTCCCCAGGCAAGTGGGCACAGCACCAAGCCTGTCAGAGTTCAAGGAGTGTCTGGATGACATTCCTAGCCATATGGTTTAGTTTTAGGTAGTCCTGCAAGGAGCATGGAGTTGGGCTTGATGACTCTTATGGGTCCCTTCCAACTTGAGATATTCTATGATTTGATGAAATAGAGTCAAGCATATACATATTAGTAAATTAGTAGATTTTATTTAATTTCCTGTCACTCAGTATTGAAATACTGAGCTATGTGGTATTCTGAGTGAAGTTCTACCAATCTTTTCTTGCAGAAACTATTCTAGTTTGTATAAATATTTTAATAATTATTGGAGCAGGAACTAAAGTGTAAACATCTTAAATGTGCTTTCAACTTTTTAGATTGTACCTTCCCTGATAAAAAAAAAAAAAAAAAAAAAAAAGTTAAAAAATCCCAAATCCCCAGTCTTTAAATAATACATCAACTGTTCTTGAAACAATAAATTCAGGCCATATAGTCCTACACTCCTTTTAGGTGTGCATTCTAAGAATTAAAATGCAGAATCATGTATTCCACTGTGTACTCTGTTCCATTTTAGAACATCTTCAAAAGAAGAAACTGCAAGAAGCTTGCATTAATATATTCCATAGCTGAAGAGGTAGAACATTTTTCTGCTTTTCCAATATCCAAGTTCAAATCTGCTCAGAATTGGTTAATACAGTTAAGTCTGGTTCCCGTACATTTGGCATTAGCAAGCATTACTATCACACTACTTTTATGGGCTCTTGGCTGAGGTTATTCAGAGGATACACAGCATGCCTAACAGCCTGCAGGTTGGATAGTAACTCAGCTTACTCAATATTTAGATATTTTTCTGCGTTCTCACTGTTAGATACCTAGCTGTCCAGAGATGTTAAACTGCCACATAGCTCAGTGAAAATGGGTAAGAGTTTTATGAATACTAGAAACTCCTAAATTTTTTATGCAGGTGCTTAAATGGGTATGTATAAACTTAATTCTACCTTTTAAAGTAATTACCAAATTGCAATATAACTGTGAGAATACCACCAACTGCATACTGTATCTCGTAACTTCTTCCATGACTTTCTCTTTCTCTCTTTCTCCCTTCCCCCCCAATATCACTTCTCTCTACCTCTCAGAATGTATTTCCTTCTATATCTGAAATATTAATAAAAAGTGCTGATGAAATGTCAGAACTTTATTTCACTTTTCAGGCAGATGAATTACCTTTTCCTTTTAGACAGTCTAATGTAAATTAGATTTTTTAAAAATGTCACTCCATTACTTAATTGGAAATACTTGTGATGCATCTAAAGAAATACAGAAAAGTCAAGTAGAATTCATATTATATTCATTCAGAAAATGTTAATTTATAAGTAGCTTAACTGGTAACAAAAATTCTTAAGTTACATGGAACACCATGCATTAGGTGAGCAGTGGCTGTCATTAAGAACTTTGAAAATTGCCATTTTCAGGCAAATGAAATTTTCTATAATCTTTATGATACCTCTATAATTACAATGCATTTAGAGTATTTACAAAAATATGGAACACTGAGTTTATGGTACTATCAATACCCCAGTAAATGTGTATTTAGAACAGTGATCCTTGTAAAAGAAATATATGAATATGTCCAGAGACCCATTTGTACTGTTGGCAACTAAATATATAGTAAGAAGTAATACAGTAATAACTAAAATAAGTTACAATAAGTTGGATTTTCTTTTAAGAAAAGTTTATGCAAAATTAACTGCCATTAGTTGTTAGTTCCCAGTCTTAAGCATATCTTGGCCAACAGACTATTTTAAGGGAATTAGTAGAAAAGCCTGTGTGATTCTACCATTGCAGAATACACATAGTTCAATTCCTGAATGACTGTATTGCAGAACACACATATATCACTTCCTGAATGATTCTCTTCCTACAGACCAAAAGGAGACCTGCTTATTCTCCTTGAAGCAGATGCCTGTTGGAGAAGAAGAGCTGCAGTAATAAATCAGTGCTTATTTGTGAGTTCTTCCCCCCATCCCCTTATTTTTTTTAATTTTTAAACTGAATTTTCTGTTGTGGAAAAGTAATTTTTGGTGCTATTATTTTTTCCCTTTTTTTTCCCAGACAGAACACATGTCTGAAATCTCAGGAATTCTTATAAAATTGAACTTCCATCTTACACACAGCTCCGATATAAGCCTGCAGCAGAAATTGGTGGGTGATGGCCTATGCCAGTCTGTACAATAGATGAGGTCAAATTAAGTGTATATAATCAGTACTTCTGGCCTTTGACTCTATGAAATATTCAGACAAATAATACTCTGTAATGACTGCAGTTCTTTATAAGTTATTTGTATTTTATACCTTATAATAACTAGGTAATTAAAGGAATATACAAATATGTATATTAACAGCATGCACCCAGAGTAACAAAAAATGCCTTCAAGATGAAAAAAAAACCCAAACAGTTGGCAATGTGCCTGGTTTTTTTACCGTTTCTTCTTTACATAACATACATTAAGCAGCAAGTGTGAATAAAATGCCTATGCTTGTATTCAAACCACTGCAGCACTTAATATTAATTGTTGTTGACAAAATGGGTGTCAGAAAAGAACAAAAAGAAAAAACAAAACCTGACTGAACATCTTTTGTTCAAGTCCCAGCTCCATTAAATCTTCCAGACAGAATTTACTTTGTGGAAAATTTATAATTCCCACTTTCCCCTTTAAAACAGTAGGTGTCCCTTCCATGAGCTATAACTTGCATAATTGGGCAGCCTAGGACTCTATCCAAATTTTCTGTGACAAGCATAATTTTTCATGAACATATCAGCCATAAGTTTACAAAAGTCTGGGAACAATTATCCAAAAGAAGTAAATCATAATTTATTCAGTGCCTATAAGATGTGATAGAGAAAACCTTGTCTTTTTTTTTATCCACAAAATATTTTTTCTGTCAATTTGCACTTTAAACACCTCCTAATAACATGTAATGTAGGGATCTTTCTGTTACTTGTTTCCTCATGCACTATTGGTTTATTGATGAAAAAGTGTAGTTTCATATGGAAAACATATGGCCATTTGGAAAAGAGCAGTCTATACTACTCCAAAGGAAGGTTTATTCTTTGAATAAACTATTTTCTCCCATACTGATTTGGCAAGACAAAAGGTAGAAAGAGATTTTGGTAGCTGCTTTGATGTCCATAGATTTAAGTCAAACTCCAGTACGACCAACATGAACACCCTTGTTGATTTGAGCTGACACAGAATCTGGATTTATTTTCATGGTGACATCATGGTTCAGATTTAAGAAAATAAGTAGGCCTTATAAAGCCTTATTCTTGTTTTACCTGTACTACCTCAAAGAAACCTCACTTACTACTTTGGCTCTTGGATCTCCAGAAACCAACTAAGCAAGAAGTTAACTAGGTGTAACTGAGATGCAAATGAAAACAGAAGGATTTTGGACACTGAGGAAATTAGTCAGACAAAGACTAACCTATCTGTATTTGAGATTATGATTTTTTTCCTGGTGTTAGGTCCCTGTTTTTATATGAGAAAATGAAGGTTAGTGGTTTTTTCTTTACTGTGGAGAAAATGCTTTCTGCGACATTCTGTTCAGCCCTAATTCAAGCTTCATGTATTAGTCATTGATTAATTAGGAAGGTATAATCTGCAACAGATTTTACACTTTTTAATTGATTCTGAGGTTTGTACAATAAAAATGTACTACAAAACTGCTGTCTGTTCTGCAGGGGTCCTTGCACTAAACTTAAATACTATGGCTGGGGTAGGGTGCCTTATCCTGACATGGAGATAGAAGGTGGAAAAGCTCATACCCTTGGCCAGAACTGAGTGGCTTCACTGAAAACTGCAGCTTACCATCAGGTTAGATTGAAACAGTGGGATCTATTCAATTGCTTTCTGATTAAGATCAGTCAATAACCTGGAAGATGGAACAATAACAATAACCTAAGATATGGGGGGAGACACAGATGCTGATGGGATCAAAGATATAAACCCCTACCTAAGAAAGAGTCCTCATCATCTGACTGTTAAATGAATTAATGTTGACAGTGCTCAACTTTTGCTTTAAGAGTTGTTTCTTTTTATTTAATAAAATATGTTTTCTTCTAGCACAGAATAGAAAGGAAAAAAAGAATTAAGAGTCAGGATGCTTAATTTTGTTACCTAAAAGGAGACTTGGTAGAACCAAAGCACCTAATGACAAGAAAAAAAATCAGAAAGCTAACATTTCATCAGTCACCACCTTCTAATGATGTATATTTGCGTATTACTGAAATTCTGAATCGGTACCTTCAGCATCTACATTTCTGTGTTGAAACATAATATAGTCTGAGGAGCTACAATGCCATCAGCAAGGACCAAATTTCATTATGATTTATTTAACAGGGTATATAATTTAGGAGGGAAAACTAAGTTTCCACTGATATACCCAGTATTTGTGACCCCTCAGGACCACTCTCTGGCTGTGAATACTTCAGTTAACTTCTCTTGGTCTTGATTTGCCTGGTAGTTAAAAAAGGAGATATAAAACCTTAATAAGAGATATAATACTTTAAAAAATATGTATCAATATTTTTAATCAACCGTGTGACCCTGGAATGAGGGAATTATAACCATCCAGAACATAGGTGAAGGAATAAGAAAGTTTGGGGGTTTTTTTTGCTTAACTTTGCAGACAAAACACTTCTGCCCTGGTTGGAGTTGACTGTAATTTTTATGACAAATAAATTAAGTCTCATCATTATGATTTTTTACTGTTCAGAGAGTTCCCTGCAGACTGGCTGCAAGTTGTTTTTGATTTAGTAGAGCTGATTTGACATCAGTTCTAAATTCCATAACAGCATACACGTCATTTAAACCACTCTTGACCAGGGCAACTTAAAGTATCTTCAACCTGAATGCATTCAGAGGTCTAGCACATTTATTCTAAGACTGTTTTCTGGTGCAGATAAAATTAATAACTAACTAACTAACTAACTAAAAATGACTGAGCTGCCTTAATTCATCAGGAAAAGCTGTAGGGTAAAATTAAAAAAAAAAGTTTGAAAAATAGAATGTTCTGCATCAAAATGCTTTCAGTTCTGTAAGTGTGTCTGAGTACGCTGTTCTTTTTTTTTTTTTTCTGGAGTATTGCACCAAAAAAATCTTTCCAATTCATATGTGCCAATTAATATATGTATTTGTATATGGCATCATAAAGGAGATAATTTTACTTCAGAATAATTTCCCACTAGTTCTAACACAAAAGTGGAAAAAGTCTGGTGTGAAAAGATGTTTAGCAGATGTAAAACTGTCATATATAATCTATAAAACATTATATCAGTGACATGGCCCTTGTTGATAAAATGAACAGTGTCTGCTTGGGCTTTAGTTAGCTGTCCCAGTTCTGCCAATTGCAAGGTGACAAAATTAATTCCCTTAAAGTCAGTGCTCTGAAATACATTACCGTAATACCATTAAAAACCATTCAAGTCCATATTCCCTGGAAAGTGAAAGAATTATGATTTGAATTTTATGTCAAGGACTGGATTTTGGAGTGAATTTAAAATACCCTATGGGAAGTTTAAAACTTGGAGACTGAATCTGGCATGTCCCATCATTAGGAAATCCCACCCCTTCTTCATTCCTTTAAAGGCAAGTGGTAAAGCAGCATATGTTGACTCACAGGCTGAAGTGTTTTTCTGATGTCAGTATGAAAGACTAAGATTCTTAAAGATATCGATCTTAAAGAAAACATTAAGAAAAATAAAATCAAATGAAACAAATCTTCCATTTCTGTGTAAGTTCACATAAACCTACTGTTTCATGTTTCTGCAAATCAGTGAATAAAATTTCTACCACCAGCCTTAGTTGTCCTAAATGTCTTAGTTACCACCATGCTGATACACGGTGCTTTGAACTCCAAAGGCAGGTTATTAAGGATTTGATAGAGTAGACTGAATATATTATTTAAAGATTCACTTCTACATAAAATTTATTTTTCTTAGGTGCTATAGATCCTTTGGTCAAGCTTTGGACTAAAACAGTAAAGGGGAAGAAGTGATTGCTAGGGTCCGGGTGAATAAAAAATAACAAGAAATCTAATGCATACAGGAGAGCCATAAGATCTTGGGAATGAGGACAGACTTGTAACAAAAACAGAGGAAAAGAAGGGGATCAATTTGACTATGATGAGATAATGACAAAAGACAAAAGTTATTTTTGTAGATGTTATTTGCAAACAGATCAGAGAAGTGAATGTTAAGAAGCAAGGAGGGTGGGGAAGAAAAAGTTGAAACATGAGAAATGATCCAGCTGAACATGAGCAAAATTGCGGCTGTACCACAACAAAAGCTTTTTTCTGTAGATGTTAAAGAATGTGAGAAACTACTGTGATTACTTGCAAAATATTTATTTTGGTAAGGATGAAGAAATAAATGTAGTGCCTGATGACTTCAGTGTAACATTGATGATAATGGTTTGAACCATGAAAAAAAAAAAGTTTCTCCTATAATTATTTAGGTATGGATTGTGTCGTGTACAGATATTCATATAAGTATGAATGCAGGTAATCAACAGACATGCTGATGTAGAGAACCAGCAATATTTTGCAGGAGTAGTACAAGTTCACTACATATGTGCTTACACATACATTCTACAAAATGTCAAAAGTCTATTTTATTCTGAGAAGTTAGGAACTAAAATTAGCATTCAAATGTGACCAACCATACAGCTGACCTAGAGGCACTGAGAAACTACAGACTAGATATGCCAAGAAGCCAGATGCTGCCTTTGCAATAATATTTTTCAGGCCTTGGCATCAGAAATCTGTCATGCCATCCAAATGATTCCTACACCCTATAAAAGCTGTTTTGTTCAAACAACATACTAGCCATATTAACTATCCAGCTGTAGAATAAAAATAGATGAGGGTTAAGATATAAGCAATCCATTTGAATTTATCTTACATGAAAGAAATTGCACATGCTTATAATACCCGAGACTGTTCTTTTAAAATGGCACTTAAGTGAAAGTCAAGAGGATGGATATGTGAAAGTTAAAAGACAGGCATTTTTCTGTTTGCTCCATAAATCTTGTTTTCCCTAATACAGTGCCATGAATTTCACCCTGTGTAATGCTAATAATAAATAGGTTTGAAGACAGCAATCACAAATAACTCTTATGAAGCCAAACTAATTACACATAAACATTGTTTTATATTATTTCCACGATGAAAGACCTGCTTTTCTACAACAGGAATTTGAGGTCTACTGATTAGCTAGCCACTGAGGTAATGGGAGTTTTGCTTCTACTTCAAGACGCTTGAAGTCCATAAAGTTCTCACTGTAAGATTTCTCTGGACTTGACTTTTGGTATACCTTCATGATCTTTACAGAATATCTTCCACACAGGTCAAGGCATAACAAAGCCCCATTGGAAGTTCTAGATAAAACAAGGAGGCAGAATGTCAAAGAAGGTAAAACCGGTCCAGCTGCAGCTGTGTGAATGGAAGGAGCTTGTTCAGCAGCTTTCCTCCACCAGCTGCTCATCTCCAGTCCCCAGGAATGCTCATCAGCCTTCTGATTTGTTAGCTGTGTGATTGCTCCCTAAACCATTTTAGTGCAGTTGACAAATACCTGATATTTACACTGCTTAAATTAACTTGGTTTGTTTTTCCTGGAAAAGGTTACAAAGAGCTTAAACAAGGAGCTTAACGGGCAGATCTGACATGGGGTAGTGATGAGAAACTAGGGCAGAACGAAGGCTGGGGGCAGCAATTACTTTTCCTGAAAGAAGTGCAGCTGGCAGAGCTATAGGCTGAGACTATATCCTGAACTGTATGAGCTGGATAGCAAGAGCTGGATACTAAATGACAGGTAAAAAATCAGTTTCCAAAGTACTGGTAAAATTCAGTACAGAAGTATTTTATCAGAACTGATTAATCCAATGATCTCTCTTTTGTGTTGATTACTTACATTTCAGTTATTCTTTTCTTTGTTGTCAGGAAATACACCAAAAAGCTATATCTGTATCTATCTATCAAATTTGTAAAATCAAATAAGAGTGTATTAAGAAATACGTGAGTTATTATTACTCAAGCAAGAGTATACTTACTACCTGTAAGTATACACTACAACAGCATTTCATCATTAAAATCAGTATTTAGTGACATTAAGTGGGACTCTGCCTTTCTCACTATAAAAGAGGGGCTTGACCGAGACATGAAGATTAATTCTATCATCTGCACAGTCCACAGTCCATTTGCACAGTTCTCCACGGGGGTTGTGGAAGAAGTTTACTGGTGGAAATAATGAACAACAGGATAGTAATTTGTAGTTAAAACAGTTGAATTTCTCATGGAACGTAAGCATAAAAGAGACAACTATATCATGCTACCAGAATTCTCCATTTTCAGCTTGAGTTCTCCCACTCTTTTGGTGTGTTCTGACAATAAATGGTCTGGCTCCATCTCCTCTATACCTTTTCAATGGATAGTTGAAAACAGCAATAAGATCTCCCCTTAGATTTTTTCCTAGGACTGATCACACCCAGATTCTACTTGTATGAAATATGCTCCAGTGTCCGGACTGTCTCAGTGGCCTTTGCCAGGCACTTTCTAGTGTGTCAATCTGTCTTGTACTGGAGACACCAAACATGGATCCAGAACTTCAGGTGTGGCTTCACAAATGTTGCATACAGGGTAAGGCTCTCCCTGGACCTCCTTGGATCTGCTAGCTACTCTTGCTAATGCAGTCCAGTAAGTGGTTGGCTTTGTTCACTGAAGGTCACATATGGCTTATAAAGATACCTTCCTTAGTTTCTCATTGTCTGACCTGAGAGCTCAGGGGTGTGATTTGCAGAAAGGATGAGCCTAGAGCTAAAAACCAAATAGTTTAAAGGCATTTCACACAGAAAGATAAAATAAAGGGAAAACTTTTACTTTAATTTCTCTATGTCTCTGTTCATCACCTGTAAAATAACACCACTCCACCTCTCAGGGATGCCGCAAAAATAAATTAATTAATGTTTATGATACACTCACATTCCCCAGAGGAAAAACTCACAAGAAGATCAATAATTCTGTCTTTGGAGCAAGATTTGATTAGTGTGCAGAATAGAAAATGGTTGAATAGATACAAAATATATTGCAAAAACTGCTTGGTAACCGAACTCCATACATCTTGGATACTGCACAAGGGACCCCGTGGGAGGAAAGAAAAGTATGTGTTTACATTACATAGGCTGTGTCATAATATATATGAAGGTCTCAAGCTATTAATTGTGAAGAAACGTTTCTAATTGCTTAACTTCAGACTTTAATTTTTTTAAAAAAGTTATATACAAGGATGTAGGTGCTCTTAAAAGCAGAAAGACAATCTATGATATAAATGTTAATTTCAGTATATCAAGTTGTTAATATGGCACTGAATTAATTGAAATTTTCTATTGCAATGAACTTCATACACACACCTTATGCACAAACATGCACAACAGCAATAAATAACTTTTTGTGCTTCTACCAACTTAAGAGTTAGAAAGTATTATCTGAAGCATCATCTTCTGTTGCAGGTAGCTGTACTGATATAACAACACACTAGTTCGCCTGAATATAATAAAAGTTTTTGTTAACTTAGATCTTAAATGTTTACACAAGTAAATACTCTGCTGCACAATAAGTGAATTAGAACTAAATAAAATATAAAGATATCTGTCTTAAATGTCTTGCACTCTGAGATCTTTAGCATACAGTCTCTAAATTACATTACTCACAGTACAATAGGAAAAATTCTCATTAACATAGTTCAAAACTAGGATATCTTATACAAAGAGGGTTTCAGTTCTACATCTTTTTTAATGAGATTAAAAGTATGCCTGGTGCAAAATATGGCATCAGTATGTTTCAGTCTTTATGTTTGGATTTGTTTGTTTGTTTGTCTTGCTTTTGTTACTGAGAACTTGGCTAGAAACAAAGGCCAGGAAATGGGCTCAATCCCAGTCTGCCCCTCAAGTCATCTCTATGTAAGGCTGCAGCTTACGCTTCTCTGTAGCTTGCTATCATACTGCCCAAACAGTTACAAAGGCAGATATAGCTTTGGTTGCTCATTACTGTCCACCTGAGCATGCTGTGGAGGTAGACAAAATGCTAACAGTATGCATGACTGAGCAGACTGTGCCAAAATGTTTGGCCAAAACATTTCCTCTGATCCACAGTTCACCTAAAATACAGTAACTGCCCATAGCTTGCAACCCTGTCATGACAATGTAAAGTAAATGTGGGCTTCAACAAGAGCTGACATTCACATTTAATGTACAGTAAAGTCATATCCATGATTATTCTTTTTACATATTTTTGCTTAAAGATTCTTAAGCTTATGATTAGCAAGAGTTTGGATTTTAGCACTTGATTCCTGTATGTCTTAATAATATTCGTACACTATACCAGCTACTAGGAAGAAAATTAACTCTATCCCAGCTGAAACCAGGACACAGTATGTCTTAATAATATTTGTGCTCAATGTCTCAAAATGAAATGTGGGAAATGGCTCTCAAAATATAGCTCCATTCTGAAGGGTACATCACAAGGTTCATTTAGTCAGTGTAATACATCGCAACATCAACAGATAACACAACGACAAGCAGGGAGCCAAGAAATCAGGGTTGTCCTCTCTTTTAAACCCCAAATCTTCTACTGACACGATGCCGCTTGACCTTAGTCATATTAAGTCTAGCTGTAGCTGCTCGAAGATTTGTCAGGTGGAGATAGTGCTTGATTCACAGACTCCTTGGGAGGCAGTCGTGAAGAACAAAGGAGTCCAGGAAGGCTGGACATTGTTCAAGAAGGAAATCTTAAAGGTGCAAGAGCAGGCTGTCCCCATGTGCTGAAAAATGGGCCAGTGGGGAATAAGACCAGCCTCGCTGAACAGAGAGCTTTGGCTGGAAGTCAAGGAAAAAAAAAGTTTATGACCTTTGGACAGGCAACTGAGGAGGACTACAAGGGTGTTGTGAGGTTATGCAGGGAGAAAATTAGAAGGGCCAAAGCCCAACTAGAACTTAGTCTGGCTAATGTCATAAAAGACAATAAAAAATGTTTCTATAAATCCTTTAACAACAAAAGGAGGACTAAGGGGAATCTCCATCATTTATTGGATGTTGGGGGAAACATAGTGACAAAGGATGACGAAAAGGCTGAGGTAGTTAATGACTTCTTTGCCTCAGTCTTTAATAGTAAGACCAGTTGTTCTCTGGGTACCCAGGCTCATAGTTGGAAGACAGGGAAGGGGAACAGAATGAAGCCCCCATAATCCAAGGGGAAATGGTTAGCAACCTGTTACACCACTTAGACAAGTCTATGGGGCCAGATGGGATTCACCCAAGGGTACAGAGGGAGCTGGTGGAAGTGCTCACCAAGCCACTTTCAATCCTTTATCAGCAGTCCTGGATAACCCAGGAGGTCCCACTTGAGTGGAGGTTAGCAAATGTGATGCCCATCTACAATAAGGGCTGGAAGGAGGATTCAGAGAACTACAGGCCTTCCAGTCTGACCTCGGTGACAGGAAGGTTATGGATTAGATCATCCTGAGTGCCACCACGTGGCACATACACGACAACCAGGTGATCAGGCCCAGCCAGCATGGTTTTATGAAAGGCAGGTCCTGCTTCACTAATCTGATCTCCCACTATGACAAGGTGACACGCTTAATGGATGAGGGAAAGGCTGTGGATGTTGTCTACCTAGACTTCAGTAAAGCCTTTGACATCATTTCCCACAGCATTCTGCTGGAGAAACTGGCTGCTCATGGCTTGGATGGGTGTGCTTTTCTCTGGGTAAAAAACTGGCTGGATGGCTGAACCCAAAGAGTTGTGGTGAATGGAGTTAAATCCAGTTGGCGGCCGGTCATAAGTGACACTGCCAAGGGCTCATTATCTGGGCCAGTTCTGTTTAATATCTTTATCAATGATCTGGATGAGGGGATCGAGCACACCCTCAGTAACTTTGCAGTCGATATCAAGTTGGGTGGGAGTGTTGATCAGCTTGAGGGCAGGAAGGGTCTACCAAGATATTTGGACAGGCTGGACCAATGGACCAAGGCCAATTGTATGAGGTTCAACAAGGCTAACTGACAGGTCCTTGACTTGCATCACAACCACCCAATGCAATGTTACAGGCTTGGGGAAGAGTGGCTGGGAAGCTGCCTGGCAGAAACGGACCTGGGGGTTTTGGTTGACAGCCAGCTGAACATGAGCCAGCAGTGTGCCCAGGTGGCCAAGAAGGCCAACAGCATTGTAGCTTGTATCAGGAATAGTGTGGCCAGCAGGAGCAGGGAGGTGACTGTTCCGCTGCGCTTGGCATTGGTGAGGCCACACCTGGAATACTGTGTCCAGTTTTGGGCCCCTCACTACAAGAAAGACATTTTGGTGCTGCAGTGTGTCCAAAGAAGGGCAACGAAGCTGGTGAAGGCTGTAGAGCACAAGTCTTATGAGGAGTAGCTGAGGGAACTGGGGTTGTTTAGTCTGGAGAAAAGGAGGCTCAGGGGATACCTCACCGTGCTCTACAACTACCTGAAAAGAGGTTGTAGTGAGGTGGGTGTTGGTCTCTTCAACCAAGTAACAAGTCATAGGACAAGAGGAAATGGCCTCAAGTTGTGCCAGGGGAGGATTGGATATTAGGAAAATTTTCTTCACGGAAAGGATTGTCATGCATTGGAACAGGCTGCCCAGGGAGTAGCTGAGTCCCCATCCCTGGAGGTATTTAAAAGACATGTAGATGTGGTGCTCAGGGATATGGTTTAGTGGTGGACTTGGCAGTGCTAGGTTTGCATTTGGACTCGATGATCTTAAAGATCTTTTCCAAGCTAAATAATTCTGTGATTCTATGATTCTATGTTTATTGTCTCTCCTAAATTCCAATAAGACACATTATTAAAAGACACCAAAAGAGATAGAGATTATTACTAAATTTTTTACAGTTTCTAAAATATTATTTTTCCCTTTTGTTTTTAAAGGAGGTATATTTTCATTCATATTGTTATATTGTTGGGGTTTTTTAACTTGTTATTTGGTTTTATGGATATTCATTGTCAGTATATCAGTGTTATTTTATATTGGTATTCAAAAGGTCATACCATTGCAATTAGGACCTTGCTACAGCACAGTAATGTGCTCTCCTAAGAAAACTGTTGCATCAGCTGTTACAAAAGTCAACTGCTTTCTAAATGGCAGTAGTATAAATTAAATGTTAAACAACAGAATCATGCAAATTAACAAGGCTGGGGAGCACTTACTAGTATATCAAATCTAAACCTACAAATCTAAAAACTGAAAACTTAAATCTAATTTATCATTATACAACAGTTGCTCAAAGTATATTTTCTAGCACTTGATATGATCTATTTTTGTACATCCCAGGAGACATTCCTTCCATTTGTCCTTTTGGATAAAACTTCAGCTCTTTTAAGAATAAGAAAAAAAAATCTTCTGATCTGTCACAATGTTAAGGAAAATCTTTCCTGAATGGATACTTGGTATATTCTTACCTGTCCATACAAGTGTTTATGCATTAAATTGCTGGGAATACTATTTAAAGAAGATAAATTAGAAGCCAAATAATGAATAGGGTAATAGATAATTTATTGCACTTCTATATATTCTATATATTAGTAATATGAATGTCAGCAGAAAGTTATCAAGGAATATTCAGAAAATAGGGTGCTCATTGTCCATCTAAACTCTTATGGTTTTTTTGCAATGCTGGCACTAGTGTATCACCTGTGGATATGAAGCTAGTAGTCATTGTCAGCATAGACCTAGTCTGATACAAAAGAAGAAATATTTTACAGTGTCATCTATGGTAGTACAAAATCTCAGTACCTAAGAGACTCATTACAGATCCAAACTCATACTTTGCTTGGCTTAGATCGCATATTCAGATTTCTTAGCTCTCATGAGAGCATCATAACCAATGAATATACAATATTTTGAAATTATTTTCTTTCAGTCTTATGCACTAACAGTATCTGAATTTACATACAATATTTAAAGAAATAAAATCTGTATCAAGAAGTATCAGACAGATTTTGAAGTTTAATAAGTAGGTGATCATTTGGAAGACCCTTGGCTGACACTTCTTCATAAAATATTGAATGTATTTCCTCCTTCTTATTCTTCCTGAAAAGAAAAAATTGACTTAAGCAATTAGGTCTGGAATATGACTGTCATTATTAACAAAGCATTACTTCTCTTTAATCCTGTTTGAAAAACCTATCTCTCTAGAAGAGGTCAGACATAGGCACTCCATGTCTGCAGTGTTTATAACTGGTAACTACATAACAGCTACCTAGCTGCCTGTCATTGATATCTATGAATCTTACTCTTAGATGAACCAATCTTTCCTTGCATTTAATAGACAATATTAGCCTCTATCTCAGGTATCTAACCTAAGTGAGAGGACATCTAAGAGACAGATGCCTCAGTCTTGAGCCAATCTCACCTTTGTGCCTGGCATTAGATATATTAGACATTGAACACTACGTATTAGTTACTAGTATTAGATATTCAAATCTGTTTTTTTGTTCTGCGTTCTTCCCCTCAACATATATCCTTTTTTTTTTTTTTTGACAGTTTATAACATCCCAATGAAGTTACTGAGTTTAATCCTCTTTTTTATTATTTTTATTTCTCCTCTGTGGAAGAAACTGTACTCTGAGGCAAGCCAAAAGCCCCATCTTGGAGAAAATTAGAGCTGTGCAAACACTGCTGTTTCATTCTGTTTCCAATAGCTTGAGGCTTTCAGTCACACACCCTTTTCTCAGCCACTCCATTGACCTGCTCTGAATGCCCTAATATTCCCTGTTGGCAATGTTTACTATATTTGCAGGCATTTTATATCACCAAAATGCATAAAGAAACCCAAGGGAATTGAACAATCAGGCCCTGAGGGATTACTGTATTCCTGTGCATAGGATTTCTCTTAGGCAAAGAGCATCACCCTGCCTTTACTATTCATCTTCAAGAATGCATCTGAAAAGTAAGTCTGCAGAAAATATTAGTATTTTGGCTAAAATTCAGTTGAATAGTCATTAAGAGCCCATGGCAAAGCCAGAGAGTCTGAGTAACTATAGGCAGAGAATGAAAGAGTGTTCACAGGACACTTAAGTTTAAATACATGCAAACTTCCTTTGGGGCTTAGGATGTATTTAAGGAGTTCTTGTATTAAAAACAAGAGCATAAGCTTGTACTTTTTGGCACTGGTTACCTGCCCTGCCTTCTGATGAGCCAACCACCCATTTAGAAAGCAGTTCTCCATGGGACAAAGTTAGGCATTTTAGGAAAATTTGAGGTGATTAGCAAGTTAAAATCAGAGACTGCATCCATTGCAACCATATTAAATATGCTGTACAAAAAAAGAGGGAAACAAACAAAAAAAGAAGAGACTCAAAATATGAATCTTCTTGAGCAATTCTGAGACATTTAACAGCACTGCTTTTTTAGAAAAAAACAGGAAACCAGACAGTTTTCTATATCTTCTGTAAGATAATGAACACTGTTGTGAAATTCATAACACACTAAAGTGAGTAATGACTCCACAGTCTGTGCTCTCCAGAATTTTTCACTTCCTGACGTCTTTAGTATTTCCAGTGGCTTGAGGAGATGTTATATCTAAAAAGAATGTGACTTTACAGCAGACTGCAAAGTATTCCTTTGGCAGCATCTGTTGGCCTTGCATACACTGAACTTGTGAGCATTTGTTCAGGGGCCTTCCTCTCAAATAAGGAACAAACCCCTCCAGCTGCAGGTCACTCAAAGCTAAAAAAAAATCCCAGGGAGAAGGCAAGCCAGCAAGTTTATCAGCAGTTTAATTCCCCAAGAGGGCACCAGGGGCCATTACATGGCTATTAGCATAGCCAACACTGGAGTCACAGGCAGAGCAGAGGCAGCCAAGCAGCCAGCCAAGAAATCAGCCAAGGGCTTTGCGACAGACACAGATGTTGCTGCTAAAAAATTTATTTTAGACCTTGGCATCTGAGTCCTTTATCTGTCAATTGTATGTCCTGTATGAGGCCCCAGCTGCTAAGTTTACTGATGAAAGGAGAAGGAAAAAAGCTGAGCTGCCTTTAGATGACCAGTGATATGATTCCTTCTGAAGAACTGTTAGTTATTATCTTAAAAGGTTGATGTCTCTTTTAATAGAAGTCTTCTAACCTTTTCTGGCAAAGTTTTCAAAAATTTCCCATAAGTTAGTTGTAATGGTTTAGCACTTCTTACTGGGAACTCTGGGTCCAGTAGTAGTCAATGGCAAACTGTTTTCTCACACCGGGGAAGGATTAGTCCTATAGGGAAGAGAACTCACAGTAGAATGGACGCCATGGATAAGTTGCCTCTAAACTTGCTTGCCCAATCAGTCCTATGAAAATACTCCAGCCTGCAAGGAAGAGAGTAGCTGAATAGCCTTCACTGCTTATTACTTGCCCTTCAAAATTCCAGATTTGGATAAATGGTCCAGTTTCCTCAAGAAGCGTGCCAGTTGTTTGACTGTTCTCTGCTTTTCTTCCCATTTCCAAAGACCACACTATTTTAGCTACAGTTCCAAGATCTGTTTATGATTTGAAAGCTCTGGTATGTACTCTTGCCTTAGTTTTCCTTCCCTACAACACTTAAGTCAGTGAACACCATTTCTCTCTTACCATATGCAATAATCAATATTTCTTTTGAAAATTACATTATATTGCTATTTTTTACCATATTATTAAAAAAGTAAAAAGAACACATATGTGTTCTTTAAAATTATTATTTAACATTGTCATATAATAACACAGGCAGATAGCAGCAGATATAATTGTGTGTTAATATATATTTTCATGGGACTCAGGTAATACAAATAGGTTTTAGTAAAAACACATTCATTTGTATCCATATATATAAAACTACATGTTTTGCTCTAGACTTTTACTTACCCATGAAGAGATGACAATACATTTTTTGCCTTTCTTCTGTCTACTTCTGCTTACATAACAAGAGTTTCCAGTTTAAATTCTTTTTACCTTAGCCATCATTTTCAGTTAAAACCTGTCTGTTTTTCCTTTCCTATCTGTGCTCTTAATGTAGCTAGACCAAATTTCTTTCCTTTCCATAACAAATAACTTACTGCACTCTGACCCTTTTAAGGCTATATCCAGCTGCTCTTTCTTATCTTTTAGAGATAACCCCTGAGGGCTTGAGGACAACTGCTCCATTCTGCTCGGGTTAATTCTGTTGTCATAAATTCCTGCACTATTTTGTCATCTAGCCTGTTCTTAATCAAGTTACTCCAGAGTATATTGGGCACCAAGAAGGTGTGTTACATGGAGTATAACACAACAAACGTTTAGGCAGTTATAATGATTTGAAAGAGTAAATTCAAGAACAGAGAGCAGTCTTTCTTTGATCCATCAGAGAAAACCTCTGATTTGGCTGATATATTAAGTGACTACACTCTTTTTCCTTTTAAAAAAAGCAAGAGGTTAGTTCTTATTATTCACCAAACCCCATAAGAACTTATTCAGGTGAATGCCTTTGTTATCAGCCTAAAATATCAGAATCTTTCTTTCCTTCATTCTTTCTGTCCCCCTCTCCCATGGCCCAATGACTCTTGAATGACTTTTTGCACTATAACTCAGCGCCAAGAGAAGAGGGGAAAAAAAATCCAATAAATAAATTAGTTATTAAAACTAGTTATTAACTCCTAGAAAAGGCAAATTTGATTGTCTCAACTCAAAATAAAGCAGGAATTGAATCAATGTAATCCACTTCCCAAATAGTTGTTCTAACTGGTAGGCTATCACACAAAAAATGAGTAACAGTATCATTAATGATTTTTTTCTGGCTATGCTTTCTGAAAATAAATAATTTGTCAGTTCTTTTCAGAAACAATTGTACATAGCTACTCTGGGAAAGGTATAGTAACCTGTACAACACAACTGAAGGACAAACTCAGAAACTTTGCTTGCCTTCAACTTCTCCAGAAGAAAATCTAACCAATATGAAAATTAGAGGCCTGGATAAATAGTCTAGTGACTAGGAAAACACTAATGGATAAGAAATTGAATTCTCACTGTACCAGACCTTAATTTAGACCTCACATTTCCTGAGCAATTTGTCCCTGTGAAAAGGAGGAAACAAAGCAATGTGGATTAATTGCATTCTCATTTTTCTTTAGAAAACTGTTCTGCTTTGTTTTACCAATACGTAATGGCAGAGGGTGAGAGATTGGGAGAGTCAAAGTGACTCCTTAGCACTTTGAGTAATACATTCATTGGGAGTGTCTCTCCTACAAATTTTAAATTGTTTTATGAGAGAGGGAACAGATTTGATAAGGAGACTCTGAGACCTATTCTACATTATGGCCAGCTACAAGACAATGTGGATAGGAAACATTCTTTACAATTTTAACTCAGAGGAGGAAAGTTACTGTGTTTAAGTAGAGAAATGTAGGCAAGACAGACAACTATTTTCCAGTATGAATAGACCATCCTTATACAAAAAGGGCTGTGATAAATCAATTTAAAGACTATTCAGATTTAAAGATATCAAGCTATTAATTTTCTTACCTGAACTAGGCTGAATATGCTGTAATGAAACCTCAACCTATAAACTCCAGAAAGCAGATCAGGGACAAGCCTAATTAGCATTTGAATAAAGGAAAAGAGAAAAGAAAAGAGACAAGAAAAGAGACAAGAAAAGAGAAAAGAAAAGAAAAAGAAAAGAAAAGAGAGAAGAGAAGAAAAGAGAAGAAAAGAGAAGAAAAGAGAAGAAAAGGAAAAGAAAAGGAAAAGAAAAGGAAAAGAAAAGGAAAAGAAAAGGCAAGGAAAGGCAAGGAAAGGCAAGGAAAGGCAAGGAAAAGGTAAGGAAAAGGTAAGGAAAAGGCAAGGCAAGGCAAGGCAAGGCAAGGCAAGGCAAGGCAAGGCAAGGCAAGGCAAGGCAAGGCAAGGCAAGGCAAGGCAAGGCAAGGCAAGGCAAGGCAAGGCAAGGCAAGGCAAGGCAAGGCAAAGCAAGGCAAGGCAAGGCAAGGCAAGGCAAGGAAAGGAAAGGAAAGGAAAGGAAAGGAAAGGAAAGGAAAGGAAAGGAAAGGAAAGGAAAGGAAAGGAAAGGAAAGGAAAGGAAAGGAAAGGAAAGGAAAGGAAAGGAAAGGAAAGGAAAGGAAAGCTCTGAATACTTCTGTAAGTGCTGGTGATGAGTCAGCAAATTGTACTGTCACCTTTTCAGTCTTGATTCAATGTACTTGAATATCTTCTTAGTTTTAAGAATGTGTATAATCCTACTCCTACTTAGAAAATAGCTTAATGCTTGTCAACATTCCTTATTTAAGTCAATTACATGCTTGAGTGCTTCACATAATTGAGGTTGATATGAATACACGTATGGGTATGAACCAATGAATCTGTATATTGCTACTAAGCCACTAAAAATAACAGCTTTTCAATTAAAAAAAAAAAAAAAAAGCAGCCACTGTGTTTTACACAAGTGTAGGCATATAGCCCCTTATATTCTGGAACCTAATAATTTCATAATTAATTTTAATTTGAAAGTCACTCTAATTCTATGATAAATAGACATTTACATGTATAGCTGATTCTGATTTTTTTCTCACTACATTTCTGCTATGCCTTGTACTCAAAAAAAAATTTTTGAGTGGAATTTAAGCAGTAATATAACCTTCAGTGTGGAAATGCAACATCTGAAGAAAATAATTCTGAAATGAAATTTCCTCAGTATTTCCATTTCACAGACGATTTTGACAGATAATCTGTCAAGTTCTTTTTTTTATTTTTTAAACAATATCCTTTAAGAAATAAATTTTTTATTTTTCTCACGTCTATTCTTATGTAAACACACTTTAACCTAGAAGCAATTTATCCATACCTTGACCTATTTGTTGAGCTGTAGCTGTGTTAAAATTCGTAAAATTCTTCACCGAAATGTGAAGAGGTGGAGTCAAGTTGATGGGAAGGAGTGTCAGTTCCCATGTATTTGAGTGATTCTGGGTTGTTTTACTTATAACTATTCTGAAAAAATAGAGGTTTAATACTTCTCTTCAGATTAAAACCCATGAAAAATTACTTAATTAACATGTATAATATAATTAAAAACATGCATAAATCAGAGTTGTTTGCCGGATCAAGTTGAAACAGGTAACTAAATGTAGTCTAAGAATATAACTGGATATTTGCCTTACCCTCTGTGCCTTAGTTCTCCATCACTGAAATACAGTAAGTACAAATATACTTCTCAACCATGCAAAACAGCTAATTACGCAGATGATTGAGAGGCTTTCATTTATTATTACGGGACAATATTTAAGTACGTAATGAAGGAAATATGTAAGTATATAGATGGATCAAATGTTTAAGCCAAATTATATTACCACTTCCCAGTCACTAGAAATCAACTCTCTATAACATTCCATTGTAAAAACAGTCCCTGGCATAGTTTTGCCTGAGCTAAGTAACATTTCTCTCAGTTATTTCCAAGTATGCTCTGGGAGATACCATAGAAGAAGGAGTATTCTTAATTAGGATGTGGCCATACTGTTTGGAGAGTAAGAGTATTTAATAATATGAATGCAAACTGTTCTATGCCAGCTGGCCTCAACATCAAGCAACAGTCCTAGACATGTTTAATTTACTGGCCTAAATGTAGCTTTTGTGCTCTTCCACAGTGCTCATGCAGTAGTAGATTCCTAAACAAAGTGTAGGTTCCTTAGCAAAGGAGAAAAAGCAACATTTTTAATAGGAAGAAACCCCAATGTTTAATAGCAATTGTACATATGGTAGACAAAAGGAATAACAATATACCCTTCCTCAAGTAAGTTGATCAAATGACCATGAAAATAAATACCAAATCCAGATGGCCTAAGCCGATATTGGGGTTTTCTTGAGATTTAGACAGAGTAATGTCATATTTATTGAAAGAGTTATGCTTAAAATTTTTCTATGGGCAAAGGTGAGCATAGCTGATATGTGTTCCATAATTTATTATTGATCTAATTAAAATCTTAACAGTCTAACAGCAAACAGTTATTATCGGTCCAATTACAATGATAGTAACATTCATAAATCATTGACACAGTGAAGACATGGGCTTCCTAGTATCAACCTCTTTTCCCTGGGACTAGGCTTACCCCTGGTGCACCTCCGAGTCATATACCTGGAGGTTCACTCCTCCCAACGGACGGCTGTGACAGAGGTAAAGAGAAGTCATCAGCTTCATTAGGGCTTTGCCAGGAAGAACAGGATGCTCATGGTGGAAGTTTACTTCAGTCTTGGGTCCACTGTCAGGCTGTGTTTATAGATTTTCTTAACAGAGTCTGCCTACCTATTCTTTTTTCCCTTGGTTTCCATCAAACATTTGGCTGTTCACCACCAAGGTATTAGTTATAGTAGCATAAGGGTTCCCGAAGGCACTATAAAGAGCTTTTTTTTTTTTTTTCTTAGTGACTACATAGTATTGTCAGACCTTTACCATATCACATAATCACAGAGCTAAGCCAAGCCCAGGTAGGTCATAGTCACCTTCTCCCAGATAATTACTATAGCTGTTAAAACTATCACCTCAGACTTAGACAGGCCACACAAGTCCTGAGGGCCTTCTTTGTCAGGGCAATAAAATGACTGCACTAGGAATAACAACATCATATTTCCTAGCCCCCAAAATAAACAAAACCTTCTTTTTACTTTGGGGGCATGGGTTCAAACCACAAAGCAGAAGAGAAAAGAAAGTATCCTGTGGGCTCCAGGGAAAAGAAATCATATAAAAATATGATTTCTTTTATTATTTCAGTTTGTTCTTTCATTAGAGTCTGTAATCTATAAAGAATAAGAATTTTTTATGTAAAAATACGGCCCAAAGAATCTGATCTTAAACCCAGTGAAATCAATAGCTAATTTTTCATTTGCTTTTGTATGTTTTGAATAAAGATCTACACTAACAAAAAAAAAAAAAAAATTGCAACATTGTTTAATTGTGTGATTAACTATAAGGCCAAAATTAAGACTGTAGTTTGAAACCTCAGAATGATGAGCCTTATGTGAATTAGTAAGCCATGTGTGAGTATACACTTTCTTCCTGTTCATATTTTATTTTAAACATTCTTGCTTCTAAACTCTTTTTCCCTTTCCAGGACATCTGGTGCCTAAGAAACACAGCATAACAGCTCCAGATTTTCTCATTTTGTAATTAAAGGAGGCCTGGACTTTTAGGTCTTGCTGTGAAGATCACAGTATGTGTATTTATGAATCTGGCATATCCCTCTCACTGACTAGCCGGGTTGCAATTTTTTTATCTTCTCATAAGCTCAGAGCTGATAATTCACAGAGTGTTTGTGATGCTGTGAAGGGACTTAGTTCCTTAAAAAGCTGACCTCACACTCAGTTTTAAGGAACAGGATCTAAGACAGAGGAATCTTAGGGTTGTGGACCTTAGCAAGCTATGGGCACACGGATTCATCTAAACAATCCACATTGGATCTAAAATATAGACATCTGTGACAACTATAGCTTTCCTTTAGAGCCAATAGAGAGAATTACATTTCTTATACAAACTTAGGATACTATAGATAGCAGCTTATATGTTTTATACTAACTTACATATCTAAAACAGGTTGCAAGAATAACATCTTAAAAATTTATTATTCTTCCTTGAATACTAAGGTCACCTAAAGTAATTAACTGAGAGGTAGATATTTCTTCTATAGACCTCTACATTATTCCTAAAGTCTGGTATGGCCAAGGATTGTTGCATACCTATTTTGTACAAGCATGGCATTGCTAGATGACTTGAGCAGCAGGAACTGCATTAGATAATTTCCCAGATATTTCGATGAAGGCAATGTTGGTTTCTGGCCAGTTTAACCCAATTGCCCATTCCTTGTGTCATTTTCTCTGTTGTAAAAGACAAATTGACTTTTTGTCTGTAAAACCATAAGAAAAAGTCAAGCTAATTTAAATATTTCCATTCCTTGCCAATTACTAAAAGTTAGAGTGCTTATTTTTTTTTCTTCCACACTCTTTTAAATGTTACTCTCAATTTATTTTACAAATAAATAAATAAATAATATTCTACATTAATTCCCCCTACTAGAACACAAGGTTTAAGAACATGTGTTAATAAAAAAAGGAATTTGAATTCCATCTTTTTACTTTTTCAATCTTTATATAACCAATATCTAAAGAGTTGCTTTAAAAAGCCAATTTAATTATATTCTCTATGGGATCATTTTAAGAATTGGAAGTCTTCATTATTAACATTCAAAGAAATGTTTGATTTGGGTTATCAAAATAATGACAGAAATGACAGAACATTCAATTTAGCTTTTACAAAAATTTTTAAGTAGCCTCTGGAGATTTATTCATAAATTGAGAAACACAAAGGAAGATGGGAATTACCAAGAACCATTAATGTTAGTTTTCTAAGTGAAACCTCTCAGCTACTGTCAGTTACACCACCTGTAGGTAAGTTTTCCAGATTTATAGGTGGCAGTCATGCTCATCCTGTAGATACGGGTAATAAGGTAGTAATATATGTATGTGATCTGCTGTGCTCAAGTAACGATCTCCAAGAAGTCAACTTTTAGGAAACCTTTCCAGCAAAGCACTATTCATTGCTGTAAATTACCACATTCAAATGTAGGAACAATTTCTGATTACTTCATCCCAAATAAAGTTTCTTCAGCAGAACTATTTTTAAGTCACTACACAACAGCAGGAAAAGTTGTCCTGCTCCCTCCTAAGACTGACAAGAAAATAAATCTATTGTAGAAAATTAATTTCTTAGCAATGAGTTAATATATATTAAAGGGGGTGGGGATTTGACTTTTTAAGCTTTCATAATTTTTTACTAGATCAAGCCCAAATAATTCCAAATCAAGCTCTATTTTAGTCAATTTAAAATCCCCACCAGTTCCTTAATTTCATTATGGAGTTTTCCCCACCCAGTTTTTTTGTTGGTGGTTTGTTTTTTTTTTTTTAAAGTTCAGTTTTATTAGAGCAGCTCATGAATAACTGTATGTTACACTTGCTTTTGTGCATGATGATACTAAGCAAAAAATAAGTTTCTTCCCAAAAAATTATCAGTCAATTGGAGACATTTTGAATCTAGTTCTCACTCAGATAAATTATTATATTTTTAACCTTTTGTAGAAGACTAAAATGGGGGCAGCATTTAAATTGAAATTTACAAATAAAGAGTTCAGAGTACTAGTTAATCTCAAGATTTTTATTTGATGGTCAACTATAATTTTTTTCTTTTTACAGTAAAGTTTAATTCAGAGGGAACACACATAAAAAAATTCTTGATGAAATTTGCATAAATCCATAGTAAATAAAAGAACAAAATCTTGTCATTGTCTAAAAGTAGTCAAAGTTCTGCTGTTACCTGAGGGAACTAAAGATGTTTGTTTTAATATTATCTGGCTACTGTCACCTGTGTTTTATTAAATGATATGCAACTGCAGAAAGTCTTTATAACATGAAATTCATTCTAGTTTCATGAAACTGACAGACACCATTATTGCAGTTTTTATCATTATTTCAGTAACTTTGAAGAAACTTAGGATTGCTTTGAAGTGCCAAGAAAAAAAAAATCATAGACATTACTATTAAATATGTTGGGTTTTTTTACACACTGAGTGAAAGTTGTTTCTTCTCTGTTTTGGAGGGTTAAGGGCTATATAAAATAAACCATGCACAGGCTTTAAAAATCTTGACAATATTAAAATAAACATCTGAGTGTTTTGCGCCACGTAGGGACCCCCTCTATTGTCTTGCTAAATAGCAAGAGAAATATAATGTATTTCTAGCTGCTTTTCATATAGTCAACATTTCTTTCTCTCAGCATGATTTGTCTGTCTTCTGTCAGCTTCACTTTTCTGTCTATCTAAATAATTTTTCCTACTGTATATTAATTAATGTATAGGAGATAAACATTGCTAAGGGATTTGCAGACAGGCAGTCTTTTGTGATCCCTAGAATTTACCAAGAATACAGCTAATCTCAAGGCCCAGTGTGTATTTGTGTTTTTTTTTAAATAATGCAGTTACAGAAAGTACTATTTTTTACATTCAAAATGTGTATGTGGGACAGGGGATTCAGCAGCATCATTGGCACCAAAGTCATGTAAATTGTTTCCTCTGACTTTTGTGAAAGAAATCCTTTTCAGGATTAGGTATTAAACCTGAGGGGCTTGATGGAATTGTAATACATTTCATAACACAGTTACAGCAATATAAGAAATCTTTTTTGTAACCAAAGCAAATTTTATTATCATACATTGTCATGATAGTTGTTGCCAAAAATTCTTACCACATATCTTAAACTTCTCTTAGGATTTAATCTCTTCCCTGAAAGAAATAAATTGTCCTCTGAGTACAGAAAAAGACTAGGAAACTGAATTAATCCAGACATCTAATTTCAGGCATTTGAAGCTAAGTGAAATAAATGGTATTCAAAATTACTTAAGAATATAGTGTACATTTTTAGGTAAATGTGGAGATACTGGGAATAATCAGTCATTAATTCTGACACATTATAATTCAGATTACTGATCACGATAATATCCCAGGTAAGATGAAGAAAGGTATACATATTGGTTGATATGTAGGTAGGGAGGTGGCAAAAATAGTATGATTTTGAAGGTAAACAATGAAATATGTTGTTGATGTTTTCAGCAATTCTCCAGAAATATTTTAGAGGCTTATTAACTTGTAGACATGGCACTTAGGGACATGGTTTAGTGGTGGACTTGGTAGTGTCAGGTTTATGGTTGGACTTGAAGATGTCAAAGGTCTTTTCTAACATAAATGATTCTGTGATTCTAAAAACAAAGAAGATTAATTCCATCATTCTCATCCATCATGGTCATTCATCAGGATAAGCTGTCCCCAGCTTGGGAAAGTCATAGCAACTTTGGGTAAATAAATACATATAGATATTTATGTAAATACATATAAATATACACACGTATATGTTATATATATAATATAGGTCTGTATTATATATGCATATATTATATAATATATATTACATATACATATATATTATGTTTTATATATTATACATGCATAATATATATATTAAATATATTTATGTAAATACATATATATACATACATATTTCCAAATCATAAGATGCTACCTTTCTGACAAATCTTTTCTAGCTGTGCATTTTTTGTTATCTCCTTCTCCTTGTGGAAGGAGAATGGACTATACCATAAACATGCAATGGGAAACAGAAGAATAAACTGGAGACATTTTAAGTGTGTAACTATTAGGAGACAGTGAGTTTGAGGTCAGAGCACTGATGAATACTGAACCAATGGGCTGAACTGCCATAACTGACCATGTACGTATGTTAAATCCTCCTCAATAGTATATTTTGATGCAATCATTTAAATGTTGGTTAATGTTGCTAAGCCAGTATAGATACAGGATGTGCAGCAACCCTTGCCCCTCACTGGTGACTGCAAATGGGCAGAGGAGGGTGAAATAACCTTCAACCTTTTACAGTTTATCTTGTGTTTAAGATATGCAAAACAATTGTATCAGGTAAATCATGAGGGTCTTGGGAAAAGAACCTTTAAAAGGAGAGACAAAATAAAAGAAGTACAAAATAGACAGAAACTTCTTCACAAATGAGGATGCCAAGATGACCGTTAGTATCACCTTATCTATTGCTTGTATATTCTACTTCTGTGTTCCAGAGGGAAGCTCCTACCGACACTAAATATATATGGGTTACTTTAGTGCTATTGTTTCCATATAACATCCATCACTGCTTCTGGGCATTGGAAAAACAGTAATGATAAAAATGCATGAGTTTGTGGGAAGACAAAGCTCCATGGGACATGTTTCTGAAATTATTCTAGAGAAAAGAAAATTTTCAACTTTATTGCTCCTTGACTGACCTGACTGTTGAAAGCTTCAAACAAAATGTAACAGTAACCCCAAATTTAAAGTAGAGTGGGTATGTCTGTTATCAATCAAGAAAACAAAAAGAACAAAACAAGTCTAGGAAATAAGTGTGCCTATAGTTGAGACATTATCATTTTATTTAATAAAGTGCAGGAAGATATCTTACAGTATATAGCAGACAGACATGATATATGGTGCACCCAAAGCCCTGGTAAATCAAAATGTACTATACAATTGTCATATTTTCTGTATGTATAATGAAGAGACAAAGCTACCATCCATCTACTTATCAATACACATTGGTGCAATTTAAAGTTTTTCTTTGCTTTTCTTTTTCTTTCTTTTATGGGTCTTTTTTATTTTTATTTTTTTTAAAGGATGTACATCTTGGATCCTGAAAGATCACAAAATACAACAGAATGTTTTTGTTGCAGATTTCTGGGTCATTGTTACCTGAAAAATCTTGCTAACATGAAAAAAGCAAATGCAGTGTTTCACCTCTATTCCTTCAGCTTTTTCCTCCTAAGCTTTCCTTTAAAATGACATGTAAAGACTTCTATATGCAGAGCCACTTTCAGTATATATAAATTCAGTAAATTTTATTGAATCTTCAAATCTTAAAGAACCATGCCATATATCTGTAAGACTGAGTAACAATTTTCAGATACACTCATCTTTCATTTTTACTTTAATCTTAAAACAGTTTAATATTTCTCATTATGCTGAATATATTCTCTTGCTACCAGAGGGGGCTGTGATTACAGCATATATATCACTGTATAGGAATCTTGACATTTTGCCTTAGTCTGCAAAATCCCACACTTCAAGAGAGTACCTAATTTGAAACACTACTTAATATGAAATATTTCAGTAAAAGCAAAGCTCTCTGCCTACAGCCTTTTGCATTATTTGGTTTCCATACTTTGAGTAAGGAATCCTGGGTTTTTTTTTTTTTGGGGGGGGGGGGGGGGGGGGGGCTGGAGGGGGTTGTGGGTTTTTTTTCCTTTTTTCTGAAGCAAGCACATTTATTCAACTCTTTAAAATTAAATCCCAAATTTAGTCCTTTTTTTGTAGTCCTGTTCTGACATCTGTTTTTGAAAATGAGAAACAGTTTGTTTCAGAAGCTTGTCTACACCAGAGATTATGTCAAAGAGCTTTCCCTACAGTTTTTTCTGAGCTGAAGAGACATAGGTCATAAAATCTTTTTTGTGTATTTTTTGTACTTAGAAAAGGTTTACATATGTTTCAATGGCCAAGCCATTAATTTTTTCCTATTTGTTATAAACACTTGAATCTTGAGACTATTCTTGAGGTTCTGTAGATGAATGGAGTATTACCAGACTTAAGATGTGTCAAATGATCTGATGGAGAGCAGGTGAGATATTTATTTTGACTGTTTGACTATTCCTTTGGCACTTTTGAGACTTCTCCAATACCCTACAGTACTGAAATGCCTGATAACGAGGTGATAGTTGGTTCTGGGGGGTTCGGGTTTTCTATTTGTTTGTGGTTTTGGTTTGGGAGAAGTGTGTTTGGGTTTTTTTGTTGTTTGGTTGTTCGGATGTTTTTATTGAGGATTCAACAGCAAAATCCCTGTAGCTAATGCATAAGTGATATCTGTAAGGGCAAGTGGAGGAGAGAGAATCTGCTCCTTTCAGGTTATGTGGTCAAGGACCTTTTTCAATGCAAAAAAAAGATAATAAGAAAAGAGATAATAAACAAGAAGATACAGGGCCACAAACTTGAGGGACAAATGATAGGGGGGACAGTAGGAGACACAGACCTGACAAAACACACATGGAGACAAGACACAAACCTTGTCACTCACACTCATTGATGGGCTAGCAAGAAACTACAGGTGCCAATTCCAGGAAGATCAACTTGGACTTTGCAAGTGATAAGACTGTAAACCAGGGGACACCCAGACTGGGACGGGTGCCGGTATTGGAAAAGCTGTACAGACCCATGGGAGAAGGTGCAGGGGAAGAGGGAACAGCGAAGAACAAAGGAGGGTAGACAGAAAGTGGTATAGAAGGGGTTGGCCTCATGCAAAACAAGGTGGTCAGTATGCTTGTCTGGATGAGCCTTATGCTTGATCACTGCAGTTTGTCCTATCTTATTAAATCTTCTCATAACATTCTCACAGTGTAATCTTGCTCCCTATCCCATGTGTGTCAGTGCTGCAAGGGCTCAGTGCCAGCGACCAGGGTGACTGGCGTGAGGGGACAGTGGGCCAGCTCCTGGGGCCAGACCCGGGGTGGTGGCGCACCCCTCACCTGTGGTGTCAGCTACGGGAGCCAGTGTGATCTTTAACCTCCAAGCACTGGGGGAGGTATGGTGTATGAGTCAAAAAAACAGCCACTGGGGGGAATCATAGAATCACAGAATACTTTGGGTTGGAAGGGACCTTTAGAGGTCATCTAGCCCAAACCCCCTGCACTGAGCCCGGACAGCTTTAACCAGATCAGGTTGCTCAGAGCCCCATCCAACCTGACCTTGAATGTTGCCAGGGGTGGGGCCTCTACCACCTCTCTGGGAAACCCCTTCCAGTGCTTCACCACCCTCATGGTAAAAAACTTCTTTCTAATGTCCAGTCTAAATCTATTCTTCTTTAGTTTAAATCCATTATTCCTTGTCCTGTTACAACAGGCCTTATTAAAAAGATTCTCCCCATCTTTCCTGTAGGCCCCCTTTAAGTACCAAAAGGCCACAATAAGGTCTCCTCGCAGCCTTCTCTTCTCCAGGTGGAACAACCCCAACTCTCTCAGCCTGTCCTCATAGGAGAGGTGCTCCAGCCCTAGGATCATTTTGGTAGCCCTCTTCTGGACCCACTCCAGCAGGTCCATGTCCTTCTTGTGCTGAGGGCCCCAGAACTGGACGCAGTACTCCAGGTGGGGTCTCACCAGAGCAGAGTAGAGGGGCAGAATCACCTCCCTCGACCTGCTGGCCACGCTTCTTTTGATGCAGCCCAGGATACGGTTGGCTTTCTGGGCTGCAAGCGCACATTGTCGGCTCATGTCCAGCTTTTCATCCACCAGTACCCCCAAGTCCTTCTCCGCAGGGCTGCTCTCAATCTCTTCATCCCCCAACCTGTATTGATATCGGGGGTTTCCCCGTCCCAGGTGCAGGACCTTGCACTTGGCCTTGTTGAACCTCATGAGGTTCACACAGGCCCACCTCTCCAGCTTTTCAGGCCCTTGGGAAGGGCCTGAGTGAGTGAGTGAGGGGCTCAGCATGGGCAGCTGGAGCAGGACCATGGGTCACAGCCCGTAAGCTGGGTGCCAGCTGCTGTGGGCAAGTGTCTGTACCTTCCCCAAAATATGTGTACATGGGGTGTGCACAGGGTGTGTATGTGGCGTCACTGGCAAACTCCAATCTGGACCAGCCAGTGAGCAGGATTTCCCAGGTCCAGGCAGGGGTATCAGGGAGGTGGAGGGTCCATGCTGGTATTCAGGGGGAACCCACAAGTGTGGGGTGCCTGGGGGATGAGTTTGCAGTGAGCACCTAGCTGGACCAGCCAGTCAGTCAGGGACCCGTGGGGTGGATAAGGGTGGCTGGGATCTGGGCAGGGGTGCGGGGCAGACAGAGGGGTCATGCCAGTGCTTGGGGGACTGGCGAATGTGCGTGTGCTTGTGAACCTGGAGAGTGTGGTGTGTGTGCTGCACCAGTGACCTTCTGCCTCTGCCAGCCCAAGAGGAGGAGGGGACGTGGCTGGCTGTGCCTGTGTCTGGTGTGAGTCCTGAATGTGGGTGCTGCTGGAGGCAGCGCCTTCTCTGTGGCCATCTGTGTGACCAGCCGTGTTGTGTGTGTGTGTGTATGTACACACATATCCCAGGCTGGGCTCCAGCAGCTGGGCCAGAGAGACCCTGGGATGGAGCAGCTGAAGAAGGCAGCTGCTCTTAACATCCCTTAACTCTCTCCTCATCTTAATTTCTGAATTTTCTAAGCAAAAGCTCTGACAAAAGAAGGAAGCTATTTATTGTACTGTAAAGTCAAATAGAATCAGGGATATTAAAAAAAATAAAGGAAAAGAGTTCTTCCAGACTAAGATCTGTTATGCTTTACTTCAGCACTCACCTTTAGCTGGAACCTGAGCTTTAGTAAACTGGTTCAAGAAAGCGCTTAGATTTATCACACCTATTTTCAGCTGTTGAAAAGTACAGTCCTGAAGTCTCGTCATGACATTCCCTCTACAATTCTGCAAGAAGTATTAGATTTTTAAAGTAGAAATAAGTTAAATCCTCATTTAAGTTGTCTGCACACAAATAATCAACCACAATTCTTTCTGTAGTCAATACACCACCAGTGAACAATTTACCGTATTTTAAGGTCGGTGTCTAATTTAGATAGAATGAAGTGCCCTCTGAGGTGCTTATTTCTCTCCAGACAACAAAAGGAGTTACAAAAAGACAGCAAAAGTTACGTAACCATGCAGCCATCTAAGCTGTGGTACAAGGTAGTCACATAAGAAAGGCAGATTAGCTCCTACCTTCAAGCTTTATTCCTTTTAGATCACTATAAGTAGAAGACACCCAAAGAATATTAATATATCCCTAAAGCCTCATCCAGTCATAACATCTTTTGTAGTTCCTAACACAGCATCTAACTTACTGCTAGTTCTACCAGAGCTGTGAGGCTGCGATAATATCACAGCCTGTAAGGAAAATTGCCATACATTTTGAAGACATTGATTATCCCTTAAACTACCACCTACTTTGGTCTTATTTTTGCTACATTTGCTCTTTAGTTTTCTAAGAGTGATTAATTCCAGTTTAATTACACAAACGAACAAACAAGCAAACAAATAAATCATCTTGGCATGGAAAAGTAAAAAAAAAAAAAAAAACAAACAAAAAAACCCAAAAAGCCCACACATGAGTCAGGGATATATGTTAAAAAATTAAATATTAAAATATCATTTGGATTCTCATTTAAGAATAAAAGAACATATTTTGAATGCAATTCCATCAGGGAATGAGGATATGTTTTCAACAGAATGAATATTGTCATAGGTTCATGGTTTCCTGTTCTTCTTCAAATGCTGTGTAATAAATCCAGTTCCAAAGCAGGAAACATGGATTGCATGTTTTATTAAACTGTTTTTTATTCCATTACACAAAATAACTCATAGTTGTACTCATTTGTTCTAAGTCCTAGTATTCATGTCAAACTTAGTCATCACTGTAGCTGAATATGAGTTTTACAGTTGGTTTATAAAAATAAATAAGTTTTATGCCAGATTATTTTATTGTGAAAACTAAAGTTTTCTTATGACTGGCTTAATTAATATGATTGGTTTTGCTACAGTTCTCTCATCATAAGTACTATTGACTCTGGTAACAAATCTAGGGGAGTCGAAAGCAGTTACTACCAAATCTTCAGATTTGTATTTTTTCTTTCATGTTTTGGTACTCACACATTAATGAATTCTGCAGTGTCCTATATAAGGGGCTAAGAGATTACAAGGTAAACTTTTTAAGTTTTATGTTTTTCACACTTTTTTTTTTTCTAAAAATCAGACAAACATAGGCTTTTTGGACAGTTGAAAATACCTTTTCTGTTAATAGAATGTTCCTGACTAAAATTTTTTACAAGCTCCAGTTAATAACATTTCAAAAAATGGCCTTAAACCCAGAGGAAAATGAGATCTTAAAGCCAAAAGGAGATTTGTACAATAAACATAAGACTATAGAGCAGCTATATACAAAGCAGGCTGGATTGTGCCTCATGTCACTGCAAAGCTTTGTGTAACAATCAGAATATGTAATAGCCATTAGTGATGCCCTGATCTCAAAAATACTTAATATATGATTTGTTCCTTAACAAGTCAGTGATAGAAGAGACAGAAATAAAGATCTGTCTTTTTCTACCAGGAAGCCCTTCTCCTTTTCTAAGCAGGTTAGTATTAATCATAGAATCATAGAATCATTTAGGTTGGAAGAGACCTTTAAGATCATCGAGTCCAACCGTTAACCTAACACTGCCAAATCCACCACTAAACCATGTCCCTAAGTGCCACATCTACACATTTTTTAAATACCTCCAGGGATGGGGACTCAACCACTTCCCTGGGCAGCCTGTTCCAGTGCTTGACAACCCTTCCAGTGAAGAAATAATTCCAAAGCCCCCTTTTCTCCAGACTAAACAACCCCAGTTCCCTCAGTAGCTTTTCACAAGACCTGTGCTCCAGACCCTTCACCAACTTCGTTGCCCTCTCTGGACATGCTCCAACAACTCAATGTCTTTCTTGTACTGAGGGGCGCAAAACTGAACACAGTACTCGAGGTGCAGCCGCACCAGTGCCAAGCACAGGGGGACAATCCCTTCCCTAGTCCTGCTGGCCACACTATTCCTGATACAAGGCAGGATGCTGTTGGCCTTCTTGGCCACCTGGGCACACTGCTGGCTCATGTTCAGCTGGCTGTCAACCAACACCCCTAGGTCCTTTCCCATTAGACATCTTTCCAGCCACTCTTCCCCAAGCCTGTACTGTTGCATGGGGTTGTTGTGATGCAAGTCAAGGACCCAGCACTTAGCCTTGTTCAACCTCATACAATTAATCTTGGCCCATTGATCCAGCCTGTTCAGAGATCTTGGTAGAGCCTTCCTGCCCTCAAGCCGATCAACACTCCCACCCAACTTGGTGTCATCTGCAAACTTACTGAGTTAACCTCATATAATCTTGAACCTAAATACAGATGGTTTTAATTATATATTCAGTCTACAAAGAGGGGAGGAGTTAAGGGGAAGCATTCTCCTTTACATTTTCCTTCCCAGTATTTGCTGGTCTTCAACCCAGTCAGAAACACAGTAATATCTAAGTATTTTCCATCATTGTAATAGTACTAATTGCATAACCAGCAACAAGTATGTTGCAACACAGTTCAACATAAATGTATAAATAGTATGTAACTGAAAGGTAGCAAAGGGAAACTTGTGGTACAGATGAGCAAATGGCATACAGGAAACCAAGTATAAGTAGTAAAATCTGCAAGACGTCACAAGACTGTGACAATAAACAGGAAAGGTGTTTGATGGAACCCCAACAGTCCTGTTGAATAAGCAGGAAAGATGCTTAGTGAAACCCAGATAAGATCCAATTGTAAAAATAAGACAAACTGTCAGGAGCAGATGAGATCACCCCCTTTTCTTTTGGGGAGTGAAAAGTTTATAAATACCAAAGATGAGAGAGGAAAGATAGTGAAGGCAGAAGACCATTTCAGTTTCAGCCTCCTTCCTCAAAGAGTTCTTAATCCTCTATCTCTGCCTCTGTGGGTAAAAACAATCCAATACCATAGTGTTAACGGTAATTGTATGGCGTCTGCCCAGTGGTATTGTACAATCACAGCTTATTTAAGATAAGGATTAGTTGCTTTTTTATGCATAATTATAGTGACTGATAATGCTTAAGGACTTACCATATGAAATATGCATTAATGCATGTCAATCCAGTCAATTCAGTTTTGAAATTTAAAACTAGTCTGATTCACCAGTGTTCTAAATGCTCCCATCACCGCAGTCTGATTCCCTAACTGATATACATATTACATATAAATGTATGTAGGTGTATACACACATTGATATTTATGTGTTTATATATGCAAAAAGGGCAAGAAGCAGGACCCATGGAACTACAGTTTAGCCTCACTTCAGTCCCTGGGAAGGTGAGCAACTAATTCTGGAAACCATTTCCAGGTACATTAAGGACAAGGCAGTCATCAAGTGTAGTCAGCATGGGTTTACCAAAGGGAAGTCATGCTTAACCAACCTGATAACCTTTGATGAAATAATTGGCTTGGTAGGTGAGGGGAGAGCACCAGATATTGTCTACCTTGACTTCATTACAGCTTTTGACATTGTGTCCCATAAGATCTTCAAAGAGAAACTGATGAAGGATGGGCTGGATGAGCAGACAGTGAGGTGGATTGAAAACCAGCTGAAGGGACAGACCTAGAGAGTGGTGATCAGTAATATGAAACCGAGTTGGAGGCCTAGATGTGTGCCCCAGGGGTTAATACTGGGTCCAATCCTGATCCAATCCAGATCATTAACGATCTGGATGATCAGGCAGAGTTCATCCTTAACAAGTTTACTGATGACACAAAACTGGGAAGAGTGGCCAGAGGGTTGTGCTGCCACCCAGAGAGACCTTGACAGGCTGGAGAAATGGGCTGATGGGAAGATCAACAAGGAGAAGTTCAAAGTCCTACACCTGGGGAGGAACAACCCCAGGCACCAGTATATGCCAGCTGCTGTCCAGCTGGAAAGCAGCTTGGCAGAAAAGGATGTGGGTGTCCTTGTGAACAAGAAGTTGAACATGAGACAGCCATGTACCCTTGCTGCAAAGAAAGTTAATGGGCTGCATTAGGAAAAGCATTGCCAGCAGGTCAAGGTACGTGATCCTGCCTCTCTACTCAGCCTTGGTGAAGCCACATCTGGAATGCTGTGTACAGTTCTGGACTCCTCAGTGTAAGAGGACATGGACATACTAGAGAGAATCCAACAAAGGGTCACAAAGATGATGAACGGACTGGAGCAGCTCTCCAGGAGAGGATGGAGAAGGCTCAAGAGGATCTTATTAATATATATATAAATACCTGAAGAAAGGGTTCATAGAGGACAGAGTCAGACTTTTTTCAGTGGTTCCTGGTGGAAGGATAAGAGGCAATGGGCACAACCTGAAACACAGGAGGTTCCATGTGAATATTAGGAAACACTTTTTTACTGTGAAGGTGACTGAGCATTGGTGCAGGTTACCCAGGTATGTTGTGGAGTCTCCCTCCTTGGAGATACTCAAAAGCCATCTAGACACAGTCATGGGCAACCAGCTCCATGTGGCCCTACCTGAGCAGCGGGGTTGGACCTGATGATCTCCAGGTGTTCCTTCAAACTCAGCTACTCTGTGATTATGATGTATGTATCTGTCCACACAAAAATGTTCAGTAACAACATGGAATTCACAGTGAGGAGTTCTTATGTTAGATGATATCTGAAGTTAGATAATATGAATCCACCTTTTCTAAATAAGCTGTTTTTCCATAAAATTTTATTCTGTGTCATACTATGATTGAGATTCAGGTGAATATTTTGACATGATCAAATTTTATGTCATTGTTACCAGTTGCTCAGTAAAAATAATATATTTAACAATTATATCCTGTTAACAGAAAAACGTGTCCAACATACACTGATATTGGAAAGAAGGAAAACTTAAACAGAAATATATATTTCAGTATGATATCACTTTAATATAAAATAACTCCATATGATTTTTTATGAACTCTAAGGAAGATTACTGCAACTCCACATTGTTCAGGTTGAAGTGATTCATATTTAATAGGTTTCAGTTTGTAGTAATGGTGAATTCCATAAGATTGGAATATAGCAGACAGGATCAAACTGTGAGAAGGCTAATTAGCAGCTCGTAATGAAGAAAGAGGTGAAGAGCAAGGCATCACATAAATGGAACAGTAACTGAAGAGTTATGTATTAAATGTTAGTGAAAATAAATAAAAAAAAGGTGATTTTATACATTTAATAGCATACTGATAATGCCAGCATAAGGCACAATTCATAGACATTTCATAGATAACGAAGAGGATGGAGATGAAGATGTTAATATAAAATTATATGGTATAATGGCATTTGTGGAAAAGATGCTGATAAAATAAAATAGAACTAATGAAACCATAATTGCCTTTTTTTTATGTCACAGTAATATTCAGATTCTTTTTAAAGGAAAGCAAACGATATTACTTTATTACCATGACACGTTAGTGAATGGGCCAAGGGATTTCAGACATTAAATGAGTGAATTTACAGGGAAACATGAACATTACAACAAATTGCTAAATACTCAACAGATAATTGATGAAACCACTGGTTGGTGTGTTCAATATCCACTTTGACAATAGAGAAAAACAAATACTAGAACACACAGACGTGATCCAAACATGTCAGAGTTCAAAGAGCATCTGGATGACATTCTTAGTTATATGATTTATGGAGCAAGGAGTTGGACTAGATGATCCTTATGGGTTCCATCCAGCTTGATATATTCTATGATTCTATGATTCTATGATTCTATGATTCTATGATTCTAATTTAATTAAAATATCTTTCATCTGACCATCAGCAATGTTTGATTCCTATGGTCATATTTTTTGAAGTAGGTAAGAAAATCCTCCCCACTGTACATTTAAAACACTGTGTAATAACTGTTGCCTCTCTCTAGAAAGTGGGAGAAACTGAGAACCTGAAACTATAAATAAAATAAACTGATACCTGGATACATTTTTATATTTTTATACATAAAAATTCTCTTAATGGCTGAGTGATTAATTTCAGACCTTTATAGAACAATTATGTTCTATTAGTTCTGTCTAGATATGTAAATCTAACTTTTTAAGAACCTGAACATTTATTATTTAACAGTATAGTGTTTTACAATACAGTAAGTCTCCTAACATAGAGTATGTAAAATTGTTGATTATCCTAAAACTAGCCTTGAGAAGAACTGTAGTTTCTACTGTAGTCTAAAATGAATCACATATTTAATTTGAAACTATTAAGAGTTGTCTAACCTGGTAGCCCAATAGAAGAAAGGTTGCTTTGACTCTGCTTTCCCAGGTGCCACCAGAAACAAGGCTGAGTATGTATTCCTGACAGATGTGTACATACTCATAGACACAATACACATATACATCTGGCCACACAGAGACAGAAAACACTACCTTACAAGAACACACATAAATACCAACAATACCAAAGGCCAGGTTGGATGGGGCTTTGAGCAACCTGTCCAGTGGAAGGTGTCCTTGCCCATGGCAGGGGGCTTGGAACTAGTTGATCTTTTACGTCCCCTTCAACCCAAACCATTCTATGATTCACGAAACACTGGCAGATAATACCTTTTAGTTATTTTCAGTATATGAACAGACCTTAAAAGTAGACAGAGTTTACAGGCAGAGTTTAGATCTCTGTCTCAAAAAGCAGAGTGAAAGCAGCAGATTGTGACAGTGTCATCACACTAACACAGCTTAAACTATACACCTAAATATATTCCTCATGTTCCATCTAGCCTTTTCCCTCCTCCTTCTCCAAACACTAATGTGTTTTGTGCATCTCTAAACTTCAGGCTGCTCAGTCAGCCTCCACACTCTTCCTCAAGATAATTCTGAAGTGACAGTGTCTCCCACCTTTTTGCCTGCAGTAAATATTCTGGTATTCTCCTAGCTTTTGTGGTTGTATTAATCATTAAAAAGATGCTCCCCAAGACCAAGCTATAGCGTCTCTCTTTCCTGATCCTTCATCTCTTAATAGTTCATTTCCTTACCATCTTAGAAATATTCTGTTAATTTTGCTCTGTATCAAATGCATTTGATGAGTGACTGACACACTGGGTCAAGATGTCAGAACTAGCATGGCTTTGACTAAGTCCTGAATACCTCAGAAAAGGGGAAGCTAGTCTGTTTCTGAAGTTTCTTTTTCTCTGTAGGTGTACTTGCTGGTCCACAGATACTTTCTTTCCATTTCCTCTTCTTTTGCCTTCTGCACTGGGTGGGGTTTCATTTAATTTACTAATGGACAAAATTTATTACTCACCACATGTTTTTCTTCAGAGGCAGAGAAGGCATAATAGAATGAAAAAGGTAGCAAAAATTAGTCTCTCTCAGTGAAATTTCCCAAAGTATCCATGATGAATTCACAGCTCAGTTTCCAAGAAGATCTGTTCATTTCTTCTTTCCTCCTTCTCCCTAGCTGCATGGTGAAGCACACAGTGCCCTCTCTTTTGTGTACTCCATCACTCCTTAGACTTTGGTGAAGCATTACATCTCCCTGCACAGTCAAAAAACTGTGATTTTCAGCTATTTTTTCTTCCAGGTTGCATTTTTTTGTGGTTGAATGAGCTGAACCAGTTCTTTGAGGGAGTACATAAGCAGTTGACTGGCTTAGGAGAAGCATCACGAATAAGTTGAACACAGAGGGAGAAAAGCTGGAGGGAGAGATCTTGCTTTAGATACATACTAGATTCATAGCTGCACTGGCTCATCTGCTCTGTGAAGCTTCATCCTGAAACAGGAGCAGGTTTAAAAAATAGCAATAGTGGAATAGTAAGATTTCCTGTCCTTCCTCTTATTCTTCTACCATATCATCAAGATGACACATATAACCATCTTTAGTATAGCTGAAAGTCTCTCCGAAAAGTGCAGGGAAAGATTTTTCATCAAAGGACAGCTAGGAGCAGGGGGATATGCATAGCTTTAAATTGGAACTTCCAAAACCTTTGCTGTTCTTATTTTGTTCAGTGAGACTTCAGTGAGAGTTTGGTCATAAAGGCCCAAGGATATGGATCTTTATAAAGTTCATGGATAGCTTATCAATGGTGACCTCATAAAAATTGAGCATAAAAATTATACCCAAGACTCTCTGTAAATATTTATTTCAACCGAATTAATATTTATGCAGAGAAATGTGTTTTAGTTGCAGACCCTACTACTTGTGTTAGTAGGTAGAAATCTGTAAAATTCAGTATGACAAGTTATAAGATAAAAGGTTTCCTACACTTGAGGGTGTCTACAGTTGTTATCATGAAGTTTTCATACATAGTTTTTTTTTTTCTTCTTTCTATTAAGTTTTTGGTTTTTTGGGGGGTTTGGTTTTTTTTAAGGAAAAAAACATTAAAGTCCTAGATGGCTGCTGATAGGTCAGTTCTTTTTCTCATGTTTCTGTATCACTACTTTTAATTTGCTTATAAGATGCTTAGGAAAAAGGAGATCAAATGTGTACAAGTAACTTCAAAGAACAATGACAGAAAACAAAAAAAAATTGTAAGTTGCTCAAAAAGAGGTCAATATTAATCTCCCTCTCAGATATACTTTGCCTTATTATTTGTTTTATTTGCTGTGTTTAGACAAGATTGGTCATTTATTTTCCTTTTAATCCCCTGACATCAATGAGAATACACAGACACACAGAGCTTTTGAAAATCAAGATGCTCAGGCTTCTCAGTCCCTGATCCAAAAGCTATTTTTGCCACTGGTAAGATTTCCAGTAATTTCAAAAGATTTCCAGCCATTTCAACATACTTTAGATCAAGCACTCTTTTTGGGTTTAGGAAACTAAATTAAGGCATCATTTATCCACAGATAAAATGTATTACTAAGACTTTAAAAAGATATTAGTTGGTTTTGTGTCTGTTGACCTTCAGCCAGTAACAAAAACAACTCCTTCAGAAGTGACACTGAAAACCCAAGTACCAGGATCCAATTTTTTCCCCTTAAAAAAGTTGATATTAGAAATGGCTTACAAGATCCTTATTTGGACCACACACAGAGTATAGCTGTCAATGTGATTAAAGTAGGAATTTTTTTGAGGGGAGTGGGTGTAATTCAGATATACATCATAGCTTTGACACTAATTCAAGGTCTAAATAATAAAAAGAAAAATATAATTATAGTCCCTGCATGTAGGTGGACAGAGAAATATCTGCCTATTTATTTGTACACAAATAGTAAACAGTTTTTCAGAATATCCATCTTTGGTGCATGTTTAGCCAGTTCAATAAATTATGAGGATAACACAACAGGAGCTTATTTCAATAAATTATTTGTTCCTGATATGTATAAATATCAGAAGATATAATTATTTTTTAAAAATGTCTGTATTAAAAGAAATTGTTCAGTCCTGCAGAATCTCACTATAAACTTTGATAAATTGTTCTAGTTGTAATTCAGTCTTCATACAAGCTCACAAAGAAAGAAAACCAAGCAAAACCAGTGTTTTCTTCCTTACGTAGTGCACTGCATTTCCAGTTTAAGTTTAATGTATTCATAACTACCTGGTTTATCCTAGATATCCAAGTCTAGGAGAGTCACTGTATTCAGTATCTTGTCGGTAGTTGTTTTAAGTGAACAGAGAAAAATAAAAATCTCCAGAGTAAATTATTTTATTCTTCAATAATTCTTTCACATTCAGATGAATTTCCCTCTGAACATAGGTGGGTTTTACTACTTACTGTGTAGGTATACAAGAGTGACTAATTCAGATTTAGAGGGTTTAATTATATATTTCTAAAGTTAAGAGAAATAAACTAAACCTTGATTTCTGCTACTCTGTTACGCAGATGAAGAGTAATCCATTATAATTGTTTTCCATACTTGGAATTTATGCTGCACACTAGCTAAGGGCATATATATACACACACTCACATTCCTCATATGTGTATTTTCTTTTATATATATATATTATACATACATGTATATATATGAGAGATTTGATTGTGTTGCTGTAGAGATGTCTGAGTCCCTTGAATTGTTTCTTGGACTCCCATCAATCTCCCAGGGCTATGAGGAACCATGTATAATGTATTCCTTTGATTTAGTCAAAGGTTTTATCATATCCACTACGAACAGTTGACCATCACTTTGCATTTCCTTCTATTTGTTGCAGATAATCTTTCAAATTGCCTCTGGTTTATGTTATCAATGAGTTAGAATAAATGCAAATAACACATTCATTTTTGTAATGCCAGTTTTACCTTTGTTTTATGATTGGCAGCTATCTAGCCAGGCTATTTTGAAGCTGTTTGTGATTGGCTGTATCTAGCTGAGCTGTCTTCACCTTCCAAATAAAAATATCTCCGGTTCCTAATGCTCACTGAAACTTGTGAAATAGATAAAAAAAAAAAATTAGGAATTGCTATGTACATTTAAGGCTCAGTTCAGCTGTCTAAACATAGGGCATGTAGTGCCATTTAAGATACCTTGGGGTATTCAAGATATCCACACAGGCTTATCAGCTATGACACAGGATTTATGGAAGATGTGCATTATTCTGGAACACCAGCTGGAGGTCAGGTAGGAGATACTATGACATTTATAAAGGTCTTTGACAGCTATATCTGGATAATTGAATTGAGCCTTTTAAGGAGAAATTAACCTCATCTGAGTTTAAAATGACTACATTTATAACTAATCACCTTAGGCTCCTTTAGTAAACAGCAGAGGGAAATCAGGCATTTTTACAGTGAGATTCACCCATCTAAAAGTAGGTAACTACATAGGACAAGATGAATCATGTCTTGGAAGATCATCATAAGATAGTCAAGTTTTCATGACTAGGTGGAAAGTAGACATACATATCTGTATGTGATCAGACATGTGGTTGGAGACTGCTCATGAGTCACTTTTTAGTCTCTGAAATTTAAATATGTTAATTTCTTCAGTCAGGTAAACATAAAGCAGTTTGCTAAAGCCTTTGCTTAGTTCTGTAACTCTTTTCTGAATGTTTCCAATTTTCTGCTCTTAGCTCACCAATGTTATGGACAAGATTTGCCTGAGCAGACTGAAAGTGTCTATAGCAGAGAGGGAGGGAGAAGGAGGAGGGTCCTAGGGCTCCAGGTGATGTTCTCCTTCTAGTTAGGGAAAAGCATAAGACCAAACATAACTCTTCTCCCAATCCCAGACACTCTTTCAAGGCCATCTCAGCAAAGAAAAAAAGAAGAAAAAAACAAAAAAAAAAGAAAAAAGGAAAAAAGAAAAAAGAAAAAAAAAAGAAAAAAGAAAAAAGAAAAAAGAAAAAAGAAAAAAAGGAAAGATTTAGGAAAGCCTTTGAGGTTGACATGATGAGGCCAGACTATCACTGTCATACTATTACTTAATTAGTGAGAATTTTATTAGTAGTACTTCAGGTTGCTGAATAGATACCTCTGCTGAATCTGGGGTCACAACTACAGTCAGCAGAGAATTATTTCAATATACTGCAATTCACTAAAATTACGTTGTTGTCCCATTGATTTCAACAGTGCCACAGTATTGTTTATAACATTTATTTAAGTATTACTTTCAAGCTGAGGAGTTGCATGTGGCTGGAGCAGTTAAATACTTCTTGTTTGCATAATTAAGACTGTTAAATTACCTGGCCAGGCATATGACATCTACAATGTAAAATCTAAAATATCTTATAAGATTTAAAATTAAATGGAAAAATAACATTTTGTTTTCATTACATTTTACCTTTCTTTCTTAGAAATCAGACTCAAAGCATATGTTATAGATTACACAATGTTATATATGATCTTCAGTGAGCAAAGTAATACACTGTAAACCAGATCTTATCTCTTTAGGAACATATAAAATAATAATTAAACACAGCTTTGGAGAAGTGCATACTCTATATATTTCCATTTTGGAAAACTGGCAGGTACCTTTGATTCCTTTTATGGAGTATTATGTAGTGTGTCAGTGAATGCAAGGATGAATTCTAAGAAATAAAGCTACATGGCAATATAGCCACACAACCTAAACAGAAGATGCTAATCCTGTGTTTTACTTTGACAATACAGTCCTAGGGAAAAAAAAAAAAAAAACTTTCTTTTTTCCTCCCAAGATATTTTGGTGGATTTTTTTTTTCCTATTTGTTGTTATACTAAAGAAGGCGGCTTTCCTCTGTGTTTATTGAAAACAGAGCTAACACAATTAAATCAAATTCACAAATACTCAACTTCAGTTACTGAAATTTAATTAGAAGTGACAGCTGTGCCTGGTTTTGTCTTTGGATAAAAATATGCATGGAGTTTTAAGTAGGAATTAGAAAGGAGGGGGTGAGAGAAAACTGAATTATTATCCTTCAAAACAAGGATTTGGGCACAACTATGTCTTTTTAACTCAACCACCTGCTCCAGACTCCCCTTCTACATTCCTGTACTCATATCTTTGGAGTAAAACCTTAAACTTAAGTAATAAGTTTATCAGATACATACTAGTTTCCTCCAAGTTATACAGTATCAAGCAACCACATCAAATCTTCATAAGACAGAGAATTAGTATATGTAAAAATTCCTTTATTATTAACTTAGAGAAATAAAATATATACCATAAGGGACCTTTGCTTTTTTTTTTTTTTATTTATTTATTTTTGTTACATTATCAAGAATTAAATTCAATCTCCTATGTCTTAAATAATTAACATGGGTCATATTCATGTCAGGTTAATACTGAATCAAAATTGTGTTCCTAGGAATATAGAATATGAATACTTTTAATGATGTTTCAGTCACAGAATGATAAATTCAATGTGACAAAAGGCACATGCTAGCCTGTGGTGAAAAAACTGATGTCATGCATTTTATGAATGGATGGTGTGAAAGAAATCTAAGTACAATTTTCATTTTATTTGGAAAGTTATTAAAACGACTGTCAAGGTTAAAGATAATGAGCAGTCAACTTCTTTAGGTTTCCTTTGAGTTGCAGAGCAGGACGGTAAAATCTAGTATCCTAGTAGCGATGTTACTTTTCCTAAGACAATATCTAAGTGTGCATTTAATGAAAGTGATCAGTTCTTGTGCCTAAACTTCTGAATAGGCAAAGCCTAATTGCCAGGTTCTAGCTGATTTGTTGTTTATTTCTATGCTGCTCTTTTAAGGCTTTAATGGGACAGCCCTTCTCACGTATCCCCATTGCCTATCATGTAGACATTTTCCTCTTGAAGTCAGTCGGCGCAGAAGCCATTCAGCAGGTCTGAGACTCTGAGGGAGCTGTGACCATCGTTACTGGGAAACCACCTCTCATGACGCTGTCACACTCAGGGCCAGTGAACCTGTCTAACCTGAGATTTTTCTACATACTTTCTCTGGACTACATTTTCCTTTGTCTTTTGCATACACGGCAGATTATCCTTATTTAATTAGATGAGCTACTGAATCACTTCACGGTTTTTTTGTGATTTTTTTTTGTGAGGTGCATATGATGCTGCTTGCCTGCTTCTTCCTCCCATTCAGAGAGGGAGACTATGTTCCTTTTCCTCTGAAGAGGTGACTCTAATGTCTTGTCAATCCCAGTGGAAGACCACAGGAGGGAGTATGTGGGAAGGGTAGCCCCCTTTCAATCTTCTAACACAATATCTTAAAATCTCTCTGAAACACCTTCCTCTGCCTCTTTGCCTGCCTCAGTCTCTAGGCATAATGAGAACAGAACCATGGATTCATAGAATTGTTTGGGTCAGAAAGGACCTTCAAAGATCATCTAGTCCAACCCCTTTTCCATGAGCAGGGATATCTTTCACTGGAACAGGTTTCTCAAAGTCCCCGTCCAACATTATTTTGAACACTTCCAATGATGGGGCATCTACAACTTCTCTGGGTAACCTGTTCCAGTGTCTCACCACCCTTTCAGCTGAATCTGGCACCTCTCTCACAGCAATTATCAGTGTGTAAGAAGCTGATGGGACAGGCAAGAGCTACAATCAAAATCATAATTCTTTCAGAGTGACAGTTAAATCTATCATTCCTCTTGCCTATGTGGCATCTTGCTTGATGTACCGTGTAGTTCTAATGGCACAGCTGGACCACTTAGTGGAGAGGGCTTTTACAAATTCTGTATGCCTTCACCAGTGAATGTCAGAAGAAATCATGCACAGGTGCTGAGGCACAGTATGGTGTCATAAGCCTGAGGGCCAGCTTTTAATACTAAGTTGCAGAGTGCTTAAGGTCATACTCATACAGCCCCCGTACTATATATAGGCCACATTGGAAAGTGCTGTGAGTCACGGATTTTCAAACCTGCTTGCAGCTGATAGAAGGTTGACCCTGGTCTACACCATGACAATGGTCAGCAATCTACCTGTAAGGCCGTGGGTGTTAATGGCACTGGTGTAGAGCAGTATAGACATAACCAATATTTCTACACTTTCCTGTGAGCATTGGGCAGAATATCCTGTAACTCTTAGTACTGGAAGCTTCTGGCGTCCTTTCTCTGTAAGTTAATGTTTGAATGAGCAAATAGCAGCTGGTTCTGGAGTACAATCTTGGCTCAGAAAAGCTCAGAAGAAGTACAAGGTAAAGTCATGTTGGCAAGGCCAGAATAAACAGTGATGTATTTAAGAAGTAAGATTTCAAGCCAGCAAGGTGAGGGAAAAGTGGAGGAGAGAGACAAGTGCTTCACAGAGAATAAATGGTGGGGGTTTTGGGTTGTTTTTTGTTGTTTTTTAAAATCTTTTAAACGAAGGAGACAGTTTTGGTTAATTTAACAGCTTCTGTGGACTTAACCATATTAAAGCTGACTAAGCTTGCTATCTGTGTTCTTTACATACCATCTTAAGACGCCATTTCTGAAGATGGCTATTAACTATAAAAGAAGCCTACTTGACAAACTCAGCTAGTGTCTAACTTTTAAGCAGCTTAAAGCTTGTAACATAAATCCAATTTTTAATGTCAAAAGATACACGTTAATTCTCCAGATTAGCTGAAATACCTTTCTCTTATTAAGACAGCTTTGCATTGTACTTTGAACCTTGTGAGATATTCCGTATTTTTTAAACTTTATACACAAATTAAACTATTTTATTTCCATTTTCTAAGTTCCCTTGAAACAGCTTTGCCTGTATTAAAACTCTCTTCAGAAAGAGAAACACTGAACTAGCAAAAGGCAGTATCAACAGTATGAAATACCTGAGCACCACTTTTTCTCAAGATTCATCTGGCCTGAAATGTATTACGAACAGTGGACTTCACAGGGTGACTTGCAACAGTAATAACTCAAGAAATACAAAATATGCATAAAGGAAGAAGTTTTGGTGTAGTTTGATACAATCAGCTAATTGTATCCAATTATTTCAGTCTGGTCAACTTTAACCTTTGTTATTAAATTTTGAGACTACAGTGCTTATTTAAAAGTGTGCATGAGCATGTTTTTTACTTTTGTTACAAATAAAAGGATTGAAATTCACATTTTACTAATCTTAGTACTTCTCAGAGAATTATTTCCAACTAGTGATAACAAAGACCACATTTCAGCTAGTCTTGTTTTCTGGCTTTTTATGCCTGAGTTTGTCAAATTTTTCTGCATATAAAGCTTGTGGTGACATAGGTTCTAAATTATTTTATTGGGCAGATGGAGTGTCTCATTAGTTTATATTTTAATATGATGGTGAACTTCTGATTCAAACCAACATGTGGTTAGACTGAACAGAAGGTCAGAAATCATTACTGACTTCAGTAATTATTCTGGGCCAGATTACCAGTTTTGTAATGTATATTAAACCTGACTCTAACTCACTCAAGTCAGAGGATTTCTCTCCATTGACTTCAATAAGGTTTGGATCAGACCTTTGGGAAATGTTTACTTTTGTCCTGGTAATATTATCACGTGTTAGACATGACACCTAAGTACATGGAGGACTCCATTAAATAGCTTAATACAAATCGACAAGATAAATTTTATGTGGATTCTAGCTGTTAACACGAAGTTAGATATCAATATTCTCATTCATTTTACGTGGTACCTTGCTGCTCATGGAATTGCTCTTAGAATCAGAGTAGAATACATGCACCAGCTTTATTACCTGAGAAGCCTGAAGAAGAAACTTAAATGTTGACATTCAAGGGAATTTTCCAACAATATGCTCAATGAAATTATTACTTAATGCAAGATTCATCTAGCACTTACTAGGTAACCTTGTAAACTAAAAAGCCTGCTAGACTGGGTACTCTGTGAGTACACTGAACATTGCTTTGAAGATAAAAATCTACAGTCACATTCTTAAAAAAAAAAAAAAAGATGAGACACACACCACAGACCATACACACACACACACACATACACAGAAACAAAACCTAGACAAAGGAAGAGTGGCAGTACTGCTTACCTTCTGAGAAGTATTTTTGTGGGTTTATCCCTGAAGAAAAACAACTGTGTTTGCTCTTCAGACAGAAAAGGACTCAGACTTTTTATCCTGCATTTCAGTCTGCTCTGCCCAATCTAATTCTATACCTTAAATTTTAAAATTGCCTGCTGAAATAGAAGATATGGATTTGAAAAGATAATTTGATTTATTGTCCCTCTTCATCCACCCTTTCAATAGTGGATAGCCTTGATAATTGGCCAAGAAGGCCAACAGCATCCTGGCTTGTATCAGGAATGGTGTGGCCAGCAGGAGCAGGGAGGTGATTGTCCCCCTGTACTCAGTGCTGGTGAGGCCGCACCTGGAATACTGTGTCCAGTTTTGGGCCCCTCACTACAAGAAAGACATTGAGGTGCTGGAGCGTGTTCAGAGAAGGGCAACAAGGCTGGTGAAGGGTCTGGAGCACAGGCCTTATGAGGAGCGGCTGAGGGAACTGGGGTTGTTTAGCCTGGAGAAGAGGAGGCTGAGGGGAGACCTTATCGCTCTCTACAACTACCTGAAAGGAGGTTTCAGTGAAGTAGGTGTCAGTCTCTTCTCCCAAGTAGTTAGTGATAGGACAAGAGGAAACAGCCTCAAGCTGCACCAGGGGAGGTTTAGATTGGTTATTAGGAAAAATTTCTCATAGGAAAGAGTAGTCAAGCATTGGAACAGGCTGCTCAGAGAGGTGGTGGAGTCCCCATCCCTGGAGGTATTTAAAAGATGTGTAGACGTGGCACTTTGGGACATGGTTTAGTCTAGTCTACCCTTGATTGGTTTAGTGTGGACTTGGTAATGTTAGGTTAATGGTTGGACTGGATGATCTTAAAGGTCCTTTCCAACCTAAATGATTCTATGATTCTATGAATTATTAAATGATGGCTAACATATGCTGGTTTTGAAGGATTTTGGTTATGTTTGTGTGGGGGTTTGGGGGTTTTGCGGGTGGGGTTTTTTCTGTTTTGTTTTGGTTTTTTCTCCAGTGTCAGCATTCTATTGTTTAACTTTATCAGCTTTTCAGTTGTTTTTCAGATAAATCAGTTCATTCTTTTTAGTGTTGTCAGCTGCAGTGGAATAGATATTTTCCTAACTAGATTCATTAGTCCTTACAAAATAATGACCCATATGCTTACGATGTACAGTGACTGAAACTGGCTTGGTCTGACTTTACTGTATTTGGGGCAGTGATGTCTAGAGGCAATATAGTTCACTATCATTTCAGAAACAATGTCAGACTTGAAAAGGGCCTATAATAGATGCTCTTTCAGGGTCCTTTTTTGTGTTTCAGTAGCACAATAATTCATTTAGCCAAGCTGGGAGCATTTTACAACCTAAGGCTTTTTTTAAGCAAATACTGAACTGGAATTTGTATTTTTCTACAGACAACCAAGAATGTCTTTTGAAAAACATTCTTATACTTAACCAATTTGCAATCAATAATTTCTAAAGTACTTTCCTAAACTATATATGAGAGGGTAAATGTCATAATGTGCTGCATGTTACAAAATAATTAATTAATGTACCAATTAAAATATTAAGATAATATCAACAGTGCACACTATATCTACCTATACTGCACCATATAGAATATGTATTATTAGAGTCTGTATTTTGATTATTAATTTACGTGAAGTCAATAAAACACAATCTCTTTAATCAAAAGTGATATTTTTGCTAGTTTCCTCTTTTTATTCTGCTTCTCTTGTGGCATATATACATGCAGAACAAACATGCTTTATTTTCAGTTGACATTTAAAGCACACTTTTGCCTTTTATATTTTTCTGCTTGAATAAAACAGTTACCCAATATAATAACAGAAATTTTTCAATCTCAGTCTTGCTGTGTTTCTTTGGAACTATAACTGAAACTGTCAGAAAAATGAAAGTAAGAAAAATAGCACACTACAGATTGTAGAATAATTGGTGAGGAAAAAAAAAGTATAGGATGAAATATTTTAAAATATAGAGCTTTTAAAAAATATATAGCTGAAGTGTTAGCCTGTATTTTTGTGAAAAAAATTAAAAACCAGTCAAAATTTCTGAGACTTTGCAAGTTATACCACAACTCTATTTTTAAAGACCCAGGGCCTCATCATGCTGTGAAGTTAATTGCAAAATGCTTTTGACATTCATGAGAGCAGATCTAGTCCTTGGTAGACACTGAATTACATTGTGTCCTGAAAACAGGAACCACTGATTTTTATGATCTCTTTTCTATATTTATCAAGAAGAGGAATTTAATTTTAACATGTACTCAGAATAAGCCAGGTCCCATTTGTCCTCTCCTTCATTAACTTCAATATCTTTCCAAAATTTCATGCTCCAGTTGATTAACTGGATCTATACCACTATATGAAGGTATTTACATCAACATATGATATTATCTGCGTACACTGAAGTAAATCAAGTTGTCATAAGGCCTAGACAGAAATTATGCATCTATTTCTGCAGTATTGTCCCTTTCCAAGAAGAGGGAATATTTTCAAAGGGAAGTTCAGTTTTTAGCCTTCTTCATCCCCTTCTTCCATCGTTAGTCCTTCCTCCTCTCCTCTCCTCTCCTCTCCTCTCCTCTCCTCTCCTCTCCTCTCCTCTCCTCTCCTCTCCTCTCCTCTCCTCTCCTCTCCTCTCCTCTCCTCTCCTCTCCTCTTTTGATACTACATTCCTTCTCATAGCTTCCAAAATATTTCAAATAGTACATTAAGCCAAATGACTCCCATCTGTCTGTACACTTATTTCTTTCACTCTTCAGTCCTTTTAATACCCACTGTCCTGTGAAAGTTAACAGATCATATTGGTGGTATGAATATTTGAGTCTATGATGCTCTCTTCTGCACAAAATCAGCTTTTCCACTGCTTCAAATTTAAACTTATTCTCAGCTTTAAGAAACTGTACATTGATTCCCCTATTTTCATAATCTTTTCTTGTCTCTTGATGCATCCTTAGCTGTCACTCTGGCAAAATTCAGAGTCTAGCATTTACACATACCATTTAAATTTCTATAGACCTAATTCAGAATTAGAAATGTGCAACTATTTTTCTGTGGTGTGTTTTTTTTTTTTTTCCCCACAGAATGGATTATCTATAATATGTATTTATGACTTATAAAATACATATTAAAAACTGGATTTTTTTTTTTGTTATTTCAGTAATTCCTATGTTCTCTATTAATGATTTATCATTTAAATATAACAATAAGGCATTCATTACTGACTCCTGCTGTGCTGAGCAGATGAAAGACCTATAACATGATTTCTAAAGAAGATATTTGTTTATGTCAGGGAGCAAGCATCCACAAACCACTGCACAACACTGAAGTATCAATGAAGAATACAAGGTTATTCCTCAAATATTGAGGTGACTATATGGAGTTTTCATTTCCAATAAATTTCTGAAAGAAAAGAATTAAAGAATGGGATTGGCTGTGTAGCTGAAGTTCCTAGTACAGGGGAAAGATTTCTGTTGCTTGGACAAATGTCCTGGTTTCGGCTGGGATAGAGTTAATTTTCTTCCTAATAGCAGGCATAGTGCTGTGTTTTGGATTTAATATGAGAAGAATGCTGATAACACACTGATGTTTTTAGTTGTTGCTAAGTACTGCTTATGCTAGTCAAGGACTTTGCAGCTTCCCATGCTCTGCCAGGTGCACAAGAAACTGGGAGGGGGCACAGCCAGAAGAGTTGATCCAAACTGACCAAAGGGCTATTCCATACCATATGACGTCATGCTCAGTATATAAACTGGGGAGGGGGTTGGCTGGGCAGCAGCGATCGCTGCTCGAGAACTGTCTGGGTATCGGTTGGTGGGTGGTGAGCAATTGCATTGTGCATCACTTGCTTTGGATATTATTATTACTATTATTATTATATTGTTATTATTATTATCATTACTATTTGACTTTATTTCAATTATTAAACTGTTCTTATCTCAACCCAGGAGTGTTTCTCACTCTTACTCCTCCAATTCTCTCCCCCATCCCATTGGGGTAGGGGGAGTGAGCGAGCGGCTGCGTGGTGCTGAGTTGCTGGCTGGGGCTAAACCACGACAACAAAAGTTGTCATTTTACTGAAATTGAGCATAATAGCAATGACAGATGCACTGCTATTTTTCACACAGCCCAGCCTCTGTTTACTCCCCAATAATAAATGAAATAATAAAAACAAGCTACCACATCCAAATTCAAGGTTTTGTTTTGGTTGGTTGGGTTAGATTGTTTGTTTGTTTGGGTTTTTTTATACATCCAAAAGATTATAATGATGGAATAAAGTGAAAAATGGTGATAATTCTTATTCTGTCTAATTTCCTTTAACAGTATTAAAAACAATTCTATGATTCTAAAAAAAAAATAATTTTGAGCTAACCTTCACAAAGAGTCCATTAAAGGAGCTACTTAATGTTTTAGAATGTCTTAATTTAATCAGCAAAATAGAAGAAATGTGGTACCACTCACATAATCTTTAGGATTTTGAAATAATCTGTTTTATCATCTCAGTTATTCCAATAAGTAAGCAGTCATATAAAAGGTAAATATTTTATTTGATAAGAAAACAGGGAAGAAACAAAGAATAGAATGACTAGTTTTTATCAGTGGGAAAAGTAAAAAACCCTATTCCATCATAAGCATCGATATTATCTGTAGTCTCCAAAAAGGAAGCAAAGATTGAATGTGGAATTTGTATATTCAGTTTATTTAAAGGCGGGCAGAAGATAGCAGAAGTGTGAGTAGACATACCATGATAAACCAGAAGGCAACTTATTGTAAAAGGAATTTCTGTGCTGACAGATGCTAAGTAATTTGTGGCAGCACTTGCAGGGTTTTTTTACGTACAAGATAATCTCCAGAAAAGGAGAAAGCATTTACATTGATATGGAGAAAGAAATGAATTTTACAGTAATAAGCACGTTGGGAATATGACTGCTAGTAATAGGGAATAGGGAATAGAGAAACGATATAAGCTATATGATAGGATAGATAGATAGGATGCTATGTTGATTCATAAAAGCTTAATTTATTTGACTAAGAGGAAGACAATTAAGAGGTAAGGTCATGAAATTGCACACAATGTTGTTCTATTGCAGAGAGAAAAATAATCAAGAACTCTTATATAGACTTTTCTATACCTATGTAGAAAACACTTTCAAAGAAATGAAAAGGTGTCATATTTCAAAGCTAGTGACAATAATTTTTTTGTAGATTTAATGTCTGCTGGAATGACTGAAGGGCAGCATTAAAGTATTTAGGAGCCAAGAAACTTGGATCCTGTCCAAAGGCCAAATTTGCTCAATCATCAGATGAAAAGATTATCTTCAGTTACAATTTTTTACTGAAAATCTTGGAAAGGATCAACAGAAAAAAAAACATAACTCTCCTTCAGGGTTTAAGATATCAAGCATCCAGTTAAACATTTTAAATTGTTCCTGTCTGTCCTTGGTGGACTTTTTCAGATCACAGTATGAATAATTTGCAGATGACACCAAGCTGAGTGGTGTGGTTGATGTGCCTGAGGAATGACATGCCATCCAGAAGGACCTGGACAAGCTCAAGAAGTGGGTGATGTGAACCTCATGAGGTTCAACAAGGCCAAGTGCAAGGTCCCGCACCTGGGTCAGGGCAACTCCCAGTATCAATACCAGCTGGGGAATGAAGGGATTGAGAGCAGCCCTGCGGAGAAGGACTTGGGGGTACTGGTGGATAAAAAGCTGGGCATGAGCTGACAATGTGCGCTCGCAGCCCAGAAAGCCAACTGTATCCTGGGCTGCATCAAGAGTGGCCAGCAAGTTGAGGGAGGTGATTCTGCTCCCCTAGTCCATGCTGGTGAGACCCCACCTGGAGTACTGAATCCAGCTGTGGAACCCTCAGTACAAGAAGGACATGGACCTCTTGAAGTGGGTCCAGAGGAGGCCCACAAAAATGATCCGAAGGATGGAACACCTCTCCTACAAGGAAAGCCTCAAGAAGAGAAAGCCCCAGGGAGACCTTATTGCAGCCTTTCAGTACTTAAAGGGGGTTGATAAGAAAGATAGGGACAGGCTTTTTAGTAGGGCCTGTAACAATAGGACAAGTGGTAATGGTTTTAAACTAAAAGAGGGTAGACTCAGACTAGGTATAAGGAAGAAATTTTTTACAATTAGGGTGGTGAAACACTGGAACAGGTTACCCATGGAGGCTGTAGATGCCCCATCCCTGGAAACATTCAAGGTCAGGTTGGACAGGACCCTGAGCAACCTGATCTAGTTGAAGCTGTCCCTGCTCACTGCAGGGGGTTGGACTAGATGACCTCTAAAGGTCCCTTCCAACCCAAAGTATTCTATGATCTATGAATTCGATACCGAACACTGATAGATTCAGTGTGATGCCAGGTGGACAACTAATGGGATCTAGTATGACATCTCCTGTGTTCCAATAACATGTCTGCTTGGGGATAATTACCTGAACAAAAGGTAAAGCATACAACATGATTATAAACATTCTTTTGTTACTCATTTCCTTGGTAGAGCAAAATTGCTTGTAGTTGAATGGTATAAATGCTATTAATCAACAACTGAAAATGTGGTGGGTTTGGGGTTTGGTTGGGGTTTTTTTTTCGTGACCTGTCAGACATCACAGCTTTCTCATTTATTTTATTTTCAAAAATGCTTGATGCATTATTAACCTTTTGAATTAAATACTTAAAATGTATGTATCATCTTTTTAGCATATAGTTAACATCAGTCTGCTGTTATTAATGCTTGCCTGGCAAACAATTCTCGAAAATGCGCATTCGTGTGAATTAATATTGACAACTTAATATGAGATCCCTTTAAATATTCTTTACTATGTTGTAGTATGACAGAAATAATAACAAGAAAATTAAAGGGCACATTCTATATCAAGCCTCATGCCAATAGTCGGTTTGTGATTTGTGTCATCCTGGTTGCCAGTACCTATTCCGTTTTTTAACAGTGAATACATCTCAGGAAATAATAACTTGTATAATGAACTGAAATTTGTCTGTCATATTTCTTTATTAAGTAAACTAGTGAAACTGTACTTTTAATGTTTCTGATAAAGTTACAATTTAATAACAAATGAGCTGTTGTTGTGGTCTGGATTAGACTTTTCTTCAAATATTGTATTGGGTTCTGACTTCTAGTCTTTTGTGCACAATCTCAATTTACTTTTACACCTCAATTACACCCTTAAAATTAGTCATCAAAGCAACTATGACAGTAGTCCTTGCACATATCAGACATTACATAACATCATTTTTTATTGCTTTATTCTTCTACAAAATTCAGGTATCATCAAGTAAACTTGACAAACTACTGTAGCTGTGATGAAAATTCAGAATGTGTTTTTGAAATAAACTTCTCAATATTGAACGTGACATCTATCTATTTTAATCAAATCTCTTCCCTCCCTTAATGTGTTTTCTTCACTTCGGTTCATGCCAGATCATATGCAATAACTTATCTATCTGTTTATCCGTGGAAAGTCAGGATAGAGAAGCTGACCAAAGAAACAAATGCATATTCATCTACTAATTCAGGTAATTAAGGAAAGCTTTGTTTCATATGCATTAAAGTGGAACGTAAATAATGTACCAATCAGAATACTAAAGAACAAGTCATTTCTCAGCATATACATTTGACAATTTAAAGAATTGCACAATACAGCATTGGACATAAAGGATGTTTCTAAAATGAGAAATATGCTAGAAGTTAACAATACAGAAAGACTGAAATACGGGATAATATATCATGACAGTAAGGCTTCAGCCCTTCAATATGTGGCCATTCTCCACCCAAGCAGTCAGACTGACTTCATTGTTTCTGCTCATGATAGTAAGGATTTCTCATCTCAGTAAAAATACATATGCTTGTATCTCGTATTATAACTAGGAAAACAGAAATTATGAGTATTATATAAAGCTTGATATCTTACATTTTTTCTAAATGTTATTTTTACTTTAAACATGTGAGCTCTGAGCTAAATACACCGTATTTTCTTTTTGTTGATGATGTAAGTCCTGTAAATAATACTTATTAGATACTCTGATGTCATAAACTATTGCAGTAATGCTCATTGGAATCTGAAGAATACATTTAAACAAAGCTATAGAATGCCTTCAGTATTCAGTCCATAGAAATTGATTATTACTGTACAGATTTGTTTGTAATTAAGATTCAATTAATCCCAATGATAGAAGGTTTTGATTAAAACTCTTTTTTTTTCTTTTTTTTTTTAAATACTACAACATTCTCCCTTTCAAAGAATTTCAATGATACATATATTTATGGACTTCTTCAGAATTTTGTAGGAGAAGAGGATGAACAACCACAATAAAAAAAAAAATTAAAAAATTTCTTAATTTATGGGATGGGATTCATCTCACTTAACAGTTCAAGGTTTTTCCTCACCTGTTAGTGGTGAAGGACATACTTCTACAATGACTCCTCTGACCTATAAAGAGGTAAGATAGCTGCCTGGATGAATTATTTCTCTATGTTGACTAAAGGAGCTTAGATGACTACCTTAACCTGGATTTAAAAAAAGAACAAAACCCCCAAAAAACTCCAAACCAAAACCAAATAATACAACAACAAAAAAAACTTTTAGATAGCTAAAACTAAGAAGGATAAATCCATCCCCTAACTTTCAGAAAGTTAAATTTTGAAAAATACTCCTCACATTCCCTAAGTAATGGCAAGGAGAAAATCTTGGTTGTGCTGAAATAAGTTGCAGTATTGTGATAGACTTTTAAAAGACAGGATTTTTCTCTAAATTTATATGAGAAAGTACAAAAAGTCAAGTTAATCTGATAAAAGAACCAATCATGTCCCTATTTTTGGAAATGAGGGATTGCCTCTGCATTACATAATCACAGGTACTTCTGCAGATAGCGAATTAGTAATAATATTGATGTATGCTACCTCGTTAAAAAAATCTAGTTGAGTCAGTATAACACACACAATTACAGAGATGGTACTATACAATGGCAGCACACCCATATGGTGTGTCAGCCCATCCTCCCAATTTTGTATCATCTGCAAACTTAAGGTTAGGAATTATTTCCTCTTCATAAATCCAAGCTGACTGCTCCTGATCATGTTCTTGTCTTCCATGTGTCTGGATACGGTTTCCAGGATTAGTTGCTCCATCACCTTCCCAGGGACTGAGGTGAGGTTCACCATCCTGTAGTTCCCTAGATTTTCCTTCTTGCCCTTCTTGAAGGCAGAAGTGTAATTTGCTTTCATCCAGTCCTCAGGAACCTCACATGATTGCCACAACTTTTCAAACACGCTAGAGAGTAGCCTTGTAATGATATCAACCAGCTGCCTCGGAATTCACTTGTGTAACCAATGAACATATGTGTGTCCACTTTTTTTAAGTACTGCCTAGCCTTGTATTCGTACAGCAAGGGTAAGTCTTCCTTGCTCCAGACTTCCTTTCTTGTCTCAGGGGCCTGGGATCCCTGAAGGTTAGTCTTATCAGCAAAGACTGAGGAGAAGGCGGCATTGAGAACCTTGGCCTTCTCCTTGACCTTTCAATAGCCCCCAGGATGATCTTCTCCATAACTTTTACAGAAACTGAGATTTGACTAGGAGGTCTGTCATTTCCTGGGTCTTCCCTCATGCCCTTCTTGTAAACTGGAATAATGTAGGCTAGCTCCCAGTCAGTGGAGAACTTTCTAGACTCCCAAGACTTTTGGAGTTCATGTAAAAGATGCCCAAAGGAAAGGGACGCAAAGGTTCAAGGTTAACAGCAGACTGAATGGGAGAAGAATGTGCTCAGCCTTCCCCCTCTTCACTGTGTGTGTAGTAATTAGTCTGGTTAGGTACACTATTTTATTACAATAACTTTGGTAAGGATGTGGACAACAACTGAGGAGATCAAAGGAAACAGAGGTACAATAATTGTAGAACATGGATGAAACTTCCACACAGCCTAGGACTTTAGGATCTCTGGCTTGTCAAAATAAAAAGGCATACAGATGTGCAGAAGAACACAGCTTGAGGCATTTGGTGGTGACAGGGAGGCACCTTTGATATGGAACTTGCTAAAATTCCCTTGTTTTGTATTACTGAATTCATGTCAAGCTATAAACCAAACATATTCCAAGACTGATCAAAAGAATCAGCATTTACTTCAGTTGGTGTTTTGGGGACAGGGTTTATGTCTTGCCCAGGATTATCAATACACTGGCTTTAAGAAAAGAACTGAAACTAGCCTGCCCAAACTAGTATTTTAGTATTGGAAATGCAGCATAAGAACATGAAACCATGAAAGTATGGAAGACTAAGAAAATAACCATTGTTTTTCTGTCCTGAAAGCCTTTTTTTCCATTTTTTCATGTTACATGATACATATTTACATGATTTTAAGTCCTAGAAGAATCTTTAGAATGCTGATTTTTTTTTCTAGATTATTTCAGTTTTAGTGTAGGAGATGATTAGAATTTCTCCCAAATCTACATAGTTGTATTCATGACCTTCTACAAATCACATTTGTCCATTCCTAGTTCTGAGAAAGTCAAAAGCATACATACAACATGCCTCTTTTTTCTGAAAATTCAGAAGCTGTTTCTGCATAAAAAGGTACATTTGCATTAAACATAGAAAAGACCAAAAAAGGTCTATGAAAAAGAATTTTTTTGAACATAACTAAACATGTGATGTCACTATTGAGTAAGACCATGATATTAATAGAGTTCATTTTGCATGTTTTATGCTACCTAAATATTATGAGAGTCTTTCAAGATTGCTATTACCTGAATACATGGATACATGAATTACATGAATAGCTCATGGGGCTTGGTGACCACATCAGTTTACTTTCTTACATTTTTCTCAGAGTATTATAATAATTTTCCATTGTTGAAGTTCATGAGATTCCTCTCTGCCCAGTTCTCCAGCTTGTCAAGGTCCAAGCCACCCTAAAATGTTAGATTGAACAGTTATGATAGATATGTCTTACTTTACAGATAGAGAAGCTTTACTTTCAGGAGCTGAAAGGGCTGCATATTGCCCTAATTCATAGTTCAGCCTGTGATCATTGCTAATCATTATTTGATTGAAAATATGCAGAGCACAGAATAGGAAGAAATGTATGACTGGTCAAGAAAGGTGCGTAAGATATACTTGTAATTGATCATACTGTAGTTCACTCAGACAGGCTAGCAGTCATAAATTGGGCTATTTTTCTGAAGTTTCTGCCCGCACAAACCATTTGCTTGACAACCTTTGAATTTTTTCTTGTTTTCTCTGTATTGATTTCCAGTGGAATTGTCACTCTAACTGATTAATCTGTGTAGGTATATGGAGCACAGATGTTCTCTTTCTTTTTTTTAGGTTAAATCTCATACAAACACCCTTGCCTCTTGCCTGAAACTGCAGGGAAGCAAGCTGAAAATGTCTCCTAAAGGAGGGCACAGGTTATCAGAGAACAACGAGTAAGCAAAAGATTAAGAGGTATGAATGCAGAAAGATGCAGGCAAACAAGTTTCACATTGATGCAACATAGATATTTCGGTATTAGTCATCACTATTTTCTATTGTTAACACTTTATATGACTTAATGAATTTTTGTGGGTTCTAAAAAATCTATTTGTTCCAAGTTTGTGTGGCTATTTGAAAGCACTGTATTTCAATCTTAGTGCCTGTTGTTATGGCTGTTAAAGACAATGATGACCTTTACATCAATGTCAATTAATTAGAATAAGGTCCAGAGAATGTATAAAACTGCAGCCAGATCTATCTCATGTACCTTTTTTTTTAAAAAAAAAATATAATTTTTCATATAGAATCATAAAATATCTCATAATTCTTTTAAGGCACCCATGAGGATTATCAAGTCCAACTCCCTGCTCCTTGCAGGACTACCTAAAATTTATTGTGACTTCAGTCTCGGATTGGAATTGAGGTGGAATTCAAATGAAGAACTACAGTGCTACTGTGCCTCTTCAGACACAGGTGCTTTGTCCCATCAGATGCAGAGTAGAGCACACCTATGAGGAAAGGATGTCTGGGAGATTCTCTACGAAGACAGCTGTAAGAGCAGCAAACTCCGATTCCACAGTTCAAGGCTGAAGGATAGACAAAAGACAATGAATATTTAATTAATTGAATTGTATTCCTTTATGTGATCCACAGAGGTGTCTTCAAGATGATTTTTGGCCCACAGAACTGAAAATGTTCGTTAAATCCTCACTTTGTTCACAAATAAACTTTCTTACTGAAAGGTGTTATATGGCAATTGAAAGTTTGTGCTCAGTCTACACAAACAGTTTGTTGTTTAGGATCCAGCCACAGCAACAGCTTTGAAAGGGGAAGATAAATTTTAATTCTAAAAAACTGTCAGGCCACTATGTACCAGCATCTATCTAAGAATAAATATCCTTGTGCCTGGCAAGCCTCATATTTCTGTTAAAAGGCTCAATTACACTTGGAAAAACGTCTAATATAGTAATCTCTCCATAGAGTCTTCCTAACCCACTCCCTCTTTATGCCAATAAATAAATGAGTAAATACTCAAAAACATAATTGAGAGTATTCATAATTCTCTGTACATACCTTCACAAATACATACACACACACATATGCAAGTATATACATACACACATATATAGTATATATTGAATTTTCTTTGTGAAGCCAGGTTGTTTTAGTTTAGATATTTTATAATTTTTCTACTTCTGTTTGGTTTATCTTTCAATGTTTTTCTAGTACTGAATAAAGTGTCACAAGTCTATAAATTCATGAATCAGACCTCTTTTAAAGTGTTATAGCACACTTAACCCTGCACACTTCTTCTATGATAACACATTTTAATAAAAATTTATTTTTTTTTATTTGAAACAGATTTTTTTTCCAAAGTATATAAGAAAACTGTCCTTTTCTTCCCTGTTCTTTTTATTTGCTTCAGCATTTTTCATCTTGACACCTCTATGCCTCAGTATCACATCTTTTTTTAACCTAAATTAAGTCTCTACTAAATATCAGTGCAATATTCTTTACAAAGAACTTTAAAAGAAAACATAAGAATGTTTTTAGGATACTTCCAGTTTCTATTTCTGACTTAGTTGCTTGAAATTCATGTAAACTAGGAGATCTAGAGATTGGTTTACAGATTTTTCAATTCAACCATATTTGAATAACAAACATGACTTTATGTTACATGTACTATGTTTAACTTGTTTGGATAGCTTTTGCCCTTGAAAATAACATTTATGCCCAACTTTTACACATTAACAGACATAAAATGTGTTTTCCCATATACATAGTCAGGTATATGTTAGGAGATCAATGTGGACTTACATTTACTAATTCAGATTTTTAAAAATATTTTACTTATTAATTTATTACTTAGCAAGATGGCAAATATGTCTACTGCCTCATTAAAAACTTTATTTTGTTCATCTGTGCTTCAAATAATCACGTCTAAATCACAAGCCACCTAATATTCCTATTCAGTGTCTTCTTCAGAAGCCTGGCTTTGAGTTTCTACCTTTAGTAAGATAGGCTGGACCTGAAACTCAGTTCTCAATATCATGATAGAAGTTCATCTGCTCTTTTTCTCCTCAACTACCAAATCCTTTCAGCTACCTTGCTCATCCGCTTGAGAGGATCAGCAGGAAACATTGCCACTTGCTGTCTCAGTGGGACAGTACTGTTTCAGAACTAGTCAGAAGAAAACTCTTCTCTGTTTATTATTCTCATATCTGAGAGTAATTAAGCCTACATTAAATATAAATATGTATTGCCATTATACTTTAGAAACTTCATGTGAAAGTGTGTTCTGCTCTGACAAGGTATAGGAATATTCCTAAAAAAAGGTAAAAATATGACACCTTTTTTTCACATTATCACCTTCTCACATGAATAATCTAATTTTTGTTAATGGGACTGCTTATGTAGCTAAACCCCCCTCAATGTGAGTACAGAAAGCCCAATTATGCTCCAAAATCACAAGGGGTAAACAGCAGTAGAAGCAATAGAATCGGTTACACATTTCACAAGGAAAGCAATTCACCAACTGAGACATTATTGTCACCTTCTCACATGAATAATCTAATTTTTGTTAATGGGACTGCTCATGTGGCTAACCCCCCCGCAATGTGATTACAGAAAGTGCAATTATGCTCCAAAATCACACGGGGTAAACAGCAGTAGAAGCAGCAGAATTGGCTACACAGTTCACAAGGAAGGCAATTCACCAACCGAGACATTATTGTCAAGAGGCTCTAGCCAAGTGTATGAATCAACCAAGTGAGGCTGCCTTCCATGGTTTCTTCTGCAACAGACACCCCTCCTGTAGGTGGTTCTGAGTACGTTCTCAGGCAGCTGCTGCCAGGAAATTAAGATCTAACTCAACAGAAAAACAAAATAATCTGCAACTTCTTGGGAGGGGAAGGGGGAGAAGGGGGGGGGGGGGGGAGAAGCAAACAGATTGAACAGACAAAGCGTTTCTGTGACAAATTGCACAAAAGTTTTTCTTGAATAAATTAGTAAGCCTGATATGACATATATGACTAGTTTGGAAGATAACTGGACTAGTAATGAGGAAAACTGCTGAAATACATGGAAATCTATCTCCTTAAATAGTATGTTATCACAGTAAGTGATTCCTTTGTTCAGGAGGCAGATCAACAAGGACAGGAGCAGCAGCAGCAGCAGCGATGTCTACCCAAGTTCCTGTATCTGTTTTGACTAAGGTTATTTTTACAGCATCAAGGCATTCCCATTGATAGTGTAGCACTGGCTGAGGATAGAGTAATGGAACAAATTATCTTCATGCTGGTATATCTTCTTTTGTTACTTTAGAATTCTGCACGTGCTGTCAATTTTTAGCTGTATTTTTTTTAAATGTAAGAATTTTGTCAAAATATGACTGTGTTAATTTATGGATGTTATATGTGAGAAGAAATATCTCTGGTGTTTTAAGAAACGGGAGGGGACCCAGTGATTCTTCTTCCAATCAAAGTCTTTAATGTTACATGCAAAATCGAACACCAGGTTTGTGGGATACATTTTTTAACATACTGCATTTTAAATGGTGGGAAAAACTATCTGTTACCAGTTCAATGATATTGATAATTAACTTAGACAAATATTAGTTACCAAATATTACAACCATTGGCATTTTCTTCGCCAATTTAAAGAAATTTAAAGTCTGAAGTATGTTATAAACCCTACTTACTCAAAATTTTAAGATGTTCATCTTATTGAAAACTAATTAAAAATATGACAGGTGTCTTTTGTTTAAAGCAAGGAAGTAAAAGCCTTTAAAATCTCCTCATTTATGACCTTATGTATGATATCATGTTGTGTTACATCAGTCTGAACACATTCATTTTTAAATATATGATGTGACATACAGTAACATCATTCACATTGCTTAGGGTTTAAGGGCCTCTGCTGTAATTATGAAAGACACAAAGTAAGAAAAAATTGCCCAAGCTTTGTTAATGCAATTTAGAAATATTTATAAATAACACAGTAATCACATATGTATTTTTGAAGAGAAAGTAGTCTTAGTAAAGAATGTGGCTAGTGGACCAAGGACTCCCTTAAATTTATAGCTAACAGACTTTCTAGGTTTTTTGGTGACCATTGATACACCAGTTACTCAGTTTTGGCACTGAAATAATATGGTCATTTTGTTTACTTCTGTCCTGGTTTTGGCTGGGATGGAGTTTTCTTCCTAGCAGCTGGTAAAATGCTGTGTTTTGGATTTAGCATAAGAATAATGTAACTGACATTTTAGTTGTTGCTTAAGCAGTGTTTATACTAGTCAAGGACTTTTCAGCTTCCCATGCTCTGCCAGCAAGGAGGTGCACAAGGAACTGGGAGGGAGCATAGCTGGGACAGCCAATCCAAACTGGCCAAAGGGGTATTCCATACAATATGACATCATGCTCAGTATATACATTGGGAGGAGTTGGCCGGGGGGCAGCAATCACTGCTCAGGGACTGGTTGGGCATTGGTTAATGGGTGGTGAGCAGCTGCATCACTTGTTTTTCCTGGTTTTTTTTCTCTCTCTCTTTATTGGTTGTTTTCCTTTTCATTACAATGTATTAATTTTGTATTTTTATTTTATTTTATTTTATTTTATTTTATTTTATTTCAGTCATTAAACTGTTCTTATCTCAACCCATGAGCTTTCTTACTTTTGCCATTCCTGTTCTCTCCCCCATCTCACCAGGGTGGAGGGGAAGGGTGAGTGAGCAGCTGTGCGGTGCTTTGTTGCCAACTGGGGTTAAACTATGACAACTTATAAATCCCATCTACAAGTTAGGATATATGAAGCCAAATTTTTCCATTTATGAATGTCAATTACTTTAGCAAAACTGTCTGGTAAGTAATATATAATCTATTGTCCTCAGATTGGATATGTATCACTATTATATTTCTACCATTTCTAATATATTTTCAGATAGTCAAAGGCACAAATAATTGTGAAATAAATTTACTTGTTATGGATATTTTGCATGCAGTACATTTATTAAAATAAATTTAATGTGCCTGGATATTATATTAGCTGTTATTGCATAAAAAAACATTCTGCTCAACAGCTAGTAATAATTCGAGGTCATAAAAAAATTATTAGATGTGCCAGATATTTTGAAGCATGCACACGCATTTTGAAAGAAGAATCATATGATTCTTCAAATCCTTTCAGGACCTTATTTTCTTGCAACTAGAGAAACTAACTTTCTCAAACAACTGTTAACATTTTGGATTTAGTGTTTGCCACCTACCTTATTTTGTGATCTGCTGAAAAGTGCTTTTATCATACATGTCAGCAGAAAGAAAAGTAAGAAGTTTAAAAGCTTCAAAGTATCACTATTAACAAAAGATCTATGCTTACATTAGATTTTCTCTGATGTAACACTGGTTATTTCAATGAAGTTACTATTTACTACACTAGTAAAAGTGAGTAATTTGGGACCCATCAAGTTGAAATGTACCATCTAAATGCACTTACATGCATCATAGTATTTATTAGCAGAACTCAAAATCCTTTATTTCACAACTAATTTTACTAATGTATAGCAGTTTAGTTCCCTTGATGGGGAAATTGGGACAATGCTAAAAAGCTCAAATGTACCTAAATTTATCACATGGAAAAGAATGAAGAAAAACTTACAAGAAGCTTTAAAGGAAAATAATTTACTACAAAAATAATCTTTATTCATCTGCTGTAAAATCTTTTCATGGAAGGCTGGTAAATTCTACTCAACAATCAATTTCAATTGATAAAGTCAATGCAATGATGAAATCTTATACATCAACCCTGTAAAGCCATCACACCTAAGAGCATATGAGCTATAGGATCTCTTATTTCAGTTTATCTATCATCACAGAACACCTTAATAAATTCTGATTAATTACATCTGAGCAAGGCAATGGAAGGCAGCGTGGCTGCTGGCTATCACTAGGATCATAGAGGATGAGGGGTTGCACAGGTGTATCTATGATCTAATTTGGGCTACAAATATGTTTATCACCGCAGGGAGGAAGGAGGGACATGGAATAATGAAAAAATAAAATGCTGTATAATTTTCCAGAGCTACCAGTTTGAAAATAAATCTTTTCATTTTTAAATCCAGCAGAGAAATTTACTATGGACACGAGAAACAGAAAAAATAAAACATGACTCCTGGATATTTTTCAGAGGAGGAATGCACTTTCAAATTATACAGTCCTTGCTACTAATCATCTTAGGGCACTAAGTCTTCCTGGAAGATACCAGACAAATCCATTATATCACTGCCTTCTGGCAGTGTTCCTTAGGTTACAAAGTGGAGCTCACAAATTAAAGCACTGAATGACACTGTTATGTGTAGTATTTGAAAACATGTTTCAGAATATAACACAAACTGAAGCAAAACACATTTCAGGAATTTGAAGATAGATGGCTCTGAAGGTATTGTGAGGGAGAGCAAGCCTTCAGCAGCTTGCAAAAACATAGCAGGTATAGTGAGTTAACACGAAAATTGCAGAAAAAGCTTGCTTTCTCACTGCTGTCTTTTAGTGTATGTACTTCAGTGTAGATGAATAATGAAGACATGTAATTTAAAATTCTGGCTCTTTTCAATGTCTGAGTGGAACATGTCTCATCCTCTTACAATCAATGAGGAAAAGCCATCAGCACTTCACGGGACAGGTTCTAAAATATCCATAACATTTCAACCTGAGTTTTTCCAAAAATCTCACTCGGTGTGTGGGTGTGTGCATTGTGGGGAAAGTTTCCTTTTTAGTTTCTTACAGAACACAACTAAAATTATTTCAAAAGTTATTGCATGTATTTAGAAATCATGGCACCAACTTCATTCTTTGAGTTTCCACTAAAAATTCTGCTGAGAACCTTATAGACAACCTTTTGTGTCATGACGTATTTTGTATTATCAATTTGGGCAGAACAATATAATTATTTTATTGTGTAGAAAAACGCAGTTGAACAGTCAACAAAAAGAAAACACCTAGAATTCCTTTATGATTATTTGCGTTCAGATGAGAGCTTTGTTTACAAACACCATCTAATCAGTGACTATATAGGATATTTAGTACTATTTTTCCTTGCCATCAATGAAATCCTACAACTCAGCTGTGTCCATTTCTTTTACTCAGAAAAACACTTTATTTATGCTTGAGAAACTCGATGATTTTTGGTATCTCTTTTCCCTTAGAATACTTAAGAGACTTAAAATGCCTTAATTCAACTTAGCTGTCATTTGCCACGTCCACTGGAAAACTCTAAGTATCATGACTTATAGGTCAGCTCCTTATATATTTCATAAAATAGCATACAAAATGCATGACTGTCCTAGGAATAAAAACCCTCTAACCTGATTTGCTGCCATTAGTCACTGTAAGAACTACAGTGGCACACAGAGACTGAACATTTATAAAATCATAGAATCGTTTAGGTTGGAAAAGACCTTTAAGATCATCCAGCCCAACCATTAACCTACAATGTCTCCCACATCAATACGCTTTGGCCCATATTAAGAAATTTGGAAAATTCATGTTATTTTCTCTAGCCATGCTGTAGCAATCACCTAAAACCTACACCTGAATTTCAGCTTAAATACAGGGCCAAATCAAGACCTGAAGCAAAAGCTAGAAATGTTACAGTTCCTAGAAATTATGATACCAGCTGTGGGATTTAGGCTAGGACAAAAGCATGAGTCTTTCTCTACATGGATTTCTATACACAGGTGTCTACTTATCATGCACATGCTTAATGTCCCAGAATGCACAATAGAGAGGTAAGACTTCATTCCAATTTCCAATCATAGATGCCTAATCGCATTTGAGATGCTGCAGTGTATCTGCAGTGGCTTAAAACTGGCTGTTGAGAATGATGCAGGTGTCCCATATAACCTGTGTCATAAAATCTAGGTGCAGATGGATAGCTTAGAAATCCAAGTGCCTCTGTAGTTAAAGAATTTGGTTTCAATATTAGGCAGTAGTGAACATTTAAGCTACAAGTTCAATTTGTTCTTTGAGGTTCACTTAAATCCTGTGCTAGGAAACTAAGGCCTTCTTCAGATCTGTCCCCAAGATCCAAATCTAGGTTTGATATGTCAGACGTCTGGATGGATTTGAGCTGTTTACTCCAGCCTGTACTTCTGAAAGACTCATGGCATACAGTTTCCTATAATTAAGAAATTAAATTTTGTGCTAAGGAATGCTGCAGAGCTACTTAAATTTTATAGGCCAGGTTAGAGACCAGCAAAAAGGACAAAAGCATAAATAATCAAAACCATCTTGTCCCATTCCAGTACAAAGAGGAACTGACTGTTGTCCAACAGAGCATGGAGATCAGTAGTGACAGATGTTGCTATGCAAGGTGTTAGCAATAGCAGGACACTAAAATGCACTCCAAAATTATAGACCAAACTAACCAGGTATATGACTGGATGCTGTAAGGAAATAAAAGGGTGTTGTACATAGTGTTTCTCCTCTCCAACTGCCCCACCGTCCCAGGTGCCCTTGCATAATAGGTATGAGGCTCTGTAAGTGGAACCAAACAATGATGAGGATGAGGGTTCATCTAGCTTGGGGGTGTTGCCAAGGTTAAGTCAGCCTCACCCTGTGTCAAACTGCTTCCATAAAGAAAAAAGACGGGTCACTGTCATAGGACACTCCCTTCTGAGGGGAACAGAAGGCCCAATATGCAGACCAGACCCACTTCTTAGGGAAGTCTGCTGCCTCCCTGGAGCCCAGGTTAAATGTGTGAAGAGAAAGCTTCCTACCGTGGTACAGCCTTCAGATTATTATCCATTATTGATTTTTCAGGTAGGCAGCGATGAAGTTACAACAAGAAGTCTGAGGGCAATCAAGAGAGACTTCAGGGCCTTGGGACGACTGGTTAAGGGATCAGGAGCACAAGTAGTGTTCTCCTCTATCCTTGGAGTTGCAGGGAATGCTGAGGTAAGACACAAGAAGAGCCAGCAGATAAATACCTGGCTCCGAGCCTGGTGTCACTGATAGAGTTTTGGGTTTTTTGATCATGGGTCAGTTTACATGACACCATGGGGTACACCTGTCTCAAAGGGGGAAAAGGATCCTTGTGCAAGAGTTAGCAGGGATCATTGAAAGAATTTTAAACTAGATTCAAAGAGGAAAGGGATAAAACCAGGTTTGCTAGGGCTAAGCCGGGGGGCAGCATGCCAGTGTTTGAGGGACAGTGTGATAGCGAGGTCCTTCTCAATGGAGGTAGAAGATGGAAATCCATGCAGCAGCAAAGACGCAAGGGTTATTGATGTATTAGAAACCACAGAAGTGCCTGAGAATGGTCACATAGGAATTAGGGCTTCTCCCCCCAAAAAGGTGGCAGGATCAATAGCCCAAATGAAGTGCATCTACGCCAATGCACGCAGCATGGGCAACAAACTGGAAAACTATGGTATAATTGCCATCATGGTAATATGGTGGGATGACTCGCACAACTGTAGTGCTGCAATGGATGGCTATAAAATCTTCAGAATGGATAGGCAAGGAAGGAGAGGCAGTGGGGTAGCCCTGTATGTTAGGGAGTGTTTTGATTGTCCAGAGCTTCATGACAGTGACAATAGGGTTGAGTGTTTATGCGTAAGAATCAGAGGGAAGGCCAACAAGGCAGATATCATAATGGGAGTCAGTTACAGACCACCAAACCAAGATGAAGAGGCAGAAGAAATATTCTAGAAGCAGCTGGGAAAAGTCTTACGATTGCAAGCCCTTGTTCTCATGGGGCACAACTTACCAGATGTCTGCTGTAAACACAATACAGCAGAGAGGAAACCACCTCGGAGGTTCCTGGAGTGTGTGGAAGATAACTTCCTGACACAGCTGGTGAGTGAGCCAAGTAGGGAAGGCACCCTGCTAGACCTGTTGTTTACAAACAGAGAAGGACTTGTGGTGTGATGGCTGGAGGCCGTCTTGGTCACAGTGACCACAAAATGATGAAGTTTTTGATTCTCAGAGGAGTAAAGAGGGGGGTCAGCAGAACTGCTGTGTTGGACTTCCGGAGGGCAGACTTTGGCCTGTTTAGGAGCCTGGTTGACAGAGTCCCTTGGGAGGCAGTCCTGAAGAGCAAAAGAGTCCAGGAGGACTGGACACTCTTCAGGAAGGAAATCTTCAAGGCGCAGAAGCAGGCTGTCCCCATGTGCCGAAAGACAAACCGACAGGGAAGAAGACCAGTCTGGCTGAACAGAGAGATTTGGCTGGAACTCAGGAAAAAAAGGAGTGTTTATGACCTTTGGAAGAAGGTCTAGGCAACTGAGGAGGACTACAAGGATGTCATGAGTTTATGCAGGGAGAAATTAGAAGGGCCAAAGCCCAACTAGAACTTAGTCTGGCTACTGCTATAAAAGACAATAAAAAGTGTTTCTATAAACCCTTTAAAACAAAAGGAGGGCTAAGGAGAATCTCCATCCTTTATCGGATGTTGGGGGAAACATAGAAAGGATGAGGAAAAGGCTGAGGTAGTTAATGCCTTCTTTGCCTCAGTCTTTAATAGTAAGACCAGTTGTTCTCTGGGTACCAAGCCCCCAGAGCAGGAAGACAGGGAGGGACAGGGAGCAGAATGAAGCCCCCATAATCCAAGGGGAAATGGTTATCAACCTGCTACACCACTTAGACAAGTCTATGGGGCCAGATGGGATTCACCCAAGGGTACAGAGGGAGCTGGTGGAAGTGCTCACCAAGCCACTTTCAATCCTTTATCAGCAGTCCTGGATAACCCAGGAGGTCCCAGCCGGAAGGAGGATTCAGAGAACTACAGGCCTTCCAGTCTGACCTCAGTGACAGGAAGGTTATGGATCAGATCATCCTGAGTGCCATCACGTGGCACATACACGACAACCAGGTGATCAGGCCCAGCCAGCATGGTTTTATGAAAGGCAGGTCCTGCTTCACTAATCTGATCTCCTTCTATGACAAGGTGACACGCTTAGTGGATGAGGGAAAGGCTGTGGATGTTGTCTACCTAGACTTCAGTAAAGCCTTTGACATCATTTCCCACAGCATTCTGCTAGAGAAACTGGCTGCTCATGGCTTGGATGGGTGTGCTTTTCGCTGGGTAAAAAACTGGCTGGATGGCCAGGCCCAAAGAGTTGTGGTGAATGGAGTTAAATCCAGTTAGCAGCCAGTCCTAAGTGGTGTTGCCAAGGGCTCATTATTAAGGCCAGTTCTGTTTAATATCTTTATCAATGATCTGGATGAGGGGATTGAGTGCACCCTCAGTAACTTTGCAGACGACACCAAGTTGGGCAGGAGTGTTGATCAGCTTGAGGGCAGGAAGGCTCTACCAAGGTATCTGGACAGGCTGGATCAATGGACCAAGGCCAATTGTATGAGGTTCAACAAGGCTAACTGACAGGTCCTTGACTTGCATCACAACCACCCAATGCAATGCTACAGGCTTGGGGAAGAGTGGCTGGAAAGATGCCTGATGGGAAAGGACCTGGGGGTGTTGGTCGACAGCTGGCTGAACTTGAGCCAGCAGTGTGCCCAGGTGGCCAAGAAGGCCAACAGCATCCTGCCTTGTATCAGGAATAGTGTGGCCAGCAGGAGCAGGGAAGTGATTGTCCCCCTGTACTTGGCACTGGTGAGGCCACACCTCAAGTACTGTGTCCAGTTTTGTGCCCCTCACTACAAGAAAGACATTGAGGTGCTGGAGCATGTCCAGAGAAGGGCAATGAAGCTGATGAAGGGTCTAGAAGATGAGTCTTATGAGGAGGTGCTGAGGGAACTAGGGTTGTTTAGCCTGGAGAAGAGGAGGCTGAGGGGAGACCTTATTGCTCTCTACAACTACCTGAAAGGAGGTTGCAGTGTGGTGGATGTTGCTCTCTTCTCCCAAGTAACAAGTGATAGGATGAGAGAAATGTCCTCAGGGTGCATCAGGGGAGGTTTAGATTGGTTATTAGGAAAAATTTCTCATAGGAAAGAGTAGTCAAGCATTGGAACAGGCTGCTCAGAGAGGTGGTGGAGTCCCCATCCCTGGAGGTATTTAAAAGATGTGTAGACGTGGCACTGAGGGACATGGTTTAGTGGTGGACTTGGTAGTGTTAGGTTTAGGGTTGGACTTGATGATCTGTAAGGTCTTTTCCAACCTAAATGATTCTATGATGCTATGATTCTATGGCTAGAAACTTTACAATTTCCTTTCCTCAGACAACTCGAATCCTACTCAAGCTCTGCTTCAGGAATCAGCTGTGAGAAAGTTTCCTCCAAACACTAGAGATATTGAGATGCGAGTATTACCCTCTGATACGTGTCTACTGCTGGTGCTTGAGCTGTTATTGGACCATTTCACCTAAAGACATTCATGAGATACTGAAAACAGCATCACAGATATTTGAACTTCTTGGAGCTTTATGGGTGGGCATAGTAGAGGAGCTTATATTTTTGCCTTGCTATTATTTGTCATACTATTATGAATGATATAATGATTTATTCACACTGTCCTGGACCTTTAATTCCTCTCTTAAATGTATACAGGGTATCCTATGAGCAATACTGTTGAATGACTAGAGAGTGATCTGGAATACAGAGAAATTATGTCTATTTGTTACCACAAGTTGATCTATCAACACCGTCATAGTAGTTTCAGTCATTATCCTTAACTGAATCTAGATTGTGCTTAGTTTTCCATTATATCTAGCTTTTTTACGGGACTAATTATATTTCATGCTATATAGCATATTTTTTACATGTACCTATGATTTCTCCTTTGAAAATTTTGGATTTTTGCCTAACATTTTATAAGAATTCTGGTATCTTACCTTTAATAGTATGTCACTATTTGATTGGTTAAAACACACAAAAGAGTATATACTTTTTTATCTTTTTTTAAATTATCATAGAAAGTTTGTAAACTATTTGAAGTTTACACTTGAGGTAAAACAGTAAAAACACATCACATTTTCTCTGCAATATTCAAAAGTAAGGCATTCATAATTGGATGTTTTGACAAAAAGACAACAAAGCATTAATATCGTATATTTTTTCTATTTTATAATGTATTTCTTTCACATTTTGAATAGGCAATCAAAATTATCTTTTTCAAGTTTTTGAGAAGTATAAAAACATTCTATCTCTGTTATTTTTAAAGATTATCTTTTTTCTTCAATCTGAAAATCAAACTATCACTCAGAAATGTGAAGTACCTTCCTAGTATACATTTTGATCTTATGCTCATGTGCAAAACATAAAAAAACCTGCTTGCAAAATTATTTTCAATTGGATTACAGCTGATTTTCCAAAACCTATATGATACACTCATGTGGAAGTGTCTATGTACTTGGTCAGGGAATTCACCTGTACACAGATTACTTCTGCCTTTTTATGTCAGATCAGAATCTCAAGCATTAGTATCTTGATTAACTTCAAAGTGAAATCCACTTAATTTGCTAATTCTAAAGATTCTGGTCATTCATTATCACACTTTCAATGTTAGTAAAGGACAGCAGAATCATGACAATTTAAAACTTTAACTAGAAAACAATAATAACTTGTGTAACTTGCTGTCATTTAAATTGCAGCAAAGTAATTGTAGGTGTTTTATCATAGATATTACTTTTATGAGAGATGGCATGAAAGAGGGAAAGGGAGGAAAGTGGAGGCAAAGGGACAGAAAAGATCAGCGTTCAGTCGTTCAGCAAACAGCGGTAAGGTAGCTACCTCAGGTTTGACTGAAGGTGACAGTTATAAAAGAGCACAGGAGATGTACTTCTTCTTATGCCACCAAATGTATATTCTGATTTTAATGGTAATTTGTTTTCAAAAAGCATTTTTTCGGGCAAAGCCAATGTCTCTTGCCTTAGGTGGATCCCTTACTCCTGCTCCAGATAGCAACGTATCTCAGACCTCTTAGTCCCTAACTCATTGAAACCTCCATCATTCACTCTGCTGTTTCACCTAACTCTTTCATGTGAACCCGGTTCCCCATTTAAATCAGATCTGCTACCCTTTATTCATTGTCATGCTTTTAGCTACAATTAAGTCTTTCACCTCCAGTCTAGTTTTCACTTTGCTTCTCTGTCTACACCCACACAGTCTGGTCTTCCTCACACTGATGAATCTTTGGTGCTTATTCAGACTGTCTTATTTCCTTTTTTCTCTGCCTTCAACACTTCAGATAATATTTTCTACTTTTCCCTTTGTGATGTCAGATTATTTCTAAATCAGAAATAGCCAGGAAGTGAGCCAAGGAAGCATACTTCAAAAACTGAGTTGTGCAATATCAATTCATGAGCTTACTCTCTGATTCTGTTTTGGACCACTCCATTCAGCTCTTGGTAGGACAATTTCTAGTATTGTTCTGGTATAATTTACTCCTGAGGCTACTCCCAAAAAAGCAGTATAGATGAAACTGCACCAGATTCAGTTTCCTCCATTTTACACTGTCTTCCAGCACTATCCCTGAGGACTCCCAACCTTAAAAAATCTATATTTTCTCATACCATGCCCCAGGATATTCAACTGACACCTTTAGTTTCATGCAATAAAAACACTGCCCTGCTCCAAAACTGCTACTAAGACTAAAAAAAGTTAATAACAAAAAAGTAATACAACCTCCCAAAGATGTCTCACATAACTCATGAGAAAACTAATGCATAGCCTTTCATGTTTATCCTTTTCTTTTTAATATTTAAAAAATAATATACTGATGATTGAAAAGAGAAGTTACTAGCCCTGGTATTGAATGGGTAACAGCATTGCATACATTCCTATGTTAACCTGGCAGTCAGAATCATGAGTCATTACGCAGCCCAAATCTGAGCAGACAACCTTAATTGTCTTACTGTGGGGATTGTTCTAAATATCTACCAGGAAATACTGTCCCTTTTATCTGTGACCTTAGCAGATTTGAAAGAGTAATAGTGGAGTGCCAGGCTAAGTACACAATTCACTGTACCACTTTCATGTTCCCCCTTTTCCCACCTTAATTGCAACCAATTAAGTATAATTATTAATCTCAAATAATTGAGGGTTTTTTTTAGCTCCTTGCTCTCTTATCATAGCCCCAGCACACATGTATTTTCAGACGTTCCTGCATTAATTTGGCAGCCATTTATATAAAAGAACATGCTGGCCAAGACTCAAAGTATTATATTCCACCTTTGGTGGTCTAGCTGTTCAATTTTATAATGGTATCTTAGAGTATTTCAGTATTTTAGAAATCCTAATGAAGTGCCATGTTATGCACAGATGTTCAGAACTTTAAAAGCTCAAAAAGTTTTACAGCCAGTTTTGAATACAGCTATCTTCTAGATGTCTGGATGAAGTACTAGAAGAAGGAATGATTGAAAATACCATTCTGTTCTACAGCAGATTTTTATTATTGATTGATATCACATAGAAAGTAGACATTTTGGATTCATTCAACACATGCACTTAGTATATCACAGATACTTTTGTGTTTCAGAATCATGTGGGCTAAAGCTATTAGAAAAAAAAAAAAATTATAATTTCTCAAGTTCGGATAGCCAGCTGCAGCCATACCCATAGTGACATTGTGTGCAAAAATGAGTAGAAAAAGGTATAGTTGGAGTGTGTTATACTCTAGGTAACCCTGTGTGATGCCTGTCTCTTTAGGAACAATAGGGAGCTCGTGTGAGATACAACAGCTTCCAGCTGCTGTAACACACACTGGGGATCAGTTCTGCCCTAAGAATCAGGGACTCACAACCGAATTCATGACAACCCCTCCCACTGCTTTATTAAAGGGAAGCTTGGGACAATAAAAAAGATGAGCTTTTTGCTCTAAGTCAGTCCATGACAGTTTAACCTCTAGCTCTTTCCTACAAGCTGCTATTTTTTTCATGTTGTTATGCATATATAGGTGTTATATATGTGTTTATATTTGTTTATCTTTATATAGGGCCTTAATTAAACACCCTGACTACATGGGGCTGTGAAGGAGAATATGTTTCTGATCTGTCCTCTCTGTGCCCTATCTCCTGAAGGCTGGAACAATAGCTAATCTGGCTTCTATTCTTAAATTCTAGTGATTGCTTCTCTAGTTCCCACATGTGTTCCAGCATGATAAATAAAAGGTGGAAATTAGAAGTTTCCTGACCTGTAATGTGCTCTGCCTGGTTTATTTGAGTTTCTAGGCATGGCTTACAAAGGTGGCGAGTGTTGTAGAGGTAACCTGCTTAGCCTCTGAGCAGCAGGGCAGAAGAAATAGAGTTTTACATTATTCAAGCAGCAGTTCCTCATACTGATCAAAGAGTAGCTTTAGTAGGCTCTGAAGGGGTTCACCCTTTAATTCTTGCCCACCAGAAGCATTATGGCTGTGTCCCAGGTCTTAGAGCTTTATAGTGCAGTGTAGCAGATCTGCATGGTGGCCTATTAAGACTAGTATGTTGCCCCTGTGGGAGGCTTTAAAAATAAATGATAGTCCAGTCAAGTAACCGAGAATATTTACCAGGAGAACAAAATTTTTCTCTAATCTCAGTGGCCATACTCTTAAATCCTGAAGAGTATTATCATTCCATTAGTGATGTCATTACACTGGAGAAACAAGAGGATGCAACTTATAGGCCTAACTTGCAAGTACCAATCCCACAGAGCTACAGAACATCAGAAATTACCCCTTACTCCTCAGAGACTGATACATATGATATACTAGGGAGCAAAAGACCCTTATCCTCTAGCAATTCAACCAGTCCCTTTCTTCCCTTTCTTTGATAACTAGGCTATTAATCAAGTAGTATTTGTCATATTCACCCTCCTTGCATGATTTCAAGAAATGACAACAGAGGACTTTTAGCAGTAGATCATACTATTGGCAATGTATCTATTACCCAGCATGTTAGCAATTTATAAAATACTGTCAAATAGTTTATTCAAAAGACAATTGTAGTTAGCAAGTTGAAAGACATCCTGTTTATTTGGCTTTTCTCATGTCACTATATACTTCTTTCCTTTTCAGTCCATGTATTTCAGGTGGTATTGGTATTGTCACTCTTTCTTTTTCTATTCCAAATTATTTTCTTCCAAGCAATGAAAGTTCAATCTGTCTACCAAAATTTCTACATAACAAACTTAAATTAAGATTTACATCTACTTACAGGTAAATTCCATTTTGAAAATAATTTCAGGTCTGCTGGATACCTTAAATATTGATACTGTGTTTTATTTACTCCTTATGTGACACAGCCATCTTTAGATCAGAGACTGATTCTTTATCGTGTATTTGAATGCCTGTTAATGCCGGATCTGAGGTGTAATTTGATCTGGACACATCGTTTTACAAAAAGGTAACAAAGTTAATAAAATATATACATTAAGTAGTGGCAAATATTCTTCTAGACACATCGCTCATCAAAACAGAAATGTTGTAAAAATGTGTGTTTTCTTACTGATCCAGCTGATTTAATGAAAACACAATTAAAATCCTATTGGGATAGAGCAGTTATTGTCTTTCATTATATGCATGGTTGATAAAGCAACATGTGAATATTTTCCTGGGAATAAGACCAATAGAAAAACAAGGTAATTATATACTGTAAAAAATAGCATTGATGTCAATAGGATAAAATGCATTCTCGTGTGAAAGAAAATCAGTAAATCTGAAAAGACAGGGAAATATTTCTCTATGTCAATCAAAGTACAAAGACATGACCAAAACATTCTGAAAATTTTAATATTTACTCTTAAAAATAACTCTGAAAGTTATATATCCATGTCAGTATTTTACTGATACCTCAGATGGCAGAATTAACTCTTGAATAATTTGTCATGTCAGAATGTCATGGTTTAACCCCAGCCAGCAACTAAGCACCGCGGAGCCACTCACTCACTCTCCCTGCCCTGGTGGGATGGGGGAGAGAATCAGAGGAGGAAGAGTGAGAAAACTCCTGCATTGAGGTAAGAACAGTTTAATAATTGAAATAAAGTAAAATAGTAATAATAATAATAACAATAATAATAGTAATAATAAAAGTAATAATAATATACAAAGCAAGTGATGCACAACGCAATTGCTCACCACCCACCGACCAATACCCAGACAATTCCCGAGCAGCAATAACTGCCAGCCAGCCAACTCCCTGCAGCTTATATACTGAGCATGACGCCACATGGTATGGAATACCCTTTTGGTCAGTTGGGGTCAGCTGTCCTGGCTGTGCCCCCTCCCAGTTTCTTGTGCACCTGGCAGAGCATGGGAAGCTGAAAAGTCCTTGACTAGCATAAGCAGTACTTAGCAACACCTAAAACATCAGTGTGTTATCAACATTCTTCTCCTACTAAATCCAAAACACAGCACTATGTCCGCTACTAGGAAGAAAATTAACTCTATCCCAGCTGAAACCAGGACACAGAAAAAGATGTTTCTAAATAAGTATGCTTGTGTATAGCCAACAGTAAATTCTGCTTTTCTTCTATCTTTGTGTTTAGGAAATGTATTCTCAGCATCACTGTTTCATTCATCCAGAAGCCCCTCAAAACCAACAGTTTCTAGAAACTGGTTTCTTATGAAGGTGCAGTAAAAAAGGTACATGTAAATTTGTCATATAAGAAGCCAATAAGACATGCTTTTGTGTTTTTGATGCAAATATACCTGGGAAATTTATATGGTTCTTTTTTTAATGTGAATGAGCTCTAGTCTGGTCCCATTGACAGAATGAGTATTTGAGGCTGAAGAGTACTAAATGAGCTCCAAGACAGTATCTTCTAGTTTGATTTCACCTGAAAGGAACACCACAGTTCATGTACACTGAGACTATTTCACAATGCAAACCAAAGCATGATGCAAACAAAATATGAGCAATTAGAAGTTTTCTTCAAAAGTTCACTCCCAATATAAGATAAACAGTAATTTGGACAAATCCTACAGCTTCATAGCAATGTAATATGTTGTTAGATATGTTTAGGGGCAGTTTTACTCACTTTTCTAGGTGTTACACTGGGTTTAATTAGTAAGATTTTCTTCCAGCAAACTGCTAAGGGCAGAAAAAAAAGGTTTATTGTCCATATAGTATACTTTAGCAATAAACAGTTTTGCATCAGTAGCATAAACATTTTCTTTAGATCATTCGGTTCAAGTTTGGTTGTTTTTTTTTTTTTTTTTTTTAGGAACCCTATAGTAGCTGCAACTAGAATAATATTGGCCCTATTGTTTTTTGTTTTGATTACATGACATATCTTATATAGAAGTTCATGTCAATATGTTTAAACACTGGTAACTGACTGTAACTCAAATGAATTTTGTGACATCCATTTGTATTTGTGCAAAGATGACCAGGTCTGTTGAAACACTGTTGTCCTTCCTGCACCAAACATAGATTATATAGAGGTGAAATGTAATGCACAGTTACCTCAAAGTTTGAGGTACTTTTTACATTTAGATATAAGTATTTATGTATGACTTTGTGTTTTTGTTAGTAGAGATCTGAAGCTTATTTCAGCATAAGCATCTAGTATTATTTGAGATGGCTTACTGTGTCTTGCCTGGCTCCAGCTTCTGTGCAAGAAGGCAGTTTCCTATGTAGTAACAGCCAGCTCTCTATAGGTATTACAAATATTTCTTCAGTCTAATCAAGGGAGTATATAGAAAGTAAATCAGGCATAGATGTCTAGGACAATCCGAATAACATTCTGCACTCTCTTTTGACTAGATCACCATTCACAACAGTGGGAGTCCAGACACCCAGTTCACACATAGACACCTATGCAGCATTTTAATTGACACGTCTTAGGTGTCTTAACTTATATGTGAATCCCATCCCTTTATTACATGTAGATTGACTATATGTCCTTTTAGATGAAGTCCTGGGGATTGAAACATTGTCCCACCATCTCTTACTATCTGTATTATCTCTTTGCATAAGACATGTTTTACACATATTCATGGCATGTTTTCTCTGTGAGTTTCAGGCAGCATAGTGTCTATGGAGTCATCTAATTAAACATTTTGTTTTCCTGCTTGATGGCTTATTAGGTGTAATGCTCACTTATGCAGGTGACTTTGGGGCAACTGCATCCATTATTGAAAAACAGAAAAAACCTTGTCACAAAAAAGGTGGCATTTCCATGATAGAAAAGAAAAAATAGTGGAAATTCTGAGAAAATGCAAATCAATCTAAACTGAATAGACATAGTACAGAACAGCAAAGACTGCTTTTGTCATTCTCTAAGGACATTCACATGAAATCAACATCCAGCTGGTTAAGAGCCCATAACTAACTGTCCCTCTGCTCACTTGACAGACATGTCACTCAGAGACAGAAACCAGCTGCAGAATATTAATATACCCAGGTAGCTGACCATAGACTGTGACATTGGTATGCGGGAGGGGAAAACATTACTTACTTCTTTTTTTGTTGCTACGTTCTTTTCTGTTTATGGACCCAAATTCTGGAAGGCATAGTAGATGGTTTCTAGTTTTGTCCTCTGTGCAGAGGCAAAATTAGAAACGTAATACAGAATAAGCTCATAACCACCATTAATAGCATACAGCAATGTCAAGAAGTCAGTCCAGAAATAGGCATTTATTGCTCTAAACTTCCATCATGTTTATTCATAAAGAAATTTCTATAAAAATAACATTCCAGTCTGAATGCATACAAATTATTCTACTAGGGATAGTGAAAACAATTGGCAACCCATCTGAACCTTAATAATGCCAATTAAGAGCGTGAAGAGCCAAAATATCTGCAAATAAATTCAAAGTAATCTCTTTTAATTAAATACATAATAACAAAATCTTAACTTGAATGTAACCAGGATAGTCTAAAAAATAGTTGAGAAAATTTTCTGTTTATTTGTTTTTCCAAGCAAACAATAGTAACACTTTGACATTCCCTTGAGACTCATAATATAATTCAGGACAGCTAACTGTAGTCCACAGATTCCAACTATGCCCAGATGACCAAACAGCACTAGAGCTATGATGTGACTGTATTTCAAAATGCAAACCAAAAATATTTTTCTGTGGCTATGTCTGAACAAATCTGTGGTCCTGTTTGCCAGAATTGCATCTCAACATTGGATCTAAACATGGTATATATGATATTACTTTAAGTTTATGTAACTATGAGTTAAGATGTCTAGCTAGGAAATCAATCTAAAGAAAGAGGACAAATGACAAATGTTTTGAGTAACAATTTCTTTCTGAGCATGCAGTTACTAAGAAATATAGAGAATTGCTTTGCTAAGACTGTATACATGGAAACTACCAAGTGATATTTAATATATGAAAATAAAGGAAAATGTCATAGTGTGAGAAAGCCTCTATTAGCACATGTGCACACAGTACACTAAAACATATTTTAATGTTTACTGTATACATTGTAAAAATAATTAAACAGAAAACTATTAATTACTCTTCATGTGTATATTAATTTTATGTAGGCGGAATGCTGAAATACATGGAAAAGAATGAAAGTAAAGATGATAGAAGAGGACAGTTTTATTTAAACAGAAAGGAATAGATTGCAAACTTGTTAGAGTGCGTCACAGTATAATTGTTTTTTGGGATGGTTGTAATAATCATATTTTAACAGCTGAGCATTGCAAGTTAAGAGACAGATCCTAACTAAATTTGCAGTTAACCTACTGAGTGACATAGGTTTCATTTTTTAAATTCCTTGGGCTTTACTTTTCTTACTGACACAACAGTGATTGTACTTTCTTTTTTTTTAGCATGAGCTGTTCATAAATTTAAACATTTCCTACTCATTGAAAATAAAATAAAATAAATCATCCAACTGAAGATGCTTTAAAATTAAAACATTACATTTGCTTTATCGAGTTGTAAAGTGATGATTAAGCAAATAGAGAAAATTCTTAACAAAAAGAAAAAATCAATTGTTACACAGTTTTTTTTCACTTAGAAACATAGTGGGAAAGAAAATTCAGTATAATTATTAGATACTGGCAACTTATTAGATACTGGCAAAAAGTTCTGTCTTTTATCTGTAGCTAAAGAGGGTCCTGTGACAATTATAAACTATACATGCAATAGTCAGGATACATTAGACTAACTTGAACCCAAATGTAACACTGAAATAGTGCAACCTGCAATAGTATACAAGTATTTTGTAACACTGTGATGGCATAGCCAGATACAAAGGATTTTACATAACTGTATGAGCAATGTGACAACTGAAGGGGTAAACCAAGACTGAGGTCATTGCACCAGAAGACATCCAAGTGATAGAAGAACAAAGAACAAGAGAAGTAGGACATCAAACAGGCAGGGCATCCTCCTGAATACACAAGAGGCATAACTGGCAACAACAAAAATAAGTTGCACCAGTAGCAGATGAGATACCCCGCTTTTGGGAGGGGGACATTAACAATCTGTTAGGCATAAGTGAAGAAAGTCAGCAAAGAAGAACACAAGTTCATTTCAGTTTAGCTTTTTTTTTCCCAAAGAGTTTTAAAGTCTGATGACTCTGATCTTGGTGACACAGAGCCACCAAGGACCACAGCCATCAGTGATAACTATATGGTATAAGATCCCCAGTGCTATATACTCACAACTAACTTAAACTATAGGTATTAAAGCTGAACAACCTTACATATGCAGTGATAAGGAGCAATAATATGTAAGAACTAACCATTACCACAAAGTGTGTTGTTAATAAATGGCTTTAGTAAAGTGTTTGTTTATTTGTTTTAGGGTTTAGTTTAGAACTATTGTGATTTTTCAGTCTTCTAAATACTCCCACCACAGCAATCTTTAACTCCCTAACTAATATATAAACATATATGTACAAATACACATACACATGTTCAGGTGCAATGTCTTTTTTATTGCACTTTATTAAGCATTTCACACTGATAAAAATGAATTAAATATCTGAGATTATCTTTAGTAGACTGTTGAGGGAACAGACGGAGAAACTCAAAAGAAGCTGGTTGTGAATAAAAAAGCCTTTATATTATAAGCCATCTTAATCTGTTATATGGCACGATAACAATCTTAAACTATTAGAAAATATTGGAAACTATTAAAAAATAGTTTACACTTAATTGAAAACTTTTATATCAGTTTTATTTGTTAATGGATAAAACAGTAGTTCTTAGCTTTAATGATATCCAAAAAAAGGCATGTTTAAAGCTTTAAACTCTTTGGCTCAATGACTTCTCATGACCAAGTTTCATGAATTAATTGGAAATTGTATGCAAAGGAAAAGCACTTCTTCCTATCCTTTCTTAGTTTTCTAACTTTTTCAAGATATAAAATGTGTCCTTGTTCTTGTGCCCATCCACAAGACAGAAATAAATGAATTACTGTTTCCCTGAACCAGTTAATACTTTAGACACTCTCAAATTTATTTTATTTGTTTGTTTGAGTTGTAAGGAAAAAAATCCAATCTCTTCAAAGCTTTTTTTTTAGATGACATCTAATTCTTCTCAGTACAACAAATGTGCAGTCTGTTTTTGTCTTTGGAGTAATCAGCATTGTACCAAAGTCTAGTTTTCACAAGTGGCTGCAGCTGTCTCTGCCGCTAAATAGGATGGTGTTACTCTAGCAGCATAATCCTGTTGATTCCTTTGTGTTGGCATTAATGGTCAGCACAGTAAGTCAAAGCTGCTTGGTTATCTGACTGGAAACTAATCTTGCAGGGGGCAAAAAAAAAATGGCTTTCAGCAGATCAACTGGTTCATCTGATTTACTGAGTATTTGCTACAGCTGTCATCACAGAAGCAATGGCAAAATTGATGCATGGGCAAAGAGAAGAGGTAGAATGTGTGTGCTGGGACCCTCTCCTTCACAGACATGCACAGATAAGCTTAAGAAAACTTCAAAATTATACTTTTGTTATTCCCTCAATGTACCTATTTATGTAAAGACAATCTAATATTTTTATATTTGTCATCACTTAATTCCTTTTGTATCTTAATAACATGTTCACTTCTGGGGTACATCTCCACATTAGACAGAGGAATTCATCAGTTCTAGAATGACAAACTGCATGCTTTTTTATATTTAATTTGCAATATTATCTAATGGTAAGATAGTTCAAAGATAGCGAAAGTGTGAATAGAGTATAGGGAGAGGATTTACCAATATATACGTAAATAAATGATTCATATATATCAATGCTAAATTTTATTTGCAAACATATTTTGCAATTCTCTGCTTCTCGAACTGTCAAGTCTACTGACCATGGTGGTAGGGTCCCACTTTTAACAGCAATTCACTCCCTTTTTCTCCTGAATAGGGACTGGATTTCTAGAATGTCAGCGGCACAGGGTGGGAGAAATCCAGGTATCCTGGCAAATGATTCACCAAGAGTGATTCTGTACCTTTCAACTTATGGATACACCAATTGCACCTGGTTTGTGTTTGGGTCTTATTTAAATGTCTCTTAGGGTTTTTTTTTTTCTAATTTTGATTAGCAGAGGTGTCATATAAACACCCTGTTGTCTCCGTACTTTTTTTTGTATCTGTGCCAAGAGTGGCTAACTACTTATAAGGAGTTGGTACAATATTGACTCTTGCACTACCCAACCCCTTAAATATTTTACTGTATTCTTTTTCATGTAGGAATTAAAATACTCCTTGCAAGAGGAATTCCCAAGAGCTTCTCTTTTTCTCTTCTGTATTGTAAAACCAGAATACGACTATGGTTTTGGTTTTTCATGTATAATTTAGCTTACAAATACATTTATTTAAAGACTATTTGATTTCTTCTTAGTAGTTATAACATGAAGAGTAAAAGACAAAACTTAATCCTTTGTTTATGCTTTTGTTCTTTATACAAAACCAAAGACAGAGTAAATGGAATATTATTTACCAGCATTACTACTTAAGAATTGCTTTGACTGAGAAGAAAGGTGACTTCATCTTTGAAGTCAAGAAGATAAAAAAGAGCAATTTTTCTTCCCTCCTGTTTTTGTTTTTCTTAAATTAATGTTTAAGAAAGTGATTTTAGATGTGAATCACAGCATTGGCAAACTTTTATGAAACCAGATTCTAATTTTCAGGTGCCAGAGAGGCTTCACTCTCTTTCCAGGAGAAAACCAAACAAACAAAAGAACAGGTGTGTGTCTAAAATTTAGACATGTTCTGTCTTTGAGAATTTCCTCAGTAAGTTATAACATTGGATTAGTTCCTGAAAATTAAAGCTTATATGAGTAATGCAAGAATGCCAACATCCATAGGTACTTAACTGGTTGATAATGTTGCAAAACCACCCTCCACCATCTTTGGAAGGCTGGGACAGTCAGGGAAGGTTCCTGGTGTTGTCTGAAAAGTGGATTTGTTGCCCGGTGTGCAGTAAGCCAAATTCCACACACAGAGGTGAGATATTGCTTTATTTCATTTCTGCACAGAGATGCGTGCTAGGTGGTAATTCCATAAAGCTAGCACACTGACGTCTGCTCTTAATCATATTTATATAATAGATTCCACATCACCCTTCCCCTCTCATACATATATGCATTTACATACATTAATTTACATACATTACATAATCACACAGTTGTGTAACAAAGTCTAACCCCACATGCTCCATAGGAGTCTCTGGTGGTCTTCGGTAGTCACTTCAGCTTGTATGCCCCATAGGCTTGTTGCCAAAGTTAAAGTTGTGATCATCCAGACCTTTTCTATCGTCCTTCTTCATTCATCCATCATTTGCCCAAGTTCCCATGGTGTTCCATTATACTACACCCAGTTCTTTGATCAGTACCCCTACAATAAATCATATGCTATGTTCTGGCACGGTCAGGACTATACAGGGACCAAAAGCAGCTTAATGTTTTACTGATATCACTGGTGACTCAAAAAAAAGGAAATATCACACTTACCTTCAAGATGGGCAAGAAAGGATGATTCAGGGAGCCTCAGAACAGTTTTCCTAACCTAATTCAGGTGAAAATATAGAGCAAAACCTTCTGGAAGCCACATCAAGGCACATGTAAGACAAGAGGAAGAGTGAGAATAGCTATTTACTGAGGCCATATCATGCTTGACCAAACTGATTTCCTTTTATAATGAGAAGACCAACTTGGTGGGCAAGGGTAGAGAAGTGACTGCCCTAATGTTACCAACAATTTTGACATGGTGTCCCATAGTATGTCTTCTTGTAGCTGTATTGGAAAGAAATGGTCTGGACAAGCTGTGTGAAAAATTGACTAAATTCCCATGCTGAAAGAGCAGTTGTCAGCAGTTCAAAACCCAGCTGTTAGCCAGCTATTATACATCAGCCTGAGTTATTTCTCAGGGTTGATACTGAGGTCAATACTGTTCAACATCCTCATTAATGGTCTACGTGATGAGGGAGAATGCACTTTCAGCATGTCTCTGGACAGGAGAACAGCTGGTACGCTGAAGGACTGGCTGCCATTGAAAAGGCTTTCAACAGACTGGAGGAATGGGTGAACAAAACTATTTTCAGTTTCAACAGACCCATACATTGGATGAAATAACACAACAGTACAGGCTGGAAGCTGAGTGGCTAGAAAGCAGGCTTACAGAAAAGAGACAAGCTTTTTGTCTGAGTCAACAAGTTGAACACAAGTCAGCGGTGTGCTGCAACGATGGAAGCTAAGTGCCTGCTGGGCTGCATTAGCAAGACACTGGGAAAGCATTAGGGAGAAAAGTCATATATGCTTGCGCTGTTTCTACCACCCCCTAGGTATCTGTTTATGGCCATTTTAGGAGACAAAATTCTGATCTGGTGCAGTGTGGCCACCCTCACCCTAAAAATGAGGCACGGTAATGATGAATGAGTAAATTACCTACGTGAACTAGAGAAAATACAATACCTGTAGAGTAGTTTTTCAACAGCTAATTTCAAGGAATGCAGTATGTCTGGGACAGTCTTTGAATGTGTCTTAAATAATAAGAGGAAGAATAAACCTCTAAGTGCTTTTCCTCTTGGGGAGGTAAGGGATACTTGTCTGATTAGGCAGAAGAGGTTCTTGGTAGATAAAATAACTTGTTTGTCAGCCAGAAGGAAAGTTAAATCACTAAGAGAATTACTTGGAAAAAAGGCACATTGTCAGATGGGAATTTCAGTGCTCTCTGGACATCCTAGGTAATAAGAAGTTCACATCTTGGGGCAGGAGTTCAGGAGACAATCCCTGGCCTGTCAAGGTCAGCACACAGCGGAACCTGAAGGCAGCAACATAAGAGAATGTGGTAGTATTGGCATTACATTTAGATTGGTTTTTTTTTCCCTAAGCCTTTTCTCACCCATACATAGATATATATAGTAGATGCAATTTTGACCCAAATCGACAGCAAGGATTAAACTCATAGTTGTAGATCTGTAGCAAGATGCCATAAGTACTATGCATCCACAACCGTTGCAAGCGCTGTTTTTATAATGCTTTACAACTCGCTTTATTCAGATGTAACAGACATTTAATTTGCCAGTATTTGAGATACTGCAGAACAAATATATGGCATTAATCAAGCAGAAATTAACTGATTGATTTTAATTATACTGAAATAAGATGCCACTGCTTCAAGGTTTAACCCAGGGGTGAATTTTTATTATAAACTTCTGAAAAAAAAGTTTTAATAGAACTGCAAACAGCCTTAGCTGATATCTCAGCTACAATGTGTCATCTCCTTTTTTTATGACTGTGCATTTACGGTTCTATTGTGCAGACAAAAAAAAAAAAAGAAAAAAAATTAAATTACTCATGCTTGATGAATTGCACAGTGATAAAAAGTAAGCTGTGCTGAGTCTTGAGCAGACATAGACAATCTTCCCAACAATGCCCTTTGGCTAGTTTACATTTGATTGTTTGCATTCCACAAAGCTTTCTCTCATTTACCAATTTTGCATCTCAGATGCAGACCTCCTCACTGAACAGAAACCCTGTATATAACAGTGATTATACCCTCAGGTATCCTTGTCATGCAGTGCTTACTGCACAATCTAAAGTACAATTGCAGCAAAGAGAATGGAAGACACTAATGGCTTTATGACTGAAGAAATATACATATCCTTGCAAAATCTTCCCTCCCTGCCCATCCCTTTGAAAAATTGTGTAATTTGGCTGAACATTATCTGCTTTATATTAAGATGATGTTTCCAACATCTGAACATATTTTATTCTTAGAAGTTTTATATTTAAACAAACTAGCTACTATTAAGAAAATCTATTAAAAACAAACAAACAAACAAACAAACAAACAAACAAAAAACCCCAAACCAAACTAAAACCAAAACCTGAAACTCTATACAGTTTTTACACCTGATACATGTACAGCTTTTTCTTTTGGACTAAAATTTTATCTAGACTTTTTGCACATTGAGGACACCACAGTTTTTATCTCTTTAATCAGGAAATATTGTTTGTGTACAACAACAAATACCTAATTTGTGACATCACATCTTTTATATATACAAATGCAGTGGTGAATGGGATCCTCTGATTTTTATTTTAGCAACTCTTTTAAATGGTCTTGTGTACTAAATATGACTTTTATTTAAATAATAGGATCCTGAGTTTCTGTAAGTGTTTATGCTTGTGAAATGGGATGTAGTACTACTATTGTATGTTTAATGTCATATTATGTAAGCAGATGATGTGACTGTCCCTCCTAACCTTGGAGCCTGAAACTGTACAGGTCAAATCAAGCAACAAATGCAGTCAGTGCTGATTGGATGCCACTGAATTGGTTAGCAGCTGAAATGGCTTTCAGAAAGAAAATGCTAATTATTATTTTCATGCCCATTTTGTAAGTGGTAAGAAAATTTTATTATAATAATGAGTGAATCTTTCTCATTTTTATTTTAGGATCAAAGTTGCCTTAGCCATCCAATAGATTTTTAGCACAAATCATTCTGATTTTTCCTAAACATTTTATAGCAGCAATTATTTTAATATTTTTATTTAAGAAAGTAAATTATTTCAGAGAAAAAGAGACAGGCATACAGTACCTGTTTGCTTGCGCATAGTTGAATACAAATGATGTTTTGACTTTTAAATGTTTTCTTCTCTGTACATGTAGAAAAATGTGTGAGTAGGGTAAAAAAATACTGCAGAATAAATTTCTGTTTGGTCTTTTCCTTACAGTAATTTGATGCATTTATTCTCAGTCCAGAGTACATTTTTGTATATAGAACTGGCTAAACATGTCTGACTTAGCCAACACAATTTACATGCATAGAACAAATATTAACTACACTCTGTCTCTGTGGATTCCTGCTATAGGACTATAGGAAGCCTGAACAGCTTAAATAAACTAAACTAAATAAATAAATAAATAGTAGTATTTTAGCATATAAAGGTGGTTCACTGAGCTAGCTGCCTGGTCCGTCCTTCCAAAATTAAATCTGCATTCAGCTGCTGGAAGTTATCAATATTTAACTGACACTGACAAGACAAAGGCAGACTGTATGAACCAAGAATTATTACTGTGAACACATAAGTCTTTGCCTGCAGTGTATTTTATATTAATAATTGATTTTCAGTATGCAATTATGAAGAGTTTGGGTCTCATTAACAAATTAGGACATAATTATCAAATATTCTTTGACAGGACAACTAACCTAGCAGATAAGATTACATCAACGGAAATAATTATGTATTGTTTTGAAAAAAGCTTTGTTAGCATCTAAGATGACATTCTTAAAACCAAAGCAGAGAAATATAACTAGATTAATCCTCAGGGATAGATACACAACTGACTGAAAAATCACACTAAATGAATAGATGTCAATTTTTTGATTGGTCAGTATGTAAGGTTTCTGGTCTGGACCCAGTTTTGTTCAATACTTTTATTGAGTTAGCTGGTAGAATACAGAGCATATTCTAAAAATTCTTGACAATACCAACAAATCTGATTAAATCAAATTAGAGGGGTTGCAAACACATTAGGTGATTAGATTTTAAAGTTGACAAAATAAAGATGCTTTGAAATCAGCAAGAAAAAACAGAGTTTAACAGAAATACAGTGTTACAGTTCAGTTATGTAAAATTCGCTAACATGAAATGCAGGATAAACACTTAAGCAACATTACTGCTCAAAAGATGGGAGGGCCACAGTGGTCCATAAATTAACTGTTGGTGGTGGGGGAGAAGTGATTCTTTTTATGAAAAAGGAGAAAGTAATTTAGGAAGCCATATGCTTTAAATGCAGATTATAATTTTTCCATCCTAAATTTCAGTCCCATCTGAACCCACTTTGAAAGAAAGTTACAGTCAAAATAGGAGACAGCAAATGAGAACAGGAAGAAAATTTGAAATCATAGCTAAGGAGGGAAGGTCAAAGACATTGGGTTTGTTCTAATTAGCAGACTAAAAAGACTACCATGAAAAGGATAATAACCAGGTGTCCTCATTCTGTTGGTAAAAGAAAAAGTTTATGTTAATATTAAGAAAAACTTTCTTCGTAATAAAGGCAGTGAACTGTGTGAACACATAACAGATTATAGAATACATTTTTGAAGAACTGAATAGATATTTATCTCTGGTTATACCTATAGTCAAGTTATGTTTCATCCTTCTTCAGTAAAGGAGGACTGAGTGGCCTTTTACAATGACATCCAGTCTCTTATTTATATGATTTTATGATGAACAAGAATAAATAGGGGGAAAAATGCTTCAAATGTCCTGAGCTGTAAAATATGCTAAATTTATTAGGAAATATGTTATAATTATCTTCTGATAATATATAAGTATATAAATTAAACATTATTTTCATGGTTTAGCTAGATATCAAGAAGAAAAAGAAAGCAAAGTAAAGCTGTTATTTTACTTCTGTTGCAGCTCTTCATGGACCAACACTCCAATATCATTGATATGATGATATTCTAATGGATATTCCCCCAAATCAGTTTTTTAAGTGCTTATGATGGGGAGGGCAACTATTTCTTTATTTCATTGGAAGTTTTAACTTGTGTTTGCTCATACACATGCTTATTGCCACTTTCTCAGCCTAGTTGTTCATATTTTTATTATATCAAAGCACAGATTTCCATGTGCCAGATTTTGCATTTCTTAACCAAACTAATTGGAACGATATATTTCAGATATGAGAAAATACAGGGAAATCTCTCTATATGCTTGCTCTGATTTTATATTCTTCTGAAAACAACTACTACTAACCAACTATAAAAACAGTATATTGAGCTTGATGAACCACTGGTCTGATCTAGCATGGCCAGATGCTAGATTTTCAAAGGACTTTTGGCCTTGGTTCCTCTAATCCGTACCCCCAAAACAGGCTCCAAAGTCAGGATATCACTGCATATTCATATAGTACCTGACAGAACCACTTTTTCCATGATTTTATCAGTTGCTGTGATTGAAGTGATAACCTGTTCATCTATGACCTCTGTGATACTGTGTTGGGGTTTTTTTTTGTTATTTTTTGTTATTGTTTTGTTTTAATTAATTTGACTCCATTTTTAAATAAATATTTAAATGAATAAACATAGCGTGCCACACAATTTCCTTGTACAGAACAAGGATGTAATTTTTAAAAAACTGTATAAAACCATAAACACTGAAAAATCATCTTATAGGACAGCTACAGCCTCAAAAACCCCATTTTCCTCTGATTTTTATTTTATAGTGAAAATAATTCAGTCAAATTACACTTTGCCTACTCTTTAAAAATGAAGAATAGTGAGAGTATGAAACTGGTTTTTACCTTTGATCAAAAATGTTTTTAGAATTGGTGGAGATTGCAAAGGCAAATCACAGTTAATGCTGCTTTATAAAAATTCCTAAAGAGCGAGAAAAGAATTTGTATGAATGCTGACACAACAGCTGCACTGAGCATAATGCAATTCAACTGATACTCAGCTAAAAAATAAAATGTTTCTTTCAAAAGCAAGCTTAAAAGTATATCTAAACACACACACAACTATTCTATAACTACAGATGACATTTATTCCTGTAAAATCCAATATTCTGTATAATAATGCTGACACAAAAATAAACTATTTATTTTTTTTCAAATATTTATACACAATTACAGTTATTTTGTTTACCGAAAAGATAGCAGAGACAACTGAGTTCTTTAAATGTAAAATTAATTTTTACCAAACTCATGTAGCCAATTCAATATATAACTGGTTTTGTGAATATTTTATGCATGTTTTATTGATCATAGTGTTTAAAAATGTATGATTCATTTACATCAACCATTAAATGCTAAGGGATAAAGCAACGGGAAATATATTAGACATGAGCAGAATTTGGATTGGCGTCCAACTAGATTCCATGGATTGCCTATATTTTCTGAATGTTTGCCAAAATACATAGGTGCATTCCTATCCTAGATAGAAAATCCATCTTGTTGTTTGTCAAACATGTTAAGTACATCTCAGTAAACAAGTAATATAAAAACATATAGCTGCATTTTCATTTTCTTCTGGGTACAGAACAATAGTATTTTGGATCTGCAAACAACTTTTTCCCCTGACTGATGTCACTACTATTTAGCCCTCTGAGGTTAGCATTTATTGATTCTGCTTTTACTTTGATTGGATCTTACCTACTTCAGTGCTTCAGTAAATTGAAACCTTCTGCAGTTCATGGAAGAAATCTGAGAGCAAGGCTGTGAGAAAATGTACACTGACCTCAATTTGTTTCAGACTATATTGGTAAAAACATTGTCATCGGGTTGCAGAAGTGACCTCAGCTAGCAGGAGATAAAAATCAAGCCTCATATTTTCAACAAGCCTTTAACAGAAGCAGATTTAATTATTCCCAAAGTACAAATCAGAGCACTATTTTCCTATATTCCGTAAATATGAGAATCGCTCTCTGTTCCTCTCTCAGTCTATCAAGATGTACCTCTCCTTGTGATATATACATCCCTAGGAGATACATCAGTCTACCTAATTTGTGCTTGAGCAGCTTGGAAGTGGCATAACCTACCTTTTAATTATTATTCTGGGATTGAATTATGTAACTAAAGCAATAAAGAGAAATTAATCACCTTTGGAAAATGGCATTTGGGAGGAAAAAGGGATATGATGCTTAAATTTAGCAACAGATTTTGAAATAAAATGTTTTACTATTTTAATTGTGAATATTCATTGATAATAATTTCTTACTGTATTGCTAATACAAGCTGTAGGCTAATGGTAATGTAGTCCCAAGTAGCATGCACTGGGTCATAAAATTATCTCTAGTAAGTTTGCTGAGATGATGACAACATGACTGTTGCAAGATCTGATTTTTATCTATTAATTTTCAATGGAGAAAGTGTTGTGTTATCCCACCAATTTTAAAGTTCAGCATCCAAATGCATTCCCCACTGATTAAACAGGGTTTATATGGTGTGAGATTTGTTTCATGTCTAGAATTTAAATATGTTAGATATTTTAATGTTTATATACATTTATGTAAGTACTACATATACATTACAATACAATAAATAGATACAATGTAATGTGCTGTAATGTAACGTAATAGAACAGAATAGAATACAGTACAATACAACATAATAACTAAATCCTCATGCCATGAACCCTGTGCCTATACAGAGAAGCATGGACAAGTTGAAAGCTGTGAAACTGATGTTGTTAATTCAAAAAGTAGTGGGTGCCTCTCTTCGGAGTTTTTTTCACTCTTTCCAGACATACATCTCCATTACAGCTTAGGATGGTTTTATACAAGTGTTTAAATTTGAGCTTTTTCTTGCCCAAATTAATGCTTATCCTTGCAAATGCGCATCTACCATAAGATGATCCTTCCACCTCCTTTCTTTTTCATTTCTCATGCACAAAACCTCTGCCACTGGAAAAGGAAAGAGTTACCATTTATCTCTACTTACATTTCCTATGTCATATGTTAACAAAAAAACTTGCTATCTGTGGTGGGTTAGCGCTAATGAACAGCCAAACACACACCTAGCTGCTCACTCACTGCCCTTCTTCAGTGAGACGGGAGAAAATGGCATGAGAAAGCTCATGGGTTGAGAGAAAGACAGGGAGGTCATTTACCAATTACCATCATGGGCAACACAGACTGAACTTGTAAAAAATTAACTTTATTTATTTCCATTTAAAATAAAATTAAATTACTAATTTGGGTAGTGAGAAACAGAGACAAACATTAAAACACCACCTTTCCTCCACTGCCCTGCAGTGAATACCTGCTCCAACACCATAGAGCACCAGGCGTTTATTTTAGACCTGGCCTCATTTCTGATTGAAAAATTCCTTATTTCCTACTTGTTACAATTCTGTCACAATCTAGATATGCAGAAGACAATATAGCTCAGTGAAGGATAGTTCAAGTAAAACTATTGTCCAAGTTTCTCAGCAATGCAAAGTAAGTTCCAGCACTACCTTCAGTTTCATCTGATAAAGAACTTCATAAAAACACATCAGTGAAGTTTATTCAACAAGAATTTGAGACACTGAGTGTTCCAGAAACTTTTTAAGAAAAAAAAGTTAGTTCTTTTTCCTTAAAATCTTTTAATATAGTGCAAAGTTTTTGTTTGCTTGCTTTTGTTTTTAATTTGACCTTAAATGTCACATGGTGGTATGTCAAATGAAGTAATTCTGATCATGTGAAATTGGATCATGTCTCTCATGCATCAATTTCATTGATTAAACCTGACAAGATGTATCAAAATGTGACACTTATGCTTCAAAATCGGAAATAATGTGGGCTTCTGAAAGCAATAGTGTTTCTTAATCATTTCTGAAAGATATGTTTTCCCTTGGGAATAAAAACAAACACATAGTCAACAATGCAAAGAATTTCACTGGATCTGGAACATGATAATTAAAGAGGCAAGCGAGAAATAGATATTTTTTCTCCCTTTCAGGAAATGCACTGGCAAGCAAACTAGATGCATTTACTATCTTATTTTAGTGTAAGATAAGATTTTAAAATAACATTATCTTATAAACAAAGAAAATTAATTTGGTGCAGAAATAGTCCTGAGATAGAAAACATATTTTCTGTCCCCTTTGAATACCGCCCCAGTCATAAATCTTATAACATTGCATCACAGCACCTACTAACATGCTAACAGGCTTCTCGTGGCCCAGCTGCTGTCCAGTGAACTCATGTTAACGTATTCATAAAATTCACAAAAATGTTCCTAGTGAGGATGAGGAAGCAAATTTGTGTTTAGCAAAGGAAAAAATGTATTACATTCAAACTTAATCTAATCAAAATGGGAAGGATTTGCTTATATGGTAGGCTTTTATAAAAATTACCATGAGCTAGTTTTTATCATGTTCATTTCAACTGAGTAACACCATGATTTATGATTTAGCCATAAAAATCCAAGAGATAACTTAGGAAATAAGTAATAATGAATTTAAATAAAACAGAATCTGGCTTCAAAATCCTCAAATAGTTCCTTCTTTAGGATTTATTTTCACACACACCCCTTTTTCTTTTACCTGTGTGGTTCTCTGTAGTTCAGAATCGTAATTCACAGTAAAATTAAAAATAAGTAACAATGTAAAAACATTAAACATTGTTTCCCTGAACCCAACAGAAATAAACCAGCCAATAATTTCTTTGCTCAGACTTCACTTAGCCCAGACAATCTTTTAGCAAAGATTTTTCTCATGGTCTTTTTAACAGCCAGTATCCACCTGAATGTGCGGCCTGGAAGCTATGTCTGTCTTTTTCCATGGCATGTCTGTATCCTTGAATTCAGAAACATATAGCACGATGAGAAAGAAATATTTTCCTTTTGCATAGCTGTTTATTTATATGTTTTGGTTGAAGGCCCTTGATCTTCTGCAGTCTATTATCACACATGAATTTAGGTGCTCTTTCATGCCATCTTAAATGAAGCCACTGGTTAAAACTCCAGATTCAGTGACACGTAACCAGACCAGCAACACAGTTGATTCTGGGGTAAACCACTAGGGACTAATTCGATTTATGCTGTTCTCATTATGTATTTCTGTCAAGTCCATTATTTCCATGCAGGTCTGAAAAGACCTCAATATAAATTCAGATCACATTAAAGCTTTTAATGGAAATGTATAGAGAGTGAAGATTATTATTGCTTGTTGCAATGAATATTTCTATTTATATATTCAGAGATTTAGGACCTCAAAACAGTTAGTGTCCTGAAGTCCTGTAATATTTTCATGTCCTACCTTTCCCTGATACAGAAATTATCAGATATGTAGATGATTTTGAAAGGCGTTGTCTGCTGACAGAAATTACAATCCAAGGAGGCTGCAGTTAGATTTGGCAGAAGTGTTATCTTCATCACTGGATAAAGAGAAAAAAAGATGGAGTGAAAAAATATTATTGAAATCTGAGGAAAACAGAGCTTTTCTGTCAAGTTGTTTTTTTTTTTTCTGCTGGCATCTTTCCTTTAAGTATCTGCCCTAGAGCATTTTATTCTTACTGTATTTAATTACTTCACTTGATTATATTTCACAGTACAAATTTAACTCAACCAAAACTGATAGCCAAGCAGTTATTTTAAAACTTTTTTTTTTTTCCGCCCCTAAGGTTGTTAGCAATTGTTGTGAGTATTTGAGACGCATCACCACAAATGAGGTCTGACCTTAGTGCTGGGATATCTCCTATTTCTTCCACTGTACAGCTGAACAGAGAGCGGAGGAAATGGTCAAGATTCGAAGGCAGAAAAGAGTTGCAGCGGGTGCGGGTCCGGGTGCCCAGGCGGCGGCAGCGGGGGCTGCGGGGCGGCCCCTGTGAGGAGCGGCCGGGGCTGCCCCGGGCCGGACACAGCCGGTTCCAGCCGGCTCCAACCGACCCCCGCGGGGCACGGCCCAGCCCGGCAGCCAAGATGGCGGCGCCTCGGGGAAAAGGTGTTTAAAAAATGGCGAAATGCTACACAGCGGTGTGAAGAGTGAGAGGAAAAAAGTGTAAGAAAAAACCCTGCTGTTTCTCCGAGGCGTCAGAAATGAAGGGGTGAAGCTGACACTGGGAAAGGAGGGGGAAAAGGTGCTGTCTCAGTGTTTGACTTTTTGCTTCACACTACCTGCATGAGTAATTAGATTTTTATTTTAATTGGCAATAATTTAATTTTCCCCAAGTTGAATCTCTCTTGTCCGTGACCGTAACTGCTAAGTGATGTCCCTGTCTTTACCTTAACCCAAGAGATTTTTCATTCCTGTTCTTCCTATCCTGGATGCACCACGTCCTGCTGAAAGGGGTGGGGGAGAGGCCAAGTGCCTGGGCGGGAGTTTGGCTCTTAGCCAAGGGTAATGCACTTCAACGGAACAAGCCAGCGGGGATTTTTAAGAGCATGCCTGTACCTACCGACTAATTAATTCTCCTACGCGCAAGGTCATTACTCACACCAACAGTCTAACAGCCTGTGATACTTCAGTTCACGTTTGAGTACAGGTGCCTCGGTTTCCCCTATGTGGGAGAGAATCATAGAGTCATAGAATCATATAATCGTTTAGGTTGGAAAAGACCTTTAAGATCATCCAGCCCAACCATTAACCTACACTACCAAGTCTACTCTAAGCCAATCAAGGGTAGACTAGACTAAACCATGTCCTGAAGTGCCACATCTACCCGTTTTTTGAACACAAAAGACACACAGAGCGTGGTCTGTGTATGCCTGAATTTCTATATACCTAAAATTGGTTTGGGTACACACCTGGATCATGAATTTGGGAGCTGGTCCCTTAGGATATCAAATGTATTAGGTTCAGAATATAGCCTAATGCTAAACAAAGTAAAATGGAGCATATCCTGCTTCAGATGTGCTTTTTGAGATTGATTTTTTTTTTTTTTTGGCAATAATTTTAAAGTCAATAGCTCTTGACTATTGACAATAGCTCTTGACATCACAGGATGGCACTGGTAAACCAGCCTGGGACAGAAAGTGGTGTGACTGCAGTTGCTGTAATATTCTGGTGGAATTGATCCCACCACATTTAAAAATCTGGCATGGACATTTAACTTCTAAGCTAGTTGTCTAAATTTTATAGTCAATGGATTAAAAAAACCCAAACAAACACTTCCTAGAGTAGATGTCTACAATGTCAACATCCAATGTTAGGTAAAATACAAAACTTGTCCCTGCCTCCCACATTATCAGCATACACTAGGATAATATATAATATCTGAGTAACGATGTGGCAAGGTCTGTTAAGTCAGAAACTGTTTGGATTTAACATATTTGTCAAATTTGGAGGCTGTGAGCTTTAATGAACTGTTTTATCTTCTTGTTATTTTCTCATTTCCTTAAGCTTTCTATGCGAAACCTGTCTCTTCTCACAGACGAACGTTTATCTTCTCTTCAATCCTCATGTAGGTACACACATTAAAAATGGGAAATTTTACCTTATAGCACGAGTTCAAAACATACTATTTGAGCAGATAAGGGTTAAAAATAAGTGATACTGTAAGACAAGAATACCTGTACAGAAATAAACTGATATCTCAGACGGAGAAAAGCAGCCAAACTGGTGAGTGAATTAATGTAGTCAGAGGGTTAGAGAAAATCAGATGGGCTACAACAGATATGGGTGGGAATATAATAAGGCAAGATTAGTGCAATTAATACATGCAAAAAGGATGAAATTAATGAAGGTTTAAAATAGCTGAGTTGCTTTAAAACAACCTGTCAGTGAGAAACAAAAAAATCGACAAGTTTTGGTAATTAGAAAGTAATGTGGAACTTGTAAACGCATCTATTGAAAAAGAGCCAGAAAAGGAGAACTTGGTTAATTGAAATGCGTGAAAATAAGCTAGTCAGCTGAAGACTTGATTCAGTAAGAGACTTAACATGTACTTGCTTCTAAACAAGTGAATGGTTTTGTGGATGGCAATACCGTAGCAATACTCATATGGTAAAACTAAGCCATCGTCTAATTACCCTGCTGAATCAGGGCTTATATAAAGTCAAAACAAGACTTCCTGGCTTACAAAGTATCTATATTGTTTTCTGGAAATATATTTATTGATTTTCCCTCTCCTCTAGTTCAAACTGAGCTGTTGGACACCACATATGCAGAATCCGTGGATCCAGTACAGAAGACCACAACATGGATGACTGACTCTATAGCCTTAGATTTAGGTCACTCTGTGAATGGTAAGTTCAGAGGCTTTGTTTCTTGCACTGTTTAAGTATTTTATATTATAAAGGCATTGATTAAAAAAATCAAGAATGGCACTGATGTTTCCATCCTCCTTACCAGATGCCCGTATATCTGGCTGCAGCTCTATTGAGCCTCATTCTGGCATCTAATAGTCTTGTTCTGAGTTTGCAATGTCTGCACCGTGGCCCACAACTGAGGTCGCGTTGGAATGTGTATTCTTTTATAATAGTCAGCAGGTGAGTATTTAGTGAACATTTTTAGGATGATGAAATTGTCATTTCAAATCAAATTAGAATGAGAGAAGTCCCATGCATTTTGTTTATGTCTTTGGTGAACATCCTAAGTACTGAAATATTATATAATAAGCAAGGCTGACACTGCATCACAGAACTGAAGGGAATTAGTCAAGCTTATATCATACCTGACAAATCAATCTTCTTAGGGTGCTTAAACCTCCAAAAGCCTGTTTTCTGCCTTGCAAATGTCCTTAGGCAAAAATAGGTGCTCATTTGCTAGTTATGAACATCCATAATCCCAAAGAATACAAACTTTTCAAATACTTTTGCTGTTGTATTACTATTTCAGTCCTGGCAACACATCACAATTCTAATCTCTTGTGAAATCTTGGACGATTTACTTTATTTTTGAAAGATTTTTTTCTCTCTTTGCCTGATGCTCAAAATTCTTATGCTATAGGTAACAGTTTAAAAACTATTTTGAGGATCCCAGTTACTGCATTTTGGGCATATATTGTAATGCAGTAATTGGAATGCAACTGTAACATGACTTTTGGAGATGGATTTGAATGCCATCTTTAACGTATCATTATTAACTGCAAATGCACCCAAAAGATTTTTTTACTTAAAGGAACCTCCTACTTTGATGCTCAAATAGTTGATAAAATAAAACATTTTAAAAATTATTGGTTTATGTATAATTAACTTTTCTAGCCATCCTCATGCTAATTTCACACTATTTCTGTCAACATGTTTTCAACAGACAGTTGTAGGACTACAGGATACATATCATTATGCCAAATCATACTCCTGGAAAAGAAACAAACAAGCTTTCAAGAGACTAACACCCTTTAAATATCTTCCATGTCATCCTATTTTGGCAGGACCAGACTGGATAGAGATTTGTTGTCTGTCTTTCCTCTCAAATCTCTTCCTAGTTGTAGTCTTTGTTTCACCTTGAGGGGAAATTGCTTGCTCCTACTAGAATAATTTTCTTTACACTTGAGGGCCAGATATCTTTGTAAGGGATTAATCCTCAAACCCCTGTGGGCTAAGTACATGTAAATGTGTTGCTTTATTAGTCATACTTGGCAAATCTTGAAAAAAAGCCAATCCTTATAGGGGTTTAATGAAGCACTAGGTTATAACTTCTACAGCAGCAAGGGAATCATCAGGAAACACCAAGTACTCGAGAGTTTCTGCTTCCCTTGGGTCTCTTTCTCAGACAAGTAATGAGTTAATCCCCTTCTGACTTTGTCCCAAAGAACTGATTCTTTTGGAATAGGACAGGAGAAGTTGGTTCTCCGGATGCTATCTATGAAATTTTACCTGAGGCCTAGAATTACCCTTAACTTCCACAGCCCTATTTTACATTTTTAGTTGGCAGCATCTCAGACCTGACACAATTTTATTTCCCCTGAACTATGCTAAATATGCATAAGACTTCATAAGCCATCCTTCCCTATAATGTACTTCTAAGAAAAATAATTGAAAGGAGAACCCATATAAATGTTATCAATAGGTTTTTATGTCATTTGTTTATTCTTTTCTGCAATGGTTAGAAGACTCTCTTGGCATCACTGGGTGGATAAGCAGCAATGATTTTCCAATTAGGCAATGGGAAATGATTAAGTGTTAGCTGAAAAAAGGAAGTAAACATCTTTAGGCAATTTTCTTGAAAATAAAGGAAAAATGAAGTGGACGTGATAATTATGTCTGAAAATTTTACATAATTTTTGTACTTTTTTGACATATGTATAGTTACTATTAAAACATTTCTGAGATTTGGCTATCTTTCCTAGTGTAAGACTTAAAGCAAAAGGGTGATAGGTGACAGATTATTTATTTATTTAGGAGCCCAAACGCTGCTTCTCAGCTTCTATAGAGAAAAATCTTCATTTAAGTTTGTTCAAATACTCATTTATAAGAAAACTGTTGACCTCCTGATGAACAAAGACAAGCTGGACTCCTTACACCTCTGTGTGCCATAAGTGCTTCTTATCATTTTTATTCTTACACAAGGATATCCAAGTTACCTCTCTGGGAACTGGCATATTATAGTAAATTATTGGTAATTATTAAATTATTATTGGCAAATATGATGCATCTCTTCTGAAAACCTTAGGCACAGAAAATAATATTTTCTGGCAGGTAAGGATGAATACTTGAGACTCATGCACCAATATAGCACCTTCTGATAGTCAACACTTGTAATTCTATCAAAATGAGAAGAACTCTTCTGCTGTAGTTTTTTAGACCACATTTATAAATGTGCCAGCAAAACACCTTAGGTGTGCTAAATCTCTCTTTCCCTGATCCTTGAATCAATTCTCAAACCATTTTCATCTGGATTCACTGATCATCACATACCATCACATGGAGCTGCTTTTAAAGAACAATAACTACCACGGCTGTTATGGTAGTTAAGTTTAATCTAACTGAAAACTCAAATGTTAACTGCTTATCTTTAGGGAAAAAAGATGTGCACAAAGTGCACTTGGCCCACTGAATTGTCTTTAGCAATTGTGTTTACACCTTGTAGCCAAATTGACAAGATATGGACTGGATAAGTGGATGATAAGGTGAGTAGAAAATTAGCTGGGCTGTCAGGCTGAAATGGTAGTGATCAGCAGCACAAAGTCCACCTGGCAGCCAGTTACTCATGGTGTCCCTCAGGGATCTACACTGAGGACAATATTATTTAATGTGTTTATAAATGATCTGAATGATGGGAAAGAGTGGATCAAGTACACCCTTTGTGAGTTCACGGAAGATATTAAATAGGGAGGAGAGATTGATACACTGGACAGCAGGGCTGCTGTGTGAAGGGACCTCAACAAGCTGGAAAAATGGTCTGAAAAAACCTCATAAAATTCAGCAAAGGTGTATACAAACTCTGTTCCAGAAAAAGTCCTTGTGATCCTCGCAAACAAATAAAACCAGTCACATTTTGGGGTGGAGACACCAGCTGAAACAAAGTGATTCATGCCCCTCTCTTTGACATCGGTGGGCTTGCACTTGGAGTACTGCATCCCAGTTTTGGGCACCCATATACCAGAAAGACCAGATGTGCTGGAGCAGGTCCAGCAAAGGCCACCAAATGCTCAGGGAGCTGGAGCGCAAGACATATGAGGAGAAGCTAAGATAGCTGGCCCTGTTCAATGTTGAGAAGACCAAGCCAAGGAGAGACTGTTCTGTGTAACTTCCTTATCGGAGAGTAGGGAAAAGACAAAACTAGGTGCTTTCAGAGTTGTAAAGTGGAAGGGGCAGGGTGGGGCAGGGGAGGGCAATGATGCCAGGAGTTGCAATATGGGAAATTCCAACTCAACATAAGAAAACAAAATTTTATCATGAAGATAGTCAAACACTGGAACAGGTTGCCCAACGAGGCTGTGTAATCTTCATCCTTGGAGACACTCAAAATATTCTAAACATCTTGCACTAAATGGGTGAGATCTAAGCAAGAGGCTAGGCAAGATAACCTCTGGAGGTCCCTTGCAAGCTACATGATAGTGTGTTCATATGGATCATTCACACAAAAATCTGCCACTGAAATGCAGCAAATTACTGTCAGTGAAGACCAAATACTGCCCCATAATCTGAATGTATATTTTTCATACATATCTTCAGTTCCCAGGACATACATATTTAATCTAAAAGAAGGGTCAAAGGAGAAGTGAGTCCGCTAGATTACCCTTTCCAACAAAGACTCGTTTCCCTTTTAAGAATGTATGCACTATCACTGGGTGAGGGATAGGGGGAACAACTGAAAAAACCCCACCCAACCCTTGTTAATTAATACCAAACTGTAAAATTGGATGAGATACTTTTATACCTAAAGGAACAGTGCAAAAGCTCTGTAACATTTTTAACACGTTAACATAGTGTGAAATGGCTTTACACTAACAGTGTTGACAATAGAGACAAGTGATATTGGTATGAATAGTATGTATGGATTACTTCCTAGCTTTAACCTTGGAGTTACCTCCATTGTTTTTCCATGTCCGATGAGTACTGTTTATCCTGAATAAAATATTATATCTGTTGCTCCTCAATGACTCTGAATCCATTCCTTTGTCCAATGCTAGCATATAATCCTCTCTTTTTGCCCTAATCAAAGTATTTTCCAATATCCAGGAAGTTTTGCATTCCCTGATTTGCCATTAGCAATATTCTGTGGGAGAAAGGCTGCTGCCAAGAACAAAGGATATAAAGCTGAAAACAGGCAAATGTTTTCTGTCTTTTCCAGAGCCATTTGAACGAAAGAGTTCTCCTGTACTTTATTCACTATAGCAGCCAATCTGACATGAAATGACAAGACTGTGTATAAACATTCTTGCTGTGAAGATGTTTATCTCAATGCCCTACAATCTGTAAGTAAAAACCCAAGATTTTTGAGGCACTGTTCAGTACTGCTTATTTAGAGAATGAGCATCTACAGAACTGTGAATATAACTTGGCTAAACAAGAGCAATAGATTGGCAGCTAATAAGCCAGATAGGTTAACCTTGTTATAATCAGTGAATCTTGCTGTGTATTCAAAATGGTAAGAGAAAAATTTATCATCTAACTCTTGAATTATATTATCATTTCCTCATATACTAATGTAACCGTCTCGTCAGAGTTGCAACTTTTTCCTGATCAGAGCAACTGTTCTTTTCCCTGATATAATGGATTATATCTTAGACTGGTATACTGAAAAAATAATTGAACTAAGCAATAATGATTCTTCTGTTAACTAAGCCATGATTTTTCTGCCTCACTTCCATTTTGGCTGAGCTTGATCTTTTAACTATATAAGAGTATGAAATAATAACTGCCTAATAACTGCCAAACTAGATCAGACCAAAGTTTCATGACTCTAACAATGTCCAACAGCAGATGCATAAGGAAGACTGTAAGAAAAAGAACAAGCACAGAGCAGTTGAGCAGCTTGAGAGGATCTTTCAATCAGAGACTGTGACATGGTATTTAATAGCCCTTGAAAGATTATTCTTCCAGGAACTTCTTTGATTGTTTTTTGAACTTTAGTGAGCATTAAGCTTCTGCAGTATCCCATGGGAAAGAGTTCCACAACATGGCAGTTAATACAAGGATTAAAATATCTGACCATGCTAAAGGTATAGCTCTCAAATCTCTCATTGCTGACTCTTAGATAGGGCTGCATATTCATCAGATGTATTCTAGAGTTGAATCCTACTTCAGAGCTTTAGTTGTGGATCCACTGGTACCAGTGAATTGCAATATACAAATGAGGTGGGGAGAGTAAAAACCAGGAAGTTTTATTACTAACATGGAAAAATCCAATGCTGTAGCAACAATCATAGTTTTGTTACCCATTTTTTGAGCTATTAATCAAAATCTACAGGTCTTTCCTGTTAGCTGCTGAAATGTAGCCTAAGGTTTTGAAATTAACATGATATTGAATTTTGGGTCTAGTTCAACTAATTAACTAACTGTATCATGTCAGATCATGTGAGAGCTACTGTAAAGTAGAATACACAAAATTTGATGGTTTGGCATACCTGGGATTTTGACTTGGTAAAATAGAACTTCAGCGCTGATATCCTCTCTGTATCTCATGTGTTTATTATTAAATTTCTGCTTAATTACATTGCTGTATCAGACCCAGCATTTCCTTTATACTTTCGCATTAAATGTCACCACATGTATTCATCAGAAGCATCTAAATTATTTAACAAACCTTTCCGTAGATTCTGACTTATTGTCATCAGAAACTATAGCATAGTTACTTTTTTAAGGTAAAGTATTTAAACAATTTAAATGTGAGACAGGTAGGATTTTTTTATGGTTCAGTAACTTTTCTGGAAATGAAGGCATATTTAAAGATTGACTAGAAGTGTCTCTAACAATGAAGCTTGGAAAGAAATCAAGGAAAATAACTGTAATTTTCTTCTTTTTACCTCTTCCTAATCAAATGGAACAAAAATGAAGGAGAGGCATTGCTACTTTAAGATGTATTTATGAATTACTACATCTTATAAAGTTCTTCCACTTCACGCTGTTTAATAATCTAATTTTGACATTATTAGGAAAAGTTGAAAGACTTTGAGCTGATCTAACAGTGCAGTGCCTCAGGATGTTTCTGGGCTTGCTTGGTCAAAGTTGATTGAGGCTTATTGGAACTGTGATTTTCTAGAGGTCAGATGCATAGCTTATTTTAGTTTAGTCCTGTGAATATTATGTATGGTAAGAGGCCTAGCAAGCCCATGCAGTCACTGAGTAACAGGCACCAGCCCTTTATGTAATACATATTTGGCTTTGGTTTTCGCTTTGGCTTTGGGTTAGGAGAGATGGTTGTGTAACTGTAGTTAATAGATACAACAGTTATTACTAGGCCAGCTGCAGTAATACTAACACTTATAGTCCAAATCAATAAAGAAAGACCAGATTAAAAATGACCTTAAATCTGCTAGTAAAAAATAAACATATCAATCTCTTTTCTTTGGTGTTATAGTCACACCTCCAATCAAAGTCTCTCTGGGACTTCAGGTCAGCAGCACTAGCTTTTCTCAGGTAGGGAGGTGGTAGGGTATCAATAAACATCCTGAGCTCTTTACCAGGAGGAATTCAAAGGTGGTGGTGGTGGTGTTTCTTTCTCCTTAGTTGTCAAATCTGTTTGGGTCTATTTTTAAGTTTTCATACTCTGTTTCCTTCTCATGGGCTCCCAAGTAAAGTTTGCAAGTTGCAGAACATCCTGACCTAGCTTGAGATGCCATAAACATCTTTTTTTCTCTCTTTTTCCCCCCCCCCCAAACTGACTGCCTAGGGATACTCTTCATGGTAAAGAACTCAGGACATTGATGACTCACTGTAAACCTCCTCAATTCTGCCTGAGGAAGAAAGCAGTTGTGAACCTTAGGACCTAGATAAGAGCTGAAAGTGTGAGCATAACACCAAAGAAAAGAGGTATGTAGTTTATTGTTTCTAAACAGAAAGTTTATGTACAACAGTCTTAACTGTGTTATTAATGATGTTTTTCTGTAATAACTAGATAATTTGAACTTTTGTAACTGTACCAATAACAATAATTGTTGTCTTTGGATTAGACAATTAGTGTTTTAATTAGACTAATATTAAGTTGTCTTTTGTATGTCCTTGCACCCACAGTAAGATGTTTGGTATAACATTTACTGCATATGTCTGAACACAGAATGTTTCTCAGGGGTCATAAAGACCAGCTTCTCAACGCCAGCCCTTGTATGCAAGTTGCATTAAAATGTTCATATATACTTTAGGGCAGCCTTTGTCTGAGAAAAATACACTCAGTTCATCCAAACTGGTACTGTAAGATACTTCTGTGCTATGTTTTGTTGCTTATGGTCGGGCTTGAATCTGGCATTTTAAATGTGCTTTGTCCACCCTGTCAATAGGACAGTCTGCACCTTAGTTTCTCTCTCAGGGAACTGAAAGTTCACCCAGAATTGTGTAAAAGTTTGAGCTAAAATGTACACATGGGTGATAAATTTTAAACTTTAGCTAAAACTATGGATCAGAAAACCACAAGGGGGGGATGGTTTCATGTAGTGTTTCAATTCCTCTCTTCTGAATCTCTAACTAATTCCAGAAGGTATCTAAAATCAATAGTAAATGTTTTAAAATACAGAAGTCTCAAGGTGCCCAGTTAGAACCACTTTAGTCTAGAGAAATACATGCATATTTTACAGTCAGACTGCCATTGGATACAAACAGAAGATACCCAGGGAACAGTGATAGGAACCACAACTTTCTCCTCTCTCACATAAACAGCTTAAAAGTTATTCTAACAGAAAAACTACAAAATGGGTCCTGCCAGCTAATCCACTGTTCATCCTCTGGCAGTAGGCAAGAACTAATGCAGTGGGGAAAGTATGTGAAACAGGAAAAGTACAGGATAATCATTTCAATGATACAGTTTCTGAGTTGCTGTCAATTAGTAGTCAAGAAGCTTCCTGAGTTTTATATTGCACCTGAATGGTCATGTGAGTTTTCTTTACTTGATCTCAGTTCAGCCTTACACATTTGCTTTCTTGCCTGCATAAAAGACTAGCTTCAAAAGAACAGCTGAAGTACTTTCATCTAAGATACCCTATACCTTTGTGAATAGGGTTCTATTATGTGAGACTGAAATCTAGCTATTCTACTTTGGGGGAAGGTGGGTTAATGGTTGGTTATTTTGCCAAAGAATAGGTTCTTGGCCAATCTTAAAAAACATCCTATTGTTCTGAAAACTGACTGGATGGATGCACTGCTGACAAAATGTATTTGAATAATGGTATTATGGTTCAACTGAAGTCTTTTTAAAGATCATTATTTTAAGACAGGTTCCTAGTTAAGGTTCTCTGTGTTGTCCTCTGAATGCTACTAAAGGTACTTGGCTCTCTTCTAATAGGTGTTATTGAAGCAGACTCAGTCACAAATAGAAGGATAGGTATCTAATTTTAGAAAGGTATTTTTTCACATCTGTGTACGTAATTCATATGAACATCTGCCATGGTTTAGCCCCAGGCAGCAACCAGGCACCACATAGCTGCTCACTCACCCTCCCCAGTGCCAGTTGGGATGGGGGAGATAATATGAAGAGCAAAAGTAAACTAACTCATGGGTTGACCAAAAGAACAGTTTAACAATAGAAATAAAATATAATAATAATAATAATAATAATAATAATAATAATAATAATAATAATAATGATGATGATGATGATGATGATGATGATAAATAATTTTAATGAAAAGGAAAACAATGAGAGAGAGAGAGAGAAATAAAACCTAGGAAAAATAAGTGATCCAACCACTCACCAGCCACCAACAGATGCCCAACAAGTCCCCGAGCAGTGATCACTGCCCCACGGCCAACTGCCCCCAGTTTATATACTGAGCATGATGTCATATGGTATGGAATAGCCCTTTGGTCAGTTTGGGTTATCTGTCTTGGCTGTGCTCCCCTCTGGTTTCTTGTGCACCTGGCAGAGCATGGGAAGCTGCAAAAGTCCTTGACTAGTGTAAGCAGTTCTTAGCAACAACTAAAACATCAGTGTGTTATCAACATTATTCTCATACTAAATCCAAAAGACAACACTGTGCCAGCTACTAGGAAGAAAACGAACTCTATCCCAGATGAAACCACAACAATACCTGTGGAAGTATTTACTAAAAAGAATGTTTATTTTTAGAAAATTATTAAATGCAGAAAACATGGCTTCACAAGCCAATCTCCTCACAATTTCTCTGATTTAGATTTTGACAAATGAGGCTCTTAGAAAAATACTGCATAATATATAGTTTATTTTAAAAGGTTAAATATTGTTAACTCTAAGTAGTTCTATTTCACCCTTTAGATTTTCAAGAAAGAAATTGTTTATATTTTTGAATACATAATTTTGCAGTTAAATTGCCTGATTTAAAAAAGAAAAGGGAAAAAAAATGAAGGAAAAATGAACAAGTACAACATTTTAGAAAATGAAGTAAGTAAAATAAACTATAAAAATTAATGAAGAGAAACATCCATAATGCGAAACAGTTGTAAATAGAACATGCCATGAAGTCAGTGAGGCTATGCATATTTCATAAATCAAATGGTGCTAGGAACATTTCCAGGCATTAGAACTTATTTGTCTATATTGTAAAGTTGTTAGAATGGTTCCTGACATGACTTTGACACAAGGCAACTAGTCCTATCCCAAAGATTTCCTGAACACGTTTTAGAAGTTTGTGTGGGCCAGGAATCATTCAATAATAGGTAGCTTGTATACAACCACCCTTGTTTATAAATTGAAGGTTTAATAGTATGAAATGATGTCATTCAATGCCAGATACTTTCAGAGCCAGAAAGCAGCCCTGAGCATGCTTTAAAAAAAGAAAACAAAAGAAAATAGAAATCCCTTGAAGTGTCTCTCTGGCATCTAGCTCACAAACTCTCAGTCTTTGTAAGATCTGACACCAAACCAAATATCCAGCTCGCAGACCTCACTAGATACAGCTTCAAGTTCAGTAGTGGATCACCTCACCCGCATCCCTCCCCATGTATGCACACACAGAATAATGAGCATATTCACACAGAAAAGGAAGTTAGAAATAAAGTTTAATGAGAAGGTAGGACAAAATGTGTGTACTGATCAGCTGCCAGATTAACGACTCTCTCTCCATTTTCCCAAACCTGTTCCTCCCTCATCTGTCTTGATCTTTCCCCTCCCTTAACCCTTTCCCTAGACAACCCATGATAAATTCTATACAATCCCAAGTGTTCAGTTCAAAAATTTCCTCATAGTACCATTTATGCAATAGTCGCCCTTAGTTTGAATAGCATTCTGGAGACAGTTTCTTCTAAGATGACAGAATCATGTGAGTGAGTTTTGCAACAGGGACAATAACTTAATCATTCACCTTTGATAGTCTTACAAGTAGTTGATTTTGGTTATCTGGGTTCCCCACTTTGTCATTGTCTCTCTGATCACTGCTTGGTCATTGGGTTTTTGTTTGTTTTTTTGAATAGTCATTAGCTAGAAATCCTCATACTAACATTTACAGTTAGGTGTTGGAAAAATCCTAATAAAATATAAAACAAGCAACCAGACTAAACATTTTACCCTGACTGTCATAAGCCCCAACTGCATGGATTGCATAGTTCTGTTAGTAAAGCACTAGAGTACAATAAAAATCTTTTGATTATGAATCATCAGGATAACTTCCCTTCTGTAACTACTTTCAAGTTTTGCCATCCCTGTTAAAAAAGTGTGTTGCTAATTTGAATCAACTGTCTTAAGGAATATTCTAATGAGGACAAACCAGACTGTAGCTTACACATATGATACCCACGTCATATAAATATAAGGTTCCAATAGAATTAACTTACAGAGTTAATTGTATGACAATGACAAAACACATCTGATTTATAAATCATAACTGCATTTCTAAAAAATACAAACTCAATCTTATCAGACACTTTTTACATGTTGATTTTCTGATGATCCTGACACTTTTTTTTTCAATTTTAGCTCAAGTTTATTCTGCAACATGTTTTCATTCTGCAATTTACAACTTTGACATACAGAAACTACAAATGAAAAAACACATTGTTATTTCTCTTTGGTATAAGATTCTAACATTCTTCCGTGTATTTATGGATTTGAGAATATATTCCCATTATTTCTGAAATTCTATGGAATGACTTTTTCCTGGGGAAAGCTTTGGTATTAATTCTCCTCCTTCGACAAACCGACCATGAGGATTATTATTGTGGCAGAAAAAAATATTGCAAGTCTTCTGGAAGACCCTGAACAAGAGCTTAAATTATTAGCACAGCTGTGTTTCAGTGATAATAACATCAAAACTATTTCACTTGCAGAATCAACATACCTGTCAGTGTTCTGTTCTCCCACTCCAGTGGATAAAGTCTCACTCTATATCATTGCTTAATCTTGAAGGATCCAAGTCAGTTGCCTGATTATTTTTTTTTTAAAATGACCACAAATCTACCCTATGTTGCCGCCTAACAACAGTTCATAGCAATTGTATTTTACTTTACGGGAATAGTTTCTCTTGTTACTTCAGTTCTTTAGCCTATTTAAATACTTTACACCACTTCATTGTGAAAGATGTAGAATCACATAGTGGTATTTGCTAGTCACTAAACACTAATCACCATTTGATAACTACCATTAACTACAGAGAGAGAGAGAGAAAAGAAAAAAGACACCTCAAGTGTGTGGTTTGTGTTTGCTTCACAGAAGTTAATCTCTATGGAAGTCAGTTCTTTGAAATTTGAACACCAAAGAATATGGTCATCATCAGATCTGTATACTTGAAACTAGACATATCAGATTCCTGCCAGCCTCCTAAAGTAAGGTGCTTCGTGTTCCTTCTGCCTTAATTCACCCTACAGACACCTATAGACAGCTTTTAGAAACCTTGCTTAGGCTTGTTAGCATAGGTGAAATTCTCTGCTCATACCACATTAAGGCACAGGGCGTGCTTGGGCATACAGGATCCTACCTGCTTTAGAGAATTACTTTCTGCGCAGAGCTTATTTACAGTGCTTATTTACAGGTCTACTGGTTTTATGGACAAAACCATGCAAACTCTTTATGAGGATTCTCTCAGTGCATTCCTCAAAAACCAACATAGCCATTAACCCTTGGTGACATAAGAACATTGATGGACTAAGCCTGGGAAACAGTGTAAAGCTCCATATTGATGTTTTTTCCAAGATCTTGAAGTGATGCTAGTCACACAGTAAATTTAAAAGTTATTTCAGAATGTAATAATTTTTCTGTATGCTTTATTTTATAACTTTGAAGAAGCATGAGACAATAATCTATATATCTTAATCAAGTGAACATTTCTCCTCAATAGCTGATTAATAGCTGTAGTCGGAATGACAAGGTTTATTGTCTGAAGCCAATCTTTTTCATATTGTTAGCTGGCTAAAATACTCTTTAATATTAAGTAATTTTAAAAAGAAAATGTGATTTGAAAATGTGTTCTCTGTTAGAGCATTAGCATACTTTTATACATTGTTTTACAGGTGGAAGAAAGGAAAGACAACAGACTAAGAGTATAGCAGCTTCAAGACAACTGTATAATTTCTATGAAATCAAGAAGAATAAAGTTGGACACTGAACAAAGTTACTGAACACTAAAAACATTCTTGGAAATTCAAATCTGAAATTTTCAAAACACTTTTAAGTTCCAAACTTTTACTGAATTTCTATTTGATTTACTTATTCTGCCTTTTGGTCCTTTGAGAACCCAGCTATGCTTTGCAAAACTTTGTCACCACCCTCAGCTTCAGCTGGATGCAGTCAGAATCATGATGAAGTTTTGAAAAACAGTTTTCTTTGGCAAATGCTCCATAAAACCCTAATAAATAATTTTATAAAATTGGAGGTATGTTTAATAAGTTATAAGTTGTTAATGCCCTTAATCTCTCCTTATTTCTTTGTGCTGGATATTAATGCTGTGGCCTATGATCATTTTATTTGATGTTCTAAGTTTCCTATAAGGTGCTAGAAGCCTTGGGGGATAAAAAGCGTGTGGAAAACAGTAAATGATGTGTGATCTTTGTGATCCAACACATAGGTATCTGTTATATGGGACTGTGCTGCATATCAATGCAAAGCATGGTTCTATACTGTCAGTTATGAAAGAATAAAACTTAGAAACTATAATTTCTTTTTTATTAACAGCTGTTTCTCCTTTGATTTACTTTATTTCATTTTGTTTTCCTTCTCAGTTTACAACTGGCTCACATTTTGACTTTGTAACATCTAACATAAGTATTGGAAATCTTCTGAACTCCATTTGTTTATAGCTAGACATTAAGCAGATACAAGAAAGACAAATACCTGGAATCTCAGAATAGAAGCTGAATAAAAATATGCTGTGTACTGCTGTACAGTGATCCAGGGCAAGGCTCTAACATGATAATCAGACTGAATAAGGCCAGCTTAAAACCAGTAACAGAGTAAACGGTGTGTTAAGATAATAGGGTGCTGACAGGATGGATGCCCTGCAGCTGAATCTCTCTTCTCTTCCTGGAAGATTTTGTAATGGAGAATTAAGCATTGGCTACCTCAGGCTTACTCAGTCAGAATGTATTTCTGCAGATGAAGCTGCTGATATGACAAGTAAAGGCGCAGGGATAAGTTTTATAAAGCCTTAGTGCTTGCAGGCATGAGTCCCTGCACATTGAGCAGGCAAGGTTAGTGCTGTATCCTCTAGACAGCAACAAATAGAAAAGACTATGTAGGTATAGAACAGTAGTTGATAGAAAAATAAGTCAAGCATTATACTGTAGGGTCTGGTGTTATTATTGAGAAATGAGTCCTTTAGGGGTCTGCAAGGAAAAACATCGATGTGCAAACCTGCTAAGTCTTTGGAAAGCATAGTACACTGGAAAAATATACACTAGAAAAGGTAGCTGGTAGATTCATTACTGTACAAGAGCTCACTCACTAATAACAGGGCTAATAATAAGCAGAAGACAAGTAAATGGTAAATCAGAAAAAGCAACCAGTAAGGATGACACTGAGTTACATGTCTTTTAAAATTTTCTGTGTGCATTCACACAGACAAGCCAAAATTTGCCCTCTCCAGGCAAAATGTATTTTAAAAGTTTTAATTTAACAAAATACAGCTTCATAAACGCACTTCTATTGCAGGAAGGGAAGGATTCAGTGATTCAGCTAATCTTATAAATGAACTTTTTCTGTGTGCTTGTTGACAAGCTGGAAATTAATAAGGTTTTAATAAAATAAAAATAAAAAAAGAAGGGGATGAAATAAACACTATGAACTTTATTATACACTAGTGTATCTTTATTGCTTACTAGAAGTAACATCACAATTTTTAAGTATGCAGTTCCATGAATGCTGGAACTAATGGTATGTGGGTTTATAGATTAGCAGTTATCTGGTGATTTGCTTTATGTCTAAGAAGGAGCAAACTTCAATCAAGAGGCAGTAACTGGTTACCGATATTGGGGTGATTTTAAGAGGTCTCTCTGTTGGTTCTTTGTTGTCTAGTAGTAGCTGTATTTACACTGATGTCTTTACCATAATCAGAGCATACTGAAAGTATCTTTCCCGTACTTGGTTACTTACATTCATGAAATATGCAAAAAGACAATTATCATTGAGAATCCCGTATTTACATAAATTTTGTAAAATCATTGGTAATTTGGAACTTAAATGCTATCTTATGCTTGCTCGCTTGCTCCCCCCCCTTTCCCCCTTTCTGTCTTTTACAAACATAAGCTTAAGCTAGAGGTTTGGTTTTCATTTTTTGTTTGTTTTTGGTTGGTTGTTTTTTTTTTAAAGATGATGAATGTATATACTGCGGTCTTCTCTTGCTTTTTTGCTTTAAGGGTCTTCACAGGTATTCCCCATTCCACATAAACCAGCTCATGTTGCTTTCAGAGCACTTTATAGATTATTTTTTAATAGAAATTTTTTTTAGAAGCTACCAATCAGTCTAAAAGGATCTCTATTATCTTTCTGTGGAGTATTGTTTTTTCTAAAATGTTGGGAAGGGTAATAAGCGAAGTTAATGTATGTCAAAAAGTGTTCTCTGAATTTATGTGCAATAATCTCATCATATTTTCCTGAATTTGGAGGGAATTTCCTTGGGAATATTACTTTTTAACCAATGGAAACACTGGTACTAATTTTCATCTGTTCATCAACACTTAAGTCAGTAAGTGCTGGCTGCTAGGAGCAAGTGTCTGTACTGTGCCTTCCCCAAACAGGGTGTGCATGGGATGTGTGGGTGTGTAGTCACTAATGAATTCCAAGCTGGACTAGCGAGGGAGTAGAGGCCCCGAGTCTGGGCAAGGGTATCAGGCAGGCAAAGGGTCTGTGCTGGTATTTGGGGGGACCCATGAATGTGGGGTGCCTGTGGGATGAGTGTGTGAGTTCTGTATGTTTGCTAGTGGGCATCAGGCTGTGCCAGCCAGCAAGCTGGGGATCTGTGGAGCCTTGTTAGTGTCTTGTCTGTCTGTCTGTCTGTCTGTCTGTGTGCGTGCGTGCGTGCGTCTGGGATACGTGCTCAGCTTTACGACTGGTTGAACCTGCAAAGGGGAAAGCTGCAGCCACATACCTCAGCCTGGGCAGAGACACCCCTGGTTCCCAGGCACCAGGCTGGACTCCAGCAGCCAGGCAGGAAGAATTACTCCTGCTGCTGCAGGCAGCAGTTGCTCTTAATATCCCTTAACACTCAGGTTATGAGGAACATTTAAGAAAGTAATTTTTTGTCATGGCTATAGATACCATCCCCTAAACTGTAAAACTAATTACCCATTAATTTACCGCTAATTGTAAACCTACAACACTAGTACAACTCTTTCTAAATACAAGGTCTTTTATGTTTGGCAATTTCATTTTTACTTAGGTACACAGTCAATATTAGCCTCTGCTTTCATTTGTAAAACTTCATGTATGGTTTGTTTTTTCCTGGTTATTCTGGCTAGTAACCTCAGTTCCTAAACAGTCCAATTTACTCAAAAAATGCTACAAGAAATCATGGACATGAGAATTAACAGGTGTCTAGAAGAGATTGTTTCAATTTAATTTATATTTTGGAAGTTCAATAAGACTTTTTGTGGAGTGTAACTTACGTCTTCTTTTTAATATGAATATTGTTAAACCAATTATATCCAGAAATGCTGAACTGTTACAGGACTCTGAATTGACTATAGCTTTGACATGGGTGTTTCTGGGCCATTCTTCTACAGTTTGCTCCCCAAAGGAAGGCCAAATTAAAAAGCTAAGTTTTATTAAAATAAAATAAAAGAATCCTTAACTTTTTAAAACAATCTCAAAGGACCAGGAAGGAAAGAATAAAAATGAGAAAGGGGTTATATACTGCTTTCTTAAACATTGTATATGTCCCTTGTTGAGTCTGTGCGTCCAGACATTGCTTTGTTAACCTTCTGACTTTCCTAGTTGCAGCAACTATGCACAGTCCCCTAAACTCTTTTTTTTTTGTCTCTGAAGCATAACTATTTGCTGTTTGCTCTACTTAAGTTTCTCAGTCTTTGCATCATCTAAAGGATCTCAGTCCTTGCTGAGAGTTCTTTCTGCTTACTTTTCACCCAGTAGTCATTTGAACTTCCTCTTCCCTTTACACAGTACCTCAGTGTGATAATGTATGATCTCCTTTATCCATTCCCTCTTTTTGTATTTGACCATGTAGACATTATGCGTGGTAGAAATCCACTCTGCATAATCAATTGAATGTCAAGAGCTATTTAGCTAAGCAAAATAGTTAACTAATATCAGGTTTAGCTGAATAACTCTATGCTCTGCCAACTATATTGACTAGATGTCCATTGATTGTAATGGAAGTTTAGGCTCTGAGCTCAAATGTAGTCAGTGAGATGAGACAGTTAAATTTGAGTTTCTGACACTGAGCTGAATTCCACTCAAATGTTCCTGTTGTGAAATGCTATGGGATATCCCTTTGGTCAGCTGGTGTCAGCTGTCCCAGCTGTGTCCCATCTCAACCTGTTGCACAACCCCCGTCTACTTGGTGGTGGGGCAGTGTGAGAAACAGAAAAGGTCTTGATGCTGTGTAACCACTGTTCAGAAATAGCTAAAACATCCCAGTATTATCAACACTGTTTTCATCACAAATCCAAAATATAGCCCCATACTAGCTACTATGAAGAAAATTAACTCTTATCTCAGGCAAAACCAGTACAATCTCAATCCTTTGTTAGTACTATTGTAACTTGAGACAGGATTTATATATGGTGTGGTTTGTTTAAGGACTTAGATTTTAAATCTTTCTGTTTGTGAGTAAAACAATCAGGTTTTAAACTGAGATGCCTTTTATCTATTAGTCTATTTACATGTATATCACTATGTGGGTATAAATCCAACCATTTTGGGTAGACGTCACTGTGCACTTTTTTGCTGTGATCAAAATTTGAGGTAATAGCATAGAAAAAACTCTGTTGCCTTAATTATCCACTGGAATCTTCTCAGTATAATCTTTTCCTGCACTGTGTGGGAGGACTTTTTTATCATCTCTGATCAGCTGCATGGCTGTGGCTCTATTTAATTTGTTCTGGATCCTGTAGATCATTTCTCATATGTTGTACAGCAACATCAAATTCAGCATATATTTTAACTGCAATTTCTGGATTTGTTTTTAAATAACTTCTGCAATTTTCTGGAGGAAAAAGACTCCTGTCTATGATAACAATGATGAGTATTACCATTACTTTTCTGTATGGAAGATTGCAACAGTTTCAAATTTATCAGAATCTTATGTAAACCAGAACTTTGATGTGGATCCACCCAGATATTTTCTTGACTGATTTTCTTGATGAAGGCCTAAGCTTATTTGTATAAATAATTAAATAAACCAGATAAAATTTAAGGTGTTTAGCTAAGATTTTATAAACTTTAAAATTTGCATCTTGAACCTTTTTCTATTCAGAGATACAGAGTTACCTTCTGTTTGCCCACAAACTGGCGACTTTCACTCTCTTGTCTCTCTTTTTCTTTTCTGTAAATAATTTTTATTTACAACTGTGAAAATATCTTCTTGAAATATATTTATAATGCATTTTATTTAAATGAAGTCTAGTATGATTCCTATGATGCTGTGGCTGTATCAATTTGGACTTGCTTACTATGGTATTCTTCACATTGTCTCTTTTTTCCAGTCCTTGCTTTCCACATGAGAATTTTGCTAAAAATATGAATAATTCATACACTCTAGTAGCAGCTTCCATGCTAAATTGTCACTGCCTCAAACTATGCTGACTTCAGACTGTGTTAGGCTTGATACAGTTGTCCTCCACAGTTGTACACAAAGATCCTTTTAATGAGATGTGGCATGGACAAAAGTGGTTGTTGTGATTACTGTGCACACTTTGCAGGTACACAGTCATCTGAAACAGGTATGTCTCAGGCACATTTCTGAGCATATTTTATTTTACTTTTCACCTTTAATAATATGAAAAATGTTAACTTTCTGGAAATAGTGATTCCTTCATATAATAATAATCTGTTAAAAGGTTTTATTCAGCAAAGAATAATGCCTCCTCAGACTTGAGTTAACTCAGGATCATAATGTAGGTTTTAATGTATTGTTGTCTGTGCTAAGGATTTTTCACTTTAATGGCAGAAGTACAAAAGGCAGACGGGAAAAAAACAATCTTTTTTGAACTGTAGTAAGACCTCTGGATGTTAATTAGATCTACAGTATTACAAAAGAGAAAAATCTGTTCTAGAGAGATACTTTGTTTTAAAATCTTGGCAGAAAACAAACCCAAAATTTTTATACTTTCCTATATTTCCTACATGTAATTTTGTTGTTGTTTTCTCTTTTTTTTTTCCCAAAATTTGTGCTAAATTAATTACAGTATTTTTACTCTGTTCTTATGCAGCACTACAAAAGCCCCCATATATTGGACTTCTTACTGTCCATGTAGCCTGCTGAAGTTGGTAAAAGAATCTTGCTTTTTTCTGGAGACTGCAATACAAACTGCCAGCAATGTAAAGATATGACATTCACGTTACAGTATAAAAAATATATAAACACCATGCATAATTCAAAATTATCTACTCCATAAATGATCAGGATATCAAAAAACTTCTGATTGTTCTTCCATTAAAATAGGAGAAATCCAAATTTTTGGCTGATATTTTGTCAAGGGAGTCAATGTCTAAGATAGATAGTAAAACTGAAATATAAGTTAGAGTACTTTTAGAGTACATTTAAGGCAGAAGATTATATATTTACAGTGATCCACACATAATTCCTGGGAAATATTCTCTTTTGGTCTCTCACAAATTCTGGAAAAATAATTATAACTAAAGATGCATTCAGATATTTTCCTGAAGTATCAGGAGTTGTGTGACCAAGGATGTTCTGAGATAATAATGAAACTTTAAAGTGCACACAAGAGATAGAAGTATAAAAAATTGCAGGCAATTTTCACTTGAATTAATCTGAGATGGCATCTCCTATTACTGCTCCAGCTCTGCTGTTGGCCGATAAGAGGGTTGCTGTGACCTTATGAGCTAAAGTACACAAGTCAAAATGGAGCAAGTATATTGGATTTTTTTCAAGTAGGGGATACTAAAATTTATATAGACAGAAATCTTATTTGTGTTAGGAAATCTATCAGCATCTTAGTTGAAAAAATGATCTCTGATAGTCAGTGATGTTTCTTTTTAGTGCTTTTGGGTACTTTGTACCTTGTTCCTAGTTATTTCTTTTCATCGTAAAGGCAATTCCTTATTATGAGCCTTGTCCCTCCGATATAAATGTGAATTTATTTACCTTTTATCCCTTTTTAGTGCAATTGCTCTAGATGAACATTAACAGTAAGTTAACCATCTATTTGAAATGCTCCAGTTTCTAGAATTCCTCAGGTCTTTACATGTGGCCTCCTCTCTCAACTTTTTTAAGAGACAGTGCCTATTTCTGTCTTTGAAAAGAGAGGCACTGGTTTCAACCAGCTGACGAGTTAGTCCTCTGTATGTGGGGTTTTTTTCTTTATTTCTTGAAGAGCTGTGTAGCTATCTATATCTATATCTATCTATGTCTATGTATATCTGTCTGTAACTATATCTCTATATCTACACAGATGCATACACACAGACACAAAGGAAAATTTTATTTCTACGCAAATAGAAAGTTCAGTCATGAAATTATATTTTTATGGTAGTGTTGTTTACATATATATTATATAAAAACAATGTCTGTACATTCATTACTTTCATTCCAACCATAAATAACCTGAGTGCCAGGACACTGTTGCAAGCCTTATCTCTGAAGAAGGAACAAAATCCATATGCTTATTTTACACAGAGAGTTTTCAAAGATCAAAAGGTTGGTTACTTGATCATATCCTTGCCACCACAGAAAGAAAGTTTCCATATATCTGCATGACTTATTCCTCAAATGATGAGCAAAATAATCTCACCAATAGTGGCTAAGCATCCAGTGTCCACAGACTACCAGTTATGTTGGGTCATAATGAACTTTGTTGCCTTTGAGGCATCTTGTACTTCCTTCTAGACAAGCCCCCACTGAAATTGGGCCACAGTGGGAGGCAATACAGTTTACTTTGACATGCCTGATTCCCACTACTTCCAGACACTTTTAGAATGAAAAGAGTAATGATACCACACAGACATCAGTCGTGGGCTGGATGAAATGTTGCTTAGGTAGATGCATTTTTTTGCACTTCTCTGTCTACACTAGAAATGCAAATATAACATGATGGAAGCTGATTGTACTAGCTGCCCTTTGCCTTCAGGTCAGGTGGACTAGAGAAGAAAAGCTCCTTAGTGATATCTGCTCCTACAGAAAATTCCCAGGCTCTCCTGGAGGCAAGAACTGCAGTGTGATGAGTCATTGCAGAATTGCTTTTCCTTCCTTGGATAACATTTGTGTATTTGTTGTTCCTCCAGGACTTTTTTTTTTTTTTTTTTTTCCTAATCTGTGCCAAAAAAATGGATCCTTGAGAGTTTGGTCCTATTCAATATGATTTTGTAAAATCTTCCAAGAGTCTGAACATATTTTTAAACTACTTCTTACCAGTCATCCATGGGCAAATTGCATGTGCATAGCTGGAGTGCTAATGTCGAAAAATAGAATTAAAAAAAAAAAAAGTAAGCACATAAACTCTTTTAATGTCACTTTTAAACCTTGAAAATAATAAATGTACAGGCACTGCTATCTGGAGAATCAGAAACAAATTCACTTCTCAGAACTGCCAGGTTTTCATGAAAGTGACAAAAATGTTTTACAAGAGAAATCATCTAGTTCTTTCAGTTATTACACTGAAAAAAGTTCTTATTTGCTATTGACTGAGGTGACATACCAGTAATTTTAGAAACTGAAGCACTGTTTAATGAGGAAAAAATTATCTGATGCTTTGAAATAGGATCAAGTATCTGGAGATGACATTGGACCTTAGGGCATTCTGGAAATCCTCAACTAAGACAGCATACAGCTGCCTGCATGAAAATAATGAAAAACATGCAAAAATCAATAGGGAAAAAAAAAGATTATTATTAGGCTGGCATGGAACTGGACATGATGACATCACCAATATGAGAGGAACAGGAGAAATTAATATAATTTACATTTTTTAAATGGATTCTATTCCCTTCTGCCTCATCTATATCTCACAGTTTCCTAAAGTTTGTCAGTTCACTCTGCAGCATTGCTGTTACCCCTCTAATTTAGTTCTCAAGTAATAGACTGAAGGATGTGATCTCTAAGGAAAAGCATTTCATGAATAATTTAAAAACTCTAATTCCTTGGAATGCTTCCGTTTCTACAGGGTCGTGTCAGTAGGTACCCCACACCTGCCCCTGAACCGAGAGTTAGTCCTTAAAAGTAAGTCAAGCCATAAAGCACATCTTGCAATAGAAAATCATTTCAGCCTCTTCCTTTCAAATAAATTAAAAAGGATTTTGTCTGCAGCTGAAAATGTCATTATCATCAAAGTCTTATTCTGTCACAGCAGAACAAGATCAATTTCTTAGAGACACTGCAGTAGATTGGCTGCTGTATGTGGTTCTCCTTTCCCCCAAAGCTGCAAGCAACCCTTGACAAATGCACTTTGCTTGCTTGTGAGTTAAAAATCAGGGAGGGGGAATGCTATTGCAGAGCAGTATTTAAATGTATTGCTAGAATATAGTCTCAAGTAAGAAAGGAGGACTTCTCTAGCAACCACTGAGAAGGAGAAAAAGAACTAACTCCTGAAGACATAGGGGGAACAAAAAAGAGGAAGGCAGTAAGAGACGAGAAAGGAGAGCAACTCCCTTTCTTCACAGACGTGAGTGTATGTGTGAGTGCACACACACAAATACAGATTTCTGTTTGGAGCTTTGCAGCTTGATGAGGTTGAAATGAAAAAAATTGAAACTTTTTTCTTTTAAATATGTCAATACTTTCAAATATTTCATCAGCTTTAAAATATTTGTCTGATATTCTGGATATTAATTCTTTTGCAAGAGGCCTTTTGATTGATTTCTGAAAGGGAATTATTTTTACCAAATCATTGTACTTTATTGCATTCCATGAAAAGTTTTGGTCTGAAAGGCTCCTTTTGACATTGGAAATATGTTTCACATTTTAGTCTGTGTTGTTTATACATTTAAGATGGGATTTTCAGAAAGACCCAAGTACTTTAGGCACCCAAGTCCTACTGAATCTCTGACCCTTAAGTTAAAATTATGAGTACGTCCAGAGAAAAGTTGGCCAACTTTCCTAAAGGCATGTCTTGTAGATGAAAATATTAGGTGCAAAATTTATTTGGAAATTTTCATATCTCAGAAGCTGAGGCTGGGCGTATTTCTGGCAGTAACTCACAGAGAGGAGAGCGGCTCCCTAGAATTTGTGCTATTCCATGGTGGGACAGGGCATGTTGTTGGTTTCCTGAATGATATGGGTCCATCAGACTCGGCAGTCTCCTTGCTGTTCAGCTTTCTCCCATGTTAACAACACAACTCATTATGAGTCATGCAGTACAATGTTCAACAACCCTGGTCTAATGATCTGTGAATATAAATCTCTGTTTCGGGAAACCCTATGTCAATTAGGAGCCAATTAAGTCAACTGGTAGACTATGGGATTCTGTAATTATGTGTTCATCATAGAAGGTGATTCAATGCTGGCAAATAGTCCAAAACTTGTTCTTGTTCTACAAATGTTCATAGAATAGAATCATAGAATCGTTTAGGTTGGAAAAGACCTTTAAGATCATCCAGTCCAACCATTAACCTAACATTATCAAGTCCACACTAAAACAATCAAGGGTAGACTAGACTAAACCATGTCCCAAAGTGCCACATCTACCCGTTTTTTGAACACTTCCAGGGATGGTGACTCCACCACCTCTCTGGGCAGCCTGTTCCAATGCTTGACCACCCTTTCCAAGAAGAAATTTTTCCTAATTTCCAACCTAAACCTCCCCTGGTGCAGCTTGAGCCCATTTCCTCTCATCCTATCGCTAACTACATGGGAGAAGAGCCCAACACCCACCTCACTACAACCTCCTTTCAGGTAGTTGGAGAGAGCGATAAGGTCTCCCCTCAGCCTTCTCTTCTCCAGACTAAACAACCCCAGTTCCCTCAGCTGCTCCTCATAAGACCTGTGTTCCAGACCCTTCACCAGCTATGAGGCATTATGAGGCATTTTTAGAAAACTCTACTCATATTAAATGTTTCAAGTTTGAGGTGACCAACTTTGGTTGCATAATATGTGCTTATTTTTTAAGAGAACTTTCACGTATCAGTTTTGCTTGTCAAAGTTCTTTACGGTAAATAAAACATACTGTGTGGCATTGTGGCACGACCAATCATTTTTTGTAGATGTAAGTAGTACTAGTTTTCTTATGACAGTTCACTAACTAGCATTGTATGATGTTAATCTATTTTATGACATATTATTGCGAGGTAGAGTTCCTTAGCTCATATTTAAAACAAATAAACAAACAAACAAAAATTATTGAAGTGGTTCATTGATTTATTAACATGTAATTAACCAGCAATCAGTGAACTATATGTTCAGGATCAATATAAGCAATACATCAGATAAACCCAATGCTAGACGCATGTGAAATGTTAATAAAAATTGAAAACTTCCTACACAACCTTTTATAATTAATTCCAAAAAGTTCTTATCCCCCTCAACACACACACACACGCACAGACACACACAGAGTTACATGCATGCCCCCTCTCTTCAAAGGCCTTGTAGCTTACCAGCAACCCCCTTCCCTGGGAGTGCAAGTTGTACACACCCCTCACGGGGAAGACATGAGTGTCTGAGCTTTGCTTGTGCCTCTACTGCTCCCTACAAGCTGCAAGTGCACACACGGGAGAGCAAGTGCCCCATGAGGCAAAACACACCGCTGAGGTGTTGGTCGCCCTGTGTTGCACCCTGCAGTGCCACCCAGGCTGGGGTGCAGTGACTCATGGCAGCTTTTGGAGAGGCTGCCGTGCCCAGCCCAGGCAGTAGTCATGATGCCACAGGGTGATGTCTTGCAATGTCAAACCAGGTCTGACTACTGCTGCTTCCACTGTAAGGTTTCGCCTTTGCCCCCTGTTGAGTATTTTCATGTTTTCTTTAGACTTCTCTTCCAGCTGTCTCCTTCTTTGCTTCAAAAGTCTCTTTGTCTCTCTCATCAGTTACTATTTAATCCCACTGAGGGCTGTCTTGGTCTTTAACATGATCAATTTGGAGCAAACATTCTTTCAGATAGTTTCATTTATTCAATTCACATACACACAGTTTACACTCTGTTGCGTCAAGAGAGGCTTTGGAAGGTACCCAATTTATCGTTATAAGTCCGGTCACATTCAGTGCACTGAACTATCACGATTACGGATTCACAAATAACGTAGGCACCTTTCATCTAGTCGTGCTGCATGAACTATCACGGCCACATTTAAAGCGTCTGGTCGCATTCAGTGACCACTATCACGGCTAGACCAATAAATCAAAGCAATTTATTAAAGCAACAGACACACAGGTTCTTTGGATTACCAGCGATAAATTCACTGATTGAAAGGGACATACAAATACCAAAGTGTTGGATAACACAGATGCATCAAAAGACATAAAAGCGACTCTATAGAGGTTTCTAAGTTTCCCGTGGAGGCACTTGGTATAACCAAGTGTTAGATTCTTACCCAAAGGCGTCCCGATGGGGGGGAAAAGAGGATCAGCCCGTTGACTGATCCCAGAGGTCAGAGTAGTACACGATGGTATCTTCCCTAACATCCCCTCTCTCTTAGGCTAATTTATAGTATTTTTACACATCAGGTGGAGCTTGAGGGACTCTAGTCATACATGTTTTTGTTATGATTTGTGTAAAATTTTCTCGCTTCGTTTTAAAGGTATAGGTTCGGAAAAATTCAGAGCACAGGCTCAGTGAGGAGTGGTCTCACCTTAGAGGTGGGTAGGTTTTGGGATGGAGGTGTGTTTTGGTATTATAATGATATTATAATGAGCAAAGTTTACCAAAAGGACAGCATTTTGTCAAAATCATGACAGTTTGTTGGCTCAGGGTATCAATTATGCAGCTTATCGGTGCCATGGTCCTCTTCTGAGTCCCTTATCGCAGAGCTTGGCCGTGGTGTCTCCACACCACTCCTCCCTCTGGGCAACTCCCCTTAGAGCCAGTGCACCAGGCTCCCCTGATGTTGCCGACATCCAAGGCTGCAGGCTTAGGGAACTTCCTGTGGGATAGATTCCTTGCATCCAGCTGCATTCCACCCAGAAAGCTTCTTCAATGCTGTGCCTTTCTTGAAATCGTAAATCTAACTCTAATGTCTAAGTCACCTCCAGCAATTACTCCACACACTCAATTAAGTGGTGTTGTCCAGGCCATTTGCTAAGGGTGGATCGTGCAAGCGTATGACTCTATAGAATTAAGGATGAACTTAACCCTTATGAATGATACATATCAGAGATTTTGTCACGGTCTGCTAGATATTTTTGTCTGATTATCTGGACTTTCTTCCACAAAGGTAGACTTCTGGAGAAATACTCATAGATCTAAAAAGTAAGCAAATTACACTTGTATAAAAATAGAGAGTCACCCATATGCTTCAGAATAATTAAAGTGAATTTTGATTCTCAGTTAGGAGAGAGGTGTAGATACTAAGAAGGGACATAATTAGAAATAGGTCATGCTTTCACACAAGTCATTTCATCATTTGGCAGGACACATGATTTACCCCGCTTGCAAATTCTTATGTCTTGACTGTAATTTCTTATGTATAATCCGTTTTAAATTATTAAGATATTATTACACTCTTGGTAGTGACAGTTACACATTATTATCTCTTGGGCCTTCAACTGTTTGATATTGTACTGTGTAATTAAGTCTGAAGAATACATATTTGGTTAATGACATTTATAGTTGCTGAACCAAACTTCCATATCATTTTCTCACTTGTAAAACCTACTTAGCAAAGAATTTAGAAAAGAATTCCACTAATGTTTTAGTGAAACTGTATCTGAATAAAAGCTATTTTTTTTTTTTTTTTGAAAACCAGAGTAGCTAATTAACAGTCAATGGATTTTTTTGATTTTTTTCCCCCTGAAACGGCATTAATTAGGATCTGCACAGGCCATCCTGTTTCATATGATATAAATGGGACTTCTACAAAAATAAGGTTCCTTCCTACAAGAGAAACTGTGGTTAGATCTGTACTTCACACCAATTTGGTAAGTCTCCACAGTCTTTTACTCTCAGCAGGACTTATTAACTCAAACATAGGACTGTGTTAACACAGCTTCAGGTTTACAGCTGGATCCTGCCTGGGCAGCTCAGAGCAGCTGAGGGAGAACTTATTTGTGTCAGACTGAAAAACAGTGAAATAAGAAGAAACCAGTCTTTGGCCAATCAGCAGTATCCTCTGTTGTCTCCCTGTGCAAGTTACCATTCCTGAAGCTGGAAAAACACAGTTTTTCATTCCTTTAGGGTATTTGTATGTTTGTATTCAGACTTGTTATGTTCTTTGTTTCATGCTTGATTACAAGAATAAAGTGATTATGTTATGTCATGTTGAGAGAGTTGACATTTTAAAACATTTTTTTCTGAGAAGGTAAATGCAGAGCAGAAATGTTATTTGTAGCTCAGAAAACTAGATTTTATGACTTTCCTCTGTTGAAAGTATGTTGAATGTTGACAAATGCACAAGCTACAGGTTGATTAATTTTCAGTTGATGCATGGGAGTTATTTTACTTGAAACGATATTGAAAAGGAAGGCTTAAGTGAAATATCCTAGAAATGTCAGAGCTGAGAAACAGCTGTATTTTGTAAACTATTGGAATAGCTTGCCTATTATTGTCCAAAAAAAAAAGTTATGACTATGGAGTGTTCTTGGCTGGACATTGAAATTATTTCAAATATTTATACTTCATGTTAATTTTAACATTAATAAACCTTTACAAATAAGTTTCAAATTTCTGAATTTGGGGGTTAGTATCGTGTGTATATATATACACACATGCACACAAAAATATATGTTCTTATTTTAATAATTTGCAGATTCTAGAAATACTTTAGGAAGGTGAACATATTTCTACAGAATTCCTCTGTGCTCCAGTCTATTTCTTGATTTCACAGTTCTACCCTGATTCAGGTACACCATGGTTTCCAGGTTACTATATTGACACACTCTTAAAAGGGTTACATTCCTTTTAGCTCTAGATGACTCACAGATCTATGTATTGATAATGCATAAGGGATGATACAGAATAAAACGAAAGTTTTAGTAAATAGGCAGGGGGTAGTTGGCAGTTTTCACATCTAAAATGTGAGCCATTTTGAACTGCTGGGTGCAACATGTTACTTGGCAATCATTTTAAAATAATAAATTATGAATTATTGTATGCTGTTCATTAAATTCTTATTTTCATATTTTTGTATGATGGCTCCTGTTTTGTAAAAAAGTTGATTTTTAAACCCACTGCTTCTGCTGAGGAGAAGAACTTTAGTTATACTTACTTTGTACCATCAGGGTAACCTGAATGAACATAGTGATTAAAATTAGTTTATTTAAATATTCTAATTCCAGCTTGAGAAAAACATTTTTCTCTCCGCTGCATGGCCTAGAAATGAATTCTGAAAGAGAAGATAAAATCTATTCATAGTTATATTAATTTTGCCTATCATTGATATGTTTGTAATTCCTGACCTAGTAGCCATACAGATTTGTCATACACGTTGTGGGGAATGGTATAATTAGAAGATTCTTGGAAGAGCAAGGCTAAGTCAGTGTTTATGTTTCTAGACACTCAGATTACCAAATGCTCATCTGTTCTTGTATATATTACCTGACTTCAGAGTAATTTTCGCAGAAGAGAAAGGAAAGACAGTTTGCCCTGAGTTAAATACTGAAGTTCACTTTACACCAAGACTAGAAAGAGCAGGAACACTCAGAGGACAATTCTGGAATGAAACATCTAAGGTACATTGAAAAAAATGTTCTTTTGGCTTCTTTTTCTCTGCAGACTATAAATGGGTATTACAGTGGCTAGCTTATGCTCAGGTGTCTGGTATAGGGCAACTAGGAGTGAGGTAGACATAATGACACCACCACAAGACTCTCTGACGTACAATGTAGAATCTCTTTACTCAGCAGGATGGAGTCAGTGGGTGGATAGCAATTGCACTTCTAGGATTTCTGTTCCCCCCACCCCTAACAGACACCTCAGAGAGCCAGTGCTTCCAATCTATCTCTGACCAATGTCATGGATGCAGGGGAATGGGACAGTCTCCCTGACCAGACAACTTGTCAGGTCCTGGCTGTTTCTGTAATGGCTCTACCTTGAGCTCAGCCTTCTACACAGTATCAGGTGTCCAGGATGTCTCCCACTGCCCTCTTCAGAGGCCATTGTTTTAATCATTTATTGCTTTCTACATTAGACTGTTGGCATAAACTGCCAATGGCCTTGCTAATCACACAGCTGCAAAACAAACTTTTGGAGTTTCTTGATATCTATGTCCAACTCTATTGTCCCCATGGTTTCTATTACCCTGTGATCTCCTGTCCCAGATATGTTGCAGAAGTGCAAAGTGAGGAGCATCTGTGGAACAAAGTTCATCTATTGCTTTTTTTTGTTTTCCAGCTCATACCAAGTAGATTATTTAGTTAGAGCTGAGGAGATGCACTCAAGGTTTAATTCATCCAGGCATTTTTTGAGTTGGTTTCATGCTGTAGCAGGTGTCTATTAATTACTAATTAATATTGTTAATAAGTAGTATTTAGTATTAGTTGGGACGAATCCCACTACCACCATCAATAAACATATAGTAGCATAAATAAAAAAGCAAAAGCAATAGCAAATAGATGGATAAAACAGCTTAAAGTGACACTTTTTAAGATAATATATTTATTACATAAATACATATGTAACTAAATGGCAAGCTGGAAAAAATACAGCTTATATAAGTACTAAAAGATGCTGGTAAAGAGTGTGCATCTCCTGAGGTCCTGCCTTAGCCAGTGCCCTGTGGATATGACAGAAAGCAGTTCTCTGTGGAGAAGGATGCTTCTTCAAAGTACATTACTCACCAGTCCTTATGCAAATGGACAAAGTCCCAGATCTCCACTAATGAGGGCTTAAATATTCACCTTGTATGTACAGAACAATATTGTGGATACTAAGTTTAGGTGTCTGAAGACTGGCTTTCCCTACAGCTTAGAATTACTCCTCCTTACTTTTCAGTATTTAAATTTGTTTAAACACCTAACTTACAGTAGTTCATGTTCTGGTTGAAATTTCTAATTTCACATTATCTTTTCAGTAATAATGAGAACAAAGCTAATTATAATACCTAATAATCTACCCACAGATATATGTATGTATATATTTTACTGTCATTTTCTCCTACTTACATTCACTATTTCTCCATAGGGGAAATATCTAATAGTGTCTTTACTGTGCAGGCATAGAAATTTTATTTCACAATGCAAACTGAATTATTCATCCCTTTTTAAAAGAGGAAGCTTCTCTGCTTACTAATAATGTTGCTTTTTTAATATAGAAAAAGAGAATAAAGTAATTTAAGCAGGATTTGTAAAACCATCAAATTACAAACAGGTTGTAAGAACATATTGGTTTGGGGATAAATTTCTTGTTCATGTTAAAATGTTGTAGAAATGCTATGAAGGTAGGAAATGAGATAAGATCGCTTCATAGCAGAGTTTTTCAGTAACATTGCAACATTATCCATTAATTCAATATATTTCAATGCATTTCTGTAAGAAAGCTGTCTTCCTTTCCTCCTTCCATGCAGATTTTCCTTTCAGAATTCTTCCACTTTGATAAAATTAATATAGAATTATGAATGGCAAATCCAAATGATTTTTTTTAAAATTAATTAACACATTTCTCCTTCCCCATAAAAGTTTACTCAACTTCTGTGAAACTTTTTCTGTCGTTCTTGTGTTAACTTCTAGGTGCCATACATACCAATCGCGTATATATCTATATTTAATCAGACTGCAATCTTCTGTTTTTCTGTTGGTTTTTTTTTTTCTAGAAATGTTGCATAAGTAGAACCACATGAAGCTATGATTAGATATCAAGTAAAATCTGTTTAGACACAGACAGTGTATAGCTAAGCTTATTTGCATAAAAGATGAGAATGACAATGCTGACATAAATCACCTTTATGTTTGTTTAACTGTAACATTACTGGTTTTATGGCATTTGCTTCTGCTACTCTGGCGTATTGACATTTCTTGGTGGACTGACAGTAAATCATAACTCCCTAAGCTGCTTTTAGAAGCTGATGATGTTAAGAAGTAAACTTACAAATTAGGACTCTCTTGGTGGGACCTGAATTCAACTCATGCAGTATATAACAAAAGGTTTTAGGAATGTACTAAAAATTACTTCAAATATTAACTGAAAAACATGAATAATAATTAGCTGTGTTAGCATTTTCAGTAGATATAGCAGCCATGTGACACTTCAGAAACTTTAGAAGTCAATCTGTATTTCACACTAGATGAATTATATTTTTATTTCAGGCAATGACATTATTATACCTGCAGGCAGCCATCAGTCACCTACTGATCTGCAAGTCACGGATCACTGCTATTAGGGTTTTATTAAATTGGTAAAGAAAAACTCTGAACTTCTTTGAAGGAGATGACATTTTACCTGGAGAAAGATAATACAATAAAGCAAAATATTGTTGCTATCAACAATAAATGGACAACAAATACACGTTTGGAAAAAAAAAATCTAATGAAAGGCAAAACTGATTTAAATAATGCAGACTATTGGCTGCTTTTTTAACTTATTTAATGTTTTATTTAATTTTTCCTACTTAACACAAAGCTTTCAAGGATTTTAACATCTAGGAGGTTTAAACCATCTATTCTTGTCTATCTTTTACTGTTAGGGATTCTAGCAGTATCTCTTTAAACAACTAAAACCAACAATAATTCATTTACTTTTGTTATGTTTTTTTAACAGAATTATGTGGAGAGCTAACTAAATGGCTACAAAGTAAGTCATACTTAAATCAGTATTCTTCTTTCATCAATTTTTTCCTAGAAATATTTTGATAAAAAATGCATCTAAGCAAGGTTTGTGGTACTAGGGTGCTATTACATACCTTATATTTAAAAGGAATTATTAGTATTCTCCTATTGTATAACCCAGAACTAATAAATTTGTAAGACAAAACAAATCTTGGTTTGAAACTTCTTCTTCCCCCTCTTTTCTTATGTCCTGCCTTTCCCAAAAGAAAACAAAACAGAAATTGTAAAAAACTGTTTCAGAAGGACTGGAATGAGCCATCAAAAAAAGAGCAGAATGTTGCAGTGAGAGAAGGGACAAAAAATAAAACATTTTCTTCTCTTTTGATTTAAGAGGTCTCTCATTGATTTCAATGAGGTCAAGACCAAAAGAACGAGATTAAAAAAACAAATGAATCAATATAAAGTTATTTCCTCTGCAATTTATATTAAATGTTCACTATTTAATTAAACTCAGTAACATATTTTTTCTATTTTTTTAAACTGGGCTTTCTTCTGAAATTCTATATTTATTCTAGTCCTCTATTCTACTAAAAGTTATATTGTTCTTTCAACTCTTGGTTATGACATAATAGACTTCTCTCATTCTCGCTTTTCTCAGAACTATCTGAGTTGGTGGGAAGTGGCCAGGAGAAGTAAATGAAGTCATGAAGGAAAGAAGAAGAAAACAAGTGACCTCGTGATCACACATTACTTTTTTGAGCAGGAATCCAATATATTAATGAAAAGAGTTAAAGCTGTATTACCATTAATATTGATACAGGCTTCTTCCATGGCCTTCCCATGAAAGAATAAGTTAAATTTATGCAAAATACTGTTATGTGGGATTAAGACAGCCATAAGGTAATGCAGTTTCAAGTGTAATATAACATTCCATTTTGGAGAAAAATTTAGTTTTAAATACTGTTCCACTCCAGTTGTCTTTCTCTTAATCTTCCTCTATTTCCTAAAGCATATCACTTCAGCTATATACTCATTTACAAAGTCTGTGCACCAGTGAACTATCAACAGCATAGGGAGCATTTAACAACAGAACTATTTTTACAGTAGGAGTTCTTCATGGGATTCTGCTCATGTAGGAATAAATATCTGCCACATGAACATCTTCATACGAACTAATCACTTTCAACTCCCTCTATAAATGCCAGAGAAAAATATTTCTTGGACATGATCCCAAGACATCTAAAATAGGTCAGAGAAATAATGCCCTTACATTCTTATTTCTATGTAATGGCTATACAGGGAGCCTGAAATAACTAATTTAGGTATGTTTATTTGGATGAATCCCGCACTAAACTCAGTCTTTGCTGGCCATCTTCTGCAATAGGAACAGTATTAGTGAGCCTTCAGAGAGAAAATGCCATTTATTTTATTAGCCTAGAATGGTTAAATGAACTAGCCAGTACTGCTTTAACTATAAACAGTTGAATTCTGAAAAACAGTGATTTCTTGTAAAGGGGTTACATTGAGAGATGGCTGTCTTGAGGATAACCAGAATTTTTTCTAAGACTGTAGGGAAAAGATGTTTGATTGGAGGTTGGAAGAATTTTTAGCTGTAAAAAAAGGGAAGATAGTCTCCAAAAATACTATTTTCAGAATTATTGTAATCTTTAGTATTTTAAGTCAAATTTCTGCAGAATAAAATGTTCTTTTGTAAATGTTGAATAAGTTTTCAAGTAAAATATGGAGCTGCCTTTCTTCTGTTGTGGTTTAGCCCCTGTCAGTAATCAAGCACCACACAGCCGCTTGTTCACATTCCCCCCCAGTGGGATGGGGGAGAGAATCGAAAGAGCAAAAGTAAGAAAACTTGTGGGTTAAGGTAAGAACAGTTTAATAATTGAAATAAAATAATAATAATAATAGTAATAAAAATTGTAATGGAAAGGAAAATAACAAAAGAGAGAGAAACAAAACCCAGGAAAAACAAGCAATGCAACCGCTCACTTCCTGCCAACTGACACCCAACCAGTCCCTAAGCAGCAATCGCTGCCCACCAGCCAACTCCTCCCAGTTTATATACTGAGCATGATGTCATATGGTATGGAATAGCCCTTTGGTCAGTTTGCATCAACTGTCTTGGCTGTGCCCCCTCCCAGTTTCTTGTGCACCTGGCAGAGCATGGGAAGCCAAACAATCCTTGGCTAGTGTAAGCAGTACTTAAAAACAACTAAAAAATCAGTGTGTTATCAGCATTCTTCTCATATTAAATCCAAAACACAGCACTATGCCAGCTGCTAGGAAGAAAATTAACTCTATCCAAGCTGAGACCAGGACAGCTGTATAGAATTCAGCATAATTGTGGTCAGAGGAGCAAAGATTAGCTTTGAATAGCAAAAAGACTCAAAACCAAACCATAACAGTTATAACGCTTTACTCCTAAGATGTCCTCAAGTGAGCAGTTTTAGTTCTCATCTTTAGAATACATTGTCATTCTTGGGTAAAAAACCATAGCCTCTTTAATTATTGATTCTCATTACAGTCTCATAATTATGAACAAAAATGCTGATTGTCTTTATTGGAATATTTGTGGTAATAAAACTTTTAAAATGTTCAGATCTAAAAGGTAATTTTAAAAGTATTATTTATCTAAAATAATATTATTAAAACTAGCTCATCAAACACATGCATCTTTTCCAGGTAGTCTGGAGCTATCTGTGAATGCAGTGCATCAGTTTATACATCTGTGTGCATTTGTCTAGACTGATTATATGAAGGTGCAAAGTGCTTAATCTGTAAAGCCTTTACTCCTCGCACCAGTGCAAACCACAGCTAACTGGCTGGAGAACATCTTGTCAGAAAAGGCTTTGGGCTTCCTGGTACACTAGTTGACCATGAGCCACCTATGTGCCCTTGTGACCAAGGCGGCAAACAGCCTCCTGGGAGGCGATCCTCTCTGCTCAGCAGTGGTGAGATACTTCTGAATGCTGGGTGCAGCTCTGGGCTCCTCAGTACGAGAGAGACATGGACCTGCTGGACCATGTCAATGAATGCAACAAAGATGATTAAGGTTTTGGAGCACACAGCATACAAGGATAGGCTGAGAAAGCTGGGACTATTCAACCTGGGGAAGAGAAGCCTTAGGAGGATCTTACTGGTGTTTAAAAATACTTGATGGGTGGCAGTAAAGAAGATGGAGTCAGACTGTTGATTGGTACTCAGTGAAAAGACAAAGGCAACGGGTGCAAACTGAAAAACAGGAAATTCCATTTAAACATGAGAGAAAAATGTTTTTACTGTGAAGGCAATGAAATACCAGAACAGGTTGCCCAGAGATGTTATGGAGTCTTGGCTGCTAGAGATACGCAAAAACTGACTGGCCACAGCCCTGAGCAACGTGTTGTGTCTGATCCTGCTTTGATCAGGGGGGTTGGACTACGTGATCTCCAGGGGTGCCCTCCTATGTCAGCCATTCTGTGATTCTGTACTAGGATCTTATACCAGAGAAAGTGCTTCAGACTGTTTTTTTGGATATAAAACCATACATTTCTCACAATAATGATGAAGTCTTGAATTTTTGTTAGTCGCCTTTTATTTTCCTAAAATAATACTGTTTAACAGTACTGCGACACTAATCAATCCTGAATGGTTCAGCAATGTTAAGAACTTTACAGTATTGCTGTAAAAAATAATCACCAAAGAATCCATTAAATAATGGATGGGAGACAGGTGCTTTTGTTCTTAGATTCATTAACAGTCATCAATACTGTTGATATTTCCAATGTGATCTGTATATGACTACATCATATTAAACTTCCTGAAGTTAGTTATATGTTATATGTAGTTATGTGTAATATTAACTTAACTAATTAGTTATATGTAATATTAACTATTACATAGTTGTCTATGTAATATCCTAAAGTGTGTTAAGGTCATAGACAGATTTCAGTTTGCTCAAACTCCAGTAAGACTGGGAACAGAGAGTTGCTTGTAGGAAAAATCTGAAAAATAGGAACAATATTTGCCTTTGATTCAGAGGTATTTCTTAGGTGTCATTATATATCTTGACTGGAATAATACGGTAGTAACACAGTATTTTACTTTCTCCATCTATCTAGGAACTGTGAACTTTCTTTTTTAGGGTACCCAAAAAGCATGATAGCATGAATACTTTCTCAGGCTAACATTTATTTGGAATTTAGACTTAGATTTCACTTCTTACTAGACTTTACTTTAAAACCATATGGAGACTGACACTAATACACAGAATAGAAGTTTACTCCTTTAAAAGTCATGTTGTTGGGAATGTGTGATTTAAACACAGTTCATTTTTTTTTCTAGCTGTCTATTGGTCTCTGAATAAATGTTTAGAATTAATAGCTTTGAGTAGTAAAACTTGAGGTACCTTAGGACATATTAATGTGCTCCATCTGTCAGATTTACTACACTTCTGGTCAGAAGGGGTATCTGATGTGTCTGCTCCAAAATGGAGTAGATAGCTGTTAAAAATGTTCCCACCTCTGAAATAGGGGAACTTGGAGGCACAAAAGAAGAGACACATGCTTTATTTGGACAACCTAATTTCTCAGAAGCCCTATGACATGGCAGTGGAAAGAATTTCTAGACAAATCTACCTGCCTGAATTTTTTATATAAATGATTTGACTTAATGTTTTTGGGGGGTTTTATTATAATCTATTATTAATGATTACCTAGGCATTTTATAGGCATATGATTATTACATTAATTTGAAATAATTAATTCCAGAGGGTTTTTTTACAGCTTATAGTACACTATAAAAATTAAAACCAGCTAACAACAACAACAACAAAACCTTTTCCTCAATCTTCTTGTTGTCTCCTGAAAAAAAAGGAGATGGGTCTTCAATTATCAGAACCAGCACCAAAGGCCTGTTTTGTTTTAGGGGGAAAAAAAACCCCAAACCCAAACCCAAAAACCCCTAAACAAAACAACGAACAAACCCCCTCTCTCTTGTGATGGTACGAACTGCAAAATAACCGTACTAATGATTTGATATTCATCATCAGTTTGCAGCATCTGCTGTGGTAGCTGGCAGTCCACTTAAAATCATTCCCAGGAGGCCAGCAGTTCTTGACTCACAGACAGTTAGCCATAGATATTAAATGATCATGAGAATCTCAGTGCTGCAAAACCCTGGGGTCATAGCTTGCTATTGTACAAGTGTATGTTTGAGCAGTGAATGCTACTTGTACATAATGAGGTTAAACTTTGGTATATTTAGACCTTAGAAAGCATTTCTGCCTGTTCTTAAGAAAATGGATTTATCTGAGTATCCATAGGTAGAAATGGTAAGTGCTGAAAATGAAATAACACAGGATTCCACTAGCTGAAAGAAAAAGGCAGTTTGGAATTCTTTTACCTGTGATAGCTTAGTAATGTTGATATTACTTTTTTTTTTAATAATATCAAGGTGGTTTAAGAGATTCTGTACAACAGGCGTGATTTACAAAAAAGACAAAAAGGTGTGAAATTAATCATTTATTGCTCACATCTCCACCCTTCCCCCTCCTCCCCAAAGCACAAACTCCTTTTCATTCTTTAAAATAAAAATCTGTTGTAATTATGTAAAGGTTATGTAATTACATATTTCTAAGTCATATACATCTATAATAATGCTAATATAAGGAAAAAAATAAAGAACAGTTAGACTGTGTAGCATATTATAGTTAAACCATACTGAGTACCATTACTATAAAATCAGTTATATCTATTATGTATGAGCTGTCAATTGCATTTTGGAATTAAGCTATATTTTCAATATAAATACATATTTCATGAAGTCTTTTTTTTTTTGGTCAAAACTGACTTAATTAAATAATTTATAGATATTTGGGCGTTGTCTAGATATTTTTATTTTTGAGAAAGATACTTTGGATCTATATTTTTTGGTTTTAAATCACTAATATCTAAGAAAAAGGTTGTGAAAAGTTTGTGAGTTTTTTTATTTGTTTTTTTTTAGAATTCCAGCAGTAGTGTGAAATTTTAGATGAGCCTTCTGTTTACATCATAAAAGTGATCAAAATGATCAGACCCAAAAGAGGGATAATTTCAGCATGCTTCATGCCTCTTTGTCAAATAGTATCCCTCTTGTAAAATTAAGGTGAATTTAATTCTAATATATATCATAAAAAGGAGATTTGAGGGAGTCTCAATCAAACCACATCTTGTTTTAGCACTGTGTTCAAGATGATTAAATTTCCCATTTTCTGTTCTTGATGGGAGTTGAAAGGGGAGTTATTTTTACTCCTGGTTCCATCTCATGCTCATAAAATTATAGATTGCAGATTTTCAAAGAAAGTAAAAAGTCAACTCCCATATGCACACACTTATCCTCAGGAAGGAGAAAAAAAAAAAGTTATTAAAAATGTCATTGCTGTCTTCTTTCCATAGAGAAGATCCAGAGGAAAGAAAAGAAAGTGGTCTAGGATCAGCAGAAATTCTACTAGGAAAATTCTTATAATATTACATAGTGAAAAATCTATTGGTATGCAACAAAATCCAATACAGTAAATTGGTATGGGAAAAGTAGCATTTTGGCAGCTCAGCTTCTCAAAGCTAAAATTGGCAATTGAGGACACTGGCAAATCTTTCACAGTGAGTATAAAGATATATTTCAGAGCATAACACTGACATCTGTAAGAGGCTATAATAGTTAACAAGATTAGATAACACTCAGTATTTGGTTCACATTACTGAAGTTTGGGGAAAGAAGAAACTTCTGGGCTTTTCTTGACAATGATATTGATATTAACCAGTGAAAACATTGACAACCAGTCAAAAAATATAGGTCTGATGCTCACATGAGTTTGGATGTATAAGGGAAGGAAGACGAGAGGAGTTGTCATGACTTTATGTTTGAGAACTCTTAACATATGAAAATCTGAGCTATCTTTTTAAATATTATATATCTTTAAATGGCAAAGGTGACATTTCTTCTTGTCTCATTGCACTTTGATATCTACTTATGAAGGCATGAGGCATTATGGAGTTCACCATGATCTTTCTTTTCTCTTCTGTCAGCAGACTGCTTTTTTTTTTTTTAATCTTATTTGAGCTGCTGAAATAAGCAATTATATCAATTCAGTAGTGATTAAAAGCAAGAAAAGGAAAAGCAGAAAAAATATTTACTTCTTTATTTTATTTTTAAGAATGTGGTATCTAGAAAGTTGATCTACAAGAAGAAATAAATAGGTATCCAGATAGCTAAAGCACTTGGGTCAAAGTTGAATGAAATTAATTATAGAGAATGGTCTGAATGAGGTTTGGGATAAAACAGGGGCAAATATTTTATAATCAGTACTGAATGGTACTGTTTGCTTATGCAGAATATAGTATTTCAAAAGGACTGAAAAAAAGAAGAAAATATACTTCTAGGAAACTTCATTGGAAATACCATTTTTAGGGTGATTTGTATTTAGTTTTTTTCCAAAAGAAAAAAAAAACAAACAACAACAAACAACCCACAACAGCCCAACAAAAGGAAAACTGGGATAAAAATATCTTGATTTCAGAAGCAATATGCAATGAAACATTTAACAGAGTGGAATTCAACAAACAAATGCTTGCTTTACTAATTGTGCACTTTCATTTTTGCCAGTAGCAGATGCACTTAAACAATCAAATTGTAAGTTCAGACCATTATTATGACATTGGATAATAGCAGATTCAATTGCAACACATGAATTTCTTTGTACATTTGTTTCTTTTTGCTGATTGTCTCAAATTAGGAGTATTGAATAGTTTCAAAGTTTTAAAATAACTGTATTCGGTTTCATTCTCTACGTCTTTATATGAACAAATTTTGATTACCAAACTTCATTGAGTAAATAATTCTCTGTCTAAATAGATAGAGACAGAATCTAATATCAAACTCCAAGCACTCCAGTCTTCATAGAAAATCAATTCAAGATTCTAAATTAGTTTTGATATTAAATATTGAGCTTTTCCATACCCTGGGCTATATTCTAAATCACATTTAACATTCATGATATCCAGGTAAAATATATGAATGTTAGGGAGAAGGAGGGTTGCGTCACTGGGAATTTTTAGTGGAGTTTGGTGAACTGGAAGTAGGTAGAACTGCTGATAATTTGTTTCCAGGAATTTCTAAATAGTTTATCTCTTTTTTATTTGGTTCGTTTGGGTTATTTTTTCATTCTTCATTCTGTTGAATTTTTTATTTATTTTACTTACCAAACAAAATTATTTGGTCTCATCTTAGATTACCTGTCTGAAAACTGGGCTTCTTTCCCACAAAACAATCACATTATTTCCATAGTCTACTTCTACATATAAGGAGAATTAGGCATTTCCATGTTGTGACTCAGTCCATTCTAAGAGAAACCTCTAAAGCAGATGGGTTGAATTGCATTATAAAGTAGCTATCTCTGTGCACCAAAACCAGACAGGAAATAGCTCCTTCCAGTAAACAACTTGTCATTAAAAGTCACTGTCACAGAAATCATGCTCTCTTGCTTTATCTCCTATAACAAAATCAAAAGCTCCACAAATATTTTTGCTAGTATAAAAGATTTTCGCATGTTATGGAAAAAGAACACGAAAGATTCTAGGATATGTTTACACTGCTGTCTAGAGGGCAAGGGAAAATACTTAGTCTGAGCACTGATAACGTAGGTATAGCATTACTGAGTCTAAAACTTCCTTGCTGCTCGGGTAAACCAGCAGCAGTCCGGCTTATATTGGATTCCTTGTTGCTAATAGTTTTCAGTGCTGCATGTGGTTATTTTATTAGTTAGGAATTAATTAACCCTTTTAAACTATGTAACAGAATGGATCATTCTGTCTTGTGGATAGAAATATCATGTGTAATATAAATAGATCTGATAAATATGAGATTTACCAGATTTATCCTGTTACACATGAAGAGTACGAGATAAGTCGAAGTGTGCATGTGCACAAAGAGTAGTGATAGCACTGGGAAAGAGAGGCTAAATGTACCTCTGTGTCAATGGCAAGAATGATTTTATTACTTTACCCTCAAGTTTAGAAATAACAGCCAACTAAGGGAGCTAATTAGCATACAGCCTCAGGTTCCCACCATTGATCAGCGGGCCACTAAGGTGTTTGGTTTTTTTTTTCCTTCTTTCTGATTTTCTCTCTCTCTTATTTTAAAATGAAATTGATTCTCTTCCTCAAGGCCAGAATCCTGTCTGTGACCTGTAAAACATTAATTAAAAAAATGGTCTTCTTTCTTATTGAAGGGCGCATTAGCTGTCTGATTCACCCACATTAGTTCTGTTAATTACAGTAGATATTATGGGCAAGAATATATGTTATATAATACTTGAAAATCAGTGCTGTCAAATTTAAGCTAAGTTTGACTTCCTTCATAATGAGGAAAGATGCTGTTTATCTTTCAACAGGATTCAGGAGAAGTTATATGCATTTTATAGGGTAAGTGGGCACAAAGAAATTGTCGTATTATATATATTCTTATTTGATATGTGAATTGCAATTCTGCATGCACTCAAATACATTCAGGATTGATTGATTTTAAGCAGTAAAGGACTCAGGTGATTGATTGCAGTCTTAGAAGTTATTGTAGAACAAAGTTGGAAAAAAGTTGGGTTTTAACCTCAGCAGACTAGAGAGAGAGAGAGTTAGAGAGAAAACTTAGTTCTAGATAATTAAATTTCAAGCAGCATTTTTTTTCCTAACTTAAATTTTATTTCATTTAAAACAAAAAGGTAAAAAAGAACTCTGGATAAAATTTAAATAATGAGCCTGTTGTCTGGGAAAATGTTAGATTTTTTGCAACTGTTTCTGTACTGAGTAATAAGTGTAGTTTATTTATAGCTTGAACTATTAATAGTCACAGGCAATCAGACTTTAGTGAGGGACCTGATAGTAACTATTCAAAAATATCAACATATTATTACTACAATGGAAATTTAAGAATCAGCAGAGAGATTGGTGTTATTCCAATGATTTTATAAAGGAGAGGAAGATTAACTGTTTAAATTAAGTACATCTAAAGCTCACTGCATTAGGAAATTAAAACATTTTGGCATGAATCGTCAAAGCAGTACAATTTCTATGAAATTTAGTTGCAAGTTATATTTAAGGTGGTTAATTTTTTAAATTATTTTTAGAATCAAGATTTGAAGATTAATCTCTTGACTAGCTATATCTGCAATACAACTGGTCCAATTTTTGTTTATTGGGATAAAGCTGAAGATTTAGTATTTTTTCCTTGTCTTCATCTTATTTTTGTAACATTTACAGTGCTTTTTATTAGCTTATCTATTATTGTAATTATATGACTTCCATTTACAGAGATGAAATGTAGATTCTACCAATGTAGAATTTGAATTGTTTTCTGTTTTCACAAGCAAGTAAGCAACTGCAATTTATGAGAGACCCAGAACACTTAATTAAGGCATATAACTTCTGTCTAATGTTAGGATTTTAGAGACTTAGTCTCCATAAAGCTAATTCACGAGACAGCAGAGAGAAGGTGCCTTTGAATGTCTGCAGACAAGAAAAAAAAAAAATCAAATCTGTCTGCTTTAATGTTGCATCTAAGCTAGATGCTTAAAATTTAGCAGACTAGATCCTTGGGGGGAGGAAATAAAAAGTTTGTTAATAAAGCTGACAGAAACTGTGATGACTTTAACTAGAAGTATAATACAGTATGATACCTGGGAAAATCTTGCTAACCTACACAATTATAAGAAAGTAGGTAAAATATTCAAATGAACTAGGCTTTGAACAAGATCATCCTAAAATAAAAGAGAGAGTCTTAGCATAAATTTCATTGGGTTACGGATCAGACTGCTATTGTGCCTTATTTAGACCTAGCTAAACAAATCCATTCAAGTGTTTGAATTTTAACTAAACATAATTAAATGCATGAAAACTTGGAGTAAAGGTGAAAAAGACCACCCAAAATCAAGCCACTTAGAGCCATTTGAAGTCATTCAAAATGAATAATGTGTTTCAAGCAAATCTGTTGTGCTTTGGACCAGATTCTGACCCAGTATCATTGATCGGCTGCTATATAAAAAGTCAATGTATGTTTCTTTTGACTCATATCAATTGTTCTGCACTTCATTTTTGTTTCGTTACATTGATTGTGGCATTATATCATCAGGTTCCAAGATTTCATAGGTTGCAGTAGGCAGTGTTTCCTGACTGCAGGATAAAGTTAATTTATTAAGGTTGACAAAAAAAAGGTGAAAGCTATAAATCCTCTGTGACTTAATACTTGGACTTTTGTTTTTGTTTTTGTTTTTTAATCCCAGGACTGTAGACTTTCTAAAATTAGTGAACTTCCCATTTTATCCTCCAGCACTGATACTGTAATCCCAATGAGCTTTCATGTTATGAAATCGAATCATAAATTCATATAGTTTTCTTCATATGAATGACAGTTCTTTCTCCAACCAAATACACTCACAAAGACCTACACCAGCCTTGTGCCTACCAAAATTTACTAAAAAAATTGGTCCAAACTTACAAAGGATTTAGGATTTGCTGTACTGCATGTTATAAAACCTGTCTTTTAAACATTTTTCTGCTGACATACCTTTGTCCCTTTTCTTCCTCCTTTTCATAAGTTAGGAATGTTTACTTTGCAATAACCAATAAAGAGATTAAACATGCCTGAAAGGATTATGCGCCCTTGACAACAGGAAATACCAACAAGAAGATTGAAATATCTGAAGTTTAAGGGCCTTCTTCATAACAAGAATATGTGTATCATTAGAGAATGATACACATGGATACTCAGGATTCACAGTCAGGGATACATTGTTCAAGAGAAATACTTATAATCTTTCTTTCAAAAGACAAACATGATGAAAACTTAAATCTCCATGTCAAATTTAGTTGTTCTACAAAAAACTTTAATATAGGTAATTTTTCTTCAACTACTTTTGACAAGGGAAAATCTTGATGACAGCCCCAAAGAAGAACAAAGTGACACACTCATCTCTGATATAGAGTTTTACCTAACGGAAAAATATGTTGCATAGAGAAGGGTTCAAAAAAATGTGATCTTTTTTTCCCAAGCAGACAGTCAAGTGCAAGCTTTTCCAAGCAATATAGAGTATGCATTTTATTCTTATTCATCAGTTCCTACCTGCATTTACATGCACCATGTCTATCTAGCTCACTTTTTAAAACTTACGATGGCTGGGACATTTTTCTAAACTGTTTGAGAATATAGTATTAAATAAGATTTTTGGCAGGTGTATATAAACCCACCAGAAAGAATTTGGATTTATTATAAAGAATTCTATTAGGTGTGAGGTGACTCTGCCACTCAAATTAAATCCCTCTCAGTTTTAGGTTTTAGGAGTTTGTCAGTAGGTAGTACAAACTGTTATTTCAACAAGAAACTTCCAAGTCCTCCTTTTTTTTTCTTTTTTAGGCCCCACTTCCCAAGTTTCTTCTTCTTCATTATTATAACTGGTAAAAAAGACACCACAGCATAAGTATACATTTTACAAAATATTACACCAAAAAGACCCCCAGGTGGTAGGATGATTTATACAAACATTCTGTTTCCTAAATTGCTGCGAATCTGTGAAATATTGTGTTATGTAAAAAACAAGAAGAATTTATAATTCAAATTCAAAATCATGCTAACTATACCTTTTTTAATTTTTAAGCAAGCCATATTACATTTAGCTAAAAGATATGCAGCAGCTAGTGTAGTTTCCTTGGAAACTAATGGACCTGGGAAAAAAAAAAATAGAAAAACAAAAGTACAAAACATTATTTTATATATCAAAGCCTCTGTTTTTTTGTTTATTGGCTAATTTTGTAGGCCACTGAAAATAATCTCAAATAATTTTATCATCAAGAAATACCTACGAGAAAAACTTTCTCAGACATCAATCCTAGTACAAAGATTTAGAAGTGTTTATGGAACCTTTTTACTCTATTGGCATACCTGCTAATGTAAGCACAGAAGTTACATAAATGCCCTTAAACGTAAACATGGAGAAGCGAAAAAGTAGGTACTAAAACCAGCAGACAAACAAACAACCAAATAAAACATAGATGGTAGGAAGAAACCATTTTAATTAGTGTGGTACAAATATTCAGAGAAATAAATGTGTATGGAGATATCCTCAACTACTGCAACTTCTATCTATTGAGATATTTTGCTAGTATGTGGAAATTGTCTGATGCTAGTTTTTCAGTTTGAAAATCAGTTTTGGATAATTTGCTTGAATATTTTAAAAAGCATTTCAAAATTAAACAGTAAATTAAAATTTTCACATATCAAATTCCATTTTCTTTTTCCACGACCTTCAATGCAATTTATCTGAAGTCTTCAGTGGCAGGTTCTCACACCGCACACAGAGTGAGAATGGAACAGACATGAATATTGAGAAGGCAGACACTGTGTCTGCATGGGCAGGTGCAGCGTGACATGAGTTTGCTCTGCCCGCAATCCAATCTGCCAGGGCATATGCTGGCCAAAACCCAGGGGCCATGTGGCAGCATTAGCGCAGCACTGTGCCTCCCGAGAGGAGGGGTTTATTAGCTGAGACAAAATGCTGTGACAGTAGTATTGTGAAGTTTCTGGACTGGCACTGGCATGTATACAACCAGTTCATATGACAAGCAAAGGAAAGGTTGTTTGCCTACACTCATCTATATAAGATGGTAGGGTAGTGTAGGTTAATGGTTGGACTGGATGGTCTTAAAGGTCTTTTCCAACCTAAACGATTCTATGATTCTATGATTCTATGAAATGTGTCTTCTCTCTTGCTCTGTGATATTTTACATCTCATCATATTTGTGCATTGACTGAACTTCTGCGTTTTGGGATTTTTTTCAGGAAGCTTGCTATCTAAATGAGATTAAATTGCAAGGCAAACACATGGAAAATCCAGTATGGAGGTGTTGTTAAGAGCTATCAGTGAGCTGCACAGGTGATCACACAATTTGTTTCTGAACAAACTTTTCTATATGCTTATATATACTCAACAGACTCACAGTTTAAAACTTTCAACAAAGAAAGAAGACGGAAAATAAAAAAGCCAAAACAGCACACTCACTGGTGTTCTCTGTTCAGATTTTCTGACTGCATTTATAACTTCATTTTCAATACAGCATATACATTTCTATACTTTAATTACATGCAGACAGATCCTTTTCTTATCATCTCATCAGGATGATCTCTCAATTTCTTTTGTAGCCTCAGAATGTACGTATGCATGTCATCTGGCTTCTGAAGAGCCCTAGGAAAAAGGCAGACTTTCAGTTTTTTACTAAGTGATTCAGAATTTCATTAGTAAAAGAAAGGTAGAAGATCCTAACAGATAGTAGCAGTTCTAGTCCTCAGGCTAATAATGACTTTTTCTCAGTTTCTATTGTAATGTGGAATCTGTAACCCATATGCAAAGCAGGATGAATATTTGGGACACAATCCTTAGAGCAGGCACATCTCCAGATAATTCTTTGATTGACCTACATGTACTCAGGTGCCTATCCCAGCAAAACATATATAATCCTCATCCTATGACCTCCTTCTGGCTCATTGTATGTGATCTACAAAAACCCTTGTCCTGAAAAGAAACTTTGTGTAATTTTAAGAGATATTGTGAATAACCAGTAATTATTAGCCCTGGGGTTTTTAGCTACATTTAGACCATTCAGACTAAGTTACTCTTTTCTGTTCTTTCTTCATGTTTGCATGGGTTTAGAGTACTTGATTATAATTTATTGACTTTAGAGAAAATAAAATTAAATAAGATAATATAAAATAAAATAAAATACACATTTGTACAAGAAATGCACACTTTCTATAAGAATGTACATTTATTGCAGCATTACATTGGTTACTTTTGTATGTTGTATTTGCCAATTTTTGTACTACAATCACATTACCAATTCCATGGCTAGGATGTTTTGTCTGTGGTGCTGGTGAGGGACTTGTACAGCATGCACAGGCTCAGATTCAAACTCAGTTTTATTCCTATTTTATTAAATACACATAAAGAATTACTAGGCCTGTTGAATGAGCCAAATATTTTCTGCAGTCTTATTTTCCACAGTGCAAGTTTTAATTTGTGAGGACACATGTTAATGTGTGCTAAAAACAATGTACAGGAAGAAGTATCTTTTTTATTTTTATTATTTTTTTTACCACATTCACAGGCACTGGACATTGAATATGCTCCCAAATAAGTTCTTTTTCCATCTACCTTCATGGCTTTTATTAACTCTTTCTGATAAATTATTTAGTTCAGAGTAAACAAACTTATCTACCTGCCCAAAAACTGTTGGTCATCCTCTTGTTTTTGTGTACATGGATAAGTCATCATGTGATTTTTTTCAAGTAAGAACAGAAAGGCATGAATATAAACATATATTAATTGATCATCAATGGACTAAATAAAACAATAAGAGCTAATAAAAATTACCATTGAAATAATTATTTTAAATAATTTTAGACTTTTTATTGATGGATCTGTGTATGAGTGATAAAATGTATTTCTAGAAATAAAACTGTACTTTGGAAGTAAAGCTGTCTATTAAATTAAATTTGCTTTTTGTCCAGAATACAATAAGCAATTTGCCACTGAGGAATAGATACATGTATGCATTTATATAAATACTACTAATATAACAGTTCTGAACTAGACAGGCACACACACACACCAGTGAAAAGGTGTCTGGTAAAACATAATAATAAAATGCAGGTTGAAATCAGCAAAGACAGAGATCTGTATTTAGTAAGCCTAAGTAGCAAACAAGATACACAAATAAGGAGGAAAAAAAAAAAGTATAAATCTTGATTATGATAGAACCAATTCTTCTGTTTAAATAAGAGGCCTTAAAAGTAGAAAGATGAAATGTACATTATGGTAAAAGAATTCTAAAGACAAAAAGAAAAATTTTAACATAAAAAATTATGGAGGATTATGATACTATCCCAGACTTAATTTCTTGAGTTTTGGGAAAACATGATATTGTACTCAAATGTACAACATGTATCCTTTGCCTAGATAGTTTCATGAAAATATAAGTCAATGTTATACTATTATGTAACAACAAATGAAGGATTCCTGTCTGTCCACAAAGCTTCTCTGAAATTAGAGGAAAAATAGTTCATATTAGGCATCTGGATAAACCAAGGAGTTTTTGTTTGCGGGGGACAGGTTTGTTGCTTTTGTTTTGGTTTTGGTTTTGTTTTCCCCACAAAAGACAACCAAAATCTCCTTGGAATAGCAAACAGCCTAAAAATAACAACTTTCACTGAGGAGAAGCAGGTTCACATCAAGAGATATTTCTCTCTCACCATCCTAAAGTCCAAGTGCCTGACAGACTACTGATAAAAAACTTTTACCCAGAACCTAAAGCATACAGGCAAGAGACTGGTTTGTTTACACCAAACAGTTAAATTACCAATTGATTAACTATTGCAGTTGTTCCTAAACATTAATCATAAAACTATCTCTGGGTCTGCAAAGTCAAAGTAGACATACTAAACATAGCACATACCGTCTCTTCAACGAAAACAAAATAAAACCAACCCCACTCCCCAAAAAAATTGCTGAGAAATTTTGCGTGTTGTCATGGTCCAAACTGGGCTGCCCAGGGAGGATCGTGGTGGTTCTGTGATTCCCTTGGGCTAAGTTACGGTGAAACGACAGCAAATGATCGCTTAAACACTTTATTGATGGTAAAAAAAACCCTGAACTTGGAAAGCGTAATGGTAGGCAACCTGAACTAGGAAACCATAACCTAAGGCAACATGGGTTCTAATTCGAATACTTACAAAAGGAAAGGAAAAAGAAGAAAAGGAGAGGGAGGGAGGGAGGGAGAGAGAGAGATATTTTGCCACCCTTGGATGCCGCGATGTTGATGGTAAACATGGCAATCCTCCAACAGTGTGTGCGCATGTGGCAATCCTTCAGTGGTGGGTGCACTGCTCTTGGAATGCAGGGCCTCCAGCTGTGCCAGCTGTGCCGGCACCAAGTAGGGGAGGCAGGTGTGGAGCAGCAGCAGCATAGAGTCCTTGAAGTTGTGTCTTTTATAGGCTAGTCCCTGCCTCTAGTCTCACTCCTTTGAGGACTTAACATGGTTCTTGTTCCAGAATGTTCATCTTCTGCAGAGGTGCCATTGTGAGGGGTGCTCGCAAGGGGTCATTTGGGCGGCAGTGAGCCCCTTCCTCAAATGAGCTCTGTATGACCTCTGGCCATACACAGTGAGTTGCAAAGGACATCAGAAGGCAGAACTGCGCATCCTCCAACACCCTCTCCTGGTGGCTTCTCACAGGCTTCTCACCTGTGGCTCAGTGCTGCTATGCAGACCCCAATTTGTCTCTATGCAAACCTTAACTTGTCTCATCACAATGTTTGAGATATCAACATACATTAACTCTTTCAGTCTTTCACAAGTGTAAACATTTATTTTTAGAAGCAAAGGTTTTGAGATCTACAGGATTAATATTGCAGAGCCTGACAGCTTCAAATTTGTGAAGTGTTAATTTCCTTCAGAGCACTAGATTTCATCACTGATGAGATGAAACCTGATGAATGATCACAACTGATGACACAGGCTGTCATTCTTAGATTTTTCTCAATAGAGTATTTCAGAAATCAAAATAGATATATTTTTAAGCTTCTCAGAGACTTAAAGCATTGAAGAGCTTTTACATCAATAAAAGTTCCACTATACAGATCATGGACACTTCATTATGTTTCATTTACATAGCTATCCTTTATAGTTTATGCTTCTAGGATTGTGTTTTCTTAGATCTATACTTTTAATTCACCATAAGTAAATATTATTTAAATAAATACCATATTTTTACAGGGTGTAATCTTGCCAATTATTGTAGCCATACTCCAGACTTCATGTCAAAGTGTCTTTAATTTTCTTTAACAATGCCTCCAGCTTATCTCTGTAATGCAAATACATCTCATGAAAGAGAATTTCCTGTAGAAGTTTGAAACAATTAAATGATCATAACTATTCACCTGTCAGTTAAGGATGGCTTTTTAACCTTTGCTCTCATAATCATTGGTTGGGTAAAATATCTTTATATAATTTTCTATAGGAAAAAATGTTTCTTTCCTTTTCATTGCCTCAAGGCTGATTTTCTCAGTGTTTCCATTTCAAATTAGGGATTAATCATAGAATCATTTGTCATAGAATGCTTTGGGTTGGAAGGGACCTTTAGAGGTCATCTAGCCCAACCCCCTGCAGTGAGCAGGGACAGCTTTAACCAGATCAGGTTGCTCAGAGCCCCATCCAACCTGACCTTGAATGTTGCCAGGGGTGGGGCCTCTACCACCTCTCTGGGCAACCTATTCCAGTGCTTCACCACCCTCATTGTAAAAAATTTCTTTCTAATGTCTAGTCTAAATCTATTCTTCTTTAGTTTAAATCCATTATTCCTTGTCCTGTCATAACAGGCCTTGCTAAAAAGATTCTCCCCATCTTTCCTGTAGGCCCCCTTTAAGCACTGGAAGGTCGCAATAAGGTCTCCTCGCAGCCTTCTCTTCTCCAGGCTGAACAACCCCAACTCTCTCAGCCTGGCCTCGTAGGAGAGGTGTTCCAGCCCTCGGATCATTTTGGTGGCCCTCTTCTGGACCCGCTCCAGCAGGTCCATGTCCTTCTTGTGCTGAGGGCCCCAGAGCTGGACGCAGTACTCCAGGTGAGGTCTCACCAGAGCAGAGTAAAGGGGCAGAATCACCTCCCTCGACCTGCTGGCCGTGCTTCTTTTGATGCAGCCCAGGATATGGTTGGCTTTCTGGGCTGCAGGTGCACATTGCCGGCTCATGTCCAGCTTTTCATCCACCAGTACCCCCAAGTCCTTCTCCGCAGGGCTGCTCTCAATCCCTTCATCCCCCAGCCTGTATTGATATCGGGGGTTGCCCCGTCCCAGGTGCAGGACCTTGCACTTGGCCTTGTTGAACCTCATGAGGTTCACACTGGCCCACCTCTCCAGCTTGTCCAGGTCCCTCTGGATGACATCTCGTCCTCCTGGCTTGTCAACCACACCACTCAGCTTGGTGTCGTCTGCAAACTTGCTGAGGGTGCACTCGATCCTACTATGTCCTTGATGAAGATGTTAAATAGCACCGGTCCCAGTATGGGCCCCTGAGGGACCCCACTTGTCACTGGTCTCCATGTGGACATTGAGCCATTGACCACGACCCTCTGGATGCGACCATCCAACCAATTCCTTATCCATCGAACAGTCCACCCATCAAACCTATATCTCTCCAATTTAGAGAGAAGGATGTTGTGGGGGACCGTGTTGAAGGCTTTACAGAAATCCAAGTAGATGACACCCATTGCTTTTCCCTTGTCCACTGATGCAGTCACTCCTTCATACAAAGCCACTAGGTTGGTCAGGCAGGACTTGCCCTTGGTGAAGCCGTGCTGGCTGTCTCGAATCACCTCCCTGTCCTCCATGTGCTTGAGCATAGCTTCTAGGAGGATCCTTTCCATGATCTTCCCAGGCACAGAGGTGAGGCTGACAGGTCGATAGTTCCCAGGGTCCTCCTTTCTTCCCTTTTTAAACATGGGCACAATGTTCCCCTTCTTCCAGTCAGCAGGGATTTCACCGGACTGCCATGACTTTTCAAATATCATGGAGAGTGGCTTGGCAACTACATCAGCCAATTCCCTCAGGACTCCGGGATGCATCTCATCAGGTCCCATAGCCTTGTGTACATTGAGGTTCTTTAGGTGGTCTTGAACCTGATCTTCCCTTACAGTAGGAGGGGCTTTACCCCCCTGGTCCCCATCTTTTGGTCCATTGATTCAGGAGGGGTGAGGAGAGAGGTTGCCGGTGAAGAAAACAAAGAAGTTGTTGAGTACCTCAGCCTTCTCCTCATCCGTTGATACAAGTTTGCCTTTCTTGTTCCTCGGGAGGGTATACTTTCTTTAACCTTCTTTTTCTGGTTGACATACCTGTAGAAGCCCTTCTTGTTATTCTTTACGTCCCTTGCGAAATTCAGGTCCATCCTCGCCTTGGCCTTCCTGACCTCCTCCCTACACAACCGGGCCCTTTCCCTGTATTCCCCCCAGGACACCTGTCCCTGCTTCCACTGCCTGTGCAGTTCCCTCTTACTCTTTAGTTTGACCAGCAGGTCTCGATTCAGCCATGCTGGTCTCTTCCCTTCCTTGCCTGATTTCTTACACTTGGGGACTGAGAGGTCTTGTGCTCTATGGAAGGTGTCCTTAAAGATCTGCCAACTCTGTTCCGTTCCCCTGTCCCTGAGGACCGTCTCCCAGGGGGTCCTTCTGACTAACTCCTTGAAGAGCTGGAATTTTGCTTTCCTAAAATTTAGGGTCCTGACTGTACTCCTCGCTTTTCCCATGTCCCTCAGGAGCATGAACTCCACCAACACGTGATCACTGCAGCCCAAGCTGCCTCCAGTCTTGACATCACCAATGAGCTCACTTGCATTGGTGACCATCAGGTCCAGTATCGCGTCCCCTCGGGTAGGGGTGTCTATTACCTGGCTTAAGAAGTTGTCATCTATGCATTCCAGGAATCTCCTGGATTGCCTACAGCTCGCCGTGTTGCTTTTCCAGCAAATGTCGGGGTGGTTGAAGTCCCCCAGCAGGACAAGAGTCTGCAAGCGCGAAGCCTCCCAGAGCTGGAGGAAGAAGGCTTCGTCAGCAGGCTCCCTTTGGTCAGACGGCCTGTAGTAGACACCAGCCACAAGGTTCCCTTTGTTGCCTCTGTCTCTGACTCTTACCCATAAGCTTTCGACCTGCTTGTGTCTGTTCTTCAGGGACAGCTCTTCACACTGTATTGATTTCTTTACGTAGAGGGCAATGCCTCCGCCCCTCCTTCCTCGCCTGTCCCTTCTGAAGAGGCTGTAGCCATCAATAGCCACATTCCAGTCGTGGGATTTGTCCCACCAGGTTTCGGTTATGGCAATCAGGTCATAGCTGTCTAGTAGCACAGCAGCTTCCAGCTCCTCCTGTTTGTTCCCCATGCTGCGTGCGTTTATGTAGAGGCATTTCATCTGGGCTGTTGGCCGTGTCACCTTCTTAGTGGAACATCCCTTGTTTCCCTCGGGGTGTTTCATGAAGGTTTCATAATGTCATATTAATACCACAGCTATATCACACACACCAGAGTGAGGTTTGGATGAAAAAAAAACCGAAATTAATCTTACGAAACTGCTGGGCCATAGTTTGTAGGCTTCCTTATCTCTTTCATGGGCAACTTTATTTGAAATAAATCCTCATATTGGTATGTATGCTTATTGCCTCTTAATTGTTCTTTGGCACCTTTACTGCCTCCTTATTACCCTGCAGTTTTTGAGGAACAATATAAATTACTTAATGAGATGTGCAGCCCAAAGTAAAATTTGCTGGCTATTCCCTGACTCCTACTCCAATGAGCAGTCGTGTTGCTAATGAAGGCTCCCAGAGTTTGAAACACTGGCACACACTCAGAGACGCTGAAGAGGAACCCATTGGAGAAACCATCATCTGTAGCTCAGCTGGGTTTAGGGGAAGGGGAAAGGGAAAGGGAAAGGGAAAGGGAAAGGGAAAGGGAAAGGGAAAGGGAAAGGGAAAGGGAAAGGGAAAGGGAAAGGGAAAGGGAAAGGGAAGGGGGAAGGGAAGGGAAGGGGAAGGGAAGGGGAAGGGAAGGGGGAAGGGAAGGGAAGGGAAGGGAAGGGAAGGGAAGGGAAGGGAAGGGAAGGGAAGGGAAGGGAAGGGAAGGGAAGGGAAGGGAAGGGAAGGGAAGGGAAGGGAAGGGAAGGGAAGGGAAGGGAAGGGAAGGGAAGGGAAGGGAAGGGAAGGGAAGGGAAGGGAAGGGAAGGGAAGGGAAGGGAAGGGAAGGGAAGGGAAGGGAAGGGAAGGGAAGGGAAGGGAAAAAATAATATAATTACACAGCAGCAGTAACCATTGTTCATTTACAGTATTCGCATTTGGCATTGGTATTATCTTCATGTTAGAGGTGAAAGATACCTTGTTGCAGGACCAAGGGATGTTAGGAATATACAGGTTTTAAGACACCTGAATGGTAAGGTGTGAAAACAAGTATATATTTATTCTAAATGGTTAAAACCATTTTAGATTATCTATGCATGCATATATTGTCTGATGTGCATGAAGCAAAGCAGGAAAAATGTTCAAGATCTCATGAATTTTAACTTTCCTTAGTTTATGTATATAGATATGTAAACAAGACATTAGAGTTGAAAATATGGCTTATATAGATTTAAAAGAAAGAGAAGACAAACATTCATTTGTATGTGAAAAATAACCTCTCTTCTATCATATTTGCAAGTCTGTTGTGTTGGTTTTCTAGGATTGTTAGTAGCTGTTTTGTTAATGCAGATATTTATAAAAAGAAAACAAGTAAAACTGTGTATTTTTTTTTCCTGGAAAATGCACATTAAAAAAATGGAAATTTGAACTCTAGATTTATTTGTTAAACTCATGACTGTTTTGATTCATAAAATAAAATGTCCAGCGTGAAGACAGAAACTAAGTAAAATTGTGTGGGGAAAGCAATCAACTAATTTAATTCAATTTATTTTTCTTCTCAGGCATCAGTAGTATAATATTAACTCTATTATTTTTTTTCTCAGTCGTCGGTAGCATATTATTGATTCTATTTTTTTTAATGAATTTTTTGAATCTAAAGAACACATCAAAAAGTGTATCACAAATTCAGTTTCATGAAACAGAAATATATAAATTAGGTAAAAAACGTTAACTGTAAACATCAATCTCAAAACAACTACAAAGTAAAGGACTCTATTATCTTGAAAAAATGTTATAAATCTTTTAAAAAAAGAAATAATTGAAATACCTGTAAATCAGCTTTACTTATCCCCTGTGAGTGAGGACTCTCAGCACCAAAACCAACTGCCAAACACACTGTATTTTTTGATGCAGCTTTATATATGCATTTGTATATTCATCATATTCCTTCTACTCTGTTCTTTTTTTGATTGTCATTGTTGAATTATAGCTGACATTCTGACTGCCACATGTAAAATATACGTTTTCCAAGCATGTAAGTGGAAAACAGATCCACCAAGTGCCAGTGATGATTGCTTTACCTGCAATTGTGACTTACAAGTCCACAATCAGTTTGAGTGGAAAGGATTTTTGGTCCTCCATGACTGGTGCAGGACCAAATAAATTCTTGAGCTACTTCATGTTGACTATTGATACAAAACCAAAACACATAATTTTTCTCCTAAATTCACTCCTTCTGACAATAGTCTAACTTGAATTCTGGAAAATTCTTCATTTATTTATAATTCATGGAATATGCTATTTTGCTTCTCAGACTTCTCTTTCTCCTACAAGACTTATGACTGAAAAATTATAGCTTAGTTAGAAATGATGTATGGATGGAGCAGAAAGCAAAATATGAAGCATGAAATGGAAATGTCAGCTAGAAACTACCAACCACCTCTTAGCATTGCTTGTGTTTAACTAGAAAGAGATATTTAGCAATTAGCATGTCACAGCCTGTCATTTTATTTGTGGCTCCAAAACTGTCCTTTCTGTCTTCACAGTAGAAGTTGCTCATTCTCTTTTATTTTATATGCCATAGCAGTATGGCTACATCACTGCTTAGAACTCTTTTTACATTGGATATAGTTTCTGTCAAATTATTGGCATGCAGATTGGTTTGAAATGATGTGTGATCATTTCAAATTGATTACAAAATATATCACACTAATCTCACTTGAAAAAATGACAGAAATAAGAGTTCAAATCCATGCTAATCATTTTTATGCACATGGCTGTCAGTTTGTGAATATTAAAGGTTTCTGCAAAACACTGTGACTATATACAGAATTTTCCAGAAAACACTTTGTTTAAAAAAAAATTGTAGTTACATATTTCAATTACTTACCAATTTTTTTTCATCATTAAAATATAAATAAGATATGGAATGCCAAAGATAGCATACTTTTCCAATGAGAGAAGAAGCAGCAAATGTTACCAGCAGTTTTCACAGGTATAAAAGCAGTACTTGGATCTATACTTCATCTGACCCAAGAGACAAGTAGAGGGGGAGGAAAGGAGAAAGATGGAAAAGGAAGGGAACACAAGGGAAGGAAATGGGAAGACTTTGAAAGTCCTGTATTTCTGAACAGAATATCTAATATAAATCCTGATGTAACATATGCAGTCAGAATTACCTAGTTTATCACATATTGCTTCAAGTGAAAACTGTAGTTGTTTTTGTGTCAAACATCATGCTAGGAAGTACTGTCATCCCATTCTTAGCATCATTCTTACTACTGTTAAATTATGCACATATGAAGAAGAGTGGTTAATCGCTCTGGGTTTGGGGAGTTCAGGATTCAGATTCTTTTCCAGTCAAACTTTTTACATGACCTTCAGAATTTATTTCAGAAAGAGATACACAGAAAGACTTCAAAGCTTAACTACAACTTTAGACATCTAGGACCAAAATGTAAAACCTCAGTTAGTAACCAATATTGAGGGTACCTGCGTTTTAGTAATAACCTATCTCCCTGGACTGGGTGTTGAGGGTCTAGAGGCAGGACTCCTTAGAATGAAGTTTAGCCATCTAAAGATTAATTCCCTCTGTAGTCAGCAGAGGCCCACAGGTGAGAAGAATTCAAGTTGTGAAGGTGTCTGTTTTGATATCTATTCTAGGATGTCATTTATATTAATTTTGAGATGCATTATTTCTTTTTTACACACTGAAAATGAAGAGAACTTAGGTAACTGGTTGAAAGTAGGATAAATCCAACTTCTGTTGCTCAGATCCATGTAACAGTTACCAAAATATACCCTGATATGTTAATATATATGCACACACACACACTCACAACCCTGAAATATATCAAGAATATATTGAAAATAAAATGCAGCTAAAAAGAAAAAAACAAAAAGATAAAAATGATACTCAATTTTCACTAAATATCCTATAGCTTACATAACAGGTTTATGGAAAAATCTTTTCTCTCCTTGATTGGTCATCAACCTATTTTTCCTCTCTGTTAGAACAGTGCATTACCATTCACTGTGATAGGGCCATCAGGCTGACCAATAAAGCCATTCAGCTCATAGAAGTAATTAAACTTTTTTCATGTTTCTTACTATATTTAGCCAACAGCCTAAGTGTTGTGTGTATTTGCATATTATGAGATTGTGGAAACTCTGTTTGTGTAGTGTTATAGCAAGGTAATCAGTCTTTTCTCATTCATTTGAAAATTCAAGTATTCAAAAATCTAACAAAAACTTACCACAAGAGAGATCTTTATAGCTCTATTGTACCAGGCCAGGAAAAGAGCTCTTAATGCATTCTCTTTCTCCTTTTTCATGCATCCATATTGCCATTTCTATCACCTGGAAATTTTGCTATGAGTGTCCACAGGACATCCTGAATGTCAGCACTCTCAGATCTTAGATGTCCACTATCAAAATCTTCCTATACTGTCAAAAATTTCCTACATGACTTCTTTTTGTCATATATGGCTTTAAGAAAAGGTAAGAGACACAATGGAAGCTGGCAGACAGCACAATGCTGTGCATTAGGTCCACTGTTTCTTTTGCAAATTCACAAAGATTGCCTGAACAGAAATTCGATTATGAGCTGGTGTATATCTGCATGGGCATAACATAAACTCCCAAACAGACATAAGCACAGTATTGACAAACATTATGGACTTAGTTCTTCTCAAAACTCCCTTCAGCTTTCAGGCATATAGACTGCGTTTGTTTTTCTTCATTTATTTTTGAAGGTGGTCATAAATTATTATTATTTGTTTTTTCATTTCCAATGGACTATCACAAATATGAGTTGTAATACCTTACAGCCGTAAGTCAAATATTATATATCATCCACTCGTGGGCATACAGCATCACTGTTGCAAAGCTAAAAGTAGAGTCTAGCTAATGGTTAGGGATACTGGAGGTACACAAACAAATTTTCATGTGTAGTCAGACAGCATTTGATAGTGCTATGATTTTCAAGAGTGCCAGATACTGAATTCATAGCTCAGCTCAAGAGGTTCAATATGAACAGTAGAAAGGATTCTGCTTCTTCAACATCCAGGTCAGCAGTGAAATCCCAGAGCTGAAGGGTATAACAATTATATAATAAAAAGTATGTACATGTTAATATATCATTATTGCAAATAACATAGCATTGTAGCAGAACAATAAAATCATTGAATCACTGGAGGAATCAGTCCGCAAAGTTGTATCAGACAGCAGTGCTTGGAGGCAAGTGGTTATTACTGCACACAGTCTCTCTTGAATTCAGAATTTAGTCACTAATGCTCATTACCTTCCATTTTGGGCTGTATACACCACTTCAAACACCCAGCGGGGAAACTGGCTAAATACAAGATTTAAAAAAAAAAACAAACCAAACCACACTTCAGCTAAATTCAGCATAGATTTTTATTTCTTTTTTCCTAAGACATGAGTAAATTACATCTCTGACAGATAAAACTGTCCTCCTTATGATTTAGAAAGACAATGAAGATAACATAAATATGTATATGGCACAGCACAGGAGGAAAAAAATCCACTATTTAACTGAACTGTAAATATTTCTGCCTTTGCAAGCAACTTGTGCATATACCAGCAAGCAATATACTCTAGTAATTGTGTCAAAGAAAATGAAAATAAATATCCTGCTTTTGCTGACATTTGATCAGATTTAAATAAATTAGTTTTGTACCCACCTAATTACATTTTGCGCACATGCATAGAAAAACTCTTAAACTCAATGGAAAATGCCTTGCCCCCTTTTATTCTTTGGATTATTAACATCCAGCTAAACAAGAGGAAATGCCTGATTTTTGAACTTTCATTACACTTAAACTGTATAAATTATTTCAGGCTTCCCATTAACATAATGTTAGGATAAATAGATATGACTGTGATTTTTCAAGTTGTATATTAGGAATTATATTCTGAAGTGTGAAGAAGATTTCCTGTGAAACAGCAGAAATTATGGTAACTCTTGTAGGCCTGAGATATCACAGTGAGTTAGTATCCTCCTTTGGTGCTAAATATGAACTTGAGAAGAGTAAATTATTGTAGCCAGGTAGAAATATTCTTCTTAGCTGATGGCTTTGCTGTTGTTGACTTAATTCTTTGAAGGCATTTATGCTACTGTTCCCTTTTCATTTCTTTGAGTTCTGTGCTCTCAGAAATGATAAGATCACCTAGTCAGGCTGGAGAGTATATGCTATTTACAAATTAATAATTCTAAATAAATTTATTATTTTATTTTTTCCAGTTAAAATAATATTATTTTTAAATAAATGTTATTTCTTATGTCATGTGTCGCAAATACAGATTTGTGGATCCTGCCAACTACAGCACTTTGTCACAAATATGATTTTTTATACGGCTTTGGTTAGCAGCGATTTAAGATTTATTGATATTTTTTAGGTAGATCACAGTATTAGGTTGAATATTCTTAACAGCACTTAAGCATCAGCCAACTTGAAACAGCAATTTGATGGAATTTGTTACAATGAAGGTAGCGACTTAGTTAAAGATTTGAGAATGGCAAGGTTCTCTCTATTACTTACATGGAAGAAGTACACAAAGGAAAATTCAGCTACACTTGAGTTAGAATGACTCACAGAGGGATCGTGGATGCAGGGGTAAGGGGAACCCTCTGGCTGAGTCATGAGATTCAGAATAGAACCCCCTTGCTTTCTAAACTCATTTCAGAGTCTAGGTGCAGCTAGGTCCAGTCTTAGTCTCAGACTTGGTCAACTGTTTATATGAGTAGGGAATGATCCACAGAGGGCTTGGGGGTGCAGGGGATAAGGGGGACCCTCCTGTTGAGTCACAAGATTCAGAATAGACCCCTTGCTTTCTAAACTCCTTTCCAGAGAGGCATCTAGGTGCAGCTAGGTCCAATCTTAGTCTCAGACTTGGTCAACGGTTTATGTGAATAGGGATAATATATAAGTATATATAGCCAAATTGCACACACACACACCCGCCAAAGCTAACCTGTGGTTAAAATTTCGTTTTTCATGAGTTTCACGAATTACTCACTTTTATGTGCTGGCATTCATTAACGGATAGTTGGTGAACCTCACAAAGTCAGGCCTTTGAGTCCTTGTGAAATTGATGGACAATCCTTCAATCCTCGTGAAATCTACCCTGGGAGGCAACCCAGCTTAGGGGGAGATGCTGAGTCACACAGTCCGCTGCGGTCCCAGAGAGCTCAAAGAGGTGTCCTTCTTGAGTCGCTATTTATAGGATCTCGAGATGATTGGCTTTGGTCAGTATTTTACATTCTGGCCACAATTTGTGCTGAGTTGTTCTGGTACACAACTCAGGCAGCAGATAGCCCAGGTGTGGACAGAGATTGCCTGACACCCAAGCCGTTATGACCAAGATAAGGGCACAATAGGGCTTTTCCTGGAATCTCAGAGTGGCCCAGGGGGCTGCACCACCACAGCAGGGAATCATGGAACTTATATTCATTGTGCATTAAAACATAAGCCTCTTGAGTTTTTTCAAATGAAAGGCAATATCTTATCACAGTACTATAGAAATAAAATCACCGGTACATAAAGTCTAGTGTCACTGTAACAGTGTTTAATTATAATATCTTCATGCAAAAAGTATTACAGTTATGACACAGAAACTGCTTAGTGTTCTTGGTCAGCTACATTCTGTTAATATTTCAAGTGGTGCACATGTACCACTTTTAGAGCCATTATACTTCATAAAATTATCATAAACTCCACAAAAGCAGAAGCCAAGTTTTTGTTTTGAAAACAGAACAGAATATACTCAACAATCATAGATAAAGTATAGTTACTTGCTTCAGGAACTCCTGACATGGCTGTTCTGTTATTTTTCTTTGTTAAAAAAGGTGGAAAAATATACTTGTCAACTGTGATATGAAATCAATAATGTTATTGAAATAAATACCAGAAGAGAAACTGTCAGCAAACAGATAAAATAAGGAAAACATTGTAGGAATCTTCCCACCGGTTAATAACTTTGAGCGTAAATACATCTGAAAGATAGCCTTACGTTTGTCAGGTTTCAGATCCTACCTGGTTCTTCTGGATATAGATTTATATCAATAATCCAAAAGTAGGATTTATATGGAGGTATACTGTGCCTTGTCCACAAACTGCTTTATACAATCTAGATTAAATTTGTATAGTCCAGTGTATGAAATACTTCACTATGACTAGTCAAGCAAAAGAATTAGCAGATTTTTGTTTGTATTAAAGTATGTAAAAAAAGTAATTTATGCTTTACCATTTAGCTTAGAGCACTTGTCCATGATCTATTCAAAAAGGTCATTCTGGACTCATCTAGCTCACAAGAAAGCACTCTAACCTCTGGAGTCCAGGAAGGAGAGGAGGAAGGAGAAGCAGCTCATTCCACCCAACTGCTATACAGATGATCAAAGAATGGAGACTGAATAAAATTAATGGAGACTGAATAAAATTGAGAAACATGATTTTCTATCTTAGTGGCCATCAATTTACAGAAAAGAATTTCAGACTTCTATGACTCCTTGTTCATTCTAATTTTGGCAGAAAACAAACAAAAAAATGTAATTTTTGCAGTTAGGCATTTTAATTCATCTGAAATGTTATATTATGAATTTATTCCTCCACACCAGCTGCAGCCTTAAGTAACATAAATGTTACTAAAAAGTTCTCTATTCTTATATTAAACATGCAGGGCCAAGACCAGTGTTGCAACAGAAGGTAGTATCTTGGAACACTGGATCAGATGCACAGATTTTAAAACTGAGTGCTAAATTGTTTGAAATCATGGTAATTTGGATTTGTGCATGACACTACTTCAACTGACTTCATGTATAATCCCAAACCTTGCAAAATCAATAGTTTTTCAGCTGAGTTCAAAGGCATTAGGGTTTCATCTTGGAATTCATAGAGTATGAGGTGTTATAGCCCCAAGCAAAGAAATATTACTAAGAAATATTAATAGTGTGATTATATATAAAATACCATGTCATGTTAACATACTTAAAACATAGTGAATAAAGTAATGCTGTTACTTCACCCACGTTGTAAGTTAACTAATAAGGAACCGGAGCACTTTATCTGGATCAGGGAAGTCACCCGAAAACTGAAAAGCTCAGTACAGCCTTCAGATTATTATCCATTCCTACTCTTTCACATGGGTACCAACAATGTTGCAACAAGAAGTCCAAGGTCAGTCAAAAGAGATTTCATGTCCCTGGGAAGAATGCAAAAGGAATCAGGAGCACAGGTAGTGTATTCCTCAATCCTCCCAGTAACGGGGAGAGACCTTGGAAGAAACAGGCAGGCCCAAGGACGTCAACACCTGGCCCCAAGACTGGTGCCTCCACCAGAATTCAGGGTTTTATAATCACGGAAGGGTCTTCAAGACACAAGGTATGCTGGGACCTGACAGGATCTACCTGTCCCAATCTAGGGGAAATACTTCTTTGCTTGTAAGCTGGCAGGACTGATTGAGAAGGCTTTAAACTAGCCAAGGGTTAGCATGGCACTGCCTGAGGGTGGCAATGCCAATGGGAGCATTCATGCTGCTCCAGGGAGCACAGAGGGCTCAGGAGCATATCTGAAATGCTTGTACACCAATGCAGAGAGTATGAAAAATGAATAGGATGAAACGGAAGCACTGCTTAGCTCCCAGAGCTATGATATCACTAGTATTAGTGAGACTTGGTGGAATGACTCCCATGATTGGAGTGCTGGGATGGAGGGCTACAGGCTGTTCAGGAGGGGTAGGCAGAGCAGGCGAGGTGGAGGAGTTGTACTATATGTAAGGGAGAGGTTTGACTGTACAGCCCTTACAGTAAGTGATGATGTGGTTGAGAGCCCCTGGGTGAGGATTAGGGGGACAGAGAACAAAGCACATGGCGTTGTGTGTGTTTACTATCAATCACCCAGCCAGGATGTAAGCACTCTATAGGCAATTAGGAGAAATCTCCGTCCTTGTCCTTATGGGAGATTTCATCTGCCCAGACATCAACTGGGTGCATCATACTGCTGTGACAAACAGGTCTTGGAAATTTCTGAAGTGTGTTGAAGATGATTTCTAGTCACAAGGACTCAGTGACCCAACTAGGAAAGGTGTCCCCCTAGACTTGTTCCTTGTGAATAGAGGACTTGTGGGAAATGTGATGATAGGTGGCTGTCTTGGCCACAGTGATCATGAAATGGTTGAGTTTAAAATTTTTGGTGTAATGAGAAAAAAGGTCAGCAGAGTTGCTACTCTGGATTTCAGGAGAGCAAATTTTAAGCTATTCAGGGAGCTACTTAGCTGTTTCCCCTGGGAATCTGCTTTTGTGGGCTTAGGAGTCCACCAGTTGCTGGTCAGTTTTTAAGAATGACATTTTAAAAGCACAGGAGCAGGCAATTGCACTGTGTCAGATGTCAAGCCAGTGGGGCAGTAAGACCAGCTTGGCTGAACAGGGAACTCCTTATGGAGCTCAAGAGCAAAAAGAAATTGTATGATTTCTGGAAGCAAGGTCAGGCTTCACAGGAAGATTACAGAGCAGTGGTTTACATGTGTAGAGAGAAAACACAAAAGGCCAAAGCTCAATTAGAGTTGAAACTGGACAGTATTGTGTCAGACAACAAAGAAATACCTTTTAAAGTATGCAAATAACAAGAGGATGTCCACTGAAAATATTGGACTGATACTTCATGAAGATGGTCACCTGACAGATGGGGATGAACAAAGGTGGAGGTATTTAATGCATTTTTTGCCTCAGTCTTTAATATTAATTATAGACCCTGGGCTGCCCAGTCCGGTGAGTCAAAAGACCATGGCTGCAGGAGCAGTGGCTTTCCATTTGTGGACACTGAAATTGTAAGGGAGCAGTTGTATCAGCTGAATGTTCACAAGTCCATGGGGCCTGATGGGATACATCCCAGAGTCCTGAAGGAGTTTGCGGATGTTACAGCAGGACCCCTCTCAATCATCTGCCAAAGGTCTTGGGAGTCTGGGGAGATCCCTGCTGACTGGAAGCTAGCCAGCATTATTCCAGTTTATCAGAAGGGCATGAAGGAAGACCCAGGAAATGACAGACCTCCTAGTCTAACCTCAGTTTCTGTAAAAGTTATGGAGAAGATCATCCTGGGGGCTATTGAAAGGCATTTCAAGGACAGTGCAATCATCAGGCATAATCAATTCATGAAGGGAAAGCCCTGTCAAACAAATTTGATATCCTTCTATGATAAGGTCACCTGCCTAGTGGATGATGGGAAGGTGGTGGATGTAGTTGTTCTGGATTTTTAGTAAGGCTTTTGATACTGTCCCTTACAGTAGCCTTCTGGACAAGGTCTCCAGCTGTGGAGTGAGCAGGTACATGGTGCACTGGGTGAAGAACTGGGTGAATGGTAGGGCTCAAAGGGTTGTAGTGGATGGGGCTACATCTGGCTGGAGACCAGTCACCATTGGTGTTCTTCAGGGCTCAATCCTAGGGCCAGTTCTGTTCAACATTTTTACCAATGATCTGGATGCAGGAGTTGAATGCACCATTAACAAGTTTGTTGATGATACCAAACTGGGAGGTGCTGTTGACTCTCTTGAGGGACAGGAGGCCTTGCAGAGGTATCTGGATAGACTGGAGCATTGAGCAATCATCAATAGCATGAAATTTAACAAGAATAACTGCTGGATTCTGCACCTGGGATGGAGTAATGCCAGGCACAAGTATAAATTAGGAGAGCAGTGGCTGGAGAGCAGCCCTGCAGAAAGGGATCTGGGGGTGCTTGTTGACAGCAGGCTCAATATGAGTCAGCAGTGTGCCCTGGCAGCCAAGAGGGCAAACCACATCCTGGGGTGCATCAAACACAGTATAACCAGCCAGTCAAAAGAGGTCATTATCTGGATGTATTCAGCATTGGTGTGGCCCCAGCTTGAGTACTGAGTGCAGTTCTGAGCCCCACAAGTTAAGAAGGATGTGAAGATACTCGAATGCATCCAGAGGAGGACAGCAAAGCTGGTGAAATGGCCAGAAGAAATGTCCTGTGAGGAGCAGTTAAGGACTATGGGTTTGTCTACTTTGGAGAAAAGGAGGCTGAGAGGGACCTCATTGCTCTCTACAGCTTCCTGAGGAGGAGAATTGGAGACAGAGCTGCTGATGTCTTCTCCCTGGGATCTAGTGATAGGATGTGTGAGAACGGCTCAAAGCTGCATCAGAGGAGGTTCTGACTTGACATTAGGAAGCATTTCTTTATCAATAGGGTGGTCAAACACTGGAACAAGCTTCCTAGAGAGGTGGTCGGTGACCCAAACCTGTCAGTGTCTAAGAGGCATTTGGACAATGCCCTGAATAACCTGCTTTAACTTTTGGTCAGCCCTGACGTGATCAGGCAGTTGGACTAGATGATCATTGTAGATCCCTTCCAGCTGAACTAAACTGAACTAAACTAAACTATACTATTCTGTTCTGTGCTATTCTATTCTATTCTGTTCTGTTCTGTTCTCATTTTATAGTATCCTGAAAGCTCCCTCCTGTCTTATGCTGTGAGGCTGTGATCTATATTAACAAAGTACCCATAGGGCAGGCTCTCAGGAAGTGAGGCTAGCTAGCACAACACTGTCAATGCTTATGCCAGTAAATTATTTTTGTTTTCAAATCAGGGTGACAGTACATAATCTACTTGTTGAGAACAACTTTTGGGATGGTCTAATTCCCAAATGTGCCTGCGAGTTGCCTGTTTAGCATCCTTCCCATCCTTGGTACCGATATTGTAAAAATAGATAATTATGAATAAGTTGTTAGTGACATGAGAAAAACATTGTCAAATGTAGCACCTGCAAGTAGCTAAACATCTGGATAGTTAGTCTTTTATAATTAAACAGCTTTTTAATTTACTTTCTATTTGTTTTTAACTGCACAGAACATGTACATTAAAGCAGTCCCATTTTACTGATTCACATATCTTTTATAAAATTTCATACAGTCTTTAATTTCTTAATTTCTGCTTGCTTCTGTTTCCAAATGAAGAAACATTCTGTCTCTCTGACTCTTTTGGCTGAAATAATTTTACTTTTGTTGTGCATATCAGAGGTCTGCATTATTAATTAAAATAATCATTAATAATTTAACTCATATGTTACAGGGAAAAAGCTGCTCAATTCACTTGGCTTGAAAGAAATCAGGATAGAAATGGTTTATTGATTTATTAACAACATGTAATTAACAAGCAGTCAATGAACTACACATTCAGGACTAATATCCTAAAAACCTTTCTACAACCCATTGCAGGAATTTCTAATCCCTCCCCCATAATCACACAGCAACCCCTGCCTCTCGCCTGGGTAGGTGTGGGTGCTATAACTTTTTGTGCATCCCTGATGATCCTTACACCTCACTAATGCACTCGCCAGTGGGAGAGCAGCCCATGATGCCACACACATACACCTGAGGTGCGGGTTCCCATGTGTCACGCCACTAGCTGGAGTGCAGCTGCTCATGGCAGCTTACAGTAAGGCTGCTGTGCCCAACCTGGGCAGGGGTTGAAGTGCCACGTGGTGGCTTCTGGTAGTGTCAAACCATTTTTGACTGCTGCTCAGGCACACTCTTCTCACTCCAAAAGCTGTCCCCACCACACAAATTGTCATGTTTCTCTCATACTTCCTTTCAAGCTGACTCCCTCTTTTCTCACAAGTCTCCTGGTAAACTCTTGGTTACTGCTTAATGCAGCTGATAGACATCTTAAGAAAAGTTCATTATGGTAAATTTCCCTGCAGTATTATCAATTTTGGGACAAAAAAAAAAAACCTCTCAGGCAGCTCTAGTTATTTCCCCTCATATAGTTGAGCTTTTCTGGAGTGAGAAGCAAGAACTGTTCAAAGTTAGTTCTTGGTAGTAAAGATGGCATTTGATATTCTAAAAATACAGGGAAGTTTTAAAACACAAAGGCCTTTTTTGTTTTTCAAACTACACAGGATATGATTCTGAGCAGTCTTGCCCTTTGTAGTAACTAATACTTCTAGGTCTAGAGATCAAGATGTATTTCATCTAACTTTATACATCTATGCTATAAACGTATGAACCTGAGCTAGATTTCCTACACTCCCTGATCAAAAAGACCACTTTCGGGGTGTGATTCTTCTGACCTATTGTGGTGGGTTGACCCTGGATGGATGTCAAGTGCCCACCAAAGCTGGTCTATCACTCCCCTTCTCAACTAGATTAGGGAGAGAAAATAGAATTAAAAAGCTTGTGGGTCAAGATAAAGGCCAGGGAGATCACTCAGCAATTACTGTCACGGGCAAAACAGACTCCACTTGGGGAAAATCAGTTTAATTTATTACCAGTCAAAGCTGAGTAGGGTAATGAGAAATAAACCCAAATCTTTAAAACACCTTCCCTCCACCCCTCCCTTCTTCCCACGATCAACTTCACTCCTGACTTTCTCTACCTCCTCCTCCTGAGTAGCACAGGGGGACAGGGAATGGGGGTTGCGATCAGTTCATCACACGTCGTCTCTGCCCCTCCTTCCTCCTCAGGGGAGGACTCCTCACACTCTTCCCCTGCTCCAGCATGGGGTCCTTCCCATGGCAGACAGTCCTCCACAAAATTCTCTAACATGGGCCATTCCCATGGGCTACAGTTCTTCATGAACTGCTCCAGCATGGGTCCCTCCCACGGGGTGCAGTCCTTCAGGAGCAGACTGCTCCAGCATGGGTCCCCCATGGTGTCACAAGTCCTGCCAGAAAACCTGCTCCAGCATGGGCTCCTCTCTCTCCATGGGTCCACAGGTCCTGCCAGGAGCCTGATCCAGTGTGGGATTCTCACAAGGTCACAGCCTCCTTTGGGCACATCTGCCTGCTCCAGTGTGTGGTCCTCCATGGACTACAGGTGGCTATCTGTTCCACCGTGGACCTCCATGGGCTGCAGGGGCACAGCCTGCCTCACCATGATCTTCGCTGTGGGCTGCAGAGGAATCTCTGCTCTGGTGCCTGGAGCACCTCCTCCCCCTCCTTCTTCACTGACCTTGGTGCCTGCATAGTCATTCCTCTCACATATTCTCACTCCTTGCTCCAGCTGCAGTTTGTGTCCCAGTGATTTTTTTTCCCCTACTCAAATATGTTGTCACAGAGGCATTACCATCATTGCTGCTTGGCTCAGCCTTGGCCAGCGGCAGGTCCATCTTGCAGCCACTGGGATTGGCTCTATCGGACTTAGGGGAAGCTTCCAGCAGCTTCTCACAGAAGCCACCTCTGTAGGCCCCTCACTACCAAAACCTTGCCATGCAAACCCAATATATCTATTTTAGATGCCTTCTTTAAGATAAGATTAATCCAACTCTAGCAGTGTCTGTTTCACTTTACTAAGTGCAGATCGATCCTCTGCAGTTGAGTGGCTCTGACACAGATGTCTGAACAGAAGATTTCTTTAACTTTTTTTGATCTTATCCTGGATATCCCTGAAAAGTCCCTACTCCCAGCTAAACTAACCTCCACAAAAAAGATGCAAACATGAATATAGTCTATTTAAACAACTATTTAATTTATTTAGACAGCTAACCTAGTTTGGTAGTAAGGGAAGCAAGTGGTTCTGAAAACTACAAGAAGCAAGAGGGAATGGAAAATGAAATCAGGTCTGCATAGCACGTAAGACTTTTTATAAAGAGTGACTGATGAGGGAGGGGAGGAGAGAAGAAAATATTATAAAGAAATTTCCAGCTTGACCTCACCAAAGATCAGTACTAGGACTCCCCTAGAGGAACACACAGATCTGGTCAAATGTCACTCAGCCATAGCTTTCCTTCTTCCTAGTAAATATGGGGTGATCTGGTGTACCCTGTTCTTGTTGCTAATAAAGACATTGTTTCTGTAAGGGTTCCCTTGTCTACCTCTTCAAAGGCCCAACTAGTGAGTAAACTGAAAGTATTCCCTCAGTTAGCTGGCCATGTCACTGAGTGGGAACTGACATCAGTTGGCATGCAACCATATGATTCAGTTGTCTAAATATAGACATTTATGGGCACCTTGATCTTTTCTAGTTGCCCAAACATAGGTGTTTAGTGCTATTTGAGATATCCTATGGTATCAATGACATCTAGATAGGGTTATGTATTATTAAAATAGCATATAGAACATATGGGAGACCCATGTGCTTCAGAAGTAAAGTTTGAGGACAGGTGAGAAATGCTGACATCTCTAAATGACTCTAATAACCTCTATTTTGGCAGCTATATTGTCCCTTAAGTGCTTATTTCTGCTTATTGATTGTTAGGGGATTCTGATTGATTAGCACTACTTTTGGTCAAACAAATCGCACCAACATAATTTTGTCTGTAGTGTTAAATTTTTGCGCTTTAAAAGGACAAGACTTTGAAGTTTCAAATCTCTTCTAAATACCCAGCATGAGTGGGAGCACTGCTTGTTGCACAATAAGTAGAGGTGGTGAGAGATTTATAAAAACATGTTGTTTCTGGTTTGATGAAAAAATCTCTGTCATTCTGTAAATATAGTAAAAAAGTGTTCATATTTGCAGAGTTTTTCTCCTTGGTATGGCTATTCTAAATTTTCATTTAAAGATGCAAAGTTGTTTGGGTAGTAGGACCAAATTTCCATCCTACATCTGAAAGATACCTTACATTTATCACCTATTCTGCCCTGGCAAAACAAAGGCATGATCCAAAGTTTGAGTAACACTGGCTACATTTGTGCTTCTGAGAGTGATCCCTTTTCCACAGTCCAAGTGGTGCAGAGATGCTAATCTCCACACTGCTTATAGTCCCCATGAACTATAGAATGACCATATCCCTATGACACAGAAATTAAAGTGAGTTCTCCAGTATCCTAAAAAAATAAATCCTTATTTTATGTGAGGCTATTGCTGTTGTTTCTGCATGTGCTGGTGGAAGGAACGAGTCCTTATACAGCCCTGCCTATACTGTATACTTGAAGTAAACTGTTCCCAGAAGCACAGCAACATTTTATTGTGGGAGAAAACCAGTCAGTTCACTACAAGGAACAGCCTAGAACTAATATTTATGAAATGTGCTTGATCAGGAAAGCACGATCCAGAAGTTAACGGGAAAGATGAGACCATGGTACTCAACACCTTCACACACTCACATCCTGCTCACTCCAGCCCATCCCCTCAAAAAAAAAAAAAAAAGTATCTTACAATTTTATCTCCTATCATAGAAGAAAACCTAGGACCAATGGGCACATGGTATGATCACAGACAATCTTCTTCAGGGAAGCCTATATTTGAACAGAGTGGAGAAAAACCAGCACTGAGCTTCATGTTCATGTGCTTTTTTTTATTATTACTATTAAGCAGTATCATCACAACCATTCTGCTAATACATAATTCTGGAAAACAACCAAGAACATGCCAGGACCTTTGCTGGAGCTTAGCTGCCTTTATTCAAGGCCAGCTCATATCATGTAGCTGTGTAGCCCTGGATAAGACAAGAAAAGAGCTGTGTGAGAAAGAGGTATGAGAAGTCTCATCATTGGCCCCCCTCTTTTCGATGCTTTTTTTAAGGTTAGGCTCTCACTCTTGGTCCTTACTGGAGCTTTGCCACCATGCCAGTGCTTGGCCTTGTATCTCACTGACTTAGATCCTTACAGGGATCCTTACACATACCTTGGACCTGGTACAGATTGGCCTGACAACCTGTTGTCACCTGTTGGGTGACCCTGGTTACCAGCACCGGACTTGCTCTGTTCTTCTTGTTCAGGTGCTGTGGATCTGTGTCTGTGTCACTGAGGCCACTGCCCTGCCTGTCACCTTTGGCTCCTGGCTCTCCATCCCTTCTGGAGCCCACCCACTGTTGCTCCCTGACAGTCTGGCACAAAAGGATTTGCAAATTTGAAGGTTGCACAGTGAAGACACACATCAAAACCAGTGTTTATTAGAACATCTTTTACCAATTAGGCTGTTATTAAGTTTATCAAGCTGCTATTATTTATAGCAATAACTATTAACACAGTACATCCAACTACTTCACACATTCACACACACACTCACTCATAGTAACGTGTCTGCAGCATCAGTTCAGAGACCAACCCCAGCAGTTTACTCAGGTGCCAAGGGTCACGCTGATGTGCCACTGTTTTCTTGATAAGTGGTTGGAAAGTCCCTCTATGGGTCTTATGTTTTATCAGGCATGTATATATGAACCTGTAGTCTCTGTCTACGTATAGCACCTACTGCCTCTTGGATATGGTCAGAGCTACGGAAGGTTTTGTTGATGTGAATGTATGCTGGTGGCCTTGGACACATTCAGCTGCTTATTGGCATTCTGACTTTGTCAGTTCTCGCAGTTTCAAAAGGACTGCCAGTTTCTGGAGCTAATCAGTTCCTGGGAGACTTTCAAACATTACCACTCAACACATATTTTTCTCTCTTCAGCCCACTCTTTTTTTGGTAACTGTTTCTCCATCAATACCCATAAGCACACATAAGCACAGCCATAAACACCTTCAAACACAGAAAATGAGCAGATTTTCATCTAATGTACCTAGCTAACAAAAGGTTTCTCTGGTACATGGACAAGTGATTGCAATGCCTGTGCAACAGACATCCAACAATATGAAAAAAAATAGTAAATGGAAACAAAAGCTAAACACCTTTATCTTGGACATGTCTCATGATAAAGAAATCATCACTCTATCTAACATACTGCAAATTTTTTGAGGCACTGGAATTAAAAGGGCATATTATTCTTATAAAGCTAGAAAGGTCAGAGAGAAACCTGCTGTTTGAATGCTACCCTGACAAATACAATCTCCTCAGGGCAAGAATTTAACTTTCGGAAAATACTTGCATTCTTTTATTTGTAAAATCATCATTCTTTGTACAGTGTGTTTGTGGTCCATCCCTTTCATCTCACTGTTGATTGACCTTTTTTGCTAAGCTGCTCTGTTACTCCCCATTTCCTGCCCAGCCATGAGAAATAATAGATTAGACAAAGCTTTCCATGTAGGAACTTGAATATTACTTTTATTCACAAGTTTGTTGTCATGCTTAGCTGAGCTACTGTTTTGACTTCATTAACACTGAATGTAAATGGATATATGATACCTTAAAGAATAAATGAACAAGTTTCTTCTTGTGAGATGTTAAACTGTATCATTATCTTTTAAAAGTGTCTACATTACTTAAGACACGCTCTTCTTTGGAACATTTATAGAAGTAAAATTTGTTGAAGAAGGAGTATCTGCAGGATCTGAATCAAAATGAAATCAGCCCCTTCCAAAGATGATTAAGCAGACTGGACAAATGTCTCCCCACCCCCAAAGAAGAAAGGGTCTGGGGTTTTTTTTTGTTATTATCATTCTTCCTTTTAATGCTCATGTTATTACCATTCTCTTTTCTTGTACCATGAGAAAGAGGACCACATGTGTAAGGTAAGAGCAGTGTCCTACATACTTCAGAAACATTATTTTCTTCATATTATCTAATAGCAAATTCACTGTTTAACCACAAATATAACATGCAGAAAATAGAGCTACTGTTAATAATCCTATTCCATGAATATCAGTTTCTTACTTCTTCTCCTTGATTATTTCCATACAGTCAGCCCCCATCTATTACTTTGCAACAGCCACAAATAATACTTTTATTACAAGTTTCCTGATAGACACAGTTAAGCATTTTCCATACTGTTTTTCATCCCAGATAATTTGATCACTGTAGGGCATGTCTAAGTTGTGCATAAATTTACAGGCTTTGAACAAGGAAATTTACATGACAGAAAGCAATTCTGCCTTAAAAAACTATTAAGAAGAAAAAAGACACAGTAACAAAACATTCCTACATTGTTTATTAAAGGACAGTGAAGCAAGTTGAAAAAGAAACCATTTATGCACTTTGGTGTACATTCCTTCCTCAGATACGTTCGGTCACACTGAAGTGAAACTGAATCAGTGCCCACTGCTTATTCAGTTTTGTGTGTCAGGTAGGACATAGCAGGGGGTGAAATGAATTCATCTTTCTGTCTTCAAGTGAACTAAAAGCAATTTTAGTCTTCCCATGTGGTCACTTGAGGTGCTTGTCATGTTCAAGCTAATGATATCAGGCACCCTCAGGTTGTTTAAGTATTCATGAAGTAATTAAATTCTCATTAACATATAAATAAAAGAAAACTGAAAACAAGTTTAGGAGGCACCTAGCATCTGTTCTAATGCTTTTAAGTATTAAAATGTGCCACATACAGAAGGAAAAGTGCATTCTGTTCAGGGAAGTATTTTGCATAGATTATTTATAGAAACTGTAATTAAACTGATTTGGCATATTAAGTAAAGTTAACAGCAAAGCATTATTTAGGTAGTTCATGTGCCTCTGCCACCTAAATAAGGAATTAAAAAAAGGAAAGGGATAAGTAAAATTAATTTTTGTTTGTTCTGAGATCCAGATAAAATGACAAGAACAATCGAAAAATTACTCCTTTAGAATTAGAGAAATGCAGAATCTCATACTGCAGGCATACTTCCAGCTTCTCATTCAAAATACATTGATTTTTTGAATAATAAAATGTTACTGACAGTTAAAAAAAACCCCAACGATTATATACAATGACTCGTAAGTTAACCATTATGTGTCTTTAAATTGAGTTTAATGCACAATTCTATCATAAAACTTCAGACTTCAGACACAACCTTACACTCTAAAATGAATTTGTCCTTCTAACAATTTACTCCTTTACATATGGGGGTCTTTTTTTCTAAAAAATATTAGAACAAATATATTTTACATATGAGCAGCATGTGTGACTGCTGTTCCATGCCACTGCAGTTTTCTGTATGACAGAAATAGCCAGATAAACTTTAATAATCTCAAACCATAGTTTGAGATTGATAGGCTGGAAAATGGCAAAGGAGATAGAAGCATCTTTAACAGAAGAATCTTCAGAATAAGTTAAAATAACCATTTCATCAAACAGAGGCAGCTGTGGAAGAATGCATTTCTGAGAAGTAAATCTTTCAAATATATCTTTCAGGTGCAATATACAGAATCAATTGTGTTCTTTTCTCTTTGTAACAATCTCTGTCTTGTATTTTTGTAACATATATTAAAATTTATTCTGTAGTGTTATTAATTCATTGTGCTCTTATTGACATAGTAAAAAAGTACATAAGATATATGCTTGTATTGCCCTTACTCTTAATAGAGTGGAAAGTATAACCTGAGAAATTTAACATTTTTTACTGTTTATTTTATACCATTCATTTCAAAAAACAGTATTTCAAGACTTATTCAAATTCTGCATGCCTGCTATAGTTTCTTCGTGCTGTGATGTCTACTGAGGGAAAGGTATGCCAATTACTCAATGTGTTTGGTGCATGCTGAAAAGGATGTATTGCGAAAAAGGGCACATAAACCTACCTGAAAGAAAAAGATAAACCTATTTTCCCTGTTTTTAATGGTGGCAGACAAAAGACAAGTAATTTAAAAATAGCTGCAGTCAGTTAGCATTATACACATAAGCAGCTATTATTCTTTTATGAAGAGTGCTATTCACCACTAGTAACAACAGTTATAAGCAACAAGTGAAAGTATTCTTCCCTTTATTTGGTTCAAAACCTGTTGGTCAGCTCATATCAGTACCAGACAACTGTTATGATTAGCAGAGAATAATATCTTCTTAGGCATTATAACTGTGATAAGAAAATGTGCTAATGTGCTAATACAATAATAGAATCATAGAATCATAGAATCGTTTAGGTTGGAAAAGACCTTTAAGATCATCCAGTCCAACCATTAACCTACACTACCAAGTCTACTCTAAGCCAATCAAGGGTAGACTAGACTAAACCATGTCCCAAAGTGCCACATCTACCCATTTTTTGAACACATTTTTTATAATAAAAAAATATATACTCCTATTTGTCCAAAACCCATACTGCAACGAAGACACTAACTGAAGCCTGGAAAATTGCAATCTTATACTGGTAAAAACTCATGAAAGATTAATTTGGTGACTTGTGAAACAGGAACTAAGACTCAGTTCCTACTTGCTTACAGGACAAGAAAATTAAACAAGGCTTGCTGCAGAGAATGTCTACCCCAGAGCAATTATCTGTGCTTATCTAGGTATCTCTACTGATCTTAGATTATCTCACAAAACACATTAGAGAAGTACTGCCTAAACAAACTCTAATCTTTTTAGGAACCTGAAGATGGGGAGCAAACCGATCAAGTCTGTATGAATATAAAGCACCAATATTGGTATAACCTGTTTTATGTGGGGATGGGTAGTGACTTTGCTGTTGCATGTAGTACTGGTTCTAAATTACAGCTTATATTTTATTAATATCAGTCAAAACTATTTTAGCAATCTTTATAGGTTTTCATTCAAAACGAAGGAGTGGCGGTTCCAAGGTTGAGTTCTGATGGAGAAAAGATGGCAGCTTCAATACTTGTTGACCACATTAGGTATGTTTCATAAAAATGCTACCATTATCATTAAATAAAGACATATTGGTATATATATAAAACATGGTTTAGCCATATTGCTGTCTGAAAACAAAGCAGAGTCTAGAGAATTTACAACTCTCTATGGCAAAAAATGTTCTCAGTTGAGTTTGCTATTAAAGACTCATCTGTCTCTAGTGCATCTTCCACCGCCAGACACAGTTACATTGAACTTTACACTGACCAAAAGAGAAGTCATCAAAGGGAAGTAGATCAAACTGATTATTGAATTGTACATGTACTTTGCTAAATAAAAAAAAAAAAAGCCAGACCTCATAGACTCAATTGACCAGCTATACTGTGCTTGTAACCTCACACCCTGGGTGTGTTTCAGACAACTCCAGATTTCTCTGAAGTAGGTGATTTCCAGAGTGAAGTAGCTTTATGCACGTGAATGAAACTAATCCACACCACATGTCTTCAAGGTCATGACTTAATATTTTTTGTTGCTAAAATTATACAACTGTTTCATTCTTAAATGGAACAAGGTGTGGCAGGGTATACAAATCTTTCAGCATTTCTCCATGAGAAGCATGTTTGGACCAATTTTAAGGACAATATGTTCACATAAACCATAGTCTTTATTTTTTCAAGCAGAAAACATACAGATATCGAATGTTTCATTTAATTTTTATTGTCAGTTTGAATGATTGGTCTAACCTTAGATTCAAAGCATATTCAATTTGCATGAACTCTCATGAACCAAAAAGTAAAAAGATTACTCATTGTGTAACTGAACAGTACAACCACTTAGCCTCATACAGTTTTGTAAATATTTGCAGTTCTTTATGTTAAAAATTGAAAGGGAAGGAGAATTAGGTTATGGCTTTTGAATCTCAAATCCATGGTACCAATTACTGATGAAATGACCTTGTTTTAGAGATCTTCAGGAGCAGTGCACTAATTTGCTTTTCTTTTCTAATTTGCTCTTTTTTTTTTCTTTTGTTTTTATTCAAAATAAATGTGAGATAATAGAACATCAGTAGAGCTGATTCACAAAAATTATTTTATTCTATTTTAAGTAGTGAATGCATTTTTCACCAATTACCAAAGGGAAGTCCTGTACTGAAATCTTCAATTCAAGACTGGGTGCATTCTTGAAAGGAATTTTAACCTCAAACAAAAAGTGTGGGGATAAATATTAGAGCAGTTCTATGACCTATGCTGTGTAGGCAGTCAGAATAGATGATTTAATAGTCTCTTCTGACCTTAGAAGCAGTTCATCTATCATAATCTGTAAAAACCAAAGACAGTTCATAAATTATTTGCAAATTTTAAGAAAGCACGAGATAATTAAATAAGCACATAAGATAACTAAACAGCATCAGGTAATCTAATCAGGTCTTCTTTCTGTTCCACTGACAAAGATTTAGGGTATTAAACTTTCTCATAGTTTCTAATATACTGTTGTTTCTTCTCTGATCATGAAAGAGAGAAAAAAGATCACATATTCAATATTTTTACAAGAGATTGATGGATTCCACTACTGGAACACTTCTTATCTCAAATGTCTTCTTCATTAACCTAACAAGTCATTACAGAATAAAACAAACTGATTAAAAAAAAAAAAAATGTTCATTCTTACAGAAGCTTGTTTAATTTCCCCATTTCTCTGAGGCTCTAGACAATGTTACAGATTCTTAGCAGTTAGAAAGTTATTGTATATTAAGGGATACAGTAAAGATTTAAACCCAAAATATCCCATGAAGCATAGCATAAAATCAGAGAGAAGTACGGTAATAAAATTATCTAAATGATGAGCAATAGTACTTTGGATTTTTTTTAAAGAAAGTTACTTATGTTTCATCAGAAAAGTGGAAGGAAAAAAATATAAAGTAGAATCAGTGAGGACAAACATATCTTTATCCATAATTTGTTTATATTTCTTTGAGATAGTCTATGAATAGATTTATTGACCTTCATCCCCAAGTTTCTAGCAGTACACAGACTAGTGCTAAGGAGTGAGGTAAGTAAAGGTAAGACAAGCATGAGAGGAGCACAAGTTTCTTTGTCATGCATATAAGTCTCAAAGCAATCAACAAAAAAATGCCAAGAGTGGTACAGAACTGGACAGAAATTCATATATCCTGTTTACTCTTACTGATGGAATTGGTAGAAAATCTAGTCTACACCTTATGCACATAAATGAAGGAAAAAGATTAAATGTGAAATTGTATTTATTTAAGGTCACAGAAGCAAAATCATCCTTAAAGCGTGATGCTTCTTATTGTTGATTACTTCCAATGTGTCTAAAGGGTGGCCAATAATTTTTGGAATTTGAAAATTTCTAGCTTTTATCTTAAGTCATGGGAGGTGGTCTTTTTATTCCTTTTTCTGTTGGAATTGAATAACATGGGTTTTTTTATTTTACTTTTTTTTTTTTTTTTACTAGTCTATTTGTATAAGACTTAGCTGGGGATATTCTAGAAATATTCTTTAACCTTTAAATAAATGCTTTCTTGATTTAATTACTATGAGATAAAATATATCTCTCAGGTATTAAAACTGTGTTCACACATGCCATGTACCACATTATTCTCAAACCATCCTTGATTTTTGTATGACTCCTTGATTTTGTATAGAGGAAATAAAATTAAAAATAAACACTATTTAAGTTATCTATCCTTTTAATGTATTAATGAAGAAAAACGTTTCATTACTGATGCTGTATAACCCTAGCTGAACTTATAACCATACAGTGAAATAAAATTATTGTAGAATCATATCTGGAAAGGACATTGCAATGTCATCTCTATTGTAACTATATCTGAACATATGTTTGTTTGTTTTTTTTACCTATATTCTCTTAAAATGTTATATTAATCACAGAATCATAGAATCATAGAATCGTTTAGGTTGGAAAAGACCTTTAAGACCTTTAAGATCATCCAGTCCAACCATTAACCTACACTACCAAGTCCACACTAAACCAATCAAGGGTAGACTAGACTAAACCATGTCACAAAGTGCCACATCTACGCATTTTTTGAACACTTCCAGGGATGGTGACTCCACCACCTCTCTGGGCAGCCTGTTCCAATGCTTGACTACCCTTTCTGTAAAGAAATTTTTCCTAATTTCCAACCTAAACCTCCCCTGGCGCAGCTTGAGCCCATTTCCTCTTGTCCTATCACTAACTACATGGGAGAAGAGACCAACACCCACCTCACTATAACCTCTTTTCAGGGAGTTGTAGAGAGCGATAAGGTCTCCCCTCAGCCTCCTCTTCTCCAGACTAAACAACCCCAGTTCCCTCAGCTGCTCCTCATAAGGCCTGTGCTCCAGACCCTTCAACAGCCTTGTGCCCTTCTCTGGACACACTCCAGCACCTCAATGTCTTTCTTGTAGTGAGGGGCACAAAACTGGACACAGTATTCCAGGTGTGGCCTCACCAGCGCCGAGTACAGGGGGACAATCACCTCCCTGCTCCTGCTGGCCACACTATTCCTGATACAAGCAAAGTCAAAATCAAATTACATGTAAAACGTACTATGGATCTGAATGATTTAAAAGGGGAGTTAGAGACACATTGTGCCTAAGTATTCAAATAACTGAATGGAATTTTTAGAATTTTTTAGGGGAAAAAAATCCCTTAGCGTTTGGCTGGCTAAGAGTATAAATTATATTTGTTAGGGTAAGGATCAAACATCCGTTTCCTCACATTTCTTTGGATGAATAGGACAATCATCCCTATTTAACTGAAGTCCTTTTATATTACACAACAAACACTATCCATGGACAACACATACAGTCGAAAGGAAAAATACTGTCATCACAGTTTGTTTAGTTCATGAGTTTATAAAGGTACAAAGAATCTGCTAAATGCAGACAGAACAGTTCTAGGACTTCTCACTGATCTGTAGCTTCTGGATAATTCTGGGAGGGAGTATGGGTTTTTGACTATAAAACAGAACTTGTGTATATATGAAGCTGATATATATCCCCTGGTATAGCTTTTAGAGACAACTGAATTGATCTTTAATAAGGATGATTTTGATATACTTTTATTATGCTAGTCTATTTATACGTTATGTTATTATTTTCATAAGAATACTTCAGTTATATTGGATTTATGCTACAGGGATATACATTATCATCTAACAGTCTACTAGCATATGTCAATGATTCTTGTAAAGAGAGTTCTTGCTCCCAAATGCAATAATGGCAATTTCACATTTTGCTATACTTTAGGCCAGACCACTACCTCAAGTTAGGAATCCCTCATTTCATTGACACAAGCAGTTCCTTTTATATAGACACTTACTTTCTAAAACTTATTGTCCAATTTTTCTTCAGAATTCTGAAATTATTAATTGAATTTACTGGCATATTGATTCAACTTTCTATTAAAAAAAACTTTCTTGAAAACAGCCTGTGGTGGTTTGACCCTGGCTGGAAGCTGAGTGCCTACCAAAGCCACGCTGTCACTCCCCTTCTCAACTGGACAGGGGAGAGAAAATATAACAAAAAAGCTCATGGATCGAGATAAAAGCCAGGGAGATCACTCATCAATTACCATCATGGGCAAAACAGACTTGACTTGGGGAAAATCAGTTTAATTTATTACCAGTCAAAACTGAGTAGGAGACAACATGTGTAGGTTGATGAGAAATAAACCCAAATCTTAAAAACACCTTCCCTCCACCCCTCCCTTCTTCCCACGATCAACTTCACTCCTGATTTTCTCTACCTCCTCCTCCTGAGCAGCGCAGGGGGACAGGGAATGGGGGTTGCGATCAGTTCATCACATCATCTCTCCCCCTCAGGGGGAGAACTCCTCACACTCTTCCCCTGCTCCAGCATGGGGTCCCTCCCATGGCAGACAGTCCTCCACAAAATTCTCCAATGTGGGCCCTTCCCACGGGCTACAGTTCTTCACAAACTGCTCCAGCGTGGGTCTCTTCCACAGGGTGCAGTCCTTCAGGAGCAGACTGCTCCAGCCTGGGTCCCCCATGGTGTCACAAGTCCTGCCAGAAAACCTGCTTCAGCATGTGCTCCTCTCTCTCTATGGGTCCACAGGTCCTGCCAGGAGCCTGCTCCAGCACAGGCTTCCCACAGGGTCACAGCCTCCTTGGGGCACATCTACCTGCTCTGGTGTGGGGTCCTCCATGGGCTGCAGGTGGATATCTGCTCCACCATGGACCTCCATGGGCTGCAGGGGCACAGCCTGCCTCACCATGGTCTTCCCCATGGGCTGCAGGGGAATCTCTGCTCTGGTGCCTGGAGCACCTCCTCCCCCTCCTTCTCCACTGACCTTGGTGCCTGCAGAGTCGTTCATCTCACATATTCTCACTCCTCACTCCAGCTGCAGTTGGTGTCCCAGTGGTTTGGGGTTATTTGTTTTTTTTTTTCTCCTCCTTAAATATGTTATCACAGATGTGCTACCACTGTCGCTGATTGACTTGGCCTTGGCCAGGAGTGGGTCCATCTTGGAGCCGGCTGGCATTTGTTCTATCGGACACAGGGGAAGCTTCCAGCAGCTTCTCACAGAAGCCACCCCTGTAGCCCCCCGCTAACAAATCATTGACATGTAAAACCAGTACACAGCCACACAAATAGCTACTGAGTGCTGTCACAGTAACAGAAGAGGAAATATAAAATTAATTTTCCCACTCTGCTGGGGGATAGTTTTAGTTGCACAAACAAGCAGCTTTAGTGTCAGTCTCTTCTATAAGTTAGAACACAATGTTAGAATGTATTTATCAATCATAGACTAGATAAATTTCCAGTGGACCAAAGGAAGGGCTAAAAGGAAGCTGAAGGGTAGTAATCCACACAAGGGAAGAACCAAGCCATTTTCCCAACAAGGTAGTATGAAATAAAGGCGTCAAAAAAATTTTCACAAGATAAAATTCACTGCAGTCATAACTTGTATATTTATTTTAGCAATTGTGAATGGCAAATACCACAATATCCCTTCACTCCCTAAAAAAAAACCCAACCCTCAAAAAAAAAAATCGAACAAGAACATCACTCTCAGCTTGTACGTCTATTTATACCATTTCCAGGATTTCATTCTACTAGTACCTCAAAAGCAGCCAACCTTTTAAGTGTTGCTAAACTTCATTACTTCAATAAACCACATGCATTTTGGATATCCGAATTTTTTTAATTCTTAATGCTTATACACTCTGGATGGATAAAAAGGGAGCCAAATGCTATAATTAGTCATTCCTAATAGGATTTTAAAAATTTAGAGTGAGTTCCTTCAGTTTCACTTCACCTGTTGTATATCATCAATTAAAGCAAACATTACAAACCCCAGAAAACTCAATGAATAGATTCGTCATTGTATTTTCATTGCTTCTCTGTGTGCACACATGTTTTTAAAGGGGTGACATTAATTTTATATTTAATATTAATTTAATATTAATGGTTCATGATCATAGTCATTATGCTGAACTATGCTGCCTTTATGGGTTATGAAATGTTCAGCAGAGAGATGTTTAAATTTCTCCCCTTGCTTGCAAGTAGAAACTTCTGTACACTTAGCAAAGCACTGATCACATGTATGTCAACATGGCACAGCACTGACAAGCAAAGAAAGTCTATAATCTAGTATTTAAAGAATTTTGCAGGCAGATAGATGTTGTGAGTTTAAATTCCCCTGGAGTAAAGAGTTTAGAATGAAGGAGTGCTGCAACCAGGGTACATATACTGCATCTGGCAAATATTCCATAGCACAGAAGGGTCATTTATGAAATTAATAATGGTAGTAGGTGAGTACTTTGAAATACAAAACCTCAGTAGGGTTTTTCTTTAGGATCTATATAACAACACTGAAAGGGAGATTTGTCTCCTACTCTGATATTATTGTATTCTCCTTCACTGATAGATTATGCCAGTATTCTTACATCTTTTACATTTTGTACAGAACACAGCATGTATTTACTGAAATAAATGAAGCTGTATTTTCGTGGCATAACTTTTCCCTGACATTCGGAGAGCAAAAAAATCAGCTATATATGATAATATTAATGATTCAACAAAAAGAGATTTAAATGAATGGAGTAGACAATTTATTTCATCAGCTAATAAAATATTCGTTTGTAATGAGTTCATTTTTGCAAAAGGGATATAACAATCCCTATGTTTACATTGCTTTACACTCAGTCTTTAAATGGGCTTTTGTGCTCTCCCTCATTCTCTTTTTCCAAGAAAAGTTAAAATGTTTGCAGAAGGTCCCTAGTATTATATAAAATTAAACCCCTCAGGCCGTGGGAATATCTTTTTTTTCCCTGTGAAATGGCATTCATATTTTGCTGAGATGTAAAACATGAAAAAAATTGTGGCAGTAACTAGACTGTAATCAAACTTAATCACTGTAGAACCAGAAAGGCATAAACTAATTGTCACTTAAGATTCTCAAGAAAAAGATTGTCAGATAACCAAAGAACAGCAGCAGAGAGCTTTAAGTATTAAGATTTATGTGACCCAAATAATTTGTCTAACAGGCATACCTAGTTATAAAGTCTAATCAAAAAGATGTAGTCTACCTCAAGAAGAGGTATCTCAGCCAGGATGTGGTTGGCCGCCTTTGTTGCAGGGGCACACTACTGACTTATGTTCAGCTAGGTCCACCAAGCCCACCATTTTCTCCCCTGAAAAGATGTTTATTGTTGCATGGGTTTATTCCCCCCCATGGGTAGGACATTGCATTTGCTTTTGTTGAACTTCATGAGGTTTCTGTTAGGTCTCTCTTAGTAGCAGTCCTGTCCTTCAGTATATGGACCATCCTGATGAGTTTGCTTTCGTCCTCAAAGGTGCTAAGAGTACACTCCATCTCACAGTTCAGGTTGTTAATAAAGACATTAAACAGTATTGAACTCAGTATTGACCCATGAGAAAGATGAATTGATTTCTTACTCACTAGCTCCCAAAAGCCTGTTTCCCAGCCAATTTTCTATGCATCTTATTTCACCACTTTGGCTATAAAGATACTATAGGAGACCTTGTTGAATGCCTTGCTAAGTCAGAGTATACAACATCCACTCCTCTCCTCTTGTACACAAAATTAGTTGTCTCGTCACTGAAAGCTATCAAGTTTGTCACACATGATTTCGCTTTGCTTAATCCAGTCTTATTGTCCGCAATTGTTTCAGGTCCTTGGAAATGGCTTCCAATGTATCTGCTCTATGATTTTCCTATGGACTGAGGTTAGGCTGACCAGATTGTAGCTTCTCACATCATTTCCCTCATTAAGATAGGTATGATATTTGCGTATTTCTAACCATCATGAACATCCTCCAGTCTCCATGACCAAAAGATGATACAACATTTTTAATTTCATGGCATTTTCCAGCTTTGGAATGTACCCCATCTTGTTCCAAGGATTTTTGTATGCCCAGTTCAACTCAGTGGTCCCTGACGGAATCTTCCTCTACAATGGGAAATGATTCACTCCCCTAGAATCTGACACTAGGATCAAAGACCTTCAAGGTCTGAGGATGAAACTTAACTGTAAAGATCAAGGCAAAATCTTAGCCTTTTGTATATGCTTTTTCACTAGTCCTTTGACCTATAGTTGCTGCTGCCAAGACTGTCATCAGTCTTCATACACTGAACAAATTATACTTATTTATGAGTAACAGGTGCAGCTTAGCAGCTTCCCTAGCTGGCTCATCAGTCAGCTGCATCAACAAATTTTCTTTGATGTTCTCGGGAGATCCCCCTGCCATGTTTCCCTTCTAGCAGATGTCAGGATGATTACAGTTCCTTATGACAACTGAGGCCTAAAAATGTAAGGCTTCTTGCAGTTGTTGAAAGAAGATTTCATCAGTTTTTCTTGACCATGTGGTCTGTTGCAAATAGCCACCATTATGTCATTTGTGTTAGTCTCTTTTCTGGTCTTTCTGCCCACCCTTCTGATGTCCCTCTGTGCCCTAAGGTTGACAGTGTATCTTCCTCAAGCAGAGAGGTAGTGATGTACCTGGTATTCCAAGTTCTTCACTGGGAGGAGTTCAACACCGGTGGTTGAGGTTTTCTTTCTCCTCAGTCTTGCGGTCTGCTTGGGGTTAATTTTGTACATCTTATCACAGTCCGATTCTTTTTCATAGGTTCCCAGCTAAAGCTTGAAAGTTGGACAGTAACTTTCCCCTGCCTCAGATGATAAGGGCTATTGTTTGTTTTGCTGTGACAACATTAGGATTTCATACCATATGTGGTATTCCCAAGACTTAAGACACAAAAGGTCAGGCAATAATTACATACAAAGCTTAACGTGCATGAATAGTTCAGAAAAAATACTATTTTCTAGGCTGAAATGGCCAGGGATATGTTAAAGGTAAGAAAACAAAAAATCCCAAACCAAATCTTGGGCTTCTTCCAAAAAAAGGATTTAAGTTCTTAGGTGTTGCAGGGTTCAGATTTTGAACTGTAGCTTCCAAAAAATCCCAGTTGAGATTCAAGACTTATTTCTTTTTCAGTTTTTTTTTTCTTTTAATTTTTATAGATTAAAATAAATTGTTCCTGAAGGTTTTGTCTAGGGTTTTTGGTTGGGGATTTCTTTTTCTTTGGGTTGGTTTTGGGGTTTGGTTTGTTTCTTTGTTTTGGTGGTGGGGGGGGTTGTATTGTTTTTCTTTTAAGGTAAGGAGGAGGAGAAGGAGGAACTAAAGGAGGGATATTTGTTTGTTTGTTTCCTCCTTTCCTTTAAAACTTCCAAAAAGGAATGGAGGGAAGGAGGAAAAGACAGCAAGAGGGAGGTAAGGAAGGAGGGAGACAGGAAGGGAAGGAATCTGATAAGTAAGCAGGGATGGAGGAAGATAATATAATCGGAATTTATTGATGGATTGGACAAATGCTACATTCATCCCAGTGTTCTGTTACCTGTATTTACTAGTAGGATTTTCTGAACAGTATGTTAGCACTGTGGAATCATCTGTTCATACACTTGGCAACATGTATTAATTGTTTTTCTTTCATTTTGTTTTATTTAAGGGAAAATGGTTGGGAGGGGGAATTTATATTTTGAGAAAAGAGGATGAAGGTTAATACAACGTAGTATAATTGTGGATGATTCTGCTGTCACACAAACAAGAGCCTTCCAGGCTTTTGCATTTAAAATACATAGGAAATCAGTGTCTGATTAACTTTGCATATGTTGTAAGCATTTCACATTATCTCCTTTCCTTTCTTCTGGGAAATGCCCAAGCCTGGAAAGAAATCCTGAATTCTAAATTAGTAATTTCAACACAGTCTTAAAATCAGATCCTAATATAATTTGTTTTATAAGTTCTAAAATGTTTCATTTTATAATTATTAAAATATAGGGTTTTTTTCATTTGTGTCCATCTATTTCCACATGACACAGTGAGACACTATTTGTTGTCTAGAACTGAAAGCTGCAAAGAACTAGCAAGCCAAGTACACAGAGGCCAAAGAGTCATTTCCCTGGCAAGGGAGATCATGCGAGAGCATTTGGAACAGATCCTTCTTCCTGCTCATGTTTCTCCTTATTGTTTAATGGTTTTCCAGTCAAAGAACTGAATGATAAGTAGCTGGCTTGAATTTTAGTAAGAGCTCTATGACAGTAATGCTGAAAGCTTCATTGCTGTGTGACCATAATCACAAAAAGCCCTTCAGTGTTTAGACCATTGTAGAAATAATTATTGCTACAAGACATTTTAAACCCACTATTATTAAGTACACAGTTTAGAAATTTTACTAGAAGAAATACCACAGGATTGCACTCAGAGTTTTGAGTTCTGGCACTGAAACAAACTGGCAGGAGCTGTGCCATTCTAGTTTCATACTGCTTACACCAAAGTGGTCTGAGTATTTTGTATGTCCTTTCGAATTGCATTGATATAAATAGTCAAATCCAGTAAAAAGTAAAAGATTTAAATGCATTTTTGGTTCCTAGGTCCAATATTGTGATCTAAAATCCCCTGGTCAGTCACTACCTAACCCTAGAGGTACTTACATTCCTTTGTATTTACTCTTGATGGAATTAAACTTCTGCACATGTCCACAGTACTGTTTAGTCTTGATAGGTATCAAACTGCTTAGGCTCTGTCATGCAGCTGAACCTGATCAGGGCCAAAACTACCAAAAAGATCCATTTCACAAAAATGTCATAGACTATAGAATGGTTTGGGTTGGAAAGGACTTTCAAAAATCCTCTTGTTCCACCCCCCTGCCACGGGCAGGGACATCTTTCATTACATTATGTTGCTCAACATGACCTTGAACACTTCCAAGGATGGGGCACCCACAGCTTCTCTGGGTAATCTGTTCCAGTGTCTCACCACCCTCACTATAGAAAATTTCTTTCTTGTGTCCAATCTAAATGTACCCTCTTTCATTTTAAAACCGTTGCCCCTTGTTCTGCCACTACAGGCCCTGGCAAGAAGTCTCCATCCTTCTCATAAGCCCCTTCTATATATTTAAAGGCCACAATATGGTCTCCCTGGAGCCTTCTTCAGGCTGAACAACCCCATAGGAGAGGCATTCTAGCCCTCTGGACATTTTTCTGGCCCTCCTCTGGACCTGCTTCAACAGGTCCATGTCTTTTCTGTACTGAGGATTCCAGAGCTGGACGCAGTACTCCAGGTGAGATCTCACCAGAGCAGAGTAGAAGGGGAGAACCACATCCCTCGACCTGCTGACCGTGTTTCTTTTTATGCAGCCCAGGATACAGTTGGCTTTCTGGGTTGCAAGCTCATATTGACAGTTCACATCCAATTTTTCATCCACCAGTAGTCCCAAGTCCTTCCCTCCAGGGCTGCTTTCAATCCATTCATCCCCCCAGTCTGTATTGATATTGTGGATTGCCCCAACCCATGTGCAGGACCTTGTGCTTGGCATTATTGAACTTCATGAGGTTCCCATAGGCCTACTTCTCAAGTCTGTCAGGGTCCCTCTGGATGGCATCCCTTCCCTCTAGTGTATCAACTGCACCACTCAGCTCGGTGTCACCCACAAACTTGCTGAGGGTGCACTCAATCCCACTGTCTATGTCACTGATGAAAATCTTAAATAGTGTTAGTCCCAGTACAGACTCTTAAGGGCCACCACTTGTTACTGGTTTCCATGTGGACATTGAGCCATAGACTGTAACTCCTTGGATGCAGCCACCCAACCAATTCCTTATCCATCTATTAGTTTATCCATCTAATCCATATACCTCCAATTTAGAGAGAAGAATATTGGGGGGACCTCATCAAAGGCTATTCAGCAGTCCAGGTGGATAACATCGGTAACTATTCCCTTGTCCACTGATGTAGTCACTCCATTATAGAAGGCTACTAGATTAATCAGGCACAATTTGCCCTTGATAAAACCATGTTGACTATCTCTAATCATCTCCCTGTGTTCCGTATGTCTTAACATAAATTCCAGGAGGATCTCTTCCATGATCTTACTGGGCACTGAGCCAAGGCTGACTGGTCGGTAGTTCCCAGGGACCACCTTATTACCCTTTTTAAAAGTGGGTATGATATTCCCTTTTCTCCAGTCCCTGGGGACTTCTCCATGACTTTTCAAATATGATGGAGAGTGGGTTATCACCTACATCTGCCAATTCCCTCAGCATCCTGGGATGCATCTCAAAACCCTGGGATGAACCTTGGTGAATCTGGAATGCATTTTGTCTAAAAGCTAGCTCAAATAATGGTTTTAGGATTTGCTTAGATTGGTGGGTGAAGCTGAAGGTAATTCATGTCCAGGCTGAGCACTCAGGCTTTTGAGCTGGAGGCTTCTTTGGCCAGCTTATGCTAAGCAGAATGTCAGAGGAAGGGTGCTGTGTCTACCATATACAGTTTATATCCCAAACCTTAGGGACTAACAATGAAGAATCTGCCTATAATCTGGATGCTGCCTGCCATCTGAGACCTTTGCCATGCTGTTTGAGGTATTTTTTCTTCTGCTCTACTGTAATTTAAAGTCAAACATGCTAGGGTAAATCACAGGTATTGTAAGTTAGTGTAGATAAAGCAAGATCACACAGATAGCCTAGCTTTCTAGCTAGCCTAACTGTACAGAAAAGGAGTGTCTTGAGCAGGATGACTAGGTACTCTTCACAAAAAATGTTGTACAGGGGTGTATACTCAGTACATATGGGAACATTAAGGTTCATTCACAAAGAGGTTCTAAAAATGGTAATAAAGAACTAGAGTTATCCAAAATAAAATGTTGAGGACAGATCTACATTTTAATCTTCAGCACTTTGTTGTACACATTTCAGATTCAGCATGTGACCTCTATTAACTGATATCTACAGTTTTTAAAACAGAAATGCTAACATCCAGGAAGAAAAGAGGCTACTCTTTTAGAAACAGTGTTCCCAACCTTTTAGGAAATAATTTATTGGTAAAGCATAGTGTATACCTAGTTTTGATCTTAGCTTAACAAATGTTAACTCCCATTTGTGTTTTTCAAGAAAGTTGTATTTACCTCTTACCACAGTACTTTAGGTTAGGATGGATCAGGTATACCCGAAATCACGTCTGCTAAAGCTGTGTGTCTACACAGAAAGAAGAATTCAAGATTCGCTGTCCCAGGAAGAAAGAATCTAAATTACTGAATCTCCATGCGTAGAACATGGAAATATTAATTTTCAGTCTTGGAACCTGAAGTGTATTTCTATTTTATCCAGTGACTGTGTCATGCAGAACGCATGGACCTAGATTGAAGTCTCTGCCCTTCAGCTGAAAAGCTTCTTTCCTCTTCTCTTTTTTTCCCATCCTGGATGAATCTTGCTTTGTTTTCTTTGTCCCAATGGCAAGGCTTCAAGAAGAGAGATAAAGAACAGCCTCAAAAGGTTACCAACATATACTGTAATGCAATTGTGAAGACATGTTATTGTTAGGCTGAAAATGGAATTTTAAACTTTTCAGATAGCAACCTTATACCCAGGGTGAATGAACTAAACACTAGAAACCATCACTCTTATCTTAAAAGAAACATGAAGTCTGTATTTAGGATAGCACTTGCAGCCATGAAGGCCAGTTAACTGAAGTTACCACCCTACGATCTCAGGATGAGTCAATATAGAGCATGGCAGTTCTTGCTTTACAGCTGAGGGCAAGTTTCTGTTCACCGTATCACTTGCTGGAATCTCATTCTGAACAGTTGTGTTTACCTCGTGCCAGACATAATATAAGAAGCCCATACACCTAACATAGGACTCTATAATCCATTTCAAGGGGTAAACATAAAAAAGTTATATGCTTGCAATCTCAGGATGTGAGCGTGCTTATCTTCTAGTAGGTCTAGTCCAACGTAATTTACTTAACTTCATAATGACAAGCAGGTTGTTGCTTATCCTGTTGTCCTTTTGTCTTTTGTCTGTCCAATCAAAGGCAAATTTTTCTTCCATCCAGGAACCTCATGTTCAGGATGGTAAGGATAATTACGCTGCAGTTATTTCAGGTAGGCAGTGACTAACAACCCTAATTATTATTGTAGGACCAGTTGGCAGAAATAGAGCATGAGGCCATTCAAGAAGGAGAAAGAAAAATAGCTCCCTGGGGGAAGCTCTCAGGTAAAAGGTGCTGTACGCTCTAAGGTGTGCAGAGATCTTAACATTTATTTTCTTGTTGTTTTCTACTTAGTACTGTATATAAGGCATGCTTGGTGTACAGCCCTTCTTTAGGGATATCGAATAAATTATCTATTAAGTTTCATAAGGAAAGGAAAAAATAAACAACTGTTTTTTGAACGAACTAGATCCATTTCTCTGTAAAAGCCAAACAGGAATTTTATACTAATTATTTCAGATTTCCTGAACTCTTCTCTATTTTTTTTTCTAATTTTACAATAAAATTATACTTTTTAAGGAAAATACAGTTGGTATGTGTCAAACATTTTTTCTTCCTCTGTGACAATATGGAACCTTACTGGGTTATTTATTAACACTGTTGGGGAAGAGCCTGTATCATGGTATCACTCTTTAATCCTGTGTGTTTGTTCATTTGGGTGAATGCAATTTTCCTTTAAGCTAGAGTTCAAATTTCTTTTTGATGCACCCTCTGGAATAAAACCTGTTATAATAAAAACGTATTTGATATTAAGTGAACAAACAAAAAAAATAAGATACTAAATAATAATAAGATACTAATATGATACTAAACAGATAGTATCTTATTTTCTGCTCATATATTTCCAACCTGTTTTAGTGAAGCTTGGTTGCCAAGTCAATGCTACCACTCCACAGTAGTTTAGGTGGTGCGACACATAGGCTTTTGAAAACACGCACATCTCATCATATAGGAAATAGTAAGAATTTGAATACCTTTAAAATTCCACATTTCTAGAATCAAAGCTTCTGAATGTATAGAAAATATGTCTACACAGGGAGAGAAACTCATGTTCTGCTTCTGGTTCTTGTTTGTATATATTTAAAAAAAAAAAAACCAAAACCTGCAATTTATTTTAAAATACGAGTGGAGGAGGTGCTCCATTTCTGTATCCAGGAAATGCTCACATGCAACATATATAGCATATTGTCACTTCTGCATTCTGGTCCAGAGTAACCCCTGACTAAGGGGTGGGATGAGAGCACAGTTGATACATCCTGATGAAGCTGTGCCACCAGAGAGAACATAGAATTCATCTTGTTTAGATGTTTATAAAGGATCCATATACTAGCCATTCTTTGCCTCAAGAACAGACAGTAGAAAATTTGCATTTGGATCTTCTAAAGCACTGAACCTAAAATCTCCAAGTGTTGCAGTTAGTAGACTATGTTTTCAGGGCAGTTGTATTAAGTAGGTAATGTATAAACTCAGAAACAACTACCTCCATATCTTCAAATAGTATTTTTAAAAGACAGGTGGTATAGCTGAATTTGGAGGGTTTGTTTCTGTTCATGAATATGGAACATGCTTTGCATCTAATAGACTTTATACCCCAGAGACAGATAGTGCTACACCATTTAATTTCTGGATCTTAGCAGAGCCTGAACACAAGATTCTGAGGATATTGAGCTTAGGAAAAAGAGGTGAAAGCAGATTTTCTTAAGTCTATGGAAAGTGCATGTGCTTTTATTCAGTCAAATGAATTTTAGTGCCTTCTGGGTCAGCAAACTCTGGACATAGTTTCTGGTTTTCAATTCTGTTGTTTCTATATTACACTTCCTTAAAAAAAGTAGTCTAAAATAGGACACCAGCGGAGAGGGGGTTATAGCATGAAAGGGACTGACTTTAGCCAGGCTTTTAACATTGTCTCCCATAACATCCTCACTGACAAACTGATGAAGTATGGATCAAATAAGTGGGCAGTAAGGTGGACTTAAACCTGGTTGAACTGCCAGGCTTAAAGAATTATAATCAGCACCATGAAGTTCAGCTGGAGGCCAGTCACCAGCAGTGTGCCCTAGGGGTCAATACCATCTCCAAAACTGTTTAACAGCTTCATTAATGACCTCAGTGATTGACCAGAGTGCAGCCTCAGCAGGTTTGCAGACAATGCAACACTAGGAGGAGTTACTGACAGACCAGATGACTGTTCTGCCATTCAGAGAGATCTTGACAGGCTGGAGAAATGGGTAGAGCATAGTACCATCAAGTTCAACAGAGGGAAATCACTGGAGGTTTTCAAGATGCGATTGGATAGGGTGCTAGATAATCTCATCTAGGCTCTCTTTCCCACAAAAGGTTGTACCAGATGATCTTTCAAGGTCCCTTCTAGCACAGGCCATTCTATGATTATATGACAAGCAACATTCCACCCCAATCAGAAATGCCGCCATGCACAGGTGCTCTGTTACACACAGAGTTAACCATGAGCCACCTACGTGCCTTGTATCAAAGAAGGCAAACAGCCTTCTCGGCTGCATTGGGAAAAATGTTGCCAGCACCTCAAGGGAGGTGATCCTTCTTCTCTGCTTAGCACTGGTGAGACACATCTGGCCTTTTGTGTGCATTTCTGGGCTTCCCAGTAAAAAAGAGACATGGACCTGCTGGAACAAGCAAACAGCAGGCCACAGAGATGATTAAGGTTTTGGAGCATGTGACATATAAGCTGAGAAAGCTGGGACTATTCAGCCTAGGGAAGAGAAGTGTTAGGGGGATCTTATAAGTGTTTATAAATATCTGATGGTTAGGAATAAAGAAGGGGAAGTCAAACTCTTTTGAGTGGTACTTAGTGAAAATACAAAGGCAATGGGTACAAATGGAAATAGAGGAAATTCCATTTAAACATGATAAAAAAAAAATTTTCACTGTGAAGGTGATGACATACTGGAAGGTTTCTCAGAGAAGTTGTGGAGTCTCCATTCCTGAACATATGCAAAATCCAACAGGACACAGACATAAGCCATCTACTTAAGTCGATCCTGCTTTGAGGAGAGGTGTTGAACTAGATGATCTCCAGACATGCCTTCCAACCTCAAAGATTCTGTGATTCTGTGAATATATAACATTCTGACATTAGATTTAACATTAGTTGATCCATTAAACAACCTCCTTAACTAGTTTCAGTATTTATTGCTATATTCTATTTACAAGCAGGCAACTATCTGTAGGAAACGGGATGAGTGCCCAAGTTTTTTTCCTCACAAAATTAAATCTTGCAGATGGTTTGCTTTTCCATAGTATTTTTCCAACAGTGAACTCTAACCCAGAGTACCTGCTTCAAGCACTCTATATAAAATCTTTTAAAATACTAATTCCTCATGAAGTTCAACTGTCACCTCCTGACCATATCGTAATAACTGAAGAAGTCTAATGAATGAACAGGAAAACTGAGTGTAAATATTTTTTTCATTATAAACAAAAATGGCAGTATGTCTCTGCCACCAAAACAATGCTTTTACTATATTTTTTCAAGTGATGTGCATAAACTAAATGGTTAAATGAAATTTTACATTCATAAAGTATTGTAACACAGAATACAGTACATATAAAAAACCCGTGTAACCTATGTGCATTCTGATGGTCTGTTTTTGTAAAGCGTACAGCAGAAATTGTTAGTACATGTAATGGCTTAGTATTTTCTGCTTTCTGTACATAATAGAAACTTGTTTAATGTGGCATGAGAGCTGAGCTTTCTTGCAAGTATATATTTTGAAGAATGAGATATGCTCTATGCTCCTTTGCCCTTCACTTTGAATTGGTCCCAAATTCAACTTCTCTTCAGGAATAAGAACTAATTACTATGATGGTATGTTTTCAGTTTCCTGAGCATCTGTCTGGTTCTCTTAAAATATCCCAAAGGTATTTACCACTTCCAGATCTTGCATCATTTCCTCTATTCCTGGCAGGACTTTCTTTAAAACTTAGCCCCTAAACACTACTTGGTAATGTTTCATGAGTTTTTCATTCACTCTTTGGCATGTGAAGACCTTAATTATATCCCTATGAACTTCTGGCATATGTCCAGATGCTGAGAAAAGGAACAGCAGTAAGTTCACTTAAACAGCACCTCTAATTGAGAAGCAGCAGTATGAAAAGCAGTAACCACCTTTCGCCTAGTAATTCTCTATTAGGAAACCATAGTGAGATGAATTCTGTTCACAGTTATGGCTTTGCAGCCCTAATGAGAAGTGAATTTGATCTAAAAATATTTGGATCAGATAGAGTGTGTTTACAGTCTTCTCAACTTGTGCATATGATGATAAAGTAATAATTAGGTAAAGAATATAATGGTGAGCTTAAAATATGTTGTACAAGAGTCTGATAATACATACATACTACTCATACATCTAAACAAATTAATTTTGGCTGGCTTCTGTGTGCATAGGCAGGAAAAGTGAAATGAGCTTGTGATACCACGGTTTATGAGTAAAAACGTATTAGCTGTGCACATGGGGTCCTGTTCAGACTTAATTTATACAAGCATCTGCAAAAATGTAAGACTTGAGGAAGATGTAAAAACATGATTCCTTTCTTGGCTCTGTGGAGCAGTGCTCACTTTGAAGGAAGAAAATGCTGCAAATTTTTAAGTGGCACAGGCTACAATAATTCTGCTTATGTGACTTTAGGTAGGTCCACCTACCTACCATGGATCTCCTTGGGCTGCAGGGGACAACCTGTGTCATCATGGTCTTCACCACAGGCTGCAGGGGAATCTCTGCTCCAGTGCCTGGAGCTCCTCTTCCCCCTCCTTTTTCACTCACCTTGGTGTCTGTAGGGCTGTTTCACATTTTCTCACTCCTCTCTCACAGTTGCTGTGCAGCTTTTTTTACGCTTTCTTAAACACGTTATCACAGAGGCACTACCCATGTCACTGATGGGCTCAGCTTGGCCAGTGGCGGGTCCTTAGAGATGGCTGGAACTGGCTCTGTCTGACACGGGTGCAGCTTCTGGCATCTTCTCACAGAAGCCACCTCTGCAGTGTCCCCACCCCCTACCCCCCCAATCTTGGCAAGTGAACCCAATACAGGGTACTTTAATTATGCAGTTTTCAGGAAATCAACAACAGAGAGAAGACTTTGCTGATGACAGCTATGATGTGTGAATTGTCTGTGATAATAAACTGACGTAAAAATCAGTTTCCATAACATTATTTTTCACGTGCAAGTCTTCTTTTAGCTCAGTAGGAAGCACTAGAAGTACACGAGTAGGTATCACACCACCATACTGTGGCTTCTTGTTTCTCATATGTGCTAGTATGGGAGAAGTTAAGTTTCAGGTTAGGATTTCTGGGAAAATTTGATGAGCTTTTGCAATAAGGCTTGCTTTTTTTTTAACATAGGCCATCTCAGGAGCTGAAATAACGCATACATCCAGACTTGCTGCTAATGTACAAAGCAGAGAGGCATGTGTTTATTTTTATTTAAATATAGAATTATTAAAAAAATGGTTCAAGTTTTCACTGCAATATCCAAGCACCATCACAACAGTTTTGTTGTCAGACTTCCATGGAGGAGGTTACAGCTGTTATCTCTAATAGTAATTATATGAATATTACACATTATGCACTTTTCACATAATTATATGAAAAATTGACCTAGATAAAAATCACACAGGAATTGGTATAAAGCTATTCTAAGCACCTGTATAGACTAAATAAAGACATTTGTAAAATCAATCATTAAATCCACCCCCACAACTAGGCCCCCCGCAAATGTTTAATTTGTGCAATTTTAGTCATCTACTATAGTTTATTTGAAAATATATTTTGTTTGTAAAACAGTACAACCTCCATTTGCAAGGAATATTTTGTTTCTTCTAGGAGAAATTCCTACAAGAACTCAAATCATCTCGTAACAGTGAACCAATTACTAGAAGGTGAGACTCGTTACTATTGAAGGAAAAGTATAGCACCATTCAGTATGCTGACTTCCTAGTTCTCTTTCATGTCTGTGACTGCTGTGTGAATATCATGCAGAACAACATCAAATTCTACCATTGCATACTAATGATAACCTGTAATCACAGATAAACACAGAAAATAAATGCAACTATATTTTAGTACTCTATTAACGTTGGGTGAATATGTTACTGAAGTTGATATACCAAATAAATACCTCAAAAATTATGTTTATTAAATATTTTCTAAAATTCTATTTTATCCTAAACATTTAATTATGCCAGTCATATATTTATGCCATTTAATTATGCCAGCAGTTGGATTGGACCCATTGATGTTTTGATATCTGAAAAAAAGAGATGCTTCTACCTGGGATATCTAAAGTCTCTTCACAGTCAATTAAGAAAAAAACAAAGGCTTTTAGGGCATACATGACTTATTTTTAACCTTTACCTTAGAATAAGATTTTTTTTTTAAATTCCAAATATCAAAAATTATGTCAGACAAACAGTACTTCATCTATAGCAGTATTTATTCTATAATTTGTTGCATTCATAATTTGAAATATAAGCTTGTGTTTAACTTTAAAAAAACCCACAAAACAACAAAGTCAAATTTAGCAGTTATGTTTCCCTAAGAATATATAATCCAGTCAATTAAAGAGTGTCACTGATATTTTAAAGCAAGTTAGAAACATATCTCTTGGACATGGAATACCCATTTCAACAAATTCTGCTAGGGCACTAAGCATTCATTAACTTGGTAAGCAAAAGAGTTAAATGTTTGTTGGATGTGGAAGAGACCTTTACCCTGGAAAGCGTTTACATTGATAGTTTTGTGTCTTGCTGCCATTAGAATTCATGACCTCATGTGGACAGTTGGAAAGACTTTGATGTCTAAGGACAGCATAAACTGAAGCCAGTAAACTCCAGAAGCAATCCCAGCTGTTATAAAACTATAAGGAAAGCTGCAGGTGCTCTTAAAATAGAGCCCTCAGCACAAGAAGGACACGGACCTGTTGGAGAGGGTCCAGAGGAGGGTCACAAAAATGATCTGAGGGCTGGAGCACCTCCCCTACGAGGACAGGCTGAGAGAGCTGGGTTTGTTCCACCTGGAGATGAGAAGGTTGCAAGGAGACCTTATTGTGGCCTTCCAGTACTTAAAGGGGGGGCTATAGGAAAGATGGGGGCAATCTTTTTAGCAAGGCCTGTTGTGACAGGACAAGGAATAATGGATTTAAACTAAAGAAGAATAGATTTAGACTAGACATAAGAAAGAAATTTTTACGATGAGGGTGGTCAAGCACTGGAAGAGGTTGCCCAGAGAGGTAGTGGAGGCCCCATCCCTGGCAACATTCAAGGTCAGGTTGGACAGGGCTCTGAGCAACTTGATCTAGTTAAAGTTGCCCCTGCTCACTGGAAGAGGGTGGGGCTAGATGATCTCTAAAGGTCCCTTCCAACCCAAAGCATTTTATGATTCTATTCTATGAAAATAAAAATTAAAAATAGATGATTAAGATTTCGTAAAAAGGTACTAATCTCAATTCTGATTTACCACTGTGCAATCTCATCAGGTTAAACTCTTCACTCTGGTAAGACATCAACTGCCATATTTTTTAGGTGAAAGTACAGTAGTTAACATGCTGATGAAGTAAAATCAAAGGAATGAGTAGTTTTTTTTAAAAAAACTCCATTCTAAGTGGCATGTGAGCCCAGAAGCACACTATACCACAGCAAAATCAATGGATCATGATTGAGAGGTTTAATATATAGGGCATGCTCTGAGAATGGAGGGGACTTGTCAAGACATTGAAATTCATTTGAAGATTCAGACTGTAGACCCTGAGAGAGGGAGCCACAGGAATGGGGCTGCTTCACAGAATGAGTGTGAACCCAATACAGGCCATGCCATCACCAGCAGGATGCAGTCCACAGGGTCTCTGCAAGATGGCACTGGTGACAGCAAAATGGTCCATCAACAGGGTCCATACAAGACAAAGTAATGAGTCAAGTCTTGTATCCATGCAGGATGTCCAGTCAACAAGCAAGGACAGCAGGAAACAGGCATGGAAGCAGGACTACCTATGGTGTGTATCTAAAGCTCATCCAGAAAGCAGGATTTGAGACAAGGCTACCTGCAAGGTGAATCCCAAGGCCCATTCTGGAGACAGAGCTGAAGACAAAGTTTCCTGGTTTAACCGGGCAGGCAGCTAAACACCATGCAGCCACCCACTCCCTCTACTCCCATGGGATGCAGGAGAGAACTGGAATAGCTTCTAATAGTAAGCACTGCTCAGCAATAACGAAAACAGCTCTGTATTATCAAGACTGTTTTCAACACAAATCCAAAACATAGCCCCATACTAACTACTATGAAGAAAATTAACTCTCTCCCAGCCAAAACTAGTACATTCCTAACCCCTTATTCCATACCATTTACGTCATGCTCAGGAACAACACTATCCAATACAACCTCATTAACCACCACCACCCTTCCCATCCTTTCATACAATACACAAATATCATTCCCTTGCCAATGTGACACCCATCTACAAGAAGGGCCGGAAGGAGGATCTGAGGAACTGCCAGCCTGTCATAGGAAGCTGGTGGCTCATGGCCTAGGCAGGTGTACTCTTCGGTGGGTAAAAAACTGGTTGGGTGGCAGAGCCCAAAGACTTGTGGTGAATGGAGTTAAATCCAGTTGGCGGCTGGTCACAGGCAGTGTTCCCCAGGGCTCTGTTTTGGGGCCAGCCTTGTTTAATAACTTTATCGATGATCTGGATGAGGGGATTGAGTACACCCTCAGTAAGTCTGCAGATGACACCAAGTTGGGTGGGAGTGTCAATCTGCTGGAGGGTAGGAAGGCCCTGCAGAGGAATCTGGACAGGCTAGATCAATGGGCCGAGGCCAGTTGTGTGAGGTGTAACAAGACCAAGTGCCGGGTCCTGCACTTCAGTCACAACAACCCCCTGCAACGCTACAGGCTTGGGGAAGAGTGGCTGGAAAGCTGCCTGGCGGAAAAGGACCTGGGGGTGTTGTTGACAGCTGGCTGAACATGAGCCAGCAGTGTGCCCAGGTGGCCAAGAAGGCCAACAGCATCCTGGCTTGTATCAGGAATGGTGTGGCCAGCAGCAGCAGGGAGGTGATTGTTCCCCTGTACTCGGTGCTGGTGAGGCCGCACCTGGAATACTGTGTCCAGTTTTGTGCCCCTCACTACAAGAAAGACATTGAGGTGCTGGAGCATGTTCAGAGAAGGACAATGAAGCTGGTGAAGGGTCTGGAGCACAGGCCTTCTGAGGAGCGGCTGAGGGAACTGGGGTTGTTTAGCCTGGAGAAGAGGAGGCTGAGGGGAGACCTCATTGCTCTCTACAACTACCTGAAAGGAGGTTGTAGTGACGTGGGTGTCGGTCTCTTCTCCCAAGTAGTCACTGATAGGATGAGAGGAAATGGCCTCAAGTTGTGTCAGGGGAGGTTTAGGTGGGATATGAGAAAAAATTTCTTCACAAAAAAAGTGCTCAAACATTGGAACAGGCTGTCCAGAGAGGTGGTAGAGTTACCATCCCTGGAGATGTTCAAAAAACGGGTAGATGTGGCACTTTGGGACATGTTTTAGTAGGCATAGTGGTGTTGGATTGACCGTTGGACTGATGATCTTAGAGGTCCTTTCCAACCTTAATGATACCTACTTTCATTAAATAACAATCAAACCACCAAGCCAGGAAACATGAAATTAATTATTACTCTACCCTTAATTGGTTTAGTGGTGGAGTCGGTAGTGCTAGGCTAATGGCTGGACTTAATGACTTTAAAGGTCTTTTCTAACCTAAACAATTCTATGATTCTATGATTCCCTTAGTCTGTGGACCACCCCTGTGAAATGTCTCTAAAATATCCACAAATGTGCATTGAGTTCATTTAGTCCATGAATTTAGGCTCCATCTGTTACGCTGGTCACTTGGGACAGGAGAGGTTGTGTGTTGCATGGAGTTATTGGGCACCAAAGCCAGCTCATGTGACGTCACAACTGCACTTGCACTGCTGCTTGTAAGGATAATCCTCCATTGATTCAGGTGGTTCCTGCTACAGTAATTCCTATAACATGCAACTCAAATCATGGGTTACAACAGTTTAAATGTATTTTCATTACAATCTCCCCTCCTGGTCCCTTTGGACAAGGCCATCAGTTTTAGTACTACAATGAACTCCTCCCCTTGGCCCTGCTGCAGCTTGGACTTATCCAAAGACTGCAGTCCCTTAGGGGTGTACCTGCTCCAAGTGGAGCCTTATCTAGGCACCACAGTCTCTCCAGGGGTATACCTGCTGTGGCATAGTTACCCAGTCTTTTTGAGGTGCACCTGTTCCAGTGTGGCCTTTGCCATGGGCCTCAATGCATTCAGATATACACCTGCTCCAGCGTGGCCTTGCCCACAACCACAGTCCCTTCAGGACTGAACCTACTCCAACATGGCCTTACCCATGGCTGCAGTCCATCTGGGGCTGCACCTGCTCTGCCGTGTGCTTATCCATGGCCACACCCTTTCAGGTGCTCCAGCATGACCTCATGCACAGCCACTGATGCTTTGAGATGTACCTTCTCCAGTGTGGACTTATTGGGTCACAATCCCTTCAGAGGTATACCTGCTGTGGCACAGACACTTCAAGATGTACCTGATCTGGCATGGGCTTATTCACAGCCACAGATGCATCAGGGTGTCCTGCTCCCGTGTGGACTCATCCACAGGTCATAGTCCCTTCAACTGGAGTTCCATCCTGTCCAGTACAGCAGCACAGAAACAGCAGCAATGCCCTGGCCATCTGCCAGCCCAGGCGCATCGCCATTGCTGTTATCAAAATGTGCCCAGGCACAGCAGAGTAAGATGATAAGCCGTGCAGCAAGCAGTGAAAGCAAAAAGCAGCCACTAATGAGCACTAGACTCTAATACACAGTAAGGCAAGCAAGCCCCATGGCAAGCACAGGAGTCTGCCAATTAACAGCTAAACAGCAATAACAGCTATAAATTCAATCTAGCACATTCCAATCAAAGGTGTTGTTATCTCAAACCCTTCAAGCCCCATATTGGGCACCAAAAAGGGCTGTCACAATTTAACCTGGCAGCAGCTAAACACCACAAAGCTGCTTGCTCACTCCACCCCAGTGGGAGGGGGGAGCGAACCAGAAGAATAAAAGGGAGAAAACTCGTGGATTGAGATAAAGGCAGTTTAATAGGTAAAGCAAAAGCCACACACACAAACAAAGCAAAACAAGGAATTCATTCACTATTTCCCATCAGCAGGCAAGTGTTCAGCCATCTCCAGGAGAGCAGGGCTCCATCACATGTAATGGTTACTTGAGAAAACAAATGCCATCATTCCAAACATCTCCCCACTTCCTTCTTCTTCCCCCCAGCTTTATATGCTAGAACAATGTCATATGGTATGGAATATCCCTTTGGTCAGTTGGGGTCAGCTGCCCTGGCTGTGGCCCCTCCCAACTTCTTGTGCACCCCCAGCCTACTCGCTGGTGAGGCAGCATGAGAAGTAGAAAAGACCTTGACTCTGTGTAAGCACTGCTCAGCAATAACAAAAACATCCCTGTATTATCAATACTGTTTTCAGCACAAATCCAAAACATAGCTTCATACTAGCTGCTGTGAAGAAAATTAACTCTACTCCAGACAAAACCAGCACACAAGGTGATGTAAAATGCAGGCTTGGATCCATCCAAGAATACCACTCAGGACAGCAGAATACAGGGCACAGCACACCTAAAGCATAGTTCAGGTCAGATTTGAGGGCCTGATCTGAGCTTAAAAGGCACTCCTGGGCCCACAGGTAAGAGAGTGGGGGCAAGGGACCCAGCTGAGGCTTGTCAGGACACTGAAAGCCTGTTAATGACCTAAGGGTTCTGAGAAGACACTACAAAAGCCTGTACTTGCTTCCAAGGAGTAACTACTGAAATCCTAATACAGGTTTATTTCAAAAGATGTAGGTAGAGAAACAAAGTGTTCCTCTGTTATTCAGATGCTCAGGGCACATAAATGTGTATAGAACAACTTTGTTTGCAACCTGTTTGTACTACAGGCATCTTAAAGATAAATTTCCTCCACAATGAGAAATTTCCCAGTCTCGAAGATATGGTCAGCTTTGAAAGATATTTGGAGAATGTGAAGATGTCTGTGCTATTTATTTTGCCAAAATTGCTTTGTATTATTTACTTATATATTCTTCTGAGCAAAAACTAGACTTCTTATATATGAATGCATGACCTAACAATTAGGGTAGAATCATTCTTTTACTTTTTCTCTGTCCATTATGTCTCTCTGACTAGTCAAAACTTAATTATTCATGCAAATAGAAAGAATGAGTATTTTCCAACATAGGATTATAGTTGTTTTCACTGTAAAAATTTCTGAGAGCATTTTTGGTGTGCATTGCAAGAAAAGAAACAAAAGAGTCTGATGTATGCTAAGTGCACTTCTTTAAAAATTCAGATGAACATTCATAGAGATTGCTCTGCTAGTGATTCTCTGGAGAAGCTGATTTCAAAGCACATTGAACTCAATAGAAAAATAAAAGTGGTTTGGATCAGGCCCTACATGCTTTATTTGTTCATAATGCATTGTTTTTGTTACTGCAAAGAAGTCACAGAGCAGACAAAGCTAGGAACTGAACAGTCTGTTGTTCACAGACAAGATTTTTATTAACAGATGCTACCAGCAAGCACAAATTACAAGTGGAATTTGGGACAGGTTAACATCTAATGCTATGAAACAATATAACAACCGAAGGAAGATTTTGCTTTACCTTGCTCTCCTTCCATTTTATTAAAACATGCAAATGAAGTGTCAAAAGAATCCTAAAAAAGCTTATGGTTAATTACATGAATATGCACTCTTGCTTGGAAAAGTGTCACACTCATTTTCCTCAGCTGTCCATCCTGCAAACACACATCAGCACACTCTTAAAATCTCAGGTTGAGAAATGTTTGAATTGTGGGCTCAGATTATTAGTTGAAATCTTCTCTTTTTCCTTTTACATTCCAAGTCTTATCTAAAAAGCACTTTCCAAAAAAAAAAAAAAAAAAAAGAATCAGAATTTGGTATTGTCGCTGGCATTCACAAAAGGCTTCCCTTTCTGTGTCTCATCCTGAATCCTTAAGCTGCAGACTAAATTGCAGAGACATTTCTCTTAGCATCACTGGGATTTAACCAAAGTGCACATATTGATTTTGCTTTGTACTTACAACCAAAATATCTTGCAAAGTCTGGCAAGATCCCAAGAATGGGATGCAGCTGTCATTATAAGATTTGTCCTTTATTGTTTTGACAAAATACATCTATATATTTTCAAAATACCCTGTTTGCTTTCAAGAACCTGAAACAAAGTATTCTTTTTCTACTAAAATAATGTTAGAATAATTTTTGAAGAATTCAGCATGGATTATTATAAAGACATGTAAATGCTAATGTACAGTTCTTTCCAGAAGATGTGCTATTGCTATGACACCTCTGGGAAAGAGTTGTTCCAGCCTTGAAAAAAACTCATGAATTTACTTGCTTGTGCATATCAGTTAAACTGCATATGGTCACTTCAATATTTGTCCCTAGTTGCTTCTTCCTCTTCTGTTGGTAATTTCACTGTAAATTAAAGTAAGGGAGTTCATTGGGTGACTGGGCTGAAAGAAGGTTACAAATAAATCTATTGCTTCTTGTGACTGAAAAAAGACCCATAACCCTCCACATCTAGTTCACGCAATAGGTTTCCCCTTTCATTCTTGAATTAATGTTGGACTGGATGCTTAAGCTCATATGTTAGAGCCATCAAAAGCTTTTTTGAAAAATCATTATTTAAATGAGCACTACTTTTGCTCTTGTCTACTTCTCTCAGAAGCTTATATTGAACAGCTTACAGTGTTTAAACTGTATTTAACAATATACTATTATTGTTGGCAAATGTCCAGTACTGTTAATTGGATGAAAATATATTTAATTTTCTAATGTGCTGTATTTGAAAGTAGACTAGATTTCTTTTTCTACTGAAGGACATGGACAATAGGTCTGGAGCCCCTAAAATTTGGGGCAGCAAAGGAAAAAGTCATACTAGTGATTCCCATTAGCTTTCTATAAAGGGATGTTACAAATTTGAGTGTTGAAACACAGGTAGCAAAGGACTGAGAGCAGCCACACAATTGGAATCACGTACCAGCTAAGAGAACCTAGAGTGGATGGACTATGGCTGGGCAGTTTCCATCTGTGGTGCCCAATAAAGGCAAATGGTAGTCAAGAGGCATCCTTGTACTGTTGTCACTTATTATTATCTGGAATATTATTATTATCTGGAATAAAAACGAACAAAAGACGGATTCAGGTATAGAAATACAAAATACGTTCATATTGTTAAACAATTCCTTATTATTCTTTGCCTTATTTCCTTTTTAAATATAGTGTGTTAGTCATTGTTTGGATTCAGGATACATGATACCGACAGAAATGTGTAATGCTGTCTCTGAGGCTTCCTATAAGGAATATAAGGAATTACCTATAAGATAGTCAATAACTGTTGATTTACCTATCAGTCCAATTACACTAGAAAAGAATCATTGCTCTTTAGTACACAACACCTTTTCCAGATTTTTTTTTAAAATTATTATAAATGTATAGATATTAAAACCTCATGTATTACTTATCCATAAAAGAGGTCATAGATAAGGCAGTTCAGCACAAATGAATGTGTTATTTCAAGCTGCTTTTAAAAACAAATTAACAGGAAAAGTAATACATATGTATAACTGTATTGGGAGAACAGCAAATATTGCATATAATAGGGCCGAGTGAAAAAAGAGCTTTTCCGGTTTACTTCTGACAAGGAGTAATTTCTACAATTTCTACAAAAATGTAGGTTGTCTTTCTATGGCATTTGTTTGTGATTCCTACTTTATACAGCACAGGATTAACTTTCTCATGAGCATAATCACCTAGCAACACATGCTTCATGGCCTACAGCAAAAGCAGAAAAAACTTTTCCACAATAATTTGTATGGTTCTAGTTGTTTTGTCTTACTTAGGATTTGTATAATTTTATACTAAAATTGCTTATACTTCTTCACCCAATAGAGGTACATATAGCACCATCTAGAGATATAAAAGCAAATTTTTTAAATGAAGCACTATCAAGCAACCAGTATACAAGATGACTTTGCAATTTACAATTACTGTTCAAAATATATTTTCAAATGATAGGCTGTAAGAAAATCACACATTCCTAATTGAAAGCAAATACTTGTTTAATATTGATTCCCTGCATGACTTTTCCAGAAATACACTGAGCAGCTTCTGACTATAATTTGCATTCCATGGCAAATTATTAAGATAATGAGTAGATTACGTGGTATTTAATGACATTCTTAAAAGCCCCTCATTGTGAGTAGAAATACTAAATATCCCTTAACTAATATGTAAGATAAACACAGAAAATCAGGCTGGTAAGCATTAGTACGTAGGGTTATTCCACTTAAGAAAGCACTCATTTAAACCTTGCTACTAAAATCTATAAACATGTACTCAGGCACAGTGGCATTAAAAGTATTTCAGATTCCTGGAAGATTTTGGTGCTTCCATTTTCTGAAAAAAAGATGATGTGGTTGAAGACTAGCCAACTTACATTACAAGCAATTACAAGCATGACAGTCCTCTAATTTTTTTCAGTGAAGAAATCAATCACTTGCATTTTTATAAATCATGTCCATAGCTACTGTACAGTAATAGGAATTTTGACTGTAAGAAGTCTGTTTGCTTTATCTTTTACCATAGTCAATGGATGACAGGAAAAGGTAAAGATGAAAATATGGATTTTCAAGATTTTTTAATGTGTCAGTGAAGGAGTGAGCACAGATGAAGAGTCTATTACTTTCATTTGCTGCCTTTAACTGCTAATTTTCTTAAATGATGAGCTACTTCAGTCAATATTTCAGAACAACTCTTCACCTGAAATAAAAGCAGAACAGCTTATAAAAAAAAAAGACAAAAAGTATTACAAAATTTTGCCTTTAGGCTAAGGTGGTATTTGAAATCCTACTGCTGTGCTGAGACATTTTTAGCTGTGTTAAATCAGAAAGCAAATCTAAAATAAATTCATTTTTAATATCATAGTACAATAATCTCCAAGTCCTTTCATACTGGTATACAAACAAAACTAAATGCAATGAAATTAGTAACATTATATGAGTGTAAAATGAGCACATTGAAAGCAGTATTAGACCCTAAGTATTTATAAGAAGAAAATCTATATTAAAATTTGAATAATAAAATCTATTAAAATGATTTATATATATTGTAAGAATAGTGATAGGAGTTAATGACCATATTTCTCCAAGCCTACAGCTATCTCCTGTAAGCAACAGATAAAAAAAGAAATTTGCCAGAAGAGCTGAAAAGTGATAGTTGAAGTGTATATGAAGGTCAGATACAGATTACTGATGCTTTAAAATTTATTACTTCAAGACTCTTCTTTTTGTAAAATATGATGGTCGCAGTAATATGTTATTGACACAGAAACACAGCACAGCACTGGCAATCAGTGAAGAACAGTGTTTTAGAATGAAAGTTGTTATCATCTTTACTTGATTACATCCAATATTACTTCAGGCTATACACTTGAAAGTAGTTTACTTTCTAATATTTTATTCTTTGACCCTAATTTAATGAGATTACTGGGATTCCCAGGGATAGCTTCCAATCATTAATATGATCTTGGAATTGATTTAGAGAAGCTTGTGAAACATTGAAGGTAAAATATTACTTATCTAGAACTAGATTCTCTGGTCTTGGTTCAAGGAGTTTGGGACATATCTTTGAGAAAAAAAAAAAAAAAATCACTCAAATCAATGTAAAAGAGAGCAACAGAATGTGGTTTAATAGGTAGTGTTGGTTATTCACTTAGGTTTTTCTCCTAAGTGAAAACAACTCCAAAAATTGATTCAGAATTTTTTTTAGCTGGGTGGGATAATAATCTTCTAGAAGAGTTAGTCAGTTTTCTGTCTTACATTTCCTCTGCTCTCCTCTCTCTGTCAAGGATTGTAGATCACGTATTTATATTACACACCCTGACTGAGGACAAGGCAATTGCACTCATTACCAGGCTCATGATTTTTCATGACTGTTTTACTTTGTTTTTCATGAAGTCACGAAAACATGAAGTTGTATGAGATTAGCCTCCACTAGATTTAATTAATATTATCTGGTATCTGCATTAAGGAAAAATACAGAATCCTGAGGGGTGAGAGGTGGGGGGAATATTTACTAGTGCCCTCAAACAAAAAAATGAGGTAGAATATTAACTATGTACCTATCTTTAATATCTAAAAGCTAACAAAAGAAAAATACTAGCTTTACTAAAACAACTTGAAGACGTGCATAGCAAAAACATCTTTTGCTTTGATTTGAAGGTGAATTTTAAATGGAAGGGAAAAACCATCTTGGAATAGTACTATTTGTTTTTAAAAAATGCAAGCTAAACACCACTGAAATATGGACTGTCTTTTTGAACTCTGCAGGTTGATCACATGCAGTAAACATTAGCAAGTCTAATTAAAAGGTGCAAAAAGTATTTTTTCTAATAATCTGTCTTATGATTTTCAACGATCAAACCCAACAAAGAGTATAAATAAAAGTTACTCTTTGACCTCCCTCTGGAGCACAGAAGTGTTGTGTACAGAACATATCAGTATGCAGCTACAGCAGGCCTCATTAGTTTGCCATCTGCCATGGCGGATAGATGCTAAAATGTTGTTATTGCAAGGTTCATTGAGCAGTAAAATTATAATACTTAAAAAAAATGTATTTTAAGTAAAAATCCCTTGAAAGAAAACAGCTGCCAAAAGATGTCTGAGGCTGTGATCCCATTAAAAAGAAAAGACATCAAACAAATAGAAGAAATTTAGAACCAGTCGTATCAGCCTTAGCTCTTCTCTCCTGTAAGAATGCTAAGTAGATACAGAGATGAATGAGGTAACCTTTTCAATAAGGTGATATTTTCTACAGGCAATATTTAAATGACACACAAGATAGTATGTTTTATCCTAGTTACTTCTGTTCTAGCATATCTTCATTGGCTAAGAGGTAAATTATTGGAACTGTCAGAGAAGCTGTGGTCGAGTTTCATTAAAGAAACTTTTCCGAGCTACTTCTATTTATCATCAGTTCCAGGAGTTTCTATAGGACGAAAGGAAAACTAATAACTGCAGGGAGGTTAGTGAGTTTGGATAGTTGTCCAAAAATTGTAAAGCTAAAACTGTAAGGGTAGTTTTGGAAACTTCTTTTAATATAAAAATATAAATCACATTTTTCACTAACAGACTATATATTCATATGTAAATCATTCATACCCTCTGAGCCCATCTTATCTTTCAAACCAAAGATAAACCACTTTCATTCTTCTAAATGGAAGTTCTAGCTATATAACTGGGTTCTGGATTTTCCAGAAAGTGATGAATGATATACTGTGGCCACTGAACTTTTCTAAATGTTGACACATGAACATAAAATTTTCTCAGGCAATCTATCATTAGCATGGATTGGGATAACCCTCAGTAATTATAGGAGGAGGCTCAAGAGAGAATCTCTTATTATGTTTATGAGAAACCTACCTGGACAACCTTCCAAAGAGAAGTTCCAAGGCAGAAGAGAGAAATAAATTCCTCCTGTGCCTTTAAAAATATAGCTAGAAAAGATTATTCTGAGTAATAAGTAGGCTTCATAGTGCAGAATGGAAAATAGACTATGCTGTTTCCCAGCTCAAGGATCTAGAGTTGTTTTGGTTTCTTTCTTCCAGAGGAAAGGGCATAGATTTATTTTGAGCCCAGGTTAACAGAAACAGCATTTTATGTTGTGATTACATTATCTCTGTATTTCTTAAAAAACCAAAAATGTTATCTTCTGCCTGATCCTGTGCCCAAAGAAGATCAATGTTTCCGTAAAAAATGATAAAAAAAAAAAAAAGTTAAAAATTAAGAGTCTGAGAATTACAATTTATACTCTTGGATAGAAAAATATTTAGGATAATTATTGGTCACCACATAAATGCCACAGTATTAATGTATTTAGATTTTTAAAGTAGTATCTTTTAAGTTTGCAGAGCTAGGATCACAAAGAGATATTTTTACAATTAATAGAAACAACAAAAACTAGATGATCTCTTTACCTCAGATGCTAGAACACTAACCAGTGCCCAGAAACATTCTTGGCCACTGGAATAATATTAGCTATGCAGTTAACTTCCAGTTTTATCTCTCAATGAGATGTTTTGTCTTTTTTTGATTATGAGGTCACATTAACTATTTTGGGCACACACACACAAAAAGAAACAACTCCATTTTATTCTGCCCTATAACACAAGGATATTAATGGTCCTCCCATTTCAGAGTAATATACAGTTCCTTAGAGCTTTTTTGATAAAATAAAATGTAATGATGTTAAAAAATATAATAAAAATCCAAATGCTATAAAGTTAACAGAACAGCTTTCGATACTGTTTTTTCACATATGATATTTTCAGTAAATGGCTTTTGCCGAATTATAAAGATCGGTGAAATCAATGTAACAAACTTTTAGTAAAATTATACATTTTTTTTGTCTGTCTTTTTCTCTCTCTGATATTTATCTCCTAATAAAGATAAAAGAATAAAATTAAAATCTGGCCTGCCTGTCTCCTTTCTTCCTCCTGTAGCTAACATATGCTGTTAGTTAGTGTTCCCTACTATGTTGCTACATGATAAAACTACATAAATAGTTTTAGAGTTCTGGTAACTTCCTCAGGTAGTTAACGTCTATGCTTGAGGACATCACAGTATTATCAGAATATGGTAGAAGTTATTCTAACACTGTAAAGATTTTTTAAGTAGCTTTTGACAAGTCTCATACATACCATACATGACATTGATGTAATCATAAGCATGAAATTTAAAGTTTGATTGTGACTGTTACAAAATTATTCCCACAAAGTGGATTAAACTAAAGTTCAATCAAATTATTGTCTGATACATTTGAATTACTTTATTTGCTCTCTAATGAATTCTTTGAAAGTGGTACTTTATATGTTAAACATATTGCATTATAGTTAGGTAATTTCTGGATATTGATATATAAGTGACATATAAGGAACAGTGGGGAACAATTTCAGATGTTAGAAACTCTTTTAAGAAAGCATGCTCAAAAATTCTGGCAAAGGTAACTTTTTTTTCCTCCCTCCCCTTAAAGAGGATGTTCACAAGACAGACATTCAGGCTAGAATTCATCTCATTTAATTTAGGATATAATGAATATCTAGAAATTCCTCCTTCCTCCAAGTATTGAAAGAGTATGGAATAAATCCCTAATTTTAAGGCAGGAAACATTGGTTAATATTAATAGAAAACATTATCCATTTTCCCAATGAGATATACTATGACTGAAGCTTGAGGAATAGCTTGAAACATTTGAGAAAGAAAAAATAAACTGAAATAAAAGTGCTTGAAAAATAGAGTGTACAATATATCAACCACCAACCCAACACCACCATGTCCACTAAACCATGTCCCAAAGTGCCATCCATGTCTACCCATTTTTTGAACACTTCCAGGGATGGTGACTCCACCACCTCTCTGAGCAGCCTGTTCCAATGCTTGACCACTTTTTTTGTGAAGAAATTTTCCTCATATCCCACCTAAACCTCCCCTGACACAACTTGAGGCCATTTCCTCTCATCCTATCAGTGACTACTTGGGAGAAGAGACCGACACCCACGTCACTACAACCTCCTTTCAGGTAGTTGTAGAGAGCAATAAGGTCTCCCCTCAGCTTCCTCTTCTCACTTGTTCCTCCTTCTAGGAGATTTACTAGGAGCTCATACTCTACTGCCTGTTGTAGGCAACCTCTCCACTACCATTAGCAGATCCTGTTAAAGTATGTCATGGGCATCATTTACAGTATCAGGATTTCTTGAATTAAATCAGAAGAACCATTTTGTGACAGCTTTTACAGGTTCAGATCTCTAAAACCTGAAATGGAACTGTAGATTAATAAAAACAATGTTCCACGTTCACTCCTAATTTTGAGAACATAGATATAATGAAGTTTTACAAAAAGTTTAGTATTTTTTATTCACCTTCATAGAATAGAATACACCTAATTGCTGAGAAGAGCAGGTGGCACTATAAATAACTGATGGAGAAGACAGAATATTGCTATTGACGTCAGTAAGACTAGTTCTTTTCTACCAATGTTACATATTAACTAAAAAGATTAATGTTTTCCTCTAGACACTCATCACTGAACAACAAGATGGGCTCAGGGTTACTAACAGGACTCATCAATACTAAGAAAGAAAATTGAACATGAGTATGATGTGACCTGGGAGTTGATCTATTCCTGATTTTACAGATACTGCATTTCAAGTGTATCATCTGGAATTGGATGAAATAGTTTTTATGATGACTTATATGGAACCTACTAACTATAGTTTTGAGTGACATAATTGTTATTTATTAGCTAGCTAATTTACAAGACAATGCAATCTTAATAGCATAGATCTTATGAGTTACTGTGACAACGGGTCATTATAAACACCAGAAGCAGTGACTTGATGTACTTAAACTCACCATAACTGCTCATGGATAATAGTATGGGATCTTTTAAAAGTAGAATAAATAACAACATGTGTCAAACTGTACTTCGTACTTTTAATGCAGCAACACCTTAGAAACTTAACTATTTTAAAGGGGTGTGTAATACAAAACTGAAATGAAATACACAGCAAGCTAAAATATGTAATAATGTCAATGAAAATAGTAGTATCCTAAAGAACAACCCTCATCACAATTAGAAAGTCACCATAATGTCACTATAGCATTCACAGAGAATAAAGTTCTATTCTAAATGCTATGATGTGATACTAAGAATAGCAAATGTTTTTTCATTAATTATTTACTATATGATTTTGGTATTTCCTAAAAAGTAGGACATTGTTGCTCTAGACACTTAACAAACTTAACAAATGCAAAACAAACTTTGGTAGCTGTCTCAAAGAGTTTACATTGTCATTTAAAATTAATATTTAAGAAACATGTTCCAGAGATGAAAGACTGAGGAGGAAAAATGACAGAGCTCAAGCAGACAAACTGCTGATTGACTGTCATTAGTGTAATGAATTCCCACTAAGCTTGGAATAGAACCAATCTGTGGTAAAGGTATGGTAACTGTCAAGTCAGTCTGTACCTTTTTCATTATCATCCATTCTCAATACACTGCAAGGTAAAGTTCTTTTGTCATCATGCTGAAGTTTTGTTGCCAGCAGAATGGTTCCATGCTTGGCTAGTGTTGCTCAGGGAGAGTATGACCAAACAAAGTTAATTAAGTATTTAGCACAACTGTTCCATCTTGTATGCAGCCAGAGTCTAAGACAGGCAACCTTTCTCTAAAGTATCACTGCATTTTTTTAATTTACATATATACTTGATGGCAGCATGGATTAACAGCAGCACTTCCTACATTGTGCAGATCACTTATCACAGGTCAGGTCTTCACAGATGAGCAGCCATCATTTTTACAGCATGACAGAATTCACCCCTTATCACAGTCCAAGGCACAAATGTAAATGCATGTGTGCATGAAAAGTAGACTACTGCCAAACTCCTACTCAAGGATATCAGCTTTTCAAAAAGTTGTCTGTCCATCCTCTTTGCAGTCCATCATAGCATCACACTGAATGAAACTAGACAAAACTAGAGCAAACTCAAGTGTATTGGGTTTACATGTCAAGGTTTTGGTAGCGGGGGAGCTACAGGGGTGGTTTCTGTGAGAAGCTGCTGGAAGCTTCCCCTTTGTCCGATAGAACACATGCCAGCCACCTCCAAGACGGACCTGCACCTGACCAAGGCCAAGCCAATCAGCAACAGTGGTAGCACATCTGTGATAACACATTAAAGAAGGAGGGAAAAAAAAAACCCAAACCAAAAAACCAGACCGCTGGGACACCAACCGCAGCTGGAGTGAGAATATGCAAGAGGCTCTGCACACACCAAGGTCAGTGAAGAAGGAGGGGGAGGAGGTGCTCCAGGCACCAGAGCAGAGATTCCCCTGCAGCCCACAGTGAAGACCATGGTGAGGCAGGCTGTCCCCCTGCAGCCCATGGAGGTTCACAGTGGAGCAGATATCCACCTGCAGCCTGGGGAGGACCCCACACCAGAGCAGGTGGATGTGCCCCAAGGAGGTTATGACCCTGTGGGAAGCCCATGCTGGATCAGGCTCCTGGCAGGACCTGTGGACCCATGGAGAGAGAGGAGCCCATGCTGGAGCAGGCTTGCTGGCAAGATGTGTGACCCCATGGGGGACCCAGGCTGGAGCAGTCTGTTTCTGAAGGACTGCACCCTGTGGGAGGGACCCACACTGGAGCAGTTGGTGAAGAACTGTAGCCCGTGGGAAGGACCCATGTTGGAGAAGTTCATGGAGGACTGTCTCCTGTGGGCGGGGCCCCATGCTGGAGCAGGGGAAGATTGTGAGTAGTCCTTCCTTGAGAAGGAAAGAGCAACAGAGACAATGTCTGATGAACTGATTGCAACCCGCATTCCCTGTCCCCCTGCGCTGCTTGGGGGGAGAAGGTAGAGAAAAATCAGGAGTGAAGTTGATCCTGGGAGGAACAAAGGGGTGGGAGGAAGGTGTTTTAAGACTTGGGTTTTTTTTCATTACCCTATTCAGTTTCGATTGGCAATATATTGAACTGATTTTCCCCAAGTCAAGTCTGTTTAGCCCATGACAGTAATTGCTGAGTGATCTCCCTGTCCTTATCTTGACCTGTGATCTTTTGCATTCTATTTTCTCTCCCCTGTCCAGTTGAGAAGGGGAGTGATAGAGTGGCTTTGGTGGACATGTGGCATCCAGCCAGAGTTAAACCACCACAAGATACACATTGAACTCTCCACAGTTCCAAAAACGAGAAGAAAATACATATTGGTATAGTTGAACAAACCAACACTCTTCATAAAGCTATTTTGTCACTAATGATGAGGAAGTGGCAGGAAAGTTAACACCTATAGAAAAAACTGTTTCTTACAACAGCATGTAATTTTGCTCAGTTTAGTTTCTGCATCAGTGTCAAAACAGGCTTGTCCTATTCCCTTAAGGTCCCTTCCAACCCAAAGCATTCTATGATTCTATGATTCTAAACCCTGATACCTGCTTCAGCATCTTTCCAATTCACTGGAAGAAGAATTTCGGATGCATATAGTTTCTCTATCTTTTCAATCTTGCAGCTCTAGAGAGTCTTTATAGTTGACTCTGTTACGGCAAGGTAAATATACATCTTTGTGTGTTGGCAGAGGAGGGCAAGGAAAAAGGGAGAAGGGATGCGGTGGAAGCTTCATAATTGCAAACTCTACAACAAATGTTTTATCTTTGACTGAATGGTAAATACATAATAGTAGCAAGGCAAAGTTGGAAAGGAAAGGTCGTATCTTTCATTAGTCTAACTGATATAGCTTCCAAAAAACAGCTAGGCTTCCCAGCCTACTAGCTCTTCCAGATCTGATATAGAGGCCACAATCTTTAAACTTAATACTGAGGAAAAAAACCCTGTATATTATTATTGTCTTTCTGATTAATGGGTCTATATGAAATTTTCCTTTTATGCCTCAGCAGTTTTTAATTTTGCTCTTTCAATTTCCTAAATTGTATTTAATCTCACCATGCTCCACGTTGTTTACTGTGCATATTCTTTTTGTTAATTATTCAGTTCTGTAATCTGTTCTTGTTTTTCATGAGTCCTATTTGGCTTGTGGCAACCTTGGAAAAATCATGGCACTTCCTGAGGTTTTGTCACTGTCAGTAATGGGTTTCTTTCATTGTTGTCACTTCTGAAATTTAGAAATTACATTGAAATATGTGGTGTTGTGTTTCTCTTAGATATCTATATAGCATGTTTCCATGATATTCTTTACTAAAAATCTGATTCTTTAGGAGGCATGTGCAAAAGATAACATTAACTGAGTATCATAATACCAGAATTCTAATCCAGAAGTAAAGGTTTCTGTCACAGCCCATACAATTCATTAGTAGAATTGTTGCAAAATGCTATGGCATTACCAGGCCATATTCCTCTACCTTTAGGTTCCAGAAATCATGTGTCCTGAATGTCTTTAGCATTCTCATTTTACACCTCTGTTCTTTTTCTTTTTTAACACAACTTGGTGGTTTTTATGCTTATCAAAGAAATGTTCTCGATAAAAGACCAAAAAAATAGTGATAGTTATGTTGTCCATTAAAGAATACATGTATCACATGAGATTAAAAACAAAGAGTTCCCATAATGAAATTCAGATTTTGATCTAAACATAAAGAAGAAGAATAGATAAGGTAATCTTTTTTTCTGACACCATTTTAGTAAACTGTTTGGAGACATGGTGAGCTAAGAAGAGACTTTTTGTAAATGTTGATCCTTAAACAACAGAAATGCTGTGCTGAAAAGAAAATAATGAAATAAACTTAAGCAAACTGAGTTATAAAGTGCACAAAAGAAAAAAATCAAAAAGAACATCCCAGAGGCCTCTGTACATTTCTTTTATGTGCTTTGTGCCCAGTTTTTAATGATGGCTACTGTACAGACATAAAAGGGGTTAATTAAAGCTAACTAGTTAACACACAGAATCCTGCTGCAGCAGAAAATAAATACATCTGTATGGTTTATAATTTTTTTTTTTTTTTAAAAAGAGATGGTCAAAGTGAAAAATGCCACCAAATAAATTATTTCGGTCAAATTAGAGGCTGAAACACCTACAAATTATAAATGAACTAACCAGGATATAATGAGTAGCAGCTGGCCTTATACCCAAATGTAGGTATACTAAAATAGTGTAGCTAACAATAGTACATGACTGTTTTGCAATACTGTGAATGGCATAGGCAGACACAATCGAAACACATTTTATATGAGTATGTGAGATGTGAAAAGGCATGTGCAGCTGCACATAGGAGGTGTCCAAGTGACAGAAAAACAGTAAGTTGCCAGACATAAGACGAGATAAGTGCAGGGGAATACAAATAGGCAGAACATGACTGGCAAAACCGAAAGCAATGTAAGCAGTATCAGGAGCAGAGGAGAATCCTTCTTTTTGGGAGAGGGACAAGAGCATAAAAACATCAAGCATATAAAAAAAAAAAAATGGACAAGAAAGATGGCAAGCTTGCTTCAATTCCAACTTGTGTCAATGAGCTTTCAAGCCTGATCACATTGACCTCTGCAACTAAGAATCACCGTGGACCAAAGCCGTAAGTGCTCACTATACAGAATTGTGATATTAATGAATGAATTTAGTAAAGTTTTGTTTTAAAGTTTAAAACTGTTCTGATATGTCAGTCATCTAAACACTCCCATCACAGTCATCTTTAATGCCTTAACTATATATATATATATAAAGACATATATTCAGTTATAGCACATTGATATAGAAACCCTAATTTAGCTCTTTGGACCTAATTTTCCAAAGGTAGTAACCTAAGTTTGTATTGTAAACTGCAGTAGACAATTTTTCAAAGCTCCCACTAACTTCAGCAAGGGGTTTCTATATTCTGTTTCTCAGAAAACTCTGGTGCTACCATTTGGCAATTGAATTTTAAAATACTAGGCTTTGTTTCTGTTTATGTAACTAAGAACTTCAGGTTCCATTCCGAAGGAGATATAGTTTTTTTCTTAAGATCCAATGGTTTAAGGAGGTGCATCCATATAAAACCACAATCCTACTAGTGACATTCAAGTTTTTGCCAAGTCTATTATCTTCCATCATGTTATGACAGTGTATTGGGTTTGCATGACAAGGTTTTGGTGGCGGGGCAGGGGGAGGTTACAGGGGTGGCTTCTGTGAGAAGCTGCTGGAAACTTCCCCTATGTCTGATAGAGCCAGTGCCAGCCGGCTCCAAGACAGACCCACCACTGGCCAAGGCTGAGCCAATCAGCGATGGTGGTAGCACATCTGGGACAGCATATTTGAGAAGGAGAAAAAGTTGCTTCAGAACAGCAATTGCAGCCGCAGTGAGGAGTGAGAAAACGTGAGAGGTACAACTCCTCAGACACCAAGGTGAGTGAAGAAGGAGGGGGAAGAGGTAACTGACTGAAGTTCCCATTCCCCATCTCCCTGCGCTGCTCGGGGAGAGGATGTAGAGAAAATCAGAAGTGAAGTTGAGCCTGGGAAGAAGGGAGGGGTGGAGGGAAGGCGTTTCTAAGATTTTGTTTTATTTCTTATTGCCCTACTCTGATTTGACTGGTAATAAATTCAACTAATTTCCCCAAGTCAAGTCTGTTTTGACCATGACGGTAATTGCTGAGTGGTGTCTCCCTGTCCTTAATCTCAACCCACAAGCTTTTCATTATATTTTCTCTCCCCTGTCCAGTTGAAGAGGGGGAATGATAGAGCAAGTTTTGTGGGCACCTGGTGTCCAGCCAGGGTCAACTCACCACAGCCAGAATGCTTTTATGGAGCTACCTAGAAAAGCTGAGATGCAAACCCAGAATTTAGCTCACTTCATGAGGCTGACCATCATAATTTTCAAGAATGCTAAAGGAGGCAATGGTGCTACAGGAAACCTTGTAAAGATCTTCTATATGTTGTAAAGATTTTCTGTATATTTATTCCCTCATTGTTTCTTTCTAAAGACCAGTGTTTGTTCCTGAGCTTTGTGACGTACACATAAAAAACATGCTATTTCCCAGAGCCCACCTTAAGGCAATGTATTTTGTCCATAATTTTGTTTATGTAAAGTATCAGATACCAAGAATTACAAACAAAACACTAAAATTCATAAATTAACATGAGAATGAAAATTATGACCATAGAGTAATACATTACTGGTATCCACATTATTATTAAAAGAGATCTGATCATTATAATGGGAGTTGAAAGTAAAAAATGTTATAATTTTTAATCTTTGATTATCAGATTTTTTTCATTTTTTCATTGCAGTTTGTGCTTAGATTCAAAGACTGATAAGGAGCAACTGATAGCAAATATAATTATAGCTAATTAAATTAATATAATTATAAATAATACACTTACAGCAACAGATGTCATCTATTTGGACTTCTGTAAAGTTTTCAACATGGTGCCCCACAACATCCTTCTCTCTAAATTGGAGAGATATAGGTTTGATGGGTGGACTGTTCAGTGGATAAGGAACTGGTTGGATGGTCACATCCAGAGGGTAGTGGTCAATGGCTCAATATCCACATGGAGACTGGTGACAACTGGTATCCCTCAGGGGTCCGTACGGGGACCAGTGCTATTTAATATCTTCATCAGTGACATAGACAGTGGGATCGAGTGCACCCTCAGCAAGTTTGCAGATGACACCAAGCTGAGTGGTGCAGTTGACACACCAGGAGGATGAGATGTCATCCAAAGGGACCTGGACAAGCTGGAGAGTTGGGCCTGTGTGAACCTTATGAGGTTCAACAAGGCCAAGTACAAGGTCCTGCACCTGGGACGGGGCAACCCCCGCTATCATAGAATTATAGAATCATTTAGGTTGGAAAAGACGTTTAAGATCATCCAGTCCAACCATTCACCTAACACTACCAAGTCCACCACTAAACCAATTAAGGGTAGAGTAGGATTTTCATATTTCCTGACTTGGTGGCTAGATTATTTTTTAAAGTAAAAACTAGCAATCATTAAGATTGGAAAGTATCTCTAAGATCATTAGTCCAACCATCAACCCAACACCACCATGCCCACTAAACCATGTCACAAAGTGCCACATCTACCCGTTTTTTGAACACTTCCAGGGATGGTGACTCCACCACCTCTCTGAGCAGCCTGTTCCAATGCTTGACTACCCTTTCCATGAAGAATTATCAGTACAGGTTGGGGGATGAAGGGATTGAGAACAACCCTGCCAAGAAAGACTTGGGGGTACTCGTGGATGAAAAGCTGGACATGAGCCGGCAATTTGCGCTTGCAGTCCAGAAAGCCAACCGTATCCTGGGCTGCATCAAAAGAAGCGTGGCCAGCAGGTTGAGGGAGGTGATTCTGCCCCTCTACTCTGCTCTGGTGAGACCTCACCTGGAGTACTGCGTCCAGCTCTGGGGCCCTCAGCACAAGAAGGACATGGACCTGCTGGAGTGGGTCCAGAAGAGGGCCACCAAAATGATCCGAGGGCTGGAGTACCTCTCCTACGAGGCCAGGCTGAGAGAGTTGGGGTTGTTCCACCTGGAGAAGAGAAGGCTGCAAGGAGACCTTATTGCAGCCTTTCAGTACTTAAAGGGGGCCTATAGGAAGGATGGGGAGAATCTTTTTAGCAAGGCCTGTTGTGACAGGACAAGGAATAATGGATTTAAACTAAAGAAGAATAGATTTAGACTAGACATTAGAAAGAAATTTTTTACAATGAGGGTGATGAAGCACTGGAATAGGTTGCCCAGAGAGGTGGTAGAGGCCCCATCCCTGGCAACATTCAAGGTCAGGTTGGACGGGGCTCTGAGCAACCTGATCTGGTTAAAGCTGTCCCTGCTCACTGCAGGGGGGTTGGGCTAGATGACCTCTAAAGGTCCCTTCCAACCCAAAGCATTCTATGACAAATGATTCTATGAAAATACTCTTGAATAGTCAGTGGGTTTTGTATTTTTAAGAATTCCCTTCTCAGTCTTGAATTTAGTATTCATTTCTGTGTCATTGATTGTTAGGCTTTGTTTGCAAGTGGTAAACATAGTGAGACTTCTAAGAAACAGCACTCAGCTTTCAACTATCTTGTCCGGTTTTGTCCTCTGCAGTATTATGCTTTTGCAACAGTATGTCATCTGTTACCTATTACTAGGCTATTAATATGTTTATATATAGCTATGTTCTTGAATATGTATAAGAGGCAGAAATAAAAAAGTTTACACAACTTGTGTTCTGGTGAATCAGGGAACTGGGCATATTCAGCAGTGAACAACATATTAATTTAACAAAGACTTGTGATCTCTTTCTTTCATGACACTCAAAAGATTCAATCCACAAACAGACCAAATGTCACATTTAGCACTAGTGGTTATTATAAACGTTTCAGTAAAATGATTTTTTAAAAATGTTTTGCTCATTGACACTTTACTCTGCTTTTCTAGATTAAAGGAAGCTAAGATGGATGTGTTTAAAATAATAGCTATTCATTATTCTATCAAAGCATGCATTATTTTTAAGAAAATCAAAAAAGCCCATTCAGTACAGTTGTTATATGATGCAGTGCACCAGTTTCATGAATGTTGAATAGCAAAGAGGATATCTCATCTTTCAAAAACTAAATAAATATTTAAATCAGATCAATATTCAGAGAAGAGCAGCCTCTTCAGTTATCATTCTAACCAAAGATTACATTCTCAATAAGTATACTACCTTCTTTTTAGTTTTCATGTCAGTTGTGACATTTTATCAGTTAACACTTCTTGTTCAGTTTTACTCTGTTTTTTTTGTTCTTGTTTTTGCAAACTTGGAAAGTCCAGGGACTCTTGCTATATATGCTCACAGGTTTTAAAATGTGAAGCTCTATCATTTTTTCCTTTATTATTGCTACTTAACTATATTGACTTGTATCTTAGCTGTCCCTTGTATGACATAACCACAGCATTTCTGCCTCTCCTAAAACCATCTGGTTGGCAACAGACTGAGTAGTCCAAATAGTCTATTGATGCTGAAGCCTCCATCTCTTCCTATTCAGGCTTTCCGTCATAGTTGTCCTGAATCCATGCCAAAGTCAGTACCCAAATTACATTCAGTCCACTGCCTTTTCTTCCACAATTTCCTGCAAATCCCTGAACCAGTACTTAGCCATTAGTAGCAAGTGGCTTAAAGACCTTCAGGATTTTGTTCTACAAGGCTTGAAATTTTTCTGTATGCCACTTGGTTCACATTAAGTGGAGGTTCCACAAATTAAATAAATGGAAAATGAGAAATGAATCAGCTCTGGAGGTAGAAGTTCTACAACATGCAGAGATGGCAATTTGTTGCAACTGCAACATTTTATTGCAAGTGTAAGCAAAGTCAGGATAAGAAGTTAGAAAAAAATGATGTGGATAAGCAAACTTCAGTAGTAATATATTTTTGTGATAGATAAGGAAACAAAAACAACTATTTACATACTTCAGAGAAAAAGGGAAGATAAAAGGAAAAGTAAGGACTCTAATTATCAGAAAGGAAATACACTGGAGGGGAAAAAAGTAGAATTTCTAAGTACTTGCTCTGCTTCAGTTCACTCAAAAGGACTCTTGTGTGAAATGATTAATTATGCTGGGAGTAGATGAACAACATAAGAGAACAGACATCAACACTGTTAAAGAGCGAATGAGAAAATACCTGGACCAAATTAATGTTTTGAATCATCAGGGCCAGATTAAATCCATCAGAGAGTGTTAAAGGAATTAGACAATGAACTTTCATAGCCAATGGCAAATGATCTTACAGAACTCCAAGGAGATCCTAGAACTGCAGAGTAGTAACTTGACATCAGTTATAGGAAAAATATCAGCTAAACAAGGATGTAACATGAATAAAAGTAACATTGTGAATGCTAGAATGATGTTTATGGCACAGAGCAAAACAAATGTTAGCGTTTATAAAGAGCTTTTATGTTAGACAGAAGAAATGTTATAAATATGATCTCTTTTGCCCAATAAACTTATTTATTAGAATAATTCAGGATATTGTTGTAAAATAGAACCAATGGAAAAGAAAAAATCTGTATTCCCACAACCCATTAAAACCAGATAACATCTATACTAAATATTACCAAAATAGTTCAGAAAGCAGAAAAAAAGATGATCTTTCATTTAGTACTCTAAATATGTTATAGGTCTAATAATCCTTAATAAACCTATCCATTAACTACTGGTCTAGCTTCAGTTCCTCTTTCCTCATAAATAATACCTGTTAAGCTGTAACACTTACACCTCAAACTAGATCAAACTAGAAAACCAATATAAGCATGACTTATTTCTGAGTATAAATATTTTAAAGGCCATACTGCTGGACTCATCTGCATCCTCTTGAGCATTTGATATGGCTAAACTACCCATGGGGCATAATAAAAATAGTCACTTTCCTCAACAGAAGTTAGTTAATGGTGACAGAACTGCCATCTACAAAAGGCTTTCACTTCCAATGTTCCCCCAGATCACTTTCTCTGTTTCTCTTCCAAATTTATTGGTTCACTGATAGCAAGATGCTCTGTTCTTTGTTTCCAATATTAGACCAAAAGCATTTAATTATAGAAAATTCTCAGCCAGTGTAAATAAAATATCTGATACCAAAAACTTTGATCTGCATAGACAGTCTATTGCATACATAGAAGAAACATTTTCTTTTCACATAAATTATTGTGGGTCAATAAGGATTGAACTGGAGGATAATAGCATCAGAGACAGAATCAAATGAAGGGCAAGGAGGGCATTGTCTTTGGCTACTGAATAACAAACATACCCTGCACCTTTATCTGCAAAGCCAGTCTTTAATTTTTCCAAACTTTCTCTTCAGCAGAAACTGAAAAGAATGCCTAATTTTGATTCTTACAAAAACAGTAACTGAGTATCACATGATTAAGATTGCAAATAGTGCTATTAACAGTTAAAGAATTAATGCAAAAAATATCTGAACTAACTTATCATCTAATCTGCTGTGCAATAAAGGATGTAACTTCACATACTTAATCACAAAGGTCTTTATCTTTGGCTGCATGCAATCTTTCAGTTAGTAGGACTCCTTGCATTGTGAACAATTTGAACAAAGAGATCACAATCTGGCCTATAGTACCTGTTGTTTAATTTCCAATGGTGAGTAAGTTTTTAGAGCATATCATTTTGTAACTTTCACAGTCAGAAAAACAATTTGAAATATATTTGACTAGTTTGCTATAAAGTATTCAGTCATTCTCAATAAAAATACAATAACTGTTGTTAGTATGGAAAAGTAACACTGTGCTGTGCTTGACCTTCAGATTACAAGCGACTTCTCTTGGAACAGGAATAACTAAGGAAATAACCAAGGAATTATATAGAGTATGTAGGCACATTGAAGTGTATTCTAATACATTACTGTAACAAACCATATGTATATAGACCCCAATGCCTCTGCACTCACAATGTACTGCCTTTGTGGGTGTGTGTACATTTGACTGTGTGTGAACGTTTTAACTCTTAATTTTTCACGATTGCTTCTGACACAAAAGTCATGATTTATTATACATTTTAGCAATGAGCATTCTGAGCTAGATGAACATTAATCATTAAATATAATTCACTCTTACTTAAAATAATAAAAACAGTATTTCCCCCTCATTTGCAATTCTTCTATGCAGTTAGCAGTTAGTTATGGTATAGGAAATTATAGATGAACTCTAATATTTGCATAGTCCATTTTGTTTTTTCAGTAACCATTTTTCATTTTTTACAGAAAGAAGAAGTACTTTTAGAATGAATTGAGAATCTTCAATATTTCTCACTTTTTCTTGGAACTAAAAAACTGTTAGGATTGTCACATCTAAGAAGAAAGATACAGGCCAGTGCCACTGAACTAGCACAGATCACATCCTGACCAGGTTAAAATCTACTAAAATTGTTATTTACTGTATCTATTGGCTCAAGAGACAAAAGGCATCTCCTACATTGCTAGGAAGTGATGGGCAAGTGAAGTATGTTCATAGTACATTTTAGAAGTACTACATTAAAATCTTTAAAAAGGTGCAAAAGTACTTCAAGTAGTAAATTTTCTTACCCAACAGCTTCATTTGTTCAACTGTTCCTGCTCCTTTGCATGTATACACAATCTAAATTGCCTTTCCTTCTAATTCAGCACTTTCTAACATAATATTTTATCCTCATTAACTTCAGCTCAATTTCAGTGTGGATCACTATTATAAAATTTATTGTATGGACACAGAAAAAATGTAGAAAATTGAAAACCAAAACACTTACATGGGCTTATGGCTGAAAGGATAGATGACAAACAGGTTCCGTCTGCTTCTCAACAGTGTTAGACATTCTGAGATGATGTGAACGTCCAAAGTAGTATCACAGAGTTGAATTGCTGAATCACTGGGAACAGAAATATTAAAGACTTTTCAGCTTATAGTAACATGCGCTGTGAAAGCCAAGTAATAGTTTTCTCTGGCCAACAAGATCCAAACTCTCCAGTGCCTGAAGGTCAGGGCTAACAATTTGGTTTTGGCACTGCTTATGCTTCTTTCACAGTCAAGAACGAGGCAGCTTCTAGAATAAATAGTATACTGATTAGAATTTGGGGATTTTGCAGGGGGTTGATCTTTTAAACAGTTTATTTATCAGGAAATAGATTTTAGCACATACATGGGACATTTGCTTGGATGATATATATGACAGACATAGATAGACCCTGCAGGATTCTGTCAGAGAACAAAGGAAGATGTGTGAAAGAGCAGGTAGCAACATTTGAATGCAAATAAGAAGGTTGGAAGATTACCTATCAAAAAATGTTGCACTGGGTGTTTAGGACTGATCGTAGAGAGCAGATGGATTTTGACAAAGGAGCAGACGGATTTTTCGTTGATATGAGAGGAGAGCTGTCAAAGTACCAGCTGTGGTTGAGAAGGAAGGATAACCAATTAATTGTCTGTGCCCTTTTTTGACAGATGTCAAGTTCTGCTATCTTTTATTAACAGAGGCTTGATTCCTTGAGAATCCACAGAGGAAGGCATTCTTTAAAAAAGTTGGGGTATTCTACATCTGGTACAACAAGAAAACAGTTATCTTTCCCAAATAGGTGGAGACAAATAGAGAATGAATGGTGAACTGGACTATATGAATCTTTCCTGGGTATTTCCCACAGGAGATCAGATAATTAAGCTGCAGTTTGATTAAGCTACATTCCTCATATCTTGCCTTTCTTTCTGAATTTGCAGGGTGCGCATGTTTTCTAGTAGATCATGAGACAAAATACTAGCAGGCACTTTTATAACAAACCATACACACAATGTCATTATTGCCTGGAAACTAGATCTATTGTCTAATAATCATCAGTAAGGCAGCAAGTTATTTCAGTGTGATGATACCCCACACAACATAGTTAGCGACAATAGACAGCTGTTTTCTTGGGCAGGTGGTGTTTAAGGAGTGGAAAAGTGGAATAGAACAATAAGAGCCAATTATATAGTTCAGTGAAGTAACAATTAAATAACTAAGTATTTATTCAGGAAAATAGGATTCTATTCTTAAATGGAGAATAACTCTACAAAAAGGCTTAAAAATTGCTTTAGTTCAACCCTTACGTCAAGATTCGAACTTTTTCCCTTTCAGCTTTTCTGTAAGCATAGAAAGGTGGTAACTAAAGTTTCACATAAAGGCCAAACACTACCAAAGTCCTCTCAAAATTCCTAATTCTTTCTTTGTATGTGTGCTATAAAAAATTAGATGTATACAATGCTGTAACAGTAAACATACCTCTCTAAGACCACACTGAGCAGGACATGAAGCATATGAATGCATAGTGTTTTAGTCCAGATAAGAAGTGTGCTTTTCAAATGAATCTCCCAGGAGACCCTATGTATAAAATATCTATATTAGCAAATATCACCTAGGAGTCCATCTGTAGAGCAGAATAGTCGCACTTGAGGATCTATTTAAAAACTACAAATGTTTTGGAAGTTTTTACTTCATGGAGGTTGTTGAAGGTCATGGAGGTTTTTAATTTAACTCTAGTCTTGCCCTGTGAACTGAATGTCTGTTAACAGTACACTTTCAATATACAGGAACCAGACTGTAGGTTCTAAGACTTTCCATGATGCAAATCGAAGCTCAGTAAGTGGAAAACTGCAAGAATGGTTTCAAAAGTGCATTGCTGATTCAAATTAAAAGATAATAGTCATGTACTTTTAGTTCACTTTGATTTGTAACAAGGAGCAGTCTCAGAGCACATGAAATTAATTTGTTTTCAACAGAACTAAACTGAAGGTGCTCTCCAGCAGCCTACTGCATGCACTCCAGCTGCAAATGGGCAAACAATCCATAGGACAAGAATAGAGCAATAACCAAAGCAATATCCAAAGTAAAAAAGAAATCAAAACAAAGAAAACTCTATAAAACAGTCCTAAGATCCCTGAGTATAATGTGGATATCAAACCTTGCCTCCAATTCCTCAATTTGCAGATCTTGTATTACTCCTCAGCACCTGCTGAAATAAGGATGTTTGGCCAACACGTAAACAACAGATATTGTAAAATATCAGAAGATATTTCAAAATAATATCCTACCATAAAGACCAAATGAAAGCAATTCTCACATCATGTAAGAAAAACTTTCTTGCTAATTACAGCATGTTCACAGCGTAATGGGGCATATGGGTGATTTAAGGTTCAGGAAAACAGTACACACTACTCTGCCTTTACTGATAAACAAAGATGTGCTAGGAATATCTCCTTGGCCCCAGAAGCAGGTGACCATTATTTACTTGTACTCAAATCACTTACAGCTAGGTTTCTTTCTGATAGCTTGCTTTCTCCACAGGCAATTGGAGCCAAGATAGCATAGGCCTGATGACGCTTCAGCAGAGGAGATGACTAAAGATTCAGTGCTCACATGTTGCCATCTTTTTTTTAAACTGTGTGGATTTACCTTAAGGAAGAGATGCTGGAAATTGATTCCAAGGTTGAAATTCCCAGCTTCAGCCTCTTTTGGTTATAGCCTAGTAAATGTGATTTTTCCCATTACTGGTAAAAAGGCCACGAGCTTTGTACTGACCTAAGAGTGCAAAGTGTTCTCTGGACTTGCTTGCCCCTTGCTGGTTTTAGCTTGGTTTAGCAATTCCCTAGGGATGAGGTGACTATTGCCTATTTGTTTTAAATTAAACTGTGAATACCATCTATATTGAAAAAAGAGAAGACATTATTCTTGCTTAATGAAAAACAGGGGAGAAATGATAGACAACACAGTGAAGATGAAATTAACTGGATAGACTTCCCACATTCTTTTGTAATGCTGGACTTGGAAAGACTATTATTCTTGTGCTGTGCTGTGGTTTAATCTGGTGGGCAGCTAAACACCATACAGCCATTCGCTCAATCCTCCCCTCCCCAGTAGGATGGGGGAGAGAATTGGAAAAAAAAAAAAAAAGTAAAACATGGATTGAAATTAAGACAGTATAATAGGATAGAAAAGGAAAGGAAGAAAAAAAAAGAATAATATACAAAATGAGCAATACACAGTGCAATTGCTTACCACCTGCCAACAAATGCTCAGCCAGTTCCTGAGTAGCAGTTCTCCACACCCTGGCCAACTCTCCCCAGTTTATATACTGCTAGTGATGTCACATGGTATGGAATGTCCCTTTGGCCAGTTTGGGTCAGCTGTCTTGGCTGTGCCACCTCCCAGCTTCTTGTGCACCTGGCAAAGCATCGGAAACTGAAAAGTCCTTGACTAGTGTAAGCACTACTTAACAACAACTAAAACATCAGTGTGTCATCAACATTATTCTCACACTAAATCCAAAACACAGCACTATACCACCTACTAGGAAGAAAATTAACTCTATCCTAGCCAAAACCAGGACATGTTTGTTGGCTGATGGAAAGGTTGGTTACTCTAACACAAAGTATATGTAGAAATGATAATAAGCAATGAATGACTGGGGACATAAACCTTTCAAGAGTAGAAGAAAATACCTTTGTTGCTAAAAAAGGAAGGAATATGATGACATGTGCTTTATAGCAAAGTACTTAGGTGAGTAAATATTCAGGCAAAAATATGGTATACACATTTAATTGTTGACTTTTAAATAAATGTCAGAAAAAGATAATTTTCCAGTATGTAACCCAACAAAAATTTTAGGTATATGAGCTCAGAAAAATTTTCCTATTAGAAGAGCTGTATAAAAAACCTCATTACTCATTAAAAAAACAAAAAATATATTTATTTTTGTTCTTTTTAGACCTGTAGTTCTTTTAGATTAATTCTGGATTATACCTATAATACATGGAAATATATATTTTAAGACAGGGAAAAAATCTTTACTTATAGATGACTTTAACGCCCATTTTTCTCAAAACTTCTTAATAGGGTAGGGGCATGGGTGAGAAACACAGGCAGAGATTTGAACAGGTCAAAATACCGGTGAATGTTCTTATTAGCTAGCTTAGGGAAATCTCTGATCATCCCACCCAGTCATTAATTCTGTTCTGAGTCATATAGTTATCCTTATTTATTGCACCAAGGAAAACTTTAATACTGAATGTAAGGTTCCACTTAAGAGGAACAAATACAGGAACCACAACATCTAGAACTCAGCTAAGGACCAAGCTGCAAAACTAGATTCAATCAGAAGGTATTCTAAACAACTTAAGAAAAACACTGGCAGGAGAACATAGAAAGTTGAACATAGAAGTTGAAAAGGGAATTTATTTAGCTAGGGATGAAACTGGAATCCCTCTTCTCTTTGCTGGTGAACTAATGAAGCAATTTGTACAGTTCTCTGAAAAACTGGTTGTGTTTTATTGTTCTCTTCATTTTTTTCCTTTGTGTATCTGGTACAAGACTGTCATGCCTGCAGCAGAATAATTTCATGAGCTTCTTACATTTATGCATGGTTAAAATGCCTTTTTAATTTGTTTTTGGTTTAGAATCCATTTCATTTGTTTATGTTGCTGCATAAAAGGGGGTGGCTGTGTGTAAGCATGTTGCTGGTCAATACGCTTGTCTGGCCACACCCCACGCCTTATCAGCACAGTCTGTCCCATCATCTTACTAAATTCCATATCTAGCTATTTTCCTGGTCAAAGGCCTCTCTATTCTGTGTGCACATGTATGTATGGTGGTCTGAGTGCCAGTGACTGGAGTCAGACCAGTGGTCAGAGGCCTGCATGTTCATGGTAACAGCACCTGGAGCAAGTGCAGGTGTGCAAGCAAGTGTGTGGATGCTAGTGAAGATCAAGCTGGACTAGCCAGCAAGTAGGCAAGATGGCCTAGGAGCCAGGGGAAGGCTGAGATGATGTGTGATGAAGGCAGTCTCAGCCAGCTGCTGGAATAACCGTGGGGTTTGGGGGTCAATTGAGAGACCTGCTTGCATATGTATGTGCGTGTGTGTGTGTCTCTAGATGTGAACTACCTGGGAAGAGCAAGGATCTGGGACAGGCTCCTGGATGCACTGCATATCCAAGGCCACCTACTCAGAGATCCACTGCGTGTATGTATATCTGTGTGTGAGCCTCTGGCCCTGGGATTTTGTACGTTCAAGTGCCAGCAACTGGGGAGACTGGGATAAAAAGACTAGATACTGGTTTGACTAGGTGTCTGAGCCCAGCTGCTGGAGGTTTCCATATTGTACATATACGTATATACATGTGTCTGTATATGTTCATATATACACAAAAATATATGCATACATACAGATATAAATATTTCCCGCTAACAGACCTTCATTGAGTTCAGCCAGAGATGGGATCAGGATGAGGCTGTTGATGCTGTTTGTGTTTGTGTGAAAGATGAGTGTGTCTGTCCATGTTGAACAATGTGGCTGGTGTGTGTCTGTGTATATATGTATACATGCACCGAATATGTGTGTATGGTGTGTGCATGCATACTGCGATACGTGCTCAGCCTTGCTACTTAGAATCACAGAATCATAGAGTCGCTTAGGTTGGAAAAGACCTTTAAGATCATCCAGTCCAAACATTAACCTACTCTACCAAGTCCACACTAAACCAGTCAAGGGTAGACTAGACTAAACCATGTCCCAAAGTGCCACATCTACCCGTTTTTTGAACACTTACTTGTTGGAACTGTGGGCATGAAGCTGCAGCAGTTTTACTGGGCTGCTGGATTTGGCCTCCCGCTAATAAACTTCTGGTTTTCTGACACCAAATATGTTTCAGGATTTGTAAGAAGGGGTCAATAGGGACATCAGTGCACCATTTTCCAAGTTTAGCTCTTATAATTCACCAACTGTCCATAAAGAGACTGTGATTTTTGCAAATTGTTTTACATTTTAAAACTACTTAAACTTTTATGTTAACAAACATCAGACTTTGAAGCTCACGATATAAAGTAATTCCTCTGGATGTTTGTCATTTTGTTTATGTTCCTTAATTTCTTGAGAGTATAAATAAACATTTTTACATTACTCATCTAAATCTAAGGGTGTTGTCAGACACACAACTTTGTGTTTTTTTTCTGTTAAGAACCTTGAGTCTTTTGGCTAGACCTAACAAGCTGACCATAACAAGTGTCTGATATATCTGATTCACCATGTAAGACTTGTTATATTTTTATTTTCTTCTTCATAGGATAATATAGCCTTCAAAAACTGCCACTGAACCTCTTTAAAATGAAATTAATTTTGTCACAGAAAGATTTTGTTGCATCATAAAATAAAACTTAGGACATTAAATTAATTTTCTACTGAGATTCACACCATCAAAATATTTTCATAAATGAGAATAAAATTAGATAGTGTGGATACAATCAAAGAGAATTATTATGTGATTAAACTATGACAAACCTTTAAGCATATTTTTGTCTCTACTCACTCAAATACAATTACAATAATGCTTATTGTTAAAATCATCTTTCAATTTATTTTCTTGTTCTAAAGACCATTGGTCTGATTGTATACGACTTCTGAGTGAACCCAGTAATAGGACTCATGTTAAACCCCTTTCTTTTAGTTATATTACTAAGAATACAAAGTGCTATCAGTTCTACCATTGGTTAAATTTTCCTCCTGAGCAAATCTGCTTGAGTGAGTGGAGTGGCTTTAGTGGGGTGACTTTAATGACGTTACTCCACAGTAGCTGAAGTCTGCTCCAGAACCAAAAATTGCTTCTTGGCTACATTTATCACATTGTCCACAGTTTCATTAAGCAGGATTTAGAAGTTCCATTCTTGTTTGTTTATTTCCTTTTTTCAGCCATCAGTTTGAAGTCTTGGTGTTAAACCACACAACAGAAAAAACACAACACAACACACACCCCCGCCACATCCACCACAAAACAAAACCAAACACACGCACACACACACACAAAAAATCCCCTCCCCCCAAAAAGGCCACCCAGTTTTACAAATATACCAGGATTGGCTGTTAGGGTCAATTACAAAATATCAATTGATTTTTTTTTTTTTTTTTAACCATATATAGTATATTATCTGAATTAGTAAGAGATTTGGCATTTTATCCAAAGATGAGGATTTTCACAATATTCACATTATTATGATGAAAAGGAAGAAATATTTATACTTTCAGTTCAGTTGACATTGCCAGGGAGCAGCAGAAGTGGGCTGCTGCAGGAGGCATGGGGAGCCAGGAGCCAAGAATGACAGCAAGGCAAGCAGGGCAGTGTCCTCAGCAACAGCAGCACAGACCCACAGCAGCTGAACAAGAGCATGGCAGGTCTGGTGACGGCAGCCAGGGTCAGCCAACAGCTCTGCAATTGCCAGGCAAGACCACAGCAATGAGGTCTGAGGTCAAAATGGGTAGTTAAGTCAGCAAGTCAGGATCACCACTCAAGATCTCCTCTAAGGGAGGGGGAGGACAAGATCCACACAAAGCTTCTCATAACACATTCTCACACAGCTCTTTTTACAGAAGTCTGATCCAAATTTACACAAGTGTGTCATATCATAGCTAGTCTTGAGCACCGGCAGCTAAATCCCTGTGGTAAAGGAGGCTGCAGAGCCTATTGTTGCACTCAAGGCCCTGGCAGACATTTTGAAGATAAAATGAGATTCAATGGAGTACCATCATCCACCTAGAAACTGTCATCAAGGAAAATACAAACCCAAAGAAACATAGGAGCTTATAATTTCTGCTCTTTCAAATTCTAGGAATCAGTCAAAGCCCTGATACAGCAATGTGCCAAAAGTTGTTGGTGAGAGGAAAAGTCCTGCTGGTTCCTTTACAAATGCTGAGATAGTTCATTTGCATTGGAAAGAAATCAAAGGGCCTCTAGATATCCCTTGGATGGCTGTAATGAGAGTTGCCCTCATTGGGAGCTTCAATCAAAACATTGTTGCTTATTTCTCCAGATCCACTGGGGAAATCTTTTCCTCACATCAGCATGACTTGGAGATAGGAGAGAGGCTCCTGGGAAGGTGGGAATGATTAATGCTGTTAAGCATTCATATAGACATATATATTATTATTGCATTTTTCTTACTAACTTTGTTACCAATATTTAAATAAAAACTAATCTTTTCTTTTGCTATTTTCACCCTAAAAGTGCTGGATATGAGTCCAGATAATCTGAGGAATGTGTATCTTTGGAGTGATATCTCTGATTACAGCGGTGGGTGTACAGATAATAGCCTGAAGATTCAGCCATCTGTTTCTGATTTGGGGACGTGAGGAGCTGAGGTGCCAGGAGTACTGCGAAGCCTAGGGCTCATGACATGGTGTGTTTTTGGGGAATTATTCACCATGTTGCATGTTTTATCACATACTGATCAAGAACAAACTGACCCTAGGTGCTGTGGGAGAAGGAAGCAAAGAGGCAACTCATATCTCTGGACAACCCCCAAGACTTTTTCAGATATTTTTTATTATAAGCAAAAAGGGAAAACTCACCACTGATAGCTAATTCCTTTATGTTTAAACCAACCATTTTAAAATGCCTGCTGAAACCAGTAAGTAATACATTTCTCACATATTTGAAAAGGAAAAAAACAGACTGAAAATAAAAGCTATTTATGAAAACTTGATCTACTCGCTTACCCAATTTCACTCACATCCTGCTTTATTTAATCTGATGCATCATTTTTATTTATTTTAATTAGGGGGAAAATATTCTGAATGGAAATTTGCCTGAAAAATAACCAATGCCTAGTTATGGCACTGGCCAATTTAACTCAGTTCTAACTGGTTCGCAGTTAAATATGGCTCATGATTTTTTTTTTTAATAACAATAAATTGTGTTTTTAAAGTTTTTAAGGTCTAAAAAGAATAAAGGATTTATGCTGAGATCGTCTCAGTATTTAATGACCTACAGCACAAACTTCAAGCTAAGAAAACTCCTAAAACTAGAAGTGCTTTGAAGGCATGGCTATTGATTCATATATCCTACTACATAAACAAAAAACTGTGACTTTAATATATCATTTTGTTACAATCCAACTATGCTGCCCAAATAAATACACGAGTAAATTAATAACTTTTATAAATACTTTGAAGCTGTAATCAGCCCTTTAAAATCCAATTCTAACACAATTTTGTTATAAACACACTTATTTGTTCAAAAATTCCACTCCTAATTCTATGGTATGAACTATAAATCTAAACAGTAATGAAAATACGATGAAAGAATGTTTCTGCTAATAAGGTGTGTTGTTTTTAGCAATTAAAACAGGAATTAGGCAAATCCACCAAGACAGAAATATGTCTTCATATAAATGCAAACTGGAATGTTGAATTAGATTCTGATTATGTCCTCTTATAAGATGAAACATAAGTAAATATGTAAGTATACAATATTATATATATAGTATAATAGCAATAACAATAACAACAAAACCAATAATGATATTAGTAATAGAAGTAAAATACTTACTGTTTCCAAGGAGTAAAGAAAAAAGTAGTATGAAGCTTCCAATGTCAAGAAAGAGGATTCCAAAAGTAATTATTAGCTGTCTTAACCAGTTTGCATCTGTCTTAATTTGATGGATATTTTTATCTTTTTATCTTTCCAAGCCACTTTCCAGCAACAGTAATTGAAAGAAATATTTGAAGCAAATACCATTTAGTCATTTTTAGGGTCCTTATATATAGTGAACTTAGTACCAACTTTATAAGCATTTGTAGTTATAAGAGTTTATTCTAACACATTGCAAAATATATAGAAAGTAATTCTCAGCTACCTTAAATGACTTTGTTAACCATTATATTTCAATCAGTTCTGTACAGAGTAACATAAGGCAAGCTATGCTATGTATAACTTTCTTTGAACAATTTCTTATTACACAAAGCAAATGTTTTAGTATCTAAATACTCATAAACATGAAGGTATCTGTCAACCCACGTGGAAGAGCTTTTTGTGAATGTAAGAGTGTAATGGTATGTCATAAGAAGTTAATAATAGGCAATGAAGGGTGGATGTGGTTGGAAAATAAGTAGTTTACTGGTCTTGATGTCATACATGTCTTTAAAAATAGTAGTTAATGACGAGAGAGGAGCAGACAGTTTAGTTCTCAGGCCTGAGATACTAGTTCTCCTACAACATTACATGAAGCTGCATGAAACTTTTAAAAGTTAATTAAATTCAACTATTTAATTTAGATTAAATGTTTATTGTACACTAAATGCATAACCTTTTTAATAAGATTTAATAAAGTTTAAAAGTAATACTAACCTAATCTTGTTGCCTTATAATTAACCCAACCATGCCAGCAATAAGTGTGCTTTTGCTCTGTAATTGATAAATTAAACTTGCAAAGAGCTTTAGGATTTAACTGGTGTTTAACAAAATAACTGTAGTGGGTTGATTGGATATCAATTAATTGCCAAAAATTAGCATGTTAATTGGCATTTATTTTAGTATAGTGGTAGTTATCTAGCCAATTGCTAATTAAAATACTTAAACCATTCCTTTCAACTTATAAGAATGAAATTATACTTTTATTACCTACTTCATTTTCAGGTAATGATACGGCAAGTAAATTTATGTCCCTTATTTATTGGACGTCAGTAGTAAAAACTGAAATGTTATTAGCAGTGAGATACCCTTTTATCAAGAGCACATTAATGACGTGCAGTTGGCATCAGATGTACTCTGAAACTTAACAAAGTCCACTTTTGCACATGGTGGTGGTGACCGGTGTCTTCTCTTTGCCATGCTTTTCTTTTCTCCTCCTTCCATTTGGTGTTTCTTTTTCTTTTCTGGAAACCATGCCAACAGGCGCACGACAACAGGATGCCACAGCAGGTATATATATTGTCAGCACGTATATATGTCGTGGGGGAAGGCAGGGGGAGTGGCCCGGCCTCCCCAGGCCCTGGCAGCTGCTGTCAGCTTCAGCTCACCCAGCCCCACCGCCGGCCGCCTCGCAGACCTGCCTATGGCTCCAGGCCTGGGCCCAATGGCCCAGCCCAGCCTCAGCCCATCCCCATCCCCATGGAGGTGCCCAGTGCTCGGGGCTGGGGCTGCCCCCGTGCTCCCCGGCTGCCCTGCTCCTGGCTGGGGCAGTGGGAGAGGCCCTGGCTGCCAGGCCCCTGAGGGACCCCAGGGAGCCTCCTGGCTCCTTGCCCCTGGCCTGCATGGAGCTACCAGCCCATGCCATGCCCTGATGTATATCAACATTTAAGTTCCCTGATGATATCTCAGTTGCTTTTGATGTTAGAAAACCAAAACAGAACTGTACAGAGAAAGTAGAGTGCTTTAATTTTATTTGAGATGAGAAAGTGTATCTTGGTCTGCAAACAAATACTAAAAGTTCTTCCTCTGATACAAATCTTTCAAACTCTACTGTAACATTAAACCCAAACCTGCACAAAAATTTATTGAACAAGTTGTGCTACCTCAGAGAAGGACAATTAAAAAAGTACTCTCATCACAGATCTTCTTTTGTCTCTCCCTTGATTTTATTGACCTGAAATATCTGCAAATTACTACCCAGTCTCCATCACATAAGTTTCTTCCTGTTACCCCCGCTCTTTTCATTTTACTCACTCTTCCAGGCAGATATTAGACATGATTATTATTTTTTCCTCAGTTTATTAAAAGCCTGTAGATTTATAACTTCTGCAAAGGTTTCAGGGTTGTGAACCTAAATAGTTGGGATCATCTCCTTGCAATTCCAGGTGAGCAGCAATGCAGTATCTCCATTATGCGTGTGGGCAGGAATTAACATTCATGTCCATCCTGAGGAATTTCTTATGTGTCTCTATCTAGGCATGCTGACTTTCAATGCCTCTCTGTGTGGCATGTTTTCTCTTTGGGAAGCCATTTCCGCAGACGGTCTCTCTCCATGCTCACAAGGTTGTGTATTACACTTCAGTAGTCACGTACATGCACAGGAGTGCATGAGTGTTATGGAAAATGCATTATGCTTCTCTATGTCAGCTCTGTAATTAAATATTCTTTTCTTTTCCTATACATATTACTGTGTTTATGCAATGTGTTCACAATCGTAATAACATACTCCTGAACATTTCTCATTAAATTTCCTATCTCTCCCTATTTTTGTAGCACTTTGGAGTGGGCAGGTAAAGGGTAGTGAATAATGAAAAGAAAAGAAATAGTTTTACTTCCTGTCTTTTTAAAACCTTTTTTCAAAATATCTATAATAAAATATAAATATGTTTTTCTGAAGGAGTAAATACTTTATATTAATTCTAGTAAGTATTACTGATTAATATTTCATTAGAAATGTCTCAATCATCTAAAAAACTTAATTTTAAAAAATGTTACATTCCTCAGCAACGTCAAGAAGTAGAACAATATGTAATCAAACTGTAGAAATGGAGTCGGAAAGAGGAGGTGATATAGTATCTTAATTTCCAAAATTATTTTCTATTTCCTACATTATACAGGATGTCAAAATACAAAATGGTTCTACCATTTACAGGTCTGTCTTTTTATAGTTTTTGTAAATCTGCTTGCTCATGCCTGACATAGTTCTCCTGTACAGTACTATATGCTACCAACTTCAGTGTCAAAAGACTGTTCCCCCTACCATAGAAGAAAGCATTATTTTCCTTTTTTACTCTATGTACATCAATCTTAGTAGTAAGTGAGCAAAAAAAGCATCATATTAAAACTGTGAAGAAAGTTATTAAACCATGCAAGTTTTGGAAGACAGCTGATGCTGTTTATGTGATTTTGTTAGAATATTAGAATAATTTCAATTTAATAGTGTCCATAAATAAACATAATTTAAAAACTGTGAATTGAATCACTATATCCTGTTTGTTTAAAAGAGCTGTAAATCAGCCTTCATGTTTTGAGACATAGTAAGATGTTTGGTTATTACAGAGATTTGATCCCATTATCTCTATTTAGATTATCTTAAAATTTTCTTAAAGATGGTATTTTTACTCTATCAGTGTTGAATTGTTTTTAAGTTGGTGTAATTTATACATTGAAGGGAAAGAAAAATGGGTAAGGAGATGAGAAGTGAGCTAGCGCTTTCCGTGTTTACCTCTCTTGACAGGAAATGGCAAATATAGCATCTGTTCAACTTGGAGATGGTGGGTATAAATATATTCTTCAAGCTTTGAAGCCAGGGGCCAATCTGAAGATAATAAAAGAGAAGACGCCTTAATGCAAATTTATATATCAGTTACAAATTTACCCTGTTGTTGTTTAAGTGGAAAACTAACAAATCATCTTCTCCACACAACACAACCTTTTATTTTTTTTATCTAGAGATATTTTTCTATAGACTTGATATCAATATAAATATTATAAATAAATTACGTGCATACTGTCAGTAGCTTAACTGATAATGTTGAGATTTTTTTTTTATTTTTATGTTTGATGAAGCACCTATTCTAGATCACGAAAGAAATGACCTTTGATTGATTAACAATTAATTGCTTTTTGTCTTTCTAACAAATTTGCAAAGCTGTGACCTTTTGGAGTTACTGCCAAGCATACTCCAGAAATGTCTTCATGCAAACACTCAAAAATATGATATCTGAGAATTTCGTCATTCACATTGTCAAGAAACGGACAAAAGCATACAATTAACAAATAGGCAGCTTTATTAATTATATCACTTCAACTCTTGAACATTTGTCATGTTCATATTTGTACAGATGTATGAAGTATGCAAGGTCTTTTTGCCTGTTATTTACTTGTGCCTTGGCTGCACATACTGTATGTAAGTCACCACACTGCTTGGACCTTGTTTGGACTCATAGTTCTCCCAAAGAACAAAAATCAGATACAGTTCTGCAGGGTACTTCATTTCAGAGATTGTTTACAGGCAGGACAGATAAATTTGGGTCTTTTATCCTACAGAGTACTCTAGTACTGCCACAGTGGGCTTTGGCCTAGTACCTATTGTGAATAGGCAGTATAATCACATGCTCTCATGCCAAAGAGGGCATGCTAAGGACATGAGACAACTGTCCTAAATGTATTTAAAAGTACCACTCTCACATTTTTAGGGATCTTGTAACTGTATTGTTCCCCCCACGCCTATTCACCTTTCATATATACACAGAAAAAAATATTTTTTAGAATCAAGGATGGTTGTAATAGCTTTATTAAGGGCTATGAAATTTAAGTATGGCCAATTCACCCTGTAGTACTTGGCCTGGGGGCCATGACTGTTCCTCAGGACAAACACCTTCATGAATGTTGATGAGGAATTGGCAGCACAGTATATAGGTTCCAAGGGAGCTTACAAGTTAGGTGGGTCTACTGTGGCATCTGTAGAGGTTCACCTCCAGGCACTAGAAGAAATAGATACTGTTTATGGAGCATGAGTATTGTCTCATGCAATTTGAAGCTGGAGTTTAAAGACTGTAATTTTGAATTTAGACACAAATTGCTTAGAAATAACACTTAAATGTTTAGCTCTTGTAATTTTTTTTTGATCATCAGCATTTTCTAACTTAGATTTTGTGTATTTTTCCACTTATTTAGTATATTCTGTCTTTTACTTCGAATACTTATTTCTAATGCCTATTTCCATTTCAGCATGTAAAAATGCATCCTTTAAGGAAGACTGCAGACCTACCATAGCTCACATTATTTCTTTATCTAAATTCTCTTAGATCATTCTCTCTTCATGAAATTTTAGTGCATTTTGAAAATGGCTTAATCCGAAGAATATACAGGTCAGAAGGACTCTTTTCACTGATTTTAAAGGAATTTTAACTTGCTCCACAGAGAAATGAACAAAGATCCTGCATGGTATGATCTATAAGGATCACTGAGTAGTAGTGATTATTATTTATTACTTATAAGTAATGCATTTTTTTTCCACAAAGTTGAGTAAACAAAACCATGGAAATACACACATACAAACAAAAACAAACAAACAAACAAAAAGAGTATATAACATCTTTCTGTATGTATAGAGAATCATTAATGACTTCAACAACAGTAACATTTGGCTTTACATACTAGCATCACATAATTGCTTAGTTATAGCAGAACTCAGCTAGTAAGCAGTGATTGTAGGATTTTGGGAAAAAAAAAGGAAACCTCTCTCTACAGTTTTACCTTGACTCAGAATATTGTCTGAAGAGTTGCCTAAAGAATAAGTGGAAATTTAGATGAAAACTCAGTATCTATTTTTCTTTATCAGTGATTCTCTCATTTAAATAACTAATCAGTTTATATTGAAATAAATTAGTTATCAGTAAAATAAAAAGATTTATAAATAATAATAACACAAAATTTGAAAAAAAATCAATGGCATGCAACAAAATTTCATTACTTTTGAGACTGTATCATTAGAAAGAGGAAGGCAATTTAAGTACCATTACGCAAAAAGAATTGCTAGGACCCCATGTAAGCAGCATTGTCCCAATCTTTATTTAAATGATTTAGCAATCCCTTGGAGGCTTTATAAAAAAAATCTATAAGCCAAAATGTTATTGACATTTGACACTTAGAGCTCAAAAATTGCCATCTTCATTTATGTGTTGGCTGATATCTCTAGATGCCTGAATTTCTGCATGTTCAGGTAATGTCTTTGAGATTAACAGAGCAGCTTGATATTGACTTTGGGAATGCACTTGAATCTGTCATTGAAATGTAGTGTCTCTGTGCTTCTTGGGCTACTTAGGCATTCCTGAATGCCAGTTCCCTTCCTGTACTTGTGCATACTGACTTAAAACATTATGTCATAAATAAGTTCCTGAGCAGGTCACTAATAAGGTCTAAGCTTTTGTTTAGAAAAGTTGAATATTTTACATGAATATTGCTTGGATATTAGAGCTAACCATTTATGAGAAGAACTGTCTCTTTTTTCTTCTCAAACACTGCGCAGTAGATCATATTTAAAACAAACAAACAAACAAACAAAAATTGGTATTCCTGTTTAGCACTTGATAGATATTTACTCAGAAATCTCTGCATAAATAAGTTATGGGATAACTATAGTATACTATTTTATCTCTTATATGTCTTTCAATGAGATTGTTTTTATTGGCAGGAGAGGAAATTTGTCATTAGAGGCAGTATCTCTTTTCTGGACTGACCAGCAACTGGACTGAAAAAAAAATTAGCCAAGCTTTTGGGCATGTAAGCCCTTCTTAAGGTCTGAAATAGAGGCAGTAAATTTAAAAGTGAAACACAAGGTGATAACACCTCAGAGTTTATTTACATATGTATCAGTTAGGCAATCTTTGAATCTTTATGTGGAAAAGAGATGAGAGAACAAGAGAGGAAGGCAAGGCAAAGTGAAAGATAAATTAGAGAGGGAAATTATCTTCTTGGGCAGAGGAGAGTCTGAAGCAGAGGTAGATTGAAACACAGATAGATTAGGGAGAGAGGAAAAGTTAATATATAATCAACTGTAACCCAAATCTCTAGTATGTTCCTGTATTTTGTGCTCAGAAAATCTGAATCTTTGAGGGGGAGAGACTTCTTTTTCCCCCCTTTTCTTTTTCTCTAAGACTGAGAGATCAGAGATGACTTGACTGTTTATTTGAGAAATATTTATGTCTTGACAGTTAAATAAGTCTTTAAAAGCCAGAAAAAAAAAAAAAAAAAAAGAAAAAAGTGCTCTTTGGGTAAAATAGTTTTTAGGATGGTTTTGATAAAATCAAATAGGTCTTTAATGACAGTCTCATAACTGGCTATTGTAGGTCTCTCAGTGGCCTGTCTTGGCTGTGGAACTTGAAAGTTGGCAATAGTTTCTTGTAGTGAAAGACTACATCAATCAGATTTTCCTGAAACTGATGGGGAAGTGGTCTGGTATTCTCTTGGAATTGTGACATGCAAAGTGTATTTGCTGTCTGAGTTTTACTTTACAGTGTATGGCATTAGAAACTAAAAGCGAGAAGAATCCACCAGTGCTTTTAATCAATGTAAGTAGGATACAGGCTCAAAACTTGATTTCACTGGCATAAATATCCATCATGACAGCTAAAAATTTGATGCTAAATAAACTTATAGAAAAATTACATATAAGTAAATGGGGAAAGGGTTTGGATGTCAATGTCAATGTCAAAAGAGGCATTTTATGATTTTTTTCTGTTGCTGAATTTACATGGTCAGATTGCTAAACATGTATTAAAAAAGATCTGAAAACTGTGGCAATAGGTTAGCAAAGGGGGTCAGTGTGTAAATCCACACAGTAAGGGCTATAAAGAAAGAAGCTCATGCTAATATCTGGATTCACTGAAGTGAAGAAAGAAAGAACTTAAAAAAGGAAGGAATTCTGTGACCCTGAGTATCAAGGACACACTGGTAATCTGATCTAGAGAGCTGCTAATCAATAGGGTAATTATTTGAGTAATGATGGTATTGGCTGCTCAGATCTCATATCTATTTTGGTAAATAAACCTCTGCCTTGACAGACAAGCTGTAGTTTTGATTTTTGGGGAACAGGGAGTTGGGGAGTTTTGTTTGGTTGGGTTTTTTTGCTTTTTAGATAGAAAGGTCATTTCAGAAGTCCTAACTCGATATAACAAGGATAAAAATGTACTGAGGGGTAGAAAGTAAAAGAAAGATCAATGATTTTAGGAAAAGAAAAGCCTTTTTCTTTGGGGGTATTTTAGGGTTTCTTTGAGCTGACATTTTAATTGATGAAAGGTCAATTTAAGATTATAGCTAGGTGAAAAATATAAATTTAATGTCCACTAGGTTTATGCATATCAGTATTACTTGTATGAGGCATGCATGCATACATTTGTCCATTCATCTTACCAACTGAAGAAACTGAAAAGAGAACACAATTTAAACTTGTTTCACGTATAAAGCTAATAACATTAATAAGAAAAAACAATTAATCATTAAACTGCATTTGTCATATAAAATGAAAACAATTAATCAGATTATGTTCTTTTTGCCTTTAAGATAATATAGGGAGTGTTTCATGAGGTGTTTTATGTTGATTCTTGATAAGGTTAGAGTAATGATTACAAGATTTAGCACGAAGCAGATGCATTTGCATCGAAGAGTATAGTGGTCTAATTTTCAACATGTATATGCAAATACATCTGTGAACACAAAACTGTAATTTGTCATGGTGCATGTTACATACATGTTGAAAATCCATATTCATGGTTAAAGTGACCATTCAGAGAAGATCACGGGAAAATCGTTCAGGAACATGTGGCTGAATGGTGTATAAATAGCATTACCATAATCTTTTATGTCCTCACATGTGTTTGAAGAGGATACACAGTCTTTGTTTATATGCTCCTCTACAAGATGCAATGTCTTGGGAAGAAAGATTTTCACTGCTTAGTCAAGTACCATTGTCAACAAAGGGCTAAAAGCAAACAGTATAGTGATTTGTGGATTACTCAGGTTCTTTTTTAGTAATTGTCAGTAATAGAACAGCTGTTTCCTATGCATACTAAAGTTTAGCCAAAAGGATTTGTCAAGCAAATCAGCTGACAGAATATTTCAGCAGCTGATTCTCAAGGGAAAAAAACCTGCAAGTGTACTGTTCTGGGTGTGTTAAGGAGAACATTGGAATAACCTTATTTTTATTATGCAAATTAGAGAGAAAAACCCTGATACAGTAATAGCCAAGTTTTTAATGAAGGTGTAATGGCTTCTGTTTTCTGTCAATCTTTTTCATCATGGATTTTATAGCTTTCAGGGAAAAAATATGTGTACTGTTAATGTACTGTAAAAATATTTTTAAACTGTTGAGGAGACGATAATACCAATTCTTGAAAATCTGTATTTACCTAGAAAAATATAGAATCATAGAATCGTTTAGGTTGGAAAAGACCTTTAAGATCATCCAGTCCAACCATTAACCTACACTACCAAGTCTACTCTAAGCCAATCAAGGGTAGATTAGACTAAACCATGTCCCGAAGTGCCACATCTACCCGTTTTTTGAACACATTTATTGAACAGGTTTTTTCAACACATATTATTGTGTTCATAGTTTTATGTGCAGTAAATAAGACCCAGTTCTGCAACAACACAATTGATATTGGTCTTAGGAGCAAAATATAAATCTGAGTGACATCAGTATGTAACTGGAATTACAATGCAATAACTTTGTTTAAATGTCTATGCTATTCCAAAATATGAAAGATACATCTCAATTAGTATAATTATCAACAAAGCAAATGGAGTGCTATTAATTTCAAATATATTAGAAATTAAAAGTCAAATCCCAAACTACATACTAGCATTAAAATGCTGGCAGGCCATGGACAGAGGGAATTTAACAATGGTAAAGCCAACAGAGTCAATAGTTCAACAAAATGGACATGAAAGTGAAGGCACAGATTCATCTCAGTCTTCTAAAATGTGTGATAAAGCTATGGAGTGGTAAAATAAAATAATTACTGCCCCAAGAATTTTATATGGTATAGTCACATGAAGAGGCTGGATTGGCTATGTAGCTGAAGAAATTAACTTCAAGTGAAATAGCTGTCAAGCTATGCAAAAAGGAAAATAGAGATGGAATTTGTTAGAGAAGGTGCTTGTAATTATTATTTATGTGACACCACAGGGATGAAGTAGTTACAACAGATGCCAGATTAAGTCCCCAGATTAAACGTGGGGACTAATTTGTAGCCCAAGTTTTACTTCTAGTAATAATTGTTGCAGAAAAAAACCCTTCTGTTTTACCAGAAGGTCAAGGGAGTAATAAACTGAGGTAGCTTTATTGCCTATGGCTTGTTTTATTTTTCTTTTTCTGGCAGCATTTTGTCTTCTGATTCCTATTTGCTCTGTTCTGAGGGGGTTTTTTTGTTTGTTTGCTTGGTTTTTTTTAACCTTTTATTCATGTTTGCCAAGACACACAGCAACAGCATTCATTTGAGCAGCATTATCCTGCCCATGCTATGGATTTTTCTTTTTACTCTGTTGTTTGGATGGGAGCTGCATCTATAATTATTCAAAATTAATGCAATCAATGCATTAAACTACAACTCCTGTGTAAAACATGGCTGATAATAGATTATTATTTTATTGCATATATTAAATATTCAGAAATTCATCTGATTAAACATATTTGCTTTGTTATTTGAAGCAAATAAATAAATAAATAAAATTATATGGCCACAGATTAAGTAAATACATTTAAAAATTGAAACTAATCATTGCTTTTCTTTGACCTAATTTGTGTTGTGCTATTAAAAACACGTGTATGAAAATAAAATACTGTCTAGGTCAAAATAGTGTCTTTAATCAATTATATTCCACAAAATGGTAATCCAGAAGTAACACTGCAAAAATAACTCTAGAAAAGACCTCAAATTATTTTAAGTCTGAATCTAATATTCGTATAGTTCTAAATGATCTACTTGTGCAATTACATGACTATTCTTCAAGCTAAGAGCTCATTTGTCCAGCTTTCACTTATAGTTTTAGGACAGGGAGACACCTTCAGGTGGTAAGGCAGTTCATCTAAAATTTAGGATAAATAGATTTTTTCTGACATGCCAATTAAAGGTAGTTTACTACAATAACTAAACAGTATCTCTCTCTGGAGTCTTTTCAGACATATACACTTTCACTGTAAACATAGGGAATTTGGACATTTGCTGAGATCTGGGTCCATAGGCTGATACACATCTAAGTTAAATGTCAAAAATAGATTTAGTTGATGCTCATTATTTATTTATTTATTTTCTTCTTCCAATCCTGTAAGAATTTAACTTTTCTGTATGAATATTTATACGTTAAAATAAATTGTGTATTTAACTTCCTTATGGAAATAGTCCTATAGTAACACTGAATTTGTGCATAACATGGTATCTTAGAATGCTAGTATAATAATTTATACTGCAAGTTTAATATTATAAAATACTGCTTGTGTTTTTTAACATATTACAAAGAGCTATTTGATTTAATTTCAAGACTGCAAAGAAAGATATCCATTAAAATTGTATCCAGTGTTTTAGATCAATCCAAGGGTCACAGTTAAACAGTTATACTTCTAATATTTTCATTAAAATTGTTTTCTATCTTTACTCCTAATCCAAATCCTAGTGAAGTCTACTGACTTTGGTCGATTTTGAAGCAAGATAAGAAGTCTTACTTTGGCTATCATTAACTGTAACAAACTTCTCCTGTAAAGACTGATGGGAGGAGTTACATGCTTCTCTACTAATTGTTTCAGATACACAAGTTTTGTGTAGATATGCCAATTATTTGCTCTGACATCAGTGCATTTATGGGAAGTTGAGATACCTGGAGGGATAATCAAAAAAATCCAAACCACCAAACTCCTGTTGGAAGCAGAGTTTGCAGATCTTTAGCGTGCCTTTGAAATGTCATCTGCCTTCTTATGTTCTAGGGTGAGCGTTATATGTGAAATCTCACAACTATTTACCAGCCCAGAACATATATTCTAGTAGTGATGGGAAAAATGTTATTCAGCACCGATTGAAGCATTATTGAATAAAAATAAAAAAAATAGTCCTGATGGTAAAGGCTGTTTTTAAGAAGTTAATATTAGTATTTTGTTATACCTCTATTTAAACACCGACACAAACAGACCTACAGCATGGACTTTCAACAGTATTTGGTATTCTAAACTTGAATTCATTTTAGTATTTGAAAATCATGTCTACAGTCACTAACCTTAGCTTGGTCATCACACACATAGGTATCTAATACCATGAGAAAGCCTACAGTATCTTGGTCTGTAATGACTAGTAGATATCAAGTATTCACAGGGAACTTGGGCATGTTAGGACTAACAGATAAAGCAAGGTAATCTAGGTCATCTCAAATGATGCTAGGTATTCTACACTGAAGTAGTTGAACTGACCTCTAGAACTCCGGCTATGTAAATTGTTTTTCATATATTGAAAGAGTGAAATTTTTTGTACAACCAACACTCACAACTAAAATATTCAACACTTCTGGACCATTTGGTTAGATCTTTATTTTTATAAATGAAAAAGAATTTCAACAATTACTTTACTCTCATTAGCCTCAGCATGACCTTTCTATGGACATCCTTAGTTTTGACCTGTTTGAATATCTGAGCTTTAAACACATTATGAACTTGACTGGAGTAAGGGGAATGAGGAAGTGAAAGTGAGGAGTAAGGATATGAAGTTGTCTGTAAATATTTACAGGACATGCTTTTAGAAAGTGCATACATTCTCAAAGTAGATCCTAGAGGCATAATTAAGAAAATGGAATAAAACTGAACAGTGAAAAAAGTGACTATTGAGGTAAAACCTCCAAGACAACTATATTCTATTAGTCTGTTGAACAACTGAATAAATTCTCTAGAAGTGGAGAAATTTTACAACACTTGAGTCGGGTAAAGCAAGACTGGAGAATATATGTGAGTACACACTTACGCTATAATTTGGTGAGGGAACTTACTAGCTGACCTAATAAATCTTTCCCCATTTCTAATCTTTGTCTCCATGGAAGGGCAATTATAGTGAATTCCTATATGTCATTGTAATTATATTACTTTAAATTGATGTAACAATGCATTATTAAGTGACTAATTTTATGTACGTGCTTTCCTTTATTCTATTAAATAAAACTTATTTAGCTTAAGCATAAAGTATTTTTTACTAACACTCTTAGCAATATTCTGTTGCATCTGCATTTATGTTCTATTTGATTATGCAAGATGGAGAGGGTCCTTGACCCAAGCAAGTTAGGAGGATAACAACAAAGGCAAATGCATCAGTCAAGATTGTGTGGGGATTAAATATTCTGCTAGTCGATAAGACAAACACTATAAAATACTGTAGGATTAAGCAACTATTATTTTTATTCTTGGAATCACTGTTCATTATTCTAATGTGAAAAACAGATAAGGTGTTCAAATTACAGTGCAAATTATTATATGTAGAAAAATACTATAGATCTCTGCTTAATGGATGTACATATACATTATTTTTTGCAAAGCTGGTGCATGCATATGTGTGCCCCATATCAGTTTTGAATATACAGGTAATTATTGACATAGTCTTAGTGCAGTACTAATGAGATTATTTATTTCTATCTTATCAGAATTAAATTTTAAGGCCTTCTTTCAAAAATTGCCTTGAAAGGCAATAACCTGGAGCTAAACAAATGGTTCTTACACCTTTGGAATAATTGCAAAGTCTGAGTATCACATAGTACAACATCTGGTACCTCACATTCAGGACTGCTTATGATTTACCTGCTTTTCTAACACAAACCCTTGTTTACATTGAATATTTGTTTTAAAAACAACAACAACAAAAGTGTGGATTTATTTTCTTTCTGGTTCCCATTTTTTTCCTTTAAGCCTGGAATTTCTGTATAGTCATCATCTGGAAAACAGTCTGAAATGTCGTAGTACATGATTTTCATTAATCTAGCTGTTTCTCTTAGCTATTTATAAAGGCCAAATTGCAAACCATTTATTTACAGTAATACATAGTTACTGACTTGAATATTTCTGTAAGAGGATAGTGGGTGTCTTGAGGTGAAGAACAATGTAGCACTGGGAGTAAAGGACAGCCTGTATTTAAATTAGTCTTTGTGGGTGTTGCAATTTAATGATCCTGCTATTTACCAATGGCTTGTATTAATGAATATTGAAGTCAACAGCAAGTCTCCCACTGACTTTATTGGTCAGGGTACTTATTAGGCTTTGAACATTTAAAGCATAATCTCGCTCTCAAAACACAGAGGTTACTTCAGCTTCACATCAGTGCAGTTTCTGGTAAGCAGTCATATGCTAGCTACATTTTGGCTTCCAAAACTCTACTCAATACTGAATACTCTGTTACCCAAATCTATGTCAAAAAGTTTGCTATTACAGGAAGAAAAGTGTGGTGCAATTAGTACTGAAACTACATCTCATATTAATAATTTTACTCTTGTGCCACAATAGCCTGTGTGAATGGGTTAAACTTTGAACATTGTTCACAATTGCATTCCTAATCCCTTCTTTTTTTCAAAGCTTTCAGCATATGTAAGGCTTCCATTTTTTTCCTTAAAATAATTTTCTACCATAATGCTGGAAGGATACATCTGTATGATCTCTCCTTTCTTCCTGGAAGAATATCCTTATTGGATTCTCACACTGCTGCATTTACTTCTGTTTTTCTTCTGGATAACTTAAATTTAAAGGAAAGTTGACTGACTATTTAGGATTTTACTCTTTCAAGGTTTCACTAATACTTTATATTCATTATCTTTTGTATCCTTTCATACAGTAGTTTATTTCACAGTATCACACAATGGATGAGGCTGAAAGGGACCTCTGGAGACCATCTAGTCCAATGCCCCTGCTCAAGTAAAGCCACCTAGAGCCAGTTGCCCAGGATCATGTCCAGATTGTTTTTGAATATTTCCATGGATGGAGACTTCACAGCTTCTCTGGCCAGCCTGTGCCAGTGCTTAGTCATAGTCATCCTCACAGTAAAAAAATGTCTTCTGATGTTCAGATGGAACCTCCCATGTTTCAGTTTGTGCCCATTTCCTCTGGTCCTGTCACTAGGAACCACTGAAAAGAGCCTGGCCACATCTTCTCTGCACCCTTCGTTCAGGTATTTGTATATATTAATAAGATCCCCCCTAAGCCTTCTCTTCCCTAGGCTAAACTGTCCCAGCTCTCTCAGCCTTTACTCATATGTGAGTGGCTCCAGTCCCTTCATCACCCTTGTCACCCTTTGTTGGACTCTCTCCAGTATGTCTATGTCTCTTTTGTGCTGAGGAGCCCAGAATTGGACACAGAACTCCAGGTATGACAACACCAGAGCTGACTAAAGGGGAAGAATCACCTCCCTCAACCTGCTGGCAATACTTTGTCTAATGCAGCTGAGGATACCATTAGCCTTCCTTGTGGTAAGGGCACATTGCTGGCTCAGATTCAACTTTGTGCCCAACAAGACCACCATATTATTTTCTGGCAAGTTGCTTTCCAGCATATATTGGTTCATGGGGTTGTTCTTCTCCAGCTGCTGGTTTTGGCTGGGATAGAGTTAATTTTCTTCAGAGCAGCTAGTATGGGGCTATGTTTTGGATTTGTGCTGAAAACAGCATTGATAATACAGGGATGTTTTTGTTACTGCTGAGCAGTGCTTACACAGAGTCAGGGCCTTTACTACTTCTCACCCCACCCCACCAGCGAGTAAGCTGGGGATGCACAAGAATTTGGGAGGGGACATGGCTGGGACAGCCAATCCTAACTGACCAAAGGGATATTCTATACCATATGACATCGTGCTCAGCATATAAAGCTGGGGGAAAGAAGGATGAAGAGAGTTACATTTAGAGTTATGGCATTTGTCTTCCCAAGTAACCATTATCTGTGATGGACCCCTGCTTTCCTGGAGATGGCTGAACACCTGTCTGCTGATGGGAAGTAGTGAATGAATTCCTTATCTTGCTTCGCTTGCATGCGTGGCTTTTGCTTTACCTATTAAATTGTTTTTATCTCAACCTGTGAGTTTTCTACCCTTCTGATTCTCTCCCCCCTCCCACCATGGTGGAGTGAGCAAGTGGCTGCTTAGTTGCTGGCTGGGGTTAAACCACTACAAGGACTTTGCACTTCTCCTTGTTGAACTTCATGAGGTTCCTGTTGGAACATACTTATTCCCTCTAGTCGTTCTTGTTTCTCCTTTCTTATGACATTTTCCATTGTTACAAGTCATACACAAGTGGAAAAGATAAAAACAGGCAAACAGTACTGGAAAATTATCAGTGAAGCTGTATCACAGGGAACCTAGAGGGGGAAGAGTGTAGGTGGATGCAGATGTATGTAAAGACAAAGCATGGTGTTGTTAAAAGCCCTTAGAGAATTCTGAAAACTGAAAGAATCAGTGAAAGTTGTACCAAAATTCTGTGGAAGAGATGAAGGAAGTTAATAATTGGGTACTGTTCTGTGGGAGAAGACGACAGTCTATTCAGAATGTTCAGTGAATGACAGCTTGCTCCATCTCCCTTTATCAGCAGTACTAGGGGTTTTTCACTAGGACAACTTATATGCAAAAGTAGAATACATCTCTCAGCAAACATGGCCTTTTCCTCATCATCACTGTATTGTGCCTTTGGGTAAATAACAAAAGAAAATCTATAGGAAACAGGATTATACTGTTCTAAATTCTAATATCATATAGATATATCCAGGTATTACATCCAGAGGGACCTTGACAGGCTTGAGAGGTGGGCCCGTGCAAACCTCATGAAGTTCAACAAGACCAAGTGTAAGGTCCTGCACCTGGGTCGGGGCAATCCCAAGCATAAATATAGGCTGGGTGGAGAATGGATTGAGAGCAGCCCTGAGGAGAAGGACTTGGGGGTGGTGGTTGATGAGAAGCTCAACATGACCCGGCAATGTGTGCTTGCAGCCCAGAAAGCCAACAGTATCCTGGACTGCATCAAAAGAAGCATGGCCAGCAGGTTGAGGAGGTGATTCTCCCCCTCTAGTCCACTCTGGTGAGACCTCACCTGGAGTACTGTGTTCAGCTCTGTGACCCCCAACATAAGAAGGACATGGACCTGTTCAAGCAAGTCCAGAGGAGGGCCACAAACATGATCAGGGGGCTGGAACACTTCTCCTATTATGAAGACAGGCTGAGAGAGTTGGGGTTGTTCAGTCTGGAGAAGAGAAAGCTCCAGGGACACCTTATAGCAGCCTTCCAGGACTTGAAGGGGGCATACAAGAAAACTGGAGAGGGACTTTTTACATGGGCATGTAGCTATAGGACAAGGGGTAATGGCTTTAAACTGAAAGAGGGTAGATTTAGATTAGATATAAGGAAGAAATTCTTCACTGTGAAGTTGGTGAGGCACAGGAACAGGTTGCCCAGAGAAGTTGTGGATGCCCCATCCCTGGAAGTGTTCAAGGCCGGGTTGGATGGGGCTTTGAGGAACCTGGTCTAGTGGAAGGTGTCCCTACCCCTGGCAGAGGGGTTGCTACTGGATGATATTTAAGCTCCCTTCCACCCCAAACCATTCTATGATTCTATGATATGAACATATGTGTAAAAATGTCAGTGCATACAAATACTTTCACAATATTCAAAAGAGATGGTTATAGGTTGAGTTTACTCTTTTTCTTTCAGTCTTTGTGGCCTACCTCATAATTTAAATTAATAGTTTCAAATGCAATGGGTGGTCTATTGAATCCTAATATTGTCCAAAACATTAAGCATATAAACTGTGCTGCTAAATCCTGAATCACTGCTTCTTTAATCTCTGAGATTATTTTGATAGAAATAGATTTTGGGTGGCTTTTCACATTCTCAGCTGCAGATACAGTTATGTTTTAGCTCATATAAAGTATTTAAGGAATTCTAATGTTGAAATATATAACAAGATAAAGAAGAATTTTCTTTAAAATTATCGTCTCTAAAATCACAGTTTATCATGGTGGATATAAAAATATGAGGGATGAGAAAAACCTGGTGAGGAAATTTACTTGGTGATTAAACATAATGGAATGTTATTAATGAAAGAAATAATGACAGAATCTAACTAATTATGGATCAATTCTTAATTAATTATGTATTTTCTACTTAGTCTGAGTGGTAGACCAAGACAGATGACAAGAAGATGTAAAGGTTCAAAGGGTCATGAAGCCATTCCATGAATGGCTACTGGAGCTTCAATCTGGAATGGCCTCACTGGATACATATAAATTAATTTAGTCATTAGGGCCAGGCTCAGGTTTAAGGACTAGCACATAAGCATTTTATAATTTTTCATTTTGGCTCAGGCTGACTATCACTCTCCCAGATAACGTTTAAGACATGGGTTTAGGGACTCTTTACACCAGGAACTGTTTCCAATCAGGCTGTTTCTTGATTAGGCTGCTTTACTGGAGGTAGTGGTGTAATTTGGCACATGTACACAGGTTGTAGCATGCCACCTGGTATTCAGACAGATAATGGTCTGTAGATTGCAAAGTTTGTTAATATAGATATAGGTTTAAATTTTAGAAATCCTCCAAAAGGAATTTTGTAGCAAGTTCCAAATACTAAACATGGATATGACATAGCCAAGTCTTTAACTGGGGTGAAATCTGGAACGGAGAAAGAATTGGCCCAGACTATGCAAAGTAAGTAGACACTCATAGAACCTTCCTGTACCTCTGTCTTTTGTGGCCAGTGCACTCACAAGCTAAATGCAAGTATGCTAATTTTGATAGTATATAAAAGAAGCCAGAATATGACATACCCTTACAGCAGGTGACTCACTCTCTTCCATTTACAAGAATGGAATAGGGTTTGTGGGTTTTTTTGGGATTTTTTGGGGTTTGTATCTTTGTGAAATAACATGTGATTGAGGTTCAATGCTTAAAAAGGAAGCATGGAATGAATAGTAAAATGATTTATAAGAAAGTTTCTTCTTTTCTTTGCCTGTTCTCACCTCAGAAGGACTAGTCAAAATAAGAATTTTGTATCATTTTAACTAGGATCTTGTCTTCCAACCTGCAAATATCTAAAAATTTTAAGGTAAGTCTCTGAAATGTTAACCAACAGTCTGAAACTGAAAACTGAGAATACAATTTTCTAACTTGATATGACAATGAGTGCATAACAGTTTTAATGTAATCTGTGCTGAAACAGTCCTTACTATGCTTCTTTTAAGATACACAAGTATAGGCTGTAACTTCTACTAACTTAGAAAACTCAAATAGCTTCTTTCTGATTTTTTTCATAATTTACTTTTTACATTGTTTATTATAAACTTAGCAATTTAAGTGACAATAAGTTGATAGTACCAGAAATATCTTGTATTCCACAAATGAGCTCCTGACGTGGAAAAAATATGGAATACCCAGAACTGTGCAGCTAATACACTTTTACAATGTCCTAGACAGACCAGCATTCCCTCAGAGAATAACTCAGTATCTAGGAGACAGCTGTGCTAAAATATATAAGATTTATGCAGTGTGCCACCATCATAAAGGAGTTTCCAAAAAGAAAACAGCTAAGACAAGCAAGCTGCTTTTATTTATAGGCTAAGCCATAATTTTTCATTATACAAGAAGCATCTTTCAATTTATCAGAATATTTGTCTCACATTTATTATCTTAATGATTTCATATATTTACCAGTATTATTTATGTACACAGGCCACATTTATCAGAGGTCCAAAGGGTTGTAAAATCAGTCTTTTGCTATGGTGAGCTCTTCAAAGAAAAAGAAAAGCAAGAAAGAATAAAACCCACCCTTGATCTATTTGCAAATGAGGAAATTAACTATTTTCTTTTTTCCTCAGCAGTATTTGTTGTTTTCACTTTCAAAATCTCCATATACCAGCAAATATAAGTTCTTCATTCATACTCTAATTATCAACAGAGTCCAAGCAGAGAGAAAAATAAAAAGTTATGCTAGCACTTTTCATTATTTTTGAATATGTCATGAAAAGATAAGACTGATAACAAGGTAAAAGAAGCCTGTATGAGTTCTGTGTTATAAGAACCGGGAAACTTAAAAAGGGAAGTACCTGAAGAATTATTCCCATATAACAGCACACCTCAGCAAACATGACTGAGCAGCACAAGAATACAGAAAAGTAAATTTATATTGTCTGAAAATGTTTCACTTAAAATCTCGTATTAATTTTTAAAACAGAACTCCAGACTAAAAGGAAAATTGTGCATCATAGGAAAACAGATGTAAAAATTGATGACAATTCAATTCAGTTTCAATAAATTAGAAATCTTTCTGCACTAAAATCAAGCATGTCACATCACTTATTAATCAATTATTAATTCAGGCATAATTCTTACTATTGCCTACACCTGAATTACCTGCAATGCTGAAAACTCTTCTGACTGTATGCCTGAAAGACAGCTGAGAAGGATTTTGAGACACAAAGTTTTGAAATGAAGTATGAAAATCCAATCTATAATGTGTGATTCAGATTTTTCTGGAATTTGAGCTGGGATATTACAGCTCAAATCTATACTGAAAATAATGCAAATTCATGTCACTAATGCCATATAATTTCCCGGAGAGATTCTGGTGTCCTTTCTCACACAGAACACAAAACATCCTAACATATCTGTTATTAAGATTTTTTTTAAAAGAAACTCCTTTTCAGGAAAAATCTAAGTACCAGTATGAAACAATTTTAAAGGTGTTGCTTTTGTTTTTCTTAGCTAATATAATGCAAGGTTATAAGACAACATGGAAACAGACATTTGGTAGAACAAAATAGAATTCATAATATATTTATATAATAATATAAAATTTAGGACACTCTTCTGAAATATGGAACCATGAGAAGAAACAGCATATAAGACAAGATAAGCTTTAAAAGCTTTTCTTATATTTCTTAGACTGTTTTTGTGGAGAAAAGATATCAAAGTTATGTATTAGAACACTATTGGTAGGAAAGCAATATTGTAAGATAAAAATATTTCTAAAAAGTTCATAGTTTGTTAATTTAATAGCCATTTTAGTATGTTTACTCCATTATTTCATAATGATATCCTTGTTCTTCTTGCTTTTAAAATGTCTTGCATTTCACTCACTTTCTCTTCTTTCAGGGGCCATCTCACCTCAAGGCACTGACATAGAGGTCTAGGCATTTCAGGTTATCTAAATCAACAGCTCTGGTAATGGCAGATCGCAATGTTGCCAGCAAACAAATGGCCATAAATTATGCATAAAGGATAAAAGCCCTCCTCTTTTATTGCTATAGCCTGCAGTATATCTCCAGGCAGTCCATCCATTTACCAACTAGAAAGTACATTTCAGTTCTCCCACATTAACCTGAAGAACAGAGAGCTCATCTGAGAAATTCTCAAGCTTCCTTCTAGACAGTAAGTCAACAAATTCTCCATTTACCATGAGATATCAATTATGAATGTTTCCATGCATGAAAGAAAAAAAAATAATAAAAAATCTCTCAGCTTCTATTAAAATATTTAAGATAGGGTAAAGGATCGTAAAAAAAAAAAGAATTAAAATTCCCATGGCAAGACATAAACATTATGTTTGTCTATGAAGCGTTTTTTAACAAAAATGCCCCAAATTCTTTAAATAGTCAAAATTAAATGCTACAAATTTGTGATGAAATAAAGAAGACACAGTCTTTACCATGTCAAAAATGATGTGACAAATCAGCATAGTCAACTTCAACATGAAGTATAAGTTTTGATGCTGTCTTGGGGCTACCAACCAGTCCATAGAGGAGTAACCCAATAGCTTGGACTTTTCAGCATCTTAAGTTTTCCTAGTTTCAAGGCTGTATTAATATATGTCACATACACTTACAGCATTACAGAAAAGTACAGCTGTTTCACACTCAAAGCTGGCTAACTAATTTATTGAGTAAAGGATGGAAATTATAGAAAAGGTTAAAGTAATCTTACATCCCTCCTGATGTTGGGAATCCTGGTTGTTGCAGCATCAGACAAGCCCTTCATCATGGATCATGGCACACTGTGTGGAGTTCCTATCCGTTGTGAGGTTCACCAGCTCTAAGTTCACTAGCACTCTTACAGGGTCTTGCTCACAGTACAGATTCATCAGTCACTGATAGTGGACTGATGTGGACTTAGCTTTGAATAGTCCCTTGGACAATGCATTCCAATACCCTTATCTTCATAAAGCTATAGTTCCCAAACAGGTGCATATAATATTTCAGGTGGAGAAGACAATGCACTATGCATATAGTTATGACTGAATATACATTTGTGATGCATTGATCTTGGCATCTTCCAGCTGCCCACCCAGTCAATCTCACACTCCCCCTCCTCAACAGGACGGGGGAAGAAAATGAGATGAAAAAGCTCTTGGGTCAAGATAAAGACAGGGAGATCACTTACCAATTACCATCACAGGCAACACAGACTCGCTTTGGGGAAGAATAATTTAATTTATTGCCAATGAAAATAGATTTGGATACTGAGAAACAAAGACAGAACCTAAAACACATTCCTCTTACTCCCACCTTTTCGCAAGCTCAACTTCACTCCATTTTCCACTCATCTGCCTGAGAGGCACAGGGGGGAATGGCGAATGGCGGGTTGCAGTCAGTCCATTACAGCTCCTCTCTGCTGCTCGCTCTTCCTCACGTTTTTCCCCTGTTCTAGTGTGGGTCCTTTACATGGGCTGCAGTCCTTCAGGAAAAAAACTGCTCCTAGGTGGGGTCCTCCACAGTCCACCATTCCTTCTGGGCATATCCGCCTGCTCTGGTGTGGTCCTTTCCGCAGGCTATGTTGTGGATATCTGCTCCACCATGGTTCTCTCCCCAGGCTGCATGGAAATATCAGCTCCACTGTGCTGTCTTCCAGAGGCTGCAGGGGAATCCCTGCTCTGACACCTGGAGCACCTCCTCCCACTCCTACTTCTCTCACCTTGGTATTTGCAGGGTTGTTCCTTCCACTTTTTTTCTTCACTCCTCACTGTCTGTGCCTCACTTTGCCCTTTCAATGTTCTCCCCAAGGTGCCATCATCTCAGTTGACATGGCTACATCCCCTCCCAGCTTCTTGTGCACCCCCAGCCTACTAGCTGGTGGGGCAGCATGAGAAGCAGAAAAAGTCTTGAACCTGTAAACACTGTTCAGCAATAACTAAAACATCTATGTGTTAACAACACTGTTTTCAGGACAAATCCAAAACATAGCACCATACAAGCTACTATGAAGAAAATTAACTCTATATTCCAACCAAAACCAGTACATCTAGCATAGCACGTGCAGAGATGTATCATTTCTACATTACACTGTCTTGCATTTCCCCAACAATTGGACACCATTGTAGGACAATAAGAGCAATGCCTTCAAGCTTGTGTCATCCATTCAGCTTCTATCATTGTCAAATATGCAGCTAAACGTAGTATTTCAAAAGAGGTGCAATTTTGAGTTGGTGTAGAACCCAAGAGGGATCAGCCTCCCCTCCTCCCTCATTGCCAAAGACTCCAATGGGCCCAGTATCATCAGATACTAGGGCTTACAATTCAAAATGTTTATGATCCAATCTGGGCCCTAACACCACAGCATGTGAGGCAGCCTGTGTATCTTGTGCAAAAGTTGCCTTTTTCCTTTTTCCCCAATTCAAAGTGGTTTTTTTTCTGCATATGTGATAAAATGGCCACAAGATCTGTGTAAGATGGGGGAGAAATTGTCTCCAATAATCCAGGATCCCAACAAAGTTCAGGACCTCAGTTTTATTTGGGGTGTTCAGCTATATATAAGATTGTTTGGCCACTTCAGGCATTGTGTGATGGGGTCTCTGCCATACTTTCTGTAGTGGGCCCTTGTATCTTTATTGGATTGATCTCCCATCTGTGTTTTTGCATAATGTCTACAACATTGCTAAGTTTCTCCCACTTCCTGCTCAGTGGGCCCAGTAATGATAGTAACATCCATGTAATGGGAAAATTTACAAGGTAGATAGATGTTATCATCCTCCAGATGTTGTGCCACTAGCCTGTGCAGATAGCAGGGCTATGCAAACACCCCTGAGGCAGGACAGTGAAAGTATATTGTAGTCCTTCCCAAGAAAAGGCAAATTGTTCCTGGGATTCTACAGTAATGGATATGCTAAAGGAAGCATGAGCCATATCAATCACAGCATGCCAGGTTCCAGCTTCTATGTCGATGCATTCGAATAGTGTCACGACACTATTATTCAGGACAATTGCAGCCATGGGAGAGGCTGCTTTATTTATTAGCTGGTAATCTACCATCACGCATCAGGAACCATCTGGCTTCTTTATGGGCCAAATAGGACTATTAAAGAGAGAGTGGTATGCCAGATAATACCCGTCTCCAGCAATAGTTTAACTATCTGAGTGATTTCAGCATGCCTCCCTGGGTAACAGATACTGTTTCAAGGCTACTGGGTTTGGAGGTGGCAGTAAAACAACTGGTAAAGTACTTAACCCACCAAAATAGCCTGAATTCCTAAAGAATATTTCCACCTGAGGTAAAGAAGGTTTTACCCATCAAAAAGTTATCCTCTATTATTTATCTGGGAGCTTGAGTCATGCCTACTTCGGCAATAAATGTTGGATATTTTCCAGTTGTAGGATGAGGTAGGCTTCATGGGATGGCTCTTCAGAACCAACAAATGAATGTATGGCTAAAAGGTGACTGTGAAGGCAATGGGAAGGATCCTTGTGAATCTCAGTTACTTCAGCCCCCGTATCTAAGAGAGATCCACTGCCACTTTTTTTCCTATTATAATAGATAACTAGTGGGATTTATGATCAATGATCCTTATGTCCCACTCCAGCCACCTGACACACCTGGAAGTTCGCCACACCTAACCAATCCTGAAGTTGGTTTGGATACTGTTTTCAAAACAAAATGGAGATTAAGTCCAGAGAGATGTTAGGCTGGGTGGTTTCTTTCACCTTCTTCCCCTGACTAGCAAGGGGAACCAATGGTGTTATTAGATCAATACTACAAATCTTTTGATTACTTCTTTTTCAACTACTTATATAGGTCCCAACAGTAGGGTAATGGCTTTCCATCAGCTTCCTTTTCAGGTGTAACTGCCTGGAGGAGTACTAAGAACATTTCCCTATGAGACACTTTCCTTTTAGGTTTCTGTACATCTATAATGCACAATCTGAGACTTTCCTTTTCAGATTAGTATTTATCCATGTTGTGGTTTAGCCCCAGCCAGCAACTAAGCACCACGCAGCCGCTCGCTCACTCCCCCTACCCCGATGGGATGGGGGAGAGAATTGGAGGAGTAAGAGTGAGAAACACTCCTGGGCTGAGATAAGAACAGTTTAATAATTGAAATAAAGTAAAATAGTAATGCTAATAGTCACAGTATAATAATGATAATAATAATAATGATACATGAAGCAAGTGATGCACAATGCAATTGCTCACCACCCGCCGACCGATACCCAGACAGTTCCCCAGCAGCGATCGCTGCTCCCTGGCCACCCCCCCACCCCAGTTTATATACTGAGCATGACGTCATATGGTATGGAATAGCCCTTTGGTCAGTTTGGATCAACTCTTCTGGCTGTGCCCCCTCCCAGTTTCTTGTGCACCTGGCAGAGCATGGGAAGCTGAAAAGTCCTTGAGTAGCATAAGCAGTACTCAGCAACAACTAAAAACATCAGCATGTTATCAACATTCTTCTCCTACTAAATCCAAAACACAGCACTATGCCTGCTGCTAGGAAGAAAATTAACTCTATTCCAGCCAAAACCAGGACAATCGAATAGTCCCCATAGGAGGATGGCATCTGTAACAGGTTTTCCCTGGGCAGTGCCCAATAACACAAAATGGTCCCTTTAGTATGAAAAGGATGCATATGAAAAAATATGACTGCATACCAGAGGTAAACAATTTGGTAACTGGTCTTACAAACCTGTGGGAATCTATTCCTTCCTTCACAGTCAGCTCCCAAAAGCATGCCCAGCCTCCTCCACATGCTTCCATGTAAATGATTTTTCATCCCAATCAAAAGGGGAGGGGTACTGTGCTTGGACAGTTCAATCATAGAACCATTTAGGTTGGAAAAGACCTTTAAGATCATCGAGTCCAAATGCAAACCTAGCACTGCCAAGTCCACCACTAAACCATATCCCTAAGTGCCACTACTATACGTCTTTCTAATACCTCCAGGGACAGGGAGTCAAACACTTCCCTGGGAAGCCTGTTTCGATACTTGATAACTCTTTTAGTGAAGAATTTTTTCCTCATATCTGATTTAAACCTCCCCTGGTGCAACTTGAGGCTGTTTCCTCTTGTGCTATTATTTCTCACTTGGGAGAAGAGACAAACACCCACCTCACTACAACCTCCTTTCAGGTAGTTGTAGAGAGTAACAAGGTCTCCCCTCAGCCTCCTTTTCTCCAGGCTAAACCACCCAGTTCCCTCAGCTGCTCCTCATAAGACTTGTGCTCTACACCCTTCACCAGCTTCATTGCCCTTCTCTGGACACACTCAAACACCTCAATATCTTTCTTGTAGTGAGGAGCTCAAAACTGGACACAATACTCGAGGTGCGGCCACACCAGTGCCGAGTACAGGGGGACAATCCCTTCCCTAGTCCTGCTGGCCACACTATTCCTGATACAAGCCAGGATGCTGTTGGCCTTCTTGGCCACCTGGGCACACTGCAGGCTCATATTCAGCTGGCTGTCAACCAACACACTCAGACCCTTTTCAGCCAGACAGGTTTCCAGCCACTCTTCCCCCAGCCTGTAGTATTGCATGGGGTTGTTGTGACCCAAATGCAGGACCTGACACTTATCCTTGTTGAACCTCATACAGCTGGCCTTGGCCCATTGATCCAGCCTTTCCAGATCCCTCTGTAGAACCTTCTTACCCTCAAGCAGATAAACATTCCCACCCAACTTGGTGTTGCCTGCAAAGTTATTGAAAGTGCACTTGATCCCCTCATCCAGATCTTTGATAAAGACATTAAGCAGAACTGACGCCAATACTGAGCCCTGGGGTAGATCACTCGTGACTGGCCACCAACTGGATTTCACTCCATCCACCACAACTTTTTGGACTCAGCCATCCAGCCAGTTTTTAACCCAGCAAAGAGTACACCTGTACAGGCCATCAACATTCAGTTTCTCCAGGAGAATGATGTGGGAAATGGTGTCAAAGACTTTACTAAAGTCCAGGTAGACAACATCCACAGCCTTTCTCTCGTCTACTAAGTGGGTCACCTTATCATAGAAGGAGATAAGGTTAGTGAAGCAGGACCTGCCTTTTGTAAACCCGTGCTGACTGGGTCTGATCACCTGGTTGTCTTGTACATGTCATGTGATGGCACTCAGGATGATCTGCTCCATAAAATTCCCCAGCACCAATGTCAGACTGGCAGGTCTGTAGTTCCCCAGATTCTCCTTCCAGCCATTCCGGCCAATAAGTTAAATAGACAGCTTTGAGTGACTGTGTCTTTCTTACTGAGATTCAAAAAAACCTGGCACCTCCTGAGTTAAAAATATTTGCTATAGTTGTCAATGTTGTCAATCATCTTTCTCTTATATGTTCAACACTTAAATAAATATTTAAATTATTTAAAGATAATAATTCAGTCCTGTTTCACATCTGGAAACTATATAAGTGATGACAGGTAGGAATCAGTGACATCAGCATCTAATACCACTTTATAGTCTCTATGGTATCTTTACATCTTCATTAGTTTTTTAGTTTGATCAGAAATGTTATTTTAGTAAATTGCTTAATTTTTATGCTCTTTTAGTACTGTGATTCTTGTCATGAAGTAGTTTCAATGTATGCAAACTAGATTCCTTTTGGAGGAAACTAACTGTCACATTCACTCAATATTTGTTTCCAAACCCTTGAAATAAGATCACACAATCAGAGGGGTATAGGGAATCCCTCTGTACAATCAGGAAATTCTCCTTCTTCTATGGCTAGCTGTTACACCCTTGGAATCCATTTCTTCTTTTCAAGAAGAAGGTAAGGTATCTTCACACTGTAAAAGTGAAAGCCAGCAGAGATGTAAAAATGTCAAAGTTTTGCATTTGTTTCAAAACGTAGTTTCAGTAGGCAGGAGGGTGGGGTTCAAGCAAATTTTGAGTTCACTCTGAATGGTCGTACTAAACTTCAGATTACAGGTTTCAAGAACAATATCTTTCATATCTTAAATACTTTCTACATTGTTTTGTATTCTGTTGCAAAAATGGTAGGGGATGATTGAGGTTTTTTCCACTCACTTTGGGTGCCTCATCCAAAAGATGAAAAAGAATATTAGCTGAGGCATTATCAGTTTTTAGTGTCTTTTCTTGATGACTATGTTGATCATGGGAAAAAAAAAAATCTGATACAAAAAATTCACTAAAGAAAGGGGAATTCTATTTTAAGTTGGTGCAAAAGTTTTAAATGTATATTCATTTAACCAAAAAATATTACTGTAGAAGCTTATGTACTAGCACAGCTGCCAACAACAGACGTTTTGTCAGGAACACTTAGTATGGATCTCTTCACTATGCAAGTCACCTTGGAGAAAATCCGTTGTTTATTTTGTGCTGGTTTACTAATTCCCATTGATTTGTCACCACTCTTTCAACTGCAGTTGTAGGTGACTGTTTTTTAAATAGTCTTCTCTTTATAATAAGGTGATAACTTTACTGAAGGCACAGAAATGGTTTAAGTCATTTATTTAACTGCAAATGAGAGATTTAGCAATGCAAATAAATCTTGGCTTTTTGCTTTTGCATTTCAGTGATTATATATGGATATCTATAAGGCCCTGATCAAAAAAGTCTTTCAATGAATTTCAAGCCTCAAAAGAAGAATCTTTGAACAGATACATTTGCCTTACCATAAACAAAGTAGTAGCATTGTGAAACCAAGCTTCCAAATTTCTTGCCAATTGTCTTGGAAGGGCAACTTCTGAGGTAAAACAGTGTTTTGTCCTGTAACATCTTTAGATTCTGAGCCTGCCAACCAGGGTACAAGTAGGAACCAAATTCATTTTTTAATTCAACTTCTTAAAAAAAAAAATGTATAATGAATATTTCAACTCTGAGAAATACCTTGCAAGTGTCAAAATAATTTCATGGAAGTTTTTGAACAATTTTCAAGAACAATTCCTACTCACTATCAAGTTATGGTAGGGCTGAAAATGTCTTTATGAAGTTAAAGGCTTTCAGCTATTTTTCAAAAGACAATGGAGAAGTAAACAAAGATTCAAATATGTGTGGGATGAAAAAGAACAAGAAATTTGAAACTCATGAAAAGAAAATCAGAGATGGGTAATTATTTACTTTATTAGCTTCACAGAAAATACATTGTCATTCAAATAAAAAGCACAGGAAATAACTATAGTTCTGTTCACAAAAAAATAAAACACAGTCTGGAAGACCTTAAGTGTAAAGTACAGGTGCCTTTTTGCTGAGGAGTTGAGCTCTGGATGACTGTGGAATATGGGAAGCTTGAAGAGTATTTGAGTCTCCCATAAGGCTGTACAGGAAGAGGAGGAAATATAAGGTCTCAAAAGTTATGTCAAAAATGTTCTTCATCCTTCCAAATATATTTATTTCCAACAAAAACAAGCTTTAAATTTATTTATTTATTAATTTTTAATTTTATTCTGCTTTGAGGACAATGTTAACTTAAAAGGTTTTGTTTATGGATTGACTGAGCTGTTCATCATCTTCTAATGCTAATATCAACTTTGTTTCTGAAGTTTGATTTTAAAAAGGATCATTTTGAAACCATTATATACTCCAGCCAATTGTTCTTCAACTATCATGCTAGCAAAATAGTGTTTACTACATGAATGCCAGAGAAGGTGTATTCCCAATCTGGGATCTATTTCAATGAGCTATTCATTACCTCTAAACCCCTTAGACTGAAGTAAAATCCCTGAATAGAAACTTTTTTATGTATCTTTTTTGTTCTGTACTATTTTATTCCTAATAAAATCTATCCTATATTATTACTTATTCATAAATATTAATCTTTAAATTAATGTTTTTTAAAAGGGATAACAGGAACTTGGACATTTATAATGGAATCAGAAGGAATTCTCTTGGTAGGCATGTTCTCTTCAATCTTTCTCCTGAAATAAACTCAACATATTGAACACTGCACAACAATTTACAAATGAGAATGGTCAAAATTGTGGCTGACCACTGGGGACTTGCAATGTAATATGAACTGTGTCTCCTGACTGGCAAACTCCATTTAATTTCTCTCTTCTTCCCTAGGAATAAATGTTCCAATACTTCTAACTTGTGACCTTAGGGAGTAACTTACCTGAAAGTCGAAGTTAAAGGAGGTAGCAATTTAAGAGAGCTTAGTTACTGCAACAGATTTGTAGTCCAATGTGATGGGCAAAAAAAAGGGATTTATGTGTAATTAGGAAGATGAGATAGCAAAACCACTAGCAGAAGAAAACTGAGAATCATACATAGAAAAAGACAGAGATAGCAATTTAGAAGTTATTTGAAACCATATCCTCTATTAGCTATTCTGAGCTGGGGGCAGATTTCTCAATTTCCCCTGGCAAAACTGTTCTTTTGTGTATAAATAATAAATATTCATTAGAGCACCAAATTGAAACCATTTTATTAAACTCATGTTCAACACTTCCTTCTTCAATTCACATTTAACTATCTCCTGGATTTCTGTGATATCTTGAACATGCATAAAAAACTGGAAAAACTAAAATGTCCATACCTCTCACTGTTATAAAATGTGATTGGAAGCTATAGTAAACATTATCTTTCCCTTATAGGTAAACTCAAATGATTGTTAACTAATATCAAAAAAGACCCACCCCAAAACAACAACAACAACCAAAACTCCAAAACAACAGCAACAACAACAAACCAGGATTTATTTTGCTTCTGTGCTTTTGAAATACCTAGAAAAAACCCTCAAGGATTAACCTATATTAAAACATATTCAAATAGCAAAGACTATTCCTAAAAGAATGCAAGATTTGGTTGTTCCATCAATTCTTTTTTGCATTAATTTTCAGTAACTCCTTATTTTCTTACTGTCTTCAAATTTCAGTGCTAAACTTCCTGTGCTTCAGCCACTGTTGGTGAAGAATTCATGTGTTACCAAAATAATTACAAATCTTACGAGAGATGGAAATTAAGTAATCCACTGATTATTAAGGACAATTTAACAAGAAATGACAGATAAGCTGATATGCCAGGTGCTATATTCTTGGTAGCAGATGATCACAGGAATCATTAAACCAGTGTGCATCCTTATAACCTTAGGTTAATGCATTACTTGGAGAACAGAGGACACCTCTATCTTGCTATGTACTTCTACATATTTACTATGGTTTCTGTACACTGCCTTCACAACTCAAAGTATCATTTTCTCCTTTGTAAAAGTGAAAGTCAAAAGCTCATTTCTACAAGGTTTTACTCTCCGTGGTGTTAGACATTTCAGGGTGTGATTCAGATTACATCAGCTGATGTATTTCAGATCTCTATCCTGAATGAGAAAAAACGTACCCTACAAGTACTGTAATAACCACCCAACAGCTCCAGCAGGGAGATCATGCTCCTGTACACCTATCCCAACATGGTCTGGGGGAGGGTACCCAGGTTTTCTCAGGTTATTGATGAGGACTGGTCCAAATCAGAGCACAATATATTGTGCCCCTGTACCAGTGAAAAGGACAAGGTTGAGGTGCTTCCCCCCAACGCTCCTCTGCTTCTGCAAGACAGTAGAGCCTTTTAGTGGCTGCTGTTCTGATGTCTTTGCACAATTTCACCAAAGTTTGCTTTACTGCATTGCATTTATATCACCACTCTCCTGGTCTGGGCATTGCCTGGGTCAGCTAGTTGAATGCTCTTTATTTGACCAGTGACGATTTAATTAATTATTATCCCTTTCATCTGCCATTGCTGGTTACTTCCTCACATTACTTTTGGGTACTAATTTGCAGGTGGAATTGATTAATTCTTCATGTTACTTTCAGGTCGCTGAAGTCACTAATCTCCAGGCAAATGTTGTTTCACCAATCATGTCTGAGGTCAGTTTCAGGGAGTCCATTCCAAATAAGAAATCTAGCACATAGACAGACCTAGCTACCTTCAGTGAGAAGTTCACACTTTAAATAGAGTCAAAATGCTCTGGAAGAGCTTACGCCTCCTCATCAGCTATAGAGAAAATTTGGAAGATCATTAAAATAAATTTAGGCTCCCAACTTAAAGATCATTGAGATATCCAAAGGTATTTGGGATGAATCCAAGCCTTCACGAATACAGACAAAAAATCTTGAGATACTGGACCCTAGGGTAGGCTAAGCAAAGCAATGCCCAAATGAAAAATGTGGTGTCAAGTAAATCTTCAGAGAATTTCAGGCTCATGATCTATCTATGGGATATTTTTTATAGTCAGCTGATTTGGAACATCTCATCTTTTTGTCTGTATCTGTATTAATGAACCTGGGGCAACTTCTAGGTTCCTAGAGCGTGATATATGTGCTGGCCATGTCCCAGCTCCGTAACAGGACAAGGCTCAGGAAACTAACAGTTTCTTTTTTCTACCTACTGATTTATACTGAAGGTAAACCTGGACTTTCGGACTGAAAAAGCACCATGTTATGTTTTCCTTTTTTCAATATCAATACCTCTCTTTTCCTTGCTATCTGTCTTTTCTTTCAAAAAGTTGGCAATAGGAGCATTTTTTTTAGGAGTGAATGTATGTTTCTTGTCTCCAAATACATGAGAATCTCGTTTAAAATGTTCTCATTATTTTCTTTCTGCATTTTTCTATTCCTTCTGCAGTCTGAGAAAGATAAAGACTTACTTAATTTCACTCCTTTCTTTGCAGAACATTGTGGATCCAGTCTGTAAACATGTAATACTCCAAGAGATAAATGAAACATCCAAAATAGACTATTTTAAAATGTAAATAATACTGGTACATAACTATGTACTGGGAGGAAAGTTAAAATCATATTTTAATACACTGAAAATAAATTGTACTTGAGCTTTCCTTTGTTCATTGAGAAGATTCTAATCAGAAACAGAAGTAGATGTAGAAAAATGAGAAAAAAACCAAATGGTTTCCCATTTCTTCCTAGTAGGTTATTCCTTGTAAAGAATAGATTTACTCTGTTACACAGAATATTTTTTTTCACCAGTGAAATGCATGTAATATTTGGTAATAACTAAATATTAAACATTTCAAATTATTATACATTATTAAAACCATGTATAAATTAGTTTAAATGAGGTCTGAGGTAAAAAATAGGCTATTTTGTCTTCCTTATTTTTTTTTATAATCTCAGGTACAATATACTCTTGTTAGTCAGTATTTGTTAACTATTATGTTGTTGCCAAGAAAGTGAAAAACAAACAAACAATAGCCATAATTTATGTATGGATCTATTACATTTGTGCCTAATTTCTGTAGAGCTGCATAATTTGTGTTCTCTATGCTGGCAAGTTTTCCTAAAAATCCTTGTTTTGGAGCTGTGTTGATAGCATATAATTGCATCATTGATGAGACTGGCATAGAATAAGGGAAAACTGTGTTGGCTTGTGCCTTGAAGAGAGAAAATAATTAAAAAATAAAAGGAGGAGAAAAACAAAAATCAATGTTACTCAAGAGGAAAGAACAAGATGCCCTTTCAATGAGAAGCCATTTTCCAGCTTCCAAGATGTTATTGTAAAAAGTGAACAGAAGAACATGAATACTCTTGGGGGGAAAAAAACCCCACAAACCAAAACCAACCCCCGCAAAACCAAAGCCAACCAACCAAACAAACCCTGAAAAGAAACAAAACAACAACAACAACAACAACGACAACAAAATCCTGAACCGTTAAAGTTTAAACAGCAAATTCCTATTTCTTCTATGGAGAACCATTTCACTTTTTTTCTACATCTTTTCATTTCTCTTTCATTCCTTCTTCCCTATGTTTCTCACTCCTGTCTGCAATATTAGAGCTATAACTCTGCACTTAGACTTATTTAAAAAACTCACATCTTATCTCCTAATATCTCCCTTGGATTGTACCTGCTTTACCTCCATTCCTTTTAGCTCTCCTTCTTCATCCCACACCATCTTTCTGTTATTAATAATTTTTTTCACCTCAAATATTATTTTCACATGTGCTTTGGCTTCCCCAAACTTAAATAATAAACTTAATCACTTACCCTCACCACTACTTAATTTCTTCTTGGTGTCATACTTTTCTCTGCTTTAATATTGCTCTAATTGACTTTAACATAGATAAGTCCTTCGGGTAAATTTAATTGTGAATTTTTAGCTTTCATTCTTTTTGACCTGTCTTTTGTCCTAAAGATTATTGACACACTCTTCTTCTCTTCAGGAAGATACTAAAGTTTCTTCGTTCTCCTTTTACCTGTTCAGATATGTAAAATAGCTCTCTTCTGAAAATATATTTGCATAGGCCTCCAAAAATCTTCTAAAAAGACAGACTGCTTCAATGTATCACTAAGTATACTGGATTTATTTTTTATTTTTTTTTTTGTGTGTGTGTGGCTTTATAGAGTGTAAATGATCACTTTTGTTCCCCTTACTAGTTAATTGCGATCACCTATAAAACCTCATATGAGTATTAAAAGCCTGGCTAGGAAGGAAAATTTTCTGTTTCTTTTTTTAAAAATACAATGCAATTGTTGAAAAATTTTCATGTAAGCAATATCAAATCATATTCAGCTTTGGTAATAGCATATATGCAACCTGTTAATTTTACAATTAAATATGGATTATATTGTATAAATGTAAAAAAAATAAAATCAATATGCAGAGATTCACAAATATTGTCTGCTCTGATATTTGGAAAAAAAAGGAACAAAAAGGGGAATAGGTTTTATTCCCTTTTTGAAAGTTATTCCCAATGGCAGACAGTGATCTTTAGAATAACATTCTCTAAGCTGTTACTCCCAGAGTCCATTGTTTATTCATTTGACAGTCAGTTATGGAAGCATATTTGTACTCCCTGTTTTTTGTTATTTCTGACACAGATCTGGATGCTGTGGATGGGCTCAGTGGTTGTTTGTCTTGCAAATATCAGACCCACTGTCTAAATAGTTAGGTAAATCTTTGCCTAAAATGGAAGTAAGCGGTCCAACCAAAAGGAAGTAGAAAACACAGAAAAGGGGTCTTAGTATCAACAATAAAACTGTTCTCAGCCAGGCATAGATATATATATGTGTGTGTATACATATCTCTATATCCTTTAAGTTTCCAAGCTTATATGAGTTCTTAATGCTTAAAAAAAAAAAAAATTCATTGCAGCTGGGAATATCCCAGACCCAAACTGTAATAGCTAGTACATGGAAACTAGAAAAATAAACCCACAAGGAAAGAGGAAGCAAAACAATTCATGAAACATTTTGTTATTCTGACATGAATTTCACTGCTTTACATTTTACGTATGTTAAGAACAGGTAAAGAGCTGATGGATATAATCAGCAAGTAAGATTTCAATGCTTCATTGGTATTTTTATTACTTAACTACAAAAGGCAGATCTTTAAAAAGGGTTGTTCACTTGCAATCTAATCAGGAAGACATCATTGGTTGTGCCTACATTTAGTGTACAGGAACGGTTGTTTTCAATGAAAAAAAAAAAAAATCTAAGTGAGAAGTCAGGTGATATTCTGAGTGCAAGAGGAGTGTGCTAGAACCAAGACTGAAGTTGTATGTAGGAACAACGTCTGCAACACAGCAGGGACACAAGGTCGTACAGCAATGTGCACCCCTGTCCAGATACTGGCACCAATTTCTTCAGCACTAGAAGCACAGTGTGTATGTACAGTGCTGGAATCACAGTGGCTCACAGCAGACTGAACCCCAGTCCTTCCCTTTATGTCGTATCAGTTGCTAATGTCATTCTATTTCCTGTTTTTAATACAAAACAACCTGTGTCCTTAAAGCTGAGCCTTGCTTTAAGACATGCCAACCACTTTCTCAAACTTAATGGTTTTGAGCAATGGGGTATTTTACTTATGAGCAACTGCTGTTAAAATACACATCTGTAATCTGTGATCCTATCCATAATAGATGATAGTTCACTTTAATGTGAGACTTGCTTTGCTAGGCACTCTCTGAGTGGTATGGTGGATTTAGCTTTGCAAAAGACGACCACAAAACAATTACTCTAGCTGCATGTCTCCAAAGGTGAAGCATTTATGAAGACACCAGAATTTATATCCAGAGACCAGAACTGAAAGCCCTCATCAGTTTTAAAGAAAATTCACCTTGTAGCTGACTGTCCCAAATGTCACACTTTGTTTTTTTTTTTTCTGGTTCTCTTCCCCCCCCCCCCCCCTTAAAATTGGTTTATTTTCATGGACTAATTAACAACTATTTTACATAACAAGAATGTGCAGCAGTGAAGCATGCCTTGTTAATAGGGAGAACAAATAATTTATCACAGGTAACAGTTCAAAAGCAAATTGTAACTCTATATAACAAAGGAAAAACCTTCAGAAAAGTCTCTTCCACTATTGGATTTTGGGGCTTGTTTGCTTTTTTTTCAGTGCTGCTAATATGGCTTGTTCTTAAGTGTCACACTATTGGGACAAAGATCATTTTCTGATGTAACATTTAGTAGTTTTATGGGCCAGTGGCCATAAGCCGTTAAGGATTTGGACTTTTTGATATGAAGGAAAAGGAATTGAAAAAAAAGGCACTACAGAAAAGGAATTGGAAAAAAACATGCTATCTTGAAAATGACATTAATCAACAAAACAATAAAAAAAGATCGTCACCCTTTTCATTATCCCTACATTTACCAGGATCTACACTCAAAAATGTATTTGATAAACATGAAAAATATTAGCAAAAACCTATAACATCATCACTAAATTAACAAATAATATTGTTATCCCTTTGTCCTTGTGCTTCCCAAAAGAATGAAAAAACACCCTCCATGCTTTCCTGATCCTGACTGTCAAATTGGTAACAATGAATGAAGATAAAAAGATGTCCTTTTTGTCTCCAGTTCAGGTGGGGGTTCTTAAGGTTACTTTTCCTTCCATTTTTGTCTGTCTTTTTTCTTTTTTTCCTTTTGGAGAGGGGAAAAATTTCCATCAGTCTCTTGTGGTCTATTCATTCCAGAAGGAAATATATGTTTATAAAATTGTATTGGGTTTGCATGGCAAGGTTTTGGTGGCGGGGGGGCTACAGGAGTGGGTTCTGTGGGAAGCTGCTAGAAGCTTCCCATACGTCCAACAGACCCCAATGCCAGCTGGCTCCAAGATGGACCTGCCGCTGGCCAAGGCTGAGCCAATCAGCGACAGTGGTAACACCTCTGTGATAACAGATTTAAGAAGGGAAAATAAAAAAACCAAACCCAAACCACTGGGACACCAACTGCAGCTGGAGTGAGGAGTGAGAATATGTGAGAGGAACAACTCTGCAGGCACCAAGGTCAGTGAAGAAGGAGGGGGAGGAGGTGCTCCAGGCACCAGAGCAGAGATTCCCCCACAGCCCGTGGTGAAGACCATGGTGAGGCAGGCTGTGCCCCTGCAGCCCATGGAGGTCCATGGTGGAGCAGATATCCGCCTGCAGCCCGGGGAGGACCCCATGCCAGAGCAGGTGGGTGTGCCCCAAGGAGGCTGTGACCCTGTGGGAAGCCTGCGCTGGATCAGGCTCCTGGCAGGACCTGTGGCCCCGTGGAGAGAGAGGAGCCCATGCTGGAGCAGGTTTTCTGGCAGGACTTGTGAGCCCATGGGGGACCCAGGCTGGAGCAGTCTGCTTCTGAAGGACTGCAACTCATGGAAGGGACCCACACTGGAGCAGTTCATGAAGAACTGTAGCCTGTGGGAAGGACCCATGATGGAGAAGTTCATGGAGGGCTGTCTGCCATGGGAGGGACCCCACGCTGGAGCAGGGGAAGACTGTGAGGAGACCTCCCCCTGAGGAGGAAGGAGCAGCAGAGACAACGCGTGTTGAACTGACCGCAACCCCCATTCCCTGTCCCCCTGCGCTGCTCAGGAGGAGGAGGCAGAGAAAAATTGGGAGTGAAGTTGAGCCTGGGAAGAAAGGAGGGGTGAAGGGAAGGTGTTTTTAAGATTTGGGTTTATTTCTCATTACCCTACACATGTTCTTACTCCTCTCTCCTACTTACTTTTGACTGGTAATAAACTGATTTTCCCCAGGTTGAGTCTGGTATTCCTGTGACGGTAATTGCTGAGTCATCTCCCTGTCTTTATCTCGACCCATGAGATTTTTCATTCTATTTTCTCTCCCTGCCCAGTTGAGAAGGGGAGTGATAGAGCGGCTTTGGTGGACACTTGGCATCCAGCCAGAGTCAAACCACCACAAGTTACACTTGAAATGTATATCTGCACAAAAAAATAGTCTCATGATGACTATTTGCTGCAATTATCAATTAAATTGATAACGTGCTGGAAAGGCAGAGGTCTTAAATCTAGATAAATAAATCTAAATGAATAAAATTGGTAAAATAACATACTAGCAACAGCTCTACTGACAACATAATTTAAATATCAAAATTTTAATGGCTATCAATTTCCTTTCTGCATTCTTTGGCTTGGATTTTTTCTTGCATGGATGATCTGGCTTTTTGCTAGTATAAATTTGATTGTGAAAACAACTGGATTTGAACATGATTGCAGGAATTCCTGTAATTCTTGGTTATTTGTGATTACTAATTGCATAGTATGTAGGATATATTAATATTATTTTCATTTCATTCTTTTCATCAGAGCTAGTTATCCTAGAATCTTTTCATATATCTCAGGAATATTTTCATTACATAAATAAAAGAGACCCTCATGACCTGGCTCTTTGTGATAAAGGAATATGATATTATGGCTGGAGAACTCTGTGGTTTCGGCTGAATATGTACAAGCACTCTAATGACCAAACAGTTGTATCTTGACCTTACATGATGTTGGAAGTGTGATTATTTGGAGAAGTTTTGGGCACAGGAACACAGTTATTTTAGAAATTATCCAGACACTAGACAAGTAGAATTGGGAGAAAGAACAATGAATATTGATCGCAGCTTATTTTCCTGTGAAAGCAAAGCAGCATACGGCATAGAGGTTATTCCAGAGTGATGAACAGCACTGATGAGATTGTCAAAACAAATTCTTAGAATCCAGTCTATGAATATTACCTTCTGGTCACATACCCTTAATGGATGCTTGATACATAACACAGAGTTCTGCCTTTGGTGCTTAGTTTGTTACGCAATAAATTGATTATAGAGTCATAAAAGATTTAGTTCTCGGGTTTCTTTACTGGTGGATTCCATTTTATTTTCATTCTGTGACATGACAGGACACTAAAAAGGAAGAGATAATCCTAGATCATTTTTGTTCTTCACTTAGATGCAAGAAATCAGAGGATGCAGGTTGAGCTGCTTCTAGTGCGTTGTTTTGCAATCCAGATTGTCTTAATCCAAAGACTGCTTATCAAAGTAATCAATTTGCTGTAGAAATGAGTAATCATCCCGTACACAAGATCACACTTTTCTGGCTTTGCAGACAGAAAGATAGATCTCCACAGCCTCTTTTTTTATAGTTGTACATTACATTTTAAATTGGTTTCATATCATAGTCAGAAGTTACTTGTTCTGTAGCTATATATGTTCCCTTGACAACGTGCTGTGTATAGGGTATATTGATACAGTATGCGGTAGGCACTTTCTTAAATTGTGACTTCATCAGTTTCAATATCACAGCAGTATAAAATTCCTTCACTGTAGTGTTATTGCTTTTAAAAAAATTACAACCTTTATGCATATCTAAAAAATCTGTGATGTGTAGAAGCTAGAATGTCCTCAAGAATTACTTTGTCAGCAAATAATTTTCAATCTTGATTTAATTCAGGATGTTACTTTCTTTTCTTTTCTCTTTTAAATATTACCAACAGTAACATAATGCTCTTCTTTTATATTATGCAATTTGCACACTTAACATACTTTTTTCTAAAGTTATTCTCTGAACCTAATTTAAAAATTTTGATCAATCTTCAGCAATAGTTAGCTAAGGGTTGAGTAAACAGTATTGAATAACTTTCTTTTGACTCTTCTCTCTTGAATGTATCACAATCAACTGTAGCTGCAAGTAGTAAACCACCTTTTTAGTCTGTTTGTCTTCCATATGACTTACAAATATAAAACATAAACATTTTCTTCACTGTTTTAATTACTCTTTATGTCCTGATACAAGACAACAGGTAATGTTATCAACTAATTAAATATTGTATTAAATATTGTTTAAGTAAACAAATAATGTGACAACCTGTATTAATATGTTTCACAGTATATCTACAATAATAACGTTAGTCATCTTATGAAAAAATCTAAACATTTCAATATTTTATTTAGTTCCAAAATGAAGCAGGCAAAGTCAAATATAGAATAGAAGGTTGCTTTCTAAAAGTTACTGAAGCTTTTGTGAGTTTACAAATGGAGTGATTTGAACTGGCCATTTTATGAAATGATAAGTTTCACTGTGTGACAATAATGACAATAAGTTTAAAGTACCATGGAAACATTTTTTTGTCTTTTATTATAAATGCCTAAAAATATTGTCATACTAGCACAAACCTAACAAAAAAAAAAAAAACCCAAATATTGCCATACTAAAGCAAAAATTAAACAAAACCCTGCTGGTTTAGTATAAAGCATAGCAGAATCGTTAAGTAGTTCTTCTCTAGGAGTGTCAGTTTTCTGTCTGTCAAAACAGATGTATTTGGCCTTCATAATTAACCAGCTTAATATAAGGGTCTCATACAGAAGACAGCAGGTTATGTTGGATGTAAGTCAACACAGCTTTTCATTTACACATTAAGAGTGTAGAAATAACCATCCCAGAGTGATGGACATAAAGGAGACTCAACCAAGAGACTGTATATGCATTTGGCTGTGTGATGTTTCACTCAATTCAATCTGACAAGAAAAATCTTTAAAAGCTGAAAAAAGGCTTTTTATGCAGAGAAAAGGTCTTCATAAAAGAATAAACAAGCGAAATTTCCTTATAAAAAGTTTGCTGTCATCCATTTCTTATGCTAACACAGTACACCTTCATTGCAAGGCTGGAGAAAAAAATGAATCGTACACAAAATGTGGGCTAGCATGTGACCCTTGCACTACTTCTGGGAATATAAGCAGAGCTTCTATTATAATGAACTCATGACAATTGCAGGCTTTTTCTGCATAACATCAGAAGCTAAAAGACAAAACCATACAAAAAGAAACACAAAGGGAGATTGGACTAGATGATCCTGGGAGGTCTTTTCCAACCTTAATCAGACAAAATCCTTTTCTAGGTTTTAGGAGAGCATCGCTAGAAATAACACAGCTGCCTCAAAATATATAGTACACATTCTGTCTCTTACTCATAACTTCTAATTCTAGCAATTGTAGAAATCTGACAAGTCACACTCCTAATAATGTATGGGCAAAACTAATTTAGAACAGACCACAACTGCCAGAATGAAGTGCCTGTAATACATAAAAGTGATAAGTAACAGAATAGCTCTTCTGATGGGTAGAGAAGAGTCTGGTTCAGTGTTCCAGGCCATTTCATCACACAGTAAGAGCTGTAATTGGGCATAAATTCACTCTGAAGAAACACAGATGGAAATTAGACCGCATACTGAAATATATGTTAGGGAGAATTCAAAGTTGTGTAGTAAGGATAAAAACAAAACCAACAAACTAACTCACCCAATTTTTACTACAGATCTTGATATATTTATGAATATTACCTTGAACTACAATGGAGTAGGCATTTACCCCAAAGATACCTTCTGGTCATATAGTCCCATTATGCTTTGTAGGGGATGGAATACTTTAAAAGCTACTCCTATGGGCCAGAGGAATGATCATCTACATTGTTTTATATTTTAAAACATTATTTTATGTCTATAGTGGAATTTTCTGCTTGTATATGTGCTTGTATTGGGATACCTAAAGAGCATTATCTTTCCTTTGAACATTTGAGGAAAAAAATAGCCTGAATTTTCGCACTTTCACTCTGAATCTAAGCTGGAAAGGAATAGTTTGCTCTACAAACACTGGTTGGGTTGTTTTGTTTCTCACTTTCCTATTTCTTTTGTCCTATTCCCTTCCCAGACTCCTACTTTTGACCCATAACCAGAAAAATAAATCAGATCTCTACTGAGATTCCATTTCTATGTGTAGATCCAACTGACTTTTAAAATTAAAAAATGATCCAGACTACAGATGTGCAACTGTAGGGTCTGATGCTAGTGGACTGTTGTAATAGCTTTATCAAAGTTGGCACGTAAAGCCAGCTGTTTCTCTAACACTATTTTCATTTTAAATTTTAAAGCTTTCATATTAGCATGTTGGGCTATAGATTCTAAGTACCCTGGCTTTCTATTTTCTTATACTGAAATACACACTATTTCATTTTCATATATAGTATACTGTACCTTGATTAAGAAAGTTATTACAGATACTGCTAAGGGAGATTGTTAAAAAACCTGCCCAAAGCCAAACTGAAGTTAGGTAAAGAAAACAAACTATGTGAAGCTGCATGTAATGTGTTTTTCCATTTTTTTCCTTAAAAGAAAAAAAAGAAGTAAAAGTAAGTTTCCATTTTACTATAAATCTCAGCAATGATAATCTCTCCCCTATATCCATTGACAGATCTTCAGTTGTAATAACTGCAAAGTGGTTTATCTTTTTCCATATTCCCAGATTTGGTGTTATCCGTATTCCCAGATTTGGTGTTATAAGGTTTAAAAAGGAAAAGAAAAGTAAATTTTTAAAAATTATTATTCCTCCCCCCAACGTATCTGTATAGATTCTCTCTACAATCAGATACATTTTTATATAACTGCCACTGTAAAGTGTTACTTTCCAAAGTTTTTTTCCCTCTCAAGTACGATTTCATTATGTTGATAGAAGTATGTGAACATTCTGATTTTATATATACATGTTTCTTTTATACTATCAGATACAGCATTTAAATGAATAACATATACTTCTCAGTATGTGTATTGCATTTATGAAATTAAAGTGATAGCTGTATAATTACAGTGCATTTACTTAGTTGTTAAAATTAACATTTTATGATTAAATGAATTAGTACACATTATTAAACTGTGTAATTTAAACATTTGCTAAGAAATTAACGGGCAATTATATTTTATAAAATGGTATGTGAGTAGGAAGATATTATACTGAAACATCATTAAAACCCAAACCTAATAATAAATAAAGGAAAGATTGGGATGAATATCATAAAATGTTTTAATTTTATACATTTGTCTTAATGATTTTATACTGCTGCTCCTCATTATGATATCCAGGCCATTCACTATCAACTCAAAATTCATCAGAAAACACTGTAAACAAGGAGATCACAAAATTGACCATATTTGTATTTGTAGCTTAAACTCAGAATTGTATTTTGCAAAACTCTGATCTTTAAATATCTGTCTTCAGTCCAGAATGGAATTAAAAGCTTTTTTTGACATTTTAATGACAGATATATTATAAAATTAGTTCTTAAAATATTTGCATTTATATATAAAGTTTGATATGACAAAATAATATTGGTTTATACAATTAATCTCAAAAATAAGTTTTGATCTCAAGTTACAATCTTATATAAAGGTGTCCATCAGGTCAGTAGAGAGGCATCTATGTCCTTAAGGGAGGCAATCTTTAAGGATCTCTTTATTCCTACTCATTGATGTGAAGCCCATATCCTTACAGTTTACTGTCTGTCAGTGTTCTGAATTCATGAATCATCAGATTACTGAAAAGGGCTTTGTGAAAATGGCTTGCACCATGTGCACAACTGTAGTGATTTAGATTGGCCTTTTAAAAGAGAAGACAGTCTGTCAACAGTCTTCAAAGGATTACATATCCTAGACTGTTATTTTACTTTTGACAACATTCAACATTATTCTCGTCCTCTCTACTGAAGGCCTGGATGACCAGCTTAGAGGAATATAAATAATGTGAGACTCATCTCCTGTTGGAATTAGACATGCACATCTGAGCATGTCTAGTTATCTGAGCTTACCATTGTCATTAACAGAAAGAAACAGTCACTTCTATAATGTTAGTCATCTACCAAATGCAAGCATAAACTTTAATTTGAAATTAATTGTAATATAGAAACATTTTCTCTTATTAAATGCAAAGGGAAACTTGGATCCCTAATTAAATGCAGCTGCAGTGTATTTAAACTGCAATACCTGTAAAGCTGGGTGATATGAACTCTACCCTATGATTTTCTTATTTTTGTGTTCAAAATATAAAGCTTGTAAACATGTATTGTAAGGTAAATGTAAAGTACATGGTTAAGTAATATTGCCAACGTATTTTTTCCTTTATTTTGCAGCTTTTCTTTTTTTTTTTTAGGGGTGGGAGGTGGTGTGAAATTATTCATTAATGCTGAAAGACTATTCCTGAACATACTCTTTATTAAGTCATTTACCTGAAATAAGAACATGCATGGTACCAATCCCAAAGGATATTCAGCTGCTTAATGGAACAGCATGATCAAGAGACCAAACACTCCTGGATATTTGTTAATCCACAATCAGGCTATTCATTTATGAGGTAGAAAATCTACTTTTAAGCTCATACTGCAAATCAGGTAAGAGGAGGAATGAAAATCAGATCTCTCACAGCTTTAGTGAATACCCCTCTAATTGCTGATCTTCACAGGGTCTTTACTGATTTTTTAAGTACCTAATCCTTTGCTTTGGTAAACCAGATTTTCTCTTCCAAGTTCCTTTCGTTATGTTCCTAAAGGGCAGTTAAAATGATCCAAATCAAAGGAAAGCATTTTGGTTTTGTTTAAAAGTGGTTTCCTTCATCCCTGAAAAAATTTCCCAGTTCTTCAAATGAAAGTAAAATCAGTTTAATTTAATCCCAGATACCTGTCTTTATTAGAGTTTAATTTAGATTTGTTCACTTAGTTGTTATTTGCCAATGACCTAGTTATTTCACATGTGAATTTATGGTCTTTGCAAATTCTAAGAACTCAAACCACTCATTAAGTTGTATCAGTGGCAGCAATTCAAACCCTCTGTCAGCAGATATGAAATAGGTCAGTTATGAGAAAGAGCCAATATTTAATTTTTCTTTTCTTCATCATTTAGCTCTTATCCTCTCTTCTCCTCTCTTCTCTCTTTTTGGACAAGTTTTATTTACATTGAGAACAAAACTACAGGAAGAGGAATTCTGCTTACACATCTTCCTTTGAAATTGGTGGGTGCCACTCAGAAAGAGACAAGAGTTCAAGACTTAATGTTCTAATAAAAAAATACATCCTGAAGTAAGAGATCTGCAATGATACTGCATCATCAGTAAAGTGAATCCACCAGATATCCTATACATTACAGTGAACAATTTCAAATCTCATCTCCCTATAGCACTCGAAGTGAAATGAAGCTGAGTAGAACAAATCCTGATTTTTTCACATTTACTGTTATTAAAGAATGGAACAAAGTAGTGCCAAGGGGAGTAAGAGAATAAAGCTATGGCTATTCAGTTGTGAAGAAAGTAAATTAATAAAACTAACCTCATTTCTTTTGTACATGCTTTCAGTTGATGCCCTAGAGAACAATTCCCTTTACAGCAAAGAAGGGTGGGGAATGGACAATATAGCCTATTGCTATAGCTTGCCTCAGTACTATTGACAAACTGTATATCATCAGCAGCTAATACGTTGCCATATTTTTTGTTCGAGATATACTTTTATATATCTTCAACTAAGCCTCCTGGACATTTATTTTCTCCATAGCTCTTCCATAATGTTTGGTGGAAACTTTTGTAATCCCTTTGTATTGTGAAGCAAGTTTTAAATCTTGGAAGGCAGACAATGTTCATAATGTAATAGCGACCATGTAGGACAGACCATTTTGTTAAACTAATCATAGAATCGTAACACATTACATTTCAGATTCATGTGGAATATTAAGTCCACCTTAAGCTTTTCTGGAAATGTGCTAACATACAAAAAGCTGTGTTTCAAAAAAAGCCTATATGCATTTTGACAAACTGAGTCATCTCAGGATTGTCTTCTGCCACAAATCTGATTCTTCATTTCAGCAACCATCTGAGTGATGCCTGGGCAAATATTATGGATTTGTCCTAACTGATGTCTTCAGACTGAACTGATCTGTTCTAAGGGGTATGATTAAATGGTAAAGGATAGGAACAGGTTTTTACTAGATGTTTGGAACTTGATACAGGCATCCACAGAATTGATCCAGATCTGAGATACAACCATAAAAATGCATCCTCTCACTTGCAGACATGCAGGAAAACTAAGGATTTTCTCATTTAGTGGATGCAACTCATCCTCCTCAAAAAGCCTAGCTCGCCAGCTTTATCTTTTCTCATTTGCTTTTATGAAGAAAGAAGAGGCCAGTAATTTTCAGTTTCTATCACAATCTTTTTCAGAAAGATAATCAGTTCTCAACATCTAATAGGACAGCTTTGGAGAAAAATTAAATTTCTCATTCTTAACCATATCACTTGACATTTGAGCTAGGTAGGAAGTAGTTTGTAATTTCAGTAACTTTTTTTTCAGTGAAGAACATAAATTCTGACAGAATTTTCTTAGGATACAATTTTTGATCAAAAGAAATATAAAAATTTTTCACTTATTGTGGAGAAAAATGTATCCTCTTGGGTTGTGAGACAACCAGGTCAAATTCCTATTCTGCTTTAACAGTCTCTTTATACACTACAACTATACTGTAAGCAAGTTTGTGTTTTCATTTATCTGGAAAGACTCCCAAATGAGAGAAACTAATAAAACTGAAACAGTCCTTAAGGCATGACTGTCCATTTCAATCTTTTCTTTAAAGAAAAAAAAAAAAATCTATTTCCTTTAGACAGAGGTATGGAATTTACCTGGGTTCATGTTACTGTTAGGATTATACATTCTAAAAGTCATTTGAAAATCTATTCATGTTTGACCTCTGAAGAAGAAATAACATTTCTGTCTCCTCAGAAGAGATTAAAAAAGGAAACCAGAAATCTTTACTAAATATTCTATTTCATTCTCAGACTCTACAGTGTTCATATAGCTTCATGCAATACTTATACACCTCTTGCACTGTCTATTCACCTTCTTGACAAAGTTATTCTTATGTAATTAATTGATTAATTAAAGAATAAATAAAATATCATATATGACATGATTTTTACATATGCATATAAATACATATATACACATGTGCACTTATATATCCATATATGTGTGCACATACATGTACTTTATATATATTTGAGTGTGTGTATATATACACATGAAAAGGAACATATTTTAATTTTGTTAAATAAGTATTTTAATTCTAGACTTTCATAACTTTCTACATGCTACATTAAAAAAGTTTTTTTAAATGTTTTTCTTTTCTGTATTTAAAACAATTTAAAACATTGTATTTAAAACAATTTAAAACATTGATTCAAAACAATACAGCAAACATACCTCCATGAGCAATCACCTATATTCAAATGACTCTTACGTTCTACAAATACAGGTTTTGTAGTAAAAAATTTAATGAGCCAACTTAGAGTATCTATCATGTAGAATGCCTTGATGTCAGTACAACAATATTCAAATCTGCCTACCCACAGGAAAAGAAAAGAAAAAAAATCCATTCTAAACTATCTTCATTGCTAGGATGAATAAGACAGGTAGTAACAGCATAGGTATCTGAGGTCCAAATGATAAAGTAATTTATACTGATGATCTAATGTAAGCTAATTATCTATATTCAAAATACAGGAATATATATAAAGAACTGGTATGATACGTTTCCAGGAATGAGTTATGCCAACAACATGCTTTAGCCAGAGTACATGAATGCATTCTGCATGCAAATGGATTCTAAATTTACCTGATGTTTAGGAAGAGTGTCAGTAATCTATCTAGTAACAACAGCAGAAAGTCTATGATGACAGTGAGATGAATGGTTGATGAGGAAACATCAACCACCTTAAAGAGAGAAAAATTAAGCAAATTTTTATACGCATATGTATAAAATCGTTCAGTCTAATTTTATATATATACACATATAGAATACAAACAGAAGAAAAGCAAGCAAATAACCCCATCCTGACTTTTGGCAAAGGTAGCTGGCTAACAACTGAGTATTACTGAGGATCCATCTTGATATAAAATGAAGGTATAAACAAAAAGTGCACCAGTTGAGAGAATTATATTAATTCCACAATATCTAGCTTGACTTTCAGCCAAGGCCTCAAGCCTGAATCACATCCAGACAGACACACTGGGAAAGGAAAGATGCTTTACCCTTTTCTATTGATAAAGAAGAACCATAATAATTAAGGACCATTACTATAATGAATAAGAATACATTCTTTGCAAATCAACAGTTGACTTCTTTTTTCTACAGATATGGTAAATGCTTTCTAGCAGAAAACCTTTATGTGCTGTGAACAATATTATAGGTACATGCTGTAGGTCTTCATGTCCAAGAGGTCTAAAAATACTGTTGAATATACATACCTCTTTTTTGTCTGTTAAAAATGTTCTTTCTTCTTTTTACTCTAAAAATTACTATAAATAACATGATGCAAATAAGCAGTTTAGTACTGTTCCTTCTTTTCTTTATTAATTTGTAAATTCACTTTTGTTGTTTGTGCTTCCTGAGCTGAACAAATAATCTTCATTGTAAAACATGAACAACAGAGTGATCCAGAGAGAAAACAAACCAATTTCAGACACTTCTATAATTTATCTATGGAACTTGCCACTATAACCTGAATTTCAAACAAGCATCTTTCATTTGCTAACAACTCATTATAATACAAAAATATTTTCTCCCAGGTTTTGATCTTAACACCGCTGGTCAATTTACTTCTACCTTATATTAGTTGTCTGTCATTAGCTAGGTGGATACACTTTGCAAATTAGCTTTTGGCAAAAAAGACAGACAAGATAAGGGGAAAACCACTTGAATTAAATGGATTACTTTATATACATTGCTAGCTGCTATGTATTGGGAAGGAAACTAATTGGGAAGCTATTGGGAGATATTTAAAACAAAGACAAATTGAAAATGTGCTGCAACAATAATTCATATTACTAACTAAAGTGGCATAAGGAAATGTTCCAACTGTATTACTTAAATAAAAGGCTAAAAGCTTCACCTCTGCAGCACACTGGATTAAAATACAACCTCCTTATGAAATTACCATGAAATTGAGTTGAAACACAGGCAGAACTAAACAGATTGCTTGGAAAGCGTTCAGCTACAAATCTGTTCTTTTTTCAGGCCTGCTGAAATCTCAGCTGATTTCAAGGAAACTAGTTTCAATTATTTGCTCTGCTGTTTAAGCAAACCATATCAAAGGCTACAGTGGTGTGTATCTAGAAGAGTTACTGTGACTGGTGAAACAAAGGGTATGAACATTTCTCAGGGGGAAAAAAGGGGAAAAGGAAAGGAGGATCTAGATCAGCTGAAGCACAAGTATTAACAGAGGAAAGTAAACTTAGAAAAGATTCAATGACAGTGTTGAAATAGTGCAGTGAAATGGATGTAGCCCTCACATAAATTAATACCATTAAAATTTTCTTAATGTGCTCTAAGCCCATCTTTTTTAAGATAGGTTACATGGAGTCTATTTCTTCTTTATCTCTACCTAAAATAAAACCATAACAGAGGGATTGTAACCATCACAAGAGCTAGTACACATTTTCATCTCCCAAGTCATAAGTATGTATGTAAATTGGGATTCATCCTATAAAATTTATTGGGGATCCACAAAGACTGAAGCTATCGACCACTTGCTGATCATACTTAACTTGTAAATGAATATTGGGGCCAGATATATTTTGGGTACAGTGCATATTTCTTCTATCCAGCAGAAACATTTTCTGAAATAGCCATGAGAATTTTTTTTTTTTTTTTAATTGTATTTATCTGTATATAGCATTGCTGTGATAGGGTCACCAGATGGTGCTGTTACACATAAACTTACACCTTGCTTAACATGTACAATTTTTCGCTTCAGAAATAAAGAAAAATTGGAATTCTGGTTATCTTATGCAATTTTTTTGGAAATTATTTATAGTTAGCAAACACCAGTGAATTTTGCACTTAGTGCTGTGTTTGCTAAACCTAATGTCAATCTTGAAACAACTGCTCCATGACAGCCAAACACTGGGGATGACCTTTCTGAAAAAAAATGGGATTTCCACATATTCATTGTGATCACATCCATTCTATCACTGCTAAACAGCTGTATATAAAACAAATATCTCTATTTACAGACTTTGCATTGAGATTTCATCTTCATAAGAAACCAATTTCCAGCATTTTAGAAGCTACCAGCACTTAGCAGAAGGATGGTGATATAGTTCACCATAAAGAATCATTAAAAAGGCTATTTGACTGAATAACAAATCACATTTGTGGTAACTATTGACTACTTGGATTGGTATTATTCTTCTCCTAAAATTGCTTTAAATTTTGAATATTATAGGTTTCTTGCAATGGGAATATCTTGATTCTTAAAATCTAAATCTGTCCAAAAATGAAGGATTAGACATTATCTATTATCTTAAAAATGAATAGCACAGACACTTAAGAATTCTGTGTCTTAGTAAACTGAGAAAAATGGGAACAAAACCTGACACCAGTTACACTAAAAAAGATCAGTGTCCATTTACAGTTTATATTTACTTCACAATAACTTCTATGACAATGAGTTGAAAATGTTGGTCATATCAGCACTAGTAAAATGCCAGAAAGTTTGGTGTGGAACAGTGGGTTAAGCAAACTGCTAATAAAATAACCCAAATGTATGTAAGTTTTGTGGAATATTAACATACATCAAGTTTCTTAGCTAATATAAAAGAACAGACCAGTAGTATTTAGTGATGCAAAAGCAAAATTCTGGGCTGGGCTTTGGGTTTAATATTCAAATGTCCTGGTGAAAGAAATAAAAAGAAGAGGAGAAAAGGCACTTGCTGCTCTTTTCTAATTCATGGTTGGTATTCACAGATTCAAGCCAACTGTCCATGCCTCCAACATGCTGCTTAATTGCTTTCTTTTCCTGAGCAACAATTCAGTAGCTGACATGATAAAAAATTACTGTTAGGGGCTATTTGTAGCTTACCTGTCTTATTCTTAGCATCATTCTTGCATTTATACCTGATGAAAAGATGAATATTAAAAAGGATTTTTTCAGATAACCACTAACATCATTGGAAAGTAGACCTGTCAGGCCATCAAGATCCAGACTTGAAGCCTTTTCTGTTCAGCTAAAAATGATATTTATTTGCTGTTGAGTAAATGGCAGTCCATAATAATCAGAGGAAAAAATGAGAGTCTGGATTAGCAGATATGTTATGAAAATACAGGTATCAACCAATTTTGACACACTATTAAAAAAATCCCACCTACAAAAAAAGCAAATTAGTCAGTCCAACTCTGTGATCCTCTGATACATGTAGTCCATTAAAGACATTTTCCCTTTTATTTTCTAAATCTGTGTTTATAGACTTAAGTTCATACTGAGGATCCAAATAGAGTGTGTAAATGGACTTATAAAAATAATTATACCAACCACTGAAAATCTTACTGTCTGGATAGGAAAGGACAATTTCATAATAAAACTTCACTTTGTGTGAACCAATATTGGAGAAAACACAGAGACAGAAGAGAATGAATCAGTTAATTTCTACATCTTAACACAGGGTGTATGACTTGTATTGCCAAGAAATATTTTTCTAACCTGTTCTTAAAGACTTCCAGTATTGGATTTCCAAAATGCAAAGGTAAATCATTCTACTTTTTTAACTGCTAGAACGCTTTCCTCTAAACAGATCTTAATCTTCTTTGCTACTATTGGCATCCATTTTTTTCTTGTCTCACCTGGACACAGGTAACTGCTTTTATATTCATGATCTTTGGTGCACTAACTGTAAATTTAATTGTTCCAGATAGCATAAAGACTGATGGTCACTGCTTTAACTTATACCTATAGTGGCATTTTGATTAGCTTAATACATAATTAATGAGAATTTGGCAAGAAGGAGTTTTGCTTTAGTCTGAGCCATATTCATTTACCCCTATTTAAATCAGAACTGGCTTGATGGCTCTCTAATGACTTCCTTTAACATTTTTTCACATTTTTCAGTAAAAAACCTTTGAAAAAGATTTACTGATCAGTATATAAAAGTTTTCTACTGAAAATCTTGCTGGACCCTGGAGGTCTCCTGTGCATCTATCTACTAGGTACCAAAACAAGTAAGCATATAATAATTTAAGCTCAGAAGGTTTTCTGGGGAAAAACATGTTTTATCAGGCATTTTGGGGTGATTCACTACAGGGAATGTAAGGCACCTCTTAAGAGTCTTTCATTTTTGTCACATCTTCCTGTCAAGAAGGAAAGTAAGCTTCATAGAACTCCTTATTTTTTTATTTCTTTTTTAAAAAAAAATTATTTTAGTGACAATAGCAAGAAGTAAGCTTCATAGGATACTTTTTTTTTTCCCTTCTTTTTTAAATTTTGGTGACAACAGGAAAGAAATCGTGGAAGCATCACCCCATTCCAAACTTTTTCACAGCCAATGTGCTTAGTATATAGTAATTCTTACTCATCAGGACAATTAAAATGGAAATAGGTGTTGCTACAAGAAATGAGTCAGTTAATCCCCAGCACTGTCTAAGGAAAAAACCTTATCTTTTAAAAGAATTTTTTCACTTTAGCGCTTCTCTTTTCCATTACCATTTCTTTCATTTGTTCCCCATCAAGAACAGTCAATATCCAAGGAATGTGTGGTTTCATAAAAAAATGTAACTAATATATGGACAAACTAATCCATAAAGGAGGCAGAATTACAATAATAATGGAAGTTCCCAGTATAGACCACCTTAGTGGAAAATATAGATCTTCAAGAAAGCAATCACTAAGAATAATCATAGCAACCACATTTTATCTAACTTCTTTTCTATTATTACAAGTAACTTTCTCCATGTTTCATAGCATGTAAATTGAAAACTGTCTTAAATGTATGTTAAAGCAGAAACATGGAACAATGCATTGGAGTCCAGTGAAAAAATATTGCAAAAAATTAAAGACTTATGAAAAGATTTTAAAGTTAAAATTCCAATACCGGCTTACGTGGATTTTACAGGGAATAAAATCCACAGATAAAAGACTGAAAATAATTGGGATGTTCACCACAAACTCCATTAAAGTGAGAATTTCAACCAATTTGATTTCCTTTTCACTGTACAAAACATAAGGTTTTAATTTAAAGGAAACTGTGCTAATAAAATAAAGTAAGTACTGGCTATATCTTTTCATTAATTACAAGAATTTGGGAAAGATTATTTCTCTTCCAGTAGGCTACTGAATACTAGACTACTAAAATACTAGACTATTTTGTTTACCTGAGTTTCCAAAATTAACCAGTGATTTTCCCTTGTAGTTCCGGAAGGTGTTTCTTGTTCTCTGTGAAGTATATGAACCATTGGAGGAAATTCTGATTATTCAAAAATAGCTTTACACTGTATGTTATGGTAAATGTAACTTCTACTATAAAAAATATTTTGCTTGAAGAAAATCTAACAAGCTCAAAATTAAAATCCTATAGATTGCTTAAATTACTATATTCTTTACTATATGTGTGATTAGTGTTCAAACAGATCTCTTATGACCTTTTTATTCTATTCTTTCAATATGTTACCTGCTTTTTAATTTTGTTTCAAATCCTACTTCTTTAATTAGCTTCAGCATTGCTTATCATACTGAAAAATAACTCACACTGCTATTTTCTAGAACTTATCATAGACTCATAGAATCGTTTAGGTTGGAAAAGAGCTTTAAAATCATCATGTCCAACCATTAGCCTAACACTACCAAGTCCACCACTAAATCAATTAAGGGTAGAGTAATAACTAATTTCACGTTTCCTGGCTTGGTGGCTGGATTAATTTTAATGAAAGTAAAACTTCATCCAAGCACAGCAGCAAGCATAGCTGGAGTATCAGTGCTTAAAATATAAATTAGTTTTCCCAGTTTATTTAATAAATGGACTGCAAATTATCATACAGTATATCAGGAGGTTTTGATTTATACATCTTGCTTATCCAATTTAAAAGTAAAAATATACATAGATAGGTAATATTATTTAATGTTTGGATTTCTCTCAGTATATTAGCTGTGTCTTGCCAAAAAGGCTGTTAAAAAAATACTGTTTTCTCCTAGTATTGTAAGAAATACCTTTTACTAATTATACTTCAGACCTTTTCCTAAGATGTGATAGTCTTAACTAAACTACACTGAACCAAATGGACAGTTGTAACTGATGTCTGTGGGTCTTAATTCAAAGACTTAAACATAACGCAGATTGATTTTTGTGATATCCTCCATATTTAAAAGTAATAAAGAAAAGAAGAACAGAATCACTTCTTATACAGAAAAGAGACTTCTTGAAATTCCATTCTATTTAGAAAGCTAGGCAAGAAAGAAGAAAAATCCTGCTGTAAAGCAAGAATATAATTTGCTGATGATACATTGATTTGGCTAAACATTACTGAAAGAAATGGATCAGATAAAAGAATAAACCTTGAGAATCAGAGTAACAGAAATGACACAAAATTCAGTGCTATAAAATAAAGGACCATGTAAAGAATGAATGTCAAAATTTTCAGATACAAAATAAGACCCTGTCATTTGAAAATGACAAGAAAGGGAAAGACCTGGTTATCTTAGTATCATAATGTATATATACTTGATCTAACTACGAAAGTATATTACAAGGTGATTGCAGACTGCCAAGCTGATGTAATTATGAAAAAATGTACATCCAATGTAGGACTTGTTAAGATGGGTGTTTCACACAGAGAAAAGGAATATTAATGTCTTTCTTTACTGTAGCCAAAGTAGAGTTCTGTAACCTATGATTTAGAAGTGCAGTAATGAGAATTTAAATAATATTTATCTCAAACCCAAATATAGGTGTACCAAAATAGTGTAACTAATGACTGCAGTGATTTTTTAACACTACGATGGCCTATCCAGTTATAATTAATAAATATTTTACATAAATATGTGATCAAATTGACCACCAAATGGGCAAGAAAAGGTCCATGTACTTGTTCTTAGGAGGGGAGGCATTCAAATAAGAAAAGTCTCAAGGAACAAGATAAACCCAAGGGACTGCAAATAAGCAGAACATCCTGCAGCAGTAATGAGAAGGATGACTGATAAAACCAGAACCAAGCTAAACAGTATCAGAAACAATTGATATTCCCTTTTTTAGAGGAGTGAAATTAATGTTAAAAATCAGGCATAAATGAGGAAAACTGGAGAAATACACTTCAGTTCTGGTTTTTGTTGTCAGAGAGCTCTGGTTCGTGATCACCTGGACCTTGCCAACACCTTGCCATGTAAAGCCAATACAGTATTCAAGAGGGTGCAGCAGGTTACCTTTCATAGAGTAGACCAAAACAAAAGTTCAAACGGGCATTTACTAAAAAAAAAAAGAAAGATCTTCCTCCTCCTCCCACCTCCAAAACTGGAGTATGTTTTGTTTTTCCTTAAGCTTGTTTCATATAAGGAAAATTATTTTGATATCTAAAACGCTGATAAAGAAATAGTTTCCATTTTCATATTTCCTTGGGGTCTAGGAAATGCTCTGTAACTACAACTATGGAAAATTCAATTATTTTCTAATGATTTTATGCAAGTGCAGGACAAATCTAGTGACAGTTTTCTTATTAGACTGGTCTACATATACAGATAAACAAACATTTATTTCATCTGTTTATATTTCTAAACAAGTTATCTCAAAATATTATTTCAGTATCCAGACAAACCAAAACTGTAACACTGGTGTCTAATTATTATTGGTCACTCCAGTTTGAATTTTACATAATGTGAAAGTGATAAGAAGCGTTCTGAGAACTTCAAAAGAGAGCTGAATATAACAGAATATATGGAAAGGATAAAAACACATCATTACATAAGAAGAAAGCCAACACTGAAATGAAAACTCAGATATTGTAGAAGGAATGTTGGAAAATAAGAGAAATAAATAATAATAGTAGCTTCAATGTTACAATAAAATGTCATTTTGCTCCAACATGCTATAAAATTTGCATATGTTAATACATTTTTTATAATTTATTACAGAAATGTAAAGGAATTTTGGAAAAATGTAATAGTTCTTGCACTTTACCTGATTAGGTACTTTTTAACATAATCCACAAATTTGTTATGAGTTTTGAATTAGTTAATTATGCATGTGATGCATAATTGCATGCAGAATATGCAGTCTTTGAAAATATATTGTGTGTTTAAACAAAATCTTACTGTGGAACAACATAGTGTTTTTTACAGTTGACCATGAAGCTGTTGCTTCAATTTTGTTTTAGTTATGGTTTTTTTAATTTCCTAGAAAAATACAGGATTTTACTTCCAGAATAAAAAACTTCTTTTACTTTCAGAATAACATCAGATAATCTGAATGACATAAATACATTTTAAAATCTTCTGACAGTCTGTTATTTCAGAAAAAAAAAAATTACTTGGCATTCTCTGGAAACCTTGATTTGGTTAAAATGTACTAAAATACTCACTTTGACTAATCTTTTATTGTTTTCATAAAAAAAAAAAATTATAGCAATCTTAGTCTGCAAGTCTTGTAGATTTACTATAAAAACATACCAGAATCTCAAGTTCAAGTTTTCAATGAAAGCTGTTTAAATGAACATCTGTCCATGTAAGCAAAAGACATTTTCAATTCATAGTGATAACTATAAATATTCAAATATAATATCATGTTACCAATTAAATATATTATATATAATTTTCTGATACACATATCTGTTTAAATATATATACAAATATATAAATATATACATGAGTTTATAAAATATATAAAATACCAGACATTACACTGCTTCTAGAAAATCTATGACTGTAAAACTACTGAGCAGTACTGCACAGACACAAAGTTTATATTTGCCAAAGTGTTATTCATACAACTGGTAGTTTAAAATACTTTAACAAGTAGAAGAAGGTTATGGCACATTTATTAGTGAAGAACTTTGCAATAGTTAGTTCTGGCTAATTGGTTCAGTCACAACTGGGCAAATACTACTTCTGGTTTCCTAGGTGACAAAGGTAACTTTTTTGGGGAACAAAGGGAACAATTTTACTGTGGAGACACCCTACCTTTAGAAGTCTTAGGATACATGGATATGGTATCTCATAGGATTGCTGTGTATCTTTGCAAAGGAGATGGACAGATGAGTAGAATTGTATTAGAAAAAGACTAGTGAACTCACCAGGTGCTTTTGACAGGGTCATAAGCTCTTAACTTCAGAAAGTCTTTTGGAATGGCCCAGATGTCCAGTCTTAAAGAGATCATTTTCCCCTGCATTCCTGAACCTTTCCCATACACTAAGTTTTGGCTTTGAGAGGTAGACTGAATAAATTATTAAAAAAAACATATGATGGAGATCACACCCTAACATTTGGATTAGTTCAGATTTCTTGCCTTGTGATATTTACATTTGTGATGTACTGCTCTCACTTTGTCAGACATCATGATAAATTTAGTTTTCAACCTGTGATGTCATTGCTTAAAATGGCTTTCAGCAAGGTAATGCCACAGTTCTGAAGTAACACACTGATGCATCAGCAGATTATAGAAAACTTTCCTTGGAAAAAGTCACTGAATACTACTAAATACCACAGTGAAACTACACAATAGATATTTGCAGTTGTCTCAGGCTCATACATCACCATCTCTGCCATCTGTTTTCTTAATATTCTATTCACTTATATGATTTTTTATCAGCTTAAATGTAATTACCAAACAATACATCCTCCTGGTTAAGTTTTAATGACCTACTTCGACTTTTGGAAAGCAGGTAATGATGTGAAAGACAGTAAAAATTTTCTGTAGTCTACATGCCTTCCAGATTCTTCGGCTTCTACAGGTATATCAACCAGAAAAGGAAGGTTAAAGAAAGCGTACCCCCCTGATGAACAAGAAAGGCAAACTTGTATCAACGGACAAGGAGAAGGCTGAGGTACTCAACAACTTCTTTGCCTCGGTCTTCACTGGCAACCTCTCTCCTCACCCCTCCCGAATCAATGGACCAAAAGATGGGGACCAGAGGCATAAAGCCCCTCCCACTGTAAAGGAAGATCAGGTTTGAGACCACCTAAAGAACCTCAATGTACACAAGGCTATGGGACCTGATGAGATGCATCCCAGAGTCCTGAGGGAATTGGCTGATGTAGTTGCCAAGCCACTCCATGATATTTGAAAAGTCATGGCAGTCCGGTGAAGTCCCTGCTGACTGGAAGAAGGGGAATGTTGTGCCCATTTTTAAAAAGGGAAGAAAGGAGGACCCTGGGAACTATCGACCTGTCAGCCTCACCTCTATGCCTGGAAGATCATGGAGCAGATCCTCCTAGAAGCTATGCTCAAGCACATGGAGGACGGGGAGGTGATTCGAGACAGCCAGCACGGCTTCACCAAGGGCAAGTCCTGCCTGACCAACCTAGTGGCTTTGTATGAAGGAGTGACTGCATCAGTGGACAAGGGAAAAGCAATGGGTGTCATCTACTTGGATTTCTGTAAAGCCTTCGACACAGTCCCCCACACCATCCTTCTCTCTAAATTGGAGAGATATGGGTTTGATGGGTGGTCTGTTTGATGGATAAGGAACTGGTTGGATGGTCGCATCCAGAGGGTAGTGGTCAATGGCTCGATGTCCACATGGAGACCGGTGACAAGTGGTGTCCCTCAGGGGTCTGTACTGGGACCGGTGCTATTTAACATCTTCATCAATGACATAGACAGTGGGATCGAGTGCACCCTCAGCAAGTTTGCAGACGACACCAAGCTGAGTGGTGTGGTTGACAAGCCAGGAGGACGAGATGTCATCCAAAGGGACCTGGACAAGCTGGAGAGCTGGGCCAGTGTGAACCTCACGAGGTTCAACAAGGCCAAGTGCAAGGTCCTGCATGTGGGATGGGGCAACCCCCAGTATCAGTACAGGCTGGGGGATGAAGGGATTGAGAGCAGCCCTGCGGAGAAGGACTTGGGGGTACTGGTAGATGAAAAGCTGGACATGAGCCGGCAATGTGCACCTGCAGCCCAGAAAGCCAACCATATCCTGGGCTGCATCAAAAGAAGCGTGGCCAGCAGGTCGAGGGAGGTGATTCTGCCCCTCTGCTCTGCTCTGGTAAGACCTCACCTGGAGTACTGCGTCCAGCTCTGGGGCCCTCAGCACAAGAAGGACATGGACCTGCTGGAGCGGGTCCAGAAGAGGGCCACCAAAATGATCCGAGGGCTGGAACACCTCTCCTGTGAAGACAGGCTGAGAGAGTTGGGATTGTTCAGCCTGGAGAAGAGAAGGCTGCAAGGAGACCTTATTGCAAACTTCCAGTACTTAAAGGGGGCCTACAGGAAAGATGGGGTGAATCTTTTTAGCAAGATTCTGTTTAGCAATCTGTTGTGACAGGACAAGGAATAATGGATTTAAACTAAAGAAGAATAGATTTAGACTAGACATTAGAAAGAAATTTTTTACAATGAGGGTGGTGAAACACTGGAACAGGTTGCCCAGAGAGGTGGCAGAGGCCCCATTCAACATTCAAGGTCAGGTTGGATGGGGCTCTGAGCAACCCGATCTGGTTAAAGCTGTCCCTGCTCACTGCAGGGGGGTTGGGCTAGATGGCCTCTAAAGGTCCCTTCCAACCCAAAGCATTCTATGATTCTATGATTTCCAGTATATTAGAGATGAAGCTCTTCTATAAATATAATGTAATGGAACTACTATGTATGCTGAAGCGTAGAATAACCTTATATAAGCAGTTGTTCAGGTTCAGTATATATTGCACATCCTTAACTTCTCTTATCGTAAGACACCTCTGATCATACAAAAAAAATCTAACAAAAACTGTGTATATTGATATCTTCTTATCCTCATTAAAATATTTCCACATTAATCTAAGTATGCCCACTCTGTACTGCTTTGTCACTGTTTCTTTAACCTTAAACAAGGCATGAACCTGACTTCTTTCAGAGTCTTGCTTTTCAGTAAAGGATACTGGCTGGACCTGCTCTGATGACAGCAAGAAGTACTTGGGAGTCTGGACTTGGGAGTCTCCTCAGCATTACTGTCATCCATGAACTGCAGGAGTTCTAGTTGGCTGAGTCGTGTACAGCACTGCTGAAAAAGGGGTTATAAAGGAAAACCTAATACAACTCACAGTTCAGATGGAAACCAGTGGTGGGGGATGGAGGGGAGTGGGGGAAGAAGAAATGCTTTTACAAACTCATTACAATGCAGTGAGGGAACTGTACAGATCAAAGAACTATTTTCTGGTAGTAGGAGGCCCAGCTGAATAGAGGTGGAAGCCCTACAGGCCTTTCATAAAGCAATTAAGGATGATATTTTCATAGGGGAAAGGAGCATCTTTTACAGAGCTTTTACACCCAAGTATCTGCTGCAGGCTCTGTGAGAACCATTACAGAGAGAGAAAGAAAAGGAAGTTGAAGTCTTTGAAAATAACCTTTTGGCAGAATACACTGAATATTCTAGCTGTTCTGTACTCCTTGGGTGAAATTCTGGCTTTATTGTCATAGTGACAGAAGGGATCTTTGACTACTGTAAAGATGAGATTTTCTCCCTGAACTGAAGCATTCAAAAAGCTGTGAAAACTTTGAACATCTCTCCTAAGATAAATACAGCACTTTTACTTTAAACTTTATTATTTAGTCCTCCATATAAATTATTTCCCTAGCATTACTGAAAAACTTGTCTGTTTATAGTGTCACCTCAGTCACACAACAGTGGACACATAAGTCTCGCAGTTCTCAGAGAGATGTTCCAGGATAAGTTTCTCCATTTTTCAGAGAGAAAAGTTTCAGGGGGGAGTGTAAGAAAAGGCCTTACCCAAAGTCATAACAGGAGTCTTCACCTGGAGTCTTCACTTCTCTCTGTTCTTCTCCACTCTAAATAGGTCATATTCTTTTCTCCTACTTATCCTGCCTTTGCTTAAAATTACTTAAAAAAGGACAAAACCTGGATTACAATTTTAAGACATTCAGTTTTTCAAATTGCAACATTAAGGGTTAAGTGTATAATTTATCTGTAAGTGGTTGCCTATTTTTTCCTTCATCTACTTTTTCATCCACCACTAGTTGTTCTAATTACAATTATAATGTTATCAGTTATCTCCTAGTGTATTAGAATGCTTATTTTTATTTTGTCTTGGCAAGTAATTCTTGAAGGCATTGTTGCAACAGATGCTGAGCACCTCCTGAGGACAATCAATTAATTCCCTCTTGTAGGGAATAGGAATTCAACATCCTGTGAACTTCCTATGAACTTTATTCCTGATAAAGATAAACAACATGCAGAAGACACTCAGCACAAGGATGGATTGAGTCACTGCTTATGTGCTTTGAATTTCTTGCCCTGTGATTTTGATGAGGCAACTTCCACTTGCCTGATAACAAACTCCAAAGGGAATCTTCTATCGGCTCTGATACTGGCTTTGGATAGAAAGCTCTTTGTCCCTATTAAGCTCTAAAAGCACAGACCTGAAGGTTGCGGTGTGAGATTAAAACAAAGAGCAGGACATGTCTTCTCAGCTTCCACCTGTCAGACACACACTTCTGAAATATTTATGGGCTTCATTGTTCTGTCAAGTATAAGGCATTCTTGTTAACATTTGGACATAATTTAGGGCATATTTCATAAGTGTAACAGTTAAATATTTATGGCTAACACTCATTACTTAAAAAGCACTTCACATATACATTTTTAATTATTAATAAAGAAAGTTTGGACAGACCTTATTTTTATTGCCCTGCACTTCTGGAAATTTACGCTTCATATATTTCTGTATTAATATCCTGAGGATCTTACCATCTTTTAGGACATGAATGTTGAAACTCCTCTGCTTTTTTAAACCGTCATGTACAAGACTACGGTTACAGAATATATATCTAGATACAACCTGATCTAGTTAAAGATGTCCCTGCTCATTGCAGGGGCGTTGGACTAGATGACCTTTAAAGGTCCCTTCCAACTCAAACTATTCTATGATTCTGTGATTCCACCGGTTTGGGTTTCTGGAGGGGGGGAGTCTACTGAACTAAGTGCAAAAGAGTATGGAGATACTGACAAAGTTCAGATACTCTTATGAATATGTATGGACTGTAATTCAATGCTCTCAAATAGGCAGTGTGCACTGCAGTTATGAGGTAGAATTGATTACAGCAAAAGACAAACAAACCTCAAAATTATTAATATCAGTATCAAGATAGATATTCTGTTCGAGGATGTCCTTGCTTCTGTCTGTGGTAACTATTTGTTAATGTTAATCACTCAATTTACTTAATTCAGCATTGATTGGGTACTGCTGTCATGACAGGACAGCAGATAAGACTGAACTTGCAACAGCTCTCGTTCAAGAGCTAGTGCTGCAGAAACTCCCATGTTAGCTCTGAAGATCCCTCACTATCTGCTGTAGATTACCACATTTGTGTTGTAAACTTGGGAAGACAAGTAGCTAAAAGACAAGTATCTACCACATATTGTTCATTCTGTGAGGATGTAATGAGAGAACAGGATACATCTCCAAGCCAAGCGCTCTCATTTCAAACTTCATATTTCTAAAAGAGGCTCAGGATAATGCTTACCAAGACACATATCTCTACAACATAGCAACTTGTCACGCAGTTCTGATTAATCAGCATAGAACAATGTATCTGCAGGTCACCTCATTCAGACTCTTGCTCCAAACAGGGCCAACGTAGATCAAGTTGCCTGGATTGTCATCCAATCAAGTTTTGAATATCTCTAAAAGAAACATGGCTTTCCCTTCAACTCCTGCAAATTCTGTAAGCTGCAGGAGTATCAGACTATGCAGAGTTGAGCTTGCATTCTTGTGATGAATTTCCTGTACTCAAAAGAATGATGATACTATCTCTCACTTGGGTTCATTAATTACATTTTATGGACAAAAAAGTTTTCTTCAGAAAAGGATTTGTAATAATGGATCAGAGTTACAAATTATAAATCGAGACATTATTAAAATTGTAATTAATGACTGTTGTTTGGAAAATGTCTGAACCAACATCTCAGCTAGCTTGTTTCATTGCACGCACTATCTTAGGACCAGCATTATCTGGAAATTTATTAGTGTTGTGGTGTAGCCTCTGTCAGCAACCAAGCACCACACAGCCGCTTGCTCACCCTCCCCACCCCCATGGGGTGGGGGAGAGAACCGGAAGAGCAAAAGTAAGAAAACTGATGGGTTGAGATAAGAACAGTTTAATAATTGAAATATTATAATAATAAAAATAGTAATAGAAATTGTAATGAAAAGGAGAACAACGAGAGAGAGAAACAAAACCCGGGGGGGGGGGGAGGGGGGGGGGGAGGGGGGGGGAACAACCAACAAAAAAAAAACTAAACCAAACAAACAAGTGATGCAACTGCTCACCACCAATCAACCAACACCCAACCAGTCCCCAAGCAGTGAATGTTGCTCCCCAGCCAACTCCCCCTAGTTTATATACTGAGCATGACGTCATGTGGTATGGAATAACCCTTTGGTCAGTTTGGATCAACTCTTCTGGCTGTGCCCCCTCCCAGTTTCTTGTGCGCCTGGCAGAGCATGGGAAGCTGAAAAGTCCTTGAGTAGCATAAGCAGTACTCAGCAACGACTGAAAACATCAGTGTGTTATCAACATTCTTCTCCTACTAAATCCAAAACACAGCACTATGCCTGCTACTGGGAAGCAAAATTAACCCTATCCCAGCCAAAACCAGGACAATTAGCAAAAATATTTCTGCTCCTGTGTTTAAAGATGGTTAGAAAGAAGAATAGACGTTCCGGATGAACATCCCCTTCCCTAATCAAAAGGAAAAGATCCGGCTTTTTCACCTACTCCATAAAAAAATTTCAAACTTGCTTGCTAGTTCTTAGGTAATGGGCTATCTCGTGGTATTGCTAAGCTATTTTTTGCTCCCTTTCACAGGAACATTTTGGATAACTGCCTTAATAGGCACATTCCAAACTTTCCCCTGTTCTCAGCCTTTTTCAAACACAAAGATATAGCTTCCTAATTAATGTACTATCAAAACCACCACTTTTGCCAAAATTATTTCTGATTCTTCAAACTCAATTCAGTTGATTAAGCATACCATTTGAGATGCTTTAAAATAATCAAGACATCTGTGTGTGGCTGGCAGGTAGTACAGAGCAGCTAGGATAGATCCATGACTGGGCTGCCAGCTGGAGGTGAGGCGTGGTATCCTCGGGCACCTGAGTGAGATCAGGAAAGATTTTTTAAACACCTTAGACTTCATGTTTGACTTCATGTTTAACTTAATGCTTATAGTATCTCCAATCCATAGATGGAGTGTGGTCCTCTTTTCCTTAATGCTGTTTTGTGCAGTATAGATATGTACATGTGAGCTAAAAGTTTAAGCTCCCATCAGAGTCAATGAAGATTTAACCAATATAGTCAGTGGAGATGAGGAATTCACTCATCAGAGTTCCACTAATCAAGTGCAGATGTCTGTTTAATTCAGTGGGATCCTTTGCAGTGTCTACTGCTATTAAAGATATTACACAGAATCTAAAGCACATGGAGGCCAGGCTGGATAAAAGATATTATCTAATACTACATGCCTATCCAGTTCCTTTTTTAGGACAGCTAAGCCAAATGTAATGGGGATTCAGTCAATTATGTCATTACAGACATTGAAGACTCATATTTAATTAAGCAGAATCTCACCCATGATGTGTAGATATAAACCAAGTCTGATTTTAGTGTGGGGTTGTTAAATTTAAGGGAAGCTCATGTAGATGAAGACATCCACTACATGCCTTCTAGTGGGATGGGCAATACACTTGGCAGTTTGGATCCTTGAGCAGGAAAGTGGAGAAAAAGGCAAACCTGAGCTCTCTAAGAAGTGCAGGTTTGTTCCTTGAAACTAGGAGTTGAAATTACAGGTCAACACTGGCTCCACCAATGTTTCTAATATGAAATACGTATATTATACTAGTACATATGCTGAGGTGTATGAAGAATAGGAAAGCTATTTCATAACAATTGTATATTTTAATGTGTTTAGGGTTTGATTTTTTTTTTGCCTGTTTGTATGTTTGCGTGAAAATGCTAGTCTTCTCTGCCTTCCTTCCTTATCATATATTCCTCTTACAACAGGATGATTGCATCATCATACCCAAGCCCTCCTCTTCTTTCTCCAAATCCTGAATAAACTAGTTGAGGTTGGATTCAGGTTGGAGATTTTTGGCTTAGAATCCAAACTAAAATTGAAACATTCTGTTTCTTCACATCTTTGCCTAATTTAGAAATGAAACAGCTCCAAAAAACAACTGAAAACTTCTATATTAGCTGATTGCATTTGATACAATAACATATGAATATAGCAAACACTACAATACTGTTCTGGCAAAGCAGGCTATCTTCTCTCCCAACATAAACATTTTTCTCCTCTAGCCATCATTATATATGCACAATCCATAAGCAACAAAGAAATAAAATATGCTTTCATGTACATTTTAAACATACATTGATTTGGAATTAAACTCCAGCTGTTATCTTAAATGTGTTTTCTGATGTCATTGTGGAGCATTTATTTTGTTTCAAGATGTTTTGGTCCTCAGAGAAGAGTATTCAGTTATTTTCACACTGGCTTGTCTGCCTGCTGTATGTTTAATCAAGCAACTACTAATGAAAAGTAATTTTAAATGTATAGTAATATATGTTAGTGATGAGTAACACTGTAAAAATAAACACTGAAAAATCTCTCATAAAATACATAAATTGAGAAAGTCTAGCTTTTACTGAAATACTCCTCCCATTTTATGTTTTATCCACTTCTCCAGCTTTTCTCTGTACAATTCTGTTTGACTATCCTCAGTAGAATTTATTCTACTATGGCAACATGCAGGAACTCAGATCTGTAGTTGGCTTATAACTAGAAAGACTGGTGAAATCTCAAAATTAGTTTAGTATCTGTGTTTTAAAATGAATGTTGATGCTCTGTAGCATCAGGCAGAGGCCTTTTTCTTTTTTACTTCTCTGTTTTCTTCCCCTTTTAGCAAACATATTCCCAAAGAAGACAAAATCAGTCCCCACAACATTATTTCTTTTTTATTTACAGAATTTTTTAAGTAATACATTCTCTTTTTTTTTATGTCCTGTTTATAATATACTAATATGTTGATAAAAAAGATGATGTTGGAGTGTAAGGATGTGAATAAATTTGTACTGTTTGAGTTCAACAGTTTACTTCTAGGAGATGTCAGGTTTCAGCAATGTTGGCAGTACCTTTATCTGTATCTGGGTCATAGTTAGAAAATAAGCATACCCTTGACATCAAGACATCATCAAAAAAAAGAACAGATTTGTAACATACAATCTTTCCACATAATGGAATATCTTATCTTGGAAATACTTTTCAGTACAGGGGCCCCAAAGACCAATTTTGTCTCTACAAGTTGTATATATGTATTAGAAGAATAATTGTGCTAGATTTGTTCTGTAGGCAGCTGAAAGAATGACTCCAGAAGGCAATGCAGATCCCCTGACAACAGCAGAGGACATTTGAGGACATTTCTGTTTTGTTTTGATGTGATAGCTGTTAAAAAGTCTGCCTTGGTGCTTGTATAGCTATAGTCAATCTTTAATCCTGAGCCTTTAAAACTCATCAGCTACTGAGAAAATCAGCTACTTGGGAGACCTTATTGCAGCCTTTCAATACTTAAAGGGGGCTTATAAGAAAGGCGGGGACAGACTTTTTAGGATGGTCTGTTGCAATAGGACAAGGGGTAATGATTTTAAACTAAAGGAGAGTAAATTCGGACTAGATATGAGGAAGAAATTTTTTTACAGTGAGGGTGGTGAAACACTGGAACAGGTTGCCCAGAGAGGTGGTAGATGTCCCATCCCTGGAAACATCCAAGGTCAGGTTGGACGGGGCTCTGAGCAACCCGATCTAGTTAAAGCTGTCCCTGCTCACTGCAGGGGGGTTGGGCTAGATGACCTCTAAAGGTCCCTTCCAACCCAAAGTATTCTGTGATTTTATGATTCTATGATTCTATGAAATTTAAAGATCTTAGAGAGAGACAAACTCCATATCTGTAGTCTTTTGCTGCCACAGTAAGCATCTATGCTAGTTCCACTTGCATGATTCAGAGATGCCACATTAAGAACATATATGTACAGGAAATTACAGTCCCTTTCACTGTGAGGTGGAAACATTTTGTAACTAAATCTGACTGAAAAGTTCATTACAATTTTAAAATGTGGAAAATATTATTCTCTATATATTTCCTATTTTCAAGCATGTGTTGGAAAATTATACAGATTGAGGTCTTGCCCCAAATCTCTGATTTCAATGGAAAAAAATTCTGCTTACTGACTTCACCATTGAATCATTGCTGCAAATATACATCTATATTCAGCTGGCAGGTAATCAGTTTCAAATCAGCTCTCCATTTACTATTATTTTGAAAGTTCTAATTTAAAATTTTATCTGCGTTTTAGGCTTTCAGGCAGGAAAACCAATGGAAAATTACACATTATTTTAGAAATGTATCGAACATTTATTTTAAGAACACCAATGATGAGGGGTCCTCTGAATTGTTAGGTGAAAAAAAAAATCATAGATTTTTTATCCAAATTTGTTTGACTTCCCAGTGAAGCCTCTGTATCAGGCTATATCTTTTTCTCTCAGAATACAAAAGCAGGAAATGTCCCGGTGTGAACAGCTGTTTATATTTTTCCCTTTTCTTCTCTTTTGCACCTTTTTCATAATCCCTTCTGTTTTTCTGATATAAGACACATCCCAGTGTTGTTTACAATTAGACACATTAATATTACAACATATATTGTGCAAGCACTAATATCTTTAATTGCACTAGCATTATAGTGACAAGCCAGGAAATAAAAGCTAGAGATTAAAGTAATGGCATACAAAAATCTAACAGAAGGTAGCAGAAGTACTAATTTTTTTTAAATGGAGATTAAAAAAAAAACAAAAAGGAGGGATAGATTATGAACATTCAGAAGTTGCTTATCCCAAAGCTTGAGTGAAAAAATAAAGCCCTGGCTTTTCACTCCTTGATAACATCATCTTCAGATCCTTTGTCACTTTTTTCAGTTGATCTGTGAGTATATCTGCTCTACAGAGGCAGAAATGTACAGATATACACAGGATAGCCATAAATAAACTAGTTTAGGTATTAAGAGCAATTTACGTGCAGCAGCAGTAACCTCAATGTTGACTAATTTGCCATGCTTTTCAGTGTAATGCCAAACTAGATTGTTCCCAATACACAAGATAGCTTTGTTTACAGCTAACTCTGGTATCCTTACACTACCTTGTAGCATAGATGCAGCTTTGTGCACAAAAATTATTAACATCTTAAGCTATGGTCTGAATTTTCACTTGCATTTTGTGAGGGTTCAGTAAGCCCACAAACATATTATAAGCAATAAATAGTAAAATGTGGGCTAGTAGCAATTATCAACATCAAAACCTCTAAACCTTATATTTACAAATCTAAGGTATTTTTCTGAATCACTTGCTTGTCCTAAATACTTCAAAATTGATCAAACTGAACAAACCAATGTCGTATAGACTTATATGGGCTATCTCTAAAGAGTTACTCCCCCATGAAGTAATGTAGGCTTCTAAAAGCAAAGATATCTTGAAAAATAATCTGCAGTAGTCTACGTGGTACACCAAGATAAGCGGTACAGCTTTTGGTGCCTGAGCTAGCTTGCCTTCAGTTGCCTCAGATGGCTGCATAGCACTGCGTATGTTTTACAGACTACGTAGACATATCTGTGCAGAAGATAACTGGGGAACAGAAATTCTTTTCAATGAAATATATCAAGCTTGCTGGGGGGAAAAACAAAGTTTTCCCCTCATCATACTAAAAATAACAACTTCTCAAAAATTCCAGTTAAGGATTTCTTTGGAATGCTGTCTTGCTTTATGAAGACACTTATCAATTTTGATTAGCACCTTTGAGCAATGAACTTCTGAAAGCTGGACGTTCAGAGTTTCAAAATGAACCAATTTTCAGGCTTAGGTAGACAGGCAGCCAGGTTAAGTAATGAAAAGCTGGGCCATTCAGCCTTTCTGTTCTCTCTCATATACTTCCCTGTCACTCAATCTCATCTCCTGACTGTTTGCCTTGTCAGTATTACTTTCTTGTTCTCATCACTGATTTTATTTGAAAAAGGTGGTTTTAATTGAAATTTTCTATGGAATTCGCACCACACTGAAATAATATTCTATACAACAAAATCATTCTTGTGGAAAATTCCTAGCCAGTTCTAGTAATTAGTACAAAGTGCATACAACCACATGGAAACGATTTTGTGACTGGAAGCTTCTGCAATACCTTTTACTTGACACCTCACTCTGCTCCCCTCTTTGTCAGGACTACAGAGAAAAGAGAGGCATAAAGATTATAGACAAAACTTGTATTATGGTGTCATTTCTTACAAAATATTTATGGGGCAGGAGGGAAGAAAACAACGTAATGTTTGCAAATATAATTTTAACCCTTTTCTTTGCCAGTTTTTTCCAGCAGTAAAATCTGTATTGTGTTTCTATTTTGAGGAAAGTGAGAAGTTCTCCGATTACTTGATAAAAAGAGAGAAAAATGCGTTTATAAATAATTCAAAACATTGTTGTCACAACTGGAAAAGTTCAAGGGCAGTGCAATGACAATGCAATTTGAACTAATTCCTATTTAATCTTCAAAATCATAATTAAACTTCTCAGGAGAACATTAAAATATGAATCTTATACTGTCAAGAAAATGTTTCATTTAGGAGTATTATTTGTCATGCATTCATAAAGATGAATTTGGTCTTATATACCCCTTTTAAACAAATGTCTTTCCTATTGATTTTACTGGGAGAATAAACAGACCTTCAATGCTGTGGTTTTGTGCCACATTTAGTCCCCTGTATACATCCTAGCATTGTAGCAATTCATGTATACAGTAGCACAGACGTAAAATGGAAGACCTGCATACAGTCATAAATGCATAATAAAGATGACTATAAAAAAGATTAAGGTTGTCTAAATATTTTTTTTTAAAGTACCAGACAGTACAGTAAAGTTTTTTAGAAAAAGTCTTCAGATGGTAGTCCCAGTTATCTGTTAGACTCATGTCAATGTGATCACAAATAGTAGGAAAAAAAAAAAAAAAGAAAAAAGTTAGGAATATTTCTTTCTTTTGATATTTCATTCTTCATAATATAAATACCTGAGAATATCATTAACTTCTATATTTTTTGTTAACTACAAATCAATAAGTTCAAGTTGATTTTCCTTTTTTTAAACAAAATGCCTTCATTTTTACAATTCAGGGAATTACAACATAAATTACGGAGCTGTGAGGTCTTTTCACTATCTTTGTTGAAGGCTACTGGCAAAGAGACTGTATTAAATGGAAAAATTAAAATGCATGAAAAATCCAAACTAGGTGCAATTAAGTTGTGGTTGTACCTCAGTCAATTACAAAGATAAACTCAAATGTCCCAGCCTGTTTGCAATTCCATTATTAAAAAATAATTGTATCTAAATGTATTTTTTATGATTAGACTTTAAAATACATAGATGAGTTTTCAATTCTGTTTCTTGAATGAGACATTTAAGTTCACTTTGTTCATGCTTTCAACATTATTCTAATTATTGCACACAAAAAGTTCAGCTGCAGTCATTGGTCCAAACTCTAGCCAAAAGCTTTAGTTTTGAAGACTGATGATAGCAGCAGTGTTACTCTGCTCCAGCCAGAGAACACAGACACACTACTGCTGACTGCAGTGGACAGTAGCTGATCGAAACTGAGTAGTAATTAAATCAATTATAATTTGATTTTAATTTAAAAGAAAAAAAAAAAAAAAAGAGGGACCTACATTGCAGGCATTCAAAAAGATTGTTCTACTGCCATTTTCTTGGAACGTAGAAGAAAATATCTACACAGTCGATGTTTCAGATTCTACATGAATCTGGACACAGGTGTCTAAAAGGCCAAAACCAGTAAGTATGTGAAGTCTGAGAATGCAGAGTTTGGATTTGGCCACATAGCAGGACTTAAGTCCCCCTGCTAGTCTATTGCACCAGAAACAAGCAATGTAAATTAAAGAAGAGCAAAAATTAAAAATGACACAAACTTACATGTTCTTTTCATATCCCAAAATGATTTGTTAAGCACTTTGCATCATATAAGCACTTGCTTTTAATTATAATAAACTCTGCTTGCAGAATAAACTATTATACTTGTGTTAACCTCCAAAAGGCTAAGAAATAGTAGTCAAACTACAGAAAGAATGTGTAATTCTGTTTATCTGACTTGGAGATAAACAAAAAATTCATGCATGCTTTAAGAAATTGGCTATGTACTCAACCCTGAGTGCCAACATACATTGGCCCAAATCTTCAGGTGTGACCTTCACATTTTTTATTTTTGTGCCAGTGCACTTATATATAACTGTTAAACAGTTATCAGGTTACCCTCTAATTGGGCTTTAGGCAGTTGTATCTGTTGTGATTTAACATCATTTTCCTGCTGTTTTAAACCTTTTGTTCCAGACACTAATGCCTATAACAGCCTGGATCCATGAGTGCTGTCCTCTGGGTATGTATAGAGATTATAGTTTTCCCTGTAGTCAGCATGGATCTGATTGCTTTCTATGTCAACGGATCATAAATACGTTTGTCCATATGGTTCCAAAGCTGAAATCTATCTACCTGTGTCATTGGTCTGACCAATCTCTTCATGAGTGTTTGCCTGCAACATATAGTGTGGAGTATGAGCAGCAGAGTTTCTGATTTTCACCAAGATATTTCAGACCTTTGGAATACACCTCATAAAATTTGTCTCAGTGAGATGGTCTATAATAATAGCTTGCAAAGCTTTCAGAGATTCACTGGCGTCAGTTCAAAAGGTATTTTGTTTGACTGTGAGTAGCAAGACCTTCTCAAATCCTTCAGAGTCCTCACTGGTCTACTTCTTTTCTTCCATGACTTTTGATCCAACAAAGAAAGCTCATCCCATTGTGTTTTGGATCTCAGACTGATGATTTTCAGTGTTGTTTGGGTTTTGTTTTGTTTGGTTTGGTTTGGTTTGGTTTTTTTCTCCATTTTGGGTTCTGTTAGGTTTTCCAGTTGATCCTTGGATGAGAAATGCCGTTCTCAAACCAGAATGGAGGCATATAATCTTGTTAATCATTTCAACAAAACTGCAGTTGCATTCTTTGCTTAGGGAATGAAAATCATACTATTACTAGAAAACTTGCTGGCTACCCACTTAAGATCCCTCATTTCCACCAACTTTAAGATATATGAATAAAATATATTAACATTCAAAGTCAGAATGATAACTAGCATTGAACTAATTTAATACATTTTCAAAACACTCTGGAAAGAACTTATAATTTTAAAAGCGCAGAAATTTGATAACATGCTTTTAATAAGTTTCAACTGTATAAAAGCATCATTCTCTGAAGAAAAACATCTTTAAAAGTATGTCACCACTTGAAAAAGACAAAAAAAAATCCACACATTTGAATAGTTACTTTTGAAGTAATTTTTCACATATAAAAATTTTTAATGCAAGGTTAAAATCCACTCTTTAGTAACTGCTATCAAATAAATTATTTTTAATCATAAGCAATTTACTAATTCCCATTCTTAAAAAAGTGGGCAAAAATGCATAAAAAGAGAAAAATGGCTATAATAAGCACAATCAAATGTGGCTGTAAGAAGAGGAATCAGTTACTGATTTTACTAAATATTTTTATTTATGATATTATACAAGCATCATATATGAAAAAGTTACATTATTCTCATTGGAGATAAATGGCATAGCTAAGTGTAAAATATAGGTAAAATATACTCTCCATAGATTTTGAAATGGGACTTCATATATGTGATAACTTTGTAAACTCTTTGTGAACTATAGTTGTATTTTTTTAATAACATTGCTGATACAGAAATAACACTACAATGTAACAATAAAACTTTTCTGAAAGACATGCTTTTCCTCACTTTAAATGCTATTATGTATCAACTGATATTTGTGCTAAATGAGTTCAAATACCTGGTACAAAGCAGTAGCATGGCACGTAACATCCATGTGGAACCCAATATGAACAGGTGTCAGTGATGGTGCAACATACAAACCACTGGAACGTTTAAGACATTTTTTAATTCAACCAACTCCTTAATTATCCTCACATATTATAGCCTGTTAAGGCTTTATTGTTTCAGTAATACAGGTTTCCACCGTGATCATTTTTTTATAGAGGAATCAACAAAACTTAGTCTCATCATAGTAGAAATAATTGCTACAAGCCAGAATTTCTGGGCATTGCATTAACATTCAAAAAAGGCCTTCTCATGAGATCTAAACATAGCTTTCAAAAAATGGTACCTTCCAATAGCTTGCAGGTGCAGGGACCATCTGCACAGAGAAATTCACTGGCTGTGGGCCATTACAATGTTACCATACAATATCTGTCACTAAATTACAATGTCATGTTGGTAATATATTTCCCCCACATTTGTAAACTTTAATTGTCTGTTTGATTTTATATGGTAATATTTTACAAGTAAACACAATGCACAAATAATTTAAACAGTCAAGCTGGATTACTTTTAATGGCGCAATATTTAAATTCAGTTTGTTTGCAACTTTACAGATAAAAACCCAGGATGTATAAAGCTCTAAGGGTTAGAATATAATGTATTCAGTGTTCATTCATTCCAAGAATAATAATTGTCATAAGCAGACAAACAAGCAATTGCTCAAATAAACAAATAGACTATAAAAACCAGACTGTTCTCCTTACTCCCAAAGTTGCCTGGTGTGCAGAACAATTTTGTATGTCTAAAACCTCAAAATATTAAAGAATTCCTATTGTTAGAAGAAACAGATGTTCTCATGGTACAGATTCAACTTTCAAGTAACTCCTCAGAAGACGGTACAGTTCCTCTAGGGTAAATACAATCATTGAGTTCAACTACGCAAAATGACTCGTTATTTCACCTTATCATGTGTAAATCATAAAGTGTATGCACATCTTGTTTTTAAATAAATAGCACCAAATACACAAGCCTTTTTGTTCATTTTCTACAGTACTTTTTTTTTTTTTTCTCTGAAACAGTGAAAAACAGCTTCACTCATGATTCACTCATGAGGAGTTTAATTTGTAGTTACAATCTAATAGTTTGAATAAGGGTCAATGTTTATGACTTCAATTTCCTCTCTTCTCAAAATCAGTGTTTATCTTCGCTTCAAAGCAATAGACACTGGTTAAAGTTTTGACACTGTGCCAAGACATATGCAGACACATATGCAGCTATGTAGATATCTTTGTCCATATATGTGAAAATTTTAGCTATAAGTGGCCACTTTAGTACTCTACCATTTGGTACAACTGAACTGATCACTAGGAGACAGTGTATATAAAAAAAAAAAAAAAGTGAAAGACAAAATATTTCATTCTCAGTAGGTACCACACTGGTGTGGAGTGCAAAATTCCATGTCCTCATAATCTGGCATGAGCTCAACTCATGTTCATAGATACTCATCACAGCTGGTGCATGTGGCATCAGTAATTGCAAGGTCACAGTCACAACAGTATAATCGACATTCTGTCATCACTTCCAATACAGAATCATATTTCCAAGGTTTGTAAGCTTTATAAAAGCAAAATTTTCTCTAAAGTATTTTGATGTAAATGGATCTATCATAAAAGTTTGGAGGTTTTTTCTTTTCATTTATTTTATTTCAGGATTAAAAAGTCTTCAATTTTGTTTCTGTATGACAGCAGGAATTCTTTGTATCTTTATACAATGATTTCTGCTGACAATCCTGTCTTCCCTCACCTTGAAGATTTTATAATAATGAAATTTGGCAGGTAATTAATCACCATTATGTATTTAAGATTTTGAAAAATAACAGCTTTTCAAAAAGCTAAAATCTAGAAGGTACCTTCCTTCTGCTTTCAATTTATGAGAAATAATTGAATCAACCAATTAAATTATTGGTTAATAATAACGAATATTTTGGTACTACAAGAGTCATTTATGTTGTCTTTCTAAAATACGTGGCTTCATGGGGAGATAAGGCACAGACTCTCAATGGTACCCAGATGTGATTTGTTACAGACCATACAGGATATAAGTAGCAAACGCTAGAAATCATGCACTCTAGAGTCCCAGGATAACCGTATCTTCCTTCCCTGTGTCTTGAGCTATGTCTTCCAGCTAACTAGTGAGGCAAAGAAAGGAATCCTCGTATATGTTCCTAGACTCCAATCCAGTAAAATAGGTAAATGGTAAAATAAATTAGATTACAATAACATTCTCTAAATTCCTACAGAAAGACACGTGGTGCTTTTTCTCATTCTTTTTTCTTCTTCCAAGCAGTCTCAGAAACTAGCCTTCTAGTCCAGTGATTATACTTCTAAGGAAAATAAACTGATCCACCTTTGTTTTCTGTGAATGTTTGTGTGCTGATCTACATTGGGTAGAGATTAACACAAATACATTTCATAATACACTTTATAATGTCCTTTATTTTCACATGTGAAAAAAGTGAAATAAGTCTTTTCTAGAGATAGTTAATAGAAATTACTTAACTCTTTTGGATAAATAATTCATCATTCATCATTCATCAAGGAAGGCAGATATCATAAAGTCATTCATTCATCTGGTTAATTGTGCAGCAAACTCTATAGGAACAAGTGGACAGATCACGGAAAGCAGGTAAAAGCAACTGAAGAGAGCTTCAGGGAGTCTGTGGTAGCTATGTTAGATATAAGTGGGACCAGGAATTTTTCTTTTAATTGATTTAATGACAGTGAAATTGTGACAGAAGCTGAGAGACTATCCAAGAAAAAAATCTTTATCTTTCCTATTCCATATATTTCATATGCCTTCTCTAGACATGCAGTACTGGCTCTGTTGAAGATTTGATGGTGGTTTAAATTTATCTTTGCTCTGACACAACATTGGAGTTGCAGGTTTTATGTATATATGAAGTGTATTAACATATACTTCACACATGAAACTGCATAAAGCATGAAGTATGCCTCATCCTCTTAAATCAAGTGTTGATGTTGTGGTTTAGCCCCAGTTGGCAACCAAGCACCACACAGGTGCTCGCTCACCCTCCCCTCCCAGTAGGATGGGGGAGAGAATCGGAAAGGCAAAAGTAAGAAAGCTTGTGCATTGAGATAAGAACAGTTTAATGATTGAAATAATAATAGTAATAAAAGTTGTGATGAAAAGGAGAACAATGAGAGAGAGAAACAAAACCCAGAAAAATAAGTGATGCAACCACTCACTACCTGCCGACCGATGCCCAGCCAGTCCCCCAAGTGGCGATCCCTGCACTTGGCCAACTCCCCCCACTTTATATATTGAGCATGACACCGTATGGACTGGAACACCCCTTTGGTCAGTTTGGGTCAGCTGCCTTGGCTGTGCCCCCTCCCAGCTTCTTGTGCACCTGGCAGAGCATGGGAAGCTGGAAAAGTCCTTGACTAGCATAAGCAGTACTTAGCAACAACTAAACCATCAGTCTGTTATCAGCATTATTGTCATACTAAATCCAAAACACAGCTGTGTTGTGTTGACCCTGCCTGGATGCTATGTGCCTACCAAAGCCACTCTATCACTTCCCTCCTCAACTAGACAGGGGAGAGAAAATATGACGAAAAATCTCGTGGAATTGTCCTGGTTTCAGCTGGGATACAGTTAATTTTTTTCTTAGTGGCAGGCATAGTGCTGTGTTATGGATTTAGCTATTATTATTATCATTATTATATTGTTATTATTATCATTACTATTTTACTTTATTTCAATTATTAAACTGTTCTTATCTCAACCCAGGAGTGTTTCTCACTCTTACTCCTACGATTCTCTCCCCCATCCCATCGGGGTAGGGGGAGTGAGTGAGCGGCTGCGTGGTGCTTAGTTGTTGGCTGGGGGCATGTTATCAATTTTAATCTATTTCCTTCAAAGACTTCCGTGAGAACCACAGAAGGTCATACTAGAGAAGCTCCACAATGGATTAGGGTTTAGATGAGGAAAGAATTATCCAGTCACATATATTAATTGATAAAACAATATACACCAGAGGAGAAAAAGAACCAAATCTTTAAGGGAAGGGATGCATCTCAGGGACCCCAAATAAGAAATCTAAATCATGCAAACATATTGACCAATATATTAATAAAATATGGTAACTCTTTTGGGGGGCTGTTTTTGAAAGTAAAGCACTTCAAAAACAAATATTTAATGCTATTCTTTATTATGTTTCTTGTGTTACAGTTATTACATTGTAAATGAAAGGAAAAAGAGAAGATGTCCCAAAAGGTGACATGTCCCCCAGCTGTACCCAGAATGTATCATAGCTCATAATTATATCTAAAATCAAAGTAGTTGTAGTTATATAGGTGTAGCTTAGTATATACTATTTATTTTAGAAAAATAAACCTCTTTCCAATTATAAATAGTTTTTATTTATTTAGTCAAATTAATGGAACATACCTTCACTTTTTTCATTTTGGTTTTATATATTCTTCTGAGAAGCATGAAATACAGGTGGCATTGTATTTTGAAAGTGAGCATACCTGTAGACCCCAAGGTTAGAGACAAAAGCTGCAGATGCTTTCTTTAATGTATATGTTGAGGTTAAAATTTTCCTATTATTTTGTGTCAAAAAAGTCTCATACCTGCACAGAACAGCAGATGAGATCTGCCTCACAATTCACTATTTTATCTGAGATATAGGTAGGACAATTAATTAGCTGAACACTAATTTTATGTTATATTTATAATAAAAATAGCTTAACTGTTGGAGGAAATGGGTTAAAATACTGTTCAGACTTTATTATAGCTTATTGGTTTAATATACTATGGAGAAAAGGGAAAAAGGAAGAGTCCTTCCCCTTGTTAAACTTTTACCATTTAAATTAAATAAACTAACATATAATAAACACTGTATAACAATGTCTGCATGCCATAATTAGGTAATACATTTGACTCCCAGCTACATCCTATTACAACCATCTATTACAGTGACTGAACAAATTTATTCTACAGAAGTCTTTTTTGCTATGGCAGGAACCTTAATTGAGCAAGAAATGTTTATCTCTTCTGGGATTTAAAGAGTGAGAAGCATACTAAGTTTCCAATTTCTCTACAAGGCTCTGAAATCTCCCATTTGCAGGCATTTCATGTTCAAATTTGATGTTGCTCTGGCAAGTTACTCTATACTTATTTCCTCAAAGATATATATTCAATTTTTAAGCATAATCTCTGAAAAAGCAGTATTAATGAGTGATTTTTAATAACTTTGCAAATAATTTCAGGGATAGAAGTATATTAATGCAATAACTACCAAATTGTGATATCTGTGATTCTAAAGCAATTTATCTTCAAGTCAAAACTAGTTTTCTGAGTCTAAAAACAACAATATTCAAAAAATTATATACATTCAAATAAAAAAGAAAATTTATGACATTCTGGATCAAAGGAGCTTACGTCACCTGTAGACTCTGTAACCTAAATATTGCATGATAAAGACTACAGTATCAGCATAAAGTTATCATGCATTAAAACACAAAACCCAGTTTAGAATAGGTACAGCAAGCATTAAATAATAAATTACATTGTGTAGTTTAGCTTTATTTGAATCAGAACACCTTTTCACTTCCAGAGCACTTTGCTTGTCTCATTCTCTTTTAGGTAGGAAGAATACTCTGCTTCTTTTCCCTGAAACACTACATATTACTGATTTGCAAGGAAGGGATTGAGTTTGTTACATTGACTTATCTCTATCCAAGTACTTCGATGTTGGCTTTTTGAAAGGGGAGGATTTGGAGTGGGAAAATATTCTTGAGTCAACACATTATTGCTCTTGTTATTTCCATAGATCCACAGCATCACAGCATGAATGAGGTTGGAGGGGGCTTGCGGAGATAGCCTAGTCCAAACCCCTCTGCTCATAGTGGGTTGAACTAGAGCAGGTGGCTCAGGGCTGTGTCCACTTGGTTTTGAATACCTCCAGGAATGGAGACTGCACAACCTCTCCAGGCAATCTTTTCAAGTGTTTGGCAACCCTAAAAGTAAAATGTTTGAACAAAATTTCCTGTATTTGAATTTGTTTCCGTTGCCTCTTCTCCATTCTGAGAAGAGTCTGTCTCTATCTTCTTTACACCCTTGCTTCAGGTGTTTTTACAAATTGATAAGATAGCCCTGAGCTTTCTCTTCTCCAGGCTGATCAGTCACAGCTCTCTCTGCTTTCAATCCTTGTATGACAGATGCTCCAATCCCTTAATCATTTTTGTGGACATTCACTGGACTCTCTCCAGTATGTCCATGTCTCTCGTACCGAGAAGCCCAGAACAGGACACAGCACTCTAGGTTTGCCCTTACCAGTGTTAAGTTGAAGCTGTCCCTGCTCATTGCAAAGGTGTTGGACTAGATGACCTTTAAAGGTCCCTTCCAACCCAAACCATTTTATGATTCTATGATTCTATGATCTGAAGACTGTGTGCTCCCTATCACAGATGATAATGGGTGTGAACTTCCTAGTTGAGACAAATAACTACTGTATGTCTTTAATGTCATCACTTACTCTGGAGAAATTTTCCCTGAAGTTCTTAAATAAACTGTGACCTTCTGTGCTCATAGTTTTCAAATGTTTGTGTTAGGGTACTCTGGGACTCCCTCTAGCTGAAATGGAATCTTGAAAGCAGACTGAGGAAAGAATCTTTGGATCTTCCCATTTATCCCTTTGAAATTAAAGCTATTAGTTTTATTATAATTGCTTGTATTGAGAAAAAAGCTTGCAAATGTCTTTTTGATCTGAATCATTAGAAAAAAATCAGGGTTTTCCAGATTACTTCATTGATTATTTCAATGGATAATAAAGTCAGCTATTATTTTACTGTCATACTCTTCATCCAAAAAGAAAATAAATAATCCTCCAAAACTTGTGAATAGAGTAAGATCAAACATCAGGATATAGTTCAAAAATATGTTATCCTGTAAAAAACCTAAACACTGTATAGGTCCACTTTACAGCAGTAAGATGGTTTGCTGAAATTGACTTAAAATATAGATATCTTCAAGAGTGAGGTAAACCTAAAATAGATACATTTGTCATGCACCCCTGTATTTCAGTTTTCAGCTCTGGTACTCCTAATAAGAACATAGGTTTGCAGTAGATTTTAGTACGACTTATGCATGCAGGTCTTCCACCACAGTTTCAGCTTGACTTTTCAGTGTGTCAAGTGTTTACAGTTTTAGCATTATCTGATCTGGTTAGGTAATAGCTAGTTCTGATACACCTACTGCGCCAAGTTTATACATTGGTAAAATCTAAAACTATGGAAAGCTATACTGTTTTCTGTGTCTTTTTTAAGGAGAGAATGACACACACATAAAGGTATGCTTTTTAAAATATAAGTGTGTAGGTCACCTTGTTTAATATAATTTAAATTAATTATAACAGCTACACAGTTATGGTGGGGACTGGATGAAGCTGTGAAGAAATTAACCACATTTAATTCTGAAAATATGAGGAGAAATTTGTTTTTTTTCTTCATCTGGAGTAAACTAGTTAGAAAGCAATATACAATCAAAAATGTATGCTAAAAGGTAATATATATGAATCTACATTTGGTTATGAAAATATTTCATTTTATTTTTATCAGTAAAATGAACACTGAGTTAATAGACATTTAGTTAATTGGACATATCCATTTGATTGTGGATATGCAGTTTGTTATGCATAGTCATGGTAACTGCAAATACATATGGCTGACCCTGCATAATGTATGTTTTATGTATTTCAAATTACAATTATTTAGATATCTTTTATTACATTATTTTATGATTAATAAGAATATACAGCCTGAACCCACATCACACATCAGCTATCTTTAATAAAGATAACATGGCAGTCTGAAATTATTCTTTTTTACATACGTGTACTAAAACTTTCTTTTTTTCCCTTCCCATCTCCCAGTCACCCTGTATGGATGCTTACTCTTATGAATCATGTTTGATAACATCTTTTAATTAAAAAAAAAAAAATCCTAAGCCAGCATAAGGAAATATCTGACTGAATATACATACAGGCATATATGCAACATGCTGTCATTAATTTCCATTTCAAAAAAACTGGTGGAACTGTTGAGAACTTCATTTCTACAGACGCATAATTCAAAAACATCTGAAGTGGTTTGCTTTTAAACTTGAAGTATGAACTGCCCCTGGGATAGAAATTTAAATGCCAAGTCAAATTTCACCAAAGAAAGTGTTTATAAATGCTGACAGGTGTTTAACTATAGTGTTTGTGAGTTTAGTTTGGTTTTTTTGGTTGGTTGGTTGGGTTTGTTTTGTTTTGTTTTTAAATCCTACAAGAACTTAACAGGAACTTTTACAATCAACACAAATTCTTGTAATTTTCATTTGCACTGAAAAGCAAGCAAACAAAAGACATGAGAAGGAAGTAGATTTTCTAAGCACTTGGATAAAAACAGTATTATCCTTAGATATGAAACAGTAATAAATATGTAAATTATGTATTCAGAAGTCAACAAACTTTTTGGGTGACATGTTAGAAGTGTTCCTAAGAATACAGTATATCAGCAATATACTTTGATTTCACAACTGTTTTGTTAACATTCTTTTAACCTAACTTAACATCTTTTTTTTCCTATCTTATTTATCCTCAGTCTATTAGTACTTCTAGTATCTTTAGCGTCCCCCCAAAAAAGTTCCCTGAATTTTGTTTTTCCTCTTGAAAACTTTATGGATTTCAATCCTTAATCCCTTTGATTTGTCTTATAAAGTTTTCAGCTGAAGCTTTGCAGATCAAGATATTTTTATGCTCCAAAAGCATTTATTCTACTGAAATGTATTCAAATAAAAGTGCAAGCCCTACTCTGGAGACCCTTGTAAAATTTTCATAAATATAGATGAGGTCAATGGAGTTTGGATAACAGCTGTGCTTTAAAGCAGTACATAGATATCCACGACTGTTTACCTTTAATAGTAAATATTTGTTAGATATATGCGTGAAATTACATAAGCATGTACTTTATAGCATTTTTATTGTAGAAAATAGGCTTTGGTCTTACCACTTCATAACAAGAAGATTAATGAGTATTCACTGTGTAAAAGGGGACAACTAGTTAAGTGAACATTAAGAATTTTGGAGGTGCTTCAAATGTCGTAATAATCAGGGTTAAATATCTTTCTGGATGCTAGTGTTTAGTTCTAGTGTTTAGTTCTTTCATTTTAGGGTATTGTCTACTGAACACATCTATATTCTATAATCCAGAAGAAACAATGTACCTCCTGAATCTGGTGGGACAGTTCTTGTGAAGTACCTTCTGACTTTTCTTGTAAATGCGCAGTTTATATCTGCATGTTATAATCACTGCATTACATGGTCTAAAGAACACCCCCTTCTTTTCTCTCCATCTTGCTGCTGGCAAGAAATAATGCAGTCATTTGCCATTAGCCTGAATGAAGACATGAGGATATTATAAATGGCTAATCAGCATCCAACATCAAGCAGAATGAAAAATGTTGGCATACATAAATGCTGACCGGGCAGCACCCAGGTTTAGAAACTTAAATTAACATATATGTTGAGATAACAATATAACTTTTTTATTATTATATTATTTTAATAAAGGGAGCTCATAGAGAATTCATCTTCAATACAGGGGATGAAAGTCTGTGTCCTTAGACAAGTGAGGTCAACTGTTTCACAGAGGTGCAATCTCTGGTTTCCAAAGGATGCCTGCAGACTGATTTAGACTAAATACTAAACTTTTAGACACCTCTGGTTAAGTGAGATGATTCCTACTTTGACAAGCAAAACAAAATTACTACAAAAAAAATAGATTGCATCATTTTGTAAGGGAAAATTAACTAAAGAGAAACAGACAAAGATGTGATATAAAACACTCTGGAAAAATAGTTAAAAATCATTCTGGTAACAAACTGGCAAATTTAATTCCTGTTTCCAATTTATTTACTTCTTGGTTCCTTGCAGTCTCTTTTCTGGCTGGAAATACATCCCTATAGTTCATCCCTTTCCAATAGCACTTTCCCTTGCCGTAGGAATATTCATGTGTGATTTCCCTTCTGATTTTCTCACTGCTGCCACTTCTCAAATAATAACCTTTTTTTGGCTTACTGTGGTTTTTCCTTTCTAAGAATGCACAGTGGGGACACAATTATTGTTATTTATTATTTGTTAAGCTTTGATAGTGGGATCAAAATAGTAGAATATATGAAGACTTAGTTTTTACTGCAACGGACTCACCCGCTGTCTAAGGAGGGAAATACAGAGATGAAATGTTCCAGATGATAGAGGGTATGTTACAGTATCTGTGCATTTCTTATTGTGCATTTATGGTGGTTCTTAGGCAGGTCATAGCCATGACAAAGGAACTTAATTTCGTGCATAGTAATTAGCCAATGTATAGCATGCATGAAGCTTCTTCACAGCCATTCTTCCCAAGACATGAAAGTCGTAAAACCAGTGGTAATAATTCTTTCAGAAGATAAGCTTTTTGAATGAATGGCAAATCTATGAAAACTGGCATTTCATGGTTTTCAGAGTACTATAGAGTTTCAAAAAGAATTTTGTAAATCATTTAAAAAGAAAAAAAACTATAGAAGAGGATTTTTTTTTTTTTTAAATGGAAACCCATTGTGACATTTTAATAATGATATAGCTTGCCTTGGAAATATCAAAACATATTTCTCAAATAAATAAATATCTGTGTCGTGGTTTAGCCCCAGCCAGCAACTCAGTACCACGCAGCCGCTCGCTCACTCCCCCTACCCCGATGGGATGGGGGAGAGAATCGGAGGAGTAAGAGTGAGAAACACTCCTGGATTGAGATAAGAACAGTTTAATAATTGAAATAAAGTAAAATAGTAATGCTAATAGTAACAGTATAATAATGATAATAATAATAATGATACACGAAGCAAGTGATGCACAATGCAATTGCTCACCACCCGCCGACCGATACCCAGACAGTTCCCGAGCAGCGATCGCTGCTCCCCGGCCAACCCCCCCCAGTTTATATACTGAGCATGACGCCATATGGTATGGAATAGCCCTTTGGTCAGTTTGGATCAACTATTCTGGCTGTGCCCCCTCCCAGTTTCTTGTGCGCCTGGCAGAGCATGGGAAGCTGAAAAAGTCCTTGACTAGCATAAGCAGTACTCAGCAACAACTAAAAACATCAGCATGTTATCAACATTCTTCTCCTACTAAATCCAAAACACAGCACTATGCCTGCTGCTAGGAAGAAAATTAACTCTATCCCAGCCGAAACCAGGACAGTATCCACCCCTTATTCTATACCATCTACGTCATGCACAGGCCCTCCCCTTTCCAATGTGTTCCAATTAATCACCACCCCTTTCCCTATCTTCATATACACACAGATATCATTCCCTTCGTCTATGGCCCATCCCTCTAAAATGTCCATTGAGTTCATTTAGCCCATGACTTTGGGTTCCATCTGTTATCACAGTCTTTCAGAGCAGGAGAGGTGGTGTGCAGTGTTGGACTGTTGCATGCTGAAGTCAGTTCTCATTCCAACATGGTTTCATCAAAGTTCATTTTCATTAAGCTGGGCAATTCTTACTGCAATACCATTGATGCGGCATATAGCAATCATAATGTATAGTATTATATACTTAATATTAACCTACTATATTATTATATTAACATGCAGTTAAGAGATAACATATAGTTAAGAGATAACATACAGTATTATAAAGCAATTAATATTATACAATTCAGTTCATTGGCTATTTTCACCCAAAATCAAATTCCCTTGAGGTACACATTGGGCTTCCCCATCCTTTCGCATCACCCACCAAGTGCAACCAGGTCCTTGAGCAAAAGCAATCCCATGAATGGGTTTGCCTTTGCCAGAGGGGGAAGTAACCCAGACTGTCTTCCCCAGCATATTTTTCATGTGCACTACAGGAACTTTATCTCCTTCTACAGTACGTAAAAGTTTTGATTGGGCAGGGCCAGCTCGATTGGCAGATCCCCTGGTGTTGACTAACCAGGTGGCTTTTGCTAAATGCGTATCCCAATGTTTAAACGTCCCACCACCCATTGCTCTCAGGGTAGTCTTTAACAATCCATTGTATCGCTCAATTTTCCCGGAGGCTGGTGCATGGTAAGGGATGTGATACACCCACTCAATGCCGTGCTCTTTGGCCCAGGTGTCTATGAGGTTGTTTCGGAAATGAGTCCCGTTGTCTGACTCAATTCTTTCTGGGGTGCCATGTCGCCACAGGACTTGCTTTTCAAGGCCCAGGATGGTGTTCCGGGCGGTGGCATGGGGCACGGGATATGTTTCCAACCACCCAGTGGTTGCTTCCACCATGGTGAGCACATAGCGCTTGCCTTGGCGGGTCTGTGGGAGCGTGATGTAATCAATCTGCCAGGCCTCCCCATATTTATATTTCAGCCATCGTTCACTATACCCAAGGGGCTTGAACTGCTTGGCTTGCTTGATTGCAGCGCATGTTTCACACTCATGAATAACCTGTGCAATACTGTCCATAGTTAAGTCCACCCCTCGATCACGAGCCCATTTATATGTTGCATCCCTTCCTTGATGGCCTGAGGCGTCATGGGCCCACCGAGCTATAAATAATTCACCCTTATGTTGCCAGTCCAAATCCACCTGAGCCACTTCAATCTTAGCAGCCTGATCTACTTGCTGGTTGTTTTGATGTTCTTCAGTGGCCCGACTCTTAGGTACATGAGCATCTACATGACGAACTTTTACAACCAGGTTCTCTACCCGGGCAGCAATATCCTGCCACAATGCGGCAGCCCAGATTGGTTTGCCTCTGCGCTGCCAGTTGCTCTGCTTCCATTGCTGCAGCCACCCCCACAGGGCATTTGCCACCATCCATGAGTCAGTATAGAGATAAAGGATTGGCCACTTTTCTCATTCAGCAATATCTAAAGCCAGCTGGATGGCTTTCACCTCTGCAAACTGACTCGACTCCCCTTCTCCTTCAGCAGTTTCTGCGACTTGTCGTATAGGACTCCATACAGCAGCTTTCCACCTCCGATGCTTTCCCACGAGACGACAGGACCCATCAGTGAACAGGGCATATTGCCTTTCATTTTCTGGCAATTTATTATACAGTGGGGCCTCTTCAGCACGTGTCACCTCCTCCTCTGGTGATATTCTAATGTTTTTTCCTTCTGGCCAGTCCATGATCACTTCCAAGATTCCTGGGCGACTGGGGTTTCCTATTCGAGCCCGTTGTGTGATCAATGCAACCCACTTACTCCATGTAGCATCAGTTGCATGATGTGTAGAGGGGACCCTCCCTTTGAACATCCAGCCCAACACCGGCAGTCGGGGTGCCAGCAGGAGCTGTGCTTCAGTACCAACCACTTCTGAAGCAGCTCGAACCCCTTCATATGCTGCCAGTATCTCCTTCTCAGTTGGAGTATAGCGGGCTTCGGATCCTCTGTATCCCCGACTCCAAAACCCTAGGGGTCGACCTCGAGTCTCCCCTGGTGCTTTCTGCCAGAGGCTCCAGGTAGGGCCATTCTCCCCGGCTGCAGTGTAGAGCACATTTTTAATATCCTGCCCTGCCCGCACTGGCCCAAGGGCTACTGCATGAACTATCTCACGTTTAATTTGTTCAAAGGCTTGTTGTTGCTCAGGGCCCCATTTGAATTCGTTCTTCTTCCGGGTCACTTGATAGAGAGGGCTTACGATCTGGCTGTAATTTGGAATATGCATTCTCCAAAACCCCACAACGCCTAAGAAAGCTTGTGTTTCCTTTTTGCTAGTTGGTGGGGACATAGCTGTTATTTTGTTGATCACATCCATTGGGATCTGACGACGTCCATCTTGCCATTTTATTCCTAAAAACTGGATCTCTTGTGCAGGTCCCTTGACCTTACTCTGTTTTATGGCAAAACCAGCCTTCAGAAGGATTTGGACTATTTTCTTTCCCTTCTCAAAAACGTCTTCTGCTGTGTTGCCCCACACAATGATGTCATCAATGTACTGCAGATGTTCTGGAGCTTCACCCTGTTCCAGTGCTGTCTGGATCAGTCCATGGCAAATGGTGGGGCTGTGCTTCCACCCCTGGGGCAGTCGGTTCCAGGTGTACTGAACACCCCTCCAGGTAAAAGCAAAGTGGGGTCTGCACTCTGCTGCCAAAGGGATGGAGAAAAATGCATTAGCAATATCAATTGTGGCATACCACTTAGCTGCCTTTGACTCCAGTTCATATTGAAGTTCTAGCATGTCTGGCACGGCAGCACTCAGCGGCGGTGTAACTTCGTTCAGGCCACGATAGTCCACTGTTAGTCTCCACTCCCCATTAGACTTTCGCACTGGCCATATGGGACTGTTAAAGGGTGAGCGAGTCTTGCTGATCACTCCCTGGCTCTCCAGTCGACGAATCAGGTTATGGATGGGAATCAGGGAGTCTCGGTTGGTGCGATATTGCCGCCTGTGCACAGCTGTGGTAGCAATCGGCACCTGTTGTTCCTCAACCTTCAGCAACCCTACAATCGAAGGGTCCTCTGAGAGACCGGGCAAAGTGGACAACTGTTTAATTTCCTCTGTCTCCAAAGCAGCTATACCAAAAGCCCACCGGTACCCTTTTGGGTCCTTGAAATACCCTCTCCATAATCACGCAGGTAAAACCACAGGGTGCCCCGTGGTGTGTATCCTCTATATCCTCTCTCTTGAGCATAGGGACGTTGACTCCTAATGGCTGAGACACTGGTCCGTGCAGGTGGGGAGTAGGACAGATCTTCTCTGAGTTGTTGGAACTCTTGGCACAGTTTTTCCACAGCTGAGACACAGGCCTGTAGGGAGGAAGAGAGCTTTTCTTCGTAGTCCCGGAGTTGTCTAGCCACTTCATCCACCGTTGGTGCCTCGTCGTCTTTCCAGGCTAGTATTGCCAACGAGTTGGAATACGATGCTGGTGCGCTCCGTACCACCTTCCGCCACATGGATTGTGTGCACCTGACTTCATCTGGGTCTTTGGTTAACCGCTCATCATTCAGGTCACTGTAAATCACCTCCAGCACGCCTAATTCCCTCAGGTACTGGATACCTTTCTCTATGGTGGTCCATTTGCTTGGGCGGTATAAAACATCCTCCTTGAAGGGATACCTTTCCTTCACGCTTGACAGGAGTCGCCTCCAGAGGCTGAGCGGTTTTGCCCCTTTTCCAATTGCTTTGTCAATGCCCCCTTCCCTGGAAAGGGATCCCAGCTGCTTGGCTTCCCTACCCTCTAAATCCAGGCTACTGGCCCCGTTATCCCAGCATCGGAGCAGCCAGGTGATGATGTGCTCGCCTGGATGACGACCAAAATCTTTTCGCATATCTCGCAGCTCACTCAGGGATAGGGATCGGGTGGTCACCATCTCATTTATGGGTTCTTCCTCCTCTGGTTCTCGTGATGGCCCTGGTTCATCTTCATCCCTTACTAAACGAACTGATTTCCTCGTGTATTTTTTCTTCTGTATAGGGGCAACTGATACCGGCGCAGGCTGGTTCTCTGGTTTAGCCGCAGTGTCTGTCACTGGGGTTTGAGTAGCCGCAGTGCTCATGGCTGTGGCTGGAGTAGCCACAGTGCCTGGGGCAGGGGTTTGAGTAGCTGCAAGGCCTGTAGTGGGGGTTGGAGTAGCCGCAGGGCCTGTAGTGGGGGTTTGAGTAGCCACAGTGCTTGTTGTTTTGTCATCAGATCCAGAGACCTTCTCTTTCTTTTGAGGGTACTGATTAGCGTTGACCACGGCTCGATAGGCATGGGCCAGTCCCCAGCATGTTGCAATGATTTGTGTCTCTCTGGAGCTACCAGGGTGACAACATACTTCTTCCAAATACTTTACTAATTCTTCAGGATTCTGCACTTGTTCAGGGGTGAAGTTCCAAAACACTGGAGGTCCCCACTGCCCCAGGTACTTGCGCATACGTTCCCACACACCCTGCCACTCATAACTATCCAGCCTTGGGGTAGATCTCTGGATGGTATTTTTAAACTGCTTACTGACCTTTATCAAAACGGAAACAACATTCCCAAGAAGTATCAATAGAAGTATCTTAACTGCCCAGGGGTGTTCAAGATACAGGAAAGTTGTTGTAATGAAGGAGGAAACATCATAGAAGAAAGCAGCAAAGGTGCCATTCTGTATTTCCTCCACAACAAGCCTCTCAGAGTAAGAAGTATAATTGCTAACTCTCTCTATGAGGTAGTACCCGAAGTACAGTAGTGACTTCTGTATGAAACCCAAATACCAAAGAATGCTCAAGGTCAGGGTTTTGATAAGGAGCCTCCCAAGCAAAAGATCATGAATCACTGCAGAGCATAGCACACTACACAAACTGACAGCAAGCTTTAACGCGTGCTGCAAAAAAAAGAACATGGTGCAGATCAGAAGAACTAATATCGTGACCGGCAACTGTTAACAGACTCCTTAATACACTCTGGTTAATCTGTTGTTATCTCAAACCCTTCGTGCCCCACGTTGGGCGCCAAAAAGGACTGTCGTGGTTTAGCCCCAGCCAGCAACTCAGTACCACGCAGCCGCTCGCTCACTCCCCCTACCCCGATGGGATGGGGGAGAGAATCGGAGGAGTAAGAGTGAGAAACACTCCTGGGTTGAGATAAGAACAGTTTAATAATTGAAATAAAGTAAAATAGTAATGCTAATAGTAACAGTATAATAATGATAATAATAATAATAATAATAATGATACACGAAGCAAGTGATGCACAATGCAATTGCTCACCACCCGCCGACCGATACCCAGACAGTTCCCGAGCAGCGATCGCTGCTCCCCGGCCAACCCCCCCCAGTTTATATACTGAGCATGACGTCATGTGGTATGGAATAGCCCTTTGGTCAGTTTGGATCAACTATTCTGGCTGTGCCCCCTCCCAGTTTCTTGTGCGCCTGGCAGAGCATGGGAAGCTGAAAAAGTCCTTGACTAGCATAAGCAGTACTCAGCAACAACTAAAAACATCAGCATGTTATCAACATTCTTCTCCTACTAAATCCAAAACACAGCACTATGCCTGCTGCTAGGAAGAAAATTAACTCTATCCCAGCCGAAACCAGGACAATACTTATCAATTATTTTGAAAATTAGGTGTTGCAATTTTTCATTTCAAATCATACTTTACTTAAGAAAGGAACTGGAGTTAAAATGAAAAAATAAATAAAATTTATTTAAATTTGAAAATATCAGTTAATTATATTTCAATTAGAATCAAAGTAGATGCTTTTTATTTCTTTTACCACAACACCGTGTGCTTCAACTTGACAGCAACAATTTTTCTTTTCTGACTTCCATTCATAGACTGAACTGAAAACTCTGTGTGTGTCAGATGTTATCTATTTGAGCTCTGTCTTTTCAGTCATATACTATATTTCTTTGAGTGACTAGATCACATGGAAATCACTGAAAGAAAGTAGAGATTGCTTTTTAGTTGCAAAGTAACTGATCATATCTGATGGTAAAAAGGGTTTAGAGATTATATGTCCATAAGAAAATGGCAAATGGAGAGAAAAGAAAACAGCAAGGATTTGTTGCAAAGTAATCAGCCCAAATTAACATATTTGGTGTTATTTACATGTTGTGGACTATTGTCCTGGTTTCGGCTGGGATAGAGTTAATTTTCTTCCTAGCAGCAGGCATAGTGCTGTGTTCTGGATTTAGTAGGAGAAGAATGTTGATAACACGCTGATGTTTTTAGTTGTTGCTGAGTACTGCTTATGCTAGTCAAGGACTTTTTTCAGCTTCCCATGCTCTGCCAGGTGCACAAGAAACTGGGAGGGGGCACAGCCAGAAGAGTTGATCCAAACTGACCAAAGGGCTATTCCATACCATATGACGTCATGCTCAGTATATAAACTGGGGGGGGGGGGTGGCCAGGGAGCAGCGATCGCTGCTGGGGAACTGTCTGGGTATCGGTCGGCGGGTGGTGAGCAATTGCATTGTGCATCACTTGCTTCATGTATCATTATTATTATTATCATTATTATACTGTTACTATTAGCACTACTATTTGACTTTATTTCAATTATTAAACTGTTCTTCTCTCAACCCAGGAGTGTTTCTCACTCTTACTCCTCCAATTCTCTCCCCCATCCCATCGGGGTAGGGGGAGTGAGCGAGCGGCTGCGTGGTGCTTAGTTGCTGGCTGGGGCTAAACCACGACAACTGTCTAACTTCCGTCCATTAATCTCAAAAAGCTGCAAGACTTTTAATGAATCCTGTGTTGTACCTGAAAAAGCATTTCAGTTTTTCTAGATATCCTAAAGACTCTCAAACACCATGAGTGGCCATGTTTATAAGGAATTGAAATGACCCCTGGGAGACTGCTAAGGGAAGACAGACAGACTAGTTCCATGGAAGATGGATGGGAAAACTTGCTAGGAACTAAGAGAGCTATGCAGAGCTTTCTGGTGAAGTTTAATGGATAACTGAAGTCAAACCTGAAAAGCAAGACCTATCCTGCAAAGATCAAATGTACCATTTTCTTATAAACACTTTTTTATTTCTATCTGTTTACCTTGAAGATTTCTGTATTTCTAATGAAGATTATTTTCATATATAGTCTGAAAGAGCATCTTCTTCTCATTTTAAACATCTTTGATCATCTTTGAGGACCTTGCTATATGAAAAAAGCAAATATAGTCCAGTATTTTTAATTTTTTACCGTAACTAGTGCACAAACTTATGAAGTACCTGACTGTACGCTCAGGACTTGTTTAGAGTTGTGCTGTCCTGAACAGATTTGAGCATCTTGCAACAGTTCCCTAGTGTTTAATCAACGGTTGCTTGACTGTCGTAGTAGAAGCCCTAGGAATATAATTTGCAGTAAAGGTCTGAAACCCCAAGGTGATTCCTACATAACAAACAGTAGCCCTTTGGAAAATTTAAGGGTGGAGGAGGCTATTGTGCAAGTTTCAAACTTTAGTTGGGAACCAAAGAAACAGAAGCACATTGACATAAGAAAATATATAAAAATAAACCCAGGCTCAGAATTCTGAAACCATTCAGAAGCCATTCTCCTCACAACAAAGAAACTGAAAAAAATACAAACCATGAACATCAGTCTCTTAGTGAAGACATCAGGGTCCTGACATCTCATTGTAACCTTCCCCAGCTCTGCTTGAGGAAGACTGAAATGTCCACCCTAAGAACCCAAAGAAACATTGGGATGGAGTGCAGAATACCAAAGAAAAGGAATCAATACTAGCAAGTCTTTTGTATAAGTTTTAACTGCATTGATGAGGCTTTTATGTATTGAATGGATAATTTGGATGAGTGTTGAAACATTTATTGGGCTAAGACTAAATTTTTGGTGCCATATGAACATGTTCCTTTTTTATTTTTTGTGTCATTAGACCAATATTTTGAGTGTAAACCAAGTACAATTAAAAGATCTGCCAGAGTTGGTGGTCTGTTGCCATGAGGTTCACACAGCTTCACAGGCTGGTAGTCCCTATGTTTGCAACTATACTTGAATAGGATAAGCAAACAATTCTGCATCTTTCTGTGTTCCCATCTGGAATCGTTCCATCACCAAGATCTCCCTTAGACAAGAACACAAAGCAATATGTACAAGGGAAATAAAATAGAAAGCAAAAGAGGAGATAGGAACCTGTGTGAGTTAGATATGCAGAATTAAGTGGGAATGTCAATTTCTTTCTTAAAATGTAATGACAATTTGGGGGGGAAATCCAAAACTGTGAAAAGCAGTCAAATAAAGATTTTGGTCACAGAAGTTTGGGAGATTTGAAATTAATTGTTCAGATTATTTCTTTATCTTCCTCTCGGTCTACATAACCATGATTCTATGCAATTGGTAGAGTTCAGAGGCAGCTGGATCCCACTGATCTGACAAAACAGGGAAGGAACTCAAAAAAATCTCAAAAGGTGTAAGGAAAGGAACAAACGATTCTGGTTCAGAAACAAACATAAGAAACAGAAGTTGTAGAATCCTTTTCCTGAATAGACTAGACAAATTGCATTCTGGAAGATCCTTATATCAAGGTTCCTTAATAAAACACAAAATTGTTTTAAGAAATTGTTACATGAAGAAAAGTGACTTGTGACATTTTCTACAGGAACAGAGAATTGGATTTCATGTCTTTGGAGTCTATGCAACTGTACTCCACCAAAGCTCAAGGTGAGATCATCTGGTATCTTCTGGTCTGTGTAGTCATCCCTAATGGCAGGCAAGGAGGATCAGTTCAGGAACACTGTTTTGGAGAGACTATTTCTCAAGGTACAAGGAGGAAGAAGTTAGACAAATTGGGAGTCTTCAGTAATGTCTTATGAAGTATAATATCTTAACATTTTATTTTTTAAAACATGCTATCGGAGAACCACAATGCACAAATAAAGGTTAAGAGAGTAAAATCTGGCGATAAAGAGCTTTAAATGATGCTGGCATAGCACCTGAGTTATGTCTTATTCAACCCACAGTCCTGGACTTTCATTCCTTTGTTGATTTTTCCCCTCTTGCCTCCTTTAAAAAGAAGGATGGATGTTAACCTACCTCAGCAAAGAACTGAAATTAAATAGGGAGAAAGAGTCAAAACCTGGCACATGTATGGAACTCTCAATTTTCCTCTAAATGCTGAGTGATACTGGCCGTAAGTAAGCTATCTGACAGTACGACAATTCTTGGTACTGGACACTACAGCTATAGCAGGAATCAGAGCATGGTTGTCCCAGATCTTTCCTTTTCCATGACTCTCCTTACTCAGCCTCAGTTTATAATGGGCAGGGATAAGACTTTCTTCTACTCTGCCAAAAGACATCCACACACTTTGCTTTCACAAACTCAAGCTCCATATAGCCCCCGCAGAAGTAAGAAAGTAGTTCTTTTTCACAGTAATTCTTGTTTGCAGGTGTGGATGGTAAGGCCCTAGACTGAAAAAGGAATGAACATATTTCAAGAAAAAGTGTTCGTACAGAAAAACAATGTTACGACTTTGGGAGTGATAGTGTCAAAAGGACATTTTGACACTTCCTCATTAATGAGAATCAATAATGATGACTGGGAATCACACTTCTCACTGCAGTAAGATAGGTTGCATGAAAATCTATTATTTTCCACATGTTCTCATCAATCAAAGCACTGCATTGTTTGTCTGTGTGCTCCTTCCTTGCCCCAGAAAATAAACCTCTTTTGTCTACTTCACTTGTACAACTGCTAAACAAGCTGTTCAGCTATATTAAATAAACTGAGGTAACCATTTGCTTAAACATACTACCTGTGAAGACAATACTAAAACTATTTAACTAGTCCATCTTAATACAGAAAAATAACCCGAACATTTCCAATATACTGACAGCAGAAATAGATAATTTAGGGTTGGGGGTGGTGGTGGGGAGTATTTATTTGTCTGTTTTGTTTCTCTTATAAAACTGTGCTGCTGTCAAGTTCTTAGCAACTCAGAGATGAGTTTTCACTGATTTCTGTGATAACACGTAAGAAAGCCTGGAATAGATAACACTAACAGATCACAATAATGTGGAAACATTATTGATTATTTGTTAAATAACAACATTATTACAAATATACATATTCACAACAAATCACCCAAGACAGCTAATTTCTTTCCCTAAACTAGAATCAATGTTTCATCAACATCACTGAGTCAACAGCTTTTCACTTCTTCCAGGTCCAGGTCCAATGACATCTTTATCATATGGGAAGGGAGCCCCTGTCCCCTTCTGTACTGTTATGTCCACATGGGAAAAAATGCCAAACATCTACAAAGCTGTACAGGAACAAAAGTGTGTCTTAGCAGGTATCTAGGACCAGAGCTGCAATCCATGTTTTGAAGCATTCATGCGCTTGTGTTACCTGTGGGTAAAATGTGCTGAAAAGATTCAGCAGTCATACAGAGATCCTCTGAAATTTCAAATGTGAAATCCATACTGCTGAGTCACCCTAGACTTTGGCAAAAAGTTTTGTCAGCAGTGTGAGCTGATAAAGGACCTGGAGCAGAATTTAACTCCAGTTTTAAACCCCTACATGTAGGTGTCTGTACATGCCTATGTGAGATCTCCATATATAAGTTCTCTTTATAGGCAAAGGAGATCCGGATAATCTATTCAACAGAGACTAACAAGCTACGCATGATGAAACTGAGGCATTTCTGTTAGGCTAAGATGAACAGCTCTATATATTCCACTGACTATAGTGACTAGATCTGCAGAGACTATGATGGAAACTTACAGATTTAATTCGTATGTAAATACCTACACGGTAGACACCTACATTTAGGCACTTGAATCTGGAGCTGTCTAAATGCTTTAATCTTGTTACTTTAACCTCTTGCAATAGCTTAATGGCTTCCTGTTAACACCTTCTATGTGATAACTCACTAAATTAACAAATAACTTAAGCATCTGCACAGGACTCAAATCTTCAACATAATAAAAACTAAAACTGTTTTGAAACACATTATAAAGTAATTTGTCATATGATGTCTCTAATTCTCTAAAAATCCGTTGTGTGTCTGAGGTGCATTTTGCAGGTTCTAGTCCTGAATTTGCTGTGGACAAGGAACCTAAGCAGATCAATTCTCAAGTGACAAGAAACTTTCAAGCTTCAAAAGAAAAGAGGAAAATAATATCACAAGCTGATGGGAAACTCTAGATTGGGACTGGCATTGCTTGCTGAAAAGCCAGCAGCCACAGTTCCACGGGCATCTGTTCTTCAAGTATGTCACTTTGGAAACATGCCTGGTTTTCATTCTACTGAACCTATAGATGGGACAGAATAGTAACTACATGCTGTAGGAAAAAAAAAAAAAAAAAAAAAAAAGCCTTTATTATGGTTGTCATTTTTTTTAAGAAAATATGAATTTATTTGCTTACTGTATCTGTTCCTTTACCACAGAAAAAAAAATCAGTGTTCATATTTGCCACCATTAAGTGTTTGTTTTCCCTGAGTCTTTAAAAAAAAAAGTCCCAAAACCAAATCAAGTGGAATAACAACAAAACAAGCTAAAATTATTAACAGCCTGCACATTACTTAGAAAACCATAGTGATGATGGATGATACGATGATGACAGATGAGTCCTCACTCCTATTTTAAATTCTATCAACTACACAAATTAGTAATGTCATCAATATGATTACTAGCTGTTCACTCACCCTCTGCAGCAGCTGTTGCTTTTTTCCTGGCTTTGGTCCTTTGATTACTCCATCTAACTCAGTATTACAGTCAGTGCAGGACCTGCTTGCAGCAGGTAAAAACCTACAGGTGACTGGGGCAGAGAAATGTATTAAGGAATCATTGATGATATTTTGGTGTCTCGCTTGGTGTTTAATTGGAAAATATGTAGGGTTCATTCTGATGAGGTATAAAAGTTTTGGGTTTTAGGAGGTTGTTTGTTGGGTTTTTGTTGGTTTGGGTTCTTTTTTCCTGTTGTTGCCCATAAAGTGTTCATGATGTGGGGTCTGTGACAGCTCCTTGAGAAAAATTCACATTAATGTAATCTCAGCCATTTGGTAGTGTCAAGAAAGTTCATTTAAGCAATGATTTCTAAAATATCTCTAATGAATATTTTCTTCTGTTAGTTTAGTTTGACCAGCTGAGGCAGATAATATTCAGATCAACATTTAGCTCTGTGAAGTTAACAGAATTCAAAAAGCCTGTGACAAAGGCTGTGTCTCTTTGATCTGATCTATGATCCCATTGATAGTCCCACAATAAACAGCATTCAGGTGCCTAAGGAATTCATTAAATGTATTGAAGATTTTCTATTAATTAATTCTGAAGATTCTAAGAGGAAAAAAAGGTGGGTTTTTTTTTTTACATTTTTTTCCATATGCCAATCCCATAGAGAACAGCAGAAAATAAATTCAAGCTTCATTGAATTTAACCACTGTAAATATTTTGTGGGATCATGACCTAGGTTATTAAACTAAGTGTATTCATGTTTATGAAGAATTTTGAAGTCTTCAGAGATATACAAATTTATTATATAATTCCTGATATTCTGATCCATACACCACACTTTCAATGTAAAAAAAGTTTTAGACTTTCTGTAATTTCTCAGAAAAAGCTTAATGGCTAAATATTTTGTGGCAAATTATTATTACTAAGACTTAATTACAGTACATTTATGCAAGTACTAGAGAGCATTTAATAGCAAGCCATGAAGGATTATCATTAATAGTTAAAACTGAATAAGAGTGATCATACAGATAAAGTATATGTCATGATGAAGTATCCTTCTTTCCTTCTTTTTTTATTCTTTGGTAGCTTACACATTACTTTGAAAGTTAGAACCTGAAATGGGTCTGGAAAACTACTGTGAATTAGTAAGGTCTTATTCTTCAAAATGTGAACTCATAATTGTCAGCATAGAAGATGTATATATAGATAAGGATACTTAATAGTATTAATAATATTTAAAGATTATTTTTTTAGTAGAATAACTTCACAGGCTGAATGCTTATCTCTGATACATAAACTCTATGTACATGCTATAGAACATAAACCTGCACAAGGATATTTCTTCTCATGATAATTCTACAAGTTTCTTCTTGTTCTGTGAATGGAAATTTCAAAATATACTTTCTCAAATTGATTGGCACTCCTAACCACTATTCACTTCAGTATCACAGGCATTGAATGGTATGAAAATAAAAAATAAAATAAGCATTCATGGGATTGTTCAAACTATGAAGAATAAGAAAAAGCACATGCCCACCCCCCCACCCCCTGCCTTCTTTACTCTGATCCAATTCTCTTTTCATTTGGCATTTCTCTTGACACAATAGTCATTTTGGTAAGAAGCATTTTTTTCAGTCTTCGGCAGTCTTAAAAGGAATGAAAAGCAAAGGTGAACAAAAGCAAATTATTCCATATATTTGTTGTTAGTATCTGTTCAGTCTTACCGGAATACCTGACACTGAGATTCATGAAAACACATTGAAAAAAAAATATATTGAAAAGCTGGAGATGTTAAAAAACTACCATATATCTTTTTTCTAAGGGACCTAAGCTTAGCAGGTTATATTCCTATTCAGAACCTTCTGAGAAATTGCTGTAATACAGAAATAAAATAGAAGGATATTTATAACAATTTAAAAACATAAAATGCATGTCAAAGAGCTGTATTCTCTCAGTTTGTCATTCTGAAATAAGTCAATATTCACCTCTTGACTCTGGTCCCATTAAAAAAAAAAAGTCTTAAAATGAATAGAACATGTAACTATTGGGGGGGTGGGGGGCAGAAAGTGACATGATCATATTTCCTTAAATTACCCAACATGTCAGTTTTCAAAACAGACTTTTGTGAGTAGCATTTAGCATCTGTAACCTGTGGTCTCAAAGTAAGTGTTATAATGCCTTTCCTGTTCTATCAATAACTACTTTCAGTCCAAGAAATAGAAGCATGTTTTTTCAGTGAAGTCCTAACTTGCTTTGGCAATATACACAATTTCAGGATGAGTAAGATAATGAGGGTGATGGGGAAAGGTGAAGTACAATATATATTTTTAATCTTGCCAATCATTCTGCACCAGATATTCTGTGTTAAGGAGAAATTACTATGAAAATAAAGGAGGGGAGAGGAGAGGAGAGGAGAGGAGAGGAGAGGAGAGGAGAGGAGAGGAGAGGAGGGGAGAGGAGAGGAGGGGAGAGGAGGGGAGAGGAGAGGAGAGGAGAGGAGAGGAGAGGAGGGGAGGGAAAAGGGAAAAGAAAAGAGAACCCTCAAAACTAAAAGCCTATTTTTTTTTTATGCCCAGTAAAGCAGCGTTTTTGCTTTCCCATTTGACATTGATTTCTCAATACTCTGAATTTTACAAATTAAGACTGAAATTTTGAAAAACAATCACTAGCAACAGTCTTGAGAAGTCAGTATATATATAAAACCTTTTTTAAAAAAGTTTAAATTACTTATATCCTTTCTCTTACTGACTTTTAATGAACTGCAATATTTCTGGGAACTTGAAATTCTTAATTTCATTACAGATAATCGGGTTCCAATGGGATTTGTGTAATACAGGCTAGTTCACAATGTAAACATCAGTCTGATTCGTCTTTATGCTTAAAAGACTTCATTACAGATAAAAATCTGAATGAGCGAACTCAATACTTGCTGCAGAAAAGCCCTGAAGTAGAAATGTATTTACATACAACTCAAAAGCTAATTAGTCAGAATCTAAAGCTCCATGGTCTTCTGTGGTGGTTAGCTTCAGTGGAGAAGTACAAAATAGCCAGAGAAGACCTGTCCTTTATTCCTGTGATTAGATGCATGAATTTGAAGTTATTTTGCTAGCACCACAAGAATTTTCATTAGTTCTTGTTTCATAATGATGAAATACACTCCCTATATCTACCTGTCTGTCCTCAAAAGCTGCTTCTATCTGAAATTCCTAATGGCAGACACATCATGCTGGGAAGCACTGACTGAGGCCACTCACATCAAAAGTCTTTCATGTAACGCGTTATCACTGACTGCACTAGATATTTTGCATTGCAGCAGCAATGTGTCAGCAATCAGACTATGACACTTAAACCCACTTATTTTTTCTTTCCTTGGTTTTTTTTTTTTTTTTTTTTAATACACTAAGGTTAAACAAAGAAAAATAAACTTCTTCTGTGCCACCCCTCTGTGATGGCATCTGATTTTCCTGTATTTTTCTGGGTAATAACTGATTACAATCATGTTTGTTTCCTGCTACATTACGATGCTGAGAGTTGCTTGGCTTTTTCTCCAAATAACTGTGTTAAAACTAAAGAAGTCACACACTTGTATACTATCCATAAAATTAATTCTGGACAGAAGTGTGGCACACAGCTTAATCTTTACTTAAGTCTCATTTGAAGTTTATCAGATAATATTTAAATGACTCATGGGCATTGGGTAGTCATTCAAATAGAATTGTTTAAAATTACAAAAATTACAGAATATAAAATTATAAAATTTAAATTTATGCATATTTATTGCAAATATTGATGCCTATATAGACCTACAATAGATGTCAGACTGTGCTAATTTCCTGAATCTTTGAGATTCTTGTGTGAAAAACATCTTAACTCTGCATGCTTTTGCAAGTGACTGGCCAGCATGTTTAACGACCAGCAATCTTTCACTAATATAACAATGGAACCAATAGGTTTTTAAGATTACAGCATATCCTTGGGTGGATGTTGAAATGCACTTAATCTGTTTCTTATAGTATTGAAAGAAGCAGTATCAACTTGGTAAATTTTTCAGGTTTGCATCACATAAATTCATTTTCAGACTGACTTTCTGCCTTGAACTGTACTCTTGAGACTGTATAAGGGTATATCTTCTGCATCTTGAAAAACAAACCCTTAGCGAGTTGATTCAAATTTCCAGCAATGCAAGTCTAACAACTATCCCACCTCATTTGTGAATCAAGCAATCCAATGAAGGTTAGAAATCTACACCACTTTTTTACCATGAAGATTTACTAAACCATAAGTGAATATTTTAGCTTACAGCTACAGAATCTAGTCTTTTGCTCAGGTAGTAAAAATCTTTCATTTGTAGCTGATGGATGAACACTCCTAGGCATGAATTGGTATCTCTTGTATGGGGCACAATATGAAAAATCTCTCGTGCTTCCTTGCACTTTCTCACATATGTAGGGCTACATTTATATACTATTTTAACCTTTGGATTAGGACAGTGAATGTCGATAAAATGCTTCAGTTTTTCTTCGGAGGATCAGATACACAGCTATATGAATACATGTTAATAAATAAATAAATAAATTTGTATGGGTTTCTCTTTTCAATGAAATTGTGCAGTTCATCTCCTAATTAATTTTTATTCTTTATGAACATGGGTCTAGGAACAGAACAAACTAATCTATATGTGAATGTCTAAGTAACAGATGTACATGTAACATCATCTTTATTGTTATGTTATGAATTATTATTCTATACTATTAGGAATAAATCACCTCATCTCTTGTGACAGCTTTCTGCTGGAAAGTGTCATCAGGCCATTGTAAATGAGGTTTACCAGGAAGTAAATCGGACCCTCAAATGAGCAAACATAAACTTCATAACAGAAAGAACTTTTCAACATTACAGTTTCCTTTTTTTAAATGGAGTTTGGTGGAGATGCTCTGCATCTATGTTCTATTAAAGGTTAAATTTCTGTGAAGAAGAAATTAAAGACAGTCTTACACTAAGCCAGAAATAAATCCACTTAAAAATGAGGCTAGAACAATGCCTCGGGAACTTGGTCAGGAACTCTTGCTGAATAGTTCTAAATAAATACATATATTTAAGAACACAATTTATATAGAAAAGACACATAAATAGGTGAAATTATCTGCAGTACAAGAAAAAGAAGATTGGATTTTCTGTGGGTTGGCCTCCAGAAGCCAAATGTTTGTTTGGGAAAGGAAAGACAATATAAGCGCCTCAAAAGCCAGCTCCTGTTTTCTAGACAACACATTGCATAAACAGCATTCAGTTAATGTGCCAGGACAAGAATGGTATTTAATAATATCTTATCTATCTTAGCCAAGCCAAACTATCACAGTTTAAATCTACAGCTAAGATCAAAATGTAGAACCAAAGATCTACTATACTTTTGGGGTTTGTAATACAGAAATTTGTTTTATTCGTGGTATAACTAGGTTTGCAGGTGAATCACAATTCCTTTCACATCCAAAAAAAGCTGCAGCAGTGGGCCTTGTGACAAGAAAAATGAGTTAACAGCAACAACAACTGTGTCTCGTGACACATGCTAATACACAGAACCATACATCTTGCACTTTTTTTTCCTCAAAAAACAATGGACACAATGTATGTGAGGACCTAGAAACTGAAGAGCAAGCATCAATCATACTGGCATTTCATAGTGCTAGGCCTCTTAGCAGAGACTTTAGTAATATCATGGTAGGACAGATTCCTAGTGAGAGCATAGTCCCATTCGCATCTAACATTCACACATGCTTTGACTTCACTGGTATCCTGCACAAGAATTTTTACAGCTTCATCAGCTTCTGAAAAGAAAAGAACTATAGAGAAGCCTTCTTTTTTCTATTTTCAAAGTATAGAAGAAAACATATATATATTTCCCACTGACAATTAAATCTGAATTTTACATCCCCATTGGCAGGAGGTAGAAAATTATTTTGGTAAAGCTTAACTATTCCTGAGCAAATAGGAGTAAGAAAACCAAGACCATTATGTTTGGAAATCACCATAGTTTGTATCTTTGGAAACACATATTTTGTTGCTTCAGTACTAATCTAAGTATCTGGAAAGCAGTCAGACAGGATAATAGCTTTAATCTCAAAGGCATGAGATGGAACTGGGCATTCTGTGTGCGACATAGGCCAGAGTCATCTCCAAGTTGAAGGTAATCTTCCCAGCTAAGCATTTGAAGCTACTTCCTTAGAAACAATCCTTCTTTCCTCTATTTTTTTCTCACATATCTATAACATTAGCACTTAATGTAATAAAAACTACTGTCAGCTTTCCCACAGCATTTCCAACTTCTTTGAAGTTCATACTATTCACCCAGTTGGGAGCCTTTAAGACCTATATCATTTCCTTTTTCTTCTCTTACAATCATTGCTGATAGAAGCTATAGCTGGCATTCATGTGACAACACTTAAAATTCTAATGTGTTATATAAGTAAAAAAAAGGCATTTCACTGACGTCCACCTTCGTACCACCAAATAAGATCATTTTTTTCAAGGGTTGAACTGCATCGTATAGTATGCATTTACATGAATAATAATTGTGACACTTGATTTGAGAAGGTATCTTTGGACAAAATTGAGTTGCACTTTCATCTTTGTCCATTTTCACACTGGAATAAACTGAACCACCATTTAGTCTTTTTAAATACTATATTTCATGAGAATGCTCTCTTCCTTTTTCTACAAGGAATGTAGTTATCTTTTTTATCTTACCATGGGTTTCCTTGGTGATAAGTTGTTGAAAGAACAAGAAACTATAATAATGGTGTCTGAGGTAATTTTCCTGGAAAATCTATAGTCCTCAGAGTACTTTGATATTCAAAACCACAATGTTAGTTGGATATATGAGTAAAATGGGGAAGTACTGCATGTAGGAGAATATGGAGACTACCTCTGGAATAAAGTAAATGAGGAAGGAAATTATAAATACAGTGAGCAGATGATAATTTAAAAGCATACAATTTGCCTTGAATTTCCAGTTTTGTTAAAAGAAACTTTCAATTTAGGTGAAACCAGATATAATTTTTTAAAATGAAAAAAAAAAATTAAAAAGTACTTTGAACATTCTTATAACAGAGAGACTGGCTTGCAGAAGCTCTATTCCATACATGACAAATTTGGCAATTGAAATTGCCTTTTGTTCAGTATAGCAGTTAAAGATACTTTTAAACATTTCCAGTATGGTGTTATACAGGAATGTCAATTTCTGAGTTTAAAAAAAAAAAAAAGCTTTCTTACCAAAAAAAGATACACAAGAGATTAAAAGAAAGCCATAGGCATCTTCTAACAAATTATTTTAAAACTGATTTGATTCCAGAAAGGTTTTGGCTTTGACTAAAGAAACAATTTACTAGGACTTTAAATTTTGTCCAGATCCTTCAGAGTGTTGGGTGATGTGGTGGTTGGAGGATGTCTTTGTCACAACAATCACAAAATGATAGTTTTCGATTCTTGGAGAAGTAAGGAGGGGGGTCAGCAGAGTGGCTACCTTCGACTTCCAGAGGGCAGACTTTGGCCTATTTAGGAACCTGGTTGACAGACACCCTTGGGAGGCATTCCTGAAAGGAAAAGGAGTCCAGGAAGGCTGGACATTCTTCAAGAAGGAAATCTTAAAAATGAAGGAGCAGGTCATCCCCATGTGCCAAAAGACGAGCTGGTGGGGAAGATGACCAGCCTGGCTGAACAGAGAGCTTTGGCTGGAACTCAGGAAAAAAAGAGAATGTGTATGACCTTTGGAAGAATGGGCAGGCAACTCAGGAGGACTACAAGAATACTGCAAGGCTATGCAGGGAGAAAATTAGAAGGGCCAAAACCCAACTAGAACTTAATCTGGCTGCTGCCATAAAAGACAATAAAAAATGTTTCTATAAATCCTTTAGCAACAAAAGGAGGGCTAAGGAGAATCTCCATCCTTTATTGGATGTGGGGGGAAACATAGTGAGAAAGGATGAGGAAAAGGATGAAGTACTTAATGCCTTCTTTGCCTCTGTCTTTAATGGCAAGACCAGTTGTTCTTGGGGTACCCAGCACCCTGAGCTGGAAGACAGGGACGGGGAGCAGACTGAAGCCCCCATAATCCAAGGGGAAATGGTTAGTGAGCTGCCACACCATTTGGACACACACAAGTCTATGGGGCTGGATGGGATCCATCCAAGCGTACTGAGGGAGCTGGCAGAAGTGCTCACCAAGCCACTTTCAATCCTTTATAGGCAATCCTGGCTAACTGTGGAGGTCCCAGTTGACTGGAGGTTAGCAAATGGGACAGCCATGTACTACATGGGCTAGAAGGAGGATCTGGGGAACTACAGACCTGTCAGTCTGACCTTGGTGCCGGAGAAGGTTATGGAGCCAATCACCTTGAGCGCCATCATGTGGCATGTACAAGAGAATTAAGTGATCAGGCCCAGTCAGCATGGGTTTATGAAAGGCAGGTCCTGCTTCACTAATCTGATCTCCTTCTATGACAAGATGACCCACTCAGTGGATGAGGGAAAGGCTGTGGATGTTGTTTAACTGGACTTTATTAAAGCCTTTGACACCATTTCCCACAGCAATCTCCTGGAGGAACTGGCAGCTCATGGCTTGGACAGGTGTACTCTTTGCTGGGTAAAAAACTGGCTGGATGGCTGAGCCCAAAGACTTGTGGTGAATGGAGTGACATCCAGCTGGAAGCCAGTCACGAGTGGTCTACCCAAGGGCTCAGTATTGGGGCCAATTCTGTTTAATATCTTTATCAATGATCTGGATGAGGGGATCAAGTGCACCCTCAGTAAGTTTGCAGACAACACCAAGTTGGGCAGGAGTGTCGATCTGCCTGAGGATAGGAAGGCTCTACAGAGGGATCTGGACAGGCTGGATAAATGGGTTGAGGCCAACTGTGTGAGGTTCAACAAGGCCTAGTGCCGGGTCCTGCACTGGGGTCACAGCCACCCCATGCAATGCTACAGGCTTGGGGAAGAGTGGCTGGAAAGCTGCCTGGCTGAAAAGGACCTGGGGGTGTTGGTTGACAGCCAGCTGAACATGAGCCAGCAGTGTGCCCAGGTGGCCAAGAAGGCCAACAGCATCCTGGCTTGTATCAGGAATAGTGTGGCCAGCAAGACTAGGGAAGGGATTGTCCCCCTGTACTTGGCACTGGTGAGGCCACACTTCGAGTATTGTGTTCAGTTTTGTGCCCCTCACTACAAGAAAGTCATTGAGGTGCTGAAACATATCCAGAGAGGAGCAGCAAAGCTAGTGAAGGGTCTAGAGCACAAGTCTTATGAGGAGCAGCTGAGGGAACTTTGGGTTGTTTAACCTAGAGAAAAGGAGGCTGAGGGGAGACCTTATTGCTCTCTACAATAGGGGAGCCAGGGGAGGTTTATAGTGAATATTAAGAAAAATTTCTTCACTGAAAAGTTTGTCAAGCATTGGAACAGGCTGCCCAGGGAAGTGGTGGATTCACCATCCCTGGAGGTATTGGAAAGACGTGTAGTTGTGCTGTCTAGGGACGTGGTTTAGTGGTGGACTTGGCAGTGGCAGGTTAACAGTTGGACTTGATGATCTTAAAGGTTTTTTCCAACGTAAACCATTCTATGATTCAATGATTCTATGCAAAGTTGATTAATGGTAATCAAATGCCACTGGGAATATTGTATAGAACACCACACCTACAGACATTCCCTTGTCCTGGTTACTGGGGAACGTATAAGCCATTAAAAAGAATTGTTTAGATCTGCAAAAGCCCATACTGCAATGTTACAGCTGAAGGCACCGTAAAATGTCTGCTTAATAAAACAACTATTATAGAATTATGATGTTGCTACCTAATAAGCAACAAGAAAACACCTCATTGTTGAAAACATGTACAACACTGCCATGACACAATCTAAATGAAACTATAGATATGGAGTATTCCTAAAAATATTTATGTTAATATGAAGAGAATTTAACACCATATTTATTTCAAACAATGAAGCAAAGGTGAACTTTTTTTGTTGCTGTTCATCTCTGTGGAAAATAGTTTCCAGTGTTCAGCCAGCTCAGATGGATTTGCATTTGCTAACTTTCCCAAATTGTCTTCCTATCAGGACCAGAATTACAATGTGCATATCATGAGCTAGGTTGGATTATTCACTATATTTTATTTTAATTTAAGTCTACATAGTATGTAAATTGTTTAATCTCATCTAAGTTAAGCTATCTAAAGGCTGGACTTCTGAGCAATTTAGTGACTTTGTCCATAAACAATGAGGGGAGAAACTCCTTCAGAAATTCACTCATCTCATTCTAAGAGAATTATAAAGTGTTATAATGGAGGTATTTTCAGAGATTTTATTTTCTGTCATACTCATAGAATCATAGAATCGTTTAGGTTGGAAAAGACCTTTAAGATCATCCAGCCCAACCATTAACCTAACATTACCAAGTCCACACGAAACCAGTCAAGGGTAGACTAGACTAAACCATGTCCCAAAGTGCCACATCTACCCGTTTTTTGAACACTTGCAGGGATGGTGACTCCACCACCTCTCTGAGCAGCCTGTTCCAATGCTTGACTACCATTTCTGTGAAGAAATTTTTCCTAATGTCCAATCTAAACCTCCCCTGGTGCAGCTTGAGGATGTTTCCTCTTGCCCTATTGCTAACTACATGGGAGAAGAGACCAACACGCACCTCACTACAACCTCCTTTCAGGTAGTTGGAGAGAGCGGTAAGGTCTCCCCTCAGCCTCCTCTTCTCCAGACTAAACAACCCCAGTTCCCTCAGCCGCTCCTCATAAGACCTGTGCTCCAGACCCTTCACCAGCTTTGTTGCCCTTCTCTGGACACGCTCCAGCACCTCAATGTCTTTCTTGTAGTGAGGGGCACAAAACTGGACACAGTATTCCAGGTGCGACCTCACCAGTGCCGAGTACAGGGGGACAATAACCTCCCTGCTCCTGCTGGCCACGCTATTCCTGATACAAGCCAGGATGCTGTTGGCCTTCTTGGCCACCTGGGCACACTGCTGGCTCATGTTCAGCCAAGCTGTCAACCACCACTCACTGACAGAGTGATCATTGCTGGTTTTAACACTGTTTGGTCCACAGTAACCTGTACGTCTAAGTATACTAATTTTTCTTTTCATCATGGGCATGTTAAAAGGGATGTTCCACTATTGTAATATTATAATTTAAGTGATCATAACTGTGTTATCAGTCTCTGAGAAACAATGATCTGGTTAAACATGTTAAATATATTCTTTATCTACCAGGATTTAAGTGCAATGGCTTTTGTAACTTCATTTTGTAAACTCTTGCTATGAAAGCATCAGCCAATAGAAAACTTCACTGAGCACTTGTCGACAGTCTCTGCATAACACATCCTTGAATATTTGAATCCTGTCTTTCAGGTGAAGGTAGCTTGTCTAGAAGGTTGCCTGAATTTTAAAGCTGAGTAGCATGCAAATGTAACGATTGAGAAAAGTCATACTATTCTTCTGTCCTCCCCTCCTTTTTTTTAGGGGGTTCTCACATGTACACATTTCTTTTTTTTATTCTTTTCTTTTTTTCTTCCCCCCCCGCCCCCCCCCCCCCCCCATATATTATAGGATCTTTTTTAAAAATGAAGTTGTTCTTTTCTTATCTGGCACATTGTCTTTGAACTGTTGTGATTGCAAAAAGACATCTTGCTATTTAATGTTCAAGCAAAATAATTAAATTCACAATAAGGTTAGGTCTAGGTGTAAAGATAGGCTTCTCTGACCTATCTTTGCTCTGGTAAAGCAATTACATGTACTTCTGTAACTAAGATTTCTTAACTAGAGGACCCCTAAGTATAAATATTTAGTAATACACTTCCAAAATTATGGGCATATTCAGAACTAATGGTGATGGAAATAAAATTATAAAAGCAAAATACACATACAGCTTTGTATGTAGATTTTAAATTCTCCTTGACCTCAGATTCTTAAACATTTTTAGACATCAGAACACAGGAGATATTTAAGTTTAAAGAGACCTTTAGATATTATTGACAAAGGAATGAAGAATGAACAACATAAAATTACATTTTTAATTTCATATACATATTGAGTATATTTTAACATAACATACATGTTTGCACAGGACGAATGCTAAATGTTATCTGAAAAGTAACCTGCAGCATTCAGATAACACAAAAGAATATAAGCTAACAAACAAAATCTCCTGCATATGATAGTACAAAACAAACTTAGACATCTGTTGGAAATGTTTAAAGTGGTTCTCTTACACCATTTCTGTGATGGTGTAGAAGGTGTAATTTTGCCTTTTATTTACCCTTTTTGAGCTATAGGACTAGTACATATTCCAATGAGGAAATTAAATAATGTGGAAGTGTAGCAAAGCATTTAGTTCTGCAAATTAGATAAATGTTGTGAAAAGTGCATCTCCTACCACCCTGTGGCAGTTTAGAATCACTGCATATTAGCTTACCTCATTAAATATATGCAGCTTCATTCCTACTTCCTTCATGAATTTACTCACCAAGCAACACAAAAAGAACCCAAACCAAAGGATCCTTGTCCAATTCAAAATGTGCATATGCAACTAATAAAGTGCATTAGAAGTATATTCTGTATTGGAAATGTTGCCTTTTTAGCAAGCAGTGATATTGTTAGGAAAATGAAAATATATGGTTACATAGGCTTGTCATTAGAAACTTCTAGCAACAATTACATCGTTGTAAAAATCATAATTTCTGTCCTCTCATCATCTAATAACAATTAGGTTAGAATAACTGTCTTGTAATTTTACAACACTCACAGTCTGAAGCAAAGTTCTTCCCTTATGAAACTGTATCTATTATTTTCATTCTCCTGTATAACAATATTGTTTTAAGATGGCCTTTACTTGTACACATTTTGGTTTTGCAAACTATATACTGAAGATCATACAAGGAAAGGTATATTTAGTATCATGTTTATTTTGCTCCTATAAGATGACATGCTCATAAAACATTAATATTCATATAGTAAAATGAGCTTCATAATTATTGTTATTTTCAGCAAATATTCTAAATTGTATGTAGTTTCATTCAAATTTCTGGGCTTCATTTCACAGAGATTATTAATAACACAGTAGTTTAATCTGAACATAACATTAGACAATTTACTTTCTACTGTTTTCATCAGGAAGTACTGGTCACTTCAGCAATTTCACTACTATGCTAATAAGTTTTGCAGTTATGGGGTGTACCTTCTTTTTCTCCATAAATATCTTTCATGGTCAGAAAGTGCTGGGAAAATGATAGTAAATCAATCAAAAACTGTTCTGAAAAACATACTCCTTTTCTAGAAATGAAGTGTAGACTGTGCATGAGGCCAGTTCTGGAAAGAAATTAAATCAGCAGTTGTGAGCCTGAAGATATATTACCTGCATTTTATCACACTGGAAGCTTTGAACCAAAATGTTGTTGTCATTTTTTCTTGAGTTACAGGCTAGCTTTTTGAACATTTTTAGCAAATTCTGAATACTTTCAAAAGGTTAAGTCATCCATGATATACACGGCTATGCTTATAAGCTTAAAGAGTGAGATGAAGTGTGAATTTGATATGATTACAAGACTATGCTTACAGGAAGATAAAGATATTATTAGCTAAGCCATATATAAAGCTTGAACTGATCCTATTCAAAGGAAGAAACTTCAATGGTGTCAGCAGTGGTATTTTAGTTGAACAGATCTCAGAGGTAAAAATTGATAGTGATCTTATTTATTTTATAGTTATAAAAATAATATAGATCATTATGATTTCATTCATACAATAGTACATCCATATTCATTATAGACAGGATGAATGATCTCTTGAACGTGTAGGTGGTGGATATATTTTCTTCTCAAGTAAATTTGTAGCCTTTCCCTCTCTGTCCAGTGTTTTCTGTATATGGAGTTTTGTTTAGATTCATTTAAATATTCCTGTATATTAAATAAAATAAGTTTAGTGATTTGCATTCATGTAGAGTGATTTCACTAATAAGCTAGGCTGCCACAAGCTGGTGGTTTGTATGTGTGTCTGCATTTGTACTACATATGGTGTGAAACTACCCATGTGTTAAACTGCTGAACAATGTGACAAATTACATTTACCATGCACCTGTGGCTACCTCACCTGCTTTGTAACCACTGAACCCTGTCCACCAGGATTTATTCTAACATTCCAATTCTGTAAGCAGCTTCACACAGCATATAAAATACCTAAAAACCCTGACAGAATTGCTACCATGTAGTATTTCCCCCCTGATTTATGTTGATGTGAGCTTCACAAATGGCAAGGAATTGTACCTGTTAGCTAATCTGAAGTATAATAGGATGTCTATCACAGAAGGATGAATTTCAACTTTTCAGTTCCTCAGTGGGTTGTAGGAGCATAGATTGGAATTAATGTTGGAACATGGATATATTGAGATCATTTGTGTCTCTACCATTTATTTTTAAGGGGTGGTTATATCTTTTTCTTGCTCTGTTTTCTAGGTCTTCCTCTGGCATTGTGTTAAGTAATATGACATTCTCTGCAATTTTGATTTCTGGATAAAGTCCTCCTATCCTTACCATCTATTGCCTTATTATCTTCACAGATATATATATTCCTTTGAGTCTTGGTGGCAGTGAAGTAAAAACTGCAAGAAAGAAATTTTTTTCCTGAGGTTTGGAAGAAGGAAGAGTATAATCTTTCAGTCTTTTACTTAAAGTCCAGAGAAGCCATGATGCATGTGGAAAAAGAAATGATGCTTTTTTTCTCTTTTTTTTTTTTTTTTTTTTTTTTGTTTCACCATTAGGAGAGAAAAGACCAGTTTTTTAGGGCAGGGATCATTCCGTTTTCTTCACAACTATTGTTCAGAGAGGTAGAAGAGGAGGATTTATGTATTGATTGATTCTTGATTTTGATATGTATGAGAAACACCAGCGTTTCTTTAAGGTGGCAGCTCACCCATCCAAATAAACAGCTCTACCCTGCTGAATTGCAGACTGTCATGTAAAATGTCCCTTTTTGTTATATACTTGATAGTCCTGTGACACAGATAATTCTCTTTCTTATCATCTGCTTAAATATATGGCACTGAGGAAATCTGTCTGAAGTTCATCCTACTGTCTGGTTCCCTTTGCAAGTTGCTGTAGGTCTGCAACTTGACCTGTGGTTCATACAGTGCTAAATAATCTATTCTTCAGCCGCCATTATATCTATAGGAGTTTGTACTGGTTTTGACTGGGATAGAGTGAATTTTCTTCCTAGTAGCTTGTATGGTGCTATGTTTTGGGTTTGGAAGCAAAACAGTGTTGATTTTACAGGGATGTTTCAGTTATTGCTGAGCAGTGCTTGCACAGAGTCAAGGCCTTTTCTGCTTCTCACACCACCCCAGCAGCGAGTAGGCTGGGGGTGGGCAAGAGGTTGGGAGGGGACACAGCTGGGACAGCTGACCCCAACTGACCAAAGGGATATTCCATACCATATGACATCATGCTCAGCATATAAATCTGGGGGAAGAAGGACGAAGAGAGGTACATTTAGAGTTATGGCATTTGTCTTCCCAAGTAACCATTATGTGAGATGAAAACCTGCTTTCCTGGAGATGGCTGAACACCTGCCTGCCAACAAGAAGAAACAAATGAATTCCTTATATTGCTTTGCTTGCGTGCATGGCTTTTGCTTTACCTATTAAACTGTCTTTAACTCAACCCACATTTTCTCACTTTTACCCTTCTGATTCTCTCCTGCATCCCAACAGGGGAGAGTGAGCAAGTGGCTGTGTGGGGCTGAGCTGCCTGCCAGGGTCAAATCACAGAACTCCTGGTATTTTCATATTTTACAGGTAGAGAATGGAATTGTTCGTTACAGGACAAAAATAACTATATCTACCAGAAGTCCATATGATCAACATTGTTACAGTTGAACAATTACCTACTATTTCTGAGATGTTTCAAAACCAAATTGTAATGGAAAGTTATGAAATTACTTATGTAGATATTTGTTCTCAATTTGTATGGTGCTTTGTACCAGGACTGGTACAATTAGGAAATTCAGAAAAATTTCTCAGTTCCCATGTATAATAGTTGATTTCAGATCAGAGTGAAAATCAAGCCCATCTTTCCACACTGGAGGATGTCCTAGGTTTCATGTGAAAGGGACAGGCACACAGATGAGGTGAAAGCTGTGCTATATGCCATATGAATACATAATCATGTTTCAAAGGTGTACTGTCACGAGTTCCACTGTGATCAGGACATAGTCAGAGATGTCTGTTATTATTTCCCCATTAATCCTTTACTGTACTGGAAGTTTCCATCACTGAATGAATCGGCTTTTTTTTTTTTTTCTCTTCTGTACACAGAAGTTAGGACTAGGGGAAAAAAAAAAAGATGCACATCTGGGCTAAATCTGTGTGTAATAGGATTGTAGCTATCTGTTTCTTAGGTTGTACAAGTAGAAAATATATTGTAACTTTTCAGAATGTTAGAAATAAAAACAGGAAGAAAACTTCTTCATAGATCCTAAAATATCATCCTTTTCCAGCTCAGAAAAATGCTTGTTTACAATGTGTCCTTAATTTGTTCATTACTACTCTGCAGAACTGTTATTAATATTTCAATCCTTTTGAAGATATTAAACGGAGAATAAGGAGTTTCAGTTGACAACATATGTTTACCAAGTTTGTAAATAAACTTTGCTTCTGGCTTAATATCATAGAATCATAGAATCATAGAATCATAGAATCATAGAATGCTTTGGGTTGGAAGGGACCTTTAGAGGTCATCTAGCCCAACCCCCCTGCAGTGAGCAGGGACAGCTTTAACCAGATCAGGTTGCTCAGAGCCCCGTCCAACCTGACCTTGAATGTTGCCAGGGATGGGGCCTCCACCACCTCTCTGGGCAACGTGTTCCAGTGCTTCACCACCCTCATTGTAAAAAATTTCTTTCTAATGTCTAGTCTAAATCTATTCTTCTTTAGTTTAAATCCATTATTCCTTGTCCTGTCACAACAGGCCTTGCTAAAAAGATTGTCCCAATCCTTCCTGTAGGCCCCCTTTAAGTATTGGAAGGTCGCAATAAGGTCTCTTCGCAGCCTTCTTTTCTCTAGGCTGAATATATAGCAGTACAGAATATTTCATTGAGATGTCAGGTGGTTAGAACCACACTTTTGTAGCTGGAAGGATGGAAAGATTACTTAAAAATTACTTAAATTACTTAAAAACCACAGGCAAAAGTCAAAGAGAGTTTTCCTTAAATGTTCATAGTATCTCAGTATTTCTTTGGATTTTCTAATTATATACTAAGTATGTTAATTAATGAAAGAACTAAGATTGATATCAATATGTTAAACTGAATGTAAAAGAAAATGGTAACAGAAGCAGTAGTTCAACAGAAAAAAATTATGAAGATTTGGGTGGGGCTTTAAGAAGCTAGTTCCCTTTACATAACCAAAATGAACTAAAGAAACCTGAGCATAAATGAGAATCAGTTTCTTAATGTCTATTTTCTCAATCAGTAAGCAGGATGAGTCTTGTAATTAAAAGGTATTAAGAAGCTAAATACTGCATTGTCTAATAAACCCTGTAACAATTCTACTCTCATTGCAAGTACAAGTCATTTTAATCCAAAAGTGACTACAGTATGTTCCATTATCTGTGCAGGGAAAGAACAGAGAAGGGAACAGATATTTACTACTTATTAGGGAACTTGACAGTTTCTCTGATCATTTAGGATTGCTAAAACACTTAAAGGCCTCAGGAAGTGTAATTTATATTCAGCAAATGCATCCTTCTATGGGTCTGCACACACAATGACAATTTCTACCTGGAGCGAATTCTAGATTTTTTTTTTTTTAAATTAAATAGTTTGCCATGTTTACCAAAAAGAGACAGTGTTTAAGAAAAGAAAATGGTAAATTACACTTTGAATCTAATGCTTAAGCAATTTATACTTCCTGAATAAAGTGAATAGCGCATTAGCTCACTTCAAGGTATGAAATGGGGATTAATACTTAGAAGGCTAGAAATGCAGATATCAAAGACATACACACTGTGTATTTCATTGGTCTCTTTTACATATGAAATCTGAGAAAAAATGTTTGAGAGACAAAAGATTTTTTCAGGAAAACAAGGCTGTGTGATTTTGTATAGAAATTTGGAAAATTTGTTAAGAAATTGCTTTGTTAGCTAGACTTGCAGCTGGAGAGGGGAATTTGCTGACTAACTCTGTATACAGTGAAAGTTGTAGGTTCTTATTTCTGAGAACAGGTCATTGCTAATAACAACATTGTGATAAGTCATTAAGTTTAAAGCCTTACCAAACTTGAAAAATAAACCAATATGTGTATTTTGGGTGGAGTCTATATCATAAATGTCAGTATCTGCAGCTCATGTGATCACTCTAGGCTTCTTTGTAGTAGGAATAATGAGATGTTTTTAAGACAGGATTTATCTTGGCCAAAAGTAGGGATGAGGCCAAGTATCTAAAAAATCTCTACTTGCCTTCCATAACTATAAAGGGCAGGCTATAGAGGTGTCTACCTCAGGGAAAAGACATTCTTCCTTCTGTGACTTATTTGGGAGCTGTTTGCTTGTTAGTGCATCTTCCTAATCTCAAGTAGATAGTCATCATTCATTTTACCAACAACCACAGTATTCCATTCTACTCAGGCAACCAACTACTGAGGCAGAGTAGCTACAACCACCTTGCACAGGACTCCCCTGAACTCTGTGTCATGTCCCTGCAACTCTAAACCATCTCTGTTGTATACTGTAAAGGATACCTCTTCACTGTGAAAGAACCCAGTTACCTGGTCACCGGTCTTGTGTTTGTTTACCTTATAATGCATATATTCTTATTGCAATCTGCATGAATGTTAATTTTCTACAGGACTGTTATATTTGGGTTTTTTTTACAGTCAACTAACTTTGCTGAAAGGAAACTAGTGGTGTGGATTTGGAGGTAGCTAACTCCAGATATCACTTTAAAAAGTTGATATGAATGACACTATATCAAATTAATTTCCTGTACCCTTTACAATTGTCAGATCTACCTCATCCAGCACTGTAGCTTCTAATACCTCCAGAAACCCTAGCACCAGATCCCTAGGCATGTAACACATCTTTTTTTTCATTCTGTAAAAACTGCTTGCAGCCCCTTAGGGCTGCATCTCAGTGTTCACGACATTGCAGACACAATGAAGGGTAAAAAACAAGCTAACAAACAAAAATATTAAAAAGAATAATTATGTCTCTGGGCCATAAAGCCACCATATTGGCTCAAAGGAAATCTGCATTCAGAAGGCATGGTTCATCCACTTTGCTCAAGAGGGGACAAGCCTGGGGCAGAGTAAACACATACCATATTTTATCATTCAGTCTCCTGTCCACCTAAGAGTTGTGTTAATGTATCCCGTACAACACAGAGGTAAGGTTATCCCTTTTTAATAGATACTGGTGTATGTTGTGCTGTTGATTGTGCTGTAGTTTCTCTTGTAGAAAACTAGAGTGTTGTCTTCATAATGAAGCCAGGGAAAAAAAGTAGTATGTGCTTAATGCAGGCAATGATGGGTCAAGGCTCCTGCTGTTAAAAGAGTGTGACAATTTGACAGGAAGTCATATGCATCAACTTTCACAAGAAAAGACAGATTACTCACTTTTCAGACTCATCTACAGTATAATGACTAGTTGTCAGGAAGCAGCAAGAATGGGGCTCATCCAGAAACAGGGTGAGCCAAGAGTGAACCCAGTGCAAGGAGTGCCTCCAGGGCTGGGCCACAGTCCCACAGGACCTGAGCACAGCTGGCAGAGCCAGGGGCTGGTAACAGGGGCCGTTGACAACCTTGACTCAGTAAGTGGTGCACCAGGGCCAGAGCCTATCTGGGTGCCCAGTCAGAAATAAAAGCAGTCAGGGCCAGAGACAGGGCTATAATATAGATCTAAGGTTCATCCAGGAGGCAGAGCCAGAGACGGGGCTGGAGACTGGCACTCTCACATCATCTCTCGGACAGGGACTGATGGCCCTGGGCTGGGCTGAAATGGGCAGGGTGGAGGCAGTCACCAGGGGAGCTTGGGCAGGGACTGTGAAGGTTACAAGTGTCCTTAGGGCCTGGACAAATAGAGAAGTATTTCAAGATATAGACATATAAGAAGACCAAGCCTCACCAGCTTCTGTCTGGGGATAAAGTTGAAATCTAGATCTCTAATTGCCTTTATGAGTAGTCTCACTGTTAAGTTTTTATGCAAAATCTGTTCTCCTCTAATTCCTCTGTTTTAAAAATAATGAAGCTTATATACTCTCAGAGGAAAATAACAAATTTTATATCCTAAATGAGCTCATGAGCCTAGGCTGTGGCATAGCAACAAATCAGACATGATGTCATAGCCGGGGTTTCCTTTTGCTAGCTTTAAGAAGCTGCTTATCTTCCTACAGGTTTTCTGTTTTCTTCTGTAAAAGTGTTTATGTCTCTCTATTGACTCTATGAGGAGTATAAACACTTTGCATAGTCTGTTTGGGTCATTCTACGGATGCTCAGGCCTTTAGTTGGAAACCTAAAATAAGCAATCCGGATTTTCCTGTACTACAGATGTTATAAATTGTATGGGCTGCTATAAAGTTTACTGAAGACAAACATAAACTCTTGTTTGGAATCCTGTTTCATAATGGATTTTTTGAATGAATAATGATGGACCATTTGAAAGCTCAGATAACGTTCCTCTACTATAATAAAATTAATTGGTTGTATCTAATTGCTGTAGACTAAAAAAATCCTCATTGGCAAGGCAATATTGTAAGGAAACAGTCATAGTCACACCATGACCTCTCATATGTGTTTTGTTGTTATGAGTCATACATTTCTTTACCTTATTATTCCCTTACACTTCTATAGCCTATGTTTTGAAGGATTTTCTATTCCATTTTATTTTAATCTCCCACTTGTGTGCTATGTAAACTACTACCCTTGCTACTGGCAAGAGCACTTTTATGTAATACAGCTGCTGCTTCTGCTATTGTTACAATTTGCTCTGAAACTAAGGTCTGGTTTTGAGTTTGCATCAGGATCATTTACTTTGCTTCCTTCAGTGCTGCAGTTATTCTTAAGTTTGCCAGCTTGTCGTTTGATCATTATGATATAATCGCTATTTGTGGCAGCTCAGTAGATGTACTTGTCATTTACCTCCCTATTTTGTTTCTGTCATGCTATCCATATTTGTTTTTCACAGTACTTGCATTTACTTCTCACAGTTACAGTTGTCAAAGTCTCTTAGGCTTGCTGTTCATCAACTTTCTGGTATTTATTTTATTTATATAATTTTTAAAACCTGTTGCAGCATCTAGAGGATATACTGATTTTAGAGAGGGTCTGACAAAGAAGAGAAGACGAGACAAGAGGAGGGGAGGGGAGGGAAAGGGAGAAGAGGGAAGGAGAGGGAAGGGAAGAGGAAGGAAAGAGAGAGGAGAGGAGAGGAGAGGAGAGGAGAGGAGAGGAGAGGAGAGGAGAGGAGAGGAGAGGAGAGGAGAGGAGAGGAGAGGAGAGGAGAGGAGAGGAGAGGAGAGGAGAGGAGAGGAGAGGAGAGGAGAGGAGAGGATTTTTTTTTTTTTTTGCTATATCTCAGATCCAGACACTTTCTCTTCCCATTCTGCCCCCCACCAGTAATCACTGTCTTTTTTCACTTATAATTGTAAAGGTTCTTTATGTCTGGTGGGCTTGAAGGCTGCTCCAGATTTAAAAAAGAATAAGGGTAGTCAAAGCAATGCTGAAAACACTTTAAACTGAGAATTCCTAAACTATATAGTATTTCACTAGCATTACAGGAAAATTAATTCAGAGGTTAAAATATTATTTATTAAAAGTTGGTAGAGATGCTGAAGGATGCAGAACTGAAAGCAATATATAGACATAAAAAGAACAGAAAGTATAAAATATTAATAGAAAAGGGGGGGGACACGACTCTACAACAAAAAAAAGACAGACCACAAGCTATTAGAAAGTTGCAAATCTTTACAGTACATGTGTTGTTCCAGAAGTGCTTTTCATTCAACTCAAAAGTCATGGATAAACTGTACATGGATATATGACACCTTTCAGAACCTGAAAAGGATAATCAAGTCAATGTATCTGGGGGTGTCTCTCTCTCTGTGGACTATAATAAGAATTACAAAGGCTGACACTACAAGCCTGCTCTAGCTACAAGTCAGCGTCTTTTCCCGAGATTGTTAAAAAAATAAGAATGTTCAATATATTCACCTACTTGAGCCTCACATTGTGTAACCCAAGGATACTTGCTTGTGAAAAGGAAATGCATGGATCTGTGGCTCAGGAGATTACACTTCTTTTCCAGGGTTATACCCTAATCATGGTGCCCACAGCTTTCCCTCCTATCTCTTGAAACTGAGTTACAGAATCTAAGTGCATGCAAATACAAAGACAAAAATACTTTTCATTTGGCCATAAATGGACTAAAAATAATAATAAGTAAAACCAGTCCTGGAGCAGTAAGAAAAAGGATCAGCAATGAAAACTTGCAAAAAGTGAAAAAGTTAGTTTGAAGGGAAATCTGAAGGTCATCTGCTCCCACCACACCAAGTATAACTACTTCCTGGATGTCGTGGTTTAACTAACCCCAGCCAGCAACCAAGCACCGCACAGCCACTCGCTCGCTCCTCCCCAGTGGGGTCAGGGAGAGAATCAGAACAGTAAAAGTGAGAAAATTCATGGGTTGAAGTAAAGACAGTTTTATAAGTAAAGCAGATGCCATGCACTTAAACAAAGCAAAACAAGGAATTCATTCACTGCTTCTCATCGGCAGGTAGGTGTTCAGCCGTCTCCAGGAAAGTAGGGCTCCATCATGTGTAGTGGTTACTTGGGAAGACAAAACGCCATAACTCTGAACATCCCCCCTTCCTTCTTCTTCCCCCCAGCTTTATATGCTGAGCATGATGTCATATAGTATGGAATATCCCTTTGGTCAGTTGGGGTCAGCTGTCCCAGCTGTGTCCCCTTCTGACCTGATGCCCACCCCCAGCCTACTCGCTGGTGGGGTGGGTTGAGAAGCAGAAAAGGCCTTGGCTCTGTGTAAGCACTGCTCAGCGATAACTGAAACATCCCTGTATTATCAAGACTGTTTTCAGCACAAATCCAAAACATAGCACCATACAAGCCACCGTAAAGAAAATTAACTGTACCCCAGACAAAACCAGCACACTTAGGGAGATCTTTTGAGAGCTGTCAAAGTCTGTTTAGGATTTTCAGAACAATGCCTGTATATTAGATATATCTGAGAAGTATATACAACCAGAGACAAATCCTGTCAAACAACAGCTAGCAACATTTTTTACTTCCTCTTCAGAGGACATATTTCAGCAGTGAAATAACTACCCGCATGCTGATTGTTACCCAGTAAATCCTGGTTCTTGGGAACAAGCAGACAAAAGCCCATAGAACTCAACTAACGCACAAGAAGAAGGGCAATTTCTCATAAGCAATGTGAATTTTTCAAATTTCTACTAATGTCCTTATGGATTAGGAAGAATTAGCATATATATTGTGGATAATGGATTACTAAAAGCTTTGTAAGTACCCCCTTTTTTGTTTTCCAGGTACACAAATAGTCCAAAACAAGCTCTGACAATTTATCTTGACTTTGAGTTATAACTTGATCTCATGGCTATTTTCAGTCTCTTCTGAAAGTCAGTCAGCTATACAACAATAAATGTATTATACCTGATTTCAGTAATAATTTCTACAAAGACAGTCTTTATGTGCTACTGTGTCAATGACATACATTTTAGTTATATATAAGTTAAATCATATACTTCACTAAAAATAATGCATTTACTTATTTAATATTCAAAAGTTTAATTTAGTAAAGTTATAGAGAACTGTGTCAAATTTACAGTTAAGGAACAATACCTGTTACTAACAAAATTTATTACCTAAATTGTTTGTAAGATAAATTCTCATAAAAATATGTTTTACAATACGAGATAACAATGATACTATTTTTCCTAAAGTATAAATGTACTCTGAGGAGACCTGTTGTCGGGGTTTTATTTGTTTATTTATCTTGCAAACTAATATAAAGAAATTTCAAAGTAGTCCTATGAATATTACATGTGTACAGTAGAAGTGAAAAAAAAATGTGGCTAGTATATGCATTATTGAAGACTACTTCAGTAACAGCTTGCTCATTGAATATTTTTTTCTCTTCAAATTCACCTAGTTTTCATGTTAATGTCTTTAGAAATGTCAGTTCAGTAATTTTGCTCTTACAAACTTTTAACAAGTAGCCATAAATAATGCATTAGTGGCAATATTGTTTTAATAACTTATTTAGGGCATAATTAATTCACAGCTTTAGGCATATTTAAATAAGGGTCTGCTTTTAAGTTTGTAGCTTTCCACTGATCTAGTCTTAGGCTGGTAAACACAAACTGGGGCAAAAAGGCAAAAAAATCACAAGACAAGGAAGAAAACCACAGTTGCCGTGGTATCATTTTAGAAAGCCTAATCTATAGGAAACATATGCTGCTAAATAAATTACCTGAAATATCTGAGCCCACACAGCAAATCTCTTTCACCCTGTCTTTAATTTGCTATCAAGTTTATAATAGCCATCTCTGGGTTCTTCTTTGCTATTCCCCAATTCCTGCTTTTCATGCAGAGGAATTAATGGGGTTATAATTTCATAATTAAAGCAGATAATTTTAATTTCTCTGATGACTCTTTATTATGATAATCTTGTTAAGATTATGGTGTTCATTTGTTGCTGTGTCTGATCATTTGGCTTTTGTAGAAGCTGTCTGTTCTACTGAGCCACTAAATAATTAAACAAGCAGAACATTCCAACTAGCAAAGTCTTGTTCTTAATGGAAGACCAAAGTCAGAGTTAACTCTGTGTAAACCTATTAAGGGATTCAGACAGAGAACATACCACATATTTACTGTCAGTCATCAAATACAAGATAAAGCTTCATTAACTCAGTATCTAATTTCACATTTAATGAAGAGCTGACCTTCTAGATTGGACAACGGTGTAGGCTTTCCTAGGACAACAAATATAAAATGAAATGCTTCTAAACTAATTAGTTGACTATTAGAAGATCAATAGGAGGCCCAAGAAGGAAGATCCTGGGGAGGAATGCCTGATACATAGTCCTGACTAAAATGCTGCTTCAGTTGCTTTAGTTGTCTTCTGCAGTATAGCATCATGCATGTTTGGAATTGAAATAAATGAATCATTCTCTTTCACTCTGTTGTTTGTTGAGTTTGTGTGCACATGGCTGCCCTCTACACTAAATCTTGTAGTCAAAGATAGTTGAAATAATAAGTCTGGTACATGGTAGTGTGACAGTACATGCCTGTGCACTATACACAGAGAGAGCCTTTGCAAGCATTGAATATATCGTGTCAGTATAACTACTTCTATTTGTTTAAAGGCTTTTTCAAAGTAAACACTTGGGTGTTTTTTATGAAGCTGCTTTTACATTTATGGAGGCATAAACCACAGAAAATTCAAGGCTTCCAGACACATTAGCTATCTCTTCTCTAATGTGGGATGTTTCAGATGGGTCAAATTTTTATTCAAAAAGCATTTGAAACTAAACTAGCCTGTCTTTCTAAAAGCAGAAGCGGGGGGGGGGGGGGTGGGGGGGGTGGGGGGGGAGGAAGGGGGCACGGGGACAGGAGGAAGAGACATAGATCAAGAAAATTCAGTGCAATAGTAAGCATTTTGGCCTTGGAAAGCTGGACAAAGTCAGGATAGATATTTTCAAGTCTGGTAAGAAAGAAAAATTACAAAAATTCTGAGATGGCATTTATGCATTTATAGGAACATTGTTATAATAAATGAAAGTATCTCTTGAGGTTGTACATATTCATCAAGATTTTAAATAAAATCTTACTTACATGACATTTTTAATAAGTTCATAATAGAAGGGAAGATATTGTTACCTAGAATTAAACAAGGTAAACATTTTTAGGACAAATGTAGGATTTGATAATATGATAAATGTAAAAATTTTGAATAAACATTACAGTTACTATTGTAATTTCAATACATCAAGAACCACAAAGTTGCTTAGTGAAAAGTCTATCCTCTGGTCATATATTAACTGGATGTATTTTTCACTTTTTGCCAACTTGCACTTGGAGCTACATTCCAAGGGAATTACTCTAATGACTTTATAAAGAAAAAATATTCAGATAACCAACATTTTTGTAAATATTATATACAATTCCCTGAAAATACTTTTGTGTGGACATAAAATGGCTGAAATTCAATCAAGAAACATACCACAAAAAAACTTAGCTGGAGATCTTGCCTTTTATCTAGTGCATGTCTTACATGTTATGATAATAGAAGTCCTGATAAATTTGTTTGTTTCTTACGGAGTTGTATTTTAAGATCCTCAGCATTTCTCATGCTCCTAACAAGGTTATCAAGTGGCAGTGTTTACTGCTATCTTGAGGACACTATCTCTTTTCCTGTGTAAATCTAGCTTATATTTGGATCTGATATTCCTTAGCCATAAAATAAATCTGCCAGTGATTCCACAAATTATGAACCTGACAATGGAAAGAGTAATTCTTATATTGGTTTTCACTATATGAAAAGTTGCATTAACATTGTGACTACTCTGCATGTAAGGAGGAGCTGGGAGGAGCAATCTCCAGTCTATGAAATAACTGATACCAGGATCATAGTTAATGAAGACTGACTGAATACATTTCTACTGAGTGATGATAATTCACCATGTTGACTTTTGGCCCATTATAAATAAGGTTTGCCCATGGGGTTCCTTAATTAAAATAGAAAATACCTTCTCAAAACCAAAAGATATCTATCTCCCATATTATATGCATTACAACCAAATTGGCACAGGCAGGTCTTACAACTGTTTATCTGAACTGAGAAAAGAAACCTATAAAAAAAGCCAGAAAACAAACTGCATCTACCAATGTTGCATCCCTGAGTTATATGAGGAAAGAAACTAATTGATAAATGAAGACAGAAAATGCTCCTTTCTTAATTGTGGAACTTTCATTCTTGGAGGCTGTTTAGAGGTCTCAGGGTGCACATAGTGTCTCTTATCCCAGTATGGCTTCCTCAAATGCTTCTGTAAGTATAAATCGAAGTCCTACAGAACCCCAATGGACATGAATTCTATGTGGAGAGAAACAGCCACAAAGGAATGGAACAAAAAATACATAAAGAATCATAGAATGCTTTGGGTTGGAAGGGACCTTTAGAGGTCATCTAGTCCAATTCCCCTGCAGTGAGCAAGGACAGATTTAACTAGATCAGACTGCTCAGAGCCCCATCCAACCTGACCTTGAATGTTGCCAGGGATGGGGCCTCCACTACCTCTCTGGGCAACCCCTTCCAGTGCCTGACCACCTTCATTGTAAAAAATTTCTTCTTTATATCCAGTCTAAATCTACCCTCTTTTAGTCCTGTCACAACAGACCTTGTTAAAAAGATTCTCCCCATCTTTCCTGTAGGCCCCCCTTTAAGTACTGAAAAGCTGCAGTAAGGTCTCCTCACAGCCTTCTCCTCTCCAGGCAGAACAACCCCAGCTCTCTCAGCCTGTCCTTGTAGGAGAGGTGCTCCAGCCCTCGGATCATTTTGGTGGTCCTCCTCTGGACCTGCTCCAACAAGTCCATGTCCTTCTTGTGCTGAGGGCCCCAGAGCTGGATGCAGTACTCCAGGTGGGGTCTCACCAGAGCAGAGTAGAGGGGCAGAATCACCTCCCTCGACCTGCTGGCCACACTGCTTTTGATGCAGCCCAGGATATGGCTGGCTTTCGGGGCTGCAAGCGTACATTGTTAACTCATGTCCAGCTTTTCATCTACCAGTACCCCCAAGTCCTTCTCAGCAGGGCTGCTCTCAATCTCTTCATCCCCCAACCTGTATTGATACTGGGGGTTGCCCCGTCCCAGGTGCAGGACCTTGCACTTGGCCTTGTTGAACCTCATGAGGTTCACACTGGCCCACCTCTCCAGCTTGTCCAAGTCCCTTTGGATGACATCTCGTCCTTCTGGCTTGTCAACCACACCACTCAGCTTGGTGTCGTCGGCAAATTTGCTGAGGGTGCACTCGATCCCACTGTCTATGTCACTGATGAAGATACTAAACAACACTGGTCCCAGTACAGACCCCTGAGGGACACCACTTGTCACCATTCTCCATGTGGACATCGAGCCATTGAACACGACCCTCTGGATGCAACCATCCAACCAGTTCCTTATCCACCAAACAGTCCACCCATCAAATCTGTATCTCCCCAATTTAGAGAGAAGGATGTTGTGGGGGACCGTGTTGAAGGCTTTACAGAAGTCCAGATAGATGACATCCATTGCTTTTCCCTTGTCCACTCATGCAGTCACTCCTTCATAGAAAGCCACTAGGTTGGTCAGGCAGGACTTGCCCTTGCTGAAGCCGTGCTGGCTGTCTCGAATCACCTCCCTGTCCTCCATGTGCTTGAGCATAGCTTCTAGGAGGATCTGCTCCATGATCTTCCAGGCATAGAGGTGAGGCTGACAGGTCGATAGTTCCCAGGGTCCTCCTTTCTTCCCTTTTTAAAAATGGGCACAATGTTCCCCTTCTTCCAGTCAGCAGGGACTTCACTTGACTGCCATGACTTTTCAAATATCATGGAGAGTGTCTTGGCAACTACATCAGCCAATTCCCTCAGGACTCTGGGATGCATCTCATCGGGTCCCATAGACTTGTGTATGTTCAAGTTCCTCAGCTGGTCTTGAACGTGATGTTCCTTTACAGTGGGAGGGGCTTTACCCCCTTGGTCTCCATCTTTTTGTCCATCGATTTGGGAGGGGTGAGGAGAGATGCTGCCAGTGAAGAGTGGATTTTATTAATCAGATTATTTTTGTCTACACTAAATGATGTTTGTGTAAAATATTAGCATATTTCTGACAACTTTTATCCTTATTTGATAGGGTAAGTATCAAATGACACATCTAATCACAATATCTGCCTATCAGGTAATAAATGCTTTGCTGTCAGAGGCAGATTATGATACCCTTATTCTCGGGATTTAGAATTGAATCTGGGAGGAATTCTCAAGGTGCAAAGGCTATTCAGCATGTATAAGTGAAACAAACTATGGCTTGTGGATGATACACTCTCTTGTACATGAATTAGCATGAAGGATAATTCATGGAAAACAGACTCAATTTTTTAGATTAGTTATTTAAAGTCATACAGATGAATAACCATTAAACCCTACTTAGCACATAACTGCAGGAAATCCTGTGCCTGAAGGAACAAAGTATCAGAATTATCATTATGTTACTTGTATCCTTAAAAGGTCCCCAGACTGCTACTTCTCAGAGGTCTACCCATTTCTTTGGGTAACTGTGTTCATGATTCTGAAAAAATAAATTAGCATGTTGTTTTTGCACAGACAGACAATGAGGAAATTACTTTGAACATAAGCTAATGGGTTTAGGTCTGCATTATATGTAAAAACAAGTATAAGATGTAAGTACCAGGGCAATAACTAGACAGAAAACAGAAAGCCAACCAGGTTAACAAGGGAGTTCACTGCAACTTGGACTCTCTGTGATCCCTGCTGCAAGCCTCCCTCCCACCCAGAGCTTTTGTGGCTGTTTGGCTAGATCCAGGACCCACCTCAGACATGGCACAGCTGCATAACCTTAGCTCAGAGTACTGTGACAACTGTCTGAACAACTGAAAAGTCTCTTGACAGATAAGAAATGTAAAAATTACAAACTGGGGGAGACATGATTGTTATGTTACAAGAAAGTATTGGGCCAGATCTGACAGACCAAAAGAGATGAGGGTGCTGCAGTCCCATGCTCCCAGGTCCAACCAGTTATGAGGCTGAACACACATATTCCTGGTAAACACATGTACACAGAGCACACATATATACCACGTACATATGTATATCCAGGGCCAGCCACACAGATCACAGCCATGCACAGAGTACACACATGAACACAGACAGCAGCAACAGCCTCATCCTATTCACCTCTGGCTGAGCAGGATAAAGGTCCATTACTGGGAAATACTGTGGTGGCACATCCCCCCCACCCCACCCCCCCCACCCCACCCCCCCCGCGCCTTCCTCTTTCTCTTCAATGGCTTTACCATCTCAGGAATTCCAGGCCACCATTTTTGTGTAGCAAGTTAGTCTGTTAAGTGCCCCTTAATTGTACTAGAAACTCCTACATGGCTGAAGCATAGAGGGGCCCTGTCCTTATCAAAATCTTCATATTATGGCTAACAAGGGGAGCAAGAACAAACAGCTACCCCTGACAGCCTTGAAACAGAGCAGTATCATCGTTACAGGAATTCCAGCAGCTACCGATCCAAACAGTGGCTTGGATGGAAATTTAGTGGTGATTAAAGTCAATCATCTCACAATCCTGTAAACAGCACTCCTAAGTGAGGCCCTTTGAGCTCTCCTGGACTGCCGCAGGCTGCACCAACATCTCCCTCTGAGCGAGACGCCCCTCAGAGTTAGCAAACTCTGAAAGTTTGCTACAACCAGAAATCCATTGCTGAAGACTGACAGTGGAGCCTGGGCTGAAACCCTGCACTCCTCGAGGCTCAACCCTCGCCCGTTGAGAAATGCCAAGACATTAGACATGAGTATTTCACTGAACTCAAGGGGAATTTTTAACAGCTATACTATTATATGTATCTATTCATGTTTGTGTGTATGCATGTGTGAATCATTTTAAGTAGTCTGTAGATGTATGATTTAATTTCAAAGGGAGTCTTATACTGCTGCACTATGCTTATTCCTATAACCCGTTGACCAAGTGTGAGACTAAGATTGGACCCAGCTGCACCTAGACTCCTCTCTGAGAAGGAGTTTAGAAAGCAAGGGGGTCTATTCTGAACCTTGTGACTCAGCAGGAGGGCTCTCCTTATCCTCTACATACGCGATCCCTCTGTGAATCATTCCAACTTGGTGTAATTTAATTTCCTGTATACACTTCCATGCAGTAATAGAATGAACCTTGCCATCTTTGAATCTGTAACTAAGTCACTGTTTTTAATCAATTTTGTCAAATCACTTTGTTAATCATTGATGATTGAGTGCTATTGAAAATATTACAATCAAATTCTGTGATTTGCTACAAGTAAATTCTAAGCTGCTGCTAAATCAAACTCTGTAAAGACATTCATTCATAATAAATTGACATCATTAGCAAGATTCACAAACCTGCATTCGTGACAAATATTTGTGTATGTGTGTGTATATATGTGTGTGTGTATGTAAGTACAGTGTGGATCCCTCCAGCAGCTGGGCTCAGACACTCATTCTGTCCAGTACCTGCCCTTGAATCCCAGTATCACCTGTTTCTGACACCTCAGTATAGGGGTGCTGGAGTCACAGCCCCAAACCTGTTGCTGGTACAGCCTCACTCACGCATGCATGCACACACATATATTAATAGCTGGCTGAGATTCCTCTGGTCCCCCAGTAGTCAACAAGCTGTCACCCTTAGAGGCACACACACACACACACACAAGGGTCTTGCCCCTTGAGACCCCTTGCCCCTACAGTCCCTTTGGCAGCTTTGGTCTTCCCAATAGCCAGCTCCTTGCATGGTCTTTCCCTTAGAGTCACACACACTTTCCTGGCTCCCAGGTCTCTTCACCTACTCACTGGCTAGTCCTGCTTGATCTTCGGTAGCAATCGCACACTGCCTCACACCTGCACTCACTTGAATGTGCTTTGCTTCCCAAACTGGGCATTACTATTCTACAATTCAGTGTGGGATGGGAACATTTTTCCAAGAATGTTGTTTTTCCTGCACACATTTCTTTTTTCCACATCTGTACCTCCATTCCTAAAAGCATTCCTTGACTTATTGTTAGAAATACTAAGAGGCCTTTACTTTGCAAAGTAAGATTACTTTGTGATTGTCTTAGTTTGGCTTGCCAAAGTATCTAACGACAATAGTTTCCGGGCATTTTTTTCGTTCTGCTATTTCTGTTTTTATTTCTGTCTTTCTGTCTAATATTTATTCCCAACAGAAAATTAATAAAACCATAACAACATTATTTAGAATAGTATTACCCCCTTTTCCATTTACAGAATCACAATATCACAGCATGGATAAAGCTGGAGGGGATCTCTGGAGATCATATAGTCCAACCCTCCTGCTCAAAGAAGGGTCAGTTGGAATAGGTGATTCAGGGCTGTGGCCAGTCAGGTTTTCAACATGTACAAGAATGTAGGCTCTACAACCTCTTTGGGCATGCTGTTCAAGTGTTCAATCACCCTCACAGTAGGAAATTCTCGTACTTTGATTTGTGCCCATAGTTACTTGTCCTTTCACTGCATACCATTCAGGAGAATCTGGGTCTGTCTTCTTTACATGCAGTATTTTTACACATTGGTAAAATCCCCCTGAGCCTTTTCTTCTGAAGAGATGAGGCTGAACACTCCCAAAGCTCTCTTTTGGCCGCCTTTGCCACAAAGCCACATTACCCTTTTTTTATCAACTTATTGTCCACCAGAACTTGCAAGTCCCTCTCTGCAAAACATTTTTCCAGCTGGTTTGCCCCTAGCCTGTCCTGGTGTTTGGATTTATTCCTCCCCAGATGCCAGACTTTGAATTTTCCTTGGTTGAACTTCATAAGATTCCTCTCTCCCCTTTTCTCCAGATTGTTAAGGTGAATCTAAATGGCAGCACACCCATCTTGTTTATAAACCACTTCTCCCAGTTTCCCATCATCTGCAAACTTACTGAAGGTGCAATTGGTCCCACCATCCAGGTCATTAATGACCGTGTTAAAAAGTATTAGCCTCAGTTAGTCCTGGAGTACATTGCCAGTAACTGGTTTCTGGCTGGACTTGTACCACTGACCAAAACACTTTAAGCCTAGTGGATGAACCAATTTTGAGTCCATCTCAGTGTCCACTTAACAAATCCATACTTCCTTAGTTTGCCTGTGAGGATGTTATGGGAGACAATGTCAAAAGCCTTATTAAAGTGGAGATAAACAACATCCACTGTTCTCCCCTTATCCTTAACCTTATCTTTATGTACGAGCAAATCACATCACTGCTGAAGGCTACCAGGTCAGTCAGGTATTATTTCCCCTTCATAAATCCATTGTGTCTTCTCCAGATCACCTTCTTATGTTTGGAAATGGTTTCCAGGAGGATTTGCTCTTCCACCTTTCACAGGATCAGAGGTGAGGTTGATACAGCTGTTGTTCCCTAGATACTCCTTCTTGCCCTTCTTGAGGACAGAAGGGTCATTTGCTTTCTTCCAGGACTCAGATACCTTTCCTGATCACCATGAATTTCCAAATATTTTTGAGAGACGTCCCACAATAACATCACTTAGCTCCCTCAGCACTCATGAATCCATGCCATTAGTGTCCATGGACTTGTTTATATCCAGTTTAAATATTCCCTAACCTGGTCCTTCTCTGTCAAATGTAAGTCTTTCTTACTCCAGACTTCCCCACAGCCCTGAGATTCCTGAAGGCTGGTCTTACCGGTAAATACTAAGACTTATCAGTAAAGTCTTAGCAATAAAGTCACTGAGTGCCTCATCCATTTCCACTACCTTTGTCACCAAGTTCCCTGTCTCATTCAACAGTGGGCCGACATTTTCCCTAGTCTTTCTTTATCTGCCAATGTACTTGTAGAAGCTTTACTTGTTGCCATTCGTGTCTCTCACCAAATTCAAATCTAGGCGGATATGATGAGATCATCAAGTCCAAATGCAGTTCTAACACTACCAAGTCCACCACTAAACCATGTCCCTAAGATCCACATCTACACATCTTTTAAATATCTCCAGGGATGGGAACTCAACCACCTCTCTGGGCAGCCTGTTCCAATGCTTGACAAACTTTTCAGTGAAGAAGTTTTTCCTAATATCTAATCTAAACCTCCCCTGATGTAAATTGAGGCCATTTACTCTCGTCCTATCATTCATTACTTGGGAAAAGAGACTGACACCCACCTTGCTACCTCATTTCAGGTAGTTGTACAGAGTGATGAGGTCTCCCCTCAGCCTCCTTTTCTCCAGACTAAACAACCCCAGTTCCCTCAGCAGCTCCTCATAAGACCTGTGCTCCAGACCCTTCACCAGCTTCGTTGCCCTTCTCTGAACACGCTCCAGCACCTCAATGTATTTCTTGTAGTGAGGGGCACAAAACTGAACACAATACTCGAGGTGTGGCCTCACCAGTGCCAAGTACAGGGGGAAAATCCCTTCCTTAGTCTTGCTGGCCACACTATGCCTCATACAAGCCAGGATGCTGTTGGCCTTCTTGGCCACCTGGGCACACTGCTGGCTCATATTCAGCTGGCTGTCAACCAACACCCCCAGAAACATCCTTTTCTGCCATGCAACTTTCCAGCCACTCTTCCCCAAGCCTGTAGCATTGCATGGGATTGTTGTGACCCAAGTACAGGACCTGGCACTTGGCCTTGTTGAACCTCATACAGTTAACCTTGGCCCATCAGTCCAGCCTGTCCAGATGCCTCTGCAGGGCCTTCCTACCCTCAGGCAGATCAACATTCCGACCCAACTTGGTGTTGCCTGCAAAGTTACTGAGGGTGTACTTGATCCCCTTATCCAGATAATTGATAAAGATATTAAACAGAATTGGCCGCAATACTGAGCTCTTGGGTAGACCACTTGTGACTGGCCACCAACCTGATTTAATTCCATTCCCCACAACTCTTTGGGCCCAGCCATCCAGCCAGTTTTTTACCCACTGTTTGGACAGTGTTTCTATACTCCTCATGGGCCACCTTTTCCTGCTTCTATGGTTTGGGTGTTTCCTTTTTTTGTTCGTGTTTTGTCAGGAGTCCCTTGTTCATTCACATAAGTGTCCTATGTCCTCTGCTTGATTTTATCCTTATCAGAATGGAGCATTCATGAGCTTGGAGGAAGTGATCCTTGAATATCAATGAATTCACCTGGACTCGTCTTTTCTCCAGGGCCATATCCCATTGGACTCTCTTACAAGACAATTCCTGAAGAAAATAAAGTGTGTCCTCCTAAAGTTTAATGATGATTTAATCCCATTTTTTTTCTTTTTCCCATCTTCTCATGAGCTCCACCTTCCCATCATTGCAGGAGTCAAGGCTGCCCCAGCCTTTACATGGTCAACTAATATTTCCTTGTTTGTAAATTTGAGGTCCAGCAGCATGTCTCCCCTCATCAGCTCCTCAACAGCACCTGTGACAAGAAGCTGTTTTCAATATACTCCTGAATTGCTTTTGTCTTTCTGTGTTGTCCCTCCAGAAGAATTAAGGCTGGTTAAAGACACATGTGAGGCTTGTAATCATGAAATATCTTCTAGTTGTCCAGAGAAGGCCTCATCTACTTCTTCCTGATTAAGCAGTCTACAGCAGATACCTGCAATATCACCCCTGCTTCTCTGCTTGCCAAACATGACTCATAAGGTCTCAGCTGGCCCATCACCCATCCCTAGGCAAAGCTCCATGGATTCCTGCTGCTCTTTCACCTAAAGGACAATTCCCTCTCCTCAACTACCCAGCCTGACCTTCCTGAAAAGCCTGTCTCTGTCCATTGCAGTGCTCCAGTCATGTCAGATGCCCCACTATGTCTTCATGATCTCAGTGATGTTGTAGCTGTATAACTGCACACAGACTTCCAGTTTCTCCTTGTTAGTTCCCCAGGCTGTGTGTGTTAGTGTACAGGAACTTCACAGAGATAGCTGGTGGTGTTGGTTTCCCAAGTGTGAGAGCTTTCTCCCAAATTCTCTCCTGTAGGCATTTCCTTATTTGTGTGCATGCATTTGAACTGGGCCACTTTCAGCCCTAGTTTTGTTGATTATGAGGTCCCTCCTGTTCATGCCACCTTTCACTCTTTGCTTGCCATCCAGATCTACCATGTCATTTCTTGACTGTTGGTCATCCTTTCCCTGCCTTGTCATTCGTAGTTAAAGTTCTTCTTACCAGGTTGGCCAGCTTGTTGGCAAAGGTGCTTTTCCCCGATTTGATCAGGTGGATCCTGTGTCTTTCAAGCACCTCGAATATTGCGTCCAGTTTTGGGCCCCTCAATACAAGAAGGATATTGAGGTGCTGGAGCGTGTCCAGAGAAGGGCAACAAGGCTGGTGAAGGGTCTGGAGCACAGGCCTTCTGAGGAGCGGCTGAGGGAACTGGGGTTGTTTAGCCTGGAGAAGAGGAGGCTGAGGGGAGACCTTATTGCTCTCTACAACTACCTGAAAAGAGGTTGTAGTGAGGTGGGTGTTGGTCTTTTCTCCCAAGTAGCTAGCGATAGGATGAGATGAAATGGCCTCAAGCTGCACCAGGGGAGGTTTAGGTTGGAAATTAGGAAAAATTTCTTCATGGAAAGGGTAGTCAAGCATTGGAACAGGCTGCCCAGAAAGGTGGTGGAGTCACCATCCCTGGAAGCGTTCAAAAAATGGGTAGACGTGGGACTTTGTGACATGGTTTAGTGGGCATGGTGGTGTTGGATTGATGGTTGGACTGATGATCTTAGAGGTCTTTTCCAACCTTAATGATTCCTAGTTTTTATTTTCATTAAAAAATAATGCAGCCACCAAAGCAAGAAACATGAAATTATTACTCTACTGTTAATTAGTTTAATGGTGGACTTGGTCATGTTAGGTTAATGGTTGGACTAGATGATCTTAAAGGCCTTTTCCAACCTAAACGATTCTATGATTCTATCAAAGAGGGTCCCATAGTTATAATAACCAAAACCTTGCTGTTGACATCTTCTGCACAAGAAATTATTGATCCATAGAATCTTGTCTCTCATTCTGAAGCTCTTCCCACCTCATTGGCAGGACTGAGGAGAAAAACATTTGGGCTTCCATGCCCAGGTGGCTCAGTGGCCCTCTTCTGCAGTCAGGGCACTGACCCTATTCTGTAGTTGTGGCTCTGCAGGTAGAACAGGAGCCATCCTCCTGGTGCCAGAACTCGTGAGCTTCCAGTCTTCACTGTCATAGCAGTTTCAATTTCCGTTCCCAAGTCTCAGACTCTGCATACCCCTCCCTCAATAGAGCTGGAGTTCAGGCTTTTGAAGGTGCAGGGTCTTAGAGAAGATCCTGTCAATTTCTTTATCATCCCTGATGCTGCATAGTCTGCTGTCCTCCTCCCACAGCTCCTTTACTTGGCAACGAAGACCATGAACATTCATATCCTGCAGGAAGGAACACATTGACCCTAATTCTGAGTTCAGCAAGAAGCCTCAGGAGTCCTTGCAGCCCCAGTGTCCTCAGGAGCTCCAGCTGGGTCAAGACCGCTGGTGTTACAGGGACAGTTGCTGCAGTGGCTGCCAGGACTGTGACCTGTGCTGCATCACAACCAGGAAGCCTAAGCTCTTGTGAACTGAGTTGTTGGCTCTCTCCTGTGTGCCCTTCTATGCAAAGTGGTGCACAAACACTGTGCAGTGTAAACTGCTGTTTGGCTTTTATCCAGATGACCTCCAGAGGTCCTTTAGCAAACTAAATAATTATTTGGTGCTATGATTCTTTATCTGCAAACACAATTATATCCACCAAAATGGCCCTGCTCTACATGAAATGTCTTTTTTTCCTAGTCGTCTCAATTTAACTGTTTGCAGACTCAGGATTTGTAGATTGCTTTGTAGACTCATATCTCTCTCACACACACACGCGCACACACACACAAAAAAAACCAACCCCAAAAAACCCCACCCTAACAAAATCAGATGCTTTTAGGCTGGTTTTTACCTATATTCCTGGGGGGAAGGGGAGGAAAGAAAAGAAAGGTCTTCTGAGTTAATAGCAGGAGGATATGACTATACCATGCCAAACAACTGTAAATGAGTAATTGGATAATGGATATTGGAAAGAATGAATGGTCAAAATATTTTGAAAATTTATTTTTGCATGGGAAGAGTGTATTGAAGAGAGTACAAAAGTCCTGAGGCATTTTAAGATTCATTGATTTGATGGAGTATGGTTTATAGAAAGAATACATTTCAGAAAGGTATATTCTTCAAGGAAGAGAGGGAAAAATATTTTTGAAGATGTTGAGAAGAGGCAAGTTTTTAGGCATCTTAGTTAGTGAGATTAAACTTGCCATGGAACTTAGGACATCTGACTAAACCTAAGTAAAACACATAATTAAAATCTGGTCATTTTTATGAGGTTTATTTAGACTTTTTTTTCCTGAACCAGCAGGATTTATTTTGTTAATTTTCTAAAAGTAGGGTTTATTTAATCTATCCACATGACAAATAAAATCTTACCACTTACTAAATTGAGAAGCTAATAGACACAAATGAAAGTTTGAAGTCAGTTCCGTAATAAAGAAAATTCACCTTGGGGAAAAAAAAGATATCATATATCTTGAATGACTAAAAGAGAATTAGAGTAAATGCTAAGATGGAATTAGAACCTCTTGTCTCCTTCCTGGATGAGTATACCTTTTTGAATCTCACTCTGTAGGAGAAGTATTACATGTAGTCAGTCATATGTTATCAATATACAGAAAGCATACACCTTTTCTGCAGCTAAGCCACAATGCTTCTGCTTTGCAAATTGTTTTGTTTGTGGAAAATATGTATGAAGTTAATTTAAACAAAAGTTATTGGCATCTTTTAGTGTTAATAGATTTGATGATACATAGACATTTTACACATGCAATCGTCTTAGATCTGACCCACATCCTTATTAAAATCAATGGTACCTTTTATTATTTTAGCAGATTAAAAGGGAAGACAAAGCTGTAAGCAGAGAGTACTACAGAGAAATACATTGTCTGCGGTTGGTAAGGAAAACAGAGAATAAAAAAAAACTACAGAAGGATCCCAGAGTTTGAATAACAGACTCATTGGAATTTTAGACCTTGATTTTATCAAAGACTTTTTAATCAATGACAATGTAGTCCAATCATGGGGCCCTTCTTAAGGGATCAAGACTGCATGGTACTAGCTATGGGACACTTAAAGGGTTATTCATTCTTGAATATGGAACAGTGGATTTTGAAGGTGAGCTTTCCTTTAGAATACAAGATGATTCTGCACATTATGGGTATTTTCCCTTTTATTTTATTGCTCTCATCCCCAGATCAATAATGTTCCCAAATGTAATTTGATTCTTTTCCTGCTTATGAGTAGAGAATTTTTTTGCTTGGGTTTCAGTAGATAATTTTTCATATATGACTAACCTACTCAAGGAAAAAGAATTATTGGTCAAATAACAACAACAAGAAAAACTGGATAAAGCAGGACCAGCTTAGGTCAAGGTGTTTTTCAAGCAGTAGAGATTCCACAGCCTCTTGTGGCAACCTGTTCTATCATTTGACTTCTCTAAACAAGTTTTCCTTATATCTGATTAGAAATTTCCAGTCTTTCAGCTTGTATCCACTGCACCTTACCACATCTGTGTGCCTTTCCAGGAAGATCTGTCACCATCTTCTTTATCAGGTAACTGAAGACAGCAATAAGATCCTCATTTAGGTTTCTCTTCTCAAGGCTAAAGCCACCCAGCTCTTGCAGCAACTCCTTGTATACCACATTTTCTAGCCTCCTGACCAACTGACTTCAGTTTAGAAATATTTGACTTGTGCTAGAGGGCCCCAAAATAAACACAGCACTCCAGCTGCAACTTCACAACTGCTGAATAGAGGCAAAGGCTCATTCCCCTGAACCTGCTGTGTCCACAATCTCGCTAATACAGCCGAGGATACAGCTGGCCTTTTTCACTCTCTGGGCAGCTCCTGGCTCATGTTTTTATTCAGCTCCCAGGTCCTTTTCTGAAAAGCTGCTTTCTTGCCAGTTGATTCCAGCATGTACTGATACATTAGGTTATTCCTCTCCAGGTACAGGACTTTACAATTTCCTTTGCTAAACTTTACATTCCTGTCAGCCCATTTCTCCAATTTGTTGAGGTCTCTCTGAATAGCAATCCTACCCTCCGGTGTATCAACCACTCCCCCAATTTGGTATCATCGAAGAACTCGGTGTCAGTGCACTCTAGTCCATTGCCCTTGTCACTAATAAAGACACTAAACATTACCCACACCTGTATCAACCCTTTAGGACACAACTATTAACAGACTTCATTTAGATTTTGTGCTGACAGTTTTCCACCTGCAGTGGAGTCCACTTATTCAGACCGTATCTCACCAATTTGGCTATAAGGATACTATGGCATATTACGTCAAAGGCCTTGTTAAAGTCAAGATAAAAGACTTCTACTGCTCTTCCCTCATCCATTGAGCATCCATGTTGTTGCAGAAGGCAATCAGGTTGGTCAGTCACTATCTGCCCCTAATAAGTCTGTGCAGACTGTTCCCAATCACCTTCTTATCCTTCATGTGTTTGGACATGTCTTCCAAGAGGATTTGCTCCATTAGCTTCCTAGGGATTGAGATTAGGCTGACTGGCCCGTAGATCTCCAGATTCTCTTTCTTTCCCTTCTCTCTTTCCAAGACCACCTATTGTCAAAAGAGAATAATTAAATTGTTGTTCATTTGTTTAGGATTCTAAATGTATAAGCTACTTTCAAGTTATGAATATGAATTTCAAGACATCAGGCTGAGGAATAAAAAACTGACCCAATGGCATACTTCTCATTGATTGATATTGGCATTTTTGTAGTACAGTACTGGAAATTGTGAATATCATTAGTAGCCTAGCAACTTTGCCCATTTGCTACCTACGAAACAAAGATGCTTGTCTTTTGAATTCGACTCCAGGAAGCAGCTGATTGAATTTGAACTTTTATAAATCTGAGAACTTAAAAATAAGTGCCTTTTGGCTCTGTAGCTCACTCTTCATTAAAACTTCATCTGGTGCTTATTCTGCAAAATATTTTCAGCTTGCGGTGTGGATTACTTCTTTGTGTTTGTTTTTGAACAAAAAATTACTTGAACCTGTCGTGGTTTAGCCCCAGCCAGCAACTAAGCACCACGCAGCCGCTCGCTCACTCCCCCTACCCCGATGGGATGGGGGAGAGAATCGGAGGAGTAAGAGTGAGAAACACTCCTGGGGTGACATAAGAACAGTTTAATAATTGAAATAAAGTAAAATAGTAATGCTAATAGTAACAGTATAATAATGTTAATAATAATAATGATACACGAAGCAAGTGATGCACAATGCAATTGCTCACCACCCGCCGACCGATACCCAGACAGTTCCCGAGCAGCGATCGCTGCTCCCCAGCCACCCCCCCCCAGTTTCTATACTGAGCAAGATGTCATATGGTATGGAATAGCCCTTTGGGCAGTTTGGATCAACTCTTCTGGCTGTGCCCCCTCCCAGTTTCTTGTGCGCCTGGCAGAGCATGGGAAGCTGAAAAAGTCCTTGACTAGCATAAGCAGTACTCAGCAACAACTAAAAACATCAGCATGTTATCAACATTCTTCTCCTACTAAATCCAAAACACAGCACTATGCCTGCTACAAGGAAGAAAATTACCTCTATCCCAGCCGAAACCAGGACAAACCCAAAACTTGCTTCCCCTGGTTCCACCCAGGTCTCTTTAGATTTGTTTTCTTCCTTGTCCTTCCTTGTCCTTTTTTTTTTTTTTTTTGGTAGGACAGTTACTTATAACTAGTAATTGTTTTGATCCATGTCTTTTGTTATTTGAATTCAAAGATTACAGGAATGCAGATAGATAAATAAATTAATAAATTAAATTGTTTCATGAGTTACTTATGTAAACATACATAAAATGCATTTGACGCAGTAAATTCAGATGCAACATGGATGTGAAGATCAATGAAGAAAAAATAATGTGCAGAGTGTCTTAGCAACCTGCAGAAATTTTTACAAGCTGATTCTGGAGGAAGAAATTAGAAGCTATCATTGTCATACCTCTCCCAGCAAAAGACAGGATGCTGACCAGTCATTGTAGTCAGCCCCCTCTCCTCCTTCCCCCCCACAGAAACCACTGTTTTTAAGACCTTCTATGAAGTGAAAGCATGGACTAAAAAAAAGTGTTTTTAAGTGAGCTAGGGTTTTTACCATACATACAAATTATTTGAACTGTGGGTGCTAGCATCATTGCAACTGGACTGGGATTCAAACATTTTGGAATTATCTACAGAAGGGTGTTTAGATATCTGTAAGTTTTTATTAATATGTTGTCAGTTTCCAGTATTGTCATTTATTTACCTTATGGCTGATATTGATCCCGAATGTATAGTTCGTTGACTGCTGATGATTTGCATTAATAAATTTTGTTAATAAGTCCATAAATTACTAATCCATAGTTGTTTTAAACTGTGTTGCTTGATATATATAAAGATAATTGAAAATCCCCTAAGTATTTCTTTGTTTTTCTGTAACTTTGATTTTAGTTTCTCAATGAATTAAATATCTGCTTAGACTCAGCCACTCCATTGACCTTTTCTTACCCCACATCAATAGATCATTGGACAATTCTGTATCTCACATAACAGGTTTCCCACAGATAAGGAAATAAGGACGTCTGGTGATCCACTGATCTGGTCTAATACTGGTAGTGATAATTTGATGGTAAAGCCTTTCACCTTTCTCCAGAACTGTTAGTACTTTTTCAGCCTCTTATAGTCTGGAGCGTAAGTGACCTGCTTTCCTTGGTTACTGATTTATATAGCTCTGCCCAAGATACAGCTGTGGAAGGTAGTTCTCTTAATGGGGCCTTTCTCTTGCTACTTAATTTCTAACCACCACCATCACAACAACAAAAAAGGAGTTTTAAACAAAGTTCTATTTAGGTACTGCTGAAGATATACATATGAAGAAAGCACTCTAAGGGACTTCAGTTTAAAATAATGTAGTTTTGATTTAATGGGCATAATATTAATTTTATTTATTTTTTGTATCATTTCATCAAAATAGTAGTTCCTCAAAAATGTTTTAATAAATTCATAGATATATTCTGCATGTACTTTCTATTTGATGTGTAATGAAATGTAGGCCATATGCATAGTATTTTAAGGCAACACTGTTGGAAAAAATAGGGTAGTTAGAGAATGTTTACAGTTAAGCATAAGTATTATAACAACACTTAGCTGTGAACTTAACGGTAAAGTGACTTTCACAGCCTGAGGTTTTGGTTGAGAACTCAATGTTTTGTTTACTACATGAGCTAACTAATCAACGAAAACAATTTTGCTGCACACACTACAAGACACCTCTGGTTCTGCTTGCTGAGAAAGAATTTGTCTTTGTGGGAGTATCACACTTATAAACAGTGTGATAGCTGCAGTTGGTAGCCTACTAGTTTTCCACAAATTCAAAACAGTGTGGCTGAAGACCTTTGCAAATATTTTTTTGTGCTGTAGTTAATGAACCACAGAAAGGTATTGTTGGAGGCCAGGAAGTTGGATATTTGGTATGTTTTAACATTTTTAAATGTGTAAAGGCAAAAATTAAATTTTTCACTAAACTGGCAATAAGCAATGCTTTATGCTGTGGTGAAGCTATAAAGTCTCTTGTTCAGACTACAGTCAGGAAATTTGTAAGCTTTGCATTCTTTTTGGATAAATATTAATATTATGAACACCCCACCACCACCACCACCACCACCACCACCCCCCCAAAGGAGAACACTGTTAGGGCTACAGAGTTGGGCAAGTAACTAAGCCACTGATTAGGACCTGGCCTGATGTTAAGCTAACTGAACAGGGTATGAAAAACTACTGGTCATGACATGAGAAATTTTTGAATGTAATAGATAACAGTGCAACAGCTGGCAAATGTTAATTATTTCATTGAAGGAAGGTCATATTTCACAGGTGCTTAGAGGGTAGTTATGTGAGAACTGACTGATTATCACAGAGCGCTGGCAGGTGATATTGGGGACCTTTACAGAAGTACAATTTTCTGAAGCCAACAGCACCTCAATACAGTAATGCCATAAAGGCCAGAGATTACCTTGGTAATGGTATTAGAAAATTTGGGTACAGATGTGGCAAAATTGAGACTAAAGGGGAGAAGTAATTAAGTGAGAGTTGCATGTATGAGAGGAGACTGAGAAGGAAAAAGGGAGATATGAGGACAGCTAGAAGGAGTGTCAAGAAATGGGAAAGGAATAACAAGTTATGTGATTGGTGTTGTCTGGGGTTACCTGCCGGGCAGCCTTGCTTTTGACCTCCACAGCCTAAATCAGAGTAATAAACCAGACTTGTTTGTCTGACCATACATGTTTCCACAGCCAGAAGAGCCAGAGACCAAAGTGCAGGTACACTCCAGACATCTCAGTACCAGGCTGTTGGTGCCCATTTCAGCCTGGGCAAGACTGGTACCTATCTACCACTTCTTAAAAAAAAAAATGACTGCAGATATGTAGACAATTAAGGTTGGAAAAGTTAAAAGAAAACCCAGCAAACAGAACCTCTCAGTTTATAAAAACTGTATAGCACTTTTAATGGATGGGGCAGGGGGCACACTCCAGAAACTCCATTGTTTTCTGTGGTATGATCTAAATATGGTTGTATGTGGCATTTCTATGGTATGATCTAAAAATTAATTACATTTCAGTGCATACTGACCTGCTGAAGCAGAATTTCTTCATTGATTTATCAGCAGAATTATAAAATAGAAGATGAAAAAACTCACATGGGAGTATCAATAGCATGGCAGTGAAGAATACACTTGTTTTCTCCCTGTAACACCTCGGTCCTGAAATATCACATATAAATAAGACCAAAATATGAAAAGTACAGATTTTTCTTTTTTCCTGTCAAAAGTGTCAGCTTTTTTATTTTTTAATCTTCTTGCCTTTCAAACACAACCTGTTATGCAATAAACTTTCTCACTATATTCACAGAAATTTCCTGCAATTTTTTTTTTTTTTTTTTTTTTTTTTGGCTGTGCGTCATTGTCATTTTGGAGGTATTTCGTTCCACTTTCCTTCTTCACCCACACTTTAATGAAAGGGTGTCAAAGAACAGCCCTTTGTCACATTAGAAGTATTTTTGTCTAGACAAGGAAATAATCACAATTAACATCAATGAAAATAAGAAAGAGGATTTTCAGAAAGGTTCATTAACTTTCTTTTGGGATTAAAAGTCTGTCAGAAGAATTTCAGGGTGAAATTGGAATCAGTATGTTTCCAACAAAATTGTAATGTACTTTTTAACCAGTTGTTGAAGATCAATAACAAAAACACCAGTATAGTTTCAGTATCTTAAGTTTACAATCAGATGCCAGTGAGAAAACTGAAGACTACAGAAATAACCAGCATTTTTTCTTAGTTCCTTTGCACTGACCTCTTTCAAAAATTTTGTCTCTTCAAATGTTTTTCCTAAAAAGAACATTTTCTTAACAACTCACTCCTCCCACTGGCTCTCCTCCTATTACGTAAAAAACATAATCAAAGCCATTTACTCCTTAGAGGCTATAAGGAGCCTGTGTGTACACGGTACCCATTTACATGAATGGTTCTGGTTTTAAATTTTTTACCTAGGTGGTGATAAAATGTTTTCTGATTCCTTCATATGTTTTTTGTTTGTTATTTAGTTTCCTTTTGTAAACATAATGGTTTCTTACTTTTTTATTGGGTGCAGGTGCCCAGTTGCTGGCAGCAGGAGCTGCAGGGGTGGTCTCTGTGAGTAGAGGCGAGGGGCTGCCCTGTGCTGGACACAGCCAGTTCCAGCTGTCCCCAACCAACCCACTGCAGAGCGTGGCTGAGCCCCTCAGCCAAGGTGGTGGCACCTCAGGGAAAGCATGTTTAAGGAAGGGTAAAAAATGCTGCCTGAGAGTGAGGAGTGAGGAAAAATGTGAAAGAAACAGCCTTGCAGATACCAAGGTCAGTGAAGAAGGAGGGGGAGGTGGTGCTCCAGGCACTGGAGCAGAGATTCCCTTGAAGCCTGTGGAGAAGACGATGGTGACGCACTTTGTCCTCCTGCAGCCCATGGAGTACCATATTGGAGCAGATATCCATACTACAGCTTGTGAAGGACCCCACACCAGAGCAGGTGGATGTGCCCTGAAGGAAGCTGCAGACCATGGAAAGCCCACGCAGGAGCAGGCTCCTAGCAGGATCTGAGGCCTGTGGAGAGAAGCCCACACAGGAGCAGCTTTTGTAGCAGGACCTGTGACCCATGGAGGATACATTCATGAGCAGTCCATTCCTGAAGAACTGCTCCCTGTGGAAAGGACCCATGCTGGAGCAGTTCTTGAAGTGCTGCAACCCATGGGAAGAACCCATGTTGGAGAAGTTCATGAAGGATTGTATCCCATGGGAGGGACCCCATGCTGGCACAGGGTACCAGCATGAGGAGGAAGGGGCAGCAGAGATGAAGTGTTATGAACTGAAGGCAACCCCCATTCCCCATCCCCCTGCGTTGCTCAGGAGGAGGAGGTAGAAAGGTTGGGAATGAAGGAGTGAAGTTGAGCCTGGGAAGAAGTGGGGTATGGGGGGAAAGTGTTTTTGTTTTTCTTTGTTTCTCAGTGTCTTACTCTATAATTAACAATAAATTAAATTCTTTTTCCCCAAGTCGAGTCTGTTTTGCCTGTGACAGTAACTTCTATGTGATCCCCCTGTGCCTATCTCAACCCACAAGCTTTTTCATCTTATTTTCTCCCCCTGTTCTGTTGAGAACAGTGAGTAAAGGAGTGGCTTGATGGGCACCTGACAGCCAGCCAAGGCTAACCCATCACACTTGTATACATGCAGAAATTTCCTAATTTGTCTAAATAAATAAATAAAACCCAAATAAATACTGTTTTTTTCCTTATTGAAAATGGTGTCTTTCCTACTGGATTTTGGTTTTATTAGGAGTTCACAGAAGGATGAAACCCAAGAACAGGTAGTTATAATGTAGAAATGTGAATGTTATCTTCTCTAGTTTAACTATTTCCCTGCTAGTTATACATGGAACATAAATATCCTGATACAGGAAACAAGAGCTATATACATAGACTGAATCATATATAATCATCTGGGTTAATTTAATTACTGAGCTCTCTTAAGTTCCCTGATACCTTAAGCTAATGAATATCTATTCAAAATTTCTCTGTTTTTTTGTTATAGAAATAGTGACAAAACCCCTGTGAATTAATCATGACACAACTGATATTTTTTAAGATTTTTATAATGATGTTCTACTTACTCTGGGAAAATTACTTGAACGTATGAAGTAGCCAATGACAATCCTTTCATTATGTCTTAAATGAATCTTAATTTCAAAAAGGTTTTGAACAGGAAGAGAGAAAACATAGCTCAAAACCAGTAAACTATATGCATATGTTGTTTTTCTATAAAGCTAGAAAGCTACATCTCAAAAGGATCATTTTCTCCAAAATCTCTTAAGGCCTTTTTCTCTTTCCTGCTATGCATTTTACCCTTTATATAGTGGTGATAAATGAACTCATTCCCTTTGACTCTTCTGCCTCTCAGAATGGCTTTTAAACCTCATAGTTTTCTTTCAATTTCTTCTCTTCACTCTGACAGAACAAACTTTGTAACTCATCGGAAATAGAACAAAACAGAAAAAAACTCACCAAACCCCTCAAATCTATTTCTAGTTTTAAAAACAGGTCTTGAGAACCTTCTAAAATAAATGATGTGTCATGGATGATATAACAGGAGACTTCATTCGATGGTGATACTGCTATTCTTATGCATTCCTTTTGACACTTGACTCCACATACAAAGTACTGGAATTGCTGAGTGCAATGAACTCCCTAAAGGGGAAAAAACACACTATTTTTATATTCCAAATTGAAAATTTGCACCAGATTTCTTCTCTGTACCATTATTCTATTAACATCAGGTGATCTGCTATTAACTTACTTTACAAAATGAGAAATGAGACTCAGACTTCTTGTCTCTCATAGTTTTTTTTTTAAATAGTAGCTGAAAGAGAATAGTCCCTGTGGGTGACAGCAAAATTAACAAACCCTGATGAATATATGTGGAACAAATTCCTTGTGTATTCTTAGAGTCATCTTCATACAGGTTCTCAGTAGAGCTTTCTTTTAATCTTCTTGTAATCTAACAATGAATTACACATCCCTTATCCTGTCTAAGGCATAAAAGCCTTTCCTGAATGGGCAAATTACAGTAATTTGTGGGGTTTTTTGTGTTTTTGTGTGTGTGTGTGTGTGTTATTTTTTGCACCTCCACTGAGGGTTTTGTAACCTATGTAGGAAATATGAAATTCAGGCTAGGAATTCAGACTAAAAAAGATCAAAACAGTGTTATCCTTTTTCAAGTTATAATTTGCATCCGAGAGTAATATGCCCACAGAGCTTAATCTGTTAGGTTGTTTGGACCTGTGAATATGCATTTGCAATATTTATGATACAGTTAACTATACCAAATTTATTTGCAATAACCTTTCCTTCCTCCCTCCACCTTTGTGAGTAAATCCAAACATCTGTGATAAAACAGTTCTATCCAGAAGACTGAGTATTTAGTTTCTTAAGTAATTTATTTCTCCTCGAAGACTCATACGGCCTACATTTGAAAGAGCTTTGCAAGATTGCAGAAAATAATTATTTTCAGCATTCTCTGGTGTAGAAAAGAGAGCTACAGAGAGAATCAGAAATAATCTGCATGGAGAGACTGCACGGAATGGTTAATTCACCTTAATTCTATTCATTTCTTGAACCAGTAGGTACTCTCCATCTGGAGTCCACCTGCTGTATAAGGGCTTATATAATGACACAAATAAAGAAATAGCCAATACTGGTCACAATTGTCTAGCACAGGCCTCTTCGTAGACAAGATGTCTCATATGCTTTTTGTTACAGCATTTGTAAATACTTTGAAAATAAAACTGCAAGCTATTGTTCAGAATGAAAAAATAAATGAAATGTGAAGCCAATGGTTAAGAAGCATGTCGGTCCAGAGTAAGTAAATGCAGCCACTGAGTAGGACAGCCAATGCAAATTCAGATTACAGAAATGCCTCAGTCATAAACTGGCAGTATTGTGTTAGGGCTTAAAATAGAGATCGTTCAAGAACATTTAAACTTTGGTTTCTCTGCTGGCATAATGAATTAACAATAGTTTTGATGTTGAATTTTATGATTTGTGCTGGGAAATGGACTGAGACAACCAATTCATTCCTCATTAATCATTGAAAGATAATTGCTTTCAGTTACTATCATGTGGACTAGACTTGAACCAGTGTCTTTAAGGGTAAAAAGGAGTGTACTTTCTAAAAAAATACCAGGATCAAAATTCTTGCTCATTATTTTTATCAGTTTTTGTTTTATCATGCACAAGGCACCTGGGTAAAATGATAATAATGCATGCTGAATTACAAAGATGAACAGATGGAAGACTAAAATCCAAAGTTTTAGTCATTACCAGAATAATGAACACAAAATTCTTTCTTTTTTTAATATATATATATATTTAAAAAAAAAAAAAAAAAAATTACCAATATCTTATTTTCGGTCCAGAGAGATAGATGGCTACTGTGTAAGCAGATGGTTAATTTTTTTCACACCATCACAGTCTAGAATAAACTTAATAAATTACTTTGTCACTTTTTTTTCAAAATCCATTTCAATAACTTGTGCAGTCTATTTTTTAGTCAGTTTATTTGAATTGGTGCAATACTTGCTAACAAAAACAGCAAGTCACTGTTGCTAATGTGCAAAGGAAGCTATGAAGGCAGAATTTTCTTGGACTGGCAAACAACACTCCTGAAATTTATAATCAAATAGATCATGATACACGGTAAAGTAAAGGGTTAATTCTACTTTAAAAACTAAGTCCTCAAGTAATCGGTTTTGAACAAGCTTTCCATACAAACAGCGTGAAAAGATGAATAATATTTTCCTAACAAGGTGACAGATATTTTGTTTCATTGATGCTAAAGTGAATAAAATGAAGACATAATTTAAATAAGCAAGTAGTAGAAAATCCTATGCAGGAAAAGTCATCAAATTCTGTGGCAATGCCAATTACATTCTTGAAAAGTTTGCACTTGAGGAGAGATGTAGAACGCTCAAGCTCAAACATCATCAACATTGAAATGACCTTTTTTGTCTAAAAGATATTCCACTTCCAGTGTTATTTCCACACATATTCTGCTCCAGGTTGCTACAGAGAATTGAAGATAGCATTTGTATAAAGAAATGCAGTGCCACCATATGCCCAGCAGGCTTAAAGCTGTTGAAAACTTGGCCTGTGGAATTCATTAGAGTAAAACCTGGTTTAGACCATCCTGAATGAACAGCAGCAATAATAAAACAGCTATGGTCTCAAGATACAGAAGTGCAATTTTCTTTTTGTTGTGAACTATAATTGGTGAATATATTAGTATTTGCAACTTGCAAGGAAGAGAGATATTGCCTGCTACTGGCTTCACAAATATTTGTAACTGCTTTGCATGCTTTGCTTTCACGAAGGGTATGACATTCAAGTGCCATGAACTGGAAGGAAAGAAGTGTGATATTGTTCTTAGACAGAAAACAAAACGTTTCCCTAGCTAGAAGGACTGCAGCCAGGAATCTTTCCCAAGGACAAAATTAGAGATGCATATTCATTTATCTGTGAGAGGATTTTCTATAAAGTGTACCTCTTCTCTATAGGTGGCTCAGAATGCAATTAATTAATTCCTAGCATTAAAATGAAGCAACATTTATCCAGGAGATTAATAAATAGCATGCAGACTTAATGCATTGCCAAAGCTTGCTTCAGTTTCTTTTTGAATGATATACTGCCTTTTCATAAGTACACAATCATTAGTAAAAGGCATTAAACAAATATTGTACAGAAGCAAAAACAATTCTGTTTGCCAAATTGGTTATGCTTGAGGCAAACACAAGGATTGGGGTTTTTTTATTATTATTTTTTATTTTTTAAATAGAGCAGCAATAGTATTCTTCCTGGTTTCATTTTCATTTAAGCATTTTCCTCATTGCCTTCTGCAATATGCTTTTATAAGTAATAAGAAGAAATAATGCTGTAGCTTTAATAATTACTTTCATGATTCATGCAACAGGTATTACAATAAAGCAGTGTTTCTAAAACATATTTTCCTTCTTTATTTTCCTTTGTAAATTGGCAATAATTTGTGGTACCTTTATTACATATTCTCTAGAACTTTAGCAGAGGTATAGAAATTTGCTTTTGTCCAAATGCTCAGCTGGCAGCAGATTTCACGGTTATGAAGCAAGCTCAAATCAGATAAAAATCTACCCCCAGAGGAAAGCATAAAAATCTCACTCTTCAAAACGTTAAGTCATGCATGCATCTGTTCATTATATTCATGAAGTTAAGGTGGTCAGAATACAACATTTTAAATAAAATATAGCAGTATTCATCTGCTGTATGTCCAGGTATGCTCCCACGTTCATTTGCTGCCAAGCCACAGATTGTAGAACCTATTTAACAGCAGTAAAATAAGTATGATATGAAACTCAGTTGGTCAGAGGGATCTGCTTTCCCCTGAAAACATAAACATCACATGCCATCAGTCCTGCCACATTGCCTTCTTAGACCCTGATGGAAAGAAAATATTGAAGTGAGTGATAAGTCCATATGAAATAACAAACTTCAGGCTTTTAATCCAAAGAAAGTATTTCCCTGGAACTGGGACTTTTTTTTTTTTTTTTTTTTCTTTTCCTTTTTTTTCAGCTGAAAAGGCAAAGTTCAACTGGATCTGAAAGACTGAGTTCTTGATTTATGAATGGCATATGAGTTTTCTTCTTCATATGGACTGCAAGAAGCACTGTTGTGAAATTTATTTATCTTTCTTTTGTGATTATGATTTGATTCTAGCTCTCCTTTATCTCTCTCTTCCCCTGAAAAACCACCAACAATGCTCTTTCTGAAGGTTAAAGAGACATCTCCGATACAAGGTGACTTCAATACTCTGCATGCAGTGTTTCTGCATACAAAGAGACTTCAGTGCTCTTAAGTGTTATGAGTCTCCTTCACTTTTGATCATTTAAAGTTCTGTCTGTGAAGTCCACTCATTACAAAGACACTTTACAGCCTGGTCCGAAGGACAATTCAGTGAAAGAAGTTTAGAAGAAATATACTCCATTTTCTGCTGTGCTACAAGATCTTCTGATCTCTTTCCTCAATGATTACAATTTCCCTTATTAAGATGTTTAAGATATCATTTGTTAAACTGTTTTCTAAAAGAGTTGGTATCTTTACCAAAATGTATGTATACAGTTTTACCGCCTTTGCGCTGTACTTAACGCGTTTCTTAGTGAATGTCTGTCTTTCTCCATTGGCCTATAAATTGTGTGAAGGATGCTTTAGCTCTACTTTGTAAAAGTTTTTTTCTTTTAAAACTGAAGAAACTGAGCTCTTAGCTCCATGCTCCTGTGTATGTCAGTGCTCCAATATAACTAACTCATGGAGAACATACCTGGAACGGCAGTAATGCAAATAGTATAATTCTATGTTTAAGAGACTTGCAAAGTCATTTCCTCTAATAACCATACTTAACATTGCTTTTGAACTATAAATAATTGTCACGCCATTGTTATCTGTTCTAAAAAACTTTCATGCTTTCTCTATTGAGGTAATATTTCTGGATGTTTCTGATGCGACAGAGCACAGTAAAAACCCCATCTGCAGAGTACAGAAGGATAGCGTTTTACACATTTGCTTTGGAAAAGAAAAAATATTTTCTGGAAATTAAGTTAACACTTCTAAAAGAGAAAGAGGAAAACCAACACATAATAATATTTACAAAGTTTGAAAATTCAGTATGACAGATTTAATTACTTTCTTTTTTTTTTTTTTTTTAAATGTCTCGTATTAGGAATCCTGTAGCTATAATACCCTTTAAATAACAAAGGGGGGAAAAAAGCAACATTTTCACACACAGTAGTTACTCTTAGCAGGCTGTAACCTTAACCATATAGTCTACACTGTACTGAGATTTTTCACTTCAGTTTATTGCTCCTGAACACATGAAATTTTCTATCCTATTTCTTACTTCTGTGTTCTTAACAACAAGGTGATTCCTTTACTATGAGCATTTCCTAAACAATGAAGATTCATTGTTTATTCTATTAATCTGTTTGTTCGTGGTGGGTTGACTTTGGCTGACTGCCAGACCCACACCCAGCCACCCTCTCATTCCCCCTCTTCAACAGGACAGGGGAGAAAACAGGACTAAAAAGCTCACGCGTAGAGATAAAAACACGGAGACCACTGACCAGTTACTGTCATGGGAAAACCAGACATGGGGATAGTTAATTTATTACCAGTTTAAATTTTGTTAAGGCATTTTAAAAGTGGCCACCCCAGTGGCTGGAAGTTAAAGACTGCCACTCACTGCAGTAGCTGATGCTGAGACCTCACCGGCTCCAGTAGCTGACACCATGGGCCAGGGGTGCCCACACCCCCCGTCTGACTTCAGGAGCTGGCACCAAATTCCACTCACACCCACACAGGTCTCACCAGTAGCTGTCTCTGGGTCCTTGCAGTACACACACACACAGGATAGGGAGTGACATTATGCAGAGAGACAGACCCCACCTGCAGCCCCCTGCTCCCAACAGCTGGGCACCTACACTCAATACATTATTGGGTTAGTGTTTTATAGTTATCATTCACTTTCCAAAAGCATGCTTAGTTCCAGAAATTTTTGTTCATTACTTGAATTCAGCATACTCACACTCTAGGAATTGGGCAGCTTCTTATATCAATTAAATGTATCAATTAATTCCTAAAGGAACAGAGTGAGTTCTCATTGACTTATCAGCTACAAAGCCACAAAGGTTTCTATCCTTACCATGCTCCCCAGTGGCATTTTTTTTTACACTGACTGTAAACCATCAGACAGGTCATGTGCAAAGTTAAATTCAGGTAACTGCACTCGGATGCCTTTTCTAGAGAGAATAGAAATAGCATGTTTACAAACGGCCTTCTTTGCTGATATCAAATCTGTTTCAACCCCAGAATTCTAGTGTGGAGGGATGAATTCCAGGTTGTCTAAAAATGACCAAAGGCTAGATGTTGTTGTTTCCCTTCTTCCAGAGGCAGCCAGGAGAACCGAAGTCTTTGCTTTTTATAGTGAATCTACCTTACATAGCTACATTCCCACATAACAGTATGCATCGCCACAATGTACTTTCAGAAGACTCTTCTGTGTCTGTAGCTCAGAGAATTGCCTGACTGTTCCTGCCAGTTGTCTGGATCTATCAATTATTTCTAACCACTTATTACCCCATTTCTTTATTTCTGCACTGCTATCATATGTAATCTATACCCTATCACTGTCTGATTCCCTACACAAAACAGGGTTCTCAGAATATGTATAATATCACACTGGGCAGGTGTTTACAGAAGTTTACTTATGCTCATATTTTTTAATTTCATCTTGGCCAATTATATAAAAAGTAGTATATAATAAATCTATCTGTTCTTCAGATTTATATGAGAGCAAGCTTGCCCATCTTAGCTTCTTCACACAGTAGGAGGCAGTCTGATGTGGACAACAGCAACAGAAGTTGTTTTGACAGCAGTCTTTGACAAGTTTTATGTCCAAGAAACAGTTGCCTATCTGCATTTCTAGGCTTTCTTGCTCCAGAAACTGTAGTGAAATTAGATATGGTGCTGGCTAGCTGAGTCAGCTTATGATTCTGTTGGGCTAGAATCCTCATTTTAGTACAAAAGCCTTCTCTTGCTCTCTGTAAGGGAAACATCTAGAAAAAAACTCCCAATAAGATCTTACATAAATTATTGGCAGCTTTATTTCTGCTGTAGGGCACTATTCCTGAGTGATAAAACAGCATTATGACTCAGCAGTTTGCTATCTCTTGTCTCAGAAGGAAAAATAAATGCCTTTCATTTTAAGGTTAGACAAACAAAATGAAATTTTTAATTACAGAAGTAAACCTGTATCTTAAGACCAAACTTGACTACTTTTTATTCTGGAGTTAAAGTCTGGTCTTACGCCTTTGGAGCCTCTGTTGCTGGAGAAACGTTTATAGAAAACCTCTGAATAAGTTAACAAGAGTCCAGGATGCATAACAGGACCTTGACATAAGACATACTAATCTTCAAAGCTCTTCAACTGATAGAACTGATAGACTATTAGAAAAGTGTATATAAGATAAAAAAACAAAAAGGACAATAAAAAGAAAGAAGAAGAAGAAAAAAAAAAAGTGGATCCCTGATTTACTTACACTGTCCTGAGTCTCCAGGCTTTCCAGTTGAGTCCTCCTTGAGTCTCTAAGCTTTCCAGTTTTGAACTCTGCTAAGTTCCACACTTGCATCTGCTATGAGGATGGCCTGTCATAACATGCATAAAAATGGATCTGTGGCCAGTACAAGGTTGTTTATGTGTCTCATAGAATGAAAGGATGGTTAAGTGTAGTACAGACTACGCTGGGGGTGGAACAGTGCTGACAAAGGTTGGAGAAGACATCATAGCTCCACTTCACACTCCTGAATGGGGATGCTCTAGCCACCTCTTAGCAGGCATATGCCATTCTATATCCAAATACAGCCCTGGGGATATACCTTTCCCTCTGTCCCTACTTGCTTATCTCCCTTGCCAGTGCAGTCTACTGTGGAACCAAGGAGACAACTCTCAGCGGCAAGAGTGGTAGGTGGAGAATCAGTCTCAGAGACAGCATGCATCCAGTGAGAAAGGAGTTACAAAAAAAAAAACCAACCAAACAAACAAAAAAAAACAAAACCCAAAACGATGAAAAATAAAAGGTTTAAGAACCATCACCTTATGTAATATGAGTAATTGGTATCTATAAGAATATGGCAGCATAAATGCACTACATCTATAGGAGGCTGCTGTTCTGGGCAAAACTAAGCCCTCAGTTCAGGATTTTGGATCACCTAATTGCAAAGTGAAATCAACATAGTGGTGTAACTCAGCTGAAATTAAACATCTATTGTTCTGAATCTCAATTCAGAGCTTGTGGCAAGACTGGTTTTAACAGAATTTATAAATCTAGTTCCAACAGAATCTAGAATACAGAATTTTCAGTCTTCAGAATAACCTCTGTTTTGAGGAAGCCACAGTTTGGGACAGGATATTTCGAAATAGTTCCCTAAGTGCATAAGTAATCTGGAAACATTTTGTAAGAATCTGTCTTACCAAACATATATCTTGAAATTGAGGAGGAAAATGTAGGTATATAGAATGTATTAAGACCACTCAGCTCATAAAGGAAGGTCTTTGAAATAGAGAACAATAGTTGTTGGGACTTTTTTTTTTTTTTCTTTTCTGTGGAAGAATAAATACTAGTGCTTAAATTCTTGTCAAAAATTTTGGGTAAAATCCCTGCATAAAGATTCAGGCCAGATAATCCTTTTTTGAGACAGAGGATGGACTACATGGCTTTTTGAGGTCATTAACAGCCTTCTGATTTTATGTGTTGGGATCAAGTTTGATTTTTACTAGGCTTTAATAACATAATAACAGCCTAATGAATTTTACATTAGAAAAAGTTAAGCAAGGAAAAAAAATAAACTGGTTGAAAAAAGTTCTTGCTGATTAAAGAATTTAATAATTTCCAAATATATAAAATATCAAATTATATATTTTTAATAATAATTATCCGTTTCCAAAAGAAGTGTCATCATATAACTAGCACACCAATTGTCCGTTGGTGGTTTTGCCATTTATTCTCCAATTAAATAGTTTCTTATTTCCTTTTAGCATATCATGAAAAACACAGTAATATAACAGAAATGACAAAGCAGTATATATTTGTTGTTTCATTGAACTTAAATATCTGTAGATTAGGTAATTAGACTGCAGCTGAGACATATCCACAACTTCTGTAACTCACAGAGTGTAATCAGCTCACATTACAGTAAAGCTTGAGCACCAACAGCAGTTATCATCAAGGTTGTATGTATTCTTATTATGTCTCTTCATTCTATTTCAAATATCCTAAATTTTCACTTAGTACTTTTGAATTTTCAGGCTTAGTCTTAGGATGAGTCATTTGTTATGCCTGAAAAAAATAGGTCAGAAAAAATTTGCTTGTTTTTGAATGAAAATAGAACATCTAAACCTTGATATTTATTTTCAGAATTTGTTATTTTTATTTAAAATGCTGAATATAAAATTCCATTACCCTGAAAACTACTTGTAATTGGATCATTTTTAAGAATTAATTTTACTTTTTTTATAGCATTACAGTAAAAGTAGTATAACTTGCTGGACATCTAATTCTGAAATACTGACTACCTCTCCCCTAAATATAGATATATGTAGTCATGTATAACTCAGCTAATAAAAAAAAAATCCCTATTAAATAAATAAATAAATAAATAAATAAAACCTCAGTAAAGTTCACATTTGAAAGAAACAAATCCAGCCTCCAACTGAGATGGAATTTTCTTTTTTTTAATACTATTGCTATAAGACTATCCAAGAGTGGCTAGAAAAACTTCATATCTCCTACAAACAAAGAAGTTTCAACATTTCCTGAATCAGAAGAAGGATTAGCCAGTCTGGAAACCACCAGAAGTACAGCTGTGCACTCAAGAAGTCCCTTCAAGAAATTGGAATACCTCCCTGCAATGTCTTTAAAAAAAGGACCATGCAAAATACCAGATTGCTATGGTTTTATTGCTGAGCGCATCCACAAATGATAAACACTGCACTAACTGCAAAACAGATAATTTTCATTTGTCATTCTGATGTATTAAATTCTTGCTATAGATTCCAAGGCCATAAATTTATCCATGAACTTATGATATTTCAGAAAATACTACAATTTAAGCATTAAATGAGTAAGCAGAATAGATGCTGTCTCTCCTAGGATATTTCATATTGTCATCCATCATTGTGTTCATAGTCTTATTCAATACCAGGTACCTTCAAAGATCAGTACTGATCAGGTACCTACATGATCAGTACTTTATAGAAAAGCCTGTAGGTGACTACAAAGAGTCAAGGTTTTCAGCCCTCATTGGTCAGATTTCAGGATAAAAATTCTTTTTTGATGATGAGAAAAAAGATGGAAGTTTGTGGGATTGTGGGAGTTGTAGGAAATGAAGCTGAACGAACATTGAAAGGTTCTGGAGAAAAGTTTTCGTGTGTAGTTTAGTGAATTATCAGAATCTTCAGTTTCTAGCTCTCCCCAAGACAATTGTTCAATAACCAAAGTCTTCCAAGAGAAGAGAAGGCTCTTGCTCCCAAGCTCTTCCTGGGCTTAACAACCATCTTGTTACAAACAACAATAGATTTTCATAAAAATGCGATTTCATTTGTGTAGCTTAACTTTTTCATAGTAGTGGCTCTGAAAATTAACAGCAACAAAGTTACAGTCAGAAAGTGGTGGAGGTCTGATGCGAGGCCATAAATGCAAGCCAGAACCACAAAAATGCAGGCAGAAACCAAGAGAACCTTCCAGAGCCTGTGGTCATTTTTTCATTTAGCTTCAGGTGCAATAAGGAAAAATAAAAATTGTCTTGGAAGCTACAATGCATGGGTCACTGCAGCTCAGGAAAGATACAATATTTCTTTTTAAGCACCTTTTAAGAGATGAAAGCAAACTGGTTTGGAAATGAATATTGCCTAGTCATCTAGGCTCAGAGAAGAGTTACAGAGGATCGTCTGAACAATTCACTCAGATGTACAGCTCTATAGAGCAGGTGTGATGAAACCTATTTTGTGAGTTGGTGGAGACAAGACGGATGGAGACAAGGATGGTGAAGACAATGCTTTTAACATCATGGACAACATCACTTAAAAAAGATACCATCGCTTAATGGTTTGTGTTGTGAAATTTCACCAATAATATTTTACAAGAAATTTTGACAGTACTTGTCAATTGAAAATCTTAAAAAGTGATTAAACAATTCTTTGAGAATTGTGGTCTCAATTCATCATCATTTAACATGTTGCCACATATATCCTTGGTTTTATGCCAAAACCTGACATTTGTATCTAAATTGTTTTCAAAGTAATAATCTACTTGTAAAAACTGAATTATATTTGGATACAAAAAGTTAGATATTTTCTTAGATTTTTTGTTTCTTTAATTCTATGAATACAGTTCTACTGCCATGATCTTAATCATGAGTAAACATATGAAGTTTACCAAGTAACTGAAACTATTATTTCTAGGTATGTTTTGTTAGAAAAAACAAACAAACAAACAAACAGCAAAAAGAAACCCCAGAACAAAATATAGACCATGAGCTACCTCCCCAACTTCCCAGGCCTATTGTTATTCCAAGAAGAAAAAATGAGTAATCTGATTTAAAATACCAGTTCAACACCACAGCTAATTCTTGATTTCAAAATCTGTAAATTTTTATTTACTGTTCTGATAAACTGTTTCTGTTTGATTAAGTGTTTCCTTTTCTTTATTTTTCTTCTGATAAAAGTGACAGTAAAGAGAAAATTTAGAGGTTAGACTCTACAAGGAAGAACAAAGTAATACGTCCTGTAATGTCTATCAACTTGCTGTTTGCCAGATGAAGATCCAGATTTTGTTACATTAACTAGCTGCCATTCTCTCAAACATAAAGCAATCTTTTTTTTTTTTTAAACACTAAAAAATGTGTTGGAAACTCAAAGACATTTTCTGAAATAGCAGTCACATCCCATAAGGTACAATGATCAAATTGCATTTAAAGAAACACCACTGCAGATGCACATATTTGCTAAAGTATTCCAGCTAAAATACTGAAAGGCTACAATGACAGGCTGCTGTTTAAAGCATTGCTTTCTGCATTCTCTTCTAGGACACATAAGATAAGACTGTAATTCAAAAGGTACTCTCTTTGCCCATGTTCAAGCTGGGAAGTTTGTAGTAGGCATATGCAATGCGTCTGTCAGTAAATTCAAAAGCTCTGATAAATAGTGCTTCATGCATATGTATACAGGATATATATAATTTCTTCCATTCAAATGGGCATAGGATATTTGTATATATTTTTGCATTGTACAAAGAAGGTAAACAGTTGTCCTTTTACTTACCACCTCCGACCAAAATCTGGGAACAATCTAACTTTTGTTTCTGGCATTCATTTTGAAAGCTTTTTCTACCCAATAGTCCTCATTAAATCTCTCTTAACCCATAGAAGTACATGAGCAGGAAGAAACACTGTAATTTTAATGTTTTATTGTACTGCAAACAGCTGAGTCTGTTTCATGCAATCATTAAGACCTAATTAAAAACTCAGAACATCTTTTTCTTATCATATCTTGTTGAGCACTTCCAAGTAAATTGTGACTAAATGAATTTAAAAAAAAAATTATTCAGAAGTTAAAAAGCTTATAAATTCCCGAGCTTATACTATTCATAAATATTCCATATAGCTAACCATATTGTTTACTACTGTTTGTTCAATGAGGAGAAATTATATGCCATCACATAAAGCTCTAGTGTCTTTAACACTTCTTACTGTTCAGTAATCAAAATGACCATCTGCTTGCTTACTGATGTTCTCCTAGTCAACAAGAATATTTTAGTTGACAAACAAACCAATAGAAAAACAAACAAACAAACAAAAATATTTCTAAACACATCCTCCCTATCCATCAACAACATGGACAGGCATATATAAACTTGTACATATATACATTTTATGCTTTGTTTTTTGTAGTCTGTGTGAATAATTATTCCAGAGCTTATTTGAATAAGTTGACAAGCTTTTTTCCTGAAGTTTGAGTACAGATGGAAAATAATTTTATAATTAAGCCATCAAGCTAAAAAAATAAGTACTCAAATGAAATTCCAATTTTTCTTCTTTTAATTTAATGCAAAATAAGTTAAGCTGTATTTATAATACTATTAATTGATGAAATTCTTCATGGTATATACAGTCAGGTCTGTGGTGGAGTTTAAAAGCATCACAGATCCATAAAATACATTATTTAGTCAGGAAATACAAATAAAACCATGGCCACATGACATTTTTTACTGTCATATAAACCGCAGTCACTAAGGACTGTCATTTCTCATGCCTCCAGTTCACCACCATTACCTAGCTGGACTGCTGGGGAATACTTAGATTGGAGAAAAAGATCAAAAGAGAAAATAAAATATAATTAGATAAATTAATGATGAAGATAAAAGTAATAAGTCAAATTGTGGTTTACGTACAACCTTTTTACTCAGTGGACCATTATTAGCCTTTGCCTATTTTTCGTAAAATAATGTCTAGATTTCTTCTTTCGTTCTAAGCGTTATTCCTCCAGTTAACTCTCTTAAAAATGAAACTCTGAGTCTAAATATGCTGCAATTGTTCCATGATTTGTGATAAGCAGAATTTTATTATATTAAAAGAACCGAATGTTTTTGGTCATTAAAACCCCCTATTCTTCTGTGATATTTACTTATGCTAGGTCATTACCCCTATTGACCAAAGTGCCCTCATAGCAAAAGATGTTTGTTTAGATAATGCATTTAAATTTCATTGAGTTCTACTGTAGTCTTCATGTGATACCAAGAATTTGGTATAAATACAAATATTTTCATTTTAAATGTTACATTATTTTTAAAAAGTTTCTTTTTCAAGAGATCCAAAAAGCTAACTAAAAGGTATTGTTTGTTTAGAAGCAATGCATTTTGTAGTACAGAACACAAAATAAGTGAAGCGGATACTTCAGAAACAAAACATACTGTAAACTGGTAAATGAAAGGCAAAATCATTATAAAGAATACATTATAGAGAAATTCTAATTGCATATGTAAAATCAGTTTAGATTTTGTGTATATGATATATATGTGCTGTGAACATTTTTCAGGTTTTCTATTGAAGAAATGCCTTTCATTTACTCCCCTCAAAACATAGATTTCTGATATTTCAGTAAATAGACACATAAGTCATACGGAACCTGCCTACAGAAAATGAACCCTGTCCAGTATTAACTCCTATACCATGCCTGGGACTTGTCAGCAAAAGTATTAAAAAAAGAAAAACCTGCCCAACTGCAGTTGGAAAGAGTGGGAGTGAGAATACGTGAGAGGAACAACCCTGCAGACACCAAGGTCAGTGGAGAAGGAGGGGCAGGAGCTGCTCCAGGCACCAGAGCAGAGATTCCCCTGCAGCCCATGGGGAAGACCATGGTGAGGCAGGCTGTCCCCCTGCAGCCCATGGAGGTCCACAGTGGAGCAGATATCCACCTGCAGCCCATGGAGGACCCCATGCCAGAGCAGGTGGATGTACCCAAAGAAGGCTGTGACCCCATGGGAAGCCTGCACTGGAGCAGGCTCCTGGCAGGACCTGTGGACCCATGGAGAGAGAGGAGCCCACGTTGGAGCAGGTTTGGTGGCAGGACTTGTGACCCTGTGGGGGACCCACACTGGAGCAGTCTGCTTCTGAAGGACTGCAACCCATGGAAGGGACCCACACTGGAGCAGTTTGTGAAGAACTGTAGCCTGTGGGAAGGACTCACATTGGAGAATTTTGTGGAGGACTGTCTGCCATGGGAGCGACCCCACGTTGGAGCAGGTGAAGAATGTGAGGAGTCCTCCCCTTGAGGAGGAAGGAGTGGTGGAGATGACATGTGATGAACTGACCACAACCCCCATTCCCCTTCCCCCTGTGCCACTGGCTGGGAGGAGGTAGAGAGGATGGGAGTAAAGTTAATCCCAGGAAGAAGGGAGGGGTGGAGGGAAGATGTTTTTAAGATTTGATTTTATTTCTCATTTTCCTAGACTGATTTTGACTGATAATAAAGTTAAACTAATTTCCCCAGGTCAAGTCTGTTTTGCCCATGATAATAATTGCTGAGTGATCTCCCTGTCCTTATTTCAACCCATGAGCCTTTCATTCCATTTTCTCTCTCCTGTTCAGCTGAGGAGAGGGCTTGACAGAGCAGCTTTGGTGGACACCTGGCATCCAGCCAGGGTCAATGCACTCACAGTCCTTTTTGGTGCCCAATGCAGGGCTCAAAGGGTTTGGGATAAGCATGATGGTCTGTCTTCATTAAGGCGTTGTAAAACAGCACCATGACAGCCAGGTTTGGTATCCACTTTAAAAGGAACAGATAGATAGACAGACAGACAGACAGACAAATAAATAAATAAATAAAAGCTTTGTGTTTTAACTCCACTTGATTTTATAGTTCTTCTGAATTCCCAGATCTCTTGTATCCTGGGATAGCATCTTATCCAACAGATAGTTATACAAATGCTGCTGATGCTGCTACCTCCTCAGTGATGTCTTCAGAAAAGGTCTTTGTATTTTAAGCTCCAAGTGGATGAAGTAAATCCATGTATATTAAAGACCCTGGCCAGAGGCACAACTTCATACAATTCAGTTGCCTAAACATACCTATCTAGGTGTATAGTGCCTCTCAAGATACCTGTGAGTACAAAGGCTAACTTCCAGCTTTCACTTCTGTTGCAGACATCTTGATGAAAAGACAGCTTGTTTAATAAAATAAAATTTTAAAAAAGCTAATTTGCCTATCACAACTCTGTTTGGACAAGATGATCAATTGCCGTCTGAATGGTGACAGGAGTTTGATTGCAATGGCATCTACATCTGGATCAAGTGAGACTTCCCTAGAATGTTGTGCTAGTGAATTCCTGTAATCCATCTACCAAATAGCCCTATGTGATCACTCCAGTGAACATAAGATCTTTTTTTTTTTTTTTCCATTATCTTAAACTATGTACAAAGCCTCTACTAACTAACTTGACTATGTATAGAAGAAGACTGTCCTATATGACCATTCCTGCACCTGCTGGCAATTTACAAGGATCTTAGTTATATACAGTTTGATAAGTTCTGCAGCAAGAACCACATAGGTTAGTCTCTAGGATGACCGCATTCTCTACACAAGATATCAGTCAACACAATGAAAGAAAAACATGACACCTTTCAATCATTTTAGGCACAGCAAGAATTGAGGAAATCTCTGGCACTGTCCAAAGTTTCCACCTGGAGAGTGTGAAATACTTAAATGGGAAAGTGGCAAGGGTTCAGATGATAGCTTATTTTGTCAGACTATTGTCTGACCTATGGAGAGACTAGCCAAGGAGTTTCTGGACCACCCAGGGAATGAAAGACTAAGTGCATTAGCTGTGCACACCAGCACAGCTCTGATAACCAGCTGCATCATAATTATAAGAAAAACTTGAACTTTATCCTTACATATCTCACAACTTAATTTCCATCACTCTTGTCATACCTCAAAATGGTGCATTTTTCATTGCATGATATCTGTTATTTTGGAAGTCTTAGTACTCTGCAGTCTCAGATGACATTAGATCTTACATTTATGAAACTGAGTGGAACAATTTATATAAGTATCTGAAGTTGGGTGCTTACATTAGAAACATCAGGCAGCAGCAAAAGCAGGGCTGCTCCACAAGGGAAGACAAGCCAGGACCTGGGGGCAGCCACAGGGTAGGTAAACTATGCCCTCGGTGCCAGGGCACGGTCCCACAGCACCTGGGCTGGGCAAACAGAACAGCACTGTGATAGCAGTGGCTCACATCAGTGGTCCAGTGATCAGCAGGTGAAAGCAAGGTAACAACTCAAGTCTTAGATCAGCTCAGAAAATCTGAACAATTCAGGAATGAACTGCAAAAAAGCACTTCTACAGCAGCACATCACTGGGACTATGACCGGCAGCTCTGGGATGAATTGAAATGGGGTGCTGGACCCCCTTTATGGCAGGGCCATCAAGGGCTATTGGTGCCCTCAAGGTCCTGAAAAGCAGCTGTTTCTCCACACTACCTGTATAGTCAATGAGAAAATAAAATTTTAAAGAGACGATGATCCAGAGCAGTAACTTATAATCTCTACATCACTTACTGAAGGAACCATTTTTTTCCACTGACTATATAGGAAATCTAGCAAGACATAACTCTTAATATAAGCACCTACTTACATAAAGAAAATGGCATAATTATTCTGTAACATTTCCTAAGCTAAGTCTTAACAGTTCCTGCCATAATATTCAATATCATTTAATTGCCCTATGAAGGTTCTTAGGCTTTTTGCAAAGTCACTGAAGACATGTAAGTGCTTCGATTAGATGGTTGGGTCCCTTTTAAAGAAAAATTTTGGTCTTTTCTTAAACTATAAAACATCTTTAGATACCCAGTTATGAGTATGTGAAAAGATGTGTTGTTATATTAGCATGTGATTAGCATGTGATTAGCATGAGGCAAAAATGGTTTGGATGTTTAACCATAAACTTGTCAAAAAACCTGAACGTGCTTGAACACATCTATGTGTGCATTCCTATCAGTTGTCTGATTCTATCACCCTACTTTCTGTCTTTAAGACATATAAATTAGGTTCCTGAACAGAGTGAGGTGAAAATACTGACAAGAATTTTATTTGGACTTGTAAATTTCCTTCTGACTAAGTGTCTAATTATTGCTTTGTTAAACATTGTGAGGACTGTCTGGATACATCCCATCATCTTCTCAACCCATCACTGGTATGAGAACCCACAAGCATGAGACACTATAGACTCTAGTCTTCCAGGTTTATGCCTACACTATTGAGTAAAAGAGCTCACAGAAGGGTGGATGTCTAGGTGCCAAGCAGTAGTAGTGAGTAATAGTACAAATAATAATTGATCAGTATTTGAGTTCATGTCTTGACATTGTTCTAGACAACAGTTCAGAGGTTATCTAAGAGTATCATAGAATCATAGAATGGTTTGGGTTGGAAGGGACCTTAAAGATTATTCAGTTCCAACCCCTCTGCCAGGGGCAGGGACACCTTCCACTAGACCAGGTTCCTCAAAGCCCCATCCAACCTGGCCTTGAACACTTCCAGGGATGGGGCATCCACAACTTCTCTGGGCAACCTGTTCCAGTGCCTCACCACCCTCACAGTGAAGAATTTCTTCCTTATATCTAATCTGAATCTATCCTCGTTCAGTTTAAAGCTATTACCCCTTGTCCTATAGCTACATGCCCATGTAAAAAGTCCCTCTCCAGCTTTCTTGTACACCCCCTTCAAGTCCTGGAAGGCTGCTATAAGGTGTCCCTGGAGCCTTCTCGTCTCCAGGCTGAACAATCCCAACTCTCTCAGCCTGGCCTCATAGGAGAGGTGCTCCAGCCCCCTGATCGTGTTTGTGGCCCTCTTCTGGACTCGCTCCAGCAGGGCCATGTCCTTCTTGTGCTGAGGGCTCCAGAGCTGGATGCAGTACTCCAGGTGAGGTCTCACCAGAGTGGACTAGAGGGGAAGAATCACCTCCCTCAACCTGCTGGTCATGCTTCTTTTGATGCAGCCCAAGATATGGCTGGCTTTCTGGGCTGCAAGCACATGTTGTCTGCTCATGTCCAGCTTTTCATCTACCAGTACACCCAAGTCCTTCTCGGCAGGGCTGCTCTCAATCCCTTCATCCCCCAGCCTGTACTGATACCAGGGGTTGCCCCATCCCAGGTGCAGGACCTTGCACTTGGCCTTGTTGAACCTCATGAGGTTCACACTGGCCCACCTCTCCAGCTTGTCCAGGTCCCTTTGGATGACATCTCGTCCTCCTGGCTTGTCAACCACACCACTCAGCTTGGTGTCATCGGCAAATTTGCCGAGGGTGCACTCGATCCCACCATGTCACTGATGAAGATACTAAACAACACTGGTCCCAGTACAGACCCCTGAGGGACTCCACTTGTCACCATTCTCCATGCGGACATCGAGCCGTTGACCACTACCCTCTGGATGCGACCATCCAACCAGTTCCTTATCCACCAAACAGTCCACCCATCAAATCTGTATCTCCCCAATTTAGAGAGAAGGATGTTGTGGGGGACTGTGTCGAACGCTTTACAGAAATCCAAGTAGATGACATCCATTGCTTTTCCCTTGTCCACTGATGCAGTCACTCCTTCATAGAAAGCCACTAGGTTGGTCAGGCAGGACTTGCCCTTGGTGAAGCCATGCTGGCTGTCTCGAATCACCTCCCTGTCCTCCATGTGCTTGAGCATAGCTTCTAGGAGGATCTGCTCCATGATCTTCCCAGGCACCGAGGTGAGGCTGACAGGTCGATAGTTCCCAGGGTCCCCTTTCTTCCATTTTTAAAAATTTTCAAACCCCTTCCCTTTGACCGGAGGATTGATGAAAACACTACCTGCACTCCAGAGTCCCTTACCACCACTCCCAGGGTCTGTAATCCTTCTTGGTACTCCTCACACTGCTCCTGGCTGTATCACTGGTGCCCATGTGAAACAACAGCAGTGGATAATAGTCAGTGGACTGTACAAGGCTTGGTAGTCTCTTGGTGACATCCCTGATACGAGCCCCCAGTAAGCATCACACTTCTGTAGAGAGTGCATCAGGTCAGCAAGTGGCTGCCTCTGTACCTCTTAAAAGAGTCACCTACTACTATCACCCATTAGTCTTTTCTTAGTTACACTCGTTGTTATACAGGGAGCAGATTAGTCTGCCTTACCCAGCTCCAGAGTCCTTCCTGGTGTAACATGTTTTTTGTCTTCAGTCTGCAGAACAGTGAAACGGTTCTGCAAGGGTACCTCAGGCTTCAGGGGAAGTCCTGCTTGTCCTTGCCTTTGCAGCTGTCCATTCTTCTGTATTATTGCAACACCCCCACCCCCACCCCCCCCACACCCCGCCTTCTGTGTCTGCTGGTGGAGGAGTTTGGCTGTTTGGCCGTGGGCTGTGGGTCCACTGCAGACTGTGCTTGGAACCAGCTATCTAACCCCTTCTCAGCCTCCCTGATGTTATGCAGCCTTCTCATCACCTCCTGCAGCTCAGCCACCCGCTGTAGGAAGTCCTCCACCTGGGCACACCTTTTGCAGGCAGGTCTGCTGCCTGTCTCTGCCCCAGGAGAAAGGTCCAGGCATTTGCTGCAGTCTGAAGTCTGCACTGCAGCCTCTCCCTTCAACAGCTCCATCTGGGTGAAGGCATTGGCCACTGCTGGAGACGCAAGTTCTCCTCATAATGATATTACAGATTTTGTATATAGTCTTTTGAGTCTCTTTAGCTACAGCTAAAATAATCTATTTCCATACAGATGAGGAAGGAGAGTCTCATTCTGACATGGATTTGTGATATGACCTAATCATAGTTCTAAACTGGGAATTGTAAAGTTCCCCCTCCTTCCAAAACTAGATACAGCCTGCATGTGATTTAGACTTATTAACAAAAATAAAGCCAAAAAATTTTCTTGTGACATTTTTTATGCGAATACATATATTAATGACTGTGAGGTATTAAGCTACTGTGGTGATGATTGCCAGAGAAAAGTCTATAAAGAGGAAAATACATAGAAGAAAAATCCTACAGCTTTCTTCTATTAAATGTCTATGCAGTATTTCCCACTGAAAGATTGCAAATGTGCTACTCAATATTTTTTGTGATTTAAAATATGTAAAAACCATTGGCAATAATGTTGATTCAAAAAAGAAAAAAAACACCTCACACTTATTATATGGAATGGAATATTCATCATAATCATTACTAGGCATTTATTATGCCTCACTTTGAAAGTATGGAAAGCCACCTTATTTAGTTTTCATATTCAGTCACACACAAATATAACAAGGACCTTGTAGAACTTTGTATAATTATATATTTATTTCAAAGACTTTTTAAAAAAGTGAAAATGTCTTTGTTTCAGATATCATTGAAATATGCATTTTTACACTCAATGAAATAATTTCTCACCAAAATAATGGGAACAGATCTGTGGAAAATAGATTAATTAAAATCCTTGCTTCTTTAAAGTTTGCACTATGATATGCCTCTAACAACATGTATAATTAATACTGTGTTAAAATCATTTAGCTTCACAAAAAATTGCAACAATTGCCATATTTACAAGAATCTTTTGGTCTTCTCTCATTTGTATGCATTTATTCTGTTAATTTCAAACAGATACATAAGATGTAATATGGTGGAGGGTTTTTTGTGTTTTTTCTTTTTTTTTTAGTTTAACTTCATCAGTTTTACACATAAAACTTGATTATTACTTAAACCAGTAAACAAGCTGGGACATTACAAGCATAAATTCTATAGTTTTCCTCTGCTTCTAGAAATAGATTTTCTTTTTCATTTGTTCACATTTGTAATGAATGAAGCCTTTCCTAAAACCTCTGCTTTCCCTTTTTATTTACCATTAGATTGTCATCTCTTAATCTTCTTAGACTTGTGTATATCACGTACAAGCACATACTGTAGCCATAAAACTCATACCTTATTAAATAATAAATGCTAATGGCTATGATATATTGTGTGCTCCCTTGCATTAGTGCCTCCTGGCAATTCTTTTACAGGTCTTAAAGTTTCAGGAGCTGTTCCCAAGTCATCACAACATTTTTTGAAATGGGACTAGCCATTTCTAAAATGATTACTGGCTTTGCAGAGAATAATGCACCCTGATAAATGATCCCTCCTTTATTTTTCATATTATAACACTCATGGCAGGCTGGAGCTTTGCTTTTAAGATTATAGAATCATAAAATCATAGAATCATTTAGGTTGGAAAAGACCTTTAAGATCACCCACTCCAATCATTCACCTAACACTACCAAATCCACCACTAAACCAGTTAAGGTTAGAGTAATAATTTCATGTTTCCTGCCTTGGTGGATGGATTATTTTTTAATGAAGTAAAACTAAGAATCATTAAGATTGGAAAGGACCTCTAAGATCATAAGTCCAACCATCGACCCAGCACCACCATGACCACTAAACCATGTCCCAGAGTGCCACGTCCACACATTTTTTGAACACTTCCAGGGATGGTGACTCCACCACCTCTCTGAGCAGCCTGTTCCAATGCTTGACCACTAATTCTGTGAAGAAATTTTTCCTAATATCCAATCTAAACCTCCCCTGAGGATTATTTTAGCATATGTGTGTGGTCCAATGTGAGAAAAAATTATGAAATATCCATCTGAATCTTTCTGATTGGCTCTAAAGGAATTTATAGAAATCAATGCTGCTTCTAGTAATTCTGATTTCCAAGAGCTCTTTTTTTTTTTTTTTTTTTTTTGTTTCAGTTAAATTGAAGGTGCCTGAATACAAAAAATGAGGAGTAAAGAACAGAATACTATGTATTTCAGATCAGCACACAAAATACTAGGTACAAGGAAATAAAGTTTTAGTAGTAACATATTCCAAGTTAGTTCAGTGGTACTTTATAGACAGAATAATTTGTTAACCATTCTGTAACATGCAGTGCCCCCAAACTGCTGTCATTTTACTATTAACATTTTTTTTATTTCAGGTCTTCCAGAGATGTTCTTACATGATGTTCTGTTACCACCATATTGGCTCAGGGTCAATAAGAGAGACTACTAGGTTGCTTTCTAATCAAAGATATTAATAAAGTTATTAAGTAATGTAAGAAGCCTGGCCCTATCCTCCAGCCACTCTGGTCCAGGACCTCTCCTGCCCTGCCACTGGCACATATATGCTGAGCACATATCCCAGAGACACACAGACACAGGGCGCAGACATGGCTGGTCACACAGATGGCCACAGAGAAGGCGCTGCCTCCAGCAGCACCCACATTCGGGACTCACACCAGACACAGGCACAGCCAGCCACGTCCCCTCCTCCTCTTGGGCTGGCAGAGGTCAGTGGTGCAGCACACACAGCGCACTCTCCAGGTTCACAAGCACACACATATTTGCAGATTCCCCAAGGCAGTTAAAAGAAGATTTAACAAGAAGGTGTAAGAAGACAGGACAGACTGGAGCGATCAGGTGCAGAGCTCAGCCAGACAAGTGTGCTGACCAGCCCCATTTTACATGCGACCAGCCCCCCTTTTTATACCATTTTCTGTCTATCCCCACCCTTTGTTCCTCTCTGCTTCCCCTTCTGCTGCACCCCCCCTGCATCTGTACAGCTCCATCAATTCCCTCATCTGTTCTAGGCCGGGGTCCCCCCAGTTTATCAGTTGCAAGGTCCAGGTTGCTCTTCCTGGAAGGGGCACCTGTAGTTTCTTGATAGCCCACCAATTAGTGTAAGTGGCAAGGTTTGCGTCTTGACATTGTCTTCATATTTGCTTTGTAAGGTCCATGTCTCTTACTGTCTCCTTTATAATTTGTCCGTCAGGTTTGTGTCCCTGTATATTCTTGTTTATGGCTTCCTCCTTTTTTTTCATTATCCCTTGCTGCAGTGAGAAAGGTCCTTGACCAGATACCCTTAAAGGAGGAACAGGCACTATCCTTCCTCATACCTTCACAAAAGACTTTTGGGTAATGGGACAGAATCTCACCAACAATAGATCAGCGTGTTTCTATAGAAGTACAGTTGAGCTACATTGATGTACATATGTTTGCAATTTTATTCAGTATGTTCATTGAATTTACCTACATCAATGGGAGAAAAATCTAACACATTTGCACTAGTTAAGCTTTCGTTTTCAGGAATATGGCAAAATGTTTATCCGATCTCTCTTGAATTTAAGAGCTTTTTTTAGTCTTATACCTATTTGTTGTCCAGTTATGAATCCATTTTGCTCACATTTGAAGAAAATATCACAGAGTGATTCTCTTTGTATGTTGTATAAGCACTTCTTTCAAATACTTTGTCCTTGATATTTTATGTCACCTCTTTACTTCCTTTCCTTTGAAAGATGAATTATGAAGCATAACTTCCAATATTTCAGAGTGAAAAATCCAGAACAATTTAATATGCATCAACAAAACTATATTCCAGAACCTCCCTAACTTATTTCTCCTACTTCATCATTAATTACATAAATTAGTGTCTAGCAGCATTATACTCAGGAGTTGTGATTATGACTTCCACAGTCATATTCAAAGTAACATTAATCATTCTAATAGTATAACCACAGTCACAGCGGGAGCTGAATATGTCCTTAATTTTCTTCCTTCCCTTACTTCTTTGCCTTTTTTCTGCCAAAAATGTTGGATAAGATTGAGTTTTCCTAATTTAGGTATCTAAGTCAGAAATCTATACCTGAGTTTATGAAGTTAAACTTTACTTTGTCCTTTAACAGGCAACAGAAATAAACAAGCATCTTCAGTAACTGATTTATCTCACTGCAAAATAAACATCTGTCATGAAACACCTTCAGAGGGTACTTATTTCTCTCTACCTAATACAGAAGCAGCCCACAACTATTATCTCAGACTTAGAATAATACAGTTTAATACTTGATTAAAGGCTGTTTGGTACCTGCTATCAGCACTATGGTAATGATACTCAGGGTAGATAGGTGAAAAACAGGTTACCCTGTGCAAGCTACAGCCAAGTCTTCATCTACAGTGTACATACAATTGAAAATGGAAAATAAAACCTTTAAACCTGTATACTGTAAATTATGTTGGATTTTGACTAACACAAATGGGTTTATTAGCAGCACTTCTTGTAAAATTGTTGTACAAAAACATTTTAGCCTATAAGTAATTATCAGATTACTGTTCTTTCATGCTGATACTAGCTACACCTCATTCACTCTTTGTGATTTAATATGAGGCTGATGGCTTGAGTCACCTGGAATTATTTAGCTTTTTGACTTCCAGAATAAAATTGTGTATGTCAAGTTTTCAAACTGACATATGATTAACACAACACAGAAATTCACAAGATCTTTAAAAAGGTAGTATCTTCATAAAGGCTTTCTTTCCCAAAGTAAGCAAAAAAAATCAGAACACAAAACTAATTATAATATGGATCTTCAAATTAAAAGATGTAATATTTTTTGTTTCTGCATTTAGCTTCAATAACTGCCAAAAGGAATTGCTTTCTGTGTGTAATTGAGTTTGAAATGTGTTCTAGTATTTCAAGGAGAGTTTTTGGTCTGACTCTGTAAGCAAAATATCTACATATTTCTTGATTTTTTTGAAAAAGGGTAGAAGAAAAATAGGTTAATTATGAATGCCTTAGTGTAGGTTTCAGTCCATGTCTAAGTACCTAAAGATCCCCATCAAGTTCTGTTCTATATTGGTCTAAACATTACAGAAATCACAGTCAGTTTTGTTCCTTTAACTCTGTCATCTTTCAACATACTGTCTTTTATTAGGTTTGTTGCTGTTCACATACAAATATTTTCATAAACTGCCATCACTGGTCCCTTTGCAAAACAAGTGAACAAGTATTATTTTTAGAAGCTATACATAATGCTTTTTGTCCTTCCATGGCATTTCTTCCTCGTCTGGCTTGCATGGAAGAATGGATGAAACCTGTAACGGTTGTAGAATCACAGAATCATAGAATCATTTATGTTGGAAAAGACCTTTAAGAACATCAACTCCAACCATTAACCTAGCACTGCCAAGCCCACCACTAAACCATGTCCCTAAGTGCCACATCTACGTGTTTTTCCAATACATCCAGGGATGGGGACTCAACCATTTCCCTGGGCAGCCTGTTCCAATGATTGACTACCCTTTCCGTGAAGAAATTATTCCTCACATCCAATCCAAACATCCCCTGGCACAACTTGAGCCCATTTCCTCTTGTCCTATCGCTTCTCACTTGGGAGAAGAGACCAACATCCACCTCACTACAACCTCCTTTCAGGTAGCTGTAGAGAGAAATGAGGTCTCACCTTGGCCTCCTTTTCTCCAGGCTAAACAACCCCAGTTCCCTCAGCAGCTCCTCATTAAGTATTGTGCTCTAAGCCCTTCACCAGCTTCGTTGCTCTTTGGGCACACTCAAGCACCTCAATGTCTTTCTTGTAGTGAGAGGCCCAAAACTGAACACAATACTCGAGGTGTGGCCTCACCAGTGCCAAGTACAAGGGGAACAATCACATGACTAGTCCTTCTGGCCACGTTATTTCTGATACAAGCCAGGATGCTGTTGGCCTTCTTGGCCACCTGGGTACACTGCTGGCTCATGTTCAGCCACCTGTCAGCCAACACCCCCAGGTCCTTTTCGGCCAGGCAGCTTTCCAGCCACTCTTCCCCAAGCCTGTAGCATTGCATGGGGTTGTTGTGATCCAAGTGCAGGACCTGGCATTTGGCCTTGTTGAACCTCATACAGTTGGCCTTGGCCCATTGATCTAACCTGTCCGGGTCCCTCTGTAGAGCCTTCCTACCCTCAGGCAGATCAACACTCCCACTCATCTTGGTGTTGTGTGCAAAGTTACTGAGGGTGCACTCGATCCCCTCATCCAGATCATTGATAAAGATATTAAAGATATTAAATTGTACTCCACTTCTTCCTGTTAGCTTGTAAGCAGTGAAGAATTTTCAAACCATGTAATGCTATATCAGGGAAATGTCTTTATTAAGATCTATTTTTAAGAACTAATTATGTGAGAACATGGAGCTACTGCTGTAGAAATGTAGCTCATGCTGCAAATAATAGCAATGAGAAGCAGAGTTTATAACACTACCTAATTTATCTTACTCAGCTTTTGAAAAATGCAAGTGTAGTATATTTGTAGAACAGGTTTTGGGGTCATTTTAACTTGCTGACTATCATTGACTGTCAACTCATCCTTTTTCAAGTTTGTCTACACAAATTTGTCAATTTTGGAAGGTGCCATAACATCTCCAGTTTTGGCATCTGCTATAATATAATTCAAAGCAGCCTTTTTGAAGAAAAAATGTTGCCTGTGGGAGATATAGATCTGTCCTATTACAAAGCAGTTCTGTAACTGCATGAGAATTTTTACACTATGGGATGCAATTTGAATCAAAGTCCAATTTTCTGATTTTCTATTCACCAAACAAATTTTGCTTGCTAAGAAATCATATTATAATGTAGACAGAAACTGAAAAGGAAATGTTTTTTTTGTCAGAGAGCTATAAAAATTAATCCTATTGGGTCCCTGTGTCCAGCGGCTGGCTTAGGCCTGATTAATTAACCATAATACAAAGACTAACAATATAAAACCAAATCCTGTGTTTAGTTTTGAAAGGTAAGCGCTAATTAGCCAGGATGAAAGTATTCATAAATGTTTGTGTCTCCTGAATATATTTTTTCAGGATGCATTTTTTCAATTCAGAGGGGAAATATCATTTAATGTTAGCTAACTGACATTCACTTTCTCCTGTGGCATGCAGTTTATTTCACTTTCCTTTAAAATGGGAAAGTCAGTTGATTGTCCGCTTACCTGCATTTTCCCAATCTTTTATCTCTAAGCACGGAAAAAAGATTCTTCTCTGTTTGTCCAAGGTGAGTGATAATCTTAAATCTCCGAAATACAAGTTTACACAGTATTTTAACAGTCATCAGCGTTTAAGGCACACAGACATCCTGTTCCATGAAGCCATTTTCCATTTTCAAGCATGTTAAATTTGTATTCAGACTATAATTTTACAGTATATTAAGTTTACCCACATGGCAGGTGATTTTCCAGTGCTAACAAAATCTTTTGTTTCTAATGACATGCTCAATATTAGACAAAGATCAGCCAATAATCATTGGCTTCAGTAAGACACAGGGGAAAAAAGTCCATTTGGCCGGTAAATTACATCTGCTTTCCTAATTATATCAAGCCATTACTTCAAAAATTTTCTGAACAAACTTACCTCATATACACTGTTCCTTGTTATGCCAACACTGTACTTCTCTTTTGGTATAGGGAAAATAAAGTGTGCTACTTCTCGAAGTTAGAAATCCTAAGAAGCCATCCATGTAAAGAAGTTACTAGGAACAAATAAGCTTTGTTTACATAGGTTCCATTGTGATGCAGGAAGTTCAAAAATCATCAAAGGAGCTTTGAAGCAAAACTGGAAGTTTAATGGGTTTATAAGAGTGAGCAAAGCATCTAGCTTAGGAAAAAAGTGTTGGATTTATTAAAGATTTTTAGCACCCTTTTTTTTTTATTATTGTTTAGGTTAGAAAAGACCTTTAAGATCATCCAGTCCAACCATTTATCTAACATTACCAAGTTCTTTACATGAACAAAACATGGTACCAAGTTGTTGGGTTTTTTTCTTTAGCACTGCTCCTTTTAAATGTTGACAGGAATGATAAGAAATTATGTCATTGTGTCATGGTTCCATTGCTTCCAGAAGAACAAAACTCCTGGACAGAACTCAAGTCTTCAAGATTTTGTGTGTGTGTGTCTATGTGTGTGCATAAAAAGGGTGACTCTACAATTTCAAGTACAAGAGAGGTCATGCGTAATCCTGAGTCCTGTATGACCCGTTTTCAGGTTACTTCCAGGCTCCATTCAAATTCCAATTAGCCATTGGATGGTGCCATTCCATTTAACTCTCTCTAAGACAAAAAACATCATAGTTGTCTTGAAGAACCTCTTCCAAAGGCCACTATGGTTAAGAATGTGTAGGACATTATTTCTTTATTCTATTTTATCAGAGCTCCTGAGCATACAAGCACAGGATGATAACAGCCGTCCATGATGGTATAACCACGTCGAGTACTGTGTGTCATTTTGGGTACCTGATTATAAGAAGGACACCAAGCTATTAGAGTATATTCAGAGGAGGGAGGCCAAGATGGCAAAAGGCCTTGAGGGCATGACTTAGAGGTCACTTGGTTTGTTCAGCTGGGAGAAAAGAAGGTTGAGGGGCAACCTCATTGCAGTCTACAACTTCCTCAAGTTGCACCATGGAGCGGGAGGTGCTGATCTCCTCTCTCTGGTGACCAGCAATAGGACACGATGAAATGGAATGGAGCTGAGTCAGGGGAAGTTCAGATTGGACGTTAGGAAAAGATTCTGCACTGAGAGGGTGGGCGGTCACTGGAACAGGCTTACCAGGGAAATGGTCACAGCACCAAGCCTGTAAGAGTTCAAGGAGCATCTGGACAATGCTCTTAGTCATATGGTTTAATTTTAGGTAGTCCTGTGAGGGGCAGGGTGTTAGACTTGGCGATCCTTATGGGGCCTTCCAACTTGAGATATTCTATGATTCTATGAACTGTACATAGTTACTGATCATGAAAGAAATGCAGCCTTGAGAGTTGGATAGAATTGTTCTTAGGGCTTAAAAAAGGAAAAAAAAAAAAAGAAAAAAACCCCACCAGCTCTCTATTTTCTGCATATATGTATATTAACTCATATTTAGAAAAAATTAAAAGCTGATAACAAGAACATATAAAAGACAGCTACAACCTCTACACAAATAGAGACCAATGAAGATCAGAGAAAAAGGAGTTACCCCAGCAGTGTCTTCTCCCACTTACGGACATTGCACATTATCAACATTGCTACTTAGACATCAGCAGGTCTCCCTCCACCTCAGTATAAAATTAACATTGTTTTTCGATTGTACACACAACACTGTGCAGACGATTCTGCTGATGGCTTTCTAGGGTTATTTTTGTTAGCATTTCCTGTACTTGATGATGCTACTTTATAAAGAACCAAAATACTGGAACTTTTCCTACCCCCAAAAGAATAAGGTTTAAAAAGTTTACTAAACTCTAAGTATTTAAAACCTTTGTAACCATGGTTAACTCTGGAAAATTGTATTTAAGATCTTTTTCCTAACCTAACTTAAATAACAATCTTGTAAGCAACTAACAAATGTCTAGTAAGGTATCACTTGTTTTGTATATCAAGTGAGCGTAATAGGAAATGAAACCACATTTCAAGCAGACAAAACAGTAACAAAAAATAACTCCAAACAATAATGTAGTTAATACAGCTATAGGTATATACCTCAGTGGCACATACAGCAGAGATTTATTTGCAAAAGCAGTTTACTTCTGAAGTTAGAAACTAAAATAATAGTACTAAAAATAAAAATATGCAGGGTATTATAAAAAAAACCCCAAAGGCTAAGAATGGTACAGAATCATTTATAAAATTATATCACAGATATTTCCAACATTTTGGATTGTCACCAGGAGAATACTGCATTTTGAATTATTAAGCTTTTCAAAGCATAGGATCTGTCTTTCTGTAATTTGTACATCATCTGGTTTAATAAGTCTGATCATGAGTAAGGCCTATAAATGTCACCAGGATGAATTACTGGTAGAATTTTAACTGCAGCACTGGTCCTGTAAGATATTGTCCATGAGCTGATAATGAAGATTAAAATCCTTTTATTCTGCTTGAATGTGAAAAACCTGGAACTTGAATCAGAGACATATTGTGAGCAATACTGAGCACCTGAAATTCTCACTGATCACAGCACTTCTTCTGATAAAAATCAGAGTCAAATCCCAATTTGACTGAGGTTAATGAAAGTTTTGCCATTGAGTGCTGTGTTATCAGAATTTGTCCCATAATATAAGTTGACACATTAGTTCAGTTTAGGAAAAAAATACTTCTAAATTGTGTGGGAAATAGAGGCTCATGTAATAGAGCTCCACATAACAAATCTACTGTTTTACTTTATTCAGCCTAATGATTTCCATTATCTCCTTAGTTGATAGAATCCATTTCAAAAACCAATAATCTCTTGAAATCCACTGAGCCACAAATTAGTCATTAGAGAAAATTTTCAGAGATCATTACCTTTCCCATAGATTTTAGCTTTTCATTTCCTGAATACCCACATCTAATGTTGTTCATAATAAGGGGAGGGTAGATTATTCCGTTACAAAAGAATGATTCTAATATAATTCAAGCTATTCACTTGTTTATTATTAGAAATGCTGCATTTTTATTAAAGGTCAACTTTGTATCACTTTTAACCTTGAATTTATGATCTCATATATTATTAGGTTGTAATGAAAAGACAAATGCCATCAACACTGCATTGTGTGCCACATTAATGAGGCATACAGCTAACATTTTCTATAGGAGGAATTTATTGTTTTCCTAAACTAGTAAAACACTCTATCACACACACACACATATACAAAGAGGCATAATTTCCAAGACAGAAGAGAAAGTAAGGATTGCAGTTCCATTCTTTTATTGTTTTGGTTTGGATTTTTTGTTGGTTGTGTTGGGTTTATTTCCCTAAATTATACAGCCTAAGAGTCCAGGCTTTCTGAGTAGGTTTGGCTGAGAGCAATTGACTTCTGGTCTGGTTCAGAAAATATTCAGTCCACAGTAGGAAATTAGAAGATGACAGAAATCTGAAACGTGTCAGGGAAACCCTCATCAAAGCAATTTTAAAACAAACTTAACTACAACAGAATTTAAAAAGACTTTAGGGGAATCCGGTCTTAACATAATAAGCAGTATTAAGCAAAACTGTTCTGCATAGATCTGAATATACAGAAATTAGTTATCAAATTTTATAAGAAACAGACTCATAATCCTTCAGGTTTCTCATACGTGCATTACTAAATGTTTCTTACTTCACAGTAAAAAAGTTTTGCCGAATAAGTTGCCAAAGTACATTCTTCCTATAAGCAATGAATTAATACCAGTGACAGCTGTGCAATCACTTGCAATGATTTATGTGCCGTGACTACATCACTGTTTTGTTTACTGTATGCTTATACTGTCTAAATTGGCAATTAGTTTTTGAGGGTAAGTACAAAGCAACAGGGAGTTGAATACTGGTAAGGTCATCTCTGCAAACTATGTAACGGCAACATAGAGCAATTTGATTTAAAACCTTAGTGTGGTCCTCCACTGAATCTGAAAGGTTTTGGCCAGGATAAATTTAGTCCTTGATAGATGGTAAGATTAAAGCTGTGGCAATGCTTGACAGTCTTTTGAAGAGAAGTCAGATGATTAAAGAGGAGGATTGTAGAGCTTGTGGTGAAATTTGCCTAATGTTCACCACTGGAATGAGGACATTACAGGAGAAATTTTAAATAATATATATATATACACACATATAGATGATTTAATCTTTTCTCCTTTTGTCATTCTGTATTTCCACTCTTAATAGTTGTTTTAAGAAAACAACTGTGTTCCTGCCTCTTCAAAGGAAAGACCTAGGTATTTTGAATTAATTGCATCTCGCAAGAAAATGGATGGCAGACAGGGCATGTGGCCTATCACTTATTATATGAATAGAGGAATTGCTTATGTCTCTCTAGCAGTGTTATGCAGTGGTTACTCAGGCCATAGCTGGGATGGATTAATTTAGAAATCTAAGGAAAATATCAGAGGTGCAGTCAATTCTGACAGCCCTGTGGCAGTACCTCTTTTAAATAGCTGTGCAATATCTCAAAACTTATTATGTGTCAGATATACAAAAATAATTTTTAAGCTATGGTGTCATGTGACTAAAACTGGGAAACATGAGTTTTAATTTTTAGAAATATTCTGAATCTACATTTCAGTTTGACTTGAACAGGTACTCGTAACTACTGAATATCAAGCATATATCTGAAGCTGGACATGCAAAAGAAAAGGTGTCCTATGAGAAATTTGAACTGAATAAATGTTAAAGGAATCCTGGCAGCATCTACCATCATTATGATTAGCATCCATCTGAAAAAAAAGAGAGCAATATCCTGAGTATCTATTTATTTCATTTAAACATAAGCCTGGTTTATTTGTATTCTTCAATGTCTGTTGCAAGTCAATAAATAGAACCAGGTTTCACAGGTTTCTCATCTCACCTGTTGAGAGTCTTTTTCACTGAGATTATAAGCGTGTCTGCCTGTTATCTTGGGAAATTTGCATGAATCACATTTACATGATAAGCTGTGTTCTACTGATAAGTCAACAACCCTCCAGAATTTCCAAATCTTATCAAAGTTCTCTCAGAGACTGAATCTCATAACTATTAAAAAAAAGAGGGGGGAGGGGGGGAGGGAGAAAAGACAACTGACTGACATTATGCACCTGGTGCTATATATCATCCAAACTATGTCTAATGCAAGCATATTATTTCTGAGTAGCTGTTCTTCCTCTTTGCTTCTTTAATGGTGTTGTTCCGGTATGTGTCTTCATTTCACAGGGAAAAAGTATCTTTACATGCTAGCCACTCATTAATGACCAGCAGAAGCATAAAGGATTGAAACTTTACAAATGAGCTTTGTTTGGACAAAAACACTAACAGCACAAAAACCTGTAGTGTTCATTTGACAGCAGGATACAATGCTTCTTTTCAACGGGACCAAAATCTTGCCTCAAAATTACTGTTTTTCCTAGAGGATCCTCAGCATTTACCATCAGGTAAAAATGTAATAAAGTTCAAAGCCACTACCTAGGGAGATTGATCCTTGCCTTATTTCTTTTAAATGGACAGAGATGTGCAAGTCTATATCCATGCCTGTGCCACAAGACGTAGGAAAAAATGCTGCACTCTATGAGGTGATAAAGTGGTAAAAATTGATGTCCTCCTCATCCTCTGCTAAATCTGTCCTTCATCAGCACTGGCTAGTGATGCCTATAACAAATACTTGGTCATGTGAGTTGCCATCATACCAGCTAATATCTGTGTTCTGTTCTCAGAAGGATATACATAAAAGGAGAACAGCCAAGGGAAGCGTGAGATAGATATGGCTTACTCATGTGATAGCTGTGGGTAGACTTGCTGCCACCAAACATTAGCATTCTCCGTGCAACAAGAGTTCCCAGACAGGTGGATGGTGAATCTTCAGATATGAAGGGATAAAGATAACTCTCAAAGTTGTAAACTTTTTTAACAAAAATATGTAAACAATTCTCATTCTGGAAAAGCCTATTTATTTCCATTGGTCACTGTTGGGCACTAGATTACATACCCATCTCTCAAACCACTCAAGAAAGGTGACATGAATCACACCTGAGTGTAAGGGTCATTGCCACTGCTGGGTTGCTGACATTTGAGAGAGTTCTTCAGGGAAAATCATAATGGGAAATCATAAGGGGAAAGCTGTGAAAGCACATCAGTCAGTTCAATTTGAATTAGAAAGAGATAACTGTGTTGCTCTGGAAATTAATCTTCCTCAGATAACCAGTTTCTCACTGCTGTCCCCTTTATTTTGAAAATAGATTTTGAATTCTTAATATATTTTTGTTTGTGTCCTTTAGGAAACATTTCAGGAACTAAATGTTTGATTTGAATTTATGAGAGAAGTCTGTTCCGAGAACTCATCTTATGTGGAGAATCTTTAAAATCCATAAAGTGCAAAGGATTCTGAATCAGTCTTCTGCATGGACAAACCAGTGAAAAACATGATAGCATGAAATGGTCATCCTGACAATTTAGAGAAATTAAAATACTAGAAAAACGCAAAAGCAACACAGTTTTGGTTGTTATTTTATCACTTGCAAAGTTATCCCAGTAGTGTGTTGTTTAAGAATTGATCTAGCCCTCCTAAAATGTTAGATATGGCAATAATTGAACAAGAAGCCTTGAATAAGAATAAGAGGGATAATAAGATCTGATGCTCAGCAGTTATGGCAAACAGCACTGTGCAGGGAAGAATAAGTGGCAGAAGGAATGGAAGTTCCCTAAACTAGCTTTGTTTCCAAGTAAAACCTTGAATAACTATTGAATAACTATTTAAAGTAGGTTAATTATATTACCCTCTGGAGGTGTCTGTCTTTGTTGTATATAGAAAAAATTCAGATGACTAGCCTGAGTTAGCTAAATTTAAGAGAAATTAATTCCACTCTGGTTGCACTGAATTTGGATCAAAATGTATTTGCTCTCAGCTATGTCTGTATTAGGAGGTAATAACTCCACTGACTTAGATGGAATCTATGAACAAAAGCAATATAAGTAAGCCTATATTTTTTTTTCTAAGAAATGCTCACAACAATGTTGTACACTTTATTAAGGACTCATATGTACAGGTGGAAAACTATTATTCCCATTTTAGTACTCGTTAAACTCTGTGTAAGCCGCATGATGAACTTCCTATACTCCCAAATATTCACATACAGATAGACATAAAGATATAGATATATATAAAATGGGATTGTTTGGGGTTTGATTATTACCTAGAAAAGCCCAGAATAACTTCATAAGATTCATATTCTTGCTCTTTTTGGCAAATCAAATGTAATTTAATATTTACTGCATTCATTAAGCTTAGCTGATTCTTTAATTTATACCACATTAAAATTAAACTTTTGAGTACATCCTCCACAATTCTTTTGATTAGTATGCAATGTTACGCTTTCAGAGTATTAAACAACCTCTTTATTTTCCTTTGCCAGTGCACAAATGTGCATGAAGGTATTGACTCCTGGTCTCCACATTTATTCCCACAGAAGACTCCAGTAAATGAATAGGAAATATTTTTTTAAAAAAACAACTTATTTTTATTTTTTTTAAGATTCATAGAGATTATTTAATTAGTTGTTTGCTATGCTATTAAATATTTTTATTTCTAGAAGTGATATTTTTAAATCTATCTGTGGTATATCTTCATCTTATTGCAAATTAGTCACAGGGTATTTGAACTTTTGTGTAAAAAGAAAGAAAATAATACCAACCAAACTAAGAAATATCCATCATTTTGATTTGGGCACTGGCTAGAAACCAAGCCAGCTGGAAGGTTATCATGTTTGATATGTCCTGTAGTTACATTAAAAAAAAATGCATTGCTAGTATCTATCATGACACTTACTAATGAGTATCTGCTAGCAAAAATAATATTAACCTTTCTCAAAGGAGTTTACTACCTTCAATTAACTTTGGTACACTTCTGTGGTTTAAGTGATAAGTCCTTATTCTTCCTTTGAAGTATTTATTCACCTTGTGAGACATTAAGGTGGAGATAAAGCAACTTGTCTATCACTGTCCCTACACCTACATTTAAACAATCAAATTCCCATAGGTTGTCATTATTCCATAAAGCAAACTTTTCCAAAATCTTTTTTTCTGTAGAATGATATGTCTTATTACAGTTTATGAAGTATAATTTCTAGTTTTAATCTTTCCAAATAAATTATGTCATAGTGAAACAACAGAAGCATCTTTTAGGCCCATATTCTTTTCCAGGTTAATACATGATTTAGTCAGGAAAAAAAAGTGTGCAAGAAAATATCTTCAAATATGAGAAATAATAATTAAAAAAAATGATAATTTAATGTCTCAAAGCATGGTGTATTCCACAGGAGAGTTTAAAACAAACAAATGTTTCTGGGAAAGGAACTCACAAATGTTACATCTATGTTTCTCCGTGAGTCAGCTCCCAGCTCAGGGATCAGAATGATTTGTTCCACACTGTTCACGAGTGTGTGGATTGACGTCACTTCAATGGTCTTGGTCTTGTGTCTTGGCTGGGGTTAATGTGATGATTTTGTGCCCCTGAGGGAAAAAAAAAAAAATTCTTCTGTTTACTTATTGCTTGATTCAATACGAAGAGTCTGCAGTAATTCAGTTCATCAGAAAGGTGTGTTTATATCATGAAACTAAGGATCTGCTTTGTATGCCCTATGTTGCAATGGCATGAGGGAATGCTGGAAGCTGCAAAGCCTGCAGAAGTAGTGTTAAAAGACTATACAAGTAGAAGGAACCCAGCCTGAAACAATCTTTTCTATACTATCTATTGGGAGCAGCCATTGAATAAACAGGGTCTCAGAATAAAATCCTGTGTTTCAGCTCGAAGGACACTAGTCTGTTTCCTAAAAAACAAAGGCCAAGAATAAACTGAGACTTATGCTATGTGTATACAGACAACTAGGAACTAGGAGCGAATTAGACAGCTGCTTGATATATGTCAACTTCTATTTTATTTTCTTTTTTTTTCTTCTTCTCCTTATCTTTTTACTATAACTTTAGAATACGTATTACATACTAAACTATTTCTAGGATTAAGGTACAAAATGGTTTACGCACCCTGCAAGAGATTTTCAGAATTACTTGACCTCTCAGTTAAATTCTTCTAACCAAGCACCACCCCTGTGATATATAAATACTGAAATATTCTCTATTCTACACAAAGTTTGTGTGTCATGACTATATCTCAATTAGCTAATGAAACTTTATTTGTTTTTTCCTCCTTTGGGATATAAAGGAAATAAATGCTAGTCAAAATGTAGATAACAAAATACAGATTAGTGAGGTAGAAAATAGTGCTAAAAGTGGTTTTGTGTGACTCTAAAATGCCAGTGGCATGGTTGACAGATAAATGTCTCTTCATCAGTGTAAGTATTTTAACTATTTCCAGTTATCAGATAGTTGTATTTAACTGTACCTGTTATAAAATGGGGTTTTGCACTATGGTCATGTGAACCAAAGTGACTGTGGTGGCCATTAAACTTCTTTTTGATTTAGTGTCATTATGCTGTATGTTTTGTACACCATTGGTCAAAGTTTTTTACAGGGAGAAGAATAAGAAGACAGAAACAGCTCCTGTATCTTAACAACCCAAAATATGCTTGCCTGAGTGAACCCAATGGTAACATGAAAGTCAGGAAAGCTAACAGTATAGGAGAGCTTCTGGTAATACTTCACAATTACAAATACAACACAGAATTAACACAAACTAACAAATTAAAAATATTCATGCAAATATGTGGCCAACAATCTAGTCATCACCTTAAACTTGAGTTGCATTATTTAATTTTTAATAGCTACTTAACTGTTCATTTAGTGCTGAAATATCTATGTTTATGAAACAAGAAGACAGTAGGACTGCTTGTGCACATTCTGCAATTATGTATCATTTTACATTTCATCATCATTTTCATCTTAAAACAATTAAATTCTATCTGAAGATTTCTTCTTAATGACTATCTGTAATAATACCTTTTCACAGATAATTGAATATGCCTTGTTGAGCTGAAGGGGGAAAAAAACCTTAAATCTGCAAATTCATAGAAACTTATTTTGGAACTATTAAAGTCAAAGATTATTTCTTTGAAAAAAAACAGTGTGAGAGAATACTGGAGAAGGTGAGGAGGTATGAAAGGGTATAAAAGACCTATTACCACTTCCAAAGTATGGGTGGAAGAAGGAAAAATGAACTGACGCGACTTTTTAGTTGTAGCCGGAGGACCTGGAGTTGTCTTTCAGCATTTATCTATCTGATATTCACTGTGTGAATTCTACACTCACTATGACTGTTGCTCTCCTTTTTTACCTATTGCCACTGTTTCTTAATGTCCTGCATTTTGTGACAGTCTTTTCATTCTTCCTTTTCTTCTTCTGCAGCTCAAGGAATAATTCGTCTTCAGTCATCTACCTCCTCAGACTTTTTAAGGACTTGTTTCTCTTTCCTTACCATCTCTCTGATATGTCACTGCTCCGGTTGGGGGTAACACCTCAGGAGGCAGATTCTGTATTTTGTATACTAGTGAGGAAAGAGCAGATAAGAAATTAACATTATAGCTTGTATCTGAAGTGTACATGTGTTCCAGTTTTGTAGGACACTTATAAAATGCAGAGATGACATTTAAAAGAAAACATTGTTAAGGTCATTATCATTATGTCATCCTGTCATGGTTTAATGTCAGTCAGCAACTAAGTACCACAAAGCTGCTCACTCACCCTCCCCCTACCCCCATGGGATGGGGAAGAAAGTAAAAAAAAAAAGTAAAACCCATGGGTTGTGATAAAGGCAGTTTAATAGGACAGCAGAGGAAGAGAAATTAATAATAATAATAATGAAAATGATAAAACAATATACAAAGCAAGTGATGCACAATGCAATTGCTCACCACCCACTGACTGATCCCAGTCAGTTCCCAAGCAGCAATCGCTGCCCCCCAGCCAACTCCCTCCAGTTTATATACTGAGCATGATGTCATATGGCACGGAATATGCCTTTGGCCAGTTCAGTAAGATGTCCCAGCTGTGTTCCCGCCCAGCTTCTTGTGCACCTCTCAGAGCATGTGAAATTGAAATGTCCTTGACTAGTGTAAGCAGTATTTAGCAACAATTAAAACATCACTGTGTTATCAACATTATTGTCATACTAAATGCAAAACATGGCACTTTGCCAGCTACTAGGAAGAAAATTAACGATCCCAGCCAAAAACAGGACAGTATCCACCCCTTATTCTATACCCTTTACTTCATGTCCAGGTCCAACCTTTTCCAATACATTCCAATTAATCACCACCACTTTCCCTGTCTTTTGATATATACACACAGATATCATTCCCTTAGTCTATGGGCCATCCCTCTAAAATGTCTTTTGAGTTCATTCAGTCCATGACTTTGGGTTCCATTTGTCATCGCAGTCTTTTGGGGCAGGACAGATGGTGCACAGTGTTGGATTGTTGAATGCTGAAGCCAGTTGTTGTTCCATCACCACTGCGCTTTGCTCGGTTTCATCAAAGTTCATTCTTTGTTAATCTGGGTGATTCTTACTGTGATACTGCTGATATGGCATATAGCAACCATAAAAGAGATGACATACAGCATTGTATAGCAATTAACATCATACAATTCAGTTCATTGGCTATTTTCACCCGAAATCAAATTCCCTTGAGGTACATGTTGGACTTCCACATTCATCCACATTACCCACCAAGTGCACCCAGGTCCTTGAGCAAAAGCAATCCCACAAATGGGTTTTCCTTTGCTTGAGGCAGGAGTAATCCAGAGTGTCTTCCCCAGCATATTTCTTATCTGCATACAGGGACTTTATCCCCTTCTACAGTATGCAAAAGTTTTGATTGGGCAGGGCCAGCTCGATTGGCAGATACCCTACTGTTGACTAACTAGGTGGCTTTCGCTATATGTGTATCCCAATGTTTGAATGTCCCACCACCCATTGCTCTCAGGGTAGTCTTTAACAGTCCATTGTATCGCTCAATTTTCCCAGAAGCTGGTGCATGATAAGGGATGTGATACACCCACTCAATGCCATGGTCCTTGTCCCAGGTGTCTATGAGGTTGTTTCGGAAATGAGTCCTGTTGTCTGACGAATTCTTTCTGGGGTGCCATGTCACCACAGGACTTGCTTTTCAAGGCCCAGGATGGTGTTCCAGGCAGTGGCATGGGGCACAGGATATGTTTCCAGCCACCCGGTGGTGGCTTCCACCATGGTGAGCACATAGCACTTGCTTTGGCGGGTCTGTGGGAGTGCGATATAATCAACCTGCCAGGCCTACCCATATTTATATTTCAGCTGTTGCCCTCCATACCAAAGAGGCTTTAACTGCTTGACTTGCTTGATTGCAGCACATGTTTCGCACTCATGGATAACCTGTGCAACACTGTCCATGGTCAAGTCCACCCCTTGATCACGAGCCCATTTATACGTTGCATCCCTTCCTTGATGGCCTGAGGCGTCATGGGCCCACCGAGCTATAAATAATTCCCCGTTATGTTGCCAGTCCAGAACCACCTGAGCCACTTCAACCTTAGCAGCCTGATGCTGGTTGTTTCGATGTTCTTCAGTGGCCCGACTCTTGAGTATGTGAGCATCTACACGACATACTTTCACAACCAGGTACTCTAGCTGGGAAGCAATATCTTGCCACAATGCAGCAGCCTGGATGGGTTTGCTCCTGTGCTGACAATTTCTCTTCTTCCATTGCTGCAGCCACCCCCACAGGGCACTTGCCACCACCCATGAGTCAGTATAGAAATGAAATACTGGCCACTTTTCTCATTCAGCAATGCCTAATGCCAGCTGGATGGATTTCACCTCTGCAAACTGACTCGACTCCCCTTCTCCTTCAGCAGTTTCTGCGACTTGCCACGTAGGGCTATATACAGCAGCTTTCCATCTCTGGTGCTTTCCTGCAATACCACAGGATCCATCCGTGAAGAGAACATATTTTTTCTCATTTTCATCATATGGTATGGAATATGCCTTTGGCCAGTTTGGGTCGGCTGTCCCAGCTGTGTCCCCTCCCAGCTTCTTGTGCACCTGGTAGAACATGGAGAGCTGAAAAGAAATTGACTTAGTGTAAACACTACTTAGCAACAACTAAAACATCAGTGTGCTATCAACATTATTGTCATACTAAATCCAAACCACAGCACTATACCACCTACTAGGAAGAAAATTAACTCTATCCCAGCTGAAACCAGGACACATCTGTAACAGTATTTTTCCCTCTAAGAACTCATTTATTTTGGACCTTTATTAAAGTCACATGGAAAAAAACAGCAAGAAAGAAGAAAATAGGACATTTTCAAAATAAATGTACTGCCTTTATTCCAATCTATCAAGGAAAAAAAAATCCAGGTTTTGATTTTTTTTTTTTTTAAATATATGAACATCTTAAAGGCTGTCTTTACAGTACAGCAAAAGATGAAGCTGTGTGAAAGAGTAAAACAGAACAGGAAAAAAAAAATTGGGTATTGTATCGTTTAGTTTAGAATACTGTTTTAACAGTAACCAACTATATTTGAATTTATACATTGTTGAATGATGCTAATGGCTGATATTCTATCACTTCTTTCAATAACAGAATGATGCATTATGAAGTTATGCATTACTGTGCAAAGGTGCTTGTAAAGAGGAGATGAATTTGAGGAGCTTCACTCTAATAAAACAAGAAAACCAAGTGGGATGAACTGCTGAATAAAGCTTTATACAGATCCTTAGGCATTAACTTATAAGACCTCTTTTAACAAGGAGGAATGTCTGTTGAGTTGAGTGTTGCAAAGGAGATCATGGTCCTCATCAGTCCATGCAATTGCATTAAAAAAAAAAAAAAAAGATAAATATTATGGAAACACTTATTCAAATGATTCAAAATTCATTAAAGGAAACTCAACTGGAAGACAAAAGCTAGAATAAGATACTGGGCTTTGGAATAAGTTGTTAAAAATTTTAAAAGGCAATGGCAATGGATCTCAATTTTCTGCAAGATATTAAGATTTTTAAGGCAATTGAGAAAGGTAAACAGATAAACCTTTAGTGAAAGCTTGTGCTGGTTTTGGCTGGGGTAGGGTTAATTTTCTTCATAGTAGCTAGTATGGGGCTATGTTTTTGATTTGTGCTGGAAGCAGTGTTGATAACACAGGGATGTTTTAGTCATTGCTGAGCAGGGCTTACAGAGTCAAGGGCTTTTTTTGCTCCTCGTACAGCCCTGCCAATGAGTAGGCTGAGTGTGCACAAGAAGTTGGGAAGGGACACAGCTGGGGCAGCTGACCCCAACTGACCAAAGGGACATTCCATACCATATGACATTATGATCAGCAATAAACCAGGGGGGAGGTTTGGCGGGGGGGGGCACTGCTCAAGAACTGGCTGAGCATCAGTATGCTAGTGGTGAGCAATTGTTTTCATTTGCATCAGTTGTCTGTCTTGGGTTTTATTTCTCTCTCTCTGTTATTTTCCTTTTCATTACAATTTTTTTTTTTTTTCAGTTATTGAACTGTTCTAATCTCAACCCACAAGTTTTCTCATTTTTACCCTTCCTATTCTCTCTCCCATCCCACTGTGGGGGAGTGAGTGAGCGGCTGTGTGGTGCTTAGTTACCAACTGGGATTAAACCAGGACAGTACTTTTTGGCATCCAGTGTAGGGCTCAAAGGGTTTGAGATAATAACAGATTGACCAGAGCATATTAGAAGGGATTTATATCTGTTAACAGTTGCAAGTCATGATATTGATTCATCAGTTCTCAGTATTAGTTTATCTGATCTGCACTATGCTCTTCTTTTTGCTGTATTATGTTAAAGATTGGTGATGGCTTTTGCAGTTTGCTGTGCTCTGCAGTGATTAGTGATGCTTTGCCTGGGAGATTTGTTATTAAAGCACTGACCTTGAGCTTAATCTGGTATTAGGGCTTTGTACTGAAGCCATTAATGTACTTTGGGTATCACCTTATGGAGAGAATTAGCAATTATACCTCTTCCTCTGAGAGGTTTTTTGTGGAGGAAGTACAGAATGGCACCTTCACTACCTTCTTCTGTGATGTGTTCTCCCTCATTACAATAACTTCTCAGTATTTTGAACATCCTTAGGTAGTTAAAATACTTTTATTGAGTTTTTTTTAGGAATATTGTTTCAGTTTTCTCTAAGGCTAACAAGCAAATTAGGAACACGACCAAAGCTCCGTGAAAGTATGGCTTTTGGTGGCACAGCATGTGGGAGACTATGGGTATGTATCTAGGGAACTTCTTATCTCCAATGGTCTGGAATTTCACTCTGGAACAACTACAGGATCCTGATGAAGTGATAGAATGTTTGAAAAAAAAGAATGTTGTGGATGTTCCAAGGAGGCACAACTTACTGCACTGTGCTGTATCCTGGCCAGCATCTACTAAACACTGCTAATATTATGCAGCACCCTCAGGGAGAAGAGAGGGAAAACAAACCAACAGACACTATGGTTAAACCAGAGACTGTTATCAGTTGCCCCTGTAACTAAAAAGAACCAATGGAAGCAGAAGTCAGCTCATTTAGTAAGTAATGAAGAAGCTTCTCTCCTAAGAAGGAGCAGGAGAAGGAATCAGAAGAGGTAGCCTATTCTGCAGCAAAGCAGTCACAAAAACAGGAGGAGGAAGAGTCTGAAATCACAAATAAAACAGACACCACCCTAACCCTAAGTGAGCTGCAAGATATTAAAAAAATATTTTAGCCGTCAATGAGGTGAGCTAATTCTCAGCTGGTTATTCCAATGCTGGGATATTGGGGCCAGTAGTCAGGAATTAGAGGGTAAGGAAGCCTGGCAGCTAGGATTCCTTGCTAAGGATAAGGCCAAAGACAAAGGGATTGGAAAAAAGGCAGGAGTCCACAGTCTTTGGCCACCACTCCTGTCAAGTGTGAAGGACAGGTATCCCTTCAAGGAAGAACTTGCAAATTTCTGAAGCAAATAGACCAACACTGAGGGAGGTATCCAGTATCTGAGGGAATGAGCCACGTTGGAGGTGAACTATAACAACCTAGATAATGACCAGGCATCCAAAGACCCAGATGAAATCTGGTGTATGCGGTCCATGTGGCGAAAGTTTGCATGAAATCCACTGATGTCATACACTCACGGACTGGCAATGATGAACTGGACAGACATGGAGGCACCAAATTGGCTAGACAACTCCAAGAATATGAAGATAAACTCGCTTCCTCCATGTGGGCCTGTGTCTTGGCTGTGGACAGACTGACCAAAAAAATGTCCAGTCAAGCCAAGAAGGGTAGGTCTTCCTCACACACTCCAACCAAGGCCTCAGCTATTAAGTCAGCCTGTTCCTGTTCAAGGGAAAGGGTACTGGTATCACACTACATGCAACCCTGTGTTTTTTCCTGCTTGACCGGGGGAGGACATGAGGAAGTGGGATGGTGAACTTACCTGGAGACTAGAAACTTGGGTATGGGAACTGCAAGGAAAATCAGTCTGTGTTATTCCTTCCTCAGGAAAGGACAAATCTATTTGAGGGATTGCTTTTGCTCAAGAACCTGGGTGCATGTGGTGGGTAATGCAGAACAATGGGGGATTTCAATGTGTACTTCAAGGTGACTTAATCCTGGGTGAAAATAATCCATGATTTGAGTAGAATGTTGTGGGAATTACTATAGCAGGAACACCTTGTTGCTAGCCAGGCTGGGAGAAAGGGGAGGAGTTTATAGCAATATTAAACCCTATAACCTGTCCTAAAGGGACCAGAGGTGTAGATTGTAATGGATATACCTTTACATTGTTGTAACCCATGATTTGAGTTGCATGTTATAGGAATTACTATAGCAGGAACCACCTGAACCAGTGGAGGACAAGCCTTACAAGAAGCAGTGCAAATACAGCAGTGACATCACGTGAGCTGGCTTTGGTGCCAAATAACTCCATGCAACACACCACCTCTCCTGTCCTGAGTAATCCCCGTAACAGGTGGAGCACAAAGTCATTGACTAAATTAATTCAATGGGCATTTTGTGGATATTTTAAAGACATTTTACAGAGGTGGTCCACAGGCTAAGGGAATGATATTTGTATTTTATCAAAGGATGGGAAGGGGGGTGGTGGTGGTTAATGAGATTGTATTGGATAGCATCATTCCTGAACATGACATAAATGGCATGAAATGAGGGGGGGAGAATGTGCTGGTTTTAGCCGGGATAGAGTTAATTTTCTTCATAGTAGCTAGTATGGGGTTATGTTTTGGATTTGCGCTGAAAACAGTGTTGATAACACAAGGATGTTTTAGTCATTGCTGAGCAGTGCTTACACAGAGTCAAGGCCTTTTCTGCTTCTCACCCCACCCCACCAGCGAGCAGACTGAGGGTGCACAAGAAGTTGGGAAGGGCCGCATCTGGGACAGCTGACCCCACCTGACCAAAGGGATATTCCATACCATATGACGTCATGATCAGCAATAAACCAGGGGGAAGGTTGGCAGCGGGGGCTGCTGCTCAGGAACTGGCTGGGCATCAGTATGTTGGTGGTGAGCAATTGTTTTCATTTGCATCAGTTGTCTTTCTTGGGATTTTTTTCTCTCTCTTTGTTATTTTCATTTTCATTAAAATTTATTACCATTATTATTATAACTGTATTTTATTTCAATTATTAAACAGTTCTTATCTCAACCCATGAGTTTTTTCAGTTTTACTCTTCCCATTCTCTTCCCACCATCCTGCCGGGGCGGGGAGTGAGCAAGCGGTTGTGTGGTACTTTAGTTGTCAACTGCGGTTAAACTACCACAAAGCTGAAGACACAATGTCAGGTAGTCCACCTTCCTCACAGCAAAAAGTGAAAAGGAAAAAAAATAAAGACCTCAGTGATGAAGAACACAAAACATACAAAGAGACTGGCAGAACACTGGGTATGAATTTTCACATGACTATATGAGCTGCTTCATTCTGTCATGAAACAAAGATTGTCCACAACAACCACAATAACTAACCTGTAGCTTCTGGATAGAAGACACAGTGCACTGAATTGGAATGAAGCCAACTTAAAACTATCACTGCTGGTACTACAGTGAAATCAGTAAGTTAATATTATGATATTATATTCCATACTTGCCCTCATTGTATGGAAGTTTTCATTTAATTTTTAAGGAATACAACAGCTAGGACTAAAGAAACCAATAACTTTTTCCAGTATTATTTTTAAATGAATATAATAAAATGCAAACTCAGTCTGAAATGTCAAAGTGATATGCGTTTTCCTGTATTATTCTTAATAGCTGAACTTACTGGAATATGCAGGTTTGAGCAAGTCTAAATTTTTGCATTGAAGTTTGTAAATAGTATGTGTTTTTAGCAGCATTTTCCTTTTTAATTGAAGCTATATTCAGATTTATTTTTGAATGAGTGTCTTCCTTCACAGTTCCAGCAGGTCTATTTTCATTAGAGTGACAATAAAAACTCACTCCATTGAAACTACTTTGCTTGTTATCAGCTTCTGTTCACAGTATGACAGACAGTTGATAATGAAATCAGTGACATTCTTTTTTCATTTTTTTGCATTGTACAGAAAATGTGATAGTTTTTGTTTGGTATAAAGTGAATATAGGCCATATTATTACATTAAACTTTGATGTGAATACAAATCTGCTTTGTATATTTAAAGTGATCTATTTGACACTACCTGCTTCAAAGTTTGCATTAAAATATAAAATTCAAGCATTTTTCAGCAATGATACTGTACTAAGATATAAATACAAAGTTATATTTAATTTGGAACTTAAAATGTAAATCATAGGGGCCAGTATCTAATCAACAATGTAAAATATTTTAACTCAGTTTTGGTTTTGCATAGTCATATGATTACGTGAAGAAAATTTGGGGGAGACAGAACTGATAACTTAGACAATTTCCAGTGCTTTTTTTTCTGATATTTTTTGCAACCAGGTAGATCATTAAAAATATTTAACTGGACTATTTATTACTGTTTGTTGCATTTTTGGCTATACTGGTCAAACAGCAACCAGACTAATGGAAAGTTCTAGAGTGAGCTTGCAAGGTGTATTCTCTACTGCCTATAATGAGGCTTTAAGTGCAGCAAACTGTTCCCTAACCAGTTCTTCGTGGTTCAACACACTATAGACCTGTTGCACAGGGCCTTTCAAAGGACGTCATGGAATGAAAGGTTAAGTTGAATCCAAAGTATCAACAATGTAGATGAGTCAGAGGGGAACTATACAGGCTTCTACTGGGTCCTAAGTAGTTAGCTGCTGTCCTCCCCAAAGGAGGCCTCTTGCAATCTGCTTCTAGAGCATACATAACTAAAACCAAATGAGGTACGTATGTGTCTCATCCTGTCTTCTCAGGGTAGCCTGAAGTCTTACTGGCTACGCACAAAGCTAATTTGTAACATGGCCTTCAAAAGGACGTAGAGGGCCTTACTTTCCGCAGTCTGCCTATGGGGTCGGTATACTGTCAGATATGTTCAGTTATATGGCTGTCCTTGGAGCAGTCACAGAGACAGATATCAGGCACAAAGCAGAGAACGTTTTTTTGCAGCTGCTTCACAAAACAATCATTCAGAGTGAGTTGAAAACACAGCCATTGAGATTGGGAACAGGCTCCTACTGTGGAGGAATAAACCTCTGACAAAACCCATCTTCCAGACAGAAAAAATATTAATAAAATACTGCTATAAAGTGTAATGAGTTGCTGGGAATATGATATTCACATTAGGGATGAAAATAAATATCTGCATTTCAATTTTCTGAACATGGCCAAGTTGACCTTGACAAACAACGAGTTGTCTAATGGAGGGAGGATGCCAAAGCTAGATTAAAACTGTGTAGCACGGTGTTTTTGAAGTTGTTTCAGCTGAAAAACTAATGACCATCATCTAGTAATTCAGCAACAAACCTTCCAGGTAAAATTCCAGCTGTCTCCAGAAATGCCTTTGTATTCCTTTACAGATTTGCTTCATTGATTACATTGCTCTGAATTATAATCTTTACAATGCCTAATGTAGGTCAAACCTGTACCAGCAAAGCAAACCTTTATCAGCAGAGTTTGTAATATTTAACTGTTACTATAATGCACTGCAATGGTTACTATAGGTCTGGAGGGTGTTATTTTATATCCTGGAGCATTAATAAACCAAAATTACCAGTGCTATCCATAGTAACAAAGAAAACAGAAACAGTAGATTGCAGTTTTATTCCCAGACTAGCCTTACCTCTTTTGTACTATAAAACCCCCAGAATTCTCTAAATTAGGAAACTATTCTGAGATTATAAATTTCACTTAAGCAATCACATTGCATTGCACTGTTAATAATGAAAGCATATTTAAACTTGCAAAATATCTGGCTTCACTGTCATATTTGTCTTCATGTAATAACTGGGCAATGAATCAATGTCCACTTTTCTCAGGTGAACCTAAAAATGTGGTGTTGTGAAGGTGAAGCTAGATTAAATTTTACTTAAAAGTTAGACAGAAACTTTTTTTCTAAGGTTAAAGAAAAATCCTCAAATTTCATTTTGAAATTATACTTTGACTTTCCTTTTTTTTTACAAATTTCATTATGCGTTAATTCCCTAAACTCTATTATGTACTGAGCAAATGAGAAAGAAGAAATGAGTTCCAATGACATCCAGTTACATATTAAAAGTAAGTATTTGAGATAATAGTGATTATTTTTTACTTTTTTTTTTTTTTTTTTTTTTTGGTCTAGTTACTAAATTAAAACCTGCTATTTAATTTCTGATTTGGTAATTTGAGGAAGGATGTAAGAAATGGATACTCAAAGATATGCTGGTGAAGTTAAATATATTTATCATAACTCTTTCTATCTTTTACTTTAGAAAATGTCTGATATTAAATGAATGCAAAAGAAATCAAACTTTTTTTTTAAGAAAAACAACCTAAATGCTACTTTTGTTTCTTCTCTGCAAAGCTGTGAGGAAAAGCTTTTTAGTACATAAAACAGTTTTTTTATTTGCTTTTTTGGAAGACAAAATTTTATTCATTGACTAACAGTAGGCAATCCTTTATTTCCTGCCCAGCAGATGGAAAAGGATTTGGAAGACTTAGTGTTCCTAATGAGAAAGTTAGTGTTAATGTACTGTTATACAGAGTAGAATGGATAGTGAGATGTGTCTCGATATAAGGATGCTATGGAAAAGCTAAATTCTTTAATTCATCTCTTGAGAAATGTAATGCCTTCTCTGTTGTTTGCAGCAGTCCTAGGTAATACAATATGAAGTGATTTTTTTAATGGAACATTGTATGTAAAAAACAAAAAATCTAAACCCGAAATTGTTTTACCTATGTAGATTTATTTTAATACCTTCTGATCCAGTTTTATCAATGTAACAGAATTCTGTATTTTCTCCAGCAATTTGAATAAAATATATCCACACAAAGCAAGGTTTAGGAGGATTTTATATGTTTGAATTCAATATTCTGTAAAATGTCAATCAGTGAACACTTTATCTCAAAGTTATCTGAACCAAAGCTAGTTAGAAAGTGTCTGATTATCTAGTCTTTTGATCAGGACAGTTAATTAGGTGAGGATGGTGTGCATCTCAGCCTTATACTGACAATATTCAAGCTGTAACCAGTATGTGAACCAAAACCCCAAGGCTCAGCTATTCCATGTTCACTAGCATAGAGTAGCCTGTGATGCCCATCTCTGTTTAGTCTTCACAAACTCTCACCCTTGAATAGGGACTGGGAGAGTAACTTTCAAGTTGTGTTATTACCATAAAGGAAAAGAGATTTAACTTGCAGTGATGTGTGTTTTTATTTCCTTCTTGCTGAATTCTTTCCATACAGCTCTGCGGAGAGGTGTGTCTTTACCTTACTTTTGAAAAAAAAAAGCATGAGGACTAAAGAGACAATTGCACTAGCTATCTTGACTGCTTCTACACCTTTCTCCTTCTGGACTGACATGTTAGTAGTGCAGTTAACAAGCACAGAACCCAACAAATAATCAGAAAAAATATCAAAGGTAAAGTATGAGATACATTCTTTTTCAAAGCAGGCTTGGAATCAGATCCTGTAAGATAAGGGATATTGTTGATGTGATTATCTTACTCATTTTGAACTCTAATTTGCAGCTGTTCTGCATTCACTCACAGACCCTTATATTCAGGTTCTAGGTCATGAATTTACTTGTTACAACATATTTGAAAATATTTTTGTTCATGAGAAGATTTCATAAGTAAATACTAGAGTAACATTTTGAAAAGTGATTTAGGGGCTTATATCCTAACACCAGACTGATAAAGGACAAAATCCACAAAGGGGCTTAGATAGAATTTGGGAATGTTGGCCTCTTTAACAGCCATAAGAACCTAAATGTTTCAGCTCTTTAAGTTTTCACTGGTAATTTTCTTAAATGGTCTAGGACCAGGCTAGCTCCTCAATCCCTATGCTCCAAAGGACCTGATCTGAAGAATACATGAATAACATCTATAAAGAGTATTTTTTTGCCATCAAAGTACAGACTATCTTACTGGTTTTCTTGCTATTTTAAAACAATGACCACATAGTATTTCTATTATTATTATTATTATTATTAATTATTTTCTTGTTCTTATTGAATATTTGTGGTTTAATATCTAGTTTAAATTGATATTCACATGAACATAGGAAATTCACAGGACTGCAGTAGTTCTCCCTAGGTGTATGTTTTCAGCATGGTTTCCTTGTATTTGTTACTGTCAAAATCTTTTTTAGAGCAAAGATTACATTATTGTTAATATAACTGAAATCTTAAAGATGTAATCAAAGAGTTATTAGGAATGAAGAATGAATTATTACAGAAAAAAAGAAAGGAAAGAAAATAAATGTATTCCTACAAAAAAATGTCTCCTCATCTTTTTGCTTGCCTCAGGGGCTACAAAGAAAGACATAGAAGCCAGCATTATGATGTTTAACGTCATTCATGTTTACCTGTCTGTAGCGGCAGACAGTGTGGTGATGCTGAGCATATGGCTCACTGTTGGTGCAGATACAATTCACACAATGCAGACATATCTACTCCTTAATCTGTCATAGAATTTGCAGTCTTCTTTCAAGATGCTTCCAGAGTGCATGCATGTATTCTCATAGATTCCCATTGTTTACTAGAAGGAATGTCTGTTATAACTAATGTTGCTGAGTAAGGTCTAAATACTTAAGTGCTGTTAGGTGGATAGAACTCTTCATCTGAGAGAGGAAATGCAGTCACTGCTTGTTCACCAGATTTTTTTTCTTGTGCCAAGCAGTGTAACTTCAATCGTAATGGCTGGGGGAGGCGGGGAGGGAACAATCAAACAACCCAAACAAAAGTCAAACCCAAAAGTCCAATACCTCAGAATTTTTTTTTTATTTAAGTTTAAGTTTCTGATAAGCCTTGAGAGAGTAAGTAAACATGCCTTTTAGGACACGATGAAAAAAGAAGCAAAGCTGAAACAAAATAAATACACCACCATTATAGCCCACCCATCATCACAATTTACTTAGTGATTTCTTATAAACACAGAACTAAAAAGGTCATAGTGAAGAGCTTTCAGGTACTCCAGAGCTTCACAGCTAAATGCTGGACTTATTGCCACTAGTTTTGAATCACCTGAGTAATCCTCTCATATGCATGACACAACTCTATAAAGAACAGAACCTTCAGTTAGCATAGGATAGTTACTTTTAAACTGTAGTTTTATTTGGAATGAAAATAACACATGCATTTCAGAGGAAAAAAAAATCAAAAAAAGAAGCTTAGTTTTAGGTGGATAGAAATCTTTTGCATTAACAGGCATCTAATTTTTTCATTTTTAGTTGAACATTTTTTATTTTCTGGGTTTTTTTTTTTTAGTGAATATCAGAGTAAACAGTGTTTTCAACGTGAATAATCAAAATAATATGTTCCAAAGCTCTAAAACTGGTATACCTCAACTTCATGGGAGTTTCTGAGGATTGCTTCCAAATCAAATTCCACAGCAAGTGACCTAATTTTGTGAAGTACTTTGACTGGAGTGGAAGCCATATCCACTCTGCCATGGACTAACTAAACATTCAGAGTTATGTTATTCTACTGATCTTCCAGGTTGCTTTTCTATATATAATCAAATTTCATTTTTTATTAATTTTTCTAACTTCTGTGTATTTTCTTGGTTGCTTCAGGATTTTGGGCATCTTACGTATTTATGCTATAGCTTTCTTGGTGTTCAGAACTGGAAGAGATCATGAGTTGTTTCCTAAGTGTTTCTCTTGACATCATATCTTCTACCTTGTTTAGCTTTGATGTGAGTAAGGCTGTCATATCGCTGCATATGCAGCAAGCTGTTCTTGGGTAAAGTAATTTATTACATCCATGAAAGAGCTGCCAGCTTTGCTATTATGTAGGATTAATTTCCTATAAGGTAAGATTAATTTTCAGAAAAGTTGTGCTGTGAATTTGCATTTTACCTCCTTGTCTTCTGTCAGCAGTTATGTGTCACTTACTAAAAAAACTTATCTTCCTAATATGAACAATTCAGCACTGAAGGACCTGTGGTTCTGCCATGTTCATCATGAAAAGCATTTCTATTTGACATATGATTCTCAAACATGGCTAGTGATAGCAGCAGTGAAAATGTAAAACTGATTGTTAAGCATTAAGTTCAGATCTAAGAAGTGGAAGACAGAAATGTTTTGATTTGTAAAATGAGCAAATTTGATGTGTAAGCCATTTAGAAACAACTGAGGTGGAGCGTCAAAATATTATTCTTTGCAGAATCATTTGTCTAACCACAGTCTTACTTCAGATTCATAGCAGTTTACATCAAGATAATTAAAATCTCCCATTAGTACCGTTTTTCCTCTATCACAAACCCTGTTGTTTTCACAGGCTATTTCCTCAACTTTATGATACTTCTGATGTGGTGGTCTATAATAAGTTCCCAACATAAATTTGACTCTATTGCAACATCTTTTTTCCTTCCAGAGTGATTCTGACTTACCTCCAGTTATGTACATTTTTCTCAGGTCGCTTATTTCCTGTCCTTCCTCTATATATAGACCAATGATTTCCTGAGCTCTTTTGTTTCTCCATAAAAAAATAAATTAATGCTGGCATGTCTGTCATAACATTCATTATATTACTTGATATTGGAGAATGACTTTCCCTGTTTCCTTCTAAGCTTAGTGAAAATATTTCCACTTGCTTTAATTGGAAGTGGTTTGGGCTCTAAATTCTCACTAGGAGGACTGTAAGATTTTAATTATCCTAAAGATATTGACAATCCTCAAGAAGTTTCATTCTCACAGCAAAAATAGGCTAGGTAGTCTAATATCTCTTATCTAAACATTGTTGTGAAGTAAAATAGACATTTAATTTTAAACCTTTTTTTCTGCTGCAGCTCAGTGGAGCTCATACTTTAAATTGTTTTAGGGTAGGCTTCCTACCTTCCTATTATTTACTTGTAAGATAAAACAAGCATATTTTTCTAACTGTCTGGAGATCATTGCAGAGAATGATGACAGATAATTTTTTTCACTCTAAATGACATTATCCTGCCAGCTGTCTCAGTGGAAAGCAAGTCTGCACGTCTTGGGAGAGAAAAAGAAGAGGGATATGGACTTTTGTTAGCAACAGAGCCATTTATATCCTACTCAGTAACTTTTGCTTAAAAACATTCCATAACAAAAAGTACTGACTATCTAAGCCATTGACTTTGTATGTCTGTGCCTCTACAATCACCTTACAAGATTAACAGAAGTTGTTAATATAATTTTTTCCACAAATAGGATTGGACATCACTGGTAGTTGTGTTTCAAACAAATAAAATATAGATAGCGATTTTGATCTCTAATAGAAATCCCATTAGCATTAAAGTCAGAAAGAAAACCTACTCTCAGTCCTAATATTTACAGATAAAACCAGCATAGTTGGCTTTTACAAATTAAAACACTGGCCACAATTAAGTACATGAGAGATGAATCTAAAAGCAGTGTCTGATTTTGGTGAGATTTTACAAATATCCTCATCCAATTGTAAGTCAAGTTAAGAAAAATAATCCAGAGAACTTCAAAGCAAATTGAATAAAGGCTATATCATAGCAGAAATGTCTGTTTCTCTGTTTACAGGGTGGGAGGCAATGTACTGGTGCTCATGGAAGTGTTCTGTTGAAACATTCATGTGTTTATGAAGTTAAGCTTTGAGGACGGTTAGAAGGTTCTTGTTTCTGCTTCAAGATTTTGTCCAGATGAAGAATGAACACTGAACATGTCTCTGAGGAATGGAGAATGATATGCCCTGAAAGGAAAATAACAAGGATATGTCTAACATTAAGTAATGAGAAAGTAGTTTCACTGTGAGATCTAGCAAACTACACTGACAAAATGAAAGACTACTGAGTGTCCACAATTTTAAAAGCACTTAATGTTCAATCCAAGACTGTAGTTCTAGATCTTCTGTATTCTAATGTCATCTTCAAACATTTCTCAACTCATCTAAGCAATACACATGCAATGGAAGTGCAATCCACATTTATAAAATCACAGGAAGTAACTGGTGGAACATTTCTGATTGCTTATTAGTGTAAACATAGAAACTTGAACTTTGAATGTTCCCATAAAAAAAGATCTGGTTGTCAACACAACTGACAACTCTACTACTGAGAATTTAGTCAATCATAGGACAAGCAAGGTGACTATATTAAAAAGCTGGTTATGAGTGCTTTTTAATGGATAAAACATTAAAAATCACAACTAGTATTTTGTTTCTGTTGGTGATTGAAGGTTGACCTTGATCAGTTGAGTGGCTCCCCTCATTGAAACAATTTTCTTCAAAGAGGACTTAAATTCTTATTCTATCATTTTTTAAGAAAAATAGTTCTGATCAATAATTATTAAATCAGCTGAAGCCTTTCAGGATGAATATAACCTTTTTCAGGTTTTCAAGTTTTACTGTATCTTATTATAATAATCACACATAAAGAAAAGACTGTAAGAAAAACTCAAGCTGCAGATTTCTCCATAGATATTCACATTATGGATAAAATATTGCAAAAAGTGGGAATCTGAAAGGATGATGCTAGATACTTAGTAAATACTTAGAACATATTGTAAAGTGAGGTAGCCTTTCATGGTTTAATGTCAGCTGTTTACCTTCTTCACAGATAAGGATATGAAAATATACAGATTGTGTGACAGGCTGACATATTTTTGACATCATTTATTTACAGTACTTTTGTGTTCCTGAGGCATTTCATAATTATAGGATTTGAATGTATTTTGTGGCAGTATCTAAGTCACTTGGTTTATCAAGTTTGGTAGGCAGATGTTCTTCTAGGCTTTTCATCCTGACTTTGCTGGGTCTATATTTCTAAAGATTCTTCTAATTTTTAACTGGCTTGATTCTGGGTTTTGAAGAAAACACATAGTGCTTTCAAATCTTAGCCCAGATCCTATCTCTTGCAGAGTGCTTTGATTTCCTTAGGCAGAGTGGTGATATACAGCTGATTTCTGATTTGTCTTTCAGACTAAGATACCTTTCAAGGTTATTGATCTCAAAGTTGATGACATTAGCTATTACTCACACTTAACAAGAAAGAAAATGTTGATCTACTTCTCTACCTCCACTGTTCTCTGAAAACAGATGAGACAGAGAGAGAAAGAAAGAAAGGAAAGAAGTTGGTAGTCAGCTAATCTCCCCAAGATCACAATAGTCTGAATGGGAAGCCTCTAAGAGGCTGTTCCATAAGACTGGAAGAGCAAATCAGTTCTCTTTAAGTGCTGAAGGGGGGAGAAATAACTATGTGCCTTGTTCTGTTTGATCAGATCAATAGGTAACACTTTTGGATGTTTAATCTTGAATCTGAATGTCATATAGTTTTATATGCAACTAAATAAATACTATAGGCCTGTCAGTTTCTAGTGACTTGTTTTCATGTCTTCAAAAATGTAAAGACTGACAATGAATATTGCTCACCAGATAAGCTATCAAACAGGGAAGGAAAAGAATAAATGTGTGCACACATGCAGAGATTTACTTTTTAAATTTACATTGGTTGATTTTCATCCAGCTTCAAGATCTCCTACCATGGGTTTTCCCCCTTGTTTTGTTTTGGTTTCCTTGCTTTTTATGATGCATTTTTCATACATTACGAGCTATCATACTGGTTGTATAAGACTCAGAGTAATATGGGATAGGTGCTAATACATACACAGGCACATATCCATGATAGTTGTTTCTGCGGCTGAGACTAAACCAACCGGTGATATATGAAACTGTTTCAGAATGGAGTTAGTAAAATACCTGTATAATTTAGGACTCCCTAATGGTCACCTTATATACTTCTATATCACAAGTCTGTTTGTTTACCTGTACCAAACTGTATAAAATTCTAGGTATTGAAGTGTCTAAAGCAATTACTGTTTTGCATTATTGTTCACACAGTATCTAGAACACATAATGTTTTAAACTATATTTAGTTCCTTTGGTCCAAAATACCAAATACCAGTGCCAAAATAGAAATAGTAAATAAAGAGTTAACTCTGATTAAGATCGGAGGGGCATAGTGCCTTATTTCTTATTCATTACACTCTGTGTTCTTTGTTAAATGCCAGAAATGTAAATTTACCACAGGAGTAGACTTATCTTTCACTTCACTGGCAATGCAATATTTTTCTCATACAACACTGCTGTTCATTTTCCCTGTTAAATCTCTTATTTCTTTTGAAGCACAGAAAAAATTCCAACATCTTCAACATACAATTAGCAACACACAATCAAATTACTAAGGAAAGAAAACAATTTTCATTTAATTTTGTAGCTGATAAGAACTTTTCTTGCCCACAACCTTGCCTTCTCTTTTACAATTCCTTTATCTGTAAATTAACTTATTTAAACACTGGTGGTACAAAAGCCCATCATTTACATAACAAGGAAAAGCAGGTAAATTTCAGCAGTGCCCCACCTACTGTAAAGTATTAATAATATGCTTCAGCAGTCTTAATTACTTTGGTGACCTTCTTAATTTAACAGATTTGACTTTCCCCATTTGTAATTTTGCAGCAATAATTGGATAACTAGGCAATGCATGTACCTAAACAAATTAGGGCTTTTTTAATAAAACTTGATTATTCACAGTTCATTAGACAAAAAGCTGCATTTTAATATTAATTGCAATCACTACTGTAGAATGTCATTCAGAATTAAATATCATGCTCTATTTTTTTATGTTAAATTTATTCAGAACAGTGAAGAGCTGTTTATAAATCAACACCTTTGAAATACATTAAAAGTGTAAATATAAATGTATTTATATTTATACTTTGACCCCAAATGTGCTTTTGGACCTCATTGAGAAATGCCTATTCATTTCAGTGGTATGGAATAAGTTAGTTTAAGGTTCATTTTCCTTCTAATCATCTACAGTTCTGCAGTAATTTTGACTTGGAATTGTAGCACGAGAATCATAATATCAAACAATATGATGCTCTTAGCTATGAATATCAAGGTCCTAAATTATATGATTGATTAATGAATTAATGTATCAAACATTTCTTATGAAGCTGGTATTTTTAAATGTATTTCAAATAATGCAGTCCTATTCCTACTGATACTGAAAAAAGTATCAACTTCTTTTCTTTCTTTCTTTCTCTCTCTGTCTCACCTGTTTTCAGAGAACAGTGCAGGTAGAGAAGTAGATGTTTTTAAGAACATGTTTTCTATCAGGCATTTTCTTAATTTACAGATATCTCACAGGACCAGTTTTTATGTTGATTACAGGCCTATTCCCAAGATTTAAACTTGAGTGAGATGATACAAAGTTTTTGTTGTGTCAAAAATGTTATTGTTAAAATAAGAAAGGAAAAATGTGGAGAAACATCCCTCAGACAGGAATATTCTTTCACCATAAATCTCACAGTCTTCTCTTATTCAGTAGGGAGTTTTTGTGAAAGTTTTGCTCATTGTCTGAAGATATTTTCATATTGGAAATGAGCTGTATTGTTTTATGGATATTTTGAGCATTTTTTAAACTCAAAACAAAGTGTGAGAAAAAAACCCTCATGCATCCTAAAGCAGGCATTACACCTGGAGAAGAAATAAATAAATAAATAAGCATAGCCTGCCAACTTACTCTTGAGAAATTACCAGTATATTTTTTCCTAACTTAACTTTCGCATTCATATTCATGAAGGCAAAGGGTCAGTTGCATATATGACTTAACCACAGGACATTTTTATCCTAGATCCAGATCTAATTGAGGCAGCTGAAATGTGAACACATCTCGCTTATCCCTGACCTACAATTTCTGTCTGTTCTAAAAGTGAGAATTAGTTTGGTCACCCTGCTGTCAGCCCAGGGCATCTTCTGACAAGAGATTTCTAATACACTGAACAGCACTTTACATTAAGTGGTACTAATTACTGGGGCTGGGTAATCAGTTTGACCAGAAGTTGGAAGCATAACTACAGACTATTTGAGGATTCCAGCTGGAAATGCTGACATAGTTACTACTGTTTATTTTCTTATTTATGAATTCCATAAGAATGGAAATTCTTCAAGCCCAAATATTCCTCAATGTGTATCTGTGTATTTAGTTACGATAAACAGTGCATTTTAGTTTGTATTTGCTAAAAGAAAGTCAGAATTTAAAACCATTTAATAAATAAGGACTAGGAAAAGTTGAGGGAAAAAGACCTCAGGAAGTTTCTGCTCCCCAAACTCTGTCCTTCCTGAAACATTGCATCATTGTATGGAAACAAAGGATATCCTTGCTGGAGTGGCAAGAAGGCAAGTTCACATTTAATTTTTATCTCTATTCTATCTTACCATTTTGCAGTTATATATATTTGTGTTGTGATTACTTCTCTATTGATATAACAGTGATGGTAGTACCCAACTTCACAGGGTGCTATGTCAATAAATCTTTAAAGCATCCTGACTCTGAGGATAAAATAAATTATTCTTAACTAACGTTAAGAGTATTGCTACATTAATGCTGTTTGTCTTGGGGGGGGGGGGGGGGGGGGAATGGAAAAAAACCACATTTGTTGCCCCTGAGTCTGAGAGCAGCTTCTCCCAGAGCATTTTCAGTTTTCTATTGCTGCTACCCCATTCACATTCGATCTCTAATTTCCAGGTGCCAATGTACTGCGAAGGAGGTTTCTAAAGAGTTCCCCTGAAAGAAGAGAGGCTATTGATCTTGGGAGGGCCTGTAGAAGTTTTTTTTTAGAAATTTATGGATTTGAAAGTATGTAAGAATATGTGTTATTGTCTGTACAGGGTTCAGATTCTTCTGGGGAACTTTTTACAGAAGTTGTGGAAAAAAACAGTCAGTAAAAGAAGGCCCCTTGGGGCTGTTGTAACAGAAGTACCTAATTATTTAAAAAGGCTTTTGTGGTGCTCTGGCTTTCCTAACACAGTTGGACACTATACAGATAAAGTACCTTTCATTATAGTGTAGTTTTCCCCTTTTTCAGGGGTGTGTATTTTTTGCATCTTACTTCTGTAGTTTCCTTTCCTGTCTCTTCCACCTAACTTTTCCATGGTGGTTTTATCTTTTTTTTGGTGTTTCTGTTGCTCTATGAAACTTAGATCTCAGTTCAATTCTGCCACTGATTCCCCTTTAAGTAACCTATTATAATGCAAATTAACTGTAGGCTTGAATTCAGAAGGATACTTTGTATAGGATTCATCTGATAAAAGCAGATTATTTCAATGTCTCTGCCTCAGACAACCTAAGCTGTCGTTACAGCTAATAGACTGAAATAAGCACTTCTACAACATTATTCATTTTATCCTGAGATAACCATTTACAATGGATCAGGTGACTTCCACCCTAAAAGAAACAATTTCCAGCTTGGGAAAGAGGAACAGTGAGGCCCTGAGCATGCAGCTTAGCTATGTTAATACTGCAAAAGTGAAAACAAAAAAGTCTGTTCTGTGAAAATGAAGGATACACTCTGCCTTTGACTGAGTAATGCAACCATCAAGCATTTCTAAATTACTAGCTATGTTGTGTATATGAATGTGAAATTTTGTTGGATATTGGAGCAGAACTTTTTTTTTTTTTTTTTAAGATAAAGACTGTTTGGGGTTTTTTACACATGCATTGCTTGAAAAATTTGGAGCTCAGTTCAGTTTCCTAAAATGGTAGTCTGATGAGCTGACCTAGCTTAGCATACCACTTAGCCTCTACCTGCTACTCTGGAAGAGAAGGCTATTTCTTTTCACCATGTAAGTGGTTATTTTGAACAAAATTCATCTTATCCAAAGGCAGATATCTATAATAGCCCAGATAATTCCATCTGCATTACAGCTGCCTAAAGACAGGTGACAGGATTACACCCTTCCTCTAGATGCAATAAAAAAGTCTAATGTATCTAAATTGAGTCATGGAGGGAAATTAGAAACCTAAATCTGAAATTATGAATCAAAAGATTCCTGGTTTAACTGCTACTTCAGTTTAGAGTTGCCTGAAGTTTGTATATGACTCAAATTTCTGCTTTAAAGTTTCACTAGCATCTGAAGTTTTGTGCATAGATACAGAGGTCCCTTGGCAATACTGATCAGCTAAACTTGGATCCATCCAGGTTCATAAAATATTCTTTTCCTTAGGAATTTGGTACAAAGATCCTAAAAACATTTGTAAGAATTAAATCCTCCACAAAACGCAGACACATAAAACTTGAGATTCTTTTTTTAAATAGTGGCATATGTGAAATTGTCCCTGCTTCAAATATTAATCAAATTATTATAGCATGTGTCCAGTGCCATTCCTTCAAACTGAGAGAAATTCAAAAGCTTATCTTCTACTTTTAAAAAAGAACAATAATCCAATGAACATTAGATTAAAAGGTCTTCTAGGAAGGGAGAGTGAGAGCAAGGCAGAAGGGGGCAGATAGTTTGTATGCAAATATACAGTCATATACTCCAGTGAACACATGGTACTCAGATACTGTAATAATGCAAGACCTGATATTTTCAAATTCAATGCATACAGGTCCCAAACCCAATACATACAGACAATAGCAGTGGATGGTCTAGTAGAACTTGAAGGCTAATCTATTCCATGTCCTTTTTCTCAGGTAAAATAAATAATGCCAGATCTCCCTGACTTATTTTTTCTAAACTGTTTCTACACATCTTCAAAACTAATGATTCTACAGCTTTTCTAATCAGCCTCATCTTCTACTTTTGGAGCTAGAAAGATCTGAGTTTTTTATTGGTTTGCTTTGTTTTCCTTGAGTCTGAAACTTTCTTTATACAAAGTATGTAGCTTGTTCCTTTGGTGGTCATAAAGAAGAGTTTACTACTGTCTCTTCACAGTAAACTTCCATAAATGAGAATCTTTTTCTATTATTCCTTTATTTTTCTCTTTTCTAGAATGGGGAAATCAAACAAACAAACACCTTGTCCATTTCAACTTTTCTATTAGTTAACTTTTTGCGAACGTTTAACATCCTTGATATTTTTATTCAGAATGTCTTTCAATAAAACACTCATATTAATACATCTGAGGAAAAAAATAATTAAAAAGAGAGAGAAAAGAAGGAGAAAACCCAACTTTTAAAGTACTATTTAGTTATGGTACTTCTAAGTACTTCCCTTACATGAAAAGAAATCTACAGCTGACCTAAATTCTGACAGATCTTTTGCAAGTACCATGGAAACATATGTTTCAGGAACTATGAAAATAGTAACAGTTTATCCACAGTGTAACAGTTGAGATGAGTGGCAAATTGTATCACTATGACTCAAGATCTAAACAGATCTTTCTAACAATTAAATGTTGCCTTATTTCTGACAAAATCTAGTCAAGAAGTACTAACTTATAGTTAACTCACATAGAGAAGGTTAATTAAGAAATTAGAGTAGAACAATTTCAGTGTTATTGAACTCTGAGAAAACATGAACGATGGGCTGTATCTTCTCATTTAAAGGCTAGGAATTAATTTTAAGTTAATTGTGTAGCTAAAAAGACACAGAGGAGAAGTCGGCCTAAGCAGACAATTAAATTTTGTCTAATTTTCAGTCAGATGTCAGAGGTTTTATTATTATACCTCCATTATCTCTCCATAGACATCTCAGACTCAATTCAGTTGTTTGAATGAAGAACATTTATGTCGTTTGGGAAGTTCTAGACTCTTACTTAGCTTCCAAAATACCACTCCAAGAGGGAAACTTGTCCCATGCCATGCAATTTACATACGTAACTGTGCTTTGGCTTCTCTGCAGTGTCTCAAATGCCTTTGTGTGTGACTGGATCTAATCCTTAGTTTGAATCAGAATTGCATCACTAATGACTGGAAAGTCTGGTGGTAAAACCACTCTTTGGGATATGGAATACCACCTGATTTCCTTTCTTTCATTAGAATGAAGTGGAAACAATCAAAATACACATATTTAAATTTATTTTCTCCCTATTCTCTTTCAAAAGCCTACAAAAGGTCTGTCTCTTACTCATGAAGAATAAAGGTGAAAGATTAGTAGATTTTTTTTTTTTATAAAACAGACTTTCCTAATCAATGTTATTTAGAACTCAGAATTTACTCAATTTAACTAAAAAATTATTTCATTTTGTGCTGCTTGCTTTTCTTTTATTCACAGAATGAAAACCCAACACCATTCTGTAGTTATCTTAAAATGTATTTGCATGTCAAGAGTAACCTCTATATTATGCGTTTTATAATGTAAAAAAGAAATCTCAATGGGACGTTTACAGAGGGAAACTTGATACTGAAAGGTAGAATTCTTCTGAGTGAGAAAGGAAAAGAGGAAAAGGCTTTTGGGGCATACCTAAATATAGGAACTTCCAGGTCTTTGTACTTATTTGAAATGTCTAAGATCTTTAAGATTCAAGTATTTAAAGTATTTCCTATAATTAAATATATATATTCTTATGTTATAGCAACCAATTAAAATCAAAGGCAGTTCAAGTATAAAGTGAGAGAAACAGTGATGAATCAAACTTATCCAATAGATTTTAGAAAATATTGCATTCCTTTGTAAGTCAAACGTGCCAATCATGTTTTCATGTCAGAACAACTTTCGCATTGGAAGGACCACACAAAGACAAAGGAATATGACCACAATAAAAATGATGACAAACCTGTCAGCTTGCCTACATCTGGAAATTGCAGTTCTTTTCTAAGGAGCGGAGCACTTTGACAAATACACTGGCACTTCACAGATGTGCTATGGCCTAAGGATTATTAAAGCTGTTCTTGCTTTCTCACCTGAAAACTTTTTCATCTGTCTGTTTCAGGGTCCAGCCACGCAAGCTGGTAAGTGCTTTCTGAAAGGCCACAAATTCCCTCAGCTTCAAAGTATACTCCTAGAGAGTACTCAGTAGCTAAAGCCGTATGCTCCAGATCTTACCTCCTTCACATAAAAGGTCTGTGTCCTGGTTTCGGCTGGGATAGAGTTAATTTTCTTCCTAGCAGCAGGCATAGTGCTATGTTTTGGATTTAGTAGAAGAAGAATGTTGATAACATGCTGATGTTTTTAGTTGTTGCTGAGTACTGCTTATGCTAGTCAAGGACTTTTTCAGCTTCCCATGCTCTGCCAGGCGCACAAGAAAGTGGGAGGGGGCACAGCCAGAAGAGTTGATCCAAACTGACCAAAGGGCTATTCCATACCATATGACGTCATGCTCAGTATAGAAACTGGGGCGGGGGTGGCCAGGGAGCAGCGATCGCTGCTCGGGAACTGTCTGGGTATCAGTCGGCGGGTGGTGAGCAATTGCATTGTGCATCACTTGCTTCGTGTATCATTATTATTATTATCATTATTATACTGTTACTATTAGCATTACTATTTTACTTTATTTTAATTATTAAACTGTTCTCATGTCACCCCAGGAGTGTTTCTCACTCTTACTCCTCCGATTCTCTCCCCCATCCCATTGGGGTAGGGGGAGTGAGCGAGCGGCTGCGTGGTGCTTAGTTGCTGGCTGGGGCTAAACCACGACAGTCTGCTAAAGCATTGCACCGAGGGGAATGTTGCGGTAGATACTGCAGTTCCCCAGCCATCTATACACAAATGTGTCTCTGCAAATCTTCCACCAAGAACTGCTAACTAAATGCGATGCCTGTAGATGATGTCAGCAGCTCTGCTTATTAGAGTTCCAGAAGCTTCTATGACCATTAGATGCTTTAAAAAAATGTATTTATTTATTTACATATATTAAATGATCATTTATGACATTGAAATATATGTTGTCAAGGATTTTTAATCTTTGACTGTTCAAGGCAGAATATACAAAATGTTCCTTATTCAATCTCAAGTAGAAAATTAAGCCAATGTGCTTATGTAACCGCATTTAAAATATTTTATGCAATACTGAGAGAAGAAAAATTATATAACTGAACTAACTTTGTTCCCAGGGGAACCGACAAGACTTTCTTAACCTTTGTTAAGAACAGGCTTAGACTTATACAGATATCACAGGCCCTTTTAAACAAAGATTCACCTTATCTATTGAAAAAAAAAAAATACAATTTAGTAAGTAATCAAGCCACTAAAATTATTCATGTGGGAAACAAGCTTCTTAGAGGCATAGATGTCTTTGATATGTTTATCACTGGAAAAAAAAAAAAAAAAAGAAAAAAAGGAGTTATTTAAAAAAATGTGGATACCAGCATACTGTTTTAGCTCGGTTAAGGTAAACTAAACAATGTTTTGTTGAGCAGAGGTTACAATGTCAGTATTTACATAACAAGAGCATTTCTTTGAATTAAATAGCTGATACTAAGTTTCATTTCTTTCTCTGTACTTTGCTACAATGGTAGAAAAGTGAATGTTATGTATCAAAGTTCTTTAGGCAAAAACTGTCTACTTCAGCATCAACCTTAACTTGAGATCATTCGCTTACAATCTTGTTTCCCAAAGGCTAAAACTCTTAGCCCATTATTAAGTTTGCCTATGTCCTTGCCAATTTCACATTTGCTCTCCCTATGCAAATCTGCTTGTTCTGCAGGCAAATCCTAGCAAGAGCATAATTTCAGCAAGGTTCTGAGCTCACTCATCCTAGCCAAGGAATATGACTCACTGATAGATGTTCTCATGCTAATAGGAGACCACATAAAACAGTGAAAAGCAGGGAATTTGCTAAAGAGAATAAATAATTTTGTTCTTAAATATGACTAACGAGAAAAGAAAGCTGGACAACCTGGTTTTATTTTCTCTCAGTGACCCAATATATGGGTGCAGGTGTCAAGGTTTTGGGAGCAGGGAGGCTGCAGGGGTGGTCTCTGTGAGAAGAGGCCAGGGGCTGTCCCATGCTGGACACAGTTGGTTCCAGCCAGCACTAGCTTCACACTAGCTTCTGTGTTGTACAGTGTAGATGAGGTTGAAAATATAAACAATCACAAAGAAGGGTTCTAATCTGATAAAGCAGGTGACTGGTACAATTTGATACACTCTTTAGTATCCAAGGCATCTGTGCAGGTCTGTCTGAAATGATGCCAGACTTCCAGGTGCTACTGGACGGGCTGCTGGAAGCTGTGTGGGAAGCCACAGTGCTTAAAAAAATATCAGCCAGCTGTGTCACAGGACACAGGGAGGCCAGTTTATAGTACTATTTATACTTCTGATTCCCTCCACAATAATTATATAGCCTTACAATATTTCCTTTATAGATAACAAAAGTCCAGTATACAGAATTATAAGTATTTTCAGAGGTATATTTATTAATGCTAACATTTTAGCCTTTCTCTGAATATTCAGAACTTCTTTCTACACCACTTACCAGACTACTGATAGGTGAAACATCATACATGTCCTCAACCCTAGAAAAAAATAATGAAAATTCATGATGTGGACATTATGAATTTTCTCAGCAACCTTAGATACAAAAGTGACTTCGCAATTTTGTATTGCATGCATAGTTTTATAACACATTTAAAGAATATATAAAGAGTGTACTCATTAGTTGATATTACAGCTACAGTAAAGTTGCTTTTATGCTGGTGTATGGAGGGGATAGCATGCTCTTAAACCTTTCTTCCCCTCATTGCCTTCAAACAGGAGTAAGAAAGGGGAGGTGCAGTTTGACATTGGTTAACACAGGAACTTAAAAGCAAAAGTGGCACTGGATTCCTCTGTCTCCCTTTTCACTCTGACAGGGAGAGAATAGTGGTAGAGGTAAAAGGCCAAGTATAAGAATCCCCACAAGTGGGATGGTAAACTTTTGCATTTGCAATTTTCTAGGTTTTTCTGGCACCAATTTTTGCTACATTATCCTAAGGAAGATAAAACCCCAGGTCCTGAGGAACTGTAGGTGATGAAAAGTTTCATGTTAGTCTTTTCACGGAGGGATAATTTACACCATGCACTCTGACTGAGTCTCTGTCAGGGCAAGCATCATAGACGATATCTCACCACTAGTCTCCTTGTGGGACTTTGTGCTGAGAGCTGTGCTTACTCAACATACTTTTGTCTCAATGAAAGGAAAAAAAGGCAAATGAACAATGAAGCTATTCTTAAAATGCTGGTGTAAAAGAATGCAGTGATTTAATATGGTCAGATGCAATTGTTGAATGAATGGGGAGAAATAGTAAAAGTGTTATACTGTCATATGGCCAGGAATATGTATGACATACCAGAAAGCACTAAAAAGGGTGGGAAGAACTGCTAGCCCTTGTGCCTGTCCTGTTCAACCACCACAGGTTCTGCAGGTTTGCAGGCACATACTGTGTCACATATCAATAAATAACTGTAGTGTAAATAAATAAAAAAAAAAGCCCTCTGTGTTCATCTTAGTAGAAACAGAAAATATTTTCACTTTTTTATTAAATACTGTTTCAGGACTTTTAACAAATAGCTCTTCATATTCTGTTATTTTCATTTCCTCCTGCTGCATCCTGTTTCCTCCTCCTGTATCTTGGACCATGTATCTACATGGAGTTTTAAAGCTAGTTTAAAAAAATGTAGTATTTCATACAATCTAAGTATCAAGCTAAAATATAAAGTCAGTTAACACACACTGATTTGTTTTTAAATCTTTATAACACACAAATAATATTTTCTTATGTCCTAGAAGACATCATGGGAAATATCTTGGCAGAATCTTAGATTTTGTAGCAACTTCTAGCCTTAAATGCACAACTAGTAAGATTTTAGAATGTTTGGAAATTTAATTTTCATAGAATCATAGAATGCTTTGCATTGGAAGGGACCTTTAGAGGTCAATGTTCTCTAAGAATGCCTCAGACTTTATATTCTAAGCTAGTTACACATTATTCATCTGCACACCTTATTATATTTCTTAAACTTCCTCTTGGTTCAGAGGACACTTGTGGATGAATTGAATTCATTTGTTCTGCAACTAATGTACATAACACAGATTGCTTAATTTAATGAGCTTTCACTTTCATAATACTAGATAATCAGTAGAGAAGTAACTATGACTTTGAGCTATACCATAGTTAGCTTAACTCTGCTAATTGAGCCATTAATTCAGTGATATTATGAGTACATTATAGCAAAAACTGTACTCCACTGTTTTTTACATCCCAACATTAAACATTGCATACTTCATATGTGATGTTATTAAACAGGTATTACAACAACCTTTCCCAGTGGAAGTGTAACTGGCTTGACCACACACTTTCACTTAATTTAACCATATAGAAAAGGTAGTACTCCCCAATGATTTTCTTATTCACAGTGAAAACAGTGGGGCAATACAAGGTAGAGATTATGGTCCTCAAACAAGAATTTTAAGGACAACGTCATTCCAACAACTCCTACACAGCCAACCCCCGCCTTGCCTCCCTCCCCCCACACCCCAAATTGCTTACTATTAGAGAACTTCAGAATTTGAATACCATGATTTTCCTTATGTGCACTATGTGAAAGAGAGGGTTGAAAGAGCTTTAACAGGGAAACAAGCTGTTATTGCTTAAAACTACTTTACTAACAAAGTATCATTGTTCATAACCAACTATTCTTAGCAGTCATATTTCACTGCATTCCTTTGTAGATTTAACTTAGGTACTGGTTACCCAAATTATAATTTAATTAATAATATTCCTAAATACTGAGTGGAATCTATAGAGATAAGTAAAACTAGTTCTTCCTTCTACTCCCTCTGAAGTCAGCCAGTGTAGAATAGAAATGCTCATTGAAATTCAAATAGCCCAGACCATAAACTAATGGAAACTAAACTGAATTATTCCTGCATGTGTTTTAAGTGTACCTTCAGGTTATAAGCAGTGAAAAGTAAACATGTATATATCACAGAGTGTCCTCTAACTAAAATTCACAGGTCTGCTCTAGCTACATTATTTAAAAAAAAATTTCCCTTGTTACAATGGCTCTAGTGTTTTTGCTAGACTTGCTAATGTATCTACTGCAATTTTATAGCATTTCTTCTTTACATGCTGAGCACATGAAAGCTATGTGAGTTTTGCAGTTCATAGTACACAATAATTCAGGTTTAGTGGAAAGCATAGGTAGATTTTATAAGTGCTTTTTTAACTGCAGACAAATACACTATTTACTATGGAGCATTTTCAAATGAGTATCAGGCAGTGTCTAAAATCTATCCAGCTTACAGAGCTATAAACCATGATCCACTTATGTGTTACAGAGAATTATATTTATTTCTATGCCCAGTAGTAGTGTAACTAGTACCAGTAAGCATGCCTAAATCACAAGTCTATTTGTTTCACTGTTATCTTCATTCTGATCTAAAAAAGGATAAACAACTGATAGAAGCAATGTATTGCTATGTGGTAGGAAGTAGATCTGAAGAAAGGTCAAGTGTAAAGACACTGTTTTTCCCTGAAATTAGATTAAGTATGTTCTTATTAAGAATGTAGAAAATAATACCTGCTATGCCTCTTCTATGGCTCTCATAAGTCTTTTGACAGTGCAAGAAAAAAAGAATTATTCTATACAGATATTTTTTTGGTAGGTACAACTACCACACTTTTGCTGGTAGAATATTTTGAAAGTCATGTAGTCCTGGCCTTCTCTTTAATTTTGTTTTGTTATTTTTGAGACAGTTGCTTTATATTTTCCCTGCCCCAAATGATCAGTTTTCATATTGTTTCATATGAAAGAACTTTATGAAAATCTTCTTTTTTTCAGTCTGATTTTTAAAATTATTTTGTTACTTATTCTAATATTTTGCAACTGCATTTGTCTTTTGGAAAGGCTGTATATGTTATGCAAAATTTCTCTCCTATGTACATATTTCTATTCTACTTCTACTGTTTCTTCTCTTGTCTCATTATCCAAAAGCCTTTAGGGAGAGGAAAATAAAAATATTTATTTCCCCATATTTTAAAGAGCTGAAATTTTCAGAGAAACCTTAGATCCCTCATTATCCTTAAATTCCTTCTATGAAAAACTTATATTGCTAGACATATACTGCTAACAATGAACAATATACAAGTGAGGTTGGTTGTCCTCTCAGATGGTGGAAGACATGCCCTAGAGGGCAGGCCCAATGTATGCAGGGCATGCACTAGTAGCTTTGTCTATCTCTTGTGAAATACTGATACATGTATGAGATCTTACATACAGAATTTTTTTTTTTATCTTCTAGTACTTAGCTGGAAAAAGGAAAACAATTTTATAGCCTAAATACACTGTATTCCTTAGTGTTACTGTGCTTATTCCAGCTCTTACTTTTATGTTAAAATTCTGCCTGCAAAGATCTAAATCTTGCAGTTCCTGAGTTGAATTGAAAATGTTCTACCAGCTATTTAAACTTATGATGAAAGAAATGCGTGAAACCAGCACCCGAATAGAAAACAGAGAAGCTGCCTGGGAGAAGAAAGATATCAAAATACAAATAAAGATTACTCTTAAACAGATCACCTTCTGATGGGCATTAGAGGAAATTGTAAGCAATGGGTTTATATGCATGCACCTGATATTTTCTAAGTTCACAGCACTCCTTTGAAGTGTAGGAAGGAAATTAAATAGTTGTCTCTTATCAGTGAAATCTGAGCTACATTCAAATATTGGATACATGCTAAACTGTACAGAAAGGTTGGAGAATAATAAAGATTACACAAAGATAATTGCATTTAAGAAATATTGTTATCTGTACAGAGGAAATAAAAATTGTATGAGACCTAAAGGGGTAATGAGCACTGAAACACTGCAAATGAGAGGGCAGGAAGGCAGTCTATCAAGGGAGCATAAACTAAAGAGGAAAGACTAAAAGCTTCAGTGGCAGAAGGTGGGTCATCCTGCCCTATTGGAGCACATATGTAAATAAATGCCTATTAAATTAACACATCTGAGCCTACATGAGGATCAGGAGGTGACAACTGGCCTTCTGAAAGAGCAGTGGCTTTCTGAGTGGCTTTATTTTCATGCTACTCTCAATAAAAATGAAATGTGTCGCGTGTAACATGAAAAAGAGCGACGCTTAAATTTACAGACATCTCATCCTTGGATTCGATCAAGATATAAAGTCTGTTTACTAAAGAGACAGATGTGATCACCATATAAAGGGAAGGTATAAAGGCTTAATTACAGTGTTTTACATATATGAAAAAAATCCATAAAAGGACAGACCTGGGTAACAAAGTAAGATCAATATGTAACTGATGTGTGAATCTTTCTATTGCCTTCTGCAAACATGGAATAAGATACAAGGCTGATGTAAATACACGTCCAACACAAAACGGGAAGATCTCATGTTAACTTTTTGAGTAAGGAGGAGCAACTAACATTTATTTATCTCATATCTGGTGGATTGGGATTTATTGGAAAATGGAGAAATGACCAAGATACTGAAGATTAGTAATCTCTGTATGACTTTAAAAAGCTCTGAAAATCAGGCAGTAGACAAACTGCAGATTTGGAACTCAGTAAAAAATTGAAACAGCACCCACTGCCTTTTCAGAAAACAGGCTTTGGCAAAATGGATCCAAATGACCTGTGAAAGCACTTTGGAAAGCTTTTCAGCACAGAAACCTTTGTAGAATCAAAGCTGAAAAATAGACTGGGTTATAAAATTTTTATAAAAGATTCATTTGAAATACTGTAGTAGCAATTGCTGGCTCTAGGGAAGCAACTTTAAAAGAAAGTTAAAAGCACTAATCTATTCCTTTTTATTCTATATACAAAACAATGCATTACTGAAGTTATTCCATGTGGAATGCAGAGCAGTCTCTCTAATGGAAAAGTTAGACTAAGGTTTTATAATCCAGTAAAAACTATAAACTCCTCATCCCCTCTTCTGTACAGAAATGGGAAATAATGCATATTCATCTGCCTTTTAAAAACCTAGAACTTAAGAGTTACATTAACCCCACAACTTATTTAATGCCTTCATTACAGGGAAAAACATCTTACTGAACTCCTGCTGGACACATGGCGTGTTGCTCAGCTGGGTAACAGTTCTACAGCTGCCAAAATCTTCTTCCACTCTTTGGGGAATAGTCTGTGAACCTCACCGCTCTTCCTGTTTGCCAAGTTTTGTGATAATACTTGAGATATCCAACACATACAACAGCCTGTTTGTACGAGTCTCTTCCTTTAGCTGAGGGAGAGACTGTCCTTAGACTTGATAGATACTGAAAAAAAAAAAAAAAAAAGAAAAAAAAAAAAGGTAGTGTTACCTCCCCTGAAAAAAACATCATTGTACCTGTCTGATTTATTGAGAGCAGAATAAATATATGTTCAAGCTTTCTGAACATATAAAGCAGTTTTATTTAAACAATAAAATTGTGTGTGGCAGTAGAGTGGAATTGTAGTTAAAACCCTAAAACACAGTGAAAGGTCTGTATAAGCTGCAAAAGAAACCAGATATTTCTTTTCTTTGAATCCAGTTGAACTTACTACATATTAGTATAAGCCAGAGAGGTGGTGGAGTCACCATCCCTGGAAGCGTTGAAAAAACGGGTAGACGTGGCACTTTGGGACATGGTTTAGTCTAGTCTACCCTTGATTGGCTTAGAGTAGACTTGGTAGTGTAGGTTAATGGTTGGACTGGATGATCTTAAAGGTCTTTTCCAACCTAAACGACTCTATGATTCTATGATTCTATCTTTCTCTGAACATCTTAACTACTTATTGCACTTCAATCAAGTTTCTCTAATTAGAAATTTGTTTTCCTCATGTCCCAGGGAAGAATTTGTATTTGGCAAATTGTGTTCTTTGTTATGTTCTAGGTCCACCCTTGAATCCTCATTTTAAACTGAACTGGTCTAGGCAGTGTGACTACCTTAGGAAAACTGGTCATGAATTCACTAGTAGGCCTGAAACAGAAACTAGATAAAATCTGGTAAAGTTCATAAGCCCATGAAAGGTGTTCCTGGCTTTCAGGCCAAAAGGGTATTTCAAATAGATGATCATGCCTGCACAGTGTATTGGGAAGTCAGACAACAGATCGTACCACAAGACGGACTGTCAATTAAGGGTACTAGCTCATCATCTCTACCAGTATGCAGGCAAGTTTTTATAAACTGCCTGGCAAACATCAAGTCATGCAACTGGTTAAGCTTGCACCTGGAAGCATATTGTGACCGTGACCTTTAACCTGAATGGACTATGTCATTCAGTGTTACAGACTGTATCTGTTAAGGGATGTATAATATGTTAACTTTCCCTAACTCAAAGTAAGCAGCTAGTCCTGAGTATGTGCTCATGACATAAATGTTCAGGGCAATTGGTCTATACAGTTCCACGTTCTAGACAGTCGGACTAACATATCAGCATACAAATTTCTTCATTGTCAGAAACAGATGGAACGAGTATACAGAATACTGAACATTTTCAGTGGCCATCACTGAATCGTTGAGTCTGCTGAGCTCATGATTTAATGTCATCTCAATTTTTTTTTTCTAAAGACACTTTTAATTTAGTATCCAACCATATTTTCCTTCCTAAAAGAACAATGTGTACTACAACTATTAAACAATAATCAGTTTACTGTTTATTTTGAGCAATAATAATCAGTTCACCATTTCATTATTTCTTTAAACAAACACACTGACCTTTAAACCCTCTTCAGCTCGCCACCATTACCTCCTCAGAGCAGAACCATGTAGCTACCTGGGAAGGGAGGGAAGACACTTTCAATGAGGGAGCTTTTGAAGAGGACAGCAGAACCACTTCCCAAGCAGTTGCTGCACTGACATTTTTCCATCCGTAATGGAAATTTCTATTCTCTTCAACTAAATTGATCAGTACCCTATGTCAAAGCACACTGATTGCAGAGAGAAAATGTACTGATAATTTTAACCACCTTGTTGAAATTAAATAATGTTTGTATTTACAAGGCAAAGCTACCAATTTAATGTTTAACCAATCCAATTTACATAAACATTCACCACCATTTGGTAAACACAGGGTTCTGGATTATGAAGTGTTGGATGACACCTGTACAGGAAATATTTTTTTCTTCTTGTCTGGCTTACTAAATGGGAAAAAACACAGGGGCCAGAATTCAGACCTTACAGGACAGTTATTCAAACAATAAAAGATATTGTTCATATGACAACTTAGAGGTAGAGTTGTCAGCCACTATGAAACTTTCTTTCTGGGGAGCCAGTGAATGCAAAAAGTGATATACATAAACTCCTGCATAGCTATTTCCAGGGGAACATATTTCCCATTCTCATTCTTTCTTTCCTCACTGCAGTGACTTCCAGAGGTTGCTAAACTACTGATATGAAGCCTCAGAGCATTTGTTGTGAAGAATCATAAAGAAAATGGAGGAATGGTAAGCTGCGTGGGGACTTCATTCGTATATGCAATCATAGAGATGATCATACTGACACGACTCAGGACCTGTAAACAGCTAAGAATAAATAGGTTCAGTCATTTTTTTCTACCTGTAAAATTAGATTCAGATCTGGCTAGGGTTAAAAATGAATTTCACATAAATGAATTTCAGAGGGCATTCATAGAGAAAAACAGCATGGAGAGGTGCCCAGGAGTGTCTTGCATACTTCAGTACAAAATAGATACTGATGAAGGACAAAAACCCCACATTTTTATCGTGTATTACATTCAGTTTAATAAGACTAACAAGGCAGTTACAGGTTATCTACATTCCCTTGGCTTAGCTTCAGAAAAAATAATATACATGTTTGCTGCTGACCTCTAGCTGTTGGGTTCTTTCATGTTTTCAAGTAAGCTCTCTCTTCTGTACCCTAGGTTGCATGGAAGTGACAGCTGAACAGATATTCTTTGCAGTTTCTCAACAGTACCACTATTTAATTAATTGATTTTTATGTCTCCAGCCTCTTGAATATAAAAAAAGCTGCTGCTCATATGAGGAATAGCATTTTTTTTTTTATTCAGTCAGGTAAAACTTAAGCAAGCATCATTGCTCCCAGATAGTTTCAAAATGTAATGTTTCTTTGCAAGCACCAATATGCCTATTTCAGCACTGCAGCATATTTTCTAGTATAGGAAACATACAATGCTTACAGATTGAAAATTTTTGACCACTGATACTGGTGAAATCCAGCACAAAATGAATTCTCCTCTTTCTTCTCCCTCTTGCAAGCCCTGAGCTCATTAATGAATAACAATGAAGAACTGCAGTTAAATGCAACAGTGGAGCTGTGATCTCAGCTATTAATACTCATCAGCAGTGATTACACAATGCTAAGTATTGTCATTACAACATGATTTTGTGTTGTTAGGTTACAGGATAGGTTGCAGAAAATCTTTAAAAAGTCAAATGAATAAGACTATACAAGAATCTGATTTCTTTATTTCTTTTTCACTACTTAACACAGCAAAATAATTTCTAACACGTAAAATTTAAAGTATGAATTTTAGGGAAAGCTGATGAATGAAAGCACTAGTCAATGGGAAGGAAATCACTGAAATAATCCCACAGTATTGTTGCGATAGCTATATGAGCTGTATTAATTAACTCCCTTGAACAATAAGCTATAAATGATATTTACACATTTCAGTTTATCCAAATTATTAATTAAGTGCACTCTCCAGGGTCTCAAAACTCAATTCATTGTTTTCAAGTTTCCATTGATCTGAGTAAAACCCAGTTCTAACTTTCCTTATCCCTCATTATGTCTCCCTCAAAACCTTAAGCAGATGCACTGTTTCTGAATGGGACTTTCCAAATCAGGTATCTAGCCCGTGATCAAACCCATTTGTTTGCCCTATCAGACACGTGTTCAATACTTCAAAATAATTACACCCCTTCACAAGCACCCCACTATCCCTCTCAGAGATCCTCTAGTTTATAAGGAACACAATAAAGTTGAAAAACAAGATGAAGGCTTCATAGAAAAATCATTCTTTATAATGGTCTAAAAGAAATAAGCATACCTATTAAATAAGGCATATCTGTATGTCATTTTCTTCCTAAAATTTTGTCAGTGTTCTTTCTGATTTTCATAAGTCCTTTTCTTGAACCCACCATAGCTTTCATTTTTACTGCAGAGAAAGGGTTGCTCTAAGCAGTTCTGGTGCTTTTCCAGTATCCACTCTTCTTTCTTATTTGACTTTTATTGATCAGCCACAAATCCTTTCTCAAGTTCATCTTCTCCTGACAAGATTCTTTGACCTATCAAATCTGGTTCCCCTAGGTGGTAACAAGCTTTTTGTCTATGGTTTCCTTGTTTTGAATAGAAGATCACTAGTATTTAACAACCCTCTTACTTTTACACTTTGACTAGTGATATGGTTTCATGAAGTTAGTTAATGACTTGCTTCTGTAAAGGCAGGTCCCATGACCCCCTCCACTGGCCTTTTATTCTGTTCCCATGCTGCTACACTAGCACAGACAGTTATTTTGTCACCCAGTGAACTGAGTCAGGGAGCAGATCAAGCTGGTGAAAAACAAAACTTACCCCTCCTCCAAAACCAGGGCACGAGCTATGCCTTTCAACAGACTCTACAAATGCTGCCAGCCTACAACAGTAAGAGTCTAGTGAGGAAGTGCAAGAGAAAAGAACAACTGTGGGGTGTTTGTTTGTTTCTGGCGATGTGGGTTTAAATACTTGTCAAATTATACTTTAACTAGTCTGTACTTAGGTTATTTTGAAGGTCACTAAAAGAAAAAAAAAGATGATTACAACATAAAGGGCTGTAAAATCAAATGATCTTCAGGAACAAAAGAGAGATTATGGGTTTATATTAATATTCACATACAGATATTGTCTAATCTATAAGATTATTCTGTGTCTTTCTGTGACTGCAGAACTGTTATTTTTACAAAAAAGATCATTTCTATGGCAGCAAATCCCCAGTAATTTTAAAGTAATCAATTTATCTCACAAAAAAACCCCTTTTTTTTTTTTTTAACTACAGTGATTTGAGGACTTAAATAAATTTTTCATGGGTATTGAATTTGATTTGTTCCAACACCCATTTTTTTGTTTCCTGAAAGGGAAGGAAAGTGTGCTTTAAGATGCTAGTTAGTGCTGTGCTTCTCTGAGTTCCGAAGCACCAATGGGAATAACAAGACACACAGAAAGACAGATTTTTTTTTTTTTTTAAATAGTAAAATCTTGCAAATGGTAGCATCTTAAGAGGGAAGTCATTTGGTATTTTGTTTAGCCTGCAAGACCACTGTCAGTGATCACAGAGTAGTAAACTAAATATTCACTCATATTCAATTAGTTCATAGCACAAGAAGGATAAGAAAATCAGTAGTTCCTCAAAGTGGAAGTATATGGGCTCCCAGAGCATGTAACATACAATCAAATCAGTGCAGATACTTATTTTACACTGATTTTTTTTTTTTTTTTGCCATTTTGCCTTTTGCAAAGGGAAAAAACAAGAAAAGCACTAAATTTCCACCCCCCCAAAAAAAAACCACCCTAAAAAACTTGTACTCCAGATTAATTCTGTTTTCCATTAAAGAAACTGTATAATTTTGAGGTAAAGAAATACCAAGAACATGAAAAATACTTACAGAAGTTACAAAACTGTGATGTTTTGAAATCTCCACTTGTGGTAATACAGGTATATGTTGCTAGAAGAAAGGAAAGGCATAATATAAAATATCAGCCATGGTGAAGGACTTCCAAGCAGTGGTCCTGAAAACTCTGTAAGACTTACTAGTAAGGGCTAAATATGTGACATGACTCTGGAAAAGTGAATTTCACAAAGACAGGTGTTAAGAATTCAGTGATTCAAAAGGAGAGGATTTCTTTTAATGTATTCACAAAATCCAAAGATCAGCTTGAAAATATATGTGTGAATGTCAAACGTATAATTGCAACATTTTTTAATATATGGGTAGGAGACATCTACCTTTACAGACCTAGCCACATGCATCAGAAGATTTAGGAATCTACAAGTTTGAATACTTTGGATGAAAAAAAATTAGAAATAAATTAGACAAAATAAGAACATTAAAAGGCACTCCTTATATAAGTTATTAATTAAAAAAAATGTTATCAGCTAGAAAATCAGTCCATATACTTCAAAAATGCCTTCAAAAAGTTGTTTCCAGGTTATTTTATAAACTGTTTCTAATGCCAAGGTCATTACAGTTAGGAAAATGTCTCTAAATAATCAGAGTATAGCAATAACTACCTGTATAAGCTAAACAAATAATTATAGCAAGAAATGACAATTAATACCCTATACCCTATAACTGGCACATCATTCATCATTAATACATTTTTAAATGGAGAGATAAATAATAAAATAAGTCTGTCAAGATGTCAGTTTATTTACTTCTTTCTATACCTGCTGCAGTTTCTTTTGTCCCTCTCCTTCTTGACTCTATGTACTGGCTTTCAACACCAAAGCTTACTCACTGTGCCAGTAGTACTAAATAACATCTATTAACATCAGGCAATTCAAGGACGTAGGCTGACTCAGGCTAACAGAAAATGACAAATGACACATCACCTATCTAAGCAGAGACTACTGCCACAAAACCAGCCTTAAAATAAAAGGTAACCATCGGCTTTTTAAATTCCTTATGCAGAAGATTCATCTGAGTTGGAGAATTAAAACATGAACGGTATGTAACACTAGAGCAAGAATATTCTTACTTAAAGAGGATCATTAGTCCCTTATTCTGATTTTATGGCTGTGGTTACTGATAGGAAAGCAAGAAGAGTTTTTTACCAAATACAAGTCCCTTAAGAATGCTTGCCAGTTCTTCTAGAATTGCTGTCATGATTGCTAACTAATCTCAAATCTACCACTCAGGGTAGGCACAGCTGCAATCTGAATAGGATAGCAGGGGCTGGGGAAAGATAGGTGTGCTGCCACATGGCCTCAACCTTATCATATAAAGGGGAAACATGCATCACCATCTGGTTTTAATGACAGGGCCAAAAACTGCATTTCGCTTCTTCAGCAAGCCTCTCTCTGTTTCTTCTGATTTGTTATTGACCTTGGAAAAGTTACTTTAATGTCTTTGTGACTCCATTTCCTTGTCAGTAGAAGAGGGATAATACCTCCAGTGTGTTCTTCTGATATTGTGAGGTTTACTTAATACAAGTGAAGCACAAATGTATTTATCAGCAGTTATATGCCTCTCATCACCGTGGGGTGAGAGATCTGCTCAATACTGAAGTTAAATTTGAAGCTTACATTACTCTGCACATGCTAAAAATACCGGTAGAGCTAAGGCGGAGGCAAGTGATAATGTATAACGCCCTTGCCACCTTGGAAGGCTGCTGTGATCAATACAGATTGAAGGTTGCATGTATTGCAAACTTGGCTGGGTTACAAGATTCAGTCTACATTTACTTCTTGAAAGGCTCCTGAGGTGAAAAACACCACAGAAGTCCCATGTATTACATCAAGTACTGAGTATCTGTATCTTAGCATTTAGAATCTGAAAAATAGCTTCTGCAAAGATATTGAGAAGAATTTTTTTGTTCTTTTCCATAAATTCCAAAGTTCAGCTCCTCATCTGATGTAAATGAGTTTTATTTTATTTAACTTCAAGAAAGCATAAAATGTATCAAAGGTGTCTGATGTTGATATGAGCATCAACAAATTTCTGGGCTATTACCCTTGGGATTCAAAATGCCTGAAAATCTGGAAAGATCTGGGAGAAGATGAAGTTTTAATCTATCCCTAATTTAAAGATTATAGCCAATTTTCAAAGTCACTATCGTACAATCACTGTAAAAAGCTAGAGAAACTTTCTTTGTTTTTCTGATGGTATAGTATAGTGTCTCTGCAATAGCGTACGTGACAAATAAAAGAATATTTCCTCTGTGTAACAATAGAAAAGGACTGACATGTTCAAGACCAAACAACACTTATCCACCTTTGCTTTTCATAGATACTCTTCATAGAGATTATAAGTCATAGCAGAATCCTACATTTGGCAGCTAAAACTTTTTGGACACTGGTCATGTATAGCATATCAGTGAGATAAAAATGGGATACATCTGGTTGTTATCCCTAAATATCCTTTTGTAATCTTTAACCTTTGAGAAGAAATTCTACTGTTCTATTTTGAGATATACTGGGGAAAAAAACTGTCAGCAACTTTCAGTACAACAGGTTTTAATACTGGATCTTTAACATTACTACTACAACCAACGTACATGGCTGTTGAATAAGATTCTTCAGCACTGAGGGCACGTCAGACTATTCTTCCTACTGTGGGAATTGGTGGTATGGGGCTTTAGTTAGTCTTCTGTTTTCTTTTTTGCCTCTTCCAGGTTTTTACTCTTTGTTTAAAAACTTCCCTTAATCCTAAGGTCTAGGAGTAAATGGTACTTTTCTACAGGGAGCACTTGCTGAAAGTTCACAAGCTTCTCTCCTATATGTGCAATGGGACTAGGGGCAGTTCAGCTTGCAGAGTTGTTTTTACATCCTTTTACTGTTTTGTTGTTGCTGTTGTTGTAGGAACAAGGTCTCACTTCACATGCAAACAAGTTTCTGTACAAAATCACCTTTGCCTATTTGTCAATGCAGTGTATTGATATAACAAGATTTCCTACAGGTAGTATTGTAATTAGCAGTGAAAAATAGGGGAGAGTGCTTAATGAGAAAAGAAGTTAGCTAGAAAGGGGAGAAAAAATAATGTATTCAATAGTATTAACTTGTTTCTGTCCCTTCTTACTTGTACATGTAACACAAGCTTCTTTTATCCAACTTCCCTTTAGGTCAACACGCTGCCTCTGTGAGCCCACAGTACAGATTGCATTACGCTAGGCTTCATATTTTGCACAGGCATTGAACTTTAAGAGGAACTAAATGTTTAACTACATTCAGCTATTAATGCTTCTGAAAATGGAATACTTGAGACTCTATAAATTTATGTCAAGATATATTGGTTACATTCCCTTGTTTACCTTTATAGTACAATAAATTAACATGCATATGTGTGAAGCTTTCACTGGTGACCTCTTCAAGTTAATAAAGTTTGACATTTTAATAGGATAAACAAATGTTTTATTTGTACAGTGTGGAGTACTTTACCAATGATCAGATGTGAGTTTGTTCGATATTTGTTTTTTATATACTGGAGGTAGAACTCATGTTTGCTAGATGACCTATTATTCTGCTGATTCACTGAATATGTGTTATAATTTAAAGGTCAGGGCTATCCATTAGACTTATCAACATGGTGCAAGATACTTTAAATCAAGAATGTTTCTGCATGAGCTTCATTAATTCTATGGCATGAATGCTAAAACAATAGTGAGAAAAGTTAATCCTCCAAGCTGAAGGATTGCAGCCTGTGACTCACGACTACAGACCTTCAATAAAGTGGTCACAGGTAGTTCACAAAGAAAGTAGGAAGGTAAATTTTCAATAGAACTTATATATTATTTCCCACTAAATAATATTATAAGGAAAAATAATTTAAGAGTTTGTTCCAGGAATGTGGGGTATAATTCCAGTTTTTTGTTGCGACACATAGTAGATCACAGTAACACAATTCAGACCTGATTCAGCTTTCAGTTTGGTTTTTTGAGGTGATTTTAACTAAGACATTTAGGTTGAACTAATAGAACAATCATGTACTGAAACCCCAAACCTAATAATAGTGAATTCATAGACAGTAGTGGATTGGTCTTGTATTACTGTGACTGTCCCAAGGACATTATATTTTTATTTCTTATAAATGATAAAGAACATCTACATAATTAGGCATTATGGCCATTAATATTCTAGGATATATGACACAATGTACCAGCTATGTAGTTTAGCTATATAAAAGATAAGACTGGATATCAGCTTCATTTATACTGTTATATTAATCTATTGTATAATATTGCTATGTATTGTGATTCTCTTAAACGTCTAAATTAATGTTCAAAGTGTGAAGAGGCTCCTATGACTTTTTTTTTTTTTTTTCATGAAGATTTCAGAAAATGTAGGTGGAGCTCCAAGCAGCATGCAAGTGACAAAAATATATTAACAACTGCAAGTCCTCTGGCAACATTTATTTGTGTATGACCTTTAAAAAATATCTTCTGCCTTCAGGCACACACATGCTATTTACACTAATCCTCTTAAGTTTTCCTTACGTCTCCAATATGCTGCTGCTTACCCCAACATCACCTTCTGTCTTTGGACCTCATTTCTCTGTTTCAGATTTTTTTTTTTTTTTCTTCTGATAGAAACTGCTAATGGAACAATCTTTTCCTATAAAATTTACTAGGAGTGTGCAGCTGGTTTCAAAAGGCTCAGGACTGGCTTTATGGAGAATTAGAGGAAGGCGTCCCAAAGTGGTTTTGCAAATGAGTTGCTTAGAAGTAGAGTGCAGACTATAAAGGGGCTAGAAAATCCTATCAAAAGTGATTAAGAGACTAAAAGAACATTTAGGCAAGAACAGATCTTTTTTGTTATTGTTAGATGCACTGTCATGTTAATGTTATCAATAAGTGTTTTTCTCATAATAAGAAAATAACTTATTCAAACTTGTCTATTAAACAAGAAAAATGAAAGAATTTTTCATTGACACTACTTTTATTTCCATGGAGTGTGTCTTTTCCCCGTTTTGTTTGCTTGTACAAAACCTAAATCTAATTAGAGTTAATTGGAAATATACACCCAGATAATACTATTAAAAAATCTTATAAGAAATACTAACTTGTTCTCAGAAGTATTGTAGACAGAAAACTAATGATGGTCACTTAATTACTAGTTAAGAAGAAAATATTTTTATGTTTTCTTTGGAATAATTAAGATATGTCATTTTTTAAAGGGGAAAAAAAACTATGAACTTGCAATTCCTATTGTAGGCTGTATCAAGCCTCTTAACCATGTAATTTCCCTGGTTATTTGTATAGTTCATATTGTAAAATATATTAATAGTTCATCCATCATGGTGGAGAGAAAACCAAAATATGCAACTTCAGAAGAAAGTTCTTAAGACATCTAAATGAACTCATCATCCCAAAGTGGTGACAATGTTTTGCTAGATAACCAACTGAAGAATACCATGAACAGTATGCACTCCATGGACATATCGCACCAGAGCATAATATCCTTGAAAGGAAAAGATCTGGAGAAAAAAAGTGAATAGGGATACATTTCAGAAAATAAATTTCTTCAAACCTGAAATAAAAATTTTAGCTGAATTTTATTTCATGAGATTCTATGCACATCTAAATCATACTACTAATTTATATTTTATTCCACTTTGATGTGGTAAAACAATTTTAATATTAATATAAGTTAGTTATGACATTTTCAACTGCAAATCAGTAAGAGACTCAGGCTTCTGGACTTTGGGCAGGAATTCCTTCAAACCATAATTTGTCCTTTCTAGAGGAAAAAAGCTGTTCCAAATTCAGTGTGCTTTCCTTGGTTTTCGTATTTTGATCTGTGAATTTCTCATTTAAGACAGTCTGAACTAGATCTTGTTTAATGTGTCTAAGCTCCGCAAACTATGCAGTGGAAATGCTGAGTACCTCAGAAGGGTATCTCAATATGTAGGTGCCAACGAAAGTCACATTCACTGTGCAACAACATAGTACTAGCCATAGGAAATGCTAAGGACAGGGTCCAATCTTAAATATCATCCTTCTATTATTTTAATGAAACACCTATTTACACACATTACCTTAAAATCATGAAGATAGTTGCCTATGTTTTTGAAATACATAGAGAAAAAAAAAGTAATTAATTTATTTTCAAATAGAGAAAGACATATAAATGTGACTGAATAAAAGTCTAAAATACTACCTAAAGGAAAAGTACAAGTTAATTCACTTCCTTAATAGGTCAGGATGCATCCCACCAGTTACAGAGGACTGGCTATAGTGAAGCCTTGTTCCTACAGATTTTTGTCTTTTCATTGATTAGTTGATTTAATTTTAATAAACCAAAGTTTCAGTAAATTTGTATTCAGTACAATCAACTGCAGAATTTTGTTATGGCTTTTTCTACAGAGAAATATGGCAGCTTTGTGAAAGCTGTTGTGTGACAGCTTGGAAGTGATTACACCTCAGTCCCAGCACTAACCACCCATTTATTTCTGTGAAACTAGCAGGAAGTTACTCATCTTTGAGATTTTTATCCCTCTGTTAAATCTGCTTTAAATCACTCAGACGGTTCAACAAATTCTTTGAAGAGAACTCACAGACAGAAATACAGATGAAATAATCCCCTTTGCCATTATTAAAATCAAGTGATGCTTAGGTACCTAGGCTACCACCAAGATATGTGTCCCACATGGCATAGGTGAACATCACTAATGTGTTCAGTTGAAGCTTTTCCACAGTGGGCAAATTACATCACCGAAGGACTAGTTATGTTTCTCTGTGTGAAATAGTCTCAACTAATGAATATTTGAAGAATGCCCTGGAAACTGATACACACCCTATCTCATTCTCATTTGTTTCCCAGTGAATAGTGGGTGCTTGGGCTGTGGCAATGGCTTGCAATGGAGAGCTTATCTACTTAAATCTGAGGGTTTAAATGTTGTCAGGAGTAAAAGAGCAAAGATTCCTGAGACTGGGACTGCAAGATGTCATGTATCTAACAACATGTAAGAAGGTGATGGAGGCAATGAAGCTTCACCAAATTTACAAGGATGCCAGTGTAGAGGTTTGGAAAGCTCTGTCCCCATGTTAGAGAGACTTGGAAAGTAGAGGACATGGAGAAGAGAAAGGAAAAGCTTGAAAGAAATACGAGACATGTAACTGAAGTTTTATTTTGAGGAGATGGGAGAACCAGGAATCAAGGTGGAAAGCATGACATTTGCAAGTAGTAGGGTATAGGTCAGGACACATGAAAACAGAGGAATGCAGATCCTCAGAATTTCAGCCACTTCTTGTTTAAAAGTTGTCTCTCCTAAATTCATTCCTTAGCGCTTAGTACAGTGAACTTGCATGAGTGTTTTTCTTAGTTGCAAGGACCTCTCTCTTTAATCTGTGAAGCTTATAGAATCATAGAATCATAGAATCGTTTAGGTTGGAAAAGACCTTTAAGATCATCCAGTCCAACCATTAGCCTACCCTACCAAGTCCACACTAAACCAATCAAGGGTAGACTAGACTAAACCATGTCACAAAGTGCCACATCTAGCTGTTTTTTGAACGCTTCCAGGGATGAGGACTCCACCACCTCTCTGGGCAGCCTGTTCCAATTCTTGACCACCCTTTCTGTGAAGAAATTTTTCCTAATATCCAACCTAAACCTCTCCTGGTGCAGCTTAAGCCCATTTCCTCTCGTCCTATCACTAACTACTTGGGAGAAGAGACCAACACGCACCTCACTACAACCTCCTTTCAGGTAGTTGTAGAGAGTGATAAGGTCTCCCCTCAGCCTCCTCTTCTCTAAGCTTGGTGAAGTTTGAAAGAACAAATAAACTTAGAACCTTCACATCTCTGTCCAAATTGGTTGATAAGAAATATAGTTAAAAAAAAAAATTGTTTATGATCAAATAAAATGTTTGTCAAAACAGGCTGAACAAAACCCCAGAAAATCCAGAGTTCCCTTCTTTGAAATAAATGTTCCAGATGTAAAGATACTTGGCTAAACTCACTTCTCATCATTCTTTCTAACCTCATAAATCTTGAATTCTTTCCTGCATAGTGACATAACTTCAATAGGAGAAATCAAGAGTACTCCAAAAGACATGAATAACCTATAGCCTGATGGTTATGGCATTTAAAAGTAAGTGATAGTCAGATCCTGTCAGAGTGTATTAGTCACGCTCCAAGAACACCTCTCTGATTGAGTCTTTGTCTTTGTCAAAGATTTCTGGGTTCAATGCCTTTTCCAGATGAAAGGAATTAAATTCTTTAACTTCTGCCATCCTAGGAATGTTTTTACTAGGAAACTACTACTCAGGCTGAATGTAAAGTTGTGGACAGTTAGTTACTTAATTTTGGCCAACAAGACAAAAAATAAGACAAATAATAATAATAATATTAATAATAAGACAAAAAATAATAATAAGACAATAAAAATAATAAGACAAAAAAAAGCTATAAAAAAGGATGCAAAAGGAGGGGACATAATGTTTCTAACCTGTTGGTTATGGAAGTCAGTGAAGAGGCATGGTCTTGAACTAGGTTAGGCTAAAATAAAAAAGGAACCTAAATGTCCCACTTCCTTTCTAAATGCTCTAAGTATGATGTTTTACACAAAATGTTGTTGAGAGACCAGTCTTTAGTGAAGAAATCTGAACCCTGGATCAAGAGCTGAGAAAAGGGCATACGCATGGCTGAGGAAGGCACTTGCAATCTGACAGGGGTAGCCTCTAGCTGCAGCTTTCTGCACGACTATCTTCTGATATGTTTTTTCCTTAGATTGTAGCTCTTTTAATAAAATAAGGCTTAAACTGTCTTTACCCTATCACACTATTTTTCATCATCTCCCCTTCAATAACTTTGAAACTGAGCAATTTCAATCAAAAGTTGCAGAGGATAAAGACCTCAAAATTAAAAAATTCCTTTGGATTTCAAGAAAAAAATGACAGATTAATAAAAATTAATTACTTTATTAGGCTGGCCAATCAGCACACATAGTCAGGCTGCCAGTCACAACAAGCAGAATTCTGAACTCACTGAAACACAAGTAATTTCTGTCACTAGGAAAAAGAAAGTCAGTAAGTCAGCATTTCTGTGAAATGACTGGAAAGAACAAGGGGAAGGGGTGGAAGGGGGCAGTTCTGAGGTCAAGTTGTTGTGGGCAGTATATTATGTGGGAACATAAAACGCTTATGTATGAGTTAAACTTTGTTGCCGCAGTTCATGATGGAAGAGGTTGCTTTGCAGTGCCATTTTAAAGGCAAATTTGCACAGCAATAGATAAACTTTTTAGAGTTCACACTGCAAGTTTCTCAGATGCAGTCCATGCAGCTAACACTTCTTTCCAGACCACAACTGGTGCAAAAAGTAAGTAGGATGTGGTGGGTTGGCCTTGGCTAAGGGCCAAACTCCTACTCAGCTGCTCAGTCACTCCCCTTCCTCAACAGGGTAATAGCTCATAATTCATAAAAGCAAATAACTAGTGGTTTTATTTGAATATTCAGCTGTTTGCAAAATTGTTCATAAACATTATGTCTCATAGGTGTTCAGAGTGTAACATTGCCTTACAGAACTGATTTACTTTTGTTTAAAAAAAAAAAAAAGAAAAAAAAAGAAAAATCAACAGAAAATGAAATATTATCACATTTTTTGGTGTTTAAACTGTATGGAGGTAATTCTAACCTTTCATTAACCACAGAAAAGTTGTTGAAACCATATTTATGCTTTTCCCACTGTGTTCACCACTCAGAACCCATATACTACTGAAATAAATTAAAATGGTGCCTGCCTAAAAAAGGTAGCCTTTGGAGGGCCTTTTCTTCCTGATCTGAGCTTCTCCTTCAAAGACCATTTTCTTCACTGCTCTGAGTTTTACGTGTAGGTACCTGACTTAGACAAAAAGAATTTAATCACTTCATCCCTATATTTCTTTTTGTCCATCTTTTGAACTTTCTATTAAAGAGGCATTTTCACTCTACTGTTCAAAAGAAAATGCTACAGTTCTTAATGTGTCTGCCTTTAGAGCAATCATTTAAAAAGAAGATGTGAAATGGAGTTGTGGAAATTTTTTAATTAACACAAATTAAAACCACATAGAAAATCTGAGATCCATTAATACCGATGTTAACTCTGTTACCATTGCCTTGTCTTGATGCATGGTTGCTTAACTCTGGTAACATTGGTTCTTTGGTGCTTTGCCTTGGATATTCTTCCTCAGAGACAGACAGTAGAGTGACCATAATCAATACCATCTCTCTGTGTTAACTTAATGCAAAATTCTTGTAAGAACTGTACATTGTACAGCATTGCTTGCAACATATCTTCCTCAGTTCACTGGGGACATATAAAGTGATCTGGGAGAAGTGATGGTGCAGAGCTGGGTGAGAATTGACAATTTTTCTTTTCAGGAGAATGTCATAGGTTCGAAAAACTCTCTCTCAGATCTGAAGAGGAATTCTGATGAGGAAAAAAGATCATAAAAACTCTGAGACGTTATTGACCTACTTCAGAGCAGAAACATGAACCTTGCAGACATGCAAAGCTCAGTGATGCTTAGTGTTCCAGGCATCTTAGTGTTTCAGAACCTGTAATGTCTTTTCTTTCTTTTTTTTTTTTTTCCTTACAATAAGGAATGAAAACAAAACTTAAAATACTCTGTGAGATTAATTTCCTCTTTTTTAGGCAGCCATAGATATTAATCCCTAGCCTATGCCCTAAAAACTTGAATGACTGAGATAACACTATTCGGATCAAAATGCAGATCTTTTGGAGGCTGCTGAGTAGCATTGAAATTGGTAGCAGTATTAGAGCAATCCTATACTGAGAGCCAACAAACTATTAGCTCTTTTAATGTTTGTTCTGTGTGTGTAAGCTGTTCCAAACCTCAGTTTAGGAAAAGAGACCTGACTTCCCTCTTTCTCCCAGCCCTCCCTGTTATATGTGCTATTATTCAGCAACTAACATGTTAAATCAAAGTGGTTAAAGAACAAACAGGCAACTATTAAAATAAAACTCTGCATTTTATTGTCTTTTTAATGCTAAATTGATTATATTAAATGATTCACTATACATGTGAAACATCTGGGTGAAAGTGGAATCGGCTAAATCCATATTCATATGTGTCAATACAAAGCACAGTCTGCACTGATGCATGAGCTTCTGGAAAAAAGCCTACCTTGACCCTTCTTACTTATCAAATGATCGTGTAAGGCATAAAATTTTAAGTTTTGTAGTACTGAAAATTGGTTTGTATGGAATGAACATGAATTTGTAGAAGCTAAGGATTAGCTCATGAAGATCTCCATGAATTTAAAACCATAGTGCACTGATAATATCCTTTGAGAAAGAAAAAAATGTGTTCCTCAGCAAGTGAGAAGGCTAATGACAGCATTGGGGTGGGGAGGGGGGAGGGGGCAGGAATAACACCTTAACTGTATTACTGTATTGAAAATATTTGTGATTCTGTAGTGTGTTGACCTTGGCTGGCCACCAGGTGCCCACCAAGCCACTCTATCATTCCTCCTCCTCAATAGAACAGGCAGAGAAAATATAATGAAAAAGATCATGGGTTGAGATAAGGACAGGGAGATCACTCACCAGTTACCATAATGGGCAAAACAGATTTGACTCAATTTAATTTATTTCCAGTCAATAAGAACAAATCTAAACCCCCCAGAACTCTCTTCTTTCCAGGTTCAGTTTTACTCCTGACTCTTCTACCTCATCCTCCTAAGCAGCTCAGGTGAATGGGGAATAGGGGTTGTAGTCAGTTCACAACACTTCGTACCTGCTGCTCCTTCCCCCTTACGCTATTCCTCTGCTCCAGTGTGGGGTCCCTCTGGTGGGATGCAGTCCTTCATGAACTGCTCCAACATGAGTCCTTCCCACAGGCTGCAGTGCTTCAAGAACTGCTCCAGCATGGGTCCTTTCCATGGGGTAGAGTTCTTCAGGAACAGACTGCTCCAGTGTGGGTCCCCTGTGGGTCACAGGTCCTTCCAGAAAGCCTGCTCCAGCATGGGCTCCTCTCCATGGGCCTCAGAACCTGCCAGGAACCTGTACCTGTGTGGAGTCTCCACAGGCTGCAGCTTCCCTCAGGGCATATATACCTGCTCCATTGTAGGGTCCTCCATGGGCTGCAGGAGGACAACCTGTGTCACAATGGTCTTCTCCATGGGCTGCAGGGGAATCTCAGTGCCTCCCTCTCCTTCTCTGATCTTGGTGCCTGCATTTTTTTTTCTCTCATTTTCTCAGTCCTCTCTCAAAGCTGCTGCACAGCATTCTTTACCCTCTCTTTAAAATGTTATTACAGAAGTGCCACCAGCATTTCTGATCAGGTTAGCTTTAGCCAGTGGTGGGTCTGTCTTGGAGCCAGCTGGAACTGGCTCTGTCCAACTGGGAGCAGCTCCTAGTGTCTTCTCACAGAAGTCACACCTGAAACCTCCCTGCTACCAAAACTTTGCCACATAAACCCAATACAGATTCTGAAGAGTTACATATTAAAATTGGTATTCTTGTGTAATACCTAAAGCCTGCAGATATAGCTGCTTAGAACACAGCCAATCCACTGTAAAATCTGGCTTATTTTCATAGAGGTCTGACCATTTATTTTATCTCTTATTCACATACCAGTCAAACATGATGACCTCTTCTTTTGAATACTTACACAATTTTCCAGCAATGTCTCATAAATATAATGAATAATTTTTCTGCAAGGGGTATCATGGAAGAAATACTGTAATGGGTATCTGTTTACCAAGAAAAAAAAAAAATTGAAAACCATAGACAAGAAGAACATCAATTCACATATTACTTCTGACACATTCCACTTTTGATGACATACTCTGTTGACTTCAATTGTATTTGGTTTTCAAGGCCAGACTTCAGGAAAGGCAGATATATTTGAAGGAAAAATGGTAGTATCAAAATAAATTGTTGCAAATTTTTCCTCTTTTTCAGATTCACTTGTGGATCACAAGAAGATGAATATTCAGTTTCAGATCCAACAAACTACTTAGTTTGGCTCAGCTCTAAAAAAGAAACAAATTAAAGTACTTCACATCCAGCTGAGAGCAATACGCACGAAATGAACTTCAAAAGTCTTCTGTTTCCCAGGTATCAAGGACTGTAGGAGGATGCCAGAAACATATAGGTTATTTCATACTGAAAGTGTGTCCTGGGTAACTCCTTCAGAACTCCTCTCTGGTGGTTTACAGCTTCTGGGAATTCGAGCATAAAAGCTGTGCTTCCCTTTGCTTACCACCAAAAATGTTGTGTGCTAAAGCACTTAACTTAGAGATTAAAATATTTAAAAGCTATGGAAGTAAGCAAACAAGCAAACAAAACAAAAAAAAAAGCACAGGTGAACAAACAGAAAGAGCCCAAAGCCTGAGATAACACTCTCATCTCTCCTTCTAGAAGAGGACACATGAAAAGACATCAGTGATTCTTCATGTCTAAATTTATGTTTGATTTAACTGGAAGAAGATAATTAAAAAAAAAAAAAAGTCTGAACTGCTGGATGAGAAAGACAAAAAAAAAAAAAGAAAGGAAAATAAATCTTTTTCCTTCCCACTGCATTTCTATAGTTTGAAAGTATTACTTCCACCCCTTTGCATATAAATTTCCTCTTTCTCTTCTGATCTGTTTTCTGCTGCAGACTCCCTGATTACTGTCTTTCTCCACCCACCTGTCCCTGCCCTCTGGACCAAAAAGTCCTCATCAAATCATGTTCAGTTGTTTCTGTTGAAACAGCAATCTCCTCGTCCTTCCTTGTTTCCTGAGGATTTAAACTGATAAAATGTGCTGTAGCAAAGACTATACGTAACACTTGTCCCCTCTGTTGCTCAGTGATAGTCTGTGTAGCTGAACACTATATGCTTGGTTTATACAACACCTGTGAAAGGACTGCATACTTTTCCTATTTGTCATAGATTGCAATTTATGTATTTTGATACATCTATTTTTTTCCTCATCCCCTCTTATCAACCGTATTATCTAGCTGCTTCAATGGAAAAGACAATTGTATTATGGGTTCTGTTTTGTGCCCTTGAAACAGAAACAATTTGAAGTTTTGCAACATTATCAAAATAAAGTGTTCTATTTTTTACATTCTCCTTTGGGATCCTTTGTTTCAGTAATATTCACCACTAACTTAGAGCGTTGTGAATGTTTTTTTCTGGTTATAGCTGATCACTGAAGATGCTTCCTCTCCTGACCCCTATAACACTAGCTCTCAAATTGATTTATGAAGCTTTAGTGGATGTATACCTTGTTACCCTTTGGCATCCTTGTGGAAATTGGTAGGAGTGCCAGGCTCTGCGTATAAATGCTGTAGTGACCTAGTTATATGGATCAGCGCAACTTTGGTAAGGCATAGCTTAGGTAGTTTTTTTGAAACTACCTTTAACTTACAAGGTTATAGTAAAATGCAAATAGAGTGTTTATTTACAGCATCTGATAAAGACAGCATAGTTAGAGATGCTTAGAAAAGACAAGTGAAGGAAAATCAATTCTTAATTTACACTAACATGAAATATAAAAGATCTGTTTGTCTGCTCAGTGCCTCACATTTCGAGCTGCATTTGTCAAGGAGAATCACGTCTTTACAAATCCTCCTAGATTTAACAGGCAGTTTTGTTCTTGGAGTCCTCTCAATGTCATGTTCAGATTCAAACCTTTTCCTCCATCCTTCTCTTTATCCACCTGCTCCAGTCCAACCTGTAGTCATTTATTATGCTATTTCCACACAAGGTGACAGCTGGGAAAAATCCTTAAGAGATAAAACAAATTTCCCTATTCAACAGGCAATGTTCCAGAAATGATGTATTTATTTTGGGGGGGGGGGGGGGGGGGGGGAAGACATACCATTTTACAAGAGTGAGAGTTCATTGCTTTTTTCCCAGAGGAAGTGGAGAAAACATTTATCTCAAGAGGCAATCTCAGGTATAAGCCCTAGACTGGCACAAGGGCTCTCCCCCTCCAAAAATACTCCTCACCACCAATATTTATATTGGCTGATTGGCTGTCTATTGAAAATCCTCTTTTCACATGTCCTCTGATTTACTACTGCATGAAAGGTTCAGTAGTGGACTTAGGACCTTAACTCAGTGACATAGACTTCAGATTGGAAGTAAATACTTTTGCGGGTTTATCCTTATAATAACATAAACTCTAGTCCACACAGTCATGGTGTAGATGTGATGAGTTAATATAGTCTCTTGTCCCTTCAGTAAAGCAGAATTTTACAGACCAGTGACTTGATATTTTTAGCTGGGGTAAAGATGCCCACAACCAGTTGTGATGATCCCTTCTAGTCATAAATGCCACCAAACTGTATTATTCTTTTCCTTTTCTGCAGAATATTTTTGTTGGGTTTTGGGTTGTTTTGGTTTGTGGGTTTTTTGTTTTCTTTAAAAAAAAAAAAAATTGAACAAACTTTTTGCTTTAATCCCAGAGAGAAGTAACCACTATTTAAAAAAAAAAAGGCAAAAAACCTTCAAAACAAATTAAAAAAAAAAAAACCCACCCCAAAACCAGAACAAAAATCCAAACAACCTCACACAAAGACAAAAACAAACCCCTTGAGCAGCTGCTGGACAAGGCACTGTAGATCATTGCCAATTTCTCACATTTATAGAATAAGATCTTTGAGCAAAAGCCTATTTTTTGTCCATGTGTGTTTGCACAGTTCCTAGAACAAGGGATGCCAGTCTTGATGAGAATTATATCACTATGAGAATAACATGTTGAAGTGAACTGCAGGGAAGAAGAGGGGAATCCATAAAATCCAGTTTGCACCTTTCCCTCTGTACAGAGTTTATTCAGTACTTCTTTCTTTAGTATCTGTACTATAAATCTTAAAGGATCAAGACCTTCTATCTTTCTGATCAGAATGAGACACCAAGTCCCCTTCTAAAATACTAATAATTAAAAAATAGATGGATGATCAACACCTTTTAAAGTTGGTACTTCTGAAAATCAGCCTATATATTTAGATTTTGTAGGCTTTTAAAGTCTAGTACATAAACAATCTCATTGAATCAATAAACCAAATTATGATCTTATCCACATAGCAAATGACTACACTGACATCAGAAGTTATATATCATTTTAACACAAAAAATTATCATCTCCCTAAGAAGCCGATGGAAATACACCAAATATATGCCAAGGAGCTTATTCAGAATTATTTCTCAAAAGGACATAATAAGTTTATCTTTCTTTTTGCTTTTATAATCCAGTGTAACAAGTCACTGACAGAGCTTGTAAAGCTTGAGTATCCAGAAAACCTTTGCTCACCAGTTTTTACAGCTCTTTTCCTGCAGGAAAAAAAAAAGAAAAGAAAAGGAAAAAAAAAGGAAAAAAAAAAGAAAAAAAAGAATATGATGTATATAACCTGAGAATAAAAGTATAAAAATAAACTGGAAATATTACTACTGAAAACAGAATTTCCAAACAATTTCTATTTCTAAAAGGTGCAAGAATACATTTTGATCTTTTTTTTTTAATTATAGTCTTTCTGACAGAAATGAGCTATGCTCAAAGAAACTCAACAAAGGGCAATATGAAAAGTAACAAGTATTTTGTATTTTGGATTTTATTTCCATAATATAAACAAAGAGATAAAATGTTGATACCATGATACATGGCAGTTTCTTCATATGAATAAAAACTTAGACTAGGGAGTACTATTTTGAAAGCTATCATTTTATTTAAGGACACTTACTGATGAGAAATTTGGAGAAAGAAACCAAGTGTAATAAATAAATTAAGGTTGCAGGGGTTTTTAAACTTGGTTATTAAAAAGAAGAATAAGAGTACAGTAATGGATAGGACCAGTTACATGCAAATACAACAAAAGGCTTTAGAGGAAGTGTTTGATCCTTAACCTGCATGACTATGAATAACAGTCCAAAGGCAAGTTTTTCTCCTTACATTCCTGTTTACCACTATCTCATTCCCCTCTAGTATCAGATAATTTATTAAATCTAAAATTTACCTAAAGGAATTCACATTGTCTTTTCTAGCGGAAAAATATATGAAAACATTTTAGTTTGGCACTGATGTCACTATAACTGAATACAGGTTTTGTACTGCCTTGATGTTACTAACTGAAACATCACTATCTTATAACTATATAGGAAATGTCATGCATTTTTAGGTCAGGCTGTCATCATTACCTATTATTGAGTTTACTAACATTTCAGTTGTTTGTAACTTTGCCAGACATTAACCATTCCAGCTGTCAGTGTTCATGCTTACTGTCTATCTTTGATGGAATTCTTTCTGGAGGAAAATAAAAGGTTTAGAATAATTCAGTTTGTGCACTGGGCTGTTGTGGAAAAAATGGGGTTTTGTATCATTCTGTTTGTGTTTGTATAATAACACATTGACAAAAAAGAAATGTATCTATAATACATCAGCACAATATTCCTGGAATGTCTTAATTTCTAATCATATCTTGAAAAATATAATTTATGTGGGCTTTTAGGGAAGTATGTAGGAAATATTTGATTTAGATGTATGAATGTGCCTATCTAGTTTTATATGCAGTGCTGGGATAACACACCTCCACCCCCAAATGAACTGGATGTCCAGATGCTGTCAAGTTTTCGGTCTCAAGGCAAAGCCTGTATAAGTGGTGTTCATGAGGAAAACTACTGTCTATGTTGAATTCTGATGGAATAAACTTTCATGTAGTCAATACTTGTTTACTCTTATAGACAGTTGGTCCTTTGTGTAAAACCTAAGTGTAAAACTTAGATCATGGATCCAGAACTGATCTCAGTAGAAATACTCTGAGGATAAAAAAGTAATTTCCTTTAGAGTGCCTCTGTACTTCTTTGCCTTTTATCTGTGAAAGTTTTACCAGTTTTGACTGTTACTCAACAAAGTAACCCTTAAGTGAATTAATGATTTTCTTAACATTTCTTTTTCTTCCAATTGCTAGTGGAATACAAGTAGATATTTATAACAAAATTACGGTCTTTTTCTTTCCAAGTACTCTAGCTCCTTTACTGCAAAAAATCATTCAAAAGTGCTTTTAAATACTATAGTCCATTTTGTGTCACACAGTTTTGAAGTAGTTATTGATGTATTTTGCCAGTACACAAAAAAATTGCAAGCATAGCCTATGCTTTCAAAATAACATCAAGAGTAAATGACAGAACGATAAAAAGATTCTACTTTGCAGTAATCAATTGAACCGTACACCTTAGAATAAACTGGCCTGTAGGGAGTAGCAGAACACAATACACACAAACACAAACAAACAAACAAACAAAAAAATTGGACTAACTAGAAATAGATGACATATCCATATTGCTAAATAAAACCAGGTGAAAAACAAACTCCATCGCTGGACTACTGATTATCCATACAGCTTGTTAAAACATTCCCTGATACAGGTTTGGCCCATAACTATAGAAGCCAGAAAATAACTGAACATTGTTCAGGGGACAACATGTACCAAGGACTGCTCCCAATAGGCGGTGCAGACAAAATTGGTCTGGTTTGATGTACCAGTCTTCCAAAATTATACCATCACACTTAGCTTGCTCAGGCATCTATATGTGCTTTCACGCCATCCCAGGCCACATCTTTTGTGTCACGCTATGAAATATCAGTCTAGCAAGCTCCCATAAAGATCTTAAAACATTTCAGACATTTAAAACTGGAAAATAGTATGTGTACATGTATGTGTGTGTATATGTACGTGTATGTATATACAGGGACGTCATATGAGATCCAGAGGAGACCCAAAACCAATGCTATGTCATGCGACTGGAGTCAAACCATTTCTTTTGGCCTCAAAGCTAAAGAACAAATACTGTCCCTCTTTCTTTAGCAGTATTGACATAATTCATTATACTGCAAGCGTTATTTGCCTAAGGAGGCTCATTGAAGTCAGTGGGACTGTTTGTATACTAATTGCCTATGTGAGCAGAGATACAGAAAGTACCCTGAACCATTTCTGAATTTAGAACTGGTGAAAGTCTATGACAGAAATAGACTCATTTTCATCAATATATTTCTCAGAATTTCTTTCTGAATCCTTTCATGTTTAAAGGATTCAAAATTATCTTACATATTGATGAAATTTTCTATTAACAAGAAGAAAAAGTCAACTATTGAACCAAAGTAAACTCAACACTATCTTCATTTATTCTTTTGTCTTGAAAGAAATTTCATGTTATTCAGTTTACACAGGTTTAAATGACATCAAAGTCATGAGGCAATGCCAAAACCGTAAGAGAGGAAGTCACTTTAAAAAAATGAAATAGCATTCCTGTTTTCAGAAGCCTGGAGGGAAACATCCTACTACAAAAATAGAGAAAAAGGCAGTGGAAGAAAGCCAGTGCCTGGAAGGAGTGTCTTGCTAATAAACATTTATTGTTTTTGTGACCAGACTGAATTCTGACTTTGGAAGGAGGGCAGTAAAGAGAGAGAAATGTGTTCTTGTAGAAAAGGTATATGGTATAGAATGTTTTCTTGGAGTGTGACAATTTCTATTCTCATCCAGATGCTGAACTGAATTTACTGTGGACACAACTATATATCACATCTATCAGGTCCACAGATACCTAAAAGCAAGGTGTCTGCTCCTTTCTATTTCAGACAGAAAAATAATTCGTATTAGATAATGCATTAAACCTAACATGTACATATACATACCAGCTACTGAAAAGTAGAAGTATGACAAATTAGACCAAAAACATATTACTATTTTTATAATAAGCAATATTTTGGGTTATTTTACTACTTTATATGTGTTATGGAAACTATGCATGCGAGCCATGATTACAGTATTCAACTCTAGGCTTCCACCAAATCGATAAGCAGAAAGATGGATTCCTCTACAAAAGTACTTTTTATTAATACCATATCGTGCTTTAACCCAGCCAGCAACTAAGCACCACGCAGCCGCTTGCTCACTCCCCCTACCCCGGTGGGGTGGGAGAGAGAATTGGAGGAGTAAGAGTGAGAAAACTCCTGCATTGAGGTAAGAACAGTTTAATAATTGAAATAAAGTAAAATGGTAATCATAATAATAACAATATAATAATAATAGTAATAACATACAAAGCAAGTGATGCACAATGCAATTGCTCACCACCCGCTGACCAATACTCAGACAGTTCCCGAGCAGCGATCGCTGCTCCCCAGCCAACCCCCCCCAGTTTATATACTGAGCATGACATCATATGGTATGGAATAGCCCTTTGGTCAGTTTGGATCAACTCTTCTGGCTGTGCCCCCTCCCAGTTTCTTGTGCACCTGGCAGAGCATGGGAAGCTGAAAAAGTCCTTGACTAGCATAAGCAGTACTCAGCAACAACCATCAGTGTGTTATCAGCATTCTTCTCATCCTAAATCCAAAACACAGCACTATGCCTGCTACTAGGAAGAAAATTAACTCTATCCCAGCCGAAACCAGGACATAGTGGTACAGCTCAAGCTGGGTGCCTCCTAAGAGGGACCCTGAACAAAGAAATCCCTGGGCAATTATACCCTTAAAATCTAGGTTCCCTACTCCTTGCAACAGTTCAGACCAATAGTAATATTAGAGTCTGAGGTCTTCCCAGTCTTCATTGGGTCCTTTCATTGTCTCCAGGCGAGCCATTTCTTTTCTTATCCCTAAGATTGCAGCTTCTGCTGACAATTATAGCTTCCTTATCTTCCGGTTTGACCTGACTCTGGGGCTTTCTTTTACTTAATTAGGTGTTGTGTTTAACCCCAGCCAGCAACTAAGCACCACACAGCCACTCGCTCGCTCCTCCCCAGTGGGATCGGGGAGAGAATCAGAACAGTAAAAGTGAGAAAACTCACGGGTTGAGGTAAAGACAGTTCTATAAGTAAAGCAGAAGCTGTGCACTCAAGCAAAGCAAAACAAGGAATTCGTTCACTGCTTCCCATCAGCAGGCAGGTGTTCAGCCATCTCCAGGAAAGCAGGGCTCCATCATGTGCGATGGTTGCTTGGGAAGACAAAATGCCATAGCTCTGAACTTCCCCCCCTTCCTTCTTCTTCCCCCCAGCTTTATATGCTGAGCATGATGTCATATGGTATGGAATATCCCTTTGGTCAGTTGGGGTCAGCTGTCCTAGCTGTGTCCCATCCCAGCCTCATGCCTACCCCCAGCCTTCTCACTGGTGGGGTGGGTTGAGAAGCAGAAAAGGCCTTGGCTCTGTGTAAGCACTGCTCAGCAATAACAAAAACATCCCTCTATTATCCACACTGTTTTCAGCACAAATCCAAAACATAACCCAGACTTGTTACTATGAAGAAAATTAACTCTACCCCAGCCAAAACCAACACAGTAGGTAAAAGTTTAACATATCTAGCTGAAAGTTTGCAGCTTGCAGTCTAAGGTTTCAGTGAATTTAGCTACTAATTTTAAGGAAGTTATGCTAAACAAGTTTTATACAAGTAGCATACCAAATCACACAACATATGTCAAAAGGCTTTCTCTTTGTTGTATATAAACATACAATTTATCAGTTGAAAGAAATATAAATAATACTTCATATAATTTAATAAGTGATTAACAGTTTGGTTGGCACTGGACTATAAATCTTGGGACTGAGATCAGTCAGTTCAGTCATCTAAGAAAGAACTTTACTATATTTTCAAACCATTCCTTAACTTGGATAAATAGGTTTCTGCACAATACAGATGGTGGAGTCACCATCCCTGGAAGTGTTCAGAAAACAGGTAGATGTGGCACTTTGGGACATGGTTTAGTCTAGTCTACCCTTGATTGGCTTAGAGTAGACTTGGTAGTGTAGGTTACTGGTTGGACTGGATGATCTTAAAGGTCTTTTCCAACCTAAATGATTCAATGATTCTATAGTTTGTGAATGTATAAGAAATCCTCAAGGCCCTTGAAATTATATATGATTTATATTGGTTTTGTCCATTTTTCTTATGAAAATCTTTTACTCAGTAAAAAATGCAACACTAAATGAGGGTTTGCCTGATCTAAAATAATAATAAAAAAATCAGTTTACAAAACCAGCCATTTTCACTAATTAATCCACCAGGGAAAAGACCTCATCTCCTACACATAAATAATACATAATTTAATGAAAGTACAGGGCACTAGAGAGAAGGAATTGCCTGTTTCTTTGTTTTGAGCACTTAGATTATTTATTGAATCTTGATTAGTTTTAAAATAGGTTATCTTATTCAGGCAATGTATTTTTCTTTTGTTTTATCTGTAAAGAGATCCAAAAATATAAAATTTCAACCTGCAGACAATTCCCAATAAAACCAAACAGAATCTGAAATGTAATAGCAAACAAGAAAAATAAAAATGAATGTATAAAAACATAATATACAGTGAAATGAAAACAAAAAAGCACTAGAATACATTGTCAAATGGTTTCCTGACACCTCTCTATGTGTTCTTGACATCACTGGAGTACAGCAGAACATAATTTTGTTCTATTACTAGTTCAGACATGAGCATGAATATACAGGACACATTTAAATCAATGTCATTTAACAGAAAGGATTATAATGATGTGAATTGATTAGGTAAGAACAGACAAGATGAGAATCTTTCTGATTTTGATGACTTTATTAGACCTTGAATAGGAAAATGAGTGACTTCCACACAAATATTAGCTACACACATTGCACAGTCAATCTTGGGTGCCGAAGAGGCTCTTGAGATGACCTGCTCTTATCCCTCTGTGTGCTTTGAAGATTAAGTTAAGAACTTGCATTGGGTCTTAGCCAGATGTAAGAGCTCATTAGACTGAGAAGAATAGTGGGATGATATGCAGTGAGATTTATTGTGTCATAAAATAAAAATATGAAATATATTAAAAATATATTAAAAATATATAAAAATATATAAAAATATAAACCCAGCAAAATATTGTATAATTTGGAAATTTTTCAAAACCTAATGTTTATTCATGTTACTAAGTTCCATTTTACTAAAATTCCATCAACATTTGCCTTTCCCTTCCCTTCCCTTCCCTTCCCTTCCCTTCCCTTCCCTTCCCTTCCCTTCCCTTCCCTTCCCTTCCCTTCCCTTCCCTTCCCTTCCCTTCCCTTCCCTTCCCTTCCCTTCCCTTCCCTTCCCTTCCCTTCCCTTCCCTTCCCTTCCCTTCCCTTCTCTTCCCTTTCCAATATTTATAGGTTGAAGTAAAGAGAAAATTCTCCAATTTCAGGAAAAAAAAAAAAAAAGCCAATGTCCAAGAGAAAGAAAAATCTCTTTTTCTGTATTTTTTTCCACACAACCTTCTAATATTGCTTGAAGAATGTTTTTCAGGAGCGGGAGCCGTTTCAGGACTTGTGCTTACAGCCAACCTTTTCAATATTTGCTTAAAGCACCTGCAGCACAGTACAGACACTTCTATATCATTTACTTTCAAATTGTAGGACTCTAAATTAATAAATAAATCAATAAATAAAGTGTAAAATAATCCACAGTTTTTGCTTTAACGTCGCTCATTGAAGCAGATAAAAAATACAATTTTTAAGCAATCAAAAACTAAGTACACATTTTTACTGAGTGTGTATTTATTGGATAGACTCTGGAGATTATGTAGAATTTGTAAAGGCTATTTATACCACTGTCAATTTCTTTTAGCAATAGAGCTAACTGATTTATCACAGCTATGTCAGCATTCATCTACTTCCAGTGTTTCTAACACAATCAGGAAAGACATACAAGTCTGAGTGCATCTTTATAACAAAAGTCAGAGAACATGTATTTCGCGGCACCAGTGATTAATGCTCTCAGATTCACATTCACAGCACCATTCTACATCTGCAAAAATTCAAAATATAGTAAAATAGGTAGGATATTTGGCAGACTTGCATTTATAAACTAACAAATTTCTGAAGACTCACAGGCCTGGCCTTTTAATCCATTTGCTGCCTGGAAGTAAGTGTCGTCTTCATGTGCACTTCTGTGAATTAAATTTTCCATGCTGTGAACAAGGTTAGAAGATAAAAAATAAGAAGGAAAGAAAAAGAAAAAAAAATCTGCAGATTCCTTTTTTTCATACAATACTGTCATTCTGTTATAGCTAATGTTGCTTCCAGAATCTGATTTAGTAGCATTCAAGGATACAATAGACCATGAAACAAAGAATCTGTTCTGAAGATAAAAGATTAAAATAATAAGACAATAATCTTTATGAAGAAAATAAAATCAGACATCAAACTCTACCTGGAAATATGATATGAAATTTTCAACACCACCAACAAAATCTAACTAGCTGATAGCCTAGAATTTGTGACACTCTTTTAGGAAATACTATGCAGTCTCCATTCTGCCATAATCACTTAGAGTATGCAGCTGACACCTGGCAGACCCCACAGAACCAGGAGGCAGGATTAAATTTTATTTTTGAAGTGGAATAGATCCAACAAAACTCTCAGAAAAGGAGAAGCTTGAAAATGCCTTCTTCATCTTCACTGAATGTCCTAAATATTGGGAGGTTGGCTCCTCTTTATTTGAGTCTAAAACTCGACATGGACTGGATAAATCTTTTTAACAAACACTTAAATGAGGGAAAAATGTTTAAGCTTTGACAGCACTTAACCAAGCAGCGAGCCATTCATGTTTTCTGCAGGGAGTGCTACACTATTATATTGGAAAAAGGAAGAGTAATAACTGCAGACACAGCAGTTATATACATATGTTCCTGATGTCTTCAGTAAAAAAAAAAAAAAAAAAAAAAAAAAAGAGTAGCAAAAGCTACCAAAAAATGGGGAAAAAAGGAAAGAAGGACACATTTGTATTGACTTTTTGGTATTTTCCAAAGTATTTTTGAAATTAATTATTTTTTAGTTTAATGTTTTCATTTAATATTTTACATGTGTCTGTGTATGTGTATGTATAAATAAGCTGGAGATTCAAATCCTACAGTCTTGATCCAGATTTGTTTTAAATTAATTTACTTGTCATGTTGTATTTTCAGTCCCTGAATGAATTCTTATTTTAAGGGTTATTATTAAACAACCAGCAGTCCTGCTAGTGAGGGAACCATTCAGTACAGAGTTCAGTACAGATGAATACTTCTATTTCAACTTTTCTGTATATTATTCTAAACTGTGGCCTTGTATCTCAAGTCTGTTGCAATTATAACTGATGGGGTGCTCAAGTATTTTTTTCAGAAGTGAAAATTTCTTAATTTGCTTCATTCACAATGTCTTTCATAGTATAATAATATACTATTTTTTACTTTGCTGATTAAAGCTTTACTAGCTTTTCTCAATTCCATTCAAATTCAATTCCACATTCTTTAATTTGTTTCCCTATACCTCAATTATATGGGAAAAAGATTTTCATTATTCAGACTATGATCTTAAAACATGAAAGGAGCTTTCAATGAGGTTTTTTTTAAGTGTGTTTGCAGTTAATATCAGAAGTTCAGCTGAAATCCAGCAAATCTCTCAAGGTCCCTTCCAACCTAAAGCTTTCTATGATTCTATGATTCTATGAAAATATCTTTAAATGTATTTTGTGCACTGCTGTAGTACCATTTCTGTTTTTAAAGTTAAAGGTATAAATAAGTATGAATAGGCCCCCAACTTTACAGGTAGATTTTTAAAAGTGTCCTAAGCACATACAGGATTTTTCAAATGTGTTTTATCTCTAAGTATTTCTTCAGCTCCATAAATACCTTTAAAATCTGACTTTAGTGGCTAAATCTTCCTGGACAAGTGGTATTTCTCTGCTTTTTTTGTTGTCAAAAAGTAGATTTAGAGTTTTTTTTTCTGATTTTAATCTTGATTTTGTGTTTAAAAAATGATCTCATAGACAAGAAATTTCACTTTGACACAGAAGCTATTAATACACTCAGTTCTCTGACACTGGTTTAACTGATGAGCTTGGTTAGGTGATTGTGTCCTTTTGTTTCTCCTCTGACTATATATTTGTTTTATTTGTACAAATTGATGGGTTTGGGGTTTTTTTTTTGTCAGATAACAATTGTCTGTTCTTACATTTCCTGTCAGAATGCAGTCTGTAAACATTATCACAAAGAACAATAATGATGCATTTTCCCATTATTTTTAATTAGAATCTATATAATAGGAAGATTTTTCCCAATGATTCCATAATTGTAAGCATCTTGTCAATAAATGGTCAGTTTAAGACAGACTTTGGTCTCTTCAGGGATCATCTTGTAAGAATCCTACGGGAAACAGGACAGGACAGGGTTATAGTGGAGCTGGGTGAGTCCCAAGGTCACTTCCCCCAGGCTCAAGGATGGCCATACTGTTGAGAAGAAAATAAAACAAAGATGGCAGGAGGCCTGTATGGATGAACAAGGAGCTCCTGACAAAGCTCAGACTTAACGTGGAAGCACACAGGAGGTGGAAGCAGTGACAGGTGACCTGGGAGGAACATAGAGACACTGCTGAAGAATGTAGGATGCTGTTAGGAAAGCCAAAACCCACCTGGCATTGAGTCTGGCAAGGGATATGAAGAACAACAAGAAACTCTACAAGTACAGCAGCAACTAAAGAAAGATGAAGGAAAATGAAAGCCCACTGCTGAATGGGGTAGGGGATGTGGTGACAAAGGACATGGAAATGGACAAGTTATGTAATGCCTTATTCACATCAGTTTTTAATGGCAAAGGTAGCTAGCTTCAGGTGTCCCAGGACCCTGAGACCAGAGGGAAAATCAGGAGTAAGAAAGACTTATGCCTGTGGGAGGAGGAGCAGGTTAGAAGACATTTAAACAACCTGAATATATATATACAAATCCATGGACTCTGATGAGATGTATCCAAAAGTGCTGAGGGAGATGGTTGATGTCTTTGCGAGGCCATCCTTGATCATCTTTGAAAGATCACAATGACTGGAGGATGAAGAAAGACTGGAAGACTGGAAGAAAGCAAAGGTAACTCCTCTCTTCAAGAAAGGCAAGAAAGAAGATCAAGAGAACCTCAGTCCCTGGGAAGGTGAAGATGACAATAAACCTAGAAAACATTGCCAAGCACAGGAAGGGAAAGAAGGTGATTGGAAGTATTTAGCATGTATTTGTGAAGAAGAAACTATGTTTAACCAACCTGAAAACCTTCTACAATAAGGTGATTGTTTGGTGTATGAGGGGAGAGCAGTGGATGTTGTCTACCTCAACTTCGTTTTTGACACTTTGCCATAACATCGTCACTGACAAACTGATGAAGTAAGGACTAGATATGTGAAGTGTATTGAAAACTGCCTCAACTGCTGGACTCAGACATCTGTGATCAGTGCCACAAAGTCTAGTTGGAGGCCACCAGTAGTGTACCTCGGGGATCGATACTGCAGCCAATGTTTAACACCTTCATTAACAACCCGGATAACGAGTGCACCCTCAGTAAATTTGGAGATAACAGAAAACTGAGAGGAGTGGCTGGTACACATGATGGTTGTGCTGCCCTTCAGAGGGACCCTGAGAGGCTGGAGAAACGGGCTGAGAAGCTGTAGTTCAAATTAGGGAAATGAAAAGTCCTTTACCTGGGAAGGAATAAACCCATGCACCAGTATATTCTTGGGCTGACCGGTTAGAAAGCAGCTCTGCAGAGAAGGACATGGGTTTTCTGGTGGACGAGAAAGTGAACATGAACTAGCAATACAGCTTTGCAGCAAAGACCAACAGCACCCTGGGTAGCATTAGGAATGTTGCCAGCAGGTTGATGCCCTGCTCTGCCCTGGTGAGACCACACCTGGAGTGCTAAGTCAAATGCTGGGCTTCTCATTACAAGAAAGTCATGGAAAATCCTGGACTGAGTCCAGCAGAAGACCACAAAGATGATCAAAGGATTCGAACATTTGACACATAAGAAGACTCAGATTACTGGGACTGTTAAGCCTGGGGAAGAGAAGGCTCAGGGAAATCTTATCAATGTGTATAAATGCCTGATGGGGGGAATGAAGAAGAAGGAGCTTTACTCTTCTCAGTGGTGTCCGGTGAAAGGACAATGGGTGGAAACTGAAATACAAGAAATTCCATTTAAATATGAGAAAATACTTTTCTACTGTGAGAGCGATTGAATGTTGGAAAAGATTGAGCAGAGATGTTGTAGAGTCTCCATCCTTGGAGATATACAAAAGTGGCCTTGTCATTGCATTAAACAACCTGTTCTAGACGGCTCTGCTCTGAGCAAGGATGAACAAAGTGATCTCCAACAGTCACTTCTGACCTCACTGATTCTGTGATTCTGTGAAAACTGAGTGCTGTTCTGATGACAGTTCACTTCAGAAACATCACATGAAACAGATTGAAACAGGCTTGGGTCCCTTTGCTCTATTCAGTCTTCCAGCATTATTCCAGCATGCCTTGAACTCTTAAACACCTCTGCATGCCCTCATATGACACCAAGGACATGCTTACATGTGTTATCAGTATCATGAAATTAAAACAAACAAACAAACCCACCCACATTATTTTCTTGCTTGCAATACGGTCTTCATGTAATTTCAATCACTGTCAAGTGAAAAACTTCTCACAAAGCAGTGTTCTCAAGTGACAGGAGCTTCAGCCCAGGGTAGGTACACTCATAAGGAAGACAACATTCATGTAGTTAGCCTTCTGTAGCAGGAGCTAGCTCTGTGCATCATGGATACAAACTAGTCGAATACCCAATCAGAGATCATTTGTCAACTTTTGTTTAGCTTATAGGCAGAGCCAGTGGAATGAAGTATATAATCATGCGCAGAACTGAATGTAACTCGGTGATATGACATGCTCTTTTAAGGCTGGCTGTTAAGTAGATTTGAGTCTCCTGGAAATCCTGTCATTAGACCCCTAATTGGTGATGCTACTCAATCACTAGATCTTTCCCTAGTACAAGTTTTGACTGTTTTAGCTGTTAAGCTTCAAGGCAAGACCAGGACTGAAAGCAAAGATCAACCAAAGACCCATCTGAAAAGACAGTGAGGTTAATACATTGGCTTTGGCTCTTTTTGCCTCCATAATCCTCCATATCAATATACTCAAGGCATACAACACATTTTCACACACTGGCAAGTTCCAACACATACAGGTATTTCAGGCACACAGCAGCACTGTTCACGGTGGCACTACATGGTACCCAGTAGAGATTCAGGGACAAGTGCTTTGTACCAGCACGGATACAGTTAAACTTAAAGAGGGCTCACTCTGAGCAATGTGTACTGGTCAGTACCACAGGTAAGGGCCTCTCCCTTGAGCTAATGAGAGTAGGAGCCTTTGTGAAGGAGAAAAGCATAATTTTAGACCTCAGTTACTGTTCTAACTCACTTAGCAAAACCATATTTATTGTTAATTGGAGAAATTTCTTAGATTTGCCAAGCATACCACTAGCTAGACTTCTACCAGCTGTAACATTTTCCCTACTGATATTTGGGTAGATTTAAACAAACTCAAAGGCATATTCTTCCACACCTTTAGTACAGAAGTAAATTTAATCCTTGCATAAAGGATCAAATATGATCCACTTAAAAGCTGCACTTCTCTTTCTGCACTAGTCCATTCTACTTTTCGCATCTTTTAGAATAAAATTTTTCACTAGCTACTAAATGCTTCTTCACTACCTTTAAAGAGACTTATGATATATTTTGGAATGCAGAATGTGTGTTATAAAGTGACATATAGAGGTATGAAGGTGACATGTTACGCCCTGAGGCACAAATGCCCAGTGAGATCGCTTAAAAAGGGACAGCCCATCTCTAACCTTATCTAACAGTGAACAGAGACCACTTTCTTTTTCTCAGATATAATCTTTAATAATCTTCGACAATTTTTGAGAAGCAGACAAGACAAGGCAACCATAACAAATATAAAAATCATGTGAAGGTGACTTTGCAAACTGCATCAATCTTTCCTGCACTAGAAACTGTAAGAAACTTGATTTTTGTGTCATTCCATTTTCAGTGCTCTTTCTTTTTGTACATTTTCTTGAAGCAGGGGAAAGGCTGAAGGTGAGCAGTGCAACTTTGACAAATTAGCCAAAAAAAAAAAGTGCTTGTGTATTTACATTTGTTTTGTCATATACTTAATTTAAAATCTAAAAGTGCAAACCACTCAAATTTTATACTTCACAATGCTGTCACCTTGGGTATAGATTTGTCTGTATTGATTTTCACAGCAATCAGAATTCGTATTGAATATACTGTTCTGACTAGGTTAATAATTTGGTTAACCGACTTTGGTTCTGACTTTGCTACCAATAACAGCAGCATATTACCTGCATACAACATGATCTGTTTTTTACTGCCTTAACCAGTCTATTGGAATTTCTTGACCATTTTCATCAAGGGTTCCATTATTATATTAAAAAAGATACGTGAGCCTCAATCAATCATTTACTGTTGTTTTTTTTTTTTTTTTATTGGGTGGGAGAAAACAGAGAGGGGTCTGAAGAAGTAGAAATTATGGGAATTATTAACCTTTCACTAACACTGCATGTATGCTATGTACAATCTCATCATGTACCCCCTCCCCTCCCCACACTTCTTTATGGACATGTGATTTAATTTAATAGAATTAATCACTTCCATTATAAAACAAAAAGTTATATTTGAAATGTCTGAATTACAGCTAACACTACTACTGTAGCTCCATCAAGTCATAGTATGTGCATCCTAGTTTCTAATAAGACAACCTGCTCCATTTCTTTCTACTACTGTAAGCACACTGAGATAAATGCAGGGGTGTATTTGTAAAGGTAACTAAGGATAAACTGCAGAAATACCAGAAGGGGAATGAGGAGAAAAGAAAAAAATTCATATTTTTGCCTCCAGGGCTTAGTGCTTGAGGCGATATTAAGACACCTTTTGATGTTTCAAAGTTGAAGTGCTTTGTTTATCAAACATGGAAAATACAGCCACACAATTTTGTGGTATGTGATTACTTATATGAAGTTGCTTATCATATACATATAAAATTAAGGGCTAATAAAAAATTTTACTTAAAGATAAGTCAGCGAAACCAATGAGGCAAAGGGCTCCAGAGCGGAGGTTTGCAACAGGGGACCCTTCCTGAAGCGGCAAATCGGTGGCAAAAGTGCCGAGGCAAAGGCGCAGGGAGAGAGAGGGTACCCCAGGGCCCTCCCAGAGCAGGAAAGAGCAAGCTCCTGATGAGAGGCAGCTCTAACTCAACGTGGGTGGGGACAAGAGTGACAGTGGCCAGACCCCCTCATGTACAAAGGCAGTCCCCAGGAAGTGCGAGTGACCAGGAGCGCGGCGAACAGGACGGGCAAGCAGGGCGTGGCATATCAGGAGGGCATGGCGCATCAGTTTGTGCAGCGGTTGGCGCAGGCAGGGCGTGCGGGAAAGGTGAAGTCTCTCTCCTGGCTCTAAAGGGAAACTCAACTAATGGTCACCACCCTCCCAGGAGAGGACCTAGTAGCTATGGTTTCCACTTGCCTGGAAGCTGTCACCAGAAGGGATGCGGCGACCCAGACAGAGCTCCTGCATAAACATGCAGTCATCCAGGTCTCTGGCTGCAGGGAGTGCCTGAGCCTGTCGCTTGTACCAGAGGGCAGCACAGACAGCAGCTGTCTTCAGTGTAACCAGATGAATCACAGAATAGAATCACAGAATCATAGAATCGTTTAGGTTGGAAAAGACCTTTAAGATCATCCAGTCCAACCATTAACCTACACTACCAAGTCCACTCTAAACCAATCAAGGGTAGACTAGACTAAACCATGTCCCAGAGTGCCACATCTACCTGTTTTTTGAACGCTTCCAGGGATGGGGACTCCACCACCTCTCTGGGCAGCCTGTTCCAATTCTTGACCACCCTTTCTGTGAAGAAATTTTTTCCTAATTTCCAACCTAAACCTCCCCTGGTGCAGCTTGAGCCCATTTCCTCTTGTCCTATCGCTAACTACATGGGAGAAGATCTACTCAGCCTGGTGGCAGAGCTGAAGGAGGAGGTGGAAAGGCTGAGGAGTATCAGGGAGTGCGAGAGGGAGACAGACTGGTGGAGCAACACCCTACCATCCCTGGGGCCAAGGCAACAGGCGGAAGCCCAACAAAGAGCAGAGGATCCCCTACCTTCTTGCCAACAAGCAGAAGGAGGGCACCTAAGAGACGGGGCGGGAATGGAAACAGGTCCCTGCCCGGGGAGGCAGGCGAATCCCCTCCCGGCCTCCCTCACCTTCCCAGCTGCCCCTACACAACAGATATGGGGCTCTGGGAGTTGAGGGCCAGGCAAGTGAGGAGGTAGGTGAAGGTCCAGCCAGGGGGTTACTGAGGGCGAGTCAGTCAGCCCCACGCATTACGCCTGCCCCTGTTAAGAAAAAAAGGAGGGTAATTGTGGTAGACAATTCCCTCCTGTGGGGAACAGAAGGCCCAATATGCCATCCAGACCCATCCCACAAGGAAGTCTGCTGCCTCCCTGGGGCCTGGGTTAGAGACGTTACTCCCTGATCTGGTACAGGCCCTCTGATTATTACCGACTGCTGGTTATGCAGGTTTGCACTGATGAGGTTACAGAGAGAAGTTCAAAAGTGATCAGAAGGGACTTCAGGGCACTAGGACAATTGGTTGAAGGATTGGGAGCACAGGTAGTGTTTTCCTCAATCCCATCAGTGGCAAGGAAGAATACTGAAAGGAACAGGAAAACCCAGCTGATTAACAAGTAGCTCAGAGGCTGGTGCCATCAGTGGAATTTTGGTTTTTTTTGATCGTGCGGATGTTTACATGGCACCAGGCCTGCTGGCAGCAGATGGAGTTCAGTTATCTCCAAAGGGGAAAAGGATTCTCACTCATGAGTTGGCGGGACTCATCGAGGGGCTGTAAACTAGGTTTGAAGGGGGAAGGGGATATAACCAGGCTCACTAGACAGGAGCCTGAGGGTGGCATGGCAATGTTGGGGGCGAAATCGATAGCCTGTCTCAAGTGCATCTACACCAATGCACACAGCATGGGCAACAAACAGGAGGAGCTGGAGGCCCTTGTGCAGCAGGATGGCTATGACATAGTCACCATCACAGAAACGTGGTGGGATGACTCTCATGACTGGAGTGCTGCACTGGATGGCTATAAGCTCTTCAGAAGGGATAGGCAGGGAAGGAGAGGCGGTGGGGTGGCTCTGTATGTTAGGGAGTGTTTTGATTGTATAGAGCTCGACAGTGGTGATGACAAGGTTGAGTGCTTATGGGTAAGGATGAGGGGGAAGGCTGGAAAGGCGGATGTCCTGTTGGGAGTCTGCTATAGACCACCCAACCAGGATGAAGAGATAGATGAAGCATTCTACAAGCGGCTGGCAGAAGTCTCGCAATCATTAACCCTTATTCTCATTGGGGAATTCAACTTGCCGGACATCTGCTGGAAATACCATACAGCAGAGAGGAAACAGTCTAGGAGGTTCCTGGAGTGTGTGGAAGATACCTTCTTGATGCAGCTGGTAAGTGACCCTACCAGGGGTGGGTGCCTCACTTGACCTGCTGTTTACAAATAGAGAAGGACTTGTGGGAGATATCATGGTCAGAGGTCGTCTTGGGCTTAGCGACCATATGACAGGGTTTTTGATTCATGGCAAAGTAAGGAGGAAGGCCAGCAAATCCACTACCATGGACTTCTGGAGGGCAGACTTTGGCCTGTTCAGGACCCTAGTTGGGAAAGTCCCTTGGGAGACAGTCCTGAAGGGCAAAGGGGTCCAGGAAGGCTGGGCCTTCTTCAAGAAGGAAGTCTTAAGGGTACAGGAGCAGGCTGTCCTCATGTGCTGTAAGACCAACCGGCTGGGAAGATGACCAGTCTGGCTGAACAGGGAGCTTTTGCTGGGACTCAGGGAAAAAAGGAGAGTTTACCACCTTTGGAAGAAGGGGCAGGGAACTCGGGAAGAGTACAGGGATCTTGTTAGGTCATGCAGGGAGAAAATTAGGAAGGCAAAAGCCCAGCTAGAACTCAATCTGGCTGCTGTTGTAAGAGATAATAAAAAATGTTTCTACAAATACATTAACAACAAAGAGAGCCAAGGAGAATCTCCATCCTTTGTTGGATGGAGGGGGGAACATTGTCACCAAGGATGAGGAAAAGGCTGAGGTACTTAATGCCTTCTTTGCCTCAGTCTTTAATAACCAGACCAGTTATCCCCAGGGCATTCAGCCCCCTGAGCTGGAAGACAGGGACGGGGAGCAGAATGAAGTCCTCATAATCCAGGAGGAAGCAGTTAATGACCTGCCATGCCACCTGGACACTCACAAGTCTATGGGGCCGGATGGGATCCACCCGAGAATACTGAGGGAGCTGGCAGAGGAGCTCACCAAGCCACTTTCCATCTTCTATCGGCAGTCCTGGTTAACAGGGGAGGTCCCTGATGACTGGAGGCTTGCCAATGTGACACCCATCTACCAGAAGGGCCGGAAGGAGGACCCGGGGAACTACAGGCCTGTCAGCCTGACCTCGGTGCCAGGGAAGATTATGGAGCAGTTCATCTTGAGTACGCTCAACAGGCATGATTCTATGATTCTATGATATTTAAATCTGATACCTTCCACTGCCCTTGAGGTGCATGGAAATGTTCTTATAGTAGGCAGTGTAAGAGAGAATCTTTTAAACAGGCTAAAATGAAATTATTTATTAAAATCTAATAAAGTATTCTTGAAATTTTTATATAAGAAGTTAACCATCATGCACTGCTGTATGCCTTTATTTATCACACAAAATTTTACTTGGTAAGTATTATTTTGAAAAAAAACCCACGTTTTGCATAAATCCAAAAAACAGTACAAAGATTCATCTGTTTATATTTTCAACTCTGCCATTATAGATACTGTGTTCCTATGCTTTGAAACCTTTTAAATTTATGTGTATGTATATATATCTCTATATGGGTATGCATGTGTATATGCACATGTATATGTGCATGTGCTTGTGTATATGTATATTTGTATGTGTGGTTTTTAACATGTTTCAATAAATTTTAAAAATTACTTATGCACAGCATTTATGAGTATGATCATATTGTTTTCTTATTATGTAAATGTAAAACAAAAAAAGTGAAAGTGAAAAAAAAAAAACATTTTCTTCTTTCATCTTTCCTGCCTTTCTGTCATTCACTGCTACCAGTAAACATTAGAGAAGCAATGATGGACTTGAGAGACAGAGAAAAACAATATGAGAAAATCAAGCTGCAAAGCCTGAACATGAGAAAAAACATGTTTGTTGTTATGAAGATGTACACAAAAAAGGAAAAAAAAATTAAGATGAGCAGAGGGCTAAAGAAGTAGTCAGGAGTGGAAGAGTAGATAACAGCTTCAGAGAAAACCTCAGGGCAGCTGGATGAAAAGAGAGACATTTCAGATGAGATAGGGTGTTTTGAAAGATTAGGAGAGAGAAGGGTTTGAACTAGTGTTTTGCTTAACGAATGGATTTATTCATCCATAATCTGTTGTTGATTTTGGAGGAGGGTATTACTTACTTGATCAAAAAATATATTTGAATGATGTAATGCCATGTAAGCTCATACAATCAGTATTGGTTACCTTTGATCCTTGTAAGTAAACATGAATAACAAAAAATGTGAGAAAGCTATTGTATTTCCCTGTTCTGTAGCTAGAAGTTGGAAGGCATTATTTTAATACTTTTCAGATTCTCAGTAGGCGTTTTAGCTCTTCTTTACCATACAGATACTTTAATGATTGTAAACAACAGCATTTCCCACTTCACCCCCCTACTCTCTCTTTCTAGAAATACAAGAGACCAAATAGTGTCATAGTTGTGTGCTGTTGTGGTCAGACTTCTGTGACATCTTTCTGTAAATAAATTTTGTTATTTCATAAGCAGTAGTTTGACTTCTGGCACATAGTATGTTATTGCTTCTGTCTGCTATATAAAATATATACCTGTATCCAAAGGTAGTGTAAATTATCACCCTCCTTGAATAAAGAATTGTTTCTACTTATTGCATATTTGTCTCAAAGGAAATAATAAAATTCCTGATGAAATTCAGTGAGTTAAAATGTTCGAAGGAAGGAAACCAATCTAGAAACTAATATTATCCTTATATTTTCCTTTCAACACAACAAAATCCTTTTCAAAATCATCTTCTCTTGAAATACATACTTAAGAAAGTTATTGGGAGACTAAGGCTATCCTGATTCTTTATATTCTTGAGTCAGTTCTGCTTAACATTGATCATGTCCAATCTTTGCTAGCAATTATTTTCTGTCATCTTATAAGAAAGGCTTGATATGAAACTGAGCAACCTGAGGAAGGCTATTAGCCCTTAATAATTAATCAGATTTATTTCTAAGCAAAGTTTTGTATTTTTTCTTATTAAAACCAGTGATAAAATTCACAATATTTTTGGCTTTTCTTTTTCCTTTATCTTATTTTAGTCTGGGTGACAATAATGTGATCTGTCCAATAAATGTTTACTCTCAATTACTAATCTGGTAGATACTTTCTTAGATTCTTTGTGCTGAACTCAGTTGCCCACACCTGTAAAATGCCTTTTCAAATCCCCTATGATATCCTGGCTTAAACTCCACGTGCGCCTCCAGAATGGTATGGACTTACAGTCTTTAAGTCCTCCATCATAGCTGCCAGGCCCACAGAGTTGTCTTGACTGTCCCAGGACAAACCCACTGGCAGTAGGGGCATATTCATCAGCAGCGAGCTCTGGCCTTTTCACTATTCTGAAAGCAGAGTAGCATTCTAATCAAACAACAACAAAATGGCAATGATCGCCTATGCACAGGCAATTCTTTGCCAATCTGACAGAAACATATTGGGTCCAGGATGACAAAGGAGGGTGAAATGCCTTATCCTACATTTACACAATTTTCAATGCTAATGGAGAATCTGTCAGAGCCCTGAGTGTGCCAACTGATTGCCAGGTCCGATTGCCTTGAGCAGGCTGGAAAGCTCTTCCTCTGTAATCCTGCTCTGCAAATGCAGCCCCCTGCCAGAGTTTTGGTTACCAGAGCTCAAGGTCAGCTCTGATGTAATGCAACTGCATAAGCCTGGATCAGACTGCTAGGAGAAACATGACATTGTAAAAAAGAGCAGTGAGAAACCACATGTGGGCTGTCCAGCCGTGCACCCTCTGCCCATTGCCACAGGGGCTGCATTTAACTCCAGGTCCTTTAGTCCCTGCCTGACCTTTGTCACCCAGAGGTTATATCTGACTTAAGGATGAACTTCTATAACTTCCCAAGGTGATTTTTATTTCTGGGCAATGACTTTGATTGAAAAGAAGTCATTATTCTAGAGGTCTTTATAGGTCTTTTCCTTTTTTTTTTTTTTTGGCTCTGGAAGGCTATGTTTTTCTCCACTTGGCAAATATACATAAGGAGTGAATTTTGTAGTAATGAATAAAAGCTATGCTTTCTGGATATAGGTCACCTTCTCACACACAAATTAACTATTTATTTCTGTTAACATATATCAGGAATGCAGTGGTTAGTGAAGTGTCATGTTGGAAATATAAAACTATATAAAAACTAAAGTTAAACCAATCAATTATTTTCATCCTACTTACAGAGATTAATGTGTTTTTCTCACCATATAGTCCACTCAGCAAGAAAGTATAGATTTAGTTCATGTGTGTAAATTGTCAAAAAAAAGTCATATTCAAAATTTTATTTATCTATCAGAGGGAACAATAATTTATATGGTGCATGATGGAATTTAAAAAGAAGTTATAAAAGAGATTTTACAGAAAGCCTGGCATTGATCAATTTCATCTGACTGAGTCTTAGGGAGAAAAAAAAAAAAAGAAAGGAAAAAAACACCCCACATTCTGTAGTGGAAAAAAAGAATTCTAATGTAACTTTCATCAGAAACAGTCACTGAGATGTAGTGAATGTATTAATAAGTAATAAAAATAAATATCTCCCAAAGTGAATAACCCAATTGTGAGGAACATCATGATTGCCCCTCTTCATTCCTTTCATGTATTATATGCTTAATAGAGAGAATAGCAACTTCCTATTTAAGGCTGTACTTCAGTGTTCTCATAAAACACGATGACTCCCTACTCCAGTCCCTCTTTGTTCAGTTAATAATTTGCAGACTGAATTTAGTTCAAAATTTGTATAAGCCACTATTTTTCTGATTTTTCTTTGAGAGATTATTAGAAGATGATTCTGCAGCTGCTACTGATGAAAACCTTAAACATAATGTTCTTCAAAAATCACGTTTCTTTTTGGAAGGAGGGAAAAAAAAGGCACTTTATAGCAAGGAACACTGATTTTGAAATTCCAGATGTTTTTATGTCTTTAAATTCTGACGTCAGGGAAAAGGTGCTACTACTGGAATATCTCCTAAACATCATTATTTATAAGTAGCATTATTTACAAGAAAGTGTCTGGATATTTATATGAACTGAGCCCTACCCTGCTATATACCCCACCGATAAAACTGTCAGACATCTATGCCAAGGATTTTACTATCCAAAAAGACAAGAATAGTAAACTTTTAGTGAAGGAATATGTCTACATACAGGAGGCAAACTTCTTTAAATATTCTGAACGGTAATTCTAGATAGGTATTTTCACCTTAATTTTTTTTCTAGGTGAAAAGTCTAGTGATTTGCCTTCTCTAACTAGAAAGTTGGAGTCTTCCACTCCTGATTCTTAACCTTAGGTTTTTTCATAGTGTCTGTTTTTAATTTTTGGTATCAGTTTCATTCTGCCCAAATAAAAAGCTTAATTTTAAATATATCTATAATATTTTTCTGTAGCCTATTCTGCTGCTTAGAAACTACTAGAGTACTTTCTTTTGGCCACAGGAAATCCAAGCATAGGAGCAAAATTTGCCCCAAAGGAGACAGCTTAGAAAGATATCAAAACCTTTGTTGTACCAGTAGGCTGGAATCATGCAATATATATAAGAGTTTAAAACAAAAAAAATCTAAAAATCTTGCCCATGAAGCAGTGGTCAGACTACAGAAAGCAAAACAAACAGGAAAACAATAACAAAATTTAAACCATCTTTCTTTTTTTTTTATACTCTCCATGTTAAATAAAAAGCCGTGTTTAAGCCCTTATGTACTGTTAGATACCGACATGACATACAAGTCTCCATGTCAATGCACATTTCTTACAAATATTTCAATAAACACCACTTCCTTTCTTAATCATGTAATTTGCTTTCATATGACAAAAGAATTGGGTAGTTCTTCACAGTGTTTCACAGTATGTAAATGATGCAATTATCACCTCAACCACATATCATTCTTCTTTTCATGGTGGCTTCTATTTTACAGGAAGAAAAATAGAAATTTTACTGATTGTAATGATTAACCTTTTGTGTGTTATGACATTTTTAAATAAATAGAAAAAAGTTGGAAAACCTTGAGTTTTACATATTTATTTATTCCAAGGTTAGAAAATAATGGGGAATATACTCTTTTTGTATTTACTTCACCTGTGTCAAACTAAAGGACAACAGACAAAACGTCTTTGTCTACAGAAGGACAAAAGCTAGTACTGAATCTGCTTGTGAGCTTAGTCTTCAGCTGTTTTTGTCAGACAGCAGGGTTTTCTCAGGGTGACTTGTCCTGACTGGAAAAAAACCCAACAACCTTGCTGTTGCATTAGGATGAACATGCTCATGAACAAATTAACTTTTTCAGTGAGTCTGAAAATATACTGTAGATATTTATTCATGCATAAAGTGTTAGTCCTTTCATAGCAAGATTTGCACTTGATGAAAATCAACATAAATCTATTGACTCTTGTGGAATTTTACAGGCTTTCTTCAGTTCAGAATGTGCATTGTATAAATTATGATATTACCCATTTGTTTGCATTAAAATGGAGAGTCTTTATCTAGCTATATAACATGTTTATTCTGTTGGTGACACTAGTACAGTACTGCATATTATTTAATTGTTACAGTTTTTAGATATCAAGCTGTATAATATTCAGATGCATTACTTCATCTATAAGCAATATGCAACCACTTCTGGCATGGGTTGTATGACCTTTAAAGACTGCAAGTGAAGAAAAAGGAACCAATCTGCCCAGACCTGGATCCAGCACTCCAGACGTGGCTTCACCAGGGCAGAGTAGAGGGAAAATGGGCTGCCTCCCTCAACCTGCTGGCAATGCTCCCCCTCCTAATGCAGCGCAGAAGGCTGTTGGTATTCTTGGCCTTGAGGATGTAATGTTGACACATAGTCAGCTTCTTGTGCACAAGAACCCCCATGTCCTCTGCAGAGCTGCTTTCCAGCTGGTCAGCCCAACTGCGTACTGGTCCAGATGTTGTTCCTCCCCAGGCGCAGGACTTTGCTTTTCCCCTTGTTGAACTTCATGAGGTTCCTGTCAGATCATTGCTCCAGCCTGTCAAGGTTCCTCTAAATAGCAGCACAACAACCTGATTTATCAACCACTCCTCCCAGTTTCATATTGTCTGAAAATCTGTTGAGGATGTAGTCTACCCCACTGTCCAGGTCATCAGTGAAGAGGCTAAAAAGCATGGGCCCCAGTATTGACCCCTGGGGTATGCTACTGGTGACTGGCCTCCAAGTAGAATCTGTGACACTGATCACAACCCTCTGGGCCCAGCTGTTCAGCCAGTTTTCAGTCCACCTCAATGTTCACTTGTCTAACATATCCTTTGCCAGAAAAAAACACTGCTCTCCCCTCATCCACCACAGTAGTCACATCATTGTAGAAGGTTACCAAGTTGATTAAGCATGATTTCCTCCTCATAAATCCATGCTGGCTACTCCTAGTCACTTCACTGTCCTTCATGTATTTGGAAATGTTTTCCAGGGTTAGTTCTTCCATCACTATCCTTGGGACTGAGCTGAGGCTGACTGCTCTGTTATTCTTTAGATATTCCTTTTTGCCCTTCATGAAGATAGGAAAGACATTTGCTTTCTTCTGGACTTCAGGGACCTCTTCCCATTGCCATGACCTTTCAAAGATAATTGAGTGGTCTTGTAACGACATCAGTCATCAACCATCTCCCTCAGCACTTGTGGGTGCAGCTCATCAGTTTCTTTAAGGAATTGGTCCTCCTCTATAAAAGGTGTCTTCTTTGATCCAGACTTTTCTTCTCATCACAGGGGCCTGGGATTCCTGAAGGCTAATATTACCAAAAGATCAAGTCAAAGAAAGCATTGAGTTCCTTGGCCTTTTCCATGTCCTTTGTCATTAGGTTCCCTGCTCTATTCAGCAGTGGGCCCATATTTTCCCTAGTCTTTCTTTTGTTAAGTACCTGTAGAATCCTTTCTTGTTCCCCTTCAATTACTTTGTCAGATTCAATTCTAGGTGGTCCTTGGCTTTCCTAAGCCCATCACTGCACAACTGGGCAGATTCTCTATATTCTTCCCAGTTTACCTCTCCCTGCTTATGCCTCCTGTGTGCTTTCTTTTTATGTTTGAATTTTGACAGAAGCTCCTTGTTCATCCACACAAGACTCCTGCCACCTTTCCTTGATTTCCTGCTTGTCAAGATGGACCTTACTTGAGCTTGGAGGAGGTCATCCTTGAATATCAGTCAGGTCTCCTGGATCCCTCTTCTTTCCACCACCATATTTCATGGGATTCTTCTAGAAGACCTCTGGAGAGGTTAAAGTCTGTTCTGAAATCCAGGGTTGTCATCCTGCTTTGTACACTGCTCCCTCCTCTAAGAAACATGAACTCCACCATCCCATGGACACTGCAGCCAAGGCTGCCCCTAGATTTCAAATCACAACAAATTCTTCCCTATTTGGATGTAACAGGTCCAACAGAGAACTTTTCCTTGCTGGCTCTCAGTCAACTTTGTGAGGAAGTTGTCATCAATGCACTGCAGATGCAATGCATTCACTACAATGTATTCATAGATTGCTTGTGCACTGATACATAGAACTTCCAGCAAATTTTAGGGTGGTGGAAATTTACCCTGAGGACCAGGACTTGTGAATGTGAGGCTTCCTTGTGTTGTTTAAAGAAGGGTTTATCTACTTCTTCTTCCTAATCAGGAGCTTTATTGCAGGTACCCACTACAACACCACCTATGTTGCTTTGCCCACTAATCTTGACCCTTAAGCTCTCAGCTGACTCCTGACCTGTCCCAAGGTGGAGCAAACAATTAACTTGATTCATGGTCGTTATATTAAATACACAAATAGATTTTTGTGCATTCTGTTATGAATAACTGCCATGTAAAATGACAAGCCTAAGAAAAGTTTCTATAAGATTAGAGAAACAGCAGGTGTTGCAGTTTTCTAATACCATCCTGAAATTTTTACATGGTCTGAAGTTGGAAAGCAAAATCTTATTTGAAGAATTGAAATCTATTTTATAAAAATAGCAAGTTAATAAAGCTACTGCTGAGAATAGAATTTTTATAATAGAGTCTGATTTTTTAAACTGTTAAATTAATTTCAAATAATATGGTCAATTTTCTGAATGTACTGTAATACATATAATATTTGACAAGGAGAATCCAATTAAAATGAAAAATCATCTGAATACAGTTTTAATCTTACTTTTCTCAAACAGGTAAGCATTAACACATCCTTTCATTTACATTTCATCCACTGATTTCATATGCAGTTTCTCACAATTAATAATGAGATACTGACAGTAAGAGAGTACAGTTTTGCTGCATTTTTGCCTATTTTCTTCTCCATATTGGCAATGAACATAGTCTTAATTTTTGTATAGAGTGAGAGAGCAGAGATTTGAAGTATCTATTAGGGTATATGTCACAGCAGTTTCTTCTCAATAATTCAAAATTATCCATTTGATTGTTCCTTTCTTGTTACAAATAAGTAATATTTTTCTGTCACTCCCTCTAACATTGCAGTGTTTAGTGTGGGTTAAGTAACCTCTCAGAATCTAAAGAACTTATGACTAGCTTTATTAGTTTTATACTGTTAAATGTAATTGCTCTTTTATTGTTTTGTTAGACTTTTGTTTCATATTTTTCTTTTGGGATAAGTATGGCTAGAATAAACTGTTAGAAAAGTCATTAGTTGATTTCAGTGAGAAAAATGTTAGAGTTATGACTGGTGTATTAAATGCAAATATTTAAATAAATATTATTTGGAATAACCATGATTTTTCCATTAATAGTAAAAGGCCACAGGCTATTTATTGACCTGACAGTACACAGTGTCAGGACTTGTCTTGTTTTGACCTGAGCTGATTTTAGTTTCTTTTAGTTGTGGTAGCAATTTCCTAGCAGTTAGGCGGCTATTTCTTCAATTATTGGAGCTTAACTCTGTGAATGTCATGGATAACAAAGGTCTGAGCAAGTGTACATCGTCACTGAGTGGCAAGCATTAGCTTTTTCTGTTTATTGTGGGGGGTATTGTGTAACTTTAACTAATAGCTCATGTGTGGAGATAGCCGAACTTAGTATCTGAGTACCAATGCAGAAAGCGTAAGCAAGCAGAATGTCTCAGAAAATGTACAAAGATAATAACCCAAAGACTGCAGAAGAGCCTCCAACCACCAACATCACACTCCTTCTCAAAGAATAATTCTGGTCTCTGCTACCTTGTTGTTACCTGAGCCCCACTCCATTTTACTTAAGTCAGACTAGCATCAGTGAACTTGGGAACAAAGCAAGTATTGCAATGGTGAGCATAACACAAGGGGAGAGGGTTAGACACTGGGAAGTTTATGTGTAACAATGTCGAAGGTATTATTATTGGGACTTTTCTATTAAAATTAAATAAGCTGGGATATGACTGCACTGTAACTAAACTAGTGAGTTTGTTGTAGATTTGATTGTTAAAATATTAATTGGACTAACAATAAATTTTTTGCTTCATTTTGCCCCTAACAGTATTCTGAGTGTAATTTCTGACTAATCTAAAAGATGGGTGGTGGGGGGGTGTATTAATTCAGTAGCCAAAATAGCTTTTGAAGGGTAAATGGACATTGGGACTCTACGAGTTATTTTGTTTGACAGATGTCATGAGTTATGGTTCTATTTCTGGAGAAGTTAATGGAGGAGAGCAAAGATGTCTGTTTGTTGGCAACAGTAGCTTGTTTGTGTGTGTTGGGGGAAATCCAAAGAATAATTTGTGTACCTTCTCATTCAAGATGAAAAAAAAAAAAACAAACCATGCTTCCTGCATTCCCAGTGTCTGTCACAAACACAACTGAACAGTTTCTGCCCTGTTTTTCCTGTAAAGCTACGTCTTAGGCTTCAAGCCATTCAATCTACTCTGTTCTCTTTACTCCAAAACATGCTTATAAAGGTGAGTGAGTCCTGGTTCAGAGTCAAACACTGAGTGAGAAGAAGTCAGGGCATCCTTCTGGTTATGTAAACATCTCCTAGCTTTTGAGTGTTAGAGAAAGAAAGAAGGCTGCTCTATAAGTAGGTGTATGGGCTAAGTAACCGGCCTTGTGTAAGTTATCAGATGTGGACAAAGGTATTAGAAAAACTGCAGCAAATACTGCAAAGGGAGCTAGTTAGCCCTTGTTATAGGCCTTTTTCAAATCTGTTTCCCTAATGAGGTGTGGATATAATTTGATTAATGAAATGAGTCAGGCAGGACCTTATGAAAATTACTATGGCTTTCCAGGCTGGGTGTGACAAAAATGCTTCAATGACAGCAAACACACACACACACACACACACACACACACACACACAAAAAAAAAAGCTAGAGGCAGGTGGTCTTGATATAAAGAAGATGTGGCTTGAGTGACTTGGCTGCACTCTGACGTTCCCACTTGGAGTTCCCTGAGAAGGGAAGTCCCCAGAAAGGGCTAGCACAGCAGCACAGGTGTAGATTTAGAGCCAGAGCAAGAAGCAGTTAGAAAATGTAAATATGTCCCAGTTTGATTAGTAAGTACAGATTTCTGAACCACAGTTTTTAAATTAAAGTAAGAAACCTAAAAATTGCCAGATTCTTTAATGGCTTATGCCCCATTTTCATGTTCCTGATCTCAGTCATACCACTTTCTATTATTTCCACGATCAAACTCATAGAATCATAGAACAGTTTGGGTTGGAAGAGACCTCCAAAGATCATGTAGGTCCAAACCCCTACAAGAGCAGGGACATCTTCAACTAGATCAGGTTGCTCAGAGCCCTGTCCAACCTGTTCTTGAATGTTTCCAGGGATGGGCATCTACCGTCTCTCTGGGCAACCTTTTCCAGGGTTTCACCGCCCTCATTGTAAAAAATTTCTTCCTATTATGTAGTCTGAATCTACTCTCTTTTAGTTTAAAACCATTACCCCTTGTCCTATCACAACAGCCCCTACTAAAAAGTCTGTCCCCATCTTTCTTAAAAGCCACCTTTAAGTATTGAAAGGCCACAATAATGTAATTCAACCTTAATTGAGTTCCTCTATTTGAGTCACAGGACTTCCTGAACCTCTCTCAGCTTTTACGAACTTTCTTTGAGGTGCAGTAACACCTTATTTCCTCACCAATCACTTTTTTCCACTACAAAGAAAACCAAAAGGGGTTTAGGTTTTTTTGTTTCTTCATATGGCTGTCAACTCAGCCCTGGGTTCTCAGCATGAGCACCTGGGAAAAAGCCTAAACTACATTCAGTGAGTGGAAACTGATGGACTACTACATCAAGTCAACTTCACCTATGATAAAATGATTTATAATTAAGCAGGTAATTATGTATTTTGATCATAATCATGTTAGACTCCTTCATGCTAATGTCATTATGTTTTTAAAAACATGAGAATAAACTGATAATTCCCTCAGGAAATTTTAAGACTTGTGGAACACTTTATTTTTTTTACAGCAGAATAGAAAATTTATTATTAGTTATTTTAAAATGTTCTTGAAAACTGACAGAAGCCATTGCTAATCATGAAATATGTTCTACAGGTATAATATATTCATAATCCAGCTACTGAGAAACAGTGTTAGGTGCAGATATTATAATCTTATTTAAAATTTCAAGCAGGTATTACAGAAAAAAAGGTTATCTTAAAAACATGAATACTTAAAATGAGAAATGCATGAAGTAAAACTGTGAAAAGAGAAATAACTTCCAGAATTTAATACCCTTCATAAGTTTCACAACAGAAGGGAAAAAAAAAAAAAAAAAAGAAAAAGAAAATAAAAAACCCAAACAAAACAAACTATTAAAAGGATGCATTATTTGAACAAACATAGCTGAAGAAAGCTTCTTTCTATTTACAATGAAAAACAAGAACTTCCAATCTCCAGAGAAAGAGAGTGTGAAACAGTAGAGTGAGGGGAAAAAAATAGAAAGTATCTGGGTGAAACTTTATGAAGTTATGCGAAAAATACATGTTGGAGGTGGAACTTTAAAGGATTATCTTCAAAGGTTATTCATGGATTCAGGCATTCAATAACCTCCCTATGACTCTGGATAAAGTTCCCAGGATGCAACTATGCCACTGACTTTCCATATTGAAAGGCTATAAACATTTATCTGCTTCCAGTGGCAGTTCATCACTCAGTACAGTCACTGTTTGGTGCATCAAATTCCATCTGCACACTGTGTATTCCAGACACTTGGTACAGAACTAGAATTCCGCTCTGGGACTAAAAACAATACTAGATATAAAACATATTTCCTAAAAATTAAACATCTGTGTTATTTGCTGTATTAGCAAAGTCCAGCATGCAACCTATAAGACCTTGTGTGATTTTAGCTTTTCTGGAGCAGGGTTAATGAAAGAATTTATAATGTTAGTGATGAAAATAAATTAATTAATATAATATTAATTCAAATTAACTAGCTGAAAAGGATAAACAAAAATGGTTCCTGTTATTTCTAGTCTGAAATTTAAGTATGGAAGTTTTGGCAGTTTAAATGAAAACAAGCCAGTGACAACAAAAATATGCAACATATTATTCAATTCTTAGACACAAATAGCTTCGTACCTATTCCATTTCTATTACATTTTTATTATCTCCTAATATCTAAGTGTCCTTCATTTAGGTTAATGAGTTAACTTTCCTTAAATTGATATTCATCAGGCTAAGGTCTTAGAGAGACCTACAGTTTCAATAAAAGTTTGTAAGTTCAAAAGGAAATGGTTTTGCTAGATTAAGAAAGCTAGTTAGGTGGCATTGACATTTTGCATCATGGACTTTACAGTAGACTTGAATTATTTCTTTACTTTTAATCTGTATAATGTGATAGTGCTTTAGAATGTACCTTAGCTCTCCCAGAGCACAACAGTCTTCCAAGTCCCTGGAAGTAACCATTAAAGATTCTTCCTCTGGATCCAAATACAATACCCTGACACATTGGTCCAGGTCTTTCCTGAGCCAACTTGAGCCCATGAGCTCTCTGAGGGCATGAGGCTTTTTTTTTTTAATATTCTTTAGGAATAAATAATGTATAACAAGGGAATTGTTCTTGATTGCAGTTTTGTAGCTTGATGTCAAGGTTATATGCTATAAATAAAACAAACTAGTGTGAAAGGTGTACAAGGTCACAAAGCTTGCTGGAATAGTGATGGAAACCTTGGACTGGGCAGAGGGAGTAAGACTTGCTGAGGTCAAATTTACAATAACACCAAACTGAGGGGACCAGTTGATATAAAACAGGGGTGGAAACAAAAGCAGTGATAAAACCCTATTTCCAACCCCAAAGGTATTCTTTGAACAAAATGTATCATGTACCAGGGTTTTAACTGAATATGAGAAGCAGTTTATATATTTTCTACAAGTTGGGAAAAGATTGTTTAGTGTAACATAAGAATTTCTTAAAAAATAAAAGAAAATGAAGCCCCAAAATTCCATGATAAAAACCAAAACCCAAACAGAAATATAGAATATGCATTTCTTGTAGATTTTTTTTTGCTGTCTGCATTCCTTTGTACTTATTTGGTCCGTCAAGGTATGTATCTTGGTTTTTGGTTTTTTTTTTCTTGTTTTTTTTTTTAAATTTTATTTTACTCTATTATTGTTCACTAGGTCAAAAACCACTAAAGTAAAAATAAAGGAGCTATTGACATCCTTTGGAACTCATATTATTTTCTATATGTCAAGTTTAGAAATCAGAAAACATCACAGAACTTTAGAAAAGGTGGAAGCGCAAATGATTAGGAAACAAATCAAACTTCTTTTTCCTTTATTCTTCACTGTTACAGTTTGCATTTCTTCAGTACAATTGGATAAAATGAAGAACTAGAAAAGTTAGATATTAAAGACAGAACTTTCTAATATTATGCTAATAGGCACATCAGATAGGTTTACTAATTATAAAATTTAATTATAGTATCCATCTTTCATTTTATTCCCTGAGATTTAAGTGACAACATTACATAAGCTCATCCATCATGTCATTCTGGCTCATCCTCCTTCCTGGTTTTTATATGACATGAAATTTAAGTTAAAAAAAAAAATAATCTTTGACTAGGTATATTTTATACACAGCTAGAAAAACTGTTAGAAAACTACCTGCTATGCAAGACAAAACTTACCAAATGGCAATAATGACTGAAAAAGGTTATTTAAGTATTTGCAGAATCTCCATAAAATACATTAATATTATGATTTCTTAAATATTAAGATAACATCACTTTATTATTTAAAACACAACAAGAAAGCTTTTATTTTGATTTTTTAGCTGAAACATAATTTATAAGTAGTCAAAGCAATAGCTGAAGAACACACAGTAATTGTCAGATAGAACAAGAATTGGATAAAATTGGATAAGAGAAATCCCCAAGGCATTTGAATATTTGTTGGAAAATCATTACTATCTAAACACTGAAACTTTAATTCTACTTTGAATCATTCCCATGCCTATAGAAGTGTAAAGTAAATAGTTTGAACTTTATCCTTCCTCTGTCAAGTGGGTTAGTGAAGACAGGCAGATTGCAGAAAAATTGCTGGAGATATTCAAAACAAGACCCTAAGTATCTTGATCAAATCTTGAAGTTGATGCTGCTTTGAGTGGACAGTTGGAACAGATGACTTCCAACCTGAATTATTGTATGAGCCTATGATAACTGACACAATTATTGTATATAGGTATAATTTAGTAAACATGCAAAGAATATGTTTAAAAGGTTAAGAATCTCCACATATTTTACATAAAGTCATACATATGCTTTCATTGTGCTTTAACTTATTTTAGGGCTCTATTTAGAATGCCGTTTATGACAGCAGAAAGACTTTCAGCATTAATTTACATCTTTAAATATAGCAGTGTATTTAGACTGCAGAGAGAACACCAAACAAGATAGCACAGTACTGCACAAAGCAGCAATACTAGCTCAGGTCCTAGAAACTAGCTTATGATGTGCTATGCCCAGAAAAATTAATCTGCACTGCTTTAATGTATCTATTCTGTTTCTGGCTGTAGACTTTGTTCAGGTCACAGCTAGTTCAGTGCATGACACTTTCACAAAAGGTAGACATACCTTCTATAGGTGGTGTGTCTTGACCCTTTTTGCTCAGGAAACAAGACAACCTTACCCAGCTTTGAGCTCTTAATGAGTAAAACAATATAGAAGACATTATAATTGCTGTTATTATAATAAAACTGATGATAGGAAGTTTTACCACTGACTTCACTAGAATTATGCTTTAATGAGAAAATGGAAAAGGGGGGATGTGAAGGAGAAGGAAAATCTCTACAAAGAAGTCTCTAATTTTCTTTAAATTGTGTTTAAATTGTATTTTGTATTTAAATTATATTTTGGCCTGACAGTATCTCCATTCACTTCCTCTTTACTCAATGTGAGTATAGAACCATGTGCAGGACTAGATCCACAGGTCTAGACAGTATAAAACAGAAAAATGAAGCCATTTAGAGAACAAAGGTGAAATGGTCTTCACTGTGCCACACAAAAATATGGAAACCAGAGCACAGGAAAGAAAATGATTAAGAGATACCTTAAATGCTCTTAAGGGAGAGTTAATCTAGAAAGGGGGAAATGGGGGTAATACAATACGACTATATAAAATATGGAATGATATACTAGAGGATCAAGAAAACATGATACTCATATGGACTTTTGCAAACAATAAATTCTCATTTAATTGTGTTTAATATTCATAATGGTTTTTAAGACAGAATTCCTGTTCAGAGAAGCTTCTTGTTTTCTATTTACTAAGATTTCTTAGAAATATTCCAGAAATTCAAACATAACATTTTCTCTAGATTAGTTTTATTTCTGACAAAAACAGATTAGAACATAATTATGTGAAATTATAAACTACACTTAGTCCTGTGTGAAAACCAAATGCCATTTCTTTCCAGGGATAAATACATTGCATTTTAAAAGTTCTGTAAGAATATGATTTTTATTTTGAATTAGAACCTCCATGCTGGTATGCAGTGTTATAAATCAGAAACAAACAAACAAAAATGAAGGCATAAAAAAGCAGATGCTTTCTCCTATAAACTTTTCTAAAGCTATAAAATTGGGATTATAAAACATCTCTGAAAATTAAAATATGTATCTCAGTAGGAATCCCCAGAAGCATTTCTATTTTGAAATATTTTGTTTTAAATTAAAACTTTACTTATATAATTTGGAAGTGAATATAAATGTTTTCTATGGAAAAGGATAAAAAGGTGGTGAAAGAAATGATGAGCAGTTGAAATTTTTCACTGTGTTACCAGAAAAGAGTCTCCAATTTCCATTTACCAGGAATGTTTATTTCTGCTAGTCCTGAAGGCCTAATCTTGCAGTCTTTAAAAATTAAGCAGTAAGCTTTGAAAACAAGATAAAGGGTCTCTGTGATTATGTCATTTATCCTAATTAATGTTTAACATGGTAGCATCTTGGAACACAGAAATTTCTTCAAGTAAAAAAAAGTGTGCTCAAGACTTCTCTTTTTTTCCAATTTTGGTAATGTAGTATTTGGAGTTTACCTTATGACTCAAAAGGGTAATATAGTACAGTATATTTTCCTATACCCTCTAGTATAGCATATTACCCTATAGCCAGTAGTACATTCTCTCTAGCTGTACTGTTCTGTATTTCTTTTTTGACCAGCAGGATGCAGAACTTGTTTATATCAGAAGTGGCAGACAACATGTATGCTTTAGTTTTATTACAATAGCAATGCTAGTTAATATCGTTCACTTAAATTCTCATCATGTTCATTGTAGATCTATATAAGGAATTTATTATAGAATATTTGAACATTTTTTTATTGTGAGCAATTATCTTCTTCTTTGGTTACATAATTCTTATGGTGACATTTAAATCAAAACTCAATACTTTGAAAGATGACAATACCTTTTAAAAATCTTATACGGTATTTCTTTTGCTTCCTTCAACAGATGCACAAGTTTTTCATTACACTAGGACTGTGTATAAATTGTTACATTGTAGAAAATTTGGCAAGCAACACAAGATAGAACTTAAACATTTGAAATCATACCACTGTAATTCAGCATAATTTACACTGTTGTTCAGAGACTTCTCTTCATAATACTTTTTATCAACCCAACGCCTGAAAAAAATAATCACGAGATATACCTTATCAATAAGGTTTATGCACAGGATAGATTATAGCAGGTGAGTCAGTTCTGTGTGCATATCTACAACCTAATTTGTTTGGGTCTGCTCTCTGGCAATGTGTCAACAGGCCAACAGGCCAACAGGCATGGAGTAGCTTATGTCCATTCCATTAAATTCTGTTCTTCTCCCAAACAGTGTAACTGCATCCAGATCATCAGCTGGGGATGGCAGCTCCCGAGCTGTACCTGAACACTATTTGCTATAAATGCTCACTGGCATCAGCCAAAACCTTGCCAGCAGCTGTTCTAACATTTTAGGGAAATGTGTTGTAGAAAACTCTCAATGTGCTGTTCTTGGGAGATCACCATGCAAGGACAACTTACAAGCTCATCAAATCTCTCTTCTGAACCTCTGACACTGGCACAACCATCCATTTGGGGTGGGGGGGAAGTTAGTGTCTGACAAATGTCATAACGTACTACAGAACTTAGATGACTCAGAAAAAGTCAGAAGTTGTTTGGTATTCCCCTAAAATCCTGGCACAAGTAAAAAAGCAAATAAACAAAACCATACCTGTTATTCTGCTATTGCAAAAATCAAAATCTACCTGAAAAATACTAAACCCCTGAAGGATATCACTAGTTACTGAACTCTTAGAGAAACTATGGGGTTTTTTTACTGATACTTTGGCTGGCATGAAATAATAATTGCCTCTTTCAGGATTTTACGAAACACCTCATGGTGGTTCAGGTAACTGGTTAGAACGCCACTCTGGGTACTTTTCAAAATGACTAGTAAGTACATAGTGCCTGATAGGATTTTGAATAGAATGAGTAAAAGATGACCCTAAACACTTTTTATCAAAGCAAGATGGAATCAATGGCAGGTGTATATGCATTCCTAATTAAATAATGCATTGTGTGATTTATTTTGCTTATATAAACCATGGATCACCTTATGTTGTCTTGAATGTTCAGTTCCTATTTGATGTTGCGTTTGCATAATGCATGTCTGTTTGCCTCAAAATAGAAATAAAATGAGAATATAAGTAAGCAATGACAAAAAACATTCTTTCCCAATCTATACTTGTGGAACTGAAGATGTTTTTGTGAATTCCATTTCCATTTGTCTCAGTTTCTATTAATTCAGAAAACAGTACCCTTTGGATATGTTACATATTTTCAGAATTACAGTCTAACTCATTCAGTGACATCTCCAGTTATGGCTGACTTACAGAATGGAGGGATAGGGAAAACAAAAAATATTAGTGCTGTCACATGGGAAAATGCAAGAATAATGCAAAATATAAAGAAAACATAACTTAAATGCAATGTTTTGAAGGGAAAGAAGGTGATTGATGACAGTTCTAAATTCTACAAGGCAGGCAAACAGTTGGGATTTTACCAGCAGTTCTGCAATTAATTAGCATACAAATATCAGTATTTCCCTGTGTGTAACGTGGTATAGATTGATGCATACGTTTTATAAGTTAAAAGAAATAACTCAGTCTTCTTTACACTTGATCCTGGGCTGTCTGTGCATTTAACATAATGCAACTTTCTGATTAAATACACTAACTACAAATTTGTGAAGTATCAATAGTTCAACATGTATTTGATATAGCTATTTGCCATATGAGATGATTAGTGTCTTCATTTTTTAATATATTAAAACAGACTGAAGCTGCTCAGTACCTAACAGGATTAACTCCCTTGGAAGTGTGTACATATATTGTGGTTATCAGCTACCATCTAAATATGTTAAAACTGCTCTAAATAACAGATTATTTACAGAACAGAAATATTATTTTGAACAGCTTTCCTTCTGTGCAACACTGCTGGTTAATGCTAATAGTTGCATCTAGATCTGATCTTTCCATTATGACATGCATTCTTGTTAAGAATCAGAGACTGTTTCTGTTTTTTTATTATCCCTTAGTATTTTGTTTTCATTTTTAAGATTTAAAAAAAAAACCAAACGAACAAAAAATAGTTATTATTTTTAAAAAGAAGACATCTGGTGTTTTAAGATAGCACTGCATATTAATTTGTTGTAGTTTAGCAAAAAGTGTAATGTTTAACTGTATGAGGTAGAGAACATTAGAATGTCCATATACTGGGTCAGACCAAAGGTGGATCTTGCTCAGTATCTTGCTTGCAAGTGTAGCTGTATACAAAGGCATGGAGAACAGTAAGACAAAAGCAATTCCATAAGATACATCTCCTAATATCCTTTCTGCCTTCAGCTAGTTTCAAAGACTTCGGGGAGGTGAACCCAAGGGGACTGTCAGTATTCATGATATTCTTTAGCACAACTTTACACAGGACAACTGCCTTCTGTGAACTACCACCTTCTGTTTTGGACCTGACTCTTACTAACCTTATTTGATGCTCTTTAGTTCTTGCACTGGAAGACAAAGTGAATGGTCCGTCCCTACCCACCTTCTCCATGGTGCTCATGAAAACATATTCCACACTAACACTCATCTGTCTTCTGGGATGAAGACCCCTTGCTCATGTAGTCATTCCTTCCACAGAAACAATTTCACATAAACTGGAGAAAGAAAGGTGATCCTTGACCACCACTGCCTCTTGCTGTCACAACAAGGGACTGACAGCTGTGGGGGGCTGCAATGGAGTCCTGGGCCATGTGCAAAGTGGGGGGAGCTCAGGCAGGGTGGCCAGGGACAGTCAGGCCTCTGAATGCCCTCAGGGCTCTGACACTTCCAAAAGATTTGTTGCACAATGATCTCAGTACTAGAAATGGTGACAAATATGAAACATTTTTGGAATCCACATGGAGACAGTGGAGTCAGAAAGAGAGAATGCCATGAAATGCTGAACGTACAACAGTCTGAATCCCATGACTATTCTCATATACTGAATTCCACTGAAATGCTGATTAGCAATTAGCTATGACTTTAAAGAGTATGGTCATCAAATAGTTAACTCCTGGCATCATATATTCATGACTTTTTACTGCCATACATTCTTAGAGGTAAACAAAGATATTGTTTAATGATGATAATTACACTGCCATTGTCGGTAATGTAGCTAGAAGTGAAAATAAACAGTCTTACTTTTGAGAGTTAAAAGGATATAATGAGTGATTTTAATTAAATACTCCTACAGTTTTCTCAGATCTACTGTAAATACCTTCTGGGTTTGTCAGAAACAGTGATAACTTGTTTTTCTTTCTATTTAACAAGTTTTCATTTGTGCTATTCACCTTTCTCTAATTTGCCCAAGTTAAGGTCAACTATGTTGACCTGTGTGTCTTTTATCTGTGACTTCTCAAGAAGGATGAAAGAATCATTTAATTTGTAAGCTTCTATTTTACAGTATAAATACTGTATTTTGTTAGCCTAGTATAGCAAAACAAAACACTGTGAATTGCACAGCAATTCAATATACTTTGTGTTTACCTTGTCCTGACTGGTATATTCTGGCTCAGTGATAAACTGTAGAGGAAAGGGGAAATTTCCTTCCCCTTAAAGACAACTGATCATCTTCAGATTTGTGTATGTGCATGTGTGTGTTTGGGAAGATGTGTCTGAAGTGCCAGAGAGAGAAAACTTGAAATGAAAGATATTGCCATGAAGCTTTGAAAACCCTCAAAGGAGCAGGAGCCTGTCTGCAATTAGAGTACACACCAAAGACAAACCTCAGAGGTGACAAAAGAAACATTCCTACAAACCCAGAAAGGGAATTCTGTGAAGTTTATTCAGCCCAGCAAGCTACTGGAAATTGTTACACTGGAAGAAGCAAGAGAAGAAAAAAAATTGCAAAGTCATTGCAATGGCACAGTGGGAAAAGGAAGTTTCATATTTAATAACTTCAATCAAAGAGTTATCCCAATTTTTCTCATTCTTTTTTTATAGCATCTGTGTTCTGATAAAATGTTAACTGTAGAGACAAAGTATTTTGAGCTTTTTGCTGTTCTCAGTTCAAGAAAACAGGGAGGTGTGAGTGTAAGTGTATGTGCCTGAGAGAGAGGAAGGAAGAGAGATTCTAGAAAACAACTGTTGGGAAAGAAGTAATATTTTGTGCAGAACTGAAGGTGGAAGTCTACTAGGGGAAAGAGTTCTTATAATCTTTTCATATTAAAACCATAGGAATATAACTGGGATGTTGAGTCACAGTATTTTTTTTTTTTTTGTTAATATATGATTTGTCATTTATATGCCTGAAAAGACATCAAATGTAAAGCTGATATTTATTTTGGACTGCAAGCCCTGGGTTTTGTCCACCTACAACATAAGGTGCGGGAACCTTTAGAGGCTGATCCAAAAGTTTGCTGATGAGAAAGTTATTCAGGACTGAGAGAGCAGTGCAACTCATACTGGATTCTTAGCCTTGGGTCCCTAAAGGAGGTAAGGGAACTAGAAGACTTTTTACCAAGAACTAGAATTGAACAACCACTGCAATTCACATAGAGATAGGAGTTTTAGAACACAGAAAATGGCATGTGTGTATTTTCTAATATAGATAATAAAAAACATTTGGGATTTTTCCCCCATTAAGTTCCAGGTTTAGAAATTTCAATTTATTAATTTATTCATTTCTACCTATAATGTAGTGAACTAATTGTGCTTTGCTTCATTATAAGAAATTATACTTGTTATTATTGGAAATGGGAACAGAAACCATTATTCTTTGCTACTGCAGACTTCCAGGTAGAATTCCACACCCTCCCAGATTACAAGGGAACAACACAAATCTTTAAATCATCAACCATTATCAGGGTTATTTGGTCTGTCAGGAGGCCTTCTCTCTGCAGAGCAGCCCATCACAAGGGATTTTCAGTGAGTGTACCCCAAAATATAACTTGAGCTCTAAGAGGCTCATTTTCTATAGAAGCTACTGTTAGGGTAGAAGAGTTGACAGATAAACTTTCACTGATTTAGAATTTCTATAAACACTAACTTTAGCATGATTTCCTATTCATTGTGGTTGCTGAGATTCAATTTATTCTTATTATATCATCTTATCTGTAAGTGTTCAGCTTATTAGGAAGGTAGATTTCAACAAGTTATGTGTCTAATTTTGAAAATTAATAGCAATGATCTATAGACTAATGACATACAGTAATTCTGGGTTAATACAATTTAAGAAAGTTGTTCTGAAACCATGTAATAAGTAATTAAGAAAATTAAAATAACTCCACACATTGTTCAGCATTTCCTGGATTGGATTAGACTTCATCAAATGAAATGCTAATAATGAAAATAAAAGATAAGTAATGAAACATATATTTATATAAAGTTTAAACAGCAGATGGTATTTTCAGAGAAAAATTGAAAATTGAACTGCCTGGTTTCTCACAGGATGTCATGGTTTGATCTGAAGGAGTCAAAAGAAAAACTCTCATTAAAGAGAGCGTTTAAAACAGAATTAAAGATAGTATCAACTTTTGATTTCATCATGAATAAACATTAAAAAAAAGTCAGAGATTTTATTTTCTACTAGTTATAAAATAAAACTTCTGTTATCAAATGTTGCATATTCTTTTGAAATAAACTGCTGTAGAGATATATCACTTTTTTTCAGGCACACTGTTTATTTTTGTTTGTTTGTTTGTTTTTTCCCCCCAAAATTAATACTCCTTAGAGTGAATAAAATGTAAAATTTGAATTATTTTTTCTTTAGTATGAAGTATGAAGTTTTACAATGACAAGTGCAAAGTCCTACACCTGGGACAAAATAAGCCCAATACTCCAAAGAGCCCAGAGGAGGGTAGATTTTGTGTGGCTGGGGAATAGCCTTGCTCATAGGAACCTAGAGGTCCTGGTGGGCAACAAGCTGAACACGAGCTAGCAGTGCGCTGCTGCACCAACAAAGGCAAATCAGATCCTGGGCTGCATCCACAGGGGCATTACTAGCAGAGATAGAGACATGATCATCCCACTCTACTCAGTGTTTGTCAGGTCACATTTGGAGTACTGTGTGCAGTTCTGGTGCCGACAATTCAAGAAAGATGCAGACAGACTGAAGAGGGTCCAAAAGGAGGGCCACAAAGATGATCAAAGTGCTGGAGAACCTGTCCTATGAGGAATGACTGAAGGAGTTAGGTCTTTTCTCCCTGGAGAAGAGAAGGTTCAGGGGGTACCTCAACACAGTATTCCAGTACTTAAAGTGTGGCTACAAAAGGGACAGAGGCTCTCTCTTTGTCAAGAGCCACACAGCTCAGTTGTTCATTCTAGCGTACATCTGGTAGAATCTCATGTCCAAATTGACATCTTCCTCCACAAACAGATTTATTTTTCTTTTTATATACAGCCGCTTCAACTTAATCAAATTTCAAACATGCAACATCAGACATCATCTTTCTGTTCTTCCACTTTTCTGACAAATTTTCCCTCGTGCTTATCCTTGTTATTGGAATCTCAAATTCAGAATGATTTTTAATCTTTGCAATGAAACATACATGTTGGTAGGTTATATATGGAGTGTCCAAGTCTTGAACATCTATGACACTAGATGGGCTGGAAATCAATCTGCTGAAATAAAACATTGATCTCTAAATGCAGTGTGTTGAACATCATTTTCTCCCAAGTTAAATTTTCTCAGATGTTTGTGAAATTTATGTCTTTTCTCTCAATTCAAATCTTCACAGACCTTTCAGTGTGATAAAAGTCCAGTCTAGGTGAGCTTGTAAAGATCTTTAAATCTTATGCTTATGCCAAACCCCAGTGAAGACTTGTGTGAGAGTCCTTCCACATCTTCAGGACTTTGTAACACCCTAATCTATGATATTCAAGAACTTAAAAATATTTTTTATGATTAATTTTCAGATGAATCTTGCCTCTTCAAAAATAAGTTAAATTAAGAATGATTAGAAGGTACTTCCTTGGGAAAATTAAACAAATCTGAGCTAAGGATGATACTTTAGAAAATCCTGTTAATGACTATTCATTGTGTATTTTAACTTTCTGTAGGAAAATATTTTCCAGCATACTTACTTTGCCTCAACACTTTTACTTCATTGCTTTTGGTAGTTTCCCTCCACACAAAAATGAATCTGTATTTATACTGTTCCTTCTGTTAAGCTTTTGTAAACCTCAACTTCATGTCCTCTGATCCTTTTTTAGTCTGTAGAAATGAATCACTTTCCCTCGATATGCAGATCAGCTCATCAATTGAAAGTCTGATATCATTTTTCAGTCTTTTATTACTGGACTTTATACTTTCTTTTCTGTCCTTCAAAAAGAAAAAAGTGTCCCTAATAAATTACAATGAGTAGCTCTGATGAGAAACCAGACTATCATGTAAAAACCACATTCTGTTCTCATGGAAATGAGTATGAATTTTGCAATTGCCTTCTGTGGCAGCAGAATTTTACTCTGTTTTGTTTAGATAATTATATGCATACATACAAAAAAAGTTAAATATATATTTATTAAGTTTTCTGTTGGTGCATAGCTGTTGTTTTTGAATATGAGTATTCGATATTACTACCATTGGGAATGGTGCAAAAATGGAGGCAGCATTCACTATTTAAACAATAGATGTGTCTTACATGCATATGGATAATAAAAGTAGATAGTTTTGTTGATAAAAGCTATGTCTTTTCATAAATGCCTCTCTGCGAGAAGTCATTGCTCATTGGTCCCAAGGGACCTCTGGAGGTCATCTGGTCACACCCTCCTGCTCAACCAGGGACCCCTAGAGCCAGTTGCCCAGGACCGTGTCCAGACGGCTTTTCAATATCTCCAAGGTTAGACATCCACAAACTCCCTGGGCAACCTGTTGCAGTGCTTAGTCACCCTCACAGTGAAAAAGTGTTTCCTGAGTTCAGAGCTTCCTGTGTTTCTGTTTGTACCTGCTGCCTCTTGTCTTGTCACTGGATACTACTGAAAAGAGCCTGGCTCTGTCCTCTTTGCACTTTTCCTTTAAGTACTTATGCACATTAATAAGATCCACCCTGAGTCTTCTCTTCTCCAGCATGAACAATCCCAGCACTTTCAGCCTTTTCTCATAACAGAGATATTCCAGTTCCTTAATCATCTTTGTGGCCTGTCATTGGACTCTCTGCAGTATGTCCATGCCTCTCTTGTACTGAGGAGCCCAGAACTGGACAGCACTCCAGTTGTGGACTCACCAGTGGTAAACAGAGGGGAAGATACTATGCTCAACATACATCAAAACTATTCTTCACTTATAACATGGGACTGTTGTTTCCAGGACTTAGAATCATAGAAATATAGAGCAGTTTGGGTTGGAAGGGACCTCCAAAGTTCATGTAGTCCAAACAGCTACAAGAACAGGGACATCTTCAACTAGATCAGGTTGCTCAGAGCCCTGTCCAACCTGACCTTGAATGTTTCCAGAGATGGGGCATCTACCGTCTCTCTGGGCAACCTTTTCCAGGGTTTCACAACCCTCATTGTAAAACATTTCTTCCTTATATCTAGTCTAAATCTAGCCACTTTTAGTTTAAAACTATTACCCTTAGTCTTATCACTACAGACCCTACTGAAAAGTTTGTCCCCATCTTTATTATATGACCCCTTTAAGTATTGAAACACTGCAATAACGTGTCTCCGGACCCTTCTCGTCTCCAGGCTTGTCCTGGTTTCAGCTGGGATAGAGTTAATTTTCTTCCTAGTAGCTGGCATAGTGCTGTGTTTTGGATTTAGTAGGAGAAAAATGCTGATAACACACTGATGGTTTAGTTGTTGCTAAGTACTGCTTATGCTAGTCAAGGACTTTTCAGCTTCCCATGCTCTGCCAGGTACACAAGAAACTGGGAGGGGACACAGCCAGAAGAGTTGATGCAAACTGACCAAAGGGCTGTTCCATACCATATGATGTCATGCTCAGTATATAAACTGGGGGGAGTCGGCCAGGGGACAGTGATTGCTGCTCAGGAACTGTCTTGAGTATCTGTCAGCTTTTCTTGCTGAGTATGATACCATTTGATACCCCTTTGGTCAATTCAGTTCAGTTGTCCCAGTTTTGTCCCTTCCCAGCTTCTTGCTCATCCCTCGGCCAACTCTCTGGCAGGGCAGCATGAGAAACAGAGAAAACCTTAACATTGTACAAACACTGTTCATCAATGGCTAAAAAATTGGTGTGTTAGCAACACTGTTTTAGTCACGAATCTAAAACATAGCACCATAAGGGCTGCTATCAAGAAAATTAACTCCATCCCAGCCAGATTCAGTACTTTCAGTTGGAACACCAAACTGGTAAAAGTAAATATCTACTGAAATGGAAATGTCTCTTCTTTTCTTTTCTTAAAGTGAGGTAATGAAAGAATTAAACTTTTCCAATCTCTAAATGAATGCCTTTAGGAGAAGTAATTACAGGGACTTGAACATTGTAACTATACGGAGAGAAAACACACACTGCTAGGTATAGCATAGTTTAAGTAAAAGGTTTGAATAGAAATCTACATTTCACTCACTTTTCAATGCAGGTTCTTTTCTCCAGCTAGCCAGCTTCCAGTGACTTCTCAGGTTGATAAACCCCTCCAAACTCTCCCTGGATCCCTATAGGGATCCCTGTGAATCGGTTGCAAACTAGTCCTATATCCATGTCTGCCACTCTCTGCTCCTGCTATAGGCATCTCCTTTCTATGTCATTGAGTGCTTCTTCACCCTGTCAAAAGCTTCTTTAAGCTTATCAGTGAAGGTGTAGTACTTTTCTCTTTTTAGAGGGATGCTCCTGATCTGATGTGTATTACTAAAGACAAGGTGACCCCCTACTACCTAGCTTTACCCTTGTTGGGCTGAACCCATTAGAAGAACTGGAATAAAAAGGTTTAATAGCTTTACCATCCACCACACTGTATCAACTCTTGTTCTCTGAAGAGGGCATTAAACTGCACTGAGCTGTGGTGCAATTACTCTCTGATGAAACAGCTAATTTACCTTGCATTCTTGGAACAATTAATTTACAGCCAGTTCAGTCTGTAGTGTAGATATGTGCAAGGAACACAAACACTTCTGGGGGTTCCTTTTGGAAGTTTTATAGGATCCAAAAGGATAACTATCTGTCCCACTTTTAAATTCAACCTCCACAGAATAATAAAGAAGGAAAATAAAAATGGGTTAGCAAAACTTCACTGTGAACAGAGTTCTTGCTTTAGGCAGGAGAGAGCTTCTTTACCCCCAGTACACAATGTACATCTCAAGGTCTATTCAGTGGCCCTATGGTACAGTACTAATTTTGTCTGTCTTCTTTCACGTGTTTTATCTGGTATTCTAAAGAAAATGAGACTTAAACCATCACAGTAAGTTTCTCTTTCTGTCTCTGCTAATAATTCCTGAATTTATTTTCCAGCTGAAACCATTATTTTACACATCTTAAATATATACCACATTTTCTACAGTTTCATTGATAATCTGCTTCCAGGTAGAAGTGTAAGAGAGAGTGCCCTTATCTGTCTTTGCAGAAGGGAAGGTTCCACAGCAATACTCTTTAAACATCAGAAAAACTAAACATGAAATGCAACTGTCATAATTTATTGAGAGACACTATTCATGTGTCACTATTTTAGCCTATTACAGAACTACTTGCAACGTGTAGAATGAAAATATTAAAAGTCTGAGTTAACACAAATTAAACTATGCTTGATTTTCATATGTGAACCACTGGTTCATATTTTTCTACATAGTAGTAACACTACAGTTATTTTCTATGAGGCCCAGGTTAGTAGACATGAGGTTGCATCTAATTAGTAACACCTTACAGGGACAGATTTAAATAGAACAGTTTACTTTGGGATGGTCTTTCTAAGTTATTGTATTAGGTGAATGTCCCATTTCAGACATGAAAACACCTTACAAAAGAAAAAGCAATTTAACAAAATGACATACAGTTTAAAGTGAAGCAATTAAGAATTTTCTTTCTGAAATTCTTCATCTTTGAGCTTTTTAGCACTTAGGTGGTAAAAATGTTAGCAATTCTTTTTCAAAAAATATTCTCATATACTCTGTTAAACTCACAAATATAGTTCTGGTGGGCAGAGGGCTGAGAGCAACTGAGTGTTCTTTAGTTGTAGTAATATATTCTTCAGCTAGTTGCTCATGTTTCTCTGTTATTCCTGTATGTAATTGAAGTAAACATTGGTTAAAGAATTCCAAGAAAATGCCTGCGAAGGCGTAGCAAAAGTGTTTGATCTGTATACATGCCTACTAGAAAAAAAAAATGCAGCCAGCTGAATAGGTGGATATCTTGCTTCCAAAATCTTGTAGATATATGCATATATGCTGATAAAAACCACTGAAATAAAGAAAATATTGGCCATGACTATACCATAGTTAGCTCTTTCTCCTACTAAAGTCAACAACAAAATGTTTCCCACTTTACTGAAGTGAAAGATTCACACAGACCTTAAGTGTTGTTAGTATCTTACTAAGAGGACTGTTGACATTTTTAATAAACAGAGATGACACTTTATTAAGAAATCTCATTGTTAAATTTCACATTTATGAAGGTGTCTCTTCTAGTGGGAATACTGTTATGGAGTTCATTCCAGATATTCCCTAATTATGGAGATAATTCACACAGACTTGCAGACACGCAACAAGTTAACTGTCTTGGGCCAAGCTGCAGTGGTTGGAAACTGGGTAGAAGAGATACTCCCGTATTGACCCACTTGCACTTTCTGCTTGCTGTTTTATCCCCTTTCTCGATCATCACTGTCACCACATTTACTGTCCTTCCAAAAAGAAAGTGTCAGACCCTAATTTACGTCTTCCCTTTAGCTCTAGTTCACTGTCCCACACCCTTATTTGTAGTAGTGGCATGGTTGTCTTTAAAACTCTGCCTTAGTAGTCTTTGCTTAGTGCTTCCCTCTTTACTAGACATACTGCCATTTTTACAGTTCCAGTCTCCTCCTCCACTAACTTTTTTTGTGGCAACAGGTCACTGTTGGTCACCTGCACATACTCTCTTATCGGTATCTTGTCAAGAAGGAGAGATATCATTTTGCAGTATTTTAAACTGAATTTTTAATGGTAAACCTGAGATAGAAGAAACTTCTGAATATTACGAGGGCTTTCTTAAACAAACATGATACTTTTGTTTACAGTCTAAGTCCAGACAAAAAAAGTAAAAACTTAGAGATAGGCTTTTAGAAACCCAGGAAAGAAAAACATTAACCCTTAGAAACTGTTATTTCTGTTTTTCTCCTCTCATTCTACAGTTTTGTTAAATGTACTCATTTCTTTTTATATATCATGAATCATTAAAAACTTATAGCTATCAGTACCTATAAGTGGGGATTTTTTTTCAAAACATTTATCAAAAAAATATGTCAAGATTATGTAAACTAGCATATTAATTAAAAAGTAATAAGCTGGTGAAGAACCATTGGAAATTTCTTTTTGCTATCTCTGACTTAGTGCCAAAAGTATCCATCAACAGCTGTAGTTTTCTGGCTTAGAACACTTAAACAGCAAAATTTCTTCAGTTAAAACAAAATAAAAAAGCTTAAGTTCACATTGCAATAAAGTTAGGAAACATGGGAGGCTTAGCCTTGCATCGAGTTTATCATCAAAATCTACCTCAAAAACTTTAAGCATATGCCATACCTAGGCAAAGAATCTTAAATATAGCACCCGATCTGACTACAGCACCCTATCACTCAGCACTTACCAGATTCAATTCAGAAAAGCAGTTCTGAAATACATATGTTTTATTTCTAGTTTGCATGAGGATGCTTATCTCAAACATTTGGATTTTCACAGCTGGCTGAGTGCTTGCCAAGTTTATGTCAACTCTAATACCTTGCAGATACTGTGGATGTTGTTACTGCCATGTTATTGCTCAGTCTAGGTCACCTTTTGGTATCAGCTTTTTCAAAATGTGTCCTTAACTTGACAAAGACCTTGCAGATGAATATCTACCTTACAAACCTTTTTTGCAAGGATAAATTAACCACAAGTTTTTTATTGCTTAGCTAATATCACAGTCTTGATAAGCTGGAGGGATACCAACTGACACTATGCATCTAGAAAGAAGTCTGGTTGACAAGTAATGTCACTGTACGGTTTGTATACTAAAGATGCAAAGGCAGTGGTTGGGTTTTTTTTAGTTACTTAATTTTTATTTGGTTCTTCATAATGTTCTAAAACAGTCTGGGAAATTAGCAGCTTAGTAGCAGTGGCTTGTCTTGAGCTGACTTACAACCAAGGAAACAAATCTCCAAAGAGGGCATGAATAGGGACAGTTTTATGAGTCAATTTTATATAAAACACCTTTACTGTCTCTCTCCCCTAAAAACAAAAGGCTGGAGCGTGGGAACACATGAATAGGGTGAAATACTGTCTGTTTTGTTCCTTCATTTTTTCTCCTTCACAATTTGCAACTTAATTCATCCTGTCAGTTAACAGCTCAGGTTTCTCCTCTGGATCAGTATGTATCAGACAAAGACTTCTGAGACTTCTGGGTTGGACTGTATGGTGTCCAAAGGTCCCTTCCACCCTCAGTTATTCTCTGATTCTGTGCAGCATTACTAGCTTGTCTATCAAAATATTGATAGATCTTGTTATAGTGGCAAGGAGTATGTTTTTCTATCTGTATCTGATGGAAAGACTCTATTTCTTTAGAGAAGAACTACAGAATCCTAAGTTCTGGGATATATCTTGCATCCTAGATGTTATAGAAAGAACAAGTCACGCCTGATTGTCAGCTAATGGAGTCCCTTTCTGTGGTGCTTAGCTGATATCAGCCATAACAGAACTGGGAAACCAGGCCAGCTGGGACATTTCTGTAATCCAGCTTGCCAGTTCCTATGCTACTAAGAGCACAATTTACTGCAATTTTAGCTCAGGTTTAGTATAAAGTTTCTATTCTCTACTAATCATATTTGTGGGGTGGGTTGGGGTATTTTTGGTTTTTTTGTTTGTTTGTTTTGTTTGGGTTTTTTTTTTCCTTTTCTTTTCTTAAGACCATAACTGTATTTTGAATTTTTTGTTTCTTTTTTGTGGTTTGTATCTTTTTCATTCAAGTTTTTATGTCATCTTTCAGTTACTAAGATTTTTGTCTGTAAGTTCAGCCTATGATCTGAAAAATAGAAACTTATAATCACTAGTAAAACTTACATAGCCTCAAGTGCCACTCCCAGGGAATCTGCAGGATTTTCCCATGGAAGAGTCCTGTAGAAGGAGTTAAAGTATTGACTTGCCCTGTTCTTGTGTTAAAAGTAAATTCTGTTGTTGAATGGTTTGAGTAACTGATGCCAGTGACCATTTCTGAGTGCTTGTACCCAACCAAATACAGACAGTAAGCTATTATTTAATCTTATGGTCCTTCTAGAAAACCAATCTCTTTTAAGAAAGATTGCTAAAAATATGAAAAGTCTTAACAAATTAGGTACAATTAGGTCCAAATATCAGTAATACAGAAAATAATACAAAAGCATTGAAGTAACAAACCCGATAACAGTGGCTGATATTTAGAAGTTCTGCCACAAAGCAGAACTGTGAAATTGGCCAGTAGATTCCTCCTTCCCTTAAGTAATTCTGTCAAGTGGTTATAAAGGTGTAGTTGTGGATATGTAGAGCAATGTTACAGTAGTAATCATGGACAGTTTATTAGAAACTTATGCAAAGCTATCTTGTAAATCCTCCTTTGCATACTATGGAGCTCAGTCAAGGAGAGATCACAAGCAGTAAGAATTCTTCCGTGGCAGCTATTAAATGAACATATCTATCTGGAAATAACTTTTCAAGCATCACTGCTGTGGAAGAACCAGCTGGCTCCAGAATAATAAAGATTAGCTCAAGATCTGGTACAATGTGCTATGATAGATAGTATGGGTAATGACATTGACAGTTACAAATGCCTGACATTTTACATTACAATTTTATTTCCAGCTGCTGCTTTTTTTTTTCCCCTTGGTCTGCAAATATTCTACTCTGGATATTTTCACAGGTCTGAGTTTTCTTGGAGACTTTCATCTGAAACCATTCAGTTGTTTCCACAGTGGCATTAAGGCAGCACATATTATTATTAATTTTTTTTTTAAAATAGCTTTATTATATTTTTTTAAAGAGCTTCTCTGCTCCAGGAGCACACGTATGACATTTGGCTGATACTTTGCCACTGTATCAAGGAAATGTATTTGCTATTTCATTAAAAAAAAAAAAGGTAAGCTTAAGCTTGAGCTTTTGATTTACACTTGTTCACTAGAGATTAATACAATTTGGCATCACATTATCTGAAAATTTATTCTTCTCTATTCATATTCAACCAAGGCCACATGGGCTGAGCGCGATTTTTTTTCCTGTAATTGTTACTCCATGATGAAGATGTACATGATTTCCAGAACATACAAGCAACTGGGTATTTTCTGTCTTGTATTCTTGCTTTGCTGAACAAATTCTCTTAATGTAGCATGACTGTATATCTGTTTTTCTGTTGGGTTTTTGTGGTTTATTGTCCTTAGTGCAAGTTTTCTGAAGAAAACACTGGGAATACTGGGAACTGAAGTGAAAGTGTACCAAATTTGCATTCTCCTGTTGTGAAATGCATCTGTATCATGTGGATGGCTAGGAAAGAGCATCTAAAGTAAAGAGATCAGGTGATGTACAGTCAGGTTCTGTGAACGAATGTCGTGGTTTAGCCCCAGCCAGCAACTAAGCACCACGCAGCCGCTCGCTCACTCCCCCTACCCCGGTGGGATGGGGGAGAGAATCGGAGGAGTAAGAGTGAGAAACACTCCTGGGTTGAGATAAGAACAGTTTAATAATTGAAATAAAGCAAAATATAATAATAATAATAATAATAATAATAATAATAATAATAATAATAATAATAATAATGATGTAAGTGATACACAATGCAATTGCTCACCACGCACTGACCGATACCCAACCAGTCGCTGAGCAGCGATCGCTGCCCCCTGGCCAACCCCCCCCCAGTTTCTGTACTGAGCATGACGTCATATGGTATGGAATAGCCCTTTGGTCAGTTTGGATCAACTCTTCTGGCTGTGCCCCCTCCCAGTTTCTTGTGCACCTGGCAGAGCATGGGAAGCTGAAAAGTCCTTGACTAGCATAAGCAGTACTCAGCAACAACTAAACCATCAGCGTGTTATCAACATTCTTCTCTTACTAAATCCAAAACACAGCACTATGCCTGCTACTAGGAAGAAAATTAACTCTATTCTAGCCAAAACCAGGACAAGGAAGTACCATTTATGCTGTTTCACACATAGCTCTGAGTATATGTTCCTTACTGTTATGACTACTGACAGTTTTCTAGTTTAGTGATTGCTGAGGTAAACAGAGATCTATACTGCTGTAGTATTAAATCACTTTTACAATTTTCCCCTCACATGTTATCAGTGTCTTACTCAGGGCTGATAAACTGTGCTTCATATGAAGTTTTCTTTACAGAAAAAAAGGGAATGAAATGGAAAACACTGACAGATATACAAATTCCAATACTGCTACTGATGTGACACTGCTACAATATGATAGTCCAGATGTTCATTAGTCTCAAAAGCTAAAAATAACCTGCTTATTAATGTGTCATTGCTCTTTGCTTCACACAATGCTATTTTTCCTTGTAAAAAAATTGATCTTAAAAGAATTCTAATCATACTGCATCAGAAAAAATTGCCTGCAAACCTCATACATAAGTTATCGGTTTGGAGTATTAGAATAGATAGATGTAATTGTTAATAATGTAATTTAAATTTTAAAAGTCTATTGGCAGTAAGTATATCATTATTACTTCACATCTTAAAATTAAAATGTATTTTATGTTATCTCTTACTAATTTGCATTTAAAATTAGATAACATGCTATGCATAGTTAATATAGAGGAACATAATTAACCTCTATATGCTCAATGTCTTCTTCAGCATTCTAATCTAAACACATTCAAGATATATAATTACATGCAATTATAAAATAATTAAATAGCTGGTTTTATTTTATATTGATTACAACAGAAGTCTATATGGTTTATCAACAACTACAGAATATATCTATTCCTAAGTGAGAATTCTCATGCTTGCTGCTCTTTCAAATAACAGTTATTAAAATAGAGTAACTTAATAGAAAAACATCTGTTCAGCCTATTGATAAAAATAAATAATCTACAAACAATGCACAAGAATATTGGGTATTCTAAATTTAAATGGTCTTTTAAAATTTTGTTATTTCAAACAATAGAAAGATAGGTAGATGAAGTATATACAACATTACCATTTGAGAATGTTGTAAAGAATAAAATAAAACAAGAATATGTAGTTATCCCTTTAAAAAATATTACTTATTTTTATCAAAAACATTTCATAGCTATACTGTACTTTGATGTAGTAGAAGGTGGGAGTTTTGGGGGAGAGTCTCTAGAATATTAATATGATTTATACAAATGTTGTACATTCTAAGGATTAAACTCTCATATAATCCTATTGAAATAAATGGGATTTCATTAAAAATTACTCTGATCATCCAGAATTTATAGGTATTTAAAAGATATCTGGAGATTTTCTTTCATCCAGCTTTAAACAAGAATTTAGCAATGTTTACGGGGTAAAGATACACTTAATCAGTATTTTCTATTTGAAGGAAAAGACCCTATAGTCTCAATACATTTCTAAACCACCAACTGTGGTTGTTACAGTGCCCATCTTCTTAGGAGTCTGAGCCCTTCCTGATGGTCACTGCTGGTGGATTCTGCTCCTCAACAGAAGCCTTTACACTCATTTCAGACCATGCTGCAATCCAGTTGTTTCTCCTCTCATTTTTGGATCTCTTACTGGAATGGATCAGATGTCACCTAGGTCACAACAAGGGGCATTTTGTTCTGACATAAGCACTAAAGATGGCTCATATCTGAGCTGTATATGTTTGCAAAAGAGAATCTCCATTCCAGTTTTCAGGGTCAAAAGTGTAACAGAAACATCCTGGTGCATAAAAGACACATTGGATAGACAATGCTACCACAACATCTCTCTGTCTAAGCAAAATTGAATTTTGCTTTATTAAGAAATAGAAACTTTTTTTAAGTTTTCAGGTTGGTTTTTTTTTGGTGTGGGTTGATTTTTTTTTTTTTTTTTTCCTACAGAAAAGGCAGAGTAATTGGAAAAAGGAAGGATAATCTATATGAGCTGGAGAATGAGATCTGATGAATCAAGCTTATTGCACCTGCTGTCAGCAAGAAGAGAATAGGACTCTGCTGCCATTGAGAGAGGACCCTGCCTTCCTTTCCAAGGGCAGACACTTTGTCACATGTTGTCACCTTTTGCTTGGTGGCAGCAGGAATTAATGAAGAAAACTTGCAATGAAGTTAAAGTACTCCTGAAATAGCAGTGAGAGAAGGAGCAAACCTAATATATAAGGCTTGTCTATTACATACAGACCCACTTAAAGTTTTTTTTTTTTTTTTAATGTCATTCCAGTTGCATAATTAGGTTTTCTTATGAAACAAAAAGAGATGTGACACAGAGACTTGTGTAATGACAACTTAAAAAGAGAGACACTTTCTATGTGGGTTTTTGCCAGCAGCTTCAGAAAGCATTATATAAAGGATGAACAAAGATATCTGGATTTTCCCAAGACTGGAAATGGTGACTCTTAAATCCAGGGGCATGTGGAAATGACTATGTCCTCAGACAAAATCCAATCTACAGCAATCAATCCTTTCAATTGTGTAATAAAGTCTTGAGAAGATGAAGCTTTGCCACTGAAAAGTGACATTGTTTTCCACTAAATAATGAAGCAGTTATTGCCACAGTAAACCAATGTCAAACAGCAGTGAGTAAGGACAATCCTTCACCTATCGTTATCTCATGTTAGTGCATTTCACTGAAGTGCTTGAAACACTGGACAACAGTATACCTAAACCATAACAATTGGAATATTACAATGGATTTACTTTGGCAATGAAAAAAAATATTTACGTGGCTTACGTACTTGTTTCTATTTTATTCTTTCATGAGTAATGAAACAGTTACCAAAATACCTGCCTTTTATTGTTTTAAAGGCTGTTCTGAAAAGCAGGTAGAATTTGTGGATTATATATACTTCTCTCCACACTGAGACACATGAAGGAATTAAAAAAATAAAAGCAACAGTGCCTGAAGAACTCTGAAAAACATGTAGGGATAAGAGAAAAAAACTTCAGTGAGGTCTCTGAGATTCTGTAACAATGGATATCATTTATTTGTCATAGGCCTTTATCTTTCCATCTTCCCCTTTTTAATCCCTGGTGCCTCACAGCTACTAATGAAATCAACTCACAATACGCAGTATCTATTGTCATTGTCTCCATTTGCATGCTTTTTTGTTTATTTCTTTATATAGTGGCTTTGAAAACTTGAGTGAATGGGATAAGCTTATTTCTCTCTCTTTTTCTCATGAGCTTCTTCCTCTGGAGTATGATTCCTACTGATGGACTAGATGACCTTTAAAGGTCCCTTCCAACCCAAACTATTTTATGATTCTTTGATTCTGTGATGTCTTAAATATTCACCACAGTTACACCACATGAATCAGAAGTCTTCTTAATCACCAAGTAAAACCACCACAATGGGAACTTGAGGCAGAGACTAAAAGCTGAATCAACAAAGTCACTTTCTCTGTTTATGGTCACTTTTGATCAGAAATAAAATCTGAGAGTTTTCATATAAGAAGGAATGTTTTATAAAATTATGATTTTGAAATACAAATCCAGAGCAGAAAATGATCTCAGGTAACATAATAAATTCATGGTAGAGATGAATACTATTTAGCATTTGTGATATTTGTCATTATAGAGGAAATTAACAACATACCATTTTCTGAAGAAGTTAATGCTTCTGTCTTTTATTAATGTATTTTATAGTTTCTAGGAAAATACTGACTGAATATGGACCTACAGCTTTGTAAGGACAAATTATTAACAACACTATGAAATAATCTGATTGATAGAAAACCTCCTAGGAACTGAAAATTCAATAGTAATGGAGTTTATTATTAAGAATTTGCGTGAGAGATTTTTGACAGCATTTCATTAGTGAATGTGAAATACATAACAAGAACAAAATGCAGAATATAAGAACTATGCCCATATTCTAACACAGAAATCAGAGACAAACTTTAAGACAGACAATGATCAGTTAAGAAGGAAATAAAATGGAGAACACTGTAACTGCTTATATATCTTTCTTGCTACATCTATCATTTTAGTTATCATTTTATGACCAAACTAAATGACATTTTAAGTACGTATTTCTAATATGATTCTCTGTGATAAATGGCTGAAAGTGACAAAGAACTGTGATTGACTCCACTTGTTATCCACTATGTAACAAAGGATGCAAATATACAGTGACTGTGATTAAATCGTAATGTAAAACCTCTTAACAAACAGGGAGGATTGGGGTTAGATTTTATTTTTGTATTTATTGGTTAAAGCATTATCAGTAGCCTACTAAAAAAAAAAAGAAAAAAAAAAAAAAAAAGAAAATGTAAACAGGTCGTCTATTTGTTACTGACAGGCTCTAGTTAATCCATTGCCCCCAAAGCAGATAATTAGAGGATTTTAGATGTGTTGCTGGTGAATTCAATTTGACACATTAGAGTTTATAATCCCTGTGACCTCAATTATTGAGTATGAATGATGGCAAACACTACTAATCCAAATGCCTGGTGTTTTAATTTCTTTATCAAATCCAATACTTAGTTAACTAGCTGTGAATGAAGGTTATCTGAATCACAAAACACCCCAACCTTCATCTTTCAGAAAGGAAAAAAAAAATAGCTGTCCTGCCTGTGAAGGTCACTGCTTTAACAATGTGCATTGCCTATGCTCTGAAATATACAGAAAAGAAGGTGCAAAAGGTTTTGGCCTTAATCTTTACGTAAAAAAAGGGAAATTGATAGAATATTTTCATTTTAGAGAGATAATGATTCCTTATATCTTCTGTTTTGAAATCTTCAGTAAGCCTATGTGAAATGCTTCTGTGTTACAGTAAAAGAATCTTTGATAACTTTGAAGAAACATGCAATGAAGCAGGAGTTGCTGGTCAAAACTGACAGTCACACTTTGAAGTAGTAAAAGTTCTATATTTCAGTTAAAATAAATTTCCAATGCCTTTCAAATTACTTTCTTGATCTTGGTATTTTCAGACGTGAAAGTTATCAAAGAATATGGGAAAGGTCCCCACTGAATTTACTAAATACCATACAGTATATGGCATATATTACATGAATTACTTACTAATTGCACTACTCCTTCTAGAATATGAATTGTTGTAATTACTGATGCTAAAGCCAGGGAAGGAACATGCTACAGCACTGTTTGTGACACAGTGTGTTCCCTGATTCTATTTGTTTTGCCAGAGGGAGCTGCTAAACCACTCTCAACTTTGCTGTCATTTGCCACTTCGTTATTGAGATTCAGGCTTTGTTGAAGATGTTTGCATCTGTTTTTGTACTGCATTGCAATAGCTGTCCTATAACCCTGTGTGCTTTTCATGTAGGTCGTCTGTGCACACACCATGCTTCCAGCTTGCTTACCTCACCCTACACCTTTTCGAAAGGGTATTCGTCATATGAATCCTTAGCTATCATTTTGCCATTCTGACATCAAGATGGCAGTTAACAATTGTGACTGAAGCCATCTATCTCCTGCTGCTGTGGCTTATGTGACCCTTCCTAGTAATGAAGACCCAAAGAGATTTAAATTAGGCTATGGACTCCAAGGATTAGTGTTCATCAATCAGCTGCAAAATGGACCTTAAAGGTAAGGGTGGATGTCATAATTCCTCCTCTGGGGGCAGTAAGATCACCAAACCCCATGTGAAAATTTACTTGAGAAATGGATTGTCCACATGTTGAAATAATGTATCTCAAAGGCAAGTAGGGATTTTCTGAGTTTAAATAGATGGGGAAGGGAGCTCTTTTGTCTTTTTGAATCCACAGCAGAAAGCTCTAGAAGAAAGATGATAAATAATGTGGACCATGACAAAAACACCTCTTATAGTCTTTGGCTGTCTCTGACTCTGGGACAGAGGCCAGGGTGTCTTAACAGATTGACTGCATAATATATTGTGCACATATTGGAATATCCCAAATACAGCACTGCATAGGGTTAAAGGCTCTGTTGTGGTCTTGTGCAAAGATCATCGAGCATTGGCCCTGAAATAAAAAAAAAAAAAAAAGATTAGCAGAGTATGTATATATATGGCTTTGCATTAATAGGGCAACACATATCACTGATCCCTTATGCAGACATCTTTGCCATTTTTTATTTCGAGCAGTGTTGCTCAACAGTTTCCCAAAATCAACCTTGGCAGTTCATCAACCTTGTTATAAGAGCAAAGACTCTGGGACATGTCACGGCAAACGAAGACCTGGTCACCTCAAACTTTGATGTCACCCTCCTCACCTCTAAGCAACTGCTTGTTAACATCCAGTTCTAATAAGACACTATGGTTTTCATGTGACATAAGATTACAGTAAGCATAATTTGGGGAAAGTTGTCTCTCTGGAACAAGGGCTTGACGATATATGAGGGCAATTCTTGACGTATTGTAGAATTCCTTCAGGTATTGCAACTGCAGAAAGTGGTGTCCTTTGTATGCATATTGTGCAAGCCCTGACACAGACCACATTTTGGTCTCTGTCTAGGAACCAGCTGTCTACTGGTCTGTAAAATAATGCTATCTGCATACATATTAATAAGTATTGAAGCCCGAAAGCAAGATGGAAGCGAAGAACAATGCAATGAGTGAGTAAATTTGCAATCTCCAGACCAAAATATTTTTACCAGAATATGTCTACAAACTCAGACGTTAGCAAAATACTTTTCCTCTCTTCTTAGGCAAAATGTCTCTTACTCATAATATACTACATAAAGGAAAATCTCATGCTCTCAGAAGACTTATTGGCTATTTATATGAAACTGTTGTTGTTTGAAATAAATTACGCAAAAAGTGTATCTAATCCTGCTACACCCAAATCATCATCTCATCACACATTCTAAGTTTCTACACTTTGAAGTAAGCAACATGGGTTCTTTGTGTCTGATAGGCATCCACATTTATGCTCTCATATATCTGGGTTGGGTGCTTTGTGATTCAGATAACCTTCATTCACAGCTAGTTAGCTAAGTATTGGATTTCATATATCATTCCACTGATGCTGATGATTGCACTAATACACAGACTGAAACCATCTACTAAAAATTTCAGTGAAGACAGCTGGGTTTTTTACTTTTTACATCATCCTTCAGCTACTGCAGTTGACACAGGTAAACAATTATAAAAAAACACCATAGAAATTAATGTTCACATGAATCATTGTGAGTAGAAATCCATCTTTCATCACACTGATTGAGTATTGCTTCAACTTAATAAACAAGTAATAGTAATAACAATACTGTCACTTCAACAAAGTATCTCTGGTCCACTGTGATTATATTTATTTCCTGTATTAAGTGAACTTCTAAGATGAATTATGAAAGACTGTTTTCCATGCTGTTAAAAGCATACTGAAAAATTAAGATTTTTTGCTTAGATATTATAAGTCCTTGTTAAAGAAACATCAAAGCTATTATTGTTGCTGTTGTTGTTATTATTATCCCTCATTAATTCCTTGTGTATGACATTCTCATTTTACAGTTTGTGTATTCTATTTTTTGGATACTTCTAGAATCAGATTCCTTAGGCAGCCAAAAAAATGATCTTTTCATCTCGCTGCCAAGACTAAGTAGGGTGTTAATCAAATGACAGAAAATCACCACACCACCACAAGCACTTTGGACTGGAATGAGTGTATAAGAAAAAGATCATACTAAATTTTCTATGTAGGTAAGGTTTTTGTTAAAAGGATGGCAGGGTTGAGTCTCAGCTGATCTAGAACACCCCTACAACATAAAGCTGTCCGTTAACCTTGACTGGCAACTGAAGACGACACTGAGCTGTAGGTTTGTGCTCCTCATTATGTTATGCATAAATAATATGTTTGTGCAAGACAAATGTCAGTAAAGCATTTATATTTTATAATAATTTTAGAATATTTACATGGGGTTTTATACATATTTTTAGATGATATAAATCTAAAGACTTCATAAAAAACAATAATAAATGAGATATTGCCATTTAGATCCTTTCACTAACATATGTATTATGACACAAAATGAAAAGCAGAACAGAATTTGACCACAAAATTTGTATATAACAGTACAACATCTTTTAAATAGAAGAATTACCTCTTTACATAAAGACATACCATGGAGAGAAATAAGCCTTACAAAGTGTTAGGAGAAAAGTGTTGAAATAATCTGGAAATAGTGCTTAAAGATAATTTTCCAGTAGAAATGAAAAAGCAGTTTGTAAGAAGTAAATGATACTCCTGGACTTTTATTTCCTTTTGTTTGAGCAGCTGCACACTGCAAATAAGAAAGGTATATTGATTTTTTTTTAATATAACTTTGGTTTTGAAAATAATATTGGAGTTCGTAAATATATATGGTTTACAAATATTTGCATTCTATAATTGCTTCTACAAAGGACTGGAAAGGTTGAAATAGACTAATTCATTTTTCCTTCTGCAAAGAGCAGCAGAATTTTAACTAGCTTCTTTTTCTACTGTTCAGCATCTGATACGCGATCTTTGATCACACTTCCAATCCCACCCGCAAAAAAGCTCACATGTGAAATGACAAAAAATAGATAACCACTATATTTAGATAATAGGAATTTCTGAAAGTATTATGTGCAGTGCAAGGTTCTGCATGCATGCCATAACGGATTGTTAAGCAGGGTTTGATTTCATCATATTTCAATGTTGGATTTGGAAGAGCAGTTATAAAGTTACTTTGGTGGTATTTAACACAAATTACATTGATTTGGGAAAACTTAATGTTAGGTTTTGTGTTTGGTACTACACAGGGTCTGCTTGTGCACAAAATGCATATTTATGTTTAAATGGATGTATAGCAAATGACTAAAAAATGGGCTCATTATACAAAAAGTTGTGATTCATTTACCATGAACATCTCTCAAAATCATCAGAAGTTCAAAATAGACTGCCTAAACTTGAGTAAGAAAAATTTCTGCAAAGATTGCTTTTACAGCAGATTTCATATTGATTTATGAAGGCATTAGTTTGTCATTTGGCTCTTAAATTTGACTATTAATAATTTTTGACATTCAAAAGATAATTTTTTTTTTTGCTATTAAAACAAGTCTTGTGACTTTCTTAAAAATATGACTTTGTACACGTGCATTTCTTTAAAGAGAAGCACATTTTTAAGAGTTTTTACACAAAAAAAAGGACTTGAAATTTGTTTAGAAAAGCTTTTCTTTTTTTTTTTTTTAAATTTATGGAATTTTTATTTCAAATAACTTCCTAATTTCAAAGTCATCAGTCCACTGAAATATACCATAAGTAATGTTCATTAAGTTGTCAAGTTATTATAAAAATACCAGTTTACAGAGTAATTGAAAAAGTGTTGCCATGTATTTTGGCTACCATGTAACTAAGTAATTTACTTAAGTAAGGATCACAGTGTACTAATCTTCATACAGACATTGCATATTTTCCAGCTTTTAGTTGATGTGTCATACACAAAATTACTTATTTTCTTGGAAACAGCTTTAAAAGAATCGTTTAATTTATAGGGTACTTAATTCTTATTTAAGGGCAAAGGAAAGTTCATTTCAGTTTAGAACCCGATCACAGAAAATAAGCAGAAGTAATCACATAATGAGCAATACAATGATAAAGATAACTGTGTAAATTAAATGCTTTGGGCTATTGTTGGCAGACAAAGAACAAATAGAATCACTTGGTAGTTTAACTGCAGATACATTGTCTACAGATATCTTTGGGGAAAGAAATATTACATCCTCTTTAATGCTTTTATATAGCATGATTTTCTAAGAGCCCTAGAGCTGTTTCATTCTAACCAAATGTATCTTATAATATCCCACTGAGACAGGTAAAGAAGGAATAGATCCTATGTATATGTCATAGACTAGACTAAAATGAAAAAAGACTGCAAATAACAACAACAACAAACAACAAACCCGGCAGATAAAGATCACACAAGAGAATGAACTGCTCTAACTTTGGAAAAGAAAGAAGAACATTTCAGTAAGCAATGCAGGTGTATACCTGAGGCCCAAAATAACATTCAGAGCGCCCATCAGAAAGAAGATTGGAAAAGTGAGTAACAAGACAGGTTAAGAGTTAAATGAAATAAAAAAGGAGAAAACCATGTGAATAAATACAGGAATACCGTTATACAATGATGGTGACAAAAAGCATATTAAATCCGAAGAGCGTTTCTTTTCTACTTTGCAGATTGAATAACTACATTGAGATCTCACGAAGATATTATATAGTACTCATAAACTAAGCAATTTTTAAAATATAGGGTTTAGGTACTGGGTGAAAACTAGTGGATTCTGAATAAAACTTTGTTTTAATACAAAAAAAAAAAAAGAAATAAGGTTTTCAGCTTTTAGCAGTTCTCTCAGTATCTTTAGACCATTTTGAAAATTTGTCTTCCACATATCTTTGATGATTAGAGACACAGGAAAAAAAATTTAGCATGATAAATATTGAAGAATCTTTGACAGAATGTCATCTTTATTTATTGGAGGTTGTGCTAGAGAAGAAACTCAAACAGAAAATAGGAAGACCGATTTTAGAAATGGTTTATATGCACACACACAGAGTGCAGGAGCAGACAAAAACAATGACAGAAAATTGGCAAAAGAGCACAGAAATATACTGCTTAATGGTAAAATAACTGGTGAAAATGAAACCTTATTTCTAATTGAGAAAGCTGTGAAGCCTCCAACTTTCTGTAACATTTCAGTTCCAGATTTGTCAGTTACAGAAGGGTTGGATGACATCTGTCATAAAAGCTGAATTTCTAATTTTGTTTAATAGAAAAATGAGTTCCAAGAGTGTCATCTCCTGCTCTTTAAGTACTGTGTCGTGAGTGGAGTTGACATGAGTCTTTCGAATATAGGACTAACCAGACTTCTTGCGAGCACCTCTTGTGAGCAGCAGTAGAGGACAGGGTTATAAAAATATTTTAAACCTTGTGCTAGAAGTTTTTAATGACAACTCTGATAACTTAAATGGAAAGTGATATTGAAAGTGCAATATTGCTCAAAAAGCACATCTACATGTTTGACCCTTTGCCCTGAGGATGCTCTGAGTTGATAGACAGTGAAGACAATGACAATACCAGAATATTTAATTGTAATTTAAAACAAAAAAAATACCACTGGCCTTGCACTCAGAGCTCAGCTCTAAGACAACAACAGGTCATCTGCATTGCAGTGGATAAATTAATAACATAGCAAATAACAGCATATCATGACTGATACCACTATTACTGTTAAAAATGAGCTGCCTTTCTGTAAGGAACTTGGAGGTATCTGGAAAAATAGTTGTTTTCCAAAGGTACAATTTGATAATAGCATATGTACAAACCTAAGAATATCAAAGGAAGAAAATAAAAATAATGTATGTTAATGTTTTTCCACTGCTGAGATATGTATTAAAAGTTACTTTCTATCAATCAATGACCAAAATGTTTCAGAACAGCAAAGAACTGTCCTTTGATAATTTTAAATTGCAAAAGTATAAATGATGAATAGGACGGTTTTATTCCTCCTGGAAATCCACAGAGGTAATAGAATTTTGCAGTTCTGTAGCACAATGAACAAAAGTGAGTGAACAATCAGGTACAAGGTGCAACATTATAGCTTGGGGGTTTTTTTTGGTTTTTTTTTCAGAATAAGGGAAGAAGAAATATCTGAGACATATTTTAAGCTTAATCTTAATGAATTTCATAACATGCTCAGAACACAAACCTTTTTCTCCCTTTCTCACTTTCTCCCTCAAAGCACAAAGTAAAAACTTAAAAGTTTTGCCAGAAGGCAAAGATTCCATAAAAATGATATGCCCCCTACCAAAAAGAAAAAAAAAAAAAAGCAAGAAAATGTAAATTTGATCAAAAGTTAAAACGTAAGCAAGAAGTTTTAACTTCTTAACATGCAACAATATGGAGTACGATTTCAGAAGAACACAGTTTTGCAGAAGTTTAAGGTGCTTCTGTTTAATTTCTACCAATATGCTTTTTCTGAGGGTTTTTCAATGTATTTAAATGAGAAAGAATGCCGTTCCAGTGGGGGGGTAAGGGGAAATAACTACTGAATGAGATGAATTTATAAGCAGTGGCAGGCCTTTGGGGGCACTACCGTCCTTACTGTCCCTGCTCAGCCTCCCTGGGGCCTCTCCCCAACCTGTCCATGTCCCAGGATCCCATGTTAGCTCCCCAGGGATCCCCCCACTGTGCCCATGGCACAGGACCCCATTTCAGCCCCTTAGGGCTGTCAGCTCCTGCCCAGGTGATGCTGCAGCCGGGCTGGTCTCCAGCTCCGCACTGTCCCACCCAGGCCTGGCCTTGGCCCATACCTGTCCCCATGGAGGTGCCCAATACCCAGGGCTGGGGCTGCCCTGGTGCCCACCAGCTGCCCTGCTGCTGGGCAGTGGGACAGGTCCTGGCTGCCAAGCCCTGCCCTGGTGGACCTCAGGGAGAGACCACCCTGCTACCTGCACCCCAAAACCCTGGGAGCAGCGTGTTAAGAAATGGCGCTGATCAGGCTTAATTCAGAGGGACTGGATATCCTGGAAAGATATGAAAAACGTATGTCAGTATAGAAATAAATTAATAAAGACCTCAGGGAGATAAAATAAATCATATTACTTTGTTAAAAATTAAAGGTATGACACCTGGTGAAAAATTATATGAATGACAACTGTCCAATGGTTGGGGAAAAATGAAAAGTCAAAACACTAGGATAGCAGGTTGTGAAAATACATAGCAAGTTAGACATGCATTTTTTGCATTGTATTCCAGTAAATAAACCAAAAATCTAGGTGATAAAGCCATTTCAGTTCAAATGTAATTACTTTTTATCTCAAAACCTTTTTTTTCCACAGTCATGTGGAACCAATACATTAATCTCTGATTTTTTTTTTTTAATTCCTTTTAGTTATCAGAAAACTGTTGACCACCTTGAAGTTATTGTGAGAAAAGGAGGTTGACAAAGATATGTTCTTTCTTTCTTTGTCTGTCTGTCTCTTTCCTTCCTTCCTTCTTTCTTTCTTTCTTTCTTTCTTTCTTTCTTTCTTTCTTTCTTTCTTTCTTTCTTTCTTTCTTTCTTTTCTCCTTCCTTCCTTCCTTCCTTCTTTCCTTCCTTCCTTCCTTCCTTCCTTCCTTCCTTCCTTCCTTCCTTCCTTCCTTCTGCTGTTCAAAACATATAGGCAACCTTTCATCATGCAGAGTGTTACTTTGGGACACTATGAGCCATGTAATATCATAAAATTAAGTTCTGTAGCACAGTATTGATTAGGAAAAAAAGTTAAATGGAAAAAGGTGCTGTCAAGGAAGGATTTAAGAGGTAGAACATTACTTCCTTAACTTAATAGCATAGATATACATTCTTCAGCACTGTGGCTCCTTTAAAATGTAAAACAGGTACTTGGTTCAGTGCATGATAGTATAGGAATTCTCTCATATTATCCAGTATTTCGGCATGGAAGCACTTCAGACTAAAACACAATATGCAGGTCATTTCTGAAACATCTCCTCTATTTTTGGGAAATGAAAGACCTAGAGAGTAATGACAGCAGGAGTAAAGGGTTGTGAAGGTGAAGGAAGTGCCCAAACCTCTGTTTCAATAATTACGGATTTCATTTTTTTCTGGAAAAAAAATGTGAATAAAATCTGAGAGGTATTTCATCAGGAAAGCTATTTTTTTTCCCCAGTTCTACATCCAGTGGACACCCAACACTATTTACAACAAATTAAATAATCTTGTGTTGCTACTTCAATCCTTACACCTCTTAACCTAAGATTTTCTTTAATACTGCCAGCAAAAAAATGTACAGAAGGTCCCATTGTATCCTCAAAACCAAACTCTAATACACACTTAAACACCTGCCAATATACCATCCTTCACTGATTCCTGAAAAAAGCTGTAGGTCAAACTCACAGGATATTGGAAGTGTATAGAAACATATAGAGGAAAAGAAATATGATACAAAGGTCCTGGATGTCCTGAAAGACTTAATTTTGAGACAAATTTTAATGTGAGACACAATGTAATTTCAGTAATGGTGTAGATCTGCTCACAGAAAACCCAAGGGAAGATGATAACAATATTTAAAGACGTACAAAATATGACCTGTGAGCAAAACTTGAAATTATTGGTGTTACAATCTACAGAACTGAAAAAGACATAAGAATATGTTGTTGTTTAACCCCAGTAGGCAGCTTAGACCTGCACTGCCTCTTGCTCATTCCCCCGGATGGGACAGGGGAGAGAATCATAAGGGTAAAAGTGAGAAAACTCGTAGGCTGAGAAAAAGACAGTTTAATAAGTAATGCAAAAGCTGCATATACAAGCAAGCAAGACAAGGAATTAATTCACTACTTCCCATTGGCAGGCTGGTGTTCAGCCATCTCCAGGAAAGCAGGGATCCATCACATGTAACAATTATTTGGGAAGACAAATGCCGTCACTCCAAACACCACCCCACCCCCCCCAGCCCCCCTTCCTTCTTCTTCCTCCAGCTTTATATGTTGAGCATGATGTCATATGGTACAGAATATCCCTTTGGTCAGTTGGGGTCAGCTGTCCCAGCTGTGTCCCATCCCAACTTCTTTTGCACCCCCAGCCTACTCACTGGAGGGGTGGGGTGAGGAACAGAAAATGCCTTGATGCTGTATAAGCACTGCTCAGCAAGAACTAAAGCATCCATGCATTTATCAGTCCTGTTTTTATCCCAGATTAAAAACATATCATTATACAAGCTACTATGAAGAAAATTAATTCTATCCCAGCAAAACCCAGTACATAACAGTAAAAATTTGATGCAAAGAAGAATGGAATAAATTTTACTCTGTGGATACCCGTTTCCATGTTTTTCTAGGGACAAGTGAGAAAACTCAACAGATCGCTTCACACAGAGACTATAGAAAACACGTTTTGTCAATTTAAGCAGTTCTTGGTTTCAATTAGTATTTATCTTTTTAAAAAATATTTTCACATAAATGAAGATGCATTATAAGAATACTTAGAAAAATATGTGCACAATACTTCAGGTTCAGCTGACTATTGGTGACCCATCTGGAGTTTCTTTATAATCCAATGGAGAGAACTCTAGAAATGCCTGCTCTCTTGGTTGGACTGCCTCTCTAGATAATGTTCTTTAGTTATTAATATGAGTCTAATAAGTTTGGAATTAAGTATATGTTGATTCTGTTTGCAGTATAATATATATATATTTCTATGTGCAAGTGTGAAAAAGTACAGCAAGTGTTCTGTGATATCAGTTGTATATAAAATGAAGAATTAAATATATTGATAAACATTTTTAACATGCACACACAAATACACACACACAAGTGAAAGTTGATTTACATAAAAATTAAGCTGTGCATGCCTATTTTTTCTAATAGTTCTGTTACCTTTTGCATACATAATGAATGACAATATTGAAATATAACATAGTTGCATGAACCACTATTGCTTAGTTGCAATCTGTCAAATATGACACTGGCTTTAGGACTGATTTCATTTTAAGTGTTCTTAGAACAAGTATCCACCTCTAAGTTGTTGTCTAGTTTGTCATCATAGTTAATAAGTGCATAGTTCTTGATTCAGTTGCCTATACGTAGGCTTCTATTGCCATTTGAGTTACTTATTTTATTCCTCCTTGTCTCCAGCAGCTGACCCAGTAGGATCTCCTATAAATCCTGTCACAACCCTATGCAGATTTATCAAATGTCACATGTTGCTCTGATCTGCTGTAATATCTCTGTCCTCTATAGTAAAGGCACACAGATATTCTGTATATAATATTTTTTATCCTGTGTCATATTTGCAAAACTTGTGTGCACAGATGAGTCACTAGAAGATAACAATGTGTGAGCATCTGAATCAAATCTAGTCAATACAGTAAGTAGAGACCAAAGAGCTATTAATCTCTTTCTGAAGGGGACACTTAGATTTAGTTAAATGAATCATAAAACAAGCATTACTGACTATATTTGTGATTCAGTTTCCAACACAAGTGTCATTTGAGATGTCTTAGCATACCGAAGTGAGTGTCATTTGAAACATCTTAGCATACCAAAGTGACCCAAACAGGGTTGGCGGATAAAACACAGGACCTGTGGAGAATATGTGGCTGCTGGAACCCAACCAGGAGATCCCAGGACATCTCACTTACCACTGGACATATTAATCTAAGTTAGGCAACTGAATTAAGTCTTACATCTCTATTAACTGTAATTACTCCCTAATTCAGATAGGAGCACTTATATTTTAAACATCTGAATTTAGGCAAGATTAATCTTTTCCAAGATGTTCAGGCACCTTCTCAAAAGCTTCATGGCTGTGAACATCAACTGGAGTTTTATTAATAAATGTATACACAGCAACATGAAATAATCAAAGAAATGCATGCAGTAAACAAATATTTTAATTCTGCATGGGGACCAAAGCTGAGACAAATCCTTACTCCCTTTTTCTATATTATGAACTCCCACTTTTCTGAAAAGTCTTAACATAATCTGATGTTATCTCAACTAGGAACCTGATGATATAAAACCAACCAAGAAAAGAAGGAATCTGAACTTCACAGATAAGGGTAAGTGCATCTTACGAACTATTAAAAGCAGCTCTGGAATAACACCATTTTTCTTGGATTGGCTCAACTTCTGTCTACTGAACACATGCAGTTGGTAAGTGAGAACTGAAGAAATCAGAGGAGCTCAGATGATTTTTTTTCCCCAGATGTATGAAGATATTAGAGGGACAAGGTATGAACACAAATATCTTCCCTCTCTCTACTTCCTCTGTCTCCTAAAAATTCAGTTAGATTTGTGATGCTAATATTATAAAAATGGTTTCCTGAGAGGAATAAAAAAATAAATAATGATGTATATTTACTTATGTTACACTGAATAAACAGGAATCATGGTATAAGTTGGTGAAAATAAAACAAGGCAAACAAAACAATATGATTGTTATTGATCGAACAATGAGTCCAAATTTTTTAAGTAGAAAAAATGACATTTTTATTATATTGCATTACTTACTTGCATGGAGTATAATAACCAGAGTCACAACAGCAAGAATATAACTTTCAGAGAACAGAAGATGGATCTCAATACATGCATTATTTGCTTTGAGGATTTTGTTTCAGTGTTAGCCCACACTACTCTTTGTTCTCTTTCATGAATATGATGTTTGGAAATGAAATAGATGATAAAATGTCCCCTTCAGGAGGAGATGAAGAACAAAGAGCATTTGATCAATGACCTACCTTTAAGCTTAAATAGTTGTTCATTTCTTCACATCTGACTATTAAGGCTTCTGGGAGTCTCAGTACGGTTCTTCAGAAACAACTTATAAATCCACAGAGAAAACTCAGAAGCTTGCATTTCTAAGAAACATTTCTTCTTTAGAAAATATTGATGTTTGCTTTATTTCTCCAAGAATAGAGCTGCCCTTATATCTTTGGGCTAAGGTACAGACCTACTGATCTAATTGAGCTAATGATCTGTTCCAAATATCAGATTTTTGTATTTCAATTTATTTTAGTTCTCTAAGGTAATGTTTGATAATGATGCGTATGGAATTATGTAATTTTTCTGACAGTAATGTTGAGCCTCACAAAGGATAAAAAAGTCTGGAAGTTACAGAAGATTTACATCTTTTCTCTAACTTAAAGGATACAAAATTTTAAGACTGTGATATCTTGGCTCCATAGACATTTGTAGGAGCTTTGTGGCAGATTTTCGCCCTAAACATACCCTAAGACATATTAGTGGTTTACTGTTGATCAAGGCAGGAATGTTTACTATCAAGCAAGTTGCTGGTTGCCATGGTTTAGCTCCTGTTGGCAACCAAGGACCACATAGCTGCTTGCTCACCCTTCCCCACAGTGGGATGGGGGAGAGCATTGGAAGGGCAAAAGTAAGAAAACTCGTGGGCTGAGATAAGAACAGTTTAATAATTTATTAATAATAACAATAGCAATAATAAGAAGAAGAACAAAAAGTTGTAATGAAAAGGAGAACAACGAGAGAGAAACAAAACCCAAGAAAAAAAAAACCGCAACCGTTCACCACCCACCAACCAACACTGAGCCAGTCCCCGAGCAGTGATCGCTGCCCCCTGGCCAACTGCCCCCAGTTTCTATACTGAGCATGACGTCATATGGTATGGAATATCCCTTTGGTCAGTTTGGATCAACTATTCTGGCTGTGCCCCCTCCCAGTTTCTTGTGCACCTGGCAGAGCATGGGAAGCTGAAAAGTCCTTGACTAGCGTAAGCAGTACTCAGCAACAACTAAACCATCAGTGTGTTATCAGCATTATTCTCATGCTAAATCCAGAACACAGCACCATGCCACCCACTAGGAAGAGAATTAGCTTTATCCCAGCCAAAATCAGGACACTGGTTCAGATCTTAGTCTTTTTTAAATTGATGTAATCTTGTAAAACTATGTTGATGTAAACTGTAGAGGATCTGGACTGCTGTTTGTACAAAAATAACCAGGAATCAGCTTATTTTTATCACTCTTACATCATATATTATGGATCTTTTAGTTATTTTTGCCATAATAATTATTAAAACTTAGTTGGAAAGACTGCAGTCTATGTAAAATGTCCATGCCAGAAGCTATAAAAGGTTTTTATGGTCACAAAGTACTCTAGTACATGTATTACCTATTATTATTTTCATTATATTGTTTTAACAGTACAACAATAATAGTGAACTTACATAGTAGTATTTTCTTAAGTTTTCATGTTCCCTGCCACCATCATGTGACCTTCAAAAGGTAGGTACACATTTGTTTGTTTGTCTTCTTACCTTCCTTCAGATGTTTTGGAAGGGGCAGAAACCAACGCGTTATAACTCAAACAGCACTGCAGAGACCACAAAGGTTCATCATTCTGTGTCTTCCTCCCAGATTATTGGGAGAAGTAATGAAACGGGATGACTGTAATGCATACTGAATACACCCTGCTCTGCTTTCTTCTCAAGAGATATGTACAGTACTTTTGCTCAGATGTCACTTTGCACAGAAGTCATAAACATATAGATGAAATGCAGTTGGCTCAAATCTAACTGAGACACAAATGAAATGGCACCGACAGGATTTGAAAAATACGCTGATAATATGGTGGGAGCATTAAATTATTTTGTTGACAGTATATATCTTAAAATCCTCAATGCAATGTTTGTTAGAGCCATTGCTACTCTTGGACTGAGTTTTCTAACAAAGAAAAATAATGCTGCTTTTTTTTCTATTCTGACAGAAAACTTGATAGTTCCATACAGATGACAACATAATCACTGAGCTCTCATCACTTTTTAGCCTGAACCTCCACCAAGGGATGAAAATAAAGTAAAATATAAATATGTAGTTAGTTTTACAACAAAATAAACTGATAAAAGAAGGATACTACAACAATCTTTCTATAGTTTGCTGTACAAAGCCTTACCACTGACTCGTGACAGCTTAGAGACCTCACTGGCTTGCTTGCTTCCCTCCCTCTCTGTGACCCATGGAAGGAAAATCAGTCAAGACCAGAGTGAGAGGCTTATGAAGCCTACCCAGCAGAGCTGAACAAACAATATAGCTGTTTATATGGATTTGCATTTTCTGTAGTTACCCAGAGAAAATAAATACTAGTATTGTTTGAATAAATTTAGAATTATCTATATGACTGACACATTCCCCTCCCCCCCCCAATTTTATGACATAAAGAAAGGTAAAACATAAATACTGCATGAAACAGAGTTTATAATGTCTTTTCATGAAGGTTAAAATATTTCTTTCCACCTGCAGAATTATAAACCACTGACATTTTACTGTCTCTAAATATGTAGCTCTTAAAGATTTTTACTGATTCCACCAGAAAAGAAGCTTAAAGAAATTCATAAAGTATTACAGTGGGGATCTCTGCTTATGAGATAGCAGAATCTCAACCTTTTGAAGATTGGGAACAATCAGAACATTTTTTCTGAAGATTTGGAACAAAATGCTGTGAAAAACATAATCATAGAATCCATGTAGTTTAGCAGAGACCTCTGGAGGTCATTTTGTCGATCTTCCTTCTTATTGAGCATAACCTGTGCTGATAACAGGGGAGTGGAAACTTGGAAGGGGGAAGAGTAGGTGTCTGGAGTGAAGTTGAACATGGGAAAGGGGGAGAAAAGATATTTTCCCTAAGTGTTTAAATATTTGTCTCGTTTCTCAATATCCAAATTAGTAAATGAATGTAAATGCTGACTGGCAATGAACTACGTTAAATTTTCCAAGTTGAGTCAGTAATTGGTGAGTGATTTCCCCAAGAAGTTTTTATGGTCTTGTTCTTCTTGTTCTTCCTATTTCCTCCCTTGGCCCACTGGCAGGGGGGCAGTGAGTGAGTGGCAGTGTGGGTGCCTGGCTGCCAACTGTGGCAAACCCACCACACAGACAGACAAAAACCCAATTGCTGTTTAAACTTGAAGGTATACAGAAATCCCTGGATATCTTCCTTGACACTATGAAAGCTTACAAAGTTTTTGTAGGTGAATTTCTTGTTAGGTGTGAATATGACAGTCAGCCAGTCCTAGGAACTAAATGGGGTAGCTTATACATCCCATCAAGGATTCAGTGAGAGAGAGAGAATGGAAGACAGAAAGTGGGGTGGGGGTGAGACAACTTCACAGACCATAAGTAACAAAAACTGTAAAGCTTAGAAAATACTCTTGCAGCTGCTTTCATTAATATATAGGTATATAGGAAGGCAGTTGTCATCTACCTAAATATCAGAACATTTAATGAATTTATTCAAAAAAACATGACACACAGGTCCAAGTCTCTTTCGTAGCAGGAGATTCAAAGCCGTTCCTACTATTTCCAGGAAACTTCTGCTGCTTATCACCTCCTTCAGTAACAATTGTCTTGGGCATCTAACTCTTCACAGGATGTCAGTTTTCAGATGTCTAACTACATCCTAATGCATTTTGATTTCTGTTCTGGGAGCTAAGCTTCCAGAGATCAAGCTTTCTTCACAAATGTCTTTTAGGACATCCTGCATCCATATTACAGTTTGAGCATAGGTTCAAGCCAGTCATCCTGTATAAACTTGATTCATATCCATCTTAGAGGAAGGCCTCTTGTTGCTCAGTGCCTTAGATGCATTAGCCTTTGTTTTAACAAGAGCCTTCCATTTTTAGTTCTGCATGTTTAAGCCTGTAAACATTCTCAGTGCAATAAGTTGCCTTAGGGATTGCAGTGGGTAAATTCTGGTCTACGTAATCTATTGGTGTGGACCCTGATTTACACTTCATTGAACTGGTAGTCCAAATTCTATCTACTCATTAGGTAATATGAGTATGCAGGCCATAAGATTTTGTCTTGAGGGAGCCCAGTATGGCTTACCTTGAGAATGAGATATGTAGGTAAATAAGATCTCCATGTTCTATAGACCTGATACAGGAGACTAAACAGACTTGTAGAACAATGTAAATTCTATCTTAACTAGTGCACTAAATTATTTAGTTAGTTAGTTAGTTTGAATCTTGTCATGGTTTAACACCATTCAGCAACTATGTACCACACAGCTGCTCACTCATCCTCCTCCCTCCCCTGGCTGGATGGGGGAGAGAATCAGGAAACAAAAAAAAAAAAGTAAAACCCGTGGGTTGAGATAAAGACAGTTTAATAGGACAGCAAAAGAAGAGAAAATAATAATAGTAGTAGTAGTAGTAGTAATAATAATAATAATAATATACAAAACAAGTGGTGAACAATACAATTGCACACCACCCACTGACCGATGACCAGCCAGTCCCCGAGCAGCGATCGCTGCCCCCTGGCCAACTCCTCCCAGTTTCTATACTGAGCATTACATCATATGGTATGGAATATTCCTTTGGCCAGTTTGGGTCAGCTGTCCTGGCTATGCTCCCTCCCAACTTTTTGTGCACCTGGCAGAGCATGGGAAGCTGAAAAGTCCTTGACTAGTGTAAGCAGTACTTAGCAACAACTAAAACATCAGTGTGTTATCAGCATTATTCTCACACTAAATCCAAAACACAGCACTATGCCAGCTACTAGGAAGAAAATTAACTCTATCCCAGCCAAAACCAGGACTAAGCTTTACATTCAGGCCAAAAAGTTAGGAAACCTACTTAATTTAATCTCCTTTCCTTGGTACATCCTCTGTACAGTATAGATTCCAGGAACAAGATGATCATTTGCCATAGAAAAGAGAGAAAAAGCTTGTGAGAGTGGATATGACTGTGGATCCAAACAGAGGCCTGTTGCTCTGTTAAAAATGGAAGCATACTAAGCAGGATTTAATTTATATTAGCTTGTTTTAACCAGAAACAGTAACACACTGATATAAGTAGCTGGGAAACAATACATTTCTGTACCCAGTGGCCCAGAAAAAATAGTATTACCATCATGGGGAACAAGCTTTAAGCCCTTACACTAACACTGCTATAGCCCATCCTGACCTCTTAAGCTTGTTATCAATTGTTATGAAACTTGCTGTGTGAAGCAGAGCTTAGCTGACTGTACAGAACCCCAAACATTTCATAGAAGGAGATCTTGAATTGGGAGTGAGGGAAAATGAGAAAAAGGCACCCGTTTTTCTTCTAGCATTCCTTATTGAAGAGCTCTCAAGCCTGATTACCTGATTTTTGTACCTAAGATGATTAAGGACAATAGCCATCTGTGCTAACGCACAGCATCAGCCATACTGATATATGAATGCTTATATAGGTGCATGTGAATGTTACTTTCAACTAATGAGGAATATGATTGTTAGAGACTAACTGCTTTCTATATGTAGTGATAATGATTGATATCCTTAAGAACTAATCATGAGCAAAGTATCTTGTTGCTGAATGTCCTTGTTGTGAAACTTAGTTTTAAGCTGAACTAGCCTGATTTATGAGTCTTCTAAATGCTCCCATTGTGATCATCTCTGATACCCTTACATACACACACACACATACTTAACACGATAATCTTCTTCAGCTGTTTTTCTTCTTTTTTCCTTACTGTGTCATGTTTACCAGGAAAAGCCAGGTACCCCGAAGTTATATTTCTTTGCAACATAATTTTGAGCTCTATGTTGTATCAGAGGAGTTTAATACAAAAAAATATGATTTCCATTGCTTTCAGCTTAAGTGAATATTTTCCTCGGCCTGTTTATTGGTTTTTATGTTGATGATAAATGGAAATCCAGATTAAAAGAATATTCCTTTGTTGCATAATCTGCATAACTTAGTAGAGAATAGCTCTCAATATTTTTTTTTTCCCAGAAAAAAAGTTAATAAACTACTACTTTGATAAAGAAAACTCTATGACCAACAGAATTATTCTTAGGGATCATCATAAGTAAACAGGATAAACTGTGTGAAATATTCCCTACATGTTATATTACTTTTCCATGTTTTCTGTATTAACCAAGGCAGCCTGGAAAACAAGAAAACAATTTGTTGTGGACAGTCTTCCCATGCTTGGATATTTCTGCATTAATCCTAAACTATTCAACATGCCTTTGTTTATCCCTCCTTGTCAGACTGTTCCTTTAATATGCAAGTTTGGTGGTTTTGCACAGAGTGGTGAAACAAATTTCTGGTACTTGTTGGTACCCTTACAAATTAGGCTTTTTTGTCCTTAAAATAAAATTAGCTTGTAATGTTATTTATCACTTTGGCACATACTTTTAATAATGTCTGTAATGATCCATAGGAGATATTTATTTACCTTGAAATTTCATTTTCATCAGAAGTATATTTACTGTGCACAAAAAAACCAAAGTATTCCCCATTGTAATGAGTGTCATCAAACTCCATATAAATCAAATCAATTCAAAAGTAACATAATTGAAAAGTCTTAAATTAATATGAGTAAGGAGTGTAGGTCTGAAATTCATAGGAAGAAAAACCTTGACCAACACAGTTTTCCTATATGCAGACTCTAGATTAAACTCTATTTTCTGTTACATGTCACTGAGGGAAGGTTTTTCTCTTGGGGGGAAAAAAAAAAACACCACACCAAAAACCCTAAAAAACCCTCAAAAACCAGGATAGAAATTCTGTTTATGTTCTGATGGAAAACCTTCATTTCCTGAATCAGTTGTTTTTCATAGCACAAGATGAAAGCTGTATTTCCATGCTATAGCTTTTTTTCCAGAGTAATTTATGGAACATACTATCAACCTCACACTTTCATGTGTGCTAGGCATGAAATCTCTTCAATTACCTGGGATCTTATCTTCTATAAGGCTTCACATTGATCCAGCTTTATTACTTAATGAATGCAATTTTACAGAAAATATTGACTTAACTATAACGATGGAATGAAGAGCGTTATATTTTTACAGAAATGAAACAGAAGACTGAAGAGTGGTAGTTCATAAGGGTAATAGGAACCCAAATGTACTTTTAATTTTGCTTGAAGTATGTTTCCAAACAATATTTTACTTAATACATAATGCATGACTGTTTGCTATTTGATTAGGTTTTGGATTAACTAATATAGTTTATGATTGTCAAGGACACTTAGTCCTGACACTGTGATCTAAACTGAAGAGGAATTATAATGCCTTAACCAGAGGGAGATGGGATTGTATAGAGTCCCAGGAATATAAGCAATGTAGTGTTACTTTACTCCTGATTTTAGATCTTGAATCTCCTTCTGACCTCGATAACAAGAGATTTGCACATTTTCCAGTTTCTTAAATGCCTACAGTTCTGCTGTTGGGTTTTTCAGTGCTACCTGAAGTAGTACAGCATCAAACCATAGAAACTTATTCTGTACCAAAGATCCAGTGGCATTTACAAAAAAGATCCTCTGTTTCACAGGGATGATGCATTCAGCACATGTCCAGCTCACAGAAAACATCTGAGATAAATATCTTCATTTTCAGGAACTTTTTATCAAGTCACGGTGCAGGACACCTAGTTTAGTCCCAAATCTACTCCTAAGATCACAGAAGACAAATCTGTGTTTTTAAGACTTGTATGCAATCCATACAGCTTCAGGAACTCTGTTGGGTTTGGGGTTCTTGTTGGTTTTTTTTTGTTGGGTTTTTTGTTTTTTTTTAGTCGGTGAAGAAGTACTGTTACTTCCATAAGGGTATTTTCATGAATGATCTGCACTGATTAAGCATAAAGCTTTCTTTTCCCTTTAGGTACTAGTGTTAGTGTGCTTATGGAATCCACATCTTCCTTACTGGAAGAGTACTTCAGCTCAAAATCTGTATTACAGCAAAGAGGTTTTTCAATCTGCAGTTCAGATACCATTCAACTTTGCATAAAATGATAGTGTAAACATAACTGGGTTAAAGAACAAAATATAATGAATGGATTATGGTCCTTCAAGTGGTATGGAAAAAGTCTGATTTCAGTTCTTTTACAATGTCTTTGCTACAATATTTTCATTGTATATTAATAAAACTATATATATAATATATGAATTATATATAGTGTATATATATAATTTTTTTTTTTTTTTTAAAAAAACCTTAAACCTCCTTGTTGATAGGATTGGCATAAGTTTATAGCACTTTTTAAAATGTGGGTTTTTTCAATTAACACTTATGTTTACATTTTTCAACAACATGACAACATATAGGAAAGAAAAGTAATCTTAGTTCCAGAATAGTCAAAGGTGATACCACTAATCTTTCTGTATTCATTTCACATCATTGTGAAATGTGCACATTTTGGAATTTCATAGGATTAATGAGTTTCCAGGAATGGACCACAGTGGTAGTTTCTTCTTGTTTTAAAATAAGGCTGGGGGGGGGGTGGGGGGGGTGGGGGGTGGAGAATGAAAGACATTTTAAAAAAGCATTAAAATAAACCCCAAAATTACTACTACTTGGAAAAAAAATAGATTCTAACACACTTATGTTAATATCAGCCCAAAGATCCAAATGAATGTATCATTGACAGTTTCTGGACAGCTCTGAAAATTACTGGAAAGTAAAACAGGAAAAGAAATGGATTAGGAAATAAATGCAAACAACAGGCAGTACAATGGTCTTGGAAAGAAAAAAAATTGTCAGGGACTGATGTTATTTAAAAAGCACAAGTATTCATTTGTTGTGGTTGAGTAAAACAGTCTTTGTGACACTTCTGCATGAGAAATCCTGACTACTGGTTCTTGGTGGCAAAGAAGCCTTACTCTTCACATGGTAGGCAGGGGAAGCTGTTACTGAGATGAAAGGAGATAAATGATACTATTGAAGCTGAAAACATCTTTCAACTCATCTAAAAGTGTAATAATAAATTTTTTCTGCTGTTGCTACTAGAGTAGAAATGTTTTCCAAATCATGTTGCATTATCTTGGAAGTATCTATTATCTCCACTATCCTTTTCTATACAATATAAAATACAGGTTTCCAGGGAACATTTTGAAAAGAAACTATTTTTTTTCTTTCTTTCCTATAGCCTGTCCTTCTCTTACACAAGAAAAACAATGTGTTTTTAAGCAGAAAGAGGGAACTTCATGTGAGAAGAGCAAGTAAAAAGAAAAATACAGTATGTTTTCAATTATATTTATTCAGATTATGACTGAAATTACTGTTTTTCCTTTGGAAAAGTCTCCTTATTAACAAGTTGTAACAGAGGGGCTTAAGTGAACATTTTCAGTATTATGACCAGGGTTTTAGCCATGCAAATCAGATTAACTTAATGGCATACAACAGCAAAACTAAATCTCTCTGCACCCTGCTGAAACAATGTCTTGAAGAACCAAATATAAGATTAAAAAAAAAAAAAAATGCTTAAGAAACAGGAAGAACGACATTTTAGACTAGAGTCCAGAAACAGTAAATGTTTCATAAGTGTTTCTGAAAATATATGGATTTATTTGATTTTTTAAAGTGGCCTGTCAAATTTAGGGTTAAATAATACCTTTCCAGTTAAACTGAGTGAGTAACTTTCACTGCTTTCCTACTTTTTTCCTCCTTTACAAACAGAAATCTCTTTTTGATTTTGGAGCTAACTTAACTTAGTCAGATTCTCATGATCCTGAGAATACATATCTTAAAATTGAACTGTTTCTACTCAAAAAAACACCTTGAAGAAATGTAGATTTCACCTGTGGACAGAGAAGGTTTAAGAATTAAAAGTTATACAGTTTCTAAAGTTCAATGTGTGTGCATTTAATCATACTGTTGTTTGGATGGAAACAGATTTATTTTGGTAACCGTAATGATTAGGTTTCCATCACAGTGCACAGGGAATTACTGTCATCTCTGTTTACGTTGATCAGAATTTCACAGACGTTCTGAATATAACCCTGATTCATAGTCTGCACCATCCTTTTGGAAGTGCTCTCTAAAATTTAAATCATCTAGTCTTTATTCTTTTCCCTTTTTTTTTCTCTTCTAAAAATGAATGACTGTTTACATACAGAGGTGTCTCTTCTTTCTATGTGTGCACATAACTCCCACTGACACTAAGACAAGTTAAGCATAAATGTTGAAAAAATAATATCTCTCAGGATTTTTAAGATATGCATTGCTGCCTCCAAGTCTTTTTTTCTCTTCAGTTTCCTTTGATAACTCCCTATCAATTGCACTACCAATGAAGTCAAATCCTTATAAATCTTGTACTTCCAGTAGATATTCCTCACAGCATAACAATTCTTGGTGTATAATAAGCCAGAAATGTTCTCATTTTCTTTTTTATAAAAGGTTTCTGTGTTTTCTACAACAGAACACACACCAATTTTATTTGACATAATACACTAATTGTCCCTGCAATCTGAGGAAACCTAGTCCTCTTTTTATATACTTCATGGAAGTTTGATGGGAGGTCTGCACATTTTATTTTCTCAGTAAGCCTTTTTACTAGTGGTAATTGCCCTGAATGGCTGTACATAGCCTTAGCCCTTCTTTATTTATATTGCAGTACCCAAAAGAAAGCTGATGGTACACTAATTAAGACGTGTTCTCAAAGTATAAATTTAAGCATCACTCTTTGTTCTTGCATGAAAGAAGGCCTTTATTGATCAACTTATAAATTTAATGTGTTGTTCATTTGATGGAGGGACAATAAGACAAAAATAGTTATATTAGTCTCATCACTCTTTTTAATGCCAAGAGAAGTTGCTATGTCTTCTCTATGCTATCATCCCTATGCTATCCATAAATGTCAGAAAATTTAAGGTGGATCTGCTTTTTCAAGCCCACACATATGAAGACATTTCTTTTCCAGAAGAGCACACAATCAATAAATGCAAGGAAAAAGCTGGGAGATAGAAAGAGTTACAGCATCCAAGAATATCACTCGCTAATGAGCTCATATATGTGCTCATTTAGAAAACTGAACTCCTTTATTTCTGTCATGTGAGCTATTTCCCTCTGTGCTTCTCTGTGTGAGTAAAGAGCAGCTGCTGCTGGTCTACTGGTCTACTGCATATGCAGATAAACAGAAAATGGCAGGCAGATGAAGGGTTCTGGTTTTTTGTTTTTTTTTTAATTTTCCCAATGTACTAGAATGAATTGATGTAGAATTCACCGTGAACAGTGTTAATTGAAAATAAAAATAATTTCTTTCCTAGGTTGACAAGGAACTGAGAGTGGAATTCCACTGTAAGCAACATACTGCCTCATAGATCAATTTCGTTTTTGTTCTCAGAATAATCCAGTCCATGTAATTTAAACCTTTGATTGCTTTTGTGGTTTATCCAAAAATAGCTGAGGGTGAAATGCAGCAATTTTTCAGGAGGCTGACTAAGGCATTCCATTTCTGTTTCCTTTCATCTGCACGAGAGATCACTGAGACAGAAATGTCTGATATTTAATTCTTACTTCATTTTCCTATGGCTCTAAGATCATACACAGATTCATGATGTTGTTGAAAAGCAAAGTCTCTCTGGGTATTCAACAGCTTGGTCTTGGAAGGTGAAGGTTAGAGGCTCAGTCTCTTTGAAGCCAAATAGTTTTTATAGCATATAGTTAGACTGCTACAAGAAGTTTCAGTTCTGTGGTCTTGTGGTCATTTTCATGCACACAGCACATTTGTTGAGTTTCCTTAGAGGACTTAAATGGAGTTCAAATGCCTGTCTACTTGTTCCATGCTTATAGATTACTTGGCAGGAAAGAGGCACTCTTTCCCTTGAGCAGATGTTTTTGAGAATACATAGGTAGCTAACGTTAAAAGCCACAAAACTTTTAGAATAAACATGGCCATAAATGAGTTTAAACACTTCTGGAGAGATAGGTTAGATCTATTCCCTCACAGTACACAGAGAGAAAAGTGGTATTTTATGTGCTTGGAACTGTTGAAAGAGATAAAGACCATCTAGTCAAAGAACAGGTGATATCCATTACTTATTACAAGAATTTTTTCCTTTTCTACATTTGGATCCTAATGAGAATCACAAATATCTCAACCATCTCAGGATGCACACTGTTGTATACCTGTATCTGGAAAAAGCAGAAACAATGTCAACAAATCTTTGAAATAAGATAAAAGATATTTTCTTACTTTGACTTTATATGGATACTGTCTATTTTAGTGGTGGTAGATCCTGTATGACTTAGCTGTAAATACAGATTACATTTTCTGCTTTCAGTTTTTCCCAAAATAAGGTGAAAGGCAAGGTTGGAGAAATAGACAATATGTTGACTATTTGTTAGATGTTTAGAAAATTGCCTTCCCACTCTAGTTACTCCATAGTGACATGGCAGAAGTATTTTCATTATAGTCCTGGTGTTCTAGATAGCTAAAGGGGCGATGCTGGGTACTATGGGTTTATCTCTGTCAATGAATATAGCTATGGGATGAAAAATACAAATGAGAAGCTCTGAAATGTATACAAAAATTGTAGCAAAAGTTTACCCTGAGTTTCTTCCAGTGTGACAAATAAGTCAATATGATGAAAGGTATCACTGATATACTTTACTTTTCTTTCATATATCCCATAAGAAGCAAAACCAGGAAAAAAAACCACAAACCTTTCAAGTATTTCTATTTCTTCATCTCACTGAACCAAATAAGGCTGTTCCCATTTGTTTCCATGATTAATGAAGTAAGCAGAAAATCCTTCTGATGAGAGTATATGATAATGAAGTATAATCCCAGTATATACATAATCTCTGCTACAGCTCACACAAAAGAAATTGGACAACTTATGCAGTTCATGATACAATGCAAGGTTTTCTCGAAATTGTGTAGGCTACATTTTTTCTACAATTACAATCACAATTGTCTTTTATGTGTCTCTTTGTCTGCTTTGTTGATGGTAGTAGCTCATGAAAAATTCAACTAGAAACCAAAATAGATAATAAAAAAATAAAAATTGAATGGCATCAGTAAGAAGTTAGAATTTCACTAAAATATTTATATTGCGAGGTGACTCACATTGCTTTGAAAGGTATGAAGAACCAAGGTTATTTATGCTGTGATACAGTAGAGGAGATAATAATCCTCTTTTAAAGTGGGAGATCCAAATCATCCAAAAAGTGATTATCTCTTCCTTTTTTTCTCTCAGTTCTGATTGTGAATGAAAAATCTGTGCAAGATTCAGTGTGTACTAGGCCTTGCTGAAGGCCAGCTCCTAAGCAGGACTCTGTTGGCCTGTAATCCTTTGAAGACAAGAAAAGGGAGAATTTTTGTCTCATTGTGAATTAGTGACAGAACTCATCTCCAGTCTGTACACACTTTAGTTTAGTGTAGATATCCATATGTGAGCTGTATTGACTAGATCTCCACTGTCTAAAGTGGGAGCTAATCATATCATATGTAGACACTGCTGAGTAGATAACTAAATTTAAACATCTACAATATGGAGCTGCACACTAACCCTGGCATCTAAAGTGCATGAGATAAAAAGCCAAGAAAAGTGTTCAACATCATTTGAGATACTGTAGGGCACTTGAGACATCAACATGGCTGTAGCAGATACAGTGCAAGGCCTGTGAGAAAATACAGCCTTCTGAGCCAGAAATCTGGAGGGATACACTAAAGAATTTGTAACTGCTCTAGGTATCTGTTTTCAGGTAGTTGAATTCCTCACAAATTGTCCTCTGGACATGTATGTCTCTCCCACTGCAATCGAGAAAGACTAGACTGAATGCCTAGTAAAATGACAGAATTTGAATAGAAACCTTATTCTTTTTTCACAGTTGCGTCATGTTAAGGAGTGAAAGAAACATTTCACAAACAGGACATAGATATTCACAACAAGGTAGAGATCACAGGCTTTCACAATTTTGTATGCTATGTTTCTTTTACTTTATCACTTGTATTGGCCAACACATTAAGGCTGATATGAAACAATAAATATGAATGACTAGATGTTTTCATCCCTTCAAAGCAAACAAACTCAAGATCGATGCATTGAACCAACTACAATTAACAGTACCTTGATGTCCCAACAGACAGAAAGATGCCAAAATCCTCAAATATTACAGTTTTCTTTCAGAGCTCTTGGAAGTGGATAATTGGAGGCTGAACTCAAAAAAAAAAAAAAAAAAAAAAGCACCCAAAACATTTGGAAAGGTATATAATAGCGACTTTTAAAGGAAGAAATATATTCTGAGGACTGGTGTGTCCCCATTCATTTATCTGCTTAATGAAGTAAACATGAAGTAAACAGCAAATAATGTTAGAGTATGACAGCATGAAAATTATATATGTTTTTAGCTAACTTGAGTATTGAAACAAAGGAGACTAAGTTGTTTACTTTAGTTACTTTACTTACTTAGTAAGATACAAAGCTTTGTTTCCTTGGGAAGTTAATTCTGAAAATAATGCATACATTTGTCTCTCATATTTTTGTTTACATTCAGTCCAGCTGAGTTTTATGGCATCATCTTTTGCTCAGCTTTTTGAATATCACAAGTTATAAGTGCCAGTGAAAAACAAAATCTTAGCGGAATTTCCATTCTAGATGGTATTGTATTTTAATCTAAAATTATTTTTAGCAAAAAAAGTGTCTGACTACATACCAGTTTACTAAAAGTTTGACCTTAAATAGCAAAATATCATGTGACACTATTTTTTCAAGTTATTGTTTCTCTACTAATTTAAGCAGAAACAAAAAAATTGTTGTTTTGATCTGCTTTAGCATGCACACAACACCCAATAACAGCATAAATACTTTAAGCAGCTGTACATGGAGAAAATATATCAGCATGAAACTTCTTAGGCGTTTCACTTCTATACATACCTACATGCTGAGCATCAGTCTTTCTTGCTGAATTTTTCCTTTACTGTATCTTGCCAACATATGTGTATCTATTAGGTTAAGGTTGTTTTCAGACAAGTAGAAGGTGCAAAACATTCAAAGGATTCAAAATATTACTAGGCTAGGGAATTTTACTTAGGCCTTTCTCTGTGTGAAGAAAGTAGAAAATAAAATTGGATAGCTGCAGTAGTACTAGCAATTTATTACTAAGTATTCAAGTAGCTGTGTTTACATTACATACAAACAAGAGCCATACTCAAGAAAGAAGATTCAAAAGACTAATACATGTTTTCATCTGCTTGCAATAGTTTTTCCAAAAGATGACAAGACTGAAGGTAAAAGCCTGAACCATCAGCTCTTTTTTTAAATCACTGCATATTAAATACTACAACTCAAACTGGAAAATAACAAATGTTACACTATGTGTTATCTCAGAACAGTCCTTAATTAAAACTTTCTCTTAATTAAAGTAGCATCTCTAATAGTTTATGCTTCAGACTGCCTACATCTCTTCTGAGAGAATAATCAGGGTAGAGCTCACTGAAATGGTTTTTGTTGGTTGGTTGGTTGGTTGGTTGGTTGGTTTTATATATATATATATACACACACACACACATATATATACACGTGTAAATTTTCTGGGGAAAATGCAAGGATGGGGATCAGATATAACCAATAACAATAGTGGTGTCCCTGATACACAACTGTCCAAAGATTAAGCTTTTGCCAGAAGAAAACAGGAAATGTAGGTTTTAAGCCAGTTCCAGACTAAGATGTTTGAATCCATATTTTCCATGTGTCAGGACATCATTAGGGAGGAAAGAATGTAATACTCATAAAGGCAAAAGAACAAGTAAGAGGAAATGTGGCTTTTGTTTAGTAGTTGTGTCTGTCAGGTTCAGGAAAGTTTTTAAATTCTTGCAAAGAAACACACATTGCCACACAGTTTCTAGTGAAATGGAACTGGGCAGGGCCCAGGTGTATTTAGCTAGCTCTCCTTTAGGTTCCAAAATTAAATGTATCTCTCTGTGTGTGTGCATGTGTGTGTACATGCACATTTGTGATGATCATGTAAGTGTGTATTTAAAAATTAGAATCCAAAAAATTAATTGTGTCCTGGGATGCATTTATTGGCATGGCTCTACTTTTATTGTCAAGTAGTGGAAAACACAAAAGTTGGAAGGATTTTTTACTGCCATCTGTCCTTGACAACATTAACCCTGATGACTAAGAATCATTTTATCTCTAGCTCTTAAGAGATATTTACTGTTCTGCTCTTCCTGTAGTACTGCTGGATATCTTGGGTACGCTACTTTTTGCTTTCCTCTTGCTTGATCTGACAGATCCTGAATCATTAAACAGAGAGGGTGGGGGGAGGGGTGGGGAGAAAAAATGTTTTTCATAGGAACTCACATACACAGATGTAATTTATGAAGGTTTGGGGGTTTTTTGGTCAATTGCTTCTGTTTTTCTGTTAAGCAGCAAGTAACTGCCTTTCAACAGTATAAGTAACGTTGATTATGTTTGTAAGATGGTGTTCCAAACATGACAAGATGTATGTTATTTAAACTTTGATCACCAGTAATTTCTCCAAAGGGATACAAAAGGTACTTAAAAATATGAAGAGATTCTCTGCTTTTGCAGTCAGAAAAATGTTGATTCACACAGGACATTTACACACCTTCATTTGGTGAAGTGTTTATGACTTCTTGTTTTTTTGGGGTTTGGTTTTTTTTTTTAAATGAAATCTATTTTAGAAAATAGCACGAGACAGACCCATTCTCTGTTACACAGGGAATAATGATCACTGTCTATCCTTCCCATTGATAGGAAAACATTGGCATTTCTGGATTAAACAGACATGCCTCTTGCTCACTGACTGATTTCATAAATCTATATACTATTCCTTTGCAGTAGCCTAGATTTCTCAAAAGGGTTGGAAAAGAACCTCATTTAAGCCTAATTTAGAAGGTGTGCATTAGAGCATTCTCCTCATAAGTAAGATTTGTAGTTTGTCAAACTGAAGAATTGCTTATATATGTGCATTTGCTTCTTAAGGAAGTGTTCCATCTACTAAAGCATTACGTAAATTCAGGAATAATTTCCTACTCCATTAGTATGATCTGAGCAGATCTACCATGTAAATTTATTCAGGGGAGAGCTTATTGTGAGAATCGTAAAATCTTGAGAGGGAAAAACTTCTGTGCCAGAGTGTTTGCAGAGAAATGGAACAAGATGTGCCCAGAAAATGTTTTCTCCTGAAAGCTGAAATACCTGCGTTGACTGAGATGACTAAGGAGATTCCCATTTCAATTGCTTTGATAAAGTTAAGCATCAAGGAGTAACTTAGACACCTTTTTGACATCTTGTGAATGAGTTAAGTGATGTTAGGAGCGTGGCTGCCTCCTCCAGCCTCCCTGGCCCAGGACCCTCCTGCCCAGCCACTGGAGCCCATCCCGGTGCCCATGATCCCAGGGATCTGCCCAGGTTGAGGGATGCAGCTTCCTGTTTGCAGGTTCAACCAGTAGCAAAGCTGAGCATGTATCCCAGAGACACACAGACACAACCAGAGGACACTGACACAGCCACAGCCATGGCTACACAGATGGCCACAGACAAAGCACTGTCTTCAACAGCACCCACATACAGGACTCAGATTTAACAAGAATTAATAAGAATTAATAAGAAGATAGGACTGACTGCAGTGATCAAGCACAGGCCTCAGCCAGACAAGTGTACTGACTGGCCCCATTTTACATGTGACTAGCCCCTTTTATACCACTTTCTGTCTACCCCCACCCTTTTTTCCTTCCTGCTCCCCCTTCCCCTGCATGTCCCCCAACAGGTCTGTACAGGTCTATCAATTCCTTCACCTCTCCTAGGCTGGGGTCCCCCTGGTTTACAGCCTTATCAGTTGCAAAGTCCAGGTTGATCTTCCTGGAAGTGGCGTTTGTAGTTTCTTGATAGCCCATCAATTAGTGTGAGAGGTGAGGTCTGTGTCTTGATATTGGCTCCATAAGCATTTTGTCAGATCTGTGCTTGGTATATTTTCTTTCTGCTTTCCCCCTTTTCCCTTGGTTTCCCAATTACAATATCCCTGATCAGATAACTTTGCTAGAATAAACCTTCTCACACTCCCACATGCCCTCATCAGTTACTGTGACTGACCAGGTTTGGTTCTCATCGCTGTCTCCCCTATCAATTGGCAGTCAGGTTTGTGTCCCTGTATGTTCTTCTTTGTGTATGGCTTCCTCCTTTTCTTATTATCCCTTGTTGCAGTGAAAAAGGTGCTTGACCAGATACCCTAAAAGGAGAAGACATTCTCCTTCCTCATACTATTACAGGTTCCATGAAATGTGAGAAGATAGGACCCAACTTGGATTTGAGAATTTTACTAGGTAACGTAAAGTTAGATACAAAACACTCAGCCAGATCCCACTTTGTGGTTATAGCTGGAATCTGGTTGTATTTCAGTGTTTTAGAACTGACATATATCTTTGTTCCTCTGAGACAATAATGCTTTGCATTTATAGATTGCCTTTCATCCAAAGATCTCAAAGGACTTTACTAGCAACAATAAAGCTTGAACTATTCAGTTACATCCTTTTTTTCATTTTGGATATTGTTTCCTCACTCCTCTATCTCACTCAGGCTATTAAATTTATGTACGTGATTTTATTTTCCCTTACAAATTGCATGGACCTTATCTACCTGACTTAGAGTTTATTTCTCTTTTCAGCATTACCTTTTCAGTATTAACTTTAACTACATGCACACAAATGCACGCTTATAATCTAAAATACTATCTCACCCTATTGGACTCTTTCCATCTTAAATCAATAATCTTGACTGCATAATAATAATAATAATAAAGAAATGCAAACCCAAAGAAATATTATAGCAAATATAAAAAGAGTAAAAAGAATGTCAGTGTGCTCATTCTGTTAAAACCAAGGAAAGGTAAAGGTAATCAGACTGCTGACTACAGTCTTGCCAGGGGTAATAATCCCCATTTCATCAAGTAAGTTTAAAAAAATGTGTTTCACATTCCTCTAAAGCAGCTTTGCACATGTCACAGCACAAATTAGTGAAGTTTAAATTTCAGCTCAAGGCTCCATGTGTCATTTAATAGCATACACTTGCTAACTGTAGCCAAAAAGTAGGCTTCCATCAGGGACCCTGAAACTCTTCATTTACATAAGAATGGGAAGTTAATTGTGCTACAGATATTCTGTCTTCCCCAAGGAATTCATTAAGCATGCTGAACTTGCTGAGAATATAGCTTAACTGTCATTTCTAGGAAATCAAGGAAACTCAACTTCAGAAACACCACCACCAAAAGCAAAAGAAATTATTTAATATTAATTTAATTCAAACCTTTCTGAACTGTGTCTGGAATACTTACTACACTCTCATTTCTGGAGTTATTTTCTGAATATAAGTAGTTACTTATAGTAACTATTTCTTCCCTTTTCAGTGCAGGATCCTGGACTGGTTTTGTAATTTGGCAAGAGGATTTCCACTTATGGTTACCCCGAGGGATTAAAAAGAAGAAAAGTAGGGTGACATTTTGCTCTCATATACACATCATTGTGAGTAAGCAAGTACTATGAGTATTTATATAAAAGTGCAAAACATTATTCAAGACATTTATTTTAGTCTTAAATAACTATATGACTAGGTAAAAATATAACACTAAAAATGCTCTTACAGATAACAGCCAAACTCCAACAATAGGTTGTAGCAGTTCTTATATTAAAAAAAAAAAAAAAGAAGAGTCTAATTGTGAAGACACTGCTCTCATGAACCACCCTACAAGGGCTGTGGTCAATTGAAAGAGCGAGAAGAGATTCCAGTGTAACAACTTCTTTTTCTCACAAAGAACTACTTTTTTTTTCCTCACAAACCCTACTTTTTTTCTTTGTTAATTTGTATTAGACAGAAACAAAGTATTTATTTATTTGGGGGAAGAGTCTGCTTATAAGTTGCAGGCATTTTAGTTAATTCAAGAAACATTACATTTTCAGAGTTTTTAAGGTTTTTATTTTTTTCTGGAAAATGGAGAAACCTTGAAAGCATGTTATTAATGACCTATTCTGAGAGACAAATGAAGGAGAGAGTTGCTAACTCATCACATCATGTGAATTGTGGGATTGCAAGGATGGAAGTCAAACCATTTCATGTTGTGTTCATTTGCCAGTGTACAGATAACGAGCTATTCAGTTAGCTCAGTGTTAGCACGTTCAAAAAGAGCATATTGGAGAAACTTGACCTCTAGTTCTAGATTTTATTACATTTAAGCTGGGGATGTCATAGGGAGTTATTAAGTTCTATACTTTTTATTAAGAAAAAAACCCAAACTACGAAAAAACAGGTTATCTAAAAAATAAGAATATTAAAAACTCCTGAAAACTTATACTATAATTTGCATCATGTTTCCAAATAAGCTTTAAACAAACTTATAATAAAACTGACACAAGCTTTGCTCTAAATTTTGAATATATAAATACTATTTGTTTAAGCCAATTGACTTAAATACATCCATGGATCCTTCAACATAGATGACATTATATAAATTGTAAATCAAATGCTAACTAAATGGCAGTAGCACTTTAGGAAGGCTGTTTCATGTTCCTTTGTAAAAACAGTTAATGTTTATATCTAACCTCAGAAATGTATATTATGTAATAGACTGAAGTATTTGCTATGCTTGTTTAGTTTAGGGTTTGGCAGTACAAGTCAGACACCAGTGGATCTATGTTAGCAACATGTGTGTCCAGTCAACTATAATTCAATTCAAGTCCTGTCTCCCCTCAGAAAAAACAATATATTCTTAGCAAATAAATGCCAGGATGATATGCCATGAATGCATTGTGCATTATTTCCTACCTCAATTCAAAGTAAAATTGCTTTGCAATGTAATGTTTATCACATCCTAGACCAGTTCATTAACGGTTAATGTATTATTCTCTCATTGTGCTTATTTACATATACACTATATCAAAAACATTTATACTTATGTACATCAGAGTCTTTACTTATCATCATTTAGCTTTATTTTATGTATGCACATTCACTAATGAAAGTTCCTAATCAACTAAAGTTTTTCCTATGCAATACGATGAAGACAATAGTAGCAATTTGTTACTGTTATTCTGTGCAATAAGATTTGACTTGTTTTAACAACAGATGAGACATCAGCTTATTCATTTATTGCCTAAAGTTTCTGACTGTATTGTAAACAGATATGTCTTATAACCCACTGCAGTTTCACACCACAGTATGCAAACAGTTCAATATAACAATAATATTTATTGTAATATTACATTTCTGAACTAGAGCTTTTTGTGAAAAATCCTGATAGTGATAAATCAAGTGTACCATATAGATTTTATTATTTCAAATACATTCACATGTCTATAAACCTAAATAGGGGCAGCCTGCAGTAGAAAAATAGTAATAACCTTAATTTAGGGAGCAAGGGATATGGATTGAAGGATAGTAAAAGGACAATATTCAATACAATTCTGAAAAGGTCAGGAGGGAAATAAGCAGCACAACAGCAATAAATAACACAGGCAAAATTAGACTGCCTGCAATGCCAGTTGACTAGCATGAACAATATTAAATGGCAGAACAGAGGGAAGTCTTAAGAGTCCTCTTCACAAAAGTTTAAAGCCTAAAAAATAAAATGGGTAACCACAGTGTTTGGCTTCAGTAAACAACTCTGAGAAAACGGGTATCTCATAAAACTGCTAGAAGGAAGATAATCAATGGATTACAGTATTGCCAGGCTGTTAACTTTATAGGAGTGATATAATAGGGATGACAGGTTGGGGATTGGCACTATATGTGAAGGATTATGTAAAGTGGAACAGCACAAAAATAGTACAGGAAAAGAGAAGCTCTTTGGAATCTTTGTGGGTGGCATTCATAAATAAAGTGGAGTATTAGGACTGGGCTATCAACACCCTAAGCAGGGTGATGATTATGCTCAGGAAATGTTAAATGAAACTATAGAAGCTGCAAAATTAGGATGGGCAGAAGCAGTAGGAATTCTATCTAGCCACTCATAGGCTGGATTAATGTCTTGCCATCATGAGACACAGAGATAAAAGGTTTGGAGGAAACAAATGGCTGCTTTCTAGAACTAGCCTTAGAACCAACAAGTAAAGATGCCATTCTGATCTGGTCTTGGGTTATAACATCCAAGATTCGGTCCAAAACATATTAGTGGAATACTAATATAACAGCAAGCACAACAAAATTAACCTTAAAATTGTAGCAGGAGAAAGTAGGCAAAATAAATTGAGAAAGTTTATACTTAATTTTGAGAAAGGGAACTACATGAATATTAGGAAGGAAAAAAAGAAAAAAGCACAAGTGTCCTGGTTTCGGCTGGGATAGAGTTAATTTTCTTCCTAGCAGCAGGCATAGGGCTATGGTTTGGATTTAGTAGGAGAAGAATGTTGATAACACGCTGATGTTTTAGTTGTTGCTAAGTACTGCTTATGCTAGTCAAGGACTTTTCAGCTTCCCATGCTCTGCCAGGTGCACAAGAAACTGGGAGGGGGCACAGCCAGAAGAGTTGATCCAAACTGACCAAAGGGCTATTCCATACCATATGACGTCATGCTCAGTATAGAAACTGGGGGGAGCTGGCCAGGGGGCAGCGATTGCTGCTCGGGAGCTGTCTGGGTATCAGTTGACGGGTGGTGAGCAATTGCATTGTGCATCACTTGCTTTGTATAGTGTTATTATTATCATTACTATTTTACTTTATTTCAATTATTAAACTGTTCTTATGTCACCCCAGGAGTGTTTCTCACTCTTACTCCTCCGATTCTCTCCTCCATCCCACCGGGGTAGGGGGAGTGAGCGAGCGGCTGCGTGGTGCTTAGTTGCTGGCTGGGGCTAAACCACGACAACCAGGAGCTCAAAGAGCAGTCTAAATAGCAAGTGGTCTGCAAGAAGCTAGCAAGATATTTTATAGAACCAGGTGAAAGTATGTACCACAACTCAAGAAAGTGGAATCTCCCACTCTCCCCCTCTGCAAAGCAACATCCTATCACCCCCCAAAAAAACCCTCACAGTGTCAGAAGAAGGCCTGCCCTAGCCCATTCCTACACAGTGCATATCCTGGCACTGTAGAGAAGTATCTGTGGGGAGATGTGGATGGATGTGAAAGGTGTGAAACTGGTGGTAGATGAAGAGCTTTATCCCCCTTCCACCTGCTGGTAACTCAGGAATCACATAGATTCCCAGTGTAGCTGTAAACAGAAAAACTCCAGGATTTTCTTCTGTAGGTAACCAGGCCTTTCAGGTGTCCAAAGGTTGTCAGGCTTTTTGAGGAGTGGGTAAAGGCTGCTGAAATAGCATCAACAAATAGGCAAGTCTAGTCAGTGGGTAATGATGTGCAGAGTGCCGTTATCAATTGGCAGTGGGACATGAATGCCTCAGTCCACAAACCATGACTGTATCAAGGAGTCATCATTAGTTAGGTTATTAATTTCCAGCTTTCCCCTCTATCTCCCATTTTCACCTGTATCTTGGGGTTGCTACCACAACCATCCCTCCACTCTTTCCAATGCCTGTACAAAAGTCTTGGAAAGGTGAGGTGGCAACCAAAAAGCAAAATATGCCATGACACCTGGATCAGAGGAAAAACAAGGAAAACTGCGGGTGGAGGGGACAACACTGGGATGACCCTGCTGGTTGAGATTGCAGTTGTCCTGGTGCACATGTTGAGGACTCTGCTCTTAGAACAAAAGGGAAGAAAAGCTTTTGTCTGGGGCCTGGGGCTGATGGCCAAGGCTTTGATCTGTTTTTTCAGGATGGCTTCTGCTCCTGGGCCTTCTTCCAGGTGAGGAATTGGTCGTGAGTCACCAGGTCATGGCAGTGGAGTCTTCTCTTGTACTGTTTACAGTGGGAAATAGACTAACAGAGGCACAGGGGTCAAATACTCAAATACTTTCTTCTTTTAGATTCCTTCCCACTTCTACATGTGTAAGATTGTAATAGAAGGTTTCTAAAAGCAGAGGACTTTTTTTTTTTTCTTTTCCTTTTTTTTTTTTTTTTTTCATCATAATGCTGCAGATTCTGGGAATGGAACAATTCATTGAGGGAGAAGCTCATTAGGAACAAGGTGGGAGGGAGAGCATTCCTGTGGTCTGACCCAGTAGACTAGTGCTTGTGTTCTTAAGTGATACTTGAGGGAAAAGAGAGATGAAAAGAGCTGGCATTGAAAAAACAAACAGAAGGACTTGGGGTGCTGATTGAGAATGAATTTATTGAAAACAAAACCAAATAGAAAACAGTTGGGAGATTTTTTTTTAACTCAGAACTATGAGCCTTAATTGAAGTGAGATGATATATATAGTGTAAAATACTGTTAGTATTGATTCATATAGAAGAAGGAATTAATGGAAAAATCTTGATATTTGAAAAAAAATCAGTAAGGTTTTTGTTCTTTTGGACTGAACTAAGACAGAAAATATAATATGAGAACAAGAAGAATTCAAAATAAGGGACAGTCCATCTATTCCTTAAAGCAGATGTGAAAGTTATTGAAGACTTCCTAAACTTCTCTTTAAGAAAGTGTGGAGAGTCACAACACTGTCTATTCCATTCTTCTTTCTACTTATATTTACTATATCTATATTTAGATATAGACATAGTTGATCCTTCCTTAGGTAGAAGAAGGGAGTCACTTTGCTGTCTTCCAACATCTTCAGACAGTTACACAGCAAAATCTAACCCCTAGACACTAATCTAGACCCTTTAAAATAGAAGCTGTAAAATATTGAAGCATTTTTCCATATCGTGACATAAAATTATGATATATTTCTGTGAATGTGAAATTATAAGGTTTAATTAGTTTTATGTTTTATGCATTATGTACTTATTTATGAAAACTATGCAAAAGGAAGTAATCAGCATTTCTTATAAATTAAGCAAAAAATAACTGTGTAGTTCATATTAAAGTGCTTAAAAAAAGTCTCTTTTTTAAAAAAAGCCTTTCAATAAAATTTGAAAAAGCATGATTGACAGCTCCCAAAACTGAACTTTTCTTTAGTCATACAATGGCAGGGCAAATTATCATTGTTATTCTACAAGTAGACATACTGTTTTGATCACAGATGACTCATATTTAACTTGAAAAAATAGTTCTAAGCTATTTTTAAAGACCCTATACTTATGTTTTTATTTGCTTCATGAAATAGTTCTTTCTGTAAAAACATTGTTATACACCTGTGAAAATTCTATATATAGAATTCTCAACAGCATTACTTCATAACTATTTATTTGCCTTTGTAATGATGTTGCATTGGAAATCCCACATGTGTGTACACAACTACATAATTACACAGCTTTATCTGAAAAGTAACAATAAAATTATATGCACAAGGTATTACTTCTGTGCACATAGGGTGATTTCCACTGAGCTACTGCTGAAATGGATAAAAATAAATCACTAATTTATACTCTAAATCATCCCTCTGGTACTACCTTTACCAGGAGTATTGATGAAAAATGGTGAAGAAGATAAAGAATTCTTAAACAGTAGTCACTGTAAGTGAATTTTTTATTTCTCTTTATTTCTTGGATTCATGTATTTTATTATATCATACATCTTGTTATTCTTGTGGTTAGATTCTTTCATTGATTTTTTTGCATTAATTTTTGCATGTTGTGCAACAGTTTGATCTCTTAAGAGCTCTATTTTTTCGATTGTATTCCTGTTGTTTCTAATGCTAAACTCATTTCACCTCTATACCAGTACCTTGAAGGAGCGATCATGCTCCTGTAATCCCTCCTGCTTTACATCAGTCAGCATAAGTAGGTTGTGACAGATAGTGTTTGGATTAAGCACTAAAATCTGAAATAAAATATACTTCTTATTTTGTATTTGTATATTTTGGCCAGTGAAGTTTCTAATATTTATTAGAAACATTAAACTAATTCTCATTATACAAATAATTAAGCATAAATATATGAAAAGACTCCCAATTTAGGTATACCTTAAAATAGAGCTGTTGTAAATCTGTCCCACAAATTTATTTTCCTGTGTTTATTTTACACCAAAAAAGACATCAGTAACTCTTAATCCCTAAAGCTATGTTTGATTTGTGCACAAAAATAATAAGCTAGGATAGGATAATTCTGTAAATAAAGAGAGCTCAAATCTTCTGGCTAAGAAATATTAAATAAATGGCCTAAACATAAATCTCCTCCTTGTTTAATGTCTTTGAAAATTAGATCTTCTACTTTCCTGACCAGAAGCTTTCCTATTTTGAAACTTTCCTATTTTGAACAAAACCTCCAAAATCCTGGGTGTATCTGTACAGATAAACAGAAGAAAATCAGGGAGCAAGTTCAAGCACTGGACTACTTACTTTCCATGCTACTTAATTGTTAACTCGTCCTAGTTCTAGTTTGGACTGCTACAACTATCTTTTTGCCCAAAAATTCTTTTGTAAACACAGTCTTTAAGGTTAATGGATGTAAGAAGATTTGTACCATCAGCTTTGGACTACCTTTCCATCTTTGTCCCAACTTTTATTTAATAGCAGCAAAAGGCCAAATGAGAAAGTTATTGGAAAAAACCCCTGATATTCAGTGATTGAGTATGAATGAAATATGATCTTTTCAAACTATGCTATCCTTAATTAAAAATCAAAATGAATGTATTAGAAATGTGTACAAGAAACACTGGAGAGAAAATGAAGTCAATTGACAAATAGAAGAGAAATATGATCTTCCAATCAACACTAATTTATAATTGAAAAGTTGTTAATATATAGTACTGTGAGCATTTGTGTAAACAATACTGATTACTCATTCAGATAAAATGAATACAAATTTGTTTTACAAAACTATGTAAATCTTCAGACTGCATGCTTGTACTGGAAGAGACTGAAGAAAGAGCCCAAATAGATTTAATCAGAAAATTCAATCTTTCTTCAATGAAGAATCATTTAATAAGATGCCAAATGTGCAGGAAATCAGGTAACAGAAAAATTAAATGCCAGTTAAAGTTTGAGATACTCTTTTAACTAAATGACCAAGTAATGATGATGCATCTATAGAAATGCTATGTTGAAATAGAGACCTTAATGTGTAAATTACAGAACTATTTTATTATAATGATTTTTTTTCAAGGAATTAAGGGAGGGAGGGAAGAATTAGAATGATTACTCCAGAGATTAAATTTGGTCCCATTTCGGAATAAAAACATTCATGTTAGTGATAACACAACCATGAATGCTATAGAAAAAGCTGACATATTAAAGAATATTTCTTTTTTTTTTTAATTGGATTTTAAATTGCACTTTGTTACATAAGAGTTTTTAACAAATTTGAAATGCCAAACTACATAGATGAGGCAAAAAAGTGTGACAAAGCACACTCTCTTGTTTCATTCCCTTAGCTGTTTATTGGTTCTATTTTTGTCACAAAATAACTGCAGTATTTGTTTTACCTATATTGAAGAGAAAATAAATTACTGTCTTCTATTTTGAATTCAGCCAGAATAAGCATATTGTGCATGTTATTGGCTGCTTACGAAAGAGTGCTATTTTGAATTCTGACGTAAGTATATTAGTCTTTTAAGTTCATTGTTATTATTTGATAGAAAGTGAGTGTATATGTTTGCATGTATTTCTGTAATACATTCCTCTTTTCAGTTGTTTCTGCTCCCCAAAACTTATCCAACTCAGTACCCACAGTACGGTAGCTGTAAATATATGTGTCAGGACATGGTTCAGATTTCTGAGACCTTACTCCCTTTTTGCTAATTAAAAGACCCCGATGAAGTCAATTAATAAGATTAATCAGTCAGGCTGAGTGGATTTACCACAGAAAATTTGGCTCTAAACTTCATAGAACATAAAATATGCTTATATACTTATCAGATGAAATTCATATGGAAATTATCAGAAATAGTTGTGTTTATAGAAATTTGAAAGGATCTTTCATCTTTTATCTTTATCATCTTTTAGTGATGAACTTGAATTTCAGAAAAAATATGTATTGTAAAAAATTTGTCATAAAATCAGTGCTGAATCAAAATGATTCAACACTGAACAGTAAGACCCAGTAGAATATTTTAAATTAAGGTTATTATTTTTTTTCTACCAAGTAACTGAAGAAATTTGCAGAGCCTTCAAATATTGGGTTTGAAAAATTAGAATGACCTGATGCCACTATTACTTCAGCAAATTTAATTGAAGATATTTTAAATGTGATTATTAAATCTTGTTTAAAAAAACCCACAAACAAGCAAACACCAGCACCACCCCCGCCCCCCTCAAAGAACAGTCTCTCCCTTACTTCACATATGATATTAAAATTAAAGGCACCAATAGAGAAAGTATGTCAAATTCTTTCAGTTGTTTGGGGTTTTATATTATTGTCTAAGATAGTATACTATGAGTGAGGTGACTAACCTATGAAAACTGTATTTCAGATTTTATTTGTACTAATGTTTCCTGACTCAGTATATAGAATTTAGATCAGGGAAATTCAAGTTCAATGGTCCCTCTTTTGGTTATTAATAGTCTATAATTCTAAAATCTGAGCCATTATGGATTTTTTTTCTTCCAGTAAAGTTCTGTTCAAAGGTAGATGAAAAAATAAATAGTTTTTGAGCCAAAAAAAAGAAAAAAATATTCCCTAATAAAAATGCTTTATCTGTGCTCTGCACTTACACAGTAAAAGTTTTTGCTTTTGAGAAAATAAAATCCAATATCTCTGATGAAGAGTAAAAGGGATTTTTTCTAGATTTTTTCCTAGATTCTAATCTTATCTGCTTCAACCAGAATCTTTGATGGAGTTATATATTTTTTGTTGTTGTTCTTTAAAGTGATGGTAACACAAATTCAGATCTGGAAAATGATCTGAGATTAATGAATACCCATGTTGTTATGTCCAGCTTGTAGGTTTCCAAATCTGGGAAGAAAATTCATAAGCCCAAGGCAGAACAATGAAACTTTCTGAATATTAGGTAGGGACAGGTTAGACAGCTGATACTAGAATAGGCAGAATTCTAAACTTTTTAGAACTAGATCACAAGATGTCTGGGAAGAAGAATAAGACTTAAACTCTGCCTCTTTTCTTAATTTATATGGCTACCCGCATGTGCTGGTTTTGGCTGGGATAGAGTTAATTTTCTTCATAGTAGCTAGTATGGGGCTATGTTTTGGATTTGTGCTGAAAACAGCCTTGATAATAGAGGGATGTTTCTGTTATTGCTGAGCAGTGCTTACACAGAGTCAAGGCCTTTTCTGCTTCTCACCCCACCCCAGCAGTGAGTAAGTTGAGGGTGCACAAGAAGTTGGGAGGGGACACAGCTGGGACAGCTGACCCCAAATGCTCAGCATATAAATCTGGGGGAAGAAGAAAGTAAGGGGGGACATTCAGAGTTATGGCATTTTGTCTTCATAAGTAACTGTTGTGCATGATGGAGGCCTGCTTTCCTGGAGATGTCTAAACACCTGCCTGCCGATGGGAAGTAGTGAATGAATTTCTTGGTTTGCTTTGGTTGCATGTGTGGCTTTTGCTTTACTTATTAAATGGTCTTTATCTCAAGTGACGAGCTTTCTCACTTTTACTCATCTGATTCTCTCCCCCATCCCATTGTGGGGGGAGTGAGCAAGCAGCTGTGTGGTGCTTAGTTGCCAGCTGGGTTTAAAACACGACACCACGCTCCTGAGTTTGTGTGAAGCTGAAGTTCACAGCACAAAATCTCTTTTTAAACTTAGAAGCTTACATCATCTCTTTGGAAATGAAGTACTGGTTGATGTATTCTTTGAAAATACAATTGGTGGGAGAGGCAGTCACAAACATAGCCTTTCTTATAATGGTCTAAAACAAAAAGATCTCTGCAAATATTCAGATCATGTCAAAGGGGTCAAAATTAGCAGGCACACGAACATGGCTGTCCTGATTTTGTCTGGGATAGAGTTACTTTTCTTCCTAGTAGCTGGCATAGTGCTGTCTGTTGGATGTAGTATGAGAATAATGCTGATAACACACTGATGGTTTAGTTGTTGCTAAGTACTGCTTATGCTAGTCAAGGACTTTTCAGCTTCCCATGCTCTGCCAGGTGCACAAGAAACTGGGAGGGGGCACAGCCAGAAGAGTTGATCCAAACTGACCAAAGGGCTATTCCATACCATATGACATCATGCTGTAGTGGTGCATCCCTTCCCCCCCTCCCCTTTTTCTCTCTTCAACTTTTTTATGACCTCAGGGATTCCTGCCAGACCGTGACCTTGTGCAGTGAGTTGGTCAGTTAGGTGCCCCTTAATTGTACCAGAAACTCCTACATGGTTGAAGTGGAGAGTGGCACTGTCCTTATCAGAAACTCCTATATTGCTGAGGTGGGGAGCAAGGGCAATCAGTTAGACCCTGACCACTTTGGAACAGAGCAGTAATTACCGACCCAGATTGTGGCTTGGATGGAGATTTACAATGACTAAAGCCAATCGTCTCACAATCCTATAAACCAGCAGTCTTAAGAAAGGCCCTTTGAGCTCTCCTGGACTGCAGTGGGCTGCACCAGAACCTCCCTCTGAGTGGGATGCCTCTCAGAGCTAGCAAACTCTTAAAGTTTACAGAAGTCGCAGGTCCATTGCTGAAGACTGACAGTGGAGCCTTGGCTGAAACACTTCAGTCCTTGAGGGTCAACCCTCACCCATTGACAACTGCCAAGACATTTGACATGAATATTTCATTGAACTCAAGGGGAATTTTTAACAGGTATACCACTTTTATACATATATATATATATATTCATATTTGTGTGTATGCATTTGTGAATCAGTTTAAGTAGTCTGTAGATGTACGATTTAATTTCAGTTTTATACTGCTGCATTATCCTTATTCCTGTAAAGTGTTGACCAAGTCTGTGACTAAGATTGGACCCAGCCGCACCTGGACTCCTCTCTGAAAAGGAGCTTAGAAAGCAAGGGGGTCTATTCTGAACCTCATGACTCAACAGGAGGGTCCTCCTTATCCCCTGCACACACGATCTCTCTGTGAATCATTCCAGCTCAGTGTAATTTAATTTTCCTTTTTGCACTTCCATGTAGTAATAGAGTGAACCTTGCCATCTTTGAACCTGTGACTAAGTCACTCTTTTGATCAATTTTGTCTAATTACTTTGTTAATCACTGATGATTACTATTAAAATATCACAATCAAATCCTGTGATTTGCCCCAAGTAAATTCTAAACTGTTACTAGATCGAACTGTGTAAAGTCACACATTCATGGTAAACTGACATAATCAGCAGGATTCACAAATCTGCATTTGTCAAATATGCTCAGTTTATAAACTGGGGGGAGTTGGCCAGGGAGCAGTGATCACTGCTCAGGGACTGGCTGGGTGGTGAGTAGTTGCATCACTTGTTTGTTTTTTTTTTTCCCCTGGGTTTTGTTTCCCTGGGTTTTGTTTCTGTCTCTCGTTGTTCTCCTTTCCATTATAATTTCTATTACTATTAATATTATGTCGTGATTTAACCCCAGCCAGCAACTAAGCACCATGAAGCCGCTCACTCACTCCCCCTGCCCCGATGGGATGGGGGAGAGAATCAGAGAAGTAAGAGTGAGAAACACTCCTGGGTTGAGATAAGAACAGTTTAATAATTGAAATAAGGTAAATAATAATAATAATAATAACAACAACAACAACAACAACAACAACAACAACAATATAATACTGATAATAATAATAACAGTATACAAAGCAAGTGATGCGCAATGCAATGCTCACCACCCACTGACCAATACCCAGACAGTTCCCGAGCAGCGGTCGCTGCTCCCCGGCCAACCCCCCCCAGTTTATATACTGAGCATGACATCATATGGTATGGAATAGCCCTTTGGTCAGTTTGCATCAACTCTTCTGGCTGTGTCCCCTCCCAGTTTCTTGTGCACTTGGCAGAGCATGGGAAGCTGCAAAGTCCTTGACTAGCATAAGCAGTACTTAGCAACAACTAAACCATCAGTGTGTTATCAACATTTTTCTCATCCTAAATCCAAAACACAGCGCTATGCCAGCTACTAGGAAGAAAACTAACCCTATCCCAGCCAAAACCAGGAATTATTATTATCATTATTATTATTAATTTATTTCAGTTATTAAACTGTTCTTAACCCATGAATTTTCTTACTTTTGCCCTTCTAATTCTCTCCCTCTTTCCACCGGGGTGGGGTGAGAGAGCAGCTGTGTGGTGCTTGGTTGCTGAGAGGGGCTAAACCACACCAGTCGGTGACATTGTGGCTTCTGCTACTGACCACCTCATCAGGAAGGAATAGTAGATGAGGCCTTCTTCAGACAACTGGAAGAAGCTTCATTTTTGCAGGCTCTCGTTCTCATGGAGGACTTTAACCACCCCAGTATCTGTTGGAGGGACAACACAGAAGGGTACAAGCAATCCAGGATGTTTCTGCAGAGTGTTGGTGACAACTTGGTGACACAAGTGATCGAAGAGCTGATGAAGGAAGAGTCTGTGCTGGACCTGATAGTTACAAACAAGGATAAACTAATTGGAGATGTGAAGGTCAGGGACAGTCTTGGTTGCAGTGACCATGAGATGGTGGAGCTGAATATAAGGAGGGATCAGGGTAAAAACCAGGATCACAGATGTGGACCCTGGAGAGAAGAAGGGACCAAGAGAGATGGTTGACATTCAAAGACCACCTACTCCAAGCACAGAAATGGTCCATCCCAACAAGAAGGGAAATTAAGCAAAAATGGCAGAAGGTCTGTGTGGATGAAAATGGATTTCCTGACAAAATTCAAATGTAAAAAGGCAGCATGAAAGAGGTGGAAGCAGGGACAACTGACCTGGGAGGAATAGAGACACCCTGTCTGACCCTATCTGGGCTGAGAAAGCTGAAGGTCATCTGAAGTTGAATCTGTCAAGGGACATGAAGGGCAAGAATAACAGTCTCTACAGATATATCAGCAGCAAAAGGAAGACTAAGGAGTACGTGGGTCAATGGAAGAATGGGGCAGGAAACCTAGTGACAAAGGACATGGAAAACCAAGGTACTCAGTGCTTTTTTCATCTTAGTCCTTAGTGATACAGCCAGCTTTCAGGGATTCCAGGCCTCTGAAATCCCTGGGAAAGACTTTGGTGGAAGAGGATCAGGTTAGGGAACTTGTGCAAACTGGACATGAACAGAACCATGACAAATGATGGGATGCATGAGTGCTGAGGGAGCTGGCCAATGTCATTGCAAGTACATTCTCTACCCTTGGAAATGTCATGGTAATTCAGTGAAGTTCCTGAAGATTAGAAAAAGGCATATGTCTCTCCTACTTTCAAGAATGGTGAGAAGAAGAATCCAGAGAACTACAAGGCTGGTCAACCTCACCTCAGTTCCTGGGACAATAATGGAGCACATAATCTTGGAAACCATTTCCAAATACATGAAGGACAAGAAGGTGATTTGGAGTGGTCAGTGTGGATTTATGAAGGGTAAATAGAGCTTAAGCAACCTGATAGCCTTCTATGATGAGGTGACTGACTCGGTGCTAAGGGAACAACAGTGTATGTTGTTTATCTTGGTTTTAGCAAGGCTTTTGACACTGTCTCCCATAGCATCTCATAGGCAAACTGATGAAGTATGAACTAGACAAATGGACTGTGAGGTAGACTGAAACCTTACTGAGCTGACAGGCTCAGAGTCTTTTGACCAACAGCCCAAAATCCAGTGGGAAGCCAGTTGCTATTTGTGTGCCCCAGGAGTCACTACTGGGGCAATACTGTTTAATGTCTCCATTAACTATCTGGATGATGGGACCAAGTGCACCCTCAGAAAATTTGGAGATGACACAAAACTGGGAAGAGTAAAAACATGCACTTTAAGAAAAGTGTGATTTCTCTCTCTTTTCATTTATATTTATTTTCTCAAATATGGGACTGTGAATTCTCTTACTGTAATCTACTTTTTTTGAGAATACATACAAATCTCATGGAAAAGTTTAATCATTACATATTCTATAAATTGAAAGAAGTAGTGAAGAAAGTAAATTAAAAGAAGTCAGTAGCTATATTGAAAAATTATGCCTTTAATGTTTAAATTGTATCCATTTTGTGATGTGCAGATATTCCCATAGAAATACAGAAAAAATAACAGATATAGAATAGGGGAAAAACATAGAACACAGCTCACTAACAATGTAATGTAAATTGTCTAGGTGAAAACACACTTTAATATGAAAATAAACTTAGGAGAATTCTCTTGCTGCACTGGTTGATGGATTATAAGAATACCTAGAACCTACATGGGGAATAAGATTCGTGCTGTGATACTCCATACAAAATTAATATCACTGTTGTATTACTATGCCACTTAAATTTTTCAAATACCTGCTGGGAATTAAAAAGGATAAACATATAATCAATAAGAATGTTTTCATATTAGGTAGCACTTGCTTTGGTCAGACATTTATTTCAATAACTATTTCTTCCCCTTTTGACAATCAGTGGCTTCAGAAACAACAAAGACAGGATTTTTTTGACCAGATTAACAGGATAAATCATTCTGAATTCACATATTTCAGTAAATTAAAACCATCATGAATATCATAATCATCTGAGTAAGAATTTTTTTTTTTTTTTTTTTTTTTTTTTCTTGAGTAACAATTTGGAGATCTTGTTTCCTGGGTATTTTCTGAGGAAAGAGGTTTAATTATGGTTATACAAATTCTGAGGTTTCAAACTGATAAACAAAAAGAGAAGAAAAAAAATTACAGTTAACTAAGCTACAGCATCTGCCTAGTTGCATATTTGACACTTCCTGAAATCCTGGGTTGCAAACAGATTTTGAGAAGAACCCTTAAATAATGCAGAATACTGGGAAGATTGAGCTCCACCCTTGTCTTCACATAGTTTATTCTTTCCACCATGATTTGAGCCTCATCAAGGCATCCATGTTTTCTGTCTGCATTAAACCTTCTTACTGGCTTCACAGAAGAGTCCAGGAATTCAAATGAGGCAGTACTGAACCAAATTATACTGGTTTTATCATTGCTTCCTCCCTTGCATTTTGGTTCAGAGAGGTGCACCAGAAGATGTAGGACTCTGTTTCTAGATGACCATTTCAGCCTAAATACATTGCACATTTAATGTATTTGAGACTGTTAATGAAAAACAGAACTACAGTCCTGTCTCAACGAGCTAATTTCACTTATGTTACTACATTCTATTGAATGAGACACACACAGAGAAAAAATCCATTCTGAAATACTACCTTAGAATCAAGTTATACTTCTTTCCCAACTTGTTACATTCAAAATTTTGCTATGGCCAAAAAGACAACACAACTTATGGATACAATAATTTATTGCTGGTCCAATTAAAGAAAAAACTACTGTTAGTTCAGTTAAAATGAAAATTATACATCAGAAATCCATAATCCTCCATTAAAATAAATAAAAAAGACAGAATTAATAATGCAATTAAAATTGTAGTATACAGGTTGTGCTGTATTAATGCTGCTCCATTTTTCTGACTTTCTTTTTAGTCCTTGCAATTGTTGAAGGATCCCTGAGCGGTCTTTCTTAGGCAGAGGGGAGAAGAGAAGTCTTCATGGCTGGATGTTAAAATCCCAAGCTCCTGGCAAGACGTCAATGCTAATGGTATCAGTGTCGTCGTCGTCTTCTGGTTTTCTTCAGTTTTGAGTTCACGTGGGGTTATTCTTTTATCATTGCTTGTCAGCTTGTCAGCTTCTCTCCCATTGCTCAGCAGTTCTATATCATGTTACAATTTTTTTGCTTACTCATGGTTGTTTCCTGGACTTAATAAGTCTAAGATTCACTGCCTGTAGTATGTATAAGCATTAGATCACACATTTAAGAAAATAAATTTTCAACAAGTTCAAAAAAAGTTCCAGTAAATTCAAGGCTTAGCAGTAACAAACAAGGCCTGTAGTTAAGCTATAATCACTTAAAATTCTGGTTTCACTATTAGAATTTTTACAGCAAACTGCAAGCAAGTCTGTATCTACAATACTAGGCATTATTTGATGAAATGTTATTATTATATTAAATTGGGAAATAGAAAAGCGCAGGTGCAAAATAACTTCCTTCAGGGCTGAGTTGGCTCAAAACTTGAGGCAGATTTATATCCATCAAGCTGAAAAATTGTTGAAATTGAATACAGCTCATATTCACTAGTTTTGGTTTGGTTTGGTTTGGTTTTGGTGAATGTTTGACCAATATATTGCTAGCAAATAAGTAGCCATTGAATTGGTCTTTACAATGGCTGAACAGGATGACACTGACTCACACTGTAAGTAATTAACTACTCATTGTCATACTACACTATCCCTTAGAGTTTATGATTCACATCAAAGAAATGGATAATGATGATCTACTTTATTAGAGTCTCTCGTCTTTGCCAAATGACTTTACACACTTTTAAGAGCATATACTAATAATGCTTTCTGTCATACCAGCACTCAGGAGTTTGAGAACAGCTTCAGGAGTGTGGAGGAAGGCAAATGCGACTGTAGCTTTGTCTTTAAATAGCAACAATTTTCAGTGTTGTTCAGTGCCTGACTTCAAACAGGATTTTTCTGTAGTGGCTATAGTTTATGCATGAATGATATGCTGTTGGTATAACATTGATTTCATATTGTACATCTCTTCTATGACTTAACTGAGACCAAGTACGTAAAGCTACTGTGCTCTCTGGGTCTTAGAATGGCCAGACCATCACATGCTGTGGAAATGAAACGTAGCAATATTTAGTCATCAGATTATGGATTCAAAAATATGATGCCTGGAATAAACCTTTTTTGCATTATTTATTCTCTATTCAGTCTGGAATTCCAGCAAACCATTTCTGGTTTGTCCCACTTGTTCCGTTGTTCCTTATACCAAGTCATGTTAGAAGACATGGTCATAAGTAGTTCATCATAAGCCTCAGTAACCTTTATTTGAATCTCTCTTTTTTTAAAAATTATTTTTCTCCCCAATCAGAACCTTTGTGTATGTATATAAAACTTTTCCTATAGCATGTTGAGTTAGATTTTTAGTTTCCGGAGTAAGCTAACATGTAAGTCTGTTCATATTTATGAATCATCACAGGAATGAGATTCTGGAATAGTGGAAAATAAAAGCCAAGGTTTAATACAGATTTGGATACCTCTATGAGAGTGAACATTTGAAATTGTTGCAACATGCAACTGGTGTATCTCCTCCCCAAACGTGGGGTAAACATATTCTCCTCCAGACGGCAGACAGTGAGTATACTGGTTTGCATCTAAAATGGCCATCATATATGATTTATTTATTTTGTGTAAATAGGTAGTTCGCTTAGTGACTCAGCTCTGGACTCATAATTGAATTTCATTGTACCTAAAAAGACAGTCTGAGAATGATATAGTTTATTTAAAACAATCTTTAGGGAAAATATAACTACATTTATCTTAACCAGATGCAAAAGAAAGCAGTAGTAAATCATGCAAGACTTTATAATTTGTTTGACTGAAATATTTTGTAGCATGTAATCATTGTATATGTTTTTACTTATACTAGGTTTTATATTATGCTTATCAAAAGGTTTTGATGCCATCATCTGTTAAGAATTAATGAATAATTAATTTTCTAAGTAGGCACATTCCCTAAATATTTAAAAAACATGAACATAAAAGCATTTTAAATAACACCTTCATCTCTGTAGTCTGCAAATGAATGGCACTAATCGAAACCGTCATGTCACAAATAGGTTTTCCCTCAAATTCTTATGTGACTAATAATTTGTGAATAAGTCAGTACAAAGAGAATGTCTGCTTTCCTTTGTTTGGATAAAGTTACAAGATGTTGCCAGCAACTTCCTGGCTTGGCTCTGCATACTCTGAGACAAGAAATTATGGGAATTTTGTAAAGTATGTCTAGATATGATTTTCAACTCCTGCTTGGAGCTGGGTGACTATGCTTACATGTGAACACTGCAGACTCTTCAGTGCTGGAAATACCACCATTCAATACCATTCCTTTATAATTAGTGTTAATTTAAGCCTGCATGAGAAGGAGTGGAACTCAGTTTTCTGACAGTCATTGAGCTCTGGGGTAATTTATAAGGACTGCACACCGCAAAGAACGGCTACACTTCAAGTAGAGGTCTATAATAACTCCTATGGGCTCAGACTCTTCATTTTCTAGAATTAAAAAAGGCTTTTCACTTACTGACCATGGATACTCTTATTTTTTTCCAAACGGAGATACAAGGATATGTATACATACATGCACATGCGAAAACACACATACACACATATAATTTCCTCCTAGACAAAGCACTGTATCAATTTGTATAATTGAAAGAGGATTGATGGAGGATTTGACAGGGTAGAAGTCTTAGGTCAGACTGTAACATCTGCCGTTCCCTCTATCATTACGTAAGGAGATGCCACAAAGAAAAAAGGAAAGAAGCAATAGCCTGAAATTATAGAAGAGTGATCTTCAATATATGACAAGGTAAAAAAAAAAAAAAAAAAAAAAGAAGGAAAAGCTGGTCTTACATCCTTTTGAGAGACTATGATCAAAGAGGTATTTTTCAGACAAATGTCCAGATTTGTTTATGTTTGTTTGAATACAATTGCTTTTATAATCATCCTATGATAAATTTGCACAGCAAAATCTAGAAAGACTTCACAGACCTCAGAAGGGCTTCATTTATGTATACATAATGGAATCTTAGCTACTGGGAATTGTTGGCAACTTTATGTTAATTTGCCATATATTCCTCAATATTTTTTTCAATGCTAGTGACTACTTAGAGTAAAATTAACTTATAACATTAAAAGTTAAGTATAAAATTAGCTATGTGTTCCCTAATAGTTTATATAAGTTGGGATTTTTTGGGGTGGTTTTTGGGGCATTTTTGGGGGTTTGTTTTAGAAAATAGGACTACTAGCCATAATTTCTGTGTATTAGTTTCCTGTATATTAACTGTGTATTAGTTTTCACTTTTTATTGTATTTTTAAGCACACAATTCTTAGTCTGATTTTTCTCAGAATGAATGTACCATAATATTTCTAGAGCAGGCACCTCATTTGCTTACCTGTGTTGATTTTGAAAGTTACCTGTATTTAGTGGTAGGCTGTAGTACATTAACAGTTATGTCCTAATGCTAATCTTATGACTCTATATGTTTGTATTTGGGGGAACTGAACAAAAAGCTATACTCACACAATCCTTGTCAAGAATTCAGAGTAAAACTAATGCTTTGTAGATCAGACACAACTAAATTCTTCCTGTTCTTCACACTATAATTTAAAATTGTGTAAAGGAAGCTAAATACACTTCATTCTTCCTCAGTCCTACAAACCACACATTTTTTTCTGCAACAGACACTCTTACTGATCCAAAATCTTGAATTTGAACCCAAGCTTCATTAAAGCCAACATGAAGGAACATGCAAGTAAATTTCTAAATTGCAGGAAAAGTCAAGATGTTATTTAGAAAAAAAAAAAAAAAAACCAAACAATTATGAATAGGCTGAGGGGTGAATTTATTGCACTCTACAACTACCTGAAAGGAGGTTGTAGTGAGGTGGGTGTTGGTCTCTTCTCCCAAGTAGTTAGCGATAGGACAAGAGGAAATGGGCTCAAGCTGTGCCAGGGGAGGTTTAGGTTGGAAATTAGGAAAAATTTCTTCACGGAAGGGGTAGTGAAGCATTGGAACAGGCTGCCCAGAGAGGTGGTGGAGTCCCCATCCCTGGAAGTGTTCAAAAAACAGGTAGATGTGGCACTTTGGGACATGGTTTAGTCTACCCTTAATTGGTTTCGTGTGGACTTGTTAATGTTAGGTGAATGGTTGGACTGGATGATCTTAAAGGTCTTTTCCAACCTAAACAATTCTATGATTCTATGATTCTATGATTGTGATTGGTATTACTGAAACCCAGTACTGAAACTGGCCTGTGACTATGACTCCAAAAGAACAAAAGTATACCATCTGCTTCGTAACTTCCAGTCTTTTTGCACATTTCTCAGATAATCTAGGACACTGATATTTAACCAAGTAATCCTGTCTTAAGTGTCTGAAAATTTTAAAAACAAGTATCTATTAAGTTTAGATAACAATATGTTATTCCATAGGACCCATGGAACTAAAGGCCGGTTGGCCTCACCTCGATCCCTGGGAAGGTGATGGAGCAGCTAATCCTGGAAACCATTTCCCAGCACATAAATGACAAGAAAGTAATCAGGAGTAGTCAGCATGGCTTCACTGGTGGAAATCATGCTTGACCAACTTGATAAACTTCTATGATGAAATTACTGGCCTGGTACATGAGGAAAGAGCAGTGGATACTGTCTACATGGATTTCAGGAAGGCCTTTGTCACTGCCTTCAATTAGATTTTCATAGACAAGCTGTTGGTGTAACGGGCTGGATAAGCAGACAGTGAGCTGGATTGAAAACTGGCAGAATGACCAGGTCCAGAGGGTGGTGACCAGCAGCATGAAGTCTAGTTGGATGCCAGCACAGTACAACTAGTGCTGTACCCCAAAGGTCAATACTGGGTCCAGTCCTGTTTAACATCTTCATTAATGATCTGGATGATGGGGCAGATCATACCCTTAGCAAATTTGTTGATGACACAAAACTGGGAGGAGTGGCTGATACACCAGAGGGTTATGCTGCCATCCAGAGGTATCTCAACAGGCCAGAGAAATGGGCTGATGGGAATCTCATGAAGTTCAATAAGGGGAAGTGCAAAGTCCTGCACATGAGGAGGACCAACCCCAGGCACCAGTGTATGCTGGGGGCCACCCAGCTGGAAAACAGCTTGCTAGAAAAGGACCTGGGAGTCTTGGTGACAACCAAGTTGAATATGAGCTAGCAATGTGCCCTTGCCGCAAAGAAAGCTAACGGTGTGCTGGGCTGCATTAGACAGAGTATTGCCAGCAGGTCAAGGGAAGTGATCCTTCCTCTTTACTCAGCCCTGGCAAGGCCTTACCTGGAGTGTTGTGTCCAGTTCTGGGCTTCCCAGTATGAGAGGCATGGACACACTGGAGAAAGTCCAGCAAAGGGCCACAAAGATGTTGAAGGGACTGGAGCATCTCTCTTATGAGGAAGTGCTGGGACTGTTTGGCCAAGGGAAGAGAAGGCTCAGGGGCAATCTCATTAATATGTATAAAAATCGAGGGGATTGAGTACACCCTCAGTAAGTTTGCAGACGACAACAAACTGGGTGGGAGTGTCGATCTGCTGGAGGGTAGGAAGGCCCTGCAGAGGGACTTGGACAGGCTGGACCAATGGGCTGAGGCCACATGTATGAGGTTCAACAAGGCCAAGTGTCGGGTCCTGCACTTTGGGCACAACAACCCCATGCAGCGCTACAGGCTTGGGGAAGAGTGGCTGGAAAGCTGTCTGGCCGAAAAGGACCTGGGGCTGTTGGCTGACAGCCGGCTGAACATGAGCCAGCAGTGTGCCCAGGTGGCCAAGAAGGCCAACAGCATCCTGGCTTGTATCAGGAATAGTGTGGCCAGCAGGAGCAGGGAAGTGATTGTCCCCCTGTACTCGGTGCTGGTGAGGCCGCACCTGGAATACTGTGTCCAGTTTTGGGCCCTTCACTACCAGAAAGACATTGAGGTGCTGGAGCGTGTTCAGAGAAGGGCAACAAGGCTGGTGAAGGGTCTGGAGCACAGGCCTTATGAGGAGCGGCTGAGGGCACTGGGGTTGTTTAGCCTGGAGAAGAGGAGGCTGAGGGGAGACCTTATTGCTCTCTACAACTCCCTGAAAGGAGGTTGTAGTGAGGTGGGTGTTGGGCTCTTCTCCCAAGTAGTTAGCGATAGGACAAGAGGAAATGGGCTCAAGCTGCGCCAGGGGAGGTTTAGGTTGGATATTAGGAAAAATTTCTTTACGGAAAGGGTGGTCAAGCATTGGAAGAGGCTGCGCAGAGAGGTGGTGGAGTCCCCATCCCTGCAAGTGTTCAAAAAACGGGTAGATGTGGCACTTTGGGACATGGTTTAGTCTAGTCTACCCTTGATTGGCTTAGAGTAGACTTGGTAGTGTAGGTTACTGGTTGGACTGGATGATCTTAAAGGTCTTTTCCAACCTAAACGATTCTATGATTCTATGATTCTAAATGCCTGCAGGGAGAATGCGAAGAGGACAGAGCCATCCTCTTTTCAGTGATGCCCAGTGACAGGACAAGAGGCAATGAGCACAAACTGGAACAGAGGAGGTTCCATCTGAACATTAGGAAACAGTCTTTCACTGTGAGGGTGACTGAGCACTCGCACAGGTAGCCCAGGGAAGCTGTGGATCTCCATCCTTGGAGATATATTGAAAAGCTGTCTGGACACTGTCCTGGGCAACTGGCTCTAGGTGGACCTGCTTGAGCAGAAAGGTTGGACAAGAGGTCCCTTCCAACCTCAACCATTCTGTGATTCTGTGAATAATGTATTACTGGAAGTAAATGAAAATTGGCTATTATTTGAATTTTCTAATTACACTTCTTGTCTTTGAACCTCACATTCTCCTAAGGTCTTTCCTAGATATCTAAATCCCTTACTGGATTTAAACAGTCTTAGGCATACCATTTCTTTTGACTTAATTTTCTCAGTTTCCTTTTTATTTTCAATGTCTTCAAGGGACCACAGGGGCTAAGATACTGTGTAATCATAGATAACTATGTAACAAATGCTACTTTCCAGTCTACAGGAATGGTCATTGTTGTCTCCTTGTTCCCTTTTTCCCTACCAGAACACAAGCAATAAAAAACAATTACATGAGACTAAACATTTTGCTTTAAAATATATAAAAAAAAACCCCCAAACTATGATGTTCTAGTGGAATACTTCAAAAGACATAAGGTTTAGACAGTGTTATTTATCTCTGTATAAAGGCTGGGAATTTTTAAGTTTAATATATTTGGATGGATTAGGAAGTCAGCTATGTATTGTGGTATGGAGAAAGTAAAAAAAAAAAAAAAAAATCCTGCAAACACATAACGGTGTTGTCATACCATGGAAGGATGTGTGTATATACAGAAAATAATTTTTAAAATGTTAAAAAAAATTAAGTATTCTTTATGGAGTCACAATGGAGTTGCAAATCTATGTGATATTAAAGAGATTGGCGCTCCTGAGGGAGGAAAAAACTTGGTCATTCATATTTATTAAAACTAAGGGATTTCACTTAACTGAAGGACATTTAGTTCTTGCATCTTAGAATATCATCCTGTTGTTATTCACACCAACTGTCACTTTCTTCCACGACTACCAAAATATCAGTCTGAGTAAAGGTGTCTATCTAGGTCCTCCTACTACTTTTTTGCACAAAATTCTGCTTTATGTCTTACTGGCTGTGTTGAGTGTTCATTATCATTATTTGTTTTCACTTTTTTGTATAAATGTATTCTCTAAAACAATTTTTTTTTTTTTTTCAGACCTATGTCATAAGGATCTAATACAGCCTTTTAATTTCAAATGTAACAGGACTGGCCACTTCCTAGTTCATTTGACATGCCTAATGTCACAATATGCTTGCTTCTTTTCACAGCATAAATTCTAATGTCCTGACATTTCCAAGGCCTTTTCAATATGCTATATCATATGCATATGTCAGGCTCCAACAGCTGTTTTTACCCATAAAACAAAATTAAGATGATAAATCTTAAGTAAATAAACTTAATTTCATCCCAGTTCAAAGTGTCATTAACAGCTCTTAATTTATTTTGATGGTTGGAATGCTTTCTTTAGAATACCAGACATTATGCATTTTCCCATCAAATGGCTTTTTAGAGTAAAAAAGTGATTGAAGACAGAGATGGTTTAGAAGTCTTTTTGTTTATAATAATTAATTCTTGATTCACACTTTGTCAATACAATGACTGAAAAATGAGTTATTGCACTCAGGTATACTTTTCAGTAGTATCTTGAGGCAGGATGTAGTAGCATTCTTACCACTCATTTAACAGCTTTCTGAATGACAAGCAGATTGGTTGCTGGGGCAACTCTGCCTTTAGTCACCTTTGAATTGTTTTTAAGTTTGACCATGAAAATATCTTCAGAAGTACTACACCCTATGTTTTCAGAGTGATTACATTCTCTATGAAGCTTTTGAAATGGAGAAAGGTTTCAGACTCATATAAAGTTCAGATGCCCCACTATCTTCCTGTAATTCCCCCTATAATCTACAGGATATTTATCACTTCTAAGCTAAAGTATGCTAGCACTACTGTTTCTGTTTCTATGCCTCTATACAGTATATTTTATATGTTGTCTAAAAAGAAAAAAATTGAGTTGGAAATTGGATATTTTAAAATGTGGGTGGTTCTATAATATTCATGTGAATGTAAGGCCTCTTCTGCAAAATAGAAAAAGAAATACATCTTGTACTTTCCAAAGATACAGTTAAATATAATTTAAGTATGCTTATTAAGAACATGATGTATAAAACTATAGGTCTATGAAAATAGATAGGAAAAAATGCTTCAGCTTCAACAGAGCAGTGATCTACCCTTTTTTACAGAAGCTTCAGTGTGATATAGATAAGACTGTATGGATTATAAAGGTAGATAAAATGTTACAAATTTTGTACATTTTATTTTGATTTGTAAAGTACTGTTGAGGTAATATAGAAAATGTGAATATATGCAAAAATCATTCTATGCTATGTTGATGTAGCAAAAAACTATTCAGCTTGTGGATCCCTACTACCACTTAATAATCCACTGATATTTATTCTCATGTAAATGTTACACACCTGTACAATTTTTGAGAAAAAAGATAGAAATGATTTTCACAGCCTCACATTTTCTTCAAAATTGTGAAGGACTCCCACAAGCTTTAGTTGAGGTGATCTGAATCTGTCTTTAAGATGGGAGAGAGATGATAAGGGAAATATAATTTCTCGGGGAGACTTGTGTTGAAAGTACTCTTAAAAACCACGTACACAAAATGAACAAATGCCTATCAAATACCATAGTGCCATGCATAGTCTGCATGCTATAGTGCTAGGTGAACTCAGGCAAATTCTTGAATAAGAAAAACCTCTCCCTGTTCCCAGAAGGAGCTAAATTAGATGAAATATCATAGTAACTTTGTGTTATTGTAATAGAACTGTTGGGATCATTGTCTCCACAAGGAAGACACAAACTGGGAGGATACATAATTAGCACAATTATGGATTCTCAAAAAATGGTTAACCACTTTTTAATCATGCATGTACCTCCATTATAGTTTTTGTTTGTTTGTTCGTTCATTTTTGTCTAGCAAATACAAGTCTCCTTATTGCACAGTATGTAAGGACAGGATTTTGGGATAACAGATCTATTTTTTTTTCTTTTTTCCCTTTTTTTTAAATAATTTGAAAGCCTAACTGTTCTCATTATTGATTCAAAAGTGGAAAATAAACAAAAAAGTGAAATCCAAACAAAAATGTATTTGTCTTGGGGACAGAAATAGATCACCTAAATGTTAGATGAACCTCTGTTGCTATACTTCTGACCTTACTGAAAAGCTTATTCTTGATGGAAGTCAGTCTGCTGGGAGTTTGTTCACATATTGTATGCATTTGCTCGTAAGATTTTGCATGCTTGCTAGAGATTTCCTCAGTCAGGTCTACCCTTCTCAAGTCTTAGCAATCTTAAACCGCAAGAGGAACCCTCCTGAGCCTTCCACTGCTCAGACATTTTTCCCAGAGATTCCAGTTCTAGTTAAAGCCTTTGTGCACAATTAATAGAAAGACAGTGAGAGCAGACTTGTAACAGCATTTCTTAATCTCTGGTGCTTTCACCTTGTATGGTGCTGGAGAGTTACAGGTCCAAGAAAAAATCAAAATCATTAACGGAGCTGATTGCTCTTCAGAATCTTGATCTGTTTTTTCTCCATGTCATAGTGTTCCATCCCCTGTTTAGAAAGCAATATCCCTAAATGTTTCCACCAGGGAAATCAAAGGCTCCACTCCAGCCCCTGACTTTTATACAGAATATAATTCAAAGTCAACGGCCCAGTCGAAAACCCATAGATCCAGGAGAATGAATCATTCATCATTAATGACTCTTGATTGTTCCATCACCTTTTCTCAGTCTTTTTATTTGGTGCCAAACTTATACTACAAAATTGTTGTACCAAAGCCTGAAGGTAATTTTAGTATGACATCAAAATAGCAAATGAAGGTCGCAACAAAATGTACAGCCACCAAAACAAGATGGAATTCACAGTCTGGCAAATAATATTCCTAGACTCTTCTTCTTTTCATCTTTTTAAGCTATATTTTCCTTAGATTCCCTATTTCATTTCAAAACCTTTTTTCATACATTTCCCTAAGCAGAAAGTGTAATTCATAATACTCAAGTATGAACTGAACTTCTGAACCCATAATGCTAGTATTTTGAAGGTATAAAAATGAATCCCTAGTTGACTTGGATAATAGTATTATGGGTCAACAAAGTAGGAAATTCAGGTAAGACAATTCAAAGTTAATGGTATGTATTACTTCTATTAAAATATGATTTCAGAAAGAACAAGGTTTCTTTCACTAAGTTTTAATTGGAAGCAGTAAAATTTTGTATAATTTTAGAATATTGTTCCTCTTAAAGATCTTTATTATGTAGTTGCATTTAAAGTGGGGTCAAGATTTCTTCCAGGATGGAAAACATTGCTTAGTAATGACGTTAACAGGCATAACATTTAATAAAAACAGAATGAAAGTTAGCCCTTCTTTACATAGATGTTTTTCCCTCTTGTTTTTTAGTATCACAGAAATGTGTACAATTATGGTGTGTATGGAGGACTGTACCTCCATTGTCTGAATTAAACTCACAGAGCCTGAAAACTGGTTTCTCAACTAAAGTATACATTCATATTCCACAAATCCATAAACATCATATGATTTACTTAAAAGATTATCTGACATTGCAAATTAAAAAAAAAAAAAAAATTATAGACCTTACTTCCTTTTCCTAGACACCTTTGGTAGTTTTCAACACTATTGTGGTTTAACCCCAGCCCACAACTAAGCACCACACAGCCACTCCCTCGCTCCCCCACAGTGGGATTGGGGAGACAACTGGAAGAGTAAAAGTGAGGAAACTCATGGGTTGAGATAAAGACAGTTTAATAGGTAAAGCAAAAACCAGGCACTCAAGCAAAGCAAAACAAGGAATCCATTCACTACTTCCCATCGGCAGGCAGGTGTTCAGCCATCTCCAGGGAAGCAGGGCTCCATCACACATAATGGTTACTTGGGAAGACAAATGCCATTACCCCAAATATGTCCCCCTTCCTTCTTCTTCCCCCAGCTTTATATGCTGAGCATGATGTCATATGGTATGGAATATCCCCTTTGGTCAGTTGGGGTCAGCTGTCCTGGCTGTGTCCCCTCCCAGCTTCTTGTGCAACCCCAGCTGACTCAGTGGTGGGGTGGGGTGAGAAGCAGAAAAGGCCTTGACTCTGTGTAAGCACTGCTCAGCAAGAACTGAAAACATCCCTGTATTATCAACACTGTTTTCAGCACAAATCCAAAACATAGCCCCATACTAGCTGCTACGAAGAAAGTTAAGCCTATCCCAGCCAAAACCAGCACAAACACCAATGTAAAATTGATGTAAAGATCTACATAAACACCATTATGGTTACGTCTTTCACATCCACTTTCTATCAATGAAAAACATTGCAGGGTATATCTTATTATACATGGTACTGCAGAATATATTAGAACGTTAAATTTATTGGTGGCAGCATAAATTTGGATGAATAGTCTTCTGTTTTAAAATACACCCCCCCAACACACACACACACACTGTATTTAATGTTCAGCTTTCAAGCTGTAGCCTTTTTCAAAAAACATAAAATTTTGGTATTTGGGGACAATATTATAATGAGCTCATTCACTGTATGAGAGCAATATTATCTCATTAGCATAGTTTCAACATAGAACATTTTTAGCTGTGTATATAAACAAAACTTTCTGTGGATTTTTAGTAAAGGATTTGTTAAAGTTATTAGAATAATTTGGAAGAAATAAACTTAATGATAATTAATGGTTGGGTATAAGGTGAATTGCAATAAAAAGAAAAATTGATGCTATTCTTTTTCCTCCTGGATCTTAAATACCAATAGTTTGCTCTTTGGCTCATAGTTACACACAAACCACTGGCACTAGCCACTGCCTGATAAACATGCTTGGGGCTTCTTTGACATTTTTCTTAGCTGACATAGTGTTGCAGATCACTGCTTTTGAATAGACAATTCTTAAATAACTTGTATCACTTTGTAAAAACAGCAGATTCAGGTTAATATCTATACTTCATCAATCACCTGAAAGAGCTTTTCAAGCTCACTACAAATGCTGTTTTGTTGCCAGGGTAGAAGAATTGTGTGGCATATAAAAAACCAGAAAGCTCCATAAGTCAATTAAACTCTTACCAATACAAATTTTGCTGGGGCATACTAACAAAAACCTGTAAGTACGCCAATTACTTGATTAAATAACCAAGACTGAAATAACTAAAAAATTATTTCTTGCATGTAACTTGAATTATGTGAGGTTTTTGACACTTTTATGGGAAACACTTTGTAAATTATTATCACAACAACCAAAGAGATAAATTACATGAAGTTCCTAGAAAGAATTGTAAATAAGAACAAATTTTCTACAAAGCAAAGATCCTGATTCTCCTCTTCCCTCTGATATACATAATGAATTATTCCATGCATTTCAGTGGAGTTACTTCAGTGTAAAAAAAAGAGAAAAAAGGGACTTTTTTTTAAAAAAAAAAAAGGGAGAAAAAAGAGGGAAAAAAGGGAAGGGAAAAGGAAGGAAAGGGAAAGGGAAAGGGAAAGGGAAGGGAAAGGGAAAAGGGAAGGGAAAGGGAAAAGGGAAGGGAAAGGGAAAGGGAAAGGGAAAGGGAAAGGGGAAAGGGAAGGGAAGGGAAGGGAAGGGAAGGGAAGGGAAGGGAAGGGAAGGGAAGGGAAGGGAAGGGAAGGGAAGGGAAGGGAAGGGGAAGGGAAGGGAAGGGAAGGGAAGGGAAGGGAAGGGAAGGGAAGGGAAGGGAAGGGAAGGAAGGGAAGGGAAGGGAAGGGAAGGGAAGGGAAGGAAAGGGAAGGAAAGGAAAGGGAAGGAAAGGAAAGGGAAGGAAAGGAAAGAGAAGGAAAGAGAAGGAAAGAGAAGGAAAGAGAAGGAAAGAGAAGGAAAGAGAAGGAAAGAGAAGGAAAGGAAAGGAAAGAGAAGGAAAGAGAAGGAAAGAGAAGGAAAGAGAAGGAAAGAGAAGGAAAGAGAAGGAAAGGAAAGGAAAGAGAAGGAAAGAGAAGGAAAGAGAAGGAAAGAGAAGGAAAGGAAAGGAAAGGAAAGAGAAGGAAAGAAAGGAAAGGAAAGGAAAAGGAAAGGAAAGGAAAGGAAAGGAAAGGAAAGGAAAGGAAAGGAAAGGAAAGGAAAGGAAAGGAAAGGAAAGGAAAGGAAAGGAAAGGAAAGGAAAGGAAAGGAAAGGAAAGGAAAGGAAAGGAAAGGAAAGGAAAGGAAAGGAAAGGAAAGGAAAGGAAAGGAAAGGAAAGGAAAGGAAAGGAAAGGAAAGGAAAGGAAAGGAAAGGAAAGGAAAGGAAAGGAAAAGGAAGAGGAAAGGAAAGGAAAGGTCTATAATATATTTTTTTAAAAAAAAAAAAGAAAAAAGAAAAAAAACAAACCAAAATGCTTCTTTTTGGCTGTCACACCTCTCTTCACCATTTGTAGGTCAATGTGCAGAAATTTATGTGTGAATGCACTAGAACATTTCCAGGATTATGAAAAAAACATGCTATCACTATCAAGAATATACTTGGTAGTTTTTTTTCAAATAGGGACTGAAGGTAAGCCCTTTTCTTTAGCTGTACCACAGCACTTGGGAGAAATATGGACAACAATCAAGCTCTGTGCCTGTTTATGTGAAGAAATAACGAAATTTAAATATACAGCCTCAAGAATCTAAACAAAAAAGCCACCTCAACTGTTTTGATGGTTTTCAAAACTCAAGACTTCAAGACATCAGTTGAGTATCACCTGCTGAATCTGCTGTCATGAGAAAGAGACAAAGAATTTCCACTGAATTTTAAAGCCTTGGGGAATTAAATATCCTGGAAATATGTTCAGATTTAAGCCATGAAATAGGAAACTCTATATTAATTTAAGACCTCAACAGTATGTATTTCCTTTTTGCTGAGTGAACTATTGCCTGGTGGCGTACTCAGAAAGTGTAATTGGTCTTAAAATCATCATTCTAGATTGTAGAAGAATTGCTACTTCCATAGAACTGTCTCATTCTGTCCAAAGAAATGTTTGGGGTTTTTTTTCATACTATTTACTTCTAATAAATTCAAAAGCCAACATTCCCATTCATGTCTCCTTACATTTATTTTCTAATCAACCATGTAAAATAAGCACATCTGATATATGGTTCAGATTACAGGTGGGCTGAATGATCTTATGTGCATTCCTGTCTCCATAGACTATAGAAAATGCTCAGGGTGACTCTTGAAGCTAGACAGAATAAATCTAGGGCCAAATAATGGATTTTGTAATGCACACAGATAAGTGGACATTCTCTCCATGCAGAACAAATGGGAAATCAGTTGTCTAAATTCTGCTTTTGGTTCTGAATGTTTAACATGTATTAGAAATCTTACTCTGTAGCCCTGTGATAGGAAAAATTGATTCACATGGATTCTTCTCCATTATTTATTTCTGTTTATTGTCCAGGATTTCTCTGGAGTTGTGGGAACACTTTCATGTCTTGAATCCCCATTGACAAAGGAAAATCATTATATCTTTAATGAAAAGGGTTAAAAAGTTGGAAACAAACCCCATTTTCATTTTTCCTAATGCCTCCCAAGACCTCTCAGTAATCAGTGCATTGTGGCACATCTTGAAATAGGAGTCTAATGATTCCCTGTCCAAGCCATCAGGAACCAATGACTGTGTTCCAGTTTGCCTCAGTTCAAGATTCTGAGTGAAGAGCCTATACTGCTCTTCTCTTAATAGAGAAGGCTTCCTGATAGAAGTGTATAAATTTAAGGGAACCAGGTTTCACTCTGGAATACTTTAAAGGATTTAAATTATGGACACTAAAGGACTAGGACTATTCTTGCCATAAGGCAGAAACTGAAGTGTACAAGTAAGACAGAATCTTATCTTCAGTGCCTTATTCAATGCTGTGAATTCCGCAGAGTTGGGAGTTGAAATTACAGTAACATTGTAATACTTGCAACTGTTCTTTTAATACCTGCCTAAAGCCTAAATCCCATTGAATTTTCATGAGAAGATTTGGAAACTTGAATTCTTAAGGTGGTTTTGTTAAATGCTTTATATAGAATAAAATCCAGACAAGTATGTAGACTACTAATTCCCATTTGATGTTTAAAATCCCACTGAAATGCATGTCAAAGTTACATTACAAAATTTTAATCTAGAATATTGACCTATCCTAAGGAAAATAATTTACAATGTTCTGATTAGAGGCTGAAATAATATCAAAACTCAGAAGCAGCAGAGACTTACTTACACTTTCATAGAAGTGTGAAAAATGGAAACAAAAGCTGTCCACATTTTTCTATCTACCAAACCATTGTTCGTTTTTTTACTTAGTGCTCTAAGACTTTTTGGCAGCAACCATACCTATACATACATAAATATTCATGAATTAATTGATATTCTAGACTGCAATGAAAAAGTTCACAAAGGAATAACCTTCTCATAGTATTTTATCTGCATGATCAAAATCACTAGCTATTGTGCTTAGAAAAGAAATATCAAATGAGGAAACTTCTTTTTGTGATGATAAAAAACCCAATTCCTTCAAAAGTTTTTGAGCTCTTTTGAAATATGAAAATTATTGAAAAAAATATTTTGATTATGAAGATACTTTTTCAAGAGAATGACTCTGAAGCTTTGACAGATACTTCAAAACATTTTTTCAAAGACAGGAGTTAACTTTGAATTTTTTTGGTGAAAAACTTACTTAACTCTATAAAGCTTCTTCTTAGTGCCAAAAACATACATTTTTAACAAACAAAAATAATCCTTCTATGTCTCCTGACATATGAGGAAGTGAACATGAACAACAAATTCTATGGAATATGGAAAATAACATTTTTCTTCTTTTGACTCTATTCTTGGTGCTCTGCCTTCCTGATTTTGAACATCCTTCTGTCACATTGTCTCAGATGTGTACACCAGCATTTATAATAGGTCTGAATTGGCAACTTGACCCATAATAGCATCACGACAGGCACAGCAAAAGAAAATCAGTAGATGTGTCTTTAAAATGTTTAAAATATTTTCAAGGAAAGATCAAATAACAAGTGTGAACAAAAACATCCTGATGTGTATCTGCAGAGGTATGTATCATCAGAAGCACCAGATTGCTTCACTTACAGTCATGATTTTTACATTACTGGTGAAAACAGACTGATATAAAAATACATCTGAAACCACTTAACACTGATTATTAAAATTTCAGATCAAGACTTTTAGGATAAAATACAGGTCTTTTTGCCTACCTCAGGAAAATACTAGACATGAATTTCTCTGTTGCTGCAAATAAATTGAGGACTAATCAAAATTGGTTTTGTCTATCAGTACCGAGGTGTTAATTTTCTTTTACATGCTTGTGATTCGTTATTACTAGACACAGTATTGTCCAACAAGTAAGGTAGCAGACTGTCAGGGATCCATCTCAAGTCAGATATCTACAGCAGCAATAACATCATCTGAACTAGTCATTTTATGCTCCTTTTTTCATTCATTAAGAGAAAACTCACTATGGATTCGATTCATCTGATCAGACATCTACTTTGTAATGAGTGTTCCTTTCTACTAGCAGTAACAGGAGTCTAGAAGATTGCTTTGAATATATGGGTATTTTGTGGGCATCCTCAATCCAGTGAGATCAAAGTTTTGTTTCTGATCTGTTGTTTGACATCCAGCAAAACATGCCTTCACTCTGTAATTCAATTCCCTATCCTGTCCAGTTTTCCTCTGCAACTTACTTAGATTAGAAGCTACTGGCCAGGAAATATTTTTGCAACATGTCTTTGAATGCTGCTTAATGGAAATAGTCTTAATCTAAATTACTGTTTCAGGTACCACTGATATACAATTTCTTCTGTCCCTGAATATGTACCCTCAAAACTATTTCTTTTAGAAGAACACTATTTTGTGTGTGATATTGTTTTGTTGCATGATATTGGAGGAGCTCATTTTTCTTGGCTAACTTTTTTTTAGAACAGTGGATACTGTAATTTTCAAGATTCCACTTCTTATTTCCTACTAGGACAAATTCACAATACAAATAAAAGTTTGGTTTGGTTTTTTTTTTCAGAAGTCCTAGCTGCAACATGACAGTCCTCTGACCCATTCAAATTAGAGTTTCAATTTGTGATGTACCTGTCATTCAATTGCATTTTGTCTTTTTCCTTCATAATTACTGAAATAATAAGAGCTGAAATAATAAGCTGACCTGTTTCTGAAATACTTTTTCAAAAAAAACTGCCATACCATTCTGAAATAAATGACTGAATTGAAATAATATTCACATATATAGCTGGTTTGTTTAAAATTCCCAAGATGTGTGTTCACTCACCCACATATTTATACATCTGCACTTGTCAGATATGTTGTTCTACCTAATAAACATCACACATAAACTAGTATATTCACTTATTTCATTTATTTTACATATTTATATTTTGATTTTCTTTAGGGAAAGGATGTACTGGGCTCTACTTTTGAACACAATAAACATAATGTTAAAAAATAATATTTTTCTTACCTTCTTTGCTTTCCAGGATACTAAACTCATAACATCTAAGGATTAAAGGATAATGAAAAAGTATGCTGATCAGAAATATTGTTGCAGAATATCTGTCTGTTTCCTCTAAACTGTTCTTCCTCTCCCTGTCAGTTGTTTTTTACCTCTGATTATTCAAGTATATAATTTATTTCTTTTTCTTCTTTCTAGTGGTATTTTGTATACAATCAAACAGGAGTGTAGCATTTAGAAACAAGCAAAGAGTACACAACAGAAAAAAATAGCCTGTGTTAACCCTAGAGGAAATGAAACAGCCAGCTGAAAAAAGTAAGAACTACATGCTGATACATTGTTTCATCACATTGATATTCTCCCTGGTTTTTGTTCTGGTTTGATTTGTTTGGCGCTTTTTACCATGTTTTTATCACAGTAACAATTTAGGACAATTTCAAAATATACCTAATTGATCATCTTGTATGCCAATGTATTACTTCCTTTTAATACCTTCATTATATCGGTGATGAATAAATGCATTTCAAAATAGAACTTTTACTGAAAGCTTGATTTCATTTTTTTTTTAAAAAAAACAACAACAGACCTTCAATGTTTGTTTGGCTGTACAATTTTTTTTTTATAAATACCCATCACATCTTGAATACTCATCAGCTTTTTATGAACAACTTGATGGAAATGAAGACTTAAAATGAAAAAGACGGTCTGTATTTCTGTCTCTTTTTTTCCCTTATAAAGTATGATGGAGAATGATATACAAATATTAAATATTCAGTGCTCATTATTCACAATACATTGAAAATTAGAATCCATAAATCTCTCTAGCACACAGCTGTTGTAAGTATTTAAAAATACAAACCTGAAATGAAATGTGTGTCAGCTTAATGATCAGTCTGAAGCAGAATGATCTTAAAAATACTCTCTGTGATTTTCACCCTGACAGTTTACCATGATTTATATTGAATAAGTTAGGTCTTATTTCCATGAATTTGAACATAAATAAATACTATGTCCTTGTGCTCTCCTTCAGCAAATGGAAAATTGCTAGACCCAAAAAACTTGAAATCCATGAACAGACATTCCCTCAACATATTCAATTCTTGTTCTGTTTGTCAAATGTGGTTCCTGGATTTCTTAATTTAGCCACTATTGTATTGAAAAAGGTCTTACTTCAGAAACCCACCCCTATTCTTCAAAAAAACTTACATAGATTCTTAGCATAAACCATATAACTAATTGCCACTGACTTCCATGGAACTTAAATATGTTTTTATATTTAAGCTGTTGGATAAGTGTTTCAGTGAATCAAGAATGACTGAATCATTTGTTGAACTAAGATACTTACATAATATTTTGTTTGCTTGCAAAACACTCTTGGTTTGTACTGGTCTTCATGTTTATTCTACTGTTCTTTATATTGTTACTGCTATTACAAAATACATCTAGGAAAGAAGGAGTACTTCATTAGCCAGCTTTGTCACCTTTCTGTTCAAGATGCCCCTTAAGCACTTCATGAAGCTCACAGTTTAAATATATGAAAGAATTTATTGATATATTTGCTGGCTGTAGAGCACTGAAGTTCAGGGTCCAGTCATCTTCCTTACAATTCCAGACAGACAAGAAAAAAACCTTTATTCACTGTATATATAACTATAAGCAGAGCTAGTGCTGCTGAGGGACATAAAAAAATATTGTGTTGAAACTCATTCTTCCTTCTGTTGAATACAAGGGGTGGAGCACAGCTGGGCAAAACTCAGCCTTTAAATTTCATTAGAAATTTCTGTGTTAGCAAACATAATTATTTTCAAATACGATACCTGCTTCCCCCTTCCCCTTGCTTTTTTTTTCCACTGTGACAAGAGAGGGAAAAAGAAATCTAGTTAGAGCCCACACACTGAAATCTTCTCATCTTGAAATTGAGTATATTTGTCAATACATGGTTTGAGAAGCTATTCTGTCAATTATCATAGTCAGATTGTGTCCTAGCCTGCATATGTAGAGAAGAAAACTTTTCTTCATTATTGAACTTCTGAATCATTAACACTGCTAGCTAGTTCAAAAGAAATAGCAGAAAAAGTGTCTCAAGAATGAAGTCTAGCTCACAACCCATTTTACATTAAGCCATAGCGAATTGGCTCACACCTCCAATATGCTTTACCCTGTAATGATTGCACTTTTCCTGCACATTCTGGTTTTGGGTGTTCCCCCCCACCACACACACCTCTGTTAGGCCAGGTGTCTGCATCATATCCTGCCATAGTGATTTATGCCTTCATCATGTCCAGGTCAAAGTACTATGCGTGAAAGTTACACCTCATAGCACACTTCAGCCACCACAAATGCCAATGTTCGCACTTGAGCAATCTTCCACACAACCTCAAGATTCAGTATTTATGGGATGAAGTGAAAGTCCTTATCATTATCTATATATTTATGAAAGGATTTCCTTCTTCTACATCCTCATTACATTCCCACCTACCACCTAATTCAAAATGCAGTAACACAGTTATATACTGAATTCAAACATTAAATATTAGATGCTTTTGTTTGAAAGTAAAACTAAAAATTAAATATTACACAAAGGTTGATTTTAATTTGAATTTTTTCCCTTTTTCCTTCCCATTTTTAATTAAAAAAAATACCAAATGCCATGTTTAACCTAATCTGAAATGTTTTGTTTAATCTAAAAAAACCCCCACCTTACTTAATATTCAGTCATTTTAGTTTCTTAAGATATGCCAGCTTCAAAATGAAAACCATATCAGAATAAATAATTTTTTAAAAATACAAACTTTTCAACTTCTTAAACATTATGTTTGTTATTTTTCATTTATTATTATTATGCCAGTTCTACTTATATGAATAAATATTTTAGTATACCTTTGAGGGCATTTTGGTATGAGTTTTATCATAGGCAAAATCCTATGTCATGAAAAAAAATTATCATTCATATCTGTAAAGCATGGGAAATTAAAAGATAGGAGAAAAAACATTTATTTTAAGTATACACATTTTCATTGAAATAATTTAATTCTTTATATAATATATTGTTTTATCAGTGTTTTATACACATCTTTTTCCTTCATATAGCACAATTCCTGGAACTAAACTTCTCATCAGCTCAGTGCCACAATGTTAATATCTCCTTTATGTTCACCCTTCATCATCAATCTAGCTGGCATAGTAAAGCTGTGAATTTCAAGGAGCTTTCTTGTCTGTTTTTGCCAGCTGGGAGAGCACTTTGCCATAGTTCTGTGTATATTCAAATATGTGCCATTTCTTTTCTCAAGTATTATGGTGTGTCATTGATTCAAGACAGCTCCATCAAGTGCAATATCCTGGCATTTCAAAAGAACCCCCCACGTCCCATAATGCATCTGCCAATCCTGTACTGCTATGCTACAGGGAGAAATCTTTCCTCAACAATGCAGAGACTAAGCTATACCCTGAAGCTTCAAATGTGATTGCTTTTGTTTTAGTATGTATGACTGACTATTGTTAGTCATAAAACTAGTAGTCTGTTTTTCAAATCCTGTTACCATTTTTTCACTGTTTTTCACTCACTACATGCTTGTGAATAAACATTTCCATTGCTGCCTTCAAAATATACATATTATTGATTTATTTTGAGCGGCTTTGTTACCTTCTTCCATATTCTTTTTTTTTTTTTCTTCATGAGAAATTGCTTTTATGAACGACTGGCAAAACATGTCTTTTAAAAACTCTACATAAAACCAGAGTTTAATTACCTTATGAAATGTTAACATGACTTTTATATTATTCTATTCTTTCAGTCTAAAAAATATGAAAAAATAATGTCTGTCTTTTCACGCTGTTGCTGAAATGCTGTATAGTTACTTTCCATCATGTGTCAGTGTATATTTCTGCATTTGTGCAAGTCTGTGAGAACAGGCTGAAGTCTGTTTTTCATGTATAGTCCCTCAATTTGTGTTGTGCAGTTATGAAAGCTCTTTATTGATAACAGTACTGTGGTCCACTTCAATTTCAACATTAAGGACTTTAGTGAGCATCTATGGATGTCAGTAACTTATGCTGTGGTACCTGTCTATCTGGTGGGGGACTGGTCAAAGTGTATATACTTGGGCATATGATAACACACCAGAAAAAAATTATACTTCTACACCTTACACGATTTTTTGTCCTACATGTATATTTGAATGTTCATTCAGGCAGACATCAAATTCCTGCTGTTTTGCAGATTATAATTTAAAAATGAAGCTAAAATGAACTGACAAAGGACAGCATGCCTGGGATGACGAAGCACACTCCTAAATCCTTGGTAAATCTAGTCTCTTGCTCCTATTCACACATACTATGGCTTCCCATCCAATAAAAAATATCTAATGAAAAGCAAGCAGTGTAAGTGAATGGTGACTAACTGAATAAAGAAAGTCCTTCAGGAATAACAATATGCAACAACTATTATCTGAAATATCCCATAACTTTTGCAGTCTATAGAAAGCCTATGAAACATCACTGTGTATTCATGCAGCCAACACTGCAATCCATCAAACAATTAATGGCTTTGTTGGTATGCATTGGTCCACTGAATATGCTGCAGCTGCAACTCCAACACTTACATGAATGTGACTTGTTTGGAAAAGAAACACAACCTCCCCCCACACACACACACAAAACAACAACAAGAAGAATGACACCCCCAAAAAAATCCCCAAACCCCACAAAACTAGATCTGAGCAAGCAGATTCTTTTTAACCAAGGATTTTACTTTTTTAGTTCCAAAAGCTATAGTTTTGAAGTCTAAAATGCATATCTCTTCTAATCCTCCAAATAAACTGCAAGCATCCCAAGAAGAGATTAATAAATCTCAATAACTGGATAGAAATCACTGAAATGTAAATTCTGAGTCAATTAAAACATCACAGATAGATGAGGTAAATGTTGTGGTTGCTTCTGCAAGCACTGTTTGCAGAGCATTTACTGATTCACAGTCTTTAATGACAACTGCTTTGATTGTGTGTTTTCTTACCATGGTCAGCAAACAGGAATTTAAAGATTGCATACAATAAACATATATCATTAAACCAAAATTACATTTAGGCAAGTTCTTGCTTGATGGGGCTAAGATGTCAGGGTTAGGATTACGTGGAAATATTGAGCTGGAGACACAAAAAATCAGACAGGAATCTAAATAACATATTAATTGTATAACATTCTGATTATTTAATTTGAAAATTCTGGGTCCTCCTGTAATTTGGCCTTCTTGAATTCTTTTAAATATGATTGTATTTAATAAATCATTATTAGATTTGACAGGATGGTATGTGGAAGGGAGCACAGAGAACTCACAGAAATCCAGAAATGTATATTTAAAATCCTCAGTCTCAGTGTCATTTAAGTACTCTCTTTGTAGAGAGAGAAAAAAAGGATCCTTTTTATTACTTTATGATGCAATCTATTTGTAATAAGAAAATGACAAGGAGAAAAGATGTAATTTTTAAAGATAAAAAAGGTTTCAACCTGTTCCTTGTTTAGAATAAAGACCATTATCTGAAGAGATAAATAAATGTAGTACATAAATTTCTGTGTGGTACTGTTATTAAATTTATTGTGGTTTTTTTAATATACAATTAGGCAGAAAACTATTTCTGCTGTTATAATTTTTCAAAATGACTTTCCACTCTGTTGTCATTTTATAAGTTAAACACGCAGTTTACTGGAACTTATTTTATTTTAAAATTCTTTGTGTTTCTGCAATATTAGATCTAAAGGATCTAAAAAATTGAAAATGGCTGGAGGGTTTCCATCAGTGTATTTTATTTATTTATTTGTATCTCTTTTTTTCTTGTGGTCTCAGAAATATTTCTTGAATGCACCGGACCAAATCTGTACAGATTTTTTTTGTTGTTCATGTCCCACCTGGACATTTCATTTGCATTTAATTCTGTATTCCATATATATGTGTGCCAGGTAGAATTGCGTTCCTTTCACATACTTCCAGTGATAAATATGCTCTCATTTCACTTCCCAATAACAAATGAAGACATGAAAGAGATAACATAGGTCCATGGTTTTACTTTACATTTCTGCACAAATTCTCCTGTGTCCTCTGAGGAACAAGAATGTGAATATACAGATTCTATGCCTCTTTTTCAACATTACACTGATGTGAATATTCAAATAGGATGTGGGAGAACAGAATTAAGTTTATTGCTCTTTCTGGGGAGGTTCAAGCTTGTTTTGGGACAGAGGGAGATTATGTTTATCTGTAATGTTTAAAGTGTTCAACAGTGGAGTCTTTGCAATAAGTATTTCCTGAACTTCTCCAACACGGGTCCTTCCCACAGTTCTTCACGAACTGCTCCAGCATGGTCCTTTCAACAGGGTACAGTCCTTCAGGAATGGATTGCTCCAGCGTGGGTCCCCCACGGGGTCACAGGTCCCGCCGGAAAACCTGCTCCTGCATGGGCTCCTCTCCACAGGCTGCAGCCTCTTCCAGGCGCCTACTCCTGTGTGGGCTCTCCATGGGCTGCAGCTTCCTCTGGGGCATGTCCCCCTGGTCCAGCGTGGGGTTCCCCATGGGCTGCACTGTGGATATCTGCTCCACTGTGAGTAGTAGGGAGCAGATTATCCTTTGCTTGCTTTGACTGAGCAGGATCTATGGAAACAGCATCTTCTCTCAGAACAAAATATCAGGATCTATAAGGGTTTGCTTTGGCTTGAGCTGGCTTTAGCTTCTTGCAGCAATTACCGAATGGTCTAATGATACTGTGGACATCACAGCCTTATAACAAAGACCTCAGGAGTCTGAAAATTTGTCTTCAACTTCCCCCATTCTTCTTGAGGAGGAGTGAAATCAGTCAAAAGACCCATAGAAACGTTGGAAGGGTGAGTATAGCACCAAAGAAAATTATTAGATACTAGCAAGATTTTTCAGCTTAATAATTTCAACTATATTATTCATGAGGTTTTTATGTATTAATTAGATAAATTGGACTACTAGACTATTATAATGTTAATTGGATTAACAATAAATGTTTCCTTTTATGTTTATGGTGCATTCTCTTTTGCCAGTAACATGATTCTGAGTGCAAGCATTGGGATATTATGGGGACTTACCTGATTAATATTAATAAAACCCTTTGATTTGCAAATAGAAAAGATATGCCCATGAACATGGACACAAACCTCTAAAATACAAATTTAATAAATTCACATTTTAAGAAATAATTTGTATTCTAGATCCAGTGCTTTACATCAGAACATGATAAACAGTTATAATAAAAATTTAAGCCTGTTATATTATTGTCAACTTCTGTATATTATCCCTTGCATTCGTTTAAGTCTGGTCTATTGCCAATGAAGTCAATGTAATGGGAGTGTAACTAGACCAGATTACACAAGTTACTGAATCATTATTCTAAAAATAGACTCGTTATTTTTAGATCATTTTTCAGTAACATTTGTTGAGAATTATCTAGAATATATTTTTTTTAATATTAGCACACGTTTTAAAACTAGTTTGCCCTAGAGAGTAGAAACACAGTAGACCATTTGCCTCCCTCAGAATGCCCTGCACATTAATCTTTCCCATTTATAACTATCATTCCCTTGTTTAACAAAGGATATACAGCTTCAGTGAAGGGTACGTAAAGATTCCATAAAACCTTGCCTTTAGTTTAAGTCATTAATGGTGTTCTGGAAGTCTGAAGATGTGAGTTTGAACTCCTTCATACTGATGAGAGTAGAGAGACCAAGGGTCTCATCTCCTGGGAATGTTTCAGATGTTAATATACATAAAACCTTGTTAAGTATTCCCACATTTATTGTTCATCTGTGTTTTAATAAGAAAAGATGAGCCCCACTCTGTTCTTTTGAAAACAATTGCAGAGACCTACCCAGAAAATGATTTTATGCTTCTGATCCTAACCACCTGGACAGCACTTGCCTCTAGTTATAACTTGGAGGACTAACGGTTACAGAGGTGTAAGACTTATGACACATCTCTGTTCTCATTGTTTCCTGTTAGATAAATACAGGCAGATCCTGCAGGAGGTTGCGCTGGGTTTTTTGGGGGGGTGTTGGACAATTTTTCCTGAAGTACTCATCTCTGCTGAAACAGTATATGGGGAGAACACTTTCTGGTTTGGGATCACACTCTGGGAGCAAGAGGCTAAAGATTAAGTGTGTAAAATTTAACATAATTATTTGTCATGAGTTCTCTTCAGCTTCCTTGCATGTGCAGGATAATTTTTTTATTGGATCAACAACCTAATATGTGTTAATAGCATAACACTGCAAAATTTGTAAATTTTGACACGTTAATGAATTTAATAAGACAGCAAATTATTATCTTGAAAATGTACTTTTAGAAGTCATTTAAACATATTTGTCTGAATGTTAAATTACAGAAATTTATACTAATATTAAATCAAATATTATTTTCTTGTTCTTATTCTTCATAAAATTATAAACAGCTGAGAAACTCAGAATACCACTTTTTTCCACCTGCTTATGGAAAAAACCCATTAATTAAGATATATGTTATATATATTTCCTCATTTCCTCCCTATACAACTTCTGTAATCACTGCATTGCATTCTTGCTATGGCTAGACTGAAATATTGTGCCTTTCATTGATTATATGGCTTGCAGTATTCACAAATTAATAGTTTTAGTGTTCTAAGGGACAAGCAAGATTCTGTATGCTGTTTCTACTTAAATGAACTTTAGGGACAGTAAAGCAATCCTGAAGCAGCCTTCTTTCGTATCAGGAATTGATTCTCTAAAAATGAATCTTTTTTTTTTTTTCTGATATTCTTTGGCACAGCAATTACACAGGGACCAATCTAATGATTTAGAAATGGAAAAAATCAAATTAATCATATATAATATATTTTAGACTTCACACAGTAAAAGAAAATCTATTTAATTGCCAAAATTGAGCCAGTATGAATTCTTTAATACTCCATATTGGTGAATTATAAAACTACACTTTGCTCTTAATAAAATTATTTTGAGACAAATGATACCAATTAAAAGGTCAATCTACATGACTCACTGGATGACTTTAAAGCTAGTAGTCATGTATTTATGTAAATGGGTGGGATGATGCAAAAGAGAATGAAAAAGTAAGGAAAATACTAAGAATTATTTTTATGTATTTTATTAATCTTAAATAACTTCAATTTAATCATATTTTTATTCCATTCAAATTATATTTATCTTTTTGAAGCCATTGTTATTTGTTCTGTTCATAGAATCTGCTTGGAGAAATGCATGTACATCTCTCCATGTATATTCTAAAGTTCACGTTTATTCCTGATCACTTATGGTAATGAACATTTGTCTATACATCATCACATGAGAAATATATTCACACAGAGTATTTTCATCCAGATTTCTCTGCTTGGGAAGTGAGGATGGAAAGAAGGGTCTTTGATAATGAAGAATGAAAAGACATTAAAAAGTAATTTGTGGCTCTGTCCCAGGACCATAAAGGTTTAGAAACTGAGGCATAGACTGTTGTGGATTTCAAGAGAATTTCTGTAAAATCCTATATGTAGGATCAGGGGAAGATGAAAAAGAAAAAAAAAGGAGAAAAAAAAGAAAACGAGAATGTTGCATCTGCTAATAAAATGTCCATCCCAGACACCAAATTAGGAAGGCCAAACCTTGGCCGAAGATGAAACTGGTGAGAGACGTCTAGTACAACAGGGCCTTTAAAAAAATGTATCAGTAGCAAAAAGTAGATCAAGAATAACATTGAACAGCTGTTGAATGAGGCTGATAATCTACTGACAAGTGAACCAGAAAATATGAGCTACACAATGTCTTCTTTACATGAGCTTTTGCCAGCAAAGTGTACTCTAAAGTTTCCCAGGTCTGGAAACTTGGAGGAAAGACAGACAGTTCAAGGTAGAATATAATCAAATTAGTGACTACTTAGGTACTACACAAGTCAATAGAACCAGATGAGATGCATCCAAATGTGCTGTCTGAGCTGGCAGATAGCATTGTAAGCACTTTTATCTTGTTTGAAAAGTTGTTGGTGGTTGGGGAGGTCCTTAATGGCTGGAAAAGTACAAACATCACTCCACCAGTGAGTGGTGCACCAGAGAGCAGATCCACATAATTGTAGGTCAGATCCTACAGATTCACCTTAGTCTTTGGGAACATTACAATGTCACACCCATCAATAGGAAAGGCCCAAAAGAGGACCCAGAAAACTACACGCCCGTTAGCCTTACTTCAATCCCTGGTAAAGTAATGGAACAAGTCCTCTTAGAAACTGTTACAAGCCAAGTGAAGCAACTGACTGGAAAAAGCCAGCACTGATTTACCAAAGGAAAATCATGTCTGACTAAGCTGATCACCTTCTACAACAAAATAACACTTTCTGTCCACATGGGGAGAGCAGTGGGTTATTTCTTACCTGGACTTCAGCAAAGCATTCAAAACCATTTTCCACAGCTTGCTTCCTCCTAGACAAACTGGCAAGATATAGATTGAATGGGTGGTCTGTGAGATGGGTGGAAAATTGGCTAACAGGTTGCACTGAGAGGGTAGTAATCAATGGTTTTTACTCAGACTGGAAGCCTACCACAAGTGGGGTCCCCCAGGAATCGATACTGGGCCCCACATTGCTGTTCAACATCTTCATAAGTGATCTAGGTGATGGGATTGAAAGCACCCTCACCAAGTTTGCTGATGACACCAAACTGGGTGGTGAGGTGGACATGTCAGAAGGGAGAGACATCTTACAGACAGACCTGGACAGCCTGGAAGAGTAGGCTAGCAAGAACAGTATGGAATTTAACAAAGCCAAGTGTGAGGTTCTGCACCTGGGATGACATAACCAAGGAGCCCAGTACAGGGTAGGATCTGTGTAGCTGGGGAGTAGCTCTGTTGAAAGGGACCTGGGGTTCCTGGTGGACAATCTGAACATGAGTCAACAGTGCACTGCTGTAGCAACAAAGGTATACCAGATCCTGGGCTGCATCCACAGGGGCATTACTAGCAGAGATAGAGACATTATCATCCCACTCTACTCAGTGCTTGTCAGGCCACACCTGGATCACCATGTGCAGTTCTGATCCCCACAATTCAAGAAAGGTGCAGACAGACTGGAGAGGGTCCAAAGGAGGGCCACAAAGATGATTAAAGGGCTGGAGAACCTGCTTTATGAGGAAAGACTGAAGGAGTTAGGTCCTTTCTCCCTGGAGAAGAGAAGGCTTAGAGGGGATCTCATCAGTATTCCAGTACTTACAGAGTGGCTACTTAAAGGGGGATGGAAGCTCTCTCTTCACAAGGAGCTACACGGAAAAGACAAAGGGCAACATGTACAAGTTGCACTAGGGTAGGTTTAATCTCAACATAAGAATTTTTTTTACAGTGAGAACAATCACTGGAACAACCTCCCCAGTGTTGTGGTACAGTCCCCATTGCTGTAGGTTTTAAAAATACAATTGGACAGGCTGCTAGATAATCTCATCTAGGCTACCTTTCCCACTAAAAGTCGGACCAGACAGTCTTTCAAGGTCCCTTCTAACCTGCGCTGTTATAGTAAATCATCGTGGAAGCCATTTCCAGGTACAGGAAAATATTAAAAAGGTGATTGGCTATGGCCAGGGGCATTACCAAAGGCAACTCATGCTTTCTCCAGCATGATGGTATGCTGGGAGGAAATAACTGGCCTTTTGGGCAAAGAGAGAGAATTAGCTCTCATTTATCTTGACCTTAGCAAGGGCTTTGTTACAGTCTGCTGTCACTGTTCTTATAGCCAAAGTGGTGGAGTACACACGTGAAAGCTGAAAAGTAGAGTATGAATATTTTGACCTGAGAGGGCTGTGGTTAATTGTTCCAAGTATATTTGGCAGCTGACTATAAAGGATCATTACGGGAGTCAGTATTATTTGACATCTTCTTTGAGACCTGGGTGATGGGGTATGATGAGCAGAGGCTGAGAGAACTTGGATTCTGGTCTGGAGAAGAGAAGGCTCAGTGGGGATTCTATCAATGTGTTTAAACTCTTGATGAGAGGGAATAAAAAAGAAGGAGCCAGACTTTTCTCAGTAGTGCTCACTACTAGGACAAGAAGCAACAGTCACAAAACACATGAAATTCCATCTGAACACAAGAAAACACTTTCTTACCATGACAGTGGTCAAACAGTGGAACAGGTTGTGCAGAGAGCTTGTAAAACCTCCAGCTGTGGAGATATTCAAAACCCAACTGGGCACAGTGCTGGGCAACCTGCTCTAGCTGACTCTGCTTCAGCAGGGGGTTAGACTGGATGACCTCCTTGCCAGTGTTCCCTGTTGCTGAACAGTGCTTGCATGACATCAAGCCTTTGTGTTTTCATCACTCTATGCCACACAGTGAGTAGGCTGGGGATGGGCAAGAAGGTGGGAGGGGCACTTCTGGGTCAGCTGACGTAAATTTATTGAAGGGATATTCCTTACCATATGATGTTGTGCTCAGCAATGAAAGCTCAAGGAAAGGAGGAGGAAACAGGGACATTAGTGGTTATGGTGTTTGTCTTCCCAAGAAACTGTTACACATGTTCCTGTCATGCTTTCCAAGAAGTCGTTAAACATCTGCCTGTCAATGGAAATCAGTGAATAAATTTTCTTTTTTTTTTCTTTGTTTGTGCATGCAGCTTTTGCTTCACCTATTAAATTGCTGTTATCTCAATCTATGTCTTTTCATCTTCCTTCAGTTTTCTCCCTGTCCTGTGGGGGAGGGGAGTGAGCGAGCAGCTGTGAGAGTGTATGGCTGTTGGCTAGGGTCAACCCTATATGCACTTTTTGGCAATCACTGTGGGGCTCAAGGGGCTCCAGATAATGATAGCCTTGATTGGAGTGTGCTAGACTGCATTTATAGTTACAGTTGCTCAGTTTTTAATTGTCAGGGTCTTGGGTTAGCCACAGGGCTTGCTTGCTTTGCTGTGTATTGGAGTCCAGGGTTTGTTAGTGGCTGCTTTCAATTGTGCAAACATAAGTGTACTACTGACATTTGAAATGTTCTATTATATTCTAGGTGGCCTCTAGCTGCCAGCTCAGTTAGGCACAGGTTTTCTCTAAATCCTATGTCTAATTTGTCAGACTCCGCATATGTCTCAGATATTGTATGGTATCTCAAATGGCGTAAGACAGCTTCATGTAGACAGAGGAAGGCATAAAGCCTGAATTTAATTTGTATTTATTATACATTGTTTTAAAATTGTCAAGATTATAATCTTTCTCATGAAACTAATACTAAAATATCACAAGTCATGTTTTTGTATTTCAGTTAAATGTTATGTCCTGGATTCACTTCATCTAACTTCTGCTAGCTAAAAGTTAAGTGTTGAGGATAAACTAGTCATCTAAGCTCTCTTTATGATCCATGAAAAGAAATAGGCATTTCCAGGGGCAGTTAATCTCCTTTTAAGATTGATATCATACACATAAGTGAATTGCCCTTTGGAGGATACTATTTCTGTCCATGAAAAAAGTCTAACAGACTACTTGCACTGGAGATCTTGTTTTCAGATGCCGGAAGACAGGCAAGATGAATCACCACACATCTTGTACCTACCCAGTTAACCTCTCTTTCCTTTAGTTTGCCATTGGTAATATGGGCATACTTTGATTGACTTCCCTATTACAAATCTTGAGGTGATTTGAAACTTGCTTGAAAGAATGTTATTCATTTGTCTAAAGTTAGTTCTTTAAAATACATGAAGAATGATTTTAACAAAAAAAGCAACCAAACAGCAACAAAAAAAACCCCACAACCCGCCACTAACACTAGTTTTGTCCAGAGGGGACAATTTATTTTGCATCATTAAGTTTAGCAGCTGCCAGTGGACCACTGAAAGAATAGTCAGCTCTCAGAAGCAATGTTGTGCAGGATAAAATATGGAGCAATTACTTCATCCACCACTGATGGTTCTTAATCATGTACAGTCGTTAGAATCTCTAGTATCTAGCTGATAGATAAAATACATGATAGAAGTACAACTGAAGAACTCCAAATGTGTTCAAAACATGAAAACTAATAAGAATATAACCAGGCTCACTAGAGAGGAACCCAAGGGTGGCATGGCAATGTTGGGGGCAAAATCGATAGCCTGGCTCAAGTGCATCTACACCAATGTACACAGCATGGGCAACAAACAGGAGGGGCTGGAAGCCCTTGTGCAGCAGGATGGCTATGACATAGTCACCATCACAGAAACATGGTGAGATGACTCTCATGACTGGAGTGCTGCACTGGATGGCTATAAGCTCTTCAGAAGGGATAGGCAAGGAAGGAGAGGAGGTGGAGTGGCTCTGTATGTTAGGGAGTGTTTTGACTGCATAGAGCTTGACAGTGGTGATGACAAGGTTGAGTGCTTATGGGTAAGGATGAGGGGGAAGGCCAACAAGGCAGACGCCCTGTTGGGAGTCTGCTATAGATCACCCAACCAGGATGAAGAGATAGATGAAGCATTCTATAAGCGTCTGTCAGAAGTCTCACAATATCTAGCCCTTGTTCTTGTAGGGGACTTCAACTTGCCGGACATCTGCTGGAAATACAACACAGCAGAGAGGAAACAGTCTGGGAAGTTCCTAGAGTGTGTGGAAAAGAACTTCCTGATGCAGCTGGTAAGTGAGCTTACCAGGGGTGGTGCCTTGCTTGACTTGCTGTTTACAAACAGAGAAGGACTGGTGGGAGATGTTGTGGTGGGAAGCCGTCTTGGGCTTAGCGACCATGATATGATAGAGTTTTCAATTTTTGGTGACGTAAGGAGGACAGGCAGCAAAACTGTTACCATGGACTTCTGGAGGGCAGACTTTGGCCTGTTCAGGACGTTAGTTGGGAAAGTCCCTTGGGAGACAGTCCTGAAAGGCAAAGGGGTCCAGGAAGGCTGGGCCTTCTTCAAGAAGGAAGTCTTAAGGATGCAGGAGCGGGCTGTCCTCATGTGCCATAAGATGAACTGGAGGGGAAGATGACCAGCCTGGCTGAACAGGGATCTTTTGCTGGGACTCAGGTGAAAAAAGAGAGTCTACCATCTTTAAAATAAGGGGCAGGGAACTTAGGAAGAGTACAGGGATCTCATTAGATCATGCAGAGAAAAATAAAAGAGCAAAAGCCCAGCTAGAACTCAATCTGGCCACTGCTGTAAGAGATAATAAAAAATGTTTCTACAAATACATTAACAACAGCAAACAAGAGAGCCAAGGAGAATCTCCATCCTTTGCTGAATGTAGGGGGGAAAAATTGTCACCAAGGATGAGGAAAAAGCTGAGGTACTTAATGCCTTCTTTACCTTACTCTTTAATAGCCAGGCCAGTTATCCCCAGGGTTCTCAGCCCCCTGAGCTGGAAGACAGGGATGGGGAGCAGATTGAAGCCCCCATAATCCAGGAGGAAGCAGTTAACGACCTGCTACGCCGCCCGGACACTCACAAGTCTATGGGGCCAATTGGGATCCACCAGAGAGTACTGAGGGAACTGGCAGATGAGCTTGCCAAGCCACTTTCCATCATCTATCAGCAGTCCTGTTAACACAGAGGAGGTCCCTGCTGACTGGAGGCTTGCTAATGTGACACCCATCTACAAGAAGGGCCGGAAAGAGGACCCGGGGAACTACAGGCCTGTCAGCCTGACCTCGGTGCCAGGAAAGATTATGGAGTGGTTCATATTGAGTGAACTCAACACGCAAGTGCAGGTCAACCAGGGGATCAGGCCCAGCCAGCATGGGTTCGTGACAGGCAGGTCCTGCTTGACCAACCTGATCTCCTTTTATGACCTGGTGACCCACCTGGTAGATGATGGAAGGGCTGTGGATGTCATTTACCTGGACTTTAGCAAAGCTTTTGACACCGTCTCCCACAATATTCTCCTTGGGAAGCTGGCGGCTCATGGCTTGGACGAGCATACTCTTCACTGGGTAAAAATCTGGTTGGGTGACTGAGCCCAGACAGTAGTGGTGAATGGAGTTAAATCCAGTTGGCAACTGGTCACGAGCAGTGTTCCCCGGAGCTCTGTCTTAGGGCCAGTCTTGTTTAACTTCTTTATCAATGATCTGGATGAGGGGGTTGAGTGCACCCTCAGTAAGTTTGCAGACGACAACAAACTGGGTGGGAGTGTCGATCTGCTGGAGGGCAGGATGGCCCTGCAGAGGGACCTGGACAGGCTGGACTGATGGGCCGTGGCCAACTGTATGAGGTTCAACAAGGCCAAGTGTCGGGTCCTGCACTTTGGGTACAACAACCCCATGCAACACTACAGGCTGGGGGAAGAGTGGCTGGGAAGCTGCCTGGCCAAAAAGGATCTGGGGGTGTTGGTAGACAGCTGGCTGAACACGAGCCAGCAGTGTGCCCAGGTGGCCAAGAAGGCCAACAGCATCCTGCCTTGTATGAGGAATAGTGTGGCCAGCAGGAGCAGGGAGGTGATTGTCCCCCTGTACTCGGCGCTGGTGAGGCCGCACCTGGAATACTGTGTCCAGTTTTGGGCCCCTCACTACAAGAAAGACATTGAGGTGCTGGAGCATGTCCAGAGAAGGGCAATGAAGCTGGTGAAGGGTCTGGAGCACAGGCCTTATGAGGAGCGGCTGAGGGAACTGGGGTTGTTTAGCCTGGAGAAGAGGAGGCTGAGGGGTGACCTCATTGCTCTCTACAACTACCTGAAAGGAGGTTGTAGTGAGGTGGGTGTTGGGCTCTTCTCCCAAGTAGTTAGCAATAGGACGAGAGGAAATGGGCTTAAGCTGCACCAGGGGAGGTTTGGATTGGATATTAGGAAAAATTTCTTTACGGAAAGGGTAGTCAAGCATTGGAAGAGGCTGCCCAGAGAGGTGGTGGAGTCACCATCCCTGCAGGTGTTCAAAAAATGGATAGATGTGGCACTTTGGGACGTGTTTTAGTGGGCATGGTGGTGTTGGGTTGATGGTTGGACTGATGATCTTAGAGGTTCTTTCCAACCTTAATGATTCCTAGTTTTAACTTTCATTCGAAAATAACCCAGCCCCCAAGCCAGGAAACATGAAATTATTACTCTACACTTAATTGTTTTATTGGTGGACTTGGTCGTGTTAGGTTAATGGTTGGACTGGATGATCTTAAAGGTCTTTTCCAACCTAAATGATTCTATGATTCTAAAGGGAATAGTAATGCTTCAATAAAGCAAATGATATGAATTTTTTTGCTAATTGAGATTAGCTATAGTTGTAGAACAGTAGAGAGACAAGTCATTGCTCTTATATTTGCTTCAGAAGAGTTGAAAAAGACAAAAATATGAAAATAGTAAATCAGATTAGTCAGAGAACTTCTACTTGATATATTTTCTTAATATCTTAGAGATTGAGGAGTAGGCTGTGTGTACTAGCTAGTTTTCCTATTAAAGTCAAGAGAGATTTGCCCTTGATTTCAAAAGAATTAGAATTAACGAATGAAGACTAGGATTCATCATTTATAGCTTTAGGTACCTGAAAATAAGCTACTTTTCTTAATTTCATTATGTGGAATGGTAAGTTATGTGGAATTCCTACCAAAAGATTGATTTTTAAAATTCTTGTTAAGAATCCTTTTCAAGACAGGATAAATATCACTTGAGAGAGACCAATTTCTTTCCTGTGTTCAAAGAAGAATGAGTTACTTACAGAAAACTTAATTACATAGATCCCACCTGAAGTACTCATAATAAACACATAACAAAACAAAATAAAAACAAAACAAAACAAAAAAGCAGAAAAAAGAGGCTGAGTTGTTTTTCTGACATGTATAGAGTTTTCTACTTTCCACCCATAATGGTATTACATTTTGATGTCTGGAGTTTATAGTAATAAACAATGGTGGAAAAACCAAGAGCTGCTGAGTGATCCGTTAATGTCCTGAAATGAGTGACATAGATACTAATAAGATATAATTCAGAGATGTACTAGCCAATTATTATCTATGGTTTTTTTGGTCCCAGTGAAGCCTTATGGAGGCAACAGTAATGGAAATGGCCTCCTGAGAGTGTCCATCATTTTCCACTGTGGAGTTTTATTGTAGATGATGTTGTAATGACTTAGCTTAACTGTTATGCCTACATGAAAATCTAAAAAAAAAAAAAGTCATAATTTCACTGCCAATTATTTGCATAAAATTTCTCAAATTTTAACAGACTGGCAGCTACTTCAATAAAAAATTCTTCCTTATTTTTGAAATCTATGGTAGTTTAATATTTAAATGCTCTATTTCATAATTTATTCATATACATTACCAAACCTTTAGTTTTTAAATTTAATGTTCACACTGCATACATACCAAAGAGTCATCTTTGCTGTTTTTTAGTACTATAGGACAATTCTTGATTAGACTTACAGACATACAACTCAAGAAAACATGTCAGATGATTTCCAATACTGTGGTTTAATTGGGAGAAGAATTTGACCTTTCATCTTTTTAATCCACAGTGCCTCTTTGTAGGGAGATGGAAGTTACCCTGACTAGAATGGTTTGGACTTGGTGTGGTTAATAACACTTTCTGATTTGCTCAACTGATTTTATTTTAAACTCTGTCAATAGTTTAACTGAAACAAGCAACTTTGCTGCAATTTTATTTCTTGCAAATCTTTAAGAAGCTTGCTCTCTCTAGTGGTTTCACATCCTTTCCAGCAGAAAAAAAAAAAAAAAAGTGGTAGCAGTTTAAAGTGATGTGAACTTGAGCAATCAGAAAAATACATTGGATGGGGTGGGTGTCATTATGGAGAGTCTGTGAAGGATGAGGGTAGTGAATCAATATGATAAATTGTGATTGGTCCTTAAAAAGACAAGGTAAAGAAGTAAATCCAGATTTGTTAGGGAATGTTCATAGTACCAAATAATATTACATTGAGGCTGCCTCTATACACTGTTCTATAGAGCTGATCTTACAGGCAGAGTATAATCAGGAAAAACATAGTTAAAACCATAGATTAAAATAAAACCTCAAAAACCCCAAACAAACCAAAAAAACACCCCACAACTCTAAAAGTAATGCACTGGTGATAGTAGAGAACAGCAGAACACAACATCTTTCACCTTTAAGTGTTTCATGTATATCTAAGTCATAAATCAGTCCAGGAAAATTCAAACCTAATTGAAGATGGCTAGGAAAATAAGTCTGGCTAGGGCTTTTGGATCACATTGGTAAGAAGGCTATAAAATGTGAGGGAGCCAGAATGTTATAGCCAAGTAAATGTTGCTGACTAGGTGGAAAATGGAATGTCCTCCAATGCAACTAAGCATAAGATATGAAGGGACATTCTTGTTAGTGAGAGGGAAAACTGTGAAACTCCTAAGTGTCCAGGACTTTACAGGGTTAACAGACAATGTTTCCTGGCTTAAAGAAGATGATCTATTTTTATCCTCTTTTCTGGACTAGGCTGTGCATTCTCCTGACATCCCCCATTCTCTTCAAGTCTTCCTTGCCTCCATTTCACTTTGAAGGAAGTTAAATAAAGAATAATTCTTCATTATTTTTCTGCTTTTTTTTTACATCAGAAAATGTTAATATAAGGCTCAAAAAATTGATAATTACTAACAATTGTTAGGTATAAGGAGCTGCTTCCTCTACACTACTCATTCTAACTGTTGCAGTTTTTAACAGCAATGGGGCTTGGATAAAATTCAAGAGCTCTTCCTTAAAAATACATAACAAAATGTTATTCCACATCTCTGTCCAGAAAACTGTGAAATTAACTAGATTATACACAGTTAATATAAGGAAAGAAAAATACAAGGAAAGAAAAACATGATAGGCTTAACTTAGTTACCTAAACTTGAGAATATAAGAACTTAGTGCTGTTTACATGTCACAGGTATTCAAGATTTCTGTATGGGGAAGGCTGCTATAGCATGGGAGATTTGCAGGGGACCCATGCCCTATCTGGAGTGTTGGTTGCTAGGCTACATAACCTTTGATGTTTGAAAAAGCATTAAACAACTGTGGTAAAGCAAATGAATCTAGCCCATCGAATAGGAGTACATTTGGTTGTAAGTCACTTAAATCTAGTTATCTATATGAATGTTCTGTCTGTCAGCTAAGTGTCTTAATTCCCATTATAGTGAATGGACATGAGACTTCATTCGGTCTTAGGCTAAAACAGACATTTTGTGCCATTTGAGATACCACAAGATAACCCAGCTGGCATCTAGATACCTCTCTAGTATATGAAAGTGCATGAAAGTGCATGAAACTACATGAAAGCAACATACATGAAAATACATGAAAGTACATGAAAGTGTGTGGATTCTGTGTCATACCTGCCAGCTTCGTTCAGAAGTCTCAGATCTGAGACATTAAAGATCTTCTTCAGGATAAGTTAAACTCCTCCGCCTGGCTTCATTGAATATATCAACTAGGAGATTGGTATCTAACATCACCTGAAATACTCTGGGATACTGGAGACAGCCACATGAGGCAGGTATATAGGACAGAGGAGACTCATGACCTAAGTAGCAGAAGAAGCTCAGTAAAAGGTCATAAGGCATCTCAAAGAGTGCTAAATGCCTGTTTAAGAAATACAGTCAATGCCTGTTTAAATAACTCAATCAAAGCATATGTCTTCCATGATTTTAAAGCATTCAGAGGCTCTTAGCTTCTGCTTAGACACCTATAAGTAGCCACTTCAATTCTGGTGTCTTAATCTGGAGCTGAACTCCATTCATTAATAGTTCTCAAAAACCAGACATTCATCTCATAGTGTACACTGGTGGTAACCAAAGTCTACATCCTTAACCTCTAGTTAAGTGACTAATAAAACAACTTGTCTCTACCTCTTCATCTGACAGTACAGATTTTTGTTTCTTACAGTAGTGATGAATTTTCAGGTTTCTCCAACCTCTTGTCTGTTGGAGGCAATTTGGATAGTGAGGTTTCACATGAATTACTGCTGATTTTGACCATAATACTTTTTTTTTGCCAGTAGCCACTGTTGCTAAATGTACATATTGCTGATCATGGTAGCTGTGGTCCCATTAATCACCATTAGCTGGTGTGCCATTAGGTACTTTTGCTAATTGTATTCTCATTTAGCAGTTCCCACTAACTTGTTTAGTGCTAGCTGTCACCATAGTAGTTTACATAATCCACATGTATACATGTTGCTAAATGTGATTTGTTCTAATTTGTAAGCTCTCAGGTAAAAGTAGCACTGGACTCCTCATGTGATCTGCTGGTCTATCTTTTATAGTAATTCCATGTAATATTTTAGAATAAAGTGAAAATACAAATCAGTTCAGATTCCCTCTCACAACAGCCAGATTTCCCAAGCCTCCCCACTAAAAAACAAAACAAGAAACTCCCAACCCAAACCAAATACAATATATATATACACACACATATATATAAAAACCCTCCTAGAAACTCCACAATTTCAGAATCCAGTGCTGCAAGTTGTGGTGATTCCCTTATCTTTAGAAATCTGGACACAGCTGTCACCCATGCTGTGAGCAAAATAACTTCAACAAATATAATTTTCTTGGGTTAACAAAATATGGTTTTTTTAACAGAAACCTCTCTAAGCTATCACCATGTAATTGGCAATTAACCTTACCCATTTCATTATAGCCAATGGCCCAAATTGTCACTGGAGGCAAAAATGCTTTTAACCTAGTGGGATGTTATCTCAGTCTGCATCTGTAAATAGCAAGACACTAGGTTTATACTACTTCATATATTTTCATTTGCAGGTGGAGTAAGTTTTAAAGTAAATGCTGCTGAGAAAATAATTTTGGAATATGCAATGTAAGTAAAATTACTTTGCAGGATGTATTGGGTGCAGGTGACAAAGTGTTTGCAGTGGGGTTCTGCAGGGGTGGCCTCTGTGAGGAGGACCATGGAGGACCCACAGCAGAAGAGAGTAATATTTCCTAAAGGACTGCAGCCTGTGGGAAGGACTCACAGTGGAGCAAGGGAAAAGTGTGAGGAGGGAGTGGCAGAGACAAAATCTTATGGACTGACCACAACCCCCCATTCCCCACCTGCACCATTCAGAGATGAGGAGGAGGTAGAGGACTCTGGAATGAAGGAGTGATATTGAGCCTGGGGAAAAAGGAGGTAGGGGAGAGGATGAGATGTTTTAGTTTTTGTCTTTGTTTCTCTCTAACCAAATCTATTTTATCTGGCAATAAATTAAATTAATTTTCCTCAAGTCGAGTCTGTTTTGCCTGCGACAGGAATTGGTGACTGATCTCCCTGTCTTTATCTCAACCCACAAGCTTTTTCATCTTATTTTCTCCCCCTGTCCTGTTGAGTTACAGGAGTGAGAGAGCAGCTGGGTGGGTGGCTGGAACCCAGCCTGGGCCAACTCACTGCACAGGAATATAACATATTCTAGTCTACCAGTAACCTGACAAAATAAATATAAACTTGCTGAGACCTTGTAAGATGTAAGTATAATCATTTTGGATTAAAGATTATTATAATATCAAGAATTTTCAAAAATTGAAGAGAAGAACCTTTTACAATAACAGTGATTCATGGATCTATAAACAAGAATCATAGCCCCCTGAAACACAGAACTTGGTTTTAGCTGTTATATTATTGTTACAACTGTAATACACAGAGTTTTTTGACATTTCTGTAATATTAAAAAACACATGACAAGGTTAGCATGATCTGACTTTGTTTTTCTTTTAGGTCCTGTAAAGACAAATAATACTTTTTCTCTGTAAACACGTGTCACTTTCGCATCTTGATATAGAATTTACTTCAGATGTGAATGGTCACTGATATCAGAGTTTTCTGACTGCATCTTAATAAGTCAACAACCACATTTTCTTTATTTTATTATTTACTAATTAATTTATTTGTACTTTTTATTAACTGAAATAAGTTTTCTGGAGTATTCAGAATCATATTGTGATTCTCAAAGAGTGGATAAAACTAAATGAAACTGCAATTTTTTGTAATGGAATGACCAAGTATAGCATTTAATAACCATATAAAACTCCAATATCTTGTTGGATCATTACTTCAGAATGTATTCATAGATGAGGAGACAAAGAGGAGCTTAAACTGATTCAAAACTATATTGTTTTCCCTAAGTAATTTATATTGATCAGAGCCAGGTATTTAAACAGTAAAGAAACTAATGAAGCAGTGGTGACTGAACACCTATTGGTATGTTTCTTACTATTTTTCTCCTTAAATGTTAATGAGGTGTAATTATAGTTTCTCGTATTTTGTCTGGAACATGCATTATTCTAACAGAGAGTAGTGACAAGGAGCAGTGTCTGACTTCATGAGCAGCAAACTTACTGCAAATATGTAAATGAGGAACAACAAAGAAGAGCCTGGAGATATTAACATCTGTGTGAATAAAGCAACCATTTCACAACTCAGTGGACCTTAAACAAAGCAGACATTGAAATCTGTTCAGTACATGGGGTGGATTTTTAAATATGTTCAATTACTGCTTGTCTCACAGCTGTCACTAGAGCGCAGCTTCAGTCACACCAGGGATTCTGCTTTGACATTACCAGTGTACAAAAATGGTGTTCATGACAAATAGTTTTCCAGCACAGTAAAATAAACATTTTTCACCCATGTCTATGAGTTAGAGATCCACTAATACTTCCCTATCTCTGGCAATTTAGACAAGTAGAGATGGAGAGTCATCTGCTAGGAGCAAAATAGCTATTTTACCAATTGACCTAGTAACTACCTGGCTAACTATCTAATTTCTGTGTAATATTTAAGAAAATACATTGCTTTTGAGGAGAATATGAATTTTGAATGAAAGATAATTCATCCCTTTATGAGGAAAGGAAGGAGAAAGCCACTCTTCTACTCTCTGGAAAAGTAGATTTCTCTAGTCAACTTTTTCCACAGAGTGAAGCACAGGATAGTATAAGAACTGTTTTGTGTCTTAGAATAGTTTCCTTTAAAATAGGTACAAACACATGCTACGTATTGGTTGGAGGAGGAGCTTGAAGATTCAGTTAAATAACATGTTCAAATAATTATAAACTTTACATAGTATTCAGCTGTATTACTAATTTAACTAATATTGTCTGTAATATTATTACTGTTACTGGTAATAATACTGGTATTCATCACAGGGAACTACATAAATCTTATTTTATGTATGAATACCAAAAATAAAATTTGTGAATGTAATTTGCTAGAATATTTCCAGTGTTATGTCCTTTAATTAGAATAACTGAGAAGCAAGCAGTATTTTTTGGTAATACTTTGGTAACCGTTATGCTCACAAAATCATCTCTTTTAGGGACCATTCTAAGATATTGGACAAGCAGTTTGAACATGTATTAATAAGAATTCCTGATTTAGACTAGCTATACCCAGGCATAATTTATTTATATTTCTGACTGTTTTACTCACTCTTTTACTGATTGACTCCTAAGTATCTAATCACTTCATCCACTAAGTACTTCAGTGTCACAGCATTGCAGTGCCTGTCACTTAAACACCCGATACTAAAATCAGCCTTGACTAAAATGTCTAAAATCTGAATACAACAAATTGAGAGAATTGGACACCTCATACAGAATCACAGAAACTGTCACACCAAGGGAGGAGCTGCTTAGGGGAACAAGGAAATGCACACACAAAATTAGCAGAGATGAATCTCAGTACCTAGCTATGGTACTCTCTTTTTTCTCTCTTTGACCCAATGAAGCAACAATACTCTGCTTGAGTACGTTTTTAGCTTTGAAAGAATGTTCCTGTGTATTATAAAATACCACATCAAAAGATTGTGATCCACCACTCATCCAGCCAAACTCGTTATGTGATATTTATAATCAGTCAGTTGAATCAGATGGGATAATTTCTGTTCTATTTATGTCTAAAGCAGAAGAAAAAATAGTTAGAAACAGTAAATAATACTAAAATATAGTGGCACTATTTTGGTTTATGGATTAGTATGTAATTTGCAAATTTATACATATAACCACTTTAATTGTAATTCAGATTTCATAAAGAAATGTTTGCAAATGTAGGACTAGAATCTGTAGTTCTCTGGGGTCACATTTGCCTTTTCAATTTTCAATCACCACTGTACATATTTTCGCTCTGGGAGATCTCTAGTGATGCAAGCCTGGATTCAGTCTTTCCTGTATTGAACTCTGCTTGAATGCTGTACGAAGTGGAGGAGGAGAGATGTAATAAAAGAAATTCCATACAATTCTGGAAGATATCCTACTTCTCTTGTGTAGGTCAAGATCTCCTTTGCTTAACTTCATCTTTTAATTGCTGTAGATTCTGTTGGTGGATACCGAGAAAATTATATCTTTATCCCTGACAGCCCCTTTGCTCAGTGACTGAAAATTAAACCAATACTAGGCTATGATGCAGATCTAAAGTCGTCTCTCTCATCAAAAGAAAGGCCCTTTTGGATCCAGACTCATGCAATCTACACCTTTCATAAATGTAATTTAGATAAAAAACAGCCCATAAATAGTTTCTCCCTTGTCCCATTTTAAATAATAGATGAGGTGAAACAGAAAAAAAACCATAAAAATAATTTTTTTGATCTGGCATATCTATATTTCTTGAACTGTTTGTTATCATCCGAAGTGTGTCAATGCTGCAATTCACAAAGTAATTGAAAACACAATTTCTTCTTGACGCATTCTCTTATTTTATGGCACTTGCTAGAGCTGAAGAAGCAGACTTTGACAATATTATTAAAAAATATATTCAAGGGTTTGAAAATAAGCAGCTAAACAAGAAAAGAATTCATTTTCCTTTTTATAAAAAATAATGAAAATTATAAGTCAATATTGCAATGAGCTATTGAGTTAGATCACATCCCAAAGAACTTTTAGTAGACCATGATTTACAATGTTTGTCATACACTGGATTTTTAAATTACCAAAATATGTATTTTATATATGTACTGTAACAACTCTGGGAAAAATGTATCTCATTTTAGAATGTGCTTCACTTAAGTCTGAAATCCATATTTAAATCTGGGACAGGAAATACCAGAAAACTGGAATAATTCTGAGCATGACTATAAAGCAGTACAAATCAAGCATTAAGTACAATATTGAATGCAAATGTAGCCTGTTGTGTCTTCTGTAACAGTCACTTGTAAACAGAGTCCAACCAATTCTAGTGCTGATAACCTAGTCAAATATAGCAATCTAATCTCTCTTAAAAGACTTTGCAAAAAGTTATGTACATCTAGGTAAAGACAATTTTTCTTTCTTTTGTTTATGAAGCAGGGCTAGATGACTAAGTCTTAGTGATTAACGTGAAGTTGTTGGTAGTTGTTGTGGTTTAGCCCCAGCCAGCAACTAAGCACCACGCAGCCGCTCGCTCACTCCCCCTACCCCGATGGGATGGGGGAGAGAATCGGAGGAGTAAGAGTGAGAAACACTCCTGGGTTGAGATAAGAACAGTTTAATAATTGAAATAAAGGAAAATAGTAATGATGATGATAACAATATAATAATGATAGCAATAGTAATATACAAAGCAAGTGATGCACAATGCAATTGCTCACCACCCGCTGACCGATACCCAGACAGTTCCCAAGCAGTGATCCCTGCTCCTCAGCCAGCTCCCCCCAGTTTATATACTGAGCATGATGTCATATGGTATGGAATGTTCCTTTGGTCAGTTTGGATCAACTCTTCTGGCTGTGCCCCCTCCCAGTTTCTTGTGCACCTGGCAGAGCATGGGAAGCTGAAAAAGTCCTTGACTAGCATAAGCAGTACTCATCAACAACTAAAACATCAGTGTGTTATCAGCATTTTTCTCATCCTAAATCCAAAACACAGCACTATGCCAGCTACTAGGAAGAAAATTAACTCTATCCCAGCCGAAACCAGGACAGTAGTGGAAGACATAACACAGATCTAAGCACCTGAAAATGTACTCACAAATTATCTTCCAATTAACAGTTTGGTTACTAGAACTCCCCCCCGCCTCCCCCCCCATAATGTATTGAAACCATTCATAAGCATATTGTTAAAAAGCTATCTTAAAGTCAGAAATATCTGCATAGAGTTACAAACAATGGTCACATATTTTCTTTCATATACATTGACTTGAATCCTTCACTGGATAACTCTCTCCTCCTCTCCCCTCCCCTCCCCTTTCCATTTCTACTTGGAGTAATGACTAATTAAATTTGTGTGACAAATGAGGACTAAAATATCCACCTTTATGACAAAATTTTTGAATGGATAATATTTTTGAGGCTGAGTTTATTACAAGGCTTAGTATTTTGAGCTTCAATCTTCATGTGGAGACTTTGGGGCCCATACTAACACAAGAATAAATAGGTAAGTAAAATGTAATAGCAAATCATGAACTGGAGAGATCCTAAAATTCATGTATACCAGTTATTAATTGATATGCTTTTGGCTTATAGTAGATGGATGTAATGATTCCCGTGATGTAAAACATTTTTATTTTCAGCCTTTTGTGGACTGTTAAATTAAATGAATTGTTTAGTGGCAAATTATTTGGAGTTAATCAGTTGAGTTAAACTTTGGGGAGGATGGGTAAGCAGTGCTGGATTTGAGGGGGTTTCTATTAATCATAGTCTGAGAGCAGCTGCTGCTGCCTGTATGTGTTGTATGACACAGGTGATGAACTGCTGATTTCTGAGACAACCAGCAAAGGTGTGATATGGAAATGCTATTCAGCTAACAATGAAAATGGTACCAAAAGAAACATAAGATTCATTAGAAGTAGTCCAGGAAATATTTGTGCCTGTTGTACAGTTTCAGAAAGAAAGAGTACTTTCTTACGGTAAATTATAATTAAAGTTCTTCTAATTTTTCAGTTTGTAAGGCGCCAGTCAGTGGCTCTGAAAATGCTTAATATTCTCAGTATATCACACAAAAGTTACCAGCAACCTGCAGCACTCTGTATTCAGATGCAAATACATACAAATTAATTAATTCTGTAATATTTATATTAAAAATAGCAAAAAAATGTTCTGTCAAAACATTTTTTAGAATAAATAGTTCCAGTAAATTTAAGATAATGAACAACAGCTCTTTATATCTGGTGAAGGTGGAGGAGGATATTCTGCACCCTTCAAATGTTAGCTGACAACCAGTGAGAAAAAAATAGACTATATTAGGAAAACATATAAAAAGAAACCACTAGTGGACCTGAAAGGTGGGGCTAAAGTGAGCTGAAGAGAAAGAAAGTCTCAATATCATGCTCCCCCAGCAAAGAGAAGGAAAAAGGCACTACTGTGAACATCATAGTTCTAGTGAAGACCTAGTTCTTGGTCACTCCTTGAGGAAAACTTGAGTTTAATCCTAGGACCCAGAGGAACAATGGAAGAGTGAACATAACACCAAAGAAAAGGGGTAGATATTAGGAAAAACTAGGTTGTTTTGGGGGTTTTTCCTACTTAACAATTTTCATGTATTTATTGCAACATTTATTAATTTGGAGAATGGGTGCATACTATTTTAGGTAGAGCAGTATATTAACTGGACTATCATTAAATTCTTAGCTCAATATATATGGTGTGTTAACTCTTGCCCATGACAAGATTTTGAGCCTAACATTATAACAGATTTCCCTGGAAAAGAGTAAAAAATACAGCTAGGAAATGTTCTAATAATTAATCAATGTAAATGAACTAGATTTTAGTGTTTACACTCAAATCAAAGTTCTCCTGGCTTCAGCAAAAAAAGGTTTACCTCCATATACGTCTAGACTGTCATTTAAAACAGGACCAGACACTGTTCTGTACTGAAGAGGAGGTAGCCCAGACTGAGCGCATTCATGCTACATAGCATTTGGTCTTATGTACATGGCTATTTGGCACAGTTTTTTGTGAGTTGTTTCTTATGGTGTTTTTGTTTGGTTGGGTTGTTTTTTTTTTTTTCTTTTTTTTTTTTTCCCCTGGGCAACTGACCTATTGTGAGATCTCTGCTGAAGACCCTCAGAGTTGTACAATTATGAAATAAAATTGAGGGTGTTTGCAACATGCTCTAGGGACATAAAGACATGCATAATTATCTGTAGGAGTATCTGAGGATGCAAAGCCTTTGGGGGAATTTCTGAGGACTGTCTAGGTCAAAGAGAACCAAACATGGTGCAGTGTTGCTCACACTGTTTATTATAAACATTACCTATTATACCTTGTCTTCCAAACAGTGGAAGATAGTTCTACTATCTACAAATTTTTATGAAATCTCAAATGTTCCTTTCCTTAATTATTTTGAATAATTAGGAAACACTGAGTGAGAGGGAGAAAACTTCTTATCCCATACAAATGCATCTGCAATGTTTCTAAACATATTATTAAAAGAAACAGCAGATTCAGGTTATTCTACAAGTTCTGTTTCATCCCTTAATGCCATGCCTGCTTGAATCAATAGTATTGATGAAATACAGAAATTACAAAGTAAAGAAACAGTTATAAATGTCAAAAAGGGTAATTTAATTTAATTTGTTTGGAGACAGATAAGCTTACAACAAACCAGCAAAACCAGAAAATTTAGCAGAGCGTGGAGTTTTCTCCTATCAAATAGGAAATATTTTGAAACAGAGATTGAGGAAGCAGTATAAATTTCACAACACAGATCATGAAGATTGTTGCGTTGACATTGGCATGTTCCTTTATTATTTTTCACCGGCAGACATTAAAAGAAAATTATAGGATTTAGTGTTGCTAGTGTAGAATATGATAATTACTGGCAGAGCAGGAAATAATGCAGTGGAGAGTTCTTGCTTTCCTAATCCAGCCTCTGACTTTTATGAAACTGTCCTCAAAAGAATTATGAAGGGACTAATCAGTAAGGACGTGATGAAAAAAACAACGCTGCCAGGGTGGGTTGTTTTCAGGTTCTGCTAGGGGAAAAAAATTCTCTCAGTTGTGTGAGCAAAGGGGTAAGCCTTACATTTGGCCAGACATGAGAACAGATTAAAGTAATCTACTGAAAGAGAGCTGTGCGTTTTGATGATGACACTTCTACTTATAATTTAACAAAAGAAAGGGGAATAAAGCTTCTTTGAAGATTCTTCCAGAAGCATCTCATTTAAAAAACTACTCATTTAATTACAGAGAGACTCAAGAGATGATTATGTGGTATTGGAATAATGTGGAGAAATTAATACAATTTAAAAATAAAGACTGTGAATCAGCAATGTTGAGCTGTATGCACATAATCATCTGCAAAGTCACCGAATTTAAATTTCAAGTTCTGAGTGTCTTCCTGTTGAGAAGATAACTTCTGTTCTTGTGTAAGTTTCTCTGACTGGCCACTCACAAAGGTCACTAAAGAATGGAAGAATTCTCCATCCCCTAGCTTATAAACGGAGATCCAATGTCAAAAAAATCAGTATTTTTCCATCTCTGTTTGAAAATATCTGTGGCTCAAACATGTAACAACTTCTTTTACAAAATATATTACAAATAATTTAAAAGCAATTAGAATGTATGGAAAACACTAGGAAAAAATGGCAAATACTTCTAAAATCTTCATAAAATTAAATCTTAAGGACTAATTTCAGCATTGTGGCAAATAGCTGCTGAAGGGTAGTTAGACACAGGTCCTTATTTCTCAATTGCAATACCTGAGATTTTTGCTACACAAAGGCAATCTCCAGCTAGCAAAAATTTATTTACCTATAGAAAGGTTCTGAACTTTTTTCTATTATTCCCATTCCCCGTAGCTGTACTCAACACAATGCTATCACTGTTTCCTGGAAAGGTGCTCTTTAGGACGACAGAAAATATGTGAGCATAACTCTAGATTAGTAATTAACACATTATGTTGGGTGGCTTTCAACTAACTAATCCACTGATTCTTCCAGCATGGGATCCTAAATGTACATCCAATAAACTTTCAACTTCTTATTATATGGAAAAGCTTGTATGCTGTTCCTCAGCTGATTTACTGACAGTGCTTGGCCTGTAGGCCCACTCTTTCAATGGCACCTTTTGCCTGATTTGCTATTCAGGGCTGTCCAAGGATACTATTCAGTTCTTGGTTTTTCATTTGCATCCTGCTGTTTGGTTCTGGTTGTCTCCTCCTCTAAGACCAAGGAAGAAGCCTCTCATCCTTGCCTGCTATCTTCTTTTCCCTTATGGCAAGATAAAACAGGCTCAAGAGACACAATTGTAACACTGTTCTCGCCGCCTTATTTTGAAGGTGTCAAAGGGTCAGTTTGGGATAGCACACATTCTCTGCCTGACCATATTTTACTTCTCCTCAATAGAATTTGTTAAGTAAACACCTTGAGAATACAGCTATGGAAACACAGAGGTGCCTCATTATTATTGCTTCCTGCAAGCTAAGGAGAGGGTATTTCTGACAGTGAAGAGCCAGTTAAAGAGATCTTTTTGAGCTCCCTACAAGTCCCTAAAGCTGAGGAATGTGCAAATTCCTTGCCAGGAAGTAATAGATACCTAGATAGGACTTCAGAAAAATTACACAAACATTTAAGGTTTGGGTGCACAAAGTACACTGCCATCACATTCATGATACTTATCTCATCCTCATGTCTCCTTCCTCATCTGGAATGACTGAAAATGAATTGACTTTAGAGTATATTTTACTTTGATTTAGGTGTCATAAAGTACCATGCAATACACTGTAAACATAACATTCAGAAAAAATAAAATTTCTGTCATGTCAAACAGAGTACTATTAGCATTTGTCTTTAAAGAAATCTACCACCACTAGCATATTCCCATAAGGTTTTTTGATTTGTAAAATTTATTTTATGATGGAAATCTTCTGTACTGAAAAAAAAGTACACCTGCTCTACTTAACACATTGGTAGTCTTCAATCAGGAAAGGTTTGAGCTCAATTTTATGACTACTATACATTTCCCAACAATAACAGATTCTGTTAGGTCACAGCATTCGTATTTCTTGGTCAGTTTGCAAGTGTTAATGGTAAGTTAATGGTTAATGTTTTAATTTCATTTTATTAAATAGACTATAGGAAAGTACAATAAAGAGAACAGACTAAATGATTTATGGACTGTGTTCTTTGAATCTTATTTTACTAGAAGCAGAAAATTACATGGTGCAAATATATACAGTGATGTGCAAAGAAAACTTTAGATAAGGTCTGATACAAAAAACTTGCTTCTTTATCTTACATAATAACAAAAATTTTATCTTCCTCATTGCCAAATGTTGTGAATAAAAGATTGTAGCATTTATGTATTTATTACTAAAATTATATGTTGGAGAAACAGGAAAAGATGGAAAACTAAAATTATTTCTCTCATCTAATTTTGTAAATTGTCAACATGAAGTTGTTCTGTACTGCATATACTCTATTGTATATACTCTCAATTTAGTGAATCAACATGCAACCATCATGCACAAAACAACTATGTACTACAATAATCTTTAGACTGATGTTTAACATTACAAAATAATCCAAGTTTTTCTTCTGAGCAATGTGTGTATTCAGTAGTAGTCAATCAACTTTTGGTATGTTTTATAGATGTTATCTCTGTAAGTATTCTCTTTGAAGAACTGTTCATTCAGTGTGTAGTCCTTGAAGATAATAGTATTTGTGAGAGCATCAGAAAAATATTTTTAGTTCCTACCTAACAATAGCCACTAATATTTACAAAGTTTTCAAGGAATTAGCATAATTCATGGCTCATTATAGAATCCTGTAGATATTAATTGGCTTAATAGTTTGATCTAGGTGTCATAGCACAAGATTTTATTCTGTCTGAATGCAGCTGTTGTGCTTGAAGTTGCTGCCTGGCTTTTATAGATAATTAAGATCAATATGTGAGTCTATGCCACATTTTAAAATCATACAGGATGCTTGCAAGGGCATTGAAGCAAGACAGATTGATCTACACACATAAACGTACATACACACACACAAACATTCTTACAAACACATAATTTATCTCAAAATACAAACAAATCATTGGAGAAGTATTTCAAAGGCTTAGGTTGTATCATGTCATCACCTTTTGAGCAAAGGTCCCTGTTGAGAATTCTGATTAAAAATTGATATTATATACAGTAGCTTTTGAAGTAGATCACAAAGATTCAAAGTTTTAATTGGCTTTGCAAATAAGCTCTGAGGGATGTAATATATCCTGATCGACCTCTCCTGAGGACTCCAACCACACCTATGGGCTCAGAGGCTCCATTTCAGCTCTACTTGGGGCTATCAGCCCCTTCCCAAGCTATGCTGGGGGAGTGCCAGTCCCCAGCTCAGCCACAGACAGGTCCCTGCCTGGCCATGGAGCCCCATCATCTGGACCCCAACCCATGGACCCCCAAAACCTGCTGTGCCCTGACAGTGAGTTTAGGCCTTCTTGAGCCCCGAATTGAGGGCCACAGAGCCACAGACACTGGCCATGAGCCTACAAACCCTCCTCAGAGATCAGCTTTTCCCTGGGCTCTGATCTCCCTGGAGTGCTGACCCTTCACTTAGCCCCAGGCTCTGAAGTCTTTTGCACTCAGGTCTCTGAGGCTTGTCAAGGGTGGCCTCAAGTCTCCCGTGCCACAGCCCTTTCCCTGATTGTTGTCCTTGCTTTTCCTTTGCTCCCTGAAACAGTCCCCTGACACACCCACCCTGCCCACAGCCCAGGACCCCATTTCAGCCCCCCAGGACCATCAGTGATATCACAGCAGGGCCGGTCTCCACCTCCCCACAGCCATGCCCTGCCTAGTCTTGGGCCCCGCCAAACCAGGACTACCTGTGGGCCCACATCCCATCCGGCCTTGGCCCATCCCCATCCCCAGGGAGGTGCCCACTGCCTGGAGCTAGGGCTGCCCCTGGTGCCTCCCTGGGACAGCCCCATGGGGAGCTCCCATAGCACACAGACCCTGGCCCACAGGGAGGAGCCAGCCCTGTAGTGACCTGATGGCCAAAAGATACAGGATCCATACACACAAAGTCAAGAAAGACAGAACATGTTAATAATATAATAATGTATTCATAGCTGCAAATCTTAAACCTGTATATAGGTTAATCGCATCCTCATGTGAGGGTTAACAAAAGATTTTAACTGCTTGTGAATCTGGCCAACATATATGGTGAAATAATGAGATGAAACAACTTGTGTATTTCTGTCAGAGCTGTAATGCTTGATCAAAATACATTCTATTGTTGTATTAAATACAGACTACACGCTGATAGAAATCTGATAATCTAATTTGATGAGTTATGCAGTCTGACATCCTCCTACAGGTACTTTCTCTTTTGGGTTTAGTTTTTTGTTGGTTTGGTTTGGGTTGGGTTTGGGGTGTTTGTTTTCTTGTTTGTTTTAGTACCATACTTAAAGTTTAAGAGAAACTTTTAGATACACACACATGCACACACACACACACAGAGGAAAGCAGAGCCCCTACCTCATTTTTTTTTACAATTTACAGAAACTACTGAAAACAATGAGGAAAAAACCCCACAGTATTGACCTGAAAATATTTGAGATTCTCTCACTCTCCAGAATATTCATGTCTTCCAGGAATTAAAATATTAATTTTAGTTTCTAATTGGCACCAGAGTCCCAATTTATTATTTTTTTTATTTATGTAATTCTTAGTTGATCTGGTTGACTTTAATATTGGCTACTTCCCTGGATATCCTTTGCACTTCACAGTGAATTGTAGTATATTTGCTACCCGCCCCAGTCAGGATTAAAATAACTCTTTCAGAAAAGCTAAAATCAAGGAGGAACATATCCCCAGTAAACCTTATTTTAAATAAGAATATCTGCAGATTTGGGGTGAATAAGGATAATTTATGATACACACAAATACCATAGCGACGGTAATGCAGCACTAAATTATTGACACAAAATTCCCCCAAGTACCTTCAAAGTAAGAGTTGTATACTTACCTGCATACTTGAAAGAAAAAAATAACTCAGACTAAGAATTTTCCAAGAGTATTACTGGCAAGTTATATTGAAGCAATTATTAAAAGCAGTGATAAATCCTCAATAAAAGTTGCCTAACTCCCAAGAGCCTTCAGAAGTCTGACTTTGAATGTGATTTTTTTTTTCTTTTTCTACTGTGAATACTTGCTAAATAAACTGACATTCAAAGATGTTTAATGAAAGAAAGAAGTTGAGAAAGTCAGAGTAATGGAAATGTGATGTTGTTAATTTGAGATAAATTAAAATTTAATATTTTCCTTCAACTAAAAAATCCAAAGTGATGATTTCTGAAACATACTCCTTATCAAAACTGTCATTGAAAATAAGTAACAAATACCTTAATTTTGTATCCCTAGCTATCTTTATAATCTCTACAACAATCGTAGTTTCCAAGTCTACAGCCTCAATGTAACCAAAAAATTCCATTCTTCCACTTAAGTTTTTTTAATAATTGTCTTTAGAAGAAACTATCAAATATTCTACATCAGAGTTTTTGAGTGGAAATCTGGAAATAATTAAAACAAAAATGCATAAACATATGTACGGATTCAGTGGATGGCAATATTTTATTTTAGTTTTGTAGCTTTCTTGGGGGTTTGGAGGGGGGTGTTATACTATGAAATATAAATGATGACAGAACTTTGAAATTGTAAGTGTATATTTGTGATCATTACTTTTGAATTATGGGAAATACCCATAACATGGGTAACATGGGTAACAAATGAAACAATTTCTTGGATTTTTTCTGAACAGGTATCAAAAAGCAAGCCTTTTTAATTAACTATGGAAATACTGTTAATGTTTCCAATTTAAAAAAAAAAAAAAAAATCAACCTCTCTGACCTTTTGAACACTTTTCCCCTAAGCATTCTCTCCCCTAAGCATTTTCTAGCTTATTGCTTTCTTCTAATTTCCCAAACTGAATTTTCAATACAAAGTAATTTAAAAACAATTTGTTATCATTTTTATTGCTTTCTTTAAAAATATACTTTAAAATTATTCAATACTTTGAGTTACAACTGATTTTAACATTTTGAAATTTTTGCAGAATTAAGCTCCAATTTTGCACATGAACCATGTAAACATCCTTCCCTTCTATTCTCCAGAAATGAAGCAAAAAAGAAAAGATCTTAGAATTTTGATTGAGGGAACTGGTATGTATTTTAAGAATGTTATCTGTGTAGAAATTTTAATTATTTGATAATGATCAAGATAAGAACTTTTATCCTATAGATGGTAGAAACTACAAATTTCCAAGCACTCCAGTTCTGCTAAAACCATAAAAATCAAATACTCTTTCTCTGTGTGTATCAGAGGAGTTTACAAAAAGGCAGCCTTTACCATATCATTGAAATAGTTGGCTCAGAGGTCTAAATATAACACAATTCTCATGGGTGAAACAAAAATAAGATAGGAGATAATATTCCTGCTATGTTATGCCTCCAATTAGCTGATATTAAGCCTCCAATATCTAGTACATGGTAATAAGATGTTACAAAACTGTGCCTGATAGATGCTGTGATATAAGAATGAATTCTTATTAAAAAAAAAAAAAAAGAATGAGAAGATAACAGATTAGATTTATCAGTCTTGCCTACACTCAGTACTCCATCTCAGACAAATTTTATGTGAATAAGCCATGAAACCCAAAGATTAAGGTTTTGAGTATTGTGAGAACAGCTTACTGGAGTGAACATTACTTAAGAAAATTAAAATACTCTTACTGGAAAAAGAAATGTTCTGTTAAACAGGAAAAGACTTACTGATGGGACATTCACCTGTCTGGGTGTTAGCCTTTTCAGTGACTTGTTTTTTTCCCTCATTGCTTCACTCCAGATTGAGGAGCATGGGAAATAATCTTGTGCCATGTGCCTCACATCCTTAAATTAATCTAATGTTTATGTCTGTCCCTGTTCTGTAAGCAAACATCACAATTAGGCAGTATATTGTAATTCACAGAGTCTAGTTAGTTTTTCAATTATCCCAAAAGGTCTATCATGTGGGTTCCAGATAAGCAATGGTTTAACCTTTATTTGTTTGTGTAAGACTCAATAAAAGGGAATCCCATTATTCTTTTACTCTAAAATATTTGTGAAAATAACTTCCATGTTAATAATGAGGTGTCTGGGAAGTAAAAAAATATTATTTAATGAATTATATGAAGACTCATGAAGGGATTTAGAAGAGGTGCTTTGGGTTTAACTTTTTGGTTTGTTTGGTTTTTGGTTTTTTTTGGTTTTTTTTAAATATGATTTGCTCCTCAGTTTTCAAACGAAAAGTTATTTTAGAGGGATAGTCATAGCTGCATATATATCACTTAGGAATCCACATTGATTGCACATATGAATATTGACATCAGTGTTGCGTCAATGCTAAGAAAGAAATGTTTTCTTATGAATTTTATATTGAAGGAATTATTCCTAACTGGTCTTGGTTTGTGCTTCACACTTACATCAAAATGTACAGGGCAAGCTCTTCCTGTCTTCAGAGCATAGCTTGCTGTTGTGTTAAAGAGAATGGCAGCTCTGATGCTTACAGAAATCTTCCTCTCTTTATTCCTCTATTTCCTGGTGCAGCATGGACAGCAGGAACAGCAGGCAGGATGGAATTGGGAAAAATCTTATAAAGACATATAGTAGGTGACACATTTTATCTCTTGGTCTGACATTTCAGAAAGGTAGTATTCATTAAGAAAGGTGAATAAGTCTCTTTCTCCCATACAATGGCAATAAGCCTCCACCTCAACCCTTAATCTCTGCTTCACCTAACAAGGGCAACCTATTAGTTCATTCTATAGTTTCTGCTCTGATTAAATAACTAGTTATAGGCTCCTCTATAGGTGTGGAGTCTTACCGCTACATTTTTATTTGCTGTCGAACCGTAGGGATGACTGAACGTTATCACTGGGTTTTGTGCTATTATGTAATAGATGACACAGTTATTTTTTCCATGCATCACTCAACAATGTTCTTGGCAAATTACACTCTTCAGCCTGTGGTTTTGGTGTAGATTTAACTGGTAGCTACTTCTTGCCTAAAATTGTTCATGTAAGTTGTTTGCAACATTGTATTTCTATTACCAGAACCTTCTGGTAAAGTAGCAGAGGGTTTACACAGAGGCAAAATTGTTCTCATATTCATTAAGGTCCTTTAATTTGGATTTCTTTTATTTGAAAAAAAACCATAGAACAGTGTATGTTGCTAACTTAAAATAATCATGAGTATCTGTGGAGAGAGCATGAGACACTGGCAACATTAATCCTAAGTGGACAAAATCTAATTCACACGCACCTTCAGTCGTGGAAGCGCTGCAAGCTGATTGCTGTATATGAAGGTTAAATCATAGGTAGCTCTGTATTATCCATTCATGTTCTATACAACACCTGTTGCACCTCTTATGGATGTTGGCAGCATACCTGAAAAGAGTTGCAAACCACCAGTCTGTGTTGTATTCTCAGCTCCCATAGTAATTAAGAAAATCTCAGGTCCTGCCACATATGCTTTTTCTTTAACAGAATGAGGAAAAGTAGGGAGAGAAGACAAATGTAACAGGTGGATTGGAAAAAGAAAAAGCACACATACAATCTCTTTTTCATATGCATACTTACTTAAATCAGAAAGTAAGACAGTAGGAGACAGATAATAGGAAGAGAAAAAAAGGGAAAAAAAACCAAGACCAAGACACAACAGAAATGGAGATAGAAAATATGCATAAAAGTAACAGGTTGGATGTATGAAATCTACTTAGAAAAAATTATGTGCTGAAAACATTTTATGAGACGTTTCAAGATCAACTTTTGTAATTATAGCCTGATCTCACTGGTTTATCATTTTCACCTTACAGGATTAAAGTCAGGCCTTTTAGAGGTAACTAGCTTAGCTTCTTCAGCTAACTAGATTGTTGACAACACAAAGTGCACTTTGAAGTTCCTGATGCAACACTTCTGATGTTTTGCTAAAAGAGCATGCTGTGAGGTCACTAATTCAGCAGCTCTGACATAACCAACTGGAGAAAAGACACATATCTCAGTTTGCTGCCTTAGGTCTATGCGCTGGAAAGTTGACCAGAATCAGGCTTTTAGGTATCCCCTCTAGCTTACTAAGAGGAGGACTCCTAAACTCACTAATAGAAAATTGATAGTAGATTGGTTGCAATACAAAACTAGAAATACATAGAATTCCATATTCTCAAATGGGGGTGGGGGGACGGGGGACGACAGACATGGGGGATAAAAAAAAGGAAATTTGTCATTAAATGCTTCTGCAGAGCTACATTAATGATGGCAAGTCCTGGCTTTTCATTACAGGTAAAAGCCCATATAGCTCTGATTAAGCACACATTCTGATGTAAAGATGCAGATCTCTGCTGAGATTACTAATATAGTTTTTTTAAATTATTATTTCCAGTTAATTGTAAAGTGAAATTGTAAGGTGAAAGCATTGATAAGACCACTGGTTTCCAGGCAATATTTCTGTAGTCACTAGAAAAAAATATTTAACACCTTTGCCATTTTCTGGGCTAATTTAAAGACAAAGATCTTTTAGTCATTGGTCAGCACTTTCTAACTGTCTGAAATGATTCAATGGATTTTTTTCTTCAAAATTGCTGCTTCTGCCTGTATAATTTTTTTGAGCATATGTAAAATTGCATACCTTCATTAAACTTCTAGTTCAGCATTTCTAATTCACTGTACTGGGGAAGAAATGAAGAAACCATTCTTCTACTTTAAATAACAAATAGAAAAATTAGATGCCTAACCTGAACTAGATGTCAAGGTAAAGTCATGTAAGATCTTGCAATATCTGGAAGGAAAAAAGCAGTTGTTTATCTCATTTGAAGGCAGGTATCTAAAATAAAAAAACAAAAAAACCCAACCCAACCCAAAAAGTTTAACACCTCGATTTTCCTTTCCTCCACTGTTTATAAAAGGAACATAGGGTAAATCACTGCAAAGTAGACTTACATAACTTCAGGTTCCTATGGTAAAGGAAAAGAATCCCACTCTAAACTTCAGTTTCTCACTTTCTGTATCTGCTATGCTGGGTTCATATGAAGGAATCAAAATATTACTGAGCAAAATTAACTTCTAAACTACTAGTGGAAAGGTGGGAAGAGTATTACATGAGTCTCATCCTATGTGCTGTGCCTGATAAATCCAACGACTTTGTTACATTGAAAGTTAGGACCCAGTCAAAACTGAAAACTCTGTAAATAAAAGAAAACACAATTTCTTAAGTGCTTCGTAGGGAAAAGGACTCTAAATAATTTTCTTGTTTTGTAAGAGGCTGAAAGCTGCTTTATTGATAATTTGTTTCATCTGTAAGATCTGTGGTATCAGAAGAGTAGTCTGCAGCTTTTGCATGTCTTCCAGCACTCTGGCGTAAAGTGAAGAAATAGAAGGCATAAAAGTACCTGGAATACTCTCAGTTTGAGAATATGTTTTATTAATTTACTTTAACAGTTGCATTGTGACAGAATTTTTTATGGATATATATTAATTACAGTACTGGGCCACACATAGAAACCACACAGTCAATATTTTATCTGCAACAGAGGGCAATAGCAAATGTTTTAGAAAAATAAAGAACACTACAGTGGAAAGACACGGGATAATCTGAATCCCATATTAACTCTCATCATGATTTCTGTTTGGAATATAGTATTTTAATCTCTGAAGTATAAAACTGAATAACCCTTCCACTTTTTAATTATTAATTTAAACTGCAAATATTCTTGCATATAAATTTGCAGTGATTTTGGTCAGAAGAAAATTATCATCTCTCGAGTTCAAAATTCTTCTCGAATACTCTCAGATTCATTTAACTTTCTTTGTTGATCATTGCAAGAGAAGGCATATCCAAATTACTTATTTCTTAAAACACACAGAGGAAAATTTTAAGCTAAACCACATTAAAATATAAACATAAAACAAGCTCAGAACCTTTTAATAGAACTCTTAATATTCAGCCCCATATCCATTCTGAATGCACACCTTTCCCTATAGTCTGCACTTTTATGTGTATGAAAGTTTGTATGTAAATGAAGTTTCATCTCCACATTTTTCATGAATACAGAACTTTCTTTCCTGGTCTAGTATCTTTTGGACACTTTTGTAGATAATTATTTTAGACTCTTCAGACTCTTTTAAGCTGTTTGAGTAAAGTTTCCATTACTATGTCTGACTAGAACTGAAGATTGGCCCTGGGTTTTTTTTGTGTTGACTTCCTGTGGCAATGAATTTTATACTTAGTTAGACACTGCGTAAGATAATATTTTTTTAGATGTTTAACTCTTCGGATTTTAATTCCACTTTTTTGTTTGTTGTTTAGCTTTGAGGCAGGTAGAAAAATACCCTGATATATTTTGTCCATACAGCTCATTTATGATTTATTTTTCTGTTATCTTTGTCCTATTTTTCTAAGACATATTTTAAGGATAAAAAACAATCCTTCAATGTTCATTTGGAAAGATTCCTCAGCTCTTTGGTCATGTCATTACCCTTTTTTGAATGTCTTTTAGTTCTGAATTGTCCAATATATCACAAACATTTAAAAACATGTAACCACATTTAAATAAGCTCACCATAATATTCTTTGCATGATTCAGTTCTCCACCCCCTCTATACATCCTGTTGTCTTGTAAGAGATATTTTACCTTATTGGTACAAAGAACAGTGGTTTCTCCTGTGCTGTCAACTTTAACTCTGAGGTTATTTTTGTGGCTAGTACTGTTAATTGAAATTCTTGTAGGCTACATGAATAATTTCAGTTCTCATCCAACGTGCTTTTCTTCATTTTTATTGACACTAAAATTCATTAGTCATCCTTTTATCCATTTAACTGCTGTCTTAAATATTTCAAGTTACTCACAGCTGTACCCTGTCCTGAGTAACTCAATTTTGTGTCTTCTGTAAAACTTGCTGAGTAGTCTCCTAACTTTCAGACTCAAAAAATATATTATCAAAAAAAAGGCATAACATTGAATATCAATATTACTTGCTTTTAACTTTTTACAGTCGTGAAAATAGATGGTTCACACTCCATCCTGATTTTTTAAATTTAGAGCACCTTACTCTATAATACTCTTCCTGCTGCCTGTGACTCTGCTTTCATTAAAATAGCAAGACTTCCAAACTAGGAAGAATTACTCAAGCCCTAGCATTTGTTATGTTTTGTTCATTTATATTATCTCACAATATGTTATGACACACTAGTAAATGTTTACTGAAAGTCATCGAGTTTTACAAAAACAATATGTTAACAAAATACAAGATACAGTATACAGACTAACAATGATTTTATGAAAAATACAATGTGCAGAGTATCAGTGTTGTGCTGCACTATTGAAATTGTATATTTTCTATTTCTGCATTAAATCCACTAGGAACTTCCAAGGGGTAGATCAAGTGAGAAAGAAATCAGAGGAAAATAGAAAAGCGCTATAAAACTGTAAGTAAGTTATCTAGTTAACAAGCCTGTACTGTACTGACATGCTGTTGGGGGTTGTTATGTATTGGGGCTTTTTTTAATAGGCTTACTAGTTATGACAAAAATGTTAAGAAATATTAATATAGCTATTTGTTTTTACAGCATCTCCATTCTTTGAGCACTCACTGCATTAGACAGGAAATTATTGCAAAGTATGTGCTATTCAACTACAAGGCAATAGGAGTCTTACTGGATTAGTTAAGCAGGAGGAATTTTAAAAGTTGTATCCTGTGAATACAATGGCCCGGGCCATTTTAAGATTAACATTTGCTGACTCTGATAATGTGGTGTACTGTAGGTCAACGGCATGCTCAGTCGTTAGCAATGTGTAGTAATTACTAACTGTATGTTAAACCACATTCTGAGCTATCTAATGTGTGATGACCTCCATGAGGTGATGCTCTCAGGAATATCTATGGACTGTTAGAAGATTATGGCTTGAGTGTAGATATTCTGTTCAAATGAAAATGTGTTGGGATATTTTACACAGATGCAGTCTTGTACATATGAAGATCACAAAGCTGGTTGTGAATATTCATTAGTTATGCATCCTAATATTTCTACTAGGTAGTGAATGCAATTGACTGTAAAAGATCAATATAGTACATTAATATTGCACTAAATATTACACTAAATCATTTTTTACTTTTGGTATTTCTCTAAGTGCTTTCAGTTCTTTTAGGATTTTATCTGTATGTTTTAAAAAATAGTGAATGTATTTAAACAAAAAGGTAACAGAAGAAATGAGAAAACTTGAGCAATACTGAGGGTTTTTTTTTTAAAAAAAAAAATCCAATATATAAAAGAAAACACATGCTACAGTATCTTTGCTGTTCTACATCTAAGAGCTTTTTTAAATACAGTAAGGTGTCAAAAGTTGGTCATATATTTTTCATAAATTACATATCATCAGAAATAGAAACAATATCTTAGAAATATGGACGTTGCTAGTAGAGATTCTATATAGACAGGAAAATCTGTCTAAAATCACATACACCTAATAGTACCTTATCAAATACATTTTTGAAAATTGGAAGTAGTTTGTTGAAAATAGAAAGCATTTACAAAAATCATAGGAATACCATTAAAATTTTATCGTTTATTGAATATTTATATAATGTTGAAACTAACTGTTTCAGAAAGTGTGTTTTACTGCTTATAGGCATTTAGGCACTGAAATACAAATACTTTGTGTTTAGCAACATTTTTTTCAAAGCATTTCCAGTCCGTCAGTTTCTTGAATGTTTTCACGGTCCATTTTTCCAGACAGAGCACTTAATTTCTGAGCTTCCATCTGAAAGCCTTGGCATGCAGCTGACCCTTTGGTAGTTGTATCACTCTGTTGCACTCAGCTGCCTGATAAGGAGTGAAAGAGGCTGAAGACTGGATTGTATGATGAAAGACTATATAATGTTAAAGCTGTCAAGAAGCTGAAGATCAAGTCAATCTCTCTCTATATATGCTATAGTAGCTGAAGATACAGGCAATGTCTCTCTCTCTCTCTCTCTCCCCCCACACTAGTGAGTATACACACACACTAAAAACTTCACCATATACTTCTGGTCCTTCAGGAAAAACGTAAAAATGACATAAAGCCAATAAAGAACCTATGGAACTGGATACATAAATATAAAATATGAAACAGATAAACAAATCCAAACTTTCTGTGAAAAATTCATCTTGACAAAATCAGCATCCTCATCTCATTTTTGATGTCTTGGTATCTAACTTAGAGAACTTATGAGTCGTAGAATCTAAGCCCCACTAGATGAAATCCATAGATAAATAAAATGAGTAACATCAGTATTGATTTAATTTGCACCTTCTTTACTTTTGTCATATTTTGTCACATTATGACACTAGTTATTTTTTAAAAATTACATTTTTGCCAATTTTATTGTACAATAGAATGATATATTAGTTATAATACCAAGAATCTTTTAGTAGAAGCCTAAAAATGAATGACAAAATTAAAAATCAAAGGAGAGCAATTCAAATATTCAAAACCTCTGACCTTTGCACCTGAATGGTGCAATATATGGTAATGAATAGTTATTAATGCCATGCACAAGCATATAATACATATCCAATAACATTTAAGAATATATTTGTAGGAGACAATATACTTTATTTAAAGTGTGTGTTCCTTTATGAAGGAAAGAGATTTCTCTCCCCAAATGACATGTTATTCTATTGGGCATTGCTGTTACAGTAGAAATAATGCATAATTCTATCATCAGCAAATAGTTTTCTAAAGATATTATATTTGGGTTTTCTTCTTTTAACAGTGTTCAACAAGCTGGATGTCCATATTGCTAAGTAAGAGTATCATCCCTTGCATGACCTCTTGCACTCTGACTGAATATTATTAGTTGGCTTCTTTCCATGGTGCTTAAGAGTTAGTACCTTCTAAAGCAGATTCATTTTGGTGTCAGAACTAGTTGAAACACTCTCAAAAAGGACCATCAAAGGACTTAAAATTAAATAGAATGCATGACCAAGCTCACTCCCTGCCTATCCTGTCATTTAACCTGGTAGATGTATCCATGCTTGGTTATTTTTTACTTTTGTGGTATGCTGCTTTTACATTGGTAGGTTTACGGTCTTCCTCCACAACACACTGGTCACAAATTCCTAATCCACATCACACTTCAGTCAATGCCTGAGTTCACAAAATGAGATGGGTGAGACAGCAAAAGTAGGATTTGCACTAGTTTTAGAAATCTGGAAGCTGTTTTTTTTCAGTGCAAGCTACTTGTTTTCAGGATGGTCAGGGTCATTGCATTTAGATGTCTGCTATTAGTGTCCCATCAGTCTTGTATTTCTATATACCTCTATGCTGGTATATTTGCTATTCAGAAAGTCTAATGCCAATCTCACTTTATAACACACGACTTCATGCTTGAGTAGCAGATACTGATAAGAGAGGTCTATAATATATCCTCCTGGTAATCCAGCCAATGTGTTAATGCATATATTGCCATAAAAAGTCCTTGGCAAAAAAAAAAAAAAAAATCGCATCTTGTAATTTAAACAGGATTTGAGTGGTTCCTTTTATGCAGAAGTTAAAAAAGTTACTTAGGAGGATAAACCTGGATCATTAAATGTATGTTTTCACTCCATTCCTGTCATTGAGCAGTCATACTTTTAGTAAATAACAATTGCTTTAAGAATACAGTGAAGATTTTGCCCTATAACTACCAATAATTTTTATTACATTTTAGTTGGTGAAAAACAAAACCAAAACCCAAACAAACAAACCCCCCATAAAGAATAAGGAAATGAACAGACAGATCCAAAATGATAGAATCTAATTGAAAAGCAACCTTTTGAACTCCTGTTGTCTTGTGAGATGCTAAGTATCAGTATCTGTTTTCCTGTGTAGAGAAGAAAGTTCTCAGACTAAGATCTTGAGAGAAATAAGCCCTAGCTCAGTCAATAATGCAATTAATGACCTATGTCATTTAGCCTTTTATACTGGAGTTTCTTCATATAGGATAAAAGGAATAAGAGTTTGTCTTGTGAGCAGATCATGAGATTGTTTATTTGTTTTACTCACCGTAAAGTTGGGAGATATGATAGACTTGTATATTGTTCTTAAATGTATATTGTTCTTAAATGTTTCATTAGGACTAGTCTGTGCATTTGTATTTTTGTGAACCATCTTTATTTACTTCATAAAGAACATTTATTTTAGCTATTAATAGCTAAAAAGTAAAATAAGGGTAAGTGAAATGATACAATACTACTGGTGTAAAATTCCAACGTCAAGCCTACTTGTAAACACTGCCAATGAATTTTAATTCTGTTTTGTGAACAGTGACTGACTGACTGGTTTTTTTTAAGGTTTTCAGATCTTGCTCTCTAGTAGTAGGGACAATTAAATAGAAATTGATTAATAGAAACAAAAGTAATATAGTGGAGACAGAAGTTTGTCAACAAATTATGGCAGTACAAAACTTAATTGTAGTGGAACATCTTGAAAAATGCCTGTATAAAAACATTTTGAAGCATGTCCTGGAGGTCAACAAAATAGGTTGTCAGCTGGATAATTTGGAGAATCCTCCAGTGGAGGACTTACTGAAAATTTCCTGATTCCAATTGCTAGGCAAAGAGCAGGATTACAGGAGCAAAGAATCTATGACAGATAGAGTTTGCATTGTATCTGGGGCTGATGTTCTGTAAAAGAACAGTAGGACATACTATAATTTAAGAAATGCTATGTGGACAACTATTTTTTTTCATTCACTAAAAATGTGTAGTGATCTTCAACTCTAGCATATTAAAACATGTCTCTAAGGAATAACACAAAGAATAACAGAGCCAACATGTATCTGTTTTACCAATGTTTTACCCTTTGCTGCTTCTTTATCAACAAGAAAAGTAAGAGAACAAATTTTGCTGTTATTTAGGAAACTTTCAAACCAGAGGGTAGTAGGGACATGATTTCTTAGAAACTGATACAGTAGATAGTTATATTTATTCTCTTCCATTCATGTAAACAATAGTATTTTAATTATGTATTCTGTATATTATTCCATTCAAGCAGCATCTATGTATGTTAAGTATATGTCACAGCTGCAAAATCTTAACTTTCATGCAATGTATTGTGGCTGTGGATACATACGCCACTAATCAGTCATCATGAAGATGAAAAATATCAGCATTGGTATTCCACTACTTGAACAGTGCCATCTTGAAATGTTTCATGGTTAGCACTTTGCAATGCCCTGGTATGCAGGGGTTCCTGTCCAGTATCAGGATTTCAGCATTCTAAGAGAAGAATATAAAAACAGGAAGAAAAAGATGACATTAAAAGAACAATAAAGTTTCTGTTAAACTGAATCAAATTGATGTTATGATAAATATCTTGATATTATACAGCCCCCTTGAAAAATACATGTTCAGATGTAATATGTTGTCATTGCATGTAACAATGAAATGTTTTAGTAGGTAATGAATAAACTGAGAGCATTAATTGTTCTTTTTTTGCTTAATGTTTGATACCCAGTAATATGGTAAAATGGATTTTAAGTATTTGGTAAAAGAGTATCCAAGTCTTTTGGATCATTTTAGATTAGAAAACTTTTTCAAAGAGCATGTGCAATGAAACCCAGTGTAAAATTTTGATGTGTTTTGGTTTTTCTTAACTTTCCTTTACAGCAGTGTTGTGGCTTTCAGTTGAAAGTTTGGTAGGCAGCACGTGAAGTCATTTGAAAAGTGCTATCAGCCATCAGAGGGGTTAAGTTTACAAAATACACAAAAAATTTTACAAATATGATCAACTATTTGTAATGCAGAAAAGAGGAAATAGTCTAGGAGGTTCCTGGAGTGTGTGGAAGATAACTTCCTGACATAGCTAGCGAGGGAGCTAACTGGGGAAAGTGCCCCGCTGGACTTCTTGTTTGCAAACAAAAAAGGACTTGTGGGTGATGTGATAGTTGGAGGCTGTCTTCGGCACAGTGATCACAAAATGGTAGTTTTCAATTCTTGGAGAATTAAGGAGAAGGGTCAGCAGAATGGCTACCTTGGACTTCCAGAGGGCAGACTTTGGCCTGTTTAGGAGACTGGCTGACAGAGTCCCTTGGGAGGCAGTCCTGAAGGGCAAAGGAGTCTAGGAAGGCTGGATGTTCTTCAAGAAGGAAATCTTAAAGGCATAGGAGCAGGCCATCTCCATATGCCAAAAGATGAGCCAGCTGGGAAGAAAACCAGCCTGGCCCAATAGAGAGCTTTGGCCGGAACTCAGGAAAAAAAAGAGAGTTTATGACCTTTGGAAGAAGGGGCAGGCAGCTCAGGACTACAAGAGTATTGCGAGGCTATGCAGGGAGAAAATTAGAAGGGCCAACGCCCAACTAGAACTTAATCTGGCTAATGCCATAAAAGACAATGAAAAATGTTTCTATAAATCCTTTAAAACAAAAGGAGGGCTAAGGAGAATCTCCATCCTTTATTGGATGCAGGGGAAAACATAGTGAGATGAGGTACTTAATGCCCTCTTTGCCTCAGTCTTTAATGGTCAGACCAGTTGTTCTCTGGGTACCCAGCCCCTGGAGCAGGAAGACAGGGACGGGGAGCAGACTGAAGCCCCCATAATCCAAGGGGAAATGGTTAGCAACCTGCTACACCACTTAGACATTTAGCTCTATGGGGCTGGATGGGATCCACCCAAGGGTACAGAGGGAGCTGGCAGAAGTGCTCACCAAGCCACTTTCAATCCCTTACCAGCAGTCCTGGCTAACTGGACTGGAGGTTAGCAAATGGGAGACCCACTTGCAAGAATGGCTGGAAGGAGGATCTGGGGAACAACAGGCCTGTGAATCTGACCTCGGTGCCAGGAAAGGTTATGGAGCAGATCATCCTGAGTGCCATCACATGGCAGGTACAGAACAACCAGGTGATCAGGCACAGTCAGCATGGCTGTATGAAAGGCAGGTCATGCTTGGCTAACCTGATCTCCTTCCATGACAAGATGACCCGCTTAGTGGATGAGGGAAAGGCTGTGGATATTGTCTACGTGGACTTTAGTAAAGCCTTTGGCACCGTTTCCCACAGCATTCATAGAATCATTGAATCATAGAATCATAGAATCGTTTAGGTTGGAAAAGACCTTTAAGATGATCCAGTCCAACCATTAATCTAACACTACCAGGTCCACCACTAAAACAATTAAGGGTAGAGTAATAATTAATTTCATGTTTCCTGGATTGGTGGATGGATTACTTTTTAATGAAAGTTAAAACTAGGAATCATTAAGGTTGGAAAGGACCTCTAAGTTCATCAGGCCAACCATCAATCCAACACCACCATGCCCACTAAACCATGTCCCACAGTGCCACATCTACCTGTTTTTTGAACACTTCCAGGCATGGGGACTCCACCACCTCTCTGGGCAGCCTGTTCCAATGCTTGACCACCCTTTCCGTGAAGAAATTCCTCCTAATATACAATCTAAATCTCCCCTGCTGCAACTTGAGGCCATTTCTCAAGCATTCTCCTGGAGAAACTGGATGCTCATGGCATCGCTACACTGACTGGCTCAGCTTGTGCTTACCCTCTGCCGGCAGACGCAGGTAACCCATTGAACCCCATTCGTGATGGGGATTGGGGATTGCAATTCTTCCCCGTGAACGAGGAATTCCCAGTAATTGCAGGTCATAAGCTCACGTTGATTAAGTCCCTGCCCTTTGTACACACCGCCTGTCGCTACTACCGATTGGATGGTTTAGTGAGGTCCTCAGATCGACCCCAGTGGGGTCGGCCCCGGCCCTGCCGGAGCGTCGAGAAGACAGTCAAACTTGACTATCTATAGAAAGTAAAAGTCGTAACAAGGTTTCCGTAGGTGAACCTGCAGAAGGATCATTATTATAGTTTTTTAACATTTTTTAATGGGCTCAAGCTGTGCCAGGGGAGGTTTAGGTTGGAAATTAGGAAAAATTTCTTTACAGATAGGGTGGTCAAGAATTGGAACAGGCTGCCCAGAGAGGTGGTGGAGTCACCATCCCTGGAAGTGTTCAAAAAACGGGTAGACATGGCACTTTGGGACATGGTTTAGTCTAGTCTACCCTTGATTGGTTTAGTGTGGACTTGGTAGTGTAGGTTAATGGTTGGACTGGATGATCTTAAAGGTCTTTTCCAACCTAAATGATTCTATAATTCTATGATTCTATGACTCTTTGCTGGTTAAAAAAATGGCTGGATGGCCGTGCCCAAAGAGTTGTGGTGAATGGAGATAAATCCAGTTGGTAACCAGTCACAAAGTGGTGTTCCCCAGGGCTCAGTATTGGGGCCAGTTCTCTTTAATATCTTTTCAATGATGTGGATGAGGGGATCGAGTGCACTCTCAGTAACTTTGCTGATGACACCAAACTGGGTGGGAGTGTCGATCTGCTGGAGGGTAGGATGGCCCTGCAGAGGGCTGTGGACAGGCTGGATTGACAGGCCGGGGCCAATTTTATGAGGTACAATGAGGCTAAGTGCCGAGTTCTGCACTTGGTTCACAACAACCCCATGTAACGCTACAGGCTTGAGGAAGAGTGGCTGGAAAGCTGCCTGGCGGAAAAGGACCTGGCAGTATCAGTCAACAGCCGACTGAATATGAGCCAGCAGTGTGCCCAGGTGGCCAAGAAGGCCAACAGCATCCTGGCTTGTATCAGGAATAGTGTGGCCAGCAAGACTAGGGAAGAGATCATTCCTCCTGTACTAAGCAGTAGAGCGGCTGCCCTTTGAATACTGTGTTCAGTTTTGGGCACCTCAGTACAAGAAAGGTGTTAAGGTGCTTAAGTGCATCCAAAGAAGAGCGACGAAGCTGGTGAAGGGTCTAGAGCACAAGTCTTAGAAGGAGCAGCTGAGGGAACTGGGGTTGTTCAGTCTGGAGAAATGGAGGCTCAGGGGACACCTTGTTACTCTCTACAACTACCTGAAAGGAGGTTATAGTGAGGTGGGTGTTTGTCTCTTCTCCCAAGTGAGAAATGATAGCACGAGAGGAAACAGCCTCAAGTTGCACCAAGGAGGTATAGATTAGATATTAGGAAGAATTTCTTCATGGAAAGGGTTATCAAACATTGGAACAGGCTGCCCAGGGAAGTGGTTGAGTCCCCATCCCTGGAGGTATTTGAAAGACATGTAGATGTGTTGCTTAGGGACATGGTTTAAGTTGTGGACTTGGCAGTGTCAGGTTTGCATTTGGACTCGATGATCTTAAGGGTCTTTTCCAACCTAAATGATTCTATGATTCCATGAAAGTTACATACCCGCATATACACTGTAGGTACATACAGATATGTGTATTTATATTACACATAGAGATCAAAGGGAAACAAAAGAAACAAGGGAAGCAGCAGTTCTTAGGCTAGAGAAATGAAAAACCCTAGTCTTGTGACAGTGTTCAGGTCTACCAGCCATGTTTACTGATGTGTGAGTAGGGAAAAGCTTTGATATTAAAAATAATCCTAAGGAAGTGTTGCTGTATTTTTATTTTCTTGTAACATTTTAAGAAAGCATATTCTTTTATCCCTAAATTTACATGAATGCTAAAACATACATCTCAATAATGTTCTTAAAACATGTATATTCAGCTGTTAACAAATGCCCTGATCCCCAACACACTTTCCCACAAAATTAAAGGGTTCCATTTAAGCTGTACAACTTCTAAAGTTAGCTATGTCGAGTGCTGCAGAAAAATGTCTTGTAGATCCATGATGGTGTGCACGTAAGGTGTTCCACTGAGGCTACTTTCTGATGGAGCGCATGAAGACTTTCTATTCTTGAGCACAAATATGCCATCGAAAGAACATCGTACTTGTAGCACCTAAGTAAATGAGTAAGGTGAAAACTCATGATTTGAAAATCGCTATTAACTTAAATTTGTATCTTTCTTGAAAATTGATTTTTTAAAATTATTTTCTTTTTTACATGGGGAATAGAAAAAGATATATATAAGGCAGAGCAGAGGTTACAAAAAGCAGTGTTTTTCCATGCCTGCTATGCAGGTATAAAAACTTCATTCTACTTGTAATATTATGCAATGACCACAATAATTATCTTTCTCTCTTTGATGTTTGTGCAAGCAATTTCATAGGTGGAAATTAGAAGTTGACCCAAAAAGCACAAGGAAGGTACAAAGACAGATTCTGATTGTCTTGTAAAATAGATGAGGAATGGAAAATAAAATAGCACTAAGGAATACGAAAAGAAAATTATACATTTTTTTAAATTTCTCATGGATACAACTTAACTGTGTCTTGCAGTACTGATCATCTCTTATTTTGTTGCCCTATATTTCACTAATTGCAATAATCTAACTATCCAGTACAGGCATATATTCTTAACCTGTTTACACATTGTAGCACAGTAGTATCAGTACCAATTCCTTGTTAAAAATTCAGGATTCCAACATTAAATTAATTTTACTTCTTTCAGAAATGCATATAACAGTACAGAAAAGATACACACAACATTTAAATTTCCATTAGGAGAATTTATTCTAATTTCCCCAGACACCTATTACCAAAGGTGGCAAAGTCTGTAGCCTACATGCCACATGCAGTGCTTCTAATAGAAAGACTAGAAAACAACAAAATGAATGCAAAGATTTGAAGGTTATCCCAGCCAGTTCCAGCTTTGGAAATTACAGTGGCAGATGCTTTGCCTATAATCTCTGACATCATTAAAACACAGTCTTATTACTCATTTTACTTCATTAAATGTAGTATGCTCAGAGAATATGACACATGACACTTTTCCTATCTAAATATAACTTGAAAAAATACTTTCCAAGCTGGAAACTATATATTTAATTCAAGAATTAAGTAAACAACATGAAGTTCTTTGGGTATCTGTGCTTTCTGTGTATTTCCTCTGAATAGCCACCTGTTCCAGTAATTACAAATAATTAGGCTGATCCCTCTGCGAATACTCTCTCTGTTGTGCTATGCTCTTTACCTTGATGATGTCAATTTCTTAGGGGACATTCCATTTAGAAAGAAAAGAACCTTTAATTTGAATCACTTCCCGTGATCGGGAGCAACCCTTATTAGGAATTTTATCTAGCACTGAGGAAGCACAGATAATCAAAACAATTGATTAATTCCAGTGATGCATTTTAAGGAAATATTGATGTTGCCTGCATTAAAATAGTTACATAGTCTACTATGAGAAGTTTCAAAAAATTAGATATTTAGTATATGTTTTTAAATATAGTGAAGTTGCTAGAGATACAATAAAAGCTATGTTGTACATATACGTCATATATCAAGTGTGTGTATACACAGAAGCTTAGTATACATTATTCACACATAATTTGTTTATGCCTCTATATGCATGTATACCATAAGAATAACATATATTTAATACAACATATTATACATCTATATAATTATGTGTAGCTACAGAACAGCATTTTTATGTTCTCATGTGGGAATGTATATGTTCTTTAACAGTTAGTGCTATTAAGTGGGAATAGTTTTTCACTATATAGAAATATATTTTTATGTCATCCACTGGGATAACATGTGTTTTCTTTTTGCTTTTTTACTAATAGACATAAAATTTAGTGTTGACATTTATAGACCAAATGGTTGCAACTATTCATAAAAACATAAAATCTTGAGGTTTTAAAAAGGGAATCACAAAATAAAAATTTGCTCTCTTCTTGTGTATTTATCCTCTAAACACTGAAGCAGCAGTCACAAATAACCTATTAGAAAAACAAATGTAAAAACTATTACTTGTTCCCAATGAGTAAGGAATGAAGTGTATAGTTTGTAAAGTTTGGGTAATGATCATGATGAGATTTTCAGAGACTTAAATAAGGGGGAAATCATTTGTATTCCAGAATAAGTAAATAAACAGGATTTTTATGTGGTTTTCTTTTTGAAATTTTAGTTATTCCTGTTTAAAAAAGTGCAGAAGAAAATAAACACAAATATTCATAGTTTTGGAAAATAAATTGTTCTCTCCACAATATCTTCAGCACCCTAACACTGTAAGACTGGCCAGAAGGCCTAGCATTCAAATCAGATTGGGCCCAATTGCTGGTTTTCAAGATAAGTGCGAGCATTGCTGACCTGTATCCAGATGTGCTGTATCACTACTGTTATGTGTGCCATGACGCCCTTAGCAATGATCCCGTTACTGCCACCAAAGTCAAATCTTTCACATTTACATTTCTGTAGGATAGTCATTTTATTGTTACTGTTTGGAGAAGAATTGAGTAGAACTGAATATAGTATTCACAGTAAAAATGATAAGGAATAAAAACAATTCTTTTTTTTCTTTCCTATCTTTTGGCATAGATCAGGGCTAGCCCATTATTTTCATGGGAGAGTTCTGATGTATGATGAGATTATTTAAATATCATTTTTGTATACTTATTCTGAATTTGTTGGGTTTAGTAACTCAAGCTGTATGGGTTTTGTGGAAATTCCTTTGCCTGACAGCTGACAGTTGATAGAACGGATATACATTAAAGGGTATTAAGGTGTTCAAAACTTTAATGCTTCCTAATACAAAAGCATGGAGGATTGCATATTTCCCAGTATTTTAGCAATGCTGCTTGCTTCCAGGAAAACTTGGCCATACAACAGCTATCTCCTCCTCAGTTCAAAGAGTTTCTTCCCAGAATGATGACTTTCTCAGTATGAAAATTCCTCTAAGGAGTTTTTGGGTGGATGTTTTCTCTCTACAAGTGAGTTTAATGTCTTTTATGCTCATAGTAGCGGTATAACATCATAATAAAATAAGCTGTGAAAATCTATTGTGCATAATTCCTACATTATAATTTCAGTAGACACATTATGTTTGGCACTTGAATGATGGTTATTGTTAGACTGTGGAAAAACTGAAATGAAAGAGTAATAGGGGCAGTCCTTGCGGAAACTATATTATTCAGTCAAGTTTGACTTACAAGTTTTTTGACATTCTCTAGTTCTTCAGCCTACTCTAGGCTTTACAGTTTTTATTTCCTTTGTCACAGTGTTGTGGTTAAACAACATCCTGCAACTAAGCACCATACATCCACTTGCTCACTCTTCCCTGGTAGGATGGGGGAGAGCATCAGAAAGGTAAAAGTGAGAAAACTCATGGGTTGAGCTAAAGACAGTTTAATAAGTAAAGGAAAAGCCACACACACAAGCAAAGCAAAACAAGGAATTCATTCACTACTTCCCATCGGCAGGCAGGTGTTTAGTCGTTTCCTGGAAAGCAAGGGCTCCATCATACATAGCAGTTACTTGGGAAAACAAATGCCATTACCCCAAACATGCCCCCCTTGTATGGAATATTCTTTTGGTCAGTTGGGGTCAGCTGTCTCGGCTGTATCCCCACCCAGCCTCTTGTGCACCCCCAGCCTACTTGCTGGTGGGGTGGGGTGAGAAGCAGAAAAGGCCTTGGCTCTGTGCAAGCACTGCTCAGCAATAACAAAAACATCCCTCTATTATCCACACTGTTTTCAGCACAAATCCAAAACACAGCCCAGACTTGTCACTATGAAGAAAATTAACTCTACCCCAGCCAAAACCAGCACACACAAAAATACCCTCATTGTAAAAAATTTCTTTCTTCTGTCTAGTCTAAATCTATTCTTCTTTAGTTTAAATCCATTATTCCTTGTCCTGTCACAACAGGCCTTGCTAAAAAGATTCTCCCCATCTTTCCTGTAGGCCCCCTTTAAGTACTGGAAGGTCGCAATAAGGTCTCCTCGCAGCCTTCTCTTCTCCAGGCTGAACAACCCCAGCTCTCTCAGCCTGGCCTCATAGGAGAGGGGTTCCAGCCCTCGGATCATTTTGGTGACCCTCCTCTGGACCCGCTCCAACAGATCCATGTCCTTTCTGTGCTTCTTGTGTTTCTGCTCATCCTTAAGAAATAACCTGCTATTATTCTGAACTTTTACTTGCTTTTGGTTTATTTTGTTGAGTAGTTGGGAAGTGAACATTCTCACTCTGGGCCCACTCCCTTAACATTACCAATATTTTGGGATATACTCAGTTGTCTCAGGGTTGTTCTATGCTATCCACTAAAGACCATTGAATTTTCCTGAAACATATAGATTGCTACTGAATAGTATGCGGTACCCACATTTCCCTTCAGTTCATCCTGTTGTTTTCCCTATCTGTATGCCTCCTACATACAGGAGACTAGAAAAGGGATGGAACTGGATGAAAAGAATTAGTAGAAGAGTCCCTGGATTTTCATATCAACTTTGAGTCTACTTGTTACCACTCATAAAAGCAGCTTAAAAGGTAACATGGGCCAAATCCATAGAGCTTTTTTTTTTTTTTTTAGTGAGGCATAAGCTTCTAACTACTTTTGTGGACCTGAGCTTTGGATCCTACATTTCTAGGAAATAATTTTATTACACTGTCCTTATTGTGGCTTTTAACCATAGTGGCCTGTTCATGGTGCAGTCTGTAGCATGAAACTGTGCCATATTCTGACTTACTAAAACTTCATTCATTCACAAAGCAGGAATATCTGGGGAAAAATTTTTCTCTTCAAAAACAAGTAACTGAGCCTTTGAAATGTGTTTTTCTTTTGATGCTAATGCTTTTAGTGATGATAAAGAATAAAAGACTGCTTCCACAGTGTATTAGGGTATTAGAACATTTGGCTGATGTTACTTTTTCCCTTACTTGGAATAAAGACTTGAAATTCACCCTCCTATGTCCTACATGAAAATAAACAAAATTAGAAACAAAAATCATAGCCAGCAATTTCTTTGATTTATTCAATAATTTGTTAATAAAATGAAACAGTTTCAGCAGGAGATACTGAGGAATTGCAACATTTTGCTTTTGATTCAATGAACTTCCATAATAAATGTTTTCCATCATTTCTTTTTAAGTCCATGAACTTTCACTGTAAGTTATCGTGTGCTATGAGAACAAAATGGAATTATTAATTCAAAACAACAGAGAAGAACATTATACCAGTAGATTTTTTAAAAGTTATTGGATTGACTTTTAATAATAATTCATATAATTTATTATGTGGTTCAGCTATGTTGTATTGTAAATATTGGATTTCTTCATATTCTAATTTGGAATGTTTCTTAATATGTATTAGAATGTACATTCATTAACAACACATAAAACATAATTTTTAGGTAATAGCAAGGCAAAAAAAATTTGGTAATGTTTTTTAGTGTGAATTTTTCCTTTATACTTGACACTGTTACCATTTTTGTCTATTTGAGAAAACATAATTATGTTAAAGTACCTTACAGCTGGGAAGAATGAAGTGTAAATTTTGCTAGTTTATCAATACTTTTTCTTCTTCTGTGAAGAATGGATATGGATTCTAAATATTCCCCAAGCCCATTAGACCTTTTGATCATCATTACCACTGCTTACCATCTGCTTTGCCATATTTCTTGTCCAACCTTTTGGGATTTGGGTGTAATATTATTGAACAGATGGGCATCAAATGGTATCATTGTGTTCTGATTGGTTAGCAGTTTCAGAGGTTACCCTAACATCTTATGGCAGTGATAGTCTTAAATACTGAAAACTATCCGTAAAGGCATGTAGAATATGAGAGCATCTGCTTCATTGAAGTTATCAGGTCAAAGACCTTTTCAGTTCAGAGGCAATAAAAAGTGACAGGGAAAAAGAAAAACAGAACACAGAGACACAAACCTGATGGGGAAGACAGTAACAATGACTAAAACTCTTCAGATGCTAATTGATGGGCCATTAAGAAACTACATGCACAAGGAGCCAAAAACTGGAATGGGACCTTGGGCCAGAGGGACTGTGAGTCTGTGGTGTCTGTCACTGGATGGACTTGGGTGCAAGAGAGGTCTGGGTGCCTGCCCCTGGAGAACGGGCCATGTGTCACAGAGCTCGGAGGTGTATGTGTCAGCAGCTCTAAGGGCCAGTAATCAGAGGGACCTCAGTGTGCTTATATTTACTGATTACATATTATTATTCATAAAGATTTACTGCTGATCAGCTGCTGACAGAGAAGAGACTTCTCTCTACAGAATCACTGTCTAGAATCTAATTCTGAATTGTGTTAATTGGACTTTCAGCTTAGTTCAACACACCAAATGAAATCCAGTTCTGTGATCTCTACATTTTAAGGCACAGTGACTAAGTAATTTTAATAAGGTGGGTTTTTTTCACTTATAGGCAAATAAAACCTTAAGTTCACATCCAAATTACATTTTAATTGAATTGTCATTAAAAAAATCTCTAAAATATGATATTAAGATATCAGAGAATTTTCAAAGTATGATACATTTTATTTTAAATTAAATCTTGTTGCTTATTGTCCATATTATTATTCTCTCCTAGGGAATATCACTTCAAGGTTTTTGTATAAAATATTTAATTCAAATATGATATTGCTCACAGCTGGGACAACCATCCTCTATCATAACTGTTTTGAAATAAGAGAAGTGGCAATCTTCCTAGAGAAGAAGGTGTAACAATTTCCCTTGGAAGGAAGAGTTTCAGGAAGGTATAGTGCCTGAGAACCAATTTTTTTGCACAGTGAGGTTGCTATCAGCAGTCGTAGTCTTTTTATAAGACTGCAAAGGACAGCACAGGCAGCTAACACACACTTTTTTTTGTTGCAATAGTTAGCTTAACAGGGGTGGAGAGAGGTCCAGAAACTCTGTTCAAGATTGTGTGAGGCTGTGCAAAGATCATGCCAAAGTGACTCAGAGCATAGTCTCTGGGCAAAAATCTACCTTGATATGTCAGAGGACTTGACCCAGATAGAGCTCTGGAGGGAGGATGTCATTGCAGATCTTGAGCTCCAGGAGCTGAGCAGCCTCACATGGGGGAGATATGCTCTAGCTGAAGTGTTGAATCGCTATGTGAAACAACGGCAGGAGGAGGTGAGCAGATCATCCACCAACAGGGAGAACAAACAAAAAATTGATAGGGTCTTCACAGAGAGTCCGCAGGGGCAGGAGACTGAGGTCTGTGATGTAAGGAAGGAGGGATGGACAAAAAATATGCCCAAAGATAGCAGTTGATGTAGACTCCCAAGGTGGGGTTGTCTGGCAACTTGGACTTCTAGCAGTAGAATGAAGGATCCTTCTCCACTTGTAGTTCCATTACTTCAGGACTGGTATAGTGGAGTGGAAATTGGTGATAGTGAACCTGTCATAGAAGGCATCAGAGTCAGAAGAGCCTCAATGAAGTGTCTGCATAAAGAGAAGAAGCCAGGTGTAAGTCACTGGAGGCTCCTTCCTCAAGGAATGAAGCAAACCATCCACCAGCCTGACTTATATGTTCTGGGACATCTGATGCTTGTGGGGAGCTCAGACCTAGGACGTTGCAGAAAGACCCAAGATCCATCTGGCTTTTGGAGCATTAGCCCTTGCTGCTTACCCATGATGAGCACTAGTTACACTGTCAGGGCAGACATGGAGTGTATCAAGAGTGATTTCAAAGCTTACAGATTAAGATTGAAGAATGTGGGAGTTCTGGTGATACATTTCCTGAATCACACTATGGCAGGGGAAAAGAGGAGCTAACATATCCAGTGGAAGGAAGTGTGGGGAAGGGACCAATGTATCTGACAAGGTGGGGCAGGAGTAAATTTAGAAACAGGCTTGCTAACCTAGTGAAGATAGCTTTAAATAAGTCGCACTGAGGAATGGTTCTCATAACTTAAGAGCAGTGAAGGCATGGCAGGCAATGAGGAAGTGCCTGGGAACACTGTGATGGGCAAGGTCCTCACATTCCTCTTGTGAAATCAGCACAATGGGCAGTCCAGTTCAAGAATCTGTGTATATGCATGCAGCACGGAAAGCAAACTGTGAATTAGAAATCCATGCTCAGTTGCAGAACTATGGTCTCTTTCAGACAAGAGGGACATGGTTGACTTCCTTGCATGTCTGTAGTGTGGTAGTGGGTGAATATAGTCTCCTTAGGAAAGACCAGCTCTGGAAGTTGAGCAGGAAGAGGTGCATTTAATGCAAAGCAGTGGCTGGAGTGCAAGCAGCTTTGTGCTGGGACAGGTGATAAGATATTCAAGACCCTGCGTTTACAGATCCTAGGACGGACAGACAAAGGTGATTAAGTAGTGAACAGCTATTATCAACTGCCTGATCTAGGGTGGAATTCACTTAACTGTTGATGTACAGAAGGTAGATATTTCCTGAGCTAGTTCCTCTAGTTTCTAGTTTTTAGATTTCCTTATTCCTGTCTGTATTAATACTTGGTTAGACTGAAATCTAACAAGTCACAAACTGGCTATTATAAAGACAACTTTTCTTTAATGATGTTTATTTGGAAGCTTTCTGGCCAAGTTATTGTGTTGTCTACAGAGACATGATCAAGGCCTGATTCATCTCATCAAAGGGCTTACTTCTTAACCAGGTTGGATAAATGAAATAAAAATTCATTTATAACGAGCATAGTCTAAATGATTATTTTAGCTGTAGACTCGTATACTGTAGATATTACACTATAATGAGATGAATCTCCTCTACAGTGTTCCCCTAAATTCATGAGCAGCAAGTGACACACAAAATGGATGGATGCAATAGTCAGTCCAGTGAAGTCCACTGCAAGTAAAATATGTAAATATAATAAAAATAAAACATTGTCCATCTACAGAGTAAAGGAGATGGAGGTTGTCAAACAAATAAAAAGGCATGTTATTGGCATATGACCTGTTCAGCATCCAATTATAAGAATCTACTTTGTGTATAAAACTAACAGAAAAAATCTCAAATATATAAATGTATGGCGTTTGTTTATTTACCTCCTCTTGTTGTGATAAGAGCATGAAAAGCAAAAGAAAAAAACCCGGACACTTGTATGTGAAGACAGTTCTGCTATACATACTACTCTGAAATATAACACTCATATTCAGAATATTCTCAAGGAAACAGCTCTCAGAAAAAAATCAGCCGAATATACAGATATCAGTCCATGTATTGGAGAGGACTAACAACAATTCAGACTGAACCTTTATTACTAACCTTGATTGTCTGGGAGATAAAAGTGCTAGGTGAGATATTTTTACCTTTCTGAAAGGTCTTAATTTTCCAGAGTACCTAACATTTACCTGAGCAGATAATGAGGTAGCAGCATAACCAAGAAAAACAAATGAAATGCTTATTGAAGAGAAACAAAGAATAAATCTGGTTTTCGAAGTAAGAGTGATTACCTCCTCTCCTTTTCCTTGCCAAGAAAAAAAATGTTCAAACCTAGGACTTAAAATGTATTTAAAGTACATAAACTCCTCTACCATCACTTCTGTGATTTTAGTGAACAAATTGGAATCAAATTAGCTTTCTCATGGGGAAAAGATTTTCCTCCTTTTTTTTTTTTTTTTTTGCAAAGGCCTATGTGATTTACATATCTCTCTTCAATGTATGTAATGTACTCCTACCAGGTAGTAGAGATAAATTTATTTCCCTATCTGAAAAAAGCCCTAAAACTCTTATCACTGAACACCTGGAAGAAAAATGTAGACATTTCTAGAGTTGTAGAATCTTTGAATCACTTGTCTGCCTTTCCAAGTACAAAACTGGTAATATTTTTGTGCATTTAATCAGTTTTTCCTGGCACTTCAGAAATGTATTCAATAATCTTTAATGTTAGGTTGTATTACATAAGAAGAACACTCTTTAGGTTACCTAGTTAGCAATTTCTCTGAGAAAAAAATATATGTCTAAATTTGTTAGATGCTTTCCCTAAAAATAGATCTCTGCATTTAGTCATAATTCATCCGGCCCTGAAGAAAAACATTGATTCTGAACATCTATACAAGGGAAGGCATTCAAAACAAGTAAGTTCTCATCACCAATATTGTATTAGAATATTGAAGCAACAGCAGCAGGGAGGGATGTCGCTACATCAGACAGCAAATCAGCACACTCAAACCTACCTACCAATCTCCATTTCACTTCTTAATTGTAACTGTCACTATGTCACTGCCCTCTTTTAAAAAGATATCAAAGCTGCACTCTCTCTCTGCCTACCGAGACCTCTGTTCAAACCTAGTTCAGGGGGGGGAAAAAAAAAGTACTCTGTAAGGACATTAAAAAGAAGTCTTTTTCAAGCTGCACTGGAGGTAGAAGCAGAACTTCATATACCTGCAGGTCATTGTCAGAACATCTGCCACCTCTGTCCCAGAGGGCCGCTGGGAAACATGGCCAGCTGTGGAGTTGGTGCAACACACAGAGCACTCCTTCTGGCACATGGCAAGCTGGGAACATGGGACAGGAGACAAAACATAGAATCATAGAATCGTTTAGGTTGGAAAAGACCTTTAAGATCATCCAGCCCAACCATTAACCTAACATTACCAAGTCCACACTAAACCAATCAAGGGTAGACTAGACTAAACCATGTCACAAAGTGCCACATCTACCCATTTCTTGAACACTTCTAGGGATGGGGACTCCACCACCTCTCTGGGCAGCCTCTTCCAATGCTTGACCACCCTTTCTGTAAAGAAATTTTTCCTAATTTCCAACCTAACTCTCCCCTGGCACAGCTTGAGCCCATTTCCTCTCGTCCTATCGCTAACTACATGGGAGAAGAGACCAACACCCACCTCACTACAACCTCCTTTCAGGTAGTTGTAGAGAGCGATAAGGTCTCCCCTCAGCCTCCTCTAAGCTAAACAATCCCAGTTCCCTCAGCCGATGGGATGGAAAGGATGGAGATGGGAAGAAGTTGGGGTAATTGGAATTAAATGAATGTTCCAATTAATCCTAGCCATAGTAGTGCTGTTTTCCCACTGACCAGCATTGTAAGTCTTCCTTTTTCCTTCTTTTTTTCCCTCCCTCTGCAGAGGTATGCTCATACAGGAATTTATATGCCCTTCTATGAATGTATATTCTGGTATAACTCAATTTTATGAGCATTTGGAGGCAAAGAAGACAAACGTAATCCAATGAATTCAACATACAGAACATTTTAGAGAATATTAATTGATATGTATATGTTTATTTGTAGCATGCATTTTTCTGCTGACACCCACTTCAGTTTAACTAAACACTTTGCTGGCAATATCTGGTTGAAAACATAGCAGGCATTCGATCTTATCTTATTTAAAATAATAATCTGTACAGCGAGCCTGGATTACATTTTGTATTATTAGTTTCTCATACTTTTTTATGTTGAAAAATAATGATACATTTGGTGCTTTACATGATCGCCACTGCTGCTACTTGTGCTCTTCAAAATCCTCTGCATAACAGATAACAATGATCAGAGAGTCATCTTTGTCAAACAAATTTGGAGAAAGAGTTTGCTATAGTCCTTGAAAGCAGGATGATTAATTAAAATATTTCTGCTTTGGACTGTTGTAGAAGCTGTTAACATTTATAACCTGTGTCTATTGTTAGAGAGCAATCTTTTAGTAACTCTTTTTTTAAGAATGTTACTCCTCTCCACTCCTCTCCTTTGTTTCTGTTTTTTTTTTTTTTTTCTTTTTTATTCATCTGATTCTGATTATGTATTTACGTGCTTCTATAAAGTACCTGCAATTATATGGTTATATAAGTACTGTGCTGTGCTGGTTTTGGCTGGGATAGAGTTAATTCTCTTCAAAGTAGCAAGTATGGGGCTGTGTTTTGGATTTGTGCTGAAAACAGTGTGGATAATAGAGGGATGTTTCAGTTACTGCTGAGCAGTGCTTACACAGAGTCAAGGCCTTTTCTGCTTCTCACCCCACCCCACCAGTGAGTAGGCTGGGGGTGCACAAGAAGTTGGGAGGGGACACAGCCAGGACAGCTGACCCCAACTGACCAAAGGTATATTCCATACCATATGACATCATGCTCAGCATATAAAGCTGGGGGAAGAAGAAGGAAGGGGGGCATGTTTGAGGTAATGGCATTTGTCTTCCCAAGTAACCGTTATGAGCGATGGAGCCCTGCTTTCCTGAAGACGAGTGAACACCTACCTGCCGATGGGCAGTAGTGAATGGATTCCTTGTTTTGCTTTGCTTGCGTGTGTGACTTTTGCTTTACTTATTAAACTGTCTTTTTCTCAACCCATGAGTTTTCTTTTACCTTTCCGATGCTCTCCCCCACCCCACCGGGAAGTGGGGAGTGAAGAAGCGGCCATGTGTTGCATAGTTGCCAGCTCCGTTTAAACCGCAACATGTTAAGGAAAAGATGTTAGTTCTGGCCAAAGGAATGAACCATTTGTCCCCTGAATTTTGCAGGCCAAATTGTTTTATATTCCAGGAAAATTCCAGAGACGGTGCCTTTTGGTCCTTTTCCTCTCTTACAGGGAAAACATGATCCTTGTGATTAATTAGGCCTGTTGTGTCAGAATTTTTGTTTACATCAATGAAGCAGGCCAATTTTAATTGAAATATCACTGCCACAGTATTTTCTTACTGCTTTATTTTGTAAACAGCAGCTTTAAAACTGCTTCAGTCTCTGGAGATATTTCAGACTGAACAATCCAAACTTGTATGACAGAAATTGTTATTGAAAATATTTGTAGTATTACTGGCAGTCTACTAAATCTATGTTTATTTTTTACATTTCTTTTTAAATCTGTTCTTACCCAGCTAGGCATTTAAACATATGCTTAGCTTCAACTATGTATGTGATTCTCACATAAATGAGTTCAGCTAATCTGTTGGATTATACATATTTTTAAGAGTTCCACAGTTTCCCAGGTTTAATGGAATAATAATAAAAAAAAAAATCTAGTTTGATTTTGCTGTGCCACTCTTCATAAAGTTTCATCTAAATGCCCTAAAATAAGCACAGTACTTAGTTATGAGAATAGTCTTTCAGTTATGAGGGGAGTAAACTTTGTGCCACAGGAAGGCGGTATGAGAACCCAAAATATCTTTATCGTGGTTTCAGTGTTGGAGACTCATACAAAGACAAGAAATTTTGATTATGTAAAACATACCTAGATTATGATAGCAATGCCTATGTTATCCTGTCAGGTAAATGATACTTCCATATGGGAAAGGATGGACACTTTTCTCAAAGTCCCTTCTGAGTTTAAGAAAAAATATTTTCCCAACCCAAAATGTATGTGTTGGCACTTGTGCTGCTGGGCAAGATAGGGTAGCCAGTGGTCAGAGAGGATTCTGTGTACTGCTAAGGAAACAGATTTGCTTCTCTCATGTGTCACATTATATAACCTGCATTTGGTGTTCAGAGGGAAGAGCTGAAAAAGGTGGAAACTTACTGTGTCAGTCTTCACTTCTGAAGGGGGAAGACAGGGTGGGAGAAAATCATATAACTTGAAATTTGCTTCTAGTCATTCTTTTACATAGATCTGCAAATATTAAGGACGATACTTACTATCTTGATCTGCTCAAAAGTAAATAAGAAAGATATGAACAACTGCCTTATACCATCACAAATTTCAGTGCCAGAAAGGACCATCCTGAATACTCAACTCTGGTGCTTTCTTTTTAAGTTCATATCATGCATAAAGTTTATCTGAAAAACTTGATTAAAGCTTTATATTTTTAAAGACAGCTAAGCTCATTTTAAAGACTGCAAGCACTAGTTAGTCCATTGCCTCCTGTGGAAGCTTTTCCAGTGTTTAATTACCATCACAGCTAAGAAAATGCATCTTATTTCAAGGTTGATTTTTTTCTGATTCCAGCTTCCAGTCATTGACTTCTCTGCTTTTGCTTATGTCAGCAATGCTCTACCACACTGGTGTCACATCACTTTTCTATATCTGTCTATGAAGAGTAACCAAACCTCAACGTGTTTAATAAAAGGAGTACTTTAAGTATTTAGGCTCGACATTGTATAGCATATTTCCTGGCTTTGAATTATTTGCTTAATTAATGCCTTAGACCACAAAATGCTCTCTGCCATCTCCATGCTGTTGTTACGGTTAGCCTTGACATGGAATATAAATATTAAAAAATGAAAGTGGCAGCATTGATCCACAGGGGAATTCTGTGTGGAAAAGCATTTAATTGACAAGAAGCATTCATCCTGCTTATTTTGAACTGGCTAGTCAGAAATAACATGAATAGACCTAACAGGAGTCCTGTCCGTGCTAGGATATGTTGTAATGCTAGCATACGAACTGATGTATGATAGAAATTTTTCTTTTGTAGTCAACAAGAGACAATTAGCTTTTACTATTACTAATCATTCCTTCATTTGATTAAGTTCTTTCAATAACCTCTGTCTCAGACTTGGTCAGATAACATTAAATAAAGAAAAAAAAAAAAAAGAAAAAAATAAAGACAACTTTATTCAATATATTATTTCATAGTTGCTTTCCCTCCTTTGCTATTTAATGACTTGTTAGTTCTTCATTACATATATTCATTGATGCTTTAGGAAACATCGAGATGTCTAGAATGGAGATTGAGGAAATGGACATTTATTCGAAACTGCTGTCACTGATACTCAAAGGCTTTCTTATCACAGTGACACTGTTGTTCCCTCATGGAGTGACACGTTCAGCGGGTGAGGTGAAATTTCTGCCATTATTGCATAATAAAAATATGATCTAGAAAAAGTACTGGTTGGAAAGTGATTGCTCTTTCCTGTCCGAGTTCTATTACAAGTAATAAACTTACAAGAGGTTGCATATCTGTTATACAGCAGAGTCAGTTTCCTTAATTCCAATCTACAGTTACAGTAAGGAGGGAAAGTTCAAGGTTTTGTCCTTTCAAGAATAAAATCAAAACTATAAACATATTTAAAATTATTGATGATCAAACTACACACTACTGCAACTTTCCATAGAAAGTTCAAAGGCATCTTTCCTTCCTTTCTTTGTAAATTCTGAAGACTTTTTTCCCAAGACAATACTGTTTTTCTCTTATGATTGCAAGCTTACGTAACAAAAAGCTGTTTTTCTGCCCTTTTAAATATGTTGACACATACAAGTTATTTAAGACACACTTGTAAGAGATTTATTTCTGAATTAAGAGCTGTACCACTGAGTTATAATAAAAACTGCAAAGATATGAAAATGAAAATTAATTTCACCTATAAACAGAATTATATTAAAGGATAGTCCAAGTAGTCTGCTTAGTAATACTTCATCAGGGGTGTCAATTCACCCATATGAAAGGCAGGACCACATATGTACTGTCCTGTACATCTTAGCTCAAACATTGTAGTTTAACAAGACGGTTCATCTTGTTATAGAGCATTTGGTATTAAACTTGGAATTAAAAAATGTAATAACCATATGCTATGAGTCTTTTTGTCTCTCTAATTGAAACATATAGGTCAAGCAGAGGCACTTCTGAGAAAAGCAGAGAGTTGACAGTCAGGGCTAAGGGAGACAGAAATCAAGCTTCATAGGCAGCATAAGCGAGGACCATGTACATATGCAAGGATAAAGTGGTTTGTAAGCCTTTTGTTTCTGATATGTCTTATTGTTAATTTTGAGGCCTCTCTCCATAAAGAATTATCCACTTGACTTAATATTCTAATAAAAGTTGGATTCCTACATATCTATCTTTTTAACTTTTAAAATGCTTACTTCAAGGAAATAGTTTGGACAGATTCAAAGAGCGGGCTGATTTGTTGTTCTATCATAGTGTCCTGGTTTCGGCTGGGATAGAGTTAATTTTCTTCCTAACAGCAGGCATAGTGCTGTGTTTTGGATTTAGTAGGAGAAGAATGTTGATAACACGTGGATGTTTTTAGTTGTTGCTGAGTACTGCTTATGCTAGTCAAGGACTTTTTCAGCTTCCCATGCTCTGCCAGGCGCACAAGAAACTGGGAGGGGGCACAGCCAGAAGAGTTGATCCAAACTGACCAAAGGGCTATTCCATACCATATGACGTCATGCTCAGTATAGAAACTGGGGGGGGTTGGCCGGGGAGCAGCGATCGCTGCTCGGGAACTGTCTGGGTATCGGTCGGCGGGTGGTGAGCAATTGCATTGTGCATCACTTGCTTCGTGTATCATTATTATTATTATCATTATTATACTGTTACTATTAGCATTACTATTTTACTTTATTTCAATTATTAAACTGTTCTTCTCTCAACCCAGGAGCGTTTCTCACTCTTACTCCTCCAATTCTCTCCCCCATCCCATCGGGGTAGGGGGAGTGAGCGAGCGGCTGCGTGGTGCTTAGTTGCTGGCTGGGGCTAAACCACGACAGTCCTTTTTGGCGCCCAACGTGGGGCTTGAGATAACAACAGATTAATCAGAGTGTATTAAGGAGTCTGTTAACAGTTGCCGGTCACGATATTAGTTCTTCTGATCTGCACCATGTTCTTTTTTTTGCAGCACGCGTTAAAGCTTGCTGTCAGTTTGTGTAGTGTGCTATGCTCTGCAGTGATTCATGATCTTTTGCTTGGGAGGCTCCTTATCAAAGCCCTGACCTTGAGCATTCTTTGGTATTTGGGTTTCATACAGAAGTCACTACTGTACTTCGGGTACTACCTCATAGAGAGAGTTAGCAATTATACTTCTTACTCTGAGAGGCTTGTTGTGGAGGAAATACAGAATGGCACCTTTGCTGCATTCTTCTATGATGTTTCCTCCTTCATTACAACAACTTTCCAGTATCTTGAACACCCCTGGGCAGTTAAGATACTTCTATTGATAATTCTTGGGAATGTTGTTTCCATTTTGATAAAGGTCAGTAAGCAGTTTAAAAATACCATCCAGAGATCTACCCCAAGGCTGGATAGTTATGAGTGGCAGGGTGTGTGGGATCGTATGCGCAAGTACCTAGGGCAGTGGGGACCTCCAGTGTTTTGGAACTTCACCCCTGAACAAGTGCAGAATCCTGAAGAATTAGTAAAGTATTTGGAAGAAGTATGTTGTCACCCTGGTAGCTCCAGAGAGACACAAATCATTGCAACATGCTGGGGACTGGCCCATGCCTATCGAGCCGTGGTCAACGCTAATCAGTACCCTCAAAAGAAAGAGAAGGTCTCTGGATCTGATGACAAAACAACAAGCACTGTGGCTACTCAAACCCCCACTACAGGCCCTGCGGCTACTCCAACCCCCACTACAGGTCTTGCAGCTACTCAAACCCCTGCCCCAGGCACTGTGGCTACTCCAGCCACAGCCATGAGCACTGCGGCTACTCAAACCCCAGTGACAGACACTGTGGCTAAACCAGAGAACCAACCTGCGCCGGTATCAGTTGCCCCTATACAGAAGAAAAAATACACGAGGAAATCAGTTCATTTAGTAAGGGATGAAGATGAACCAGGGCCATCACGAGAACCAGAGGAGGAAGAACCCATAAATGAGATGGTGACCACCTGATCCCTATCCCTGAGTGAGCTGCGAGATATGCGAAAAGATTTTGGTCGTCATCCAGGCGAGCACATCATCACCTGGCTGCTCCGATGCTGGGATAACGGGGCCAGTAGCCTGGATTTAGAGGGTAGGGAAGCCAAGCAGCTGGGATCCCTTTCCAGGGAAGGGGGCATTGACAAAGCAATTGGAAAAGGGGCAAAACCGCTCAGCCTCTGGAGGCGACTTCTGTCAAGTGTGAAGGAAAGGTATCCCTTCAAGGAGGATGTTTTATACCGCCCAAGCAAATGGACCACCGTAGAGAAAGGTATCCAGTACCTGAGGGAATTAGGCGTGCTGGAGGTGATTTACAGTGACCTGAATGATGAGCGGTTAACCAAAGACCCAGATGAAGTCAGGTGCACACAATCCATGTGGCGGAAGGTGGTACGGAGCGCACCAGCATCGTATTCCAACTCGTTGGCAATACTAGCCTGGAAAGACGACGAGGCACCAACGGTGGATGAAGTGGCTAGACAACTCCGGGAATACGAAAAAAAGCTCTCTTCCTCCCTACGGGCCTGTGTCTCAGCTGTGGAAAAACTGTCTGAAAAAATATGCCAAGAGTTCCAACAACTCAGAGAGGATCTGTCCTACTCCCCACCTGCACGGACCAGTGTCTCAGCCATTAGGAGTCAACGTCCCTATGCTCAAGAGAGAGGATATAGAGGATACACACCACGGGGCACCCTGTGGTTTTACCTGCGTGATTATGGAGAGGACATGAGAAAGTGGGATGGAAAACCCACCTCAGCCTTAGAGGCACGGGTGCGTGAATTGCAAGGAAAAACTATTAGAAAAGGTGGTTCTCCCAGGAAAATTGCAGCTCCAGTTTCCAGTGAGCAGTTCCCGAGACAGAGTAAGAGGGCTAATTTTACTTCCGACCTTGATCAGGGGACTTTTGATTCACATTTACAGGAAGTGAACAGCGAATACTGTGACCAGTGTTAGAGGGGCCCTGCCTCCAGCCAGGTGGAGGAAAGGGACAACAGGGTTTACTGGACTGTGTGGATTCGATGGCCTGGAACGTCAGACCCACAGGAGTATAAGGCTCTAGTGGACACTGGTGCACAGTGCACGCTAATGCCATCAAACTATAGAGGGGCAGAACCCATTTGTATTTCTGGAGTGACAGGGGGATCCCAACAGCTAACTGTACTGGAAGCTGAAGTGAGCCTAACTGGGAATGAGTGGCAAAAGCACCCCATTGTGACTGGCCCAGATGCTCCGTGCATCCTTGGCATAGACTACCTCAGGAGAGGGTATTTCAAGGACCCAAAAGGGTACCGGTGGGCTTTTGGTATAGCTGCTTTGGAGACAGAGGAAATTAAACAGTTGTCCACCTTGCCCGGTCTCTCAGAGGACCCTTCAATTGTAGGGTTGCTGAAGGTTGAGGAACAACAGGTGCCGATTGCTACCACAACTGTGCACAGGCGGCAATATCTCACCAACCGAGACTCCCTGATTCCCATCCATAACTTGATTCGTCGACTGGAGAGCCAGGGAGTGATCAGCAAGACTCGCTCACCCTTTAACAGTCCCATATGGCCAGTGCGAAAGTCTAATGGGGAGTGGAGACTAACAGTGGACTATCGTGGCCTGAACGAAGTTACACCGCCGCTGAGTGCTGCCGTGCCAGACATGCTAGAACTTCAATATGAACTGGAGTCAAAGGCAGCCAAGTGGTATGCCACAATTGATATTGCTAATGCATTTTTCTCCATCCCTTTGGCAGCAGAGTGCAGGCCCCAGTTTGCTTTTACCTGGAGGGGTGTTCAGTACACCTGGAACCGACTGCCCCAGGGGTGGAAGCACAGCCCCACCATTTGCCATGGACTGATCCAGACAGCACTGGAACAGGGTGAAGCTCCAGAACATCTGCAGTACATTGATGACATCATTGTGTGGGGCAATACAGCAGAAGACGTTTTTGAGAAGGGAAAGAAAATAGTCCAAATCCTTCTGAAGGCTGGTTTTGCCATCAAACAGAGTAAGGTCAAGGGGCCTGCACAGGAGATCCAGTTTTTAGGAATAAAATGGCAAGATGGACGTCGTCAGATCCCAATGGATGTGATCAACAAAATAACAGCTATGTCCCCACCAACTAGCAAAAAGGAAACACAAGCTTTCTTAGGCGTTGTGGGGTTTTGGAGAATGCATATTCCAAATTACAGCCAGATCGTAAGCCCTCTCTATCAAGTGACCCGGAAGAAGAACGAATTCAAATGGGGCCCTGAGCAACAACAAGCCTTTGAACAAATTAAACATGAGATAGTTCATGCAGTAGCCCTTGGGCCAGTGCGGGCAGGGCAGGATATTAAAAATGTGCTCTACACTGCAGCCGGGGAGAATGGCCCTACCTGGAGCCTCTGGCAGAAAGCACCAGGGGAGACTCGAGGTCGACCCCTAGGGTTTTGGAGTCGGGGATACAGAGGATCCGAAGCCCGCTACACTCCAACTGAGAAAGAGATACTGGCAGCATATGAAGGGGTTCGAGCTGCTTCAGAAGTGGTTGGTACTGAAGCACAGCTCCTGCTGGCACCCCGACTGCCGGTGTTGGGCTGGATGTTCAAAGGGAGGGTCCCCTCTACACATCATGCAACTGATGCTACATGGAGTAAGTGGGTTGCATTGATCACACAACGGGCTCGAATAGGAAACCCCAGTCGCCCAGGAATCTTGGAAGTGATCATGGACTAGCCAGAAGGAAAAAACCTTAGAATATCACCAGAGGAGGAGGTGACACGTGCTGAAGAGGCCCCACTGTATAATAAATTGCCAGAAAATGAAAAGCAATATGCCCTGTTCACTGATGGGTCCTGTCGTCTTGTGGGAAAGCATCGGAGGTGGAAAGCTGCTCTATGGAGTCCTATACGACAAGTCGCAGAAACTGCTGAAGGAGAAGGGGAGTCAAGTCAGTTTGCAGAGGTGAAAGCCATCCAGCTGGCTTTAGATATTGCTGAAAGAGAAAAGTGGCCAGTCCTTTATCTCTCTACTGACTCATGGATGGTGGCAAATGCCCTGTGGGGGTGGCTGCAGCAATGGAAGCAGAGCAACTGGCAGCGCAGAGGCAAACCAATCTGGGCTGCCGCATTGTGGCAAGATATTGCTGCCCGGGTAGAGAACCTGGTTGTAAAAGTTCGTCATGTAGATGCTCATGTACCTAAGAGTCGGGCCACTGAAGAACATCAAAACAACCAGCAAGTAGATCAGGCTGCTAAGATTGAAGTGGCTCAGGTGGATTTGGACTGGCAACATAAGGGTGAATTATTTATAGCTCGGTGGGCCCATGACGCCTCAGGCCATCAAGGAAGGGATGCAACGTATAAATGGGCTCGTGATCGAGGGGTGGACTTAACTATGGACAGTATTGCACAGGTTATTCATGAGTGTGAAACATGCGCTGCAATCAAGCAAGCCAAGCAGTTCAAGCCCCTTGGGTATAGTGAACGATGGCTGAAATATAAATATGGGGAGGCCTGGCAGATTGATTACATCACGCTCCCACAGACCCGCCAGGGCAAGCGCTATGTGCTCACCATGGTGGAAGCAACCACTGGATGGCTGGAAACATATCCCGTGCCCCATGCCACCGCCCGGAACACCATCCTGGGCCTTGAAAAGCAAGTCCTGTGGCGACATGGCACCCCAGAAAGAATTGAGTCAGACAACGGGACTCATTTCCGAAACAACCTCATAGACACCTGGGCCAAAGAGCACGGCATTGAGTGGGTGTATCACATCCCTTACCATGCACCAGCCTCCGGGAAAATTGAGCGATACAATGGATTGTTAAAGACTACCCTGAGAGCAATGGGTGGTGGGACGTTTAAACATTGGGATACGCATTTAGCAAAAGCCACCTGGTTAGTCAACACCAGGGGATCTGCCAATCGAGCTGGCCCTGCCCAATCAAAACTTTTACGTACTGTAGAAGGAGATAAAGTTCCTGTAGTGCACATGAAAAATATGCTGGGGAAGACAGTCTGGGTTACTTCCCCCTCCGGCAAAGGCAAACCCATTCGTGGGATTGCTTTTGCTCAAGGACCTGGGTGCACTTGGTGGGTGATGCGAAAGGATGGGGAAGCCCAATGTGTACCTCAAGGGAATTTGATTTTGGGTGAAAATAGCCAATGAACTGAATTGTATAATATTAATTGCTTTATAATACTGTATGTTATCTCTTAACTGTATGTTATCTCTTAACTGCATGTTAATATAATAATATAGTAGGTTAATATTAAGTATATAATACTATATATTATGATTGCTATATGCCGCATCAATGGTATTGCAGTAAGAATTGCCCAGCCTAAGGAAAATGAACTTTGATGAAACCATGTTGGAATGAGAACTGACTTCAGCATGCAACAGTCCAACACTGCACACCACCTCTCCTGCTCTGAGAGACTGTGATGACAGATGGAACCCAAAGTCATGGGCTAAATGAACTCAATGGACATTTTAGAGGGATGGGCCATAGACGAAGGGAATGATATCTGTGTGTATATGAAGATAGGGAAAGGGGTGGTGATTAATTGGAACACATTGGAAAGGGGAGGGCCTGTGCATGACGTAGATGGTATAGAATAAGGGGTGGATACTGTCCTGGTTTCAGCTGGGATAGAGTTAATTTTCTTCCTAACAGCAGGCATAGTGCTGTGTTTTGGATTTAGTAGGAGAAGAATGTTGATAACAGGCTGATGTTTTTAGTTGTTGCTGAGTACTGCTTATGCTAGTCAAGGACTTTTTCAGCTTCCCATGCTCTGCCAGGCGCACAAGAAACTGGGAGGGGGCACAGCCAGAAGAGTTGATCCAAACTGACCAAAGGGCTATTCCATACCATATGACGTCATGCTCAGTATAGAAACTGGGGGGGGTTGGCCGGGGAGCAGCGATCGCTGCTCGGGAACTGTCTGGGTATCGGTCGGCGGGTGGTGAGCAATTGCATTGTGCATCACTTGCTTCGTGTATCATTATTATTATTATCATTATTATACTGTTACTATTAGCATTACTATTTTACTTTATTTCAATTATTAAACTGTTCTTCTCTCAATCCAGGAGTGTTTCTCACTCTTACTCCTCCAATTCTCTCCCCCATCCCATCGGGGTAGGGGGAGTGAGCGAGCGGCTGCGTGGTGCTTAGTTGCTGGCTGGGGCTAAACCACGACACATAGAAAGTGGTAATAAATCTTTTATCAGAGGTAAAAGATTCCCTATTCCATACCAACAAAATGATACCTTATTATTATGGGGTTTTACTGCATTTATCTAGGCCTCTTCCTGGTCATGACTTTTTCAGTACAATTCTTTTTTTTACTTTTTCCTTTTCTAATCCTCGTTTTATGTTCCTCAGGTATTTGGGGAACAATATTCCCTGAAAATACAGTTTATTTGCCTAAGAACAGTGAATCGTCCTAAGAACTGTCAAATAGAGGTATTTCAGTACTCAGAATAGTTGGACTAATATTTATTAGTCTTAAAATTAAAACAAATTCATAGGTAAATACAAGAACATTTATTTGTTCAATTAAATTACCATTTCATGCCAACTTATTATTATTTCTTTGCTGGAATTTTACCTACAAATAAAAGTAAAGATTCAACTTAGCCAGATGCATATACAAGACCTTTTAATGCATAAAATTATTGTTACAACTGTCATACAATCTGCTGTAGCATGTTTTTAAATATAAGTTGCCTATAAGTATGCATAGCCTTGTACTTTACATGAAAAGTGTTTGAACTTTGGAGCCTGTGGGCAATCTTTTTTTCTCTTTCTTTTTTAACTTTAAAAGTGAGTTAATTTAGAACAAGAGACGGCTTTCATTTTTTTTTTCTATTCAAGGCCACATACAGTGGAAAAGATCTTCTTTGGTATAAATTAGCACAGCTTCTTGAAAAGCCATCCTTTTGCTAATGTGCAGTAGAAAATAATTTCTATTATGCATATCACTTAAAAGAACTTTTCAATGTAGAATTTAAAGAACACTTCAAAAGATATATTTGTAAGGTCTGCATAGAAGTGCTTTTGAGGACATTGCTTATGCACATTATAAATGTGTCTTTGTGATTAAAAATCTTTGAGATATTTTATTGCCAATATAAAAATGTATTGATCAAAAGATTTGAGTCATAGGTTAAGCTGGAGCTGCTTAGACACATTTGCATGTATAGATAGTGTCCATGGACATTTTTAATGTTATCTTTAAAAAGATAAAACTATAATCAGTAAAATATTGAGCTCTTGAAAGACATGCAATGAAAGGAAATGATGAATTACATAGTAAACATTGTCATTATTCCTCCACATTGTGTATAGATATTGCGATGAAAAGAATAAATTAATTTGAATACTATACAAGCTGCAGTTCATAGGCATAAGGAGGTAAAGTAAGTATGATTTCAACCTTAACTTCAGTTTCACTGCTTTTATGGATTTAAGCCTGACCATTAATGCACTTTTTGTGATTTAATTTCTTCCACAATCATACTTAATTGCTTACTGTGTCATATAATGTTCAATAAAGCAAAGCAATGAAGCAAAAAATAGCAGGACCTCTTACAAAGGCTAAAATAAAACTCTTATTAGGCAAGAGTGAATAATACCTCAGTGCTAATTACCATGGTTTAGCCAGAGCCTATAAACAGTGAGAAACTTCATTAAGGTCTATTAAAATGTGCACTTAGAATTTATCTGGTCAGATAGATGAACAAAAATGTGTAGTTATATTAGACCCTACCATCAACCTTTGCTTCTCAGCAGGGAGTATTCTCAAAGAGGTTGGCTACTGAATGATGTGCAATGAATGAAGGTTCCCTTTCAAGTTTCAAAGTGTAATAAACATTCTATATATAGAATACAAGAATAATAAATGTGTTTGGATGTTCATATAGCTGTACAGAAAAAATGCTAGTAAAAATAACGTTTGCAATTTTAAAAAATAAATAAATAAAAATGAAATATTTAGAGAGATTTTAACTGTGTTCCAGCAGAAATCAGGGGGTTGGTTTGTTCTTTATTCAAGTCATTTCTGTATTCTTATCACTAAAGATAAACCTCACATTGCTCTGCCAGTCACTGCAAACTATAACCACAGTTCAAAATCGTTACACAAATAATAAATGTTAATTAATATTATTATAATTGTTTTAGTTAGTAACTGGGTGGCTCAGTTTCCCTTGGTGAATTAAAGATATACTAGAACTATTATGATGGCTTTTATTAATAATACATTACTGTGCTTTAAACAACTGTTTCTTCATTTAGTAAATATGATGGGATATTGAGAAAGGAGGCCAATGGTCAAAGGAGATGGACATGTAAATCAGAACAGTGATTGCAATAAAATAGGGGTAGTAAATGAAGTACATATGTCCCCATCTTGCAAAGTCATAAGCATATATTTAATTTGAAATAATCAATAATTCCACTCATTTTAGCAAATTTAGATTACAATCTCTTTGGTACACCTTCCCCAATCTCCTAAGGGCAGGCAAAGCTGCTGACTCCACTTTGTGGAATTGACTCTACATTTTGTGAATAGCAGTGACTTGGATTGGGTCCAGAAGAGGGCCACAAAAATGATCCGAGGGCTGGAGCACCTCTCCTACAAGGCCAGGCTGAGGGAGTTGGGGTTGTTCAGCCTAGAGAAGAGAAGGCTGCGAGGGGACCTTATTGTGGCCTTTCAGTACTTAAAGGGGGCCTATAGGAAGGATGGGGGCAATCTTTTTAGCAAGGCCTCTTGTGACAGGACCAGGAGTATTAATGGTTTTAAACTAAAAAAGGCTAGATTTAGACTGGATATAAGGAAGAAATTTTTTACAATGAGGGTGGTGAAACACTGGAACAGGTTGCCCAGAGAGGTAGTGGAGGCCCCATCCCTGGCAACATTCAAGGTCAGGTTGGACGGGGCTCTGAGCAACCTGATCTGGTTAAAGCTGTCCCTGCTCACTGTCAGGGGTGTGGGTTAGATGACCTCTAAAGGTCCCTTCCAACCCAAAGCATTCTATGATTCTATGACTTCCTTGACTTTGAGACAACTCATCCAAATCCTCTAATGATGTTGCAAAGAGTGTAGAAGAAGCCAGTGCTGCTCTGAGCTCCAGTAGTGATTTTGTACAGATTGGCTTCCTACCAGCTCCTAGAAACTGAATGTTGCCATTTGTTTGAAACTGCATTAAAGGTTTTGATATCTGGATCAGTCTGAATATGCCTGCTGGGACACACCTTAGCTCCAGTTGATCTATTACATCTATTTCTGTTTAAACTACAATATGTGAATTTATGAGGGCTGGAGTGAACCTGGACCTTGCCCTGGTTAGGGTGCAGATATGACATGAGCATGAATATGGGAACTAGCTAAGCGGCCAAGATGTTTAATGGCAATTCTTTTTGTGGCAATACTGTTAAATAATGCTGAGTCCTGTAAAAGCACACTGATGTATTATAGCTTTACATTCACTTCAACCTGATCTAAACAGCATTTTAAACATAATTAGAGAAATTTTTTTTTCTTTTTTTTTTTTTTTAATGCTTTGCCTCTAGCTAAGATAGTATCTTATTCTTCTGAGCAGTAAGGAATGATTAGGACAAGAAGCTTCAAGCTTAATGTTCATTCAAAGGAGATCAGAGTGTGAGTACAAAGTATAGCTTTGCTATATTAACATTAAATCTCTCTTGAGTCAGGAATGACATTCCTAGTATTTTACAGTTTGTTTTGTGCAGTTTTGTTGTACATACTGGGAAATAAACTTAATGTGTAAAGGATAAGACTTAACAGTTACTTTTTTTTTTCTTTTTTTAATCACTTTATGATAGATATGTAATTTTTTTAACATCCAAAGTATTCAGGGCCAATAATTTTAATAAGGACAAAATGGTTATATTTTGTACTCAGCTGGACTGCCTGAGACCAACTAATTTTCAGAACTGTAAAAGTCTGTAATGACATATCAATATTTATATAAAAAATATGTAAAAAACATATAATTGCATATTTAAGAACTCTCATGCACATATTTTTGAAAAAAATCCCTCAAATTAGTCTGTGGTTTACTCAGTTTCTGGATCCCTACTAAACATGGCTAGGAACTTAGAAGGCAGTTTGAGGACGTATTACATGAAAACTGCCTAAGGAACTTCCAGATCAAAAAAGGTGATACACATTGATAGTAGGCTTTTCCATAGTCATGTGGTTGCTGAGTCATTGTCATCTTGTGCTGAGTTTGCATGGCAAGGTTTTGGTAGTGGCGGGGCTACAGAGGTGGCTTCTGTGAGAAGCTGCTAGAAGCTTCCCCTCTGTCTGATAGAGACAATGCCGGCTGGCTCCAAGATGGCCACTGACCAAGGCCAAGCCAATCAGCGACAGTGGTAGCACATCTGTGATAACATATTTAAGAAGGGGGAAAAAAAATCCAACTGGGACACAAACTGCAGCTGGAGAAAGGAGTGAGAATATGTGAGAGGAACAACCCTGCAGACACCAAGGTCAGTGGAGAAGGAGGGGGAGGAGGTGCTCCAGACACCGGAGCAGAGATTCCCCTGCAGCCCATGGTGAAGACCATGGTGAGGCAGGCTGTGCCCCTGCAGCCCATGGAGGTTCATGGTGGAGCAGATATCCACCTGCAGCCCATGGAGGACCCCACGCCAGAGCAGGTGGATGTGCCCCAAGGAGGCTGTCACTCCATGGGAAGCCCACACTGGAGCAAGTTCCTGGCAGCACCTGTGGAGCCATGGAGAGAGAGGAGCCCATGCTGGAGCAGGTTTTCTGGCAGGACTTGTGACCCCATGGGGGACCCATGCTGGAGCAGTCTGCTCCTGAAGGACTGCACCTCATGGAACTCCACCCCATGCTGGAGCAGTTCATGAAGAACTGTAGCCTGTGGGAAGGACCCATGTTGGAGAAGCTCATGGAGGACTGTCTCCTGTGGGAGGGACCCTACGCTGGAGCAGGGGAAGAGTGTGAGGAGTCCTCCCCTTGAGGAGGAAGGAGCAGCAGTGTGTGATGAACTGACTGCAACCCCCATTCCCTGTCCCTCTGCACTTCATCAGGAGTGAAGTTGAGCCCAGGAAGAAGGGAGGGGTGGGAGGAAGGTGTTTTTAAGATTTAGTTTTTATTTCTCATTATCCTACTCTGATTTGACTGGTAATAAACTGATTTTCCCCAAGTCTGTTTTGCCTGTGATGGTAATTGCTGAGTCATCTCCCTGTCCTTATCTCGACCCATGAGATTTTTGTTCTATTTTCTCTCCCCTGTCCAGCTGAGAAGGGGAGTGATAGAGTGGCTTTGGTGGGCACTTGGCATCCCACCAGGGTCAACCCACCACACACCTATACATTTCAAAGAAAGGAGAAAACAAGGTGAAGGAAAATAAAAGCACTAAATAATCATTGAAAGCTTAGCTATAGATAAAAAACAACTCCCAGCACTGCACAATGCACTCTTATTTTGATTTAAAATTAATCAGTCCTTTCATCAGTAACAAGCATGAAAATAATTGAGAAACACTACTTTAAAGGATTTGCTGCCTTTTTTTCCCCCCAGATTTCACTTAATTTTTTTTTTTTTTTTTTTTTTCACACTGCAATATCTCATTATTTAGGGTACTGAAACCTAACATTTACACAGTGCCCAGACTCATCATACTAACATAACTAACAACTAAGTTGAGCTCATAGCTACTGTTTGGAAGACTGGAGTCTATGAATCTCCTCATCTCTCTCCCACAGTGCAATTCAGTATTATATGTTCCTCCTGTTTAGTAGCTGTGCATCTCATGAGTAAAAGTTATGGATTTATTTGTGATATAATTTTTAATATATATATGACTCTTTTTAGATATTGTTTCCTATTATAGTTTAGTTTCTAGTATTTTGCCTGTCCATATTGAAGTTGCTATTTTTAGGTATGATTGTTCATTTTTAACAAATGCCTCTGCCAGGAAAGAGTATTAACCTCCTTTAAAGTATTTATGCTGTCAATGTTAGAAGCTGCCATCTCATAACATTGACCATATTAAAAGAAATACAGAAAAAAACTTTAACATTCATCTTAAAGCGCTCTAGCACCAACAATGACAGTTGAAGCCAAAGACTCCAGGAAAAGCAGTCCACTCTTGGTGAAGGGAGAAAAAAGAATCTGGTCTTTGTACTGTTACTCTGTGTTAAATGTCTGGGGAAAACAAGACAGATGGAAAATAGAAGGTTTGATTTTGCAAAGAGCTGAACAACTTCTCAAGATGCTAACTATTCCCTATTGCTATTCAAGATGACAGGATTTGAGAGAGGTTCTGTAAAAGGGTTCTTAGTTGAAAATACTGCATTTCTAAAGGTCAGTGGCAAGCCAACTCAAGATAATGAAAATATTTTTTTTTATAACATTTGTTCCAAAAAAGTCTGCACTTGTTCTTAGTTATTCGCAGAGCCCCAGGAACTGTGCAAATCTGTGTCCAGGGAATTCAATTCAGAATGAACTCCTAGCCACAGAAATGCATTGCAAAAAGTAAATCTCCTGGGTTCTTTTGCTTTTTGTTTCAAATTGCATCTTTTTCACAATAAAACCTTAAAACTGTAAACAGTAAACAATGGCAAATCATATCGCTTTGCATACAGAATCTCAAACTTGAGTGCAAAGAAACATTTGGCTCTTGCTTTATTATCTCAATTAGGATCTGGATGAATGCTTACACAATCGGCGCAGACCTTTTCAAAACTTCTGTGTGAACAGTGTCAGTCCCTTAATGTTTAATAATGAGACCAAAACATGAAAAGTTATGTCAGTATCATTAACAGTGTCACTGATGATTGATTTGCAGATGCTGTATTTATCTCACTATCACAGGCAATCGCCACACGCTTTTCTGATTTCCCCATTCTTTGCCAGTGTGGAGGGTCAACTTACTCTTAAAGTCCCTGCAACAGAGTACTGGACAGATGAGCAACAGCTCAATGAAAAATTATAATTGAATTTCATGAAAAAGTGAATAGCCTATGCTGTAACATTTGTATTGTTCATTTTTATTTAACATTATGTTTAATTCATACAGTTAAAGAACTAGAAAGTTGATGTTCTCAGTTTTAGTTTAGGTTGTTAGCTCCTGCACCTCACTCCGTGAAAACAGAAGAAGAAAACCTATTGCATAGTTTAGACATTTTTGCCATAAAGAATTCAGTGTAATTGTGGACTTCGGTGGTGTGTTTGGGGAAACAGGACATTTCTTTTTAGATCTGAATCTACCTAGCCTTCCTGTCATTTGGAAGAAAAAGAATCTCTGTGATTCCATCTCATCCATGACCTTTTCTCTATCTCATGACACATTACTTTTTGCTATCTCAGTACAGCCTTAACAAGTATAACTAAAACCTCTTTTTCTTGTATGTGAATATAATATTTGGTAGGGATAACGCCAAACTGTTTTTCTATAGTTACAATTTTTAACATGTAAAGATGTGTATTAATAGCTAGAATTTTTAATCCAGTCAGGGCAATCTATTATTATTTCACAAAAAAAAAAAAAAAAAAAAAGGGTAGAATTTGCTGTGTTTTTTTCCTTCATACAAAATCTGTATTTGTTTAGAAGTGAACAACAGCACTGCTGTAGTTTTGTAGAAGAGGTTTGTTTTTTTTTATTTTGTTGTATTTTGTTGTTTTCTTTTTTTTCACAGAAACAGTCTTTAGACCACAGTTTGCAATCAGTGAATATTTATATTAGCAGCAATTATAGCAGACTAATTATCTTATCACAGAGGAAAAGGTTAGAATTAAGTTTCTTCATTGGACACATGCTGTGTAGATAATTAAGTATCTCTATGGTTTCTTTCACTACTGCACTCAATAATAGCTAAAAACCAGGGAATCTAGCCATAATCAAACATGATTTGATGCGATACAAGGGGGAAGAAAAGATAAAGACAAACAAAATTTTCACAAGGGGGCACTAGGACCTAGATTTTCCATCTTAAACCCAAATGTCTAGGGAAGAACTGTGGAGAGAGCCAAACAGTAATATCATCAGGTAGGAGCAGCTTAAAACAACACATAAACAAAAGCATTCTGTAAAGGTACCTGAGGTTACACTGGATTTCTTTTCTGTCATGTCTTGCTCTGCCCCTGTGTCCCTTCCCGACAATCAGCCCAGTGGCAGAGTCTGTGTCATTGCCCACGCTCTTGTGCCATCCCTCCAAAATAATTTTTACTTCATACCTTCATTTAGATTAATAGTTTCTAATTAAGCTTCCCACTTTCCCTGCAGAACTGAACTGAGATGACATTTGCTGTGAAAATATAATTTACTGTGATTTTATATTAAAGAATTTTTCCTATCCCATTGTCATCTAATAGGCATTGATTTTAAGCTCTTTGAAAAGGCATCTATCTGCTATTTTGTACATCAGCTAGTACCTACAGCTCATTTCCGTTGTCCAAACATAAGCACATAATGCAATTTGAGATGCCCTGTAATATCCCACTTGGTCCGCAGCTCCTGATCTCACAGGGCAGGGATATTGAATGTCAAGGTCATGCCAGCTAACACTGTATACTTATGAGCAAGCAAATGAATTGAATTCCTAAAGTTATGGAGATATAAGGCTCTGCTTGAACCAAACACACATAGACATGTGGTGTCATTTGTCTTGCCCTGGGGCGTCTAAGGAGCAGTGAAGGTCAGGTGAAGGATCCAAAGTAGTCTCAAATGGCACTACCTGCTTACTTGCAGGAAATTGGTTTATGTTGCCTGTGCATGTAGTGAGCAGAACATGAAGATCTGTCCTGCTTACCCTAAATAAGACACCTGTACTCAGCTGCTCAGAATGAGGCATGTCTCACTAAGTAACGTAAGCTTCCTGCATGGTAAAAGGAGATAGGCAGAAGTTTTTGTAAATTTTTAGAAAATGAATCTTCCTACATAAACTAAGGCCTCAAAGTTAAACAGATGAGGGCTGCTTCTGATAGTTTTCAAAGACGCCAACATCCTTCCATTTACTGTGCAAACAAAACAGACATTTAGGATGTCTAAAAATTAGGTTCAGGGTAAGTTTCTGAAGTATGTGCATTGGACCTCACATAGAGTAGCCAGAGCAATGTAGCATCATTCTAAGCTGGACTTTTAGGCTCTAGCATTAATACATATACATATGATTGAGAATAATAATTCACCAAAATCACTAGAAGAAATAGGAAGTATTTGCATGTAAGAGTAATGTCACTTGAGAATTTCAGAGTGGATTCTGGTTATTTTGCTTCCTCATTATTATAATTGTTTACTTTAAAAAATCCAAACTGAATAAAGAGTTTAGGAAAAACCTGCAAGTTTCAGGATACAAATAAACGTAGAATTAATTGATTGCACTCCTACAAATATGTAAGATCACAGTTAAGTTATATTAAAAACAATCTTACTATCAGTCCATCATAATGATTTAAAATTAATGATAGGGAGTGAACTTTGAAATTTTCCACTCTTAGATAAAGATAGCTTTGCATAATGTCTACCAAAAAAACCCCAAAACCCAAAAACCAAAGAACCCCAATATAATCTCATTAGATTTGCAGTCAGAAGCACTTCCTTAAAAAGATTAAGTGTAGCCAGAAGCTACTGTGTGATATAAATTCCATGGAAGACAGATAAAAATTAAGGTCATAACTTTCAAATCTTAGTTTCTAAGATAGACTCTTATAAAATCAGTATTTTTACATCCAAAAGAAAATCACCTGGTGTTCAGTAATGCTCCAATAAGTTTCAAAAATCAGAATAAAATAGAATTATGTTTTCAGTTACTTATCTATTTAGACTGCATAGTCTTATTGTGTCCCTTTTGTATATATTTAGGATAATACAGCTGCTTTAATATATAATGTGAACTGGACTCAAAAAATGATACATCAGTTTAACATTTTGTCATCCATATTTAATGGCCAGCACCAATATTACTTGTTCTAACTGCACTTTTTTTAGTTTGAGAATCAGTGTTGTATCTGAGGGTCTCAAATATGTCTCCGCTATCCACGAAGCATTACATACATTTTTCAGGTAAGAACTCCATATAACTGGCCAAATCTTCCCTGTCCCTGAAGTGCTAACTGGTCTGGAATCATGCAGAGATACGTGAATTCCTTCAGAATGAAATAGGTCTGTCTGTGAAAGATATATGGACATGCCATTATGGTCTTGTATGCAGTGAAGTGGTTTAAAGACAAAGATAATTTGCTTTAAACACTTCCCTGATGATGCAACTTTGCTATTTTCATGTTCCAGATTAATATCTGTCTCCATTTAACAGCTAGTTTGGAACAAATTCAACAACTTCTACAGAGCCCTTAGCCACCTAAATTGGAGCTTAGGAAGTAGTAATGCGCAAAAGTCCCGATGTCATGATGCTTAAGTCCTCCATATGTTTGATACTTCAGTTCTACAAATGACTGAAATTTTGGCTAGTTTTTCAAGGGTTTGTTTCGGTTCATTCTCCGGAACACCAGTCTTGAGAGCGACAAACATATAGCTACTAGATCAAAATACATATGAATCAGAGGAGATCATATTCTGCCTGTTCCACAAGAGATACCTAACCTGATGAATGTTCTAGATCACATGCAATGCCTGACATCCATCACTATTTTAGGCACTCCCATGTACAGCACTCCCACGAGAGTTGACTTTGCCCAGGAAAAGGTGAGTATGAGAGGCACACTGTACAACTGAAAGACTTGAGTGACATTAGTAAGCATCACAGAGATAAATCATAAAATGGGTAGACAGGTAAAAATAATTACTCTTTTCAGAACAACACAGCTATACCACAAAAATTTAAGCCCTCGTCATTACTTAGTCTACTAAAATATATTGTCAGGCATGTGGGATAGAAAGAGTTACTACAAACTCAATACAGCTTATACCTACTCCATACTTCAGACACTGTAAGCTGAGTTCTAATTTTGTCTTGTTCCAACAGACTACGTTCACTATCTTGAACATGCACAGACCTTTTATTTTCTTATGAGTCTGTAATTTGTTTTGTACGTACCTATTTTCCTAGAAATCAGATGATGCAGAGAACTTAGTAACACGTTCATTCTTTGAACACTATCTTCTGTGAAACATGACAATTTTCAAATACTGATGTATGAACTAGTGAAGGGAATTTTAAAGGACAAAGACATAGTTTTTCTCTGACAAGTTTCATTTGACTGATGTTATTAATAGGTGTGATACAGCTCCCCTCAAAAGATCACCAAAATTCTTTTAAAATGGAAAAGTATTATCCTACTACCTGTTGGGGGTCATTATCAGTTCCTACAAGAACAATGACACTTAGACTGTTTCCACTTCAAAATAAAGCTAAAAGGATAAAAGTTCAAACCTTATGATTCAATTAATGGAGATAAACATGTTTCCTGGGGAAGAATATAATCAATCTCCTGCTGAGCCATGGAAACTAGGAGAAAATAATGCAAATGTGCTGTACAACAGCTATTATAGGACATCTATATCTGTAATGCTTCTAGGTCACCTACTTCATGTTCTGAAAGTGTTTTATTAGTAACACAAAGTAGCAAAATGTGTGGAATTACATCACTTTTCTCTGGACTTCTGGCATTTTCTTTGCCAATATGCCAGTGAAAAAGAAATGGGACTTTTAGATTCTGTTTGTTTATTTTTATTACGCAGAGCGTGTTTTGTCATGTTACTAAACACATTTTAAAAGTTTCTAGACAGTACAGTTAAATCACTCCACATATTATGATTCAGTGTTTATCAAATGTGCTAATCAAGTTGAAAAAAAAATCCCATGATGAATGTTTTTAGACAGCCTTTGCCATACTAGTGGGTAGTTATGAGGCTCTGTTTACCAGAATTTCTGGTAAACTTTTCCAATCACTAATTGAATTTCTTTGTATTCCTACATAGGAGAAAAGACCTCAGCTCAGATATCCTTTTTTTTTCCTGTTGAGGACTGAGTAGGTACAATGGTTTGAGAAGCAAAAATTTAACAGTATAAAAGATGAAGGACAATATAATTTGATGAGTAATGTTCTGACAAACTTAAATTCTATCCTGGAGCAACAAAAATAATGGTCTTCATAAATTTCAGATCAAGGATGTTCTTGATGTCTTCCTGAGTTGCACTTTGAATCTTCTAGTGCTTTGAAATACACTGGTTGAAAGATGTACAGGAATACATTGGTTGAAATCTTTATGAATTCACTACTATCAGGCAGGTAGAAAAGGGATAATTTTATAGGGACAGTGTACTACATTTGCGTGAACAATCTCTATACCTGTGAAAATGCTGAACTATTTGAACTATTTGCAACAGACTGTGTCTTTGTAGGGCCTGGTTGTTTTTTTGATGGTGGTGGTGGTGTTTTTTTAAAATTTCCAAATAATATTTTGGAAATACAATCACATTGCCTGACATTGTGAGTTGACCCTGGCCAGCAACCAAGCACTCACACAGGCGGTCACTCAGTCCTGACCCCTGTAGGACAGGGGAGAGAATAGGAAGAGCAAAAGCAAGAAAACTCATGGGTCAATATAAATATAGCTTAGTAAGTGAAGGAAAGAGAAGAAAATCAAGTGATGCAAAGGGAATCACTCACCACTTCCCACAAGCAGACTGGTGCCCAGCCTGTCTTAGAGCAATGGCCACCTTGGAAACCAAGATACCTCCACCACCTTCTTCCGCTACTCCAGTTTTTATTGTTACCACAGTTTTTATTGCATGATGTAATATAACATGGAATATGTCTTTGGCCAACTCAGGTCAGCTGTCCCAGCTGTATCTCCTCCCAACTTCTTGCCCACATCCAGCCTACAGGCTTCTCACTGGGGTGGAGGCAGAGCCTTGATGTTCTGCAGTCACAGTCCAGCAGTAGTCAAAACACTGCTGTGTTATCAACACTATTTTAGGTACAAATTCAAAACACAGCACCATATGTATGGGCTGCTATGAAGGAAATTAACTCCATCCCAGCCAGACCCAGTACACCGGATCAAAATTTGAAACAGCAGATTGGAAAACAGTGCAATGCACCTAAAGGTACCACAAATTACCCCTGAAGAGTCAAGGAGTAATTGAGCACCTATGAAGAACCACAGGAGATGTTCTAGTCAGATTTTATTTAGGCATGCCTCTTGATGAAGTTTGATATTCCCAACTCCTAATGACTTTTAAAAAATCAAGAGTTAAGGCTTCAGTCATGTCAGATCTAGTTCATGTACGTTATTCTAAGACTAGGCAGGGTTAATCAGCAGACCACTCAAGAGGATGTATGTGGGGGGTTGTTCTTTGGTTCTCTGAATATGTAAGAATTTTATATTTTACATCATAGAGTCAGTCAATCTCTCTTTCTGTCTCTCTCTCTATGTTTATAAAGTTTAGAAAATAAAAACAAACAGAAAGAAAGCTCTGGTACTCTGGGTCTTCTCCCATCCAAGTGCTCAGGCTAGACTCAGATGCTGTCATGTTTTCCTTCTGTTCCTATGTGATGGGAGGTGATGGGAGACAGAAATCCTGATCAACTAACAAGAAACAACATTCCTCACATATCATACAAGATTTCAGTTCACACTTAGGACATCAAATTTTGGAGTCCACTTTTGCATACATTGAGCACCTAACTCCTACATATATGGGATTTAAGTGTAATAAGTATCACAGTCTCTAACTGTGACTGATTTTAGTTTATGAATTGAAGAGGAATTAATCAGAGTAGAGCTGACAAACCTTTGCTGATAATAATTTATAGGTGGGACTTTTTCTAAGATACTTATGGAAGCATACATAAAACCAGGGATGATCTATAAACTCCCTACTATTGGCACTATAATCTTAACAACATTGCTTTTCTTCCTGCCCCAAGCAAAATAAAGTTTTAAGCCTTTTTTTCTTTAGAATAGTGAGCACAGAATGTCAATCTTTAGCATTTTTTTCTCACCAAAACACTGAAGAAAAATAAATCCATTTTATACCTTGTCTTCTCCAAATTTCTAAAAAGATCCTTGCCAGCAGCCACATTTTGGCTCTTAAATACTGCTTGTCTTGTCTGACTGCTTATTCATTTCTCTTTGTTGTCTTTTGCTGTTTCAAACACTTTGCTGTTGTCCTTTTATTCTGCAAATATATTTTTCTAACCTAGTCACCTTAGAAGAGTAGAAAATGTCCTAAAACATGCATTTTGAAGAAATGCTTCATATGAACTACTTAAAGCAACTATGTCGGAGTAAAACGTTTTCCACTGACACTCCAGAGTCCTAGTCTAGAAAGATTTACTTTTCTCTGTTGACCATACAGAGAGGCTAAAGTGACTGGCCCAGAGGCAGTCAATGCCTAGCTGCAGACCTTTAAAGCTTTTGAGGTGAACCTCCCCTCCGTCAAATGACTGGCTAACTCCAATCTCCACAAATGGAAGTACAGGAAGAAGGTTAACACTGCAGTGACTGGCAAAGATAGATGGGAATGAAAGAAAAATAAAACCTTTGAAAAACAGCTCAAGGCATGACAAAAGCAAATGAAAAGGAAAAAAGAAAAAAAAAAAGAAAAAAGGGGAAAAAAATTAAAAAAGAAAAAAAAAGAAGAAATAGACACATGTAGAAAGGCTAGTAGTAAGCCAAATCTTTCTCAGTGGCTGTCATGATTCTGTGGAACTGAGGTAGAAAATTAGTTCAACTATGTATTTAATTTCTTAGTATATTCTCTTTTCTGGACATAAACACCTATAAGAGCAATCTTTCTCATTATATTTGTTTGATGAACCACAAATATACACAGGTCCAAACAAAAAAAAGCAGAAATATAATTAACATTGTAATAGTTCATTCAGGCTTTTCAGTTCTTATGCAGGTTAACAGTTTGTTTTTATTTTTCAGTGGAGTTTATTTCTGTGGTCTGAGTTACAGGCCACTCAGGCTGGCCCAAAGCTCAACCTGGAAGTCAGGTCCAAAGGGTGGAGTTCATTAGACAGGTGTTGTACATCTATTTCTTCAGGTGGACATCGCTACACTGCAATCAATTATTAGTATATTTTCAGCACATTTATTTGTCTCTAATCAATCAAAAGCCAGGTAAGGGCTACCCAGCTCCAAACAGCTAATTAAAAGTGCTAAGGTGTTTTGAAAATCTAGACACTTCTGCCACTTACATGGTAGCTCTCTTCTGCAAATTTGGCTTGAATGCTGCACCACGGCAGGGGGGTTGGAACCAAATGATCTTTAAGGTTCCTTCCAACTCAAACTATCCTATGATTCTATGAAAACATGGCTTCTAAAAGGTGTATCGCTTTATAAATAACCTTCATGTCAAATAAGACAGAATCAACTTCTATGCAACAATAAATAGAATATTAAGAAAAATGATCCCTGCAATATTTGGCTAGCTTATATAGCATGCTGTACTCTGGAGTTATTCACAAAGAAAGTGAAATTGTGTGTTTTATTAACTGAGGTATTTATGTAATGCTTTTAAATTAACTGATATAGTAATTGCTTTTAACTTCTGCTTTTAACTGCCTTTAAGTGCCATATAATTCTTACAGTTTATGTGCAACATTAAATGTTCTAAACTGCCTGAGTTATGAAATAATAAATATGAATAAAACCAAAATAAAAATAAAATGTTTCTAAACATTGTTCATGGAAATAGAGGAGCATATCTATTATGCAATGTCTGTTTAATTGTTATCAGACAAGAGGGAAGAGGAAAACAGAGAAAAGAGGGGAAGGAGGAAATAGGGAGTGAAAAAATACAAGCAAAGACTATTATGCAATTAATTCCTGTGTCTGAACTCAGACCTATATATAGTTCCTCCACATATTTCTTTAATCACATAGGAGAGATTGTTAAATGTCATTGCCATAGGAATTTAAACAGAAAGCTCAACAGTACAAGGATTATCAGACAAAATCTTTGTGGCTGGTAGGCCTTGGGGAATTTCGCTCTTCTGTCACTATGCCACAGCAAACTCTGTTATGTATACCCTCTGCCAGTGTAAAATGTGACTTGCCACTATCTGAGTCGTCCTGGGAAAAATAGTAACTTTTGTATCTCATCAAAACAAAATATTTGCACCTGTGCTGCTACTAGTACCACTACAACACTGGAAAAGATTTAATGTAGAATTAGGTCCTGAATGATAACACAACAGCCCATATAAACATTTTATGCTTATTCAAAATAATTCAAATAATTCTTAAGTATGCATGGTATATGCACAACTATCTTAGAAGCTTTAAAAGCAAAACCTGTAACTGTCCATCTCTTTCTTTTTGTTTGAAGGGGGGCTCAAGTACCATGTATTTTTACTGTGGTTGCTAGGAAAAAAGTAACAAACCTTCTTATTTCCTCCATGATTCCTTCCTGTTTCCGTTACAGCAAAGCACAGTAGAAGCCTGTTGACATCTTTTCTCTCTCACTCCATGTCAAATGTACAGAAAGATGAAATTCTTGTTACTTTTAGTCTTTGTAATCAAACTAGAAGTTTCTCTGATTAACCTTGATTTTCTGTGTAGCTCACACTGAACTATCACATTACTTATCCTAAAGGTTTTTGGATAAATTATTGTCGTGGTTTAGCCCCAGCCAGCAATTAAGCACCACGCAGCCGCTCGCTCACTCCCCCTACCCCGATGGGATGGGGGAGAGAATCGGAGGAGTAAGAGTGAGAAACGCTCCTGGATTGAGAGAAGAACAGTTTAATAATTGAAATAAAGTAAAATAGTAATGCTAATAGTAACAGTATAATAATGATAATAGTAATAATGATACAGGAAGCACGTGATGCACAATGCAATTGCTCACTACCCGCCGACCGATACCCAGACAGTTCCCGAGCAGCGATCGCTGCTCCCTGGCCACCCCCCCCCCCCCCAGTTTCTATACTGAGCATGACGTCATATGGTATGGAATAGCCCTTTGGTCAGTTTGGATCAACTCTTCTGGCTGTGCCCCCTCCCAGTTTCTTGTGCGCCTGGCAGAGCATGGGAAGCTGAAAAAGTCCTTGACTAGCATAAGCAGTACTCAGCAACAACTAAAAACATCAGCATGTTATCAACATTCTTCTCCTACTAAATCCAGAACACAGCACTATGCCTGCTGCTAGGAAGAAAATTAACTCTATCCTAGCCGAAACCAGGACAGTATCCACCCCTTATTCTATACCATCTACGTCATGCACAGGCCCTCCCCTTTCCAATGTGTTCCAATTAATCACCACCCCTTTCCCTATCTTCATATACACACAGATATCATTCCCTTCGTCTATGGCCCATCCCTCTAAAATGTCCATTGAGTTCATTTAGCCCATGACTTTGGGTTCCATCTGTCATCACAGTCTCTCAGAGCAGGAGAGGTGGTGTGCAGTGTTGGACTGTTGCATGCTGAAGTCAGTTCTCATTCCAACATGGTTTCATCAAAGTTCATTTTCATTAAGCTGGGCAATTCTTACTGCAATACCATTGATGCGGCATATAGCAATCATAATATATAGCATTATATACTTAATATTAACCTACTATATTATTATATTAACATGCAGTTAAGAGATAACATACAGTTAAGAGATAACATACAGTATTATAAAGCAATTAATATTATACAATTCAGTTCATTGGCTATTTTCACCCAAAATCAAATTCCCTTGAGGTACACATTGGGCTTCCCCATCCTTTCGCATCACCCACCAAGTGCACCCAGGTCCTTGAGCAAAAGCAATCCCACGAATGGGTTTGCCTTTGCCGGAGGGGGAAGTAACCCAGACTGTCTTCCCCAGCATATTTTTCATGTGCACTACAGGAACTTTATCTCCTTCTACAGTACGTAAAAGTTTTGATTGGGCAGGGCCAGCTCGATTGGCAGATCCCCTGGTGTTGACTAACCAGGTGGCTTTTGCTAAATGCGTATCCCAATGTTTAAACGTCCCACCACCCATTGCTCTCAGGGTAGTCTTTAACAATCCATTGTATCGCTCAATTTTCCCGGAGGCTGGTGCATGGTAAGGGATGTGATACACCCACTCAATGCCGTGCTCTTTGGCCCAGGTGTCTATGAGGTTGTTTCGGAAATGAGTCCCGTTGTCTGACTCAATTCTTTCTGGGGTGCCATGTCGCCACAGGACTTGCTTTTCAAGGCCCAGGATGGTGTTCCGGGCAGTGGCATGGGGCACGGGATATGTTTCCAGCCATCCAGTGGTTGCTTCCACCATGGTGAGCACATAGCGCTTGCCCTGGCGGGTCTGTGGGAGCGTGATGTAATCAATCTGCCAGGCCTCCCCATATTTATATTTCAGCCATCGTTCACTATACCCAAGGGGCTTGAACTGCTTGGCTTGCTTGATTGCAGCGCATGTTTCACACTCATGAATAACCTGTGCAATACTGTCCATAGTTAAGTCCACCCCTCGATCACGAGCCCATTTATACGTTGCATCCCTTCCTTGATGGCCTGAGGCATCATGGGCCCACCGAGCTATAAATAATTCACCCTTATGTTGCCAGTCCAAATCCACCTGAGCCACTTCAATCTTAGCAGCCTGATCTACTTGCTGGTTGTTTTGATGTTCTTCAGTGGCCCGACTCTTAGGTACATGAGCATCTACGTGACGAACTTTTACAACCAGGTTCTCTACCCGGGCAGCAATATCTTGCCACAATGCGGCAGCCCAGATGGGTTTGCCTCTGCGCTGCCAGTTGCTCTGCTTCCATTGCTGCAGCCACCCCCACAGGGCATTTGCCACCATCCATGAGTCAGTAGAGAGATAAAGGACTGGCCACTTTTCTCTTTCAGCAATATCTAAAGCCAGCTGGATGGCTTTCACCTCTGCAAACTGACTCGACTCCCCTTCTCCTTCAGCAGTTTCTGCGACTTGTCGTATAGGACTCCATAGAGCAGCTTTCCACCTCCGATGCTTTCCCACGAGACGACAGGACCCATCAGTGAACAGGGCATATTGCTTTTCATTTTCTGGCAATTTATTATACAGTGGGGCCTCTTCAGCACGTGTCACCTCCTCCTCTGGTGATATTCTAAGGTTTTTTCCTTCTGGCCAGTCCATGATCACTTCCAAGATTCCTGGGCGACTGGGGTTTCCTATTCGAGCCCGTTGTGTGATCAATGCAACCCACTTACTCCATGTAGCATCAGTTGCATGATGTGTAGAGGGGACCCTCCCTTTGAACATCCAGCCCAACACCGGCAGTCGGGGTGCCAGCAGGAGCTGTGCTTCAGTACCAACCACTTCCAAAGCAGCTCGAACCCCTTCATATGCCACCAGTATCTCCTTCTCAGTTGGAGTATAGCGGGCTTCGGATCCTCTGTATCCCCGACTCCAAAACCCTAGGGGTCGACCTCGAGTCTCCCCTGGTGCTTTCTGCCAGAGGCTCCAGGTAGGGCCATTCTCCCCGGCTGCAGTGTAGAGCACATTTTTAATATCCTGCCCTGCCCGCACTGGCCCAAGGGCTACTGCATGAACTATCTCATGTTTAATTTGTTCAAAGGCTTGTTGTTGCTCAGGGCCCCATTTGAATTCGTTCTTCTTCCGGGTCACTTGATAGAGAGGGCTTACGATCTGGCTGTAATTTGGAATATGCATTCTCCAAAACCCCACAACGCCTAAGAAAGCTTGTGTTTCCTTTTTGCTAGTTGGTGGGGACATAGCTGTTATTTTGTTGATCACATCCATTGGGATCTGACGACGTCCATCTTGCCATTTTATTCCTAAAAACTGGATCTCCTGTGCAGGCCCCTTGACCTTACTCTGTTTGATGGCAAAACCAGCCTTCAGAAGGATTTGGACTATTTTCTTTCCCTTCTCAAAAACTTCTTCTGCTGTGTTGCCCCACACAATGATGTCATCAATGTACTGCAGATGTTCTGGAGCTTCACCCTGTTCCAGTGCTGTCTGGATCAGTCCATGGCAAATGGTGGGGCTGTGCTTCCACCCCTGGGGCAGTCGGTTCCAGGTGTACTGAACACCCCTCCAGGTAAAAGCAAACTGGGGCCTGCACTCTGCTGCCAAAGGGATGGAGAAAAATGCATTAGCAATATCAATTGTGGCATACCACTTAGCTGCCTTTGACTCCAGTTCATATTGAAGTTCTAGCATGTCTGGCACGGCAGCACTCAGCGGCGGTGTAACTTCGTTCAGGCCACGATAGTCCACTGTTAGTCTCCACTCCCCATTAGACTTTCGCACTGGCCATAGGGGACTGTTAAAGGGTGAGAGAGTCTTGCTGATCACTCCCTGGCTCTCCAGTCGACGAATCAAGTTATGGATGGGAATCAGGGAGTCTCGGTTGGTGCGATATTGCCGCCTGTGCACAGTTGTGGTAGCAATCGGCACCTGTTGTTCCTCAACCTTCAGCAACCCTACAATCGAAGGGTCCTCTGAGAGACCGGGCAAGGTAGACAACTGTTTAATTTCCTCTGTCTCCAAAGCAGCTATACCAAAAGCCCACCGGTACCCTTTTGGGTCCTTGAAATACCCTCTCCTGAGGTAGTCTGTGCCAAGGATGCACGGAGCGTCTGGGCCAGTCACAATGGGGTGCTTTTGCCACTCATTCCCAGTTAGGCTCACTTCAGCTTCCAGTACAGTTAGCTGTTGGGATCCCCCTGTCACTCCAGAAATACAAATGGGTTCTGCCCCTCTATAGTTTGATGGCATTAGCGTGCACTGTGCACCAGTGTCCACTAGAGCCTTATACTCCTGTGGGTCTGACATTCCAGGCCATCGAATCCACACAGTCCAGTAAACCCGGTTGTCCCTTTCCTCCACCTGGCTGGAGGCAGGGCCCCTCTAACACTGGTCACAGTATTCGCTGTTCACTTCCTGTAAATGTGAGTCAAAAGTCCCCTGATCAAGGTCGGAAGTAAAATTAGCCTTCTTACTCTGTCTGGGGAACTGCTCACTGGAAACTGGAGCTGCAATTTTCCTGGGAGAACCGCCTTTTCTAATAGTTTTTCCTTGCAACTCACGCACCCGTGCCTCTAAGGTTGAGGTGGGTTTTCCATCCCACTTTCTCATGTCCTCTCCATAATCACGCAGGTAAAACCACAGGGTGCCCCGTGGTGTGTATCCTCTATATCCTCTCTCTTGAGCATAGGGACGTTGACTCCTAATGGCTGAGACACTGGTCCGTGCAGGTGGGGAGTAGGACAGATCCTCTCTGAGTTGTTGGAACTCTTGGCATATTTTTTCAGACAGTTTTTCCACAGCCGAGACACAGGCCCGTAGGGAGGAAGAGAGCTTTTCTTCGTAGTCCCGGAGTTGTCTAGCCACTTCATCCACCGTTGGTGCCTCGTCGTCTTTCCAGGCTAGTATTGCCAACGAGTTGGAATACGATGCTGGTGCGCTCCGTACCACCTTCCGCCACATGGATTGTGTGCACCTGACTTCATCTGGGTCTTTGGGTAACTGCTCATCATTCAGGTCACTGTAAATCACCTCCAGCATGCCTAATTCCCTCAGGTACTGGATACCTTTCTCTGCGGTGGTCCATTTGCTTGGGCGGTATAAAACATCCTCCTTGAAGGGATACCTTTCCTTCACGCTTGACAGAAGTCGCCTCCAGAGGCTGAGCGGTTTTGCCCCTTTTCCAATTGCTTTGTCAATGCCCCCTTCCCTGGAAAGGGATCCCAGCTGCTTGGCTTCCCTACCCTCTAAATCCAGGCTACTGGCCCCGTTATCCCAGCATCGGAGCAGCCAGGTGATGATGTGCTCGCCTGGATGACGACCAAAATCTTTTCGCATATCTCGCAGCTCGCTCAGGGATAGGGATCGGGTGGTCACCATCTCATTTATGGGTTCTTCCTCCTCTGGTTCTCGTGATGGCCCTGGTTCATCTTCATCCCTTACTAAACAAACTGATTTCCTCGTGTATTTTTTCTTCTGTATAGGGGCAACTGATACCGGCGCAGGTTGGTTCTCTGGTTTAGCCACAGTGTCTGTCACTGGGGTTTGAGTAGCCGCAGTGCTCATGGCTGTGGCTGGAGTAGCCACAGTGCCTGGGGCAGGGGTTTGAGTAGCTGCAAGACCTGTAGTGGGGGTTGGAGTAGCCGCAGGGCCTGTAGTGGGGGTTTGAGTAGCCACAGTGCTTGTTGTTTTGTCATCAGATCCAGAGACCTTCTCTTTCTTTTGAGGGTACTGATTAGCGTTGACCACGGCTCGATAGGCATGGGCCAGTCCCCAGCATGTTGCAATGATTTGTGTCTCTCTGGAGCTACCAGGGTGACAACATACTTCTTCCAAATACTTTACTAATTCTTCAGGATTCTGCACTTGTTCAGGGGTGAAGTTCCAAAACACTGGAGGTCCCCACTGCCCTAGGTACTTGCACATACGTTCCCACACACCCTGCCACTCATAACTATCCAGCCTTGGGGTAGATCTCTGGATGGTATTTTTAAACTGCTTACTGACCTTTATCAAAACGGAAACAACATTCCCAAGAAGTATCAATAGAAGTATCTTAACTGCCCAGGGGTGTTCAAGATACTGGAAAGTTGTTGTAATGAAGGAGGAAACATCATAGAAGAAAGCAGCAAAGGTGCCATTCTGTATTTCCTCCACAACAAGCCTCTCAGAGTAAGAAGTATAATTGCTAACTCTCTCTATGAGGTAGTACCCGAAGTACAGTAGTGACTTCTGTATGAAACCCAAATACCAAAGAATGCTCAAGGTCAGGGTTTTGATAAGGAGCCTCCCAAGCAAAAGATCATGAATCACTGCAGAGCATAGCACACTACACAAACTGACAGCAAGCTTTAATGCGTGCTGCAAAAAAAAGAACATGGTGCAGATCAGAAGAACTAATATCGTGACCGGCAACTGTTAACAGACTCCTTAATACACTCTGGTTAATCTGTTGTCATCTCAAACCCTTCGAGCCCCACGTTGGGCGCCAAAAAGGACTGTCGTGGTTTAGCCCCAGCCAGCAACTAAGCACCACGCAGCCGCTCGCTCACTCCCCCTACCCCGATGGGATGGGGGAGAGAATCGGAGGAGTAAGAGTGAGAAACGCTCCTGGATTGAGAGAAGAACAGTTTAATAATTGAAATAAAGTAAAATAGTAATGCTAATAGTAACAGTATAATAATGATAATAATAATAATGATACACGAAGCAAGTGATGCACAATGCAATTGCTCACCACCCGCCGACCGATACCCAGACAGTTCCCGAGCAGCGATCGCTGCTCCCCGGCCACCCCCCCCCAGTTTATATACTGAGTATGACGTCATGTGGTATGGAATAGCCCTTTGGTCAGTTTGGATCAACTCTTCTGGCTGTGCCCCCTCCCAGTTTCTTGTGCGCCTGGCAGAGCATGGGAAGCTGAAAAAGTCCTTGACTAGCATAAGCAGTACTCAGCAACAACTAAAAACATCAGCATGTTATCAACATTCTTCTCCTACTAAATCCAAAACACAGCACTATGCCTGCTGCTAGGAAGAAAATTAACTCTATCCCAGCCAAAACCAGGCCAATTATCCTAAGTTTTCTCCCATTAATCTTAACACTTAGTCTATTTTTCTTCTTCCCCTCCCCCCACTTCTTTTTTCTTGCATGAACACAGATCTGAACATGTAAACCATTGATAACCGGTGAACAGACAGGAGCACCCCTCTTTGTCTCCCAAACTTGGGTATCTAGTTGTGTAAAATACTCTTATGTGGTATGGTGATTTATATCCCCAAACCCTTCCTGCAATTAAGGTCTTAAACTGACTAAGTGAAATAGAAGTGTTTTCTTTCATAAAGCGGATCATTCGCTACAACACTCATACAAGAAGATTGCAAACCTATACCCTTCTAGAGAGTTCCCAAGCCACTAGAATAGCAGTCAGGTACAACAGGACAAACTCCAATTTTGTCTTTGAATCTGACCAAATCTATAGAGAGGAAAGAATAAAAGCCTCCAACATTAGAGAGGGAGGAAACAGGACAGAGTATAATGTCTTAGTTATGAATCCTCTGGTAGCAGAAAAGAATCCTAGATCTTCCCTGCTGCTTGTACTGTTTGATCAATGGCTCTTCAGTGCCAAAATAGTTCAATTAGTCCTTAAAGGACTCCTCTAGAGATGTCAGCTTTAAAAATTTTCTCTTGGCATTTCCTGTTGGCTGGTTTCTGGTGGCTCTGTGCTCAATATGTTGATCTTTACACTGATTGTTAGGAATTCTGTTCTGATGCCTCTTACTGTCTTAATGAACTTTTTATGAGCTTAAATGCTTCACTCAAAATTTTGGATTTTATTCTGGAAGAGTAGGATTTGTTTGATTAAAACTACATTTGCAGAAGTCTGCATTTGACCTTTAGCTCTCTACAGAGAGAAATATACTTCCAGAATTAGTTGCAGGAGTTGGTGTGTGCCTACATGAACTTCATGATAATACTGTTGGCCAATTTCTCAGCCTGTCAAGGTCACTCTGCATGGAAGCCTTGCCCTCCAGCATACTGACCATTCCCCACACTTTGGTGTCCTTCAGAAATTTGCTGAGAGTGCACTCCATCCTATCCTCCAGGTAATTAATGAAGACATTAAACAGTATTGGGTCCAGTATTGATCTGTGAGGGATAGTACTAGTTATTGGTTGCCAGCAGGACTTTGAACCACTAATCACAAGGCACAATACTGGGGACAATACTGAGCTGAGGTCAATATTGTTTAATATCTTCATTAATGACTTGGACAGTGGGATGGCATACACTTTAGGCAAGTTTGCAGATGATACTAAACTGGGAGGAGTGTCTGATGCACCAGATGGTCATGCAACCATTCAGAGGGACTTGGACAGGCTGGAGAACTGGGCAGAGAGGGATATCATGAAGTTCAACTGGACGAAATGCAAAATTCTGCATCCAGGGAGGAATAACCCCAGGCACCGGCACACACACTGGGGACCAATAGTCTGGAAAGCAGCTTTGCAGAAAAGCTCCCGGGGGTCCTAGCGGACAACAAGTTGAACATGAGCCAGAAATGTACATTCACAGGAAAGAAGGCCAACACTATCCTGAGCTACGTTAGGAAAAGCATTGCCACCAGGTTGAGGGAGGTGATCCTTCCCCTCAACCCAGTACTGGTGAGGCCACATCTGGAGTGCTGTGTCCAGTCCTGGCCTGCCCAGTACAAGATATGTACTTACTGGAGCAAGGCCAGAGCAGGACTTCAGGGATTGAAACATCTTTCATGTAAGGAAAGGCTGAGAGCTGGGACAGTTTAGCCTGGTAAAGAGAAGGCTCAGGGGGCTCTGATCAACGTGTATAAATACCTGATGGAAGGGTGTAAAGAAGATGGAGCCAGACTGCTCTCAGCAGCACCCAGTGATAGGACAAGAGGCAATGGGTGCAAATTGAAACACTAGAAATTCCATCTGAATGTAAGAAAACATCTTTTTGCTGTGAGGTTGGTCACGCACTGGCACAGTCTGCTTAGAGTCCACAGGCTCTGGAGTCTCCCGCTGTGGAGAAAATCAAAACCCAGCTGGACATGGCCCTGGGCAACCTGCCTTAAGTGACTCTGCTTGAGCAGGGGGGTTGAACAAGTTGATCTCAAGAGCCCTCTTCCAATCTAAAAGATTCTGTGATTCTTTGAGCCAAGCAGTCCAGTCAAGTTTGCACCCACCCTATCACTACTTATCCAGCCCATTTCTTACCAATGTGATAATAATACAAGTGAAAATTAACAAATACTTGTTTAATGACTGTATAAAAATAGAGTGATAAACTGTGTATGTTTTGTAGAAGACAAGGAAATGTGACTTTGTGTCAATGATGTTTCACAGGCATACATGTGTTTAAATTTTTGTTAGAATTTGGAGTTATGTCTTGCAGAGAATAAATGTAGATGAATCTTAGTCATCAAACTCAAACTATAGTTATGCTATCTGTGGGAAAAACTAGTATCTCAGGATTTTGAATATGCTATTACTAGGGTTTCTGATAACACAGTGTTGGCACCATACATGTTCAAAGACAGCAGACAGCAAAAGTGTCCAAAAATAAACAAGCAATAAACACTTACAACTATATTCAGTAACTTTAGCTCTGAAATATTTCTTGATATGTTAAACAAAGCATTCCTTAAGAACAAGTTCCCAGTTTTCCTTGCTACAGAAACAATCACCAACATAAGAGAAAATTTTCTACACATCTTTTTTATATTGACATACACAGGAGACTTAAACACAATTGGGGAAAAAAAATAGTACTCTTTATCAACTTCTGACTGTTCATAATCTAGCTAATGACTGACATTAGGAATGTGACTTTGAAAAAAAAAATTATAAAATGGGTATCACAGTGCAGCAACAATAAATTCTTCTGGAAATTCTTTAATTATTTCAAGTGCATTGAAATGGCTGATCATAAACTTTGATTCTTTTGTCTAATTCAAACCCCATTAAAAGCACAAGCTTGCAAGTTTCAATATTATGTATCTTATCACCAAGTGTAGTCATAGAATTTTGATATATGTAATCCTACAACCATACAGAAGAGAAAATGAGATTACTCAAATATATTCTTCCACTTCAGTAAAATTCACATGAATATTACATATATACTTATAGCCATCCTGTAGAAATAATGGGATTATGACTACTGTACTCCTTTTAAGGATAATAAGAAAAAAATATAGTACTCTACATGATTATATTTCTTAAGTCATTGTAAAAGACAAAGGAGATCATGCTTCTTTATAATAATAAAAGTGCAAAAGTGTCACTACTAGGTCTTCACAGAATTAACTTTTACAATGTATTATCAACACATATAAGGGGGGCAATGAAATTGCCTTTTATTTTTACTAGTTAAATTAGAAAATACATAGTGAGAAAAAAAGACACTTTAATTATATTGAAAGAAAAAGAACATGGGGAAATAAATTGAGTATGCTTCTATTAACTAAGATAAGTCTTTTTTTCTTTTCTGTTTTTGGGGGTTTTGTTTGGTTGGTTGGTTTTTGGTTTTTTTAACTCAAATAATTAGCTAACCTGTTCCAGTTAAAAGAGATTAGCTGTGGTACAAGTGGTTTTTTGACGCAGTACTACCTATTGTAAAGAATATACAAAATCTCATTTCCCTGAATCCAGCAGAAAGGAAATAACAAAAAGAAAATGTCTTTTCTATGATGTTAAGCTTTTTCTCAGCTATCAGTCAGCTCGGAATCCAGTCTGCCCAAACTTTTCTCAGGACCAAGCAATACATATGAATTCAGGTGGTTTGGTGATTCTTGATGCCTCTCTGTGAAGTGTTCTACTTCTTTAAGCTGTTTTCCCCTTCAGATACAGAAACACAGAAGTGTGTTTCAGTGTACATTTCAGCTGCATTTGCTCCTGATAGGAAGAGAACTACCATTTTATTTTGGAAAATGAGAACAATTCTTTTACCAAAACAATTAACTAGCAACTTGCTGTACAAGATGCATGTCAGTGTTGCACTTGAGTCCTGAAACTTCAAACCCCAATATAAATAAACCAACTTAAAAGTCAATGTAGATTTCAGATTGTTAATGATTAGCTGGAAGTCGTTAACACTGTCTGAGCTAGCTCTTTCATCATTCCTACAAGCTATAATCGCATCACACTAAGATCATTTAAAAAATGTATGAAGATGGGCATTTGTCTTCATGCAGACAGATTATGATATTTCAGGAAATTAAATTACTCAAGGAAAACCAATCATACAGTTGTTAGATGAGACAGTTCTGCTGTACATACAGTTACCAGGTTTAAATCACAGATATGGTATATCAAGATGAGTATCAAGTTTCTATTTTAGAAGAGAATGTAAGATTGCAATAGAGACATACTTTTTTCAGTTTTTCTCCATTAAATCATCTTTTTTCATTGCTAGTTTCTTTCACTTTGAATTAGAAAGATAGGCAGACACTTAAACAACTAGCTTTTATGATACATCATTTATGTACTGACTGGAAACAGAGTCTTCAGTTCATGCCAGATGCCAATATAGTATAAGTGTATATTACCAATATATTATGAATTTGTTTCCCCCTCCCAAGAAAATAAGTTTTATTATTAAAACCTATTTATTATTATTATTATTATTATTATTATTATTATTATTATTATTATTATTTATTAAAAACCTTCAGATTTACATCATTGTTGTCTAAAAAAAATTTAATAAAATCTTGAAGAAAGCAGATTTGGAGAAAAAAAATCTATAGCCAGGATGCTTCCAACTACATATTATTATTTAGTTTGGGTTTTAGTTACAGCACTGTAGAAGTTTTCTTTCCTATTAGCCTGTTGTTCCCCACACGAATAGGAACAATGCTTAGCACAGCTGTAAATGGATTAAATATTTTTAGACACTTTAGGGCCAGAAAGGAAAATTGTGATAATGTAAAGTAACCACTAGCACAACACGAACTATATCAGAAACTACAGTCTTCAGAAAGATATTGAAATCTTCATCTGAAAACTACTGAGTAGGAAGTTTTCCTACAAAATAATGCTGTTTTATATGTAACATGCAAAAATAAACAAGAAAAAGCTTGAAACAAGTAATTGAAAATGACAGAACAACTTGATCTAAGGCAATTCCAAACTAAAGATGATATTCACATTAAGTTTAAAAATCTAAAAATTATGTCTAAATCTGAGCTCTTCAGTTTATTTCCCTTTTTAAATCAATGCAGAGAAATAGATGCCTTCAGACCACGATTTACGTAGTGTAAAGCAGACACTTGTTTTAAGATCGTTATCAATATCTCAACACAGATACTTATTTTTCTCCATTGACTATAAACCAAGAAGCAGTATTGAGCACTGACTTGGACACCTCACTTCTAAAAACCTCAGCTAAGATAGTGGAATTATGTGACTCATACTCCTATCCTACTTTGGACCCAGAGAATTGGAATGGTATTGTGTGAGCCACACAATATTGTGTGGAATGAATTTTGAGAAGCTGGAGGTTTTTCAAAATTTTTTTATTTGGCAAACCAGCTCTGTTTCTTCTATGAAATGGTATTCACCTTGTATTTGTGTATACCTTTTGTACCTTAAACTTATTGAATACAACCTTCATAACAAATGAAATCTAGGAGGTTTTAATTTCAAAATGTCACTTTATGCATGGATTAGAGTTCGATGGGATGTTTTTGTCTCCTTTATAAGATTTTAAATATCTCAGTGCATGTGCCTAAGTGCATGCATGAGGGCATGACTATTTGATTCTCTCCCATGTAACTTCTGAGTACACATTCAGTTATAGCACAATTTGACACAAGTGCAGATATCTCAAGGACCTTAAATTTCTTCATCCTCATGAGATACACAGTATTTTAGTGAGCAACCCTCCTGTGAAAGCCTTTTGTGGATGGCAGAAGATGAGGAATAAAGCTACTGTGTGTACTTATGGTCCTGGCAAGTATCTCAGATAAAGTGTAACAACCGATTTGTGACCAGTCTGAATGATCACTTGAAGTTTGAGTGAAGAGAAGCGGTGTTTTTTGCCTCATGCCACTCAATAAGGCAAACCTTGGTGACCTACATGGTAGAAGCTGAGAAAATTTGCCAAAGATCTGAGAAAAAGTAGAGAAACCTATACAAGTCGGTAATAGGAGGAAGCTGGGTTGAAGCCTACTGTATATTGAAATTTAATTAAAATATTTCTCATCCTGTCCTAGGTGATCAGAGGTCTCTGTCTCTGCTTTATTCTAATTTAAAAGGCAGGCACACCTAGACGAAAATCAAGAAGGAGAAAAATACAACTCCTCTCCCCTCAAATCAGGTATGGTTGCTCTGCTTCCAGATTATTTGCCTCTACCCCTCCCTTTAACATTAAGGTCAATCAGAAGAACATACATTGTGCTCCTAAAACTGTCCTGTGTGCCCATCCAGTCCTGTCCTCCCCGCCCCCTCCTCCCGGCGTTAGAAGGAATGGCAAAGCTGAATACATGGGTTATTCAGCCTGGATCTGATCTTGGGATTCTTACGAAAGCATGTAGTCCCATCAGTAGCAAATAGAATTAAAAAAAAAAAAAATCCCAGGAAGAGTGATTTAGACATTCTGCAAACCATTAGTTTTGCCAGTGTGACTTCCAAATACACATCTGGACAAGTGGCATCAAATGTGGGGCAGCAAGGTTAAAAGGTGCTGCAAGGTATGCTAAAAGACCAGTAAAACTCTGTGTATAACTGCAGTACTGTTACTTAAGCTAACATACAGTTATTGTAGCTGAAGATCCAGGAATAACAAATCTGGTAAAGGTCTGACACCCTAAGGTGCAACAAACAGTAGCCCAGTAGGTCAGCTGAGGTGAGGGTGGTGATGCATAACCTTCAAACCTTAGCTGGGAGCACAAGAGAGAAGCAGACTGTAGTAAAAAAAAACAACCAAACAAACAAACAGAAGACACATACAAAAAGGGCAACAAACAGAAGCCAGTACTGATGAGGAAGAGCTCACCGTGACCATCCTGTTCCTCCCAGGAAAGAACTGGATGCCAACAACTCATCTTGATCCTCTCCCCATGTCTTCTTGAGGAAAGCTGTGGACCCAAAGGACCCGAAGGTGAACATATCAGAGAGAAGGCGTAGATACAAAGAAGTCATTTCTGTGTAACAATTTTGATTGTATTGATGTTGGTGAGGTTTTCCTACCTTAATTATATAATTTGGACTAAAATAGTATTATAAGACTAATTGAACTAACAGTCAGCAGTGCATATTAATGGTGTATTTTCTTCTGCCCATAACAGTATTTCAAGAGTAATGAGACATAACACAACTGAGGACCTGAGACTTCAAACTGAAATTTATTTGGATACTTAAAGCATCCATATCTTTGCTGAGACAGTTTTAGATGTTCAGCTCCAGCCATACGGAACAGGCAGGACAGCAACAGTTACTTTGTAAGACCCTGTTTTTGTGATGTAACTGGACACTACCTAATGCAGTGTTGAATGCAAATAAACAGAGATGACCATGTCTGCACTCACCTGTTGTAACTTTACAGCTATATCCAAAAAGTGCTGTACTAGAACTCTGGATCCCCCCCAGGTTGTTTTCTAAAATGATAAGGAAATTGTTACAACTGAATATATGTTGCAAATGTGCAATGTGTATATGCAATAAATGTGTATACATTCTATGCATACAGTCACATAATACATACATATAACACGTACACATACATTCAGTTATGGAATTAGAAATCACTGTGATGGAAATGATTGACAGAAGAGGCCAGTTTTAAACTTCAGGATAATAATTTTTTGGGTAGCTATTCATTAGCAATAAACATTGCCAATCTTAGTTCTTACTCATTACCAGTTGTTAATACTACATGTATAATACTGTCCTTAATACTTAGAACCTAAATCAGCAACAACATGGAGCTGATACTGTGTAGTTAGAATTGACAGCTATGGCCCTTGATTGTCTTAGTCCCTGAGGTCAAGATGACCACGTCTGAGAACTCTTTGACAAAGGAAGCTGGAACCAAAGTAGGAATCTTCATTCTTTCCCATTTTGCCTCTCTCTTCACAGATGTTTCGTGTTCTGCAGCACGCTCTTCAACAGGAAAGAGGTGATCTTATGCGCTAAGGACAAAGATGATCTTCTTCTGGGACCTGGACTTGCTATCATTTTGCCAAATACTGTTCCTGCTTACTCTATATCCTTTGCTCTTCCCTCACAGATTTTACTACCTGCATGTATTTTCCTGAACCCTGCTTGTGGACCTATGCTGCACATCTCCTCTACAGTAACATTTTACATACTGCAGATATTACATATCTTACAAAATGCTACAGATTGTGTTATAGTGTTACAAAATGTTTAATGTACTGGTTTAGTTTACTTATTTCTAGCTGTAAGAAAAACAACTATTACTTTAATCTGGTTTAGTCTACTTCTACCTTATATATAAAATAGGCCACTGTTCTGGCTACAACACTGAATGTAATCAGCTCTTCTATGGTCTACTCTACCTCTGGTGCCATGTCTCTGGCATTCCTAGCTGCTGAAATGTTCTCCTTGAAAATTTATTCAGAAGCCTTTGATTTTAAGTGAAGTAACTGAAATAACACAGGACAGACTTAAAAAATGCAAAGTATAGCTTGTTCTAAGCACACTGAATACATTAGGTCTCTTTTGCATTTGGTTTGTATTTTATCTAGACATTTGCAGCTGTAAATACATGCATGCTCATGATCTTCATTTTTAGGGTCTAAAGTATTTTCAAGTGACTAAGCAAGTTTGACAGCAATTTTCTATATCACTCTCCAGGAACCAAGCATAAATTTTATTTAAGTATCCTTTTCATCTACGATTTGTTTTTTTTGTGTTTAGAAACAAGCTATGATTTTGAAAGAAGCCTCACTGTTTTGAGCCTAACTGATTCTGAATGCAATATTTTGTACATGGTTTCAAATATTAATGAAAGGAGAAATATTGGATGGTGAAAAATACCATGTATGTACACACACATACACTTTTACCACAGTGCAGAATGTTAAAATTAATGTAGGATGACTGACAATACTATCATATACATTAATAATACATGGAATAATTTCTCTTAGGATATCAAATCACATATTCATAAAAATATTCAGGGATATTATTTGATAGCTGCATTACACATGGCAGAACTGTTACTTCTAGCAAATCTATTCTAGCACCTCTCACCAGTTGTCACAATCCAAACTGGGCTGCCCAGAGAGGATCATGGAGGTTCTAGAATTCCCTTGGGCTAAATTAAGGTGAAATGACACCAAATGATTGATTAAACACTTTATTGGTGGCAAAACAACAACCTGAACTTGGAAAGTGTAATGGTAGGCAACCTGAACCAGGAAAGCACAATGATAGACAATGTGGGTTCTAACTAAAATGCTTAGAAGAGGAAAGGAAAAAGAAGAAAAAGAGAGAGAGGGAGAGATCATCATCTTTGGATCCCATGATGTCGATGGTAAATGTGGCAATCCTCGGGCAGTGGGTGCACTACTCTTGGAGCACAGGGCCTCCGGCTGCGCCAGCAGCACCGTCACGGGGTGGGGGAGGCAGGTCCAGAGCAGCAGCAGCATGGAGTCCTCCAGTGGTGGGGGCACACACGTAGCTCCTTGGAGTTGTGTCTTTTATAGGCTAGTCTCTGCCGCTAAGTCTCACCCACCTTGAGGCTTGTTCCAGAAAGTTCTTCATCTTCTGTGCAGGTGCCACTATGGGGGGAGGTGGTCACGAGGGGTCTTTCAGGTGGTCGTGAGCCCCTTCCTCAAACGAACTCTTCATGACCTTCAGCCATCAGAAGGTGGAACTGTGCATCCAAGCATCCTCTGACATGCCTCCTGGCTTCATGCCAATTGGCTTCTCACTTGTGGTGCTATGTATACCCCAATTTGTCACCATGGAGACCTTAATTTGCCTCTATGCAGACCTTAACTTGTCTCACCACAATGTTTGAGACATTAACTCTTTCAGTCTCTCACACCAGTGAAGTCATAGAATCATAGAATCGTTTAGGTTGGAAAGGACCTTTAAGATCATCCAGTCCAACCATTAACCTAACATTACCAAATCCACACTAAACCAATTAAGGGTAGACTAAACCATGTCCCAAAGTGCCACATCTACCTGTTTTTTGAACACTTCCAGGGATGGGGACTCCACCACCTCTCTGGGCAGCCTGTTCCAATGCTTCACTACCCTTTCTGTGAAGAAATTTTTCCTAATATCCAACCTAAACCTCCCCTGGCGCAGCTTGAGCCCATTTCCTCTTGTCCTATGGCTAACTACTTGGGAGAAGAGACCAACACCCAGTCTCTTCACTGTTGTCAAAACAGTATTTCTCTGTCTGTTACTGTAGATCAGAGCATAAATATTTGGGTTTAACATAAGACTACAGGGATGAATTTAAGCAGAATTAAGAGAAAAATCAAAAAAACAACATGCTTTAACAATCCTGTGAATGATATAAAATGCTGATCTACAATTATTAAAGGAAAAAAAATGATAGCTATATTTGTCGAAGATTAATCCATATTTAGCTATATTTGTTGAAGATTAATCCGTATTAGAGAAGAGTTTATTTTCTGTGTGTGTTACATCTAAGTAGGCTTGGATTAGTCATGATTATCCTTTCCATTTCTCTTCATAAAGTGATAGTACTGCTAACTTATTTCAGGAAGTTCCTTCTTTTTTCCCTCAAACTTTATTTATTTATGAGGAAATTACTGCACTACTATACACAAGAAACTTCTCATTAGACAAGGCTGAGACTAATTTTTTTCATCTTATTAATGGAGCCAAAGAGGGAGTTTAGGCTAGTGGTATTCTGAGGATTTCTTAACTAAAGCATAGACTACACAGTTCGCTTAAGACTAACTAAAGTACATCCTGTATTCAGAAAAAATAATCCAAATTAACTAATGTCTAAATTTAAAGTGACTTCATTAGACTCTTTAAAACCACTACACAAAGACTTTTTTAAAAAGAAATTGAATGCTAGACTTTGTACATTGACTACAGATGCAAACCTAGTGACTAGTGCAAATTAGATGTCTGATTTTAAGGCAATGCTTTTAAGTTGATTAGTGTTAGGAGAGGAAACTACCCCCTTATGGTATGTCTATTTAAGCAAGCTGCTCTTTAATAAATATATATGTGCGTCTCATGAAACATCCCTGAAGTCTGGTGTACTCACTTCCAGTAAAAATCAATAGCTATGTTTGTAATAAAATGCTAATGTAACTGTCCAAATATAATACTTTTAATATTTCTAATGGTCATTTTCCATAAATGTATTTTCTGGTTAGCCCATTTTTTCCTGAAAAACTAGCTTTCTTTACATAGGTGTTGACAGTCAGCTTCCTTGATACATGTTAAAGTAGGTTATCAGAAGCCAGAGTTATTATTGAGAACAACAGTGAACTGAAACCAAGTCAAGAAGAAGCAATCAGTAAGCTTGAAAGATATTTTTCTAAGGTCTTGGCACTGGAAGTTAATTTTTCTGTAAACATAAACATAGAAAATATTACATGAAAATTATGAGATACATTCATGAAAGAACATTCACAGTTCATACCCCTTCTGCAGTTTTTTTAAAAAAAAAAAAGGTTGAGCCAAGATATGGATAATTCCTTATGAATGACTGATGATATATATGAAAGCCTGAGGCATGGGAAAGCTTAAGAAGACAGATTTTCTTTTTCCCCAGCAATTAATAGAGATGTTAGCAAAAGTCTTTTTCAACTGTGAAGTTCCTAATCACATGCCCAAGAATTGCAAAATATATTCACCCTTTCGTTAGCGAACTGGAAACAAAGATCACTTGACAGTCATTTTTCCAACACATTTCATATGACTGATAACATTTTCCATCAGCTATAAATGGTTAACATGTTTACAGTATGAGATTGTCGTGGTTTAGCCCCAGCCAGCAACTAAGCACCACGCAGCCGCTCGCTCACTCCCCCTACCCCGATGGGATGGGGGAGAGAATTGGAGGAGTAAGAGTGAGAAACGCTCCTGGGTTGAGAGAAGAACAGTTTAATAATTGAAATAAAGTAAAATAGTAATGCTAATAGTAACAGTATAATAATGATAATAATAATAATACTATACAAAGCAAGTGATGCACAATGCAATTGCTCACTGCCCGCCGACCGATACCCAGACAGGTCCCGAGCAGCGATCGCTGCTCCCTGGCCAACCCCCCCGCCCAGTTTCTATACTGAGCATGACGTCATATGGTATGGAATAGCCCTTTGGTCAGTTTGGATCAACTCTTCTGGCTGTGCCCCCTCCCACTTTCTTGTGCGCCTGGCAGAGCATGGGAAGCTGAAAAAGTCCTTGACTAGCATAAGCAGTACTCAGCAACAACTAAAAACATCAGCGTGTTATCATCGTTCTTCTCCTACTAAATCCAAACCACAGCACTATGCCTGCTGCTAGGAAGAAAATTAACTCTATCCCAGCCGAAACCAGGACAGAGATATATCATGAAACTATGAGTTATTCCACATAAGCATCAAACTTTTGCTTATGTTAATACCTTTTTTCATCATTTGAATAATGAATCTTTATTAATTATATTTTATTTGCAAGCACTATAAATCTACAATAAGAAATGTTTTCTTTTTCTAGAAACTTGAAATGACTTCTGAGACAAAAATTATGAAACTGTTTTCATTCAATTTTTTTCATCTGACTGGGATGAAATGGTTGCTGAACGAGTGCAAAAGTCCTTTGGTTTGTGATTGAGGCCCCCACTACTACCAACAATAACATTAATGTAAAAAACTTATTGCCACTTATATAAATGAAAAAATAAGAAAGACTTTCCTTCTGGAAAAAGAAAAAGGTTTGTAGCAGGCCTGATCCATGCAGCTGAACAAATACAACTCCATTCCCAGCTTTTGGTGCAAGGACGAACTCCTCAAATTACCATAATTATTACTATCTCTAGAAAAAGACTGCTATCTCTTCCTAGTGGATGAAAAGGACTACTAGTGTTCCTAAGAGAAGGATAGGTGTATATGTTAATGTCAAAATATTACAAAAATCTAAACCAGGATCAGGTTCAAATTGTTCAAAATACAGTTCATGAAATGTGGAAGTTTAAGAAAAAGTCCTGTGAATCAACCATGTCTATATTTTTTTTTCTTCCAAAATCATGTCTGAACATAATCTAGTATACAGTGCCCTTGATAAAAAGGTGCACTTGATAAAAAAGAAAAAAAGCACATCAAAAGACACATTTGTTCAGTCATTCATATTGTTTTCTTGTTACTAAATTAATTTCAGATTCCAAAATTCTTGCCATGTCTTCTGACAGTTGAAGAAATTCCTAAGTTTGTAAGGTGTAAATCCAAGAAAAGATTTTAGGTAGTATGAAAAAAACTCCACTCCAAACTTCTAACTTTCTCCTTGTTTGCCATGAGTCACACTGTAATATAGAATACAATTTTAAGACCAATTAAGCAGCATTAATTATGGAATAAAAGACATTGTAAGCAATTCTCATTTAGATTATGAAATTTATTTTAAAATATAAAATGCAATGGCAGCTACAGTTTATTCTTCTTTTGTTCTTTGGAAGAGTTGAAATGTTCAACTATTTTTTGATTCCTAGAATTATTAAAATAACTGAAATTAAATGGGAAAAAAAATCATCAATATGCTGAAAGTAGAAAATGAGACTGAATCCTCAAACCACACTGGGCTGCCATAGCAGCATTCAACTAGATTTGACTCTCACTTTTCTATCCAGCTCTGAATAAAGATGACAATTTAGTGTCACAAAGAATGACATGTACCTGCAGCTGTGGTTAGCTATAGTTAGGCAGTAATAAAGCAGAACATTACAGGTCAGCAGAGTGAAATTAAGATTTTAATTGAAGACTCTGACTCAGGTGAGATAGGATTTCATTCCAGGGATAAAGAAAACCACAGAACCAAAGACTCCTGGGGAGACATTTGGAGAACATCTTGGTGCGACACATGGGTAGTAGCTCTGAGATGTACTGTTGGATCTGAGGCAGAACTGACACTGAAGTGACATCCAGAGGATGCTATGGTCCAGTCCCAGGATGGTGCACCACAAAACTGCAACCTCTGTGCTGAACTGCCTCACCTTCCTCCTGGAGAGGAGGTATGTACCATCATCCCTCAAAGGATAGGAAAGTCATGTAATGAGCAAAATTGTGCATATTTCTGTGATCAAAGCAATTTGGTATTTGAGTCCATTTACTCTCTGTATTATCAGTTTCATCTTAACTCTGACACAGCAGTATTCAGGGTTTTTTTCCTGACAATTTTGCCGATTGCATGAGTAATCCTCCCCCACTCCCTTCCTGTGAACATCTTAAGATTAAGATAAGCCACCCAGCTTTTCACAAGAAGCATACTTTTAACCTAAACAGCTGAGAGATAGCAAATGAACCCCAAAAAGAAGCAGCTGCTACATCTCAGGTAAAATCAGGCCTTCCCTGTGTCCTGGTTTTGGCTGGGATAGAGTTAATTTTCTTTATAGTAGCTAGTATGGGGCTACGTTTTGGATTTGTGCTGAAAACAGTGCTGATAATACAGGGATGTTTTTGTTAGTGCTGAGCAGTGCTTACACAGAGTCAAGGCCTTTCCTGCTTCTCACCCGACCCCACCAGTGAGTAGGCTGGGGGTGCACAGGAAGCTGGGAGGGGACACAGCTGAGACAGCTGACCCCAACTGACTGAATGGATATTTAATACCATATGATATCATGCTCAGCATATAAAGCTGGGGGAAGAAGAATGAAGTGGGGGACATTTGGAGTTATGGTGTTTTGTCTTCCTAAGTAACTGTTATGTGTGATGGAGCCCTGCTTTCTTGAAGATGGCTGAACACCTGCCTGCCAGTGGGAAGTAGTGAATTAATTCCTTATTTTGCTTTGCTTGAGTGCATGGCTTTTGCTTTACCTATTAAACTGTCTTTATCTCAACCCAGTGAGTTTCCTCACTTTTACTCTTCCAATTCTCTCCCTGATTCTGCGGCAGGGGAGTGAGTGAGTGGCTATGTGGTGCTTAGTTGCGGGCTGGGGTTAAACCACAACACCCTGTCTGAGCAGTCTGCTTTTGCTTCCCAGTGATTTAAATCCCATTTCACTTTGCCTGGACAATCATTCAGTCTCCACATAACCTGCTGTGGCTGAATCATGACTCTTAGCAGCTCTCAGTTTAGCTGAGCTAAATGGCTGTCCTAAATATCCTAACCCTTTACAGTGTATATTCAAATGGATGAGATTTATGTGCCAAAAGGAGTTTAGATTTCACCTACTTAGTTTCCCGCAGTCAGTTACAGCTTTCATGTTTTAACTGTTACTTTTAAACAAAGTTTTAGAAAGTGACTATGCTGATAATTTCAGTACTGAAATCTTTAGACTTTAATATGAATCTGCTTTTTTCAGATGTTGTAGTATACATGGTTAATCACAGGATAAGTGCGCTTATTTACATCTATGCTGTTTGACTTGCTGTCCTGGTTTTGGCTGAGATAGAGTCAATTTTCTTCCTAGGAGCAGGCATAGTGTTGTGTTCTGGATTTAGTAGGAGAATAATGCTGATAACACACTGATGGTTTAGTTGTTGCTAAGTAGTGCTTACACAAGTCAAAGACTTTTCAGCTTCCCATGCTCTGCCAGGTGCACAGGAAGCTGGGAGGGGGCACAGCCAGAAGAGTTGATCCAAACTGACCAAAGGGCTATTCCATACCATATGATGTCATGCTCAGTGTAGAAACTGGGGGGAGTTGGCTGGCGGGCAGCGATCGCTGCTCGGGAACTGGCTGGGTGTCAGTTGGCAGGTGGTGAGTGGTTGCATCACTTGATTTCTGCCTCTCCCCTGCCCCATTCTGTTTCTCTGTCTCATTGTTCTCTTTTTCTTTAGAATTTTTATTACTATTATTATTATTGTTATTATTTTATTTCAATTATTAAACTGTTTTTATCTTAACCCGTGAGTTTTCTTACTTTTGCCCTTCTGATTCTCTCCGCATCCCACCTGGGAGGGAGGGTGAGTGAGCAGCTGTGTGGTGCTTGGTTGCTGACAGGCTAAACCACAACACCTGAATGCCTCTTCAAACAAAATAAACTCCATGAAAGTAAGAGCTTGGATGTGTGGTGTGGACCAAATACGGAATCTCAAGGCCATGCTACTCCAGTCATATGCAAACATTAAGCTATGGTGTAGATTTTATCACTGCCTAGAAACTCATTTACCAACCTGAAGCACATTTAAGAACCTAAATGAATGTGGGAACTTAACTAAATAATGCTCTTTTGTGTGTACAGATTTTAGCATGTGCTTTGGCATGTGCTTTTGTGAGTTTATTCCAATTTCAAAGATCTATAGATAATCAGTGAAGAGTAGCCATTGTCATATGAATTCATATAGTGCATTTAATGTGCACTAACTTTCATTGTCTTACAACTGATTTTTCTGTAAAATGCCAATTGAATTCAATAACATTTATACACCTTCCCAAAATGCTGACACGATACAGCCTTCACATTTTATAGGTTTGTAGACAGAAAGCTAGAGTTAAGACATTAAAAAGAAAATTACATTTTTCACAATTTAGAGAATCATCTGAACTGACAGAACAGCCAATACAGAAAACACTTACTAATAAATTATATGTTACAACACAATACAAATAACGTTCAAATACCTACCTTCCCTTTCTCAGACACATTTGGAAAGTCTTTCTAAAAACAGATATGATTTTTCAATCTCTAATCTTCACTGTCAACTACCATGAGGGAGCAGAGAATCTTTATATCATGTAAACTAAAATTGTAGAATGTCACAGTGCTTCTTCAAAAATGTGAAATTGTTCTGAAAAATAAAAGACTGCAAATAATCTAAAACAACAAACAAGTATGCTTCAATGTATATAATTCTCATTGTAGGATGCTGTAGGTAGTAATAAAGAAGCAGAAAATAGTGACACTAAGAGAAAGACAGTAGACCTACTAAATATAGTTTTACAGCATTGTCCAGCCAAAACTCTGGAGGTCCAAAAGGGCACAAATGTCTTGTCTTTGCAAAGTGCATGTTCAAGGTTTATGCAGACAAAAGTCACACAGTGCTCTCCATGGTGGCTAGCATGCTGGATTAGGATGTACAACAGCGAAGTAAGACATCAAAGATGTAATAAAAAAAATTATTCTGGCAAAAGCCAGTGACAATTTAAGAATAATACAATAATCTAAATCCAAGGGACCAATATCTAAATCTTTAACATGCTGAATATTGATACAGGCTCCACTGGCTTCTTCTCAAAAAAGAAGCTCTTTAGGTATTTCTGGTGGGACTGAGTTTCATACTTATATTTAAACACCATTTGTGAGATTTAGTTACCTCAGTATAGTAACCTAGTGCCATTTGTGTGTCCTAGGATGCCTACAAACTTTGTATAGGCATTCACTACATTTATGGTTTTCAGTGTCTTTTGGGCTAAAATCTGGAAGTCAAAAAATTTTTCCCACAATGCCTAAAGTTATATTAGATGCTTATACAGACAAAGATAAATCTAACCAGGTGTCTGCAATGTGGATTGTGTCTAATACTGAAGTCTATGCCCCCTCTCTAGTCAACTGAGTCCAGTCCTTGCAGCAGGTGGAGACTAGAGACCAAGTCAGCTAACAAAATGTAGTTATCTGGTTTACAATGACAATAATAAATTTCTGAACTCCTTTGGTTTTATTGACTGCAAATGTCTTCATTGGCTACACTCTGATATTACACACCTAACTCACCTAACAGACACCTAAATTTGATGTCTGAATCTGGAGTTGACCCCACCTTAACTGTATTGTGAGAATTACATTATTTCTGAAGTGCTAGTGAAGACCAAGACTTGTCAGTGCTTTGGGAGAAGTGAGCAGTTCAGCACTTATCATTTTATTATGGCTATTTGGATTCACGATCTCTGATCTGAAGTCTTTTTGATGCAATGTGCTAGAAACAGCCTTGGAATTTATAATTAACATGACTGTATTGAGTTCAGTAAATAGGCCAGCATTCAAAATTATTTTTGTTCAAATATATAACTGGAGAAGGAAATGGCACCCCTGATTTGTATATTAGCAACTTGATTAAAATGCTAGTCCAGCAATTATACATATTATCTTCTATGTCGTAGGCTACCCATTATAAAATGTGCCGAATATATGCCAGTCTTCTGTGTGACTTTAAAGAATGCACTATTCATTTGATCTGGAGCATTGCATGGGGCATACTAGTCTCTCTGAATCTTTAGTTTTCCTTTGGTAAAATGAAATATTAGTACTTTTCTACTTTATGGACTCCTGAAGTGCCATATTCAGCTAACTTGAGTAGTGTGATTTTAGTGCCACAACGTATAACTAAATTATGAATTGTATTATTTGTAGCAAATGTATTTGATCCTTTATTTTCATTATTCATACTTAGAGTTGTTAAAAAAAATGTTAAGGTCCTTATCAAAATAATTCTGTATTCATAAAATAACATACTAATTTTCTCTTAATTTAGACCAAATATTCAGTACCACTTAAGTAGCTGTTGGAAAATGTTAGGTTTCAATAACCATGCAAAAGAAATCAACTAAATTTCAGAGTAGACTTTTCAAGATTGTAAGAAGAGGAAAGACTGAATTTTGAATTCTGTTACTTTATTGAAACACATTCAGGTTATCCCTGAATTCAGTGACCTCTGAAATAGGTCGTCTTAGTATTATTATTACTGATATTGCAGATTCACTTTACAGGTTCTTAAATCTTTCTCCTCCTTTGTGTATTCATGTACACACTGTTTTGACAAGTCACAGTATCTTTCAGTATTCTTGAAACTATTTGCTTTCTTTAACTATCATTTGCAATGTAAACCAGACCCTACCTCAAAATATTTTTTCCTGACTTTCCCCCCTCCTTTGACTTAATGAAAAGCAATAGGCTGATAATTAGTTGTCCTATGTGCCTTAGGTATTAGGGGAAGAAAACCACAACAGCTGTGAAGTACTGCCAAATATAGTCATAGGAACTTACACTATTTCATTGACAGTCTTGTAAGTTACTCTTAATGATAAATCTGACTTTTGCAAGCTAATAAAAAAATACTGATTATGTAGGGCTTCCATATTTAGTAAAAATTAATAGTTATATTTTGTTATGATTAATTCTTCTTACATGTTATTGAAAGTACAATCAAATACTGAACGTATTTGTCACTTTCTCTTCAAGCACACATGCAAAAATACACACGCGTGCACATGCACAGAAGAAAAATTATATTTTTGAGACAACTTAATTATATCAAGTAGAATAAATGCATCTTCTGAAAGTAAGTGCCTGCATTCCTTATGTTGTCAATGCAAATGAGTACTTCTGAAGACCTTCACAGTGAAAACACTTAAAATGAGTGTCTCATTTTAAGCATCTATTAAGAGGGGAAAATAGCAGAGGGGAAGGTTGGATCAACAAACCTCAAACATCTAAGAGACTGCTAGCTCTAAAACATAGATGGCTAAATCTGTGGTCTCAGATACTGCCATGGATTGCTTTAGAGTCCTCTCCAGAGACTACTTCACCTGATCTATTTAGGGTATTCATTTGGACTGAGACAAATTGCCATCCTGAGACACTTATTCTTTCTGTTGGCTAGGGAAGATTCTAATGTGACATTCCAGAGATTAAACGAATCTCACCCAAGATGCCAATTATTTAAGAGGAAGTCAGCTGCTGAAGTTAGTCAGAATAGATCTCCTTTTTATGGAGAGGTATTATAGCTATCATAAAGCCACATCCCATCAAAAGTGCCTTTTGACATACATAAAGTGCAGCTGAGAGTGATGAAGGTGCACCAACATTAACTTTGATGACTAAAGAATAATCAAGACACCAAGCAAGCAAACAAGGTTTTATACAAATAATGTAAATTGTTTATTCAGTTTGGTGTTTAAAGGCGGGGGGAGGGGGGGGGCATAACTCAGCATTTATAAGACCCTGTTTAAGTACCGATAAACACGTGTAAAATGAACCAAGCAAACAATCAAACAAATAAAAAATGTCCAGAGCACAAAGAAAGGGGAATATTCATATAGAGTTTAGGTTCATCTATTTATCAACACAGTACAAATATTAAAGATGTTATTATAATGTATTAGATCATAAATAATTTTACTTTTTTAAAGCACACAAGAGCGCATCACTTTTTATCTTCAATCTCTTGTTATCCTTTCCTCAGTCTTTAAAATGGGATAAAGGCTCTGACACTTATTGTAGAGAGCTTTGAGGTATAAAAATTGAGGATCATCAAGAGTATATATTTTTAAAAGTTAGGGTTTATTTTTAATACTCTTGTCAAGATTTTGTTTGTTCAAAGACCATTAGGGATTAAATACTTGTAATTTTCTTCTTTACTCAATCCATTTAGGTAATTACAGGCTTCCAGGATGTGTAACCAGTCCTTCTACAGATCATTGATTCAATTTCTTTTATTCCAACAAGTCATGTTTGAATCCTTTTAAGGCAACAGATCAGGCCAGATGCCTTTGACTGTACAAGAGTGCTATGAACAGTAGGAGTTAGGTCAGGAGTTTGTAGATCACCGGTATAGCTGTTTTTCAGAGACGTGGGTCAGTGAAAAAGACTAAACCAAGGACACTACTTGCAAAAGGAGTTCAAACAGTATGCAGCCAAGCTGGACAGCAGCTCACAAGACTGTCACTGAGAATGCGTTGCAACCTCTTCATTTCTTTCCAGTTGGATGGCCTTGATACTATCCTTGTGTGAAATATACACAGTACCACATAACATTCCAGAGACAGGTACTAGAATATTGACCCTGAATCCTGGTCACTGATTTTGGCCAAGATGTACAGTGTAACAGAGTATTAGCACAAACAGGCCTTTTTTTCTTCACATATGCTGTGGCTTAACTTGGCAGGTGGCTAAACACCACACAGCCATTTGCTCACTGCCCCTCAGTGGGATGGGGGAGAGAATTGGAAAAAAGATAAAACTCGTGGGTTGAGATAAAAACAATTTAATAGAACAGAAAAGGAAGGGGAAAGAATAATAATGATAAAAATACACAAAACAAGTGACGCACAATGCAATTGCTCACCACCCACTGACTGATGCCCAGCCAGTTCCCAAGAAGTGGCCGCGCCCCGTCGGCCAACTCCCCCCCAGATTTTTTTGTCCAGCATGATATCATATGGTATGGATTATCCCTTTGACCAGTGTGGGTCAGCTGTCCTGTCTGCATCCCCTCCCAGCTTCTTGTGCACCTCCAGCCTCCTTGCTGTCAGGGCAGTATAAGAAGCTGAAAAGTCCTTGACTTAGTGTAAGCACTGCTCAGGAACAACTAAAACATCAGTGTGTTATCAACATTATTCTCACCCTAAATTGGAATCACAGTACTATACCAGCTACTAGGAAGAAAATTAACTCTATCCCAGCTTAACCAGGACAACATACTATCCATTTGTGGAGGGGGATTTTTAACAGGCATGAACTGTTTGCCAACAGTGATTTGATCTTTTAGATCAAAGTGCACAGCCTGTACATGCTAATTATCTTCACTCACTTTACACCAACTTCTTGCTTCTTTAGAAACCACACTGAGTCTTCTGATAAGGCATTAACACTGATGATCATCAGAAATCTTTTCTCCTACTCATAGAAATCTATGTAGATTTAATTTATTCAGCAATATAAAGCAACTGAGATTGGTACTATTAATTATTCATGGTTTATGTTTCTGTTACTGGACTGAATAAGTCAAACTTTCAATACAAGGGAACAACAAACAATGAAAACTGGATTTTTAATTTAAGAGGAGAAAGGGGGAGGAAGAGAAGGTAGCCTCCTAGGAAACCTCCAACATTTTTTTATTATTTCAGTGGATATCCAAGTGGTGTCTAAGATCCCATGAATAATTATTAAGAAGAATCAACAATAACTTATTTAAGTATTCTGAACAGCTGTCAGAATATGATTTGATTTCAGTCTTTAAGGTTACGTGACTAAATATAATCAATGTTATGTGCTCAGTGCCAGTGCTTAGTCTATGACAGATTAAAGGTTGAATTAACACATTTTTTCAAGAAATTGTTTTCAATAAACAGTAATTAAAAAGTGAAGAATATTGTAGAATTATTAAATATTTTATGCTAACAAAAACCAGTAAGAATGTTAGGTTTCACCCAATGAACTTACAATTAATGAAACTTTTATGGATTATAATATTCATTGACATGCACTATGGGTATAACAAAAAAGTATCTGAAGTGACTCCTTATATGTATTAAAGGACAGCTGCTTATCCATTAGAAGATACCATTAAATTGAAAATGTTTTGAGGAGAAAAACAACTCTAATATTATTTTACATCACTCAACTTCTGTGACTCATAAAGATGTACTAATAATATGCAATTTACGTTAATAAAACCCAAGTATAATGCTCTTTTACCTCACTTTTTGCATATAAGACATTAACAGGACTTTACAGAAATAATTATAGAAATAATACAGTCATGCCCTTCCCTTCCCTTCTCCATTTTGCTATCAATTACAACTATATTAACAATGGATCGGTCATAGAGAGATCATTGTTGATAAGCCTATTGTTGTCCAATATAAATCGAAAATAACAGGAAAAACTACTTAGATGGATTGAAGTATACACTGAAAGAAATGTTTTTTGTTAAATTACCTCCTTAATGTCAACAGAAGTTTTACTAGAAGCCAGGAAAAATAATTATGTAAAAAGGCAATAGCTAAAATTGCAAACATCGTGCAAAAAATTCCTTCTCTTTTTACATTTTTGTAGCTGAAAGCAAAACTACTATCTCAGAATTAGATTTCTTTCCTACCAAAGAGCTAGGAGATGGTAATACTATCTCTGTTTAGCTACCCGTGTTCATTACTACCAGCAGAGGTAAAACTCTGGAAAGCCTTTAAACATGCTCATAATTATAAAGCTATTGCCTCAAGTTGTAGGAAACCCAAATTCAGAACTTTTGCTGGAATGACTTGTTCCACATTTCTCACAGGACAAAGCAGTTCTGTACCTTGAATGCTATTCTTCTTGAATAGTATTGAAACAGGTTCTTCTTGAACCTATTTCTTCTTCTGAAGCTGTTCCATGAATCAAAAATAAATAGCTTGGGTTTGGTAAGGACAAGAATTATACAAAAGAAGACCATGACTCGCCAGAGCAGTGTTTTGAACAGTTACCAGGTCCTTGCTTGCAGAATTATGGGAAAAAAAAAAAAAAATGTTCTTGCTGTATATTAGATGTTAGAAGCCAAAATGCTGGGTATTGTTGCTGCCTACCATATTTTGTGTTTATAGACTTGAATTCTATTCCCTTTAGAGTAAAGCTAAAGAGTTGGTTTTGATGCAAGCAGTATTTCATCACTGGAAGACATCTGAATTCTGCTGTGATCCTTTTACTATTAGTTAACAACTCCAAAGAGATTCAGAGTCCTTTCTGATAAAAAGCAGCAGAAAGGACTCAGAAACCTTAGAATATATGACAGATCTCAAAAATACTTCCGGAAAAACTTTTCTATTCCACAAATTTTATGAAAACAACAGTTATTTGTGCAAATGAATAGAATCATGAACTTTGAAAACAAGATTAATAGAGAAAAATTATGTTTTATTGTTATACACAAGCTTTGAATTGTAGAGAAATAGAATCATAGAATCATAGAATACTTTGGGTTGGAAGGGACCTTTAGAGGTCATCTAGCCCAACCCCCTGCAGCGAGCAGGGACAGCTTTAACCAGATCAGGTTGCTCAGAGCCCCATCCAACCTGACCTTGAATGTTGCCAGGGATGGGGCCTCTACCACCTCTCTGGGCAACCTGTGCCAGTGCTTCACCACCCTCATGGTAAAAAACTTCTTTCTAATGTCTAGTCTAAATCTATTCTTCTTTAGTTTAAATCCATTATTCCTTGTCCTGTCACAACAGGCCTTGCTAAAAAAGATTCTCCCCATCTTTCCTGTAGGCCCCCTTTGAGTACTGGAAGGTCACAATAAGGTCTCCTTGCAGCCTTCTCTTCTCCAGGCTGAACAATCCCAACTCTCTCAGCCTGGCCTCATAGGAGAGGTGCTCCAGCCCTCGCATCATTTTGGTGGCCCTCTTCTGGACCCGCTGCAGCAGGTCCACGTCCTTCTTGTGCTGAGGGCTCCAGAGCTGGACGCAGTACTCCAGGTGAGGTCTTACCAGAGCAGAGCAGAGGGGCAGAATCACCTCCCTCGACCTGCTGGCCACGCTGCTTTTGATGCAGCCCAGGATATGGTTGGCTTTCTGGGCTGCAAGCGCACACTGTTGGCTCATGTTCAGCTTTTCATCCACCAGTACCCCCAAGTCCTTCTCGGCAGGGCTGCTCTCAATCTCTTCATCCCCCAGTCCGTATTGATATTGGGGGTTGCCCCGTCCCAGGTGCAGGACCTTGCACTTGGCCTTGTTGAACCTCATGAGGTTCACATCAGCCCACCTCTCCAGCTTGTCCAGGTCCCTCTGGATAACATCTCGTCCTCCTGGCATGTCAGCCGCACCAGTCAGCTTGTTGTCATCTGCAAACTTGCTGAGGGTGCACTCAATCCCACTGTCTATGTCATTGATGAAGATGTTAAATAGCACCGGTCCCAGTACGGACCCCTGAGGGACTCCATTTGTCACCGGTCTCCATATAGACATCGAGCCATCAACCACGACCCTCTGGATGTGACCATCCAACCAATTCCCTATCCATCGAACAGACCACCCATCAAACCCATATCTCTCCAATTTAGAGAGAAGGATGTTGTGGGGGACTGTGTCAAATGCTTTACAGAAATCCAAGTAGATGACACCCATTGCTTTTCCCTTGTCCACTGATGCAGTTACTCCTTCATAGAAAGCCACCAGGTTGGTCAGGCAGGACTTGCCCTTGGTGAAGCCGTGCTGGCTGTCTCGAATCACCTCCCTGTCCTCCATGTGCTTGAGCATAGCTTCTAGGAGGATCTGTTCCATGATATTCCCAGGCACAGAGGTGAGGATGACAGGTCGGTAGTTCCCAGGGTCCTCCTTTCTTCCCTTTTTAAAAAAGGGCACAACATTCCCCTTCTTCCAGTCAGCAGGGACTTCACTGGACTGCCATGACTTTTCAAATATCATGGAGAGTGGCTTGGCAACTACATCAGCCAATTCCCTCAGGACTCTGGGATGCATCTCATCAGGTCCCATAGACTTGTGTACATTGAGGTTCCTCAGGTGGTCTCGAACCTGATCTTCCCTTACAGTGGGAGGGGCTTTACCCCCTTGGTCCCCATCTTTTTGTCCATCAATTTGGGAGGGGTGAGGGGAGAGGTTGCCGGTGAAGACCGAGGCAAAGAAGTTGTTGAGTACCTCAGCCTTCTCCTTGTCCGTTGATACAAGTTCGCCTTTCTTGTTTATCAAGGGGGGTACGCTTTCTTTAACCTTCCTTTTCTGGTTGATATACCTGTAGAAGCCCTTCTTGTTATTCTTTATGTCCCTTGCCAAATTCAGCTCCATCCTCACCTTGGCCTTCCTGACCTCCTCCCTATGCAACCGGACCCCTTCCCTGTACTCCTCCCAGGACACCTGTCCCTGCTTCCACTGCCTGTGCAGTTCCCTCTTACTCTTTAGTTTGACCAGCAGGTCTCGACTCAGCCTTGCTGGTCTCTTCCCTTCCTTGCTTGTTTTTTTACACTTATGGACTGATAGCTCTTGTGGTCTATGGAAGGTGTCCTTACAGATCTGCCAGCTCTGTTCCGTTCCCCTGTCCCTGAGGACCATCTCCCAGGGGGTCCTTCTGACTAACTCCTTGAAGAGCTGGAAGTTTGCTTTCCTAAAATTTAGGGTCCTGACTACACTCCTCGCTTTTCCCATGTCCCTCAGGAGCGTGAACTCCACCAACGTGTGATCACTGCAGCCCAAGCTGCCTCCAGTCTTGACATCACCGATGAGCTCACTTGCATTGGTGACCATCAGGTCCAGTATCGCGTTCCCTCAGGTAGGGGTGTCTATTACCTGGCTTAGGAAGTTGTCGTCTATGCATTCCAGGAATCTCCTGGATTGCCTACAGCTCGCCGTGTTGCTTTTCCAGCAAATGTCGGGGTGGTTGAAGTCCCCCAGCAGGACAAGAGTCTGCAAGCGTGAAGCCTCCCGGAGCTGGAGGAAGAAGGCTTCGTCAGCAGGCTCCCCTTGGTCAGGTGGCCTGTAGTAGATACCAACCACAAGGTTCCCTTTGTTGCCTCTGTCTCTGACTCTTACCCATAAGCTTTCGACCTGCTCGTGGCTATTCTTCAGGGACAGCTCTTCATTCTGTATCGATTTCTTTATGTAGAGGGCAACGCCTCCGCCCCTCCTTCCTTGCCTGTCTCTTCTGAAGAGCCTGTAGCCATCAATAGCCACATTCCAGTCGTGGGATTTGTCCCACCAGGTTTTGGTTACGGCAATCAGGTCGTAGCTGTCTACTAGCACAGCAGCTTCCAGCTCCTCCTGTTTGTTCCCCATGCTGCGTGTGTTCATGTAGAGGCATTTCATCTGGGTTGTTGGCTGTGTCACCTTTGTAGTGGAACATCCCTTGTTTCCCTCAGGGTGTTTCACGAAGGTTTCCTTGTGAGCTCTATCTCAGGAGCCCCTGGCTCATCTCTGCAAGTCTTCGACTATGCTGCAGCGTCCCCATCATGCCTCTGGGCAACAGGTTGAGGGCTCACAGTAGCACCCTGTCCCTCTAACCATTGTGTACTAGATTGATATAAATGTAAATATACATAATAAAATGGATGGATAGATGGATGGATGGATGGATAGAAAGAAAGAAAGAAAGAAAGAAAGAAAGAAAGAAAGAAAGAAAGAAAGAAAGAAAGAAAGAAAAATAAAACACACATCCCTCCTATCTACCGTTTCTACCTGATAGTATGATTCCTCTTTGGTAGGAATTTTTTGTCTGTAACATATTGGGCACTCAACAACACAACATTTCATTGTCCTAGTGAATAGTCATTGTCCAGGTATTTTTTGCAGATCTGTCTCTGTTGATTCATGTCTCAGTCTGTTCTTTAACAGGGTACCATAGCTGCAGTTTCCTATACTGCCCTTGATGTTGAATACAAATTACTTGCATTGATGTGGACTTTACTGATAGCTACTCAGAAATCAGTTGGCAGTAAACACAGGAAACAGAATGAGTGCAGAGCTGTTTTACAACAATATATTATTTCATTTCTCTCCTTAGACTGGATTTCTTCTTGTTCTTGTTTTTTTTTTTTTTTCTTTTTTTTAAAATTATTTTTCTTTGGAAGGATACTGTTGCTTAATTATGAATATAATGAATCCTTTTGCTTGCATTCCATTAGATGAAATTTAGCCACATAAAGGGAATCCTTCAGCTTAGTTATCTTGCGAGATTAACAAAGTACATATAACTTAGTAAGCATGCTTGGTATAAAGTGCTTAGGGGGAAACAAACAAAATAATTGGCAATTTAAACTACTTTATGTTCTCACTACAGATTAAAAAGAGTGAATGACAGTGGCAAACTCAGATTAAGAGCTACAGTACTGTGAAGAACTAGACTGGTAGATTCATATATTGGGACAGACCCAAGTCAGTATGCAAAACGCATTCTACTGGAGGATGCCTTCTCCTCCTATTTACCATGAATACAGTTTCTTTCACATTTAATACTACAGCAAGAAGAAGTAATGGTGATATGGATTGTCAGTATCACAAAACACCAGACTTCTCTGCAGGGGAGCAACAGATTTTTGAATCTGCTACAACTGAATCTGATTAAATTGAGTGATAATTAAGCAAACAAAATCATACTTCATCTGCATGTGAAAAAACTGCTGCTATCAAACTATTTGCAATTTTATCAGAATATCTGGACTTGAGTGTTTTTCTAGTTAGCGATATCCAGCAGTTCTGGAACTGTAAATATTTATATATTTATGCAAATAAATATTTCAAGGTTACGATTAATTCTGCTCTGTGCATAATATTAATAATATTGTTAAGAAAGCTAAAAGGGAATCAACTTCATGATTTCCAGGATAATTTGTAAAGTTCTAATTTTGTATTCACAAATCAAGTATCTGTGACATGCTACTTTTTACTGGGAGGAAAATGGCATAACCTGCTGACAAGAAAACCTAGCAACTGTAATTTTACAGAATTTTTTTTCCTTTACTTGCATACTGAAACTGTTTTGACCTATTTTGGGCACACCTCTTTCATGGAGGTACCTTACAAAGCTAAAGAAATTTAGAAACATTACCTGGCTCTTCAAAAACAGTGTAGGACTGAACATGTATAAAATAATCCTAGGAAGAAAAAAAAAAAAAAAAATTGCACAAAACCAGATCATATGCAATGAGATTAAAACTGATATAGGTATTTTTTTCCCAAATAAATCAGCTGATAACTTTTTGTATAATCAAGTGATTTCTTCTAAATGCTCTCTTTCTTTAAGAAAGTAGTTCATATTTGAATTTTGAAACCTGGCGGTAATTATAGTGTCCCATTATATAAATACCTGCACAGTGTGGTAGTAAGATGACACCTACTAAAACAAGTCGTGCTTCAGCCTATAGAGAATAATCTATACATCTACACTGTTAGTAAAAATCACTTTAATAATAATAATAATAATCCTTAAAAAGCTTATTATCTTTGATCAAGACTTATACAGTAGCAGTATCTTTATACTAGATACTTTGTGTTAAATAATTATACTGTGTTGTTGACATTGTCCTAGATGAAATAAGTATCGGTACCACATCAGTAGCTTCTTGAAGGGCTGTAGTATTTTCTTGCTTACCAAAAGAAAAAGATCATTTTTGGGAAAAATGCATGAAAAATTATAATGGAACAAAAAGAAAGACAACAATTGCTGCTTAAGCAATTTAATAATCACATACAGATTTAATATCATCCTGCCAAACTGCTAAAGGATATGATGTAATCAGAGAATATCACTTTATTAAGCATGCCTTGAAAGACCTGAGGGGCTCTATACACTTAAACCTAGTTTAGCAGTGAAGGCAAAATTCAATTCTACTGATCCAAGTTGCTAATACAAGGTTTATTCTACCGTAAAAAGTAGGCACATGTGTTTGAACAGGGCAGGTGGTGGAAATGGACTGGAGAGCTACAGGAAGGAATATCAATTCCACTATATCAATGTAAATCTAAATGTAAATATATGCTCACTCACATTCATACAAATATATATGTATGTTCATGTACAGTCTACAGATTTTGTATATGTATGAAATTATGTTCAAAACTGGATGTATAAAAAATATCAGATAATTTAAGATGCTGTCTGACCTGGATTTAAGTTTAGTGAAACAGCAGCACAAAGTGGAAAAATAGAACTTACAATACTTTCATTTAAAGTTATTGCTCTGTAAAGAGATATAAACAATAACTAAGTGATTGGACCAAATGGATGATGCTTTCACTGAATCTGGTGGATCACCTGCTGTCAAAGTTATACACTGTTAGCATATCTGCAAATTTCATGCACCTTTTGATGTGTTTTACCTCTCTTTGAGGAAACCACATTTGACAAAAAGCTGAACAGGCCAGTCAAATGGCACTTATTTTTATCTGTGTGGCTATCCAAGATATATATGAGTAATTTAACCTTTATGAGATGCCTGAAAAAATCCCCAATGACATAACTTCAGGACATTAATTGAGGTATTTTATTGTGAATTATGCTATGGGATCTATTCTGCTTAACTTAGGTTTCTAGCTTGTACCTTAGTTTAAGATGTGCAATGAATATGTACTCCCAAATTAAGTACCTAATGTTCCCATATAGTTTTTAGAGATAGATAGATGAGTTAGAAGCCTCAACAGGGAGATTCTATCCACCTGTGTTAGGTACCCAATTCAGTATTTATGTGTCCATGACTGAGTGTTAAATCACTGAACTTTGACACCTAACAGGGGAAGGCTGAGTCACAAAGTTTTTCCAACAAAATCTTATTAGAAATCTCCATTTTTTAAGCCAAATATTTACTCAAGCTACTGGAGTGGCTTTTTGTTAGGCACAAAGTTAAACAGTTCTTGTGGTTTAACTTGGCAGGCGGCTAAACACCACACAGCCATTTGCTCACTGCCCCTCAGTGGGATGGGGGAGAGAATTGGAAAAAAGATAAAACTTGTGGGTTGAGATAAAAATAATTTAATAGAACAGAAAAGGAAGGGGAAAGAATAATAATGATAAAAGAATACACAAAACAAGTGATGCACAATGCAATTGCTCACCACCCACTGACTGATGCCCAGCCAGTTCCCAAGCAGTGGCTGCACCCCGTCGGCCAACTCCCCCCCAGATTTTTTGTCCAGCATGACGTCATACGGTATAGAATATCACTTTGACCAGTGTGGGTCAGCTGTCCTGTCTGCATCCCCTCCCAGCTTCTTGTGCACCTCCAGCCTCCTCACTATCAGGGCAGTATGAGAAGCTGAAATGTCTTTGACTTAGTGTAAGCACTGCTCAGGAACAACTAAAACATCAGTGTGTTATCAACATTATTCTCACCCTAAATTGGAATCACAGTACTATACCAGCTACTAGGAAGAAAATTAACTCTATCCCAGCTGAAACCAGGACAGCAGTGTAATAACAAATGGTGTTGATGAGTTTAAGGAAGTGAAGTTCATAGTAAATTCTGCTTTAGCTCAAATTGGTTCATAGTTTCTTCTTTAATGAATATCTGTAACACACTTCTTAGCTCTTGATTTTGGACAAATAAACCTGTTGGAAAGTAGGAGTTGTCATGGAAGAATAGGGCAAGGTGTCGCTGCGCAGCAGTACATACAGCATGGAGCATGGTTGTGGCCGAACGCAGCAGGAAGTAACCCAACGTGAGCTCTGCGCATCATTTTGTGTGACCACTTCCACCGGTAACAGCAGCAGCACAATGGTGCATGCTGAAACCTGGCTGCCCTCATGTACAGAAAACGTGGCTTCCCCAAAAGCTTCTCATAGTTCCAGGCAGGAAATAGAGGGTATCCCATGCAGTATTTCTCCACTATGTTGTGAAAAGCTTATCCTATTCATCCCAGCTTGTCTCTGATGTGCTCTGAGGTTTCCTTTGATGTGTATATCTGCAGATCTCAAAACCGACTGAAAACAGTTCCCTACACTAGTTATCTCCATACTAGACTATACTCAGTTTTCCTGGGAATCTCTATCTGAATTTGGAGACTGTATAGGGTTGCGTTTAGTTCTGTATTTATTTTTGTTTCCTGATAGAGTTCAAATACCGTGACATGTCATATAAAGGAGCAATGCTTCTTGCAGCTTGACCCCATCCAAAAGCTGTGAACACAGAACTTCCGGCAGCCTCGATGTGATCAAAAAGAGGAAACAGCATTTGGCAGATCCCTAGCTATCTAAAACCTACACTATATATGAGTTTAAAGATCAACACAAGTCCACAAAGGAAAAAGTACAATAGGTCCTGACTCTGCCTGCCTGCAGTTATTGACAAGGATGCACCACAAATGTTGGAAATCTGCCTGGCTATAGGCACTGAAAAGAGTCTACAGCAAGCTCACATTCTTCAAATACTACTGACCTGAGATAATTGTTATACCAGTTTGGGAATATGGGGGCTGAGGTTCCAAACAATGAATCTAAAATAGCCTGCAGCATTGGCCAACCTTTCTCTTCGGGAAGAGGAGAAAGTGTAAAGGCTGAAGAAAGAGAGAGGAAATAATAGAAGCAGAATAAGACTTTGCCAGAGAGCAGGCAAAGTCAAACAGCTGGGCACAACAGGGAGAGTGCTGGTTTATGAAAGTGTCTAATGTCTGCAGAATTAATGTGCTGTGTACAGAGATGTGAGCCATGTGAGTACTATATTTGGGGGAGGAGTAATACAAATGAAAGCTTTCCTTTGAATAGATAGGAAGTGGCCATGCAGCCGATAGAAATACTTCTTTATGATGTATTATGCTCTTTCATAAAGAAGATGCTTTGTTGAATAGAAGCAATGTGTTGTGCTTTTCTATCATGATCCATGTAAAATATTAACTCAACAGCATCACATCAAATTTTTTCTACTGTATTACTCTCACTGTATATAAAACAAATTCTGTTTCCCTTCTATGCTTAGAAGAATAAAGAGGCTTTCCAAGAGTGAGAGCGCTATGATAGCACTTACAAAAGACAAAGTTGTTTTTTTTTTTTTTAATGAGAGAAACACAATTCAGCATGATTTTAAAATACTATCAATAATGGCCAAATCCTTGTGAAGATACTTGTATGACATATAAAAAAGATAAGTACATTTAGTATTAGGTTTAAAAAACCTCAAACTTCTGGGCTTCAATCTCTAAATATAATAATGTGCAAACTGCACATGACAAAAACATTCATGATTAAAAATAGCACTTTTTTTCCTGAAAAATTAGCTGGACTTCTACTGAAGTTAGTGGAGCTATATCTTTTCACATTTGACCTGCTGAATATGTGTAGGTATTTTCCAGAATGTCCAGTTATATCACACTATAAATAAGTGTACTATTTGTATTATAATAAAATCAGATTAAATATTCTCCAGTGTCCATCTTATCAATCATATAAAAGGTGCTTATGATCTAAGCTTCATCTATGTTTTTTACTCATCTCTAAATACACTTAGCCCATTTCCTCAACCACTTAAGCCATTACTTTCATTCCCTATGAATATATGTTCATTCAGCTACCAGATTTGCTCTTTCACAAAATATTTAAGAACATTGACTGTGTTTTGTTTAGATATGCTATTGTGAACTGTCATCTGCTTACTAATCGTGAGATGAACTTATATTCTATTTCATCCTTTTCTGTGTCTATTGATTATTCTATCGATCTTTCTATTATTATGCTTGCTTTTTTGGACTTGTAACAGAATGTGCCTTTTATTCCTTGTTTCCATAGGTTTGCTTCAGACTCAAGCATTACAAGCTGGCAATGTGCTCATTATAAAGTCAACACTTTAAATTTTATTCTGTAGTAAGTAATTGACCCCCAGTAAAGACTGTTTAATCTTTAAAATCTAAAAAAAAAAAAAAAAGATTAAATTTGAAGGAGAAAAAGTGTGTCATTGTTACTGAAGGAGAAAGAAAGAAAGAGAATGATGCAAGAACCATCTATAGAAAATATTTAAAACAACAGCATATAAGACTGGGTCTGGGGCCTCATAAAGTAAAATTTAAAACAATGAAGAATTAAAATTATCCAAATTTAAAATGTCAGAAACAAGATATGTTTTAATACAGTCTTCTGTACAGTCAAAAGACAATGACTGACTAGTGTAGTATGACTGTACCAGGCACTAGAGATGCTAGATGTTATACTGTAAGATAAAATACCTGGGAAAAGAATACAGATAAAATATGTGGTCACTGAGACTGCAAACAGAGTAAGAACTCCTGCATATATTCAAAATCCCACTGACTTCATGAGTGTGCAGGAATGTCTAGGACTGTGGACTTACTGATAGTCTCTAACACTTTCTCCCTTTTCTTCTCAGAGAATATCCTATTAATAATAAGGTTTGAAAATATTAATAATTGAACCCTAATCTGATAGGAAGAATACTTCACTTAAAAATGTATCCTTTTTGTTTTAAGTACACATGAAATGTTTTTAATGATTTCTACATCTGCTTAAAACATGTGGCAAACTTTATGCAGCCTTCTATCCTCTACTCCCCTGCAAAACTTCCAAACCAACAATAAAAGTTCTTCCAGCTTTTTCTAAACAGTTTTCTAATGCTTTGGGTGTCTGTGTAAGGTCAGTTACTTTTAGACAGGAAAAGCATCAAACAGAACTGCTTCACAGATAACCTAATTAAGCCTGAATCATTTATATATAAAGGCTTAAATCCCTTATCTAAATATTTCAGAAATAAACCAGAATGGAAACAAACGATGTGACAAGAAGAGGAAAAAAGGTTTCTAAAAACTGCACTTTGCAAAACCTTGTATCTTGAGTTATATACTTAGTACATAAATATGAGAGAAAATATAATGACATAATCTATTATATATGACTAATAAGACAGCTTCAGAAAATTCAGTCTCAAAATTTTAAACAAAATTTTAGTTTTATCTCAAAACCCAGGTTATTTCCAGAAGGATAAATTCTTTTTCACAGACCATATATTTAAAACTCAAAATTCCTAATAATTAAGTAATAAAATCAGATTTTGGAATTTTTATTTGAGTGTCCAAATCTTCTTGAGTTTTCTTGAAAGGGAAGCAAATTCCAGAGGCTCAGAAATACATTGGGAGAGTAAAATCCAATAGAATGTGCCTTCAATAATCAGAAATTTCTTCCAATGGACATTTCCAAACATTCAATTATCAACAAAACAATTACTGGAAAACAATTTGTATGGAGCTGTAGTGCAGTTCAGTTCATAAAAGAAATCTGCAAATAACTGCATGTAATGAACAGGATTAATATTGATCAACTTCATATTTAAAAAAATAAAGAAAGTGGCACACTTCTAGTAGCTTTCCTGTATTTACTATATGAGCTAGTCCTACTATAACATGGTATAGTTAATTTTTCTCTTGGAGGAAAAAAATCCATTTCATATATATATATATATACACACACACATATACATATATATAAAAGTTCATAGAAAACTTGGTGTGATCTCCTAAAAAACCCCATACTGCTAGCAGGTTGGTTTGTTTGTTTCTTTATAAGATCAGAATTTCCATGTATCATAGTCAATATACACATGGATCATGTTACTTTCAAAATCTGAAAATCTGATCATGGGCAAAAAAATAGGAACTTGTTGGCTCAAACACATAAAAAAAAATTGTTCGTCCAATTAATGTTTTAATGCTCTAGAATTCCAAATTATCTAATATAGAAAAGCCTCATAAAAAAGGTTAAAATTACTGTCAGAACTTTCCCAGTATCTTCCCCTTTTCTCAAGTGGGATCCTTATTCTTTCATAGTCCCTCTGAGTCCTAAGGTCAGCAGTTTCGCTCTTCCTCAGGAAGTGGGATGGAGGCAGGAAGTATTTACAATGACTCAGCTGGGAAGAATTTGATGCCCATGGTAGTAGTGGCATCTTCACCAGTCTTAAGAGTCTGTTTGCTTTTCTTTTTGTATGATTTCTAGCATAGTCATCTTCCTTCCCATGGACTCCCATCTAAAGCTGCACAATAGTCTCCTTCAGACTCAGCTTGGGGCTATTGATGCACTGTGATTAACTAGGGACAGCATATGATATATCATATACACTACCACATCTGTACTATCATATCATCCACAGCACATGGGAACTGTTACAAGCTAGAACCAGCTCAGCCCAGAACAAGCTCAGACAAATCCTGAGTCCTTGCAGTGTCAGTCAATATAAAGTCTATAGCCTTCTACTAGTAATGGTAAAGTAATATTTACTGGGCTGAGTGTGCCCATCTTTACCTGTGTAAATATGTAAATATAGGCATAACTTAATATTTTTATAGAAAGCTCACTAGTGTGGAAAACAATCCTACTAAAAGAAAAGATTCTGAGACTGAGCCCCCTGCCCTGTTTTTTCACCTACACAACAAGGTAGGGTTTGGCGGTATTTTGTTTTGTTTTGTTTTTATTCTCTACCAAATTTCTTGTGTTCCTGTCTCTTTTACACATCAAAACACTGATTTGCATTTGTTTTGATCTTTAGTGTTTGTTCTAATCACGTTTATGTGTTTTATTGGGAACCGATTTCTGTATTCCCCTACTTCCCAAATCAGCTCCTATCTCACTCATTGCAGGCTGAAATTTCAACTGAAATAGTCCATCCAGCCACTCCCTCATTTGCCCTCCTCAACAGGATAGCAGAAGAAAATAAGATGAAAGAGCTCATAGGTGGAGATAAAGACAGAGAGATCACTTACCAATTACTGTCATGGGCAGAACAGAAAATTAATTTAATGTATTGCCAATTAGCATAAATACTTAATTAGTGATTTGAGTATTGGGAAACAAAGAAGACAAACACAACACCACCTTTCCTTCCAATTTCTGAGGTTCAGCTTCACTGCAAGCAACTCTCTTCCTCCTCCTTGATATTGCCACAGGTTGCACCCAGTATCTTCAGCGAGGCAACAGGCAGTACAGTACATAGAGGTCAGGACATAAGGGTTTGTCTCTGTCCCTTCTTCCTTTTCCTGCTTTTCCTATGTTTCAGCATAAGTCTTCCATGGGCTGCAGTAATTTCAGAGGGGTACCTGCTCGAGCAGGGGCTTACCCATAGATCACAGTCCCTTCAGAGGGATGCTTGTTCTGCTATGGAATACCTTCTACTCTTCTGACCTTCTTCTTTCCTCTGTTGTTCCCTTCCCCTCTCTCACTCCAGCATTTTCTGTCCTTTCCCAAATGCTTTCTCCCTGAGGTACCACCATCATGGCTGAGGGGCTCAGCTGTGCCTTGCATTGGGTCCATTGGAGCCAGCTGGAAATGGCTGTGCCTGGCAAGGGGCAGCCGCAGCCTCTCCCCAAAGAGGCCCTCCCTGTAGTCCCCGCTGCCAGCACCTGGGCACCTGCACCAAATACATTGACCTTCTCCAGTCATGCAGGACCTCCATGGAATTTCAAAGATCCTAGATAATACTTCTCCTATCTTTTCTTTTCCTCCTTTTTGTTACTTTTTGTTTTGTTTTTCTCTTGTGGTACTCCCTAGATGAACTACCCACATCTAAATACAGTTGCTGCTTCATCTTCATTGTTAGGTCAAACAAATCTTCTTGAATTTGGAAGTAGAAGCTGAAGTTAAAAGACAAGACAAAAGAAACAGAATCTGAAAAGAAAAAAAATCTGCAAGAAGGCAGCATTTCAGAAAAATTCCAAATAGCCAAAGTGTTCTGGAAGTGTTGATCAATGAACATATTTCTTATCTTCAGTTTTTACAGTTTTAACTTGCAACAAATAAACTTGTAAGTATACTCCAGAGTACCTTCTCCCCTCAGATATGTTTATCAGTACTACAATAAGTTGTCTGCAGTGGGAAGAAATATGAATGTAAGTTAATCCTGAATTCTCAAAACTGCCTCCTATGTATTCAGAAAATAATTGGAATTTACTTGTTTGAATAGGAGTAAAACTAGGTATTTTCTAGCATTTTCTTTCAAATTTCAAGGAACAACAACAAAAAAAATTGCAAATTAGACATTTTGTCTACTTGAGGAAATGCTGAAAAGCATCCTGCTGAAGTGCTTCAAGGGTCTAGTGATATATATGTATTTAACCCTTATTAGTTTTCTGAAGTTGTTACATAGGCATTAAAGAAACTTACCAAAACAAACTTTCACCATCTGCCCTCTTGTTGTGGTTTAACCCAGTAGGCAGCTAAACAACACACAGCTGTTCACTCACTCCCTTGCATCCCCAGCGGGATGGAGGGGTAGAATCAAGGAAAAAAAAAAAGTAAAATTTGTGGCTTGAGGTAAAGACAGTTTCATGGGGCAGAAAAGGAAGGGAAAATGATAACAACAATACTAATATGAAAAATATACAAAATAAGTGATACACAATGCAATTGCACACCACCCACTGACTGATGCCCAGCCAGTTCCCAAGCAGTGGTTATCTGCACCCTGGCCCACTCCCCCCAGTTTCTATACTGAGCATGATGTCATATGGTATGGAATAGCCCTTTGGTCAGTTTGGATCATTTATTCTGGCTGTGCCCCCTCCCAGTTTCTTGTGCACCTGGCAGTGCATGGGAAGCTGAAAAGTCCTTGACTAGTGTAAGCACTACATAGCAAGAACGAAACCAGTGAGTTATTAGCATTATTCTCACACTAAATCAAAAACACAGCACTATGCTTGCTACTAGGAAGAAAATTAACTTTATCCCAGACGAAACCAGGACACCTACAGAGATTTCCCTTGGACCTTATTAAAAAAATGCATACATTGATGCATTTGAAGAAAAAAAACTGGGTTTACTGCTTTATTTTTTTATTTTAAAATATTTGTTGTACTTTGCGTGGCTTTCAAATTTTACACTGAAATACATTTGTCTTATTAGTTATACAGTGATTTGCAGTTGAAGTTACAATTTTAGTGGCAGAAATCAATATCACTCTTACCAACTGATATTAAAAATATTACATTAAATGATTAATATCTAAGGTTTTCATAGAAGTTCCCTCTTTTGCTCCTCACAATTAAAATATAAATCATTCATCTATACATTTTCACATATATTTCCATAGCTGGCTTTGTGCTAAATGTTGCCCTAGCATCTTATCTCGTTCTTTATTAGTTTGGATTTACATAATAGTCCTATATTTCAGAGATATTTGAAGGAAAATTCTTCTGTGTCAAGAAAAGAACTTTCCATCAGGGACAAGAGGGTAGTTAAAATGAAAAAAAGTCAATCCAATGCATGCAATTGAATTACTAATTGCATTCAGTCCTGACTTGATTTTCCCTAACACCAGGAACTTGTTTTCGGCTGTTTCTGACTTAAAGTTTGGGCTATTCAGTATAAATAAATAAATACATGGATGACTATATGAATAAATATATAAATAAATATATAAATCACATTTTAAAGGAAATTACTCAGCACTTGTTGACCCTTCATTAACTGCATTTAGACTGATTTAGACACCTTATTTTTGGAGGATGAATTCAAGCTTATGCAACACTACAATGGTAATAGGTACCTAATGATACGTTTAAGTAACGTAATTTCATTGAGATGTAAATTGATGCTAAGAATCTGAGAACATTTATTAAAGTTATTTATATAACAAAAAGTGGTTTTATTAAGTAAATTAATACGTTAAAATCTTCACCAAAGTAAGAAAAATATAGAATTCAGTTTTATGTAGGTACCTACATGTACTTTTTAAATTCTTCTTTGCTGCATTTATTTATTCTATGTTGAATATATAAGCTAAACTTTATCTTATTCGCAAGTTGCATTTTATGTTATTTCTGATCAGCTGAAGACTTTCCTTTTCTTCTTTCAAAAAATAAAAATAAAATAAAAAGAACATAATTTTTTCATAACTCTTTTAAACTTTAATGTGAATATTTTATTATGGATCATTGCTCTATGAATCATGTTGAAAGTTAACTTTCTGTTTTGAGAAATCAAAAACAATAATGTAAATGTCACCGAACATTACCAAGTGTTGTTTAAATTGGTATTAAACTGAGGAATAATAGATTAAAAAATTATATAGCTAGGGCTAATTTTCATATGAAGATATCTAAAAGGAATAGTTCAGAATAAGTTAGAGGTAAGCCATGTATATACTTAAAGAAGTTTGCCATAGTTCCTTACCTATTCCTATTGTTACAAAAGGGAGATGCCTGGAATGGTTACTGAACACATGATTATAGAGAGAGAACAAATGTTATTAACACTGGTGTAACAAAAATTGCAATAGATCTTGATGAAACTTATTTCTGGTTACTTGTTAGCTATTGACTTGATAAAATATTTCTGAAATGGATTGGATCTAGGTCTGTTGTGAAAGCCCTTATTGCTATCTTCACCTACCATTTGAATTATGATAGTTCCCTAGATGCCTGAAATTCATTGAATAAGTACTTTGCAAAAAAAAGAAAAAGTTATTAATTCTTTTTCAAGTATATTGATACAGTATTTTATGCATATTTAGCAAATTAACAGTAAATAACAGTACTGAGTGTCACAAGATGTATTCAATAAAAATGCATATTGTAATTTCGGACTTATTAGCATTCAGACATTAGCAATATTGCATTAGAACAAAGGATAATGATTAAAATAATAATGTATTTATGGTTCCAGTAATATTTAAATTACATGCAAAGTAATAAACACGATATAAATCAGAATTATGAGATATTATTCCTGCCTCAGGAAGCATGTGCATATGCACAGATGCACATATGTACAGTTCCTGTGCACTAGTTTGTAAGCATCCTATCTTTAGTGCTGTCACCAAAGAAATTCTTGAAACTTTTGTTCACTCATTACCATGTTCTATCTGTTTCATTCCTTCATCTTGTTAATATCTTACTACTGTTTAGTTTATTATTATTGTTTCTGTATGTCATATTAGATCTAATATTTTCTTTTCCCCTTTGATTGTCTTTTAAACATTCCCCTAAGGAACTGGACTATGGCAAATACTGTGATTCTCCAAAACTTAATATCGCAGGCAATCAGCATAACAGAATTTGTTAAACTAAATGTATCAGGACCATCTGGCAAATCTCAAAGTAGCACCATTTCATATTTATTAAATAATATTGTATCCTCTGATTTTATTTTTCACAGCATCTGCTCAATACACTAGGTCAAATTTTCCCTTGTTTAATCAGGAAAATCAGAAAAAAACCCAACAGAAAAACACATCTCCAAAAGCTGTTATTCAAAGAAAATTAATTGTCTTTCTAATTCTATTCAGAATTGTACTGTTTGAGAATTTCTGTCCTTCTTCAAGTGGATATATCAACTGTTACTATCACCATAACAAACTGATTGGTTTTTAAGCCTAAAGATATGAACTGATCTGATTAACTAAATTCCTTAGTAAGCATGGTCTTCAGGTACTATTACAATATCTACTGTATACTAAATATGCATGGGTTTGCTTATTTTTATTCATGTATAATTCAGATAAGACTGTGGAAATTTTACCAGGCAAAGGCTTAGAAGAAAGAAAAATAAATAAATAAAATAAATAAATAGATAAATCAGAAGTTGGATGTATACCAGGAATCTTCACTGACATTTCCTTTAAAGTTTTGCAAGTGAGGTATAAATTCATACGAGGTGATATTCAGCCTGATAATTGAACAAACGTAGATGCCTATGGCAAGCAAGGCCTGACTCCATCTGCCCACACAAAAACAGGTTTACTTGGGGAACCCTAAGGCATCAGACACATGCACAAGACGGGTGCAGGGACGTGGCACATGCAATAGGGTAGTACACCTTGGTGTAGCAGCCAGGAAGATCTCAAGTTTTTCAAAGACATTAGATGACTTGGTGTGGGTTTCCAGATAACATATATCAGTGGGATCTGGAGAGCCGGTCAGGCTTTTCAAGAAATAAACATGTGGTCAGCTTAAGAAGTTCCTTTAGGATTCTCCTATTTAGTCAGCAAATAAAACGTGTAAAGGAATTTAATACCACAAGAATAGACACCTGCTGAAATAAAAAAAAAAAAAAAGAAAATCTCAAATCTGAGAAATGGCTCTAGGCCTCTTCAATGTCATTAATTGTAAGAAATAAACACTTAGGTGAAATAAATAATTTAATCAGAGGTCTCCCTTTGAATGGAATTGATCTTCTAGAAATGCCTGGTTTTCTTTGATTTCTGTTTCATAGAATCACAGAATTATAGAATCATAGAATCATAGAAGGGACCTCGAAAGATTGTCTGGTCCAACCTTTTGTAGCAAAGGGAGCCTACATGAGATTACATAGAACCCTGTCCAATTGCATCTTAAAAACCTCTACTGATGGGGACTCTACCATAGCCCTGGGGATGTTGTTCAAGTAAATGATTGATCTCACTGTAAAAAAATTCTTTCTTTTATCAAGATGAAACCTCTCCAAGCACAACTTATACCCATTACCCCTTGCCTTCTCTATGTGGCTCCTTGTGAAGCAAGCCTCCATCTTCTTTGGAGCCATCCTTTAAGTACTGGTCCCCCCTGAGCTTTCTCTTCTCTAGGGAGAAAAGACGTAGCTCCTTGAGTCGTTCCTCACAAGACAGGTTCTCCAACCCTTTGATCATTTTCTTGGCCCTCCTTTGGACCCTCTCCAGTTTGCCTGCATCTTTCTTGAATTGTGAGGACCAGAATTTCACACAGTACTCCAGGTGTGGCCTGACAAACGCTGAGTAGAGTGGGATGATCATGTCTCTATCTCTTCTAGTAGTGTCCCTGTGGATGCAGCCCGGAATCCAATTTGCCTTTGTTGCTACAGCAGTGCACTGCTGACTCATGTTCAGCTTGTCCAACAGGACCCCCAGGTCCGTCTAGGCAAGGCTGCTCCCCAGCGACACAGATCCTAGTCTGTACTGGGCTCTTTGTTTATGTCATCCCAGGTGCAGGACTTTGCCAATTTCTCACCTATATCGCAGGCCACCTGTCCAATCTGTACCTTGACAGTTTGTCCAGGAGAAGGCTGTGGGAAACAGCGTCAAATGCTTTGTTGAAGTCTGGGTAAGCAACATCCACTGCTTTCTCTATGTTGACAGAAAGTGTTACTTTGTTGTAGAAGGTGATCATGCTAGTCAGGCATGATTTGCCTTTCGTAAATCTGTGCTGGCTTTTCCCAATCACCTGTTCCATTTGATTTGCAATAGTTTCTAGGAGGTCTCATTCCATTCCTTTCTCAGGAAATGAAGTAAAACTAGTGGGCCTGTAGTTTCCTGGATCCTCTTTTGGGTGCTTCTTGTAGACATTTGCCCTCTTCCAGTCATTAGGGATGTCCCCTGACCTCCAGGACCTTTCAAAGATTATAGGCAGTGGTCTTGCAACAATATCAGCCACTTCTCTTAAATCCTGGGGTGGATTCTGTCCAGGCCCATAGATTTATGTGGACTGAGCTCTTGCAAGAGGTCACAGACCAGCCTTTCCTCCACTACTGGTGGGTCAACACATGCATTGTCATAGCTACTTGATCCTGTGATCAAGTATTTCAATGTAAACAGTGTCTAGATGATTAGTTCCAACACAGTCATCCACACTGTTGATGTCTAAAGTTACATAATGTGAGTTTACAACCAATAACTAATAATAAAAGTGTCAGTGGCACACTGTCATTTTATGTCACATGCATTTTGTTGTTTGACATACTAGGCCAGTATGTCAACAGCCTTTGAAACCTGCCATATTACCGTTACTGCTAATAAACATTGCACACATGCTAAGAAGAGTTTGAGTCCATCCTACCTACCACTAAAATATTTTCAAGTTTTGATTTGCAGTGAAATTTTATATGATATTGTACCAAGACAATTAGTAATTCATAGAGTTTGTATATGTCCTTTCATGAGTATAAAGCAATAAATTAGCAGGTAGAGGTATATGAAAAAGCACTCCACTTGTTACATTATTACATTCTCCTAATTCTATTAACAATTCATTTATATCCGTATTTATACAATACAGTGTCAAGTGGGAATAGATATGGAAACTAAGACAGGGCTTTGACTTTATTTTGTTATCCTTACCAACATTTTTAGATGAGTGATGAGGACAGAAGTAACTACAAAAATATTTGGTGTTTCCTTTGTTTTACCTGTCTGAATGTAGGTGAAGGGAAGAGAGTGATTTAAGGAAGTGGCTAATCACTGTGTCAGCTATATATTTTGATAAATAAAATCTAAAGGAAAAAGAAAATGGGTAAAAATATTAAATGTAGGAATTGGAACACTTATCAAAGTTTTGGAGTCTAAAAGAACCAATTTGGGACATATCTAATAGCATGTCTGAATGTGGAGCTCAGAAAAAGGAATGATCAAGAGATAAAATTTGTTTTGCGCTTAGGATCTTTAATTGTCTAAATATTCCAGAATTTTGAGTTTGAATAAGTTATGCTTTACTCTGTATCTCTCTGAAATTGCCCACACTGATGTTTAATATGGAGCACAAACTGCAGCACTGTAAGGCATTCTGCAAACACACAAGCTGCCTAAATATGTAAAGCAAAGACATAATCTTTCAAAACTTCATCTGCAGTAGTATAATTACATGATTGCACCTCTGAACTTCTCATTTCATCTTACTTTAACCTGTTAATCAAAAATGTTTTATAATAGAGATGAGTGATAATACCCCTGTATTTTGTAAGGTTACTTGAATTTTAATAATATCCTATTTTTCAAGGTTCATAATATATTTTCAATTTACGATAGTTTGACCTTGGCAATAAAAGTTTCATTCTGTCAGGTGAAAATGTAAGGAATGTATCTTGTTGTCTTACAGGACAAACCAGAAATTAGAATTCTTTTTCCCTTTTAAATAAAAATGAATAATAATTTAAAAAAAAAAAAAAGAAAGATAGAAATTAATTGTAAGCTTATTTTAAATGTTTCTTTTTAAAAAAAAAAAAAGTTATAACAAGAACTGAAAACTTACTTAATTCCTGACTAAAAATCTTACAGGTTTTCCTGACAAAGTTGCATTTCTGATACTGTTACAAGTCTCAGTTATACACTTGCAAAGTGCAATTATGTAACTACAGTACAGTAGTATTAACTAAGTCGCTAATTCTAGGTCTGTGAAGCATAAGAAGTGATGAAACTAGCACAGATATTTGCCAAATCTGGAGAGTAAATTCAGTGGATGTTGGGAGAGAATACCTCACAATACCTCACAATATCTTTTATCCAGGCCAGGTTGGCTTTCAGCTGCAAGTGAATAAAATGAGTAAGTAGGTAAAAAAGCTGGGTAAATAACTGTGTACCTCCAAAAGTGGGGAAAAAAAAAGGTACTTAAAGCAGTAAGTGCAAGTCTGTGACTTTTCTATTTTACATCATCTCCCAGTGTTTTGAAGCCAGTCACTGGAGGGAAAAAATGTGCAAAGTATTTTTCTGCATAAAAGCAATGTGAAAATATATTCTATATGCCTTTGTTTAAAAGGCTGATATTATTCTGGCTGCATAGAATTAAACTAAACAGAACCTGCTAGGTTGAAATTAACAAAAAATAAACCAGTAACAAAGATAAAGGATATCTTATTAAAAGTCTTTGATAGAACCATGGAAAAGCTGTTAATTGGTATATACCCTGCCTGGTTTCATCTGGTAAACAGGATTATTTTTCTCAGGACTAAACCTAGTATCAAAGGAAACTGCAAAACCTTTAAATTTTTGAACTAGGAAAGATGAAGTACAGAAACTTGTCAGAGTAGCATATGTATATACATGTGAATTCATTAAAGTGTCTGTGTGTGACAGAGAAAAAAAGGAGAGTCAATGAGAAGCTGTTACAGCAAAAAAGTGTGGGTTTTTTTTTCTACACAGAAATGTGATTAACTCAGATGAGAAAAAATGTAAAAGGCAAGTATCCAGAGGCTATGTGCATGAGTGGATTTATTTTTTTTATCATTTCACTCAGTATTTTTTTCACTTTAGTTGTCGCTATTTATGTTGAAGAGAAGAAACTGTTCTTTTACTCTTTGAAGCCTTTTTGTCAGCCACTGGCACCATATCCTTGAGTGAAAAGGCTTACATATGTTGAAACCAGTTGGGCTTGTTATGATAACATAGATGAATAGAGAATAGGAAGGGAATGAAGAATGATTTTATTTTATTTCAGGTTTACTGAATCAGGTTGACTGAATCATATGATTTCATGCTGAGAGAGGTGAAGTATTGTCTGATGAAGGAAGAGATGAAGATGAACTTATAGTGAACTTAAAGTCATTCTGAAAACGTGACAACCACCAATGGCAAAAGAGATTCAGAGTGAGCTATATCTAAAAAGCAGAAATGCAATGAAAGAGACTTTACCAAAGATATGAGTTTGTTCTGCATAATAAGATGTCAGTTATTGTTAATGGACCACACTCATTATCTTTTCTGGAACAGAAACTTTTTTTTTTTTAACATATATACACATACAAATATAAGGTTCATCTTCAACTAATAATTAAAAAAGAATTATAATACATTTAAAGAGTGGTGGAAAAGGTCCTTCTTGGACCTTCTGTTCCCTTTGGCTTTCATCCTGATGATGTATCAATGCATCACTAAGACAACAGTGATCGGAGCTCTTATAGATTACGCATTGATGGCAGACATCTTTATAGCACTTTTGCTCTAATCATGCAGCTTTATAGTATTTCAGTGCATCAGATGGCAAAAAAAAGAGCTATATTGGAAAAAAGAATTACATATCTGAAAGATCAGCAGAGGAATGAAGATTTTGTAATATATTTTGTAAAAAATAGAAGTATTGATTGTACAGGTGAGCCTCAACTTTTAAATAGTCCACATTTTCTGAGAGTTAAATTTAAAACAATCAAACAGAAAACAAAATTGTCTTGTTTGTGTAACATCAAAACTATAAACTTTCAAGTAGCAAGTATGTAGTAAAATCCTTACAAAAATTTGCAAAGTCAGACTACTGTCCCATTATCTCAGTAAATAAAATTAGATAGACCCCAGTAAAGAACTCAACAGTGTTTTCAGGACCACATGCTCATCCATGCAGAAATAGTAAACTTATTTATAATGAACAGAATTTCACTAAGACAGTAGGTCAACATACCTCATATTAAGAAAACTCATTTCTCTTCCCGGTTCCAGTACAAATTTCTGGTGTGACACTGAACAAGTGTCTTTTAGCAGACTACATACACTATGTTCTTATTTTCTGAGCTCTCAGTTTAACCAAAGCTCTGAGCATGTAGTTGAACAGCTAGCTGTGTGATACTGAGTCTAAAAGAAAGGATACAGCATTGAGAGAACAAGTAAGGGCCTGCTGAATCAGTCCCTAAAAATGAACAACATTGAAAGTGGCACTTTGGTTTTCTATCTCAAATATGGACTCTTCTGCAAATAGGAATAATTTACAGCTATTCAACTAATGTGGAGTACAGGAACGTTAATTAGGAGTTATCTTCTCTTGTTCATCACAAGCAATTCAAATCTTGGGAAGCCTGAACTGTTTGTTTCAAGAGTCTGCTGTGCTCCATTCCCTATCTGGGAAACTTCAGGTGATTTCTGTGCATACTTTAGGTTTCTTTTTAAGGTCAGAAGACATTAGCAAACCTGTGAAGAAAAGCCTCCATTGACATATTTGTCCTTCTTCCATTTTAGGTGTCTCAGTTTTCTGACCCATTAAAATACAGTCTGATATGACAAGATAAGAACAAAAAAAAATGCAAAACAAAGAAACAAACAGAAAAAAAGTCTGAAAGTATCTAATTACAGACTGCACAATTAAACAAATGTATCAAAAAGACTTTATTATGGTTATGTGTCCGATATAGTAAGCTGCTTTTTCTCACTTTTTTTTGGAGGAGGGGTGGTTTGGAAGAAAGGTTGCTGCACTACAATACTGAAAAATCTGATATACTCTAAACGTTAAACCTATTCGGAGCACATGGAAGGGCCAAAATGTTTTCCAACATCATTTTAAGCATAATTTTTTCTGTGATTCTATTTCTATGCAATATATCAGAAGACTCATGTTCACATTTAAACCAGGTACTATCTTCTGTATCATATGGCTTACCTTAGAGTTATGTTATAAAGTATGCTTTCCACTTCCTGGATATAAAAGGACACGAGTTGCCCCTTGAAGCAGGCATTGAGGGGAATTTGGCACATGGTCCTGAAAGCCACTTTGATAATATTATTTACAAGTAACCAACAGAACTGACAACTAGGACCATCTGTCTGCTGTGCTTCTTTATCTGTTAAGATATGTAAACTAGTGACACGCTTTGAGTATGTATGTTGCAAAACTGTATATTACAAGATTCAGAATTGTAAGAAGGTCGAAGTTCATCCATAATAGAAGTAATGTTTAAAAATCCCTCAGATTCAGATGAGCATTGCACCTTATTCATAAGGTATTCAACTTCATTTAATCAGAAGGAAAAAATCAGCTACTTAAGAGAATTTTCAGTGCAATTACTCACAGGTAGGAAATCGGAGGTTGTTATTAGAATGAGCTTTTTTGTGATGCAGAAATAAATCTTAACTAAAAAGAGTCTAGGACTCCATTGTTATTCTCCAACCAAATGCTAAACCAGTGGATACTTTAAAGAGTGTACAATCACTGTGTAAAACAAGAGATTGCAGATGAACACTGGTCACCATAGCATAGGCACAGAATAATTTGTCAGTTAACTACTTACATTTAACAACATTTCACTGAAGATGATTTTAATGAAGATTTTAATGTACCTGATTGCCACAGTATATCCTATCTTCTTATTCAACTTTATTCCTAACTACTTTCTGTGTGACGTTAGTTTGTATTCTGTTGGTGTGGGGGGACAGTCAGTGGTTCACAATTAAACTTCAAGCAAGATTAACAACTGAGGAGATGGAGACCAGTATGTGGAAAGACATAACCTCTAAACTGGAAACCAGATGAAAGGCCCAAGCTCTGGGCATGGATACTGAAGATCTTAAAGTCAGTGTTTGAAGGACCAGCAAGTGATGCTGGACATGTGGCTTAGGAAACGGTGGTATGTATAAGTTCCTATAAGCAAACTTTACTAGTGCTTAGCCTTGAGGAGAAATAGGATTGTGCTATTTCTGTTTCTTATGTATATTTGAGTGCTGTTTGTGTTTACGTGGATGCCTGTAAAAGTGCTGTTCACCCGTATTCAGCTGTTCATGTCCCTCTGTGTCTGTATTGTGTGGGTTTGCTTGGGCAAGACATTTGCGAGTGCATGCTCAACCAGAGCATGAGAACCACAGCAGTCTCTCCTCTAGCTTGCCAGCAAGGGAGGTATCTAAGTCTTCAAGTCAAGGCTAGGTTTTACTTCTCTTTTACAAATACTAACTCTTCTACATATCACAAAAATCAGAAAGAAAAGAAGAAAGGTTGTTTTGTGAAAGAAAGAAAATTTCATAACTGTTGTGGTTTAACCTCAGTCTGCAATGAAGCATCACACAGCTGCTCACTAACCCTCCCCCCTCCCCGGTGGGATGGAGGAGACAATCAGGAACAAAAAGTAAAACCCATGGGTTGAGATAAAGGCAGTTTAATAGGACAGCAGAGGAAGATAAAGCAATAATAATAATAACGATAAAGGAATATACAAAACAAGTGATGCACAATGCAATTGGGCACCACCCACTGACTGATGCCCATCCAGTCCCTGAGCAGTGACTGCTGCCCCCCAGCCAACCCCCCCCAAGTTTATATACTGAGCATGACATCATATGGTATGGAATATCCTTTTAGCCAGTTTGGGTCAGCTGTCTTGGCTGTGTCCCCTCCCAGTTTCCTGTGCACCTGGCAGAGCATGGGAAGCTGAAAAGTCCTTGACTAGTGTAAGCAGTACTTAGCAACAACTAAACCATCAGTGTGTTATCAACATTCTTCTCACACTAAATCTAAATCACAGCACTATACTAGGTACTAGGAAGAAAAATAACTCTATGCAGCTGAAACCAGGACAATAACTGAGAAGAAAGATACAAGATATTAATTATCAACATTTATTAAAAAATGTGTGTTGTTTTGTAAGGAACTCTTTGAGGTAATAGGCTCGTGCGCTACACGATTTTGTGCACAACCTCCTTAGGTTCAGAACCATAACACCTGAGCTATGTGTAGAAATGAGAGCAACAGGATTAGAAATAAAGTAACTGAACCACCCAGGAACTGAACTGTCCTTTAGATGTTCCTATGCCTCTCTTTCGAGTATAAAGCCAGATTTCTATCAGTGTATCCTTCAGGTGTTAAGCCTTAAAGAACACAAATTTTGTCCTGCAGTCCGTATTTCACTATAAAGACAAAGGCAAAAAAAAAGCAAGGTTGCAGTAGTTGTTATTTTGGTATTAAAATTCATGTCATGACAAAAAAAGGCAACACAAATTGAAAGGTATGTTTTTATATTTATCTGTGCTAACAGTCCGTTGGTCTTATTTGTCCATATGTTATGAACTGATAGCAATACTTATGGCTTATATTTTAGTATATTTATGCAGATCTTCCACTGTATAAATCTGTAGTTCTGTAATATAAAATTATATATCCCAACAGGAAGGAACAGTCTTCAAAAATCCAGACTGGCAGATCAAAAAGGATGCATTTAGATAAAGAATAAAAATATTCCTTCTAAAACCTACCATTTTTGTACATACAAACAAGAAAATGAGTCCACTATTGAAGGTATAGCTTATAGAGCAAGAAGCCTCAGCATCTGTGGCTTTAATATGAATAGACCAGAGGAAAACATAAGGTCAAAATTATAAATACAATTTTAAAAACTAATTGTAAAAGATACTTTTCTGTTCACCAAAAAAACCACCTATGCTTAAAAAGAAATTAACATTATCCAAATACTTTCTTGGTCTTTATGGGGGAAAAAAAGGAAGAATCAGGATAAACAAAAACTATGAATAATATACTTTGGGGGGAGATCACATTTTCTTTGTATGTTTTAAATAAAAAACTACTATCAAATTAAAAAAGAAATACAAAACTCTATCCAGAAACATTTCAGATTTTTAAATTCGAAACAGAAAAAATTATTCATCTTTCTTAGGCATACCCAGATATTTGGTGGTAAGACTTAGAAACTGAAAAAAAAAAAAAAAAAGTGTGTGTGTGCATATGAGTATAAATATGGTTGCTAATAGGAGAGAAATTGTCTTTAGAAAAATAATGTTTGGACTTAAATCTGGTATATTGATATGTTGTAACCACTGATATTAATGAGGGTCTGGAATTAATGTAGAAGAAAACTGTGATTCTTCTTGGAGTCAAAGGACTACTAGATACCTGAGATTAGAAGAAGTGATGTAAAGAAACCAACAGTAATTGGAACTGCAGGTAGGTAATAAGCTTACTCAAATTTATGACTAACTTGAACCTAAATATTTTGAATATCAGACAAGTCAGTGACTCCAATAATGAAACAAGCAAAAATGTAGCTGTATTAATGTCGTGGTTTAGCCCCAGCCAGCAACTAAGCACCACGCAGCCGCTCGCTCACTCCCCCTACCCCGATGGGATGGGGGAGAGAATCGGAGGAGTAAGAGTGAGAAACACTCCTGGGTTGAGAGAAGAACAGTTTAATAATTGAAATAAAGTAAAATAGTAATGCTAATAGTAACAGTATAATAATGATAATAATAATAATGATACACGAAGCAAGTGATGCACAAATACAAATGGGTTCTGCCCCTCTATAGTTTGACGGCATTAGCGTGCACTGTGCACCAGTGTCCACTAGAGCCTTATACTCCTGTGGGTCTGACGTTCCAGGCCATCGAATCCACACAGTCCAGTAAACCCGGTTGTCCCTTTCCTCCACCTGGCTGGAGGCAGGGCCCCTCTAACACTGGTCACAGTATTCGCTGTTCACTTCCTGTAAATGTGAATCAAAAGTCCCCTGATCAAGGTCGGAAGTAAAATTAGCCCTCTTACTCTGTCTGGGGAACTGCTCACTGGAAACTGGAGCTGCAATTTTCCTGGGAGAACCGCCTTTTCTAATAGTTTTTCCTTGCAACTCACGCACCCGTGCCTCTAAGGCTGAGGTGGGTTTTCCATCCCACTTTCTCATGTCCTCTCCATAATCACGCAGGTAAAACCACAGGGTGCCCCGTGGTGTGTATCCTCTATATCCTCTCTCTTGAGCATAGGGACGTTGACTCCTAATGGCTGAGACACTGGTCCGTGCAGGTGGGGAGTAGGACAGATCCTCTCTGAGTTGTTGGAACTCTTGGCATATTTTTTCAGACAGTTTTTCCACAGCCGAGACACAGGCCCGTAGGGAGGAAGAGAGCTTTTCTTCGTAGTCCCGGAGTTGTCTAGCCACTTTATCCACAGTTGGTGCCTCGTCGTCTTTCCAGGCTAGTATTGCCAACGAGTTGGAATACGATGCTGGTGCGCTCCGTACCACCTTCCGCCACATGGATTGTGTGCACCTGACTTCATCTGGGTCTTTGGTTAACTGCTCATCATTCAGGTCACTGTAAATCACCTCCAGCACGCCTAATTCCCTCAGGTACTGGATACCTTTCTCTATGGTGGTCCATTTGCTTGGGCGGTATAAAACATCCTCCTTGAAGGGATACCTTTCCTTCACGCTTGACAGAAGTCGCCTCCAGAGGCTGAGCGGTTTTGCCCCTTTTCCAATTGCTTTGTCAATGCCCCCTTCCCTGGAAAGGGATCCCAGCTGCTTGGCTTCCTTACCCTCTAAATCCAGGCTACTGGCCCCGTTATCCCAGCATCGGAGCAGCCAGGTGATGATGTGCTCGCCTGGATGACGACCAAAATCTTTTCGCATATCTCGCAGCTCACTCAGGGATAGGGATCCGGTGGTCACCATCTCATTTATGGGTTCTTCCTCCTCTGGTTCTCGTGATGGCCCTGGTTCATCTTCATCCCTTTCTAAACAAACTGATTTCCTCGTGTATTTTTTCTTCTGTATAGGGGCAACTGATACAGGCGCAGGTTGGTTCTCTGGTTTAGCCACAGTGTCTGTCACTGGGGTTTGAGTAGCCGCAGTGCTCATGGCTGTGGCTGGAGTAGCCACAGTGCCTGGGGCAGGGGTTTGAGTAGCTGCAAGACCTGTAGTGGGGGTTGGAGTAGCCGCAGGGCCTGTAGTGGGGGTTTGAGTAGCCACAGTGCTTGTTGTTTTGTCATCAGATCCAGAGACCTTCTCTTTCTTTTGAGGGTACTGATTAGCGTTGACCACGGCTCGATAGGCATGGGCCAGTCCCCAGCATGTTGCAATGATTTGTGTCTCTCTGGAGCTACCAGGGTGACAACATACTTCTTCCAAATACTTTACTAATTCTTCAGGATTCTGCACTTGTTCAGGGGTGAAGTTCCAAAACACTGGAGGTCCCCACTGCCCTAGGTACTTGCGCATACGATCCCACACACCCTGCCACTCATAACTATCCAGCCTTGGGGTAGATCTCTGGATGGTATTTTTAAACTGCTTACTGACCTTTATCAAAATGGAAACAACATTCCCAAGAATTATCAATAGAAGTATCTTAACTGCCCAGGGGTGTTCAAGATACTGGAAAGTTGTTGTAATGAAGGAGGAAACGTCATAGAAGAAAGCAGCAAAGGTGCCATTCTGTATTTCCTCCACAACAAGCCTCTCAGAGTAAGAAGTATAATTGCTAACTCTCTCTATGAGGTAGTACCCGAAGTACAGTAGTGACTTCTGTATGAAACCCAAATACCAAAGAATGCTCAAGGTCAGGGCTTTGATAAGGAGCCTCCCAAGCAAAAGATCATGAATCACTGCAGAACATAGCACACTACACAAACTGACAGCAAGCTTTAACGCGTGCTGCAAAAAAAAGAACATGGTGCAGATCAGAAGAACTAATATCGTGACCGGCAACTGTTAACAGACTCCTTAATACACTCTGGTTAATCTGTTGTCATCTCAAACCCTTCGAGCCCCACGTTGGGCGCCAAAAAGGACTGTCGTGGTTTAGCCCCAGCCAGCAACTAAGCACCACGCAGCCGCTCGCTCACTCCCCCTACCCCGATGGGATGGGGGAGAGAATCGGAGGAGTAAGAGTGAGAAACACTCCTGGGTTGAGAGAAGAACAGTTTAATAATTGAAATAAAGTAAAATAGTAATGCTAATAGTAACAGTATAATAATGATAATAATAATAATGATACACGAAGCAAGTGATGCACAATGCAATTGCTCACCACCCGCCGACCGATACCCACACAGTTCCCAAGCAGCGATCGCTGCTCCCCGGCCAACCCCCCCCAGTTTCTATACTGAGCATGACGTCATGTGGTATGGAATAGCCCTTTGGTCAGTTTGGATCAACTCTTCTGGCTGTGCCCCCTCCCAGTTTCTTGTGCCCCTGGCAGAGCATGGGAAGCTGAAAAGTCCTTGGCTAGCATAAGCAGTACTCAGCAACAACTAAACCATCAGCGTGTTATCAACATTCTTCTCCTACTAAATCCAAAACACAGCACTATGCCTGCTGCTAGGAAGAAAATTAACTCTATCCCAGCCGAAACCAGGACAATTAATTACTTATTGTAAAAATGAAATATAAGTCACATCCTCAGCTTGTACTGCTCTACACAGATCATTTGAATTCAGAGGACTGCTCTGATTTCCATCAGTGGATGTTTGGACCATACAGCATCCTTTTTCCTTCAAGATATATTTCATTGTCATTGAGCAGTAGCTAAAACATGCATACCTTAAAGGGCATAAAAAAGGATGCACTGCTATACATCTGGAATATTTTCACTGAAGGATTTGAACTGAAATATCTGGATCATTGGTTTAAAATTATATTTTGTTCTTTGAACAAAGAAAATGTGAAGGACCTTGTGTATTCTTTGGATTTGGAAGAAGCATTAAGTTCAGTGACTCTTGCACTCAATTCAGGAAATGGCTGTTACTAAATAATGGTTAAACAATACAAAGAACTTCAAAAATATAATGGGAGATAAAGCTATTCATATGTGAATAGCACATTATCATCAACTGAATAACAGAATGGAATATCATTTATCATTGTCAGTCACTGGCAACTCATGCACAGTGTAAAAGACTGTTGATTACTGAATAATTTTGAATAATTTTCAAGTAAAACTTTAACAGCTTTCTTTACTCTCCCATTGCAGCAACACTAATAACATAATACCTCATTTTCTTACTACCTTTACATATACTTTATATTATTCCTTCATTATTTTTAATTGCCAAAGCAAAAATAGCAATGAAAAGTGTGCAGAAAATCAGTATAATTTTGAGTCTGATTTCTGTTTAGCATTAAATGTCTTCTGTGTGGTAAAATAGGCCTTCAACTTCCTAGGAAGCAAATCTATTTTCATGATATATAGCATCTTTCTGATAATACTTAAGGAAAATATTATTCCTAACATAGGAGAACGTAACTTTTTTTTCCCTTATTGTGCCTAAAAAAGTGTTCTTTAATACTTCTGTTCTTAACACCAAATTAATTTATACTTATGTGTGGTAATAGTAATGGGTTATATTAACTGGGTTGCTGCTTAGACTGCTATTATAAATTCTAATTTTTAAAACTTACAGATCATCTACACTGCCTCCAATCTGAAATGCTGTGAAGATCCACCAGAGAAGGATTCTTCACTAGAGTATAGATATAACTTACTTTAGAATTTTTAAGCTGGAAAAGCAAAAGAGAGGCAAAGGCAGACACAGGAAATACACTTTGTGTCTGATTCCAGTACATTATTTAGGTGGTGCTTTCTCTGTGTTTCTGGAGTTTCACTAAATTGCAGGACAATATGGCAATCAAGTCCGAAAATATGTTTTGAAATCCTCAAGAAAAATGAGCAAGGTAGGTACCTTTGAAATAAATGGGTTCTACTCCACCCCAAGTAGGTTTTTAATGTCATCTATTAACTGGGAAAGCTCAATGCCTGGGAAGAGGATGTAGGAGCACTCTCTACTCTTGTTGAAGTAGAGCTGCCATGCCACCAGGAATGCAGTTCAGCAGGAAAATAGAACAGATAAAGCCCGTCTCTGGGATTGTGCAAGCCTGGATTTACCACCCTTTTTCATGGTGGCATGTGAGACTACCAGTGCAAACAGAAATAGCCTGCCTGAGAGCAAGACTCTGAGTCCCCAAACACGTCCATCACCTGAGTAGCTTGAACGTTTGGTGGAATTGGGCTTCCTCATATCTGAGTCTCCTTCTGTCCAAAAAATTCTGGCGTACTTGGCTATGGGTTAGTCCAGGTTCACCAGCAGGGACAGAAAGTACTGTCTCAGTCAATCTTTGGACTGGAATGTTAAATAATATATATTCAGATGCATTCAAGACCCAGAGCCTGCTCTTTCAGGAGGTGTACTGTCCTGGTTTCAGCTGGGATAGAGTTAATTTTCTTCCTAGCAGCAGGCATAGTGCTGTGTTTTGGATTTAGTAGGAGAAGAATGTTGATAACACACTGATGTTTTAGTTGTTGCTAAGTACTGCTTATGCTAGTCAAGGACTTTTCAGCTTCCCATGCTCTGCCAGGTGCACAAGAAACTGGGAGGGGGCACAGCCAGAAGAGTTGATCCAAACTGACCAAAGGGCTATTCCATACCATATGACGTCATGCTCAGTATAGAAACTGGGGGAGGGGGGAGCAGCAATCGCTGCTCGGGAACTGTCTGGGTATCGGTCGGTGGGTGGTGAGCAATTGCATTGTGCATCACTCGCTTTGTATATTATTATTATTATTATTATTATTATTATTATTGTTATTGTTATTGTTATTGTTATCATTATTATATCGTTACTATTAGCATTACTATTTTACTTTATTTCAATTATTAAACTGTTCTTCTCTCAACCCAGGAGTGTTTCTCACTCTTACTCCTCCGATTCTCTCCCCCATCCCATGGGGGTAGGGGGAGTGAGCAAGCGGCTGCGTGGTGCTTAATTGCTGGCTGGGCTAAACCACGACACGTACACCAAAGCATTTAGGTAGGAACCAGCAGTACTAACTAATGCAGCTGTAGGCTTGCAGTGACTGTGTCTTAAGACTTGTGTTGTTGAGATGGGCAGTTGTACAAAGTCTGGAAGAAAGTGTGGGTTGGAGCAGAGGATTGGTATCCCAACATAGTCAGGCACTCTAGCCCAGAGTTAGGCAGGATTTAATCAGATGAGTTAAATAAGCAAGATTGCAGGAGCAACATCTTAGAAAAGGGACAGTAAAGATACTAGAAAAGGGGTCATTGAAGATATTTTAGCCCATGCTTTCTTTCCAGGGAAAACTAACCATCCAGCCAAATGAACCTTAAGACCTGATCAGTGCAGAAAAAAATGGTCAAAAAGACTAAATGTAATTATGAAAGCAAAAGGACCAAGGGAAAAACAAATCGCTAGCTTTGTCAAGCCTGGCTTGTGACCCCAATGATAATTTACCTAATCATTTTAATTCACATCCTGCATGAGACTTTTAGACAGTAACCCCTAGACATGGTAATCCTGTGCTGTTTTCTGATTGCGGGCAGTGCAACTGATAATGAATTAAGATTGCCAAAGAAAAGGGAGCACTTTTATTATACTAAATTCTAATTCTATTTGTTCAAATAGTTCTAAAGACTATGCACAATTAACATAAAAAACTGTCCAGTGGCTGCCCTTAATTTATCTGAGAAACTGTCCAATAAAGCTTCAGCATGAGGAGAAAAGAGATAGCTACATTTTCTAAATAATCAGAAATTCAGTCTCCAGAGTTAAGTCTGAGTTTAAGAGTGCTAAATAGATATTGAGAAATTTTCTGTATTTTGAATCAAATATATTTTTCCCACATGACTAAGTTCAGTTCTGGGCTGTATAAACTTACAACTGAATGCTGCAAAGAAATACTGAAATTAGAGAAATAACAAATGGTAATTGTGGACAGTGTCTTGAAATCTTCTTGGATTTTTATTTTAGTAATTTGCCATGTCTCTCTTGTTTTAATTGGAGTCAATGTCCCTAATCTTTTCAGATTTCTTCTGGGTGAAACACCATGGATATCAAGTCATGATCATGTCTCATACTTAGTCTTTTTGTCCTTAAAGATATTCAGTCTTCTTATTATTATGAGTATTCTCTTCTTGTTTCTGTTTCTCTTTTGTGAACCTGATCCAGATTTAGAAGAGTTATTGTTTTTGAGTAAAATGCAACAAGTACTATTATAATTTCTGAGTTGTGTTGTAGATGAAGAACACAAAATTAAAAAAAATAGGAACAGTCATATTTAAAGAATCGAAAAAACAACTGGTCTTTAAACAAGGTGATGAGAGATTAAGAAAGAAAATAATTTGTAGAATGATGAAAATTTTAAAAAATGTGTTTGTAAACTTTTATTTTTAATTTAATGGATATGGTATATTTTTTATTTCTTCCACTCAGAAAGATAAATGGAATATTTAAAAGCAAAAAATGCTTTGAAGTAAAAAGCTTTCCAGCTAAAATACCTTTGTGAAGATAAGACAAGGATTACATATTTAATATGGGAGACAATATTGAATTTGATACAGTATTAAAAGTCCTACATGATTTGAGTATAAGACAAGATGTCAACAGCAATGCAGAGGCCATATTTAAAAAGTCTTTTTCTGGTTGCATAAGTATTCATCTTTGACTATATACATTTCCTTAAAAATAATTATTTAATTAAAATTAATATAAAAATAATGCCAAGAGCAAAGCTCATAGTATCTTTTACAACCTTATCTGCTCACTTAGCTGTTCACTGCAGTCAAAGGCAGTATTTCTCCTGCTTTCACTAATACAGAATCAAACCACTAATTCATGTTAAGGTTAATAGACTTTCTTCTGCTGGATGAGCATTTAAAAAAATTGCCTGTGATAAGCCTCTCTAAATCTTCTCGCAGACACCTTTATTTTGGATTAGCAAAATTATATAACGTGTAAATACCATATAAACAAGTGTATGTATATTTTTATATTACAAACTTATTAAAGAATAAGTAGTTATTTTTTACAACATTTCAAACCATTACTTAAAGGGAAAATTCTGAAATCATATATTTCAAAGTAAAAAAAAAAAGTCTTTTTTTTTTATTTTAACTCAGTTGCAATTTCTTAAAACTGGAAGACTGAATATGGTATAAAGCATTGACAACTTGCTCTCTCAGATATAAATAAATGGAAAGAATGTATACCATAGCTCTGAGCTTCATTATTCTAACAAGTATCTTAACGGTATTTTCAAATTATTTTTAGAACATTTTATATATTATATTCTTATATTCTTACTTTTTTTATTATTATTATTATACTCTTATAAACCTTTTGTTAGCAGTGTTTTGTAACTTGTTCTGTTTTGTAACTGGTACCTACCTGAATGTGACAGAAAAATAGTACAATAAAAAAGAAAAATATATTGCAGAGATCTCAATTCTTTTAATTTAACTTTAGTTATCTAAAACTTAGAGGATGGGTTTAACTCCAAATTGCAAACACCAAAATTTAGCTATCTTTGGAATGGAATGGAATGGAATGGAATGGAATGGAATGGAATGGAATGGAATGGAATGGAATGGAATGGAATGCAATGCAATGGAATGCAATGGAATGCAATGGAATGCAATGGAATGCAATGGAATGGAATAGAACAGAACTATTTCTGTTGGAAGGGACCTACAATGATCAGCTAGTCCAGCTGCTTGACCAGTTCAGGGCTGACCAAAAGTTAAAGCAGGTTATTAAGGGCATTGTCCAAATGCCTCTTAAACGTTGACAGGCATGGGGCATCAACCAGCTCTCTAGGAAGCCTGTTCCAGTGTTTGACCACCCTCTCAGTAACGAAATGCTTCCTAATGTCAAGTCAGAACCTCCCTTGGTGCAGCTTTGAGCCATTCTCATGTGTTCTGTCACTAGATACCGGGGAGAAGTGATCAGCACCTTTGTCTCCCCTTCTCCTCCTCAGGAAGCTGTCGAGAGCAATGAGGTTGCCCTTCAGCCTCCTTTTCTCCAAACTAGACAAGCCCAAAGTCCTTAGCCGCTCCTCATAGGACATGCCTTCCAGCCCTTTCACCAGCTTTGTTGCCGTCCTCTGGGTGCATTCAAGTAGCTTCACAAAGGTACTCCACCTTTTAAATTGTGTGAACTGCACACAGTACTCAAGGTGAGGCCACACCAACGCTGAATACAGCAGGATAATCGCCTCTTTCGACTGGCTGGTTATACTGTGTTTGATGCACCCCAGGATGCAGTTTGCCCTCTTGGCTGCCAGGGCACACTGTTGACTCATACTGAGCCTTCTGCCAACAAGCACCCCCAGATCCCTTTCTGCAGGGCTGCTCTCCAGCCATTCCTCTCCCAGTTTATACTTCTGTCCAGCACCTACATAGGAAATAAATGTTTAAGCTCCCATGATAGACAATACAGTGAGTAAAGCTTAATTCATTTTCCCTCATGTAGGTGCTAATGCTATTTTAGATACCATAAGGTGTTCTGCCTGATCTCAGCTGTCCCCTGCAGAAGGGTTTGGATCTGATGGAGACACCAACTCACACTGCCTGCCTTGCGTGGATGCCTTGGATACCTTCAGCATCTGAAATGGGAGGTGTGGATATATCCGTGTGTGGGTAGCTGACCTCAGCCTGTGAAGTCTAGGGAGCTGTTCAGCTCATTCTGAGGTAGATAACATTTGCTTGGCTGAATAGTTGTATGGGTTTTAATTGACTTTATCTCTCATCAATTATGATGGAAGATTAAACATATGACTTACAAGTATACTCCATAATTAGGTTTCTAGGTATATATAATGTAAACTGTTAAACTCTGTCACACATACTGTCTGGTTTAAACTGGTTGTACTGGCTACTTTTGTAATCAAGTGTAGTCAAAGCAGGAACCAGTAACACCTATAAATTATAACTGCACTAAAATGGCATATCTAACTATAGCATGTGTTTTGTAACACTGTAATGGCACAACCAGATTCAATTTTACAAGACTATGTAAGCAATGTGATCATCAGAGGGGCAAAGATGGGTGTAGTTGCATATAGGGATCATCCAAGTAAGAAAAATTGCCACAAAAATGGTAAGAAAAACACAAAAAACTGGAAATAGGCAGGACATCTTCCTGAATATACAAAGGGTGACGGAAGGAAGGGAAGGGAAGGGAAGGGAAGGGAAGGGAAGGGAAGGGAAGGGAAGGGAAGGGAAGGGAAGGGAAGGGAAGGGAAGGGAAGGGAAGGGAAGGGAAGGGAAGGGAAGGGAAGGGAAGGGAAGGGAAGGGAAGGGAAGGGAAGGGAAGGGAAGGGAAGGGAAGGGAAGGGAAGGGAAGGGAAGGGAAGGGAAGGGAAGGGAAGGGAAGGGAAGGGAAGGGAAGGGAAGGGAAGGGAAGGGAAGGGAAGGGAAGGGAAAGGAAGGGAAAGGAAGGGAAAGGAAGGGAAAGGAAGGGAAAGGAAGGGAAAAGGGGAAAAGGGGAAAAGGAAAGAAGAAAGAAGGTAAAAGGGAAGGTGATAAGTCTTATAGGTATCAGAAAAGACTTCCCCTTTTTGGGAAGGGGTGCAACAGCATAAAAACATCATGTGAGAACAAGAGAGGAATACTGAAAAATAAATTTGCACTTTGATCATGACTTTATTGCTGATGAGCTCTCAAGCCTGATCACCTTGACCTTGAGGATAAGAACCAACAAGAAATACAGATGTCAGTGCTAACTGTACAGCTTCAGCTCTATGGCAAAGTATACTCACAAATTATGCTCACATAATTTAGAATATAATTGTTTAAAAAGTGGGAGTTCTGTATATGTAGCAATGATCATGAATAATTTCTAAGAACTGACCATTTCCAATAAATGTTTTGCTAATGAATATATTTAGTAAACTTTAGTTTTAAAGTTTAAAACTAGCTGAATTTGTCAGTCTTCTAAACACTATCACAGCAATCTCTAATTTCCTGATATAAGTATACATATATTCATTTGCAACACAAGAGAGAAAAATAAACATCTTGGATTTTCAGACATTCATTTTAGTATAGGAACCTCTTTCCTTCGTTTCAATGTCTTTAACTTTTTCTCTAACGATCCAGTTGTGATTATTTGCTTAAAGTACAAGTCCAACTTTTAGACAAATGAAAGTGAGATAAATCCAATCTAAAGTCAGATTTGTGGAGAAAGACAAGGAAGGTGACCAGAAGAAAGAAATTTTGGAGAGAAATAGAGTTAGAAAAGAAAGAAAGAATGCATATAAAAGACTGAACAGAGAGAGAAGAAAAAGAAAGAAGAGCTAAGAGACCATCTGCTGAAGTGGAACGAACTCAGGAAAGAAAAAAAAGAATACAGCCAAAGAAATATGAATTATTATTCATATACCAGCCCAGTAAACAGAAAGTTTATTAACAGTATTTCATAGCTAACTGTAATACCTCTCCTACCTTCCACTAGATACTACAAGTTGTAGATTAGATGCCTTTCAGGATATCCTGTAATCAGACTTTTCTGGAATTTCAAGATTAATGAGAACACAGCCTTGGAGAAGCTGTACCTGGGCAAGCAAAGCAAGTGTTTTTCTCCTGAGCTACTGGTTTTAGTACTGAGAATAATAGATAGTACCTTTTTCCAAGGCCTGTATTGTCCCATGACAATACACATGTGCTAATAAATCGCTGTTTTGTGTTTAGATAAACAAGAAATTTAAAAGAAAATTAACATAATTTTAAACCTATGATGATATCTTTATACAGAATTAAAGAAAAAAGAAGAATAAGAAAAAATAGTTTAAAATCTAATCGTGGCCTTGTTATTTGAACAATTGTATCTTTGTCCTCCATGATATTAATATTTCTCATTACTATATTAAGTACACTTTTCTATTTAAAGTAATAAAGCCTGTGGAAAAAAGCTTCATAAATATGCCTCAAATAGAATACAGCAATTAGCCTTTAGTTCAGAAAGAGAAAATAGACCAAAGACTTTCTGTTTCTTTGTGTACTAGATTTATCCTTGACTGAGATTACAATATGAACAGATAGACCATATGAAAAATAGCATACTCTGCCATTGTTTGAAACGCATAAAACACTTCTGTAGAAGGTTATTATCAGAGAATTAGCAGGATTTACAGAAGGGATCTTTTCTGATGGCTTGATGCTGTTTTGCAGTCATGTGCATTTTTATTACTATGGCTAACAGGATTAAACACAGCATAATTATAAGACTTTCAGTAGTCTTTTTTTCCCCTTCCTGTTATTTTAACTCTGAATGTTCATAATATTTGTTTTCTCATTACCTTTTTACTAACAATGAACAGTGAACAAAAAGCTTGTATTAGCTTATTATAAAGCAGTATACAGTATGCTATACACTAAATAGTCTCTGTTATCCTGGATAGAAACGTATCAGCAGCCATACCTTCATACTTTGAAATGGAGATAAATTATTTCCTAATAAAAAGCATTCTGCAAATAGCTCGGTATGATATGTACCATAATTGTTATGAAGAACAAATTGGTAATCCTAACATTTCTTAAATACCATGTAACTTATTTTCAAGACTGTGTATGGAAGGGTTAAAAGATGGAATTTTGGTCCATGGATGTACACTGGGTGAGAAGTAGATAGCCAAGGAATGCAGTTAGCACAGGAGACAGATCATGTATTGTTTGAAATGCTGACCACAGAGATAAGAAAGCTGAGAAATGTTAGGGAGGATGTGCAGCTGTGAAGATACAAGGCACAGCTCACTATTTTGCTTGCTTTGCAAGCATCCTGTTATTGGCTTGAGCATAGTCGATATGTGACTGCTGGATTATGGTAATAAGCCGTGTGAACAAAGCCCATGAACCAGTAGACCGGATACCTATGGTGCGTGCAGTGCGCCTGGCCAGCGGGCACATGCGCCATAGGCTCCCTTTGTTGCAACCAAGGCGTGTTTCAGCACTCGCTGGCCACATGTGTCGAAACCCGTTTCCTCTGCGATATAAATACCGGGGTTTCCTGAAGAGGGGTGGGCAGGTGTACGGCGAGGTCACTGTTGCCTCTGTGGGGATGCCCACGTAAAGCTGGCACCTACCGACCACTGGGCTGAGCTCGCAGTGCAAGTCGGCCCAAGATTGTACGGATGGACCATCTTCCTCACAGTCCTCGGGCCGGTAAGACTATTGCTTTGCTAAATGCTTGTAGTGTAGTTAATAAAGCCTTTTGTGCTGCCAGATTGTGTGTGTGTGTGCCATTCTTTCCCCAGGAATCCTGAAAAACACTCTAAAACAAAGACTTTCAGACTATGTTTGTATCAACATCTTTGCCCATATCTTATTTAGAAAACATATCAATGATTACATATACAAGTTATACAAGTACTGAGGGCCCAGAGTTCTTACTTTTCTATTGTTTTTTTCTTGAATAAAATCATGATTTATACATAGGCTGTAATCTCTAGCTTTTAACAGGAAGATAAAGAAGTAGCCTCTCTGAATATTGTGAAAGCTCCTACTAAGAAATTCCAAACTTCAGATTACAGAAAAGAGAATCAATACTAATAATGTGAGTATATAGAATATTTTCATAAAGAAAATAAGTAATACTGACAATATAAATAAAACAGTGACATTCTACTGTTAGTGAATAGAAGTATGGGAAAGTAATTTAAGTTTTACATTAGGGTTTATGATTATTGCCTTACATCATCAACTGCTAAAAGTCAATGTATGTTTTACATCTATTTTCAGATTATTTTACTTACTGATATCTATTAACCATCATATACAACAGATGGGCATAAGCTGTGTAGACATAATATTGCTGTGTAAGAAATCTCAGAAATTACAATTAAAACATGACAAATTTAGTCATTACCTTTTGTTCAAAAGAGGAAGCTCAGAATGGAAGATCTAAAATATTAAATCAGAGGTGACTTTCCCATGAATTTCAGCTGGAGCTGAAAAAACACTTCAAAATAGGCATATGGATCACCTGGTGACCACTAAGACAGCAAAGGCAGAAACATCAGGACATTACAAGTTATAGAAAGGTGGTATTAGCTGATCAGAGTTCTGGACTGAGAATAATTTCCCAAGTAAAATTCCTTTTCTTTTCTTCTGTAAATAGAACCATAGAATCACAGAATAATTTTGGTTGGAAAAGACCTTTAAGATCATCAAGCCTAACTGTTAACCTAACACTACAAAGTCCACCACTAAAGAATATACCTAAGTGTCACACCTCTTTTAGATACCTCCAGGGATAGGGACTTCCCACTTCCCTGGACAGCCTATTCCAATGCTTGACCACCCTTTCCGTAAAGAAATTTTTCTTAATAGCCCACCTAAACCTCTCCTGGTGCAACTTCAGGTCATTTCCTCTCATCCTGTCACTTGTTACCTGGGAGAAGAGACTGACACCTACTTCACTGAAACCTCCTTTCAGGTAGCTGTAGAGAGCAATAAGGTCTCCCCTCAGCCTCCTCTTCTCCAGGCTAAACAACCCCAGTGCCCTCAGCCGCTCCTCAGAAGGCCTGTGCTCCAGACCCTTCACCAGCTTTGTTGCCCTTCTCTGAACACGCTCCAGCACCTCAATGTCTTTCTTGTAGTGAGGGGCCCAAAACTGGACACAGTATTCCAGGTGCGGCCTCACCAGTGCCGAGTACAGGGGAACAATCACCTCCCTGCTCCTGCTGGCCACACTATTCCTGATACAAGCCAGGATGCTGTTGGTCTTCTTGGCCACCTGGGCACACTGCTGGCTCATATTCAGCTGGCTATCGACCAACACCCCCAGGTCCTTTTCCGCCAGGCAGCTTTCCAGCCACTCTTCCCCAAGCCTGTAGCGTTGCATGGGGTTGTTGTGACCCATGTGTAGGACCCAGCACTTGGCCTTGTTGAACTTCATACAGTTGGCCTCGGCCCATCAATCTAGCCTGTCCAGATCCCTCTGTAGATCCTCAAGCAGATCAACACTCCACCCAGTTTGGTGTCATCTGCAAAGTTACTGAGGGTGCACTTGATCCTGTCATCCAGATCGAGAAAGATATTAAAAAGAACTGGCCCCAAAACTGAGCCCTGGGGAACACCACTTGTGACCGGCCTCCAGCTGGACTTGACTCCATTCACCACAACTCTCTGGGCATGGCCATCCAGTCATTTTTTTACCTAGCAAAGAGTCTGCCCGTCCAAGCCATGAGCACCTAGTTTCTCCAGGAGAGTGCTGTGGGAAACAGTGCCAAAGGCTTTACTAAAGTCCAGGTAAGTTACATCCACAGCCTTTCCTTCATCCACTAAGATCACCTTGTCATAGAAGATCAAGTTAGCCAAGCACGACCTGCCTTTCATAAAGCCACACTGACTGGGCCTGATCATCTGGTTGTCCTATACCTGCCATGTGATGGCACTCAGGATGATCTGCTCCATATCCTTCCCTGGCACCAAGGTCAGACTGACAGGCCTGTAGTTCCGCAGATCCTCTTTCTGGCCATTCTTGTAGATGGGCATCACATTTGCTAACCTCCAGTCCATTGGGGCCTCCCCAGTTAGCCAGGACTGCTGATAAAGGATTGAAAGTGGCTTGGTGAGCACTTCTGCCAGCTCCCTCAATACCCTTGGGTGGATCCCATCCAGTCCCAATAGACTTGTGTGTGTCTAACTGATGTAGGAGGTTGCTAACCTTTTCCCCTTGGATTATGGGGGCTTCAGTCTGCTCCCTGTCCCTGTCTTCCAGCTCAGGGTGCTGGTCTTGCCATTAACGACAGAGGCAAAGAAGGCATTAAGTACCTCAGCCTTTTCCTCATCCTTTCTCACTATGTTTTCCCCTGCATCCAATAAAGGATGGAGATTCTCCTTAGCCCTCCTTTTGTTGCTAAAGGTTTTATAGAAATTTTTTATTCTCTTTTACAGCAGTAGCCAGATTAAGTTCTAGTTGGGCTTTGGCCCTTCTAATTTCCTCCCTGCATAGCCTCGCAATATTCTTGTAGTCCTCCTGAGTTGCCTGTCCCGTCTTCCAAAGTTCTTAAACTCTTTTTTTTTTTTTTTTTTCCTGAGTTCCAGCCAAAGCTCTCTATTGGGCCAAGCTGGTCTTCTTCCCTGCCAGCTCATCTTTTGGCACATGGGGATGGCTTGCTCCTACGCCTTTAAGATTTCCTTCTTGAAGAACATCTAGCCTTCCTGGACTCCTTTGCCCTTCAGGACTGCCTCCCAAGGGACTTTGTTAGCCAATCTCCTAAACAGGCTAAAGTCTGCCCTCTGGAAGTCCAAGGTAGCCGTTCTGCTGAACCTCCTCTTTACTTCTCCGAGTCTTGAAAACTCTATCATTTCGTGATCACTGTGCTGAAGACAGCCTCCAACTGTCACATCTCCCACAAATCCTTCTCTGTTTGCAAACAAGAAGTCCAGCAGGGAACCTTCCTGTCCTGGTTTCGGCTGGGATACAGTCAATTTTCTTCCTAGGAGCTGGCATAGTGATACATTTTGGATTTAGTATGAGAATAATGCTGATAACACACTGATGTTTTGGTTGTTGCTAAGTTCTGCTTATGCTAGTCAAGGACTTTTCAGCTTCCCATGCTCTGCCAGGTGCACAAGAAACTGGAGCGGGCACAGCCAGGACAGTTGATCGAAAGTGGCCAAAGGGCTATTCCATACCATATGACATCATACTCAGTATATAACTAGGGGGAGTTGGCTGGGGGGCAGCGATTGCTGCTCAGGAACTGGCTGGGTATCGGTTGGCAGGTGGTGACCAATTGCATTGTGCATCACTTGCTTTGTATATTATTATTACTATTATTATTATATTGTTGTTATTACTACTCTTTTACTTTATTTAAATTAGTAAACTGTTCTTTTCTCAACCCAGGAGTTTTCTCACTCTTACTCTTCCGATTCTCTCCCCCCCATCCCACCAGGGCAGGGAGAGTGAGCTAGCGGCTATGTGGTGCTTAGTTGCTGGCTGGGGTTAAACCACGACTCTTCCCTCGTTGGCTCACTCACCAGCTGTATCAGGAAGTTATCTTCCACACACTCCAGGAACCTCCTAGACTGTTTCCTGTCTGCTGTGCTGTATTTCCAGCAGACAACTGGTAGGCTGAAGTGCCCCACGAGGACAAGGGCTAGTGATTGTGAGGATTCTCCCACCTGTTCATAGAATATTTTCTCTGCCTCTTCATCCTGGTTGGGTGGTCTATAACAGACTCCCACCATGATATCTGCCTTGTTGGCCTTTCCCCTGATTCTTACCCATAAACAACCTTATCACCCCCATCATCAAGCTCTAAACAAAACACTCCCTAACTTACAGAGATACCCCACCACCTCTCCTTCCTTGCCTATCCCTTCTGAAGAGTTTATAGCCATCCATTACAGCACTCCGGTTGTGTGAGTCATCCCACCATGTTTCTGTGATGGCAACTATATGACCGTTTTCCTGCTGCACAATGGCTTTCATCTCCTCCTGTTTGCTGCCCATGCTGTGTACATTAGCCTAGATGCACTTCAGTTGGGCTGTTGATCCCACCACCTTTCTGGGGGGAGAAGCCCTAATTCCTATGTGACCATTCAGAAGTGCTTCTGTGGTTTCTAACACATCAATAATCCTTGTATATTTGTTGCCACATGGATCTCCATCCCCTACCTCCTGTGAGAGAGCAGACCAAAGGACCTCACTAGCACACCATCTCACAAACTTTGGTGTGCCACTCCCAGGCTTATCTCTAGCCAGCCTGGTTTTAATCCCTTTTCCCCTTCAAATCTACTTTAAAGCTCTTTCAAGAAGCCCTGTTAATTCCTGTGCAAAGATCCTTTTCCCCCTTTGAGACAGGTGTATCCCATCTGTCACCATCAGGCCTGGTGTCATGTAAACTGACCCATGATCAAAAACCCCAAAATTCTGCCAGTGACACCAGGCTCAGAGCCAGGTATTGATCTGCTGGCTCTTCCTGGTTCTTCCCTCATCATTCTGTGCAACTGGAAGGATAGAGGAGAACACCACTTATGCTCCTGATCCCTTAACCAGTTGTCTCAAGGTCCTGAAGTCTCTCTTGATTGCCCTCAGATTTCTTCTTGTAAATTCCTCACTGCCTACCTGAAAAATCAATAACGGATAATAATCTGAGAGCTGTACCAGGGTAGGAAGCTTTCTCTTCACATCTTTAACATGGGCCCCAGGGAGGCAGCAGACTTCCCTAAGAAGTGGGCCTGGTCTGCATATTGGGCCTTCTGTTCCCCTCAGGAGAGAGTCTCCTATGACAATGACCTGTCTTTTTTTCTTTATGGAAGCAGTTTTGACACAGGGCATAGGCTGACTTAACCTCGGTGACACCGCCAAGCTAGATGAACCATCATCCTTGTCATTGTTCAGTTCCACTTGCAGAGCTTCATACCTATTATGCAAGGGCACCTGGACAGGTGGGGCAGTCACAGAGAAGATGTGCCTGCTGCACCAGGTGGGAAGTTGTCACCATTGCTCCCTATCCCTTAAGTCACTGTGTTCAGCCAGGTGGAGAGAGGATAGGGACTCCTCTGTGTCATGTGACCTGTCTGCCTGACAAGCCTGTCTTAGGGAAGGTAGGGTGCAATTCCAGTAGTCTCTCTCTCTCTTGCACTCCTTGATACTCCTACTCATCTCCTCCTAGATTTCTGCCACTAAGTGGAGGAGTTCCTCTACCTGGGTGCACCTCCCCAGGTGTGCTCACTGTTGTCATCCGATACAAGCATAAGATTAGGGCATGCCTTGCAGCCTGACACCTGGGTGGCAGCATGTTCCCACCAGAGCTCTGTTGGGGAAGGTGCACTAGTTGTTGCAGGTGCAGAGCTTAGAGAGGCCATGGCTTTCTGCTGTGTGGATACCATTGCTCCCTGGTTGAGCTGGCAGAGGTTTAGCACCCTTCCTACACACCCTTCCACATGAACTGCCATGCAAACTGCCATGGGTTTATGAAAGGCAGGTTCTGTTTGACCAACCTAATCTCCTTCTATGACCTGGTGACCTGCCTGGTGGATGAAGGAAAGGCTGTGGATGTCATCTACCTGGACTTCAGCAAAGCCTTTGACACTGTCTCCCATAGCATTCTCATTAGGAAGTTGGCAGCTCACGGCATGGACGGGCATACTCTTCACTGGGTAAAAAACTGGCTGGGTGGCCGAGCCCAGAGAGTAGTGGTGAATGGAGTTAAGTCCAGTTGGCAGCTGGTCACGAGCGGTGTTCCCCAGGGCTCAGTTTTGGGGCCAGTCTTGTTCAATATCTTTATTAACAATCTGGATGAGGGGATTGAGTGCACCCTCAGTAAGTTTGCAGATGACACCAAACTGGGTGGGAGTGTCGATTTGCTGGAGGGCGGGATGGTCCTGCAGAGGGACCTGGACAGGCTGGACTGATGGGCCAAGGCCAGTTATACGAGGTTCAACAAGGCCAAGAGCTGGGTCCTACACATGGGTCACAACAACCCCATGCAAAGCTACAGGCTGGGGGAAGAGTGGCTGGAAAGCTGCCTGGCGGAAAAGGACCTGGGGGTGTTGGTCAACAGCCGGCTGAACATGAGCCAACAGTGTGCCCAGGTGGCCAAGAAGGCCAACAGCATCCTGGCTTGTATCAGGAATAGTGTGGCCAGCAGGAGCAGGGAGGTGATTGTTCCCCTGTACTCGGCACTGGTGAGGCAGCACCTGGAATACTGTGTCCAGTTTTGGGCCCCTCAGTACCAGAAAGACATTGAGGTGCTGGAGCGTGTTCAGAGAAGGGCAACAAAGCTGGTGAAGGGTGTGGAGCACAGGCCTTATGAGGAGCGGCTGAGGGCACTGGGGTTGTTTAGCCTGGAGAAGAGGAGGCTGAGGGGAGACCTTATCGTTCTCTACAACTACCTGAAAGGAGGTTGTAGTGAGGTGGGTGTTGGGCTCTTCTCCCAAGTAGATAACGATAAGATGAGAGGAAATGGTCTCAAGCTGCGCCAGGGGAGGTTTAGGTTGGAAATTAGGAAAAATTTCTTCACAGAAAGAGTAGTCAAGCATTGGAACAGGCTGCCCAGAGAGGTGGTGGAGTCACCGTCCCTGGAAGCGTTCAAAAAATGGGTAGACATGGCATTTTGGGACATGGTTTAGTGGGCATGGTGGTGTTGTGTTGACGATTGGAATGATGATCTTAGAGATCCTTTCCAATCTTAATGATTCCTAGTTTTTACTTTCATTATAAATGATCCAGCCACCAAGCCAGGAGGCATGGGGTTGCTACTCTACCCTTAATTGGTTTAGTGGTGGACTTGGTAATGTTAGGTTAATGGTTGGACTTGATGATCTTAAAGGTCTTTTCTAACCTAAACGATTCTATGATTCTATGCCACACCGTTACTGGTGTGCCATGCCCTGTTTGTCCACCCTGTTTGTGGCACTCCTGGTTACTAGTGGTCCCTAAGAGCTTCTTTTATACGTGGTGGATGGGGGCAGGTCTTGGCTGCCGTCACTCCTGGCCCTGCTCAGGTTTCATCAGCTGCTGTCATGGGAGCTGCAGGCTCCTTGTATCTCTCTTGGCTCCCCCTGAGGCTCTCCTGGTTCAGGAAATTCCCCTGTGCACCACGTTAAAGTGCTCCACTGCTGATCGTGCTGGCCCTGGAGCTGCTCACCTCAGCAACTGAGTGCTGATGATCACCTGTTTTCTTCATGCTTCCCTGAAGAAGCTTCTTTCTTGGTATAAAATCCCTGTTGTTTCCATTATTCCCTATCCATCAAATTGTGAGGTGTTCTTTGAAAGGAGTGAACCCAGTTTTTCCCAAGGCCTCCCTCTTCTGTGGTGGCTCAGACTGGTGCGCCAACAAAGACAAGCCCCCCAAAGCAGCCTCCTCTGGTACATAGACATACCCATTAAAATAAAGATAACACAAAGTAACAAGAAGTCATGACAGATCTGTCAAATCAGTCATTTTTTTTATTCTAATTCCATTGTTTCTATATGTTACAGAAAAGAAGAGATTATATCAGTTTATTAATATATATTCAGTTCCTAGATTTCAAAACACATTTATAGATAGTCTCCATGATTTTCTGCTGAAATAGAGTTATACATTTATATACTTTTTTAAACCTCATGGAGAAGACTGATAAAAGAAAATTTCATAAACTGATTAACTTCTTAATCTGCACTGAGATACCTTTATCCTGTAAAAAGTTAGCTAAAACATTTGTTCTCACATTTCTAATCAACTTTACTGTTTCCTGTACTAGTACTGCTTGAGTTTTGTAACTAGAGCTATTGTAAGACAGAAGATATATGTACTTTAATAACAAAAATGTTGATTGTTAACTTATTTTTAGAATGCATCATTCAAAAGCTATTTAAAGATGCAAATTATTGTAGCAAAACATCATGGGGCCATAAAGATTTATAAGCTGTTAAATGATCTTCAGGGCAGAAGCAAATAACATGTAACACCTGGCATAGACAGTATGTTTAACGATAATACAAATCCTTTATGGTACATTAACACCTTCAGAAATGAATAATGTCCTAAAATCAATTCCACAAAAAGTTACAGATGAGGGTCAACACGTAATGTAATTGCACTGAACAAAATCAGCAAATAGAATTTATCTAACTCCTTTATGCAAGCTCTCTTACCATTAATATTTCCCAATAAACAGAATTTAAGGTGTGCTTGTGATGGATGATATTTATTTCCTTGAGGATCTGAACTATTTTGCTATTTATCAGAATTAGAGCTATTATGCATCCTATTCCTCATTACGTGCCTAATTAATTTGCTGTATTAAAAATTCATCTTACTTTGTTCAGATCAAGCAAGCCAAAACCTTTTAATTTCATTGTGCTCAAAAGATTAATTTTCTCTGCTACTGTAAGGACTAATAATTTATTCATATTACCTGAATCAATCAGAAAATCACTTTTTTTCCACACACATTTATTGCAAAGCTAGAGGGCTTCTCTAAGCATTTGTGTTCCTGTAAATTTAAAATATTTAATTGGCAGCAATGGTACTAGATTAAACAAAAAAATGTGAGCTTTTGAAACACATATAGGGATATATAATTGCCTCTCAGTGAAAGTAAGGCAGCAAATGGTCCTGCTGAACACCATACCTTCAGTGAAACTCAATAACAATTTTTTTTCTACTTTGAAAGATAGCTAAGAGCTTGTGAAAAATGATCATATCTTTTGCATTTTGAATAATTAATTCCATTACTTTTTTTTCAATAAATTAGAACAATTAAAATTTCTGTGACATTGCAGTGATGTCAAGAACCTTAAAAACAAACAAGTAAATAATTGGATGGACAGTCTACATATTCTCTGCATTCAAAAGTCTAAATAATTTTGATAAAAGACTATCTTTGATAAAGACAAATAGTCAATTCAGCTATGTTCTTTGAAAAAGTTACCTTATAGATGTAGCTGTATATGTCTGAAATACTTATATAACAAAATGTAATTTTGTTTTCTACTGAAGATTTTTTAATGTGTTGGAAAATACTGTGATTTTACAAACTTTTTGATGTTTGAACTTTTTGTCCTTAATCAGACTTCATTATGATTTTTATCTCTGACTTCTTTTCTTGGAATTATTAAAGTGCAAATACAGGTCATTGTGTTTGATCAAGATTGAACACAATGTTAAACCTCCAAGTTCTAATATGGAGTGAAAAATTGTAATTATATCAATTCTTTCCCCCCTTTTACCCCACTGTAGGATGCAATTTATTTCACATGAAAATTGTATTTATGAACAAAAACTATATAACTTTGTTCAGACTATGGGCATATATTAAATCAATGTTGACAATTTTCACTAGGAAATATGATGGCTAAAAGACATTCCATTTATCACTGGCTCAAAATGAGATTTATCTTGGCAAACATTAACTGTCTTTAAATCTGGCATATACTCTAAGACAAACTATGGTGATTAATATCATTTCAGATCAACGAAAAAAGCCTGAAGACATATGACCATAAGACCGATGGAAAGAATAGGTATTTTCAGGTGTTCTTCTTCTGTAGATCAGAGGGCATAGATAACTTTATAAGTACTTTACTTATAGAAGGATGAAGAGATGCTAGATGAATTCTATCCTTGACAAATTAAGGGGGTGAAAAAAATCATTCACCTAAAACATATCTGTGCACTACAATATAGGTTGCAAAAGGAAGGATCCACTTGTGACCGTAATGAGGTCTTATAAATTCCTGATTATCTCAAGAAATGTCTAGTGAAAGATCAGGGAAGATAGTATCCATGCAATCCAAGACCTTGTCATCGTCTTCACTTTTCTGCAGGATAAAGTGCCACTTACAGATTTGTCTATGACCTTATAGATTTGAATTTTAAGCAAGCAACTATTATATATCTGATATGCATTAAAACTCATAACAAAAATACCTTTTGTTGTTGTTGTGATTTAACCATCACTACAATAGTCATAAGCATAGATCCTAACCCAAATGGGACAAGGGCAATGTCCCTGCTCACGGCAGAGGGGTTGGGCTGCATGATCTCTAAAGGTCCCTTCCAACCCAAAGCATTCCATGATTTTAAGTCTTTTTGTCAATTTCATCAACATCTTTGTATAATAAATTCAAAATATTACAAGAGGTCAAAGTGCTTCATTCTGAAGCTTTCTGAATGTTGTTTGATGTACTTTTCTTTTTTCAATATTCTTCAGATTTGTTACCCATAAAAAAAAGTGAAAAATAAGAAATAAATCATAGAATCATAGAATCATTTAGGTTGGAAAAGACCTTTAAGATCATCAAGTCCAACCATTAACCTAACATTACCAAGTCCACCACTAAACCAATTAAGGGTAGAGTAGCAATTTCATGTTTCCTGGCTTGGTGGCTGCATTATTTATAATAAATTAAAAACTAGGAATCATTAAGATCGGAAAGGACCTCTAAGATCATCATTCCAATCATCAACCCAACACCACCATATCCACTAAACCATGTCCCAGAGTGCCACATCTACCCATTTTTTGAACACTTCCAGGGATGGGAACTCCACCACCCCTCTGGGCAACCTGTTCCTATGCTTCACTACCCTTTCCGTAAAGAAATTTCTCTTAATATCCAATCTAAACCTCCCCTGATGCAACTTGAGCCCATTTCCCCTTGTCCTATCATTAACTACATGGGAGAAGAGCCCAACACCCACCTCACTACAGCCTCCTTTCAGATAGTTGTAGAGAGTGATAAGGTCTCCCCTCAGCCTTCTCCTCTCCAGACTAAACAACCCCAGTTCCCTCAGCTGCTCCTTATGAGACTTGTGCTCTAGAACCTTCACCAGCTTTGTTACAGAATCATAGAATCATAGAATCGTTTAGGTTGGAAAAGACCTTTAAGATCATCCAGTCCAACCATTAGCCTACACTACCAAGTCCACACTAAACCAATGAAGGGTAGACCAGACTAAACCATGTCCCCCAGTGCCATATCTACCCGTTTTTTGAACACTTCCAGGGATGGTGACTCCACCACCTCTCTGGGCAGCCTGTTCCAATTCTTGACCACCCTTTCCGTAAAGAAATTTCTCCTAATTTCCAACCTAAACGTCCCCTGGCGCAGCTTGAGCCCATTTCCTCTCATCCTATCACTAACTACATGGGAGAAGAGCCCAACACCCACCTCACTACAACCTCCTTTCAGGCAGTTGTAGAGAGCGATAAGGTCTCCCCTCAGCCTCCTCTTCTCCAGGCTAAACAACCCCAGTGCCCTCAGCCGCTCCTCAGAAGGCCTGTGCTCCAGACCCTTCACCAGCCTTGTTGCCCTTCTCTGAACACGCTCCAGCACCTCAATGTCTTTCTGGTACTGAGGGGCCCAAAACTGGACACAGTATTCCAGGTGCGGCCTCACCAGTGCCGAGTACAGGGGAACAATCACCTCCCTGCTCCTGCTGGCCACACTATTCCTGATTCAAGCCAGGATGCTGTTGGCCTTCTTGGCCACCTGGGCACACTGCTGGCTCATGTTCAGCCAGCTGTCAACCAACACCCCCAGGTCCTTTTCAGCCAGGCAGCTTTCCAGCCACTCTTCCCCCAGCCTGTAGCGTTGCATGGGGTTGTTGTGACCCATGTGCAGGACCCAGCACTTGGCCTTGTTGAACCTCATACAGTTCGCCTCAGCCCATTGGTCCAGCCTGTCCAGGTCCCTCTGCAGGGCCATCCTGCCCTCCAGCAGATCGACACTCCCACCCAGTTTGGTGTCGTCTGCAAAGTTACTGAGGGTGCACTCAATCCCCTCATCCAGATCATTGATAAAGATGTTAAACAAGACTGGCCCCAAAACTGAGCCCTGGGGAACACCGCTTGTGACCGGCCGCCAACTGGACTTAACTCCATTCACCACAACTTTCAGGGCTTGCCCACCCAACCAGTTTTTTATCCAGCAAAGATGGTGCCAAAGGCTTTACTGAAGTCCAGGTAAATGACATCCACAGCCTTTCCTTCATCCACCAGGCAGGTCACCAGGTCATAGAAGGAGATTAGGTTGGTCAAGCAGGACCTGCCTTTCATAAACCCATGCTGACTGGGCCTGATCCCCTGGTTTACCTGCACATGCCTGTTGAGTGCACTCAATATGAACCACTCCGTAATCTTTCCTGGCACCAGGTCACGCTGACAGGCCTGTAGTTTCCCAGGTACTCCTTCCAGCCCTTCTTGTAGATGGGTGTCACATTGGCAAGCCTCCAGTCATCAGGGACCTCCCCTGTTAACCAGGACTGTTGATAGAGGATGGAAAGTGGCTTGGTAACTTCCTCTGCCATCTCCCTCAGTACTCTCTGGTGGAACCCATCTGGCCCCATAGACTTGTGAGCATCCAGGTGGCATAGCAGGTCGTTAACTGCTTCCTCCTGGATTATGGGGGCTTCATTCTGGTCCCCATCCCTGTCTTCCAGTTCAGGGGGCTGAGAACCCTGGGGATAACTGGCCTGGCTATTAAAGACAGAGGCAAAGAAGGCATTAAGTGCCTCAGCTTTTTCCTCATCCTTGGTGGCAATGTTCCCCCCTGCATCCAGCAAAGGATGGAGATTCTCCTTGGCTCTCTTTTTATTGTTGATGTATTTGTAAAAACATTTTTTATTATCTCTTACAACAGTGGCCAGATTGAGTTCTAGCTGGGCTTTTGCTTTTCTAATTTTCTCCCTGCATGACCTAACAAGATCCCTGTACTCTTCCTGAGTTGCCCGCTCCTTCTTCCAATGGCAGTAGACTCTCCTTTTTTCCCTGAGGCTCAGCAAAAGCTCCCTGTTCAGCCAGGCCGGTCATCTTCCCCACCAGCTGGTCTTACGGCACGCGGGGACAGCCCGCTCCTGCGCCCTTAAGACCTCCTTCTTAAAGATGGCCCAGCCTTCCTGGACCCCTTTGCCTTTCAGGACTGTCTCCCAAGGGACTTTCCCAACCAGCGTCCTGAACAGGCCAAAGTCTGCCCTCCGCAAGTCCATGGTAACAGTTTTGCTACCCCTCCTCCTTACATCACCAAGAATTGAAAACTCTATCATATCATGGTCGCTAAGCCCAAGACGGCTTCCCACCACAACATCTCCCACCAGTCCTTCTCTGTTAGTAAACAGCAGGTCAAGCGAGGCACCTCCCCTGATAGGCTCACTTACCAGCTGCGTCAGGAAGTTATCTTCCACACACTCTAGGAACTTCCTAGACTGTTTCCTCTCTGCTGTGTTGTATTTCCAGCAGATGTCTGGCAAGTTGAAGTCCCCTACAAGAACAAGGGCTAGATATTGTGAGACTTCTGCCAGCTGCTTATAGAATGCTTCATCTACCTCTACATCCTGGTTGGGTGATCTATAGCAGACTCCCAACAGGACGTCTGACTTGGTGGCCTTCCTCCTCATCCTTACCCATAAGCACTCAACCTTGTCATCACCACTGTCAAGCTCTATATAATCAAAACACTCCCTAACATACAGAGCCACCCCACTGCCTCTCCTTCCTTGCCTATCCCTTCTGAAGAGCTGATAGCCCTCCAGTGCAGCACTCCTGTCATGAGAGTCATCCCACCATGTTTCTGTGATGGCGACTATGTCATAGCTATCCTGCTGCACAAGGGCTTCCAGCTCCTCCTGTTTGTTGCCCATGCTACATGCATTGGAGTACATGCACTTGAGGCAGGTTACTGATTTCACCCCCAATGTTGTCATGCCACTCCTGGGCTCCTCTCTCGCAAGCCTGGTTATATCCCCTTCCCCCTTCAAACCTAGTTTAAAGCCCTCTCAATGAGTCCCGCCAACTCATGGGCGAGAATCCTTTTCCCCTTTGGAGACAGCTGATCTCCATCAGCCGCCAGCAGGCCCGGTGCCGTGTAAACCTCCCCATCATCGAGAAAACCAAAATTCCACTGACGACACCGGCCCCTGAGCCATTTGTCAATCAGGTGAGTTTTCACGTTCCATTTAGCATTCTTCCCTGCCACTGATGGGATAGAGGAAAACACTACCTGTGCTCCCGATCCTGCAATCAATCACCCCAGTGCCCTGAAGTCCCTCTTCATTGCTTTAGGACTTTTCTCTGTAATCTCATCACTGCCCACCTGTACAACCAGCAACGGGTAATAATCAGAGGGCCTTACCAGATCAGGGATTTTCTTAGTAACGTCCCTAACCTGGGCCCCAGGGAGGCAGCAGACTTCCCTGTGGAATGGGTCCGGGCGGCAGATCGGGCCCTCAGTTCCCCACAGGAGGGAATCACCCACCACAATTACTCTCCTTTTTTTCTTAACAGAGGCAGTCATAATCCTTGGGGCTGACTGACTGGCCCTCTGTAACCCCCTGGCTGGACCTTCACCTACCTCCCCACTTGCCTGGCCCTCAACTCCCAGAGCCTCATATCTGTTGTGTAAGGGCAGCTGGGAAGGTGAGGGAGGCTGGGAGGTAGGAAAAAAATATTTCATTTTTTATCAAATTTTTACTCCATTTTCAAAGACCTGAAACCCCCTTTATTTTTGTTATTCAAATTATGGGGAAGTATAAGTTCAATTAAAGTATGACTTTTTATCTAAATATTTTTATTAATATTTGAAATTTTATTTAAAAACACAATCTTAATTTCATGTAAATTATTTATCAAAAAATTATCAAAACCTGCTCAATAAGGGTCTAATCCCGCAGAACTTTTATTATACAGGGGTCAAAAAAAAAAACCCAAACAAAACAAAACCAACACCCTGAATCTGTGGAAAAGAAGTGTGACACTCCAGCAGAGTGGTTGAAACAGTGATCCAAGAAGAATGAGTCCCAGTCCCTCATACAACACATACAAGGGCTGTTCCATGTAAAACTGTTACACAAAGAGGTGTTGGAAAGAACACTCAAGCTTCTGACATTTTGGATGAGTATTCTTACTTATAGGCTACAGTAAGCCTTAAAATACTCTCCCCAAAAGTAAGAAATATGAGGATGAATTAGCTCAAGAAATAGGTGTCTCCAAGATACTTCATAGCAAATAGAAAGGCACAGCAGTTCCTCCACCTCAAAGCTCACATCTTAAAAGTAAGGTATTTTGTCTTAAGGGAGACAACTGTCTTTTACAGGCAATAAGATCTTGAAGAGCTGTATAAATTATTCTCTAAGAATAGGAGATTCACAGGATTGCACCTCTCGGGCCACATCTATCCTCGTAAACTAAAAAGGCAATTCATGTGCTTGAATGCTGGCACACACTTCTCTGTGTTGTTTGACTGCCTGCATGTTCCTTGCCATGTTTTGTCCCATGCCAGCTAGTATACTACCAGAAGAGGTTCAGACACGGTTTGGGGGATAACTAACTCACTGTAAACATACTGGTCAAGGCTGCCCTGATCTGAGATGGAAGAAAATCTAGCTATACAGATGTGAATCATCATTTCACACACCTGTAGGGACAGAGAATAAATCCTGGCCTCTCTTGCAGCACCCAGATGTAGCCTAACAGAAGATGACATAGTTTTTGGATCCCAAGCTAGGGATAGGCATAAATGTTTGCTGTTGTGTAAAAACACATCTTTAAATGTGTGCAAAACTTTAAGGTCAAAGGCTGATTGATTGCACAGCTACACAACCCCATGATTAAGCAGCACTGAACATGAGTTTTTAGGAATCTAATTCTAGATTCAGGTCTTGTAATTTCCATGTGTAATTTTGCTTCAGTAAACTTTCTAGACTTCTTTTTTTCCATATAATAACCAGCTTCAACTTATTTTTACCTCTCACTGTCTGAAATCCCAGAAATCATACTTCTCTGGGAATTATGTAGCAGTTATTAGACACTTCCCCATCAACACAGCAGATGTTAAGAATGAGACATTGCAACACTTGCCTAAAAGCATCAATCATCTGGCAGCATGGGGAAACTAGGCACAGTTAGGTAGCAGTAAAAGTTATTTAGTATGTGGTGATAAGGAGCCCACACTAGCTCCTCAGTCCTGTGTGCTGTTATGGAACGTGTGTTTACAGGGCCTAGTTCTGTTAAATGTATGCATATGTTTACATATGTTACTGTAATGAAATTGGCATAAATTAATTTCTGGATTTGAAAACTTTGTTATACAGACATATCTAAGAGATTATGTTAAAACACTCCTTTTAAAACATGAGTTTGAAATCTGATAACAAAACCCAGCCTTCAAGGTCCTTATATAAATTGCCATATAGTATCAATCCTTTGTTCAATCAGGCATGATTCTGCAGCATGATACTCTGCAGTCTTTGACTCCTGCCAAAAGCGAACACACATACCTTCATAAATCCTTGATGATTTTTTCTTCTCTAAAGCTGCATATGCCTCCTGCAGCCTCCTGCTCTGTTACATAAACAATTCATAGAAACTGCATGAGCTGGTTACATACATGATTTTTTTAATGTACAAAACATATTTTAATTGTTTGGTTGGCTTAACAGTACTAATACACTTAAATTATACTAATGGATTTTAATTATTTAGTAGTGGTGTTGCATATATGAACATTATGATGCAATGATATAAAATTAAGAGGGTTTGGGTTTTTTTGTTTTTACTTTTAATAGCAGCTATTAACTATTGTATATGGAAGGTACACTCTATGGATATAAGTCTTTTGGTGCAAGGTTCTTTTGGTTTCTTCGATTTCAGTCCCACATAATAAGTTCATTAAATCTGTTTTCTCAACGTATTGGGTACATTCTGAAATGCTTTATCTTGTAATGTTGCAGCATACACATGCATGATTGACTATCAGTAAATATCACAAATATATATACATTTTATATGATTCTATGATTCTATGATTTTATATACATAGCAGGGCTAGTAATAAACTCAGATTGATATAAAGCAATGTAAAAAACCCAGGGGTTTTGGATGCAGCAGAATTTTTAGACCTGAATTTAGATATTTGCTGAATATAGGTGTATATATTACAAATTGCAAATGTGATAGTTCTCTGTCAACAGCTACCTGACAATGAAACACAGAAAAAAAATTTGACTTGAGTGACACTTGGACTAGAAGATTCCTTAGTTTCTTCAAGATGTGATTCTGCATGTAACAGAACCTTTCTGAACTGTTAAGAGCTCAGCAGTTCTGAAAGTAAGCTGACATGGTTGAGGTCTACAAAACATGTAATAGTACAAGTGACTTTTGTAAGATGACTATTCTAAGTATATATATCTGTGTGTAAATACATTTATAAAGAGGAGTTGTTGTGTTCTAATTATTAAATAAATCACTAGTTAGAAGATTCAGCAAATTGATGGAAATAATGGTTTCTGTGTTTTCTTCTATTTGAAGACATTCTGCAGTTGCCATGAAAGTACATAATATAATAAGATACTTAAGGTAACTATCAATTCTTCTACTATAGCTACTGCACAAGGCCCAGCAAAATAAAGAATTCATGAAGAAATGAAAAAGCAAGAAGAAATTTAGGGATTAGAATTATTAATATGAATGTGTAAGAAAAAAAATGGGCTTTATAGGAAAATTCTACTGGTTAAAACACAGAAGTTGTCCCATGAGTTGGCACTAGATTTAGGCTTCTTCGCAGCTTTGTAAGGTCTGTAGCTACTAAAGCTACAAAACTGTGCTCCTTTTTATGTTTTGTTTGTATGACCCAATGATTCTTGAATTATGTTCTGCAAAGTGGAACCATCCTAATAGACTTAGTATCTTACACAATGGTTAGGGCACTTAAGTGGAAAATTGAAATATGGTTTTTAATCTGCTCATGCACAGAAAGGAACTGGACCTCTATCTCTCTCTTCCTAAGTAATTTTTCTTTAACATACAGGCAGTCTTTGAAAAAGCAGGCAGATTCACAACTGGTTTAAAAAAACCCAAGCAAACAAAAAAACCTGAACTTTGCTTAGTTATTTGGAAGAATGAATGTGGATACCTGACCTTACCTGGGAACTCCAGATTGCAAAAGGACCTTTCTGTATCTCCTGAGCAAGGCATTCAAAGGGAAGACTTAAGCTTTGTATCTTCACCTAACATACTGTGAGGGCTAAATATAAGCATACTCTTGCTCAGTGTTTTGAAAGATTTGGCTCATAATCAGTATCTTTAATGTTCCTCTTTTGACCCGCTTTCACTGTTAATGGGTATTTGATATGATAGAGCTATATTTTAACTTATAGTCCATACCAGAGCGAGTGAAGTGGAATTATATTTGCTGTGGCTGAAGAGAGCTTGTCAGTACACACATTTATCAGGTATAGTGACAAAGATGCAACTTACAGTTTTGCAGCAGCAGTAAAATCCCCTTGATAATGACAAAATGTAATGACATGGATGCTGAGTGGGGTGGTTGCATCTGAGAAGAAAATGATACCTTTATGAAGAGAGTGATATAAAAATATGCACATCACAGTGCTTCCATCTCTGTGAGCAATTTTTTGACACTACCATCAAAGCATGTGATATAGAAAAATATACCCTTTTATAAGATCATAAAATTAAAAGCTATTTATGCTGACCATTTATGATTATATGCTATCTTACCTTCCGTGGAAGATACAAAACAAAATATGATTGGTTTTAATCCAATATACAGAAACCAGAACCAAAGGTAAAACATTTAAGGTTTTTGAAAATGTAAGTACATTTTTATGTGGAGTCATTATACATTTTTAAAAGTTAATTAATTGAAAAAACTTAACCACCCCAAATGATAAAAACCAAAACCACTCAGATACAAAAATTTCAGCTTTGCATGAAAATAGAAACTTCAGTTTTTCACAACACTTACACTGGCAATTTTCCTTATCTGAGGCAGTGTTTGGGACAAATTCTAGAAACATAAAATATAACATTTACATAAGAGAGTCCAAACGTACATAAATTGTATAAAATATGATGTATAAAGTGTCATTATTATTGTATCCCTCTGAATAAACATGCCAAAGCTATCTTACATGACAAAAAGAGTAATTTGCACTATCTCATGAAATGGCAATATTTTCCCAGTCAGAGTCCAAAGAAAGTTTATTTTGTTGATGGTTCCTATTTTACATGAACACTGTACGCTCATTTGAGCCGTTTTAGATGACATTTAACAGGAAGTTAAGATTTGCAATGATAAGATTTTTTTAATGTAAAAGCTGCAGATTGAAGTGCTCAATTTCCCTGGTTGAAAACCATTTAGGTTTTGATGATAACCCTCAAAAGACAAACCATTTTAAAGACAAAAGGCAGGATTTAAATTTCTATTATTTGGTTGAAAGAATTTTCTAGCTAAAGTAATAAACCTCATAAGCTTTTTCCCTGTGAAATTTCACCTTTTACAATTTTTGTTAAGTTATAAAATTATTTTTTTAATGGCAATATGACATAGTGCCCAAAGTTGACCTAGAGTTTTAGAAACCTTTTGCAAGTCCCAGATGCAGCTCCTACTGTGTGGTTAAAAAAGGGTACTGTAGTACACATAGCTTTGGGGAAGGATTTTCATGGATACTTTTTATTGAGATAGATCCGATCAGAACACCTTCTGCTGATTTCTCTGAGGGACAGTTAGACTGATATCTTAAACAACTGCAAATACATTTTGTCATTATTATTAGGACAGAAATTCTATACATTATTCTATGCAGTATCTTTTTTTAGAAAATCAATCTGGATAATTTCAAGTGAAACTATTTGTCCACTCAGTAGCCATAGATTTAGGGGAAGATGACGGGTTTTGCAATACTAAGGTAAGACATAATTTAGCCAAAAGGATATCAAGTTGTGCCTGTTCAGCACAGTAAATGAATGGCTTGTTGACAAAATGTCACTGGAGAATTTGAGAAGCCAGCTGTCAGAAAATTAGAACAGGATTGTAGAAACTGAACCAGGCATACAAAATATCCATGGTTGCTGTTCATGGACTTCTTGACCACTTCCATATCTCCTATTTCTAATAATTTTTCTAAACAACTTTTAATGAACAAGTTTGATCTTGGGATTTTGGCGGGGGGGGGGGGGGGGTTCTTCTGCAAGAAAAAGAGAACTTTCTCCTCTACATTTTACTTCATAAGAGTATGGAAAACCAGTCTATTTAATTATGCTTGCTGACAGATTGTTCACTTTCCTTGAAACAATGAAGTATCATGCTAACAGTATGTCATTTTGAAGAATCAAACTGAGAACTTTTGCTAATAACCTGGATGTGACCAGTGATAATCTCATATTAGAGACAACTTGCAAGACTTTTTTCTGGTTTTGATCAAAAACATATTTCTAAGATTTATAGAATAAATACTAGCAGGAAAACTATGACAGCCTTCCATGCAGGTAAAAGATAACTTTAGGTGCTTGCTTTTGGAGTGGAGGTTTAACAGCTATGAGCATTTCAAATGGCAGTAGATGGTTTTCTGTGGGTAACCGCATTGAGTACCAAATGCTTTTTATTTGTGCTAGTTTTTTTTCTGCTAATTTACTACCATGATAAATAAAAGGAACTTTAAAAAGGTGTGTTAAGTTTGCACTGGAAGGAGAAGTACAAAGGAGAAGGATGAATATGTTCATACTTTGGGTACAAAGCTCAAGAGTAAAAGTGTAGTGCAATGAGGCAGGTAGACTGGGAACCTTGTTCAGAAGTTTCTGTGATAAGAAGTCGCATGTAATGGACAGAAAGCTAATGGAAATAATGTCACAGGGAAAATGGAACAGGCAAGCAATAAGAAACAAGCCGTAATAAGTGTAAAATGGTGAAAAGTGTGTTGTATTGAGGACATGACTTCCTGTTTTCTAAAATATGTTTTCTCAGGTGTAGTAATGATAAACAACATCAAGCAAAAATTAGAAGGATCCAAAGTCAGTGCAGAATGAAGAATTTACCAAAGGCGTGAGGAAAAAGATGAAGCAAACATGAAGTTTCAGTTGTTTCTGCCCCACAGTATAGAAAGGCCACAAAAGATTTATGGATTTGCTATGAAAAAAACTTCCTGAAAGGAGGGAAGAGAAAAGCAGGATAAAAATGTGCAGGCACATTGCAGAGCATAAGAGATTGCCTTGTATGATGGACAGTTGTAATAACTACTTTTGTGGCTGCTGAGCAGGACTGAACACAGAAGTGAAGAACTGTCTGATGTGCACTTAGAAGCTGAAAGGGAGAAAAAAAATCTTTTATTTTCTTCAGTGCTGAAAATACTCAAACCCATCATATGGTAAAATTAAAGTGAGGCATATGTAGCCTGGACTTAAAAAACAACCAACCAACTAACCAAAAAGTCCCCTCACCACCCACCCAAAAAAAACATAAAGAAAACAAAACAAAACAAAACCATAAAACACACTATTCCCTACAATTAACTCTTTAAAGATCCTCTTTGGTAAGCAAATTCTATGAAATAAGAGCTCATGCTTTGAAAGAATTTTGCATGTTATTATAGGGCAGCTTATGTTTCCCATTAGCAAACTTCTCTTCCTCTGGGGAATGAAAAGAATCTTTACTTACCAATCCTTACACTTCAGTACATGATTTGTTACTTGTTTTGCCTAAACCTAGTGATTCCTTTGAGTTTTCTGGGCAATAAATCATGCTTTGTCACAGAGAATGACTGCTTAGCCAGAAAAAGAACTGGAAGCATGTACTGATGACTGTTGCATATTAAAAATATTAACCCTTTTATATTCCTTGTTGACTCCCTACAAGTAAGGTGGAAAAATTTCCAAAGAAGGATATTTTATGAATCACAGTACTCTGCAGAAAGAAAAAGGAAAAAAAAAAAAGTTTTCTATTGAAGACATTTTGTTTGTATTTTTTTATGCTTTCTTAAAAGTAAAAAAAAAAAAAATTCTTTTTTCTTTGTGAAATAACAATTTTCCAGTTCCTGCTCCAGAAAGAATGATCCTCTCTCTAATCTTTCTTCTTCAGAAACCTCAAGGACTTTTCAGACACCTGAGAAACCAAATTTATACCTAATTAGGCTACTAAACAACCACATTAATCTTACTGCTGCTATAAAAAATGGTCAAGCTGCTACAGGTATCAGATACTGCAGTGATACTACACTTGCATCTTAAACAAAACAAAATAAAACCCACAATAAAGTATTTAATTCAGCCTCAAAATACTGTGCTTGATATGTTGTGGGCTTCATACAAAGCATTTTCATTACTACTGTCTTTTCAGTTTTTGAGCACTGAAAAGATGATAGATACAGTCATGGAAAAGAACAAAGACCTTGTGCAAAGTCATCTACAGTATAACAAGACTATTTACAGAAATGCAATAACAAAGGACTGAATTTGGCATCTTTAAACTTATTGTTATTTAAACTATTTTTAGAGGAAAACTGTGACATTAAAAATATAACATGATTTCTGAATACTTGTGTTGGTGGTATGATCATCTGGTCAGCCTTGCATTCATTTCTCAAAGAAGAAAACAATAATACAGTGATATGCAAATTAATGTAGGAGGAGCATTTAGAATTTCTTCAAAATTAACCCATATACATTTTTTTCCCATAGGCAAATGGGAGAAGAGGGACAGTGGAACACAGTGTCCATTCAAGCATCAGTCACAATATTCGAGACAGTGGTGTTAATTTCCTATGCTTCTTCTCACTCGGCACTGAAAAAAACATTTTGCTGCACATGTCTTCAGCAGAAAAGTTTCTGCGTTGTCAGCTAAATAAGGAAGAGTATTGGCAGTGAATATGATCCCAGTAGTAAAGCCCACCGTCACGGTCCCTAGTGTGAAAGCAGACTCAGCATAACATATTGAATCACTTCCACGTACTGATTCAGCATTTCTGATATAAATAATTTAAAAGAATAAATTTAGCATAACATCAGGTTTGAGTCTAAAATAAGGGACATCCTTCACAATGAAGGACATTTCACAGGGAGGTTTTAAATAAACAGACTTACGTACATGTCCACAATCCCTGGTGTAAAAATAAATAAATACGTAATGCACACTCACTATGGCTTCACTTAAGTAGCAGTAGTTTAAAGAAAATTGCTGTGTGAAGCAAGCAGCTTCTATAGAGTGTCTTCTTGATAGTTGAATTTAAGTTATTTGCTGCACAAATTAGGAACATGATATAAAGCACAGAGAACAGGACCAAAACATTGGTTTGTCTGAATCACTTGTCTGCATGAAATAAAGGCTCTTGTTAAACTACAGATATTATGTATAATTACACAGATACTAGGGTGAAGCCCTGCCCAAGCTGTGGCTTGGTTTAGCCTCTCCACAGAAGACCACAGAAGATTTTGAGAGTGAGAGATTTTGACCACTACACAGCATATCCAATCAGTATCAATTCCAAAAAATCACTCAGCTGAAGAGCAGAAGAGCTTTCTGTTTTGAATATTCTGCCCATCTTACTAAAAACTGAAGAACATCACAACAAGGAAATGTGCACTGGAAGACAAAAACCCGCTAGCTAGTATCAATTAAAAAACCCTAAAAGTGCCCTAAAAAGGCAAAGTAAAAGTTTATGCACTCCAACGTTACCACTTTTTTATCCTAAGTTGGAGGAAAACCAGTCATATTATGAATGTATATTGTTTGCAATTAAGAGTCAAAAAACCAAGCTTGGAAAGAAGCTTCATTCTTCCATGACTTAAGATTTTCTTATTTATAGAAAATGATGGACTTATTATTATTATTTTGAATGTAATAATTATGGATGTAAGAATCTAAGTCTGTGCTGCTAGTCTAAATCTAGTCTGCTTTCAAATAGTCAGTTGTACTATAACTCATACTAATCTTTATTGGAAGATTAGTATACCTGGTAAATCAAACAACACAGCTGATTGGGATGCAATTGATTTTTCTTTTACAAAACATTGAAATCAAATGGTTTTCATTCTAAATCCAACCTGCAGCTCTTAGAATTTCCCTTTTTTCTTGTGCTGTGATACCCACAGAAGCAGTTTTTAGTGGTTCATTACAAAGGACACAATTTAAGCAACTAATCCTATCAGCAGAGAACAAGGCAATGAGGTATCCAACCTATCTCATATGATATAATATGTAGACATTTCTAATCTACATTTTCACCATCATATTACATCTCACTGTGATATTCTTCAATGAAAAATATTCAGATGATAGCTAAAGTTTCCATCCTTATACTTTACCAGTCCACGTGCAACTATGTCTTCTCCCCAACAAAACTGCAAGATTACCTTCAACAGTACTGAAATAATGTGATATGGAGTTAGTGTAGTCACAGGTATCTTGGAATAACATACTTTTTGGAGTCTGTTCTTGAAACAGTAACCACCAATAAAGCTGCAGTAGTGCACTTTGATATATTTTTGATAAAAATATGAGGCATAATTTAACAATTTTTCCCAACTCTAATCTGATGCAGGTGCAGGTTTACTTGTGCCAAACAGCAAAAGTTAACACTTACTTTACAATTTACATTGATAATTAAGAAAATGTGTGTAGACAATATTTCAACACTGCTTCCTTCGCTTCTCTAACACAATCACAATAAATTTTTAAAATAATCAGTAGAACACGCAGGAAAACTGCATGTTTAATATCCAGCTTATCTTTTATTGAAAACCTTATACTTACAAACCTTTGTACCTCGTACATACAAACAAGGAAGGACTTATTGGTGATGTGAAGGTCAAAGTCATCTGTGGCTTCAGCAACCATGAATTCTGGATCCTCTGAGGGCAAAGCAGGGTAAACAGCGAGATCATAAGCCTGGACTTCAGAAGAGCACGCGTCAGGGATCATCTTGAAAAAGTCCCATGGGATAAGGCCCTGGAAGAGAGAAGGGCCTAAGAAAGTCCATTGATATTCAATGATCATCTCCTCCAAACTCAAGAGTAGTCCATCCCAAAGAGCAGGAAGTGAGGGAAAAAAAAGCCAGGAGGTCTGCATGATGAACAAGGAGATCCTGGAAAAAATCAAACATAAAAGGGAATTATACAGAAGGTGGAAGGAGGGGTAAGTAACCTGGGAGGAATACAGAGGCACTGTCAGAGCATGCTTTCTTAACCAGAGACCTTGTTCAGAAAGCCAAAGCCCACCTGGAACTGAATCTGGCAAAAGCTGTCAAAGGCAACAAGAAGGGCTTCTTTAAGTACATAGGTGACACAAGAAAGACTTTAGGGGAAATGTGGGCCTGTTGCTGAATGAGGAAGGTGACACAGGACATGGAAAAGGCTGAGGTACTGAATGCTGCCTTTGCCTCAGTCTTTACTAGCAAGACCAGTCTTTAGGAATCCGAGGTTCCTGACACCAAGGAGAAAGGCTGGAGGACATACCTTTGGTGGAAAAGGATCAGGTTAGAGAATATTTAGGCAAACTGGGTGTGCAGTTCATAGTCCCAGATAGGATGCACCTATAAGCACTGATGGAGCCGGCTGATGTCATTACGAGGCCACTCTTGATAATCTTTGAACAATCACATTGATTAGAAGTGCCTAAAGACTGAAGGAAAACAAATGTCATTGCTATTCTCAAAAAGTGCAAGAAGGAGGACCCAAGGAACTACAGGTTCATCAGCCTCACCTTGATCCCCAGGAAGGTGATCAAACAACTAATCCTGGAAAACATTTCCACGCACAAGAAGGAGAAGACAGGCATGAGGAATAGTCAGCATGAATTCACCAAAGCGAAGTCATACCTGAGCAACCTGATAACCTTCTGTGATGAAATGACTGGGTTGGCAGTTGAGGGGAAAGCAGTGGATATTGTCTACCTTGACATCAGCAAATCTTTTGACACTGTCACCCGTAAGATTCTCATAGACAAGCTGTTGATGTATGGGCTGGATGAGCAGACAGTGAGCTGGATTGAAAAGTGGCTGAATGGTCAGGACCAGTGGGTGGTGATCAGTAGCACGAAGCCTAGTTGGAGGCCAGTGACTAGCGGTGTACCCCAGGGGTCAACACTGTGTCCAATCCTGTTCAACGTCTTCATTAATTATTTGGATGATGGGGCAGAGTGCACCCTCAGAAAGTTTGATGATGACACAGAACTGGGAGGAGTGGCTGATATGCCAGAGGGTTGTGTTGCCATCCAGAGTGACCTCAAGAGGCTGGAGAAATGGGCTGACAGGAACCTTGTGAAGTTCAACAAGAAGAAGTGCACGTGGGAAGGAAGAACCCCACATACCAGTACATGTTGAGGGCCACCGAGCTGGAAAGCTGCTTGGCAGAAAAGAACCTGGGGGTCCTGGTGGATACCAATTTGAACATGAGCCAGCAATGTGCCCTTGCCACAGAGAAGACTAATCGTATCCTGGGCTGCATTAGACAAAGCAGTCATGGAAGATGGTCCTTCCCCTCTGTTCAGCACTAGTGAAGCCACACCTGGAGTACTGTGTCCAGTTCTGGGTCCCCCAGTACAAGAGCGACATGGCCAAACCAGAGAGTCCAGCAAAGAGCCATGAAGATGATGAAGAGACTAGAACATGTCTCCTATGAGGAAAGGCTGAGAGCTGGGACAGTTCAGCCTAGAGAAGAGAAGATTCATTTAGTTGATTTTTTTTTTTTAAAGTTAATGCACAAACAATCCTGAATGTTAAAGCAGATGACCAATGCACTTTAAAGTTTCTGTACCACTATTCACATAGCTACAGGCATGGTCTGAAATTAACTTCAAGTGTTCCACTGCAGTTTTTGATTTTTTTAGCTCTTGCTCTCCCTGGTGGATCTGCATAACATAACAACACTAATGACTTCATAAATCTAGATTTTATTTTAAGGAAAGGTTAATTAGCATATTTTCTTCATCTTCAGTAAAAGACTATATTTATGGCAGTGACGTTTTTAAGTTAAAATTCAGCTACTATGAACCTCCTTTGCTAAAATAACTTAGATTTAAAACTTACTATAACTTTAAGCTTAACAAATACATATAAATTAATAGTTATCTATATTTACTGAAACAATTTGGTAAATGAAGCAGTCAATCTGAAAACAGCTATTATCAAAGCAAGTTATTCTCTCTCCTCAAATAAAGTACTGAACAAATAAAAGAAAAAAATAGCAGAGAAGAAATTATATTTTTAAGTGTTTTTTCTCTTAGTGACTAAAGCATTATTATCTTTAGCTCCTGGGAACCTATGAGGCTTTCTCCAGTGCTTTGGGAAGAGAGGAAATGTTTTTTCTAAGGCTTGTCATCCATGGACAAACTGCATATATGTATATAGAGTGCCTTTCAATGTGTGTCTGTCTTAACCTAGAGGTAAAGAGGTAGAGGTTACCAGTTTACAACTGAACCCATCGAAGATAATTCCATAATTGTATTTCACTGTTGAACAGGACACTAAATAATTTTGTCAGCTTCTGAGACCGTTCCTGTAATTACATTCTGACTTCTGAGGAGAAATTTTTGGCAAGGTCTCCAACATAAGAGTGTATGCAATCAACAAATACTTACCTGGAGTTTCTTCCAACTTTTCCATATTTCAGAACTGAAGTGACTGAAAATTTCAAATCATATAAATTTTTTGGGTTCTTTTCAGTACCTTTTGTTTCATTTCACTGATGAAATTCTGTGCAAGTACAGGTTTATTTTCTAGGCAATAATTTATGCAGTATCTCTGCTTCCAACAGCTGTAGGTAAAATTAAAAAGTGAAACAACTAGAAGATGAAAACCAAAACACAACAGAAAATAATCATTGTTGTATCATTGTCAGGTCAATATTTTAAAATTAATTATTAAAATTTTATTTATTTAAATGCAGATCCTTTTTGACAGACCTTTTAAGGAATCTTCCACATCTTGCCCCAGGACACTTAGGATTTTCTGACAGCTCTACAAGGGTGGCATTCCCTCAATCCCTGCTTTCTACCGTGTGCCCATATTCAATACTTTCTCAAGCCATCCCACGAGAAGAATATTTATATTGTTTCTAGTTAGATTATGACAGTGAAAAAGAAAGAAACAAACAAACAAAAATTTTTTTACATAACTGGTTTAAATTGTGAGCCACAAAAGGATCTTTGGCTGTTGTTCAACAGATTATGCTTTGAAAGGCCAAAAGCTCTTGGCAGTTATTTCCTGCCTACCTAGATGAGATGTCAGAGATAGAAAGATGCATGCTATCTGGTCTCTTCTCTGTTCTGTATTTTTTTAAGGTGGCCTTCATATGAGGCAAAAAATAGACATAGCAATACAAGGTGAACATCTTCTCACCAATGGATGAAGATCTGTTCTGAAACAATACCTCAGCAATTCTTCCAGTTTTCAACTAATCCAGTCTGCTGTTCCTTAACTGACAGAGTATAAGAAAATAATCCTATTATGTAATTGTTCCCTTTGTTCTTTTCCTACAAAGTAGATGATAATTGGTGCTGCAGAAGTCCTCTCTTGTAGCATCCTTCTTTAGTATGCAGGGCAGACTCTAGCGAATCATCCAATCATCCTAAGTTTAACAGTCAACAATATGTGATTGTGGTGGGTTGACCTGGGCTGGATGCCAAGAGCCCACCAAAGCCACTCTATCACTCCCCTTCTTAACTGGACAGGGGAGACAAAGTATAACAAAAAAGCTTGTAGGTCGAGATAAGGACAGGGAGATTACTCAGCAATTACCATCACAGACTCGACTTGGGAAAAATCAGTTTAATTTATTGCCAATCAAAACTGAGTAGGGTAATGAGAAATAAAACCAAATCTTAAAACACCTTCTCCCTAACCCCCCTTCTTCCCATGCTCAACTTCACTCCCAATTTCTCTACCTCCTCCCCCCGAGCAGTGCAGGGGGACAGGGAATAGGGGTCATGGTCAGTTCATCACACGTTGTCTGTACTGCTCCTTCTTCCTCAAGGGAAGACTCCTCACAGTCTTCCCCTGCTCCAGCGTAGGGTCCCTCCCATGGCAGACAGTCCTCCATGAACTTCTCCAACATGGGTCCTTCCCACAGGCTACAGTTCTTCACAAACTGCTCCTGTGTGCGTCCCTTCCATGGGGTGCAGTCCTTCAGAAGCGGACTGCTCCAGCGTGGGTCCCCTGCAGGGTCACAAGTCTTGCCATAAAACCTGCTTCAGCATGGGCTCCTCTCTCTCCATGGCTCCACAGGTCCTGCCAGGAGCCTGCTCCATTGCAGTCTTCCCACAGGGTCACAGCCTCCTTTGGGCACATCCACCTGCTCTGGCATGGGGTCCTCCATGGGCTGCAGGTGGATATCTGCTCCACCATGAACCTCCATGGGCTGCAGGGGGACAGCCTGCCTCACCATGGTCTTCACCACGGGCTGCAGGGGAATCTCTGCTCTGGTGCCTGGAGCACCTCCTCCCCCTCCTTCTCCACTGACCTTGGTGCCTGCAGGGTTGTTCCTCTCACATATTCTCACTCCTCACTCCAGCTGCAGTTTGTGTCCCGGTGTTTAGTCTTTTTTTTTTTCTTCCTCCTTCTTAAATATGTTATCACAGAGGCACTACCACTGTTGCTGATTGGCTCAGCCTTGGCCAGTGGTGAGTCTGTCTTGGAGCCAGATGCTTTTTGTTCTATTGGACAGAGGGGAAGCTTCTAGCAGCTTCTCACAGAAGCCACCCCTGTAACCCACCCACTACCAAAACCTTGCCACACGAACCCAATACAGGGATAAACTGCTCTATCATCTATTTTTGTTATGTGTGCTGGAGACACTTTTACGGTAATGTCATAGTAGGAATATGTAAACAACATGGAATTAAATTCATCCTGTGAGGGAACTAAAGAAACATTGACTGGAAAGTAGAAACTACAATGGAGACCTTTGTTAAGTAGGATAGAATTCTTTCAAACATATTTTTCCCCATTAAGAAATTTGCATAAGACTCTTGTGGGTTTTTAAATGTAATTTAGGTAAACTATCTAGCAGTTATTGAAAAAAATGCTTTTCCCCATCACTGGGAATGAGAAAGATTACATTTTGAGTTTATTTTTCCACCGTAAAGTTAAAAGCACATGTTTTCTGCTGCTCCTCTTGCTGTTATCAATAAACTAGATCAAGTACACCAATTGTTCTGAGAAGTAACATGTTTCCAAAATAGAGTCCAAATAGTTTGCAATGACAGTTTAGTTGCTTCTTGTTGTTTCTCTACATCACCTTAACCTTTCTGTGCTCATCTTTCCACCATTTTCAGAGATGAAATATTTATGTCCTTGTTACCAAGTTTTCTTTTTCCTGTTTTCTGATTTCCTCCTTATATATTTCAATTTCTCACTCCTTTCTCATGGTGAATATAACCTGAATTAGGATTTTAAAAGGTCCATTGCTTGCATATTCTATTGAAGAAATAAAATGTTGCTTTTACCTATACTGACTCCTTAAAAGCAGGGGAAATAGGCATGAAAGAAGGTAGAACCTCTTTATTTTTATAAATATTGTATTTTCTGAATATAATATTTATATTAAAAAATTGGACCTATTGCGTTGGTGTTAATAATTCAGTTCCCTTCAGAGAAAACATATTTCTAGTTTAAAAGTTTCCATACATATTACATTTTAAATGCAATCCAGTAGCAATTTGTAATTCCTAAAAAGCAACTCAACTTTGTGTTATGCAACACATTAATTCTTTGAAGGAACTTCTTAAGAAAATCCTTAGAATAATTAAATTGTCAACAGCTAATAGCATCAAAACCAGTTTTTGCTGTTCGCCATAATTGTCTCAGCAGGAAAAAAAAGTATCGATATTGCTTTCTGAAGTTCAATGCAGTTTCCACTCAGTGCACTGTTACTTTGATTTTCTAATATATTACTTTGAAACCTATGAGCTGAGACACTCATTACTTTTGACTACAAATGGCTGCAAAATTGATGGGAAAGCTGATTTAGACAGCACACTCAATAAAAAGCCCCTTTTAAGAGGTTTTAGTGACAGAACCTTAGTGACGAAGAATCCATGTGTCTTTCTTGCATAATATAAAAACAGAATTCTGTTTTGCAGTTTTTACTTCCCAAGGACATAGAGTTATATTTGAAGATTATAGTCACATCTCCAACATAATCATATGCTCTTTAAAAGCATCTGTAGTGTACACAGAAGTATATCTCAGAACTATTTAAATACTTATCATAAAGGTGCTCTTGTATGCTTGAAATAGCACAAAAAGAAGGTGCAAACAGAAAAATTAGATGTGAGAAGCTAAGGGGATAAAAATGCAAAAGCACATTCTACATATAAACCATGGGTATACCAAACAAAGAACAGCAAGAGAATCAAAACTAATAAACAAATATTTATATATTATTCCATTTATTTATTTTCAATCAGCTAAAGCAATCAAGATGTTAATAGGTAAAAGGAATTATGAATTTACTATAGAAGTGGATTTGCAAAACTGATTAAAAATTGGGTTTACCTAGCTTATTTGTAGACAATCTCTATCTCTGTAGAAATATTGAATGTATCTCTGAATTCATTCTGTGAATAATCACACTTTTCTCCATTCAGAAAATTGTTAAATTGTTTTTAAATACAGAACTGAATAAGCATAATTCATAAGCAGTCTTTCAGAAAAGAAAGGCCTTGTTCCCTAAAGTATTTTCATTGTCATTACAACTTGAGTATTGTGCATATAGAAAAGAAATGTCATATTCAGTTCAGAGATGAAGAACATCATCTTGACTCTTTCCATGCATTGGAAGACTAGACTAAAAGATTTAATACCTGTAGGAGTGAAAGGAATTGCAGGAGTATTTACAAATTTTCATCACTCAAAACATCCTCTGTATTGTGAGACACTTCATCATTTTTGTTCACCTCTTGACAGATTCCTACAGAAGGCAGAATACTAACATGGAGAGACAAAATCTGCATTTATATGTTCCAATAAAAAATTACAGAAGCTGTGTTTAGGAAGAGTTGTGCATTGTCATGCACTGATTTTCACTTTATTAGAACCTGTTAGGATAATTCTCTGGTAATATATCTTATGTTTCATGCCTTGCAGTGAGGGGTAAGAGTTTAAAAAAACAAAACAAAACAAAACAAAACCCCACATTATTTGAAAGCTGAATAGTTAGTAGCAAATGTTTAAAGTTTAGTTTACTTATTCTTAAATGATAAACACTTGAAGGTACCTTCAGATGCTTTTCTACAACCTGTTGTTCTTGCAAAAATTCTTTTTTCCTGCTGAAGTAATCAGGACTCTGTGTCAGATAGGTTTACACTGATAGGCTGAATAAGATTTTCTCTGTGTATACTCTTGTTGTTTCAGAGTACTATGTCCTGTCTCCACCACTTATTTAAGTACAAACTTATGGGTATAGTGTCATAATGCATATGATAGACAAACATATCCTGATAAAATGTTAATATATACAGTACTTCATAACTGTGAGTAATCCTAGTCTTAACACTTCCCCTACATATGGACACAAAGTTTGTGGGCACTTAGGGTTAGATCTTTGAATCTGAGGCTAAATTCTGTTTTCAGTGAATCACTGGGTATATAAAGTCTCAACTTAATCAATGAAGAATGTCTACTTCACTAGATTTTGCTCTAAATATTGGCGAGTGTCTCTCTGGAAATGCTGAGAGCTACTTGCTTCTTTCCATCAGCTACACCATGGATGTACCAAATCTAAACCATTACATAAAGTATCTTTAAAAAGATGATAAAGTATAGGTAAAACACAGTTCTGAGGTTTGCATTCAGCCAGGTTTGTTGACCCAGATTACTATTTTATTCCAAAAAATAAAACAATCATCTATAAAAAAATGAGTTGTAATGATTCACAAACATTGTGATTTATAAACAAATGTATTAGTTGTAAACAATAGGTAAAACTGAGTTCAAAAGCCTTTGTCATATGCTAGCAAAGCAAAGAATGTACACTATGATTGATTTCTGTAAATGTTTTTTGGGGGGATAACTTTTTTCTCTCTCTCTTTTTTTTTTTTTTTAAGAGTAATATTACCAACTTTGCATTAGTTTTCTGGGCTTCAGGTTTTCTGGAACCTTACAATGTGCATCAGCAACCCACAAAACACATCCTCTGGACTACTAAAATGCATTGGGCTTATATATGAAACCTGTAAATCACTTTTTAATTGCTGCATCTATTGCAAAAGAAAAATTGTACTGCAGAAATATTTTATTATTTGTCTTCCATCTTATTCTGTCCATTAGCCAATTTTTTGAATATCCCTTATAAACCATCATACTTAACTCCAGTATTGTGAAAGTTCATTACAAAATTATGCCTGAGGATGCAGCTGTATCAAAGACTTAATCTGTTAACAAAAGATAATACAATTCTTCAAATCCAGCCAACTGTCCTATGATCTAATTTATATTTCAGTCCAAGGGCTAAAAATAGGTGTATGCTACCTAGCCCTTCTCTGATTTTGCTGTTCATACTCCACTTCCTTATTTCTCTTATTCCTCTCTTCTAAGTTTTTTTTTCTTATAAACAGGAGCCATTTTGGCAAAACTGGACAGAAAAGAACAGAAAGGCAACAGAAGTTTCTCTTATATAGAAACAGATTGTAAGATAATTATTTCTGGATACATATATAAGATATAAAAAATAGGAAAAACATTTTCAATATGACATAGCCATAACTCAGAAAAGGTTGACCAATGACGTTGTGGAGTTCATCCTTGGTCATACTCAAAACCCAACCAGATACAGCCCTGAGCAACCTTCTCTAGCTGACCTTGATCTGAGCAGGGGTTGGACTAGAGGGTGTCCAGATGCCCCTTCCAAATAAAATTATCCTATGACTCTGTATCCCCAGAAGTCTTTGCTTCAGTGTCAAGTCTGCTTTGCAGCCATGTGGTCACACAGAATTGTATTAACAGGGGATGTAGCTTTACAGAGAATGTCCCACAGAAATCTTGGAAAATGATAGTGAAAACAGCATTCAAATTATCATTAAATTTGAAGCCATAGCAAGCAGTAGTAACATTCAACTAGATTCAAAAGCTGTTAGACTTTTTATGTAATCGGGACAACAGAGAGTAAATGCAGTTCAGTGTAAAGAAATATAAATAATTAGTTTGACAACAACTTACTAATGCTGGGTAATTTTTGTTAAATGAAACTCTCATTGAACATAGTGATTTTAAAAAAGGTTTTATGTTGTTATTCTGAAAAGAAAAAAAAAAAAAAACAAAAAAACAAAAAACAAATCCAAACAAGCATTCTGGAAGTGACAAAATGTTGATAATACCCTCTGTTTGCAATCACCATTTTCTAACATGGGAATACTGATTTTAGCCAATTCTGCAAAGTAGACTTATTCTCTTAATGTCAATATGCCAAATTAAAAGTTAATATTACTGCCATTGCTTGTATGATGTTCTTGCAGTATCTTATCTCATAATCACTCATCAGCTTTTCTTTACCACGTCATGGTTAGATAGAGAAGTGGTATGAACAGAAATGACAGTAAACAAGACACCAGGTATAGATATTGGGTTTTTTGCCCAGAGACGTTGAGGAACTCAGAAACCCAGTCTTCTTACACAGCTGTCCAAATTAGTTCATCCTCTACAATACTACATATTCCATGCAAAATTGTGTGTATATACATTTGTATATGCAAACATATGCGTTCATATATATACAGAGATACACGTGTGATTTTTCTTTTTTTTTAATTATTACTGATTACTGTGCCCTAGAAAAATAATTTTCTAGGAATGTTGTTTATTACAAAAAATAATAGCAGGCCTCAGCATCAATGTCAGAGTTCAATACTCTCTGACCAGGTTCATTTAGATGCTTCACGTGTGGAGGGTGTACTGCTTAGTATCAAGTTTACTTATTTCAAATGTAATTGATGTTACACAGGGTTTCTAATTTAGCAGAGTGATACAAAATATACTGCATAACACAATCAAATGTTTATTACACTTAGTGAAATACAGCAATTGCAATACACAGTTCGATCACAATACCAGTGGGATCCCCATTATTGGACTCTATGATATGCCCACTCTCACAATGCTGGGCGTCCCCAGTTGCCATGAAGGAATATATGGGTTGAAGCCAGCTCAAGCCCATAGCTCTCACTGAAATTTTTTTGCTAGTTGTGTAGTTTTTAACTTCTGTGTTGGGCTAAGCTATGTATATACACTTCCCCCATGTTGGTCTGGCGAACTCAGGGAGCCATTTACACTCTTTTAATGAACTGAGGAGAAAAGTTTACACCAGCAGTTGATACACTCAATTGTTGATAGCTTCTTACCTAAAACAAAGACGACCCTCAGCCTGTCGTCACACACATGCTGCCGCTGTTGAACACAGAATGGTGTCACTGATTTCAGCAACAATATATCTGCCTTTCTGAGATTAAAACTAACTAAAACTTCATAAGCTTATGTAGGCAATTAAAGTAACGTACAAGAGGTTTTCCAAGCAGAAGGCTAGGCTGACAACTTGAAAAATCTTTAAGAGGAAGGAACTATTATCCTCTAATTGAAAACAGTGTAGCTTTAGTCTACCTTGATGTCTTCAGAATCCACAGGCACATATCGTCACAAAACTTCTTGTTTTTACAGACAGCTCAGTTACTGAAAAACACGGCAATTGCAAGTGAACAGATAAATGACCAAGCTATGCAGCATGTCATCCCAGAAGCCCATCAGTCCAGCATTCTGTCTTGAACAGTAGCTAAAAGGGGATTACTGTGAAGCAGCATAGAAATAGGACCCACATGCAGTGATATTTTCCCAGACTATTCTGCCAGCCTCCAGCAATCTGCAAATTTCTGAGCCTGCAATTATACTTTCATTTTTTAATGGCCATCAAGGGAATTATTTCCCCCATAAATTTTTAACAAACACAGTGCTTTGTGACAAGGAGATCCACACCTTAATTATACACAGTGAGAAGCCACTAAGAGGCAGTTGGGCTGATTTCTTTAATTGTCAAATGGCTAAGTCTGTGCTAGTACTACTTTTCCCAATCCAGACTTCTATCCTATTCTGCAGATTTTTAATTAATTCATTCAGTATCACTGTTCTTAACTGTCTTTCATTCTTTCTGTTAAACAAATATTTTCCTAATGACTAACTACATTGGTGCAGATGGTATAACTGATATACAGTAATGGATTTTCAGAAGAGCTGGTTTAACTTATCTTAACAGCAAGGAAGTGATTCTCAAATCCAGATGAATTTTTTTGGTCAAACTACATGAAATGGAAACTTATTTTAAACTATTCAATGAAATATGAAAATAGAATAAAAAATGCTTTCTACAACACAGTTCTTATTTTCTTTATAGCTCATGCTGTCAACTATGTTCAAATAAGAATAAAAGATTCTCTTTTGCTTGTAATGGAGCTGTTTGTCATTTCTTTTTTCTGATGTTATTTTCAATATAACTTTCAAGTATACAAGTAACTACCACAAGGTTAATCATTGTATTGGGCTCAGGCAGCTTGTTTGATGTTACACTTTTTCATAAGCTACCTGTATGATTTAGAAGTTTAATTCCCACTTACATGAAATGAAACAGTCCTGTGAAAGGAGACTACAAGGTATGGTTGTCATGCCCACAAAAAGGAGTCATTATTCAGAATTCTACATTTGAGAGTTATAATTCTTTTCTTGGGTATATGAAGCATTTTTTCTTACAGGCAGTTACTATTTAATAATTAATAGAAAATAGAAGTTCTTTAGAAGGAGAAATTAAGATAGATGTGGCCTGTAGCCCATAACTATAACCTGATGAGTTTGGCAATACCTGAGTTATGTGAACGAAGGTTAAAGTTTCTACTTTGACTACTGAGACAAAGTTTGAACCTGAGGCTATGGCTATGCTATGCTATTCCTGTATTTTATATTGCTAAATAAAACAAAGGCAGAGACTAGTCCTTGGCTCCAGAGATAAATGGCATGGGTAGACTCAAGTAGAGCCTAGGTAGTACTCATCCTTTTTTTAGTCGATTGGATGCATCCATAATATATTGATGTTAGTCCAGGTTTCATCTCAGCTCATGCAGCATTGATACCCTGCCTCCTGACACCCTGACCCTTTACTAATATCAGCAACGTATGCAGATTGCTGTCCACATTATCCGTGTAAGGTGTGATACTCTCAAATCACACTGGTGGAGTCAAGGAGTGGTGCAACACTTACCTGCATTTAAAAGGCATTTGCATGATTGGCTGTTGCTGCCAGATGACATGGATACTAAGTGCTCCTGGCAAGCTGCCAGAGCCATAGCATCACTTATGATCCTGTATTTGCTATCGGTGATTGGGGGAATTATTGTATGGGCATGTTGTTGCTCATCTTTCTTACTGCCTCCATAAAGTTTTGTTTCATAACATGTTGTCAGAATCCATTACTTTTCAGACCACAGGTACTCAGTCATAACTGTTATTTTTAAAGTTTTTCAGGCCAAAATATCTGAAATGTTAGGATTCAGTTGTATGCATTGAGCGGTGCTTCTAAAAAATGAAGGTATATGTTGTGTGTCTTAGACCATGACTTCAGTGCATGTGAGAGTATATGAAAGTGCAAAGCATTTTGGCATTAATGTTAAGAGGACTGTGTAGAGATGAAGGGGTCAGTCCTGTTGCAGCGGCATCCTGTTGCCTTTTGGGAGCTGTAACTGAAGGGAACCGTGCTCCAAGCTGTGCCCAGTCATTACGTTGGAAAGATTTAATTAAAATGGCCTGAAACAATTAAGCAGTGTGGAAGATCTGCATCCAGTGCCTGACCTCATTCACTGGTTCTCAGGTCCTGAGAGTATAATTTGATGGTGCCACCAAGACCACCAAATGGTTTAGTGTCACCAAAAGGAGCAGTCCTGTTCTCCTCAAAGCCTCTTTCTTCATTACTCCTCTACTGTCAGTGCAGTCCCTTTCTCTAGCCCACCCTCACACCTGACAAATCTGTTTCTAAACCAGCTTAATTTGCATCTACTCCATACATTAGGCCCAGCTACTTTATGTGTTTTACTTAGCTTCCAAAGGAACATCAACAGTTTTGATTCTGTGCAGTAGCTTTTGTTTGCTTCTTTTTAATTTTTTTTTTTCCTTTCCAGATGGGTTATGTTGATTAAGGGTAGCGGTAACACTGCAGAAGGATTTTGAAACACTTTTTTCCACCAGGCCAATTTTTTCAAGGGTTTTTGAAAAAACCAAGCAGTTGGCTGAGTTACCCAGAAAAATGAAAATTACTCTGCATATTTCTTGTCCCCTGAATTTTAAGAATGCAATATAACTGTGAAAAAGATAAATTACTTGACTTACATCCCAGTTCATTGATTTCATTTTTAATCTAAAAATTAACCTCCAAAGATACAGTACTGTACTATGACTTAGGAGAAATTAACCTGTTGTAGGGATGTGGATGTCAACACAAGGACACCAGCAAAAATGGTTTAAGTCGTTAGGAGTAAAGAGTGGAAGTATGTGTATGAGTGAGAAATTAAAGGAATTTACTTTTAACTAAAAAAACTGAAAGCAAACTAACAAATATTTATGCATTTGTTAAGAATTTATTTAAATTCTTCTCTCTAGCTCAGAATGAAATAACAGTTATAACAATACATGGTTAACATTCATTGACTATAAAGAGGACCATTCATTATAGCTTTAGAATTGGAAACAAAAAAAAACAGGATAAGAAATTACATAGTAGGTGATACAAAATGAAACAGAATTAAATTTCTGTGAATTTTCATAATTTAAATAACAAATGTTGCTATTTTATATCTATAGTAATATATGTTTTCATAAAATATATTTTAGTTTTTTAACTTTCTGTAACATCTCCTTAAAATTAGTTTAATTTTTACTTCTCAAAAATTTTATATGAAAGGAGAACAAGGTATTACTATTTTTAGCAAAGCATTAAGGATTTACATCAACAGTGGCATAAGGATTATGAAATATTCATTATAATTGAGTATTTATTAAGCATTGCAAACACCATTAATATTTTTAACACATAAGCTAAACTCCACTGATGTTAAACACATGAATCATCTCATCTTCTCTGGGACTAGCACAAATGAGTAAGACAATTAAGGTGGCTCCTTTTCTCACAGATAAATCTCTATCAACATACTGATTAGTATATAGTGATCACAGTAGTGATGGGTGGATTACATGTAAATCCTATTACTTTTCCAAATTGCTTCATTTTCTTTTCCTACAGAGAAAGATCAAATATAGTATTTTCACAGTATACAAAATACAATTTTCTGTTTAAATTAACTTTAAGAAATTCTGGTTAACTGGCGGATCTTTTCTCATTTTTTTTAAAAAAAGAAAAAGCTCTGTAATGAAATATTCTAGATGAACTTGTAAATCCCTAATTTATTGTGCAATACCCTGAACAAGTTATAACAGATGGAAAGAAAAGTATTGCCCTACACAGCCAAGGGGAAAAAAACCATAAAAGATAGAGATACTGGTGAAATGACTAAAGATCAATCAACCCATCAAAGTCCTTTTTAGCATTGCATGTCTCCTAGGATGCCATCTAATTGTTGCAATGGTTCCAATGTTTTTGACTCAATGATTAAGCTATATAGGCTATTCCACATGTTTACGAGTCTCTGCACAATCAAATGTTTCTTGACATCTGCTCTTTGGTTTTTTCCTTCCTCCCCCCCCCAAATCTCACCCATTGTTTTTTTCACTGTGCTGCACAGAATACAGTAACTTGTGTTTGAAGTCTGAGTAGCTTTTTTATTAAATCTACCTTTGAAATACATTATCATACCCCCTTTATTGAAAGTTATAAAACTTGTTATATTTCCTTCCTTCCTTCCTTCCTTCCTTCCTTCCTTCCTTCCTTCCTTCCTTCCTTCCTTCCTTCCTACCTTCCTTCCTTCCTTCCTTCCTTCCTTCCTTCCTTTTCTGTATCTTCTTTGTGATACATACTTTAAAACTCCTTTCATTTGTTGGTTATTGTTCACAGTTATGCCTCCAGGGTATTTTCACATATAAAGTAAACAAGCTCAGTGTTTTAACACCTTCTCCAACTCCAGAAATTGCTTTATGTATCCATAAATAGACAATCAACATGATGATAGGCAAATAAGTGTTTAAACTACATTGCAATTGCTGGAAAATATTACAAATTATGCTGCATTATAGATAATTATTTAACTGTACAGAGTGAAATGCATATGGCATGAGTTAGAAATCAGCCAACGTTTAGACTTGTCTCTGTTTAAAAAAAACAACCAAACAAACAAACAAAAAAACCCAAAACCCCAAGCTGTTATTATTACATTAGAGGGTGAGGATCCTTTTGAGAGACTTCAAAAGAAATATTACCAATTCACTATCAACTTTGTCTGGGATGGGATATTCATATGTGTAAAAGAAATCTCTAGAATCATAGAATCATTTAGGTTGGAAAAGACCTTTAAGATCATCCAGTCCAACCATTAACCTAATGCTACCAAGTCCATCACTAAACCAATTAAGGGTAGAGTAATAATTTCATGTTTCCTGGTTTGGCAGCTGCATTATTTTTTAGTGAAAGTAAAACCCAGGAATCATTAAGGTTGGAAAGGACCTCTAAGATCATCAGTCCAACCATCAACCCAACACCACCATGCCTACTAAACCATGTCCCAGAGTGCCATGTCTACCCATTTTTTGAACACTTCCAGGGATGGTGACTCCACCACCTCTCTGGGCAGCCTGTTCTGATGCTTGACGACTCTTTCTGTGAAGAAATTCTTCCTAATATCCAATCTAAATCTCCCCTGGCACACCCTGAGACCATTTCCTCTCATCCTTTTACTAACTACTTGGGAGAAGAGACCAACACCTGTTGCATCAAGAGGGCTTTGGAAAGTACCCAATTTATCGTTATAAGTCCGGTCGCGTTCAGTACACTGAACTATCACGATTAAGGATTCACAAACAACGTAGGCACCTTTCGTCTAGTCATGCTGCATGAACTATCATGGCCACACTTAAAGTGTCTGGTCGTGTTCAATGACCACTATCACGGCTAGACCAATAAATCAAAGCAATTTATTAAAGCAACAGACACACAGGTTCTTTGGATTACTGGTGATAAATTCACTGACTGCAAGACACATGCAAATACTAAAGCTTTGGATAACACAGATGCATCAAAAGACATAAAAGTGACTCTATAGAGGTTTCTAAGTTTCCCAGGGAGGCACTTGTTATAACCAAGTGTTAGATTCTTACCCAAAGGCGTCCCGGTGGGGGGGAAGAGAGGCTTAGCCCGTCAACTGATCCCAGAGGTCAGAGTAGTACACGATGGTATCTTCCCTAACATCCCCTCTCTCTTAGGCTAATTTATACTATTTTCTACCTTTCAGGTGGAGCTTGAGGGACTCTAGTCATACATACTTTTGTTACGATTGGTGTAAAACTTTCTTACTTCATTTTAAAGGTATAGGCTTGGAAAAATTCAGAGCACAGGCTCAGTGAGCAGTGGTCTCACCTCAGAGGCGGGTACGTTTTGGGATGGAGGTGTGTTTTGGTATTATAATGATATTATAATGATAGTATAATGAGCAAAGTTTACCAAAAGGACAGCATTTTGTCAAAATCATGACAGTTTGTCGGCTCAGGGTATCAATTATGCAGCTTATTGGTGCCGTGGCACACCTCCGAGTTCCCTTATCGCAGAGCTTGGCCATGATGTCTCCACACCACTCCACTCCCTGGGCAACCTCTCTTAGAATCAGCACACCAGGCTCCCCTGGGTTGCCGACATCCAAGATTGCAGGCTTAGGGAACTTCCTGTGGAATAAATTCCAGCTGCATTTCATCTGGACAGCTTCTTCAATGCTGTGTTTTTCTTGAAATCGTAAATCTAAGTCTAATGTCTAAGTCACCTCCAGCAATTACTCCACAGCACCTCACTACAACGTCCTTTCAGGTAGTTGGAGAGAACGATAAAGTCTCCCCTCAGCCTCCTCTTCTCCAGGCTAAACAACCCCAGTGCCCTCAGCTGCTCCTCATAAGGCCTGTGCTCCAGACCCTTCACCAGCCTTGTTGCCCTTCTCTGAACACGCTCCAGCACCTCAATGTCTTTCTTGAAGTGAGGGGCCCAAAACTGGACACAGTATTCCAGGTGCTGCCTCACCAGCGCCGAGTACAGGGGGACAATCACCTCCCTGCTCCTGCTAGCCACACTATTCCTGATACAAGCCAGGATGCTGTTGGCCTTCTTGGCCACCTGGGCACACTGTTGGCTCATATTCAGCCAGCTGTCAACCAACACCCCCAGGTCCTTTTCCACAAGGCAGCTTTCCAGCCACTCTTCCCCAAGCCTGTAGCTTTGCATGGGGTTGTTGTGACCCATGTGTAGGACCCAGCTCTTGGTCTTGTTGAACCTCGTATAACTGGCCTTGGCCCATCAGTCCAGCCTGTCCAGGTCCCTCTGCAGGACCATCCTGCCCTCCAGCAGATCGACACTCCCACCCAGTTTGGTGTCATCTGCAAACTTACTGGGGGCACACTCAATCCCCTCATCCAGATTGTTAATAAAGATATTGAACAAGACTGGCCCCAAAACTGAGCCCTGGGGAACACCGCTCGTGACTGGCTGCCAACTGGATATAACTCCATTCACCACAACTCTCAGTGCTTGGCTACCCAACCAGTTTTTTACCCAGCAAAGAGTACGCCTGTCCAAGCCACGAACTGCCAGCTTCTCAAGGAGAATGCTATTGGAGACAGTGTCAAAGGCTTTGCTGAAGTCCAGGTAGATGACATCCACAGCCTTTCCTTCATCCACCAGGCAGGTCACCAGGTCATAGAAGGAGATCAAGTTGGTCAAGCAGGACCTGCCTTTCATGAACCCATGCTGGCTGGGCTCGATCCTCTGGTTGACCTGAATCTGTGAAAGATTATACCACAGGACCAGGTTCCTAAGAAAGACTGTACTACTAGTATTTATTGTACTACCTCACCTCAGCTGTCTTAAAGACAAATAAATGACACTTTATGGGTCACTTATCTTTCACATACATCCTTCAGAGGAAAAAAAGAATGGAAAGATAGAATGAGAGTTTTGTAAAGATATTCTAATTTTTGATGACTACTGGTTTGTTAAGAACTGTCAGCACAGTATATTCTTATACAAAAAACAACAAAAAATATTTCAATGTAATAGAAATGTAAGGCTTCTCTTTGCTTATTTGTAATTCAACTAAAACATATTTTTCTAACATATCCAAGCTTGTCCCTTGTATGTCAGTAATAGAAAGTCCACTGTAATCCTGATTATTTCTTCTATTGATTGATCATCTCAGTAGATGTAATTTTGCTCTTTTCTTCTACTTTAAACTGTTTTCTGTTATCACTTGTTCATTCTCTATATATGCTGATCAAGTTGTTGTCCAAAACTGATGCTGCTATAGATATCCACTGTAAGACCCTACCCTAACTATGCTTTTGTTTAGTAAACAAATTGTCTGAGAGCAGAAGTCTAGGTGATGTGTTAGACTTGATCAGTAAGCCATGAAAGGTTGCTTGAGGTCTGCCAAGAAGGAAATTAGAGGAAGGTAATTCTGGCAGGGGAAGATTGTGACCACCAACTCTTGAGCCTCCTACCACAATTACACCCCAGACTCAAATTGAAGGACAATTGAGCATGCTCACTAATTTAAATACTAGGCGAAGAGATTTTAACCAATCATAGAACTGCATATGTATTAGGGAATTAAATATGTTAATAACTATGTATAAATAGATGATGATTTGATGATTCGGTGTGCTAGCTTTGTGGAATTACCATCTAGCACCCATATCTCCGCAGAAATGAAATAAAACAATATCTTGTCTCAGTGTGAGAAGACTGGCTTATTGCACACCAGGCAAATGACCCCTATTTGGGACAACAAAGTTATACCTTAACTTTTTTTGTTAAACTAAAATGATTGAATATGTGGTGTATCCAACTATTCAGAATCCTTTTAAAGTTAAGAATAGTTCCTTTGGTCTTCTTTGAGTCTTCTGCAGCTAACACTTTCTTCTTGGACTGCAGATACTAGAACTAGCCATGGCATTCCATTATTAGTTCCGCCTATGCATAGTGCAGAAATGTCCTTCGCATTGCTCAGTACTATTCTCTTTGTCCAATCTTTAATCTTTACCAAAATCATACTGGCTTAGTCATGTTTATTTGATTCAGATTATATTGATTTCTTTGTCTTATTTCAGATAGTTACAGAAAATACAGGATATGCTTCTTTTCCTTTTGAAATTTAAAAGTCTGTAGAAAAATTCTGTTGCTTAAATTATCACTTCTCTTCAGAAGAAACAAAAGCGACTCTTTTTGTAGTGTACATATTTCAGTTCTCTTGTTTCTTGCAGCTAGTATCACAACATAAATGCAACCTTTAAATTATAGTATATTCTTAATGTGTTTGTGAAAAGTCCCTTTGAAGTCTGATGAAAAGAGTACGGGGAGAACTTTTTATTATATTTCTTATATAGATTTCTCCTTTAATAATTGCTTCTTGTTCACAAAATTGAATCTCCTTGTTGCCATAGTTCATGCAGGTTTTGCTCTTAACTGGGTATCAGCCTTGCTGGAATTTTAAATAAGCTTTTACAGACATTGCTTTCTCCAATGTTGTTATATTGTAGGTTAACAAAGATTTGCTGTCCACAGTGTGGATCTGTCTGTCTTAGCACTGTCCTGAAAGTAAGAAAAAAATATAAGAAAGTGACATTTTCTTAATTTTCTTAATTTCTGCAACTTAAATATATCTATATAGGTATCTGTTCTTATATACATAAATCTATTACGTATTTCAGCTGTTAAAGTTTAATTTCATTCTTACAGAAAAGGGTAGGATGCTTAAAGACTTTTTGGGTTTTTGTAACTCCTACTAATTTTAGGTTTTTTACCTTTATAAACATATCAGTTCCACAAGATCTGAAAGATGTGGTATGTGTATACATGTGTGCGTATTTAGAAAAAGTTATATAGATATAGGTAGAATGATAGAATAATAAATAGATTAGACAAATTAGATGGATAGATAATCTGTCCATAGAGGAAAAGAAAATGCGATATGAAATACAAATATGAGATACGAATTCTGGTCGTAGCACCAATGAGGAAGTAGCAGCACTGGCTTCAGTTTGATCTCATTGCCTGATTACACCACTAGCAATCTCAAAAGGCTTTAACTCTTCCCTTTTTTGCCTACACTGAAACCTATGAAGCTTTGCAGAGCTACTGCAGATACATTTTCCTAGGCTTTAATTTTAACTTAAAAAAACACTTTGTAATTTCCATGTAGAATTGGTTTTATATTCTAAATGGGCAAAGACAATAGGATTTCATTGCACATCATGGAGTGACCTTAGTTATTTTATTTCATTGGGTTTTTTTTGTTTGCAGTTTCTACTTTTTGCACAAAGAGACTTCTACTATAAAAAATAAGTTGAATCAAATGCTGTGGTTTTGAAACATCTTTCAAGTGATCCCTTCCTATTAGGTACAATAAAAACTATGTGTCATGGAAAACGAAGTAAAATTTAAACACACATGCACAAAGAGATTAATTGCACTCCTTTTCCTGTTACTACATTAGTCACTATTCATGAGTATTTGGGCATCCAAAACCAAATGTTGCTACTTGCTGAATATCTCATGAACTTAAATGAGACTAAAGGAACTTGCTGTTAGATAGGAACAAAATGAAAGTCATCATGACAAAGAAGAACAGTGGAATGAAGATTAAACAAATGGGATAGATTAAACCATAAAAGTGTCTTTTGTTCAACAAATTTTGAAGCATTTGGTACACAGAGCTAGCACAGTCATACAAAGAATGTAAAGTAGCTGATAACACATTCTGTCTCCTCCCCAAAATGTGTACCTCTTACATGTTAGCTTTGACCTACATTCCATAATACCACCAATTTCAGGTATTTGGAGAATAATTTGGCCTTATGTTTAATTACTAAAGTATATAGCAAAGAGTTTAATGTATAAGAGTGTTTACTGAAGATATCTGACGTCTAAACCACTATCCCTTAAGTATGAAAAGACTGAAGAACCAGTTCTGATATTTGTAGTTGAATTTCAGAAGCATACCCTCTGACAGTTGCATTTGCAGTATTAGTTACTATTGCCTTTGCCAGAGTTTGGCCCAAAGTGCTGCAGCACATAGTGGTTCTGACACAAACCTCAGTGGTGGCTTCTTTAAGTGGCTCTTTCCAGTTGTTCCACACTAAAATAGTTGGGGGTCTTTCCTAAGACATTATAAATTGATAAAGCAAAGCTGCTCGAATGGAATTTTCCATTGAAAAGTCCCAAAAGCATATCAGTGAGAAATCTGTCTTTTGATGTCAGATGACACCAAACTGGGTGGGAGTGTCGATCTGCTTGAGGGTAGGAAGGCCCTGCAGAGGGACCTGGACAGGCTGGACCGATGGGCCGAGGCCAACTGTATGAGGTTCAACAAGGCCAAGTGCTGGGTCCTGCACTTGGGTCACAACAACCCCATGCAACGCTACAGGCTTGGGGAAGAGTGGCTGGAAAGCTGCCTGGCCGAAAAGGTCCTGGGGGAGCAGGGAGGTGATTGTGCCCCTGTACTCGGCACTGGTGAGGCCGCACCTGGAATACTGTGTCCAGTTTTGGGCCCCTGACTACAAGAAAGACATTGAGGTGCTGGAGCATGTCCAGAGAAGGGCAACAAGGCTGGTGAAGGGTCTGGAGCACAGGCCTTCTGAGGAGCGGCTGAGGGCACTGGGGTTGTTTAGCCTGGAGAAGAGGAGGCTGAGGGGAGACCTTATCGCTCTCTACAACGACCTGAAAGGAGGTTGTAGTGAAGTGGGTGTTGGTCTCTTCTCCCATGTAGTTAGTGATAGGTCGAGAGTAAATGGGCTCAAGCTGCGCCAGGGGAGGTTTAGATTGGCTATTGGCTATTAGGAGAAATTTCTTCATGGAAAGGGTAGTCAAGCATTGGAACAGGCTGCCCAGAGAGGTGGTGGAGTCCCCATCCCTGGAAGTGTTCAAACAATGGGTAGACATGGCACTCTGGGACATGGTTTAGTGGACATGGTGGTGTTGGGTTGATGGTTGGACTGATGATCTTAGAGGTCTTTTCCAACCTTAATGATTCCAACCTTAATGATTTCATTAAAAAATAAGCCAGCCCCCAAGCCAGGAAACATGAAATTATTACTCTACCCTTAATTGGTTTAGTGATGGACTTGGTAGCATTAGGTTAATGGTTGGACTGGATGATCTTAAAGGTCTTTTCCAACCTAAACGATTCTACGATTCTATGATTCTATATTAATTTGAGTGTACCACTCAGCTGCACAGTGATGGGTGTCTTGTGTATTCTAGCACCAGGTTGTTGCTTTCTAGTAGCAGGCACAACTCTGGATTCATAGGGCCTGTGAGTGGAGCCCAATATTGGCCACTTTTACTTCCCATTTTCACTGTTCCGTAACTTACCCAGGAGGCCCTTTTCCTTGGCCTGAAACCAGCATTTTCCTGTTTTCTGCCCCTAAAATTAGCTCTGCATGGCACTAAAACAGGATTTTAAAATGTTAATTTAAGATCAACTTAGCACACACAATTCATATGCAGTGTGTGAAAAAAAGGATCCATTCTGAAATTTTGTTTTCTTTATGATCTAAAATCCCAGACTAGAGGATGAAAAGGAATACTGTGTTACCATTTTGTAGAACTCTGAAGTACTGAATGAATGTATCTTCAGTGATCCTTTTAAGCATCTGAAAACCATTGAAGTGTGTACTGAGAAACCACTTGTTTGTTGCTATTCTTGCCAACACACATCCATTTCACTTCACATTGTCGATTTCACTTTAAGGTGAATGTAATTGTTTCATGGGTAAAAACCGCAATAATGCTCTGCAGTAATTTAATTTGTTAATGTAGCAGTAATTTTGTATTTTATACGCTCTCAGTAAAGCACATTGACAGATGAGAAGGTGTTAATCATTTCATAAATTAAGTTAGTGCCACAGAGTGTTCCCAGGCCGTGGGACTGACTGTTTATCCGGCTAACTCGTGGGAACAATCCCAGGCACAGTCTGGCTTGGACGGTCTGGCACTCTGCACAGCTGCCCAGGCGAGAGTCCTGTCCCAGTTGGGTGGTTGTGGCTAAGCTCTTTTGGAGAGCATCAGAGTTCAACAGGACGGGCACAAACCTTTCTGTGGCAGCTGGCTTCGATGTCAGAAAATGGTCTTGGATATGTTTAATTTATTAGCCCTGACAAGGATGATTAAGTACCAGAGAGTAGATGCATTTTATTCCTTGAAATGGGCTTTACAGTTAGTTGAATTTCATGGAAAAGAGCTTTTTAAACTTACTGGCATGTAATAAGGCACACAGCAATTTCATCTAAATTTAGATCTCTACCAGCTGCCATCTAAGTTATCCTAAGCTCTCATTATGGCCAGAGGAGAGGAATAAATATCTCCAGAAGACACTCATCTAATTTATGGTAGATGTCTGTCTTATAGCAAACTGAATTTTCTTCTGGAGATGTTTATTTTCTCTTCATTGATTACAAAGTGATCCTTGCTCAGATTCTGAAGGCTAACTTTTAGATCTCTAAACATAGGTTCAAAATTAATCTCAACCTGAATCAGCTGTTAACATTTGAAGGTAAATCACTATGAATTGATTTCTCAGATGTGTCACAACAGCATTTAATTTCTGCTATGTTCCCTGTAGTAGAAAGTGAAAATTTGAAACTAGGTTGACTAAGCAAAAATTTTTAAAAAGTGCTCAACCCAGCAGCATACTTATATCAAGGTTTGTGCTGTACCTTTTGTTCTGCTTCAGTTCACATAACTCCTTGAATCCAGGATTTTGAGTAACTTAATGGGCATGTGTATTAAATACTTACCATCATTATGATCATAATAAATAATATCCATATTTTGAGTTTTTATATATAAAGTAAAAATATTGATAGAATGATGAAAGCAGATATATGTCTGTAGTAAAACTGTACATGGTTTCCTATATCAAATGCTGCTCTTGCAATATTGTACTTAGACTTATCTGAAAAGTAGGACCAAAATACCACTATCATCATGATTAGTATTATTTCTCTGTAATTAGTAGGTTCAGCTCTTTTATTGTCAAAAACCTCATCTTCCTATCACTGTGAAAATCTCAAAGCAACATCATCACCTTCTCATCTTTTGACTGAAAAAGCCATCTCCATATTTATCTAATGATCAAGTAAAAAGGCATATTGCTGGTGTGATTTTTTTAGAGAAAATAAAAAGTAGTAGGAAAATAAAAGAAGCTGGACAAGACAAACCATATATTTTCACTAAAATAGATACCCACAGACAGTGACCTAAGTTAACCTAAGCTATATTGACCTTTTCAGTATTTAACTAAGACGACAATTTTCTCATCTTTGAGCTAAACCTTCATTATCAGATATTTGAACGATGAAGAGAAATATTTCTTATAATTTCTGTTGTATTCTCACGTTTTCATAGGGTCACAGCTTTTTTTTTTCTTACTTGAACACTCATGGTCTAAATGAAATATTTTTGTAAATGTATGTTTAATTTTGTTTTGCTACTCTTAATTTTTTTGAGAATAATTACATTACCCCACTTTTGAGTTACTGAATAGTGGAAAATAATACACTGTTCACCTTTTTAGAGGCTTTAAAATTTGTAGAATTTTAAAGTTGTAAAAACTAAAAGACTAAAAAAGGTGTAAAAACCATAAAAATAAAAAAGTAAAAAACCCTAAAAGTTGTAAACTAAATGTCAGAATAATACCAACAATGTCAATAAATAAATTTCATGAGTAGGTCGCTTGCTATATTGTAGGAAGAAACCATTTTCTAGTTTAAGAAGTCCTCAAAATAGTCTGAAATTAAAAGTTGTAAAGTCTTAATGGTGACATTTTTCATCATAGCACAATAGATTGAGATCCTTTTCTTCTGTGTTGAAAGATGTATACCCCTGCTTCATTACATTGAGAGACAGATGCAAGAATTTATCTGGAAAAACTAAAATCAGAAAACAATAATTGCTAAAATCTTGCAATTCCTTTTTTTTTTTAAGATTCAGAATTTTACTTTTATTCATGGTCAAGATGAGCTCTCTTGATGATGTTTACCATGGTGGCAGAAATATTTCTGAGGGTGATCTGAGCTTCAGAGAAAATGCTCAGCCTTTTTTATAGAGAATTCGGGAAGCCCAAAAGAAAAAACACTGTGCACTCCCTCCAGGGACTGTCTAGGTCCTGGACCTATGTTCAAAGTTATAGCCCTATTCTTTAACTCTCTTAATTTTAAATTTTCTCTTTTCTGCACAGGATTGACTCTAGGATAGTCCCAATTATTGGACCTCTTTCTACTAACTCTGCTTGCTTGCTTGCCTTGCCTGCCTTGCTAATATGTAAAGCTTGACAGACATAAATTAAACCCTAACATAGAATTGAATCAGAAAGTTCATGCCTACATACATTTGATACAGATGACAGGATCATTGTCTGCATTAGCAGCTTGATGCTTACAGAACCGGCTCACCTGGAAATCAGTAATACAGCTAGAAATATTATCAGTCCCTACCTCTACATGCTGCATATTCAAAAAATACCATTTTACTCTCCCCCAGCTTTGTGAATAATGATGATGATGATGATGATGATGATGATAATAATAATAATTCTTCAAGCAAAATTGCTGAAACTTTTATGAAGGAGGATGTTCTGGAGGCATTCTATTCATGCTCCAAACAGTCAATTATTTTTCATAATCAGGCAGACACATAGACACATGAACATATGTCCACAGACAAATTCTGGGGCTTTGTACTGCATATAGAAATTAATATTAAAGTTTGTTAAGGATTTAAAAGAAACTGAAAACCTTAAAGTGCTTACTAAGCCACTTCTTTCTAATAGGATTAATGAGTGCTGGACTTCATTAATTTTATGTATTTGTTCAAATTAAGTGCTCTCTTTATGTGATTTGCAGTGTAAAGCTAATATGGGGTCAGGCTCACAGTAATCCTTAAGCTGGAACTTTTCTCTTTACTTTGTATTTCTCAGATTTTAGATCCATGTGTATTTTACCTGCCCATTTATTTTAATCTTTTTTGAGTGAGAGAAAGAAGCATTTCGTACTATCATCGAAATTCATAATCATAATGAAACACAGTGCTGTATGAGCTACTGGACAGACACTGTCAAGCATCAGCTAGACTAGCAAAGGTCAGTAATATTTCAGATGTACCAACATAAATTCAAAGAATTATACTTCAGGGTTCAAATTGACAAATTCTGTTACCATCTGAGAACTCAGTTCTGTGTCAGCTGATAACATTTTAACTAAGTTCAGCTGGCTTTGGATTTTCATCAGTGTAAGTGAGAATGCATTCTGACCAGTGTCTTTGCTGATTATGGTTTATTGTAAATTTGTTCTGTCAGGAATATGATAGCACTCTGGAACACTCTGAAGGTTGTTATGCTCTTGCTGATGGTAGTGTGAGCAGAGGTAATGTTGATTACTGATGATGTGGAGTTAAAAAAGGCTGAAACCAATGTCATCCCTACGTGTAGTGCAGAAGTCATGTGGCTATACAGACACAGAGTATTCTGCCTGGTAATGATGAGAGAAAACTAGAAAAGCATGACAGATCTTTGAAGTTGTTACAATTTTCATAAATTAAAAGCAACACAGTGAAATATGCAACCTTAGAGAAGCTGAATTATTTTTGTTCCTATAAATCACATTCCCTACTGTGGGCAAGATATTGTATGGACATTATTCCATAGTTGTTCACTGCAACTGCAGTAGTTTGCCTTTACATTATTGTAAGTATGAACAGACAAGTATTTAAACAGACAAATATCTACTCTTTTCTTTAAGAAGCACAAAAAGAAAATCTTAGGGAACTAGAAGTGTATCAGTCTGCCAGATCCCTCTGTAAGCCATGTCCAGTTACATGAAGGACAAGAAGGTGATTAGGAACAGCTGATAAAGAAGTAGAAAGGTGAAATCATGCTTCGCCCATTTGATCACCTTCTAGGAAGAGAAAATAAGCTAAGCTCTGTGGACTATTTAATATCATTAAAGACCTAGAAGACAGGACAGAAAGCCTCAACAAGTCCACATACAATAATCAGCCATAGGGAGCAGCTCATATGATGGGGAGAGCTGCTACTCAGAGGAACCTCAACAGGCTGGAGGAATTTCATTAAATTCAACAAAGGTAAATGCAAAGTCTTGCACCTGGGCAGAATAACTCCAGTGCAACCTAGTAGGCTAGGTTTCTGCTGATTAGAAAGCAGGCTGCTGGAAAAGGCATAGGGATGTGCAGGACAAGAAGCTAAACATGAGTCATCAAAGAAAAGAAAAGAAAGAACAGCAAAGAAAGCAAGCAAATCATCTGCTGGACTGTATTAGCAAGACTGAAATCAGCTGCCACCAGTTGGCACCTGAAGTACTGTCCCCTGTACTCTTGGGTCTGCAGTACAAGGAAGACTTTGACATGCTGGAATTGAGTCAATGGGAGGGCTACCAAGGATGGTTGGGGGGTTGGAGCATGGGATGTGTTGCTGAGGGAAAAAGTGACATTGCTGAAGTCAACTTGTCAAGCAGAGAAAGCAAAAGATAGGTTGTCAGGGAAAAGCTTCTCCCAGAACTCATACACACATGTCAATGGAGACCCACCATAGTTATCGACTTAGGGCCATGGCACTATGCGGTTTGGACATCTGCTTAACAGTGTTCCTCCAGTCTCTACTGCTGCAGGTCCTTACAGCTAGATACTGTAAGGGTATGCAAAAGGAGACTGCTCCACTAAGAATATCTGGTCAAGGGCCTTTGCAATTAAAAAAAAAAAACAAACAAAAAACAAACAAACAAACAAAAAAAAACCAAGAGGAGGAGGAGGCCATAAACAAGAAACAGGGACACAAAGCTGAGGAACAACTGATAACGGAGGCAAGGGAAGAAGGAGCAGAGAGGAACAAAGTGCGGAAATGGGCAGAAAAGGTATAAAAGGGGCCAGTCAGGTGTAAAACAAGGCCAGTCAGTACACTTGTCTGTCTGAGCCTTGTGCCTGATCACCTTGGGTCTGGGCACGTGTATCAGGTAGAGGGGTCGATGCTGGTATTTGGGGGGACCCGTGAGTGTGGGGTGCCTGTGGGATGAGTGTGTGTGTGTGCTGTGTGTTTGCAGCAAGTGCCCAACTGGACCAGTTGGCAAGCTGGGGACCCGTGGGGCAGCAAGGGGGCCGGAATCTGGGCAGGGGTAGTGGGCAGGCAGAGGGGCCACGCTGGTGCTTGGGGGATCTGCAAATGTGTGTGGGCTCATGAACCTAGACAGTGTGGTGTGTGTGCTGCACCAGTGACCTTCTGTCTCTGCCAGCCCAAGAGGAGGAGAGGACATGGCTGGCTGTGCCTGTGTCTGGTGCGAGTCCTGAATGTGGGTGCTGCTGGAGGCAGCGCCTTCTCTGTGGCCGTCTGTGTGACCAGCCATGTCAATGTCCTCTGTGTGCCTGTGTTGCTGGGATATGTGCTCAGCTTTGCTGCTAGTTGAATGTGCAAAGGGAAAAGTGGCAGTCATGTTCCTCATCCTGGGCAGAGACCCCAGGTCCCCAGGGCACTGGGATGGGTTCCAGCAGCTGAGCAGGACAGTCCTGTGCAGGGGTGGCTGGAGGAGGGGGCCCCTCCTAACTTTCCTGCACCAGCCACTTATCAGATCAGCCCATGATGATATCACAGTGCATCTTTCTCACAGTTTGAGGTATTGTTCTGTCACTTATTGATCCACAGGTTGCACCAAGGCTCATCACATTCTGCTTGTGTTTCCACTGTCCTGTTTGCCACTGCTCACTACACCATGTGAAGAGAAGATGAGAAAACTGGGTTTAGACTTAGTAGGAGCTGACTAAAGGCAGATCTTACTGCTGTCTTCAAGTACCTAACAGCACAGCATACAGAAGATGGCGCCAGACACTTCTCAGAGGTATATAGGGACAGAATGAGAGGAAATGGACACAGGTTGGAACAAGGGAAAACCAGATTAACTACAGAGACTTTTTTTTATTATTTTCACCATTGCAGCACTGGAACAGGTTGCCCAGAAATGCTATGATTCTCCATCCTTGGAGATACTGAAAATTCAACTAAAATATAAACTTCAAATATAGGAAATGGGGGAGAAAGAAAATATTTTTCACAAAACTAATCAATTACTTAATCAGAGGGAGAAATGTTACTGTAAAATAGATCCATGAAGGGCCTACAGTAGCAATTGCGTACAAATATCTATCTACAAATACAGAAACCAGATAGATAAAAATAGATTTTTCAGTCTACTTACAAGTTTTAGGAAAGGAACTTAAGTATTCTTCAGTTGCACAATCATAAGATACAGTCATAGAAATACTAAAAAAATACTCATTGCTGGTTTTAAACATTGCTGCTACATCTGACTTAGTTTCTGTTAGCACTCAGCACATAACTACAGTCAACAAAGATCCATTGAGCATTTATAAGAAACCAGACTGTGAAAGAGTATCTGGGTCACACAGGCAAAAGACTGAAAATGTTTTCTCTGTCTGCTTATGCTCTATTTTCTAGTGACTAAGCAAATAAACTTATCATGGTGGAGTTGTTAGGGTAATCACATGATTACCAATTTCTGAGTTGTTTTTAAAACTCCTTTAAATCTAAGACTTCCCATTGCCTTTTACATTGGCCTTCTAGATGGGAATGCCTAGAGTCACAATGTAAGGAAGATTCTTTTTTCCTCACATAACATTAGCAAGTCCTTGGTTTATCTTATCTTAGATCAATTAATGTGCAGTGTAGCAATGGGATGTGATGACTTTGTATTTTAAAAAACTGCACCAAAAAAAGAAATATATTCCTTTATCTCTCTAATACCGTCTTCTACAAAGCATGAACACAAAGCAACTTGTTAGAATAGGGGTATCTTTTGTAATGTTAACTCCTCAGAGAGTTTCACTGTTGGATGCTTGGCATACACAGCTGTTCTTTAATCCTTTCTCTTTCCCTGACAGTAAATTTTATAATTTTTTGGAACATATAGGGATTGGATTCTTTAGCTGGCAATAGATAACTGTATAAAATACAAAAGAGAAATCAAATGCAAACTCCTTGATATGTATAATAGACGTTGTATCAATAATAGCAATTTAAAAAGTAAATCCTTTAATACTCTGAAATGTAATCACATGAAATACCTATAAATAATAAAAATGTCAAACACATATAGAAATTATTGTAAGAATGTCCTGTACTATAATCACAAATGCAAAACTATAAGGCTTTAAAAGGGTTTATGTAACCTATCTTCCCACCCCAAAAAAAGCTTAGCTCCATCTGTGTCATTTTTGCAAAAGTTTTTTAGCTTGTTCGTAAGGACTTCCTGCAATGGAGATATCAGGGTTGAACTGCCCTGTAAGGAGACATAAGCTGGGGCTGACAGCAAGGCAGGCAGAACAATGACCCCCTCTAACAAAAGTGCAGACCCACAGCACCCAAACAAGAAGAGCAGTGTAGGTCCAGTGATGGTAACCAGGTTTAGTCAACAGACTGCCATGCAAGTCTGTAATGAAAAGGCAGATTGGAGCTCAAACCAAGAAAGCAAGGCAAGGTCAATCTCAGTAAGGTACAAGACCAAGCACAGCATACCTACAGTGCAACTTAGGCAAGGAGCAGCCCAGGCAGGCTATGCTAATGTTCATATCACAGTGAAGCTTTTCCTAATATCTGAGTTTTCCTTGCTGCAATTTAGATCCATTTATTTCTTGTTTTACTGTAGATATAGGAAGTCAATTATTGCCTTCTTTTTGAAATTGTTTTTTTAAATATTTGAATATTAGCATATCCTCTTAGTACAAACTGTCCTAAACTTGAGGTGATATTGACCTGATCTCTAACCATTCTTGTTTTTCTAATATGGATTTTCTTGAATTATCCCCCATCTTCCCAGATGTACAGTGCCCAAAATTAGTTCACCTGATGTTTAAGAGTATAGAGAAGAGCAGAAAATTTATTTTGCCCATCTTATAGGCTACACCTTTTTAAGACAGAAAAAAGATCTTTCCTTTATTTCACAACAGTATGATATTGACTTGTGCTCAGCTTTGTAATAGCTTTCAGATCCAGTTCAGCAGTAGTGCTTAGATATGAAACTACTACCTAGCAAGAAATATCAAACAAAACAAAAGGAAAAATAACAAGGAAAAGAGAAAAAAAAAAAACCCAAACCAAACCAACCAACATCAAAACAATAAACCAAAGAAAATTCTTTCAGATCTAAATGTAATGTCACTTTTTTATTACTTAAATGTTTTCAAGACAGCCATTTTAATCTGTTTCATTGTAGAGAAACCAAATTTTGTTTTCTTGAGGCTGCTTATACTCCAATACCCTGATCTCTGCTGAAGAACCCACTCTTTATGGCAAATTTTGGCTCTGAAATGCTTTAAACAAAACTCAGGATAATTAAGCTTCTGAAAAATAACCCAAAAGTTTCCTCTTTGTTTTTAAACCCTTTATAATAAACAATAAGAACAAACCCTCCTAAACTAACTCATAAAGCAAAGTACAGCAATAGGAACTAACCTTTCTGCTCAACTTTTCTATGTTAAGATGTACAGAAATAACACCTCCTGGCTTCAGATCACAAGCCTCATTGCTTTAACTGTATTAGTTTGTAGCTTGTAAATTATGTATCAAGATACAGTGTGTACCACACCCTGGACTTTAAAGACAGGGAGAATAGCAGGAATAATCAGAGCAAGGGGAAAGGCAGACCCTTTCAAATCTCAGGCACACAGAGCTGGTAAAAAAGATCAATCTGTTATTCAGAATCTGTCTGTTGATTTGCTTCAAGACTCGGTTTGACCTTTGTGCCTCTTAAGTAAGTAGTTTTTGAGCTCCTTCTGCTTAGAAAACTCTTCTGGAGGGCAGTCCTGAGGGATAAGTTGCACAAACCCAGAGCAGACTATCACCTTGTACAAGACCTTCCTCACCTCAACAAATCAAGCATCTTAAGAGCCTAAGATCCAAGTTCCACCTATGGCAGTACTAAATGTTTAGGCAAAGAGAGTAAGAAACAGAGTGAAGTAAGCAACCAGTAAATATGATTTTTGCCATTAATAATAAAGGACCACAGACTTTGTACTTACAAGACAGTGCTGGCTCTAAGGGCTTGTCAGTGGTTGCCTTGGCCTGACCTGATTTTAGCTGTTCCCTAGTGGTCAAGTGACTATTGCCCCTACCATGCTATAGCTGAAGCTCTGTGAATACCACATACAGTAAAGGCATGAGAAACCCAGTGAGAAAGTGACTGCATAATAATGGCTAGTGGAGGCTACAGTGCAGCTTTCAGACTTTAAGGGAACATCAAACTCCCCTCCTACAGAGAACCTGGGAAGTTGAGAACTCACCGTAACATCCCACCATGTCCCTGCTTCAGAGACAAGTGATCAGCCTTAAGGCATAGAGGAGCATGGATGAGGGAGAAAAACATCCAAAAGAGGGCATAGATATTAGTAACCTTTCAAGCATAACAATTTTAGGGAATTATTAATGAGCTTTTCCTTTATTAACTTTGACTAAAATAGTTAGTATTACCACAATGGGACTGAAAAAATAAATGTGGCATTCTGGTTAGATTGTTAAGAATTACAGACTAACAACAAAGTCCTACCTACATTCCAGTGTTTGACCACCCTGACAGAAAGAAAATATTTTCTTATATTGAAACCAAATTTCCCTTATTTTGGTTTGTGCCCATTGCCTCTTGTCCTGTGACTGGTTACCTCTGAGAAAAGTCTAGTTCTGCCTTCTTTACACCTTCCCATCAGGTATTTATACACATTGACGCTCCTGAGCCTTCTCTTCTTCAGGCTCAACAGCCCCAGCCTCTCTTCATATGAGAGATGTTTCGCACTCTAATTCATCTTCAGTGGATTCCCTCCGGTATGTGCATGTCTTCTTTGTACTGGGGAGCCAAGACCTGGGCCCAGCACTCCAGATGTGTCTCACCAGTGTCAATCACCTTCTTGTCCTTAACACGTTTGGAAATGGTTTCCAGAACCCTTTGCTCCATTACTTTCCCCAGGGACAGAGGTGAGGCTGACTGGCATGTGGTTCTAGTAGTTACAGCTTTTGCTGGTTTTCTCTTACATGTCCTTTTATGTCCTGTAAGAAGCTCCAAAAATTTTGAGAGACATACTTTTTTTTTACAGCTAAAGCATATGTACAACTAAAGAACATGTACAAAGCATATTCCTTACTATAGTTTCTATTAGTCAGAATTACAGTCTGTACTTTATATCATGTCTGGAATCCTTTAAAAATACTAATAAACTTACTTCTTTCTTCTACTTCTGCTACTTAAGCCAACTGAAGTGATAATTTTTATATTAATTAGTACATTCACAATTTCATATGTGAATTCTTTGAACACTGTCTTGCAATGGGACTCCCTTTTTTAATTCCTTTTGCACCTTGGTCATTTTTAAGCAGTACGGAATCCTTGACAGTTTTCTTCCTTCTCATACAGTATCAGTAGTTTTGCCATGATATTTCTCAAAATCTTTTAACATCTGTTTTACTTTACATATATGAAGTGTAAATGAGATAATAGTGCATACATTGCTGAAGATACACATTTACAGTGATAGAGGTCACGCTTTCTTCATTTGAATACATCTTTTTCTTTTTGAAACATATATTTGTTTAGATAACTACCTTTCTCTGATAATTAAGCTTTGATGTTTTTTTCCTCATCTACTCTATTGTTTTTTATTTATCTACTTCAAGTTCATTCTTGGGCAAAACCCCACATTATTCTGAATAAACATTTATTTTTAAAAGATTTTTTTTTCCTGAAAAAAATTCGTTAAAAATATTCTTGGCAAGATTTCATGCCACATGCAAATATTTTATTCTTTTAGCCACTCGTTTTAATTTTCCTTTAAAATAACCTCACCATTTTTTGTAGCTTTCTCTATTGACCTTATACAGCATTGTTGAGGGTCTCACCTTTTTTATTCTTTGAGAATTTTACTTCTGGGTAAACCAGAGTATTTCTGTAGTCATTATTACATATTTTTTTTTTATGGCACTGTATCTCAGGCCTATGCATAGCCAAGAAAAAAATATAATTCTCTTCTTGTGCTTCTCTGATTAATTTTTCCAAGAAGCAGTTATTGATGACATCTAATTTGTTGTTTGTATCTTGCATGAACATTTACCGACATTACACGGAGTAATTGAAGTCTCCTTTACAACTTCTCATCTCCATTAGACACAGATGGATAATGCCATTTCAGATGCCCTAAGGCAATGGAAGCTTTCACACAGAGCTGAGAGGTGTGACACAGGACTTAAGGGCAATCTCTGAGCTTCTACACCAGCAACTGGATATCACACAGAGCACCCTAAGGAAATGACACCAGATACCTTTATGCTAACAACTGAACCATGCCCTCTGTTTCTTTATGTATAACACTATTCTTCTGAAGCTAGGTAAGTCTGTTAGAAAACATACTTTGAGTTCCTGCATTAGAACAGCAAGCCATGCATGTCTTGTACACTCCCAAAGTGAATATACACTCCTAAAAGGCCACTCAGAATCTGCTCTCACTGGGAAGGCATCAAATATGAGATCCAATAATTTAATTTTTTTAAGAACTTAATGCTTGAAGCAAATCTAAAAATATCTTAGAATTCACAGCTCTATTAAAATCCATATGAAGTCCATGGCAGTGTTGACCCACATTTGCAGCAATTAAGAAAATAATACAATTAACATCAATTTCAATTAATTTTACCCTGGTTTCCTACATATAACACAAGTCCAATTATTTTAGGATTCTTTGAAGTAGTAGAAAGCACATTATCCAAGAGGGAAAAATACACAATACAGTTGCCACATGCAGAAACAGTCGATTTGCATGGTTATATAGCAAAGCTTATGGGAAAATCTAAGATATTAAACCCTCTTTTGTTAGATTTCTAAATTCACTTTTATCTTGAAAATTCTGCTTTCATCCCTTGGGATGCTTGGGGAAAAAAAAAAAAAGGCAGCTACTGTATATCAAAATTGTGTTTATTTGTAAACTATCTTGTAATTATGTCTGTGAAAACTAAAACCAACCAAATATTCTTCAGGTCTTTAAAAAAATCTTGAAATTGTATTCTGTAAGGTAAATTCAAGTCAGGGAAGAAATTAAGTCAAAGAGGTAGCAACAGGAATGGAAAATACACTCTAGATATGGCATAGCAGTAACGTAACTATGGATATATATAACAACTGTGTTGACATGCTTTAGCACATAGGCTGCAAAGTGTACCAAAAATGTGCTTTTAAATACAATCAAGGAAAGAATGCAAGACAGTTTTTGAAGCCAGAGGGAATTATATACATAAAAAGACAGAATTTATCATCCTGCACTGGTAAACATCATCTCACTGATTATTCATAAAGCGAGAGGAGAGGAGAGGAGAGGAGAGGAGAGGAGAGGAGAGGAGAGGAGAGGAGAGGAGAGGAGAGGAGAGGAGAGGAGAGGTAGATGTAAGTGCAGCTGTCCTGATTCAAGCCTAGAATCTTATCTCCAAGGTTAGGCAGCCCAGGAATAATGACTGTCCCTGCCCAGTTCTTGCTACACTGTGAGTGGGTTGTGCCTACTAAAAGAAAGGAGCTCCTGTGCCTGGCTCTTTTCCCCTCTTTGAGGCAGGAAGTCAGGAAGATTATCACCACCATTGCCATTGAAGCACCACAATCCCAATACCAGACCGTTGCTGCTGAACCTGCCACTGCTGCTAGCACAGGCTCTACTGAGCTCCTGCTCTCACTCCTAGTAGAGCTACTGATACCCCAACACCCAGACTACTGCACACCAAGAAAGAAGTCTGATGTTCGGGACTGTAGCCAGCAATCTTGGTTCAATATGGTTTAAACTTGGTGCTGAAGAGATATCTCTGGAAATCCCTGCATTTTCTACCCACACATGAAGATGGATTTTGGAAAGGAATGGGGCAGAACAAATTTGGTTATGTTCCTACCGCCTTACAAGATCATAGCTTTCCTTCCAGCCCTTCCTTCCTCCCCTTCCAGCCCTCTGCTTGTTAGATAGAGAAAGAAGATTAATAGATGTGTGTTCCCTCCTCACAGCTATGGGTGTTTCATTTTTCTTACTTCTCTGACTCCTTATTTGTCTTTTGGGCATAAAGATTACAGGGAACAACTGCTCAAAACCTCTAGCCCATAGCAGCGTCTGCAGCTGTAGCCCTCTTTCATCTGTGAACCCTTCTCTCCTGCTTCTGGCTCTGGGGCATGAATCTGTCAGCTCTTTGCATGCTCCAGTGGCTGCAGACTCTCCTGCCAAAACCACCATGTCTTCACCCACAGCATTTATGTGTGAAGACACCTTACATAATGTCCATAGCAGAACTGACTAGCGTATATGTTTTAACTTAAGCTGAAAGTGTTTATGATTCTTATTATTAATTTACTGCACCTTCAAATTTTTTAATGACAACTTCTCTGCTCTAGCAAATGTTTTTGCTGTTTAGCTGTTTATACTTGCTTTTAACCTTTCCTGAGGCTTTTCTAACATATGATATGTACCAGCATATCACTTCTACTATGTTATCTTTCAGTAGTGTCCATGACGTCTGTAAGGACTTGATTCACATAATTGCTCCTTTGTACTTTTTAGTGCTTTTAAAAGCTTATTCATTTTTAGATAAAGATGTTTTTGAAGGTTAACACAAATGGGGTGGATATTTTAGGATTTTTTATTGCTGTGAGAAAGTGAAATGATTTCGTACATTTTGATCAGTGTTACAAAATGGTAGTTCCATTTAATGACTTTAAAGCAGGTCTCCTGACTATTACAGAATATCAAATCAGACACTACATTTCCTTTGAAAGGCTTATTCACTGGCTGCTTCATAAAAGAATCACTGACACCATGTAAGACTTTGTCTTTTGTTCACATCCTGATGTGACATCTACACCATCTACATGGCAGTAATAGATGTGCATTTCATGCACTCACCTTTTTGATTTTGTTCAGAATATCACATTAATTGCTGTTATATTGGCAAGGTAGTCTGGGATATAGACCAAATGTTGTATTATTCTTGTCCATTCCTGCACTCTCAGTCCTAAAGCTTTTTTTTCTACTTATTAAAGTACTTTAAAGTAGAAAAGGTTGAGACAGTTTCATGATTAACATATATAATGTTTATATATTTGTACTGCACAAACAAAAATGGTGGTAAATAAAGGAAATAGTAAACATACTCTAATACACTAATGTCTTTCATCTAACCATTGGACTTTCAATGTTTTTCTGGATTCTCAGAAAATCAAACCCTGTTTTTTTCTTCTTTACCTAAACATAATGAAGATATAGACATAGTAAAGATATAAAAAATCCTTGTACATTACCTCCAATAATGTAATTTCATAAATGCTTCAATAAATGAGAAATAATCTTATTTGTATAAAAAATGAAAACATTAATTATGATGTTTCTAAAATACAGATTTAGAAAATACTTTTTTTCCCTTCTGTTTCAAATTAATTTTTTCCTAAAGTTAGTTCCTAAAGTTAGATGTTAAGTGTCTAAAAGAGAAAGCATAATGGGAAGATGTCTTAATACCTTCCTATTATAAGCTAAAAACCATCCACATGACATTTAAAAGGGAGAAAATCACATTGTAAAAGTTTCATATGCAAAACCAATTCCTTAAGTAGTTACATTTTTAATTTCAAAATATTTTGAAGTAATTTAAAACTTCCTTGCTTTCTTTTTGAAACCTGGAACTGAATGAAACTCATGTGTTCAGTAGTTAGGAAATCTTTAGTCAGAAAAACAGAATTTAAAAGAGGCAAAAAGTAAGCATATCCACTCTTAAGAAGGCTGAATGGAAAAGATATCTGAAAGTTCCAGGTCCTTACTTCTATTATTTTTCATCCCTGGAGGTTTTTTTGTCTTTTTCTCTGAATAGCTGTTCCTCAAAGCAAAAAGAACTATCACGTGTTTCCAATAGAATCATAGAATTCATAGAATCATTTAGGTTGGAAAAGACCTTCAAGATCATCCAGTCCAACCATTAACCTAACCTATAATACCGTTATACCTATAATACCATTAACCTAACCTATAATAATATCCTTGCGTTCAGAAAGTTTGAAAGTTCAGAAAGTTTGATTTGTATAGTGTTTTACATATCATCCCACTTATGTAAAAATTGATCATTGTTTACCATCTTCTGTCACCTATTATTTCTGCTGGAGAAACAGAAAGATTCTCAGTCATTTAACACAAAATTGGTAGCTGTGGCCCCACAGTCCTATAAATTGCATGCTAGTCAGGATATCATAGAAAGAGGAAACACATAAGGAGAGGAGGATAAAAGAGAACGAAATTACCGTGGCGCTAGCAGTCACAACTTCTAAGTTGTGCAGGCAGGACCACATGGGAGCTGAATCTTCAACATGCATTCATCACTGGCCTCTGGGTTCCTGGGAATCCTTCAGATTCAGGCATTCAGTGGAAGCTTCCTGCTTTCATGAATTTTGAGGCAAAAGAAACTGCATAAAACAATATTTCAAACCTTTGAGGTCTGAATAGAGTATATATATATTTAATAGTTGCTTAAACTAAAAGAAGAGAAGGTACCATGAAAAACCTTGTCACAGGCAGTTAGGGGTGGGGTGGCCACAAGAAGAAAACCACATCATTCAATGACTTATACTGTAAAATCCATTTACTAAGCAGAATGGGTCTAGCAGGTGGATAGCAATTTGTAGTCCAAGGTTTCTATTCTGCAATAGAGACACACTTCAGATTGGCACCAGTCTTGCCCCTCTGGTCCAGTTAGATCACAAACCCAGAGGAATGGGACATATGCTCTGACTGCATCCTGTCTGGGCTCCCAGCTCCCATGTGTAGCAGTTCCAACCCAGGCTCAGCTCTCTACAGCATCAGATGTCCAGGAGCATGGGTGCCCATCTTACATCTAAGGGGCCACCGCTTTCACTATTTATTACTTTCCAGATTTTCAGCATAAACTGCCAGTGGTCTCATTAGGAATATAGTCCCAGGCCTGCTTTCTTTGACTTTCTCTGTATCTAAGACCAATTAGCGTTTGTCATCAGGGTTTCTATCACCTTCTGGGCTCCAACCTCAAATCTGTTACAAAATTGTGCAGCTAGCAATAATTATATAACAAGGTTCATGTTTGTTTCCTTGTTTTTCTAGCTCATTGGATTAGCATTAGTCCACTTTGCTAAAGCTGGACAGATATTGTCAAGATCTCACTTGTCTTAGCTTTCAGATTGGCTTTAGCCAGTGAAACTACTGAATAAAATCTTGAAATTCTGCTGAAATGAAAAACAAAAGTCACCAATTTCTATCATCCATTTTTGGCGTATGAGTATTCCCTTGTGGTCCATTTTGTATTGCTAATTTATTGATCATGACCAGAAGCAGTGTCTGTGTCAGAAGTTAAACATAGGCTTCTGACTTAATATAGAACAACCAATCATCATAGAAAAGCATGTTTCTGTGTGAAGAATTTATCCACACATCATCAGCATGTATAGTGCAGAATTATTAGAACCAAGCAGTCATCCTTACAGAGCAAATAGTAGTCACAGAAAAAAGCAATTAAAAAATCAAATATACAATAACTAGTTTCTGCCTGTCTAGAAAAGAAATTTAAGTGTCAATGCAAACAGCTCAACTGTTTGCTGAAATAAAATCTGGGGACTAGATCATCAAGAACATACATATCTTCCAGCACAGAAGCTACCATTTTGGTAATACGGGGCCAGACTAGTCTTTTTTTAACTATATTGCATTTCTGAACTGGTAGCAGTTCTTAGACTATGATATGTTAGATACACAGTAAGATTTAACAATACTAGAAAACCAGTACTCAAAACCATCACACTTTCACAGTACTTTCCTACAGTATATTGAGCCATGTCTCTGGCATTTGGCAAAAGTTTAAATGCATATTACTGCTATCTGTAATGTTCCAGGAACTGCTTGGAAATGAGAGGCGACATCCTGGGGACAACAATAATAAATAAACTCACATAAACTCATTATGCTGGTTCCAGTGTGATGACATTTTCAACAAAAAACAGGGTTTTATTTTCTTGTTTGTTTGTTTTACTGAGATAAACTTGTTTACACATAGCCTTTCCAAATACCAAACAATCACTAAATAACTAAAATTAAAATGACTGAGATTATTTATAAAGCATTATTGTTAGTTTGCTGCACATAATATTTTCATTTGAGTTGCAGCATGCCTTTAGTACAAAAAGAAGTGTTTAACATATTGTTCCACTTAACAATTAAGAAACAAAAAAAGATGAGAACATTATACATTGCCTTCATCAGTATTAAACTTATTTTCTGATTTTTACATATTCTTTATAGGTAGTTTGTACCCAAGCTGAGACCTTCAAATAAACATATGAAAAATGCAAAGATTGGTAAACCCAGGACATTTCTGACAGTTTCTTCTTCCTTAGCTGCTACTCTGTAAACAACTATTTAAATAATAGTGAAACATTGGTGAATTAAAATAAATTTCTGCCTAGTTTTTAATTTTTTCTTTTCTGTTTCTCACCTGTTCTTGTTATTCATCCTGTCATTGTCAGTCATTTTTCACGCAAGTATATCACTGAAAGCATAATCCTTTTTATAAAATCACCCCTCAATTTATTTTCATACTGAAAGTTTCCTTCATCGGCAAGGTATACGTTCAGACCTATTTTTCACATACTTGTTCCAAAAAGAGATAGTTTACCAGAAGGCATAAATGACTCAAGGCTATATCAACTACAGGTGGGAAAACTCAAGAGTGTAATCGTGCAAACAGATAAAGTGATTTTTCTTCAGTTCATTGGTAAATGGGACATAGTAGTAGGATTATAAATAACATCCCAGCCTAGCCCAAGTGAAAACTTTTTTTCTTACTGAATTTGATAGGGTCTGAATTCCAACGTCTGAATTCCTGGAACCACAGTCCAGGAACTAATCTTCACAATACTCTGTCTGTATTATTGCACACACTTCTGTACAGGGCTGTCTAATATATCTTGATGAATAAAAACTCTTCATATAATCACTTTTAGGCTAATATCTGTACTTAATACTTTCTAATACAAAACTGTTTCCAGAACTCTATTAACTTCTGAGTGCTTGAAAAGTGAAATGCAAAACACACTTGCCTGTTTCCAAATAACACAGAATGAGAATTACTTTGGCCACATATAGATGTCTATATTTGAGCTAGTGTCCATTTTTATTTCACTATTTTTATAAGCAATGGAGAGAAATATGGTCTACTACATCAAGGTTAGTCTGACCAGATAGAGGTGTCTACTTTGGATGACATGAGTCATAGTCTAGACATGTCATTTTATGACCATTACCGAAAAAGAGAAATAGGGTGAGTGGCTCAGATATAAGTGTTGAGGTTAAAGGTTTTTCATAGAGTACATCTTTACCTTGAAGGAAATAAAGGAAATTTTAGGGAGTTTTATGTATCTGAAAATAAAGACTATTTACAGCAACCAGACACAAAATAAGGAACTATTACTCAAACTTAATAGTCAAAATCACTGACTAAGGAAAAACTAAGGACAGATTCAGAGAAGATGCATCTCCCTTTATTAAAAAAATTTAAAAAGGACAGTAGTAGAAGTTAACAACTCTAACCTTTCCCTACGCTCCTTTTCTGCAGCTTCTATTAGAGAGCTTCTCTGAGAGCTGGGAAGGAAGCAGACAGAGATTTTTTTCCATTATAAAAAGCCTGCAACACAAATCAATATCATGTTAATGGTGGTGAATAAAAAGACTGCAGATATCTCACATATTCCTTCTACAGTCTCAATTTACAGTAGTTCATGGTTTGCATTAGACACTTCAGGTGCTGTGGCAATATCTTCACAAATACCTTGGGCAGGAAGCCATGTTTCAGGCTCACTGGTTTTGAAGCTTGGTTGCAAGTATAAAAATAGCACATAAAAATAGAGTTCCATCAATGCCTATGTGAACAGAGGAACTCCAAGGCTTTTAAGTTTGTCTCATCATTCACTACCTACCTACTCAAAATGCTCCTTGAACCATTAACAATATAAACTAACCTAGCGAAAAGTGCATTGACTACAGTTCTAGGGAAAAGGGAAAACTTGTCTGTAAGGAAGCCCCTGAACTTCTCACAGATTAAGATAAAACAAAATCATTCACTTAGGGATGTACTTCAATATCATACCCTGTGGTGCTATAAAAGCTAGGAAAAAAGTTCTTCTGCCTCAAAAATCTATTCTTTAGATATGATTTCATTAGTAAATACCATTTTTAGAATGCTTTAAGTGCTCTAAGTACTGTTGAAATAGGTTTGACTGGAAAATCTATCTGCATGAAACAAAATGTTTCAGCAACATGTGGGAACTAACAGGAAAATGTTAGTCTGGGTCAATTTTCAGTCCTACTTCTTTTCTGCACCTCCGAACTCCATAAAAATGTGAAAACTTGTCAAAAAAGAATTTTTTTTTCTTAAACTAAAATTAATGTGATTCTGTTCACAAATAGTTTTAAAATTAACTTAGATGATATAAAGATTGAAATACATCTTCATCAAAATAAAATAATAAAAAAATTAAAGATTGCATTACTTAGTCCAATTATTATCTTTAGGATATCATATTTGGAACATTTTCATGACTCCCTTTTTCACTTTGATTCAGGATCACTAATGAAAACATTTAGAAACCTCAGAAACTGTGTGAGAAAAAACTCATCCCCCACTGAAGATAACATTTTTTGGCTCACTAAATGGAAATATACATTCAAAAGTGGGACATATTCAAAGCAGTTAATTAAAAAAAAAAAAAAAAAAGTGGATTTTTAACCTTAAAAAATTTTTAAAAGTTGTCCAAATAATATTCTCACATAAAAATATTTTTAAATAGTAATAAAACATGTTTAAAATATCCTTTTCACTGAGTGAAAAATAAATAAAAGGATTAAATATTGTTTACCCATTCCTTTGTGTAAATCTTATTTATTTCATCCTCTTCCTGGAAGGCAAAAAAGTGGAAAGCTGGAAAAAAAAAAAAAAGAAGAAAAATTCCTCCACCAAACAGATTTTTGGAATTAATCTACTTTTTAAACTGAAACCATAAAACTAAACCCAAGAAATTTAATGCATGTGAAAAAAAATCCATGTGAAGATATCACAGGATAAATCTAGAGGACCTATATTCAATTCAAGCATACTTTAGGCATGTATGTTGCTGAAAGCAAATGAAGAGGCACTTTTGCATGCCTTTAATCCTCCTGGCATATCCAACATAAACTTGCAAACATATGTAGTGCATATCTTAAATATTCCTCATAACTAATAGTCTAGTGGTCAGAGTTTATATCTAGTTGTGGTGGTGCATTCCCCCCACCATTTCTCTCTTCGACTGCTTTATGACCTCAGGGATTCCTGCCAGACCGTGACCTTGTGCAGTGAGTTGGTCAGTTAGGCGCCCCTTAATTGTACCAGAAACTCCTACATGGTTGAAGTGGAGAGTGGCACTGTCCTTATCAGAAACTCCTATATTGCTGAGGTGGGGAGCGAGGGCAATCAGTTAGACCCTGACAGCCTTGAAACATACTTTATCTGGATTGCAACGGATTCGAGCGGTGCCATCGTTACTGGAATTCCGGTAATTACCAACTCAGACTGTGGCTTGGATGGAAATTTACTGATGACTAAAGCCAATCATCTCACTATCCTATAAAACAGCAGTCCTAAGTGAGGCTCTTTGAGCTCTCCTGGACTGCAGCGGGCTGCACCAGCATCTCCCTCCGAGCAGGACGCCTCTCAGAGCTAGCAAACTCTCAAAGTTTGCTAAAATTGGAGTTCCATTGCCAAAGACCGACAGTGGAGCTTGGGCTGAAACCCTTCAGTCCTTGAGGGTCAGCCCTTGGCCATTGAGAAATGCCAAGACATTTGAGATGAATATTTCACGGAACTCGAGGGGAATTTTTAACAGGTACACCATTTTTATATATATATCTACATGTATTCATGTTTGTGTGTCTGCATGTGTGAATCAGTTTGAGTAGTCTGTAGATGTATGATTGAATTACAAAGCCAGTCTTATACTGTTGCATTATCTTTATTCCTATAAACCGTTGACCAGGTCTGAGACTAGATTGGACCTAGCTGCACCTAGAGTCCTCTCTGAAAATTTAGAAAGCAAGGGGTCTATTCTGAACCTTGTGACTTAATGGGAGGGTCCTCCTTATCCCCTGCATCCATGATCTCTCTGTGAATCATTCCAACTCGAGTGTAACTTAATTTTCCTTTGTGCACTTCTTCCATGTAGTAATAGTGAACCTTGCCATCTTCGAAACTTTAACTAAGTTGCTGTTTTGATTAATTTTTGATTAATTTTGATTAATTTTGTCTAATCACTTTGTTAATTGACTGATGATTGAGTGCTATTAAAATATCACAATCAAATTCTGTGATTTGCCACAAGTAAATTTTAAACTGCTACTAAATCAAACTGTATAAAGTCACTCATTCACGACAAATTAACATAGTTGGCAGGATTCACAAATCTGCGGTTGCGACACTAGTAGATGATATGCCTGAGTCCTGGCCTGACTAAATGTGGACTTTGGAAGCCAGGAGAGTTCTTTCAGCACAGGTTGATACAATAGGTTAAGAACCAGCTGTGAGTGAATGGGATGGAAGGATATTCACCTTTTTCTTGAAAGCAGGTCACTGTTCAAGCACAAATGTGAGGCCCCAGGTGTGAAAAGGAGTGGGACAACGGTACAAAGGTTAAGAGTCTTTTGAGACAACAGAAAAAAAGGTTAATAGTCTTCTGAAAGCATGTGTTTCTCACAGCTGATTATGAAAACCTAGACTGCTATCTTAGGTTAGATAATTAATTGCATCTGGAGAACTTCATGTGACGCTATGTTGCATTTGCATTCTTTATAAGAAAGATTTCACTTATAACTACTGTAGCAAATGCCTGTGTCAGGATACCATCTACCACTGACTGTTCTTTATCTCATTTACTTTCTGTAGTACGCTGGTTTTGGTAGTATATTGGTTTTGTCTGGGAGTTAATTTTCTTCACAGCAGTCTATATGGTGCTGTGTTTTGGATTTGTGACCACAACGGTCCTGATAACACAGGGATGTTTCCACTATTTCTGAGCAGTGCTTACGCAGCATCAAGGCATTTTCTGCTTCTCACACACCCCACCAGCGAGTAACCTGGGGATGTGCAAGATGTTAAGAGGGGACACAGCTGGGACAGCTGACCCCAACTGACCAAAGGGATATTCCATGACATATGATGTCATGCTCAGCAATAAAACCTCAGGGGAAAGAGGAGGAAGGGGGGGACATTCACGGTTATGGTGTTTGTCTTCCCAAATAACCATTACACCTTATGAAGTTCTGCCTTCCCAGAAACTCCTTAACATCTGCCTGCTGATGGGAAGTAGTGAATGAATTCCTTATTTTGGTTTGCTTGCATGCACACCTCTGCTTTACCTATTAAACTGTCTCTATCTCCACCCATGCGTTTTATCACTTATACCTTTCTGATTCTCTCCCTTATTCTGATGGGAGGGCAGTGAGCAAGAAGCTGTGTGGGCCTGAGCTGCCTGCTGGGGTTAATCCCAAACAGGTATCTTCACTCTACTCTACATGAAGCTACTCAAATTTTTAATAAAGGAATTGTTCATAGTTCTAAACAGCTGCCTAAAAAGATTACCAGAGTATCCAGCTGTATTATCCTACATTACAAGGTTCTTATTTAATAACTAACTTAAGTGAATTTGGTGAGCCAGATCTCTGCGGTCTTAAATGGAATTCAGAGGTTTTCTTATGTAAGCAAGATGCCTGATAGGGTTTAGTAGTCTGATATATCATTTATCTTGTTGAAGAAGGGCATCAACATGTCTGTTTGAGACACACTGCATAAAATGCAAACTCCCATTAATTCAGATACATTTTCTAACTTAAATCTCCTTTCTGTCTTGAGTTTGGCCTGTAAGACTTTATTCTCTCCTTACTATGTCACTGTGTATTCCCTAAGAGTCTTACATTTCTACGCAGTTACTTAAGTTGATATTGTAAGATAGCATTCCATGTACCAAAAGGCAAAAAAAAAAAAAAAAGAAAACCAACCCTTATAAAAATTAATATGAAAACTCACCAGCAATAATTTTAAGGTCTTCAGCAGGTACCATCAAAGCTGATGTCATTTCACATGTTATCAATAAACAAGTTTACCACCATGGATGCAGCTGCAAATATAACATACACTAAAAAAAAAGTCTTTACAGTTTATTTCATTACTTCTGTGCAAACACTGCATATCTAACTTAAGACAAAGTCCTCCTTTGAAATGTATTCTTTTCTAAGAAAAAAATAAAAATGGATATCTTACCAAGAAATACAACTTTAAATTACTTCTGTTCTTTCTCTTGAACTATAATTACCAAAGGATTGCCATGAAAAGAGCTAAAGGCTATAATTAATATTGTTCTCTTTTTCTTAGATGAAACATTTAAATACAGTGCATTATTTCATTGATCACCCTGCAAAGTCATGCCAATCCTTTTTTTAGAAACAAGTTTCCTACCCAATTTCCCCTCCTTAAAACTTTGAACAGCATGTTATTTTGCAGTTCCCAAATGTTCAGAAATACTTTCAGAATCACAATGAAATGGAAAACATGAAGATTGCAATCATGTTAGCATTTTTCTTTGCATTTATTTTTCACAGTTAATGATTAATAATTATTTTCTGATTCTTCTTGCACTGATTTAGTGCATCAAAATTGGCCTGCAGAGGGTTCCAGAGATTTTCTCTACAACAGCTTCAGTTCTCTAAGGATGTGGAACCAAATTAACTAATCAACCTACAACTCAAAATATTTTTTTTTTCCTTTTGCACTGTTAAAATGAAGAAAGATGAAAAAAATTCTTAAAAAATAACAAGGAGTTAGAATGTTTTCAGATCAATTTTGCTTAACCATACATCTTTCCTCTTTGTTATAGGTTCATGATTAAGGAGCTGTTCAGTATGGTGGGGGGCTGTTTGTTTGTCTTCTAAATTTAAAACATTTATATGGGTCAATTTTCTGACTAAATTTGCTATTTAAGAATTTTTTTTGTCTTAGAAAGATAAAACTTAGGAAATTTAAGTAATATCTGAGAGTCATCACTAAAGACTGAACTGGTATCTACAGCAGCAACTTTTTCTTTATCTTGTGATATCCCTCCAAAATAGTGGTTTCAACTGAGAATGCCTACCTACTTAATTAGAAAAAGAATTAATAAATTAATATTTTTCTTGTTTATCTATTTCAAAATGCACCTTTCCTTCACTATAGTTTCTTCACTCATCTGCAATAGCTATAACTGTGTAATATATTGTATAGGGGTTTTTGTCTGTGATACATGTATATACATATAAATACCTGAGCTCATCCAAAATTCTGAAAACTGGGAACAAAACTATTGCTGAGTATAAAAGGAGTAGGAATGACACAGTGATGTCAATATTAGTCTTCATCTAAATTTTGCAAAAGCAGAACAGAAACTAGTACTTTAGAATTGTTTAATGTGTAATAGTTTAATGGACGAATCACCTGGAAAGAGGGGATGTACGTGTGTATGTGTTTATGTATATAAATATATACATGCATACATATAAGTCCTTACATTTCAAAATAACCCTGTCATCTGTTACTTAAACAGAAGGGCTCAGTATTCTTTTCTGGAAGTTTAAAAACTAGTACTTCTTTTCAGCTTGTGTTCACAGAAGCATCAGGGTCCAAAGCTTGTTAAGCCAGTACATTTCAGTTATGAGTATACAAGGTTTAAATGATCTAGTATAGTGCAGTTCCCAAAATCGATTTTCTTAAGAGTTATTTTAGACTGAATGAATTACTCATGACTTCAGATTTTTTTTCTTGCTACTGCAATTCACAGAATGCACAGAAACAAATTGGAAGAACACTGCACAGAGAGAAAGAAAGAGAGAGAAAGAAAAAGAGAGAAAGAAAAAGAAAGGAAGAAAAAGAAAGGAAGAAAGAAAGACAGAAATGAAGGAAGAAAGAAAGACAGACCAACCCACACCAGAACAAGAATGAGCCCTATGGGCTTGACCTTGATCTCAGATAGACAAGCATGCATTGCTGAGCATTTTGTTAAAACAGCCACTACACTCATACACACTGAAAATCGAATATCAGAAGTAAACCCTAGGTATGCTGTCCTAGTTTTCAGATTTTCTTATGGTGAAAATTATATTTTCAGTATCTTACAAAATACCATATATTGCAAATACAATTAATACAGTCTGGAAAACAACCAGGCTGCTTTAGGAAGTTGATGAGTTCTTTTGACATTAATTGCTATGTTCTTGAAATGTCTCTCCCACTATCTTCTGTTATTAACTTCTACAAATGAAAATGTTAAATAATCTTGTAAAACCTTAACAAGACTTTGTATAAACACACAGTCATCTTAGAATTAGTAGTGCATGACTATCATGACATTATTTTATTTTCTTCTACTTTTTCATTAAAGAAATAAAGACTTTGCACTATAGTTTTCCTTTAATGCTTTATTAACATACTTGTAAAATTAAACAAATGAAAATAAAACTGTCATTAAAACCCAGGACAAGGTTGATATTTTCAGGAAACAGGCCCTGTGCAAGAATAAATTCCAACCTCTGTGTGATTAGTTTACTATAAATATTTTGTTAGACAATCAAAACAGACAACTTCATTAAAATTCAATTTCTTCTTTGGTTTGCTATTATATATTTCTAGATTAATATTCTTAGAGTGTTGGTTGAAATTCCCCATTGACATGCCTAGGCACTCTGACCTTGGGATGTTAATCTGAACACAAACATTTCTCTCTGCCTTGTCACTGTTTTAGCTTGTCTTATGATCAAATCTCTTAGATGGGTGGATATCCATCACTTTGCTGCCATTGGCTTGAGTTGATTTATGGATGACATGTAGAAGCAATAGTTATTTTGAACAGTTTAATGCTTCATAAAATAGAGCAAGAAATTTCATAGCACTCCTGTGCTCTGGTATCTACAACTATTCAATATTTCTCAGTACAATTTATCATACTGTGGAATAATACTCACGTTGCCTTCTCTTTTTTCCATTGCTTAAGGCTTGTATTATCCAGAAAGATGCCATATGATAGCTATATACCTGAAATAGAAAAGAATCTAAGTAAAATCCAAAGGTTCCTTGACAATGGTGGAAGCAAATTTTATTCATGCTGTTATACTTTGGGAGCTGTGAGTTTTTAGCACTGTTTTGTAATATTCTACCCAGCAAGGTGGAGAGATATAAGCCTTTTCAGTTTTCACAAAACCAGTAACTAATATCATAATGGAACAGATGTAAAAATATGTCTGAATATGAAGGATAGTAAATTTATTTCTATACATATATGATTAATTAGAGACGATCAAAGCATAATCTTATTAATTAATCCTGTGCTGTAAAAAAGATATCTCTCTCTTCCTCTGAGGAAAAGAGAAAGTAAAAGAGACATTTTCTTGGAGGAAATAACAATGTTGTTAAAGCAGTCTTTTCCATTAGATAAATAGTTCAAGAGGAACATAGTGAACAGTTTTGCATTTTTGTTTCTGTTTAGATATGTGGTTTACTCACCTGATATGATTAATCTTTCTTATATTAATTTCAGTGTTTGAAAGTATAACCTGTAAAGTGAAAAGAATGAGGGTCTAATACATTATGTAAGAAAGGTGCTGTTGTAATAAAGAAAATAATAATCAGCATTGTTTGTGTGGATGTGTGCATGTGGGTTTTATTATTTTATTTTTTAATTGATATTTCTAATATAGAGGGTTTTTTTGGCGGTGGTGGTGCTGGTTTTTTTTGTTGGTTTTTTTTTTCCCTGAGGATTTAAAAAATGCTATAATATGCAAATTCTGATATAATGAAAATTTGAGAAGAAATGTGTATTTAATTCTACAGAGCATAAATACTATTGTCTCTGTAAGATACTAAGATAGCAGGATAATTCAGATTGGAATGGACCTCAGGATGTCTCTAGTCCAACATCCTGGACAAAGTGCAGTAAGCTATGAGGTCAGACCAGGTTACTTAAGACTATGTAGCATGCTCTTGAAAACCTCCCAGGATGAAGACCACATAATGTATATAGACAATTTTTTGTTTGCATTTAATTCTACATATTTTGGTTAGTCACAGTTATTAAATGTGCACTATGAACTAAGCTATTCAAACTTGACTGAGAAGCAAGACATTAGTATTTTACAGTGGTATTATTTCCACTAAACTTCATAGATACATTTTGATCTTGTTATTATCATTCCAAAGACTCGTATGTTGAAATATAAAGATTCAATAGAGAGTTTTTGAGAGCTTCTAATGCTTGTTAAAGAGTCATTTAAAGGAAGTAAAGGAAGATCATGCATATTAATTTCCTTGCTTTGTGGCTTGTTTACTTTTCTGTAGAGTGAAGCTGACATATGCAAATTTCTGCCTTACATTCTGTTCCAGGCTTCCCAAAGGCCTAGTATTTCTAAGGATAAACAGTTTTAATGTTTTTCCCAAAAAGATAATGAAAAAAAACTTTTCTGAAAAAGACTATTGTTTTGAAGAAAAAAAAAATTAAAAAGTAGAGGAAACACTTAATCTTGGCATATAATAGTAACTTTGCAGTATTTTTTTCTTATTCATATTCTTATAGACAGCTATAATTTTCTCCTAGTACTTCCATTTGTTATTTTTTCATAATTTTATGCAGAGGAGTATTTTTCTGCCAGTACTTAAGCAGTGTATATTATGAAAAATAACAAAGTAATCTGTTTTTCTTTATAAACATTACTCATAGAATTGTAGAGATTGGAAGGGATCTTTGTGAGTCACCTGGCCCAACTTTCTGCTCTAAGTGTGTCCACAGGCTGCTTAGGCCATTGTCTACTTGAGTTTTGAAAATCTCCAAGGATGGAAAGTCCATAGCATCTCTGGGCAACATGTTCCACTGTTTGACCACTGTCATGGTAATTTTTTTTCTCCTTATATTGAGCCAGAACTTCCACCGTTCCAAGCTGTACCTGTTGCTTCTTGTCCTATCCCTGTGCACCAGTAGGGAGCGTCTGGTTCCATCATCATTATACCCTCCCTTGACAGCAGTAGGATCCTTCTTTAGCCTCATGAACAAATCCAGTTTTCTCAGCTTTTCCTCATGTGCCCTGTTCTACAGTCCTGTTTTTCTAGTACTGAGGAGCACAGAACTGGACACAATGCTTCATATGTGATCTCACAATTGAACAATAGCAGAGAAAAATTGCTTCCTTCAACCTGTTGGCTATAGCCAAGTATCTGGATGACCTTCAGTGCACACTGCTGACTCTTGTTCACAAAAGGGATTTCTGGTTAGTCAGTCTGAACCCTGTAACTGCTGTCTGGGGTTATTTAATTCCAGATGCAAGACTTTGCATTTGCCTTGCTGAACTTCATGACATTCCAGTCAGCCCTTTTCTCTAGCTTCTCAAGGTCCCTTGAAATACCAGCCTTGTCCAGCACATTGACCATTTCCTCCTATTTGGTATTGTCTGCAAAACTGCTGAGAGGGCACTCTATGCCATTATCCAGGTTGCTAGTAAAGAAATTAAATGGTATTGGCCAAGTATTGATCTCTGAGATATGCCACCAATAACCAGACACCAGCTGGATTTTCTACACTTGATGACAACTTTTTAATTTAGATAGATCAGTCAATTTTCACTAACCTTATCATCTACTTCTACAGCCTAGAACCGTTTTGATTCTGAGGGGACGATGGAAGGGTGTATAAAAGGCCTTGCTAAAGTCAAGGCAAATAACATCTACTGTTCATTCTCCTTTTGCCTAACCGAGCTAGAAGGTCTAACCATTGCAGAAGGAAATCTGGTTGATAAAGCTTGATAAAGATTTTCCCTTGGGAAATCCACTCTGGCCAGTCATATTCTTTTTTTTTTTTTTCAAGAAATTACTTCTAGGATTTGGTCCATAATCTTCTCAGGATCTGAGATTAAACTGGGCACTATGTAGTTTTCCAGATCCTCTCTCTTTCCAGTCTTGAACATGAGTGTGATATTAGCCCTTTCCAGTGCTCAGGAACATTTAATTTCCTACAACTTTTCAAAGACCACAGAAAACAGCCCTGTAATGGCACTGGCCACCTCTCTCAGCTACCTTGGGTACATCCCAGCTCTGCCCATGGATCTTTATTTGTCCTGCTGCTTTACACATTCCCTAGCTGTATTTTTCTTGATTGTGAGTAATGTTTTATTCCTTTTATTTGGAAGGAAATAGCTTTGGAAACAGGGAAGTCAGAGGCAAGAACTGACCAATGAAAACAGAAGGAGGGGGGAACCGACAAAAACAAGCAAACACTGCTAATTATCTTTATCTTTTCTATGTCCTTTGTCACTAGGTACCCTGCTCCACTGAGTAGTGGGCCCAAATTTTTCCTAGGGTTTTTGGGGGTTTTGTTGGGGTTTTTTTGGCTGACAAACTTATGGAAACACTTCTTGTTGACTCATGTATTCATTGCTAGCTTAAAGTCCGAGTGAGATTTGTCTTCCTAATTCCATCCCTGCACTCCCAGCTGTTGTCTCTATAGTCCTCCTGGGTAGCTCATTCTCACTTCCATTTCCTGGATACTTCCTTTTTCTGTGTACTTATCTATTCCTCCATGTCAGTCTCCTGTTACTCTGGCTAGACTGAACATTGGAAAGGACTGTTCTTGTGCTTTGAAGAAACTGTTTTTCAAGATCAATCAGTTCTGCTTGGACCCTTTGCCTTTCAGGGAAGTTTCCCAAGGGATTCTGCCAAGGAGATTCTTGAAGAAGGCCAAATTTCCCTCCCTTGAAGTCCAGTATTTGTGATTCTGTTATTTCTCTTGCTGGCTTCTCTAAAAATTTTAAAATTCACCATATCATGCTTGCTTCACATCCCCAATGAGTTTTCCTTGTTTGTAATTGTTATGTCAAGCAAAACATCTCCCCTGTCTGCTCATTCATGTCACTGAGCTATGTCAAGACAGCCTTATCTCCTCACCTTCCCAAGCTGTCTTCCTAAGAAGCCTGTAACCATCTATTACAGTACCCAGTCAGGCAACTTATCCCACCACATATCTGCAGTCTCAATGAGATCATAGCTCCTCAACTGCGTCTGGACTTCTAATTCCTCTTTTGCTGCTTCTGCTGTATTAATTCATGTACAGGCAGAATGTATGGATCCAATCACTACATAACAGCAGGAAATACTCTAAGTTATGAAGCACATTATACCCTTATTCCCATTCCCACAAAGATAAACTTTTCAAAACATTATGCTTTCCCTATGGGCAGGCATCAGCTACTCCATTAAAAAAAGACTTTCAGCTAAATGCAACAGATATTTCGTACCTGCACATAAACTTATTTTGCCCATTCCTCTGCCTTTGCATATATGGTTCAGAAAAATATTAGACACTACAACTTCTGCTATGTAGAGCTTGAAGCCCAAGCTGTACATTTATGTTAAATATGACAAACGTAGATTATTCTCAGGAGAAAGACACCCATGCTGAGCTTATTTTTTTTTTTAATTATTACTGAAAATTATTGTAACATTTTGTGGAAACAGTAGCTCTGATGTTCATTTTTCAGTTGATTAGGTGGTGTGATGAAGGAATGTAAATACAGAGCAAATGACTGGTGCATCACTAAATAATTTTCTTAACTTCTATAATATCATACATTACAACTCTGATAGTTGCGGAGATCTGATTTCTCATTAACATTTTTCTTTTAAATTTTAGTACTATTTTAGTAAATCTTTTTACTAAGTCTACTGAAGTTTTGTGCTTTTTCCTTCATAAAACATCAAAATTTAGAATTCTATAGTCGTTTGACAGCAAAAATGTAAAAAAAAAAAATCCTTCTGAACTTTACAAGACTTTCAGCTGAACTATAAGAACACTAAATTGTACTTGGTCATTGGGGCACGTGATGAGAACAATTGATGACCTTGATTTATAGGTACTTGAAATATCCCTTTTCACCTTAATATTTCCATCCATCTTAAGGATGACATGTTTGTCCATGAACAAGGTCAGTGACACATTTAAATAGGTAAAACAGGATAAAGATTGCTGTTTAGGTGGCATTTCTGATAAACCATATCAGTATGCTCCAAGCTGATGCCAAATGTCTAGGGAGACAATTGTAACCTGTCAGTGGGTTATGGCTATGGCAAATCAGGGTGTTCCTATGTTTTTATTGTGTGTCACTTTTTGTTCCACTATGGAATTACTTACACTGTCTTTAAAACTGTCCTGGTTTCAGCTGGGATAGAGTTAATTTTCTTCCTGGTAGCTGGTATAGTAGAATCACAGAATCATAGAATGCTTGGGGTTGGAAGGGACCTTTAGAGGTCATCTAACCCAACCCCCCTGCAGTGAGCAGGGACAGCTTTAACCAGATCAGGTTGCTCAGAGCCCCGTCCAACCTGACCTTGAATGTTGCCAGGGATGGGGCCTCCACTACCTCTCTGGGCAACCCCTTCCAGTGCTTCACCACCCTCATTGTAAAAAATTTCTTTCTTATGCCTAGTCTAAACCTATTCTTCTTTAGTTTAAATCCATTATTCCTTGTCCTGTCACAACAGGCCTTGCTAAAAAGATTCTCCCCATCTTTCCTGTAGGCCCCCTTTAAGTACTGAAAGGCCACAATAAGGTCTCCTCACAGCCTTCTCTTCTCCAGGCTGAACAACCCCAACTCCCTCAGCCTGGCCTCATAGGAGAGGTGCTCCAGCCCTCGGATCATTTTGGTGGCCCGCTTCTGGACCCGCTCCAGCAGGTCCATGTCTTTCTTAAAGTACTGTGTCTTGGATTTAGGATGAGAATAATGTTGATAACACACTGATGTTTTAGGTGTTCCTGAGCAGTGCTTATACTAAGTCAAGGATTTTTCAGCTTCTCATACTGCCCTGCCAGTAAGGAGTCTGGAGATGCACAAGAAGCTGGGAGGGGACGCAGACAGGACAGCTGACCCAAACTGGCCAAAGGGATATTCCATACCATATGATGTCATGCTGAACAAATAAAATGGGAGAAGTTGGCTGGGGGGGGGGGGGGGGCACTGCTTGGGAACTGGCTGGGCATCAGTCAGTGGGTGGTGAGCGGTTGCATTGTGCATCACTTTTTTTGTATATTATTTTATCATTGTTATTGTTTTCCCTTCCTTCTCTGTCCTGTTGGATTGTCTTTGTCTCAACCCATGAGTTTTACCTTTTTTCCGATTGTCTTCCCCATCCCACTCGTGGGGAGTGAGCGAATGGCTGTGTAGTGTTTGGCTGCCTACCGGGTTAAACCATGACAAAAACTTTCATCAAAAGCCATACAAAGCTTGCAGTTTATTTTTATTATCCATTTGTATATTTTCTAGATAACAGGTTGGCAGCAAAGTTAACAAGCACCCTCTTACTCCTGCCCTTCTATCACTCTCCCTTTCTTCACTGAGTGAAACTGAATAAAGCAAACATTTTTTTCCTTTCACATAGGGACACTCAAATCTGGACAAAAATATTAGTGAAAAGAAGGATATATTTTTGCCAGTTATAGGCAATACTAGGGTGGGAGAGGCTCAGGAATGTTATTTGCTGTACTAAGTGAAACTGAGCAGAATGGTTTCCTTTAATACATACAGATTAATGGAATACAAGGGAAGTGGTTGAATAAGGCTTTTACATTATCAACGTCAGGAACTACTCAGAGGTAACTTTAGCAGTGTGTTTTATTGCTTCTTCCTTGTTTCAGGATGATTACAGTCTGACTTTTTCACAGAAAAAATGTGGAGCAATGGAGATGTCAGGCCATTGCTAGGATCTTACTGCCAACAGGGGTGGAAACAGTAAGACAGGTTTTGAGGCAGTCGTGGTAAAACTGCATCCTGGCCAAAAGCTGCACCAGCAACAAATTAGTGCATTTTTACTGTCCGGAGGGGCTTCCATAGCCCTACATACATTGAAATCCCCTCACTAATGACTATAACTCACCTAGTCTAAAAGGGGTCAAATATTTATTGCCCAGGAAAGTCTGCTAGTCATTATGATGCAGTGCAGGTTGGAAGACAACTACGTCTTTTCCGGCACTGTGTAGTAACAAATACAGTTTTCATACAACTGGAAGAGGAAAGATCATGACAAGAAGGAACAATTCAGTGTCAAAGACATTAGAGCACTAAGTCGTGAGGGATGGATTTGCCTTTCAGTCCCAGTAATAATATCGTTTCTATAATTTGCACTAAACGAGTCAGGATAGGAACCCATCCAAATGCCAAGTGTCCCAGCTAACTGTCTTACCACTACATTGTATGGTCTTTCAAAAGACCGAGAGGGAGAATTCCCTGTTGTTTTTCTCCACACACATTCTCCCTATCTGTCATTCAGAGCCCACATCACTTATGTGATTCTACCTCAAGAACCACGTCTGAAGGTTGCAGATGGTGCACTTCCCCTGAGCATGTCTGCACACTTACTGAACTTCCAGATGTTGTGTCATGCAGGATTTGTCTCTCAATGCCTAAGCCAAACCTGCCTGGTATTACCGGGTGTTATCTGAAGCCAGGCCATGGGCTGCTCCACCATTAGCCCTAGGGTGCCCAATAGCCTCTGGTGGAGCCCGTCCCCAGAGCGACCCCTGACTGCTCCGTCATAGGGGTGGATGGGTACAGAATGCCTGCTTCTGATTGGCTCAAATTCCCACGATGCCTGGCGATTGGCCATCACTGTCACCATGGTAACCACACTGCTGGTAAGGGGTAGATGTAAGGGGGCCATCTGCGGGTAAACAATATTTAACCAGGCCCAACCCTCTGCCAAGCTACTACACTAATTCCATTTCCTTACAGTTACTGATACCAGTAAATCAATATCATTTTCACTGGTGGTTTTTGTTGTTGTTTCGGAAGTATTTGACTGTCCTTACTGCAAAGCACTGTTATAGAAAAATAAATATTAACTGGTCCTTTCTCTGCCTCACAATGGACCCTTCCTGCTGAATGGTGTAATACTGCATTTACTTGTTTGTTATAATTGTTGTCCCACCACAGAATGTCCAACACCACTTATATCAGTGTCTGAATGCAGGTATCAGCAGGAATCCCAACTGAGGGCTCTACTACTTCTTCCAGGTGATGTAAATTTATATGTAAATACTGTCTTTATTATGCCTATGCTTCCTGCAGCCCAAGATGCATACACGAGAGGGACACTTCACCTAGCCACCTAAAAGTAAAGGCATGTTTTCAGAAATATGTAATCCAGATTAGTTGGAAAGACAAATGATAGACAGCTTCAGACCTCCTCCTTTATCTTGATGTGGGATGATGTACTCTGTGACAGCATTTATCCTTCTTTATTCATCACAGAGACTGTCCAGATAATTAAATTATACTAAAGCTAGCCATAAGAGAAAGTCAGATGAAATTAATCCCACTATAATTTTCTGAAAGAGTAGGTAAGTATCATAGAAAAGAATAAGTGGATGCAGAGAAAATCCCACTTTATGCAAACCTCCCATGTCTATTAACTTGCCTAACAGATAGATGAATCTTTTTAAGTAGTTAAACTTTTTCTATTTTTTCTTTTGCTTGAAGAGACAGTAAGATGTTTAAGAAGTAAAAATGGTAGATGCTGATTTATGGCAATATAAAAATTAATAATAAATGCATTTTGGCTTATAACCACAGAGCAAGCCTGAGAAGATCCATAAATCTTAGAGGAATAAAATTTCAAAGAAGCCTCATAAGAAATATAGGTACCTAAATCTTGGTGAAGAAAATCAGAGTTGGCCACCTAACTCCCTTTGCTTTCTTCAGTACTATGACTACAATGGATTTTCCTTTCATTAGCTACCATATGGAGCAAAACTCGTCCTTTTTTTGGGCATGAATGAACTTCTACCTCTGAAATGCAAAACATAGTGAGATCTTTACTGTTTAATGGGGTTTTTTTGAGATCCCAAACTACTGTTAAGTAATATAGCTGACTCCTATGCACATATTTTCACTGCCTTCTGAGATTTGTTAAATGTGAAACAGCTTGCAGAAGCAGGCCTTTTGTTCCTAATTTAATTCTGTCAATATTTAATTTTAAGGTTTTAAATATTGTGATATAGAATTATATTGCCTGAAACAATTAATCTGTGTGCAATGTTATTCTGCATCAGCATTTAACCTTCATTCTGCTAAAAAAACCCACTCTAGTACTTAAGAGAGGATCGCAATCAAATATTGATATATATTTTAAAAGTTATATATTATAATTAAAAAGTTCTTAAGAACAACCAGTTGTATAGGTGAATATGCCTGAAAATATATTTTCTAAAAGAAGAATAATATGCTGAAAATAAACATAACATTTTCTTAATATGAATTCTTCTTTCTTAGCATAAACTTGTTACTTATAATTCTTATTTGAACATTTCTTTGGACTGTTATGTATATCTGAATTGATAATAATAATAATCTCTTCTGGCCTTATTAATTTTATATTTATTGAAAGAATAAATTGTCCTAAAAACTATTTCAATCTTTTTGGAGAGAGTGATGAGAAGACAAGGCTTCAGGAAACAAAAGAGTAATTTGTTTCACTTTAGAGTAGCTCTAGTCTGCTCCTATGAACTACTAGCAATTTAATGGTGTTGAAGAACTCTTGAAGAACTTCTTCCAGCCATGTTTTGTCCAAAAAGAATTACACTGGTATTCTCAGAGTGGAAATAAAGCATGATAATATCACAGTCTAATACTCTCTGAACAGATTAATCTAGAATTCCGTGGGTGAAGGGTGTAATGTTTAATATCAAATTTACTTATTTGAAGATGTTGGATGTTACATGGGATTTTTGATTTGACAGAGTGATAAAAATATACTGGCAACACAATACAAATGTAAGTTACACTTAGCAAAATATAGCAATTGCAATACAAAGTGCAGTCACAATACCAGTGTGATTCCCATTACCAGTCTCTATAATATGCTCACTGTCATGATGTTGGGCATCCCCAGTTGCCAGGAAAGAATATGTTGGTTGAAACCAGCTCAAGCCTGTTGCTCTCTTTGAAATTCTGTTGTTTGTTGTTTAGTTTTTATACGCTGTGTTGGACTGAGCCATGTATACACTTCCCCCATGTTCGTCTGGCTGAGCGAGATATTCACACTCTTCAACTCAGGGAAAAACATTTACACCACCAGCTGATCCGCTTAACTATGATGTAGGCAATTGATCCACCCAACTGACAGCTGTTTATCTAAAACAAAGGCCACCCTCTTTCGTCCCCTTTGTATTGAGACAAAGTCAGCTTTCTTTGCAACAGCTATGATCATTCACACCCTACATTCTTCCCTGAGCTTCATGGGCACATCACCCTTGCCCATCTCCATTGAGCCTTCTTCCATAGAAGGTGTTTATTGGTCAGTCACAGATAACAAATGATTATCTGGGAGATTAACCTTTGAAGCTCTCATCTGATCAGAACTGAAATAAATGTACCCAAAACTTAGCAGCTGCTCAGTCTCTGAAGTGCTCAAAAATGAGTCTCATATCAATGTAATAAATTGATAAAATGATACATTCAGAAAGAAATGTGCACATTTGTCAGTGTAATCTAAAGGTGCTAAAATCTAATCTACAGATTCATTTCACACAATGACTTTGGAGGACCACAAGTGTGTGAGTCAGTGCAGAGTCTACCTAATTTTCAGATTTTTTTTCTTAAATTCAATGCTGATGATCTGATTAAATTCTATCCTTTAGCTCCAGCACATTCCTGAGCTATATTTTAACCACATTTTACGAGTTGAGAAGTACAAATGGTTTCACTATTTCTCAAAAGCTCCCTGCCTAGCTCTAAAAGGAACAGACTCATAACTAATACCTGCTGTTTATGGAAATAGCAGCTTCCTATCACTACTTAGACACATCTCTAATTTGTGTATGTTCTATATACTCTTGCTCTACCACAGAGATATTTCCTTCTAGTTGTTTATATGTCACTACTTGTTTGAAAATGCAGATTTGTAAACAGGTTTGTTAGCACTCACTTAGAGAGCTTTGCAGATGCATTTGTCACAACTGTGAACAGATAAAACAGGGTTATTACCCAAGCAAATGGAACATCACAGGACTTATACAGAATTCTCCTTTGTTTGTACACACAAAATAACTAGATATGTGTTTTACACACAGAAAACACTTAACTTGTTCACAAGTCTAGCCTATTGATTTAATCCGAGAGAAACAAACAAACAAGAAATCTTTTAATTTCTCAGAAGTTGTTTTTTCCCCTCTGAAACAGATTCTGTGCACTGCCGTTTGAGAAATTAGTGTGTAAATTTGCAGAGAAAGCGCAACTGAAGTAATTTAGAGACAGTAATTACCTCCAAATTATTGTTATTGTAGTTCTTACCACACACCACGAAGCAGAAAATAAGTCTCTGACTCAGAATACTTGAAAGATATTGTAAAGATTTGCCACCGTGAGCCTGTGTGTGTCACCTCATTGACAAAATTAGTAATCAGATAATAGCAATAATCTAAGCATGCTTTAGGAAGTAATGGTAATTTTAAAAGTCCATTTTTATACATAAATGCACATTTAAGAATCTCTATAATTGGTGGTTTATCTATATTCCAGTGAAAACTCTTTATAGGTTCAGGTTCACAAGGCCTATGTAGATGAAGAATGTTTCTTTTAGGTGAAGAAACCTACCTAAGGAGTTGAATCAGTTTAGTACCTTGTACATTACATATTTCAATTGTAATCTGCAGTCAGAATACAACTTCAGTGTATTGAGAAAGACTGGGAGTTAAACACACCAAACGAATCAAGAAAAGCATAAGAAGAACAGCTTTAATTAAATTTGTCTGGGTGTGCAGATAAAACCAAAATCAGATCAATGTAAAAATTCAAGAATATATTACTGCACTCCCTCTTTTCCTCCCATGAACAGTAATTTCCCTCCATTCTAGTTGTCCTTTCCTTCTCCTGTCCCCGCTATCACACACTAGGAGAATATGATCCTAAAGCACTGAACTCCTCACAAACCGTGAAGGAAGAAATAATTTACGAGAAGCGTGCCCTATTATGTTATTTTCAGGTTTTATATTTTTAATTTAAATTTTAAAAAATATTTGCATATTAGTATTCACAAAGCTGTGAAAGTTTTATTTCATGTAGTGTAAAGAGAAAGCCAATGCAAAGCAAGAGTATATGCAATGTAGCAGCAGCTGCTCTTTACTACTCACCATAAAACCCTTCTTCTGTTTTTTGATTCTTTCACTTTGTTAAAATTAATTGCTTTACTATTTTTTTTTTTAAGAAAGGATTCTATTCATAATATCTCATCAGAGCAACCAATTTCTTAATCTTAATTATCTTAATCACTGGCTACCAGATACAATTTATATAAACATAAAAATAATCTACAATTATTATACATTAATTCTCAAATGAAGTACAACACTGTGCAGATCACCCTTTCTAGATATATAAATTCAGAAATCTGATAGTAAGTAGAACACACTACATTTCTGTACTCTGTTTCACACAGAAAGCTTCAACATTTATTTTAAGTGGATGAAAAGCCAAAATATCACCTTTTCAAGATTTTTTTTTTTCAAGATGAATTGACAATAACATAATTTTGAAAATAGTTGGTCCTGTACAGAATTAGCCTGCTTCCCTCTGAGCGGCTGTGAATGTCATGGTAATTGTTTTCTCACTATTTTCTAATTTGGATTCCCAAATAGATTGCTTTTCATATGATGTTTCATAGCTACCTGACCTGAAAAATGCATGTGAGAAATTTATAATGGAAGATGTATCCTGACCATTGAGACTGTTTAGGACATTAGGTACAATAAATACCCAAATAAATGTCTTCCAGCTGACATAGCATTGGTTTTGGTATTGGTATTAAACTGACACAAAATTAAAAAGTCTGGATTTATTGTGACCAGCCAGTGTCTTATTTGAAACACCTTTTGGATTAATACAGCATGAAAACAAGTATTTTTTTAACAAGCTCTTGGTTTTATATCAGTACAAAACATTTATTATTTGGAGATATATTTTCTCTTGAGAAAAAGAAAAGAAATTGCCATTAGATACTTCTTAATTAGTTCTGTTCAGAAGCAAAGGTGTTAGGTTTTGGTAGCTGGGGAGCTACAGGGGTGGCTTCTGTAAGAAGCTGCTAGAAGCTCCCCCAATGCCAGCCGTCTCCAAGATGGACCCACTCCTGGCCAATACCGAGGCAATCAGCGATGGTGACAGTGCCTCTGTGATAACATATTTAAGAAGGAGGAAAAAACTGTGAAACAACCCTGCAGACACCAAGGTCAGTGAAGAAGGAGGAGAGGAGGTGCTCCAGGCACCAGAGCAGAGATTCCCCTGCAGCCCCTGGTGCAGCCCATGGTGAGGCAGGCTGTGCCCCTGCAGCCCATGGAGGTTAATGGTGGAGCAGATATCCACCTGCAGCCTGGGGAGGACCCCACGCTGGAGCAGGTGGATGCCTGAAGGAGTCTGTGACCCCATGGGAAGCCTATGCTGGAGCAGGCTCCTGGCAGGACCCATGCCCCTGTGGAGAGGAGCCCACGCTGGAGCAGGTTTTCTGGCAGGACTTGTGAGCCCATGGGGGACCCACGCTGGAGCAGTCTGTTCCTGAAGAACTACACCCCAGGAAAGGACCAACATTGGAGAAGTTCATGGAGGTCTGTCTCCTGTGGGAGGGACCCCACACTGGAGCAGGGGAAGAGTGTGAGGAGGAAGGAGTGTCAGAGACAACGTGTGATGAACTGACCGCTACCCCTATTCCCCATACCCCTCTGCCGCTTCTGGGGAGGAGGTAGAGAATTTGGGAGTGAAGTTGAGCCCAGGAAGAAGGGAGGGGTGGGGGGAAGGTGTTTTAACATTTGTTTCTATTTCTCATTATCCTACTTTGATTTGATTGGTAATAAATTAATTTCCCCAAAGTTCAGTCTGTTTTGCCTGTAACGGTAATTGGTGAGTGATGTGTCCCTGTTGTTATCTTGACTCACAAGCTTTTTGTCATATTTTCTCTCCCCTGTCCAGCTGAGGAGGGGGAGTGATAGAGCAGCTTGGTGGTCACATAGAGGCCAGCCAAGCTTAACCCACCACAGTGAAATTTTGTCTTATTCAATTTAAGCAATATCTGTGCAAGAGTTTATACTGAGTTTATTAAAAGCAGCAAGATTTTAGGCATACGATTATCAAGATCTTGACACTGTCCTAAATCTGTTCCAAGAAGGGCCACTGATTGTGGTGTGACAGATTTCAAATAAGTAAGCCTAAGGATCCTACTTGGCATCTTTCAAACAGGCTAAACGAAGAGAGAGGCAGGAATTGGAGACATCACTGAAAAGCACTGATTGCTTTCATATTTCTTATTTTCTGAGCTTCACAAGCAGCAACTTTTCACTCAGATAGTTGTATAGTGTAAGGTTGTTTGAATCACGAAGACCGGAGGCAGATCCAGGGCACGAAATCCACGAAGTCATGCAGGTGTCTAATGCTACTTTTGCTTCCTAAAGTTTAAATTAAATCATTATATGTTTAGTTACTTAAATATGGAGATACCTAGAGGCTTTAGGCACCAAAAGGCTTATATTTGCAGAGTTTGACAGTTTGCTTGGTATTGTCTGAACAGCTATTTAAAGAATTGCAAAGGCCAAATTCAGCCAACTAAGGCCTCTGTCCTTTATCTATCTCCACCATTAATGGAGACAGACTCCCTAAAGTCAGACCAGCCTTTGAGAATACCCACTTACATCCTTCCTGATGTTTCAGTAGATAAGGTTCTTTTTTCTTTTTCCAGCTTTCCTAGGTCACCCTAGCTGGACTAGACTCTTCACATAAATACACACCAGAGAAGGAATGGGCATAGGATATGGATTATTGACTAAAACAATGAAAATTGATTCAAGTCTAAAGAATAGGAATATAGTGATTTTTTGTAGTAGTAGTTGTAGTAGTAGAGTTATTTAGTTCTCAGTTGCAACCACATCTCCACTGAATATCTATGAAAGTACAATTAATTTTTAAATATTTATGAATGAGCATTTAAAGATATTTAAATGTTTTCTTCTGAAAACATGTTGAAGACATTAGAATTGCTATCACTGAGGGATTTTTTTTTTTTCATATGTTGTTTTGATTAAGGATTTAAACACGTGCAAATACTTATGGCTTTAAATCTACTGTACAACAGTAGCATTACACTACACTCTCAGCACATGACAAATACTAGTCTTCTGTGTAAGTGTATATATGTGAACAGTTTTGTGGCTCAGCTGACATCTGACAAGATGTGAAAACACAATAAGGTGATCAGAGGTCTGCAGTTCTATGTGGAGTGTCTGATCTTGCCAGCAGTGACTAGTTTCATAGACTAATAAAAACAGATAAGAGACTTAGGAAGATTTGCCATACAACATCAACATCTCTCTCTCTATCTCTCTCTGCCTATCTCCTGTAGAGCTTATAAAATAATATGTCAATACACAACATACATACATATGAATCCCACCAAGATGATTTAAGTTGTAAAATAGATATGGCTGCAGAAAAAGCAAGTTCAGCAGAAATAAATAAAAAGATAATTATGAAGTAAGAATGTCTAGCATATGTAGCAACATTTAAAGCAATTTGCTAGTTGCACACCTGGTACTCTAAATGTTCTTCACCTTGAAAGAACTTAAACAAGAAGTTGAGTTCTCTAGCATGTTCCTAAGACGTCCACACTTCAGCTTAATGTATTCTCCTTAGTGTTCTTATTTCCAAAACCAGCACCCACACTTGGCTTTGTTTCCTTTGTTTGTTAAAATGAAAGGCCACGTATTTATTTTAACAGGAATTTTAGCCTGGGGTTATGAAACTGATCATGTTCAATTTAAGATGTTTCCTTATACTTAGAAGTTCTTCCCCTACAGTAATTTAATCATCATCCATGGGAACAGAGATAGAAATAGAGCAGATCTTTTCTGATATAATGAAAACATTACTGAAGACTCAGCTTAACATTCTTAATGTAGTCAAAGTCCATTCTACGTATGCAAATTTAGTGCTCTGCAGCTATAAAAGCTTGGCATTGCATCTGCAGCTGGTTCAGGGGAAAACATTAAAAATTTTTAATGTTATTTTTTCAAATTCTAAAAATGGAAATTTATTTATTTTCATTCTTACTGTATAAAAACAAAATTACATAATAAGCGATCCTTGCTTTATCAGTACCATAAGAATCAGCCATACTCACACATACCGAATGCCCAAATGGTACTGACTTTGAGGTAATAATACTGTGCCCCAGATATGTAAGCAATCACTTGAATGACTTCTTGGGCAGGGCAAGGAAAATAATAAAAAAAAAAAAAACCCTAAACAAAGATGTTCTCTAAATCGTTCTGCAAAATTATGTGCTGATTTAAATGAATAACTATACCATTATCTGTTTCACAGTTGTCTTATTCTTTATGTTAACATGATGTAATATGTAACATACTGAGATGCTAATAAAGCACACGTTGAGTAGAAATTATATTAATAGGTTAAGGTTTTATATATAAAAAAGGTTTGAGTGATATGACATCTAAAATTCTAGTAATTTCAAAACAGGAGTTTTAGGAATTTTGAGAAGTGCTACCACTGCAATTACTTCCCTTCCACACCTTTCTCCAGAAGAGGACAAAATAACCAAGCAGCATCCTCTAGTCAATATACCCAGTCATACCTTGATTGAATTAATTAGATGATTATGAACAGCAGTTCTTTAGGGAAGAGTATGTTAATTTTGGGATGACAGTTATTTACTTTTGTTCTGTGTTTATGTACTTGGCAGGTGATAACAAATATTCCATTCTGCACTATCTCGTCAGCTCAGCTTGCTGGAGAGCATTTTGATAATGTAAACCAACAATGAAACTGAGCTTAAATTAAGATTTCTAGCATAATGAAACTCAATATTCATAGTTCCCTATTCCACAGCTGAGATCTTGCACTCATTGTAATACAATTAAACTGAGGTAGGGAAAGTATATGCTGTCGAATACTGAATATTCTCACTGAATTGTTTTTAAAACTGAGAAAACAAACGAACAGTGAAACTGAGCTGACACTAGGCGTTATTTCTATCTTAAATACAAATGCTTTCAGAGATCTTGCTTTTTGTACTGCAGATAATATTGAACTTGGAGGCCACAAGCTTTCTTAACATGTTATTGAGAAAGAAAAATGTAAAATATGGTTGTGGTATGAATCTCCTTTTATCTTGACTTCAAAAGCATACATTCCCGTAGGAATGAGACACCTGATGCAGACTGACACTTGCTGGTGTGTACATAGTATCCAACAATTAACTTTGAGTATGATGGAGTTATTTGGTACTGTTTGTCCATTATATGGCCAAAGTTCCATATGAAAATTTTTAAAATCCCAGTACGGGATTTAAGAGATTCATTTATGTTTTGCACTGAGGCAAATGATGTGTGATAATCTGGGCTACTCCCTTCAGGCCCAGAAAAACCAAAACAGGCACAGAAGTCCAGGGCTCAGTTCATGCATAGGCCTTTAGGGACAAAAATTACACACTTAAATCATATTTTTGAATGTGCTTACACGTTAATGTTCACATCTATATATACCTAAGAGGGTGATCCACAAATCCCTACTTTTCTCCATTTGAAGAACAGAGGCTTTGACAGTGAATTTGTTCTGTCACCACTTCAGACTGAACTAAATGTCTCAGTATTTGTCTGATGCTTATACTTACACAATGGCCAGGTCTATGCTTAATCCATTGAAAACTCTTAATTGACAGGAAAACTCAAATTTAATACATCCTGTGAGTGTTGAGTTTAACACACAACATAACACAATGGGAAGTACTGTGATTATTCTAAAATATTTATTTATTCTATTTTATTATTCTATTTATTCTATTCTATTCTAATATTATATTTATTCTAAAATATGTTTTGAGCTGAAAATATTGATGGAAGTAAAGAAATATATTGATACAGCGGCGTGCATATCCAGTACATGCACACCAAGCCACTATTTTTGCTTTACTGCTGATTTATGTGCAGAGAATTACTGTAGAGTATATCATCAACATGATGTAGCTCCATTATTTTATTTTTCCTTTCCATCTTGATGAACAGCAGGTCTTCTACCTCTAAAGATGCAAAGGGGAAGATTTACAAAGTAGGTACATTTTTTTGTGTATATATAATAATGCATATAATATAATCCTGTTCTGTTGTTTGGTGCATCACACTCATAAATTAGGATATAAAGGACTGAAGGGTGATCTCCTCTTCTTATGTCTTGTTTTACTAACATGTAATTGAAGATTTCACATAAAAGCTACTGCGGGCAGCTTTTCTCACACTAATTTTGTTCTTTTGTAGACTAAATATTTGTAACAGAACATGAAGATTAAGTTTTACAAATTGTGTTAAATGTAGAAAAATGTGTGTCTCAGTCCCTAAGCAACACTGATCTCAGTCTCTGTAGATGGAGATATTGCAGTTTATACTGCAGTGTATTTTCTTCAGACATAGAGAACAGACCAAACTATTTGGAAATTAAAACAGACAAATAGAAATCAGGCAGTGTAGGATCAGTCATTAAATTAGAGATACTGTAGATTAGTTTAGTTTGTATAACCAATAAGAGTGTACTGTAGGGTGAAAATAAAATAAATATTTATATAATATGAGGAAAAACTTTTCTTCTGTAACAAACTTCTTTTATTGTACACTTTTTTTACAACAGCAGCTCATTCTTTTTAACTTGAATTCTGTTTTCTGATGTGATGAGTAGAGGAATATATTACTGCAGTGCAAATGAATTCATGCTTTATAGAATACAATTGCTTATACAAAAATACCGAGTCAGTCCCACATGCCATAGCTTAATTTTTGCTCCAGTGAAATAATTTAATTCACAAAGTTATCCAAAACCTTGACACACTTTTTTCACTGTTCTCTAGCCAAACTCATGCCAATCGTGACTCTGACTATTATACCTATTATTAACAAGAGTTTGTCAATGGCAGGTTTTTCTTTCAAACAACATCAATAGGACTCTTGCATTCTAAATTAGAGTGTTTTGACAGCATCATAAAAATATTCAATCATCAAATGTCATTCAGAATTATTCAGCTTTTACCTTATATTCCAAGTAGTTTTCTTTACCTTTGTTGCTGAGCATCCAGGAATTTTGTTGTCCTCTAATTAAGGTTCCCTCTTGTGTGTATTCATTTGCTGTTTGTAGTGCATTGGAGAGGTGAAACAAACAAACAAACAAAAAACCAAACAAAAAGTAGAAACACTTACATTGTAAGACAGCCTAATTAAAGTATTGGAAGGTTTGAGTCTCATCTCCCCTGCAGGAGAAGAGAAAAGCCAGCCTTGAACAATCTGTCTTATGTACACCAGTTGTTAGTTTCTGTTTTGGAAATACACTTTATGCTCACAGAAACCCTGTTTCAGAGACTAAAATTTCTGTTCCACAATGCAAGAACAGCTGTATCAAGGACACCCATATCAAGAGTTGAGCTTGGTGTGAAACATCAACTGACCAGCAATGCAGAATTGCTGATTATGGAACAAGACTCAGCTCAGTCTGACCAGTAACAGTGTAAAGGAAGCTTTACAGATAAATCTAGCTGATTGATTAACAGATATTTTGAACAAATTGCAAAGAAAGTCTCAGTCACCTCAAGCATAGTAGACTTCTTCATCTGAATGACTGCTATTTCAGAACATGACTAAATAATGTAGTTTTCCTTGGTGTGAAGGATGGTAAAAATACATCATTCCATGCATTTATCCTATTACTGTCTTCACACTGAAGAACATGTAAGAACATGGGAAAATGAGGATTGTATTATGGAGACTCATCTAACTTGTAGTATTTTCCACAATCATGATTGCAAATGTGTTTTGTTCGTATTTCTTTGTGTTTGCATAAACACAAGGAGATATCATCAAAACATTCAGAATCATGTATGTATACATGGTTGGTGTTTCTTCTCTCCTGCCTAACAAAATATGTTTTGACTATATATTCTGAACACTTGTTCAGTGCTCAAGATATAGAACAAAACAAAACAAAAACTTTGATAAGGTACATATAATGCTTTGTTTAATTTCTTACATGAAGGATTAGAATTCCATATGAGCAAAACAATTCTAATTATTTTCACAGAAAAATTAATCTGAATCCTTCTGCTGCTTTTGAACTGCCATTTGCATTTAAATAAGAAAGGGTAAAAAAGGAGCTACATTACTGTTCAATATTTTCCAAAAGATTACAGATAAAAGCCCATTTACGGTAAATGTAGGAAAAGGTTGCTGCTGTTTGGAAGAAAAGTTTCTTAATGACACAAGGGGATTGGCTGAGGGAACTGGGGTTGTTCAGCCTGGAGAAGAGGAGGCTGAGGGGAGACCTTATCGCTCTCTACAACTACCTGAAAGGAGGTTGTAATGAGGTGGGTGTTGGTCTCTTCTCCCAAGTAGCTAGCGATAGGATTAGAGGAAATGGGCTCAAGCTGCACCAGGGGAGGTTTAGGTTGGCTATTAGGAAAAATTTCTTCACAGAAACGGTAGTGAAGCATTAGAACAGGCTGCCCAGAGAGGTGGTGGCATCACCATCCCTGGAAGTGTTCAAAAAACAAGTAGATGTGGCACTCTGGGACATGGTTTAGTGGGCATGGTGGTGTTGGGTTGATGGTTGGACTGATGATCTTAGAGGTCCTTTCCAACCTTAATGAATCCTAGTTGTACTTTCACTAAAAAATAATGCAGCTGCCAAGCCAGGAAACATGAAATTAATTATTACTCTACCCTTAATTGGTTTAGTGATGGACTTGGTAGTGTTAGGTTAATGGTTGGACTGGATGATCTTAAAGGTCTTTTCCAACCTAAACGTTTCTATGATTATGGTTTTCAAGCATATGTGTAGACAAACTGTCTTCCTTAGGATGAAGTTTGTTACATTTCTTTGCTACATTACTGAACTGAAACAAGTAACCTAATTAGCTGGTGTATTCTCCTCTGAGGCAACTAACTAGTAATCATTTTTTAAAAAACTTGCATTTATCTCTGTGCTGCACCTCCAATCACAAATTAACAAATCTTTCTCCAGATCTCCCACAAAGCTTTCAAAAGTAACTGATGAATTACCAAAAAGAATAACGCAACCTTGGACTCTCTGAGTGGCTGTCTGCATTATGAAACTTCGCATAGGAAGTGGAATTAATGGCCAGGATGGAGAAGCAGCCTTTATTATTGTTCATGTCTGAAATTTAAATAGCAAGTTCTTGACACTTTTCTTCAGGTCACAGTACTGTCTCAAAATCTAGCCAGAGATAAGAAGTACATCAGGTGACTTGCACAGAACTATGATTCTGGTGAAGCAGCTGAAAAACTAGCAGCATTGCGGAAGCTCATTGTAATAGTGGCAGAATCTCATGTCTGTCCAGGAAAAGAAGGAACTGAACATGTATCAGAGTTGTTCTATTTACCGGCTAAACAAGTATGTGTTTTTTAATAAAAGCTGTGAAGAAAAATTCTTTTGGTAACAACAGCTTTCTTACCTTTTCAGAAGTTCATTTCATTATTTTAGTTTTCAAGTAACTGGATAAAAAATCAGAAAAATGTTAATACAGAAAATAAACAAACAGTGCAAAAAAATTTCACCATTTCAGACCAGAAACCTTCAGGAATATAATCCAAGAACAAAATGTATATGATAATAACTTTTTATTTTATGCTCAGTTATAAACCAAGAAGTTGCATTTAGGTCCAAATCTAAACACAAAACCACTTTCCCTCTTAACAGTGTATACACATTTATTCAAAATGAATTTGTGCCCATTCACAAAGTCATCAGCATATATTACCAAATGTTCATATGTGGAAAAGGGCTGAATATTATTGATAAAACATATGATTCTGTTTAATAATATTTTCAACATTAGTTTTGCCTTCATTAAGAGACAAGAAAAATCTTCTTAACAGCATTCTAGTTTGAGGGAGAAACAATATGCCTGATATTTACATAATTCAACAGAATTCTACCATTATTCATGGTGAATATTTAGTTTTAAATAGTGTTGTGTCTCATTTTGAAGATTTCTCTTTTTCTTTCTCTGTCAGTGCAATAATGTTTGTGAGAAGCATGTTCCATATCTCTTGGGACATGAGGGATATAGGTGACACAGCATTTCATGTGTCTGTTTGCAGACATTTAAAGCAATATTCATCCAAGTAGAGCAAAAACAAATAGAGATCTTTCATATAGCCAAAGCAGATGCTCATTGTGCCACTGAAAATACAAAATTAGTGTATATTTTTTGTGAAGTAAAATTAAAAGTTTTTCAACAATTTGCAGGTTGTCACATACATGAAAATTTGATGTTATAGACTATTTGGAGAAAGAGAGAGTGGAGGGAAGGAGAAACATTTCTTTTCAAAATGCTTTTGCCTTATGTTTTGTGTATTTTTTACACAGTTGGATAGATACCTACAGTTAACAGGCACAGGTGTGATTATTTCTTCTGAGTATTTAAAATGTTTTTTAATTTGGTTTTGATAATTTGAAAAGATATAGCCAAAAAACTATTTGGGGAACTTCAGATCATGCTACTTTACATTCTCATCAGGGCCCTGTAATATTATGACTCCTTTACACACTGCGGGGTAATTTGCCCTGGCTACCTTCCCCTTCTTAGTATGATTAACTGACTATGCGGGGAAAAAAAAAAGAAGAAAAAAAAATCACTCTATTAATTTTCTCAGTTAATCAGAATAAAAGAGAATTTCAGAATCAACTCTTGCAGGAAATATACAGTGTGTCTCCTTGTGTTTCCTTATAACTTGTCATCTTCTTTCTCATCCTTTTCCATTTAGAGTGCAGTGCACTCTAGTTAGGGTTCCAAAGTGGAAAAGATCAGGCCCAGGACACTAAGGCAGATACTTTTTTCAAGCTGACTTGATCTTAATGTCAAATGACTGTCCAGCAATGTAGCATTCAGCTTCTTTCAGATAGCATTCAGCACTCATAAAATGGGTGGAGAAAGAGAGTAAATTATTTTTTTAATTGAAAGATTTTTCATATAAGATAAAAAAGTACACGTATATAACACAATCTTAGTAGGAAAAAAAGGTTCCTGGTTTTTTGAACCAAGCAATCTGGGATTTGCTGAACTCCCACCTTAAGGGGATTTTGTCCATGGTGCTTTCTTTTTTTTCTGTCAGTGTCAAAAAACATAATTTTTTATCTTTATTAGAAGAAGGTAGGGAGAATTTAATCTTAAAACTTTCCATAACGTGGATAAATTGGCTGCTACCCTCCTCTGTAATAAAGGTGACAGAAGACCTTATGCTAAGCAACTGATTGCTGACAGTGTCATCCACTGATAACCATTAGCACTAACAAATTGAAATAATTGTAAAAAAATATCCTGAGACCTATATTTATGACTGAATGAACAACAGACCTACCAGCAGACCAGTAGAACTGAATTTTTCAGTGTTGTAATGTGTGATGCATGCAATATTAAATGATTCAGCATATCCATATTATGTTAAAATAAGAAACACTACATATGCCTTAGGTTTCCTTAATGTCATTAATGCATGCGAAAATCAACAATAAATTATAGGTTTTTATTATCTTTTAATTGAACTCATTCTGTCAGTATATTGATTGCAAATTTGACCTTTGGTATCCATCCACCTTGGAATGTATCTGTGGCATTTTCTTTCAAGAGAATTCAAAATCAGTATTATAAATTTTCTTCTATCCAATAGTTGAAAAGTTGAGTACTAGTTGCAATGTAGCAAATTCAAATGAGTGAGGTTTTGTCTAAAACTGTGTATTTGTCAATTGCAAACTCTTTTAGAACACAATGGCAACATTCTAATAGCCTGTTTATATTTTCATTGCATGCCTAATTTATTGCCATGAATGAAACACATGTATGTATTTAGGGAAAAATAATCTTGACTAGATAAATTTAATTTTCCATTAAGCATATTTAGTTTTCTTATCCATTCTGCAAAATATTCATTATCCAGCTTCCACTGAAGAAAAATCTAAACAATTCTCCTATACGCAAAGACCTCAGGAGCATTAATAAAAAGTGAACTATTCTCATGTCCTAAATAGTAGAAATATTGAGTGATTTCAACTGAAACAAAAGTTTCAATCAATGCTTGAGAAGGCAAGGGGAGGAGAGGAAAGTAAGAAGAATGGGAATAGGGTTTTTTTTCTTCAAAAACTTTTAATCTTATTTTCTGAAAGCGATCCCTAAAGGAATCTTCCTGTAGACTTCAATAAAAATTGCACTGAGCAGTCAATCAGTGACAGCTGCATATCAAAAGACAAGATAGCAAAGAATTGGTTCTTGTGTTTTTATTCAAAACTTTTTTTTTAATCATATGCTTCTTTTTAAAGTCGGCTAAATATTTCTAGGGAGCAATTCATTACAGCTATTTAAGATATGCACCTTACTGTGGGCTCATATCCCTTTGTGAATTTCCCTTCTCACTTGCTACATAAATAGCTTGAACTAAGCATATGAATATTAAAGGACTAACAGCTGAGATTAATCCCCTCATTTGGGGGTTCTTGATTTCCTTACTGATTTATAACAATGAAAGTGTGTAAAATAGGTAAATATTGTTAGGCATATTTCTTTACTCTGTTCTATAATTTTCATGGTGATATAATGAAGATTTTTATTTATTTACTTACTTATTCATTTATTTATTTTCTATGAAGACTGAATAAAGGCTTTCTGGACTATTTATTAACAGAAACAATAAATAAAGTAGATTCCACCACTCCATTATTGTGGTTCTTGTGTGCCTTTGAATATGCTGCATCCAAAGAAAACCTTTAAAAGACAAAGGACACAAGGGGGAAATGGGCTTCAGTTTAATCTCTGAAAAAAAGTCATACACAATACCTTGTTTGTGACCAATGTGGGTTTTTTTCTAATGCACGACATACCTTCTATCAAGTATTTTTGTGAAAATAAACATACAGCCGTGCTTTATTACTTAGCTGAAAAACATGGAAAACATCTCATAATCTCTCATTAACAGAAAAATATATTTCTTTCATTAATCATGTAAACTAGGAACTAGACATATTTAGTACCTGTTGGTACCTCTGTGTTCCATTTGTTTTCAATATACTCTGACAGAAAATAGCAAACTGTCTTTTAAATCAGGTCCTTTTTCCTTTCCTGATGTAAGTGAGGCTTAATACACATAGGTCCTGTAAATATAAATTATTGAGCTACATGTGAAAAATAAATAAGGCTTAATTTTAATGTCTTTAGGTTTTTACATAGTGAATAACAACACTGTTTATGAGAACAGCGTAATAATAATAAATTTTATGGTGGAGGAGCATTTAAAAGAAAGACCTGAATCATGAGGAAGCAGAAGTACATTTCAATGGAGAAAGTGTAATACTGAAAAAAACATGTAAGTTTGTAAAGATAAAAAGATTGTAAATTGTGTAAAATTTAAAAGAATATAAAGGAAATGACTATGCAAACAATGAACACATAAAATCTAAATAAAACATTACTATAAATGTCTTTGATTTCATATCCAACCATAAAGGGTATAAATAGGGTAGAAAAAATGCATTACAGATGTAATATCTAGCCCCTGTTCCTACAAATAACTTTCTGTATTCTTGAGATAAACTAAATGCTGTTGTGTTGCTAAGCTTCATCAACAAGTGTCTTATGATTCAAACAGATGTTCCTGTTTTTCAGGCCCGTTGGTGCCAATACTCAGTGTAAGTTTGCCCAGAAGAGTAAGGGAATTAATAGAGTATATCTGTAGCATTAAATTGCTGAGAAATGGTCCATCTATGCCAGCGATTTGCTTCAGAGAACACAGACTTTTATTTAGGTCTTTTTCCCCCCCAGTACTCATCGTAGATATCCCAAATATCTATGAGCCACTCAAGGGTATAAATGGGATAAAATAAGTAACAGACTGGTTTGCATTGTAGCTAATTTCCCAGAGACACAAAGCAAGACTAAAAAATGTTATATGCATACATTTTTAGTTACAAACTTTTACAGCTTAAACATATTGGATTGCAAGCAAATCAAAGATCACTTACTTCCCTAAGCCACCATAATCAAGAAATAAAATCCTTTTGCCATGCAAATTAAAGTAATACACAAAAGGTACTTATTCCAGAGATAAAAACTATTTTTTATGGCTCTACTTTGTTAAAACTACTCACTCTAGGAAAAAAACTAACTTGATTTTTAACAGTAAATAGATGGAGCAGGGATGCAACACATCAGTGATTCACTTGCAAAGTTCAGAAAAATGTACAAGCTTAGGGGGAAACATGACTGTGAAAACACAAGCAAGATCCATGGTAGAATTCATAAGAATAAAACATTTGTGTTTGCAGCCTGTGGTATCTGGAGCATATGGATTTTCTTCTGAATGTTCTTTTACTTCCTATTAGGAACTGAGATTTAGACCTGTAAGAGCATTAAGCCTGCATTGTTTTGGAGGGTTTTTTGAGTGGGAGGGGGAAAGTTGTTTGTTTTTGTAAATTTCACTAGCAAAACATTGAGCCATTTCAATGTCTTAAACATAATAACACACATCTCCTTCATGTCCTTTAGAATTATTGTGCAAGCCCCATTCATGGATAATATATTTCTGATATTTCTCAGATAAAATACCATATATAACTAATGGATAGCAAACTCATTGTGTTCCAGATGTTGTACATCTCCTGCACATATGCTACTTAGAAAGCTTGTACATAAACTGTAAACCTAATGAATAAATATTTGTGTCTTATTTACTGCTAACATATAGGGCATCTTCACAGCAAGCTCATTACAGTACATCTACATCAGACTCTTTCCATACACTCAGTGGAGTTGACCTTTGTATGCCCAGAATTTCTGGATGTTTGGAAACTCTAAATATCCTCTGAACAGACTGGCAGATGTTCACAAATTCAAGGTTACAGGATACCTTGAATTCAACCTACATGCAAATTCCAAGTGGCCAGCAAAGGTTTTAGAGAAATATGAATGCATAATAGATCCACTCATGACATTTTCTTTATGAAAGTGCTTGAAGTCTAAAAACTTTGATTAGCCCAAGCTTTAAGAATATTTTTTTTTTATGAATAAATACCCTGTATGCAAAAAGGTGAGATGGAACCTTGATTAATAATTGTGTATAGGGTCATAACCAGACAATTTCTTTTCCAAGAAGTATCCTACTACTTCAGTTCTTAAAAGACCCTTAGTCCGTGATTATACATCTCTGGAAATTGATATATGATAGGTAAATCTCTAGTTCAGAGTTCAGATAAGATGGCATATGTGGCTAAAAATATGGGACACCTTCCTGAATTTGTTAGAAAGGACATTCATTTTATTTTCCTGTCCAAATGTTCACTTCTATTTATAAGCAACCCATGGTTTTTTTGGAGGAGAACTAGTATGATGGATATGTGTTATAATCTTAATAATTTCTCAGAGAATGGAAGTAGATAGGACCTACTATTTTTCTTGTAAAACATTAAAATATGTTAGGGGTTTGGTCCTTTTATTTACAAATTAACAATCAAAAGAGGAACAGAGCTTCTGAGAAGTGAAGAGACCTTCTCTTTTTTGTGTTATTTTATTTTTTCAGAAAACTCAAATAGTGCAAGTTTGGTTTATGTAAATAAATATCTGGGAAATTAGCCAAATAATGAAAGTTCCACGCCATATTTTTTTTAATATTTTAAGCTATTCCTAAATATTTTATAACACCAAGTATGAAACTTGCTCAGACAGCAGACACTAAGGGGGAGGAAGAGTCACTTTTCCTTCACTATTACTTCTGCATTTAATAATAAACAGGTCTTCCTGGCAATCTTTTGAAAGTGGAAGAAATCATATGCAGACAGACCTTTAAAAGGACTATCCACAGTTTAAAGAACAAGTATTCAGCTGATAGGTAGTATCTCTTCACAAGCCATTTAACTCTAAGTCTGCATTAGTCCTAGACTTCAGAGTGGAGAGGATTGGACAGGGCAATTACTGGCAAGCTTTGTAACTCATCATGCTGCCTGACATAAATGAAGCATCATCAGCATGTTCCTTTATTATTTTTTCACATCTGTACCGTCCCAGATGAAGTTCCAGGTCTCTGGTCTTCAGTGGTAGCCCTGCATTTTTAGAAGGCCAAAGCTCGTACAGAAGATTTATATTTTCTTTGACCTGGAGACCGTTACATAAAGATGCAAACAATCTAAAGGAATGTTTTGGAGTCTGAGTGCTGAACAGTACTAAACAATAGATGTTTCAAACTTTACCTCTTAAGAAGAGTTCTAATACCTGAAAAAAGGACAAGGCCACTACGAAGTAAATGATGTAATTACTGTATGAGTAATTTACATTTTAACCTTCCCATTGAAGAATATGTAGCATTAATATTAAATGTGGAAAGGAAAAGTTATTTCATACAATCCCCTTAGGGCAATCTAGACAGTCCATTTAAAATAGATGTTGTGGAACCTCTAACAATTGATTGGATACTATTTGCAGTAGCAAATCAATGTATCAAGTAGGTATGTGGAAATGCTACTTTATGTGACTCACAGAAGGTGTAATATAAGACAATTCCATTAAGGGAGGTAAAAAAACAAAGTTACACTGAAAGATAAGGGAAGTTATGGGAAGATGCATTTTCATCACCGCAGGTTCGCTTTGGTAAGTTTAAGTACTGTACAAAGTTAATTCAGAGAGTTTGGGGTTTTGTTAGTTTTTTTGCTTTAAATAAGTCACAAAAAGAAGTTATTCAGTCCAAAACCTATATTTACCTAAAACAATAATATTTTTCCTTTGTAACTTTTTCTCACAGAAGATTGGATGGCACTAGCTGCTGAATAATAATATGTAGTGGCTTCACTCCTTACCAGGTAGTAGGTTCCTGCATTGAACTCCTTTCTTCATCTTGAATGATTCCACATTCTCCATTTCCCAGAACTATGCACTAACTCCTGAGCTTGTTCTAAGGTAGACAAGATTCTTTGTTTATGCTGAAGCTTAGGTACAAAGATTTCAACCAGAAACCTCAATTTTATAAGACAGGATAAAGTACAGATAGAAAAAAAGACAGCACTAAATTATTAGCTAAGGCAATTAACTGATTTGAGGAAACACTAAAGCACATCTTTATTCTCCAAAACATGTCAGCGGTTTATATTAGATTGCCATAGAATTTGAAAGAAAATAAAACAAGCACATAATGCTTGAGAGCCAACATCACAAATAAGAAATGTAAAACTTTCTTTTGTGGCTACTTGTACTATTGTAGCCTATGTACATTCCCAAAGCTTTTTTCTCACGGCTTAGCAATTTTCTCAGTAAACCTAAATCAAGATCACACTGTTATTTTATATCTAACAATGACTTGAATCAGAGACAGCTGAGAGATGCTTGGTGTTATGTCAATAGACATAGAGAATAGGATTTTCCCAAAATCAAACACGAAAATTCTGAAACATGAAAGGATCATGAATCCAACCAGCTTGGGAGCCAGTGTGGCTTCCATGAGGAAGCCATGTGGTTCACAAGGCACATGGAACATGATTAAATTGTACACTTCCAAGTAATAAAAATCAAGCACATCTTTTGGTAGGTACTAAAAGGTTAGGTGTGGTTCTGGACAAAACTGCATTTTCAGAGTGTCGGAACGTTATCCCAAGGTAGCAACCTCCAAGAAACAAAACACTTTGTATGCCTTATTGATCACAGCAACTAATCAGTGTTGGTAGACTTGCTGGTTTTGAACTGATTTTGAACCCATAAAAGTTTGGCATGGACAGTTTCCAGAGGTGTAAACCCTATTTCTGGGATGGGCAAATGGTCTTAAAATTCATGTTAACTTTCAAGAGTTCTGCCACTTTCTGTGACAGTGCCATGTGTGTTTCCTTTGCATCTTGCATGTAACAGATCACAGTAGATCATACAATTTCTGGATAGCAAATTACCTCACTGTTTAAATGTAACAATAACAAATCATAAAGATTTCTGTGATATGACCTGTACAGACATATCTTTAAGCAAATTGGCCATCTTTACTGCATCCCAGGAGAGAGTTTCCCCATCTGTTTGAAAAAGCCAGACATATTGAAATCAGAGACATGTGGCACTAACGCTTCCTTCTCTACTATTCCTTTTGTTGAGTATCAGGCTTCCTTTTAATGGCCCTGAGTTTTCTAAATGTGACTATACTGAAGCATGTTTACCCTACACAAACACAATGAATGGTGAAAGGGGGTTAATATAGGGTATTTATGTAGTATATATTTTTGTTATTCTCGTAATTTTTGTACTTCTTTTCCCTAACTAATGAACACTAGTTATCTTATCTTTTTCTTAATGAAAACAATCCATATAACGCATTGTGCCACAAATTACCTTGTAAGTCTGAAGCAAGGCTCCATGCCATTCAGTGAAGTTGCACATAGGTGCAAAAGAAGAGGAGAATCTGATCCCCCACATGCAAATGTTTCAGAACATATAATTATTTTGCAGTTTTGACGGTGGTGGAACAGATAGACAAAAACTAGGAATTTTAATCCTCAGGTAGCTGAACTTATCAAACATTGTAATTTTTAGAATACTAGTGTTGGAGTTCAAAAATTGATATTGACCAATTGGTATTGATGCGATATGTCCGGACCTTGCTGACAAACCTGCAAAAACCTGTATAAATCAGCACTTAATATTTTTGAGGATAATTTCTTTCATAAAATCACTGTCATGTCATGTGTTGGGCATTTGAATTCACTGGGCATTAATATCACTAATTCCCAATTACATAAATGCAAAAAGACATTAATAATAAAAGTGCTGATCAGGCAAAAAACTGCTAAAATAACAGAGAAATGTTTCAGTAGGTGTTGCTATATATAGCATTTATACCAATGAAAATTCTGTAAAAGCTCTGCCCCCTCATTAGCCTTGTCTTCCCCTTTTCTTTATTTACGATCTTTTTTTTCCTCCACCTGTAAGAAATATACAAAAATCTCCCCCATTGGACCCAAAACAGAAGAGGAAAAAACTCCCCCCAGAGTTTCATATTCTTCCTGACAAAGAAGTCAGCGTGCTCTGAGATCCTTCCCCTGTTCTTCAAGGAGACTAGAATGATACTCCAGTACTGGTTACTAACATGTAACTCTAAGGAAATATAATACTAAAAGAAGTGGAAGGGCATGAATGCCGTATTAAAACAGGTCCTACTAGTGTCCGTGGGAACATGGTGTGGCATGTTGCTTTTTAGCCTATCCACCACCTATGAATTACTTGCAGGGAATATTTTGTCCTTGTATGAGGCAGATAGGAGCAGTATCTGTAGTCTGAAAACTCCAAGGACAGCAGGAAGCAAAGCAATTTTCTTAAAAAGATGAAATCCATCACACAGGTACATCAGGGATTCTGTGTAAAATCTATTTTCAGCTCTAAGTGTGTGACTGGCAGTTGTAGAGAAAGTCTTGGAGTACCCAAAAACGAACTGGTACAAGGCACTTTAGAAGCAAGTGCTATTGTTCTTTGCCTGCTCTCTTTCCTCTGAAGTCTAGCCTGGCTTTTACAAGTAGGGCCTATGCTGGGAGAGAATAGTGATCACTCCACATCCAAGGCAATGAGTAAATTCTCAGGGGAGCTAAGGAACATATGTGAAAGCAATTGCTGTGACTCCTTTTGAAAGGTTACAGAATGCATTCCCCTAACACCCTGTCATTCTCTGTTCTGCTGACTAACAGAAACAAGCATGGGACTCAGCTGCTCCCTTTCATACCCGCCTCTCACTCTTCACCTTACGCTTTCCACCTTTCTGAGCACATCAAAGCTTTGGAGTTTGTGACAGCATTTCGCTTGAGGCAGTTGCTGCTAGTAGGCTCTCTCCTGTATTCATAACTTGGTAGGACTATATATGTAATATCTTTGTGCAAAAAAATATTTTCTAGACATGATCTGACAAAAAAAAAATCTCAAATTAAGTGCATATTTAAAAATATTAGTTATATTGAGAAAAATATCAGTTTAACCACATAGAAAACATTTTTCTGGTCTGTGACTGGAAATGTTCAGCAAGGAGCCAGTTGTTTGTCTTCATCTACTTTGTCAAAATAAAATTATAAGACAAAATTCCATGATATGCATTATTCTAGGAAAAAAAAAAAAATCAATCCATTAAATTAATGACTGGCTTTTTCTTACTATTTTGACTCACTAGGCTGTGAAACCCAGTGAAAAAGCTCTTTCCACAAATCACTTCTGTTAACACAATTAGACACATGGTGAAATCTCATGAATGTCTACTGTTTTTAGCAACTTGAATCTAGAAGAATGGTAATTGGTCAGCCATTTTACTTAACTCTTCTTGAAAAAATGAACTTTGTTTATAGATGTTTAACAACAAGGGAAGATGTGTTTTTGACAAGAACTATAGTGTCCTAGAAGATTGATTGAGAATTTAATTTAAAAAGGAGATTGAAAAAGTAATTTTGGAGGAAAAAAGAAAATCATAAAACTATTCACTTTAACAGTTCTGATCATTTCTGAATTAAGTACCTATTTTTTCTTAAGCATTCAATTAAAAAATAACTCTGTTTTCCTATTTTCTGTAAGACCTACTTTATTTAAAGCATATGAACCTAAATAGCAGGGACAATGTGGACTACAACAAAAGGTAAAATAATTGACCTGTTACTAACTTAAAAGTTTCAATATTTTCATTCTGAAACAGAATATGAAAACAAAGGTATGTTTAGCTTTTTGGAATACAAAAAAAAGGAATAAGAAGTAAAGTTTTTCAATATCCTAATTGCAAGAAGGCAGGTATGTTAAAATAAAACAGAAAGGGTTATTCAAGGCACTTGGAGCAGTCCCAGATTTCAATGCAGTATTCACTACTCAGTCAGTGAATATTACTTTTTGAATGCAGCCATCTTTCCAGCATCTTAGCTTGGGCCACCGAAACCAGAGCTTTGAAAGTCACTAGTTGTGGCTGAAAATGTAAGGCAAATAAATACATAAGGCAAGTATAAAGATAATTCTTGTGTCCTCACTAATTGTTTCAAACAAGACTTATTTAGGATCAGCTTACTGTTTTCTTATTTACATGACTTAACCTTGTGTACTTTCATATTCATAAAACATATGATTTTAGGCACACCACTGTGGTATGATGTTCTTTTCACAAATGTCATGACATTTGTCCTCCAGGCTGATTTGTATACTCTCTTTCCTCATTAGCATTCCTGCTTGGCGACTGTCCATGCTCTTCTTCTTATTCCTGTGCCAATTCATGACACCTGGCCACAGTAACCTTTCAAATGGTTTAGGATGCAGAATTCCCTAGGTTTAGGATAATTTCAATATGCAGTTAAAGCAATGTATGTTTGGACAGATGCCTAGACGTTTCATGAGGCTCCATTCTCATTTATAATTTAAAAAATATGAACTTATTTTACCAAATAAGATAATGTTTATTCAGACTTGACTCTTCAAGAGGCATATGCATAATTATGCAGGAGGAGACACACAGGCAGAGATACAAGAGAGGTGCCAGGGAAGGAGGGACACCAGAGAAGAAGAAACATTGAAGAAAAGCAAAATAGTTACCCAGAGCAGGGCAGGAGCAAAAGCAGCCACCACAAGCAGGGACAGCAAGGAGGTTGAGGAGGAAGTACGACTGCAAAAGGACTGCAGCTGATGAACGAACCCACGCTGGAGCAACAGAGTAGAAGCCACAGTGCACTGATCTCTAACTCCTCCACTGCCCATCACCTTGCTGAAGGGACTAGGTATAATGTGTGGCAGAGAAATTGGAGACTAGGAAGTGGGGAGGAAAAGTCTTTTGCCTAGGTGTTTGTTTATCTGTTTCTTTGTTATTTTTCAATACCAGAATCAGTAACCAAAATTTTGCTAATGGACAATTAATTAAATTAATTGAAGTTACCTGACTTGAAATGGTTTTTTTGACTCAAGACAAGCCTTCAGACTTTTTGAAATAAAATGTGTAAAACTTCAGAAACTGATGCAATGCTTTCCTTTCTGTAAAAAGTTTTTTAGGAATTATGATAATATCCTCTTTATTACCAGTTTTACCAATAATGTATTGATGAATTCTGAAAAAATGTTTAAAATGCATAGAAGTAGGATCACTAGATATGAAGTTATTTTAGATCATTTATGTAATTGATAGAAACAGAGTCACTGGCCATAATCCATAATTAAATGTTTTTCTTTTTTCAGCAAATTACATTCTTAATGTCTAACACCCTCTCTGTCTTTTCTCATCTCTCGGGTAGCATTTATTTCTTCAAATTATAAAACTCTTCCTTCAATGTGGAATTATTTTTGTGTATTTAAAAATGAATCCATTAATGAATTAAGAATACTTTAAAAAATAGACACTTTCAAAGATATTAAAATGTTCTGTTGGTCAGAGTGCATTTTTTCCACAAATATACCTTGTAATAACATGATAGATTCCCCAAACTCTTCAGCCAGTGACTTCAAAAGAAAGTAGGATTCTTTTTACTCTAACTTGTATTTATCCTGTATTTACTCTAATCCCCTGTATTTATCCTATAAACACATGCCTTCAGATATTTTTTCTGCAATGAGGTGTTTTTTTATGTGCTTGATCTGTTTATTCCTGTATCTGATTACCTTTGGATTTCTTTTAAATATGCATTTACCTTTGTATTTTCTGGATACTTTAACCTCTTTCTGTAATGCTATTTTAGTCTCTACTGATTAATCCAAAGTTCTGACCCTGAAAAGTATTTTTACATGTGTTTTCTGAGACAAAAGCAAAAACTATCAACAGATTATAAAAGTAATGTCTGCTCTCAAAGATATTGATAAATAACAGACGCTTCATGTGAATAATCCCTATGACAAATATTTTTAGAGAGGGGTCAAGGAATCTCTTGATTAAAGTCAATAAAGCAGATGATGCCTGGGAAATGCCCTTTAAGGTCAGTGGAACTACAGCCTAGATAGCCAAGAGTGTATTTCAACCCCAAATCTACCATATCTTGCTGTAGGAGTTCTCCCTGTAGTTAATTTTGTATTTAGTGTCTGGAGTTGATCTATATACAGATTATTGACATAGTTTTCTAACAAAAGATTTTATATTTCTGTTCTTCTTAAGAGTGATTAGAGGTGAACATCTGTGCCCTATACAAATTATGACATTATGAAAGTAACTTTCAAAAATGCATAAACAGATATGGTAGCTGCAACAGCTTGCTTATCTGCAGCAGTATGGTGACCCAGAACTCTGACAAGCTAGATTTGTTTAACTTCTTTTTAGCACGTGTGTCAAATAATACATAAGAAAGTGCATACAGAAATATGTTAAACTGTAAGAAGTACACACAATAAAACCTACATTTTCATATGGATTGAAGTATATAAAGTGAATGTAGTACCTAATACATTCGATGTACTGCTAAGTTGTTAAGAAAACCCAGTGATCTACATAGGTCTACGTGCATAAAAGCCTAGACAATTTGAGAGTCTGACCATATGTATAATAGAAAAATGAGATATTTCTCTACTCTATTTAATCAGATGGTTTAAGGCTAGGATATATTTGTCCCATTCAGCACTGTAGTTTGACAAAATGAAAATTTGATAGTCATTTATTGACAGCTTCCCATTAGAATGGCTGCACATATAAAGTATGAAACTTTCCATGTAATATCCATTTGTATTACATTAGATCAGACTGATTACACAATGTTCTTCTTCTGGGTTGCTGAATAGGGAGCCATCTGAGTTAGGCAGTACTCCACGATAAAGACAGAGGTCTGTCACAACATTGCAGTTTTCTAGACGGAGAAATAAAAGTAACTGTTGAACAAAGTTCAGGTAAAAATCCTTGTGAGAATATGGTCCTATTCGGTAGTAACTGTGGCTATTCATAATGTTATCATAATAATTCAGCAGTATTTTTAGCAGCATGTGCTCTTGAAATTACTATTAATCAATTAGAGTAAACAACTAGGAAGAGAGAAATGTCAGAATACTTTCATACTAGAGTCCTACCAACGGAAGTCACAAAGACTAAAAACTAGTGATAAATGTGATCATTTAAGTGCAGAAATTTACAAACAAACTAATTTTTTGGAAAGGAAATATGGTGAACCCTGAACCACAAGGCATTTTCAGGTAGTGTTACAGTTGTTTAAGTTCAAGGAAGAATTAAAACTACATAATTCAGTCATAAAAAGGTCTACCTAAAGCTAAGGTACTGAGTCATTCAAAATATGAGAGAAAAATAGTTGATAAAGTCACATGTAATATGCTGCATACTTGTATACATTTTTTTTAACTTTGTAATTAAAACAGCTTTTTAGTCAGAAGAGCAGAAGCACAAGTTTTCTTCTTGTTCTTTTCATGATCTGATCATATTTCCAATGAAAACATTCATTTCAGCGGTTGGGAAATCAAACCCTCTGTGAATATAACATTGTTCAGTCTCAGCACGTGCTGTTCACTGGCCACATTTTCCATATCTGAATCTCCCTGTCTTTCCTTCTCCTCTTTTGCTTTTAATTTAACTGCCATTTTCTCCTGGTTGTAAGAGCATCAATTATTTCTTTTGCCTCAGAACACTTTAGTAGTACTGATATTCTGTATTCATTTACAAAGCACTTGTTGGATGCTAGCTTTGGAGCTCTCAATATATTTATTGGCTTGTATGAACATGCTCCCAGCAGTTTAAAAACAAGTTCAAATCTCTTCCAAAGAAGATTTGAAACCCCTGTCTCCAAGTACCACACTACAGAAATGGTTCCAATAAGTCCTATGCCTCAAAATCAAGCCCTCTTCAATATATCCAAACCTGTTGTTCCCTTATTCCTTCACTTATTGTTATTATTATTAATTATAGTTATAGTTACTATTATTATAATTATTTTCTATGCTTACTTTACCAAAAATATTAATTGGATTTGATTTGAATTTATTAATCATTTTTTGGCTATTACAAAACAGTGTTTTGTGAAAGTAAGCAATTTTTTTTTTTTTTTCAGGAAGAAAGCAAAACTTAAATCAGACCATTCTTCAGTATGATACAGAATATAACACCCTCTTGCAGACTCAGTCAGACCATGAATAATCACCTATTTGGGGTTTTTACTTCTTAATTATTAGGATATGGGGGGGTGTGTTTCATTGATAATTCAATATGAAAATCCTTCTCCAAAGAAAGAATAGTACTACATTTTGGCTTGTTTATTAGTTTGGGGTTTTTTTCTGGTATGTCAGTTATTTAATACCAGTGCTTCACAATTTCAGACAATATTGTCTGTTTTACAGAAAGAAAACTGAAACAGACACAGATCTTCTCTGTGACCCCACACTGATTTAAGACAGGTATATGGGTTAGCTGCCTTTTACTGAGGTTGACTCCTGATTCTCTGCAAGACAGCAGGGTTTAGTTCTTAGTCATTGAACAGCTTGTGTAATCATTTGCATCTACAAAATGTATCTAGAACTTTACCTTTTCAAAACAGAATTTTAGAACATACTGTTCAGAGGGTAAGACAGTGGAAAAAAATCAAGCCCAACATTTTAGCCTGGCAAATACTTGAAATATTGCTTCATAAAATTCCAAGCTTCTTTAACTGTTGCCCCACTGAGACATTCATAAAGTTAGAAGGATACATTCCAGAGTCTTTGATAGAGCTGCACTGCCTTGACAGTTATTGGAGATCTTCCAAACCAATCTGTAACCTTGGGTAATAAGATTCAAACCTATGGCAAAAGAAGTTAGTTCATTGAAACCTCTCAACAAATCATCTCACTGTAAGTGAATGAGCTCTCTTCTCACATTTACCATATTAAAGTCTGTTGTTTTGTCACACTGCTGTGCTCTACTTGGAAAGATTCTTACTACAGAAGATAAAAAAGAAAATGGTGCCAGCTACATAAGTATTAAATACATTTACTGTGCCCTCAAAAAAAAAGGTAGCATAAAATATATTCCAAATGGAGCTTCAATGTGTGTGTGTTGAGGTGGGGGGGAATATCTAGATGAAAAAAGCAGAAGCTGGGAAAGAAAGAGTTCTGCTTCTATGAATATGAGGCCATTATTGTGCTATAAGCAGATGCAAAGCCTTTCTTGTTCCTACAGACCAAGGAGTAAACACTGTAGCATGCAAATGATTAAACAAACAAGGCCATTTCTCTCAAAGCTCTTAAATAAAATGTTGTCGCATAAGTAGCAAAGAAAATCAATCTGGAATTTGCCTAGAAATTATTGTCACATTATCGGTGGGATACAGTAGAACTCTCTTTATGGCACAGCATGATCCAACAGCAAATTGTGCTTCCTATGCATGGGTTGTCAAATTGTTTTCAAAGGAAAACTGAGATACAAGTAAAGAAATTTCTATCAACGGTCATAAAAACCCGTTCTACAAACTGTGTAAGCACTCAGAATAGAGAAGCACAGTTTGGTCCCAAAGCTAAGAGAAGATCAAGTTAGTGGTGCGTAGGGCGAGGCTGTATGTGCTTCTAAGAACAGATGAGATTTGCAAGCATGATACAGGCTCTTCAGGAAGGACAGAGTGGGAAGACAATGACGGGGAGTTGCGCTTTATGTGAGACAGCGGCTGGCATGGATGGAGCTGAGTTCATGGATCTCTCCCTGTGGATAGATGAGCAGCCAAATGAGAGTCTATGGATTAAAATTAAAGAGTGAAGCAAAGGTGACATTATAGTAGGTGTCTGCTATAGGCCACCTGACCAGGAAGAATAAGAGCATCAGGCTCTCTACAGACAGATAGGAGCAGCCTCACTCTCAGTGGCCCACATCTTCATCAGGGACTTCACATACCCTGATATCTGCTGGAGTGACAACGCATCAGGACATAAGCAATCTGGGACGTTCCTGCAGTGCGTTGACAATAACTTCCTCCTCTAAGTGACAGAGGAGCCAGTGAGGAGAGGTGCTCTGCTGAACCTCATACTCACCAAGAAGGAGAGGCTCATTGAGGATATGAAGATCAAAGGCAGCCTTGGCTGCAGTGACCATGAGATGATGCAGTCCAGGATCCTGAGGGCAGGGAGGAGGGTGAGGAGGAAGCTCACACCCCTGGCCTTCAGGAGAGCAGACTTTGTCTTCTTCAAACATCTACTTGGAAAAATCTGATGGGATAAGGCCCTGGAGGGAAGAATCACCATGGGATCTAAAGCAATTGCCCAAACTGTTTGTTCCTAAAACCAGCTCTGCCTGCATACCTCACATCAACTGTAGAAAGAATTGGGAATATGTGGTTTAGGAAAATATTTTTTGGATCTAATACTTTGTGTTAAAAGGCTGATCTTAATGAGAATTCATTATTTGTATTTCATAAAATGCAAGTCTGAAATGCCAGGTTCTATTTAACCTTCTAATACATAACTTCAGGCACTTCAGCTTAAAACCCTTGTAAATACAAAGCTAATAGTAATTGAAAAAGATGTGAAGGAATTTAATTTAGCAACAACATTTATAGGGGCTTAGTAGCTTATTTTTTCTATTTTAACTGCAGATGTAATTGTTACCTATTTTATTTTGGCTAAATAAATTGATAGTCTAATGATGAATATTGTCAACACTGTTTATCTTCATCAGTCACAATTACCCAACTCATATAAATAAGATATTTTATACCGTTTTGGTCATAATTACCCAACTCATATAAATCAGATATTTTATTCCATTTTAAAATTATTGAGACATATTCTTACGTCAAACCTGCCAGTATAGCATTATAGGATTCAGTGCTGAACTCAACAGTTTGCCAAGTTTGACCAGTAAATTTTTACCTGGAGTGCAAACCTATGTGTTTTTCTTGTGGAGTTTGTTATCTTTTCTTCTACCATCTCTGACAACTGATCATTTTTGTTCCATAAACATTGTGAAAGCCTGTTGAGCCCTACAGACAGTTTTACTTTCTTTTAGAATGGAGCCTGCCATCCTAGTCTTTCCTCAGAATTTTCCAAACTTTCTATCATTTTGGTTTTTGTCTTCTGAATATTCTGCAATTTTATTGTCTTTTTAGCAGTTTAAAATGTGATGTGCAAAATGAAAACTATCACTCCTCCTGAAGAGAAACCAATCAAGCAGAAAAGTTGCTATTTCTGGATTTGAAACTGTTTATTTTACTGAAAACAGCTGGTGAATTTGACATTATTGCAAATGAATTACAAAATGTAAAGGTAAAGAACTAATTCTTATTTCTTCATATGGTACTATAACTGGTAAGCTCTGTGTAGGAACTGTTTCACTGATGCATTTATTTATACATACATAAACATGCAAACATCGAATAATAATCACATAATCTATGTTTTACACTTAAACCAGCATTAAATTCCAGTGAGAAACAATTTTAAATGAAGGTCAGTATCATTAGCTCCATTGAATTTTATATAGTGTTAAAAATGATAGAAATTTTAGGTTTGTTCTTTAGAGACATATATTGATATAAAATCAGCTGTTGTATTTGTGTTTCTACTGGTGATGATTTTATATTGAGAGCAGATTTAACATATGGCTATGCTTAAAATCATCAATCTCATGCTTCATATTTCCTGTTGATCATTTCTCTGCAGTTAAACTTTTTCAGTACTTCTGACATGTGATGACTACCTGTCTTGTTATCTTTGCTTGAACGAATGGAAGATGATATAACATCAAAACATATATCTATATACAAAGCTTTGACATTCTAACAGGAGTAATGAATAAATATCTAGTAATTTTACTTATTTATCTATAAAAAAATTTAGCTGAAGATAAACAGTTCACATGGGTATTTGTAGATTGGAAAAATGGCAACCTCTTTGTATGAAAGAAATTTTTAAATAAGATATTCAATTCAGCTGGTTTTTGACTGTCCTGCTGTCGTGAGTGAGGATCAAGTGGCTCAGCATCTCCATGTCATGATCCTGTGCTAAGGCAAAATGGCTAGTCTAGAAACAGACTGTGGTTTTCGTTTCCAGATCAAATGCACAATTAAAAATCTTGTTTATAATTAGATAATCAAATAAAACACAGAATTATTTGAAATAACAGTGTACAAAATGGTAGTGATGATGGAAAAAAATCTACACTTGAAAGGATTGCTAATGACTGAAACAACACTCTGGAGCACAGTAAGGAACTATCTGCGCATATTGATAACATAGTTAAAGGTCTTGTCGCAAATACAGATTTGTGGATCCTGCTAACTACGCCAATTTGTCGCGAATATGATTTTTTTTACATGGCTTTGGTTAGCAGCAATGTAAGATTTATTAATATTTTTGAGATAGATCGCAGTATTAGGTTGTATAATTCTTAACAACACTTAAGCATCAGCCAATTTGAAACAGCAATTTGATGGAATTTGTTATAATCAAGACAGCGACTTAGTTAAAGATTCGAGAATGGCAAGGTTTGCTCTATTACTTCCATGGAAGAATTACACAAAGGAGATTTCAGCTGCACAGAGGGATCGTGGGTGCAGGGGATAAGGGGGACTCTCCCGTTGAGTCATGAGATTCAGAATAGACCCCCTTGCTTTCTAAACTCCTTTTAGAGAGGAGTTTAGGTGCGGCCAGGTCCAATCTTAGTCTCAGACTTGGTCAATGGTTTATTTGAGTAGGGATAGTATATAGGCATATATATATGTAGCCAAATTGCACATACACACATGCACACACCGAGGTTAACCTGTGATCAAAATTTCCCTTTTCGTGAGTTTCATGAATTACTCAGTTTTATGTGCCACCATTCATCAATGGATGGTTGGTGAACCTCACGAAGTCAGTTATTTGAGTCCTTGTGAAATCAATGCACAATCCTTTAATCCTCGCAAAATCTATGGACAATTCGTCAATCCTCACAAAATCTACCCTGAGAAACATCCCAGCTCAGGGGGAGATACTGGGTCACACAGCCCGCAGCGGTCCCGGAGAGCTCAAAGAGATCTCCCTCTTGGATCGCTATTTATAGGATCTCGAGATGATTGGCTTTGGTCAGTAATTTACATTCTGGCCACAATTTGTACTGAGTGGTTCTGATGTACCATTCAGGCAGCAGATAGCCCAGGTGTGGACAGAGATTGCCTGACGTCCAAGTCATTATGATCAAGATAACAGCACAATAGGGCATTTCCTGGGATCTCAGAATGGCCCAGGGGGGCTGCACCACCACAGGTCTTCTGTCTGTCACTGTTTTGCTTAACATGACACATCACATAAGGTAATTGAAAAGTGATTATACATTTTTTTCTGTTGTCAGATATTTGCCTCTGTATCTCTCAAGGTGATCTGATATCTGTCTTCATTAGTATAGTACCAATTGGCAATCAAAGCTTTAGCTTCAAGACAATTTCTGACCTCATTCTTCAAGAGAAACTTTTGATTAGCTACCAAGTTTCCTTCGACTTTCTCTGGGAATTATGCCAGCATTTATACCATAATCTTACTACATATTTATGAAACTGATTTGTACATTTGTGCTTATGGTGGAAATAACAAACATGAATCACATATTTAATATCTTCCACAATAAATAAACAACAGCTGTTTTACATAGGCATACAGGTATCTAAATGGATTGATGAAGTCTAGCATTGATCATGAAAGATTCTATTTGTTCAGCAGAATTGTCTTATTGATTTTACACACTACACTCTGCATGCCCAGCAATTACCCACAGTCATTAATTTTAACAGTATGAGTTAGAAAATGTATTTTTGTTACATATTTCTACACTGCCTTATGCTATGGGACTCTAGTCCGGTGTTTTTTATTTTATCAAGGCCACGAGATACTATTGTGAAGCTAATTTAGTAACAAAGACTCAGAGGAGCCCTCACAGGCAGTCAGGTGGTGGCAGATAATGCTATGACCTGAGAAAATAATGAACAGTATGATGTGAAAGATGGGGTCATAGCTTTATTTATTTACACCCTAATGTAGTATATACCCAGGCAGAAACCTCAGTTAAGAAAAAGTGAAGAAACAGAACTCTAGAAAAACATTCTTGAATGAAAATTCTATTTCATAGTTCTTTTCTTTCTTTCAGCTACTGATCTTTGTTTAGTGAAGTGCTATTGTAAATAAATTGAGCAAGGAGTCATCTTGAAAAATTTGAGACGATTGTACCTGAGCTAGTCAGCATAGGCTGCTGCTTTAAACAGTAATGAGGAAAACAACAACAGCAAAATAAGCCAAAACCACCTTTTTTTTAAAAAAAAAAAAAAAAACACCCGCTTTTTTGTCTATTTTAGTAATTTGTATGAATGAGGTATTCCTTTTTTTTTCTGTTGTATCCATTGCAGATATAGAGCACAGTCAGAACAAAACGAACATTAAGATATGCTTTGAGACTCTTTGAACTCAGGAATAATCTTAATCTGATTCATACAGACAAACCCAAATATTCTTTTTAGCATGCAGTGTGATCAATTAAAATTTTCAGTAACTTTCAGTAATCTTGGGGAGAAAATATTTCACAAATACTTTGCTTTTGACTTGCATGAATATTTGTGCCATCACATTTCATATATGTACATATGTGTATGTGTGTATTTATATATTTATATATACACATATATTTAGTTTCTAAGGCAGGAATTATAAAATATATAATAATTCAATACAGCTGCTCATATTTCCAAATGCTCTGAATTATACATTCAATAATATGTACTAATTTTTACAGGTCAAGAATATTCTGCCAGACATTTGTTTTTATTTTACTGTTAAGATTTTAATCTTTGTACTTTGAAAGTACAAAGTAACACTTTTTGTAACATATTAATATTGTGGAAACAGTTTCCTAATATTAAAATATCAAGAAATATTTAAAAATACATATTTCAAAGTAATTACAATATAACTGAATTGAAATACAAGATAGATTTTTTGTCTACCACCCCACCCCCACATGCAGAATTTGTTTCACTGATTCCACATTTTGTTATATTTGTTATTTTACTATCCTTCAATGTTAAATATTGACTTTAGTTTATGCAAAAAGCAAATGCTTTTTAGCAAATGCAATCTTCCTCTAGATATCTTGATATTCATCACAGTCAGTATCAGTTTTAAAAGTATAAACTTTGAACAGAAACAATGTCTCAGCTTCAGCAATACCATGCAGAACTTCAATACATATTGTTTCTTAGATATCTTACCAAATAGGAAACTTCATGTCCTAAGAAAAATCAAGACTGTTAACTACCCATGAGCAACACACTGCAAAGCCTCTACATTAGAGAACATAATTTACCTTTTGTGGAATTATATTTTAAGTCGTTTCTATTTGCATATGTTAAATCCTTCCCCAATCTACTATAATTGTCAAATAAGATGAGATGTTCCACAATAATGAATAATCATAATTAACTAGCTAAGAAGCATGCCTCACTTCACTTTTCTTACACCCTTATCGATGTCACTATCACCTCACTGCACATGGAGACTATTATTGCAGCTGTCATAGAATTAAATGAAATCTATCCAGCAACATCTGGCTCCTCAGAAGAAAATATGAATAATTTCACCAGCTTTCCCATCTCTGCCTGCTGTATTTTAATTATGATGTAATGGAGGACATCAGCATGCTGTGGACTTGGTGATTAACCCAGGGCAGCTGAGAAATAGGCCTAGTGAGATGAGCAAGGCACATAGATCAGTTCAATCAATTATCTTTTTTATCAAGGCTCTTAAATGCAGCAGTGACCTTGTGATGGGAAACAGTAAGTTACACTTGAACCCATTTAGGAGGTCAGATATTTCACAATACATTACAGGAACAAAATGCTTGTTTTTCAGTTCATTTATATGAAAAAGGAGTATTACATATGGAAATATAACATATGAAGTGTGTGCATATACACACAGAGACACACACACACAGACACACACACAATTTGCAAGCCTTTATTTTTCTAAGACAAGTGTACTTCCTTAGCTTCTTCACTTTCTTTTCATCAATTAGCATATGCAGCTTTTCCTTCCTTGTTTGGTTCCTATTCCAATTAAGCATCTGTCTTCAGGTATTGAAGTAATATAGAAAATGATATGTTAGTATAGTGACTAGAAAAAGAAAAACAAGCTAAAAACTTTCAAATATTATTTCCAGTCTTCACACGTAAGTGTGGACACATCAACAAAATTTCAGTTTTAAAGTATACTCACTTGTACCACCTTGTGTTATGGAGACTGTGGAGCTTATTTAATTCAGATTGCAGACGCACCCAGTTCCTTGCCTGAAGTGTTCATTCAAGCAGTTATCACTATAGAGCAATTGGACTAATGATCCTGTATTTATTCTGGTAGCATTCTATGGTGCTGACACTAAATTAAGCAATTCAGTGCAGTCAGACACTCACCCACATTGTCCTATCATCATTTGCAGACACTTTGTGCTATCAAGGCAGTTATAACAGAATAGGGAATCTACATCCTAACATAGTTTCCTATACTACTTATTTTAAAGACGAAGTAAGAAACATTAATCACAATAAAGACAAAGAGAAAACAAGGAGAATGAATCATATCCATCAAAATGAATCATTCTAAAGGTGGATTATTTTTACAAGGGAAGTAAAAAAAAAGTGAACTTCAGTGAATCATTGGTGGGAAAAAACCACTCAAATGTTACAACAATGAGCAGGGCTTTTTCTGCTACACCAAGACACAATGTAATCTTTCACTCTAATTATTAGAGGGGAATAAATGTCATAGGATTTAGCAATTTTCTAGTGCCAGATGCTGCTGCAACCAGTTTTGTTCATTTAAATATTGAATTAAAACTTCAATTCTTTGTAAATACAAAGATCGAATTTGCCTTTATTTATTTATATTGACTTGATTTATGAGAGGTTTTTGTTGCCCATACTGAAAGGTAGCCTTTACTGGAACCAAAATTTTCTCCTCAGTATTTAGTGGGCATTATGAACATGCTCAGCGTTAAAGCCATACCTTTTTATTTGCTCCTGTATGTCATGAGGTATATACCTTTGTTATGCCCATTGCAGACAGGCTAGATTCAGAAAGAGACTTTGTTACCTGCAAGTGAGGAACTACCACAACAATATTCTAAACTTCTGGCAGGAAATCCAAAATCCAAAGTAGCTGACAAAATTCAAAATTTAAAAATATAATTCAGTAAACCCACCGAGTACTGACTTAGAGTTACCCGACAGCAATATGCTAAGGACAGGTATATATTTTTAAATTCTGTCTTCCTCAAGAATGTAGAGGATACTTAAGTCCAGGCTGCTCTTCCACCCCAGTCTTTCTCCCTGTGTACTTCCTTAGCTATGAGTCCCACCAAAAAAATAAAAACCAGACTCAGACCTAAAAATTGATCACTATTAACAAAAAAGGATTTGAACAATTAGAGCCCTTTCAAACCTCATTGAATTTGGTGAAAATTAATTTTCACTACTAACTATGACTTCCAAGTAATCAGGATACCTCAGAAATCTGAGCAGACCATAGATAGCTGAAGTCCTTCTTTCACCCTACTGCCTCTTGACTACAATAAAGTTTGATAATTCCAAGGGTCTGAAAAAGTGTGGTTATTTAAGAACTCAGATAAATCACTGTTAGCTTCCATGATGGGCTACTAGCCTCCGTATCACTGAAGCCATTTGCATCTAATTCACTTAGGCTGAAGTGAGAACGAGAGTAGCCTGAGAAAGGCTCTTGGATCTATTCTGTTATATAGAGAGAATAAAACCTTCCAAGTTGTTCCCTGCTGACACTGTTTAAAACGTGGGGAAATGGAATTCCTGAAGACATTTATGAAATTGTATTACAAAAATGCACAGCTTTTTCCTTGACAACAAGTTAATATCTGACATCAGGAATATTAATCTGCCTTGGACTCTCATTTTATAACATTTTCACCAATTTATGACACATATCTAAATTACATTTATGTTTCACCTGAAAAGTTGACTTATGAATTCCTATTTTCTTTGTCATTAAAAGAGGATACCAACATACCTTACTGTCCTTACTGTCAAGTCAACATTTGTTGAATAAAAAGGGCCTAATAACTGTCTGAAAGTATGAAAGCAAATGAATGTGTGAAATTATTTTCTAGAAAATTTGCTTCAGGAACATTCCACTTATTAAAATGTATGTCTCATGTGAGAGGATAACACTCCTTTGGTGGGTTGACTCAGAAGATAATTTCAAAATTAAATGAAAAAGTAATCAATAAGCCAAAATATAATTTGTCCATACCCAGAAATCACATCTGAAAAAATTCTGGTTTGTTAATTTAGGAATCATGGGAATGCCCCCCAAATTACATTATACACATACTTTCAATTCAAATCTGTGAAGAGCAGTTGAATTTTTGAAGGCTTCCATTTTCTGCTCTGTTAATTTAAGTAATATAATAGAGGATGAATCAGCTAATCATAGTCTGATGTTTCAGTTAAAGTGAAAAACATGGCAAGAATTTTGACACAAAGAGACTCTCTGGGAAAAGAACAAAAAGTTTTGTTTTTCTCAGTTCTTACTATCTATGCAACAAAAAAGTCTCACAAAAATTAATATGAGATTTCAGCTGGGAAAGGCACAGCTTGAGTTTGTGGAAAAGCTCTTATTTTTATATCTGACCAGCAATATGTTTTTCTGTTTTGTGATCACAATTTTTTTCTCTGTCTCATTTTTTAGTGAAAAGCCCTGCTGTTTACTTCCCACATATAGCAAGTGTTATGTCCCCCTAGGCTATAATATTAAACATCCTGACACACACTTGTTTCAGTTCCCTTGATGGTGCTTTAGACTGAAATGGGTTTATTGGGTTTCCTCCAAGATTTGGTAACATAATGTCTTTGAGCTTTTTCTGCATGTGGTATAATTAACATCTAAATTTTTTAAAGAACAAGTAGGAGGCCAAAAGTGGATTTTTTTTTTCAAAAATAATAAAGCATTGTTTAAGATTTAATGAAATAGTATCGTCAATGTCAACACATCCCTTATTAAATGAACTTTGCTATTTATTCTGCTGAAGAGACTACTATTTTAATAAAGCAGCGATCTTTTCAGGAATAGCACAAAAAAAAAAAAAAAAAGAGTCCTTTAAAACACAGAAGCAGTGTATTTGTTTTATTTATATATATTTTCTGTAGTATGTCACCTTATTCAATACAATAAGTGTGAGTTGAATCCACCAAGAGCAAAAGCTCAGAAAAAAAAGGAAGCTTTTAGTTGAAAGATACAGAAATATATTTAATGGAAAGTTGTGATATTATTAACTTAAGAAAAGGAAGATGCATCCCTCCCTTCTCCCCCAACTGCTTCATAACGTCATAAGAGGCAAAAGAAGAACAAGATGTATCCAATAAGAAGTAATGTGAGGCTGATGTTATTCAGCCAGCTGTCCTGGTTACGGCTGGGATAGAGTTAATTTTCTTCCTAGTAGCAGGCATAGTGCTGTGTTTTGGATTTAGTAGGAGAAGAATGTTGATAACACACTGATGTTTTAGTTGTTGCTAAGTACTGCTTATGCTAGTCAAGGACTTTTCAGCTTCCCATGCTCTGCCAGGCACACAAGAAACTGGGAGGGGGCACAGCCAGAAGAGTTGATCCAAACTGACCAAAGGGCTATTCCATACCACATGACGTCATGCTCAGTATATAAACTGGGGTGGGGGTTGGCCGGGGAGCAGCGATCACTGCTTGGGAGCTGTCTGGGAATTGGTCGGTGGGTGGTGAGCAATTGCATTGTGCATCACTTGCTTTGTATAGTATTATTATCCTTATCATTGTTATATTGTTATTATCATCATTACTATTTTACATTATTTCAATTATTAAACTGTTCTTCTCTCAACCCAGGAGTGTTTCTCACTCTTACTCCTCCAATTCTCTCCCCCATCCCATCGGGGTAGGGGGAGTGAGCGAGTAGCTGCGTGGTGCTTAGCTGCTGGCTGGGGCTAAACCACGACACAGCCTAGGTGTTATTTGCTACCCCTAGTCTTCAGTGTCCCTGAGTGATAAGACAAATCACCTGAAGTCAGATGAATTGTCCGTGTTTGCATAATACTGCAGCTATCAGCTAGCACTCACTGAGGTCAAGTAAAACTATTTTGTCAACTGAAGTTGGTCCTTTGGCATAGAGCTGGTCATCATTTATAACTTACACACATTCTTACTTCAGTCTCCTCCCATTGCCAGTATCTATTTCCACAGCCTCCCATAAATTCAGTAACAAAGTATCTTTGCAGCAGGTTTATAGTCTCCAGGAATAAGTTACAGAAAATATGTATATCAATAAATATGCAACTCCTGATAGTTTCCAGAGATCTGACTGCTGGGATCTTGCTGGGTTAGGTTTGATGTAAACAGTGGTAGATATTTTCTCAATAAGTTTAAAGAGTTGACCACTTCTGTACTATCACAGCTTTATCTATAGAACACATTTGCAAATGATGGCTGCATTTTCACTTCCAAATAAATTAATATGGAGTTGCAAAAATTTCATAGAATCATAGAATCGTTTAGGTTGGAAAACACCTTCAAGATCATCCAGTCCAACCATTAACCTACACTACCAAGTCCACTCTAAACCAATGAAGGGTAGACCAGACTAAACCATGTCCCAAAGTGCCACATCTACCCGTTTTTTGAACACTTCCAGGGATGGGGACTCCACCACCTCTCTGGGCAGCCTGTTCCAATGCTTAACCACCCTTTCCGTAAAGAAATTTTTCCTAATTTCCAACCTAAACCTCCCCTGGCGCAGCTTGAGCCCATTTCCTCTCAACCTATCGCTAACTACTTGGGAGAAGAGCCCAACACCCACCTCACTACAACCTCCTTTCATGTTGTTGTAGAGAGCGATAAGGTCTCCCCTCAGACTCCTCTTCTCCCGGCTAAACAACCCCAGTTCCCTCAGCCGCTCCTCATAAGGCCTGTGCTCCAGACCCTTCATCAGCTTTGTTGCCCTTCTCTGGACACGCTCCAGCACCTCAATGTCTTTCTTGTATTGAGGAGCCCAAAACTGGACACAATATTCGAGGTGCGGCCTCACCAGTGCCGAGTACAGGGGGACAATCACCTCCCTGCTCCTGCTGGCCATACCATTCCTGATACAAGCCAGGATGCTGTTGGCCTTCTTGGCCACCTGGGCACATTTCCACTGCTTCCACAGCAGCAGCCATAACAGATGGTACCTACTTATTTGAAGTTTGTATGTATTGCATGTTATCTCCTTTTAAAAAGCTACTGACTGCAGGAGAAAGTAAGGTTTCTTTTACACTTGTGTGATCTGCTGCAATAGTAGTAGTAGCATTTGCTGGAAGAAGGAGGTAATGGTTCAGAGAAAGAGTATGCTTAGTGAGAGGAAATGCTGGAGGGCAGGGTGGTGGAAACTGAAAAAGAGAAAGAGCAAGAAAGGAACCTTAGCATGTGCAGAAACTGATAGATTTCTAAGAAGAACAGAAACACAGACAGACCTCCAGTGTAACTTGAAGAGATGCATTTGTTTATAAGCTCTTTTATGTCTGTTCTGTTCCTATGCTCAGTCTGCTCTGTTATCTTAGTTTGTGTTTAAAAAAAAAAAAAAATTGCTGTATTTTTGTTTGTTTATTTGAGTTTTTTTTGTGTATGTGAGGTGAGCTCTATAAGGAAAAGGTACAGAAAGGTCTACTTAACAATCTGGCCACTCCAGAGTCAATCTAATAATGAAATTATTATCATTTACTTCCTCACAATTGATTTGTTCACATGATACTTATGGACTTCAGAAAGTTTTAAGGCAGTTGTAACCTTTCAAAAAACATGTTCATCAAATATGCAAGAAAAAATATATATATAAGGAAAAGATGTGTTGTCATACCATTTCCAACAGTAGGCAGTCAGGTGTTGGTAAAACTCTTCAGCCATTAATGTATAGCTGTAATAATCTTTATAACAGCTGAGTTAGAATAGCCCTCATTCAGCTGTCACTGCTAAAACACTCCTGTATATCTGATCTACTTCAGCACGGGGATGTACTGCTGTATTTACAAACCTAGTGATACAAAAATTCGCAGATACTATTCTTCAAAGTCCGAACCTCTCCGTAAGAGGAAACGGAGTCTTCAGAAAGTTCCCGAAATAAAACTCAATAGCAACAAAGTTACTATTAAGCAGGCATTCTTTATTGCAGCGCTGGGCAGCACCGGGGATCATTCCACCATGAGTGCTCCAACGATTTGGCAAACTTCCAGAGATTTTATACTATCAAGTTATACATATTCATATGATTTCTGAGAATTCATCTACATAAACATGAGATCATTATCATATGCAAATGTCCAATCCGCATGCATAATCGCCCTCTTTGGAGGTCTTCGGAGGTCCTCTGGTGGTCTCCAATAGTCTTCTTCACTTGTCCGCTAGTTGAACTTTTGGGCTTCTTTTGTCCATTTATGGTCATTCGAATTAGCTCATCAGTCCTTTGGCCTTGGGATGCTACGAAACTAGTTCCTTGAGTGCTCATCTCAGCACGGGGGTCCTGCGTCTATGTTATCAGTGTTTTACACAGGAAGCCTAACGAGCTTGCTCAGGGTCTGTTTTAATCGTGCCAGACAAGGAGTCACATTCTTCGAAATATCTGTCTCAGCAGATAACTAAAACTGTCTGAGTCAGGTATTGTCAGAGTTTTAGCCCTTTCACTAGATCTTTGGTGATTTCCTCAGCTTAGGGAGTCCTCTAAAATACAGCTGCAAGTAGCTGGTGGTATTAGGCTGCTGCTGCGTGCATAGATGTGCACTTGGGCATTATCGTTATAGGTTACCATCCCAAAGCACTCTTGTAGCTAGGCATCACTTACCCACAATTTTATGTTCTTGTTCCATTATCAGAACCCTGCTAATGTTTACTGAAAACATTGCACCTCCATCTCGGTGTCTGTGCCTTGGTCTGCTGAAATAAAAGGATAAACAATGAAGATTTTCACTGAGTATTATGGCATAATAGCAGGCTTTTAAAGAGGAGTGTTAGTCCCATTATTTAAGGGTTTTATTATCTTATTTTATCGTTTTCCAGATAAACCAATATTACTTCTTAAAAAGAAAAAACAAAGGGATTCCCCCATTATTATGTGTCATCTGCACACTCACTGCTCTTTTTCCCTATGTTCTGCTGCTTCTGTCAATCATTTATCACTTCTTTGCTACCTCTTTAAAAATCTCTGTCTACTGCTCTTGGTGTTCACCTTTAATACAGATTTGTGGGGTTTTAATGCAACTGCTGTCTTCAAGGACATGAATATTCATATACAGCTCTGGAATCTCAAGGAGATAAATGCAGTTTAGTAAAAATCAAATCTCGACCTTGCTGTAACCTCATCTATATGTTGGAGATATCTCTGAATAACTTAACCTGGCACCCCTGGATTAGTTGGGGAATTCTGTTATCATATAAAAGCTCCAGCTGAGATCACTATGTGATACTATCATACAATTTGTGATCTGCTGCTGATTTGTGTACGTGTTTTATTACTGAGAAAGACTATTGCCAAGTACTGAAAAAGCAGGACTGGGAAAGGATAAGCTGGACTAGTGTTTGGTCAACTAGTTATGCAATTCCTACAGTTGCCACAGACAACATGGTTAATTTGTATTTCACTATTAAGAACATTCAGAACTAATAGTTGAAATATCTATTTGTATTATTTGATTAGTGAGTTACTGAATATTGTAAAACCATCACAGCACCCAAACAGGACCAAGCTGCATGGGAAGATGTGTGACACAAGATAGCAGCAGCTTGCAGTTTAAGGCCTTGAGCTTGGCAACGTGTAATGAAGATGCTCTGTAAGAATTGTTATGTGAAGTATCTGTAGTTGGTGCTTTAAACAAAAACAAGAGACAATAATTGAGCATGGCAGGCCACAGAAAGATTATAGAACAATATAAAATGGAGATAGCAGTGATATGATGAATCAGATATTAAGATAAAATAGCTTGTGCCACAGTTCTGGTTTGCTGGTGGTTTTTTTTTTTTTTTGGGGGGGGGGTGTTTCTTTTAAGATGCTGTGATGATTCTAGAAAAACTGAGTCTGAAAGCAGTAAGAGGGAAATGCGAGATGCAGGGTTTAGAACCTGGTAAATAAATGTTAAGGAAGAAAAGCAATTTTTATTTAACAAATAGCAAGAAATGGAGCTGTAAAAGTTTATGAAAAATTACATGACACATGGACTTGTCTGTTGTGTATTGGAATATATTGAATTATTGCAAAATTCAGAAGTGATGGAACAAAATTAATATGCAAAGAAGGTGTCTTCAGTATTATGTTTTGAAAACTGGATATTTGAAAGAATGTTATATACATTATGAAGGACCACGTTGAAATAAAAAAGATATGAGGAGTCAAATATGAAAGAAAATGTCATTGTAAGAAAATAATTGCATCTTTGAAATGTTAAGAAATGGAAAAAAACCCCTAAATTTGAATGAAGTTTTTCTGTTTGGGCATAGTTTCTTTTTCCTTTTATTCTTCCAAGATAATCTGGTTGTGGGAGTAAATTGTTTTGCTTTCTAAAGGTAGGAGGATAATTGATTTCTTAACCAAACTAGATTTTAAATCAAAGGAGTTTTTCAGTAAAATGTCTTCATAGTTTCATTATGTCCGATTTGCACTAGGTGAATTTTTATTCTGAGAGAGTGTTGCTGCAAGAAATTGAGACAGATGGAGACAATAAACCTAACATGCATTCATAGAAAAAAATTACATTGTGTTCAGTCTGGGATGTTTTGTATTGTAAAAAGTTTTATTCCGTTCCTTTATCTGAAACCTATGTCAATAATTACATTATCTTCAATATGTCAGAACAGTTTCAGGGCATTTTAAAATTAACTTTCTGATTATATTTACAGACTTTAAGATATTCTTGAAATCTGATTCTCCTAAATAGGCAGTTTTCATATAAATTCACAGTTTCCGATGCAATACATTGAAAAGCTTGAGCTGAAATTGGATATGTTTTCAAACACTAACTGGAAAAAAAAATAGTTATATTATAAGAAATAATTAAATTAATTAAATTGATTAAATTTACAGGGACGAGAAATATTCAGTTTGCTATAATTGTTCTTCTTTAGCCTGTTTTTCAGGCTGTGGACATTTCTAAGTTTTTCAGCAAAAGGTTTTACAACCAAAACTAAAAGTTGACATTTCAGTTGCATTTCTTAGCAACAAGAATTGGTTGTATTTGCTTCTAAATGAAGTAAAAACAATTCTTAAGTATAACGTTTTTGCTAAAATTTTGCTTATACCAAAACAAAAGCTAGGTCCGCTCCTAAAAATAAATAGGTTAATATTACTATTCAGACACTTAGAGTTCCACATAATTTTAACCATAATCAACTTTGGTTACCATCTGAAACAAATATTAAGTACACACTATTTTATAAAATATCTTGAAAATGGATTGACTATTAGATTATTACATGTCTGAATTTTTGTTGGGATATGTTTGTACATAACACGTTTTAAAGATGTAGATAATATTTCTATTTATTGATTTTTCAACCAAATCACTAAGGTTAGGGCTACACATACCATTTTTCAGAATGATGTTTGCTTTCAATAAGAAAGTTTCTTCATGTTTATTTTCAGAGACCATATTCCAAAATTAGAGTTGGAAAGGCTGCAAATATATTCTAGTATCAAATGAAAAGGAAACAAATTTTAAAAGTCAACCACAAACTTCTCAGTAAGAGAATTCCCAGTTTACACTACAGTCCTTAGTGACCTGCAGTTCAATATTCTGAAACATGCCAGGTCACTAGCAATTAGAGCAACTCACAGTAACCCAAAACTTAACACAGATAAGTACTGGCCACCAGAAAACAGCTGACAGTGGTCAGAAGTTTTGCTGCACAAAATGACTACTTTCAGCCAACGAGTGCTTGGGTCTGCCAAATGCAAAGAACTACAAAGGAAAAGGTGGCAAAAAAGGGGAGAGGGAAGCCTTCTGAAGGAAACTTTGATGTGGGTTAAATTAACAATGACCAGGATGTGTATTTGGAGAAAGGCTTTTTTAAGCATTTTGCTTGACTGATATTCTTAACCAAATCTATAATTTGTGTTCTCTCTTTTTTACTATTTTTTATGAAATTATGTAAGCATGATTTATGTTGGTTAAAGATATAATGATATTAAGGTTTTGGTATTCCAATCAAATGTTAAAGCATGTCATGCTTCATAAACACAAGACTGTATTGCAAATGATAGAGGCAAGTAACTGCAGTGACATCTACTAGACTTTTATAATTAATTACTAGATCAATCATCAGAAATAAAAGCTACTTTACTGCTTCTGGCTCTGGGTAACAGAGTGAGACAACACTTTCAGCTATGCCACCTTCCACAGTTCCTACAAACTGGTTCTTGAATGCAAAATTTATTTACTAGTGATCATTGGGCTGACCGGAAATGCAGGACCCTGGAATGCATTGTATTGTGCAGGTAAGTTTTAAAGTAGACATTGAGACTTAGAACTCTACTGAAAGTATTTGTATTTTGATATTCTAACAACTTAAGCATTTTAAAAAATTTATTTATATGGCCTTACAATAGTTTGAATGTGCTAAATGGACAGAAGTAATACATACACATAATAGTAGATTTTGTATTTGTATAAATACACTGATTCCTTTCATAATTAGGCTTTATCCTGAATTGTGTAACACCTCTCTCAATTGATCCTTCAATCATTCATGCAAGATTCTGTAAAAATGCAGAATCTGTTCTGAAATATTGAACTACTCTGTAGCCCTGGGGATTTGGTTTATTTGTTTCACAGTCTTATAGGGACTACATAGCATAATTCCAAAATCTTGCTATTAATAAAAAATGAAATGGCATTTTGACTTTAATTGACTATATTATTATACATATTCTATCTTTACTTTTATTATTTCAACAGATTATGGGTTTTTGCTTAGTTTTCATTTAACACCATACAAGCCTTCTAATTTAATTTCTCTGCTTTATATTTCTGTGATGCAGCATTTAATGCTCTTCAGTAGACCAAACACTTGACTTTATTTTTCCTTAGTTCCTTGAATGAGAAATTTTTAAAACATATTTGCAGGTACACCTAGGTGAAATTGATGAATGTTAGCCCTCCATTCTATGATACAAAAATAGAGGCACCACAAAAAATTCAGTAATTGACAATCTTTTCTAGCACTGGAATGTCACATACAATCATCATGTTCTGAAACTATTTCTGTGCATAGAAAATGTAACATGTTTTCTGGAATATAAAAAAATGAGTAAAATAAAATTAATAAAATGTTGGTTTCCTTATGCAAAGTACTGTGCTGTAATTCCATGGCAACAATTCAGCATTGTTAAATGAAACATTGTAAACAAATCGTGTCAAGCAAAGTCCTCAAGAACATTACTGCTCATTTACAGACAAGCTCAAATTACAACCATTCAGCATCTTTCTCATTCCAATGACAGTCACCTCTAAAGCAGATTTTTTCCTGGTATTACATTGCTGAAACATTTGTGACATAAAACTTCTACCGGTCAACATGTTTGAGTCTTTTCAGTCACACAAATGACTGACACAAGCCAATTCTTCCTGTTAAATGAAATTGTAAGTTTGTTATTGATGAATGTGGCTCTCCAAAGACATTTCTCTTTTCAGTTGTTCAGCATGAAGACAAAACTAACCAAAACAAATATTTTTTCTTGTCAATCTGTTAATGACACTATATTATATGAAGTGTATCTTAATTGCCAAACTCCAAATTTACAAAACATTTCTTTAATCTTAAGCCATCTTTGAATATTGCATATTCAGTAATTCCTTATTTATAGTGGCTTCTATTACCACAAAGTATTAGTTAAATCATATTTTTACTTAGTATGTGACTGATTTGTGGCTTGTGAAACTCATAGGGAATTTTCTTCATGACAGTTGTATGAACAACAGATAATGATTAGCAGACAGTTTGCTAATCACTTTCTCTGCGAACAAAGAGGATATCAGAATTTGTCCATGAGGGTAGAATCATAGAATCATAGAATTCTTTGGGTTGGAAGGGACCTTGAGAGATCATCTAGCCCAACCCCCTTGCAGTGAGCAGGGATTACACATGTGTATGTGCAAACATAGAGATTGCCAGGAAACAGAACTATGAAAATGAAAGTGTCATTTATGGCATATCTTAAGTGAGCATTCCCTATGGGTTATGCTGACCTGAACTAATTAGAATGCTCAGGAAACTAGAGTCATACTTAGAAAGCACAAAATGGTACATGAGAAAAAGCCTTTAAATAACTCCAGTATAATCTAGCTGTTGGGAACACAATAATTATTTTGTCTTCATTTTTTAAGAATAATATTGACCTATGAAAAAAAAAGAAGTTAAAATAGACTAACAAAAACAGGGAAGAAAAAAAGGATCCATCTGGTCCTACTGTAGCACGTTGTCGTGGTTTAGCCCCAGCCAGCAACTAAGCACCACGCAGCTGCTCGCTCACTCCCCCTGCCCCGATGGGATGGGGGAGAGAATCGGAGGAGTAAGAGTGAGAAACACTCCTGGCTTGAGGTAAGAACAGTTTAATAATTGAAATAAAGTAAAATAGTAATGATAATAATAACAATATAATAATGATAAGGATAATAATACTATACAAAGCAAGTGATGCACAATGCAATTGCTCACCACCCGCCGACCGATACCCAGACAGTTCCCGAGCAGCGATCGCTGCTCCCCGGCCAACCCCCACCCCAGTTTCTATACTGAGCATGACGTCATATGGTATGGAATAGCCCTTTGGTCAGTTTGGATCAACTCTTCTGGCTGTGCCCCCTCCCAGTTTCTTGTGCACCTGGCAGAGCATGGGAAGCTGAAAAAGTCCTTGGCTAGCATAAGCAGTACTTAGCAACTACTAAAACATCAGCATGTTATCAACATTCTTCTCCTACTAAATCCAAAACACAGCACTGTGCCTGCTGCTAGGAAGAAAATTATCTCTATTCCAGCCGAAACCAGGACACACGTTATACTATGATAACATTTGAAAGAAAACTTGAAAAAAAGATCCATAAAATGATCAAACTTTATTAGTGTTACCTTTACAAATGTTGAGGATTTCCACCCCATGCATTATGTTTGGTGCCTCCTGGCAAGTGAAGAGTTCCTCCACCTCCTGAATTTTAAAAAACCTCAGCATCTTTTTCAGTTCCATTAAAAAAAAAAAAAAAGTTTTATTTGCAATATTAAATGCTAGAAAGAATTTGGAAACTGTAACCAACTCAGTAATTCACTGAGGAATTTTCAGATTGGGCTTAAATAGTGTAACAAATGAGGAATACTTACATGAACTCTCATGTACATATATTTATGTCTATTGCAATTACACTACTTAGCTATGTCTGTTCAGATGAAGTTTATTTCCCACATATCATATTACAGTGTTTTAGGGCTAATTCCTCCTTCCATAACCACTTTTATTAATTCTAAATAACAGTCCTTCACTGGAGGTGTAGTTCTGAGCAATAATACTGCAGGTGTCTATTCTTAATTTTGCCAATTAAATTGATTTAAAAAGTTAATCACAACAGAACTACAACATAACATTAATTTTTTTGTCAATATCTTATATGATAAGATCACTGCTCTGTATCTTTAAAATCTATATCCCACCTAAGTGCCAATTCTTTAATTAATTATCAATTACAATTTATGTAAGTCATTAATTTATTTAATATTATTGCATAAACAAAGCTATAGTTCCATTTTTAATCAGAAACTTTATTTTAAAATCCCTTTAGTTCTAGTGGCTTTACTTTATAATCAATTGTTTAAGCACAAATTGATGTTTCCCAGAGTTTGCGTGACCCTGGAATGCTTCCCCTGTGAGGGAATGCAAACACATTGTCAATGTCACACATACTGCAATTTGTCATAGAATTCATCTTTCTCCTGTATATTTCAGAGAGAATGAGAAGCATAGTTATTAATTAAAAAAAATGCACATTATGTTCCTAAGTGATATTTCAGATAATAAGCATTTCATTCATTTCCAAAAATTTTTGGATAAAGTCCCGATACTTCTTTTGCTGTTATCAATGAAAAAGTAAACATTCATTTCCATAAGAGTATGTTTAACCTAATATTTATATTACCAGAATTAAAAATGTTTCTGTATCAGCATTTAGGACGTTATATTATCAATATTTCTAAACAGTCAGCAATATTTTTGCAAAATAATTTAGAATTGTCCTGTATTATTTCACAATCTTATATGCTACAATGTGTGAGACTGTCATCATCTTCAAATACTGTTCAAAAATGAGAAAAAGAGAAATTAAAGTTTCAGGTTTCATTAAAAAAAGTCAATTTAGACATCTGTCAAAACCTGAAACTCAAGCATTGATAGAAAATTACATAAAATTGACTTAGTGTTTCATAAATAACTGAATATTGAAAGCGTGAATGCAGACAAAGTCTGATTTTTCATTACTACACACATTCTTACTAACTTTACACATAAGCATTTTGCTTTGTTGAATGCTTTGCCATGTGTGTCATGTGTAACACACTTCTTTATGTGTTAATAATTTCAAGACCTATCAAGACATTATAGGTCCCAGCAATTGACATACTACATGAATACTTTCTTTTCTCATTTAAAAAAAAAAAAAAAATCAATTGCAAATAAGAGATAATAAAAACTATATGATTGAAATCTTTATTTTTTAATTCTCACATTGTTTTATATTTTCTGAAGGAATATGCTTATATATACTTAGAAAAACAGATTTAAACAAATAAATCACATAATTCAGGCTTTAAATGTGGTGGAAGGTAACATCACAATTACCCTGTAATTCTCAACATTAAACTCTCTTCAGAAAACCATGGGGATCTTTACAGATACAATAACTCCAGGATGTGTCTGGTTAAGTGGGAAGCTTAATTGGCTCTGAGCAAGGCAGAACCTGGAGGGATATGAAGATGAAAACATATGAGGGATCCTTCTTGAAAATAGTATCTTACAGGTCTCAGCCAGAGACAGAAGGAAATGATTGCTTCTTCATGTTCTTGTCTCAATAAAATACTTGGCTCTAAGGACCTTGTTTCTTATATATGCTTCTTTATATTCCCATTTCCTGATGACCGTGTAAATTCATGGGGATTTTTTGAGGATATTTATAACTGAGAGATCATAATTTTGAATCATAGAATCATAGAGTATCTCAAGTTAGAAGGGACCCATAAGGATCACCAAGTCCAATTCCCTGCTCCTCATAGGGTTACCTGAAACTAAATGATATGACTAAGAGCATAGTCCAGATGCTCCTTGAAATCTGACAGGCTTGGTGCCATGACCACTTCCCTGGGGAACCTGTTCCAGTAATTTTAGGTGATGAAGAAACCATATATGCCCTAACAGAACACATTTTAAGTCCAGATACCTTATTTCCTGCTTCCTTAAATATAAGTTCTCCTTCCAGGAACTGCATTTTCCTTGTTATGCTTTTGTCTGTCAAACCTAACAAAAAAACAAACCTCTTAGCTATGTCTACAGTTAAAATGAAGTCACATGTTAGCCTTCCCTTAAGTTATCTTCACAAATAAACCTCTTTGGGTGCTTCATTGTAAAGATGATGTTCAAGGATTTTAATTTTTCTTAGATTTCTTCTCCGAACTTTTCTTAATTTTTCAGTGTCCTCTGGTATGTGCGGAAGCACTTCTGAGGAAACATTCTCATTCCTCAACTATGATCTACATTTTGACTTTCATACATTTCAACTGTTACTGTATATTTGGTTCTGTGTATGCAGAAACAGAAAGGATGATAAGCTCAAGTCAATGAATGAGTTTGAGAAAAGTTTTTAACATTTCCTAACAACTTCCAGTAGCCTTAATTCAGAATAGAAGAAGTCTCAGGGTGTTGAACATTTTAGAATATCTAGCTCCTTTCCTCTTAAATATTAAATGCTTATAGGATATCAATAGTCTTACAGCTACATCAAATGCAAAAGCTACTGTAAGAACTGTTTCTTCATGTACTCTTACAAATCTTTCAGGAATTTAAGAGATTTCCCTGACTTATGCTGCTTTAAGTCTCTGGATAAAATATCAAATAAAATAGGAAGATGCAGTTTATGAAAGATTGAGGAGGGTTATAAAATTTGATTTACTGTAAATAATTCATGATGCCCCTTTGCAGCACTGTGAAATCCTTTTTCTCAGTTCCAGTTTTTGGTTATAAATATGCATGCAATGAATACAGAACAGGATTATTTTACACAGGCAGCAAGTTTGCTCACTGATTGTACCTGTGTACCAGTGATATGTGTATAGTAAGAGATGTAGCAAACATTCCATTTGACTGTGTTAAAATGAAGTAACAACAAAATTGGAATGAAACTGAAAATGTTATATTAAGTTCTGTGAAAGCCTGTAATTATGACTCAACTGCAGAGTTTCTTAGTTTTTTAAAATTCTCAACTATTTTTTATGTGACAAGTATTTGTGAGATTTTTTACTTTGTAAATTTGCTTTTTTGACTAACAAAGATAACATAATCTTTGCATATTCTTCCAAAAAAAGGACTTTATAAGGAAATAAAAAAAGGATAAAGTTTGTATTTGATCTTCTAGACAGTGTTCAACTACTGAAAAGTCACAAAATTATTATAATCTTTCAGAAATAATGTCCTGCTTCTGGAAGTTACCTACCATATTTTCACACCTTGTGCCACTTTTTACAAGTTAACACTTATGAACTCTTGCGGCTGAAAAGTCTAGAGTTCATAAGAATAACGTAACAACGTAGGCAAAATAAGTCTACTAGTTGGAATTTCACTAATGCAACTTTATAGCACAATCTTTACACAAATGGAAGAGATTGGCTCACACTTCTAGAAAGGTGGACCTTAAAGGAGGACCATGAGTAGAATCAAGCAAGTAGGAAATGTCACCTCTAGCAGATTTAAATAATTGCAGATAAGGCTAGAGGAAACTACAGCAACAAGTAGCACTCTTCATGTACACAAAAGTTAAATGCAAAGAGGGACTACATGGGCTCTTGTTCACATTTTGGAAGTGATTGAGTATAGGATCATAAAAGGCCATCAAGTCTTTGAGCATCTGATCCTGGTCTTTGTTACTGGAGGAAGAGAGCTGGAATACATTTTGCATGAAACTGTGAAGTACCAAGCTGAAGTGCGAGAAAAGCAGAATTTGTCTGAGACAAGGAATTTGTCCTGTTACTTGTGACTCACTTGTTCTATTTCCAAAAGAAAAAAAAGAAAAGGTTGTCTTTCTCATCTTCATTTATCCACTAAAATTAGACAAAATAGGGAACAAAACCCGCAAAGCCTATGAACAACATACAACCCCCCAACAACTTAAAGACATATTAGAATACCAGAAATTGGAAATTCTGAATGAACTGCTAAAAATATGACTTCTAGCTCCACTGCCTTCTGTGTCCTTAATGTCTGATGCTATTTATGCCTTACAGGAGTATTATGAATGGGCAGGGATCACATAGGAAAACATGCAAAATAAAAAATGGAGTAGAGAAGATTAGTGAGTGTGTGATAAGATTGGAGTAGTAGGAAAAGAAAAGCACTAGAAATGTGAAAAAGGGCTTTTAAATCCCTTGGGGGAGGGATATGAAAATGCAGATGTAAAAAATGTAGTGCAGCATCAAAATATATGCTAAATATATATATATACCAATATATGTACATATATGTACAATATATGTATAGTAGTCAGTTGCTGAGGGGAGCTTCTCCAGAGCTAGCCCAATCCACAGTGGAATGTCACATCTTGGTGCATAGGGGGTTTCCTGGGGCAGGGAAATGCCATGACAGTGGAGAGACCAGTCACCCTACCAGCTCGAGGTGAGTTCAGCTGGTGGTCATCACTCTCACAGAAAGAGCTTAGCTATGGTATCCACGAGGCAGAAAGCTATGTCCTCTGCACTTGCCAGAATGGATGTGGCAACCCAGACAGAGCTACTATGAAAATATGCAGCCATCCAGGTCTCAGGCTGCAGGGCATTCCAGAGCCTTTCACTGGTAACAGATGGCAATAGTGCAAACAGCTGTGTGAGCTGTGACCAAGTGGATGATCTGCTCAGCCTGGTGGCAGAGCTACAAGAGGAAGCAGAAAGGTTAAGGAACATCAGAGAGTCTGAGAAAGAGATAGACTGGTGGAACCATGCTCTGTCCTCAGCCACTGTGCTGCTAGAAAGGTACAACTAATTGCCATTATTGAAACTTAGTGGGACAAATGGCATGACTGGAGTGTGGCTATCGATGGCTACAGGCTGTTAAGAAGGTACAGGCAAGGAAGAGGGGTGGAGGGGTTGCCATCTACATTAAGAAATGGATAGATTGTGAAGAGCTGCCTCTGAAGAATAACCACAAGCAGGATGAAAACTTATGGGTAAGAATTAGAGACCAAAGCAACAAAGGGAACTTTGTGGTTGGTGTCTACTACGGGTCACCCGATCAAGGGGAGCCTACTGACGAAGTCTTCTTACTCCAGCTAAGGAGGCATTGTGCTCAAAGGCTCTTGTCCTACTGGGGGACTTCAACCACCCCAACATCTGCTGGTAAAGCAGCACAGTGAGCTATAGGCAATCCAGGAGACTCCTGGAATGCATTGAGGATAAATTCTTAAGCCAGGTAATAGACAGCTCCACCAGAGAGGATGTGATACTGGACCTGTTCGTCACAAATGCAAGTGAGCTAATCGGTGACATCAAGATTGGAGGCAGCCTGGGCTGCAGTGATCATGCACAGGTGGAGTTCGCAGTCCTGAAGGATATGGGTCAGGAGAAGAATAAAGTCAGGGCCATGAATTTTAGGAGAGCAAACTTCTAGCTGTTCAAGGAGTTAGTGAATAAGGCCCCCTGGGAAACTGCCCTCAGGGACAAGGGAGCAGAACAGAGCTGGCAGTTCTTAAGGACACTTTCCATAGAGGGCAAGAGCTCTCGATACCCAGATGTAAACAATCAGGAGAGGAAGGCAAGAGACAGGCATAGGTGAGTCAAGACTGCTGGTCAAATTAAAGGGCAAGAAGGAAATGCACAGGTAGTGAAAGCAGGGACAGGTATCCTGGGAAGATTACAGGGACACTGCCTGGTTGTGGTAATGATGGGATCAGGAAATCCAAGGTGTGGCTGGAGATGAGCTTGACAAGGGATGTAAAGAATAATAAGGGCTTCTACAGGCATTTCAGCCAGAAAAGGAAGGTCAAAGAAAGCATACCCTCCTTAAAAGCAAGACTGGCAAACTGGTAACAACAGACAAGGAGAAGGCTGAGGTACTCAACAACATTTTTGCCTCAGCCTTCACTGGCAGCCTCTCTTGCCACACCTCTCAAGTTGATGGACTGCAAGACAGGGACTGGGGGAGCAAAGTTTCTCCCACTGTAAGAGAAGATCACGTTCAAGACCACCTGAGGAACCTGAACATACACAAATCTATGGGACCTGATGACATGTATCCCAGAGTCCTGAGGGAATTGGCTGATGTAGTCGCCAAGCCACACTGTGATATCTGAAAAGTCATGGCAGTCAAGTGAAGTCCCTGCTGACTGGAAAAGGGAAACACTGCACCCATTTTTAAAAAGGGTAGAAAGGAGGACCCTGGGAACTATCGACCTGTCAGCCTCACCTCTGTGCCTGGGAAGATCATGGAAAGGATCCTCCTAGAAGATATGCTAAGGCACATGGAGGACAGGGAGGTGATTCGAGACAGCCCGCACAGCTTCACCAAGGGCAAGTCCTGCCTGACCAACCTAGTGGCTTTCTCTGACGGAGTGACCACATCGGTGGACAAGGGAAAAACAATGGATGTCATCTATATGGACTTCTGTAAGGCCTTTGACATGGTCCCCCACAGCATTCCTCTCTCTAAATTGGAGATATATGGATTTGATGCATGGACTGTTTGGTGGACGAGGAACTGGTTGTATGGTTGCATCCAGAGGGTAGTAGTCAATGGCTCAATGTCCACATGGAGACCAGTGACAAGTGGGGTCCCTCAGGGGTCCGTACTGGGACCAGTACTGTTTAATATCTTCATCAGTGACATAGTGGGATCGAGTGCACCCTCAGCAAATTTGCAGATGACACCAAGCTGAGTGGTGCAGTTGACATGCCAGAAGGACGAGATGTCATCCAAAGGGACCTGGACAAGCTGGAGAGGTGGGCCTGTGTGAACCTCATGAGGTTCAACAAGGCCAAGTGCAAGATCCTGCACCTGGGACGGGGCAACCCCCAATATCAATACAGGCTGGGGAATGAAGGAATTGCAAGCAGCCCTGTGGAGAAGGACTTGGGGGTACTGGTGGATGAAAAGCTGGACATGAGCCAACAATATGTTCTTGCAGCCCAGAAAGCCAACCATATCCTGGGCTGCATCCAAAGAAGTGTGGCCAGCAGGTCAAGGGAGGTGATTCTGCCCCTCTCCTCTGCTCTGGTGAGACCCCACCTGGAGTACTGCATCCAGCTCTGGAGTCCTCAGTACAGGAAAGACATGGACCTGTCGGAGGTGGTCCAGGGGAGGGGCATAAAGATGATCCGAGGGCTGGAGCACCTCCCCTGTGAGGACAGGCTGAGAGAGTTGGGGTTGTTCAGCCTGGAAACAGGAAGGGTGCTAGAGGACCTTATTGTAGCCTTTCAGTACTTAAAGGAGGCTTATAAGAAAGATGAGGACAGACATTTTAGTAGAGCCCGTTGTGATAGGACAAGGGGTAATGGCTTTAAATCAAAAGAGAGTAGATTTAGACTAGATATAAGGAAGAAATTTTTTTACGATGAGGGTGGTAAAACCCTGGAACAGGTTGCCCAGAGAGGTGGTAGATGCCCCATCCTGGAAACATTCAAGGTCAGGTTGGACGGGGCTCTGAGCAACCTGATCTAGTTGAAGATTTCCCTGCTCTTGTAGGGGTTTGGACTAGGTGACCTTTAAGGTCCCTTCCAACCCAAACTATTCTATGATTCTATGAATATGAACTGTAGCATCAAAAAAAGAAAATCTGTACTAAAATTCTGTTGCCAGTGTTTGAATTAAGCTCTGTGTGAATCCCATTTTCCCCTTTTCTTAATATTCTGGAAACTGAGGGAAGTGAAGAGTGATTTGCATTCTTAGATCATACATCCTTTCAGGCAATTTCTTAGTAATACAAAATATTTCCATGCACCAAGTGGAAATATTCAATATAGTATTTAAAATGCTTCTTCAAACAATACCCATGTACACTAAAGCTGCCAGCTGAACTAGCGCTGGAAGAAGTATCTATAACAGTATTAATACTGATGGAGAAATATTACTGTGTATACACTGTGGACCCTTAATGACATATATGGTTTCCAGAAATTTAGATTTGTCAGACAAAACAGAGCTTCACATATAAAAGTCTATCAGGAGTGTAATATAGATTTTTAGTTGTTACACAAAGTTTTTTACTGGAAAACAATAAATAGACTAATTTAGATTCAAAAGTATATATACTTTTTCCATTTATAACAGACATATTTTGCCTCAGTATTGCTTGTGTTATTTGAAAGGAAGTAGTTTATATCTCAAAGAATCACACTTTAAATCTGCAAGAAAAAAATATCTCTAAACAGAAATAAAATATGAAGCTGAGACAATTTACAATTAAATTCACATCATCTTTCAAAACTCCATTCTTGAGATAATTAAAGAAGACATTGCTTTACTTAACTGTTGTAAATGAATATAACAGAAGAGAAAACTGTTTATCCAGATTTCCAGAAGTACCGTGGAGTGACTGGAAGTTGTTGTCCTTCAGCTAGTCTATACCTTGTGATACTGCATCTTCATATTAAGTAACTACCAAATCTGTCAAAGATCATACGTCTAACATGATATTCACTGAACTAATATGCAAGACTGTCAGAAGGGGGAAATGAAAAAAATTGAAATAAATTGACCTGTTTGGTTCACAGTGGCTCATAAGATAATATTTGAATGAATCTACAGAGGAGTATCCTGACTATTGATTTTACTTTGTGTTCTGAGGTTTCTGGAAGGTCCTTAAAAGGATTAAAAAATGTATTTAGGACCTTGGGGACTGCCCTGATTTCTGTGGTTGGTAGATGTTTGGAGTTTTTTTAAGATAATGTGAATAGAAGCACAAAAAGCATGGGAATGCATTTCAAATAGCATTGAAACAGATTACACAACAATCTTCTAGATAAATTTCTAGATACATTAGGGATTTCATGAATCAGTAAACTGTTTAAACTTTTTAAATGAGCTGTTTCTGTTTATTATTTTCTTGTGCATGGATGTGGTGGTTGTTAAGGAAAGTAATGCCAACATTATTATCACAGTACTAGATTCACTTGTAATTTCTAGTGTTAAAGGGGGTAACTCATCTGACACATGAGAGGAAATGGAGAAGAGTTATGAGGTTATAGATATATCTTCGGGTGTCTAAGTATACCACATATTAGATTTACCTGTAGAACCTACATAATTCCAGCTGATGTCTACAAAATCCTCTTCCCTTTCAGTCCTCTCAAAACCAAGAAAGCTAACTAAAAATGTATACTGCATTTGTTCAATCTCAGACTAAGCCAAGGTAATGAAAGAGTAAAATACATGATCTAATTTGAATATGAATATGATCATCTGCAGGTAAAAGATGGTATGCAGCTCAAGTCTTTGCTGCCTTACAAGCATTAGAAATTCCATCCAAAGCATGAAAAATATTAAAAAGCAGTATTTATATTTAATGATTGCTAATTTAGGCAGATGCTCTGAATCATCCTCTAGAGGATCCTTATCATACTTTGGTATCTAAATTGTGTGCCTGCTGTTCAGTTATGATTTTTTTTTCAAAGTCTCAGATATGTGCCTACAGTAGGAAAGCAGTTGATATGAATGAAAAATTAGGACACTGATCTGCTAAATTTTTACAGAGTGTTTCCTTCACCTTAAAATTCTCTAGATTCAGCTGTGCTGGAGGTAGTCTCTCTCTGAACAGTAATACACAATCTAGTAGAGGTTTTATGATAAAATCTAGCATACACCTGCAGCTCTGAAGCCTTCATAAGGTGGAGGTTAGGTGCTACCACCACTTGCCATTTGCACACGCAACAGGGAAACTTGTCCATCTCAGTCAGAGCAAGTTCAGTCTTCCCCTGAGGGAATACCATGGTATCTACTTTACATAAATAGAAACATGCATGCATAGGTACATATGCTGGGGTGGATGTTTTCTGTTTCCTGGCCATCATAGTAGCCCTCTGTCCTGGTTTTGGCTGGGATAGAGTTAATTTTCTTCCTAGTAGCAGGCATAGTGCTGTGTTTTGGATTTAGTAGAAGAATGCTGATAACACACTGATGTTTTAGTTGTTGCTAAGTAGTGCTTACACTAGTCAAGGACTTTTCAGCTTCCCATGCTCTGCCAGGTGCACAAGAAGCTGGGAGGGAGCATAGCCAAGACAGCTGACCCAAATTGGGCAAAGGCATATTCCATACCATATGACGTCATGCTCAGTATATAAACTGGGGGGAGTTGGCTGGGGGGCAGTGATCGCTGCTCAGGGACTGGCTGGGCATCAGTCGGTGGGTGGTGAGTGGTTACATCACTTTTCCTGTTTCCCCCCCCCCCCCCCCCCCTTTGTTGTCCTTTTCATTACAATTTTTTTTACTATTTTTATTTTATTTTATATTATATTATTTTATTTTATTTCAATTATTAAACTGTTCTTATCTCAACCCATGAGTTTTTTTTACTTTTGCCCTTCCGATTCTTCCCCATCCCATGGGATGGGGGAGGGTGAGTGAGCGCTGTGTGGTGTTTGGTTGCCGACAGGGACTAAACCACACCACCTTCTCTCTCTCTGCAAGCCCTGTTGTAAACACTCTGCCCTTGAGTCTCAGTGGCCTGAGCACTGAGACTCCAAGGACCAGTTTGTGTTGTAGCCCAGCAGCATAACAGTTGCTCCAACTTCTGAAATAATTGCAAAGCTCTGAGAGAAAGCTGTGGGATAGAGCACAGAGGATAAGAAAGGTAAAATTATGGATAGGGGTGGGAGTGTTGAGAGAGGGGCTGTCATTTGCTCAAGGATTCAAGACAGAGAAGCACCTGTGTGGAATAATATATAATCCTAAAGGAAAAACAAAACAGAGGTGCTAGTTGGGGTCTATTTGGGTGTTTGCTGGGTTTCCAGGCCTGAGTCATCAGTGTCACCACTTTGACAGAGATGGGAGAGGATGGCAACTTAACAGCAGTGAAGAATCATTTCAGGAAGCTGTGGGGGCTTTGCTCCTGACTGATGCTTGTCTGGCCAAGAAATGGGTTTTGGGTACCTTATCAGGGGAGGCAAGTACATGCATGCTTAGCCTAATAGTCTATTAAATCCTAGCTATCTTTTGCACACAATAGACAGTTAGTAATTTTTTTATATTCTTAAGCTCTCTATGTTCTGCTGGCAGAGTCTCTTTGCACCTGGTTAATTATGCCCTGACAATCTGAACCAGAAAAGGGGAGGTAAAGTTTCAATGTAGCAAAAATGTAAGGACTGAAGTAGAATATGAAAGAGACTGTAGGTGGCATGGGATTTTTTTTCCCTCTGTTTTAACTATCCTTCTTTAATGTCAGAAGAAAGAAAAAAAAACACAAACAAACAAAGAAGACATTGGAGTAGGAATAGTACCAAGTATTTTTTCTAGGGCAATACTCTAAGAACTACCTTCTTTTCCCTTCCTCCCATTCTTTTTAGAGTTCTGCTCTGTCTAGAAATGTTTGTAGGTTCTAAACCCCTAAAATTTTGAAAGTCTAGTACAGAAGCCTGTCCTGGTTTCAGCTGGGATAGAGTTAATTTTCTTCCTAGTAGCAGGCATAGTGCTGTGTTTTGGATTTAGTAGGAGAAGAATGTTGATAACACACTGATGTTTTAGTTGTTGCTAAGTACTGCTTATGCTAGTCAAGGACTTTTCAGCTTCCCATGCTCTGCCAGGTGCACAAGAAGCTGGGAGGGGGCACAGCCAGAATAGTTGATCCAAACTGACCAAAGGGCTATTCCATACCATATGACGTCATGCTCAGTATATAAACTGGGGGGGGGTTGGCCGGGGAGCAGCGATCGCTGCTCGGGAACTGTCTGGGTATTTGTCGGCGGGTGGTGAGCAATTGCATTGTGCATCACTTGCTTTGTATATTATTATTATCCTTATCATTATTATGTTGTTATTATTATCGTTACTATTTTACTTTATTTCAATTATTAAACTGTTCTTATCTCAACCCAGGAGTGTTTCTCACTCTTACTCCTCCGATTCTCTCCCCCATCCCACCAGGGTAGGGGGAGTGAGCAAGCGGCTGCGTGGTGCTTAGTTGCTGGCTGGGGCTAAACTACAACAAAGCCCTATACAATGCACAAGAAAGTTTCTGCAGCAAGAAGAGAATAATCTGAACTTTACATATCTGATCTTTACATATCTGACCATAATTTCATATTCTTAAAGTACTGTACATTGAGATGACATACAAAGAATACCTATTTCTAGACCTCATGCAGAATTCAGGTCTAAGTAAGTATGATTCCTTTTCCTTTCTTTTATAAGAAGGAAGGTTGTGTGATGATGAAATGACTTATTTTCCCAGTATTTTTGACTTGTTTTCAAATATGATGCATTTTTGGTGAAAAAATGTCATATATAGTACAGTGAAAAAGTAACATGAAATTATGCAATTTCAGCTTCAGCTAGACAGCTGAAGGCAGAGTATTTTTCAAAAATGTTATACAAAATGTATTTCCCTTTCTGGAGGGAAAATATATTTTTATTGTCAAATTCAATCTTTGTCCTTGGAAGTTATTAAGTTTTGTTGTTTCCAAGTGTAAAGCTTCAGATATTATGTACAACTAATGCTTAGTTTCTTAGTAAAATAAAACAAGATATCTGAAAAGCCTAGGTTTATATTTGTCATCATCAGAAAGCCAAGATAAGAATAGGAAATGCAAAGGTTTTGTAATGTCTTATCATCCCTGAAAACTGATGAAAACATCAGTAATCAAAATCATAAGACACCTAATAAAAGAATCATTAAAAACTTGAGTCTTTCACTTAAAATTGGAAATAGGAAGAAACAAAACTCCAACTTTAAACTTCTGCCAAATCACAATGATTTTTTTAATTGCAACAAAGTAATACTGATTTTAAAGTTTATTTTCTTTCTAGTTTTAATTATTAAATGAAATAAATTGGTTTAAGTTAATAAAGTGGCTCTTAAAATAACAAAATTACATCAGATACAAATCCTTAACATTTCACGGTAACTCTGATTCATAGAAGAACTGATATTTATCTTTCTGGTAAAAGTATTTCTTTCCCTTTCATATTTAATTCTGCTTCTTTAATGATACTGCATATTTATTTTTCTTTACATAATTAGCAATCAATAACCATATAGGGATTTTAAGCCTAAATACTCAGGATCATGTTTGTATTTTTCTTCACCTTCAAAGCCAAATTAGGCAGTTTTGATTAATTTGATGAAGAATAAATTAAAAGCCAGGCACCTGGGGAGGAATAACCCCATGCACCAGTATAATATGGGGGTCAAATGGCTGGGAAGGAGCTCTGCAGAGAAAGACCTGGGGGTCTTAGAAGACAACAAGCTGCCCTTGTGGCACAGAAGTCCATCAGCCTCCTGCTCTGTATTAGGACAAATGTTGCCAGTAAGTCAAGGGAAGTGATCTTTCACCTCTGCTTAGCACTGGTGAGGCCGCACCTGGGGTACTGTGCCCAGTTCTGGGCTCCCCAGTCCAAGAGAGGCACGGACATGCCAGATAGAGTCCAGAGTAGGGCCTCAGAGACGATTCAGACACTGGAGCTCTGACACACAGAAAGAGGCTCAGGTAGCTGGGACTCTCAGCTGGAGAGTCAGCTCCAGGAGTTCATCCCAGAGGAGAGAAGGCTCAGGGGGATCTTATCAATGTGTATAAATACCTGATGAGAGGGAATGAAGAAGATGGAGCCAGACTCTTCTCAGTGGTGCCCACTGATAGGACACAAGGCAGTGGGCACAAATTAAAGCACATGAAATTCCATCTAAACACAAGAAAACACTTCTGTTTGTTTGTTTGTTTTTTTTTCTTTTACTGTGAGGGTGATCAAACACTGGCACAGGTTGCACAGCGAGGCTGTGGAGTCTCCAACCTTGGAGATATTCCAAACCTGACTGGACATGGTCCTGGAAAACCTGCTCTAGCTGGCCCTGCTTTGTGCAGGAGCACGTTGGACTAGACAAACTCCAGAGGTCCCAATGATTTTGTAATTCTTTTTCTACGAATTTCAAATCAGGTATAGACAACAGATATTTCTGATGTATTTTTATACCTTGACCACCAAAGTAGGGCTTTGTATTTGTTCAACTACTAAAAAGAAGTGAAGACCTGTCCTTTTATATTTAAAGCTAACAAGAATTTATTAGGCTGTTAACATTTTTGACTTAGCTTAATTACAGCAATTAAGAGATTACCTGCACTGAAGCACTTATCTGCAGCTGATCTAGCCTAGAGGTGAGAATCAAAGGGAGAGGAAAAAGGAAATTGTTCATTTATTCTTGGTTCAAGTTGACACCAGACTTAGAGGTGTATTTCTCAACTTTCTATTTTTTTAAAGCAAGTCTGTAAGTGACTGAGCTCTCTGGAGCAGAAAAATGCAATTAAAGGTCTCATGGAACTTTCAGTCTCTTTACCACTTTTCTTCTAATGCTGGGGAGGAGCATAATCCATGACTTTCCTGCTTCACTCCTTGACTTTTGTTCAGTGCTACCACATTTGAACATCCTAGAAAGATGGAAGTTTTAACAAGTGGAGAGGGTGATGATACTGTTATAGAAATATGATTTGAAGTACATAAACACACATGTATTTGAACACATATAGATATATAGATGTGATTTTTTGTTTTGTTTTGTTTTATTTCGTTGAAGACTGATGTCTTTTAAGGGCTTCTGGATAACAAAACAGATCACCAATTCTTCCAAAGCAACTCAAAATTTCAGGGTTGTCCCACATCAAAATTCTGCTCTAATGTGTCACAAATTGCCTTTCTTATATTGCCCATTTGTATTATCTCTTGTAACCTCTATTTTACCTGCTCCTAAATATGTTAGTGGACTAAGCATTTTTCAGAACAGGTAAGAGAGGGTTTTTGTTTCTATGTTTGTGGTCTCATTTGTTTGTTTGTTTTTCCATAGCAGTTAGCTAGTTCTATGATTCCCTTCTGAGTTAAATTCTGGTAGACAGATTGCCCTGTTTTCAGTGATTCACCCTCGCTGCACAACACAGTCTTTCTAGAATGAAGCTACATCCAAGGAATTAACTAGTGTTGGTGACTTCTTTTATTTCACCTTGTTTATTAAACCTTTCATTTTAAGCTTGTTTTGTCAACTTGATTTTTGTTCTTTTCTTTGGTTTTTATTTCGTTGTTGGCTTTTTTTTTTTTTTCCTTCCTTCAAGTTACTTGTCATCCTTGTCTTAATCTGCAGGTAACTAATAATCCCCTTTAATCCCAAAACTCATATCATTGATAGAAAGTGCTGTGTGCTTTTCCCTAATTATTCATCTCTGAATGCAATAGAAGGTGGTCATTCTATAGTTTTAGAGACAGGTAACGTATCTCCTGTGAATGATGTAAAAGCAATATATGTGAACAGAATGCAGGAAATACGCCCTACTGGGGGCATGTGCAATATGATACTGTTTCTTTATCTCCAAAGAGTATTTTGTGTTCCAAATGGGAAAGTGTGCTGGATGTAAAGATGAGATGATGAAGAGACAATTCTACTGGAATTAAAGGGGAATGGGAGAGTAGGACAAATATACGCTGCATAATTCAGCATAGACATTTTAGAGATTTAATCTTGCCTTTCTGACTAGATTGGGCAGCAAAAACTATGTTCTTTCTATCACCTTAGAGGAAAATAGGGGTAATATTATCTTGTGTAGTCTTTTGGGGAAGTAAGTCTTACTCACAGATCACTGTAGTATTTGAATACAAACATCTATTTAGCTGATGTAAAGAAATAAAGACATAGTTGTTCAGACTTTGGAAATAAGAAAAAAATGGGCGTTGTTTTAAGCAAAAGATTATCTACCTGTCTTAGAATGCTCTCTAATGCATTTCTTACTTGAATGTACTGCTTTGGTATTATGTTACTAGCTCACAAACCAATTCTGAATTGCAGTTCAGAGGGAGTTATCAGCTCTCTCAGTGATATAGTGGTATGCCTATGCTGTAGTTTATACTTAAACATTCAGTGAATCACATATACTGTACATATGTAAATATGAATTTGCAGTGCAAATGAGCTGCAGAGCCTTGAATACTGAAAAAGTGATTGAAGAACAAGCTTATTTGAAGAATCAGGTTTTCACTTTCTTAGTCTCCAAGATCAACACCATAACTATGGCAAGAATCATACTCTGAGAATATTTGTTTTGAGAGCTTGCCTCTCACCTGTTATATTGAATGGGTTCTCTGAAAATTTCTACAAGACTGATGGATACCACACTTCTGCTGGGTGGAGAATTTTCTTGTCTTCTGGGCAAAACCAGGATTTAGCACCTCTGTTTCTTTAAGGATTAGGGGAATAATCTTTAATGATGAGAAGAATAGAGCATGGATACTTTGGGATTCTAGACAAATAATCCAATGACATTTTACAGGGATACATTGATCTTGCAAGTCAAGATTTTCACATTCATATAAGGAAGACATTTACAGTCAAATGTGTGGTATGTGTCAGCACACATTTAGTTCTTCCTGTAATGCAGCAAGAAATAACACCATCATTTACAGTGTTGAAAGGGAAAACAAAATACACACAGTACTCCATAATAAGTGTTATGAAAGTAGGAGAAAAAGAATATGTAATATCAAAGACTTTAAAAAATGCAGTAGGAAAAAAAAAGTATTTAACTATATATGACTGGATGATTCTATTGTAACAAGATTTGAGGTTTTTTTGAAGTCTGATTTTTCTTAAGATTAGCATTCATTTAAAAATTGTTCACAAAATCACAGAGAAGCACAAAATCACTGAGGTTGGAAGGGACCTCTGGAGTTTGTCTAGTCCAACGTGCTCCTGCACAAAGCAGGGCCAGCTAGAGCAGGTTTTCCAGGACCATGTCCAGTCAGGTTTGGAATATCTCCAAGGTTGGAGACTCCACAGCCTCGCTGTGCAACCTGTGCCAGTGTTTGATCACCCTCACAGTAAAAGAAAAAAACCAACCAACCAAACAGAAGTGTTTTCTTGTGTTTAGATGGAATTTCATGTGCTTTAATTTGTGCCCACTGCCTTGTGTCCTATCAGTGGGCACCACTGAGAAGAGTCTGGCTCCATCTTCTTCATTCCCTCTCATCAGGTATTTATACACATTGATAAGATCCCCCTGAGCCTTCTCTCCTCTGGGATGAACTCCTGGAGCTGACTCTCCAGCTGAGAGTCCCAGCTACCTGAGCCTCTTTCTGTGTGTCAGAGCTCCAGTGTCTGAATCGTCTCTGAGGCCCTACTCTGGACTCTATCTGGCATGTCCGTGCCTCTCTTGGACTGGGGAGCCCAGAACTGGGCACAGTACTCCAGGTGCGGCCTCACCAGTGCTAAGCAGAGGTGAAAGATCACTTCCCTTGACTTACTGGCAACATTTGTCCTCATACAGCGCAGGAGGCTGATGGACTTCTGTGCCACACAGCATGAAAGAACATAATAAAATAGTTCAGGAAATTAATGTGTGACTCAATATTTCAATAGATATTATAGATAGGTATAGGGTCATGGGTATGTTTTCTTTCTCTTTTCATATGTTTCCTAATATTGGCTAATCCATTACATATTTGAGTTCATTAAAATCTTGGGGGAGATATATTTTTCTTTGTAACTGATTTTTTCTTCAGGGGGTTTGTTGTTTGGGTTTTGGTTTGGTGGTTTGTTTTTTGTTTCCCTAATGATGGTTACTGTGTAAAAGAATTTAAGTTCCATTTAGAGAGATTAGGTTGGTGTTTATAGAATTAGCATAGGAGGTCATGGAAAACTGTGGTTTCCATCAAAGCAGATACTGTATTGATACAGGAGAGTCAAAACCCATAAATTATCCCTTTGATTTTGTGAGAAAGTCACTCTTTCTTTATCTAAAGAGGAGCTGTATGTTTGTTTATAACTATCTAAATGAACTTCTAAATATTCTCTTGGGCCTAAATGAATGCTAAATCTGGAATTGCCATTGACTTCTAAAGTAACAAATTCAGATCCAAACTGTGTAGGAATAAGAGGTACATTTCAGACTAAAAGTTCTTCTGAAAATTAACAATATTAAAAAAACATATCAACAGATTAATTTTAATTCATTCAAGTAAATCAAAGATAAATCAAAAGCTGACTTCCAGCTTCTGTATTATTCTCAACTGTGGGTGTCCTTCACAGAGTCAGAGCTTCCATCACCCTTTTTGCGCTGTGAGTGCAAAGAACAAATCAAGACCTGCAGAGAGAAATTAGGGCAAAGCTTTCTGTTGATCTTTAATTGGTATAAGAGCTCTTGTGAAGCCAGGCAGCACAGTGTGCATCTAACAAAAAGTTAAGGGGCACGGGCTGGTCATTCTTTAGTTCTAGCACATCATCTTTAAACTGGATGCATCAGGCAAAATTGCAGTATATAAATAAAACTGTCCATGACAACATAGCAATGCATAAATCTTCCAGTAAAATATATTATGATATAAACTAATTTGCTAACTTACAAAAACATACTCACCATAGTCATCTTATTAGAATATTTTCACTGTCTGAGTTTAGGATTCTTAAGCGTAGGGTACATGCTTGCAAAAAATGGTCTTTAAGTACTCTCATTTAGTACTACTACAACTACTGAAGTAGTTAAACTACTAAAAGCTGGAATGAAGAAAAAAGAAAAAGAAATGGGTTGAGAAATATTTGGAATTTCTGAGGTAGGGCTTAGAATATTTCCTAATCAGCTTCTGACAATAATCTAGTTCAATACCTGAGCTACTGAAGTAAGAGTGATGAATAAGTAAAGAGCAATGTTAATGTGTATTCAGAACTGGGTATTTACTTTTCTTTTGCATTCTTGTCCATTTGTTTGTTCTCGGAGTATGAACTGCAACATGTTAAAGCAGTAATGTTGAAAACAATGTATAAACGCATACAACATTAAAGCTTTTCACTTGGGAAATATGCTTAAATCATCACAATTTGAATAAAAGTCTTGGCAAGAAATGAAATGCACCTTGGTTTTTTTCCTATCCTCAGCTGGTAAAAAACAACTAGCCCCATTTAAGTCTATGAAAAGACCCAATTTACACCAGGTAAACTCTCAGTATATATCTAGAGTGTTTGAAATACCTTATACACTAGTACAATTATATTAGTAAATTTTATAATTCAATGCTGGTGTATGCCTACTTTCCTGAGAAGTTTGAAGCTTAGTAACAATAACATAGTGCTATTATACCATATGAAGTGACAAGCTGAAATCATATAAAGCAAAAGCAAGAACCTCTGGAGCACCATGTGAATGTATATTAAGACACTAAAATTGGATGTATTTTTAGGTACTAAAATATAAAATACTACAGAAAATCATTGCAATGCTTAATAGAGACACTTCTGAAGGGCAACACCCATTTTGGCAGAAAAAGAGGGTAGTCCTACTGTAACTTAACCTGTCAACAAAATTACAGAGCAATTCACATATTCACTTTTGGCACGCGTTCTTTATTTTACACTGCTATTTTATAGTAACAAAGGGTCTTTTGGGAGCTCATCCTAAAGAAAAAGGAAGGAAAGCCTCATAACTGTAACACATGAGCCCCCTTGCCTCTCCCCAACTCTGTGGGGCACTCATGAACTAAATAAAGGTCCTTCTCATACAGACTTTTTTCTGCATCCTTTCTGAAACCAGGAGAAGTTGCTTTCTCTTCTTAATCTTTTTCAGGGACTTCACAGAACATGCAAACTGTCTTCAGCTCTTTTACAGGCTTTAGCAGACTGTCATCTGGTGCTGCAGAAGGCTGGCAACACACAGACTACTTTATAAAAAATAAAAGAAACTCGAAACCTGCTCTGTGCAGTTAATAGCTTAAAGGTACAGTCAAAGAAACCTTGCTGTAAGGATATTAGGGTACAAATATAAGCTATTACCTATCCTTTAAGTATTACACGTCCTCCTCAGAACTCCACAGTAAACAAAGAGTATTTTACCCATCTTTCCTTTAACATGCATCCTAGTTTACTAAGAAGATACAAATGAGGTTGAACAAAATACTTTTTTTTTTTTTTTTTTGAGGTAGGAGTTGATCATATGTCACAGTTTTGTGTCTGTAATACTTAATTATCACAGTGTTTTGCCCTTCAGTATAGATGTTGACAACACCAGGGATGTGATATATTTCTAGGAGACAAAGGATCTAGGCAGAGGCTGCAGAAATGGAATAATTTCAGAGAGAATTAAAGGGACTGTTATGCCAAAGAAAGATCAAGGAAAAGGTCAAGGAATTGAATAAGAAAATCTGATAACAATAGAGACAAAGGGGAAAAAAACCCACAAATGTTAACCATTTTCAGTGAAATAAATATGGGAAAGATCAAGAGGCTTAGTTACACGTAATTCACTGACACTCTCTGCTGGCTTTTCTTCTATTATACAGGTAGACCAACTGAAAAAGAACATGTATGGTCAGTACTGCTTGCATACTGATCATTTGGTATTTCTAATGCGCGCATTGATTCATACCAATTCCTAATACAACCTAATTAAAAAAAAAAAAACAAAAACAAAACAAAAAAGGTACCAAAGAAAACACCACCAAACATAATTAAAATACATTTAGTTGATCTTCATAAGACTGAGCTTCCAGGTGTCAAGTTGAAAGGTAGCAACTCTCAGGTTCCTGGAAATTGTAGAACAATGCTAAAAAGCCTTAATTTCTTATGTATTTATTGCAGCTTTGCCTTGTATAGAAAATATGCATATAGAATAATGCATCACAGGACAAGGAAGAAAATATTTCTTTGACAATTGTAACAAAAAGTTTGACAGGTCAGCCACTAGTGAGGGGAGAAAGAAGTGTTTGTAAGTAGAAGTAATACTTAATTCAGTCTAAAAATGGGATAATCTGGTTAGGTTAAAGCAATCCAAATGAACAGAGGGATACAAACCAAATTGTGCTAGTTAAAAGGTTTTAAAACCAATTATTTTTGCAGGGCATGAAGAATACTTTAACACCTGATTCAAATGTAGATGAACTGAGTGCAGGAACTGCTACATAGAATCATAGAATCATAGAATGCTTTTGGGTTGGAAGGGACCATCAGTCTATTGATATCATCCTGCTACTGTAATAAACTTTCACGAAAAGAATAGGTGATAGGTCTTCAAACAAAAAGCAACAAATACATCACATTATATTTTTTTTAACTTGAACACATCAAGAAACTAGTAGTTTTGCAAGTTTAGATATTTTCAGAAGAAGAGTAAATGTTTGTTTTAGTAGGGTATGTAAAGAAATAAACCCACCACATACACAGAATAAACAAATATAATAAAAGAAAAAAAGTTCTTATTTTTTTAACATGCCTTTCTACAGTTAAATGTCAGATATATTGAAAATGAACATGCTTCTGCCTTGGTTTGTCTCCAAAGGATCTCCTGAAAAATCAATCAATATTGACTTTTAGTCTGAGTTATTACAGTTTAGAAAGCTATAACTGTTGGTGGTTTTTTATTTGTTTGTTTTGCTTGGTTCTATTCTTACCTTCATTGCTTTGAAGGTACAACATTTATAATATGTTTTAAATATCTTCTGTTTTGGCAGTTAGACTTGCAAGAAACAAAGGTAGTGCTACACCAAGTAGCAGTAGCTGTGCTTCAGACACCCTTCCCTAACTTGGTAAATGCCAGTTCTGGACTGTTTCCAAGCTTTTATCCTGAAGAAATTGGTATGCATCTGTGTAACAGAAAAAGAAATTGCAAGGTTTTTCAGTTCCATCTAGTGGTAAGAAGAGGTATATGTTTCAAAACATCAAACGGACAATATGATGGTGATAATAGAAAGGTTAACAAAAATATTAACGAAACTGCAGTAAAACATATATGTTAGAAATAAAAAGTTGCAATAATAAAGACGACCACCCCCTCTTTTCTGTTTATTCATTTACATATGAGAGAAAATAGGTTCTGATGTCTGAGACTGTAATTATCTTACAGGTATGAAATAGCAGGCATTTAAAAGCTTGGGAAGCAACTATATTGCCCGTTGTAGTCATGCAGTATGCTTATTCAGAACTTATTTTCTAATCACAAGAAAACAAACAAAATAATGAATCCTTCTTTCTGTCTTCACTGGCCTTCAATCATGGTAATGCTATTTTAGTTTATATTGTAATTCCATGCAATTTCACTGCAGAACATGCAGGCTGGGCATAATTACAAAGGAACATTAAAGTGCAACCTTATAAACAACTGCATAGCATTTGCAGTGATTTTTTGTTTATTTGTTTCCTGTAACATTTACCTGGGAAAAAGTATTTATTCTTTCTATAAAGGCATTGTGTTGCTATTAGTTTCCATTGCTTTTACCCTCTGAAATTAAAAACAAACAGATCAAGAAAAATGTTGGCCATTGCATTTGCTTCATGGCTGAGACAAGAACAATGTGGGGAGCATGTGACAGCATCGATCATGAGAACAAGCATAAACATAAAATGATCATGTACTGCCAGAGTGAATTAAAAGCTGAGACTGCAGTGGTCAAAACTACGATATGCTTCAAGAACAACAGAACAACAGACTAACTGCCCCTTGCTTGGGTGGTCTGACAAATTCACAGATTCACCCGTTTTCTTGCTTTCTTGCTGAACTAACTTCCCAAATAAAAAAATCATTAAAATATTACCCAAATCATGATATTAAATAGCTTTACAGATGCCATTTTTACAAATAAAGGGTATACATATACTTTTTTCCTTCAGTGGTACAGACTGGTGAGGGGGATGGGGAAAAACAACAATAAAAAAAAAAACCACCCCAAAAAGTCAAGAAATATGGTATTGAATAAAATAGATGAGTTGTAGTCTTTTAGCACCAGTTGAGACCCTGTTTTCAAAAGCTCTCTTCCCATAGCAGTTCCCTTTTTTTAATAAGTATTACTGTAGAGATGACCTTTTTCAAAGATACAAAGTCACTTGCAGCAGACCATTTCTAAAAGAAATAAATACAGACATAGACATACTGGAAAGAGTCCAGCAAAGGGCCACAAAGATGGTTAAGGGTCTGGAGCATGTGTCCTATGAGGAAAGGCTGAGAGAGCTGGGACTGTTCAGCCTAGACAAGAAAAGGTTCAGGTGGATCTTATTAATATATTTAAATTCCTGAAGGGAGGGTGCAAAGAGGACAGAGCCAGGCTCTCCTCAGTGGTGCCCAGTGACAGGACCAGAGGCAATGGGCACAAGCTGAAACACAGGAGGCTCTGCCTGAACATCAGGAAACACTTTTTTTACTGTGAGGATGACTGAGCAGTGGCACAGGTTGCCCAGGGAGGTTGTGGAGTTTTCATCCTTGGAGATATTCAAAAGCTGTCTGGACATGGTCCTGGGCAACCAGCTATAGATGGCCCTGCTTAAGAAGGGGTGTTGGACCAAGTGGTGACCTTCAGAGATCCCTTCCAACCTCAATTATTCTGTGATTCTGTGAAAATCAGCTTCCGGTCTTTGTCTTATTTAAAAACTTAACCTGAAAAAAAAAAATGGAGGTAGAAAACTGGTTGAGAATAAAACTCTGCTATTAGCATCATTGCTTCATTTCTGTTTTCCATTATCTAGACTCATGTTCTGTGAAACATGAATTCTGAAATACAGCATCTAAAAACCAGTGGTATACAGTGATAAACTCAGAAAAGTTTTGCATCAGGAACTTTCATCAGTATTCATTCAGATTTATTATTTTTGGAGAAATCATGAAGAATGTTTGGAAGCTGCTCAGAGATACCAGTAAATAAAATGGTGAGGATTAGTCTATCGGGAAACTACATGTCTCTTCATGTGGGAATTCAGAAGCAGAAGGCTATGAAATGTGTGCAGTAGTAAACAAGAAACCAGTGTAATGTACGCAAAATTTAATTCCACTTAGGAAATTAAAAGCTGAATTCTGCACCAGGTGTCATTTTCAATTGAATTTTGAGTGCATCTCAAATATTTTATGCTGTAATTGTAATATTCTATGCTGAAGTTACTACTGCAGTAGAGGTATACCATTGGAAAAATGAATCAAAACAGTATACTAGATTTGTTTCAGCTGAAAAAAGTCATATATTTTTCAACAGGCTGTCAAACATCCATCTCCCCATTCTAAGAAGCTTTCCACTTTCCCTTTGTGTTTATTTAGTATCTGCTAATCATACTGTAAAATATAAATTCTTTTTTTCTTTTTTCTCTTTTTTTTTTTTTTTCCCCCATTTAAGACAATTGAACAGATCACCTTTTCTTTTTTGAAATTTCAGTGTCTTGGCATGTTGTTCAAAATTTTCTGTAACCAGCTTGATTTTCATGGTAAAAAAGTAAAACTCTAGACAAATATCAGAAAAGCCCTTCAAGTTCTTGTAGTATATGAGTAGCCACACAATATTAAATAATCTCATAACCAAATGTCAAAGTGACAATTATTAAAGTACCTGAAATTTGTTAGTCATCCAGTCCATCTGCCTGTTACTAAGTCAGCAATATGATTGAGTGTAGCTGAACTGAACCTCAAATTAGTTTAATATATTCCATTCAGTATTCAATTTCTTTGTGTACCTGGTATTAGCAAGTAATGGAAGTTTTATCATTAAAAAAACATTCCACTGGTTAATAGACCTTATTGCAACAGGAGATTTCCTTGAAATTGTTCTAATTTTTTTTTTCCTTTTCTTAATTCTACTTTATTTCTTTAAGACATACTCTCTTTTACTATGGAATATTATTCTTAATTTTTCTGTGTTAATGGTATAAAACCTTCTAAATATTGCAATTATACCCTCTCATTTTTTGTTTAATGAACTAATTTTATACATACTAAGTTTTACTGTGGTTATTTAATCTCCTTTTGGGAATCAATCCATCTAACCTTCTGAAAACATTTTCAGTTATTCTATGAATGCTTGCCAGTTTGCCTTCATTGTCCTCTGATAGTGAGAGATTCAGAAAATAATAAAATAAGCCTAAATTATTTATTGAGTGGCAGTTTGGTTTACTACCTCATTGTTCCCATTAGTTGAGGGCATAGCACAGTTTCTCTCAGGTCTGTAATACAAGCCCTCCAGAGGTATCTGGCTGTATCTAATTAAGTGGGCTCGGACAGTTATGTATTTATTCTGTTTATGTTTTGATCTGGCTTGATAACAGCAAACACCAGAAAGGAAATGGTGTTGCCATGTTAGACCTGTGCACGCCTGCACTAGTAAATCCTCTGAAATTGTTTCCTGGACACGGGAACCATTTTGTTATGAACCTTCAGCCATTTTAGAGAGGCATTAAGATTCATAATCGCAAATGTTTGAAAGTAAGCGTTGGACCCAGTTGGAGGGATCCATTCTGTTACCCTTTCTCAAGTTGCAAAAATATTTTTAAAGTACTGGGTTTGTCAATAGGTAGGAGTAAAAGATACACTGAAAATATTTATGTATGTGGATGTGTATATGTGGATGTGTATGTATACATACTTGCATGGCAGTTATGTATACTTAAGGACTGAATGCAGCATTAAGAGAATGAATGAAAGCATACATCTGGTACAGTTCAGAAACTATGTTCCTGAATAATACATGTATTGAACAGACCTGGACATGCAATGCTGCTGTTGGCTTTATAGTATCAAAGTTAACAAGTGCTATTAAAGCTTTCTCAAGCTGCTTAGATATTTCCATGTTTCTTTGCAGCTCTGGCTCCTAAGTTGTCAGTGACATTCAAGAACATTAGGATAGCTATCAGCATACCTTTGGACAGCTCTGTTATAAGAACTTTTTTTTTTCAAAACTTTGTGGCTACATTTGAGAGAGAATCAAGGTTTCCAACTGTAGCATTTAAACAAATGCTTTGTTAAATTTTAAATGCATTTTTTGTTGTCTCTTCCTCATCTAGTTTTAAAGTTGAAATGCTTGACAAGGTTAATAATAAACAATTCATAAACTTCATATTATCCTCCAAAAGCCGGATTTTAAAGATAGGTAAAGTCACATTTTTTTCACCTACATGAAGTGCTCATCTTTTCAGAGGAGTTCAGTGACCTGAGGGAGCTGATCTCATTGTGGCACATGTATGCTGAATATCGAGGTACTTGGTTATTCACGTAACTGCTTTGATAGGGTCATACGCTGTTAAATGCCCAGGCATGTAAATAAGAACTATAAATAGTGGGTTCCTTCAGAAGTCTGGTCCATGATTCTTTTCAGATAGATTGATGTTTATATGCTAATCTTTCCCAAGTGCTGCCTATGCTCACATCTCCAGTCTTCACTGTAATAAATTTTCATGGTTTTCCTAATCATATCAATATTTCTCTTTTAGTTTTCCTGCTGAAGACAGATTATTTAAGGAAAAGAAAAAAGGATCAGCATCCTGGCCTTTTTTTATTTGGCATTAGTTTCAGCTCCTTCATTTACGAACTGACCTATTTTCATTCTGTTACTTCTTTTCTCTCTGAGATATTTCTTTGTTCTTGTTGTCATGTTATCTAACATGCATTTATTCTTTCTTTTCTTTGAATTAAAAACAGACAAAACTTCTTCCTGAAAGTCATTGTTTACTTCTGTATCACTACATCTATTTTTCTTCAGTGTTAGACACTATTTTTCATGGCGTCCTGCTAATTTTTCTAGGGGGTTAATATATATGAGAATTCCCTGGTTCTGCATCATTTATTACTTACTCCTAATTAGAATCTAATGGCTCCATGAAGGTTTCTCTGTTACTTGAAGCATAACAATGACTTGTAGATTTGGTGCTTGTGGGGCTGGGTGGGGTTGATATCCAAGAAAGATGTAAATGAGTCTAATGTTCTATTTAGTGGTGAAAATGTCTGGAACACACTAGAACTTTTCTATCAGTCTCTGAGGGCTGAATGAAGGAGACTCAACAATTTACTACACATGAAAAAAAAAAAAAAATCAAACCCCTAATCTATTTCTGTGGTAAATAATGCAACGATAGCACAGATTTCTTTTTTAACTTCCCTATTTCTAGTCCACTTCCAAAATCAGAATAGAGAGCATCTAATACAGAACTGGATGGAAGAGAACTGGTGACCTTGAAGCTAACATGCTCCAGCCACTAAGGACAACAAATCTTTCTGAATGGGAATTCTTGATTATTCCAATGGAAGATCTGCCAGGAGGTCATAAAATTCCTGTAAGTAATCAAGAAAGCAGACATCCAGTGCATAGTAGCTGAGATTCTCAGCATCACTTTGTCCTGCAGCAGTGTGCTTTATATTTAGTTTATATGGAAGGCAATTTCAAAAGGCTCAGACACTAAATTCTAGGACTTTTTCCTCATTTTGAGCAGAGAAACTGCATGGTTAAAGCTGAGCTGAGTAAGGACAAGAATATGCTCTCACCAAGTCTCATGAACACCCCATCCACTAATAGATAACAGGTGCTGGAAAGCTTAATAGCAGATGACCAATGCAATGACAGTGTGAACAGAAGAGCTTTGGAATTGCTATTACTTCAGTGTGCTCAGATAAGACCTCTAAAGATGCCAGTGAGGAAGATAACAAGTGCTGAATGCCTGATCAGTTCCTTCCTCCTCTGTTAGTCTCCTTGCAGCTGTATCAACCAGCTGTAAGAATTAGACTCTATCTACTCTCCAGTATGAAACCAAAATGCACCCAAGAATCTTCAGGCTTTTTCTGACTGTTTAGGGACCAAGGAAGGGTCATATGTTGTGAAAAGAAACAACCATGGGCAAGATCTGAAAGGAACAAGACCATATGCTTTCCAAAACTATATTCCTGTTCATGCAGAGACAATTATTTGCTAATAACTTCTGTGGTTAACCACTTCTAAAGGAATGCAACAGGGCAACAAGGTGGCTGGCCATTGTGAAATTATATGCTGCACTTTCGCCCAGATGTGCCACAGCTCTCCTTCTCTTCCAGGGTTCTCTGGCAAAACTTATTCTTGCAGCAAAACACGCCAATTTTACAAACCCTCCCAGTTTTCTTCTCATAAGAGTGGCTGTAATTGTATGGAATTGCATACGCCTGCATTAACATGATACTTGTGTATATGAAGTTTGTACTAGCAGGTTTACTTTTGTTTCAATGGGCTCAAGCTGCATCAGGGGAGGTTTAGATTGGATAGTAGGAGAAATTTCTTCACGGAAAGCATAGTCAAGCATTGGAACAGGCTGCCTAGAGAGGTGGCGGAGTCACCATCCCTGGAAGTGTTCAAAAAATGGGTAGATGTGGCACTTTGTGACATGGTTTAGTGGGCATGGTGGTGTTGGGTTGATGATTGGAATGATGATCTTAGAGGTCCTTTCCAATGTTAACGATTCCTAGTTTTTACTTTCATTATAAATAATCCAGCCACCAATCCAGGAAACATGAAATTGCTACTCTACCCTTAATTGGTTTAGTGGTGGACGTGGTAATGTTAGGTTAATGGTTGGACTGGATGATCTTAAAGGTCTTTTCCAACCTACACGATTCTATGATTCTATGATTCAATTCAGCAGTTCTTATTATAACCATATTAAATATATTTGATGAAATATACCACTTTTATCTAGTATGTTTTAATCTATTTATTTAAAAAGTAACAGATTTTTTATAGAATGTAGGATATTTGCATCGAAACAATGACTGCAATACACAAAATACACAACCTCCAACAGAAAATCAGCAAAAATCTGATTTACGAGAACTGTTGCTTACTGTCCTACAGCATTCTGTGCAAAAAAACCAGTGAAGAAATAGAAGGAAAGTAAAATGCAAAAGAGACAGATTAATGCAAATGGAGCCAAAATGTGAGTTTCTCCTCCCATTCAAATACCCTCATTGGCAAACGCATTCCTGATGGTTTTACCTATTAACATTATATTCTGGGTTTTTTTTCAGAGCATTTATTTTCAGAATATTCAGGTATCTCTTATATTTGCTTTTTTTTATTTTCCAGCATGTTTCATAACAGTTTTGAAACTTTGCCTTCTTCTAATTACTTTGGAATATATGTTTCCCACAACGTAAAAGCAATAGGAAAAGAAAGCAATACAACTGTTTTCAGAGATTTTGTTTTGTACTGCTTTAGTTTTAGGACAGTGCGTTACTTAAAATATTAATGTTTTTCTAATACCATCTGTGCATTGGGAGTTTTGCTATTTAGAAGTATCTCTTCTTACTAAATCGTAGCATGTGAGATCTAAAGACTGAAATCTGTAAAAAATGCACCCAGGGATGGACAAAACCACAGTCCAGATGTCAGGGCTGCACAGCCACCAGGCCTTCACTACTCCTATGACGTGGAGCATGCATTACTCACTACAGTGTATTAACAAGGTTGGTTTTAAACTGTTACACTGTTTTCCATCCTTCATTCATCTATGTGTCTAAACATGTTTCTGTATTTTAATATTGACTACAGACACTACACTTTCAGAATATTATGAGATCTTTTTCCTCATATGTTGATCACAATGAGGAACTCCAAAACATTTATGAAGAATTAATTACATAGTGTACCAAAGATATTTAATTCAAAATAAGTAGTGTTCCAGTACTCTAGTAAAGTTACTTCCATTAAGATAAGTAATCAATATAGGATATCCGTTTTTGCAGAATAATAGAAAACAATTCAGTCACTTGGATTTTCTTGCTACAGTACACTCAGGGCTAATTTAGGTAGCACCACTTTAGTCACCTAAGACTGTTGCAGTTTAACTAGACTAAGATACCTGAGGAATAAAAGAAGTTTTATATATGTATTAACAAATAATGGCTGTTAGTGGTGATTTGACCAAATACTTTACATTCTTTTCCATGCTATTCCATATGTCCAAGAGTGGAATTAGAAAGAGGGATTTGTCTCACTCAGCTTCAGGATCTGTAACATGCTCTACTGCAGCAGCTGAAGACAACATTACCTGGGAACAGCAACTTGGATGTCTACTTGAAGGTGTAATAAATCACATATTAAAAGTATCTATTTCTCTCCAACAGCTTCAAAGGCTAAATTATTTGGAGTTTTCCATATAGATATACAGACTTAGTAAAAATTAATTCCATTGAGGAGATTTTTTCATTGCTTGCTTTTGTCAGAAAGCCTACAGATAACCAGAAATCCTTATGACGAGGAATATGTTCACAGTTCTATAAATGTATGTCCATCCTAAGTCAAGTGCTAGTAACAAGGAATTGTTTGCCAGCATGACCTCACTTCTTACCCAGCTTGTGGCAACACTCTGCAGCTTGAGTTAGGGACTGTGCCCAAATTCTGCAGGGCTCTGTGCATGCACAGAGTGATGCCAACAAGATGCTTTTTGTTGAATCAATGTTTGGACTGATGCTGCAGTGCCCCACACTGGTATAGAAAAAAGAAATGTGTAGACTTTAATGAACAGTATGACAGAAAATAGGAGAGGAAATTGAAAGAGTTTTTACAACGAATGCCTTTTACTGTTAGAACGTCAGTGAATTCAGTGGAATTAGTTATTATCAGCTGAAACATCTCTCTTATTTCTTTCTCTCTCTTTAGGAGTAGATTTTCAATTTTACCAAAGCTTGTTTTAACAAGACATTAAAACCTCCTCCCCTTCTTTTAATGTCTGTCTTTAATGGGAATTTTCAAAAGCACTGTGCATTTTAGGAGCAGAAGTCTTTTGCGGCTTCTACATCGTATAAATATGAATAATTTTCTCTGGTATTTGTATGCTCCCAAATCACACAGCCACATTCAAAAATCCCTTGCCAGCTAAATCACAGCACACTATTTCTATCAGTTTCATAAAACACAGATGTAAAAAGTCTAGTGTAAGGAGGGATTAGCACCATATGGTTACAGACACATGTAAACAGATTAATTTTTTTTTTTAATCTCCACAGAATTTTTCATACCCTAATGGCTGAAAAATTGAGACAGACTGTTTTATTACTGCTAAAATACAGATATTTTGGAGAGATCCTAGTTCTGTAACCATGAGGAACTCCTGGCTCAGGGTGAGTCCAGAATTTGTGAGGTCTGGGAGCCCTTGCTCCCAGATTAATTCATTGATGGAGCCCATCTCTCTGCTTGAGAAGGTTTTGCTATGTCTGAGCTGATTAGGGAGTGAGAACCTAAGAACTGAAAACCACTGATTGCTGCAGCTCCTGTGAGGTTTTACAAGGATGTGAAGGATGGAGGAGAATGGTGTACATAAGCATAATTTCTTGGCCTTGGAACATAGCCTAAGCAAGTAAGAAGACCCAACATCTGGGAACCCTTCTGAAAAGTGGAAGTGAGGACTGATCCTGAATCCTATCAGGCTCCTGCTGAGCTCTTTTGTTATGAGTTTTGGTCCTTATTTTCTGAATTAGAAAAGAAAATCACTGTTTTATGTATTGCTTGAATAGATGGTGGTAGAATCTATTAAATCCTAATAGTATGAAGAAGAGTAGTAGAGAAAGTGAAAGAAAACCAATATCTCTTTGTTGCTCTTATTCTCTCTCATGCAGTGGCAATAGCAACAGCAAGACCTTTTTTTTTCTTCTCCCCCCCCCCAAGATATGCTTGCGAGTAGTTAATTGAGAGAAATAAAGGCAGAGCAGGAATAAAATAAAAAGAAGTGGACCAAGGACAGGGAAAAGAGTAGAGAGGGTTCTCAAAGAGATAACATATTAAAAGAAGAAAGATCTTGGAGAAGCAGTGCTCAAAACATAAAGACTAGGAGCCAAGTGTTTTAAAGATAGGGTTAATAAAGTTAGCTTTGGTTGTGGAACAGGTGTTTATCAAAATATCCTACTTCCTTGATGCAAAAGGAAATTACAGAGTGACTATACTTTTTTTTTTTCCTCTTTTTTGCTTTTCTCTTTAGTGTTTATGAAAAAGCACAGGAGCATTATATATCATCATAGCAAAGCCACAGACCATGAAACTTTAGTATGCTTGAGATACTGTGACTGCCTGAAAAGGATATCCGGACCACAAAGCCTCTTGTATTTGGCGTTCAGACAGTTAAATCACTAGGTAATATCAAACTGATCTGATCATTAGTAGACATATTTTGGACATAAAGAAAGTATGAGAGATGTAACAAAAAATGGGAAATGTGAAAGTCCTTTAGAAGAGGTGAAAAGAATCCTTGCCTGGATTAGGTAAAATTTTTTTTTTTGACATAGGTCAAAAATAAAGCAATACCTCCCTGAAGGAGGGAGGCATACAAGGGTATGGTTAAAATATTTTTTTTTTTTGTGTAAGGGATATAATTTCATTTTTAATTTGCCATGCTTATAAACTCCAAATAGCTAGTTTGCTAGTTGTCCCACACTTGCTATATCCCTCACAGATATCTATGGATTGCTTGGTTTCTGTCTCCCCTCACCCCAAATTCTTCTTATCCAACGTCCAATGTGTTAAAACCTACCTGAACATGTTTTCAAATTCTGATAACCTATACTCATTATGGGAACCCTTAAGTGTGCTAGTATTTCTAATTTTTATTGTTTCTGAGTTAGCTTCATTAAGGTAAAACTTGAAATAAAGTTTTCTTGGAGATGTAAAGGCATATAATTACTTTTGTAGAGATATTGAAGCTGCTGGAGAAAATAATGGTCAGTTATCAGTCTTAAAATCAGAAGAGTCCATGCTGACAACATTCCCATAAGTCTAAAGCTCATTCTGATCAAGATAAAGAATACTATTCTATTTTGCTGTTGTGGGGGAGACAGCTTCAAGGCCTAAGTCTACACACAATGAAAGGGCCTTTTCCTGATGCTTGTGGACATCTCCAAAATATGAAAAGTAAATTGGAACATTAATGTAATCTCTACAAATTTGTTACCATTACTACATATATTGACTTTCTCCCTATTAGATTCAATAGTATATACTGGAAAGCTATAGACCTTTTTTAGGATGATAATATCTCTTCCCCATGGTTTCTTTTTTTTCTATTTTATTTTTCTATTTCTTTTTTTCTCTTCACATCAAGATACACAAACATTTGATTGTATATTAACCTGGTTTTACATTCTTTTTGAGTGGTGCTTTCCTGAAACGTTATTGGTAAATACGTAAACACAAACTAAAGGAATATGGTCATTTTCACATGTCCACATGCAAGATAGAATGGAGTTAGTGAACCCAATTTGAGTAAAACCTGGACAACAAAGTTAGACATGTCCCTTCTTTCTTCCCTTCAGCAGCATCTATTTTTACCTTAATTCCAGTAAGTTTAGTAACACTGTTTTCCTTTTCTTTCTCCTGGCTTTAAGGAGGGTGTAGACAGATTAAAAGTTTCAGAAGAAAAGGAGCAGATAGCATTTATTCTCAGACATTTCCATGCGTAGCTGAACCAGCACCACAGGAAAACTAATTTCTGTGGGCATGAATGGTTTTTCTTGGAATGAATTGGAAACTTGAAATGAAATCTTAGGTCTTAAGAGCAATCAAAAGGTCTTGTTGCAATTTCAGTGTATTCTAGAAATAGGTTCTAACAGTGGGCTCAAAACAAACTTCAATCCTTCTTGGTAGAGCAGGCAGAGCAAAGCCAGTTTCTGTGTAATCTGCAACACAGTCACAGTTTTTTTTGTTTGGCTGGTCTCTCTTAACTGCTATCAACTGATGTATGTGGCTGTTTGGACGGTTAGTACCACTACTGTCAGTCCCACTACTGTCAGTCCCTTGTTTTGAATTATAACACAGTAAAAGTCATGTATTTTAGGACAGTCCATCAATGCTCCTTATTGGCAGATCAGCTGGATATGTATACTAGTTGTATTTTACCTATAACATTTCAGACTGCACTAAGAAGCTTTTAAACTGGAGATTCACTCCTTAAAATTAAAAAGAAATTAATCTTACAATCTAAAAATAATAACAGTAAAGTAACCTTTTTTCTTTAGTGATATGGTCTATTTTATTACTAGTAAAATAAATGTCCAGAGCTTCCTGCAAAGAAAAAATAGAACAAAGGCAGTTGGTTTCAGTAGTATTATGCCAGAGATGAAGTTAACGTTTAGACAAAGTAATTTTTTTCCCTGTACTGACCACAGTAACAATGTTAGCACAAAATAAAAGAAAATTGATGAAAAAGATAGCATGTACTTGATGTTGATGGAATGCATGTTTGTGCCTAATACACTAGAGAAACTCTCCAATAACAGTTCACCCAAGTGAAAATATTGCCCCATTTTGCTCCCAAGGTCAATGTCAATTGAGGTTATTGACTATATAAATGCTAAATACAAAAGTTTGGGTTGTCCAAGGCTGCTCTAACTTGTACACTATACTTTTCAAGGTTCCTCAGTTACACTTACAGTTTGCATTCCTCAGCCATGTATGCCATTTCTATCTTTTTGTACTGTTTTTTTTTTTTCATAGCCTTTTCAGTCTGTATTTCCTAAATGTTAAAGAATGTGTGCCACAATTATGTAGGGAAGGACATCACATTCAAGAACCAATTTTTAGGTTGTCTGCTAAAAAGCTCATCTCCATGCACACAAGGGAGACTTGAGGAACAGAAACAGGAGGGGGACCCCAATACATGCCCAACCTCACTACTGGTTGGACCTGGAGGCATGGGGCTGCTGCAGTTGCCTGGCCTCTATCAGGCTACCAGATTTGACAACTCCCTGACATAAATTATGCTCTGTAGTCATGTAACCTGTAGGATGATATGATTTACAAATATCTTAAGTCCAAGGCTAATATTAGCACTATTGGACAGATGTAGCAAATTTTGAAACCACCCAGCAAAAAAAAATAACTGGTTCTTTCAACTGCCATTGCAGTTCTGTACACAGAGTTATTTTGGTGATTAGAGGGAAGTCAGTGAGATACATTCCATACTAAAAGGGATCAGGTTTTGAGTGGCTTCACTCTCCTGCTATTAGTGAAAGATTCAGTGTATTTCCCAACTTTCTGATATATATGGGATTACTCACTGAATAAAGAATTAATCGCTGTGACTAAAGTTGACAGAATTAGGCCCTAATTAATTTGGCTGAGGTCATAGGAGGAGTCAGTCAGCATCAGAAGAAAAATAGACTGTGGTTCTCTTACTGCAACACTTAATGGTGCCAAACTGGCTGCCTCTCATTTTAATTGAAAACTATGTCTTTCTCTTTAGTCGCCTCTCCTTCTTATTTCTTGGTCTGTTTGATTCAAAGCTCTTATACAGAGTACATAGTACAATGGCCTGTAGTCCATGAATGGAGCCAAAAGATGTACTGCGTGATTCGAAATATAAACCTGTAATCCTGAAGCACAGTAGCTACTCTGACTTCCCAGTAGAACTGCCAATTCTGGCAAAAGCTGCCCCTACCCACTGTGTTGGTATAAACACCCTTTGCACAGTTATCTGGCGTTTGTGGCCTCTAATTGCTACAGATAGAGGCACGCAGCCAAAGATGCGTTAAAATACTGTTTGCAGTCACAATTAGAGCAACTCAGAATACAAAATGCTGTAGCAGAAGTGTGAAATTACATTTCAATAATGTAATGGCAAACAGTTTATTTGTTTTAAATAAGGTAATTCTTTATAAAGGTGAGTTCCCCCAAATTATTGAAGTATAAATATTTAATTACTGTATTATTACAATACTATCTATCAAAAGTACTTTTTCTTTTTTAATCCAAGGGATTGCTCACATAGTCCTGAAAAATTACCTCGAAGTGTTATTTATTTGAATGTAATCTGCCTCACAGTCTTTCATCCATTCAAACCCAGTGACTAATGAAGTATGTCTTGCTTATGTTTTGCAGTCACAACAGGGTGGTAGTAGTAGGATGTTACACAAAGTAACATGGAGTTTAACTTGGATTAATCATCTAAGTATCTACCCTGATTCTTGGGAAGATTTGCAGCTTAAGGCAACTGTCATGACTGTGGGTGTCATATCAGTTAATTTACAAAATATTATTCTGCAATATTAATGCTGTGCTTTCAGTGTCTATGGTGTAGACATACACTGACATTATTACTAAAAAAGAAAACAAATTACTGTAATATAGATCAAACATGGAGGTGATGCAATGTCTGAAAAACCAATGTAAAAGGAAAAGAAAAAAAAAAGAAACTTGTGTGTTTCCTATAAATGTTTTCCATATGTGTATCACTATTGCCATTCACCAAACAGAAGAACTAGGGAGCCCTCACCTTGCCCTTCCTGAAGCATCCCAGACTGATCTTTGGCTATGTGTAATAGCAATGACGATTATGGCACCACTGTTTCTTCTACACCATGCACCTGGCCTTCCAGCAATGTTACTGTTGAATCTCACAGAGTGTTACTGAAATCAGAAGATGAGCAGAAACATCTTCAGATCCCATATATGGGAAGTGCTAGCAGATTCACCAGTATAGGTATGACCAGCTAGACAGTATTTCTCTTTCTTGCCAGAACAGTTCAGTATCTTGTGTCAGTCATCGACATTAGTGGAATTTTTTTGTCATTTGTGTGATGGAGGATCAAAATAGAAAACAATTTTTTTTGAAAAAGTATCTTTAAAATTTTAAAAGCTATGTCTGCTTCTGTTTTAATTTGTGAACTTGTCTATAGTCTGAGAAGATGGAAGGCTAATCTTGGTATTCGTCTACACAGCTTTTTGTTGCACCATTAAACTATTGCATCCATGCAACTCTTCTGTTGTATAAATCCTTAGACTTCCTCAGATAAAGGTTGTCACTCAGAGATACTTGTATCATACTACATAGACGGGTTTTTGTTTGATTTGCACAGACACTGTAAGTGGAAGCTTGTACAAAATGCTGCCTTCTTCAAACACCTATTTCATCTATACAATTTAGTTTAGCTTATTAAAATGACTAATTCTCTAAGGACCTATAGTTCTGCTGGAAGATTTCATCTGCAAAGTTTAATCAGACTTTTTGGCTCTGTTCTTAACACTTATAGCTTTAACATTTAGTTGTCAGATTCTTAAATGACCAGAAAAAAAAAAAAACCACCACATTCAGATATTCAAGAAATAGCATTACATTTTCAGTTACTTTCTGTTTAAAAAATATCAGGTAAAAAGAAGGACTTTTAAAATTAATTTGTGTATAAACCACATATATAATAGCCTTAAGTACAACAACAGTGTAATTCAGGGTCTGATTCAGTGAGCTCTACTCAGACATATATAAATGAAAAAAGTTTCAGTTCAAGGGCAGTGCCAAGCAGTTCTCAGAAGACTTCACTAATTTAACTTTATTTCCTGTAGTTCTGTAAAGTGTGGCTATTTGAAAAAGTTAACTGAGTCTGTGTGGTTTTAATAAGATTTACTAAAATGGTGAAACAAGGAAATATAGCACTTAAATATGTGAAAATAGCTGAAATTACTCTTACTGCACTAAGCTCATTAAATTCACTTGCTTGAATGCTGGCTATTAGAATTATCAGACCAGAGAATTAATAGGTCTAATGCAACTGTTTGGTGAGGTTCACACATATCCCTACCTGAAGGTTATTAGGCAGTCACAGTGTATTTCTTTTTGAATAGCTGTGGTGCTGGCACGTACACTGTTGCTGTAGTGCAAAGGATGGGCTGTGTTAGTGCAAAGTCTGCTTAGTGCAAAGAAAGTAATTAAGGACAACCTGTATAGAGGTAACCGTTGGTAAAATTCTGGTGAAGACAAGTACCATGGTCCCCAGTAGAAAAAAACACTCCTAGATCAGGGTCTCAAGTTAAATTCAGTGACTGATTAAATGGATTTAATGGTTTAGATCACAGATGTATGACATAGTCACGTCTGTGCTACATTCTCCTTCAACAGCAAGATGATTATTTCATTTTAGACCTTGATAAAGAGATTGAATGAGCAGGTTAAGATGACAAAAAAATTCAGTGTCTTTATTCTACATCCTCAGTGTTGCAGGAGTCTCTCCTTCATCTTGGTAGATAATATTAATTTCTGTTTCTCTATCTACACACAGCATATGAGCTTTGCCATGCAATTTCAGAGTGAATGTAGTTATCCAACAGCCTTACAAATTCAGAAAACACTTTATGTAACCAGAGAAGTATAACAATGTTATAACTTAGTTTAATCTGAAAAGGTTGATCTGAAAAGGTAATTTCCAGAGACTCATATGTTTGCTGAATTTCAGCCTTCTGGGTGCCAAACAGGCAGAGCCAGCACAGTGTTGTCAGTGGTATCTTCAAACTTGCAGGCATTTCAGGTGTACCGTCTTTGATATCACCTTGACAGGCTTACAGTGTCTGCAAGAGGCCGGTCTTTTCTGGGGCATTCACAGATACTTTTAACATATCAAATAGTTAGAATGCTATAAGAATTTATTAATGATTTTACTACTTAAAAATATATAGCACTCAATCTACCTATTCATAGCATGAAAGAACAAAAAAAGGATATAGAGAAAAAATTGGAAAATAGTGCAAAGTAAAAACAGTATTAAACTACTGCTTCATTTTTCTACTGCCTTCAGCTCAGACAGCTTTATTTCCTGGGGAGGCATGATCAAGTTAAGATGAAATGGGGGAGAGGGGGAAAAGGTTTAGTAGCAGACAGCTAAAGGTGACATGATCAGGATCCCTTGTCTTCCTTCCTTCCTTCCTTCCTTCCTTCCTTCCTTCCTTCCTTCCTTCCTTCCTTCCTTCCTTCCTTCCTTCCTTCCTTCCTTCCTTCCTTCCTTCCTTCCTTCCTTCCTTCCTTCCTTCCTTCCTTCCTTCCTTCCTTCCTTCCTTCCTTCCTTCCTTCCTTCCTTCCTTCCTTCCTTCCTTCCTTCCTTCCTTCCTTCCTTCCTTCCTTCCTTCCTTCCTTCCTTCCTTCCTTTTCTTCTCCTAGACACTGCCCAAGGAACCTCAGAAGAATGTATATTCTTACTGACTGAGAAGAGGAAAAAAACCCAAAAGGCCCCAGATATTCAATTTGTGTTGAACTTTTTAAGGAACACTTCCCACTTACTGTGGTTTAAGCACCGATTCTGAAGCTCTGGAACTAATTGATCCATATGCTCTGATTACAATAAACATCATGCACAACTTTTGTAAAGAGCAAGGTCACTGTGATTATCATAGAATCATAGAATCACAGAATGCTTTGGGTTGGAAGGGACCTTGAGAGATCATCGAGCCCAACCCCCCTGCAGTAAGCAGGGATTGAACCTGTGAACTTGGCGTTATCTATATGAAGTCTCATCCAGGAAGTCCATTGTCTAGAGAAACTCATTGCTGCAATTGAATTACTTTCTTCTCTTTTTTTCCTTCAAAAATACTACCTGAAGAGCAATATAAATATTCCACAGAATGGTACTTATTAAGTCATAAGTTTTCAGTCGTCACTCAAGAACATTTTAGAAGGATAAATTTGTTCTGCATTGTCAGAAAATAGCTACTTTAAAAAAATAAAACCAAAGAAGACTGTATAAATTAATGTATTTCAGAATTTTTTTCCTTCAGATGTATTGTAAAGGTTAAAAAGCAATTAAAATTGTAAAATAAGCAGACTAGCTGCTCATTTAATTTATTTTATCTTTCCCTTTCCTCCTTTGAACTCTTTCTTCTTTAAATTGTATTTTTTAGATATTGCTGTATTTCATTTGTACTTTCTCTAATATTCTCATTGTAAATATCCCCTTAAAGTACTCCTCAAGTATCTGCCAAATGCCACTATTTCTCTACATTGACAGAATGATGTTAATTAGCTTTTTAAACGGTTTCAAAATTCAGCTTCCTTAATTAACAATGTGTTTTAGAAAAAGCAGAGATTACAGAATGGATACTCCCATTTTCTACTTTTGCTTTTCTAGACCACGGTGCAAACGTTTTCTGATAGAAATGTGTATTACTGCAGGCGGAACATTCTGATATTTACATTTGGTATCAAAAGGTGTTAGTCCCCATTAAATACTAGTGTGTGACTATTTCTTCAGTAGTAATAGGTGGATCTTTTCTTTGTTAAAAATATGACATTAGGTGAGGTACAATTAACCTACGGTTATCTTTATATAACTGAGGGTTGGGCATCAATGTGTAGAAAGGGGGACATACAAAAGTGTACTGAAGATTGTATTTTTTTCTAAATCTGTAAAGGAAATAGATGAGACAGGTAAAACAGAGAATCCGGATAAACTAAAACAGTGACACCATTTGAAAAACAAGTGATGAGCTGCAGGGGTAAGTGTACTCCTGCAGTGCTGAACATAACCAGACTCTTCAGTCTTTGAACTATGCCTGATTATTGCCTTGCATCCAATTTTCCTGCAGTAACACCTAAGATAATGCAAAGCTGTCTCCAACTGTAGTGTATGTAGGAGACAGCAAGTGTGAAGGTATCATATATTGATAAGAATTCAAAATGTTTGAAACTGGGAGAACGAAGCAACTATATTAAGTAATCAGCCATTCAGGTGAAGGACAGAAAAACTGTGGTTTCAGTCCCTGTTTTCTTGGTTATTTCAGTATGCGTGTGTTGACGACTAATCTAAATAAATAAATAAAATGAAATGCGATCAAGGACCTGAACTCATGGGTCCCTTCTTTTCTTTTCAAAGCCTTAACTAAATGCGACAGAATTTGCATGATATTATGTGCTGAGCCTTTTAATTTTACTTCTGATTTCTTTGATCTTGTTTTAGGATTCTTTCACTTATTTCCAGTGAGCTGTAGTTTGGTCGCTAGGTCTTTATTTTCAAATTCCTCTTCCCTTTGCATTACTTAACTGATTATTTTCTTATAACTGTTTCATATGTTAACAAGGTTTAACAAAAAAAGAAATATGTCTTCATAGGATAAAGACATTGTTTTGGTAGTTACTATAACAGAGGGGTGAAAGAAAGAAAAGTTTTTCAGATAAAGTCAGTTAAGTACTCATAATGTGATGATATTGGTGATTGTGATTTTATCTAGACAGAAGATCTCTCCTGAAGGTAGTTTTCAGACAATTATACTGGTAAAAAAAATAGGTAAAAACTGATGAAGTCATTAAATTTTCAAAAATTACAAATTATCCTGTAAAGCTTCAGTGACTGCAAATTAGCCTTTGCTATAGCCCTCTGCTAACAATCTATACATCATTTTATTATTCATGAATTTTAGTAATTTCAGGACACCACAGGTCATCTTATGCTCATTTATTTGCTAAACACCTTGTGCCGGTATGCCTATGCTGAAAAATTGCTACTATTTACTTCCTACGAGACACACAAGCAACAAAGTGGTAGATTTGGCCCCAGACATCCACTGTGCCAGGCAGCATATATATCTTGCTGTCAGGGAAATAAATGAGCCCTTAAATTGGCTGCAAAGCTTTAAGAACTGAAATTTATATGTCTAGTTATCAAACAGAAAGTTCAGAACACCTGCCAATATGAAGCATAATTGTGACAAACTGTTACATTTTACCTTTAACTTTTCAGCGTTAACACCACAACTTCATTACAAGAATCTCGTCCTCCCTACCCCTCCTTTCTCCCTTCCTCCAGATGAGGTCCCCTCCCAAAAAACACTCAGTACATTCATTTGTAAATGCTGAGCAAGCATTGATACATTGGGTCATCTGTCAGCTGATGAAAAAAATATTAAACGTATTAAAAATGCTTGAATTTCCTTTGAGAATAACTGCACATTTTCACAGATTACCACAAAAAGGTAACTGAATTCAGATATTTTATCTTTATAACTTGTTTGGAAGGTTTTCTACAGAATATCTACCACCATGAAAAAAAAAATATTCTGAGTTCTTTGTTTTGTTTTACCTTAAAAAATCCAATTAACTCTATCTTCTTTCATTGACCAACTTCAGTACCTTTTTTTCTGGGTCCCAGAGCACTCCTAACTGCAATGCAACTTTTTGCCACCACAAATCCAGCAACTGCTAAACTATTTAGTCTTCATCAAAATGTTCCATTAAGAGGGAAAAACAGCAACAAAAAAGTCACTCTTCTCTAAACCCCCTTTAAACTGTGTGCACTGCAAGTAACTAAATATTTTCCCTTTTGTGTATTTATATCTCTGTGTTACCAACCACTAACAGCCATGTGAAAAATAACATATTTAAAGAGAAGATTTTTTTCCTTTTTCTTAGCTATCAAGGAAGACAATATCTAGACTAAAATTCAATTCTACATTAAAAAAAAAAAAGTCAGTATGGAGAGCTTAAAAAATATTAAAGCCCTTGACCAGCTGCACCTTTCTGGTCAATAAAGTGAATATGAGCAATCTGAGAAATAAGTTAAATGTGTGGCACTTAACTCCCTCTATTATTTTGACCATGCTATTTATCTTTTTCCAGGTCCTGGACACTATCTTTCTATTCAGGAAATTATATTGTGGATAAAATAGTCCATTAAGATAATTAGTCATATTAACCAGGGTTTAATTCAATATATTGGTCAAAACAAACCTTTTTTCTCACCTCCCAGCACCTGTGTGTGCCTTCTACGTGTCTGTGTGTGTCTGGGATATGTGATCAGTTTTGCTGCTGGTTGGACCTGCAAAGTTGACAGCAGCAGTCACGTCCCTCAGCCTGGGTACTTCCCCAAACTAGCTTTTTTTTTCTTTTTTTCTCACACTGTCCTTCACAGTTACAAAGGTACTATGTTTATGGAGACACAGACCACAATGAGTAAGAACAATATTTTCAAATAAAAAATATATTCATCCAGCCCCCCCACTTTCAGGGGGCTTGAATGTTGTCATACTGTTGTAGATAATAAAGCTAGAGCCCCTCTAGGGCAGATAACGCCCTTAGTGCCCTGTAAATAAGGAATCAAAAAAAATGAGGGATGAAAAATTGTTTGACATTTTTCAAAATTTGGCTTGTGACATGGTTAATATCACACAGCAGATGTAACATGCCACAGAGGCCACAGCTAACCATCTGAGGTGAGCTAACTGGGCAGAAACCACAAGGAGAGATTATATCCATAGAAACAGTTTATTTCAAGAGAGCTGAAGGGTTTTGGTTGTGGGTAAGCTAAAGAAATATATGACATAGATTAACCACCACTTTAAACTTTAAAAAAAGAAAAAATGGAGACAACCACTCCTAACATCTCTTAAAAAAATGGTTCTTGGATGTGGGCAAAATCATTCACTTTGTGTTCTGTTTTTGCTGGTTATGAGTTCATGAGCTCCTTGTGTATAAGTTTAATTCCCAGAGAGAACATTCACACAGTTTTCTCTCTGGTTTATGCCCCAGGGTTTCACTACTACTTTGGGAAAGCCAACAAGGCAGACGTCCTGCTGGGAGTCTGTTACAGACCACCCAACCAGCATGAAGAGGTAGATGAAGCGTTCTATAAGCGGCTGGCAGAAGTCTCACAATTGCTAGACCTTGTTCTCGTGGAGAACTTCAACATGCCCAACATCTGCTGGAAATACAATACAGCAGAGAGGAAACAGTCTCAGAGGTTCCCGGAGTCTGTGGAAGATAACTTTCTGACACAGCTGGTAAGTGAGCCTACCAGGGGTGGTGCCTCATTTGACCTGCTGTTTACTAATAGAGAAGGGCTTGTGGGAGATGTTGTGGTTGGAGGCCATCTTGGGCTTAGCGATCATGATATGATAGTTTTAAATTCTTGGCGAATTGAGGAGGCAGGCCAGCACAGAACATCTTCTGCAGACCTTTTGCATGTATACACATATTCATTCTTTGTCAGGCATATTTTTCAGACATTATAAGGAGGATACAGTTGAGGAAACATAGGTATCCAGACACCCCATTTGGCTCAATTTTTCTCATCCCAAAGCTGATATTTAAAACAGTACAAATAAGCATCAAACTAAATTATTCATCTCTTTTACTGTGTATAACACAAGCAGAAGATGGTTATCTTAGGAGTAGACATTCACTATGCAGGCATCTAAGAATAAGTGGCATAAATTATATGAGATAAGTTTTATTTTTTATTTACTAATAATATCAAGGAAAAACATGTCCACAATTTTCTGAGACAATTTTAATGTATTTCTTTAGCTTTACGATTGTTTTCACAGAGGAAAACATACAAGCTGAAAAGCATATCTGTGCCAGCATTGGTTAAAAAACCCAATAAGATCAAGCAGTCTTAGACGCCTGTTATGAATAGGTCCTTCAAAGCCATTTTGTATTTTAATCAGCTGAATATTTATGTACTACTTAAAAGAGACCTTCTCTTGATATAACAATCAACTAAATGTTTTTTATAGGTGGAACTCTTAAGCACAATTTTTGCATTAGCAACCTCAAAGCTACTCTCACTTAGCTTATTTGCTTATTGATCTCTTCACATTTGTATATAATATAGAACACTCTCTGCTTTTCAATGGCTTAAGACAGCAAATGCTTAAATGGCAATGACTTCATGTGGGAGTAAGTAGAAACCTGAGACAACAATTTAGTGTAACAGAGAATGTTATGCATTATTTCTGCTTGTAATGTGATTTGCCCAGATGTCTGTATGTCCTGGTTTTCACTGGGACGGAGTTAATTTTCTTCCTAGTAGCTGGCATAGTGCTGTGTTTTGGATTTAGTATGAGAATAAAGCTGAGAACACACTGATGCTTTAGTTGTTGCTAAGTAGTGTTTATACTAGTCAAGGACTTCTCAGCTTCCTCTGCTCTGCGAGGTGCATAAGAAGCTGGGAAGGAACATAGCCAGGACAGCTGACTGGGCAAAGGGATATTCCATACCATATAATATCATGCTCAGCATATAAACTGGGGGGAGTTTGCCGTGGGACAGCGATCGCTGCTTAGGGACTGGCTGGGCGTCATCAGTGGGTGGTGAGCAATTGCATTGCGCATCACTTGTTTTGTATATATATATATATTTTTCTCTCTCTTCCTTTGCTGTTGTATTAAACTGTCTTCACCTCAACCCATGGGTTTTTACTTTCTTTTCCCCGATTCTCTCCCCCATCCCACTGGCGCAGGGGGAGGGTGGGCAAGCGGCTGCGTGGTGCTTAGTTGCTGACTGGGGTTAAACCATGACAGTCCTTTTTGGCGCCCAGCGCAAGGCACAAAATGTTGAGATAACGATAGATCTAACCAGAGCCTGTTAAACCAAATTTGTTATAAGAATTCATTATATTAGTTTAGTAATCACTGATGTCAATGTTGATTTAATTGCTCTCAAAGTTGGTGTATTTGTTCCCGGAGTTGTGCTATGTAACACCTTACTTGCCGTATATACAGTTTATCAGTATTTATGTGCTGTTTATCACCTCTGGGAAGTGGATTAAGGTTATCGCTTTGCTGTACTGTGTAACACTGGGTTATGGTGCGATAAAACTATTGGTCATGGGATCAATCTTATATTTATACTCAACATTGCCATCACCTCTGTACTTCAGGAGCCATCTATCAGAAATTATTAAAATTACGCTTTTCACTTTTTCTCCTCAGAGAGCCAACCTAGGGGGAGACACCTTCCTCCATCTTCCCCTTCTCTGGGCTAATTACAATAGTTCTTGAGAATTTTGAATATCCTTGGGATGTTCAAACCAGCATGGTCCTATCACTATGTCTCCTGAATGTGTGTCAGGTCTTGCTTAGGGTTAAACCACTATTTAAGAATCCTTCGTCTACTTCAACCCCCACAGCAGACTGAGTGTACTCCAGCCCCTGCAACAGGCACTGTTATTTGTGGCAATTAAAACCCCAGCATCAAGCACTGCAGCTGAAACAGAGAACCAACCTGTGCTGGTGTCAGTCACCCCATACACAAGAAGAAATCTTGAAAGTCAGCTCGTTTAGTAAGGGATGAAGAAGCTTCTCCTAAGAGGGAGCAGAACTGCCCCACCAGTAAGGAGGCAGACTAAGCAAGGCCATTACCAGAACAGGAAGAGGAAGAGGAAGAGGAAGAGGAAGAGGAAGAGGAAGAGGAAGAGGAAGAGGAAGAGGAAGAGGAAGAGGAAGAGGAGGAATAATTCCTCACTCCCCCCCCCCCCCCAGGAAGAACTCAGAGAGAGGGTTCCTCCTTTTCCTCAGAGGGAGAGAAAGAACTCAGAAATAAGAGGTAGCCACCTGATCTTTATCCCTGAGTGAGCTGCGAGATATACAAAAGGATTTCAGCCATCATCCAGGCAAGCACATTGTACCTGGTGTCTCCGATGCTGGGATAATGGGGCCAGTAGCCTGGAATTAGAAGGTAAGGCAACTAAGAAGCTGGGATCCCTTTCTAGGGAAGGGGGCATTGGCAAAGTTGTTGGAAAAGGACCAGAAACCCTCAGCCTCTGGAGATGTCAGGCGTGAAGGAAAGGTATCCCTTCAAGGAAGTTGTTCTATGTCACCCAGGCAAGTGGACCACCATGGAGAGAGGTATCCAGTACCTGAGGGAATTAGCCATGCTGGAGGTGATTTATAGTGATGACCTGGACAATGAGCAGTTATACAAAGATCCAGATGAAGTCCAGTGCACATGACCTATGTGGTGGAAGTTGGTACAGAGCGCACCAGCATCATATGCCAACTCATTGGCAATACTGACCTGGAAAGACAGAGATGGATGAATTGGATGGTCAGCTCTAGCAATAAAAAGAAAGTCTCTCTTCCTCCCTATGAGCCTGTGTCTCAGCTGTGGAGAAACTGAAGGACATGGTAGCTGAGAAAGTATCTCAGGAGTTCCAGCAATTCAAAGAGGATATGACTTACTCCCCACCTGTATGGGCCAGTATCTCAGCTATTAGGAGTAAGTGTTCCTCTGCTGAAGAGAGAGTATACAGTGGGTATACACCACGTTCCACCCCGTGGTTTTACATAGATGACTATGGAGAGGACATGAGGAAGTGGGATGGAAAATCAACTTCGACCCTAGAGGCACGCGTACATGAGTGGCAAGGAAAAACAATCACAAAAGGGGGCTCTTCCAGGAAAATTGCTGCTCCAGTTTCCAGTGAGCAGTTCCCCAAACAGAGCAGAAGAGCTGATCTTACCCCTGATCTCAATAAAGTGACTTCTGCTTCGTATTTACAAGAAGTAAGTAATGAATACTGTGACCAGTATTAGAAGGGCCCTGCCTACAGCCAGGTAAAGGAAAGGGACAACTGGGTGTACTAGACTGTGTGGATTTGATGGCCTGGAACATCAGACCCACAGGAGTATAAGGCTCTAGTGGACACCGGTGCACAGTGTACCCTAATGCCAGGGGCAGAATCTATCTGTATTTCTGGAGTGACAGGGGGATCTCAACAGCTGTATTGGAGGCCAAAGTGAGCCCAACTGGGAAGGAGTAGCAAAAGCTCTCCATTATGATTGGCCCAGAGGCTCCATGCATGCTTGGCAGAGACTACCTCAGGAGAGGGTATTTCAAGGAGCCAAAATGGTACCAGTGGGCTTTTGGTATAGCTGTCTTGGAGATGGAGGAAATTAAACAGCTGTCCACATTTTGGAGGACCCTTCTGTTATGGGGTTGCTGAGGGTCGAAAAACAGCAGGTAACAATTACTACCACAATGGTGCACCAGCAGTAATATCACATCAACAGAGACTCCCTGATTCCTGTCCATAAGTTGATCCATTGACTGGAGAGCCATGGAGTGATCAGCAAGACTCGCTCACCCTTTAACAGTTCCATATGGCCAGTGCAAAAGTCTAATGGAGAGTGGAGACTAACAGTAGACTATCGTGGCCTGAAAGAAGTCATGCCGCCGCTGAATTCTGCTGTGCCAGACATGCTAGAACTTCAAGACAAACTGTAGTCAAAAGCAGCTAAGTGGTACGCCACAAATGATATCACTAATGCAGTTTTGTCAATCCCTTTGGCAGCAGAGTGCAGGCCCCAGTTTGCTTTCACTTGGAGGGGTGTTCAGTACACCTGGAATCGACTGCCCCAGGGGTGGAAACACAGCCCTACCATTTGCCATGGACTGATCCAGATGGCACTGGAACAGAGTGAGGCTCCAGAACACCTGCAATACATTGATGACATCATTGTATGGGGCAACACAGCAGAAGAAGTTTTCCAGAAAGGGAAGAAAATAGTCCAAATCCTTCTGAAAGCTGGTTTTGCCATAACACAAAGTAAGGTCAAGGGACTTGCACAAGAGATCCAATTCTTAGGAATAAAATGGCAAGATGGACATAATCAGATCCCAATGGATGTGATCAACAAAATAACAGCTATGTTCCCATCAACTAACAAGAAGGAGACACAAGCTTTTTTGGGTGTTGTGGGTTTTTGGAGGATTCATATTCCAAATTACAGTCTGATCATGAGCCCTCTCTATCAAGTGACCCTGTGGTGCTTCTCCCCCACCTCTTTTTTTTTTTTTTTTTCCTCTCTCTTTAACAGCTTTATGATTTCAGGAATTTCAGACTGCGGCTTTTGTATAGTGAATTGGTCAGTTAAGCATCCCTTAATTGTACCAGAAACTCCTACATGGCTGAAGCAGAGAGTGGTTCTGTCCTTATCAGAAACTCTGTATTATGGCTAATGAGAGGAGTGAGAACAAACAGCTACCCCTGACAGCCTTGAAACAGAGCGATATCATCATTACTGGAATTCCAGCAATTACCAACCCAAATTGTGGCTTGGATGGAAATTTACTGATGACTAAAGCCAATCATCTCATGATCCTATAAACAGCAATCCTAAGCGAAGCCCTTTGAGCTCTCCTGGACTGCAGTGGACTGCACCAGCATCTCCCTCCGAGTGGGACACCTCTCAGAACTAACAAAGTCTCAAAGTTTGCTAAAATCAGAGATCCATCACTGAAGACTGACAGTGGAGCCTGGGCTGAAACCCTTCACTCCTTGAGGCTCAACCTTCACCCATTGAGAAATTTGATGTATTTCACTGAACTTGAGGGGAATTTTTAACAGGTATACCTATATACATACATATGTGTATATATATATGTGCACATTTGTGTCTGTGTGTCTGCATGTGTGAATCAGTTTAAGTAGTCTGTAGATATATGATTGAATTACAAAGTGAGTCTTATACTGCTGCATTATCCTTATTCCTATAAACCACTGACCAGGTCTGAAACTAAAATTGGACCTAGCTGCAGCTAGACTCCTCTTTGAAAAGGAGTTTAGAGAGCAAGGGGGTCTATTCTGAACCTCGTGACTCAACAGGAGGGTCCCCCTTATCCCCTGCACCCACGATCTCTCTATGAATCATTCCAGCTCTGTAACTTAATTTCCCTTTATGCACTTCCACGTAGTAATAGAGTGAACTTTGCCATATTTGAATCTGTAACCAAGTCGCTGTTTTGATCAATTTTCGCTAATCACTTTGTTAATCACTGATGATTGAGTGCTATTAAAATATCACAACCAAATCCTGTGATTTGCCACAGGTAAATTCTAAACTGCTACTAAATCAAACTGTGTAAAGTCACTCATTCACGATAAACTAACATAATCAGCAGGATTCACAAACCTGTGTTCACAACGGACCCAGAAGAAGAAAAATTTCAAATGAGGCCCTGAGCAACAACAAACCTTTGAACAAATTAAATGGGCGATAGTTCATGCAGTAGCCCTTGGGCCAGTCCAGGCAGAGCAAGATGCAAAAAACATGCTCTACACCACAGCTGGGGAGAATGGCCCTACCTGCAGCTTCTGGCAGAAAACACCAGGGGAGACTTGAGGCTGACCCTAGGGGTTTTGGAGTCAGGGATACAGAGGATCTGAGGCCTGCTGTAGTCCAATGGAGAAAGAGATATTGGCAGCATATGAAGGGGTTCGAGCTGCTTTGGAAGTGGTTGGTACTGAAGCACAGCTCCTGCTGGCACCCCGACTGCCAGTGCAGGCTGGATGTTCAAAGGGAGGGTCCCCTCTACACATCATGCAACTGATGCTACATGGAGTAAGTGGGTTGCACTGATCACACAATGGGTTCTAATAGGAAACCCCAGTCGCCCAGGAATCTTGGAAGTGATCATGGACTGGCCAGAGGGCAAAGATTCTGGACTATCACCAAAGGAGGAGGTGATGCATGCTGAAGAGGCCCCACTGTACAATAAAGTTCCACAAAATGAAAAACAATATGCCCTGTTCACTGATGGATCCTGTTGCACTGTGGGAAAGTATCGGAGGTGGGAGGCTGCTGTATGGAGTCCTATACGACAAGTCGCAGAAACTGCTGAAGGAGAAGGGGAGTCGAGTCAGTTTGCAGAGGTGAAAGCCATCCAGCTGGCTTTAGATATTGCTGAACGAGAAAAGTGGCCAGTCCTTTATCTCTATACTGACTCATGGATGGTGGCAAATGCCCTGTGGGGGTGGTTTCAGCAATGGAAGGAAAGCAACTGGCAGCGCAGAGGCAAACCAATCTGGGCTGCCGCATTGTGGCAAGATATTGCTGCCCGGATAGAGAACCTGGTTGTAAAAGTACGTCACGTAGATGCTCACATACCCAAGAGTCAGGCAACTGAAGAACATCAAAACAACCAGCAGGTGGATCAGGCTGCTAAGGTTGAAGTGGCTCAGGTGGATCTGGACTGGCAACATAAGAGTGAATTATTTATAGCTCGGTGGGCCCATGATGCCTCAGGCCATCAAGGAAGAGATGCAACATATAGATGGGCTCGTGATCGAGGAGTGGATTTGACTATGGACACTTTTGCACAGGTTGTCCATCAATGTGAAACATACACTTCAGTCAAACAAGCCAGGTGGTTAAAGCCTCTCTGGTATGGAGGGCAATGGCTGAAATATAAGTATGGGGAGTCCTGGCAGATTAATTATATTATACTCCAACAAACCTTCCAAGGCAAGTGCCATGGGCTCACCATGGTGGAAGCAACCACCAGATATTTGGAAACATATCCTGCGCCCCATGCCACTGCCCAGAACACCATCCTGGGCCTTGAAAAGCAAGTATTTTGGTGACATGGCACCCCAGAAAGAATCGAGTCAGACAACGGGACTCATTTCCGAAACAACCTCATAGACACCTGGGCCAAAGAGCACGGCAATGCATGGGTATATCACATCCCTTACCTTGCACCAGCCTCTGGGAAAACCGAATGATACAATGGGCTGTTAAAGACTACCCTGAGAGCAATGGGTGGTGGGACATTCAAACATTGGGATACACATTTAGTGAAAGCCACCTGGTTAGTCAACACCAGGGGATCTGCCAGACAAGCTGGCCCTGCCCAATCAAAACTTTTACATACTTTAGAAGGAGATAAAGTCCCTGTAGTGCACATAAAAAAAAAAAATGCTGGGGAAGATAGGCTGGGTTAGTTTCCCCTTGGGCAATTTGCTTTTGTGATTGCTTTTGCTCAAGGACCTGGGTGCACTTGGTGGGTGATGTGAAAGGATGCGGAAGTCCAATGTGTACATCAAGGGGATTTGATTTTGGGTGAAAATAGCCAATGAACTGAATGGTATGATGTTAATTGCTATATGATACTGTATGTCATCACTTCTGTGGTTGGTCTATGCCATATCAACAGTATCACAGCAGGAATCACCCAGATTAATGAAGAATGAACTTTGATGAAACCGAACAAATTGCAGCAGTGTTGGAACCAGAAATGGCTTCAGCATGTAACAATCCAACACCGTACACCATCTCTCCTGCTTTGAAAGACTGTGATGACAAATGGAACCCAAAGTCATGGACTAAATGAACTCAATGGACATTTTAGAGGGATGGCCCATAGACTTAGGTAATGATATCTGTGTGTATATATCAAAAGACAGGAAAAGTGGTGGTGATTAATTGGAATGTATTGGAAAGTGTGGAACCTGGGCATGACATAAATGGTTTAGAATAAGGGGTGAATACTATCCTGGTTTTGGCTGGGATGGAGTTAGTTTTCTTCCTAGTAGCTGGCATAGTGCTGTGTTTTGGATTTAGTATGAGAATAAGGCTGATAACACACTGATGTTTTAGTTGTTGCTAAGTACTGCTTATACTAGCAAGGACTTTTCAGCTTCCCGTGCTCTACGAGATGCATAAGAAACTGGAAGGGAGCATAGCCAGGACAGCTGACTGGGCAAAGGGATATTCCATACCATATGATATCATGTTCAGTATATAGACTGAGTGGAGTTGGCTGGGGGGCAGTGATCACTGCTCGAGGGCAGGCTGGGCATCGGTCAGTGGGTGGTGAGCAATTGCATTGTGCATCACTTGTTTTGTATATTCTTTTATCATCATTATTATTATTATTATTTTCTCTTCCTTTGCTGTCCTATTGAACTGTCTTTATCTCAACCCATGGGTTTTACTCTTCTTTTTTTTTCTCCCAATTCTCTCCCCCATCCCACTGGCGCAGGGGGACGATGAGCGAGCAGCTGTGTGGTGCTTAGTTGCTGACTGGGGTTAAACCACAACACTGTAGCAGGGTTTTTTTTGAGGGGGAGCTGGGTGGAATGCCAATATATTACATGGATAGCTATGTAAACAAAAGCTACACCAAACTCAAATTCTGCCTGTTTCAGGTTGGCTATTATTTTATCTAGAATACATTATATAATAAGCCATATCTTCACTGTGACCAGATACTTGTTTGGTTTATGACAGATATTTGTTTGGTTTATGACAGCATAACTTAAAGTAGATCTTGAGAAGTAGCAACAACATATAGCTTCATATGCATTCCTATGTTTTAAATGCACTTGCTTTCTGTATTTCACAGCTCTGTATAAGTTAAAAGTGCTAAATGAAGAGACTTTAGCTAAAGCAGGCATTCTTGTACAGTGCTCAATAATAATTCACCTGAATAAGTCTGAGTTCTGGAAAGCCTTTGGACTAGTCTCATTTGACCTAATATCTCCTGGAAAATTTGCTAGAGATGGTAGTGGTTATATGCAAGGAACTCATCAAGTCATAGTATGAAAGAAATAGACAGGACCAGGCAAGTCTTCAGGTCCAATTTCAAATGATTGTCCTTACGTGAAAAATATAATGGGTCACTTCACAATTCTGTATAATAGACTTTAGGTCTGTAACAGAAGACCAAAAGCCAGCCATATGAATTGCCACAGCTATGGTATAATAGGTCAAGAGCACTGAAAGGGTCAAGTACCAGAGAGCTTATTTGTTAATCAAACAACTAAAACTCCAAGAGGATCCTGAGATGAATGGCAAGTTCATGGAGTCTGCTCACCTGATCTACAGTCAGACTTACTTGCTGGTTCAAAGCTTTTCCACCACGTTAGTGGTGGAATTGTTAACAGCACACGAGAGTCAAAGGAATGATTATTTGTAATCAGGAGAATCAGTGCACATTGTTATGGTTATCCTGTGGTTCACCATGGCAGAGGTACACAATAGAATACACCTTAGGAGAGACACCTCTATCTATAGATGTGACTAATTTCTAATACTTTTGAGGAAAATACACCCCCACCCCCACTTACATTCAGAAATCAAATTCTGCATTAGAAGGAAAAAAACCCACCATCTTCCCCGCAGGATAGAACAAATATAGTTTAGTGTCAACAGTCCTTCTCAGCACTTTCATGTTTGCATGAAAAAATTTAGATCCAAAATTAGAACAATGTTCTTAAGGATATTGGGAGTAAACACATTGAAGGATCTTCCAAATGGTGTGGTACAAAAAAGGGAAACCAAATGATTTAAGCATTCCAGTGGGAGCATATAAGTAAATAAGACAATATCTAGAAATGGAAAGTTGAGAAAATTTAGTCTTATCCTCATCTTTTCTATCCTCCCTTTTTTTTTTTTTTTTTTTTTTTGATGGCTGTTGGCTTTGCCAATATACAAATAGGAACACATTTGAGCAAGCATATAACAAACTATATTTAGTCAGGGGCACTTTCCTTCTGCACTTTAGACAGCAGATTTGGAGAGTTTCTTCTGATTCTTATGGCTCTAATGCTGTGACAATTAATCAGTTATTTAGGTAGTTCCATGACCTGGTATAACTGCTTCCCCAAAAGTAGTCTGTCTTTTTAATGAGTTATTCACCTGATAATTTGATAAAATGGCAGAAAAACTGTATTCCATATATAAACTTCTTCCTCAGTGTCTGTGTTTTTGGGCTTCATCTTTGTAATGCAACCATCTCCACTGCCTCTCTCTAACTGGACCATCTGTTTAATTTGTGTCCTCTTTTTTTTTTTTTTTTTTTTTTAAATCAACTGTTGCAGTACTGGTTTTAGCTATTGTACTTTTAACAATTAACACAATTAGAATCTTTGCCTAAGGGGTGAAATTACACTTGTTCTTGACCTATGTCATTTTCTTAACCAAGAGATGTTGCTAAGGCACTTTCTACAAGTATGAAGGAATTATACTGAAATATTACTTCATCAGGGAAAACCTAATTAAAATGTGTATCTAATCTAATTAAAATGTGAATTTAACAATGTTTCATTAGTGATGGTCTCCACGACTCATAGGTAGCCCACATTTTTAGAGAATTTGATCTGATTTATCTCTGTTTAATTACACACTATAAAATACATCAAAATGTTATTAATTCCACACACATTATTCTTGTTTACTCCATATATTCACAACTCTTTACACCAGCAAAAACTGTTTATTACAATGTCTGCTGACACTGTGAAGTAAATGCTGCCTGAATGTGGTTGCTGGATACGTTGTTCATCAGTTATAGTTTCAACCTAGTATATACCTATATATGTAAAATTATAAATCTGGAATTATTTTTGGTTTGCTTCTTAGAAAACATATAGTTAACATGATAAAGAAGAATCTTAATAAGAAATTTCTTGTTACTTCTTTTCCTCATAAAAGAGATGACTGATCTTAATGTTATGCATTAATTAATCTTCTAGTAAGTCCTTCCACCCTATACTCTTGCTCCTCTTTCCTCTTCGAGTTCAAAATTCATTTTCCATGCTTGTAATGTAATTTTTTTTATTCAGGACAATTACTTCTATAGCTCGATTACAAACAGTTTATTAACTTTCTTTACATAAATTTTCCCAATTTATAGATAACTACAAGGACTCCCTTTCTTCTTCTCTTGTCTATGCTAAGCAACCTAGTTCTTCAGTATTTTCCAGTCAGTCATATTTTTCTCAAACTCTAAGGGACTGGAGCATGTGTCCTATGAGGAAAGGCTGAGAGAGCTGGGACTGCTCAGCCTAGAGAAGAGGGAGTGCTCTTCTCAATATACATAAATACCTGAAGGGAAGGTGCAAAGAGGACAGAGCCAGGCTCTTTCCAGTGGTGCCAAGTGACAGAACCAGAGGTAATTAAGCTCTCTCATAGTCTCTGTAAAACTTGTATCTGTTCTCCCACTGTCTACTGAGATCTTTCACGTGGACATTCAGAGGATTATACCACACGATAAATGGAAGTAAACATTAATACTGGTCATCATTACTCTCATTCACAAGTGCTATCTTATTTATCTCAGAGCAATCAACACGGAGAATTACTTCTGAAGTTGAGTCAAATTCCCTAGTTTCAAACGATTTGATTAAAAGTATTTGAAATGAAGATTATTAAGGTAAAATCTATTTTTAAAAAAATCATTTGCATATTAGCTAAGGAGCAAGTTCATAGCATGCAAAAGAGTAATGGAGGCAATTTTAAAGGGATTCCTGTTGTAGAACTGAAATTACTAGATTGAACCCTCTAAAATTAGTGCAAATTTATAAGTGTTGCATGAGAAAATTTAGCTCAGGCAGCTTGCATTGTTGAACCCAAAACCCAAGTGGAAATGTTGTACTAAAACCTCCTAGGTAAATAAATGCATGTGGGGGGGGGGGGGAAGAAAAGAATAACACTTGCCCAAAATAATAACAGGAAATGCACAGCTATAGCCTTTGCTTTTTAAGCAGGAAAGACAACCCGTAAAAATACTTGTATGCCTTCTTTTGTACTTTCCTTTCAGTCTCTTCTCTACCTATGAGCTACTCCAGGGAGGAAAAACCACTTAAGATTCCTTTTTAAAGACTCAATAACATGTCCACTTCTTTCCTTTTTCAGGTTGTTCTGATGCTTGAGGAAAAATAATTTTTGAGGAGCAATTAGAAAGACCTTTCTGTCTTTCTGTGCAAGCCACAGCTCAAAGAACAGAGAAACACTGTGTCAAAATGAACCCTGTCCAAATAGTAGCTCATCGTGATCTTACATGAGAAACAGTTTAAAAATATTTTCCTAAGGCTCTGGAAGTTATAATTCCTGAATGGTATAGAAATTCATGCTCTGATTTCAAGTTACAGTCATGAAATAAGGACCTGGCAGGGTCCAAAGGTTAGTGGAGCTTCATGTGTAGAAGCAGACGGCACACTGCACTTTTGGCATTTTTTTTTTTTTAAAGATGACAAGTTCACAGGGCTGCAACACTTCACAGGGGGCCTGCTACAAAAATTCCAGTGAGTTATCCTTTTGTCACTGAGAGATGTTCCCACCCACTCTCCGTGGATTCCAAAATTGTTTTCTACTGAATTCACATTTGTTTTCCTCTGTTTGTTTTGTTTCACCCTGGTCTAATTTAAGCAATGTTTCTTTAAGGGAGTTTCACTGAGGAAAAACTTTTCTGGTCTTAAGTTGCAGCAGTTGTGGTGCAAGTTTAGTACCTAAGCGGTATAGTAATGACAAATGATAGGACAAAAATGCAACAGCAGTGTGTATGTTGTGCAGATCAAATGTAAAAGTTAAATGAAGATCTGGATTTCTGAATACTGAAAAAGTGTCCGTGACATCAATTTAGTTTTCAGACTGAATGTATTTCTAAAGCCTCTTCAGCCAAAAGACAGACTACTTTTTTTTTAACAGAATTCTTGTTGGATGAAAGGGAAGGTAGGCAAGCTGGTTTTTCTGTCTTTATAGAAAAAGTAAAATAAATTGTCCTATGAGTAGAGAAACTGCTGAAGCTGAATTTCCTGTGAATGTCTTTTCTTTGTGTCCCAGCTTCTAAATAACTATGCTGAGGCAGCATGGCATCTGACTGCCTTTTGGTTGCATGTAGCTGGAGGATATCAATGGCTCTGTGGAGAACAGTAGAGTTTTTTTGGTTGGTTGGTTGGGGTTTTTTTTGGGGGCGGCAATAATACAATACAGGGCTACAATAGCAATTAAAGTATTTTTGCTATTTGATACAAATCTCCCACAAAATCAAAGATAAGATAAAACCTTTTCATCAGATTTAGACACCTGAACTGTTGATGTTTACATATGAATGGATCACTAAATGAATGGTGACTAAATAAAAATCAGCACTTTCAAGGCAAAATTCATCTTATCTTAAAAGAGATGTTTAATATAGATTAGATTAATCCTGTCCTAAGCCAGGCTATTTCTCCCCACTGATTATGGACAGATGGTGGCTTGTTCACTTCTAGTAGGCAGATGACAGGTGAGACAAATCATAAAACTGCCACCCTTTTATGTATCTGTGTACTTAACCTAAACAATTTAGGAATGTTCATCTGTTCCCAAGTCTAGCATACACCCGTTCTGCCACTTCAGCTTTTGAGAGACAAAACCTGGTTCACCAACTAGAAGGTAACCAAAGGACATCTCACCTGGATCAGGGTAATCTTTGCCTTCTCTCCTTCCCTCTCCATACACAGCAAATCGATATACAACCTGAATAAACAGCACCTAGCCAACTTGGATTTAGATGCATGAAACACCAAAACGTGCATTAAGCAGAGATAGTGAGTGAGGATTCACGTATCCCACATAAGAAAATGCAAAATCCCCCACCGCTCTTGATGCAGTTCTTCACAACTTCTTTGAAAGACTGAAATGAATAACCCCATCTCTGTTTTCATACTCATGTCATAATTAACAATTTCTATAATTAAAAAGATTTTTTTAATTAAAAAAATTTATTCTGTAAGTACTTAGATTCAACTGCAAATGTTCTTTAAAGTTTAAATTAGATTTCATTACTATTTCTATAAAACTGACCATAACTCATGAACCCTGCTTCATAATCGCTATTTGACTTTGTATTTAACCTGCTTCTTATCCTTCCCTGTGGTTACTGGTATTAAAAAAACAACAACAACAACAACAACAAAAAAACCAGAAAAACATTAAGCAGTGTTTGGGTTTTTTTTTTATTGCAAAACTTTACTTGGAAAAAACAAAATAAAAAGCTTAATTTGGTTTTCTTTGCTATTTTTCTGAGAATAAAGATTATTCAAAGTGAAATTAATAGCTGGTATTATATTTTAAATAAAAATTAGATGATTACAACATTCGAGATGAAATGACAGATGCCTAATGATTTTTCCTGTCAAAAAAATCAAGACAAAAAAGCTGCTCTCTAATTTATATCATCAGATATTGCTATAGATTTTGGTTCTTAGAGGCCAATATACTTCTTCTCTTGGCACAAGTACATTAAAATCCCAATTTAGCAACTTAAGTTAGTGACAAACTTGCTTCCATGACTTTTAAAGAGCTGACTGAAAAAAGTTAGTTCAAAGAAGGGCATTTATTAACATATCTACCATTATTAGGACTGGGAAGTCTGAAGAATAAATTGTTTTTAATAGTTTTTTAACACATAAATAAACAAAAAAAATCACAAAGATTTATAAAGATATTTTTATGATGTCATCCCTCAGAATTATGTTTGCTTAGATGATTTTATGCCAACCTGGGATTCTGGCTCATGATAGAATACAAATGCTTCCTACATCCTTTGAATAACTCTATCATAGGCTGTGAAACTCTGGAATGTCTACTAAGAAGGTCTGACTAATTATGTCAGAATTCTGTCTTAATTATGCAGACATTTTTTCCCCAAAATCTGGGGTGATGTTTTAGTGTTCTACATGTTTAATCCTGAAATAATTGTGGGTTTTTTTTTTTTTTACTTTCCTGATACACTATGAAAAAGACGAGTCAGTTCTCTTCCATACAGCCTAATTATTGAAGTTGGAATTATTACTAGGAATCATACAATATTGTGGTCTTGTTGAAATAAATACCTTCTCATATATATTTATTTCCCTTTTTAAAATATGCTGTGTGAACTCTTGTTATTTTTTACATTTTTTGCCTCATATGCACTCTAAATTTTTTACTATGTCCAAAAATGAAAATGCTGAGATGGTTAGAAACCACAGTCTTCAGAAAATAGGACAAAAATTCTGCAATGCATTCAACAAGTTAACATTCCTAATTGGCCTTCTATAAGGTTTGGATTGCACCTCACAGTACATAGTATTGGCTATTTATTTCTAGTAGATCCCATGCTGCTCAGAAATTGTGTTTGGCTTCATAAAATACTCACAGAGAGTTTGTTTCTTACAGACCATTAGGCTGCATATTAAATAAATAAATAATAATAATAATAAAAGGGGGGAGGGAAATGCTGACCTCTACTGATGATTGTAGCTGATATAATACATATTACTGCAAGATTAGAGGCATTTCCACATAGATGAGAAGAGGTGTCATCAATCCATTAAGTCAGGCAGTCTCAGAGTTGCACAAATGGCAGGAAGAAGAATGAGGTGCCTGGGGTATGCATTAGTAATCTTCAGGGTTCGTTTCCCTTTTTTTTTTCCTCAAGAATTCCTAAACCTCTAAAAAATTGCTTCCATAACAAAACATGAAAGTGACAATGTTTCCTTCTGTTAAATACCTGTTACTGTCTATTTATTTCTGAGAACTGTCAGTGTTGCAGGCAATAATGTTCTAGTTAAAAAAAAAAACAAACAAACTGCTGGACTACTCGAGTTCATGAGCTGCAGTACTGAGTGGACATAAATAAAGATACAAGGATTATAAAGTTGTTAGAAAAGTAATAAAATACTTTTTTCTGAGATTGTTACAGGTTTTCTGTGAGAAATTTTACTTACACATAGGAGCACACAATTGAGTTAAGTTACTGAAGGCAAAGCCCAAGAACAAAGAGAAAGAAAGCAGAAGTATCTTTGACAACCCTAGCACTGTTGATAAATCATGCATTAACTCCATATTCCTCTTTCTTAACTCTAAACACTTCTTTACCAAACTGAAAGAAAGCATAAAGATGAAGCTGACCACTTCATCTTGTAAGCAACACTCCCAGCACTCTCGGCTTGCACCCTGGTGATCTACTGACTCACAGCCATGTTGTGTGAAGCAGGTCAGAAGTGAAGCTGCAAGGGTTAAACAGTAAGAGTAGCTCTTGGACAGCATCTCTTAGCAATAGAGAAGGGTAGATGGGCTTGATCAGCCATCAGTCTCAGAGGCTTCTGTATCAATTGAATGCTCTCTGTGCTAGCTCAGGAATGGTAATAGCATGATGGACCTAGAATGGGAATGCATGATCATGAAGTTCTTCTTCCAGGCATGATACTATGGCTTCCTTCAGTGGAGAACTGCTAGTACCTAGAGAGAGATGGGAAGAGTTGGTGGCTCTTGATGATCCTGCTCTGGGAAGGATTTCCAAGGTAATGGTTCTCTGGAGCCTTTGATCTCAGAAGCCATCTGCACTCCCCATACTCAATCCAGGTTTAACAGCAATCTTCTATTCTCTGCTGGTACTGCCCAAACCAGAGCTTTTAAGAGTCCCTTTTTATTAACACATGTAAATCTGACAAGACTCCATAAAAATCACTGTAAGCTTTTTTCACATAAATATGGAATTTCCACATAGGAAAAGAGAGAGAGAGGGAGAGGAAAAGAAGAAAATGTGGAAGCAAGCAGGTCCAAGCCCAGCACCAGGGACCTTGACTCCACTCACCACAGAACATAAGGGCAGGTGTAATCCTCACTTTATTTGTATGAAAATGAATAAGGTTCATGTCTACTCTCTCACACTCTCTCTTCTCCTAATACTCTAAGAGACGTCCGTCTTTAGTCAGTCATCCTTGCTGTTAGCTTCTTTAAATTGTAATTGGATCATCTCCCAGTTCTGGGGGACCCTCTTTGTCAGAGGAATCCCTGGGGATATTGCTTGTATCTGATGAAATGGAGAGTTGCTAAATTAACAAAGGACTGATTAAAGGTATGATTCATTTTTTGTAGAACAAATCCTGCTTTACCAGCAACTATTTTTAAGCAACCCTATAACAAAAAGATGTATGCATGTACATTCATGTTCCTGTATTTTATTTTCTGTCAAATTAGACTGAATTTATGAATATCATGATGTGTGTGTGTCTTTGGATCTTTGTCTGCACACTTACCACCCTCAACCTTAGACATCTCAAATGTGTAGGCACCATTTGAACTAATTTCCACAAAATATTTTAATTTCTGCACTCTCTCTGACTGTACATGTGGCTATTAGTCACATGTGAAAGTCACACATAACAATCGCAACATTTAGTAATAGTATGCATCAGATTACTTCCATCTTTCCCACATGTTTAACAGAAAGTGTCAACAGAAATCCGGAAAAAAAAAACCAAAAAACCCAAAAAACTTTAACCTCTCTATTTTCACAAGAACCCTTTAAAAAGCATGCTTCTTTTAACTGGTGGCATGAATGATAGGTGCTGACTAAGGAGTACATGGAGCGTAGGAAGAAATACATGATGATAAGCATTTTTTGCAGCCACCTTTTCTGCATTCTCATTATCACCTCTAGTTAAATACATGTACCAGCTAAAGGCAGCCAGTCAAGAGACTTGTGAAAGACCCTTAATTCTGGAACTCAGCAAGAACCATATGTATGTATGTTATTAGGAAGAGGGAGTTTTATCAGTAATTGCTCTTCTTTATTGAGCATTGAGTAGTTGCTGCAGAAAGAATCTCAGAGGCCAACCCTAGCTCACGCAGTCACCTTTCAGTGCAATTATGTAATTATTTTTAAATGTTCGTGTTTGCCAATTCTAAAGGAGTACTGATAACTTGATTTTTCTCTGTTTTTTTTTTTTTTTTAAAGGAGGATTATTTTTAAAAGAAATGTTTCTGCATAGAAATGGTCAGTTTATGAGTGTTCAGGTAATTGTTACAAAGTCTTTCAGCAGCTAAAATGTTCAGATGCTTATGGCCTTGTGCATTTGAAAGAGCATGTCCAGCTAGCACTGGTCACTACATGAGCCTGCTGAAAGTGAAGTATTTCCACCTGTCACTGAACAGCTGTCTGCTAAACTGCTCTGGGAAGCTCAGTCCCACCTTGTCTTTTGCTTATGGGGACTTCCAAAAAAGAATGCAGTCAGACTAAACCAGTTTTCATAACCATATCATTGTTATTCAGAGAAGCTTTGTCCACCTGAGTTGCATCTTGATCAAAAAACTTAAAGAAATATAATTTTGACAATTGCTTTAAGATGTGCCCACCATAATGGTTATGTCCTCTCTCCAGTGCTGCAGTAAGATGCTTTTTTTTTTAATTAATCTGAAACGAAATGCACACACAATAGAGGCATAAACAATTTTAAAATAAATACACCCACCAGCCCCTGCCCCAGACCTTACAATTGAGCAAAACCTTACAATTGGGTATCTTTAGGTATTAAGAAAGTACAACTCTCTATGCTCTTTATACTTCTGAAGAGCTAAGCATTAGTGAGATGAAGGACCAGAAACTTTAGAAAGATCCAAATTGAGATAATTTTATTTGTAAACCTACTTCCACTACAGTCTTTCCAAATTACTCTCATTTTATTTTACTCTTGTTCACCATAACAGTGAATATAAAAAAGTAGTAGTGGTTGAGGTCTGCAACAGGAAGAAAAACCACAAAGCATTGAAAACAGAACAATGCAATTCAACCCCAAAGTTTATTGTTACTGGCTGCATCATTAAAGTTGCAAAGTAATTTTGTACGATCTGCTGAACACGCGCTATTTTGTGAGACATCAGATATTACCTTGGATATAAAGTCCATCCCCTCCAGCAATTTCTGACTGCTTCCATTTTTAATTGTTTTAGCCAGTTGTATAGCAGTGTCATGACATTTAACAAAACCTATTTGTTTGCCCTCTACAATGTGTGGCTGTATTGAAGTGAGTTAATACACTAACAGGCCTTGATTGCCCTGACCATCCTCACCTGGGACCCCCACACTTGAGCCCAGGAGTGACGTTCAAGCTCCTCAGACTCATGGTCCTAGGCTAGGCATCAGTTACATTGTAGGTGAGCCTGTATCCAGCTCTGTTGAGTGGATAAAAAATTTCTTAAGCTGGCCTTGTGCGTGTGAGTATATGTGTATTCCAGTGGATACATTATTAACATCGTTTCAGGGAAAGATGCTAATGAGACATTTTGAATACATGCAGGAGGATGAATTTTAAGGTCTTTTTGTGGGGACTTTTTCAGTGAAGATTTTTTAGGCATAGGAAGAATATAAAACACTGACTCTGTGTCACAGCGTGACCGAAATGAAGATATTTAATACAGATTTGTGTTAACTTACTCAGCGCTTAACTTACAATAAATTACATATGATGGGTATCACAGCATTTTTCTATATATGCTTAAGATCAGAATTTTACCTCAGATTCAAATAACTGCAAAAAACGGATTGCATATACTCCCATCTGTGACCAAATTATTTCCCTAAAGCCTTAATCTTAAGTATCTTTTTTGATAAATAAATCTTCATAGATGAGTGATACAAACTTAAAAAAAAAAGTTAAAAAAGAAAATGTAAATAGCCAAGAATATTGGAGTCAGATACTTGCTATGGATTGAAAATAGGACAACCAAAACCTGTAGCTACTTTAATATAAAATTTAATTGGTTAAGTAATCAGTTACTTACCTGACTAAGTAATCAATTTCCTTAAAGAATCAAGTTAGTCTTTATTCTTTCAGTAGTGAATTACAAATTCTTAAACCTTTTGCCTACACTGAAGACTATTCTCTTAAACTTCCATCTTAAAGGGAAAATAAGATATATATCTGAATAACCTTCACAGGACAGAGCCTAGTTAGTCACATGGGGGGAAAAAAAAAAAAAAAGTAAATGGCAGTGTAACAGCAAAATATAATTCCTTATATGGAAATTGGTCTGTAAATCAGCTGGGATTTTTTATTGGTGAGGACTGGGGTATTTTTGTTATTTTTATGCAAGGAAGACTATAATATCAGAAAAGGTCAAAAAGATCCAATGTCTTACCTAGACTCTCTACTAATTCTCAGTGTGAATATTAGTTGAATAAAACAATGCCCGTGCTCATACATATACAAGTCAATTCTACGCCATCCTTGATTTCAATAATAATCAAAGCAATGAAAAATTGATGATGTGTTGATTTGTTTTGGGGAATCAAGCCTACATTAAATGTTAGGGCTTGATTTGATTATTTTTCTTGATACTTATGCAAAATACTTTAACAATTTGTTGGGGGGAGGGGAGTTTGAGTGTTTTGTTTGTTTGTTTTTTTAAATAATTTTCTCAATGATATAATGTACTATCATATCAGTACAATGGCAAACACGCAGAACATTGTGACTTTGAATTAAAATTAAAATTTAAAAAGCAAAAATAAAAAGATAAAATTTAGTTTCATTCCAATGGGACCAAGTCTTACACTCAGAATTTTCTGAACTTATTTTGTAACTATCTCTCCTTGTTTCCTGCATGTGAAACTAACAATTCATAGGTATATTGCAAAACTCAATTTAAAACAAAGCCAAAGATTAATACAGCATTTACGATAGTGAGAATATTTGGCCAAATACCCAAAGTAATGTATTGCAAAAATTCATGTTGTCTGAAAGACAAGCTAATTAAGACAATATTTTTCATTTATATTTATGCTAACAGAAGCGGCTGATCTCAGTAGAGAGGAATATTTTTTTACAAATTTGAGAACACTCTTGTTACTTCCCTTACTTGCATAATGTTTTACCTAATGTTCAGACAGATGTATAAAACCTTCTAAAATTACTTTGCTTCTCTGTCATAATAGATGTTGACAAATAATTTCACTCCATTTTTTTTGTTCAAATTCAACACAGTGAGTTGGTTGAACTGTGCATTTGATATTAACTGAAGCCAATGACACAAAAAAGAAACAGGTAAACTTATCAATAGCCTTTCAAAATACTAAGATGCATTAACAACAAAACAAACAACCCCCTCAAATAAAACTGTAATGACTACAAAGTGGACTGAAACCGCTGCATGATACATTGCAAGGGCTAAATGGACTGCATTCCAAAGGGATACAGATGTAGAAAAACATGTTAGAAACAAATATAGATTAAGGATATTATGATACATCCAGTAGCCAGTGAAACAAAAGGAATTGAAATGCTGGAAAACAATCCTTTCTACTGACACTGAGTTTTACCAAAAAAAGAAATCACAAAATAACATGACAAAGCAAAAGTGTTTGTACTATGAAAAAAAAAGAAAAAACAACTGATTTTTTTTTTTTTTTTTCCCCCTGTGGTTGCAACTATTGATTATATATGTCATACAGTTATTTGGTTTTTTGTTTTGTTTATGGTTTGTTTTTTTTTTTTGCCACTGACAGTGGGTTCAGAACTCAATTGCATGGCACCAGTACCAGAGGTACTGAAGAACTGTAGACAGGGTAGTATTTACAATGTAAAGGCCTTGTTTCTCTCAGAAAAAAATTCCCCAAAAAGTCAAGTCAGTGTTAAAAGCAATTGGAGCTACTGGTACAGATTGTAGCAGGCAGACCTTTTTTAATAACTAGTTAAATTGCATTCTTTCATGGATTGGGATAATATCGAACCTGAATCAGTAGAAAGCAAGTTAATTTCTCTTGACTTCTGATAGAACTCCCTGGAAGTTCCTGCAAGCCAGAACTGTAAAAACCCATACCAGGAAGGCCAGATGACAGCATTTAATTTAGAGACTCATTTAATGCTCAATATAACTATACGTAGTCTACTGTAACGAGAACGTTTCTAAGTTGAAGCATGCTGTGTTGGGACCTAGCTGGGTACAAGCCCTCATCTTCTACTTCCCTTGTTTGTAACAAAAAGGGAATTCAGATGGTTGTTTTTTAAAGTTTGATGTGGATTTCTGCACAGCCAAATAATCCCAGCAGTCAGCCCTGCAGAATCCCATGTAACTAAGAAACATCCCAGAAGGTAAATGAAGCAGCAGTCTATGAAAAGACTGCAAGAGTAAAAAGTCAACATGGAAATAATTAATGTGTTATTTTCTTGTCTACTTAGTTACTTTAGAAGAAATTGGAATTTCAGGTTACTACAAAATAAGTTCCTTATTAGAAACAATGCAGAATGCACAAATTCTTTCTTTCAGTACATAGAATAACCTTTTAATATTTGTTTAATAAGGTTCCATTGCTTTAGGAGGTTCTGTAAGAGAGAAATCAGTATGTCTTCACAGAGATTTAACTGTTTATTTACCTATCTAATTTACATCTAACCAATTGCCTTCCCCCAAAGTATGTAGCATAAATAAAACTTCAGGAAGGCCTTTCCATATGACCATCGAAGAAATCTCTACTTTAAAAAATTAACTGAAAAAAATTAAAATTGTTACAGTATAGCAAGTTACAAAATTATCAAATATTTGTTAGATGTAATTTTTTTTCAGTATTATTTTATATTCAACACAATGAAATTAGGGTAGATGTATTTGTTTAAACAATTATAGTTTATAGTTACAAATTTAATTAGGCAGGATTATTTGCACAGCAGTTCATTTACATAATGTAATCTATTTTATACCACTCCAAATTCCCTTGGTATAAAACAGAATGCAAAATTCCTATTTTTATTACTGTATTTTTGATCAGTTAATCAAGACAATGTTCCAGTTACAAGAAAGCAAACAAATGCCCATGTAAAACTAATTTTCTAGTGTAACTTTTTTTTTTTTTTTTAAATTGAAAAGATGCAATGGGATTAGTCTTGTCTCCAACAGTAGCAGTAATAATTATAACATTTGTGCCACTATGTCCCCGTGTTCTGTTACAGTATTAACCTTCATTCAAAGTCTCCTCTGTAATATATGTCTCTCATTAATAGAAGCAGTGACTTCTTTCAGCATCATTCCTTTTGCCAAACACATGAATTAGACACTGCACCTCCACTATACAGATGTACTTCAATAGTATGAGAATCACAGAATCACACAATCATAGAATGTTTGAGGTTGGAAGGGACCTCTGGAGGTCATCTTGTCCAACACCACAGCTCAGATAAAGTCACCTAGAACTGTTTTCCCAGGACCATGTCCAGACAGCTTTTGAATACCTCCAAGGACGGAGATCCCACAACCTCCCTGGGCAAGCTGTGCCACTGCTCAGTCACCCTCACAGTAAAAAAGTGTTTCCTGATATTCAGGCAGAGCCTCCTGTGTTTCAGTTTGTGCCCATTGCTTCTGGACCTGTCACTGGGCACCACTGAAGAGTCTGGCTCTGTCCTCTTTATACCCTCCCATCAGATATTTATACACTTGGACAACATCCCCTTAAACCTTCTCTTCTCCAGGCCAAACAGTCCCAGCTCTCTCAGCCTTTCCTCATATGTGAGATGCTCCAGTCCCTTCATCATCTCAGTAGCCCTTCACTGGAATCTGTCCAGTAGCTTCATATCTCTTGTACTGGGGAACCCAGTGAAAGAAACAAATCTGAGACTTATCCGAACAGTTATTCAGAATAAGTAAAATAATTTGTTAAAGGAAGATACAGTTTCATAGGCTTAAGTAAAGTCTAAACAAGATAGCAGATAAAAGCTGAATGTCAGGGTACTTCAGGGATAGAAATTAGATTCTTCTCCCAAATCTACAAGCAGTGTCTGAGGCAGCCTTCCCAACAGTGTCAGAATCTTGTGCAGCACAGTAATGAAGCAAGATCATGACACAACATTTCAATTTCTATCTTCATGGATATATATCACTTGGAGTCCACAGACCATGTTTCCGCCATTGTCACTACTTTACGGTGTGATGCAGGTAGTTACAACAAGGTCTACTGCCATAGAAACGTTAATGGCATTACTCTGTCTTTGTCAACTTTCTTACTTAATGCAGGCATATCATAATTATTTGTTATGATTTTCGAAAGTTATGCTTCTGACTGGAGGGGTCACAAGACTTGCCCAACAGTGATTTACTTTGAGAGGACATTTCAAAGACTAGCATTTCATATAACAAATGCCTGAATAATTTTATGAAGTGTAGTAAACAGAAAGAAAACAACATTTTTATCTCTGATCTTACTGTTCTTTATTACATGATATAAGCCTTCACTTTGATTAAAACACCAAAGGGATGGGTTTATCAGCAATACAGTTCAGTTTTGTTATGTATACCTGATAGCAAACTTCCAAACTGATTTGTTTGTTTTCCCAGACTGCTCCAAGCATGGCAAGCTCTAGCTACTGGTTGAAATCCTTAAGGAAACTTAATATCCTATGAAGGCAAGAAACACAAATATAGTGAGGGAATTGTGTAGCCGCATTTCTTAACTTCTAAACTGTGAATACTCAAGATTTTTGTATGGAATTAAAACAGGAAGTGGAGTCTTTTTACATTTCTTCCCCTTGCTCTCCTAAGATTGCTTTTACCAAGACGTTTGAGTCAAGCTAATGTTCCCTGCTGCTGCAAAGGAAGAAGCTCCATGCCTCTGTTTCTTCTTACCCTTCTGCATTTATGGGTATCTTGTTCCCCTCCTTTTTTTGCTGGAGCTGTCATTTGCTTGACCACATAGCAAGACGATTCAGTTCACTAGTCTGTTAGGAAACTATTTTCTGTTTCAATCGTTAGACCACTTTTCTGCCAAACTAGTAAACTGAAATGATGTAGTGTCTGGTCAGGCAAGGAGGACAGAGGAGACCTGAGTAGGAACTTTGGGGAAGAGCAAGATACCCCTTTTTCAGAGCAGAGATTCACTCTGTCAGCTCAGACCACCTCAAGTAAGTCCATTTGTGGTCCCACCATCTGCTCTCCTCCTTACAAAAAGAGACCATCTTTCAAATCTCCTTTCCCATCAGTGTGGTCTGGGGACCTGCTTCTTTCCTTAATTTCTCTTTTGCACATGTAATTCATTGCTCTTATTTGGAATTTGCTGTTTTGTAGATGAATATTTTCAATGGCCTCTGACTGGTCTGTCATTACTAGCTCTTCTCGCAGATGCCATATACCCTGGCATAAAATCATCCTTTTGACAGCAGACTATCGAGTTAAGATTTGACTACTTTTTTCCAGGATACTTTGTCAGTCTCCAGCAAACAGAGAGCTCAGTATAAAAGGCGGAGCTCATCAAGACAGTTATAATCAAAAGTATTCATGAAATATGAAGAACTCAGTTTGGACTAAATTTCTACCTAACATTATATAAAGTTTCAATCAGCTACCCTTTATGAGAAGGAATAGAAACAGTTTTTTCTCTTGGTACTATTAGAACTCCTCTTCTGACTATATGCTGATGTCATCCACATCCCATTTATTCTTCACATTTGCCTTTGGGTCTTAGTCCTTTCAACCTTCCATCTGTGTTAGATAAATACAATAAATAACTACAAATATCTGCATTACTGCTTAACATTACAGCCCTGCACTTCCTAGGCCTCCAGAATGGTGTACATAAGGTAAATATGATCCTATTTACTATGCTTATTGCATTGAGAAGGGTCTTCCTGAAACACATAAGCATCCTGAAAATGACAAACAGCAATATTACAATTACAGAGGAGAACTGACTGATGGACACTTGTTAAAGTTTTAAAAACAATTAGGGTGGAGAGAGCATCACTGTCAGGCTCAAGTATCAATCTTGTGTTCCATAAGGCCACAGAATCATCCATTATCCTACTCCAGGTAAGTATGTCAGCAAGTGGAAGGAAAAGTTCTGGCATAACTGCTTATAATGTCTTTTACTCTCACGCATTCAGTGTCTCAAAAGTTATCCAGTTGCTCCCTCTTTTCAACATTTTAGTGTTCTTCTACTACTGGTATACAAATAGCATCTAAAACAGAAGTAAAAAATATTCACATTGACATTTGTATAATGAACCATTATGAAGAAAGTGATAGACAAACTACCATCTCACTTGCTCAGATTCCTGGGTTTTAACACTTAACAACATGTCGCTCTTCAGTATTGGCCCACAGGAATTTTTTTCTGTGGTATTAATTTCTCTCTTTGCAGTAGGAGAACTTTTTACATCTATTTTTTGCAGAATAATTCTTTTCAGAATTACCATGGATTAAGAGTGCCCACTAGTGTCAGTTTCTCTATCTTAAAGCTTTTTTATTCTTTTTTAGTAACTGACTATGAAAGAATATTGTATAGGTACAGAAAACATTTAAAGGAACAAAAGCAGAAAGATTGTCTTCATTAGAGTTTGAGCAAAATATGGTTTTAAATTAAAGCCACTGGTCTTCCCTTACACAGCAAATGTTAACCTATGGAAGAAGAGTATGCACTTTGCATAATGAGTAAGTCTGTAAATCTGTTCTCTGTCTAATAATTGCTTTTATGCCTTTTATCTGAAGATAAATTGTGATTTATGGCTGATACTTTGCATCTACTGATATCCAAAACATTGGATCTGGTTTAGATGCCTAACAAAAAAAATCTCAGAATAACTTAAATGGGATATTTTCATATGTACATTAGTTGGTATAATGAGTTTTGGAAAGCAAAGCAATCAGTCATGCAATTCTCTTTATTCTCATTTCCATTTTGTTAACAAGAAATAAAACACATTGGTGGATACAATCTATTACTGTAATTTGAAAAGCATCATTTAGTACTTGTGCTACAAAAATGCCGCATTTATATAAATCGTGATGTATGAAGTTAGCCTCTAAAGGAGTGAGGAAGAATGAACTACCAGGGAATCAAGTTAAATAATCATTCCATGGCAACAAAGAAAAATGACAGCCCTTTTTTCAAAAAAAGGCAAATATTTTCTACTGAATATGCTTGTCTGAACATTTCATTACACATTAAAATTTTTGCTCTTTCAACTGCAGATTTAAAAAATAAAGAAATTTCTTCCATGCCAAATGACATGTGTGTGCCACTCTCAATTATATCAACTGGAACGATACAAGAATATTTAAGTTAGGAATTTGCCCTACACTGTAGAATTTACATGAGATGGTTATGCACATTAGGAAAAAGTACTTGTTTAAGAGAAATTCACTTTGATGGACGTAGGATTGGGCATGACTAACTTAACTACTTCAAAATGGAGCATTATATCATATCGGTCTAGACAAGTATTGTAGAATTCTTACAAGAAAAAAAAAAAAGGAACACACTGAATATTTCTGACGTTGATGAGATGTAGCAAGGCAGACAATGGGAACTCCACCACTGTTACAAAATGAATGCTATCATTCTCCAGAAAAGGAGGAAAACAGCAGCTAAGACTGGTGGATAGCAAATATTTCATAATAATTAAACAAGTGACTGGTAAAGATAAGGCAACTCTCCTCTTTAGAATTTTTTACTTTTAAAACATTCCCATCCCTAGAATGAACCAGATTATTTGTGTATGGATAGGAATAATTGACTGGAAACTGTGTATTTGCTATTTGGAAGTACCTTTTATCTTCTTTTTCTCATTTGCTTAGACCTGATGAACCCATGTCATTCTCAGATGCCTTTCATTTGTCTTGGAATTTGTCCTCAGATGTTTGTTCATTTGGTCTTCATCCTGGATATTGTCAACAAGACATTATGAAAAGATGCACCCTCTGCCCTGTGTACTTTTAAGAAGAGCAGCAAAAATCTATAGTAAAATGAGTGAAGCTCACAAAAGAAGGAGATGTAAGATGCACATGGTAAACACAAATCAGGTCATTGACCAGTAGTGATCATGGTATGAGTACTGTGCTCACAGAAGACTTTTTTTTTTTCCTATTATGATTTTAAAAGCTAATTCAGTTTAGGGAGCTAGATTTAAAGAGAGCAGCTTTTACAACTAATATATCAAAGTGCAATCTTTCTGAGATGTAAGTGAAGATTTCATTTAGTTGATGTGTAAGTTGGCGGCATTACTCAATAGAAATAATATATTGTATACAGCAAGGGTTTTTTCTTCAAGGTGTGTCTGAAAGAAAAATAATTTAATATGAACAGAAAGTAAATGGTAAAGTCCTTAGTATAGGATTCAACCAAGCTCTATAATCTCTGCCTGGAATGATGTACTTTCAGAAACTTCTCAAAGTTCACTTTACAGATCTCCTCTGAACAAGAAATGGAGGGCAAAAGGGATTTTAAAACCCTTATTAAAAACAATATTCAGTTTGATGGGACAGTTTCTTAGGAACAAACTGGGTGAAATACGTAGCATTACATTGGCAAAATTAGCTATTTGAGGTTCTTCTTTGTCACATGACTACCTTTGTTAAAGAACTATTGCTCTGATCAAGCTTCTTGGTCCCTGAAAAGTCATTGAAAAAAACTTGTACATAAGGCTTGTACGTAAGGTTGTACATACATATCTAACTAAATGTAGGTATGCACGACCAAACTTCCTTGACTCCTTCTGTATTTTTTAGGAAATAAATGCATTTTTAGAACATATTTAATCTAGTTTATGTTAGACAATTACTTCACAATAATATGAATTTTACTGTGAATGTATCTCTAAAGGAAGAAAAGCGTGACTAGTTCTAGCATGAATAGAGAATATACATCTTCATCTGGCCAGATAAATCCCATCCATAGACATGTAGGATATATTTTTAAGGGACTTAAGCAACTGAGTTGCAAATAAGCTCTTTTGAAATCCCCACTAAGTCTTTATATCACTTGAATTCATGCTAGCAAATTTTAGATACTTAAAGAAGTAACTAAATTAAGAACCTTGTCACTCTTAGGTGCCTTCCGTGTACAGTGGAAAGATCTTAAGAAGTTTCTATTGTTTTCTATTTTCTAATGTAGAGAGAACACAAAATTAAGAATACCTAATTTCTGTATCTCATTTAAATGCCTACAGTCAATTGCATTGAACAAAGGCCCAAATTTATTTAGGTTTAGATTAAAATGCAGGGAATAAGAGTGATTTCACCTAGGAAATAGATGATATGTAGATGGACATCTACCTGTGGAATTGAACTAAATGTCTAGATTCTTTTTGTAACTGTAACTGAGAGAAATCGTCATCAACAGAGTACAATTCCAGTCTGCTTCAGGTAGAAATGAATGACGTCCAAAATGTAGCTATTTTTGTCCTGAGGTATTTACATGATCACAACAACTTAGTGCAGGAATGCTCCAAAACCATGAATAACAATTATACTCCCATCTATCTTGTGCAACAAGATGATACTTTGCTAATCAAAGAAAAAAAAACTACTAGGAAATTACATATACATTCAATCAAAACCAAATACAGTAAAAAAATTCTATATACGGACTTAAGGAAGTTTCCAATAAGCTTATTGGAAAGATACTGTATGTGGCCACTTGCTTTGGAGAAGCTAGTAGTGTAAACATGTTATTCTCTCCAAGAACATTCTATAGCACTGTTTAATTTTCTAATATGGATATAAACCCTCCTTCCCAGCAGGTCCTTTTGACATTGTCAGGAACTGCCCAAGGTGAGGTTGTCTTTACAGTATAGCTATACTGTTCTTGTTCACTCATAGATCCTGGTCTCTTGGTTGCATAAATATTAATTGCCTCTGGACTGTCTTTGTGAGTTACTCTACTATTTCCTGCATGTGTTTTGGGTAATAGTTCACTCCAGTGATAGCACCCGTTAAGCAGTATGAGTAAGACTGCAACTAATTTGGCTCCTTACAGATTACTGAATGCTCAAGCAATGTTGAAACATTCTTGGCATGTTCAAATATCCTTTATGACACAATGTATTTTCCTGTTTTAAAAGCACCATGAAGCTTTCAATGACCTTCCTTCATTCCAAAGACCTGGAACAAAACCATCCCACAAAAATAAGAATTGTTTTAATGATATAAAGCAGGGACAATATATGGGGTATCTCAAGTAGTAGCATTCAGTCAGTCTGATCTAGAGAGGCTGTGAGCAGTGCAGGCACATCATTTGGATACAATGCAGATTGTACCCTCAGAAATGCAGCTATAGATCCATACTATGCCTTATGAATAGCTTAGGAATTAATAATAGCTTTCATAATAGCACAGCTTATAACCTAAATATGGTCCTAGAGGTACCTGTTTATGAAACTCCAGATCTTAACATGTTTGTTCCTTTTTTGTTAATGCAGAAGTTTTGAGTTTGAAACATGAAACAAAATTTTGTTTTCTGCTACTGCAGATTGTGCTACTCTTGGGAACTGTCTTTCACCTTTCCAAAGATTTTATTACAATACTTAATAAAGCTCTATGATGTATCTTCTTTTATTATCTGTTAATTCCTACAAGACTACGTTTGTACCCTGCAGTTCTTGTTTAGTTGTTTTGATCTGTGCCAGACTGGTTTCAGTAGATCAAAAGATTATAAATTGCTAACTCCTGAGTTGATTGAAGCATAGCAGCACTATAAATCCTTTTGATAGATTTTCTTGCACCAAAATTAGGTCAGCTTTATTACTTACTTTAAGATTGTTTCTTTTTGTATAAACGGTATTGATAAAAAAGCAAGTCAGTTTACAGTCTAGTATAAAATCCTTATTTACTTCATCAAACCCTGGCACTAGATATGTTCATGGTATTTTTTCAGAGTGTATTAGGTGTATGTGACATCCTCTTTCAAAAACTATCTTCTAGGCAAAAGCATCAACACTAATTTAAGTCATAGCACAGAGATTATACATGTTAACATTAAAAAGAGGTTTTTAGGTATTTCAGAAGAAAAGCTTGGCTAAAGTTCTGAAAGTTATTTTTCTGGCAGAAAAAGAAATTAATTGCAAAGGAAATAATAAAAAATAAATACTGGTTACATTTCTTTGTGGCCAGAATTATAGAATTGAACGTACAAGCATTTCCAGATTTTTTTTCTTTTTTTTTTTACTAGCTCAATGTCTACATTCATTTTAATACTACTTATGAACTACTATATCTTACAAAGAAAATTAAGTATAACTAGCTTCTACCCATCTTATCCCTTCAGCTGACCACTTGTACTTGAGCCTTCACTGCTCATGCAACTGTATGAATATCCATGACTAAAAATGCATAGGAAAATCATTCCCATTAAATACAATCTGAAAACCGACAATTGTATTAATAACACAGGTTAGGGGGTATGGCTGGGGCAAACATAGATCAGTATGGTGTAGAATCTGAAACTCCTTGGCCCTGCTCTATCAAAGGTAAAAATATCTGCTGAATGATGACAAATGCAACATATCTAATGTGAGAGTGAAAAAGAAAGGTAGCAAGGGTTTCTAGCATTTTTAAATGATATTGTTGCTTATATTTCTGCTCTGCTCTCGGTTTCATAGAATCATAGAATCACAGAATTTTTCAGATTGGAAAAGACCTTTAAGATCATCCAGTCCAACCATTAACTTAACACTACCAAGTCCACCACTAAACCAATTAACGGTAGAGTAATAATTAATGTCATGTTTCCTGGATTGGTGGCTGGATTATTTTTTAACAAGTAAAACTAGGAATCATTAAGGTTGGAAAGGGCCTCTAAGATCATCAGTCCAACCATCAATCCGACACCACCATGCCTACTAAACGATGTCCCAAAATGCCATGTCTACCGGTTCTTTGAACACTTCCAGGGATGGTGACTCCACCACCTCTCTGGGCAGCCTGTTCCAATGCTGGTGAAGGGTCTGGAGCACAGGCCTTATGAGGAGCAGCTGAGGGAACTGGGATTATTTAGCCTGGAGAAGAGGAGGCTGAGGGGAGACCTTATCGCTCTCTACAACAACCTGAAAGGAGGTTGCAGTGAGGTGGGTGTTGGGCTCTTCTCCCAAGTAACTAGAAATAAGACAAGAGGAAATGTGCTCAAGTTGCATCAGGGAAGGTTTAGATTGGATGTTAGGAGAAATTTTTTTCATGGAAAGAGTGGTCAAGCATTGGAACAGGCTGCCCAGAGAGGTGGTGGAGTCACCATCCCTGGAAGTGTTCAAACAATGGGTAGACATGGCACTCTGGGACATGGTTTAGTAGGCATGGTGGTGTTGGATTGATGGTTGGACTGATGATCTTAGACATCCTTTCCAACCTTAATGAATCCTAGGTTTACTTGCTAAAACATGATCCAGCCACCAAGCTAGGACATGAAATTAATTATTACTCTACCCTTCATTGTTTTAGTGGTGGAATTGGTAGTGTTATGTTAATGGTTGGACTGGATGATCTTAAAGATCTTTTCCAACATAAATGATTCTATGATTTTATGACTGCAACCCCCATTCCCTGTCCCCCTGCGCTGCTGGAAAGGGGAGGAAGGAGGTAGAGAAAATCAGAAGTGAAGTTGAGCCCTGGAAGAAGGGAAGGGTGAGGTGGAAGGTGTTTAAGATTTGGGTTTATTTCTCATTACCCTACTTTGATTTGATTGGTAATAATCTAAATGGATTTCCCCAAGTTGAGTCTGTTTTGCTTGTGATGGTAACTGGTGAGTGATCTCTCTGTCCTTATCTTGACCCAGGAACCTTTCACTGTATTTTTCTCCCCCTGTCCAGCTGAGGAGGGGGAGTGATAGACTGGCTTTTGTGGGCACCTTGCATCCATCTAGTGTATTAATCTATTTTTGTAACTTAAAGTTTCATCCTTGTTATAAATCCTGACTGAGACTTTGTATTAATCATTTTCTAACAAGACTAAGATGACTTCTAGTTATTTTACCTTTATCTAGATTTCCTTTCTTTTTTTTTTTTTTTACTTTTTATTATAAAGCATTCTGCTATATTCTTTCTCACTATACTTTCAAAGACTGTTTATTCTTTCTTCTGCAAGCAAGGACTGGCTCCTTCTTTAGTCTCCCTGAGAACTTTTTCTAGAAGCCCCCTTCATACGAGCCAATGTTAGCTAATGTTTTTAATAGAGAAATGGGCACATCTGACACTACCTACTTCTAATCATATGATAGATTTTTCCTCAGTATGAAGTTAGATGAGATGAATTTGACCTAAGGTACCTCAGCATTTCCTGTTTCTCAGTTGTTCTGAAATTTATATATAGTTTAGAAGAGTCCACCTCAAAACATCTTTTAAAATTTGATGGACTAAACAATTCCTCCTTCAGAAAAAACTTTTCAGAGTTCCTTTGTCCTAAAAGAAAAAGTGCTAGTAGCAGGAGTGGTAGCAGCACCATTACATGGTCTCTGTTCCTTTACAGTGGACTCAAACAAGTTATTTGCAGTGAAGTGTAGTACAACCCAATGGTTGAAGTTGAGTTCTCTGTTAGTTGAGTTACAGTTAATGTAAATACAGCACTGGTACCCACAACACTAGAAGTTCATCACAGCGTCATGATGTTTTTAATCTAAAAATCTTCAGGAGTGAAGCATTTTCCACATGTGAAAATAATATCAGTGTCCCAATATGCCTACAAATTTGTTTCCACCTTATATTTCTTCAATTTATAATTACACACATCCCACATACCTTTCAAGAGTCTGGTTCTAATAACCAGATTCCATTAAATGAAGTAAAACAGCAATGGGCTTCACAGAGGAAAAATAGTTATAACTAATTATTAACTGCGATTCTCTTCAGTAGTCAACTGCAACTGTAGCAGTCACAGACTCACAGAATTGTTGAGGTTGGAAGTGACCTCTGGACATTATTTTATTCAACCCCCCTACTCAAGCAGGGACGCCTATAGCCGCTTGCCCAGGATGACATCCAGACAACTTTTAAATATCTCCACAGAATGAGCCTCTGCAACTTCTCTGGGCAACTTGTGCCAGTGCTCAGTCACCTTCACAGTGAAAAAGTGGTTCCTGATGTTCAGATGGAACCTCCTGTGTTTTTGTTTGTGCCCATTGCTTCTGGTTCTGTCACTAGGCACCACTGAAAAGAGTCTGACTCCATCCTCTGCACCCTTCCCTCAGGTGTTTATACACGGTGAGAAGATGGACATTGCTGCAGTCCCTTCATCATCTTCAGTGGCCCCTTGCTGGACTCTTTGCAGTATGTCCACATCTCTCTTGTGCTGAGGAGCCCAGAACTTGACACAGTACTCCAGGTGTGTCCTCACCAGTGTTGAGCATAGGGAAAGGATCACCTCCCTTTACCAGCTGACAATGCTCTTGCCTGCAGCCCAGAATACCATTAACTTCTTTGCCACAGGGGCACACGGCTGGCTTATTGTCAGTTTGTTGCCTACCAGGAAACCAATGTCCCTCTCTACAGAGCTTCTCCCTACTTCACAGTCAGTCAGCCCCAGCTTATCCTGCTGCATAGGGTTGTTGTTCTCCAGGCACATAGTTCCAATCAGTCATTCTGCTTAATTGTTAGTTCATCCCATGTCTCTGTTTCAAAGGACTCCAGCTAGATCTCTCCAAAGCAATCCAGCACAGAAGGGGTTAGCTCTCAGCAACCAGAGATACTGGGAACTGAGGACAGAAATCATTCCCTGCCTTTTTCTATTTAGCAGTATTGACATAACCATAAAGATTAGTTCATGAGATCACAGTGGGTGCAATTATTTTACAGAATGATCCTGACATCCAGATTTAATTCTTTGATGCTTTGGTTAAACACACTGCAGTATGTGAATAATGTAATTAATTACCCATTCTATTACCAGAGAGTATAACACCATAAAATGCATAACCAAACTTTTACCAGTTTAGGGACAAATGTAGCACCCTATCTAGAAATGTATTTGGAGGTGGATTTCAACTGAGACATAGGATATTGAACTGAAACAGCTGAGGTTTTGGCAGACATTCTCTTCTCCTTTCTGTTTGATCCTGATTTTCTGAATGAGAGGACTGGCGTAAGATGGCATCCTAACTTGGCCTAACAAACAGCTTTGTGAGGTGGATATCCGTGTACCCCCTTTCTTAGAGTAAGCATTCTTAGCCAATGTATGTCGCAATAGGAGCAGATGCATAAGGAGAAATATTCTGATGATCCAGTGTATACATTAAACACTTTTTTTGTAATAGAGTGATTCTGGGTGAATGCCATGGACTAAATGGCCATTAGCAATACAGCACATTAAAGGCACTCCAAGAGATCATCTTTTGCTTAGGTTTCATCCAAAGTCCTCTTTCTGTTCTCTAAGACTGTTTTATGATGTTGACCAAATATAACAAGGGGAAATATTGGAAGATTTGCTTCAAAAGGCAACCTATGATCTGAACTAAAAAGCTAATAAATATGCACCGCAAAAGCATCAGAAATACCTTTGACCTCCTAAAGACAGGTTTTATTTAAACAAAAACTATGGCAATGAGAAAATTCAGACCCATGTAATAAGACAATATGAGGATTAAAATGTTTATTAAAAAATCTCTGCTCTTCCTACTGTGTCCTGTCATGCTGAATGTTTTCTTCCAGTCTTGCTCTAAAACAACTTCTATTGGCTTTGTGGTTTTCAATATGCTTTGCATAGTACAATCAAGTTTTTTTCAGGAAGGGACTTGTCTTTGTATTTTCTCTCTGATCTACTCTATGGGCTCGGCCACCCAACCAGTTTTTTACCCAGCGAAGACTATGCCCGTCCAAGCCATGAGCTGCCAGCTTCTCTAGGAGAATGCTGTGGGAGACTGTGTCAAAGGCTTTACTGAAGTCCAGGTAGATGACGTCCACAGCCTTTCCTTCATCCACTAGACAGGTCACCAGGTCACAGAAGGAGATCAGGTTGGTCAAGCAGGACCTGCCTTTCATGAACCCATGCTGGCTGGGACTGATCCCCTGGCTGATCTGCACTTGCCTGTTGAGTTCACTCAATATGAACCTCGCCATAATCTTTCCCGGCACTGAGGTCAGGCTGACAGGCCTGTAGTTCCCTGGATCCTCCTTCCGGCTCTTCTTGTAGATGGGCGTCACGTTGGCAAGCCTCCAGTCATCAGGGACCTCCCCTGTTAACCAGGACTGCTGATAGATGATGGAAAGTGAAACTGCTTTAAATTCTGCCATTTCTCTCTGCACTACCCTGAAAATACTCCTTTAATTCCAGTGAAAACATAATGTTCTGTTCTTTGCAGGCACTTCTACCTGACCTGGAAAGCAACAGGAAAAAACAAACAGGAAACCTGACTCTCTGCTGTCCATCCATATCCTTTAAAAAGAACAGAACACATATTTATTGTGAACAAACAATTAGAACAAATGTTATCTATTATACCATTCAAAACAAAAAATAAAATCTCAAACTCCCAGGGCGAGATAAATCTGTTTCTCCTGTCTAAAACATCAATAGCTTCCATTACAAGCATGTGTTGATAGACCAACTTTTGAAACACAGTTACTCACAGATATACTACCCCTTACTCTACAACGTGCTAAACATCACCTATTACTGTTAAGGTAAAACTGAGTACATGAAGTTAATTTATAAAGTGAATGAAGAGTTCAGAAGTTACTTTGGGTTTGTTTGTTTGTTTGTTTGTTTGTTTTGTGATAGGATTCATCTATGTTTAATTTGTTCAGCTGGGGAATAAGAATATAAATTGACTTTAGAAGATGCCAGTTAGGTAGACGTTTATTTCCAAGGGATAGTTTAGTTCTTGTTAGTTCATGGAGCTTTTTTCTTTGCTGTATTAAGAAATCAGAAATTGAACTGCACAAAGCAAACTAAAAACCCAAGCAATAACATTGTTTTTTTGTTTTAATACCACTGTAATAACAAAACACACAGTAAGTTTGAGGTACTTGTGGCAACTAAGAGACTTAGTAATATAAATTCCCTTACATGGGAGTTGTGCAGCTGACTTGTCAGATTCAATGAAAACATGCCACATAATTTAAAGAGGTTAAAGTACTTAATTAGAATCTGTTCATGTAACATTTTTGACAGAGCAATGTTTATCAGACAGGGCTTTTAAGCAAAAATTCTATTGGAAAAAATATAGCATTGACTGCACTGCAAAAATGAATGTTTTGACTTTTTTTGCTTGTTTGTTCTTTTTCATGGTCCACCTAGTTTCCTTTTTTTTAATTTTTTTTTTTAATTCCCCTTTTTTCTCACATGGTGTTCTTAATGGGTTCTCTAGGCTACTGTTGCTGTCAGGACATCTGTTACCTGCCACAGTGAGAATCAGGCTGTGCACAGAAATTCATTTTCAGTTGATACAGGGAGAGGTTTCTTGGCAGTAATGGTAGGAGGCATCTAAAATAAGATGTCATCATGCTATGAGAAATGAGGTACAGGCAAAGCACCATTTATCGTGTCTTAGGTTTCAGCTTGAGAAAGCCAGATGTTTGTATATGTCCTTTCATTCTTTTGCTGTCTCTCTTTCTCTTTTCCTTCCTTCCTTCCTTCCTTCCTTCCTTCCTTCCTTCCTTCCTTCCTTCCTTCCTTCCTTCCTTCCTTCCTTCCTTCCTTCCTTCCTTCCTTCCTTCCTTCCTCTCTGTCTCCTTCTCTCCCTCCCTCCCTCTCTCTCATAGCTATCAGTTTCATTCTTTTATATAACTAACAGGTTTATTCTTTTCCACACACTGTATAATTCTGGTATAGTTTTAGAAACTGGCTTTCCCAGGAAGAAAAAGTAAATTACACAAAGAGCCAGTGTTACCCCAGCAGGCTAGAAATTAACTTAAATGCATACAAATTGCTATCACAACAATTCTGCAAATGTTCAACTTTCCCTATTTTTCCTTCTACCCCCAAAACTCAGCTTTCTGTTAACACAGACTGCAAATCAATGGTTAGTTTAAAGAAGACTCAAAAAGTGTGTCTGAAAACAGTCTAAAATAATTGTCAGTACATATATATTACAAAAGACCTATAGACTTCACAGTTCTTTGAAAAACAGTTTAGTGTAATGATAAATACCAGTGTCTAGCTTCCATCACCTGGATATTCCATTTTTACCTTATGCCAGGAATCTAAGCTTCAAGCAGACATCCTAATGAGAGTGCATGCAGTGACAATCTGCTGGGTAAGCTACTATACGCAGAGCAATTTCATTATTTTTGATATATATGGTCTGCCTATGAATACTTGATGTTTCCTTTTACTACTATCTCATCAAATTCAGGTAAAGATCCATGAAAAGGCAACTATGAAAAAAACACCTGAGTGATACAAACTGCTTCTTAGCTTTGCATTTATAATTCTTTTTTTTTTTTTAGTGTAATTGAATTTGCCGATAAGCACCTGGGACATTTTTTGTGGTGTTGTATTTAGATTAGCAGTGCCTTCTAACCTAAGGTGCAACAGCAATTTTTGTCTGTTCACTATTCCTTAGCTAACAAAATTATTTTCTACATAAGATATCTTTGCTCTGGAGTTCATGTAGTCTAGTTTTGAAACAGCAAGAATCAAGATCTAAAAGGACGAAAAAAATCACCTTTCCCTACCTACTGTTCCATTCTGCACATTATATACGTCAATACCAGTAACTTATAATGAGCAAAGTTATGAGAACATATTTTAATTCAGTAGCAGTAAAACATTATAACTTTAAGGTAATAATGATTTGAATGCCTGCTTTAATCTAACAAATTCAGTTTCTTATGGCTTCCTTGGCATATCTAGAACAGGTAGGGTAGAAAAAATGTTGGAGAGGATATCCTTACAGTGTCAGATTTGAAGCTTGTTACTGCAGCCATGCAGGATACAGCGTCCCTTGTACTTTCATGTATATTATTCCAGACAATGACATTCTGCAGTCAGCGCAAGTCAAAATGGAACCTAACATCTCTCATACTGATACTGTAATAACTATTCATAGTCACTCTATCATCACAAAAATTTTGGTGCAAATATTCTCCTGATCACAAGAACAATTTCAAACACCTTAAGAACAGAAATGGGTGCTTGCTGGACATTATAATTATTCATCTAAAAGACTATTTGACCAAAGTTTTTTTGTCATTGAGATGGCTTTGTACATCTCCACAATTCAAAATATTTATCTAATTGAATATTTGACTGACTGGAAGACAAAGACTATCAAAATAATTATAAATATTACCTTCAAATTTTTTAAAAATATAGAGTGTTATTTTGTGGCAGACATCTGCATATGCACTTCAAATCACTTTAAAGCATTAGATTTCTTAATTTTGTTGCAGAACAGTTTACCTAAACCTTTGATTCAATTTGAAATAAAGAAGAGTCTTCTCTTATGTCTCAACCAAAAGTTATTGTTTCAAATTTGTAGCACTATTACCATATTTTTATAGTTCTTCACTCCAAATTAATTTTTACCATCAATGAAAAGCACTAGAAATGCAAATCTCATAACGGCCATGCATGCTGTTTGCTTTTTTAAAATTTGTTTGAGAGGAGTATCATACTAAAAATAGTTGAACCTGTGGCCAAAATCATGTTTCATCTGAATTTTTCCTCAGAGAAAATACAATACTGAATTCTTCTTCAGTACCAGTTCTTCCTGTTTCTTTTTCCCCCTATTTTGTTAAGGAGATGATTAAAGTTGTCCAGAATGACAAAATGAGGTGAAAAGTGATTACAGCAGAATGGCACTCCCAAGACATGAAATTAGGGTTTGGAGGAAACTGGCAACTGGAAGTTTCAGAACAAATAAAAAGAGATACTTGTCTATACAATACAAAGTTAATTCATTAATATCTTAGCCAAAGGTTATTGTGAAGACTAAAATTCTACATGGACATATAAAAGGGTCTGGGAATTTAGCAGAAGTTCACTGAGGTCTATTAAATACAGAGATACTTTTAGTTAGGAAGTCCCTAAACTGTAAACTGTTGAAAGTGGGAAAGGTATTTAAGGATATATTGTTCTGTGTTTCTTGTGTCCTTATAATCTTTCCTAGTCAATGCACGATTGATCTAGACGGAACTTTGGCTACCACTAGCAGGATGATATTAATTTCTGTCTAACAGGAAATTATTTCTGGAGCTGTCAATTTCCATACTGAAAATATAATTTTGAATACTTCAAGTTATTCAATTTGAGTTTTATTCTTAAAAGATAAATATTTTTTAGATATCTGTGATCTTACTGCAGCCTGGTCGAATAGGGAGCTTTTGCTGGGACTCAGGGAAAAAAGGAGTTTACCGCCTTTGGAAGAAGGGGTGGGCAACTCAGGAAGAGTACAGGGATCTTGTTAGGTTGTGCAGGGAATAAATTAGAAAAGCAAAAACCCAGCTAGAACTCAATCTGGCCACTGTTGTAAGAGATAATAAAAAATGTTTTTAGAAGTACATCAACAATAAAAGGAGAGCCAAGGAGAATCTCCATCCTTTGCTGGATGTGGGGGGGAACATTGTCACCAAGGGCGATGAAAAGGCTGAGGAACTTAATGCCTTCTTTGCCTCTGTCTTTAATAGCCAGAGCAGTCATCCCCAGGGTACTCAACCCCTGAGCTGGAAGGCAGGGACAGTAAGCAGAATGGAGCCCCCATAATCCAGGAGGAAGCACTTAATGACCTGCTACGCCACCTGGATGCTCACAAGTCTATGGGGCCTGATGGGATCCACCAGAGAGTACTGAGGGAGCTGGCAGAGGAGCTTGCCAAGCCACTTTCCATCATCTATCAGCAGTCCTGGTTAACAGGGGACGTCCCTGATGACTGGAGGCTTGCCAATGTGATGCCCATCTACCAGAAGAGCCGGAAGGAGGACCTGGGGAACTACAGACCTGACCTCGGTGCTGGGAAAGATTATGGAGCGGTTCACACTGATTGAGCTCAACAGGCAAGTGCAGATCCACCAGGGGATTGAGTCCAGCCAGCATGGGTTTATGAAAGGCAGGTCCTGCTTGACCAACCTGATCTCCTTCTATGACCTGGTGACCTGCCTGGTGGGTGAAGGAAAGGCTGTGGGTGTCATCTACTTGGACTTTAGCAAAGCTTTTGACAGAATCTCCCATAATATTCTCCTTGGGAAGCTGGCAGCTCATGGTTTGGACAGGAGTGCTCTTTCTTCACTGGGTAAAAAACTGGTTGAGTGGCAGAGTCCAGAGTTGTGGTGAATGGAGTTAAGTCCAACTGGCGGCCAGTCACGAGCGGTGTTCCCCAGGGCTCTGTTTTGGGGCCAGCCTTGTTTAATATCTTTATCAATGATCCGGATGAGGGGATTGAGTGCACCCTCAGTAAGTTTGCAGATGACACCAAACTGGGTGGGAGTGTCGATCTGCTGGAGGGTAGGATGGCCCTGCAGAGGGACCTGGACAGGCTGGACCAATGGGCCAAGGCCAACTGTGTGAGGTTCAACAAGGCCAAGGGCTGGGTCCTGCACTTGGGTCACAACAACCCCATGCAACGCTACAGGCTTGGGGAAGAGTGGCTGGAAAGCTGCCAGGCGGAAAAGGACCTGGGGGTGCTGGTAGACAGCTGGCTGAACATGAGCCAGCAGTGTGCCCAGGTGGCCAAGAAGGCCAACAGCATCCTGGCTTGTATCAGGAATAGTGTGGCCAGCAGGAGTAGGGAGGTGATTGTCCCCCTGTACTCGGCGCTGGTGTGGCCGCACCTGGAATACTGTGTCCAGTTTTGGGCCCCTCACTTCAAGAAAGACATTGAGGTGCTGAAGTGTTTTCAGAAAAGGGCAACAAGGCTGGTGAAGGGTCTGGAGCACAGGCCTTATGAGGAGCGGTTGAGGGAACTGGGGTTGTTTAGCCTGGAGAAGAGGAGGCTGAGGGGAGACCTTATTGCTCTCTACAACTCCCTGAAAGGAGGCTGTACTGAGGTGGGTGTTGGTCTCTTCTGCCAAGTAGATAACGATAGGACAAGAGGAAATGGGCTCAAGCTGCACCAGGGGACGTTTAGGTTGGATATTAGGAAAAATTTCTAGATGGAAAGGGTAGCCAAGCATTGGAAGAGGCTGCCCAGAGAGGTGGTGGAGTCACCATCCCTGGAAGTGTTCAAAAAACACGTGGCACTTTGTGACATGGTTTAGTGGGCATGGTGGTGTTGGGTTGATAGTTGGACTGATGATCTTAGAGGTCCTTTCCAGCCTTAATGATTCCTAGTTTTTACTTTCATTATAAATGATCCAGGCAGCAAGTGAGGAGGCGTGGGGTTGCTGCTCTACCCTTCATTGTTTTAGTGATGGACTTGGTAGTGTTAGGTTAATGGTTGGACTGGATGATCTGAAAGGTCTTTTCCAACCTAAACGATTCTATGAATTGTATGATTCTATAAAGTTTTCAAGTGGAAGCAAAAAGGCAGACAGTCAGAACAGAGTGCTTATCATAGATATAATATATTTTATATTAGGAATCCCTGGTTAAATAAGATGTAAATTGATCTGTGATACAGAGAAAAAGATTTGGAGACTTTGATCTGTGTTCATTAACCTATTAATTTACTGATAACCCCTGCCAGTACCCAGTGAAATCACAGCTGTCATCTGAACCACAAACTTTTATTTCTTCTCCACAGAAAACAGGATTGGATGGAGATAGAGGATTCTTCTGTGTGCTTAGAACTGACTGAAGTACACAGTTGGTACCCACCAGGATACATATCTAGGCCGAGGATTCAGAAGCATGCTGTCTCACCATAACTTCTTGTCCTGGTTTCAGCTGGGATAGAGTTAATTTTCTTCCTGGCAGCTACTGTAGTACTGAGTTTTGGATTTAGCATAAGAATAATGTTGATAACACTGATGTTTTAGGTCTTGCTGAGCAGTGCTTACACTATGTCAAAGAATTTTCAGCTTCTCATACTGCCCAGTCAGCGAGGAGGCTGGAGGTGTACAAGATGGTGGCAGGGGACACGGACAGGACAGCTGACCCAAACTGGCCAAAGGGATATTCCATACCATATGACATCATGATGAACAAAAAACTGTGGGGAGTTGGCCAGGGAGGGGCAGCCGCTGCTCAAGAACTGGCTGGGCATCAGTCAGTGTGTGGTGAGCAATTGCATTGTGCATCACTTGCTTTGTATATTCTTTTGTCATTATTATTCTTCTCCCTTCCTTTTCTGTCCTACTAAATTGTCTTTATCTCAACCAATGGGTTTGACTTTTGTTCCAGTTGTGTCCTCTATCCCACTGCGGGGGGAATGAGCAAATGGCCGTGTGGTGTTTAGCTGCCTGCCGGGTTAAACCACAACAATTCTAAACATAAATTTACCTCCTGGTAATTTCTGTACAGGCATGAGTAACTGAGCATACAAGGCATTCCCCGTGCAATGAATGTGGGTAAGCCAGAGGAAATCCAAGTCTGTGGTTTAGATAAATCCGGAGTTATACAACTTAATTTGCATATAATAAAGCCATACAGCCTGGTAACATCTGCACCACAACAGGATTTTATTTCATTGCCTACAATCACAGCACGACAACTATAGGGAAAGTCAATGTAAAAATGTACTGCACCTCATTATGATCTCCAAATCAAATTATGGGGTGTATATTTAGTGTGTATACACACTTATGCACACATATTTATATTTATATATAAATGTAAGCACACACATAAACACACTATTTAACTGGTCTTCAACATTTTGTAAAACAGAACTTAATTTATTTCTTTGTAGTTCACATTAGAAGTAAAAGTAAGCTTGCTTAACAAATAAGGGCAAGTACACTTAATTCTTCTGCTATATGAACACAGAAAATATCACGTAGAAATGCTGATTACATTTAATAAATAAGGAGAAGATAAAACATTAGTTCATCTTTTCTTTTTTTTACCCAACACAATTATGAATTTGAATGCAGAGAGGGAACAGAAGTATTCAGTTACATTATGTATATATTTTGTATTTGTAGAAGATCATTGCTTATCATAAACTTTTTCAGCTGTCTGTTTCTGTGGTTAAAATGTCACAACAGAAGAAAGCTCACACATTTAAATAAGGAAAAAAAAAAGTTTATTGTTGTGCATTTATGCATCTATGTGTTTTCCCATTTAATTTTTCCTGAAGAAATATTTTAATTTACCAAAAAGCTGAAAGTAAAGTAAATGTAATTTATATGAAATGCTAAACTCAGAGTAGAAATGGCAATAAAATACTAATAATCTTCAAATCAAGTGGGGTACCATAGGGCTCTATCCTGGTACCTGTCCTGTTTAACATTATCATCAAAGACCTGGAGGAGGCAATGGAGTGCACTCACATCAAGTTTGCAGATGACACCAAGCTGCAGGTTATGACTCAATACATTGAAGGGTAGAGCTGCCATCCAAAGGATCCGTAAAAGGCTGGAAAAATGGGTTGACAGGAATCTTATGAAAGGACAAATGCAAAGTTCAGCACCTGGGAAGTGTGATATGATGCAACAACAAAAAAAAAAAAAACCAAACAATTTGAAGGTTTAAGACATTTCCTGCCTGAAAAGGCTAAAGATTTATAATTCAACATCAGTATGATGGCATAAACTTATAAATACCAATGTCTGTTTGATTGTGGATAGGTGTTTTAATGGTAAAAAAGGTGTTATCAGTAAACTAGTTAATTTACCAGTAAGTTGATCTAAATATAGTCCACTAGTTACCAGAACTAGTTATTAATTTTTTGTGAGAGAAAATGGCAAAATTTCCTATATGTTAATATTGCAGAACACCATAATGAACTATTAAATTATTTTTATTTTCCTTCAAATGGAGAAAAAAATCTAGATGGAATGAAACCAAATCCTGATTTTTTTTCTTTTTTTTTTTTTTTTTCCTATCTGATTCAGAAGCATTTATTTTGTAATCTGCAATCCCAGGTAATCTCTAATCACAAGAAGTCTGTAATAAAGCAGGCCTTAAAATGACGTTTCTGAGGTCTGAGAAGAGTATTCTAATTACTGATCCATCCCATCATTAGAAATCTTCATTTACTCTCCCAAAGTTTTTTGTCAGGATAAAACAGAAGTTTGTATTCCAGAAAACTACTTACCAAAATTGCTGATAAGCTACAATTGCAAAGTGTCCTCTAGGAAATGTTTCTTTGCTGTCCTTAAACAGATAATAGACTGTGTTGGTCCTGAAATCAGCTTGAACAGGTCAGTATACTCTATGACAGCGCAATACCACAAACCTCATCTTTTTAATATTTTTTAAAAGATAGTTCTCATATGTTTAAAACAAAGTCACCAATAAAACAGCCATTAATGTGTAGACTATGTTTTTCCTCATAAATTAGACATCAAAATACAATAAAGAGTATCAGTCACCTTCAAAGCCTTCTTATTACTAAACATTGCAGGTAACTGACTCAAGATAGTTGAAACATTTACATATATTTCATCCCTTAAATATTTATTCCTAAATTCATTAAATTTATCTGCAAGATGCCAGCTTTGTGAGGAAGTCTACCTTTAAATAGTTAACTGAACTATATCCTCAAAACTAAGCAATGCCAATCCACTACCACTGTGCTTTTTATTATCTTTGGTGAATTAATCCTCACCAAATGACTGATAGCAGTTGTTTTATGTCTAAATTGTTGTTAATAAGTGTGAACATTAAGACGGATCAGAAGACTGCAGTAATTATTTGGTTTGCCTATGACTAGATTTATGTTAATTCCAAATATGATCCTGTCACATAATGCCAGAATTTAATTTCAAGAAAGGTTTATACATAGATTAGCTGTCCTATGTAAAAGAAAAAAAAAAAAAAAGATGCCTCCACCCCCATGCCCAAATTTATGTATGAGATATCACATTTTGAAACCATTTTTATTAGCACTGCACAGGGTGTCCTGTAAGTTATAAGACTAGATACATAGCATTTAAATATAATTCAAACACATCTACAAGTAACTGAATTAATTTCTATTTTATGGATTACAACAAATTAATAATCTTAGAGATGAGTATAAATGATGAGAATAATGTGAGCAGAAAATGTGAGGAGTATAATAAGGAACACGTTGACATGGCAAGTATGCTATTTGCTTAGTGACATGAGACTGGTTTACTAAAATATACTTTAGTAGTGTGTGTTAAAATGATGGTCCTCACAAGCATATAAAAAGCAATAACAAGTAATGTAATTCTGAATTGGGCTTTTAAAAGCGTTATGTATTTTTTGCATATCTTCTGTATTAATTTCCCACTGTATACATGTATCACTCTATGTATGAACTCAGTTAAGGGTTTAATTTTCAAATCTCACTTCTTTCACCTTCCAGTAGGCAGGAACAGACCTTTCTGCTTTGGTGTTGCACAAGTAATGTTAGCAAGCAAATTACTTTTCAGGTTCACTGACCTGTCCCAAATATCACTGAATTTCTTCTGAAAACATTTGTGAGACTCAGCCTTTCAGGGGCAAATGACTAAAACTATGTAAGTTGTTCTTTTAATGACTTTGTTTAGATTTTTAGCTTAGGTTTATGTGGGAGAAGAAGTAGATGATCTCTAAGGTCTCTTGAAAACTGTATCCTTAAATTTATCTTTAGTTCTCAGATGTAGATTTTTCTAATGCAGATTGTTTTCAGTGCTTCAACACTAATCCTATTTGAATTGTTTTAAAACTGTTTTTTTTTTTTTCCTAAAAGCCTTTGACTGCAAAATCATTTTTATATCTTTTTTCTTGTCTTTCTCTTTTATTCTGTTTGAAGCTGGTTTTATGTCAAATACTTAGAAAATCATAGATGAAAGGGGATTTAACTATTAAGATTGGTAATGGGATGGTGGCAGTATTTATGATTAAAGTGTACAAAGGAAAGTTTCTAACATAAATATCTAAACATGATCAACAAAGCTTTACTAACCTAATAAAAATGTAATTCTGGAAACATTTTTAAGCAAAAATCCCCATGCTTTCTCACCTAATGCTCATTTCTCTTTTAACATAGGAAACATAGGCAGAGTCCAATGTCCAAAGTTATAATTCTAGTAGAAAATGTGTAGAGGATGGAAAATTCAGACAGGAGTCAGTGGAACTCTGGGAGTAAGGGAAAAAATGAGCACATCTTCTCACTTGTTCATTTTATTTGTAGAAATTTTAATATGAATTCTCAGTTGTTTCTTTATCAAAGAAAGTTACATGGTCAACAGGATCTTCAGCCTTGACCTTTTTTTATTAAAGGTTGGTGGCAGTTTGCCACAGAGTCACACCGGTAAAACATGAGACTACAAACGAGGCAATTACTGGAAGAACTGTAACATCAGTTGCACAGATGGGTTTGGTTTTTTTGTTGTTGTTTTGTGTTTTTTTTTTTTCCCCAAAATCCTGCCTCTTGATAGTTTTCAGAATTATTTGGCTTTCATTTACAGTGTGAGTAGTAATAGTGAGTGAGTAAATGTGAGTGAGCAATAGTCCAGGAGGAAGCAGTTAATGACCTGCTACGCCACACTACTCTTTCTTCACTGGGTAAAAACTGGTTGGGTGGCTGAGCCCAGAGAGTTGTGGTGAACAGAACATGATCTTCCCTTACAGTGAGGTGGGTGATTGGCTCTTCTGCCAAGTAGTTAGTGATAGGACAAGAGGAAATGGGCTCAAGCTGTGCCAGGGGAGGTTTAGATTGGATAGTAGGAAAAACTTCTTCACAGAAAGGGTAGTCAAGCATGGGAACAGGCTGCCCAGAGAGGTGGTGGAGTCACCATCCCTGGAGGTGTTCAAAAAATGGGTAGATGTGGCACTTTGTGACATGGTTTAGTGGGCATGGTGGTGTTGGGTTGATAGTTGGACTGATGATCTTAGAGGTCCTTTCCAGCCTTAATGATTCCTAGTTTTTACTTTCATTATAAATAACGCAGCCACCAATCCAGGAAACATGAAATTTCTACTCTACCCTTAATTGGTTTAGTAGTGGACTTGGTAGTGTTAGGTTAATGGTTGGACTGGATGATCTTAAAGGTCTTTTCCAACCTAAATGATTCTATGATTCTATGATTCTATGAGACTGAAAGAGTGGGGTCTTCTCTGGAAAGAATATTTGCAGTATGAATGCTTTGTATGATCACTGTCAAAAAACTGGTTGGGTTGGGGTTTTTTTTTACATAAATACTGTGTGTAAGATCAGCTCTGAAGCTGGAAGTCTTTGATACTCTGGAAGCTCAGTCTTCCTGAATTGAGAATATAACTTTCCTCAGACTTGGAAGAAAGATGAAGTGACACAGACATTACCTGAGGTGAGCAACACAAACATACTAAAATGTGCCACTCTGCAGACCCCAAAGTATATCAGATTTGGATGGCAGGAAACCTTTAGCTAGGTTTCAAATGCAGAGTATCTTTACTTGTACATTGCCTTCCAAATGAAATTGAGGCTGACTGGATCTATTCAGGCTCTCAAAAGATCCATTGATATCTAATGCCATTGCTTCTTTGGCTTAGATTTCTGTAATAGTTCTCAGTATACATGTGCATGTGTATGGATAGATTGCCTTAAAGGACTCCTACTGCAGAAGCATCTATCTTGCCATAGAAAATGGTAATATTCACTGATGGTAGTCACATTAAACATCACTAAAAATTAAACACTAATTCAACGTCCTTGTGTGTGTGACTACAGTGAGGACTTTGTGTACTGCTATTCTCCCTGACAAAAAATATAATCAATTAAAGTGCAGTTTTGAAGCACATTATTCAAAACTACTTAACTGCAATTATTCCTGTGATTAGCTAGACCTGAGAAAATAATTCCTATGGTTGTAAGTGTTTTTAAAAAATCAGATCATAAATATATAGTTCAGATTTAATGCTTTGGATATGTTACAAAGAGATATAGTGCATGAAAAACAACTACTGATTGGTGTTTCAAATTTTCATTCCATAAACTAAGGATTACAGTATTTTGGTGATGAGGTGCACCCAATTTCAACTCTTTGGTCAAAAGTAGAAGACTTCAGATTTATAAGGAGACACTTTTATTTTACAGTACAGCAGAGTGCTCTAATCATTATGTGTAGGATAATGCTTTCTTCCTACTTTCTTTGAATATCAGTAAATTTACTCCTAAACTTGAGATTAATGTACTTAAAATTGAGAAAAAAAAAATTACTGTCAATCATATCTAATATTTCATTATAAACTTTTTCCTCCTAGTTTAAAGAAGAGAACAAAAGCAGCAATAATTTTGGAGAAAATAAAAACTTTTCCTTTTCTTTCACATTTCAGCTGGTTAAATCAAATATTTTTTTCACTAGCTCTAATTTATGTGAAGGCATTAAAAGCATTTGTGTGTTGGAAGAAAAGATTGCAAACACTTCGCTTGAGAGTAATAAACATTTTAGGCTGACATTCTTAAATATTCTGCTGAAGTAAATGTAAATGCAGTCTGCATATGAAAGAAAGAATATTCATGCTCACAGATATATTTACTGTGCTATTTAGCTAAGGTACTTAAGTGATTCCTGGCTTCACTGTCTCTCTAATATGCAAGTGAATCTTTTTCTAGTATTTCAATTTTATGAGCACAGCTAGTCAACAAAAGTGAAAATAAAACAAAGAAAAAAAAAGGAAAAATAGCATTCAGAATATGATTTTATTTTTAAATTCTTGTCATATAACAACTGGCACTGCGACCTCATACCCATCATGTTTGTGTTGCCTCCGGCCTCAAAGACTTCTCCGAATGTGACAGATTAGAGAGTTTATTTATGTTTCCCCTCAGTATAATTTGGCTTAGCAATACATTTTCATCTTCAGACCTAGTTTGTTTTGTATTGGTTCCTCAGGAAAAAAAAAAAAAATCTTTTTTTCTTAGAGAGGTTTTTGTTTGTTATGCAGACTTTTATTGACCATATATGAAAGATCATGTTTCTAATGTCTGATGTTGTAAGACCCTGGTACTGAAAATCTATTTTCTTTTCTTTAGCTAGTACTATTTGTTATTTACATTGAAGTGGTTAGGAAATTTCTAAAATATTTATTATCTCTTCTTAAGTGACTTTAAAACTGGAATAGCTTTTAGTTTCCCTTTCCTTTGTGAAGTTTAGTAGAAAGCATTTTCGGGTTAAACTAGTCTCCAGTTTGTGAAAAATAAGTCTTCTCACAAGCTTAGGAAGCTTAGGATTTTTTTTCCATGTAAAATTTATTTCTGCCAAACTGGCATATGTGTTCTACTTTTTTCCATTAGATTTCTCTCTCTCATGTATGCTACTACTGAAAAGTAGAGTTTAAGATATAATGTCGCTTCAATGAGTAATAACTCATCCTAGTGACTTTCAATATGACAAGACAAGAATAAAGCTTGGTAGAGAGGGAAGAGAGGCTGGGAATAGGCAATCCAAGTGCAGAATATTTCAGCTTCATTTATGCAAATATGTAGTCTATAAAATGAATGGAAAATCACTGATTCTTCAAATTTCGTTTTGATAAATTTTTTTTTGTTCTTTGTAACGGTAAATTTTATCTAAAAATTTTCATGAAAATTCCCTTTTGAATTTACTCTAGCAAACATGCTATGGCACCCTGATGATGAAATGGCTACATTTTGTATAGCCATATTCTACATTGTCAGATAAAGGAGAAATTTATTATTAGAAATTACCTCTGTCTATAACAAAGATTAAAGACCAGATGTCCTGTATCCACAACTTCTGCTGGCTGCTTGAACAATGCTATTATCTCAGCTTTTGAGAAATAATAATTCACTGTTGTACTGGTTTTGACTGGGATAGAGTTAATTTTCTTCCTATGTTGATAACACACTGATGGTTTAGTTGTTGCTAGGTACTGCTTATGCTAGTCAAGGACTTTTCAGCTTCCTGTGCTTTGCCAGGTGCACAAGAAACTGGGAGGGGGCACAGCCAGAATAGTTGATCCAAACTGACCAAAGGGCTATTCCATACCTTATGACATCATGCTCGGTATGTAAACTGGGGGAGAGTTGGCCAGGGGTCAGCAATTGCTGCTCGGGAACTGGCTAGGTGTTGTTTGGCAGGTGGTGAGCGGTTGCATCACTTTTTTTTTCCCCCCTGGGTTTTGTTTCTCTCTCTCATTGCTCTCCTTTTCATTACAATTTTTATTACTATTATTATTATAATTTTATTTCATTTATTAAACTGTTCTTATCTCAACCCAGGAGTTTTCTTACTTTTGCTCTTCCAATTCTCTCCCCCATCCCACCAGGGGGGGAGGGTGAGCAAGCAGCTGTGTGGTACCTGGTTGCCAACAGGGGCTAAACCACAACAGTGATGTGGCCCTACTTTCCTGGAGATGGCTGAACACCTGCCTGCTGATGGGAATTATTGAATGAATTCCTTGCTTTGCTTTGTTTGTGTGCATGGCTTTTGCTTTACTTGTTAAACTGCCTTTATCTCAACTCATGAATTTTCTCACTTTTACACGCCTGATTCTCTCCCCCATCCCACTGTGGGGGAGTGAGCAAGCAGCTGTGTGGGGCTGAGCTGCCTGTTGGGGCTAACCCATGACAATGGTCAAAAGTGCAAAGGATTTCTGGAACAAAAAGTATGCAAAATGTGAAGGATGATCACATATAGGATACCCTCTTAAAGCTGATATAACTTAAAAACAGTGATAGCAAAACAGGAGGCTGAACAGAGCACTCTGCTCCACTACTTGGAAAAATCATTTTATGCTGTTCAGTGTGAGATCCTGAGAGTGGGAAGATGAGCTCTGTTCTCATCCATCCTCTCTAGAGTGCCTCAAGCTCAAGGAAGCACTGTGATGTCCATTTGTGGTTCCACTCAAATGTCCTCCAAATGTTTTTGCCTGTGTCATGTTGTTTGACCTTTAGAACCACAGCAATGTTAATTACAAAAAATATAATTATATAAATGCTGAGAATTTGAACTACCATCACTCATCATGTTTAAAAAGCAACCAAGCAGTATAAAAACTCAAGATTCCTTAGACACATATAATTGAGACAAGTTTCAGGTCAGGAAATTGAATCCCCTTTTAAGCATTAAATCTGTGAAAAAAGAAAGTCTTCAAGGTCATACTTCTTTTATTGTCTTCCACTGACTGTTTTTAGTGTTTATTCTCTTTATGTTTTAGCTTTATAGATCCTCTTCTCTGGCACATAACTCATCCTATACATCCTGCTTAGCAATTACTTTACGTATCTTAATCTGAAAAAGAGTTTCTAGAGTTAGATCTAGCAATAAACACTAAACATACACCTGAATCCCTTTGGCTATATGTGTGTCAGGTTTTTGGTTGAGTGATAATCTGGTGTCTAATGAAACCCTGACCATCCCTACTTCCTGCGTGCTGGCTCAGTTTGTAGAAGATTTTAGGAGCACCCGTTTGTTTGGCAGAAACTAAACTGGAATTTCCACTCCAGGTATGCAGAGAAAGTACACCAGCTGCTGATGCTGGCATCAGAACCTGAACAATGACAACTCCAAAACTCATTGACATGGAGATGTTTAGTGCTGGAAAAGCAATAAAATCTCATCAGAAAAAGAATTCAGGGATTTTTCAAAGTATCAATGCCAGGATATCAGCCCTAGCTGCTTGATCTGCTGGTAATATCTTTATCAATGATCTGGATGAAGGGATTGAGTGCACCCTCAGTAAGTTTGCAGATGACACCAAACTGGGTGGGAGTGTCGATCTGCTGGAGGGTAGGATGGCCCTGCAGAGGGACCTGGACAGGCTGGACCAATGGGCTGAGGCCAACTGTATGAGGTTTAATAAGGCCAAGTGCCAGGTCCTGCACTTGGGTCACAACAACCCCATGCAACGCTACAGGCTTGGGGAAGAGTGGCTGGAAAGCTGCCAGGCGGAAAAGGACCTGGGGGTGCTGGTCGACAGCCGGCTGAACGTGAGCCAGCAGTGTGCCCAGGTGGCCAAAAAGGCCAAGAGCAGCCTGGCTTGTATCAGGAATAGTGTGGCCAGCAGGAGCAGGGAGGTGATTGTCCCCCTGTACTCGGCGCTGGTGAGGCCGCACCTGGAATACTGTGTGCAGTTTTGGGCCCCTCACTACAGGAAAGACATTGAGGTGCTGGAGCATGTCCAGAGAAGGGCAACAAGACTGGTGAAGGGTCTGGAGCACAGGCCTTATGAGGAGCGGCTGAGGGAACTGGGGTTGTTTAGCCTGGAGAGGAGGAGGCTGAGGGGAGACCTTATCGCTCTCTACAACTACCTGAAAGAAGGTTGTAGTGAGGTGGGTGTTGGTCTCTTCTCCCATGTAGTTAGCGATAGGACAAGAGTAAATGGGCTCAAGTTGTGCCAGGGGAGGTTTAGATTGGATAGTAGGAGAAATTTCTTGATGGAAAGGGTAGCCAAGCATTGGAAGAGGCTGCCCAGAGAGGTGGTGGAGTCCCTATCCCTGGAAGTGTTCAAAAAACAGGTAGACGTGGCATTTTGTGACATGGTTTAGTGGGCATGGAAGTGTTGGGTTGATATTTGGACTGATGATCTTAGAGATCCTTTCCAACCTTAATGATTCCTAGTTTTTACTTTCATTAAAAATAATGCAGCCACCAATCCAGGAAACATGAAATTAATTATTATTCTACCCTTAATTGGTTTAGGGTTGGACGTGGTGGTGTTACGTGAACGGTTGGACTGGATGATCTTAAAGGTCTTTTCCAACCTAAATGATTTTATGATTCTATGATTCTATCCCTGTGCAATGTTCCAAATAAATTGTTATTGTAGAAATACTTTTTGTTGATTTTTAGGATTCATAGATATGGAAAAATCCTTTTCTTAGTTTTTCCCTCATGTAATGGTAAAAGTAGTCACTGGAAAGGCAGAACTAATTAGGAAAACCCTAAAAGATTCTGAGAAATCATTTCACTACTGGAAATGCATGTAAAGACATAATGTACGAATACTTTGATTCATATTCTGGTTTATAAATTCTATGGTTAAATTGAGATACATTCTCAGGCTCTTCTCTCATACTGTGAGAACTTAAAGAATTATTGTTTTTGGTGCGTTAACCTTGGCTGGCCAGCAGGTGCCCACCAAGGTGCTCTCTCACTCCTCCTCCTCCTCAGCAGTACAGGGGGAGGAAATAAGATGAAACAAACAAACAAACAAAACCCTCATGGGCTGAGATAAAGGCAGTTTAATGAAAAAAAAAAAAACAAACCAAAGACTGCATGCAGAAACAAAGCAAAAACAAAGGAGATCTATTCCCCACTTCCCATCAGTAGGCGATGTCCTTCTTGGGAAGAAGAAGGAGGCCCTCAGTACACATAGTGGTTATTTTGGAAGACAAACATCTTAATAATGAGTGCCCACGCTCCTCCTCTTTTCTTTCAGCTTTTATTGCTAAGCATGATGTCATATGGTATGGAATATGCCTTTGATCAGTTTGGGTCAGCTGTCCTGCCTATGTCCCCTCCTAACTTCTTGTCCACCCCTAACCTACCAGCTTTTGGAGGGAGGTTGAATAGATAGCCTTGATGCTTTGCAAGCACAGCCAAGCAATAGCCAAAAGGTTGGTGCGTTATCAGCACCATTCTAGCTACAAGTGTAAAGCACAGCATTATATGGGGTGCTATGAGGAAAGTTAACTCCACCTCAGCAAGACCCTAACTAGAAGATACTTGCTATATCACAAGTTTCTAATTAAGAATATCACAGCTTCTTTCTGTTCAGAATAATCATAATGCATAACCATAGAATTTTCAAAATATTTCAAAATTTAATGGTGATTGAAAGTTGTGTAGCTATTGTTTGCTTGTTTTTAGAAAACATTTCCTTTAGCAGGATCTTGCGCCATTTCATCAAATTTGGTCCTATTAATTCCTTCATATAATCTCTACTTTGTAACTACTGGGGCCAACCATTGCTGCTATACTGCTTGGGACATGCATTCTTTACAGTATTTTTCATACATATATATATATGTAATACAATATTTGATGTTAGAAGGAGTTTCTCTAGCATTTGTGTATTCTCTAGATTGTGCAAAATGAATGTAGCTTTATGTGTTCAAAGCAGGCCTTTTAGACAGTTTGCCTGAATGTTCTGGAGGGAGAACTGTGCATTAAAATAAGAGCAATGAAAAACTATAAGAACTACTGGTGTTTGGGGAGATGCAAGACGGTCTATAAGCTTCCTGTATAATTATAGATTTCTGGCATTTCTTGGCAGTTTTCTGGCTTTGATGGGAACTGATTCCTCCTACAGGGCAGATCTGAGAATGTTTTAGTCTACTTCAGGTAGTTTAACTGTATGAAGTTTCAGGTTTAGTTTTCTTACTCCTACTTCTCAAAGCTGAAAGCACCTTTTGCTCCACACCACAAGGGTGGATCTCTTCCAACTTCTCTATTTTCTGTATCTCCACCTTTTCATTCTTTTTTCCTGGTTAAGAAGAACCTAGTCCATAAATAATATCTCTTCTTGGAGTACTCTGCGTTGTGTTCTTACCATCCACATACATGCATGGCAAAACTCTCCTATCAGAACAAAAATAACTTGTGTCCATGGAGGATAACCAGTGCAAGTGTGTCCTCCTGTCTGAATGTACTTCAAAAACAGTACCTTTTTTTTTGCCCCACATTTTTCTGTTATAATTTCCAAAGTAACTTATTTCCCCCCAAAACAGGATTTTTTTTTTTCCACTAACATTTATCCCATTAATATTTCAGACTGTCAGTCTGACAAATTCCAAAATAACTGGAATATTAAAGGAACAAGGGGAATTACTCTATATGCTTTCAAAATGCATGAGAACTGTGAAGTTTTTTACATTAAAAAGGCAGATCAATCTTACTTTATCTTATCTAACAGAAGCAAAAGTAAATTACAAAGCGTGTGGCAAAGACACATAAATTAGCAGTTTGTAGAAATTTAGCACTACAATAACTGTGTCAATCACATTAAAATCTTTAAAGTAGTAAGAATAGTTTTAGGAAGACTTTTTGTGGAATTATGTTTTACAATAAAATTTGTTCTTCCAGTCAAAAAATGTATTTGTTTGGCTTCAGTTTAAGTATTATGCTACATGAATACTAATGATATTGCTTTAGAAAAATAAAGGCAAGCTTAATAAATCAGATCATTAAGACATGCAGTCATTTATCTTGCTTATGACAGCATCAAATAGTTGATTTATTTAAAAAAGACAAAATCTATACCTACAACCAAAAAGTATACTAATTATGCTAGCCTCAATAGGTGATCAAACTACAATTTTTGAAATTGAAAGCAAGAAAAAAAATACAGAATCATAGAATCTTAGAATGGTTTGGGTTGGAAGGGACTTTGAAGTCATCTAGTTCCAACCCCTCTGCCATGGGCAGGGATACCTTCCACTAGATCAGGTTGGTCAAAGCCTCATCCAACCTGGCCTTGAACACTTCCAGGGAGGGGCCATCTACAACTCCTCTGAGCAACCTGTTCCAATGTCTCCCCACCCTCACAGCAAAGAATTTCTTCCTAATATCAAAACTAAATCTACCCTCTTTCACCTTAAAACCGTTACCCCTTGTCCTAGTACTACAGTCTCTGGTAAAAGGTGTCTCCTTATCTTTCTTGTAGGCCCCCTTTAAGTACTGGAAAGCTGCTACAAGATCTCCCCAGAGCCTTGTCTCCTCCAGGTTGAACAACCCCAACTCTCTCAGCCTGTCCTCACAGGGGAGGTGCTCCAGACCCCTGATCATCTTTATGGCCCTCCTCTGGACCACCTCCAACAGGTCCATGTCTTTCTTGTGCTGGGGACCCCAGAGCTGGACACAGTACTCCAGGTGGGGTCTCACGAGAGCAGAACAGAGGGGCAGAATCACCTCCCTCGACCTGCTGGCCACGCTTCTTTTCATGCAGCCCAGGATGTGATTGGCTTTCTGGGCTGCAAGCGTACATTGCTGGCTCGTCCAGCTGCAGCTCGTCCATTGCTGCAGTCCTTCTCTGCAGGGCTGTTTTCAATGCACTCATCGCCCGACCTGTATCCATGTTCAGGATTTAATATATTATCATACATTATCATCATTGTATACATATAATTATCTAGACTTCACTGTCTGGCAATTATTATGAAATTTGCTTTAAAGTATTGCAATCTGTGGACATTCCCATTATCTCTTTTTTTAAAACTAGATTGCAGAGAGTAGGTAAGTAGGTATCTGTGTCTGACTAAGGATATGCCCCATGTAAAACTAGACACCAGAAGAGTAGGAGTGGGAGTTTTTCTAAATTTCCTCAGCAATTTTTGCCAGAGCCTGTTCAGCTCTAAGATTCTCCTGAACATCAAGTTAACCAATTCTGCTCCATTGCTATTCTTCTGCAATTTTAGTGTGCTTTTGTAACAATCTCTGGTTAACATATATTTGTTTTTCTTATTAAAAAAGAGGCTGATAAGGTGTTATTTTTTGTCTTTTTCTTCCCTCAAAAGGTTGCAGTATCTCCACATCAATCCAGAATGTTATTTCTTCCAAACACCTACAAATACTCTGGAAAATATTTGTGGAAGGAAACCTTGAGGGGAATATGGGAGTAATATTTTAAATGAATCTGTTTGTAAAAACTGACAAATATTTGGAGGGGGGCAGGTGGGGAAGGATATACCATAAATCCACTTAGGTATTTGTCATATAAAAAATAATCTTATGTCATTTACTTTCTCTTATTTCTATCAGAACTTATTTGCTTAAGTGGTGCTGCTTTCTAGCAAGACAATGCAAAATACACTGATTAAACAAACAAACAAAATGTTCCTCTCTTTACCATCCTCACTGCCTGACAGTGTATGCAGTCCTATACAGGTACTTGATCATAGGAATAGAGGGTTTTTGAGGAAGTGAACTTCTAACAGTCTGTTACCAGATATCTCAGCTGATACTCTGAACTAATCTCTGCTTATGTCTATGCAAAATAGTGATACAGATAAATAAAATGTTTGACACTTTTTCTTTCAAAGCAAATAATTCTTTTCTCACTACCCATCTCTTTGGAGCACATGCATTTCCAAATCATTGTCTGTAATTTAAATTCATAGCTAAAATAAGTAAGCTTCATTCTCCTTGGGTTTTTGCTTTTGTGTTCCACTATGAGGAAAGTGGCAGATATATACTTATGTGACCGTATTTCCTGAAATGTGCGTGACAGTTCAGAAGCTGATGCAAAATATCGTGGTCTTCGAAAGTTGTATGTGATCTAATCATAGAACCATAAAATGGTTTGGTTTGGAAAGGACCATTAAAGATCATCTGGTTCACCCCTGCTGCTGTGGGTAGAGATATCTTTCACTAGATCAGGTTGCTCAAAGCCCCATCCAACCTGACCTTGAACGCTTCCAATGATAGGGCATCTACAACTTCTCTGGGCAACCTGTTCCTGTGTCTCACCACCTTCCTCGTAAAAAATTTCTTCCTTATGTCCAATCTAAACCTACCTTCTTTCAGTTTAAAACCATTACGTTGTCCTGTCACTACAGGCCCTAGCAAAAAGTCTCTCTCAGTATTTCTTATAAACCCCTTTATCTGTTGATGATTCTGACATTCCCTCAACATCACTTTTTCTCACAGCTCCTGGGAGAGGTTACCGTGGTCTAGCAGGACTTCTTAGCATCACCCTTAATGCTGAATCTGTATTATTAAGAGCCTGGCAGCATAGTACAAGTTGGTTTCTATTGAATTTAAATGTTGCCATGGATTTGTTGCTTACAGCCAGGAATTTTCTGAGAGCTTTACACATATTCCTTCCCTCATCAGCACTTTTCAAAGGAACCTAAAGTTCAGTGCTTACCCTGGGATCCAGACAAAGGGACTTAAATGTCCTCTGCAGAGAAGGAACTTCAGTCTGATCTCCCATTTCCCAGGAATCACCATCTCTGTGCATGGTTGATGAGAAAGAGAATACTGAATTTTTGTGCCATCCTATCCTAAAGGAAAATATGGAAACCAAATATATGACTTCAACAAGGTAAAGTACTGACTTGCATTCAACACATGGGAGATGCTAATCTGAACTCATTCTCAAATCTCTGGCACTTCTGAGTATGACTAAAACCAACTGGGTGAAAGAAGTAAATTTTACAAGTTTATGTTTGAAAAATTAATTCCTCATAAGAAATTTTTCTTAGAATGAAATTATATTCTTCCACAGGAAATGTGTTTAAAACAGGATCCTTACTTTGGTTACACTGATGTCCAGAAATGCTTAGCCAACTTTGGCGTTACTTTGCATTGCCAAGTAGGGAGTTGACAGAGATGAAGGAAAGATGCAATGTGTTCTCTTAGTACAATAGTGTGGTCCAAACACACAACTCAGATACACACAGAGAAAGAATTTGGAATTTGCTCCTCAAATTCTTAACACCTTTTGCAATTCCACTGTCAATTTTTATTCACAGCTAATAGCCATAAATTTAATGTAGATAGATGACTACATTTAGATACCTGCAATCCAACTCTTCAAATGGGATTTTCCTCACTTAACTTATAATGTATACATCACAATGAAATTAATTATGCTATAGGCAATCTAGACAGTTAGCTTAGATCCCTCTCCTCTTGTCATTTATATTATGATTATACCAGCTGTAAGTCTATTGAGATAGAGACATTCTTTCCTTTTATGTTTGTACAACAGTAAGCACATGTAAGTCCTGAGGGTACAGAAATAATCATAATATAAATGACACAAAGAATGTTTCTCTAGGAATTATTTTCATTATATACTTTTGAAGAAATTCTTTTCTTATAAGCATCTGTGTAGGTGTGTAGAGGGAGGGTGGCAGAGAAGGTTTGAGGAGCTTTTTGTCAGTCATATTAACTTCCAGTTCCAAAATAAATAACTCCAAGTTAATTGTTATTAAGTATTTTATTAAAAGTTGAGAGCATAAATGTTTATATTACATGTAAAAAGATTTGGACTTAGTTTTTTAAAAATAAATATTATATCAATAATTATATTAACAGAAACATTTGGAAGTTAACTGAAACCATATTCATGCAAGACTAAGTAGTAATCAATTATTTAGATTCATGCCCTGGTTTTGGCTGGGATAAAGTTAATTTTCTTCCTAGTAGCTGGCATAGTGTTGTGTTCTGGATTTAGTAAGAGAATAATGCTGATAACACACTGATGTTTTAGTTGTTGCTAAGTACTGCTTATGCTAGTCAAGGACTTTTCAGCTTCCTGTGCTCTGCCAGGTGCACAAGAAACTGGGAGGGGGCACAGCCAGAAGAGTTGATCAAAACTGACCAAAAGGATATTCCAGTCCATATGATGTTGTGCTCAGTATATAAACTGGGGGGGAGTTGGCCAGGGGTCACCAATCACTGCTCAGGGACTAGCTGGTCATCAGTTGGTGGGTTGTAAGCAGTTGCATCACTTGTTTCTCCTGGATTTTGTTTCTCTCATTGTTCTCCTTTTCATTACAATTTTTATTATTATTATTATTGTTATATTTCAATTATTAAACTGTTCTTCTCTCAAGGCACAAGTTTTTTTTACGTTTGCTGTTTGGTTCTGTCCCCCATCCCACTGAGGCTGTGTAGTGCTTGATTGCTGACAGAGGCTAAACCACAGCAATTCACCACTTCAAAGAGGACGTTTGAGTTTGAAGCTGGCACGTCATGCATTCTTTCAAGCTTGTTATTAACAATTCTAAACATAAAATCACATGTACACTCCTTAGAAGGAAATTACAATATTTTTGAAATTAAGTGTGACAAATTAGGAAAAGATACAGTTGAGGTTAATCATGTATCAGGGTGCTTAGTAATGTGATCTTTAATTACATTTTCAACCTACAAGATACCTGGTTTCATATTTAGTGAAAAAAATGAATAGTGCCCATCAATGTTTTAGCCAACTAATATATAGGTGTTGAGTTTTATCTAGACTGCTAGGACCCTTTTTATAGTGAATAGAGAGTTACAGGCACCTCTATGAGGTGTTTCATTTTACCTATTTTAGGAAGGGTTAGATTATGCTCTGTCATAGGTGAAAAAATAGCTTGAATTGTGAATGCTAACAGGCTGCAAATAATTGAGGGGTGGGGTGTGTAGATGTCCAGAATTAAGCTTCTGAACTCTCAAGCAGAAGACTCCTACTTGCTAGCTGCAATGGGTACAAGTTATTTGTAAATTTTGCAACAGTTGGATTAAACAATACTGGAACATCCTGGATCTTTTATTTAATAGAGAAAGAGACTTGGGACAGAAGCACACACTGATAAGCTGATTATGTATTGGGGAAGCCAGGGACCACAAGCCAGAAAGAAGAGCTGGTGCCAAAAACTAGGGAAATTATCTTGGAGATAAGAAGGGGGCCCTGAAAGAAGATGAAAATCCTGGCTGGAGGAAAGACCTTTCTGTTGGGAAATGTAATGCTGTGGGCAACCGTGTGAGGTAATCAAGCAGTCTGAATGCTCCAGTCTCACTGGTTGTTATCCAGATCCACCATCTGGATCCACCATCCAGATACCCATTATCCAGATCCATTACTATTTGTTATTTGCTCAGTTTCACCTATTAATGGTGCCTTTAGGGCTCTTACCTGTTCCCTGTACTCCCATGTTAGCATCTGCAGCAGGAAAGCATGCAACAGCTATGACCTCTCCAGGAGCTTTGACTTCCACCCCTCAAACATTTAACACTTCTGTTACAAGCACAGCAAGGCCCCTGCTGATTAGACAGACCCCAGACAGTTGTTACACAACACTACAGGTTGTCATTTACTGTGTCTTGCCTGTGACATCCTCTTAAAGTGACTACTTTCTCCATTTGTTTCATGAAACTACCTGCAATAGGTAAAGACCTGAGTAGTAACAGCTAATTTAGAGTGTGCCATTGGTCAGATATACTGAAGGTTATTTTTCTCCTTGCAATCATTACACTGCATTTCTTAACATTCAGTCTTATCTGTGATTTAATTAACTTCTTTTGCATAGTCCTTAAGCAACTCTTCACAGTCAATTTTAGCTTTCATTGCTGGAATAGTCATGTATCATCAACAAACTTTGTTCACCACGTTTTCCAGATCATTGATTAGCTTAGGTCACAACATCAATCCCTGCAGGAATCTCCTGTTATTTTTCCCTCACTGTGAAAACTGATAATCTGTTCCTATCCATCTTGTATATTTAATACAAGTGGTTATCATTAACTTTGAAGAAATCTTTGCTCTTATCCTATGACAGCTTAATTTGAGTAAGGGACTCTAAGAAGGGCTGTCAAGAACCTTTTTGAAATATAAGAACATTTACATAGTGAATTACTCTTCTCTATATGCTTATAAATTCCTTCAAAGAACTCTAATACTTTCTAAGACATTTATTTCTACGAGCCTTGTTGACTTTTCCCATTATATTTACCACCAACTCCACTAATTCTATTCTCTGCTATAACATTTTCAAAGTAGAGAAACCAAAATTGATTGTTCATGATTCTCCATATTTTCCTAGAGTCCTTTTTAAGTTACTATTTCAGTTGACATTTAAGAAGTTGGCTGTTGTCTTTTGTAACTTCCCCATTCCTAGCGAAGAGTTTCCTAGTCAAGTTCCTTCAGAATTCACAGGCATATAATATCGGTTTCTTCCAAACTGTTAACAAATAGTAATAAACCCGTTAAACAAGATAATACGAGTACTATCTTATCTATTTGAAATATCTTCTGCTGGTATTCTCCTGTAAGTCAGTTCCTCTGATTCTTCTCTCTGATGTGTGAACTTTGTTTTTCATTCTTCCATAGTGACAGTAATGCAAACAATTTTTTTCATTAATTGTTACCGAATCATCTAGTTGCTAATCATACTCCCTATGAGATTCTTGCTCCTGTTGTGATTAAAACAATTTTATTTAACAGCATTTTATTCTCATAGAAGGTCCCTCTCAAAATCTTTTTTCTGGCATGTCTTATATCAGGGAATTGTTTTTGTTTATACAGTCCATCCCAGACTCCTTTTACAATTTTGTGAGATTCAGAGGACAGCAAATGACCCTACAAAGCAATTTTTTAAATATCAGAAATAAGACAACAATCAGTCATTAACATAATTCCAGGGACTCTGAATTTCTTTGATACTTTCTATGTAATCGCTGTTAAGACTCATTTTTACCTAAAGATTTGATGCTATTTAAGTGGCATAGGGAAAAGCATTAGCAAAATGAATGTTTGATACATAAAGAAAGACAAGATAGTAGAAATACTTGAAAGAAAAATAACCATTTCTAAAGAGAAAGAGAGCTGGGTGCTTTATGATTAAATTTAATGCTTTGACACTTTTCAATTTTTTTAAAGCTAGTGATAATAAAAATTACTTCTTAGTCTGAGCAGAAGCTTAAATGAAACCAATAAAACCTAAATAGTCCAACTTTTGTATGTTGGTTAAATGTACTTTTATCTCTTAGAGCTAAAGTGGATAATGAAACTTGTTACTTAAAGGTCTTATCAGTGAAAGTGGAAATTCTGATAATTTTATGTTGCATGTCTAGGGTCTCAGAATTACATATGATTAAAATGTTGCTGCCATGGCTAAGAGGCAGTCCTGTGGGATATGAATTAATGCTGTCTAAGAGAACAAAAATGGAGTTAATAGATATTCCTTTTTCTCTTCTTTTCAATTAGAGATAAAAGTGAATTTCTTTTTCTGTTCCTAAGTGTCTCAAAACACATTTTAAATGATCTAAGAAGAAATATAGATAATTCCTTAACTTTGTAGTCCATTTAGATAAGCAAAAATAGTTACTGTTAGATAATAAAGAAAGATCCTGATGGAGACCTTAGGGTTAGACACCAATGATTGCAGAGAGCTTCTTTTTCAAGGGATGTAAGGTTCAAAGGATGTTTTAAGCAGATATACATGAAATCTTCACTGACAGGAACAAAATAACTTTTGGTGTCATTTGGCTGAAGAGAAGTGGTGGAAGTTAAAGTCAGAAGATAACTACAAAAGAACATGAGGCACCAAATAGCGTGAACTGAATTAAGAAAAGTTGAACATTTGTCTACAAGGTAGAACATGGACTTCAGACTGTGCCTGCAGCTTTCTAAATGTACATAAAAATGTCTCTTTCCTAAAGGGCTCTGAACTTAATGGACCAAGTAAAAAAAGTGCAGGTAAGACAAGAAGTGAAAAGTAACTTCTTCTATCTTACACACAGAATATAGTGACAGAATAAAGAACAAAAAAAGGTGGTACTCAGGCTTAGTTCAGTAAGATAATTACCAAACTGCATTGCCATTAAAACTGTTGGTCCTGAAATTAGAGTCCTAGGTCTTTATTTATGTATCTAAGTAAACATATAGGCAGCCCTAAAATAGATCAGCTTTATGTAATATTCTAGAATGGCTCTGTATACTCAATATTAGATATTTAAATGTGTTATCTTTAAAAAGCTTAACTTTTAGATTCATTCTATGTCGTGTCCTGGTTTTGGCTGGGATAGAGTTAATTTTCTTCCTAGTAGCAGGCATAGTGCTGTGTTTTGGATTTAGTGTGAGAATAATGCTGATAACACACTGATGTTTTAGTTGTTGCTAAGTAGTGCTTACACTAGTCAAGGACTTTTCAGCTTCCCATGTTCTGCCAGGTGCACAAGAAGCTGGAAGGGAAGATAACTAGGACAGCTGACCCAAACTGGCCAAAGGGCTATTCCATACCATATGACGTCATGCTCAGTATATACACTGGGGGGAGCTGGCCAGGGGGCAGTGATCGCTGCTGGGGGACTGGCTGGGCATTGGTCAGTGGATGGTGAGCAATTGCATTGTGCATCACTTGTTTTGTAAATTTTTTATTATTATTATTATTATTATTATTTTTACTACTACTTTCTCTTCCTCTGCTTTCTTATTAAACTGCTTTCATCTCAACCCACGGGTTTTACTTTTTTATGTTTTTTTTTTATTCTCTCCCCTATCCCACTGGGGTATGGGGGAGGGTGAGCGAGCAGCTGTGTGGTGTTTAGTTGCCGACTGGAGTTAAACCGTGACACCTGGTAGATTGCAGTATCTCCAGCACCCTGATAAGCATATATTATAGTGATATTTTTGACAACTCTAACTTAGGCACTGGAAAGTCATCTGAAGTGATTAGTTTTAATGAAAAGAGGAGCAAAAACTGGAAAAACTTCAGATAATCTGTCATTTTGATAGCAGCTAAAATCCCAGAAATATATATTTCTCAGAAATTTTCATGTCTGAGGGGAAACCAACGAACCAACCAAAAAAATTATGCTATTGAAACCAAGAGAAAAGTGAAGGAATGCACATTCAATGTTCTTTAATGATAAAAATGGTACATATTAAAAGAAATGTAATGTTATGAGTAACGCTGATATGCAGAATTGGAGAGAAACTTAAATTTCAGACTTGAAATGGTTTGTCATTTACCATGAATTGCTGAAAGCACCAATAATAGCCTGCTGCTTTAAAGTGATTTTCAGTTCATTTTATCCAAGTTCTTTGTTAGGGAGCATAATATCAGTTTGGTGCAGGTTTCAGTATTTGGCACATTCTAAATGCGATGTGGCAGCTTAAACTAATTTTAAAAAAAGATCAGTAATGAACACTACATTCAACCTAGTACCTCATATTTATACTGATAGTAAATGCAATAATAATCTGAGCTCTGAATATTCCATTCTCTAAATTCAACCACATAACTTTATGCTGACTGTTAGAACAGTGTTGCAAGAGGTGCCTGCAGGGATGGGTGAACTGGTGATTGTAGCAGGCATATAGCTTTTCTTTTTGTGCTACACATGCAAGAGATAACTGAAGATTCAATCTTCTCTTTCCCAACTCATTATGAGGAGGGGAAGAGGTAATGTGTGTGTTTCTGGCCTTTGGACTCTCTTTCTCTGCCTCAGAAACACTTGAGAGCAGGTATCTGCCTACAGCCATAAAAGCTATTAAAAAATTACAAAAGCTCAGATCAGCAACAGCATTTTGCAGTTCAGTGAGGGTTTGCAGCTTGAGAACTGCAAATATCTTGGGTCTGCCGGTGCGAAGTAGTGCCTTTGGGAAGACATTCTAAAAATTGTATGGGGGATGTAGTCTGACATGCAGGCAAGGAAATAGAGGCTTATGATAAGAATTCTAAGATACATTTTAGTATTTTTCAGAAGTGACCTAAGCATTTAGATGCCTGAACTCTAAGTGCCAAAACCACTTTTCAAGGCACACAAACTCCTAACCCATTTAGAATGCCTCTGCATCAGCATTTTAGTTCAAATCAGGAGTGCACTTTGCAGTAAATCTCTCAGTTGCCAACACTGCCTCCCCCCCCCGCCCCTTACTATTCTTCACTTTGCAGAACACAAATTCACCCACTCAGGACTCTAAGGACCTACCCAGGCTTGCCTTGGCCTGAGCTGGCTGTAGCTTGTAGGAACAGTCCTAGAGCCCAAGTGACTAATGCCTGCCCTGCTGGAGCTGAAGCCCTGGGAATACCATGTGAGATAAAGCTCTTACACTCCTCCGCTGTCACAGAGTAACAGACAAGCATCCTTTATATTAGGCTCTGTGCAATTTTCCAGCTTAAGCTGGGGCTCAGTGAGAAGAAAGCAGAGAATGATAAAAAAACATATAAAAATAGCCCCAAGTGGTCCCCAGGTCTGTGAAGTAAGAAACTCCACTCGTAGCCATGATGTCATGATGGGACTCATTCACTGTAAACGTTCCCTTCCATTCTTGAAGGAAACTGCATCCATCAAGCTTAGCACCTAGGGTAACATCAAAAGAGTGAGTAATGCACCACAGCAAAGAGTTAAATAATACAATGAGGGTTTATGCATAACAATTTGAACTGTATTAATATTATTGACTTTTTATTAATTAGATAATGTGGACTATTAGATGGTTAAAACATTAATTAGACAAGCAATACATTTCTGTTGTCATATACAGAGTGTGGTCCCTTTTGACTATAGCAAGATTTTGAGTGAAGCAATCCCTGTGGAGAAACAGATTTCAAGACCTCAACGCTGTTTTGTCCCGTAAAATCCTTGTTCCTTGTTATTGTAGACTTACCACTAGAATCTGATCCTTGATATGTCTTTGGCACCAGAATAAGACCAAAGACAGCTTTATCTTTCTTTATACAAAAGTGATATCCAAAATACATCCAATCAACAGCTATGAGGCTGTATGGTAGGAAGCTCATTCTGTACTATTCTCAAAGGGGATTTATCTGAAAGGCAAGCTTCCTGTTAAAATAGGTTCCTTGGTTTACCATTGTCTGGCAAAGTCCTTCAAATCACCTATTCCACAAGAGGTCATGTTTTAGTTTCTAATCTATCCAGAATACCTGTCCTTAAAACTCTCCCCACAGTCTTTTCTGCAAACCCATTCCAGTGGCCTGTTCTCAGACTGCCTGCCAACACTGACTACCTGTAATTTAGGGCAAAAGGTCAGTATGTATTTTTTTTAAAACCTGCCATGATAACCAGGTCTGAGCAAGATCCCTAGGCTGGCAGTTTTTCAAGACCTGGATGATTTTTCATCTACCTATTGGCAGAAGTTTACATGTCCTAAACGCTGTGATCTTAGGTGTTTAGTAGGTTTGCCAGTAATGAAGAAGTTTGCTTAAGTTGTAGTTGATATATATGGCTTTTGTATTTTGTGGAGATTTTGGGGGGTTTAGACCCTTATACAACAAAATATTTAAATAAAAAATTTAAAAAGTAAAGAAGTAATCAGAAGTGTCATATTTCACGGTATCTAGGTCCTTGTCCTTTTTTGCTTAGTCTAATTTCTCTCAAATTTCTTTAAGGGTTACTAATTCATGTTGCCTGTAGTGGATGGCAAGAGAAAGCACAAGTTTATTGGAATGTCAATCACAATTCTAATGACTGACACATCCAGTAAGTTCTTATTTAACTAAGGTTAACTTGGTTCATGTTTTTTTGTTTGGGTTTTTTTTTGTATGTTTTCTTGGCTTGCTTGGGGTTTTTTTAGGGTCTGTTGACAGACTGGGTTAATTCCAGCAAGCTGTTTTAGGTAAGATTTTATTTAAACAGGCTGGAACCTACTTCACATTCTAAAACATATACACATGCAAACCTACCACAGGGACACATTGTGCATTTACAAATAGAAAAGCAATTGTCAGATTCATAGAATTTCAGCACAAACTTGGCAGATTTTCTGCTTATTCCTGGCAGTGTTGAATGTATTCCAGTTCATATTTTTTTTTCTGTGTGTACCAGGCCCAAAGCCAATGCAATACATACACCCACATATGGGGAATGCTTGGTACAACCAGATGTTGAGATGAATTCTTCTAGTGTTGGCATCTGGGCCTGGGTCTGCTCCCTTGGCACATTCCCCTCTCTGACTCCTTGATTGGTTTTGCTGCTGGCTGCTGCAACATCTGTTCAGCTGTCTGCAGGCTTGGTAAAAGGCTGCTGTGCTGCTTTATCTTTCTGGATGTCAGATTTCTTTGATACTCTCAGGAGCAGGTATAATTTAAATTTTATTCCATTGTGCTGGTTAACAGGGCAAAGTATAGATTTGCTAAATGATCCGTATCAGGACACAAGGCCCTTATATACGGAGGGAAAGAGCTTGATCCCCGTGTCTCTATTTGTTCATTGTGAAACTGTAAAAACTTGTTTATGCATTTATATTTTCTTACATAATTTACATGCTTTTTTCTTTTTTTCTCTCTTTTTTTTTTTAAATAATAAGTAACCATACTACATCTGCTTTAAAGAAAAAACACTCACTCCTTAGGGTGTGTTTATAAGATCCATCACTTTAAAACAGGACCCCTTGTGATCACCCGTTCATTATTTAAATGATTTCTCTGTAAACAAAATGGAATTATACTTAATACTGTATTATTTTCTGGCATAATTTAATAGTTGAATAGTTTAAATAGTTAAAAAGAAAAAAGACATGAGAAAAGACCTGGGTTGGGAGAAGGATGTGATGATACATTCAACAATCTGAAGTGTTCTGCTGCTAAACCTAGCTGTGATTAACAGCATGTGATCCCTTCCTGTGACCACCAAAAGGCTTAGAATATGTGTGAGGTATTTATAGGCTTGAAGTGCATGAGCAAGTTAATATACATTGCTGCATATGAAGTAGTATTAAAGATTGTTTTTCAATCAAAAAATGAGCTGGATCTTGACTTCTTTGGGCTACTTCATTCAAATGCCATGTGTTTGTGTTTTTCTCAGACTGAAATCCCTTCCTTTTTTGAATGGGATTGCAGCATCTCTTGCTCCTCACCTCACTCCACACCAGAGCCACCAGGACTGTACTCTAACAGAGCTTCTTCCCATTGGAATGTGTGATCACTTGAAAGATGCAGTAACTCAGACCAGCTTCTTCAAAGCAAATACTGTTTAACTACACACAAAAGCAGAGCAACCAGAAAGAGAAAGGTTAAAACAACAACTCTTAGTAGAGCTCAGCAATTCCTTTAAGAGTTAGGTAGGTTTAAGTCCTCTGAGAATAGAATTAAAGTTGTCTTCTCATTGCTCTTTCTCAGAGCAATACTTTGTTTCATTTTATTTAATAAAGGAGACTCTTTTGTGTTTATTTACTCTTTATTACTGTTTATTTATGGTTATAAGTTTTTTTTTTTCTTTTAGTAAAAATGTTGTGTCCTTTCAAAATCAGTTTTGAATGTATTGTCTCTGTACTTTACTTCTTACAGTATATTTTGAGACAGACAGTTAGAAGTCAGACTGGTTACCCTTAAAACAAAGGAGAACCATTTCCCCAGCAAAACTGTTTGGCCTATCCACTTTTCTCTCAGATTTGTGCATAAATTGGTTGAGTAGAAATAATGGCTGTGTTTAACCTAATTCCAGAAACATGGGCAATGGCATGAAAAAAAAAAAACCCAAACCCTGAAATATTGATGTATACACTTTAAGAATGAGATAATCTTATATTTTAAGAATTGGACAATCTTTGGGAACTGGACTGGAGAACAGGTATCCCCTTTTAAAAAGAGAAAAATGAAGACAGAATTGGAAGTATAACTTGGAATAGAATAGTAAAAGAAATCCTCAGAGGTTAACACTGTAGGCATTCTGCTATAGATTCTTAGGATTATTTTTGTATATAGTTGCTGATCTTTTCCCAGAGTAATAAATATATAATCACTCATAATTCTAGGAGTCTTTCGCAGAAAAAAGATATTGTTAGTTATACTTTAGATTAAGTATCCCTGGACATAACAACTGACAGATTTACCCACCCGACAGTAAAAAAAAAAAAGACAAAAACCCTGCATTATACATGGCATTGATAAGCAATGAAGACCGTATGACGAACTAGTCATAGAAGATAACTTTGCGTCAATTGATGCTGATATGATCCTCTTGTATTAAATATAAGGATTCTGATTTCAGAAGGAAGACTTTCAATCAACACTGGCATGTGGTCAATTTTCCTATGCTCCACGCACTCTAACATGATAATAGATTCAAAGCATAGCATAAATCAAGCTTAAACACTCACAAAGACAGATTTAAAAATTCCTAGATTGAAAAATGAATCACTCGGTTTTATGACCCATATGTCCATGTACAACCCCAACCCTAGTGTTATATATAAATACTAATAGCTGATTTAATTTATGTGAGCATGTAGCACAATTTGTCTGAACAGCTAGTTCCTAGCTGAATCCTACCCCAGTACAGAAAGCTAATAAAAGGTCTAGTTCATCTTACAGAAGCCATATTATGAGGGTTTAACTGATAATTGTTATAAAGAAGGCCTCTACATACCAGTTGCATTTCGCTTTCAACATGCAGAGAATGTGGCAGCTAAGCTATTTATTTTTATTCTACTTACTCCATCATTACTTTACATTACATTAACTGCACACCATCCACTCTGCACACTTAATCAGGTATGGGTCCTCTAAACCCCTGCATCATTAACTACATACCAAAAAGTCATTATTATCTGATTGCTGTTCAGCAGACTTTGTGAAATGAATTGGTGGTCTCAGGCAAATGTCCACAACTCAGAGTTACTGCTGCAGTTGGTATTACTTTACTCCATTATTGAAAGAGTAAGCAAAGAGTGCATAGAGTGGTACGTCACCCACTGAATTATGCTGTGACTTGTAAAGGTGGTCTCTGCAGCTAAACTTTATAAACCCACATGAAAACTTTATAAAGCCAAATGATGCACTATGGTTTGTTTGCAGCAATCTGCATTTAAATAGTAGGATTTTCTGTGTCCATAATTATCCATCAGTTACCATAGTCTATAGACACATGTACGTTAGAGAAGAATTAAATTAGGTAAAGGCATAAGTGAGATGTATATGTTTTATTCTGAGAGATCTAAGGGTGAAGAATGCCAAAACTCAAAACAAGTCCTGGAACATTATTAGTGGAGTGCCACAGCACTTCAGGGACATGTAAGCATAATAAAAAATGAGAAGAAAACAGAAAACCTAATCTGGTCTGTAGTGAACATCCTTCCATCTCCAGCTCCTTAGATGCAATGGTTGAATGAGTTACTACCTGAATAATTCACTCACAGATCCATTTTCTGTGGTCCTAGTTCAAATTTCTATAAAGAAAGAGAATGTGTATAACGTCTATATGAACTCGTATGCATTACTGGGAATATATATGTATTTGCTAGAGAACTACACAATTTGTAATCTGGGATAGAAAGAAGAGATTTTGTTCCTACAAAAAAATAGACTAAGATCCTAAGGGTAAGAATTATGAAGTACACTTAAAGTGTATATTTCAGTAAAGGAAATCTCTCAGTGTTAAATTTGAGTTAGACAGGGAAGCCTTTGGACATGTTGGTGAACTCTAATTCAGACTAGCATTTTGAATATCAATAGGACTATTCACATTGAAAAGATCATTACTCATTAAAACCTGGGTTAAAAATAAAATCCATAGGTCATACATTTAAGAACAAAATTAAAATAAGCCCCTATAGATTGGTCTCTATATTTTATGCTTATTTTTGCAATCCACAGAAATTCAACATGAAACAGAAGAAAAACAGAAAATTCATGTGAGTACATAAAAAATAGTTAAAAATAGGGTCAAAATTCCCAAGAATAGTTGGTATTTAGCAAATGATGTTACTTAAAAGTTACGTGGCCATTCATATGACAGTATCATCAGAGATAATGCTATAACATATTGATGTCACATCGGCACATAATCATAGTCTAATATGACAGGATGCTAACAGTAAAGAATTAGACAGCTTTTAAAAAGTAATATATTCTTAGTCCCCTTTTGTGCATACAGATCTCATCTACCTGTACAATTGGCAATGTTAGATGTACTAGGAAAGCTGTGAAGGAATCGGGCAGGAGTAAGATCATTCTTTTATTTATTGCCTGATTCTTGATTCTGCTAGGCAGAACAGTGTTAGGCTTATCTGCTTGGCAGATAAGTGTGCTCGAGAGGGTGCTGTAAACAAAGGCCACATATTTAAGAAAGCTATCTTTTCTCATGTAAGAAATATTAGCAAAGTTTGGTTTTATTGCTGAATATTTGGTACATGTCCTTTGAAAATCATAAGATTCCAGTACATTCTCTCAGATTCCCCATTGTTCTCTTACAGACCAGGACACTAGCATCCACAGGGTTCTGGATGAGATGAGGACTGAAATATCATGATTTATACTGTAGAGTGAATGCACCTTTGGCTCTTTCTATTATGCTTGTGTACAGTACCAAGCTATAGTTTTCACTGCATCATTGCAGCTAATAGCAGCTTCAATTTCCAGTTCACATTATTTTGAAGCAAGTTCAAGGCAGCACCTCTTGTAGATCTGCAAACTGTGATAGAGATGTGAGCTCTTTTCTTATGTAATGATAAGATGAGAATCTCAGCATGTGAAAGAAGTGATAAAAAATTTTTTTGGCACTACTTGTATACTTGTTTGCTGAGTGCAGATATCTCACGATACAAAGAGAAATAAAATACAAAGAACTACAAAGGAGACATTAAATGCAACATCAGAGGATGAAATTGTTTCTACTTGAAAAGAAGTACCTATGATGAATGTGGCAATTACTGTGAACAGACAAGGCAACAAATGAAGGACTTGGAGAATGGTGTAGATAGACATTCATGACAGATGTTATGAGGATGCCAACGGCCAGATTGCCAGACAAGTAAGTCAGAGAAGACACTGACAAATATACTGCAAGGGATAACTTTTCAAAGAAGGTCAGGAAAGAAGAAAAATGAGCTTATATAATATAAATCTATAACAAGTCTAGGCTTAGCATCTTAAACAATTACAAAGCAGTATACAGAATGATAGAGGAAAAGCTACCACATCAAATAAAAAAACCCTGTACTCTGAAGGTGTTTCTTTGTCTCAAATAATTGTCCCCTCTGCTAAACTGCACGCTACAAAATGACTTCAGCCTTATGGAAGTGATGGAGGAATTGATACCTCAGACATGCATAACACGACATGGGGAGAGGTACGTATCACAGAATGTGGTTCGAAGTGTCCAGTATGAAGCAACCTGAAACAACCAGCAAAGACATATTTGAAGAGATGGTTTGGCATAAAGAACAAGATCAGAAAAGGTGTTTATGCATTTCATCTAAATCAGAAAAAGGCAAGGATGTGTGCTAAGGTTCTCAGAGTTGAACTTTCTTGGAGCAATTAATGCAAGTTATATCTCTTCATTCCTCTGCCTCCCTCTCCCCCTCTACATACATGCTTATCATCTGTTATGACACACATATGCATATACAGAAACACAGATTCCTACCTAAATATAGAAATCTATGCTAGTCACCTGTGTTCAGAACTTCACTTTGACTTGGTTTAGATGAGGAATTTGAACCAAGTCATCACATCCCAAGGAGCAGTTCTAAGCAGGGGGACATGGGATCATATGGGGGAAGATTAAGTCCCTTTCAAGAAAAAGGTATCCTTCCTAGATATTTTATAGGCCAAAGAAGTAAAGAACAATGTGGGATTAGGAGGCTGCCATGCTATGTTACACCATACTATAATAACCTAGGCAGTTTCGTTTTGTCCCTTGGTCGATATATATTAAAAATAAAATAAAGTCAGCATATTGGAAACTCTTATTTGCATCCTCTAATAATGCACTTATAAAGGGTGGTTTCAGCAGAGATAAAAGGAAAAATATTTAATATTAATAAGCACAAACTATTTTTAATATAAGTATATGCAATAACTGATGAATTTTATACAAATATTCTGCATTTTTTGCTTCTTGCATTGACAAGCAAGTTGATTGCACTGCATGTCCAATGATTTGGTTATTTTTTTGTTTTGGTTTGGGGTTTTTTTTTACTTCCTGTGAGTTATCCAATAGTGGCCAAAATAAGAGACAAGTTGTTGCATTATATATAAGATTTCTTAGATTTAATTTGGCATTTCTGTGATTCAAGGAAAAATAAAATTCAGGAAGCTAAATCAACAAAATCAGTTGTGGGTTTTTAATTATTCAGTAGCATGTTAGCAATTACAGAGTTTGCTTTTAATGTTGGAAAGGAATATAGCTGTATTTCATGACATTGATTTTCCACCACTAGATAGAATCAGATTATATCACCTATCTTCCTTTTTACAGAAGTTAAGACAAAAAATACATCATTAGTAATATATATTAGTTTATTAACACTCAGATTATGTGATAATAAATTATGCCCACCTGGGAAAAAAAAGTTTTAACATTTGGTGTTTAAATCATGTTTTGTCAGGGCCCTCAGTGCAACCTTGCCCTCTCCAGCAGTTTTGGCTGCCTGTGCTGAAAGGCAGCCTGGATCAGACTGCTGTAAGAAAGAGCTATGAGAAGTGGGGTCCTCCATGTCACGTTCACTTGGAAGCTGCATTCAAGTTCCAGCCCTGGACCTTGGTCTCTGCCTGTGTGACTGTGCAACCAGTGCAACCTGGCCAGGCACTTCACTGATTCAGATCCGGACTCTGACCCGCCCTTATGGAGCTGTCCACTCGTGCTGTTGTGTGACACACCTTAGTGAAATCCCCTTTTATTTACTACAGCTAAACAGAGGGAAAAAAGGAAAAGAGAACTGCGTAATGAAATGAACGTACTTAGACCACATAATCCAAAGGCTAGTTGTTGTTTGTCAGTGATGCGAACAAAACTAAACTTTGCCCTTCTACAGAAGAAGTACAAGAGAGTGAGAGAGATGAGACAAGATTTTTTCCCACCCTTACACATTTTTTTACATGAATATATAAATATATTAATTTTCTACATGAGGACTCTGGTTAACAAAAGACCTTCACCTCATGAAAATAATTTCATGAATATTTGTGATGTATTTGGACACTATAGAATTAAAGATTGAAATGTAGTGCATCGAGATTAAGATCAAGAAGGAAATTGTAATACTGATACTTATTAGCTTGTCATTGCTTTACTTCACAATATTCACATTTTGCCATTTTAGTTTTCAGTTCAATGCTCATTTTGTACGAGTCGTGTGTATTAATATGTTCATATATCTACAGTTGCATTCATGGTCCGTAAGTCTACAGCATGAGAAGAATCCCAAGAAATCACTGAGAAGTAAACAGAATACAGAAAGAGCAAAGAAAGAGAGGTAAAGCTAGAATCTCTTTTTTTTTTTTCTTCAGTGCCTATTTACAAGCTTCAGCTGCTTGAGCTGGTGAATTAAAAACACTATTCCCACAAAAGCAGACTAAAGAATATGTTATTTTTCTTTTTTTCTTTCTTTCTAAAGGTGAAGTCATGTCTGGGGGCTTAATTAGCAATGTTCACATAATCTCCAAAAAAGGGAAAAATGTATTTTTGCATATAAGCAGTAAACCAGCATATAGAATGCTCTACATGAGGAATAATCTGCTGTTCCTGTGTAGCAAATGAGTTCTTTTGATTCCTAAAGGTATTACATGAAATGTGTTTTTCCTATAAATCTTTGAGTAGGCCAGAGATAGTAAACCATTATCTTTTTTATTATTATAGAATCACAGATTCATAGAATCATAGAATATCTCATTGGAAGGGATCATCGAGTCCAACTTCCTGATCCTTGCAAGACTACCTAAAACCAGATCATATGAGTAAGAGCGGCATCCTCGATATTTTTGTATTGAGTCAATCTATCCAAGGATAATATTTTTTTCTGTATATTGTTTTATGTTTGTAAATGCATAATCTGTGCTGAAATAAAATTGAAAAATCTGAATGAGTAGTTTGTTTTTCTGTACCATTATCTGGTTCAGCAAATCAGTTCTGAATTAGTAAGTAGAACAGTAGAAGCATTGACTATCTGCTGGCTAATATATTTAGCAAGTATGACAAAATAAATTAAAAAATGTGTTCAAAAACAAGAACATTATTTTTAAGCAACTGCATTCAGGCCAAGAATTTTCATGATGCAGTTACTACAAGCACACAACTGGCAGTGAAAATCATCAAAGATTTTTTTTTTTAAGGTGTAGAAAAAGTCACCAAAAGGTTCTCAGATAATATTGCTATATAAGGGAGGGCAAAAGAAAGTTCTTTTTTGAGCAGAAATGATCTTGCAGGTATTAAAAACAAATATTTAGTTAGTAGATAAAATGTCAGTCTGAACAGAGAAGACAGGGAAAACACATTTCCCAGCTAAAACAAGCATAAAAGAAACAATTAGAAAATGTCATCATTGTCCTGTGCCTATACAAATCAAACGTGGAAAGATTTTTAATTATAGTCTTGATAAGTCAGTGAAATGAATGCGATTAAAATTAAACTATACCTGCCAATATAACATTTAGCAATTTTCAGTGAGAATCTCAAAGTAAATATCAAAGCAGGTCAAGAAATCAAGGAACAGTGTCTTCATTCCTGAAAAAGAAATGTTAACCTACTAGCATTTATTTGACTGCTATCAATCTTGTTTAACACAGTTGCATTTTTTTTAACTGAGAGCTGCAGCTCAACAGTCTTTTTTTTAATATCTTTTGATTTGGAATATTCCCCAGCAGCCATTCAGGAGACAGATGATTCTTTTAAATGAACTGCCTCATTTCTCCTCCTATATCTTGATCACAGCGTCCCTAAATTTATGAAAAGTTTATATATTTCTAAAGGTATGATATAATATTTAACTGTAGTCAATTTGACCATTGGTAGATATTAAAATCAAATAGTCTATTTGTTTGGTCAAGACAGAAAATCATTCTCTTCTGACCAATCAACTGTGCTCATTCTTTTAATTATGATTCACAATACATTTTTAGAAATGAAAGCTGGCAATACACTTGAGAGCAACTTAAAGTCATACTTTCCAATATATCCTTCCAGGATGACTTGTACTGATACCATGATACCACAGGACTTTTTAAGATTAGAAGATCTTTGCTATTAACCCATTAATGATGGTAATAATGATAAAGAGCAGGTCTCTAGACTGATCACTCTATATTTTGCTGAATCTCTCTATATTTCTTGTTTGGTTTTGTTTGTTTTGTTGTTTTTTTTTTTTTTTTTCCTGAACTCTGAAGTTAAAGCTTTCAAAAGTTTAACTTTGAAATACTGGTTTGTATATGCTGACAGTACTAATCCTGTTAAAAATAATCTCTTCAACTGGCCCTTGGAAATGTTACTGAATTTTTTTTCCATTTAAAATCCTGAAATTGCCCAAAGGTGTCCTTTTAATTATTTTTTTTTCACCTTGCTGTGTCTCATTACAGCCTGCTACTAGCAAACATGCTTGAAGTTAAATATTCACAATGACCCACAAACTTAACAACCTTTATCTACATAATTGTATCTATATAGTATCTGTTCCAGTTTCTTGGTGTCTAAACAGATCAGTGCCCTCTAAGAAGTAAGTTTGTGAAGAAAGATTAAGAAATATTTGTATAATCAAACTTTATAGGTGGTGATGTCAAACTATTAGAGTAGCTGACCCAAAGCTTAATTAACATTTTACAAGAAGCACCCTTCTCCCTTAATTGTAATCTTTGTTGCAACAATGCACAGGCATCTTCCCACATGACTCTGATAGCAGAGTCAAAATGTTATTTTGGATATGTTTGAGACTTGATTCAAGGAGAGCACCAGTTCAGAACATGGTTTAGGTATATACTTTATTGAATTGTGAAGTAGTGAGTAAGTTAAAATTGGTTGAATATTCCGGTCTGGATCTATCTCACCTAGCTCTAGGCACCAGTAGTTTTATAGTCTAAGCCAACTAACCACTTCCTTATATAGGCAGTAAAATTAAGAGAGGTGGGTCTGTGGGATATGTCCTGTCCCCTGTCAGTGGAAGTGCAGCCTAAAATGAGTGACATCCTCTGGACCTAGGAGACAAGGTGTCCTGGTTTCGGCTGGGATAGAGTTAATTTTCTTCCTAACAGCAGGCATAGTGCTGTGTTTTGGATTTAGTAGGAGAAGAATGTTGATAACATGCTGATGTTTTTAGTTGTTGCTGAGTACTGCTTATGCTAGTCAAGGACTTTTTCAGCTTCCCATGCTCTGCCAGGCGCACAAGAAACTGGGAGGGGGCACAGCCAGAATAGTTGATCCAAACTGACCAAAGGGCTATTCCATACCATATGACGTCATGCTCCGTATATAAACTGGGGGGGGTTGGCCGGGGAGCAGCGATCGCTGCTCGGGAACTGTCTGGGTATCGGTCGGCGGGTGGTGAGCAATTGCATTGTGCATCACTTGCTTCGTGTATCATTATTATTATTATCATTATTATACTGTTACTATTAGCATTACTATTTTACTTTATTTCAATTATTAAACTGTTCTTATCTCAGCCCAGGAGTGTTTCTCACTCTTACTCCTCCAATTCTCTCCCCTATCCCATCGGGGTAGGGGGAGTGAGCGAGCGGCTGCGTGGTGCTTAGTTGCTGGCTGGGGCTAAACCACGACAGTCCTTTTTGGCGCCCAACGTGGGGCTTGAGATAACAACAGATTAATCAGAGTGTATTAAGGAGTCTGTTAACAGTTGCTGGTCACGATATTAGTTCTTCTGATCTGCACCATGTTCTTTTTTTTGCAGCACGCGTTAAAGCTTGCTGTCAGTTTGTGTAGTGTGCTATGCTCTGCAGTGATTCATGATCTTTTGCTTGGGAGGTTCCTTATCAAAGCCCTGACCTTGAGCATTCTTTGGTATTTGGGTTTCATACAGAAGTCACTACTGTACTTCGGGTACTACCTCATAGAGAGAGTTAGCAATTATACTTCTTACCCTGAGAGGCTTGTTGTGGAGGAAATACAGAATGGCACCTTTGCTGCTTTCTTCTATGATGTTTCCTCCTTCATTACAACAACTTTCCTGTATCTTGAACACCCCTGGGCTGTTAAGATACTTCTATTGATAATTCTTGGGAATGTTGTTTCCATTTTGATAAAGGTCAGTAAGCAGTTTAAAAATACCATCCAGAGATCTACCCCAAGGCTGGATAGTTATGAGTGGCAGGGTGTGTGGGATTGTATGCGCAAGTACCTAGGGCAGTGGGGACCTCCAGTGTTTTGGAACTTTACCCCTGAACAAGTGCAGAATCCTGAAGAACTAGTAAAGTATTTGGAAGAAGTATGTTCTCACCCTGGCAACTCCAAAGAGACACAACTCATTGCAACATGCTGGGGACTGGCCCATGCTTATAGAGCCCTGTTTAACACTATTCAGTACCCTCAAGGGAAAGAGAAGGTCTCTGGATCTGATGACAAAACAACAGGCACTGTGGCTACTCCAACCACAGCCACAAGCACTGCAGCTACTCCAACACCCACCACAGGCTCTGTGGCTACTCCAACCACAGCCACAAGCACTGCAGCTACTCCAACACCCACCACAGGCACTGTGGCTACTCCAACACCCACCACAGGTACTGCAGCCACTCCAACCCCAGTGGCAGGCACTGCGGCTAAACCAGAGAACCAACCTGCACCGGTATCAGTTGCCCCTATACAGAAGAAGAAATACACGAGGAAATCAGTTCGTTTAGTAAGGGATGAAGATGAACCAGGGCCATCACGAGAACCAGAGGAGGAAGAACCCATAAATGAGATGGTGACCACCCGATCCCTATCCCTGAGTGAGCTGCGAGATATGCGAAAAGATTTTGGTCGTCATCCAGGCGAGCACATCATCACCTGGCTGCTCCGATGCTGGGATAACGGGGCCAGTAGCCTGGATTTAGAGGGTAGGGAAGCCAAGCAGCTGGGATCCCTTTCCAGGGAAGGGGGCATTGACAAAGCAATTGGAAAAGGGGCAAAACCGCTCAGCCTCTGGAGGCGACTTCTGTCAAGCGTGAAGGAAAGGTATCCCTTCAAGGAGGATGTTTTATACCGCCCAAGCAAATGGACCACTGTAGAGAAAGGTATCCAGTACCTGAGGGAATTAGGCGTGCTGGAGGTGATTTACAGTGACCTGAATGATGAGCGGTTAACCAAAGACCCAGATGAAGTCAGGTGCACACAATCCATGTGGCGGAAGGTGGTACGGAGCGCACCAGCATCGTATTCCAACTCGTTGGCAATACTAGCCTGGAAAGACGACGAGGCACCAACGGTGGATGAAGTGGCTAGACAACTCCGGGACTACGAAGAAAAGCTCTCTTCCTCCCTACGGGCCTGTGTCTCGGCTGTGGAAAAACTGTCTGAAAAAATATGCCAAGAGTTCCAACAACTCAGAGAGGATCTGTCCTACTCCCCACCTGCACGGACCAGTGTCTCAGCCATTAGGAGTCAACGTCCCTATGCTCAAGAGAGAGGATATAGAGGATACACACCACGGGGCACCCTGTGGTTTTACCTGCGTGATTATGGAGAGGACATGAGAAAGTGGGATGGAAAACCCACCTCAACCTTAGAGGCACGGGTGCGTGAGTTGCAAGGAAAAACTATTAGAAAAGGCGGTTCTCCCAGGAAAATTGCAGCTCCAGTTTCCAGTGAGCAGTTCCCGAGACAGAGTAAGAGGGCTAATTTTACTTCCGACCTTGATCAGGGGACTTTTGATTCACATTTACAGGAAGTGAACAACGAATACTGTGACCAGTGTTAGAGGGGCCCTGCCTCCAGCCAGGTGGAGGAAAGGGACAACCGGGTTTACTGGACTGTGTGGATTCGATGGCCTGGAACGTCAGACCCACAGGAGTATAAGGCTCTAGTGGACACTGGTGCACAGTGCACGCTAATGCCATCAAACTATAGAGGGGCAGAACCCATTTGTATTTCTGGAGTGACAGGGGGATCCCAACAGCTCACTGTACTGGAAGCTGAAGTGAGCCTAACTGGGAATGAGTGGCAAAAGCACCCCATTGTGACTGGCCCAGATGCTCCGTGCATCCTTGGCATAGACTACCTCAGGAGAGGGTATTTCAAGGACCCAAAAGGGTACCGGTGGGCTTTTGGTATAGCTGCTTTGGAGACAGAGGAAATTAAACAGTTGTCCACCTTGCCCGGTCTCTCAGAGGACCCTTCGATTGTAGGGTTGCTGAAGGTTGAGGAACAACACGTGCCGATTGCTACCACAACTGTGCACAGGCGGCAATATCGCACCAACCGAGACTCCCTGATTCCCATCCATAACCTGATTCGTCGACTGGAGAGCCAGGGAGTGATCAGCAAGACTCGCTCACCCTTTAACAGTCCCATATGGCCAGTGCGAAAGTCTAATGGGGAGTGGAGACTAACAGTGGACTATCGTGGCCTGAACGAAGTTACACCGCCGCTGAGTGCTGCCGTGCCAGACATGCTAGAACTTCAATATGAACTGGAGTCAAAGGCAGCTAAGTGGTATGCCACAATTGATATTGCTAATGCATTTTTCTCCATCCCTTTGGCAGCAGAGTGCAGACCCCAGTTTGCTTTTACCTGGAGGGGTGTTCAGTACACCTGGAACCGACTGCCCCAGGGGTGGAAGCACAGCCCCACCATTTGCCATGGACTGATCCAGACAGCACTGGAACAGGGTGAAGCTCCAGAACATCTGCAGTACATTGATGACATCATTGTGTGGGGCAATACAGCAGAAGACGTTTTTGAGAAGGGAAAGAAAATAGTCCAAATCCTTCTGAAGGCTGGTTTTGCCATCAAACAGAGTAAGGTCAAGGGGCCTGCACAGGAGATCCAGTTTTTAGGAATAAAATGGCAAGATGGACGTCGTCAGATCCCAATGGATGTGATCAACAAAATAACAGCTATGTCCCCACCAACTAGCAAAAAGGAAACACAAGCTTTCTTAGGTGTTGTGGGGTTTTGGAGAATGCATATTCCAAATTACAGCCAGATTGTAAGCCCTCTCTATCAAGTGACCCGGAAGAAGAACGAATTCAAATGGGGCCCTGAGCAACAACAAGCCTTTGAACAAATTAAACGTGAGATAGTTCATGCAGTAGCCCTTGGGCCAGTCCGGGCAGGGCAGGATATTAAAAATGTGCTCTACACCGCAGCCGGGGAGAATGGCCCTACCTGGAGCCTCTGGCAGAAAGCACCAGGGGAGACTCGAGGTCGACCCCTAGGGTTTTGGAGTCGGGGATACAGAGGATCCGAAGCCCGCTACACTCCAACTGAGAAAGAGATACTGGCAGCATATGAAGGGGTTCGAGCTGCTTCAGAAGTGGTTGGTACTGAAGCACAGCTCCTGCTGGCACCCCGACTGCCGGTGTTGGGCTGGATGTTCAAAGGGAGGGTCCCCTCTACACATCATGCAACTGATGCTACATGGAGTAAGTGGGTTGCATTGATCACACAACGGGCTCGAATAGGAAACCCCAGTCGCCCAGGAATCTTGGAAGTGATCATGGACTGGCCAGAAGGAAAAAACATTAGAATATCACCAGAGGAGGAGGTGACACGTGCTGAAGAGGCCCCACTGTATAATAAATTGCCAGAAAATGAAAAGCAATATGCCCTGTTCACTGATGGGTCCTGTCGTCTCGTGGGAAAGCATCGGAGGTGGAAAGCTGCTGTATGGAGTCCTATACGACAAGTCGCAGAAACTGCTGAAGGAGAAGGGGAGTCGAGTCAGTTTGCAGAGGTGAAAGCCATCCAGCTGGCTTTAGATATTGCTGAAAGAGAAAAGTGGCCAGTCCTTTATCTCTATACTGACTCATGGATGGTGGCAAATGCCCTGTGGGGGTGGCTGCAGCAATGGAAGCAGAGCAACTGGCAGCGCAGAGGCAAACCCATCTGGGCTGCCGCATTGTGGCAAGATATTGCTGCCCGGGTAGAGAACCTGGTTGTAAAAGTTCGTCATGTAGATGCTCATGTACCTAAGAGTCGGGCCACTGAAGAACATCAAAACAACCAGCAAGTAGATCAGGCTGCTAAGATTGAAGTGGCTCAGGTGGATTTGGACTGGCAACATAAGGGTGAATTATTTATAGCTCGGTGGGCCCATGATGCCTCAGGCCATCAAGGAAGGGATGCAACGTATAAATGGGCTCGTGATCGAGGGGTGGACTTAACTATGGACAGTATTGCACAGGTTATTCATGAGTGTGAAACATGCGCTGCAATCAAGCAAGCCAAGCAGTTCAAGCCCCTTGGGTATAGTGAACGATGGCTGAAATATAAATATGGGGAGGCCTGGCAGGTTGATTACATCACGCTCCCACAGACCCGCCAGGGCAAGCGCTATGTGCTCACCATGGTGGAAGCAACCACTGGATGGCTGGAAACATATCCCGTGCCCCATGCCACCGCCCGGAACACCATCCTGGGCCTTGAAAAGCAAGTCCTGTGGCGACATGGCACCCCAGAAAGAATTGAGTCAGACAACGGGACTCATTTCCGAAACAACCTCATAGACACCTGGGCCAAAGAGCATGGCATTGAGTGGGTGTATCACATCCCTTACCATGCACCAGCCTCCGGGAAAATTGAGCGATACAATGGATTGTTAAAGACTACCCTGAGAGCAATGGGTGGTGGGACGTTTAAACATTGGGATACGCATTTAGCAAAAGCCACCTGGTTAGTCAACACCAGGGGATCTGCCAATCGAGCTGGCCCTGCCCAATCAAAACTTTTACGTACTGTAGAAGGAGATAAAGTTCCTGTAGTGCACATGAAAAATATGCTGGGGAAGACAGTCTGAGTTAATTTTCTTCCTAACAGCAGGCATAGTGCTGTGTTTTGGATTTAGTAGGAGAAGAATGTTGATAACATGCTGATGTTTTTAGTTGTTGCTGAGTACTGCTTATGCTAGTCAAGGACTTTTTCAGCTTCCCATGCTCTGCCAGGCGCACAAGAAACTGGGAGGGGGCACAGCCAGAATAGTTGATCCAAACTGACCAAAGGGCTATTCCATACCATATGACGTCATGCTCCGTATATAAACTGGGGGGGGGTTGGCCGGGGAGCAGCGATCGCTGCTCGGGAACTGTCTGGGTATCGGTCGGCGGGTGGTGAGCAATTGCATTGTGCATCACTTGCTTCGTGTATCATTATTATTATTATCATTATTATACTGTTACTATTAGCATTACTATTTTACTTTATTTCAATTATTAAACTGTTCTTATCTCAGCCCAGGAGTGTTTCTCACTCTTACTCCTCCAATTCTCTCCCCTATCCCATCGGGGTAGGGGGAGTGAGCGAGCGGCTGCGTGGTGCTTAGTTGCTGGCTGGGGCTAAACCACGACACAAGGCAACATTAGCAGGTAGGGTAGCAGAATAGCAATGGATCTGCTGAGTAAAACATTTGACACTGAGTACCAGATTCCCACAGGACACATATTTCAGGAATCTTACCAGGGAACAGCCTGAGCTGGGGCCAGTGGACCGAATGCTCATCAACAGATGGAGCACCATAGCTGGGTCTTGAGAATGCAGCTTCCACTTTAGTTTTAGACAGCAGGAATTTCAACTGCTCTGAAACCACTCAGTGAAGTCAGTCAGGGCTCAGTACATGGAGGTGATTGGGAGAGTGGCTTCAGAAGTGCATCCTGATCTAAACCACAACACTAACGTGTTATTAGGCTCCTTGAAGTGACAGCAGGTACCTAATAAATTCAGCTGCAAATCACCTTGCTTTTCTAGTTTTGCTTTACAGAGGTGGAAAGAGAGGAATGAAGGCAAAGCTTAAAAATTATCTCATGTGAGGGGGAAGCTCTGAAAATTGTGGAGTACTACCAATACCCACTAACTTCCAGTACAGTCATTAGATTAAAACTGCAGTTCAATTTCCGTGAGCAGGCAATAGTAAAAAGTTTTCATCTTTCAGTTTTATCTCCCAAGTTATGAATCATAGATGTTAATTGAAAAGAAAAAGTGAGATCGTTTCACTTTACGCTGCAATCATTTGTTTTAGTTACAAAATTGTGGTGGTTTGACCCTGGCTGGATGTCAAGTGCCCACCAAAGCTGCTCTATCACACCCCTTCTCAACTGGACAGGGGAGAGAAAATAGAACAAAAAAGCTTATGGGTCAAGATAAGGAGAGGAAGATCACCAATTACCATCACAGGCAAAACAGACTCCACTTGAGGAAAATCAATTTAATTTATTACCAATCAAAACTGAGTATAAGAGAGGAGTGAGAACATGTGTAGAGTAATGAAAAATAAAACCAAATCTTTAAAACACCTTCTCCCCATCCCCCCTTCTTCCTGGCCTCAACTTCACTCCCGATTTCCTCTACCTCCTCCCCCCTGAGCAGCTCAGGGGGATGGGGAATAGGGGTTGCAGTCAGTTCATCACACATTTTCTCTGCTGCTCCTTCCTCCTCAGGGGAGGTTTTCTCACACTGTTCCCCTGCTCCAGCATGGGGTCCCACCCACAGAAGACAGTCGTCCATGAACTTCTCCAACATGGGTCCTTCCCACGGGCTACAGTTCTTCACAAACTGCTCCAGTATGGGTCACTTCCACGGGGTGCAGTCCTTCAGGAACAGACTGCTCCAGTGTGGGTACCCCACAGGGCCACAAGTCCTGCCAGAAAACCTGCTCCAGCGTGGGCTCCTCTCTCTCCATGGCTCCACAGGTGCTGCCAGGAGCCTGCTCCAGCATAGGCTTCCCATGGGATCATAGACTCCTTTGGGCATGTCCATGTTCTCTGGTGTGGGGTCCTCCCCAGGCTGCAGGTGGATATCTGCTCCACCATGGACCTCCATGGTCTGCAGGGGCACAGCCTGCCTCACCATGGTCTTCCCCATGGGCTGCAGGGGAATCTCTGCTCTGGTGCCTGGAGCACCTCCTCCCCCTCCTTCTCCACTGACCTTGGTGTCTGCAGAGTTGTTCCTCTCACATATTCTCACTCCTCACTCCAGCTGCAGTTGGTGTCCTGTTGCTTTGGGTTTTGGGGTCTTTTTTCCCCCCTTCTTAAATATGCTATCACAGATGTGCTACCACTGTCACTGATTGGCTCAGCCTTGGCCAGTGGCGAGTCCTTCTTGGAGCCAGCTGGCATTGGCTCTATTGGACATGGGGGAAGCTTCTAGCAGCTTCTCAGAAAAGCCACCCCTGTAGCCCTCCCGCTACTGAAACCTTGCCATGCAAACTCAAGACACCCAAGGAAGAGTCTAGAAGATATTAGTACACACTCTTTTATTCGTCAGAGAAGACAATTTTGACACAGGAAATCAAGGATTTCTGACTTTCATAACCGATGTATGCAAATTGTATACACTGACAAGAGTCAAACAATAAAGTCTTTGTAGTATAATTAGCTATAAGTAATTTATTGTGTTTTGAAATGACTGTGCATTTATATGCAGTCTTCACTAAGTTAAATACTTGTTTGTATTTAATGCAGTAAAATGCTACTTTATTAAAACCTGCAACGATAAAAAACAAAATCTTCTAAAGAACCAGTTTTTACTACATAGCTCAGAAAAATAAAACAGATTCTTTTGCAACTAAAACATAGAAGACAGTCTGAGGATATTCCCTTTGCACTGGTACTGGCATAACAAGGCCTCTGAGGATGCAGCTCTTTGCGATCACTATTTTATTAAATGTCAGAAAGCGTAATGTTGAAGGCACACATTGAAGCTCATGTAATGTAGCTTACCTTACACACATAACCTTCACAAAAACATCTTCCAAATCCGCTTGCTAAAAGATTTATGGCATCATGCAAGTTTTACGCCAGTGAGTGCACTAATGGCTTTCCCTGATGAATCCCACAGGAGCCATGCTGCCTGGAAAATGCCAAAGTATAGAGCAGCACTTAAGCATCACAGCTATGGGCTGGTTGGTAGCAAAAGTTCTGGGGCATAGAAGATGAAATATTAAAATATATGAAAGTCTTAAGTTTAAAAGTTTAAAAACCTTTTATATTTTGAGGTATTTAAGAAGCACTGAATTTTACATATTGGGGGCTAAGGATTGGTATATATCTTACTTGTAATTCAGTTCTGTACATTTCTACAGTTATAAAAGTTATGTATGTTTCTTGGCAAAGTAAATCATATGTCTAAATGAATACAACTTAATTACGATAAAGCAATTTAAAATGAAATTATTTTCAAAGCACCTAAAAGAATTAGGGTCTCACATCTTCAGTGTTGTTCAATAGCAATAGGGTGTCTTCTTCTAGAGGCTTATAAAATTCCCAGCTATAATTATCAAGTTCATTGCTAAAAGACCATCAAAGAGAAGTTGTTTTAATTTAATTTGGATAAAAGTACTGTAGTAGAGGAGATACAAAATAAAACACAGCGATGACGAAGCTTGTTGGAAACACATAAGTTCTTATAATTATTAAAAGGAAATTATTTTGTGACACTGAAATCAGGCAGTGCCATAGCTAAACGAGGTCAAACAAAGAATGAAAAAAATATTTCTACACACATGGCATTACTATAAAGATAAATATCATCCACAATACTTTCTGAAAGAAAACATAAAAATTATTTTTTACTATTCAGAAGTTCTTTGACTTAAAATTAAGAAAATAGTCTTTAGATAAAGCTCGGTATTACAAATTAAACACAGGAATTAATGTTACCACATTTACTTTAAAATACAATTGTATGAGTGGTTTCTCTAATTCATGATTTTTTAATTTGTTTAAAACTAGTAACTCCTAAAAGACTCTTTTGGGTTTTTTTTTATTTGGAAAAAAAACAGATCAAAACCATATGTACAGTCTGTGTAACAAATTGCCAAGACACAACACTGAGGTCTGTGTTAGAAGACTTAAAATGAGATATGAGATCTACAGAAGACTATTAGGGACCTAAACCGTGTGTTTGGTTGAAAAATGCAAATGACCCCTGCTCTTGTGAACACAACATAAGTATAGCCCTAGGATTTATTTGTAGGTGCCTAACCTTAGGTTTCTGCACATGCACATTTACATGATTCAATCGCTGTCAGGAAGCTTGTGTCTGTCTGCTCACCATGACAGAAGAATGGGACAATGAGCATATCCTGGTACCTATCCTATGCTCCAGGTGAATGGCCTGACTAGCTGACCGCACATTTGTTAGGAGACCTTTTTCATCTGTTGTATGGTACCTAGGATGGAGAATATTTCCTGCATGTTGACCTGCTTTTAAGAGTGAAAACATTCTAGAGCAGACTTTTAAGAGTGTTTCAAAATTGTTTCAAAACATACTAAGGAATAAACCAAGACTGAGCAGTAGGTAAGGGATGGTATAATTCTACAAGACAGCTTGATAAGAGAGACAATTGCTTTGAGTTTCATCAGTGTTAGACCAAAGTTAATTTTCCTTAAATAAAACATAGTTTGTTTTACACTTTTAAAGAGGCAGGTCTTTATAATTTTACTATTATATCTTTTTCCCAGTTTCATGTATTTCTTTGCTAGAGTTAGATAAAAGAAATGCTAGGACAGTGGGGTAGTGGAAGGGTTCAATTTCCAACCTGGCCAGACCTAAGAAAATATATCTTTTTTAGCAAATTTGTTGTGTTGGGATTTCAGCACTGTTTCCATGTTCAAGAGCTTTGGGTAGTAATCTGTTAAGGATGCAAACCTATCTGAGTCTAGCAAGAGCTTTGATGTTCACCCAAGGTGAACTCAAGGTGAGTACATTACAGTGCTCTTGCAATTAGACGCATGAGACTGTTCTGAGAAATGCTAGCTTGAAGTATTTTAGCTCTTTGCCATTAGAAGCATGAACTAGAGTTCTAAACCATACTGTAGATAGCTGTGAATATTGAAAATAGTTTAAAACTATATGTAATAAAAAATAATAAGTATTTCCAATCTCTGAGCTGAACTTCATGTTGTCAATCTGATGATGAGATTCCAGACAAAGTGAAAAACCTCCTCTTCCACAACAATGGAAGTATGGAAAAATATATCTTTAATGTTAACGATTAAATGTTAAATCCTTTAAATTGACCTTGGAAGAATATTTTAAATAATGAAGATAATTTAACTATTTTTGGGTTAAGTTCTGAGTCTTTTGATTAAATATTTTGTATATACATAGAAACACACGTAAAGATATATATATGTGTGCATGCATGAAGGATAAATCCAAAAGCTTTGATCACGCATGGTAATCAAAAATGGATTGACAGCATATACAAAAGAACGTAAATTAAAAAATAAACCTAAACTTAAATTTGCTTTGGATTTTTTTTTCCTCCGCTAATTCTCATGATAAAAATGTGGTAGACAAGTATGATATTTTATTTAGATTATAGACTTTCTGCCATCTCTTTTGGACCTATACAGATTTCCACCACTCACTTAATCAGATCATACCATGTTTAATTCATACAGACCATGGGCAAAGAATAGGCTCTCACAGCCTTCCCTAAGACTAAGTATCTGTCCCCAAAACAATAAAACTCTGAATCTGGAAAAGCTTTGTCTGAGCAGAGCTGGGAGTATAGAAAACAGAATGGCAGTGCCACATATGAAGCACTGTCTGATGAGGCATATGTTTAGTGAGTATCCTCTTGGATTTGAATATACTGAGCTATTATGCTTATCTGATCATGATAGGTTGTTAAGCAATATCAGCAACAGACAAGATTTAATAGGCAATTTAAGGATTGATATAAGCATCGTTACTATGCAGACCCACCATTTATCTCCATTAGTCAGCGTGGGAGAAAAGCAGGGCATTTCTTATGCATGACCATATGCACTGCGAGGAACTGGGGAAAGATCTGAGTGTAGTTCATGGGATCATTAGTTCTGTGTACCTCACCTTCTTGCACTCTACCCATTAAATGAAAGAGATTAGTAGCACAGTTTTTGAGAATAAGTATTCTGCTTGAAAAGGTGCAGTAGTGAGAGACACAGCTGAACATGCTCAGCTATGCTGTTCTGAGGATTATGATTTGCAGTATTGAAATTCTGTATTGTCTAGTCTGAGAAAGAGAAATATCAAACAATTTAGTAGATTGACAGGAAGCTCAATATGAGTCAGCAGTGTGCCCTGGCAACCAAGAGGGCAAACTGCATCCTCAGATGCATCAAACACAGATTAACCAGCTGGTAAAAAGAGGTGATTATCTTGCTGTACTCAGCGTTGGTGTGCCCTCACCTTGAGTACTGTGTGCAGTTCTGGGCCCCACAATTTAAGAAGGATGTGACTGTACTCAAATGTGTCCAGAGGAGGGCAACAAAGCTGGTGAAAGGGCTAGAAGGCATGTCCTATGAGGAGCAGCTAAGGACTCTGGGTTTGTCTAGTTTGGAGAAAAGGAGGCTGAGGGCAACCTCATTGCTCTCTACAGCTTCCTGAGGGGGAAGGTGGAGAGGAAGGTGCTGATCTTTTCTCCCTGGGATCCAGTGACAGGACGCATGGGAATGGCTCAAAGCTGCACAAGGGGAGGTTCAGATTGGACTTTAGGAAGCATTTATTTACCAAGAGGGTGGTCAAAGGCTGGAACAGGCTTCCTAGAGAGGTGGTCGATGTCCCAACCCTGTCAGGGTTTAAGAGGCATTTGCCCAATGCCCTTAATAACCTGCTTTAACTTTTGGTCAGCCCTGAATTGGTTAGGCGGTTGGACTAGTTGATCATTGTAGGTCCCTTACAGCTGAAATATTCTATTCTATTCTATTCTATTCTATTCTATTCTATTCTATTCTATTCTATTCTATTCTTTCTATTCTATTCTATTCTATTCTATTGCCATCCTAGCTGCTGCTTAGCTCTAGCAAAGGTACAAGATCATAGTACCATGTCCCAGATTTTTATATGAACAGAACATTAAAAATTATCAATGTATATATATCTATATATCTATACATCTATACTTCTATATATCAATGTGCAGACAGATAGATAGATAGATGGATAAACAGCATTTATACAATTTATTCAATAAGTGTGTGACTTGTTTTAGCTTATAATGAAACTGTACAAAAATAAATGAAACTGTACAAAAATAGAAGTTCTCATCTTTGTTCTAGTGCTGACGTTCTCTTTCACATTATTGAACATGGCTATGGTTATTTACCTTATCATCCTCCACAAATGTCATATGAAAGGTAATTACTGTTCTTCTTAAGGCAATTGCACAATGGTCATTGGGAAGAATATTTCAGTTGAATCAGTCCTTTTTATTTGTGTTACTGTTATAGCATAAGTTCATAGCCTCCTTGGCCACTTTCTGATAATCAATCTTCTCTGTTCCTTCTTTTTAATCTCTATTTTTCTGTGTGTCTGATATGATTTACCCTAAAATTAAATAAACAAGCTAACATTTGTTTGCTTTTCATCTCCAGAACCAGACAAAACACAACTAGGCTTTTTTAAGCCTTTAAAATAAGGAAGTGAAATACATTGGTGTCATTTTCTTAGATTAGGTAGTTCAAATCTTTCCAACAGAACTTCTCAGAACAGATATCTTATGACTGGTTTTTGTCCTCCTGCTATTCTGAATGGTGTTGGTTGTGATTTTAGCATTTTGTTCATAAAACCAGTTGAAGAGAGAATTTGGAATTAAGCCTCTGATGGCTATTGGAAGGTTATTTGTAACTTTTTTGAAAATGTCATGAAAGTCCTGATTCTACACATTTGGTACTATGATAGTACCAAATCAGCATTCTGATTTTCATCTTCCACATATACCACTGTCTGAACTGAGGTTGTGGGTTTTTGTTTTGAAAGGAACAAAGTTTATTTTAACATGACTGTTGCCCTTTTCTATCAAATTTTTGTTCTTGTGTCAAGGATTTATGTGCTCATCTCAGTTATATACAGAAAAATGCCTAGTGCCATTTGTGAATGTTCTGGAAGATCCACATAAGTAAACATACACAAACACACACACATATGTGTTGCTTATGAGCAACCTGTGACTATCTGCAAAGGGAGGTGAGGCCAAATAGGTTTTCCTTAAGAAACCTAATGCCACTGGGCTTCACTGTGTATACAATGAATTGAGACTTTGGATACACGATTCATTTGGGGTAGTATTAATCTCTCACACTTTGGCCATATGTAGAGTACATACATACATCTCTGTGGGATGATTCTAGGCAATATAGACACCTCCATTAAAGTTTTCATTGAGTTCATCATACGATATTTCTCATTATTGTGGCTAAATAAATGTACCTGAATTTTTTTTACACGTGACACTTACCTGCATAAGCAGTATTCCCATTATGAAAGACAATTCATATAAGCTGAACACAGGCCTTGGCTAGAAATTTATTAAGAGAAAGATATGGGTAAAATTCCTAAATATTTATCCTCATATCTGAGTACTTTGATGCTCTGAAGTTGTCCTGGTTTTGGCTGGGATGGAGTTAATTTTCTTCCTAGTAGCAGGCACAGTGCTGTGGTTTGGATTTAGTATGAGAATATGACTGATAACACACTGATGTTTTTAGTTGTTGCTAGGTAGTATTGACACTAGTCAAGGACTTTTCAGCTTCCCATGCTCTGCCAGGTGCACAAGAAACTGGGAGGGAGCACAGCCAGGACAGCTGACGCAAACTGGCCAAAGGGCTATTCCATACCATATGACATCATGCTCAGTATATAAACTGGGGGGAGCGGGCCAGGGGGCAGTGAACACTGCTCAGGAACTGGCTGGGTATCGGTCAACGGGTGGTGAGCAATTGCACTGTACATTACTTATTTTGTATACTATTATTACTTTCTCTTCCTCCACTGTCCTATTAAATTGTCTTCATCTCAATCTAAGAATTTTACTTTTTTTTTCCCAATTCTCTCCCCCATCCCACTGGGGAAGGGAAGAGTGAATGAACGGCTGTGTGGTGTTTAGCTGCCTGCCGGCTTAAAGCACAACAGAAGTCCTCTTCTGAAAACTTATAGATAGCAGAAGTATTTCAGAGATTGCTCAAACTCATACTGTTTTTCTCTTTATTAATTTTATTTTTAGATTTCAGTTTTCCTATCCCTGTACTGACACACTCATGATATTCAGTTCACAGCAGATGCAGATTTCAGCATCAAAATTCACACGATGTGGATACACAGAAAAATATACAATTCTTAAAAAAAACTGGATTAATAGCAGTTATATTTATGGAAGTTTTGATTACATCTGCAACACCTAATCATAATTCATATTAAAAGGCTTCAAATTCTTATAGTTTCAAACAGTATTATTGTTTAAAGTTAACAAGTTTAAATAAATAAAATTTATGTATTACAGGGATACTTAATGAACAATAGTTCAAAACAACCGTAGATCATCCAAAGTCTAAAAGGCAATTTCTTTCCTCAAATGTACCCTGAGGGACAGCAATATTTTCTAAATACTGCTAAAAGTACCAACATCAATGAAGCAACAGATCTCTGGAAAAGTGATGAAACTTAAGCTGCAGGAGTCAATATAACCATATGGGTAGGAAGTGCTGCCTTTTTTTGAAATTAAGCACACCCCAACAAACATGAAGGTATTTCAAATTGTGATGCAGTATGATACAGTTATTTGTTTGGAGGCTCTCCAAGCTTGTACTGGCACATCTGAAACAATTTTAGGGCTGAAATACAAAGTCATATTGGGGATGGCTGTTGAATTGTTTGTGGTTCAATATGTTGCAATTACACACGTATTTTCCTGTTTATTCCTGTCATTCCTATTCTTTTTGGTTCATGCAAAGAGGAAAACTAACATTAACTTGCATCAGATATAAATCCCACAGGAGGAATCCAGATGTTTATCCTTCAATAACATCATTCAGTATGCATGAGAATGTAAAAAGAGAAGCCTTTCACCAAAACTAAACTAAACTAAACTAAAATAAAATAAGTGCTGAGAAGAACTGTAGCACCTTGGGGAAGCCAACTGCCTGTTCACCTTGAAGTGACATCATTAAAAATACAAAAGGCTGATACAGAATCCATTGTGTGGAATCATTATAAGTATCTCTGAAGTTTCATAAATAGTTGAAAAAGTGACACATTTAAAGTTATATTACAGAAATACAAAAAAAAAATAGCTCTAGGAAATGCTACTGCATTTACAAATTCAACAGACCAAGTATCAAAACAACAGTATATATCAAATAAAAAGATTTCTGGTTATATTATACTGTACATGAAGTTCTTCATTGATTGGAGACATAAATTAGGCTTTTAGCTTTGGGCTTCAATACCATCCAAATAAAAGCCCTTGTCTCCTACTCACAAATCTTTAAACACAAATTCCTTTGATTAATATATCAATAGACCTATGAGTGCTGAAAACACAGCACTGCAGCTGTCAAGAGATTCTAAATGTGAGCATTAACCAAAATAGTATCTAGATTAATTGTACTGATATTCAAGCATTTGAGTCCACTGATCAAATCCAGTTAAAAATCTCTTCATTTTTTGAGTTATTCAAGGGTCTACTTGCTCCTAGGTATTTCAGGTGCTTATATGTAAAATTGATGTACTTCTGTATATGTATGATGTGGGGAACCAAAACTTGGTGTGCTATAAATGCTCACTTAATATACTGTGTGGTGCACACAGTTATAGTTTCTTTGCTGATTCAGGAAGAGCTTAGGCAACATGATATTATTCTTGCTTCACTCATCTAGAAGCAGTGAGGAAGACGGTTAATCCTGGTTTGGATGTTGTTTTCAATTGTTAAAAATAGGGAAGTCACATAAACTTATTGCTGGCCTCACTATTTCTTTGCATTCAGATCCAAAAAACACAACAAGCATTTAAGTGCTTATGTTCCTTATATAGGCACAGAAGACAGGTAAGAGCCTCAAGGCTCTCAAGGGGAGATCCGATCTGCCTAATTGAGTGAGACTCCCTGGGAGACTTCAGAATCACTTACTGATCCCTGCTGACCATATAATGAATAAGTGCTTTACCTGAGGCACCTAATAAAAAACCTAGGCACAGGAATATGCCTGAACAGGAATTTCAGTAAGTACTTCCATCAATGCAGGGTACCAAAATATGAAAGTCCCATTGAAAGCAAGTCACTTGTGTTACTAACAGTGCATGCATTTTATCAAATGGCTTACTGTTCAGAGGACTGGCACAGAAAGTGGGACATGTAGTTTTTAGGCCTTTTTCAGCATTAGGGTGGGACAGAGCAGAGTTCCCACACCCCAAGAAAATGACTTCTGGTTTTATATTCCTTTTTGGGATTAGATTGCTTAAAATGTAATGTCTTGAGTTGCTGTCTTGGTCATGAGAACATAATGGCATATTAAACTGACTTAATTAAGTATAAGCTTCTACACTTTTTGTCCCGATTTATCACACCTAATGTTTCCCCGCATTTCCTCAGTCCATTACATGCTCAGTCCAGTAGTTCTTCCAATTCACATATATATACATTCCAAGGGCTTAAGCTGTTTCTAACCCTGTACATAAAAATATGTACTACTTATTTGCTAGAAACCAGGAAAGTGTAACAAGGAAAGGAGGTTTTCATTCTTTCCATTTTCCCTCTGCTCTTTCCCTAAGTGAATTCTAATTGTCACTCTCAGAGCTAAGAAAGAGAGTTAGGAGGAAGTCTGGTCTCAACAATTGTGATTCTTCCAATGTTTTCAAGTAGAGGGTAGTTTTTCAGGAAGCATATTTAAGTCCTGAGAGGCACGAACATGTATTATATGCAAGATGGAAAATAACAGAAAGAATCAAAGCATTCGTATTGTAATTTCTTTCTAGTAACCCATAAGTACCACAAAGATTCAGGCTATCCTTCTTTTCTGTTAATTTCCGCTGAGGCATTATTGCTGTTGCTTTCATCTTTTTCATGCACAAACAATTCATGTTTAATTTAAATCTGTAGTTAATGTGTTCATACTCTTTATTCTACCAAAATCTGTTTTCTTAAACCCGCCAACAGAAGTATAATTCTCTTGAGAATTTTCTTCTCCTTTTTCATAAAAGAACAGAATAGAATCCTTCTGGATATCACTGATTTCAAGGGATCATGTATAAATCCACTACCACAAGAAATGTGAAGTAAATCTATTTTTTAACGTATATTTCTGATGTGCACATATGCAGTGGGAACCATTTACAAAGCAAGTGTCCCAAAAAATACACAACATGCATTTCTTTCCAGGTTCTGTAAGGAATTGCTGGAAAATACTGTTATTGTAGTATAGGTATTTTCATGGAAACAAGATTAGTGTACACATGCAAATTCTAATTATTATAGTAGAATCATTTAAAGATGGAAGGGTCATTTCAAAGGAGGATTGTTTCCAAAATTTATGTCTTTACTTCCTCTGTACTATTTGCCTTATTATACTGGCTTGTTTCAAAAACTATATGAAATAACTCCCTTCTCTCATAGGGATCCCCCTATGAGTTGGTAGAGGGCATCCCCCTACTCTGATGGTACTGATTTTTTTCCTATCCCTTTTGCTCTACTAGATGAGGAGGTAAGGACAACATGTTTATGCCCTCTCTTTTGAGCTGAGGAGATCTGAAAAGAAGCGTGTGTGAGGTAACTCATTGTTGGTCATCATTCTACAAAAGCAAGACAACATTGAACTACAGAAAGGAAGCATACTTATGGGTCATTTACTGCAAAACAACTACATATCTCATGATAGACATAATTTTGTGTTTATATTTTACCATTGTATAAGGAGTAGTACCAAAGAATCCTCACCATGTTTTCAGCAGAAGGTGAGAAAATAGAGCTGACAAGGTAGCCCATGTAAATGGACTGAAAGTTTCACTTCCACTGTCACTGGAATAGGAGATTTTGAAATTACATGACCAATTACCTTAAAGAAGACAAAAAAACCCAAACAAATAAAGAAAAACTCTTGAAAGAATACCTATTAGCAGCTCCCCGCCCTGCCCCATATACTTCAGACTGCTTGTGTTTATTACCAACCATTTCTCTTTTGCATATTATTTCTCTGTTGAATATATAGAAGACTGAAATGATGGGACTGTTGACAATATTAATCTAGATGTCATTTTCTGGCCAGCAGTGACATGTCCAACAAAGTGAAAGTGAAACAATAGGAAAGTATTCATATGACATAAAAGATTACTCAAGTTCAATAAATTAAGTTCTCTCTCTCTCATTACAGCTGAACTAGTATGTTTCAATAAGCTATTAGTGTACAAAACTTTTACAACTGACAAATGGCCTACCACTCATTAAATTTAAAGTTTATGAAGCTTTGCAAGTAGGAGAAAGAGAATCTGGAAATCTAACAGAGTTTTTCAAGCCATTTCAAACTTCAGTGAGCTATCTTTCCCAATAGCCTTAAATGGTTTTCTTTTTATTTTCCTCGGCAGGATAGTGACCAGTGGAGTTTTAGGCAGTTGCAAAATAAATATTAAACCAGTGGTTTACAATTTTTTCAAAACTATATGATTTATGATATTATAAAAAAAACATATTGTAAGTTCTGTATATCTAATCTATTTGCCTTCATTGCAGGGCAGACAATGTTTTCTGCAGAATTTTAAAACTCATCCTGCCATAAATTTTAATAAAAATTTATTATCTTCATTTTTTGTTGTTCTTATTCTAAGGAAGTCTATGCAATAGAGAGAATAAGCTAATTCTTACTGTTCTCAAACTTAGACTTAAAGCAAAACCTCTTCTGTTCTCCACAGTCACCTGATATATACACAGATTTGACTATTCTGAATTGCACAGTATTCACTTACAGTTCACAGTAAGAACAATGGGAAGGGCAGCTTAGGGCAGGGCAGGGCAGGGAAGGGCAGGGAGAGGAAAATGGGGTGAGGTGGGGAAAGAGGAAGGGCACCTTCTTGAAGTATTTGTTCAACCTGAACAACGTATTCAATCTTCGTGAGCAACATAATGATAATAAGTTAATATAACACAAGAGGAACGTAAAGGGATTTAAGTTAAGAACATGTTTACCACAAACTTTAAGGTAGAATGTTTGTAAAATATTTCTAAATAACATAAAGAATTTTATATCATCTTTATCGGTAGATGCACAACAACATGTTATTGTGATAATGATACTTCTCCATTTATAATTTTTTTTCTCCTTGTCTTGTGGTAGTGGACACATTTGAGAAAGTGACAGAGCTAAAACCTTTAAGTGATGACAGAAACAAGAAATACTTCATAAGAAATACTCAGCCTTCATTCTTTCATCAACCTTGACAGAAATGAAATATTTATGCTGGGTAAATTATCTCTTGCTTTGCTTATGAGACAACTCTTAAGGATAAAAATTCTAATAACTACATACAATAAATATAATGCCTTTAAATTCAGTTGACTGAAAAACATCCATATGAAAACCAAAAGGAAATAAATACTGTCCTTTTCCAGTACCACTATTCACATTATGCATTAAAATATACTAAGTAGCCACAAGTTCTGAGGGAAATATATCTTTTTTTCATACAAAACTCCTTCAGCATAGTGACAGAAGTACACAAGTGAGATAACATCAACATTTAAGGTCTGTTGTATCAGTGAGTTATGTCCTCTGGAGATGCACATTCACATACAGCCTCAGGTCATACAGATAATTAATTTGGTGGTTTCGTTTTGACTCACAGTAAATACGGGACTTTAACTAAAAACAAACCACACAGTTTGCCAGAAATAAAGAAGGATTATCAGTTGAGATTGAGGTAGATTGTTTAAACTGTAAAATAAACTTCAGAGTATTACTTCAGGCACCTTACACCAGAACTTCACTTTTTTCCAGGAATTACTATGTCAGAAGGAAAATACAAAGAAAATTAAAAATGTGTATATATAAATATTTTTTAGAGATTAAAAAGGTTTCAGAACTTCAAGGACCATTATTATTAACCACTGCAATAACTCTGAATAATAAGGCCTTTCTGATGAAATATTCTAAAATTCTTACACAAATTTGGTAAATATTTTTGTATACATCAGTTATATCAGAAAAAGTACACGGAGTCCATCATTCAAAATTAAAATGGATTTTCATAGGCAAGAAATGAGAAACAATGTATGATTTAATTTAAAAAAAAAATATCCATTCTCTTACTGATAACTTAAATATAAATGGCATAGAAATCAGTGAGAAGAAATTATTGATTATAAATATATCAGTATATAATAACAGTGTCTTTCAGCACACTTGTATAAACTGTATTATTTAATTTAGATACAGTAAAAGTTCTGCAAAAGGCAGGCTTTTCTAAGTAATTTATTGCTAAATATTTCTCTCTTTAACTGTCCTTAACTATATATAGTTACTGGCTCTCCTGATCTGTAACTTAAGATACCTTTTTTTTGTTTGTTTTAATAAGAATGGCTATTGTTGAACAAAATCTCTTAGGTTTTGTAATGCAGTGGGTCAGTGCATAAGCCTCACCATCCTTTTAATTATTATTATTGCTGCTATGACACCTCATTCTGTTTCATTCTGCTAATTTATCAAACACTACATTCTGATTTTCAGGTAATCAAGAACCAATTATTGAGAGTTTGTCTGTTGACAGGGTTCCTTTCGGCTTCTCCGTGTATACCCTTATCTCAGTGTAAAATAGCTGGGACAGGAGAGTGGTGTTAGGCAATAAGTTTATATCTGCCTTCTTTCAGTGTCATATGATATGAGCTGTAATTTTTTCATTTTCACTGCTAGTCTCATGCAGTTGCAATGATTTTGAATATGGACAACAAACCTGTAGGTTATGGCTTACAGTGAAAATGTGGTGCAGAGATTGCTACACAAGCACCTAAAAATTCAGTGTAAAACTAGATATAGAAGAATCTTGCATGAGATGAAAACAACAATATTCTTGATTTTTCTCTCCCTTCAGTATTGGTGTAAGAAATTGCTCTGTTTCATGTCAATGTGAAAGGAGGTTAGATGTCTTTTGTGGGTTGTTGGTTTTTCCCTGCCTTCTTACTTTCCTTGCTGCTGCTATAGCATCTAGCTAGTGTAATTCTTTTGACTTACAAAAGGAGTATTTTACTACTGTGAAAAATAGCAGTTATGGTAAGTTACAGGCTTTAACATCAGCTGATTCTATATTCAGTGTTATTATAAATATCTTTCAACAGCTGGGACAAAACTGACTGTAAGAATAAAGGTGGGAAAGAATTCTCAAAGAAAGTTTGTCTTTACAAATCTCTACAATCTGGTTTAGCATCGTAAAAATGGCCTGTCTGCCCAGCACAATCTATCTTAATTTGTCACTTGATCAATAGCATCAAGACTGCTACGGTACAATACCATGCAGGCTGAGAGACAGACAGCAACTGCAGGAATTTAATAATTATAATTTAATTGCCTTTATTTGAACATCTGATTTACAAAGAAAGGGTGAAATTGGAGATTGTGTTATATAAATGATTTGAACAAGAAATTATTGACTTAATTATAAATACTTTTTAAATTTTATTAATATAGTTATACTAAATGACATGCAATTGAATAATGCCCTATAAATGCTGAACTTTTTAAACACTTTTATTTATTTTTCAACTTTGTTCCCTCTTAGACTAAAATGGCAATAAAAATCTGCTTAACAAGGTCTGTGTGCAATCTAAATACCACAATAGACATTTCTGGTAGTGGAATAAAGCACAAACAGACTCTGTCAAATCTGATTCTACTGAAATTAGTTCATTCTTTAACTCCAGATATAGAATAACCATCTCTTTTTCTAATCATTATTTGAAGATAAATATTTTGGTGCTTTCTTTGCTGGAGATTAAAACAAATTTAGAATTAAATAAGGCAATTTATTTATTACTGTAGGTCATGGGCTGCCATCTTAGCTATTGTAATACTTCCAGTGGAAGCTTTCTTTCTATCCTGTGCAGTTTATGTCTTAAATAGTATAGTGCAGCTGCTTCTGAAGGGTTTGCAAAAGCCATGGAGAAGATTTAAATTAATTTGGATATTTGTGAATAATAGAAATAAGAATAAGAGTTTCCCATTATTGAGCAATCAAGGGGCAAATATTAAAGTAGGATAAGTGAGTATTTCTCTGCTAGCTTTCATAAATATATGGCTATTTTAGGATGATCTGGTCAAAATTACTTAACTACGTATACTGATAGAGTAGCAAGCTACTGCCTAGAAATATGTAGAGTAGATGAAAAGTTTGTTCAGTGATCACTCTACATCTACATTTTCCAAATGTAACAATGAATTCTATCACTGATTAATTAATATTAAAATAATAGCATCATAAAAAGAACAGAGACAATTATTCCATTTCATCCAGAATTGCTATCTGGGTATAAACTTTCTACCAAATCTTAGTTTATTTGCCATGCATCTGTCCTACAAAACTCAAAAAGAAAATATTGGGTGTTGGGTCCGTGCTAAATGTTAAGCACTAGCAGATAACATCGTGAAGAAAAAAAAAATCTGAGCATACCTAAAGGAATGTCAGAGGGAAGAATTCCTTCTATCTTCCAGCTATTTCATGTTTAAAAAAATAGATAAGCAAACACTGTTCAAGAGAGTTATTTACTGTACTGAATCATGGGTGGAAGGATGTGTGAAAAACAGCATCATACTTTAAGGGCCAATGCCTTTAACTGTTCGGAAATTTTGCCTGAAAATGGTTGAGTGTTGCCCTAGCTCCCCTGCAGATTAGTTGTACCTCAAGGATGTTATACAAGGCAAATGAATTGGCTACTTCTTACATGCTCTGCAGTCTCAGTGACCTCTTCCTGTACTTGAAACATTTTTATTTTTTCTCAGCCTCTGTGAAAGTTCCTAGTTCCTATCTTTTTTCACATATTCTTTATTTTTTTGTTTTATCTTATTTTATTTTTATGTTATTCTATTCTATTTTATGATTCTATTCCATTATTTTTTGCACTTTGCAGTCATTCTAACTCTCCCTTTTTCTTGACATTTAATGTATTGCAGCTGGCTCTTTCTTTCTCTTGATTACTTCTGGCATTTCTTTCCATATTCACACAGTATGCTGTTTGTTAATTTGCTCATTTATTTCTTGCTCACATTATATTTATAGAAAGAGGACACATATAACCCTCAGCATAATATTAATTTTCTTTTGAACACTTTACATTTCCCCTGTGTCCTCTCTCTCTCTCTGTCTCTCTTCTCTCTTTAATTCTGTTACATTTCAATCAATACTGTTCTCTGCTTTCTTTTTCATCCAAAATATTTTCTGCTATCTTCATAGACTTTTCTTACTGATCTTTTCTGACAGAGTTTTTGTAATCAGACTGCAAAATATGCCTGGAAAGGGATGTGAATGAATACAGATAACTGTGCACATAAAATAAATGGCCAATGCACAGGTAGATAATTTTAAGCAAAATAATGACCAGTGTGTGCATGCAAGTACCTAATAAGTGCTGAAAGCTGCACGTTATACATCATTATTATTTTTCCTGTTTCTACACACACATCTTTTGTGGCCAGTTTAAATTGCATAATTCTGGAAATTAAATACCACATCCCTAACATTTTCTACAGGAAGTCTATCTGATGTTTCATATAAAAGTAAACCAGTAACAACTAAAATTATTTGTTGCCTTTATTTTTCATCAGAGGAGCTGCAATAATTCTTTCCTTTATTAAGAAGAATTATCCTCCCTAAAGCTGAAATGTTTTGTTACTGTATAATTATGCAGACTTGAATGCTTCTATAGTTCTGGATCTCAGCTTTCAGAAAATTCCTGGAGTTCAACAACAGAGGCCCCAGCAGAGGATGAAGAACTTCATGCTATCTACCCATAGACACTCATTGCATTTATTCTTATTAAGCTGGTGTACACTGTCTAAATTATCTTGATGAAAACTCTGTTTTCCTCACTCCCCCCTCCGCCGTGCAGTGTTTTGACCTTTCTTAAACTGGTTTTCCCTGAGGTGCCACCATCTCGGCTGAGGGGCTCAGCCACGCTCTGCGGTGGGGCTGTTGGAGCCATCTGGGACTGGCTGTGTCCAGCACTGGGCAGCCCCGGGCTCCCCTCACAAAGGCCACTCCTGCAGCCCCCAGCTGCCAGCACATGGGCACCTGCACCTGGTACAACTGCCTTCCGTCATCCAGTCTGTGAAAAACCCTGTAGGTATTTAGGTTACTTGCAGATCTACAACAGACCAGATTAATTCTTTCTTAAGTTGTTAATAAAAATTCTTCTGGGGCCAAAAGACACAAGGTAGTATTTGCTGTATGAAGTACCGAGGCACCTGAGATTACATAATTTCTAGAAGGGAAACCTCCCAGTATTTTCATATTCTATATGAATGGTAAACAAACCAGGAAATAATTATTTAAATTACAGATAAAAAGAATTATGTGGGTTATTAGAAAAGCAACAGCAAAACCACACAGAAATCCCACAGCTGTTGGTAATAAAGAGTATTGGAAAGCTGGAATAGATTGCCTGGAGAACCCGTGGAGTTTCTGTCACTCAAAACCCTCAAGAACCAGCTTGACACGTATCTGTCAGGCATGACATAAGAATAAATAATCCTGCCTTAGGGCAGAATGATGGACTAGATGACCTTTTGAGATCCCTTGTAGCCTCCTCATTCTGTAATTAAATTCCCAGAGGTGTGCTCACACTGTCCTAACACACTCAGATTTTATTGAGTCCAGCTAAAAACAGCAATATGGGAGGAACTTTTTGCATAATCACAGACTAATACTAAGAAAGTTAATTAAATAAAATTGACGGGGCACAGGTTCTAAGTCAGTCTATACAAGTGTACATCACGTCTTTCGCTGGAGCTTCGCTATCTTACAATCAAACATTTATATTCATTTGACCAGAAGGAGAACAGACATGAAAGCATTTCTTTCATCTAATGAATATGGCATTCAGCTGGGAGAGAAAAATACTGAAGCTGTGCTCCCTGATTTCTTTCTGAGTCCCCTTCCTTGTTCCCTGGTGACTGCCAAATGCAAATACATGGTGGTTACATCTACAATAGTGAATTAGACAGTGTGAAGGAGCACTCCAAGTATCTGCTTGTCTATGCAGTCAGATTGTTTAGGGTGGCCCTGGGGCAGTACCTGGCTGAGCAAGACAGCACCCTCCTGAACACCTCCTGAGTAAGGTTGTAGCTTGGGACCAGTCCCAAAAGTGAATTTGAACATTATCCAATCTGTAAGATTCAGTCATTCATCCATTGTTTCAGCACTGAAAACTCTGGTTTCTTCCATCAGTTATACAGTGTCAATTTCAAAATGAAATTAAAGCTTAGTCCAAAGTAGGGCTTGGACAGCAATTGCAGCACAAGAAAGCTCACACAGTGAGTATTACCTTCAGAAGTGCCTAATGATTGAAGATCCCTCCATTATTACCATATAAAGTCCTTTGGTATCTATGTTCATGCTTTGCTTTTGCTAAAACTGACCTATATAAACAGTGGGGAGCCCAAGTCCTATTTAAACTACAATGGGATCTAGAAACTGAAAAAAAATCTGCCTGTGTCCACAAAGGAGCTGGTGTAGATATGTTCTGAAGTTGCACTCCAAGTCTTGTTATAGGCAAAAGAGAACCTATCAGACACATGGAAACAAGAACTCCTTGTTCATCCAATTAATATTTTAACAGTGTAATAGTCAACATTATTGTATTAATATGGAAAAGCTTCATTAATAATACAGTTACAGTTGCTATGTAAAACATCCTAATATCTCCCCCTTTGCTATGGTGTTATGCTCACCCAGCTAATGTTCCTCTGAATCCCAAAGTTCACAACTGTTTTTCCTTGAGCATGATTGGGTGTGCAAGGATGCAACAAGTCAGCAGCATCCTGTGTTTTTTGCTAGGAGTATAATGTTCATAGTGGAGGCTTCTTCTGGTTATGCCAGCTTTTATCACACACTTAAATTTTCAAACACGCATGTTTATGTTTTCTTTTACTAATCCGCTTCCTTCTTTTTGGTTCCCTGTTAAAGTCTGGAAACTGCACAACAGCCTTCCCAGTCTTAGCTGACAGAAAGGGCTACTCTTTGTTACGAAGTGACAGCCTAGGGGTGTCAGACGTTTGCCATATGTAGTTTTCCCAGGGCTTCATGTAGAACAACCAAGCAATAGACAATTGGTCACTAGGGACTTTTTACAAGCTCAAACCAAGTCAGTCCAAGGAAAGACCAAAAAAGTAAAGTGAGACTCGGCACTGTCAAGTCAGAAAAATGTCTGGGGCATTATACTAGCAGTGCCTTTATATACCTTTTCAGACTCACATTGAAGTTTCAGCTACCGTTATGTTAAGATTCAGTATTAATAACAGTTTCAGGTAATCCTTTTTGTTAGAGAACTGAGAGATCAGTGACATTTTGAACATTGAAGGAAAATAGTTTTCAAGGGTCATCATCAGGTTTCTCTGATTAAAAAGTGTATGTGTGATGTGCCTTCATCCCTCCTGTTAAATCTGTTCCAGTGTAGTGGACAGAAAAGTATGCAAGATTCATGGGGCCTGGACCTGAAAAAAGAAAAAACAAAGAAAGACCAAGCTTCTTAGAATTTACTGAACTTAGGTAAGAATGGGGGCTTCTGTCCTTCAGTCTCAGCATTCCATTTTTTTACTCATCCACCAATTATTTAATGGAAAATGCAGGAATAGTCCAGAACACAGACCCTGCTGTATAAAAGATGAAGGCTCTACCACTACTGAATATTAGAAAATAGACGAGAAGCTTTTCATTTTCTGAATCACTTCATCCTGATCTCCTGTGTCAGGTATGCTCTGTATGCTTATCACAGATAAGGGAATTTAAGACTGTTGCTACATAAAAGAAAGTCAGACACTAGTCCTTGTCCCTGAGACCAAGGTGTGTAAATTGACTTCTGTCTACCTTGCTTGCAACAGAGTTAAGGTTATGACTTGCCCCACCTTACCTAGAGATTAGTTGTACCTCAGGAATGTTATACAAGGCAGATTTGTTTTAGAGAAAGCTATCGGAAGCAATCCAGACCAGAGCTATGGAGTAAGGTAACATTTAAGCAGAGAGGATGCTCAAGATGCAAGTGCTTGAATTAATATCCTGGAAATTTTTATTTTTTTAGAACATGCATATGTTCCAGTAACTCAGCTTAGTTTACCAGAGTGGGAATCTAATATCTTATGCTATGCCAAAAGCAAATTTGCAGAAACACAGGAAATATTCAGAAGCTATTTGGCCCTATTTTGTATGCCTAAACAGTTCTACTTTACTTTTTAAAAGTTTTTATATAGTAGCTATCTCTAAAAAACCCATCACATAGTATTAAAGCCTGTATTTATCAGTAGAAGCTCTCCACTGTGACTGCAGTAATCTTCCATGTTTCATGTACATGTGTCATGGTTTAGCCCCAGCTAGCAACTAAGAACCACACAGCTGCTCACCCACTCCCCACCAGCCCTGTGGGATGGGGGAGAGAATCAGAAGAGTAAAAGTGAGAACTCCTATGGGTTGAGATAAGAACAGTTTAATAACTGAAATTATATACTGATAATAGCTAATAATAATAACAATAATTGTAATGAAAAGGAAAATAACAAAAAGAGAGAAATAAACCCCAAGAAAGACAAGTGATGCAAAAGAAAAACAGTTGCTCACCACCTGCTGACCAATGCTCACCCTGTCCCTGAGCAGCAGCCCCCCCAGCCAGCTTTCCCACAGTTTATACACTGAGCATGACATCATAAGGTATGGAATATCCCTTTGGCCAGTTTGGGTCAGCTGTCCTGGCTGTGACCCCTCCCAGCTTCTTGTGCATCTCCAGTCTTCTCAGTCAGTAGAGCATGAGAAGCTGAAAAGTCCTTGACTGAAACCAGAACAGCACTACTTAGCAACAACTAAAACATCAGTGTGGTGTTAGCATTATTCTCATACTAAATCCAAAACACAGCACTATACCAGCTATTAGGAAGGACATTAACTCTATCCCAGCCAAAACCAGGACAATATGTTGCACAGATGGCCTAATTGTCATTAAAATGTTATTTATCCTGTCTTCTAACATTCTTTCACCCAAAAGTAAAGTTTAGAGTTCAAGAGGAAGTCTACTCTCTAAAATTGTCATATGTACATTTCTAATGTGAGAAATATGTTAAATAAATAAAAATAAATAAATAGTTCAATAGGAAGCAGAATTAAACTTTTAATTAATTAGGTAAAGAAAGAACTTTTTCCAGCTTAACATTTTCTTCGTGTGACCTTTTTTGTGTATATGGTCACACGGAGATTGTCATAAGTCTTACAGAAAGTTTAAGTTCATCAGTCCAATGCAAGATTTAAAAAAAAAGAACCTTTTGACAAATGTAATTATTAATAATAAAGGTATTTAAACATATTCCAGGCTGTAGATAATCAACATGTAATTCAAAATTATACTGAATTCACTGCAGCTTTTAAGACCAGAAAATGATGTCTCATATAGGCAGGGAATATGTTCAGTGCTGTATTGTCACAGATCAGATGGAATTTACTCAATAATTTCCTGAGTGTCAACATTACTTGATGTAAGTGAAGACATATAGTATTGTCTTCATACAAAATTTGTATTTTTTCACTTCACATAAGAATTGGGATACTGCTTCATTTCTACTTTCAATGATTTTTTTTTTGATTGAAATTAATCACGTGCAGAACAAAATACTGCAACTGAATATCAGTTCTTGCTAAAACAATTTCACCAAAAATTTTGGAAAGGATTTGGTTGTCTAAATAGAGGCATATAATGCCAGCTAAGGTGTCTTAGCTTATCTTCACAGGGCTTAAAACAAGCCACCAGTTCTACAGAAAATATGAATGTTCCTGGAACAACAGTTGGGCCAGGTGTGATATCCCAAGGCATATCAGGTGGCACCAACCACCCATGTTTGGTACTTGACCTGAGCCTGTCAGGGAGGTCTAGGAAGCTGCTGATCCTATCCAAGAGTAGACTTCTGCATTCCATCAGCTGAAAAACTTAATTGACAACAGGAGTTTAGTCACCTGCTCTCCATTTATGCATGTACTTTAGACCCCTACATCTAAATACCTGCATCTAGAGTGTAATCTCACCAAAAGTCATTCCATTTTACCCAGCAAAGGATGACTATAAGAAAAAGAGCAACAAAGCTAAAATAATAAAACTGATCAATCCAGTACTATTCACTTTTTAAAGAACATACACACACTAACATCTCTCCTCAGCCTATTTCTAGTCCTGTTTCTCAGCTTATGGGCAACTGAGCTAATATAGTCAATATAGAAAATCTTCATAGACTCTGGTATTTTATGCTTTTGTTTTGGGTATCCCACTTAAAGACTAACAGGAACTCAAATATTTCAGCATAGAAATATACATTTGTCCATTTCCTTCAATAACTGAGAGCTGTTCTACAATTGCTGTGGAAGAGTAAATGTCAAACCATTGGAGGAAGTAGTGATGTAAGAAGGGCCTTTCTTATTTTTTCTTAGGAAATTTTCTGTTGGTATAAAATACATTCCTGGTAATGAAGCATGGAGCGCTGCCATGTATTCAGGAGCTGGAAGACCCGAGCTCAGTCTTTGCTTCAATGAATGTCTATTCAAGCAGAGTGGATCTTCATCTAAAACAAAGAGCTAGGAAATTTCTCCTGATAACAAATCCCCATGAAATGAAAGGTATGGTTACAAATATCTTCGGATAATAAAACAAGCTGACTCCAGGAATTTCATCTCCTGGTGAATGTGCATTTCTTTTCCGAAGGTAGTTAAAAAAAATCTAATACTGTTACCTCAGCCTATACATTTTTCTCTCCCTTGCTTTGTGCCTCCGTCATTTCCTTCCCTTCTCCTCTTTCCCTAATAACCCTCTCCCGAATCAAAATGTGACCAAAAATACTTGCAAATATTTACCAGAATTAGATCATTAATTTCACTAAAATTAATAAATTCAGCATTTCTTTTTCTTCAATTTGAGTATTTATTAAATAAATTTCTTCCAAACCTAATGTCTTCCATGTTTATGTCATAAAATATTTCAGCTGACTCTACATTGTATTCTTTAGCTCTTACGTATTGACAAATATTTTCCAGCACAGCAATAAAAATGTTCTCTGAAAATCCAAAGAGGAATTATGAATAAATATTGATATGCTCACACTTGTCTGATAGCTGAAAATACTTTTTGGAAAATAGCACCTCGGGAAACAAATCACTGCTGATCTTCTCTATCACTGAATGGTATTTCAGTTCTTCCTTGAATTGTCCTATCTGCATCTCTGAACATATTCGGGGGGGGGGGTGGGGTGTATTTGGTTTAACTTTAGATTATACAATTTCTACGCACAAAAAATTTTATTGATTTCCTATGGTATATTACAATAGGCAGACTTGGAATGTGTCATTTTTCAGTGACAGAAAGAACTTCTGTAAAAATAATACTCTCAAATGAAAAGGCATATCAAGTAGGAACAGGAAAATGGTGCCATCATTCTCCTTAAGCATTTTTTATTTAATTTATAAAATTAGCAGGACACTCATAAAATATTGTATCCAGATCTGATGGTTACACTAAAAAAAGTGCTTAAAAACTGGCAATTATTCATAAAAGACTTACAAGAGTCTTATGAAGTCCAAAAATTTACATTTATTTTCAAAACTTAGGTGGGAATATGGTAGCTATTCATTTAGAATTGAGACTACATATTTATAAAAATGTTCTAGATGAAGTAGAAATGATTATTTATTTCAGTGATTATATTTACTGGTTCGCCTGTGTTATAAAAAGAATTAGAATAGCAGATTCTAGCAGTCCCCTCTGGCTGTAAACCTACAAAGTGAGCAGCAGATCACTTTTAAATCTCCTTCAAATATTATATGTATTAATTGCCTAGCAGTTACCTGCTACATACAATATGTATGCATACAATATCCTACAGCAAACAAGGATATTTCATTAGCTAAAGCATAAGTATCATTCACTGGGCACTGAATTCTACAGTATTTCCTGACTGAATGCTCAGATTCATTCCAGTTCTGAACACTTAACTTTGACTGCAGGTTTGATAAATACTTTAAACTGATTCACCCGCAACCTGGCATCAAAAGGATCCTCTTCCCATCTTGTGAACTCAGGTCAACAGAATAACCGTCTAGAGATGTCTCACTCTCCACTGTTTGTAGAGAAAACATACAGCAATTACAATTCTACTCAACACACAAGAAATATGGGAAAACACAAGGAAACCCTACACTTAATACTGTTGCAAATTATTTTCTACAATAGTGTGATTTAACAAACAGAAACACTACAAAATATGTATTTCATTGTATCTCTAATAAAACAATACCTCATTTCAGCCACAATGGAGAAACTATCCCGTGTATCTAGTCAACTACAGACTACTAGCAGAAATCTGATATCTATAATTTTTATTTTAGAACTCTCATAGAGTTATGCAAGAAGGGTTAAATAATAATTATTAGCTCTAACTGAGAGTCAAACTTTCTGACTTATTTGTTGTCAGTAATAGAATGAAGAAGACTGAATAGACCTGTATATTTAATTAAACAACAATGATCTTTTCTAAGACTTCTGGTATTTATGAGGTGATACTGGATACATAAGTATTGTCTTTAGAGTCTTATTGTTATTGAGCTTTAAGCAATATTATAAAATTTCACTTTTAAAATGAAGACTTTACCAAAATTTTTTTTTAATTATTTTTTTTATTTTCATACATTACCCTTTAAAGCTGCTTTTATGAAAGTTCTCAAAATACAAAGGTCTTTTGCTGCACTTCCTGGAAACAATTTTTTTTTTTTTTTTTTCCTATACCAAGAATAGGAATTGGACTTCACAGAAGAGACAGGTAATGCATAGATTTAGCATATCATTCAGAAATGTCCCAACACAACTGTTTTTGATGGACTGACTTCTTCTATGAGCAGATAAAAAAATTTCCAAATATTCCTGATCTTTACAGTTGGATTTTCTTTGACAATATAAACTACAAGTTAAACCAAGAAAACAGATCTGCTGGACAAGAGAGATTCAATAAAAACATCTGAATACAATCCCACTGCTGTTACTTAATGTTTTTTGCTTTAAAATAAGTATATTAAGACTGGCTTTTAATCCAGAGCTAAATTTTGTTAAAATATGAGATTCTTTTTTTTTTGTCACTGCTATTGTTTTTGTTAGTCCTCTTTGTTCCCAAGTTGTTACACTATTAATTAAATAAATTAAATCACACACAACACAGTAAGGCAAAATTCAGAGAGGAATGTGCCCTCAGACTTATGAGTTCCAGGTTCTTACACCACCTAACTTTGTTAGAAATACACATAAGGTTACGACTTTAGAAGTCATAATTCTGGGATGTTGATAATTTTGTTGGGTTTTTTCCTTCTTCTTTTACATCTCTCAAACTAATTTCAAAGAGTTTTGTTAAAATCTCTGAACAGTTTTGAATTTGACCCACTAGAATCTATGATGATTTTGAGCTGAATACACCTGCCAACACAGCTACACTTAGCAGAATCCAGGAAAAAGAATCTTTCTGGTTTGATTTATTTTGCTGATTCAAAAGTCTTCTCATTTTGGAGATGAAATGATTGTGATTATCACAAATGATAACCTTTTAATAAGTGAAAGATAAGGCACACTTCTGAACTAGTTTGACAATATTTCATTATGGTTACCTACATACTTAGGGATAATATCTAAGGAGCAAAAATTTTTACGTTGACAAATGGAAAACTTTTGGGAATCAAATTCTAAACCTAATTAAAGTCTGAAAACTGAACAGTTTGAACTTCTAAGTACTGAATCTAGTTAATTAAAATACAAGAGCACATAAAATCACAGCCATTTTAGATTACTGAAGTGCACGATTAAAACTTAGTAAGATGCTTGGGTTTTATAGATGAATTAATATAAATGACAAATCTAATGTATTTCTTTGCATGTAGAAAATAGAGCCACACTCAAAGTACTAGCATAAAATAATGTCCACTAGACAAAATAATAATAATAATGAACTCTCTAAAACAATTTAGAACAGTAAATTACATATTCATGGGTATACTATCAAAGTGAAGTAGTTGATAATAATGAAGGTATTTTATCAGTAATCACAGTAATTTGTTTGCCCATCACTTGTTCAGTTTATAATGCAAAATGTCTTGTTTTGATTAAGCCTAATTAAAATTGCAACAGAGGAAGCAAGTCACTTAACTTTTGTTATTTATATAGTACATTCTACTCACAATTTCATTTAAGAAAAGAGTACAAAAGCTGTTGAATAATAAAATAAAGTTTTCACAATTCTCTGATAAGTGTAATAGAGATTTAAGACTGTGAACAACAGTAAACTTGAACTGTCTTCTCCTTAATACACCAAATTGACAGCCTCAGGAAAGGCATATTAAGGTTTTATTGAAGTAATATTTAACTTACTGCAAAGAGAAGATGATAGAGTAAATAAAAAGAAGAATCATACTTGCCTGCCTCATGATTAAATTGTTCCTTTGTCAAGAAAGATCTGAACAGTTTTAACAAATTCAACAACAGCAAGAGATGAGAGGGTTCATAGAATCATAGAATAATTCTGAATGGAAGGGACCTCTGGAGACGATCTGCTCCAACTCCCTGTTGAAAGACGAGCTAGTTGGATGAGGTTGCTCAGACCCATGAGGGCTGAAGATCCTACAGCCTCCCTGGGCAACCTCTTCCAGTATTTGATCACCCTCAGTGTAGAGTAATGTTTCCTTGTATCTAAACAGAATTTACCACGTTCCAACTTGGTCCTATCATTGCATGCCTCATAGAATAGGTTGGGTCCATCTTCTCTGTATCCTTTATCAGGCAACCGTTGATAGCAATAAAGTCTCCCTTGAGCTTCTATTCTCCAGATTGAACAAACCCAGACCTTTCAGACTTTCCTCATATGCCGTGTGCTCCAGTCATGATCTCCAGTCAAGCTTGGTGGCCTGTGCTGGACTACTGTGTTTCAATATCCTTCTTATGCTGGGGAGCCCAAAACTAGACACAGTACTCTAGATGTGGTCTCACTAGTGTTAAATAAAAGGGAAGGTACATTACTTGCTGGCTACCTTCTTATTAATACAACCCAGGATGCAGCTGGCCGCCTTCGATGTCAGGGCACACTGCTGATGTGCTCAACTTGTTCAGTGGGACCCCCAGGTCTGTTTATGCAAAGTTGCTTCCTAGAAAATCAGCCCCCAGTCTGTACTGGTGCTTGGTTTTATCCCTCTCCTGGTACAGGACTTTTCCTTTGCTTTTGTTGATCTTCATGGAGGTCCTGTTAGCCCATTTCTCTGGGCTGCTGGGGTTCCCCTGGAAAGTATTCATGCTTTCCATCATATTGACTGTTCCTTCAAAAGTGGTGTCATCTGTAAACTTGCTGAAAGTGCACTCCTTCCCATCATCATGGTCATTAAAGGCACTACAAAATATTGGTCCTAGCATTGTTCCCTGACAAATGTCAGTTGTCACTGGCCACCAGCTGGACTTTCCCACAAAGTTTGCAACTCTGAGTCAGGCAATCCATACAATTTTCCACCCATATTATCACCCACATATCCAGCCCATATCTCACCAATTTGATGAAAAGAAGACTATGGGAGAGTGTGTCAAAGACCATGCTAAAGCCTAGGCACACAACATCCACTGTCTTCCCCTTATCCACAGCACCATGGTAAATAGATGGATGAATGGAATATATGGGTTGAAAACAGAAAATAACTGTAGGTGGATGGTAGGATTCCAGAGATCATTTTGGTGTGGACTATTAGGGGTGGGGGATCATTTTTTCCCCAGTGACTGATTTTTTTTCTTTCGGAATAAAAAAAAGCAAGTGAAGACCCAAAGAGGAAAATGAAATAAAACACAAATGTCAGTAATGGTTGCCTTCCAACCTTAAGGCAAGCATAGTATTTTTACAAAGAAAGAAAAATAAGGTCCAGTTTCTCCACTGTATTCTCTACATTGCTATAAAAGCTGACATAGTAAACAATGTTTATAAATAAGGCTTAAGTGTTTGCAAGGAGAAATTAAGAAAAAAAAGAATTGTGTTTGAACTGTTGTGTGTTAGGTCAAAACTAAGTGTCAGTATATGCTATAAAGTGATTCATCAGGAAGTTATTTGATCTTAAAGAGTAATGTAAAACCAGGTTATGTGAACAGAAAACAGAAGTTATTTTTTTTTATATCTGAGTCAGAGCTCTTTACAGAGCAAATAGTTTATCTACATTGTTGAAGTTAAAAGAAGGGACTTTTTTACTAAGATCTAGATGTTTGTACAAATACTTTGTTTAAGAGATTAAAGAGTCTTAATAAACTGAATTTTCTTTAAAAAAAGAAACAAATAAACAAAAAACTCCATCCTAGTTCTGGAAAACAAAAATGGGGTACAATTCTCTTAGATTCTGAACATCAACCTCTTCAGAAAGCATTATGGCTAATACATCTAGCAGCATGAATTCGGTGATCGAATAGAGTCACACCATCTTTAAATAGCTGTAGAAGAAGTTGTTTGAGATTAATATATCTACCAGCAAAACTTTTAAAAGACGTAGAGCTGTTGTGGTTTAGCCCCTGTTGGTAACCAAGCACCACACAGCTGCTCCCTCACTCACCCTCCTCAGTGGGATGGAGGAGAGAATCAGAAGGGCAAAAGTAAGAAAACTAATGGGTTGAGATAAGAACAGTTTAATAATTGAAATATAATAATAACAATAATAATTGTAATGAAAAGGAGAACAATTAGAGAGAAACAAAACCCAGGAAAAAAACAAGTGATGCAACTGTTCAGCACCCGCCAACGGACGCCCAGCCAGTCCCTGAGCAGTGATCACTGCCCACCAGCCAACTCCCCGTACCTTATATACTGAGCATGACATCATATAGACTGGAATATCCTTTTGGTCAGTTTGGACCAACTATCCTGGCTGTGCCCCCTCCCACCTTGTGCACCTGGCAGAGCATGGGAAGCTGAAAAAGACCTTGACTAGTGTAAACACTACTTAGCAATAACTAAAACATCAGTGTGTTATCAACGTTATTCTCATACTAAACCCAGAACACAGCACTATGCCAGCTGCTGGGAAGAAAAGTAACTCTATCCCAGCCAAAACCAGGACAATAGTTATGGTAAATCATCAGATGCAAGTTTAAGAACTTAGGTAAACATGGATTCTGATGGAGGGGAAAAGGAGCAGATCTTTACCATAAACATTAGAAAAAGACATTGAAAGTGCCACAAAGTCATCATCAGAGAACATTTAGCAACAGCTTCCAGTATATCAGTGGTAGAAATATTAAGCAACAATAAACCCTTTCTCTCAGTCTTGCTTTACAGTCCAGAAGATTTATATGCCTTCCTGGGCCAAACCAATCTCTCTGTGGATCCCTTTGCTGGTATTTCAGCAGCTCAGCTTTGAGTAAGCTTTCTGTTTCACGCGAATGCTCTTTTCCTCTCAGGAGCCTTCCATTGTTCATTTTCATTGCTAGTTCGCTATTTGGTGATGTTCTTATTCCCTTCCTGTCCCCAGTTGCTACTCCACACTTTTTTCCCAGATGGCCATGTTCAGCTGTGTTTGCAAAAGAAACCAGTTTTCCCTTCTCCAGAAGGTCCCAGAAGACTGCAGCAGCTGGGACAAAGCAGACAGGCATTCCCTGTTCTCCTCTGCTGCCTTGTCGCAGTCCTTTTCAAGAAAAGCTGTAGTGAACAAATCAAGTCCTTGTACAATACACTGAAAATTAGTCTGTCTTGTATTTGTAGTTTAATTCCCTTTAGGCAGTGAAAATAAGCAGCAGAAGGCCTCCTATATTCTAGTTGAGTACTCTGATCATTGAATTATTTGATAAAGGGAGGAAACTATGATTTCATTAAAAATGATTGCTTTCAGTCCTGTTGTAAAGTTTAGAACTTCAAAAAGAGGCACTCCCTGCAACTAAAATTCCTAATTTTCATAGTGAATGTGGTTTCAAACTTCTTTGTCATCTACCATTTGACTAGCTGATGCAGTAAGTTTAAGAAAAAAAAAAGTTGGAAAATGGAAATTCATCACACCCAGCTAATTTTAACTCCACTGTAGTATCTACTATGTAATTTAGTCTCAGAAGATTACAATAAGCCACATATGCTTGATTGAAATAAACACCATATGTATATTACTGTACAGATTTATGTAGAACAGTCCAGATGATGACTCATATAGCAGAAAACCAGGCACACTGAGAGTTTGTATAGACAAGATGGGATGAGCTATATAACAAATATCTTGTCTAGGTTTTTTAGCTTTTAAGATGCAATACCGGACATAAGCACTCATATCTTTAGAGGTCTGTTGTTTGTCTTTAGTGGTGTAGTGTTGATGAGCTATAAACAATATATTAAAGCACATGTATTAAAGCACAAAAATAAAATAAACCACTTTTTATTTTTCTTCTACATTCAAATCTCAACAGTGCACCAGTTTGACTGGTTGAGTTTGACCAGTATATGGGTTAAATAGATGGTTGGATGTGGAGATCTACGTGGATAAGAGTGTTGTTTTAAAAAGTTTAGCTGGAGAGGGAGAAAATGTGTATAAAGCCATTCTTTTTCAGTAACGAAGCTGTTGCTTAATTTGTTTCATCTTTACTCTCTGGTAGTGTGATTTTTAGCCAGCCAGTCCAGTACATGAGGTAAATACCAGGTCTCAAAATGTTTTTATTTATGTCTATACAATATTGAAGGATTAGTCATACTGTGTACAGAGCAAACAAGGAGGGAAAAAAAAAGTTTGAAGAAAAAAAAACCCCAAAACTCTTGTCAAACACCCTGGAAGATTTCACAGGAAAGACTGCATAAAAGTTATAGACTTCACCCAAAAGATCTTATATCCACATCCTTAGTGGAGATAATATTTAGGGCAATATCCTTTCAGAGGTGGTGACTAACCAGGGAAATACAGCAAATGATGTGAATTAGGAACAGATGGAAATAAAGCATTTGTATTTCATCTTAGCATAGGAAAGTTATGGACACTTTTTGTCTCCTTCATTCAGTTATTTCTTTTCTAAATATGTGCAGTTGTGCTGTCTACTTCAGGTGATGTGAATAATATGCTTTTATTTGTATTTTCTCTTGACATGGCTGCAGATCAGATGGCTTTAAAGATAATGATAAACTAGACAATAATTTCCCTGGGCATATATGACTATAAATCACAGGCCTGAAAAACCTGCCTCAGTTCCACTTATGTTCTACAGAGTTTTGATAGGGTAAGCATGGAAATCGTATATAAAGCTCTATGAACCTGATGAAGAGGTGATCTGTACATTACAGACATCAGGAGAAGTAGAAGGATCTCCTAGTGAGCATTGTTAATGAGGAAGGCTGTTTGACATACAGAAGATACTGTGGAGCTTACATAAATCCCAAGAGAATGTCTTCTATTAACCTAAGCTGCAGGTTCTACAAACGTGTAGGCTGAGAATGTGGTCAAAAGGAGCAGACCCATCCCTGGTCAGTCATTAGCATCCCTGTAACATCCCTTTTGTATGAACATGATGAGCTGTGCAGCTACATGGAAACCCAAGACTCGTAAATGTTAAAACTCCCCACCCACAGAGAAAAGGAAGCTGCCCTAGTCTTATTCCTGGAACAGCAAGTCAAATCGTTAGCTGTCACTTGGATCACATCACTGTCCTAGCTCTCCTGAGTGTTTCTGACAGAACTAAGGAGGAAGCTAAACTGTGGCAGACCAAGTTTTTGGATTGCTTGGGCAGCTGAGGAATGGTATTCTTTTTATCATCCTGGAACCTGCTGACTTTGATTTTTCTTAGTTGTTATCTCACTTCATGAATTAGAAGCTAGACTGCAATTTATAAACTCTGTTCCTTGAACCTGTATCCACACCAAAGAGGTCATTTAAAATGAGAATGCATGTACAAACAGATATGACAGGGTGAAACCCCAAAAACCTCACAAATATGCAAATAGGTAAATTACAATTATTCTGATTTTAATGGTTTTGTATGTTTTGTACAGAGGGATTTTTTTGCTGGTTTTTTCCTTTGTTTTCAGTGCAACACAATCAGAATTCTGATACATAAAATAATATTTTCTAAACTAAAAGCTGTATTAACTATTCTCTAGAAACAAATCAGTGCTCATTCCAAACATCAGCTACAGGAAGACTTAATATCCATTCTAATAACACAAACCAGCTATACACATTCCCACTGACTCTCTGATGGTGATAGATTCATAAACACAGGGGGAACACACATGTGGATGTTCTTTCTTAATGTAATCTCAATTTATTTGTGATGGAGAGGATGATTCAGGGATGAGCAATTGGCTTCTCCCCATCTCCTGGGAGTAGAATGTCTGAGTTCTCCAAATGTAAAAATATCTCTTCATCTGTACAGGAAATGTGAGGGGAAATTTACTATTTCTCATCCCATTAGTGTTCTTTCTCTTACTTGCATTCCACGCTGCTGTTGGATGGCAATAGTTTAGTGGCTTTCATAGAAATTGCTTCTGATATACATCCACGTACATACATGGAAACCAGCACCAATTATACAAAGAGATATCATACATGTAAATTCCTGAAAGACCTGTATTTTGTTGTGTTCCAGGTAGACCCTAAAGTAACCCAGACTGGAGTTTGTGCTGATAAGCCTTCCTTCTTCTTAGTTAGCTGACTTGTAATATCACTTGGAGGCCACAACAAGGTCCATCACTACTTTAGACATTTTTGAAATACCTAATAAGAAAAAGGATATAACCAGAAAGAAAAAAAAATTCTAAATCAACGAAGGCCAGGGTAGTAATGAAGTGTGGAAGTTAATTGTTTCTTCTGAGTTTGGGGCAGGCTGCTTCAAATATGACATTTTCATTCAGCCCTATTTGGAAATACTATTTAAAAAAAAGGGGGGAAAGAGTACAATGGAATTTTGAATGGGTCCTAGAAAACAACAAAATATTTTAATTACCCAAGTTCTGCAAAACATTACACTTAGTTTACCGTTTAGAAGGCCCTTGTTTTTGTTTTTTTTTTTTTCCCCTTAAGTTTATTTAGGAATAAATGTAAATCATAATGTTTATTCTGTTCTTCAGGAAGAGACCAGCAAGAAAGGGGCACCTTTGTTTCTTAAAAAATTCACATTGACAAACTATTTTGAGTACATATTCTCCTGGATATGTCTTCGCCTCTTGGCTGTTTTCCCAAAATACTAGGAACAGATTGGGACTTACTTGGTGGATGAGATTTTGACTTTAAAAATACTTTTTTATTTATTAAATGACAAGAAAATCAGGACTTATTTTCTTATATAATAATATATCTTTTAAATTCACAATTTCAACACTTAAATTTTAATGTCTGCTGATAATTCTAATTTTAAACAGATGACTAATGCATCTAGTTTTATGAAGATCTGATAATTACATATTAAGACTTACTGAAAAATGAAGCACATTTTTTATAATTATAACCCTGAGGATTAGTTGTGGGGCCTCCCTCTTGGATTCTTCACAATAGCTTAATACCATGGTTTCCATTTGGAAATATATACATCAGTTTTTCTCTGAACTCCCTAACTCAAAATTGTATTGTTTTGGAGTGTGTAAAAAAAATACCTCCTTTTCAGTCAATAGGACAGTAATATAAATGACTTTTTAACCGTGTTATCTACTTAATAAATCTTTTTTGTTTGTTTGTTTGAGCCTTTTCTCTAACTGTTTCAATATTTTATGTAGGTTTGCCTTAGCTCATCTGTTACCATTTCCCAGATGAAATGCTAATTAACCTTCCCCTAATAATCCCTTTAGAAAATTCCCATTGTGGGTGCTCATGGATGGTAAAGTCTAGTTTATCATTCAACTCAATATAACTTTTTAATTTCATCCTTAATTTCATTCACCACCAAGGGAGACTTCAAATTAAAATTATTAAACTGTCTGTCAATTAACAGGACTGTTTGAATAATTTGCCTTGTACCCAAACTGATAAGTACATGCTCTGCTTCTTCGTGCTAGACCAATACACTATGTTGAAACAGCTCACTTGTATGTCAACACACTTCAAAATCTTGTCCATGATGGGTACACGCCCCAGTAAGCACGATGGTATCCAGCTTCCAACTCAGCTTCAGGGACACAGACTTCCATGCTACTTGCATTGAATGATCATATCCATACTGGAAACTGGCAAGTACAACTGGTATGAAGTATAACTGTTAAGAAATTATTTGTCTCAGCTGATAAATATAACTTGTCTCAGGCCTGTCCCCACTCACTGTTTCTTGAAAACATTTGGGCAATAAATTTATGGTAAGTGCTTACTGATAATACAGTGTCTGGAAGGGATTATCAAAGGATCTGTACTTTTTCTATATAAAACATAAAAACAAATGTCAATAGGCTTTGTAATGCTCTTAAAAAATCAAAGCAAATAGGAGGCCAGTCATAGATGTTCCACACAGAGGAACATTTTTCCTTTTTTACCAGGCATGTGGGACAGGGACAGGTTTCAAAATCATATTCTGTTTTTGTTGTCATTCTTGAAAAGTTGATAATGTGGTTTCACTGTCGCATTTCAGTGTGTTAAACTTTAACCTACTGTGTAAGGAAAAGGCTTTTAACTGACTAAAACTGCACCAGTTGCAATACATCCATTGGATAAGAGGATTTGGGTTTTTTTTTAATAGTTTTCAGCTGGAGGTTACTACCTCTTAGCTGGAAATTAATGCTTGGCGAATAATACCTGGTTACAATGCAATTAAAATCACTCTGCACAAACAACTGCTTCAATGAGGCTTTAACTTAAACAGTTTTGTTTGGTGTTTTTTTTTTTCCTGGTGTCATATTCAAAGCTATAGCTGTACACTGTACTTTAGGAGTCGATTTGTACAACACATCCAGAAACTTTGATTATAAACGCAGATAAGTATCTCGTTCCTCCAGTGTCTGACAGTAGAAAAATATCCAAAAAGCAATCAAACTGCTATCTTTACCTGTGTCAGCACTCAGATTCAAATATTAAAGACAGGGAAGAGTATATTTATTCTGCATTGGTCTTGTCACAGAGAGAGAGAAAGTGAAATGCCAACTTCCTGTGATTTATGTGGAAAAAGGTTGGGAATTTGTTGACAGAAGTTGCTTAAAAATATTTTTTAGCAGCATAGCCAGCCTTACTAAAAACCTTTGAGCAGAGAAATATTTCTTTGTTCATATGCTGATCCAGTTTCCTCTGTGTCACAGAGGAATTTAGGGTGAGGTAGTCACAAGGACAGAACCCATGAGATAGCATTTAAAATGCATCTCTCAATCATGATGGGTGAAAGAAGGGGTAAGCAATTTCTGTTCTTAAGCTTCTATTTTAGGGCATACTGGTTCATTCTGTACACAATACTGTCACACCAATGGAGGTCTCTACCAAGGTCCTGTCTGGCTGGTTCCCCCACCACAGACAAGCTTATGGGCTTAAGCTTATGGGCTTAAGCTGTGCCAGGGGAGGTTTAGGTTGGAAATTAGGAAAAAATTATTTACGGAAAGGGTGGTCAAGAATTGGAACAGGCTGCCCAGAGAGGTGGTGGAGTCACCATCCCTGGAAGTGTTCAAAAAACGGGTAGATGTGGCACTTGGGGACATGGTTTAGTCTAGTCTCCCCTTGATTGGCTTAGAGTAGACTTGGTAGTGTAGGTTAATGGTTGGACTGGATGATCTTGAAGGTGTTTTCCAACCTAAACGATTCTATGATTCTGACAAGATACCACTTCCAACACCCCGGTGTGCCTGGGTCTTGGCTGATGCCCTGGACCCACAGGCAATGGTTCCACTGCAGACTGGACTTCCTCACAGTGTCAGGCCTCTGTGCACAGCTATTTCTCCCCAAGGCGTTGCTGTTTTCACTATTTATTGTTTTCTAACTTAAGATATTTTCCCTGAGCCAGCAATGGCCTTGTTGCTCACATCACACAGGCTGGTTGTTTTGACTCGTATGCACACAGCAGCAGGTCTTGTCCCTTGAGCCTCCCAGACCCCATAGTCTCTCCAGCAGCTGGCCCAGACTCCCCAGTCCCTTCAATAACCAGCTCCTCCCACAGCCTCACCCTCAGAGACCCACCCCTCCACCCCTGGCTCCCAGGTCACTTTACATATTTGCCAGCTAGTCTGGCTTGCCCTTTGCTAGCACTCACACCCTCACTTGCACACCCACTCTTGCTTCAGTCTCTGACACCAAGGCGCTTGGCTCTGCCCCCTGGTCTGACTCCACCTGCTGGCACTTAAACCCCCATACACACACATGCACACCAAACAGAGAGTCCTTCACCCAGGAAAATAGTTAGACAAAGAGTTTAATAAGAAGATAGGATGGCCTGCACTGATCAGGCACAGGGCATATCCACACAAGTGTACCCACAAGCCAACTGTTTACAGGCAATTGACCTTTTCTATACCCTTATCCCTCCATTTCCCCGTGCTTGTTCCTCCCAAAGATACCTTCCCTTCCCTTCCTTTGATTCCTTCTCTGCACAACCCAAAATAAGCCTTGTGCAATCCCACAATGTCTCCCATACCCCTAGGTAGCAACACCCCCTCAGCCCAAAAGGTATTCCAGTGTTCACTTACCTTGATGGGTTTCATACCTGGACCATGGGTCTGAGGATCTCCTGGGACAGCCCTGGGAGGGGCCTGGACTGTATGTCCTTTCCTCCGAGTCCTTAATTTTTGTTCTCACCTGCCTTTGTGCCTCTGTGCCTCTGTGCTTCTCTGTGCTTGTGCAGATGGACCTTTGATAGGCTGGTGGCACCTTTAATGGGACTGGGAGTAGCCCAACAGAGCATTATTTGGAGTCCCCCTCCTGCTGTCGCTTTGTACTCCCTTGTGGGTGTGCAGTTGAGATTTCGTCACATAACCTAACATATTTATTTGGGACAAAGGCTGCCCACCCAAACTGAGTGTAAAGTTAACATAATAAAAGGGTATGTGGAATACAAGTTTCTTTTATAAACATCTTGTAAATAACCAGAAAGCTAGATATCAGACAGCTGCTAGCAATACATAATTTGACTGACTATTCCTGTTGGCTTTGGTTTATAAAGCACTATGTTTCAAAAAATCATTAGTATATATATTTTTTTTTAGATGTTCTGCCTATATTTTTACCTCAGAAATCCCCAATTATGTTGTAATTAATTGCCTTTTAAATTTTAGGGTACTTCTTTTACTATGCTGTATTAAAAATAAAAAGGTCAGATAGTTTGTCCAGGATCTGGAGGAACATAAAGAGGTGATTTAGAATGACAACATAAGCACTTAGCAAGCACCTAAATTGCAGGTATTGAGAGAGACAGGCCTCCCAATACAAGCAACAAAATATTCTGTGTGGGCAGCAGAAATAGGTAGGTGTGGTGTTGAAAGGGGGTGGAGGGAGACGGATCCCATCTATGAACACAAAACCCTCCACAACTAATGGTATTTATATGAAATCCTACACAGGGATCTTTTTGTTTCACTCCATCCATAGAATAATGTTTTAGAGCGGCCAGGTAGGTCCTACTTGTCCATCCCATTGTGAAACAGAGACAGTCTATTTTCCAAGGACTCTTCTCCCTCAGATGCGCAAAGCCAAACCTTTCACTTTGATTCCTTGTGTTCTTCCATTTTCCTCATGAAGGAATTAATGGAGCAGGAGGCAATATTAAAGAACATTACACCTCCTCCTTAAGGAAGAACTGAACGAAGATGGTGTACCACTGTTGGATTCTTCTATAGCTTACATTCTTTGACGACAGGAAGATCTGCCTGAGGCATCCTTCACAAGAAATAGAAGGTACATGTCCGATGTGCTCTGCCAGTTCAGAGCTAAGGAACAGAAAAACCCTAGAATTAAAGAAGCGGTACCTGATACATTCACTCACTCACTTTAAACGTCATCAGCTGCAAAAGTATGTTGCTGACCCTCTTTTAGAAAGTAATCCTTTCCTTGCCTTGTTTTGCCTTGGGGTTGACAATTTCCTCAGGAAGAACCAGGGCAGGGAATGAAGGATTATGATGAACTGGCAGTATCCCAAGGTCCCCACGATTGATCAGTCCCCAAGATTGATACAATTTTCACAGTAGGATTTTTACGTCGTCAGTTTTAAATCCACCTAGGGGTCTTTTGATATGTTTTGTATCAGACTATTTCCTTGTTGGCTCCCAATTAGAGTTTCAAAATTGTACAATTTGCCAGCCTTAGTTGAAAAAAAGGGCTTTTGCTTGCTAGGGTCATTGTTTGAGGGCAGCCAAGGGATGTCAGACCTTTATTCCATGCGATATTCTCAGGGCTTCAGCTACAACAGATTGGCAATAGCCACTTGATCTCTAAGGGATTGTTACAAGCTGAAAGCAGCTTAGGCCAAAGCAAGAATAGACAAGTGCCAGACACCCTGCCCTAACAGGTCAACAAAGACTGGAATCCTTTACTAGTAATGTCAAAAATCAGATACACTCGTCTGTACCTTTATTTTAAACTTGAATCCATTAACTGTCCTGTAATAGTCTGAAAGGTGTTCCAGAACATGCTATGCATTGCTGTGTGTTTGGTTTTTTTCCCTCCTCAGAGCCAGCTAGTTGCTTTTCTGACACCAGAGTGCCCCCTCTGGCCGTTAGGTATCAGTCTGGTGTCAGGCATTTTGATACAGAGATACAAAGCATCCTTTTGTTAATAAACCTGCTAGAATACTGGATTTGAGTATGTGGGGAGACTTCTCCTGAGAAATCCTTGGAGAAACACAGCTGAGTGAACTTTTTGCAAGCCTGACTCAGTTGCTCTGTATTGCTCACCTCCAAACCAATTTTCCCAATTGGAGAAACAGTCCATGTATGCCAAGGTCAGTCAGCGAGCAAACCAATACCTGGGCAATATGGATAGTTGAGGGCCAAACTTGAATATGTGCTTAAACTGGAGTAAAGAGAATAGGTTAGCCCTGGCCTGGTGGACTCTAAGGCTAAGTTTCTCTTTTACTGCATGACTACCTAAGTTTCTCTTTTACTGCATGACTACCTTAGTCACTGAGCTATCAGATCCTTTGGGACATAAAAGGTTTGTAGGGTGCAAATTTGTTTTGATGTTTTGATTTGTTTGGAATATTTTATGGTTCTGTTTGCTTGCAAGTATTCTATATAATGTGCGACCACATTATTAAGGACACCATAAACTTTTCAGCTTAGGTTAATTGCTGATTTTCCCTATATAAGTCTTTTAGACTAGCTTTCAACAAGGTAAACTTCAGGCAATATGCCCAATATGTAGCATGTTAATTATACAAACTGAAAAAGACCAATGCATTTGCAGACCAAAAATACATTCAGAAGGAATTATAGCTGTGAGTAAAAATGTCAATAACTTAAGGGTTGTAAATACCCTAGAACTGCAGCAGTAGTTTGCAAAGCAGGATTTCTAAAAGGAAATTTAGACTAAAAGCAACAGAGAAAGCAATAGCAATCAGGAAGAGGAACACAAATGGAGAATTAATACTGTGTAACACAAAATACTTTTCAGCAGTAACAGCTGGTGACCAAATGAAGGTGGCTGGGACTGGGAATTACCTAACTCTGCCAAAAATAATTATTCCTCATTTTCCCTTTCCTTCTACCCAGTACACAGAGAAAATCACATCTCCCAGATGAAATCAGTCAACCAGCTAAACAAGCCTGGTCTCTTTCTCAGTACAAATCCCCCAAATGAGCAGGCAGTCTCTAACCTGCTGCTCTCCAATTACTGACCTCTTCTCCATTTTCCCTTTTCACCCCTTTTAACAGTATCCCAAGCCTCACATATAGCTCAATTCTTGCTGTTGCTTTTGAAAACTGCCAGAAAACTTCTTTGTCTTTTTCTTCTGGGGCTTCTGGTGTTACTCCTGAAGTGCAAATAGAACAGTTATATTGCATTCAGCAAACCAGGAGGTAAATCTACTTTTAGCTGCAAAGAGCACCAAAAAGCCTGCTTGTTAACCTGCTCAGAATATTCCTTTTTTTTGAGTGGAAGAGTCAGAGGTTAGAGTCTACCAGCTTTTCTGTTCCTCCTCTGATACTGAAGGAATGGACATTTTTATTTCTTTTTTCTTAGGTGCTTTTTATTCTAGAGTTTTCTAACAACAAAATTATGCCAATAACATAGCGCTGGTGGTAACCTAGCTTACCAGTTTTACAGATTTTATTGGCAGAGAATTGGAAAAAGCTTTCAAAGCTCTGCTTTTACAACGGAGAGGTTAATTGTAATGCAGATAGAACACACTATAGCTTAACCTCCTCTTAGAGGTGAAAGAGACAGCGAAAGCTCCTGTCATATGGCAGAAGTACAACCATATTCTTCCTCTCAATTTTTTCATGGAAGTGGCTGGATTAGGTCCATATCCATTGCTATTTTCTTTCTGTTGTGAGATTGGCATTAAGAAAAAGTAGCACCTCTTTATGTCTCTGCCCATTTCCCTGGACTACAAAAATGCAGAGGTGATTCCAGCGGAACTTGGAGAAGGAGCCTTCTGCAAGCATCTGGCAGAGGGAAGGGTAGTTACATTAAATGAACCAATAAGCACATATATCATATATGTTTTTATTTGGTGTGTTTGAAAAAGATGCCAAATGTGAAATGGAAAAAAAAAAGTCTTAATTGCAATGAAGCATAAAAATGTGAACTAATAAACAGTGCCTAAACATAAGTGTGTGATTAACCTTATTTAAGGCAATACTCTTGGAAAAGGCAAAAGTTACTATTTAAAAGAAAGAGGAAGGATGAGGAGGAAGACAAAGACTGTGTTACTCATAAGCCGTGAGATGAAAGACGTTTGGAAGTTTGACATGAGTTGAGAGACTGCTCCAGGTCTCCTCTGAGCTGGATGTGTGCTAGTGCTAACGCATCGGTGAAGACCGAGCTTAGCAGAAACTTTTGGCTAAGTAACAGTGTTTTGATAAGAGTAGCTAGCAAAGCGAGGAATGGCCTGCGGGTGCAGCAAGCAGGCTCACTGAGCAGTATGAAGCAAGGACTGTGGGATGGAGAGCAGTGGCTACCTGGGTCACATGCCACAACATCAGCTGCATTCCCAATTAGGCCTAGTTACCCAGAAAAGTTTGATATTCCTAAACTATCAGCTAGATGCTACTGCATGAGGAGGAAAACAATCTGCTGACCTGGCAATTGCATTATGAAAAGAGAGGACACTGAATATTTATAATTATTCTTCAGAAATAAAGTATTGTATGTTATGTGTTTGTTTACCTTAACTGCCCGATTTCAGCAGAAGCAGTCTGCTTCTATCTTTAGAATTGTCTCATAATTTTATTTCCTAATTTTTTTTAAATATAGTACAGCAGGAAAAGTAAAACCTCTGACTAGTCACCATCATCAGGGTTTCTATTTCTCCAGCTGCCTGCAACTGAACTTTTAATTTTGTTCGATATTTAAGTCACATTATCATGCTTAACAGGCTGAGTAAACAGGAAATGGTTTCAATTTTCAAAATTTGATTGGATAGTGTTCTCATCTGGATGGGCGTTTGCTCAAATTAAGTCCCCTGTAAATTAAGTTCTGCACTCTACATTAAAAGCAAATATTCTTAAAGCAGATGCCCTCTTCTCAGAGGCAGCTATATGTTAAGTGAGCAACACTATATTCATGATCTTCTGTACATGAACACAAGAATCCACATTTTGCTTGAATTTCCCATTGCAGAGAGACATGTGTTAGTGCGATTAGTTATTTACTTTTTCACTCTAGTGTACTTCTTGTCTTTGATCTGCAAAGCTAAAAAGTCATTATGGTTAGGTTTCTTGCACAGCATATCTCTAAGTATATGCACAATATAAATATTAAGCAGAAGTTCCAAAAGTCTCTTATGATATCTCTGTAAATGCCACAACCAGCAGTCAGCATAGTGTGCAATATTTCTAAGCCATAGATAATGCCGTATGATAATGCCATAGAGCTCTAAAGGTGATAAATTATTAATCAGTACAGCACTTTGTGAAATAAATAAACTATTAGACTTCACTGTTAAATATCAAAAATGAGATGAAAGGCAAATTAAATGAATGAAGGAATGAACAAATTAATGAAAAAATTCATGTCAAACAGGCAGAATGAGAACTCATTTCTGTAGCCTGCCTCCTTTGCATTCTCTAAATTAGGTAAGCTGTATTTTGCTTTCAGACTCCCCTATCCTGTATTTTCAGACATATTTACTGATACTACTCTCCAATCGTTTTGAATTTGCTTTCATGAAAATTTTCATTTCTCTGTTTTGCAAGTTCATTGTCTCCTGGGTGTGACCAAAACATACAAATACACATTTTAAAATGAATCTATTAGTCTTACAGTTTCTTATGTATGATTTTTCTCAAGGGTTACATTTCTCCACAACTAAAATGCATGCTTCATTGCCTTCCTCAGTTTTTAGTAATTATAAATTCTGCTGAGTATAAACTGTTGCTAAGATATGCTCACATAGCAAAAGCAGCCAAGCCTAAACATAGAAAGGTATAAGATATTGTTCAGATCCTCACCAATAGCTCATCCAAAGATAATCATATTTTTCTCTCTATTGCTAAATAACATTATTGTCAGTTGTGGTTTGGTAAATTTTCCAGCCTGAGTGCATACATTCCAAAGAATTTATGCAAAAGAGCCAGTCTAAATGAAGACATTACTGTATAGAAAATATACATGCTCATTGTCTCATAAATGTTCAGCTTTAGTTATCGTCACTTTAGTGGAGAGTTATGGCTAGCCTTAAATGCCTAGGTAGTTTTTGTCAGATACTGCCTATCTGTTAGTTTGGCAGCTTCCTGGTTCATAGCTTGCATATTTTGCTTCGGTCTTTTGTATTAGGCTGACCTTTCCACAAGGCAGACTGGTCCACCACACATCTTGCGTCTATGAGTTTGCTGGATTTGAATGTCACAGAAATGCCATATTATTTCAGTAGGATTGAGTCTTTTTAATTTCATTATACTAAACAGACAGGCTCATGTCATTGTTACTGAAATAATACATATATTTATTTTTCTAATGGATATATGGTATACACACTGTACGTTTTTCAGATTTATTGTAGTTTTAATGCTGTTATTCATAGTCTTTTTCTGCCAGTAAGAATAACACAAGTGCAGGTACTACCATGTACAAAGTGTTGCAGGACTGGATTTGAAATTAACAAAGAATTTAGGTAAGAGGTTTTGTTCATTTGCTTTTTGTTTTTACTGTTAGATGGTGTAGTTAATCAGATTTTATTTTCTGTGAAAAACATTATGTCCATATTCTAACTTTCTGCCATATGTCATATGACAGTTATATTAATAAATTACCATAATAATTGTATAAATTAATTTTACGCTTCCACAAAGTTAAATAATATTTATATAACAGGAGAGTCTGTTCCAGGAAGGGCTCATTGCCAGAATTACAATGGGATTCAAAAGCCTAATCATACACTGAAAACTGCATAGTTTCTGCTCAAATGTGTGTAGCTTTTCTGTTCAAGGCAACTGCCCACAGAAGGTTTCTGAAGGTTCAAGATCAGCCTGCTACTACAGGTCCACTGACAAATCCCAAACAAAAGATGAGCTGGGCTAATAAGGAAGGAAAGACGAATTAATTTTTTAGTATGTCAGCTGACATCAAGACAAATGGGGATGATGCATTATATGTATGTATGGCACTGAAAAAAACCCAGTCAATGGAATGCTGTGCTTTAAAGATAAAATTAGGAAGGCACTTAGAAAACAAGAAGTTTGCTTATATAGTGTGCTCATGGTGAAAGACAAAAGGAAATTAGCCCATTTTGCTTATTAATCTGCATTATGCTTTTTTACCTCAGTCTAATAATTAAATGCTTCAATCGTGAGACTTCTGATATTCCTAATTCTCATTAGAAGATTTACAGATTTGTTACTTGAAAGTTAAAACCAAATAATTTAAATCAGAATAACAGTTTGAACAGAAATTGTGATTAGATGGAGTAAAACTCAGACTAAGATGACCAAATTGGTTCAAGGTATCACATTCATATATTGTCATTACAATCAATGTGCATCTTTTTACAGAAGTGGAAACAGAGCAACTCAGTCAGAATTCTCCTCCGATTTAAAAATGAATCCTGTTCTGGTATTTTCTGTCTCTACTACTGCACAAAATTTCTACTATGACAGGACAATATCATGCTCAAATTACATGAGTAAAGTCAATAATATGCTAGGCTAAACTGATCTTTTTAATATTCGTCTGTTTTAATGGCTAAAGCACACATGCTATGCAAAGAAATGTGAGACTATAACAACAAGTTGGGGATTAGGAGACCTAATATAACAACATGCATTTTGCTGAATACTGTGATATTAAGCCTTAAACATTTCCCCAAGGTAATATATTGTTTTAAAAGAGTTTCTAAAAGCATTTATAAAATTCCCAGTGATAGAAATTAACTGTGAAACTGTGTTTGCATGTACTCACTTGAACAGAAAATTGTAGTGAGTTCAAAATTATTTGTCACTTTTTAATTCTGCATACATATCAATGACAGATAAAATATCCTATATATATGCATAAATTAAATTTATTATGTATATTTGAATGATGTACATAGTCTATGTATTTAATCATATTCACCTTTCCAGCAATAAATTGCACATTTATTATAAATATGTGATGGAATGATGCTTTGCTTCTGTGCTAGTTATAATTTCCAGTTTCCAATTCGAAGCTGTTATTGAATTGTGCACTGGTGGAATGGAGCATTCTTGACTTTATAACACAATTTATAAAATATGAATTCACTTGGGCAAAGATGTTGTTTTTGGAAATTATATTATCTTTGCCCACCTCGTAGCCCTATTTTTCTATCGATGTACCTTAGACTGTAGGTGGTCTATCACTATAGATACCATGTTTGCAACCCACATGCCACTAAAAGCCAGAACTAACTCTATGACCCTTTTGATCTTCATAACAGCTGAGCTCTCTTGAGGCAATTGAATGTGCTTAAAATACTTCATTCTAACATAAAATCCAGTATTTTTTTCCTGTCCTGAATAGATTTTATGTATGTGTGTATAATTTTTAACTCCTGGAGAAATGTATTCAAATGCAAAGAGCTCCTACAAACTGTTAATTTGCCCAAGATTTTACGAAACTAATTACATATCTGTAAAGTTGTCACTGATATCCTTAAAATATTATAATTGCAGCACTGACACTAGCTTCTGTTTTGGCAGTTAGCTTCCACTAAGTACTCAAATAATTTCGTAGATCTGGATTCCTGTTTCTACTCACATTTATTATCCTTAGAAATAAAAAAAACATCAGAGATTAATAAAAAGTGAGCAAAGCAGATGTATGAACAGGGCAAGTGCAGGATCAGGCATGTGGAAGGTGATAGTTATATCTTTTGGGAAGAGAAACCTTTTTTGGATTGCAGCATAATAGTCTGGAAAGAGAAAGTCTCAGGAAAATGTTACATATGATCAATTTGCAGAAAGTTAAAGAAAATTATCTGACTTTAACAAAGTCTCATTTCACATACCAATGCAAAGTTATTTGCAAACTCTGTAATTATTGCACTTGGGACCAGGATTTAAAGTATGCAGGAGCACAGTTCAAATTGATCTCACTATTGTCCTCAAACCTTTCCATAATTTCAGAAGAAAGTGCTAGAAATGTGGATTGGTTTTGGAAATCTACTTCAGGCAAAAAGTTAAACATGTTGAATTTCTTTAAATATATCTCTGTTTACCTCTCTATGGAAATACCTGTTATGCTGGAACAGAACTCATCTTCTGTAAGTTTTACCAGAGGGATACATAAAGACTTGAAAAATATTTTTACTTCAAAAGACTTTGCAGATGAATGTTGAAAAAGATTACTGCCTTTCCAATAGTTACTTATCTCTGAGTGCACTAACCATGATGGGTTGTTAGGGTTAATTTCTTTCCGGGGGGTGTGGGAAGGGCAGAGTGTGTGTTGACTTTTGCCTACCTCATTAGCCTTCTTTAAGCCTAGGAAGGCTGCTACATCTATATCACTTGCAAGGTGAGCTTTCATTTTGTCTCTCTCATTTACAGTTGTTCAGGTATATGCTCTGCTACCTTTTTAATATTCTGTTTGACTTTTCTCAGCAAGGACAAAGTTACAGTTGTGTCGCCGGAAACCCTTTGGGGAAAACAAAACCAACAAATCTGATGTAATCATTTAAGTGTTCTACAGTGCAACAATCAACAAAATAACCAAGATCCTGTTTCTCATTCACATTAGGACCACCTGTTACCTTACAAAATACAAATGCATAATTTACTACCTAAAGCCATTTTTACTGCCAGGATGGGCAAGAATGGGATACAATGATCTCAGTGTACTCAAGCACTAGAACTTACATTTCCTGGCTGGTAGTGAACAGTAAGAGCTCTGTAAACATTAATGACGTTCAAATAGATATAAATGACTCTGAAGATGGTGACTGTTACTTCAAGGAAAAACAAATCAAAATCACATATATGATGTAAGAATTTAGTACTTTAAACAATTTATGTGATTCTGGAGATATTATCCTATTTTTCTGTCCTTCCTATAAGACAAAAGCAAGCCAAATGCTTTAAGCTTCTGCACAGAGAAGACTGAAAACTTCTGATCTGACCTTTCCTTTTGTGAGCTGGACAAATTCTGCCTGTGTTATTTGGAAGGAAATGGCATATAGTTATCTTCTGGTGTTGATTTATGATTATTAGAGTTTGCCCAGTGTACTATAAAGTGACCTATATCTATGATTGGTTACATTTGGACCAAAATATCAATATTTTGATCACTTTTCTGTGAGGGGAAAAAAAGGCAACCAAACAAACAACTGAAAATATTTTAAAAGGTTTACAATGAAATCTTCCCTCTACCTTACTCACCCACTTGTTTTTAATATATCTATTTCTGTGGTCTAAACATAAGGTTCTGAACATTTCTGAAAACCTTTCAAAGTTATGGGGTCTCCCTAGTCAACTAGGAAATGGTGTGAATACACCAAGGAGCTAAGAAATGCTGATTTAAAATAAATAAATGAATACATGAGTGTCTGAATAAAGCAAAATCCTGTAATAAAGTTTCAGAAGACTGACTCAAAGCTTGCTCAAGTCAATATAAAGAAGTTAGACATGCAAAAATCTAGGCCAAAATTTGCTGACTTTTCTACTGTTCTATTTCCAATTATGTGAAATCTAATTATTATATACACCCCCCCCCCCCATATTTTTTCTAAGCAAGGACAAGTACATTACCATATTACTGCTTTTCATGCAAAGAATAAAATACCCTCATAAGCATATGATAACCATCATGAAAGGGATAAAAAAGGTTGAAAAATGTAATCATATTTGAAAAGTTATCCTTTATTAGAAAAAAAGGTGTTATTATATAGTATTTTGTGTTTATTTTGGAGACTGAATGGATGCAGATTAAAATAAGCTAGTATAATCATGTCCATTACTTTGACTTAATCAATAGAATCAGTATTTAGTTTCAGTCACAGTTGAGTCCTCACACATATTCACAGTGTTCAAATGCAGTTATAAATGGCAGTTTTGTCAATTCTTTAAGCCTAAACTGTTACATTAATAACAAGTAGCTGTTTCAGGAACATTTGTAATTATTCCTCACACTTCTACTCTTGTCACAGACAAGAATCAAGTGACTATACAACACACTTGTGTTAACTGTGCTTGTGAGTAAAACCATTCATAGTGAGAAAGAATGACAGCAAAAGGCATAGCCACAAAGTATTATAACAGTTCCTCAAACTGACTTTGCTACTTCTGCTTGATGCTGAATTAACAACAACCATCAAGCACATTCATGCTTGATGTTGAATTAATACAAGGGGACGGAGGGAAAACGATCATCCTACAAACCTAAGATGATCAGAAATAAAATGTTCATCTTTTCTGTAAGAAAGAGTTCTCAAAGAGCAGAAAAGTCCCAGATCAGTGTTTTGAAACAAGAAGGTCTGGTATTGAACCAAATTCTTCACAGGTCTTACATAAACAGTGGAACTATTTTATTTAAAATCTGATTATCCGTGACATTTCTTAATTAATGGTGTTCATTTCATTAGTCTCAGTAATTACTTTGTTGCTGGCTTTGACTGAGATAGAGTTAATTTTCTTCATAGTAGCTAGTATGGGGCTATGTTTTGGATTTGTGCTGAAAATGGTGTTGATAACACAGGGATGTTTTTGTTACTGCTGAGCAGTGCTTACACAGAGCCAAGGCCTTTTCTGCTTCTCACCCCACCCCACCAGCAAGTAGGCTGGGGGTGCACAAGAAGCTGGGAGGGGACACAGCTGGGACAGCTGACCCCACCTGACCAAAGGGATATTCCATACCATGTGATGTCATTCTCAGTATATAAAGCTGGGGGAAGAAGAAGGAAGGGGTGGACATTTGGAGTAATGGCATTTTGTCTTCCCAAGTAACTGTTACACACAATGGAACTCTGCTTCCCTGGAGATGGCTGAACACCTGCCTGCTGATGGGAAGTAGTGAATGAATTCCTTGTTTTGCTTTGCTTGCATGCACAGCTTTTGGATTATTTATTAAACTGTTTTTATCTGAATTCACAAGTTTTCTTACTTTCACCCTTCTAATTCTCTCCCCCATCCAGCCAGGGCGGAGTGAGTGAGTGGCTGTGCAGTGCTTAGTTGATGGCTGGGGTTAAACCACAACAACATTAAAGGTTTTTTGTTGTCTTGTTTACATCTTTGAAGTCCACAAATGGCATAAACCAGCATAAAAGGTGCTGTCTGTTTTTGTATTAATATATTTATATGTGGGCATCATCTATCTGTATAGATATATGTATAAATGTATTATGCATACATGCGTCTGTGAATATTTACCTATATATTTTATCTGTATCTGCCTATCTATCTTTCTATCTATCATGGAATTACTGCACAGTAAGTACAACAATGAATTTTCTTCTGTAATGTAAACCTTTAACAAAGGGAACATTTATTCGAGGAATAAATTAAACTTTTCAGAAAGTTTGAAACTTTGTTGTAAATTACCTTTCCCAAAGCAAGGTTGGTTGTCTTTTCCCCACAAATCAACAATTTTTCTCACTTCAATTTCAAGCATTGGGGAAAAAAAAAAAAGAAAACAAAAACAAATGCAAAAAAAACCCCAAACCAACAAAAAACCCCTCACACTCAGATTTGGAAGTACTTAGTATTTCTAAGCAGAAGTCTTAAAAACTAAGACTGATATTATAGCAGTGACAATATTATTATTGTATCTAATTTAATCAATCTTTCAGGTTTTCAAGATGCTGCTTCCTGGATAAATTCAAGATATAAAAAAGTATATACAGAGTTTAGAAAGCATTACTTGGTCTGATATAGCACTGCACATCCCTGTAATGAATCTAATGTTTTCAGAAAAAAATGTGGAAATCGTGATATTTTATGAATGAAGACATGTCTTTTTTTGACAGGACATTCAATATGCTACTGAAAAAATGGGGGAAAAAAAGAAGAAAGCATAACACTCTTATCTGTATGTACGAGTAGAACTCTGTATTACAATGATCAGATTTTATCATTTACTACTAAAGTTACAGTCTACTTTTGGTGTCAATCTATGACTGGATTTTATCATTCTAGACAACAGCTTCAAATATGTGATAAAAAAGTTACAGTATTCTATCCATCTTTAGTATGCTTTAAAGGCGATCTGTGTTTCCTAAAAGAACTATAAATGACAATAGTGATAACTACTATTCCGTACATCCATTCCCTAAATAAAACACTGGATTTAAAAGGAAAGAAAAAGTTTTATTTGTCATTAAAATAAAGAAGACGGTATTTAATATTTGATTTGTTTCAGTTTATTGATTTTGAGTTGATGCAGAGGTGGGTATGCTGACAAATTAATTTTGATACTTGTTGCGTGGTTTAACAAACTAGATTATGTTTATTCAAGTTCTACTTATTTCAAGAAAGCTGTGGAAGTCTTCTAAAACCAATTCTAGACCTCTTTGAAGAACTTTTTATTGACAAAGACAAGGATTTTAAACATTCATACACTATGGTCATTAACCAGGGTTATTGACATTCCAAGAGAGAGCTGGACAAGCTTCAGTTGAAGGCTGCAAATGTTAAACTCCCAATTGTTTCTTTTCATTATTTTATTCTAGTAGACAGTAACTAGCTGAAGATTGTATACGGTTTGATTCAAGTCTGCACATGATTCCTAAAACTGATCCTCCCTGGTACTTCAGTAGGTGCTCTGATAACATCAATAAAGCATAAATTAAACTTGAGCTTTCTCCTCAGCCTTTGGTATTTTTCCATAGTCATTTCTCCAGTGGTCTGGCTCCTAGTTTGCAATTCCTTCTACTTCAGAGAATCCATCCAGTCCATTGGTTCCTGGAAATAACAAGATCTACTCACTCACATAATTATATTTTAAAAAACCCCAACACAACTTTTCTGAGTATATAATTGGATACTGATTCAAGAAACCATCACGTATGCAGAAAGTGAGACAAATTGGTAGGTTGATGCTTTTTCATTTTTCCCACTTTACTGCAGAGATTTTCTTATAGTGATCTGTGAGGTTCTGTAATGCTTTGGCATTTTTGGTTCTTTATTATTTTTGTTTTTAACTGGAATACGTATTTGTATTTCCTGTATCCCTTTGATCTCAGATATACCAGAATTTACTCCAAATTACTCTGGGGGAAAAAGCAAACAAACAAACAAACAAGCCACATTAAAAAAAACAATGACTGCTGTCATCCTTGATTTTTGGTACTGTGTTAGGCTCATTCTCACCTAGCTTTTGGGATGGGATTCAGTTACTGAAATATAGGTGCTCATTGTCATTTGAGATTTCCTGGAGGGAAATGCGAGATGGCTATGAGGGGCTAGCATGTATGACCTAGGATCTGTGGGAGACTATGCCTCTGGAAAGGCAGGTAGAGGCTAGGTGGAACATTCTAGGTCATCTGAGATAACACTAGATATCCACATGTAAGGATCTTAATACCAAAATGGGTGCCTATAAGGTAGTTGTTTACACCAGAAGCCGTCCATTCTTCTTTTATAAACAATGGGAAAAAATGGTGCTCTTACATCAGAATGTTCCCACCTCAGATATTTAAACCTAATTCAAAATGTAATCCAAAAAGCTGTAGTCAAGGGTTGCTCATTTTCAGAGGCATCAAAAACCTCCTCCTTAATCTAAAAGTCTTCTGTCCAACACAGGCAGAGAACTTTCCTCGTATGAGAAGCTGGAGCCTCGTTCAGTTGTCCACAAACAGGTATTTAGAAACAACCAAGAATACCTCAGAGGTAACATATATAACTGAGGATCTATGGAAGACCCATGTGGTTCTGGAGTAGCAGCTGGAGGACAGCTAGAGTACCTTATGGCATCCCAAATTGCATTAGACATCTGTATGTGAACGTCTGAACTGAGGCTTGAGATGCGCAAGCTAGTCATCTCAGGCCAGCTTTATAGTCAGTGGAAGAAATACCCAGCTTCTCAGCAAAATTTATATGATCTATTTTAGATGTCTTCTTTAAAGCAGGGTAAGTCCCTCCCCTGACTAGCAGCTGCTTAGTGACACCAAAATCTTGTTGATCCTCTGAAGTGCTAAGCATTAGACCAAGAAAACACATAGACAAGTATTTCATTTCTAAGCTTATTAAGTTAAACAATTGCTCAAGGACATTTACTGGATCATGAATAGACTGAATGGCTTACAGGATTAAGCCTTGAACAGAAACTAAAACCAGGATTTCATCAAAGACAGGAAAAAAACAAAACAAAACAGAACAGGAAAGGACAGAAGGGCAGTGTCATTTCTTTGTCAAATCCAAAAAAAGATGTGTTCCATTTATTGCTTTGCTAGGATTGACATTTGGTTTCATCTGACTTGAAATTCAGGCCAACCCTTTTGAGATACTAATGCTTACAGAATCTGATCTAAACATTGAGTAAGGTGATTTTACAGCTGTTAGCCAGGAGAATGTCATTTTGCAGTAGAAACACGTTTCTTTTCATGCTGAGAATTTTTGAAAGGTAGAAGGTCAAGGCAATGCAATATGTTCTCATTTTGTGTGTCAGAAAATTTTATAGTCATATGAGATTCTTTTTTTTTTTTTTCCCCCACTGGAAATTTATAAAACTTAATTAATAAAAAATATGTGTTTAAATGGAACAATGCAAAAATCACAGGATGTGCTGGTTGCTGCTTAGTTGCCAGCTGGGCTTAAACCACAACACAGGAGCAACACTTTGTCTCTTCAGTTACACAGCTGAATTTACTGGGAGTTTTTTTCAGCAGGTTAATTGGTAAAACTGAGAAACATGTTTCCTAATACATAGCACAGGCACTATTAAAGAGTAATTTATATAGTAATTATATCTCCAGCTGTGACATAATACTACTTTCTCCTACTTATCATATTTACTGGTATGATTGGCTAGCCATAGTGTCATATACCTTGCTATTACAGCTTCCTAATTTAGAGCTTCCATGTTGGCATCAGCTCATAAGAAGGAGAAATAGAAACAACAACATAAGCAACCTGCAACCATCCAAATTCCCTTTCACATCTGGTCTGGCAGTATTTTGAAACTATGTCAAAATTAAAATGATTAAGTAGTGTTATACATACCACTGTCTTGAGATTTATGTATATAATCTTCTACTTTAACACACTCGGGTCTGTTATAAAGTACTTCTGTCATTCTTTATCATCACTATGAGAAAAATAATGTTGCCATACACACAAACTTTATAAGCTTCTTTAGGGATTCTATCAAAAGGAAGTCGCTATTCTTTATCACTAATTGCCTTTTACTGAAAGACTTCAAAAGACATTTACATTTATTTATTTATTTATTTATTGATTGATTTATTTATTTATACCTGATAAGTGATCCTAAAGCACTTACAACTTCCTGGAAATTAAATAATTTTCTGCAACAATTTCAGTTAAATTTTAGTCAGTAATGGAAGGAGAATAATTTTTCTGCAATTTATTTTCTCATGCTATGCAGTCATAGAATGTAGGTGGAACTGCTATGTGAAAACACAAACAAAAGCAGAAAACTCTCAAAAAAAAAAAAACATTCAGAGATTGTGTTCCCATAAATCTGTAGCATTTCAAAGGCTAAAGAGGGTTTTTTTTTCATTAAAAAGTATTCCTGTATGTTCTTAGACTGTATAAATTTCTTCACTAAAATATAACTTAAAAAAAAAAAAATGTTTATCTTCTCCTCCTACTTCCTCCTATTCTCTCCTATTCTTTCAAGAATCTAAATGGATCCCTAAAGGTCTAAACAAAGAAAAGTCACTGTATAAAATTTTAAAAACAGGAGATGGAGATTTCTTTAGAAAAATCCATGGAAAAGTAATCAGTGAATCATAAGGCTTGATACACAAAAAGTGGTCAGTTAGTAGGTGCTTCAAGGATGTTGTTCTGTGGCATTTACGTACCTGTGGTACATAAATCCTTTACCTCCAGGATTTAACTCCAGGAATGCATAGAACTTACAAGGCTCAGAAAGCTTAATGAATCAAAACACCAACATTAAATATCTGTTTTTGTCATCAGTGATAGTATTTTGATCAAATTTATCTTCCATTTTCCTCTTTCTTTTCTGCTCATAGGTAAGTTTTGGGTTTGTTTATATTGGTTGCAAAGAAAAGAACACTCATTTGCTTTCATTTTTAAAGGTGATTCTCCCTTTTTCTTCAAGTAAATTTCAGAACAGAGGAGAAACACAGCAACACATTTCAAATGGAGGGTGGACTTAATTCTGTCTTTGATTCATTTCTTCCAGAGAAAATTACTCACCTTTCAAATCTGCTTGGCAGGTCTAAGCACTGAGATTTAGAGCCCTTTCCTTAGTGTCTTCGTCAGATTTGCTTATTTAGACAATAGAGGATATGGGAAATCAAATCTGCTCTGAGAGTCCAGTTACACTTGACTTTTCTATGTATATGTGAGGAGAGAGCAATTACCTTTGAAGCATTCTATTTGGACTTTATCATTACATTTCCTACCCCAATCCCTCTTTGAAGAAGTTACTAGTCTGATTACAGCCTTGTCTTGATTTGGCACTTCTTTACTATGCCCATTTTAAAACAACTTAGTAAAATGTAATAAAAAGCATTTTTTTCCCCCCCTTTGTTTGCAATGTAACAAAAATGAGTTTGGGCTAATAGCTTTCTTTTCTCTGTAACTTGCGTGTTTGATGTATTTGCTGATTCCATTGCTTGTTGTGTTTTAATATTCCACTGACCTAGTTGTGAGAGTTTATGTAAAGTGTTTTAGGCTACTGCTATGATTCATGAGTCCCTTTAAGGCTTGTGAAGAAAGGTAAACTTACTTGGCAATTGGAAATAAGCTTAGCAACTTTGATGGACTTACTGGTCTGAATTAGGAAAATTCCACTGCAGGGTTTTTTTCAAATGAAATTTTATTATTCTTTTTAGGTGATGCATTTTTGTGCTTTAGTATAGAAACAAAAACAAAACACAAAAGCTGGACCAAAAAGGAAAGTGGCTTCCAGGGTTTTCCAACAGGGTGAGTTGTGCAGTTTTGTGCAGTAGAACAAGGCCATTTGAAATCAAGGCACATTTCACCAGGACAACTGATCAGCCAACACGGTCTCATAATGACCCCTGCCGGCTGCACCAGCGCTTCCTGCACAAATGGCCAGCAAACACACATTGCAGCGCTGCAAGCTCTGCACCCTTCGTGCAATGCATGCATACATGCGAATGACACAGAGTTTGGGAAATGTTTGGTATTTGGTTTTTTGAGTTTAAACAGAAAAAAAAGGATAGATATATGATCCCATATTGACGTATTTGGTAACAAATAGTTGAAATAAACCAATGTGACAAAGTAGGTTGATCACAAAGGCAAAGCATGCAATTCCATTCAAGAAAAGTTATAAAATAGTCTATGACTTTGGACAATGACTATCCAAAATGCTTTGGGACAGCAATTTACAGTGTTCTAAATAGAGTAGTGTATAATTATATACCCACCACCTAAATACAGAAGCAGAGAAATTCTGTTCTTATACCATCCTCCTTATTCCCACTTTCCAGCCCATCAAATCTATTAACAGAACTTTGTACTTCAATTCTAACAAAAATATTATAAGTCAAAAAGTTACAATCTTTTCCTTATTCATCAACAGCTGTGAACGTTCCCCTGAATCTGTTTCTGCCTGCTACTCTAGCTTTAATGCTCAGTGAAACTACAGAAGGAGACAGGTGCTTTTTAATTAACTGATCCTGGAGATCTCATTTAAGGCTATGAGCAATCTCAAGTCACTTTCTTCAGTTAGAGGAAAATCTGAGCAAAGCCCACAACTGACGTTGAAAAAAGAAATGAAGGAGAAAATGACATCTCCACTAGCTTTTGCTAACTTTCTAGAAATTTTAAAAATTCACCCTGTTTGAAGGGTTATATACCTTTCAGGAATAAATGTTCTATGGAAGAAAAGAGGTTGAAATGGATCACTGGATCTTAAGCTATTACTGGAAGGGCAACAACAGAAATGAAATAAGGAAATTGGGAAACATTAGAATAATTTTTATGAAACTAGTGTTGTCATGATTCTTAAGGAAGCATTGCTTCTAGTTTTGTGGGTTTTTTCTAATTTTGCAATCTTCTTTACCCTTAGAAGGGCCTCTCCTCTCCTCTCCTCTCCTCTCCTCTCCTCTCCTCTCCTCTCCTCTCCTCTCCTCTCCTCTCCTCTCCTCTCCTCTCCTCTCCTCTCCTCTCCTCCTTCCTTTTTTAATCTTCATGGGCTTTTTAAAGTGCTGAAATCTAAAACTATTAACTATCAAACTTAAAAAAGAAGGCCAAATGAAAGTTGGTATTGATTCACTTTTCCTCTAGTTCAAGTCATTAAATAAACTCTGTGTGTATGTGTGTTTAAGTGAAATCAAGTTCTGCATGAATAGCTTGCTATTGCCCTTATACCTGCAGAATAGCTTGAACTTATCTGCCAGTACAACAGTTATTATTTATTAGTAAACAGAACGCAGCTGACTATGGAGAGATAAGATAGTACCTGAATGAAGAAGATACATTATCAGAATTCAGAATTATCAACTGAATACAACTTGAAGCCTTTTGAAAAAAGATAGGAAACAATGTGTCAGGATGAATTTCTGAAAGCAGGAAAAGGTTGATGAATGGTTCACAAGAAAGCTGAGGCTCAAGATTTTGGTCCTTCCTTTTGATACCTGCTTTTCAGAAAACATTGAGATAGATTATAAAGTATTTTATCTGTTTTAATACAAATGACAATAATTTCAAAAGTAAGAACATTTTGAAGGACCTCTTCTGAGTTATGTAGTTTGTGGTTGTGATTTTGTTGACCTGTTACTAGAACCTCCAAGTATTTTAATTATTTATTTTATTCTTAACAGAAGAAAACAAACAAAAAATAGTCTTATAGAAACTGATCTCTTCTCTATATGAAAAAAGAGCTTTAGTAGCACTTGTGTGGCTCATGTTTGAGATTCAGGCTCTACCTTTTCATGTAGCAATTTTAAATTGTGTCCTTTAAGGATTTCTATGAAGGCAGTAAGCCCAGCTGCACAGATAAGGCAATGTCAGTCCCAATCTAACTACCACTTGAATAGCTAACATTGCCTGGAGTAAAAAACATAACTAGGATTTCTTGGTTATAATCCACTAGCTATGTTTTCCACCAAAGTTACAAGAAGATACGTCCTAAATTATATAATCAAGAGCCATTAGTTAATGAGAAAAGGCTTATACCACAAGCAGTTTCATGATACTTTTCAAAAATCTAATCCCATTTCTTTAGTAGTCAAGAATCTATGCCACTGAATCGTTTACTTTTCCTTTTGAAGAAAGAATATAAAGTTAATTCCTAGTCTCTTTAGAGAATCCTTATTAATCAGTGTAATTTTCAAACATTAAGCTAAATTTTATATGATTTTTTTTAGTCCCTTACAGCAGAGAATTCTCCTAGAATTCTGTGTCTGGAAAGTAATAAGCATATCATATATAAGCTCACAGCTTAAGCAGTGCATCAAACTTGACCTACAATTTCAGGAAGACTTTGTTTCTCATAGTTTTGTGAACGTTCAAGCATGATTTCTGCTATGTCACTATCTTTCACAAAATCATTAAGGGTCAGTTCTAAAACTTGTTCTTAAGATGAGGACACGTGGTTGGATTTTGGTCAGATAAGTGATAGGGAACCTATGCAAGGGATGCATTTTTATTGTATTTGGTGTATTACAGCTCTGCTAAGAGTTTTTTGGCCTGGAAGACATTTGGGGTGAAGGAAGGACAATCTTTGACTGGCAGGAACAAAGTCAATGGCCCCAAGACAAGTTTATTATCATCATGCAGAGTATAACTGTTTCAGAGCAGGATCCTACCAGGACTTCCCAGACTCTTCAGTGAACAGATCACGTAATCAGTCTGTGCCTGGGGAACAACTGATGTTCTTCCATGAGCATGTACAGACAAAAGAATAGTAATGCAAGAATGTCTCTTTTGGGCATCTGAAATATGTGTCTGACTTACTGACACAATCCCTTAGTGAGCCGCAGAAGAGAAAGAAGACTAACAGTTATTGGCTCTTGGCTGAGTTTTGCAAGCAGCTGCTTTCTTCTATTCAACTGTAGCTGGCTGTTTGCCAATACATGTGAAAGTATTTGTCAGCAAGAATTAAGCACAACTGTTTTCACATTCACCTTGTGATAGGGTAAACACAAAAGGATTTTGAGATTTTATTGACATTGCGTACAAGCTACCTCAGACTTGCAGCCACACAGCTGGTACTGACTAGATGGCTGCTGTGTAAAGAGTTCAGATTCTTTTTCATATTTTAATTTGTCTGTTTTCAAGGTCCAGTTAAGGTGGTCCAATAATAACATTTAAAATATTTTCATTGTCCTATGGTGCCTCAAGGTTAATAACAGTATTAGCCCATTATGATGCTTTGCTTAGTACTGGCACATTCTGTACAAAATTTCTACTGAGAAAAATAGTTGGAGAAGAGGAAAAAAAGTTTAGTTGAAACAAAGATCAAAGCACATGAAAACACAATTCATGCATTAATGCCAGGTCAATCAATATGGAAGAAACTTGGATCTATGTATTTCCATTAAATCACAGGAAAACTGGGGAAGAATTGTTTTCTAGGAGTTAGGGTAGACAACTAAGGAGTGGGACTATCAGCATGTAACCTCACTTTAGGCATGTGTTTGCTTCATTTTGTACTCAATGTACTTCATTCTCTTTCTGTAAAGTTAATCTCACTTTAGGCATGTGTTTGCTTCATTTTGTACTCAATGTACTTCATTTTCTTTCTGTAAAGTGGTTGCAACTGTTGGTGGAAAATACCTTATTGCCAGACTTACTTTAGGAAAGATGGAGAGTTTGTCTAACATCCAGATACAATTCCAACTGTAGATGGATTGCTTCAGCCAGAATTTACTCCCTTATTTCCTATTATTCCAGGCCTCCACTTTCCTAGAATACTTCCATCTCCACATCACTGACCCTCAGCTCCTTTCTCTAGCACAATGAAAAGGATCCTCTACATCCCCTTTAACTTGTGTCAGGTAGTCATGAAAACTTACAGTGGTGCAAGTTCAGATGTAGTCATTCTGTACTCACACATTGCTCAAACCCGTTATCTGGAAAGCCATAATGGGAATCACTAAGAATGGGAATTTTATTTGTCTTTAAATTTTTAGGCAACTGCATTAGTATCAGAAACACAGTAACTTACATAGGCATAACTTATCTAGCCTTGGAACAATTACAAACCTCACTAGTGTAGTTATGTCTATATTAGCAAATAATTCAGCTGAGGACCTAACATGTACAGTGTATGTATTTCAAGGGAGTTAATTCTAACTGGCTCCAGAACAGTCTCCTGAGCTGGGCACCTATTAGCAGCTGGCACTACTTTTTACATTAGGAAGGAATCCAGTAGAAGCCATGAAGACCACCCCGCAAGGCGTACAAAAGCATAGTTAGTGGGAATGACTGCAAGACTTGCCTCAGAAGTGCACTCCTGAGCCAAACTAAAACACTAATATAAACTCATGTTATATTTATCAGTTCCTACACTGCAAAGGTGGATAACCATTAGTTGCTGGAACTAGGTGAAAACTCTTGGATGACCTGGTTTAACTCATGACTTATATGACAACTTTACTCAGTGTGACTGCATAAGATGTCTAAATCAGGCACAAATCTGAATCGCCTAGCCATTAAGATAAACATCTGTAGTATTTATGTTACAAGGAAAATAAACATGCTTCTGAAAGTATGGAGTTATCCTGTCAACTTAGCTAGGTTCTTGACTGTTAAGTAATTCTTCTCCCTAATTATGCTTATTTGGTGCCCAAGTCAGTCAATGTTTTTATACTTGAGACTGTACTTTTTGATAATTGTAGTATAGTAAATAGCACATACATATTTTGCATAATATAACTTTTCAGTTTAGTCTGTTGCCTGCATGATTTAATTGACAAAGCCTTAAATGTGAACTGTGAATATTTAACTCAAATACATAGTTACAATTCCTGAATTTTCATTGGTTATATAAATGACGTTAATATGCAAGAGAGGAGAGCAATATACAGCATATATCAATAGGTTATGGGAAACGGGAATTTATAAACAAGTGGTTTTAAACTTCTAAGATCCCAAATTTGTATATTTAACTTCAACTCTTCTTTAAACAAAAAAGGACAAAAGAGTCAAAATAAGAAAAAAATAGATGGGGAGTTTTCACTGTTTAGTCTTTTAATGCCAATAGCTTTGTATTGTTCTACTGAAGCACAATTAAGAAAAAAAGCACAAAAATTATAAGCATAAAAATTAATTAATGATTGCTGCTTTTAAAGTAAAGTTCATCTCACTTTTGGTAACCAGTTAACATAGTAAATATTTCTGTGTGAAGACCTTTGTGACCACTTTTAAGGTTACTGCAGAACTTCTTGTAAGTCAGGAAATTAGTTCAGTGTGTTTATAATAAACACAGTGCTAAGCTGACAAGAATCTAAAAATATATTATTTAATTATGATAAAATCTAATAATATGTAATAAACTTATTTTAAATCAATTAATTCATATTTAGTTATTACTGGATTGACACAGGGACATTTTGAATAACTGGATTAAGTTCTAAGAAATTAATTTTCTCATAAACCTTTGTAATTTCCTTAGAGATATGTTTGTTGAGCTTTCTCTTTTCTTGACTGCAGAAAAGTTAAGTACCTTTAAAATGAGAATTAAAAAAAAAAAAATCCTATTTTATGAATGTAATCATAGTCTTTACCCTTATGAAGATGGGTACTCCTCAAGCATCCGATCTCTTGCAGAGAAATGCAACAGAATAGCTAATAAAAGGAATATATATTTGAAAATGTCATGAAAATTCATGCAACCAATTTTGCCTCCAGAAGCAGGTGGTGGGTTTTATTGGGGGCGGGGGGGGCAGCATTTATTTCTTTTTGGTTTGGGTTTGGGTTTTTTTCCTCTCTTGATATGGCTACCATGTGTGTATATATTTGGGAATGCAGAAAAATACATGCCTTCAACTGGGTAATTTTATTAATGGTTGGGCACAGGCTGGGTCCAGGATAAAAAAATGGAGCAGAAAGTGGCATTCATTTTACTCAAAATAGATGTTTGCTTTCCTGTTATACTGCCTTTTATTTGAAGCACATTTTCTGTTATTTCACCTGTTTTATCTCCTTTTTCTTTGTATCCTTCCATTTTAAAAAGGAAAAAAAAGTCATCTCCTACTTGGGGGATGCACATGCTTCCAATCCACTGTGTCTTATGCTTTTGCTTTCTGATCATTACACATGTCGGACACTGATTCAAACATTTGGTACTTACGAAATAAACCCATGTTTTTCTTCTTTGCATAGTCCAATCAGATGACCTTATCTGTAGCTGCTGCAGGCTGTCATTACCTTATGGATATTTGAAAGAATTTGTATACGGCCATGCTTACATTGGTCAGCACAGAAAAAATAAATAGTTTCTAAGTTACTGCAAAAAATTTTTTTCATCTAAAGGCAGAATTAGCAGAGATTCTTCCTAAATTCAGCAGATGAAAGTCACATAACTGCTGAGGCTGAATGGATACTTTTTTCCTGTAGTCTAATTCATCCATTTCTGAGATTACAGCTGCATGAAAATGCCATTACTGAACACATACACAGGGAGTGTTCTCCAGCCTCTCTCTGTCTCTCCCTTACCAAGAGTTGGATTTCCATTTTCCAACCTCATACCAGCACTTGTTTTTCTTCTTAAGTTACTCTTCTGGCTCCCTGTACTACTTACCTCTGCTCTTGCCTGTAAAGATTATCCCTGCTATACCTGGACATTATGTTTGCACTGCTATGATGTCCCACTGACAATGTCCTATACTAAGAGATTCTTCTCTAGCTTTATTACTGATCACTATCCCCTCTGACTGGCCTCTTTATGAAAAATTATATTCCCATATCTTGCTTTAACACACTCATTTGATCTTATGTCTACACAATCTTATTTATAGTATGTCACCAAATTAAGGCAGAGGCCTTAATATGTACTGCACATTTATAGAATCACAGAATCGTTTAGGTTGGAAAAGACCTTTAAGGTCATCCAGTCCAACAATTAACCCACACTACCAAGTCCACACTAAACCAATCAAGGGTAGACTAGACTAAACCATGTCCCCAAGTGCCACATCTACCCATTTTTTGAACACTTCCAGGGATGGTGACTCCACCACCTCTCTGGGCAGCATGTTCCAATGCTTGACTACCCTTTCTGTGAAGAAATTTTTCCTAATATCCAATCTAAACATCCCCTGGCACAGCTTAAGTCTATTTCCTCTCGTCCTATCGCTAACTATTTGGGAGAAGAGCCCAACACCCACCTCACTACTACCTCCTTTCAGGTAGCTGTAGAGAGCAATAAGGTCTCCCCTCAGCCTCCTCTTCTCCAGGCTAAACAACCCCAGTTTCCCTCAGCTGCTCCTCATAAGGCCTGTGCTCCAGACCCTTCACCAGCCTTGTTGCCCTTCTCTGGACACGCTCCAGAACCTCAATGTCCTTCTTGTACTGAGGGGCCCAAAACTGGACACAGTATTCGAGGTGCGGCCTCACCAGCGCCGAGTACAGGGGGACAATAACCTCCCTACTCCTGCTGGCCACACCATTCCTGATACAAGCCAGGATGCTGTTGGCCTTCTTGGCCACCTGGGCACACTGCTGGCTCATGTTCAGCCGGCTGTCGACCAGCACCCCCAGGTCCTTTTCAGCCAGGCACCTTTCCAGCCACTCTTCCCCAAGCCTGTAGCGTTGCATGGGGTTGTTGTGACCCAAGTGCAGGACCCAGCACTTGGCCTTATTAAACCTCATACAGTTGGCCTCAGCCCATTGATCCAGCCTGTCCAGGTCCCTCTGCAGGGCCTTCCTACCCTCCAGCAGATCGACACTCCCACCCAATTTGGTGTCGTCTGCAAACTTACTGAGGGTGCACTCAATCCCCTCATCCAGATCATTGATAAAGTTGTTACACTCAAAATCTTGTTTGTGGACAGAGGGAAAACACACCTTACATATAAAGCTAAGAATATAGTGTTAGAATATTTGGAAGTGTAGCAGCTGGCTTCACCAAGGGCAAGTGATGCTTGACCAATCTTCTGACCTTCTATGGTGGAGTGACTGCATCAGTAGACAAGGGAAGAGCTACAGATGTCATCTACCTGGACTTCTGTAAGGCCTTTGACACAGTCCACACAATATTCTGGCTGCTAAATTAGAGAGATTTGGGGTTAATAGATGGACTGTTAGATGGATAAGAAACTGGCTGGATGATTATCTCCAAAGAGTTGTAGTTGATGGCTCAACGTTCAAATGGAAACCAGTAACGAGTGGTATCCCTCAAGGGTCCATACTGGGAGCAATACTATTTAATACCTTCATCAATGACATAGACAGTGGGATCGAGTGCACCCTCAGCAAGTTTGAAGATGACGCCAAGCTGAGTGGTGCAGGTGATACGCTAGAGGGAAGGGATGCCATCCAGAGGGACCTTGACAGGCTTCAGGAGTGGGCCCAAGTGATCCTCATGAAGTTCAACAAGGCCAAGTGCAAGGTCCTACACCTGAGTCAGGGTGATCCCCAGTATCTATATAGGCTGGGGAATGAAAGCATTGAGAACAGCCCTGGGGAGTAGGACTTGGGAATACTGGCAGATGAAAAATTGGACATGAGCCAGCAATGTGCATTTGCAGTCCAGAAAGCCCATCATATCCTGGGCTGCATAAAAAAAAAAGCAAAAAAAAAAAGCATGGCCAGCAGGTCAAGGGAGGTGATTCTCCCTCTCTACTCCGCTCTCGTGAGACCCCACTTGGAGGAATGTGTCCAGCTCTGGGGTCCCTATTATGAGAAAGACATGGACCTGTTAGAGCAGGTCCAGAGGAGGGCCACAAAAATGATGAGATGGATGGAACACCTCTCTTATGAAGAAAGGCTGAGAGAGTTGGGGTTGTTCATCCTGGGGAAGAGAAGGCTCCACAGAGACTTTCAATACTTAAAGGGCGTTTGTAAGAAAGACAGAAAAAGACTTTTTACAAGTTCTGTAGTGACAGGAAAAGGGGCAATGGTTTTAAACTGAAAGAAAGTACGTTTAGATTGGATATAAGGATGAAATTTACTATGATGAAGATGGTGAGACACTGGAACAGGTTTCCCAGAGAAGTTGTAGATGCCCCATCACTCGAAGTGTTCAAGGTCCAGCTGGATCTTTGAGCAACCTGCCTTAGTGGAAGATGTCCCTGCCTATGGCAAGGGTCCTGGAGTAGATGATCTTTAAAGGTCCCTTCCAACCCAAACCATTCTATGGAAGAGGAAAAGAAGCAAGTGATGCAAATGTAGTTGACCACCACCTCCCACAAGCAGAGTCAGGTTACAAGATTAGTCAACCAGTCAGTCTCTTGTCAGCAGTTACTCTGGAAGAGAAAACACCGTGATCAGGAAGAACGCTTAGTTTCTACCCCTTTTTGTGATGTTACGATCTCCTTTCCTCTGCATCAGGGGTCCTAGAGTTGGGAGTTTTATTCTGGTTGTGATAGTTGGGCGTTATGGTGAGTCATTAACATTTGGAGCCCTTCACTGAGTAGAGTTGCAAAATATTTTGTTACAATACAAAGATTTAAAAAAGTAAACCACATTAACCTTAACTATCTGGTCAATTAGAAAACCCACTGTTACAGATAAGCTAAGTAGAACTAATCTGCAGCTAGGTCAAAAAAAGCCCAAACAGAGCAGGCCTGACAAGCCTCATTCCTCATGACTTGCAAACTTAATACAAAATCTGTGTACTGCTACTAGCAATGGCAATATTGTATCACAGGGCAACATGGCTACACTTTCTCCAGAAATACCTAAAAAAAATCAGTCCTCTTATCTAAGACAACTAAAGGAAAGCATATCTTGTGAATTCTTACAAGTCTTTACTTGAGTTTGACACCCAGCAACTTAACAGCTTTAGACGTGGTGTAGCTGCATGAAATAAAAGGTTAAAAATCTACTTTATTTCATAAAGGTGATCCACCTTCTAGAAGGCATGTGCTATGAGGTGTGGTTAAGGAATTTGGGTTTGTCTAGTTTGGAGAAAAGGAGGCTAAGGGGTGACCTCATTGCTCTCTACAGCTTCCTGAGGAGGGGAAGTGGAGAGGGAGGTGCTGATCTCATCTCCCTGGTAGATGGTATCACCTGGTAGGTGATAGAATGCATGGGAATGGTTCAAAGCTGCACCAGGTGAGGTTTAGATTGGACATTAGGAAGCATTTATTTACCAAGGGGGTGGTCAAACACTGGAACAGGTGATCACCTAGAGAGGTGATCAATGTCCCAACCCTGTTAGTGTTTAAGAGGCATTTGGACAATGCCCTTAATAACCTGCTTTAACTTTTGGTCAGCCCTGAATTGGTACAGGCAGTTGTAGTAGATGATAGTTGTAGGTCCCTTCCAACTGAAGCAGTCTATTCTATTCTAGTCTAGTCTAGTCTAGTTGATTCTATCCTATCCTACCTACTATTTTTAATGTTTCCAAGATTCAGAAGCAACTAAGCATTTGATTTCAGGTTTGTAATTGTGGTCTAGGTAAAATTTACACATGAGATACACATTTTAGTGTCCAAACCTCTTCTTGGCACCAAGATCTGGTGACTTTGTACTTAAATTCTCTATTTGCAAAATGCAGAAAACAGCACTCCCATATTTTATTAAAATATCATGAGGAAAAATGAATCATACTGATGTCTGAAAAAGACGTTTAGGTAGTATGGTGAAAAGGTAAATACAAATATCTAGGTGAATACAGAAAATTTTTAGGACTGCTTCTCTCCTATTAAGCCTTCTCATCAAGTACTTCTCACTGTCTTATTTCTATTGCCTAGAGATTTACTGCTTAGGTTTCATAACAGGTAACAGAAATTATGTCATAAATTTTTCCAGACCAAGCTTGTAAATACACTAAATAGGTCTCAAAGGCATTTAGGCACTGGGAGTCCAGTGTGTTTATGGGGGAAAAAAAAAAAAAATTAAAAACCCACGAAATATTTTTAACTAAAAATAAGTTTGCCGAACTGTTCAGAAAAATGGGACAAGTTTATTGAAGAAAATGTTTCTTGTCAATCCAATAGATCAACCAATTTTATCACTGGAACTATTGTAGATACTTGGTGTCGTGGCTTAGCCCCAGCCAGCAACTAAGCACCACGCAGCCGCTCACTCACTCCCCCTACCCCAATGGGATGGGGGAGATTATCGGAGGAGTAAGAGTGAGAAACACTCCTGGGGTGAGATAAGAACAGTTTAATAATTGAAATAAAGTAAAATAGTAATGCTAATAGTAACAGTATAATAATGTTAATAATAATAATGATATACGAAGCAAGTGATGCACAATGCAATTGCTCACCACCCACTGACCGATACTCAGACAGTTCCCGAGCAGCGATCGCTGCTCCCTGGCCAACACCACCCCCCCAGTTTCTATACTGAGCATGACGTCATATGGTATGGAATAGCCCTTTGGTCAGTTTGGATCAACTCTTCTGGCTGTGCCCCCTCCCAGTTTCTTGTGTGCCTGGCAGAGCATGGGAAGCTGAAAAAGTCCTTGACTAGCATAAGCAGTACTCAGGAACAACTAAAAACATCAGCGTGTTATCAACATTTTTCTCCTACTAAATCCAAAACACAGCACTATGCTTGCTGCTAGGAAGAAAATTAACCCCATCCCAGCCGAAACCAGGACACTTGGTGTCTCAAACTGTTGTAGGCAGGGCTCTGATTGTAGGATAAAGGCTTTCTATCTTCAAGTCTAATGTGTCTTTGAATCTAGCTTTTCTCAGCAACTGAAGCAGTGGAGTTTAAATCAATATGGAGTTTTTTGTATTATAGAATGTGGGGAAAATGAACTGCCAACTAAATGATGCTTGAAGAATACTCTTGTGTTTATCTACACACTCCTTTTCTGTCAATGACAGCCTTGAAAGAAAAAGGGATCAGCCTATGACAGTTGGTAAAGATTTTCCATAATTTTTTAACACATAAGTCCCCTTCTTTGAATTTCAGCCTTTTCATTGAAATTATGCTGGCACTCTCAGGCACTGTTGTGCCTCTGAGAGAATATTTTTCTTGATGAATGACATCTGGTCTGTTCAAAGGAGCAAAATCTCAGCTGAGAGGGAATCGTTCTTGAGAGTTGTTATGAGACCAATCTACATGATAACTGTTGAGAATTCTAGGAATCTCAGTTTATTTGAAATAGTAGTTTTGAAATTTCTTAGGAGGAAAATCACTGATTTATAGCATTGAAATTAATTAAGTAGAATTGTGTTTCATGTATATATTTTTTCTGGATATTAAGAAGTTCAAAGTTTCCTTGTGGCCCTTTTTTTCAGGTTATATAAGAGAATCTCTTAGTTTCCATTCACATTAAAATGGCTTCTTCTGTTCTGTCAGCTTGCAACACATTTGGTAATTTATACCTTTGCTCTTCAAGGAACCACCATCCAATTATTACCAATAGGAAGACTCAGCTGGGGAAAAGTAAGCACAAAGATGTTAGATCTGAAACTGATCTGCTTATTCCGCAATGGTAATTGCAAATGTCTGTTTTCATTCATTTTAATTAGAGTTCCCACAGGCAAAGAAGTTCATCTAGCTATCTCTTATTATGGTGATGCAGTAAAGTTCTCAAGCATACATTCCAGAATTCATTTTGTCCTATGAAATGGCAACAGGACATATGTAATATTTCATAAACTACAAAATCACCATACATTATACCTAGGTACATGAACTGTTTAGACATATGTTTAATAAGTAGAAGTAATACTGACCAAACCAAAGGTAATTTATCTGTGGTGGCATTCAAATATCTATACATGGCCGTATAAAGTCATCTGACAAATCAGAGGTTCAGATGTGACACTGAATCTATTAGAGAACCACTTTTTTGTGGTGGGAACTGAAGCTCAGGTGGGAACTTCTGCAACTTGAAATGGTACTAAGTACCAGTAATGAGTCATATTTATCAACCTAAAGGCAATGTTTCAGAAACTTTAAATCACTCCAAATGGTACTGGAGGCTTTGGTGTTAGTAACTGAATTGAGCTTGAGGTATCTAAATTACAGTTATAATCAATGGAGGCTTACGACTCAATTATGTGCTTAAAAATTATGACAATTAAAAGCAATTCAATTTTCCTGAAATGGATATGTTTGTCATATTCAGAGACTGAATTCAGTATTCAGACTGTAAAAAAGAAAAAAAAAAGTTGTCTACAAATATCATTGATATCTTATTTGCTCGTTCACTGCAACTTACACTGTTTATGGACATTTCAAGACTACGTGCTTGAAGATAGTACCGAAACATACATGTACAAGCAGTGTATTTAAAAGTCTAACTTCAGATTTTAAATAACTAGATTTAAGAATGTAACTTCAGGTGTTTGTACTGATATTTTTTAAAAACCTATAACTTATACATATATGTAATTTATACGTATATATACTTTCTAGTTCAAAGCAAGAAAAAGTCATCAAAATACATATTTTACACTTTATTTCATGTCTTTAACATCTGTATTTTGCTTATTTATTTACATCTTACAGACTTCTTCCAACATCTAATAGCTTTAAAGTTCTTCACCTTGATCCTATTTGTTTTAAGCACCTTGCAAGAGATGTGATCTTTCACTTGCCATTTTTACTACACACAAAAGAAAATAAACTCAAGATGTATATTATAAAGTCCTGTAATAGTGGGATTATTATCTGGCATCTTCATGTTAAGCAACATGTTCCATAGAGAAAGATGTCTCTTGTTTCACAGCCCAGAGTAGAATCATAGAATCACAGAATTGCTGAGGTCAGAAGGGACCTCTGGAGGTCATCTGGTCAAACTCCCTGGCTCAAGCAGGGTCGCCAAGAGCTGGTTGCCTGAGACCATCTCCAGACAGCTTTAGAGTATCTCCAAGGATGGAAACTCCACAGCCTCTTTGGTCAATCTCACAGTGATAAAAGTGTTTCCTTATGTTCAGACAGAGCCTCCTGTGTTTCAGCTGGTGCCCATTAGTTTCTCTCCTGTCACTGGGCACCACTGAAAAGAGCATCTCTCCATCTTCTTTACACTTTCCTTTCAGGTCTTGGTGAGCTCCCCCTGACCCTTCTCTTTTCCAGGCTAAACAGTCCCAGCACGGTCAGCCTTTCCTCATATGTGAGATGCAGGACTTTGACTTTCTTTTTGTTGAACTACATGAGGTTTCTGTCAGCCCATTTTTCCAGCCTGTTGAGGTCCCAGTAATGTTAGAGGGCCATTTAAAATTGTTACATTTTTAGTAAGGAAAACTTATTTCAGGTCACATTCATACTATAATAGTTATGCATTAAGTTATCATAGAGATGTTTAAAAATGGTGGGTTTTTTACAAAGTTCTCTAAAACACTGAATTTGGCTTTTATGTTGGTGATTTTTTAAAGAGGGGGTTGCTGTTTTCTGCTTGTAAGTTATCTAGTAAGTAAGGGAGAAAAATATTAAGAATTTTGGACATCTTTTTTGCTAATATTAAAAAATTCAGTTATAGTTTCACCACTTGTAAATATTGTAGCTATAAACACATGTCAATAAAACCTTCATACCATGCTAACACATTCTATATATTGTCAGTAGATGAACAGAGGCATATATGCTGAGTAAAGGAAATGGCCTCAAGTTGCACCAGGGGAGGTTTAGATCAGATATTAGGAAAAATTTCTTCACTAAAAGGGTTGTCACGCATTGGAACAGGCTGCCCAGGGAAGTGGTTGAGTCACCATCCCTGGAGATATTTAAAAGATGTGTAGATGTGGCACTTAGGGACATGGTTTGGTGGTAGGTTTGGCAGCGTTAGGTTTAGAGTTGGACTCAATGATCTTAAACGCTTTTTCCAACATAAACGAATCTATAATTCTGTGATTCTAAATAGCAAATAATATATCAAATACATGTGTAATTTAATAAATGAAAACCAGAAGTTTGGAGACAAATAAGATGAAATTTTAGGCCTGATTAAAACATTGAGGCATCAATTCAAAAGACTGAAGTATAAGGAGAATGCTTAGTACATGGCACAAAAGACATTAACTGATGGCATTTATTATTGGCCATGTACTTGCTATCTTGGATTACTGTGACTGTGTGCTCCCCCTGCCACCCCAGCCTGACCTTTATCTCCCATAACCCTGTTCAAGCAATAACCACCAGTGGTGGTTGCAATGGATATGTCTGGTCATGATGGCTGCATCCAGCTTAAAGTGGATTTGGGAGACAGATAACAACACAATAGCCAAGGGTTAATTTGAGCAATGCACCCACCTAACCACAGTGCTGGTCAATGTCTGACTCAAGACAAATTTGGAAGAAACTAACATCTGTAGCGAGTATGCAAATATGACTATGAGTCAATCATCTTACCCTATAGATAGTGAGCAGCCCAAGAGCCCTTTGAGCTCTCCTGCATGGCAGCGGGCTGCAAGACAGAATGCCCCCTTGACTAGGGACATCTCCCAAGGTTACTCCTGCTGCAGAGGTCCCTTACTCCTCAATATTGAGAGATTCCTTGCCGCGACAGATCCTCACTAAGTGACTAATAGCTTGCTAAGCTTTGTAAGCTTCCCTAAGATTATATCTTAGATTGATTGTGCACATATAATCCTTTAGACATAAACTGTTGATAAAGTCCGGGATTAAGTTTGGATCCAGCCATACCTAGACTCCTCTAAGGAAAGGAATTTAGAATGTAAGGAAGTCATCTCTCAACCTTGTGATTCAACGGGAGGATCTCCCTGACAGTTTTGTCTGACCCTGTCCTCTATGCAGTAAATGATCAAGTGCACCTTGCCATTGAATCTTGTTAAACCACTGTCACATTTACTATCAAATTTTGTTAAATTGCTGTCTTATATCAATAAACTTATTGCTGCTTCTCTCTTATGAATGAAGGGCATTACTCCATCCACAACAACTACTTTGGGGTCAGCAAGGCACAAGTGATAAGTTGGCTGGGGCAACTCAAAGCTAGTAAATTACTAAGGTTAGGTAGGACTTGCTCAACCGTGCAAAGGGATTCTGAGGAAAAACTTCAGAATGGAAAACAACATTATTGGAAAAGTCATTAAGTTGTGACTTAAATCCCAAAGACCTGAGTGAGATAAGGCTGGTGTTGAATATGTAATAGAAAGATGTTTGCATTAAAATTCACATGCTGTTTGCATAAACAATTAAAACCATTTTGGAATCAAGTGAGAATAATAGAAACTGTACACAGATACAAAGTGTTCAGTTTTCGTTCTTCAGAATATGAACAAACTTCTAAAGATGAGATCTGGACTTTCCTCTTGTATTAAGGCTAAAGAGAACTGTTGGTATTTTCTGCTTTCCACTGTAACATGGTGTGGTGGGTTCACCTGAGCTGCCTGCCAGGTGCCTACCAAGTCACTCTCTCACTCTCCCTCCTCAGCAGGCCAGGAAAAGAAAATACAATGAAGCTCCTAGGTTGAGATAAAGACAGGGAGATCCCTTACAAACTACTGTCACAGGGAAAACAGACTCAACCTGGGAAGATTAATTTAATTTATTGCCAATTAAGACCAGAGTAAGATAGTGAGAGAAAAACCCAACTCCCCAACCCCTCCCTTCTTCCCAGGCTCAACTTCACTCCTGACTCATCTACCTCCTCCCTCTGCAGGAGGATGGGGAATGGGGGTTGTGGTCAGTTCATATGCTTCTTGTCTTCCACTTCTTCATCACCATGTTCTACTCCTGCTCCAGTATGGAGTCCCTCCCAAAGGATACAGTCCTTCATGAACTTCTCTAATGTGGGTCCTTCCCATGAGCTGCAGTTCTTCAAGAACTGCTCCAGCATGGGTCCTTTCCACAGGGAGCAGTCCTTCAGGAAAGGACTGCTCCAACATAGGTCCCCCATGGGGTCACAGGTCCTGCCAGCAAACATGCTCTAGTGTGGGCTCCCCTCCACAGGCTGTAGCCTCTGCCAGGAGCTGAGCAGGACTCTGGGGCTCTCCATGGGCTGTAGCTTCCTTCAGGACACATCCATGTGCTCCAGCTTGGGGTCCTCCACAGGCTACAGGGTGGGTATCTGCTCCACCATGGGCCTCCATGGGATGCAGCAGGACAACCAGCTTCAGCACAGTCTTCTCCACAGGCTGCAGGGGAGTCTGTGCTTCAGTGTCTGGAGAACCTCCTTCTTGTCTTTCTTCACTGATCATAGTTGTTTCTCACATATTCTCACTCCCCTCTCCCAGCTGCTGTTGCACAGTGGTTTTTTCCCCTTTGTTTAATACGTTATCACAGAGGTGCTACCACCATCACTGATTGCCTCAGTTTTGGCCAATAGCAGGTCCATCTTAGAGTTGCCTGGAACTGGTTCTGTCCAACATATGGTCAGCTTCTGGTGTCTTCTCACAGAAACCACCTCTGCAGCACCCCCGCTACAAAAATTTTGCCATATAAACTGAATACAAATAGAAAGAACCTGGCATAAAATCCAACGTGGTTCATTCCAGTCCTAAGCTGGTCATTACAGGCCAAGCAAGATGGTCTTTTCAGTTCTGTCCCTATCACACTCACATGACTTCACAAAAATTATAAACATTTCAGAGATATCAAAGATGACAACAGATTTTCCAGAAAGGGTTTTAGGATTTGTTCTTTAAAAGGTTATTAAAAAGTAAACACATATATATACACACATACCCTTTCTTCACAGACCAATTTTTATCTCTGTTGTTCAGATATAGATGTATCTTATTCCACTGATTTTCCCAGTATTTCAGTGCAGTAACTCACAGAGTGAGGATTTATCCTAAAAGATGTTTGTCTCTCTTTAAGACAAAAGAGTCATCTTCATTCTGAATTTCCCCAATGAAAGATGATGAAGAACAATCCTTACAAATACTTTGTATCCTTGCATTTAATCTTTACAAATAATGGATCCTTATAAATACATCTACAGATATTATATACATCCACAGGTATACATACGGGTGCAGTGGTAAAACCTGGCCCTTAGTATGTAAAAAAACATTTTATTTACATGATCATTTTGACATCCTAAAAGACAAAACTCTAGAAATTAATGTAGCTATCTTCAAAGACAATAAATCTCAGTTGATATACTTGTGTATACTGTAGAGTAACCCTATGTGGATTAGAAATGTTTACAAAGCTCCTACAAAAAATAGAGATGAAATTATGAGATTAGTAGAAACATAAGAACAAGAAACTGAAAATCAAATAGCCTCAATAAAAAATTATGCTTATGTAATTCCACAAGAATTTTTAACTGGAAATATTGAACAAATGTTGAACAAAACCATACAGAAATAGAAAGTCTTAAACAGTGTCCCTGAATAAGTTTCAGTAATCATTTTGCTTAATACTTACTAGAAAAATTGTTGGTTGGTCGGTTGGTAGTGTGTGTTTTTGGTTTTGTTTTTTTTTTTCATAAATAAGACAAATAATGGTACCATCAAAATATCTTCCCTAGAAAGTGTGACCAAACAGTTCTTCATCCCAGCAATACAAATAAGACTTTATAATTTCATTTTGTGGTGGTTTGACCCTGGCTGGATGCCAAGTGCCCACCAAAGCTGCTCTATCACACCCCTTCTCAACCAGACAGGGGAGAGAAAACAGAACAAAAAAGCTCATAGGTCAAGATAAGGACAGGGAGATCAGTCAGCAATTACTGTCACGGGCAAAACAGACTCCACTTGGGGAAAATCAATTTAATTTATTACCAATGAAAACTGAGTAGGAGAGAGGAGTGAGAACATGTGTAGGGTAATGAGAAATAAAACCAAATCTTTAAAACACCTTCTCCCCACCCCTTCCTTCCTCCCAGGCTCAACTTCACTCTGATTTTCTCTACCTCCTCCCCCTGAGCAGTGCAGAGGGATGGGGAATGGGGGTTGTGGCCAGTTCATCACACATTGTCTCTGCTGCTCTTTCCTCCTCAGGGGGAGGACTCCTCACACTCTTCCCCTGTTCCAGCGTGGGGTCCCACCCATGGGAGACAGCCCTCCATGAAATTCTCCAACATGGGTCCTTCCCATGGGCTACAGTTCTTCACAAACTGCTCCAGTGTGGGTCCCTTCCATGGGGTGCAGTCCTTCAGGAACAGACTGCTCCAGCATGGGTCCCCCACAGGGTCATAAGTCCTGCCAGAAAACCTGCTCCAGCATGGGCTCCTCTCTCTCCACAGGTGCTGCCAGCAGCCTGCTCCAGCACGGGCTTCCCACAGGGTCACAGCCTCCTTTGTGCACATACACCTGCTCCTGGCGTGGGGTCCTCCACAGGCTGCTCCAACGTGGACCTCCATGGGCTGCAGGGGCACAGCCTGCCTCACCATGGTCTTCCCCATGGGCTGCAGGTGAATCCCTGCTGTGGTGCCTGGAGCACCTCCTCCCCCTCCTTCTCCACTGACCTTGGTGTCTGCAGAGTCATTCCTCTCACATATTCTCACTCCGCAATCCAGCTGCACTTGGTGTCCTGTTGCTTTGGGGTTGGGTTTTTTTTTTCCTCCTTCTTAAACATGCTATCACAGATGTGCTACCACTGTCACTGATTGGCTTGGCCTTGGCCAGTGGCGGGTTCATCTTGGAGCCAGCTGGCATTGGCTCTATTGGACATGGAGAAAGCTTCTAGCAGCTTCTCACAGAAGCCACCCCTGTAGCCCTCCCACTACCAAAACCTTGCCACGTAAACCCGAGACACATTTCTTTTTAAGAATGATTCTGCAGCAGCTTGATCAATAATTCAAAAGCACTTCTGAGGAATTTGGTTTATGATGTTTTGGTATGGTTCAGTTTTTTCCGAAGAGTTTTGTGTTTTCTGAGTCCCTTCAAAAGAACTCTAATTTTTATTTCAATTAGATACCCTAATTCAGATTCCTTTCTGAGTTATGCACTGGCTATCACAGAGCAAATGTCTGATTGCTATGCATCAAGGACAATAAGGAAGTTGATTGAAAGCCTAGAATTTATTCTGTTTAGAATTCACTGAATGTTTCCTAAAGAGAATGAATATAGTCAACATGTTACAGAATACTCAATAATACAGTGTACACAATAAAAATAATGAGAGTTTGAAGAAAATTGTACCTTGATAGTCTTTACTTGTTATCAGTGGTAATTCATCACTCTTATCTTTTCTGTTCTAAACATTCATGGTACCCTGAATCTCCTTTTGCCTGTCAGACTTTTAGGTATTTTTGTTTAAATTATGAATGTATCATAATTATGTGACAAAGCAACATTTAAATTGAATAGTACAAAGATTTTTATTTTCTTTTACAACTTGACCTGGAGTGTAATCATATTGCATACATGAGGAAATCCTTTTTCCTCTCTAAAGCTTCTTTAGATAAAACAAAGAATTAAATATTTATGAATGAGTGGTGGAATAGTTATGGGTCTTTTTACAAAGACAGTATTTCTATTGTGCTTGAAAAGCTTAGCTATTTGGATGAAAAACTTAATATCATTTATATTCTATATTGAAAACCAGAAAAGTCCTTCAGTTCCATTTATTTTTATCACAGGGAAAAAACAGAATTGCATGGGGAATTATTTTATTGTCCCCAAAATCTTTTTGAGATTTCAATTATGCAGGTCAATTATTCAATTATTTCTTCATTCAAGGTTTTAAACAAAGAAAAAGAATAAAGAGTGAGGTAGGGGAAGAGAGAAGGATTCTTGAAACAGCCAATTTCCTACTTTCAAGGAATGTGAAAAATCTAAATTCAAATTACTGTTTTGACTTAATTGATTTGAATCTGATCACACCTAATAAATATGACTACTTGTTACCTGTTTTGACAGTTTTCATTGAGCTTCTCCTCCTCAAGCTATAATGGATGTTCATTGGTCCAAGACATACTGACTCTACAATCCACTTACAAGTATTGTGTATATATCTATCGTACACACATACGTACATACCTAAGCATGTAAAACCTAATGGCCTTCTATGATGGAGTGACTACATCAGTGGACAACGGACGAGCTACGAATATCATCTATATGGACTTCTGTAAGGCTTTTGACATGGTCCCCCACAACATCCTTCTCTCTACATTGGGGAGATATGGATTTGATGGATGGACTGTTTGGTGGATGAGGAGATATCCCTGTTCATTGGAGGGGGGTTGGACTAGATGACCTTCAACAATCCCTTCCAACCCAAACTATTCTATGATTCTATGACTCTATGATTATATGATTCTATGATATATTCTTCCTCAGCATCAGAAAACCTACATTCAAATCCTTACTCCAAACCTTACAGAAAGGGGATCTAAATTTGTGTCTTCCTCTTTACTACTCAATTATGCTATCACACCATTTACATACAGTTTTGTCACTGAAAAAGTAAAAAAAAAAAAGAAAATTAGGAGTCTAACACCACTGCATGTGCATAAGGGGATCATGCTTCTGTAGGTTCTGTCTAGGCTTCTGTCTAGGTTTACAGCTTAGGCTTTCCAATGAGAAGTTACTAGAAATCCCTAGCCAGCCCCTCATACAATTTAGTACTTTGCCAGTTTATGATATTATTTAACGTTAAAAATTATATGTAGCTTGTATGAATCCTTAGATAAAGATAAGTATATCTTCTGTCTTTATATAACTAATTTTCATATAACTGGTATCTCTATGTGTGTATTCATCTTCATTCAGACTGCAAGTACATATAACTGGTTTTTGATACATGTAGTTCTCTTTTCTATCTGTAGGCAACAAACTAATCAATAAACAAAATGTTAAACTGTGAAGTGAAAAAACACAAGGCATAAAACCAGCCCTGAAAAATTATTTTTGTACAGTGAGTTTTCAAATCAAGATCCAAGAGTTACCATTTGTCTGCACAGAATTTGTCACACATTAACTAAGCTGAACTGAGTCTCACCACCATTTTCATGAACCATGAGGATGGGAATACACTTGCTGAAGTTCCCCCATTTAGAAAAAGCATATAAATAATGAATTTGGTTTTAAATTATCTCAGTAATTAATTGATACCATTTAAACATCTAAATAAAAAACTTCTGTTTCTTAGCAATTTTGAAAATCTTATGCCTAGAGTAATCTAATTAGAACAGAGATTTATTCCAGATACTTTGGTGTTAATTCTGTCCCTAAACAAGTCAGTAAAAAAATAAAACTGAACTTCACCCCACAAATTGTTCATGTCTTATCAAATGCAGTTTTTAACTTTTGTACACATTGTGCTGTTTAATACATAAATGCATCATTACAGAGAAGATATCTGGAGAGGAACCTACCCAACATTTCTTCTGTATTTTTCTTTCCATTAATACTATAAATAAAACTCATATGTAGTTCTGCACCAACCTTCCTTTTCATCATGTCAGAATAAATTGTTTCATCTACACTTTATTTTCTGTGTAACTACTGAACAACTTCTGATACATTTAATTTCTTTCTGTGTTTAAAACTAAAAACATTGCATTCTACTCAGAATTATTATTATTATTATTATTATTATGAAAAAAATTGGGCAAAAATTTTTGTTCTTTTGGATGGCTGTGGGCATGTTTTTGTGAAGATTTTATATTTTGGCTGGCCTCTAAGGTCATGGTTATTATTAAGCCTCAATATAAATTCTCTTATTCCTCCTGAGACTTTGAAATTTCCTCTCAAAATAGTGTCAATATTTTCTCTAGATTCATTATTCTGGAAGACTGCTGGCACTCTTCATGCCATTTTATTATCGTTATTATTATTTCATTAATAAATTATTTCTTATTTCTGAGATGATAAGTAAAAAACCCACAAAGTAAACATTTAACCAAGACATTTTGGATGACAGGAATTTTAATGTTTTTAGGCTTTTATTTTTTCTGTTTAGAGTAACCTCAAACTGCCTTATATTTTCATCCATGTGCCTTGTTTAACTCTCCTAAGAGTACCACAAAGCAGCGTTTATTCCAAGTGATGGGCCATGGTATCACACAGAGGTCTCTGCAAATTGTAATTTCTGTGATCATGGTCTTATCTAGCTCTGAAAAATTTTGAGGGCTCTGCTGCCTTGCTGCTTTTTCACCCATAGTCAAGCATCAGCCGTAAGGCAGTGGCTTAAAGGGAGGAAAAACTAATGGTGAAAATTTATGTTACACCACACTTCTTTAGGAGGCTGCGTGCAAGATCAGCTGAAACTGTCTTTTGTTCAAACTGCATATTAGAGCTTAGTGAGACAGCAATTCATTCACCTCTAATTTTAGACCTAAGAAGGGCTGAAACTAAGATTAGAACTTAAATTGAACAAGCAAAAACTTCAAATGCATGGTTCTTGCCTGAGAAGGATGTGTGATGTTAAGGTATCTATAATCAGCTTTGACGACCAAAATTTAGCAAGAAGAGAGTTTTCTCACAGATGACGGCAAAGTAATCATACTTCAAAAGAGAAAATGTCAATCTAGTTGTTGGTTTTATGTATTTTTATTTATTAAACATTGTTTCTAAACATTATTCAGAATCTTTAACAAAATATAAAAGGAACGATAATGCTGAAATTGTAAAAGTGTTCAGCAATTAAGAACACATTGACAGCAGTTGTGCTGTATTTCTGAATATTTAAAAAAAAGACACTTTCCGTATTTTATCAGTTGCAGGTTTTGGGTTTTTTTTTCTTTATATTTACGACGTCTAATATTCTTGTTTAGTATTTTAGAAGACTTTTTTCACACTTGCTTCATGTTGTAGATCTAGAAATTTACAGTTAGGCAGCCTTATACTTGTAAACGAGGCACTTGTTTGGAAGAAGGGAAAAAGCTCATAATGTGTGGAATGAACTTTATCTTGGAGGCTTTCTCATTTAATTGATGCAATCTGACCTTGCCGTTAGTCTTGCTAGAGGCAAGCTATTTCTGTCTGCATTACTTTTCATGATTACTTTCGTGTAGAAACTGAGTACCTGCTGCACCATACAAATGTGTGACAGAGCTAAAGAATATATCCTAGAAAGTCATTCAACTCCTATCTACTCTTATACTTTCAAAGTTAATTCACACAAGTGTATACCATAGTGCCATATGTCAAAGTCTGTTGTATCAACAGAAATTTGGAATACCAAACTTGTGATCTGAGATATCGCAGGACATTTATATTTTCTACTTAGCTATCTGGAGTCCAAGTGTCATCACCTTAGATATAAATCAATCTTATCCTGTAGCAGTTACTTTGTGTCTGTGCCTGAGCTTATTATTAATTTACTGTGTTCTTTTTTGGTACAGAGTGAAGGAGACAATCAAATGATATATCACATAAACAATTAAAAACTATCCTTGTGGCTTTAAGCTATTGAAATGATGAACCTGTGGAGAATGTAACTGTCCTTGAATTACTTTCATTGTTAAACATTAGACAATATGACAAATTTTAGTCTGACAGTCATTTAGACTGGTATCTGCAAAGCTTTCTCAGATGCTTATTTATTTTTATTATTATCTGGTAACTTGGGTAGACACAGGATTGATAACAAATACAATGATGGTACATGGACTAAATTAACAACACTTATATGCCTCATTGTTTTTCCCCAAAGATAAATATAAGAGACTCAAAAAGTCTGTAGCAAATACCATTAATACAACTTTGCTGTATATTAAGAGAAATATGTGCCAATCCTTCTAATTTCAATCATTAATTAAAGATGTAATTTGACAAATATTATCAACTGCTGTTTTGCAGATTATCTTGAATCTCTGTTGAAAATAATTTAAGTGTTAAAATCTGTCAGCTTAGTACAAATCATTGAGTAACCTTTTTCATGTCTATAAGCATGCCACGTCATGCCTATAAGCTTGATATTCACATAGATACGGAAACATTCAATCATCCCAGAACAAACCTTGTCTTAAGATTTTGCATACTGCTTTTGTCTATCAGCATCAAAGGGTTTTTAGTTGGTGATTTTTTTGAGAAGGCTGACTTGCAAAGAACTCATACAAGGAACTATGCTGATTTACTTCAAGTGAGGAACTCTTTCAAATAATTTAAAATTCAGATGACACATTTGGAAATTAATTATACATTTTACTGACATATGGGTCGCTTCCAACTTGAGAGATTGTATGAATCTATGATTCTATGACATATTAACTTTAAACTTTTATCACTTGACAGAATCTAGCATGAAGTAAGTTAAAATACATGCTTGATAAAAACACTTAAAAACCAGAAGTTATCCTGAACTGAAGTTTTTTGGTTTTTTTTTAATTGTGCTATGAAAAGTAGGAAAATGAACTTTCATTGGGTTTGAGGGAGACCAGTGTTTGCCTAGTTAAGATAGGAAAGCAGCAAGAAAGGAAAATGCTGAAAGGCCAAATAATGCTTCAAGGATAACTTGTTACTGAAACATTTTTTTCTTAACCTGTCTGATGTCCATCTTGGCTTTATTGAGTGTCAAGCTATTTGTGATCACGACAATCTGAGAAAAGAAAAGGATGTGGTTAAATGGGTTTGTACCAAAATGCTCTTCATCATTTCAATTTTTTTTTACAATCCCACTTCTTAATTTTCAACTCAGTCCCAGTTATACTGGTAGTTTTCTGGGCTTACAAACGGAATAAACCTTGGCATTTCAGTAATCTGATCAACTCAGTAAAGAGGTAATGCTGTATTAGGGAACAAGTGGAAACTTCCTGTTGCCTTCTTCAGAGTAAGATCTAGGAACCAAATGAACACTTAGCTGCCATTTACTAATTGCTGTATACAAAGTTGGGTGGAATTTCTAATCAAAGTTTCTCAAAGTGTAGCCTCTGCAAAACACTTCAATAAATTTGCATTATATAGTAATATCACTCTGTTTGGGGCAAAAGGAGACCACCACAAGGTAATATGGTATGGTATGCTGTTTACGTGTTCTTGCACAGGGAAAGTTCAAGCTAAACTACTTTAGTAGTGTGTGGTTGTGAATACCTCAATGGTTTATTGCAGTTAAGACCAGAGTAATCCCTGCATACCACAGAAAGGAAGTTGGAATCACAGCATTTTTGCCCTGCAGATCTGTAGGGTTTCAGCATACTTAATCTCTAGACATTCATTGGGATAGCAATGTGAAGCATTATGACAATTCTTTTAGTAAATGCTGTGATCACTAACTTGAGGAATCATTTTCACCTTCTCTCTGGCTTAATAAATATTGTATGAAAAGACAAACATCTTAGAAGACAGACAGATAGAGTATTTCTACCAAAAAAAAAAAAAAAAATGATGATCTATACCAGACGCAAGTTCTCCAAGTATTTGTTTGTTGGATACAAGCAGGAGAAGGTAATGAAAAAAGAGCTTGATGGAAGTGTTATCACCATCTTGGACTATGTTTGCAGGGAATTTGGTGTTTCCTCTTGGCAGCTGGGACTAGAAATGCTCAGACTGTAAATCTTGCAAGGATTATTAGGTTAATCACATTAGCTCGTGGCATTATCAGAAGGCAGGCTGTTCTATATCTCCTAAACTGCAGACATTTACAGACTTCTGTAAAGAACTTCGTATAGCTTCACATTTAGGGAGAATATGAGGAAAGCTATAATGAGAAGACCTTAACATTGGCACTTGGTTCCTGGCTCCCTTTGCAGATCTGGGTAATTAGGTTTCTGCAATTTAAATAATTTGAGATAAATGAAAAAGGGGGTAAAAATTCAAGACAGCCAGCATGGCTTCACCAAGGGCAAGTCCGGCCTGACCAACCTAATGGCCTTTTATGATGGAGTGACTACATCAGTGGACAACGGAAGAGCTACGAATACCATCTGTATGGACTTCTGTAAGGCTTTTGACATGGTCCCCCACAACATCCTTCTCTCTACATTGGGGAGATATGGATTTGATGGATGGACTGTTTGGTGGATGAAGAACTGGTTGTATGGTCACATCCAGAGGGTAGTGGTCAATGGCTCAATGTCCACATGGAGACCGGTGACAAGTGGTATCCCTCAGGGGTCTGTACTGGGACCAGTGCTGTTTAATATCTTCATCAGTGACATAGACAGTGGGATCGAGCGCACCTTCATCAAGTTTGCAGATGACACCAAGCTGAGTGGTGCGTTTAACATGCCTGAGGGACAGGATTCCATCCAGGTGGACCTGGACAAACTTGAAAAGTGGGCCCATGTGAACCTCATGAGGTTCAACAAGGCCAAGTGCAAGGTCCTGCACCTGGGTCAGGGCAACCCCTGGTATCAACACAGGATGGGAAATGAAGGGATTGAGAGCAGCCCTGTGAAGAAGGACTTGGGGGTACTGGTGCATGAAAAGCTGGACATGAGCCGACAATGTGCACTGCACTCACAGCCCAGAAAGCCAACTGTATCCTGGGCTGCATCAAAAGAAGCATGGCCAGTAGGTTGAGGGAGGTGATTCTGCTCCTCTCCTCTGCTCTGGTGAGACCCCACCAGAGCATTCAGCTCTGGAGTCCTCAGTACAGGAAAGACATGGGCCTATTGGAGCAGGTCCGGAGGAGGGACACAAAAATGACCAGAAGGATAGAACACGTCTCCTGTGAAGAAAGGTTGAGAGTTGGGCTTGTTCAGCCTGGAGACAAGAAGGCTCCGGGGACACCTTATTGCAGCCTTTCAGTACTTAAGAGGGCTTATAAGAAAGATGGGGACAAACGTTTTGGTAGGTCCTGTTGCAATAGGACAAGGGATAATGGTTTAAAACTAAAAGAGGGTAGATTCAGACTAGATATGAGGAAGAAATGTTTTAAAGTGAGGGTGGTGAAACAATGAAACAGGTTGCCCAGAAAGGTGGTAGATACCCCATCCCTGGAACCATCCAAGGTCAGGTTGGGTGGGGCTCTGAGCAACGTGATCTAGTTGAAGATGTCCCTGTTCACTGGAGGGGGGTTGGACTAGATGACATTCCCAAAATATTCTATGATTCTATGATAGTAAACATTAACTTTTTCATTTTTCATTATTTAAAATATGTGAGTTCATGTTAGTATAATTAATTTTCATGCATGGAAATCTGTGAAATCATCCAGATCTTATTTATATGATCTATGTTAAATATTTTCCTACCAATTTTCATAACTCTTGCATGCATTTTTCCTAAAAATAGATTTTGAAGATATAAATCTATACATTAAGCAATGTCTAATTCAGTACAAAGTATATACATTTTAGAAAACTCCATGTGCAATGAAGCAAGAACAGAAATGCAGAGAGGAAATACCTTCAAAACAAACAATAACTCTTGAATACAGTAACCCTTTCAGTTGGCAACCGGTCACAAGCGGTGTTCCCCAAGGCTCAGTTTTGGTGGCAGTCTTGCTTAATATCTTTATCAATGATCTGGATGAGGGGATTGAGTGTGCCCTCAGTAAGTTTGCAGATGACACCAAACTGGGTGGGAGTGTCGATCTGCTGGAGGGTAGGATGGCCCTGCAGAGGGATCTGGACAGACTGGATCGATGGGCCAAGGCCAATTGTATGAGTTTCAACAAAGCTAAGTGCTGGGTCCTGCACTTGGGTCACAACAACCCCATGAAACACTACAGGCTTGAGGAAGAGTGGCTGGAAAGCTGCCTGGCTGAAAAGGACCTGGGGGTGTTGGTAGACAGCCGCCTGAACATGAACCAGCAGCATACCCAGGTGACCAAGAAGGCCAACAGCATCCTGGCTTGTATCAGGAATAGTGTGGCCAGCAGGAGCAGGGAAGTGATCATGCCCCTGTACTCGGCACTGGTGAGGCTGCACCTTGAATTCTGTGTTCATTTTTGGGCCCCTCAGTACAAGAAGGACATTGAGGTGCTGGAGCATGTCCAGAGAAGGGCAACAAGGCTGGTGAAGGGTCTGGAGCACAGGCCTTATGAGGAGCAGCTGAGGGAACTGGGGTTGTTTAGCCTGGAGAAGAGGAGGCTGAGGGGAGACCTTATCGCTCTCTACAGCTACCTGAAAGGAGGTTCTAGTGAGGTGGGTGTTGGTCTCTTCTGCCAAGTAGATAACGATAGGACAAGAGGAAATGGGCTCAAGCTGCACCAGAGGAGGTTTAGATTGGATATTAGGAAAAATTTCTTCATGGAAAGAGTGGTCAAGCATTGGAACATGCTGCCCAGAGAGGTGGTGGAGTCACCATCCCTGCAGGTGTTCATAAAATGGGTAGACGTGGCACTTTGTGACATGGTTTAGTAGCCATGGTGGTGTTGGGTTGATGATTGGACTGATGATTTTAGAGGTCCTTTCCAACCTTAATGATTCCTAGTTTTTACTTTCATTAAAAAATAATGCAGCCACCAAGCTAGGAAACATGAAATTATTACTCTACCCTTAATTGGTTCAGTGATGGACTTGGTAGTGTTAGGTTAATGGTTGGACTGGATGATCTTAAAGGTCTTTTCCAACCTAAATGATTCTATTATTCTATGAATAAAACCATTTCTGGGTTCCTGTTTAATTGTACATAATATCTAGCCTTATTAGTTATACATGGTAGCAATCAAATCACATCAACATTATTCTTGTGCTGTGTGCCCAGTGAAATTGAATGTTGGAAGTGTGAGGATCATAAGTAGAGGAATGGTTCTTCATATATTTTTCTGGATTTGTGAAGTCTGCTATGTTTAAGTTGCTTTCAGGTTGGTGCTTTTGCTATCAAGTTATATGTAAGCCTACTGCTGTGACTTTTAACAGTATTAGATTTATTTGATGTGGTTATTTCTTTGCTCCTTTTTAGGGATCTGATTGTATTTATCTGGTGTGAATGATATTTTCTATGAACAATGCTTCTTGCTGGTTGAGCTCCTTAACTTGAAACCAGGAATACCTTGCCTGCTTAGATGTCCATTTATTTTAATTATAAACTTACCTGATTTTCTCCCACTGATTTCCTATCTGTACCTATACAAGCACATGAAGCAGTACTACATGCACCATGGCAATTGAAAATGCTTTTTAGACAGCAATGACTACCATTAAATATTTGTATTTACAGACATTTCTTGTATGGCTGCAGTTCAGGTGCCAACTGGAATCTCTTTAGTAGAAAATAATTCTGGTTGTCTCGGAGGTATGCTACGGCTAACCCAAAGGACAAACTCAAACAACTTTATTTCACAAAGCAGCCAAAACTACATCACAGAAACCAATGAGAAACAGGGGTAAACCAAAAAATCAATCAACACTCCGATAACCTTTAACACATAACATGTTTGAGGTGTCAGTTGGGGTATTGTTACTACACGTCAACACACACACAAATGATGATACAAAGTGCATGCACACACTCACTCACAAGGGGAAACTCCCTCTCTCATGGGTACCCAGAAGATGTCATCGGTCACCCAGGGGGGAGGGGGCAAGGGCTCACTCAAGGGTATATATCCAGAAGAAATCACTCACCAAAAGGAGATGAGGGCACTCAATCCCAGGAAGTTTCCTCAGGTGGCGTCCCAACCCAAGGGGAGAGGTTTCCAGCACAGACCCACTGCTGTGAGAAGACCACTCAAAGGAGGTCTCCAGCAGCACCCCATTTATAGCCTGGGTCGGATCTGAGCTGTGGTCATGATTGGTCATGATCCAGAAGCTTCTCTGAGCTAAGACACCTCATTGGCTGTGGACCCTATCTGCCGACCAAGGGGCCCTGCCCCTCCTGCTCCCCCTACCGAGGGGTGTACATGCCTGAGGTCATGGTGGAGCATAAAAGGTGCAAAAACGTGAAAAGCCAGTGATCACCGTGTTAAAAGCCCTGATCCTCACAGGGGAGGAGGGGCAGTGTGTACCTGTCACACTGATATTGTAACAAATCATTGTTTAAATAATGGTTGTGTAATATTATCCATAGAAATCCTTATAAACACCATGTCAGTATAGTGCCAAAACAGGGGAATGGAGATTAACTGGCTTGCACTTGAGCAGCCAGCACCAAAGGACATAGAAATCATTGGAGTGATTCTAAATTTTGCTTGTGGAAGACTTGTTTTACAATTTCTTTTACTAGTTTCAGCTTCAAAATTAATCAGAAAGAGGAAAATCAATTGCTACACAATGCAGGAGAAAAGACTCCTGTGCAGGCAGTGTTTTCTATTGGTCATCAAATTAGATTTGACTTGCAGAGCAGATTTACCAAAATAACCAAACCCCTCTATTTTTTAATAGGTTTTTGACAATTTTTGACTCTCCTGTATTTTTGATAACAGATATTGTAGCAGACTCATCTGCCTTGCATAATGCTGCGGCTACAAAAGAAGTAACATAATTCAAAACATTACAAATAGCAATTTAAATGAATAGTATTCCTAACATATAAGTATGGAATTTTCTTCATATTCTTCTGATATTTGCTAAGCAGCTGACACTGGGTGCCTTCGTACCTTTTAAATGACTATGACACAGAGGTATTTTTAGATCTTGTCTGGAAATAATCTGTAAGGGGCATGACATCACTCAGGCTTACTCATAATATTAAAAAACATTAACAGTAATAGTGGCTAAAATGCAGAGGGAACACTACATAAATACTCCTAAAATGTAATTTTGTTATTACATTAGAATACTTCCATGGGTATCACAGAGGCTTGCTTCACGCTTGTGTGCAGAGGAGTCACAGCTGACGTTTGCCCAGAAGCCATGCATGAGGACAGACGGTTCTGCTGGGTGGGTAATGCACTGCTGAGCTGAGCAGTGGTCCAACTGGGGATTTCCTCAGGCTTCTCAGAGCTGTTGAGTGTTGACTGGCTGGTGCCAGCAGGGATGATACAGATACTCCATTGCTGAGAGGTGTGATGCTGGGAGCAGAGCGGAAATCAAGATTTCACTACAGGGCCTCTTGGACCTTCAACCACCTGTGTGGATTGGGTGGGCATGGCTTGTACAAAACTGAAACTGTTCTCAGCCTGGGTCAGATCTTTCCAGGGTGAGGAGGAGATGAATTCAGATATCACCTCATCTAGGTAGGTCTCTGTTTGTACAGTGTTCTCTGAGTGCTGTTCTAGGAGGTAAATGTTGCTGTCTGTATTGTGCTGCTCTGGTAACCAGACTCTTGGGTTTGACTGGCCAAAATTGGAGGTGAAGACTCACCAGCAGTGGTGGTGTACAGACTGCTTTGAGATTGGCTTATTGTGGGCATTCATTCACACTCCACAAGAACAGGCTCTGAACGAGGCTATAATGCCCTAAACTGCAGGTTTAGGCCTGAGATATCTACTGAGCCAAGCAATTCCACTGCACATGCAGGAATCTTTCATGTTAATGATGCTTTTCACTTTTGCTGCTTCAGCTTCCACTGCGCTGGCTGGCTACTGGACAACTGGTTGTCTGAGGACCCTGACATCTGAGGAGCAACACTGGTTTTGCTGGGCAGAAGCAAAGAAAGGGGTGCCACCATTGTTGTGGAGAGAGTCATTGCAGGCTGTTTCTCCTGCATGAACACCTCTATCATGTTTGAAGGCAATGCAAAGGGACTATACATGCACAGAAGAGTCCTTTCAGTTCTTGAGACTGTACTACACAAGAAACAAGCTGTCCCAATAGGAAAGATAAAATACCTACCTTTAAATTGGAATACTTTGTTTTCTTTGTTGCTGCCTTTCAGGTATATTTTCTGCTGAGGAAAGGAAAGTGAATGTGTAAAAATAAACACCTTTATACTTTGATTTTTTGATCTAGGGACATATGTGTATCACATTCTAGCTTATATTCTGCATTTAAGTACTTGGGATTAGAGCCAGCAATTTTCTATCAAAGAAATTAAATTTCTTGCAGAGACCTGCAAAACCTTCTTTGATAACTTTCTGACTTTATGTCTCATGCATTCTGACACAGATAACTCATACAGATAATAAGACCAGCCTAGTGCCCCATGCATCTTCTTTCAGCACCATCTCCATCCTCCTCAGTAATGCTTGCTCTAGAGCAGCTCAAGATTCCCATCAATCTAACATATCTGTAATCCAACTTCTTCTGTAATTTTAGCAGGAAATTAATTTATTTTTAAAAAGGTCTTTTTCTTTTTCTTTTTTTTTTTCTTTCCACTGTGTTTCTCTAGCTTGGTCTATGGGTAGCTCCTGGAGAACCTTACACCCCTATGGATATTTTTCACCCAATATTTTAAAGTACATCTAGCATTGTTCACAGATTTAAAAAATAAAAATACTAACCAAAACCCAACAACCAAATGCTAACCCTCAATACCAACTCCTTACCACAAATTTGTAATCCAGCTTTTTATTTCAGGAGCCTAATTCTGTTTGAATTCACCTGTCTCTGTATTCAAGCAGGCAGTGATAGAAAAGAATGGGAGAATAAATCCAACTCACTCATTTCAGGTATACTGATTAAATTGGTATGTTAGTTATGTCAGACACTTGAAAAAAATCATGCATGTTAATTTAACCATGATCTTCTCTGAAAAAGAGTTAGTGTCTACTAGTAGAATACTAAAGAAGTGACTCAGTTTCTTAAACACAGGGGTCTAATGGCATTTTAGATGTCTCATAGTATCTAAGATGTCTCCATAACATTTCCAGACATAACACAGGAACTATGAGAGACTTGCGCCTTCTCAGCTGGCAGCTGGATGCTGACAGCAGCTAAAATGGCATTAGATACCTGTGTTCAGTAACTGAATTGCCCCTAAGTATACCATAGTGGAGCAGATATCCATACTGCAGCCCACGCTAGAGCAGCTAAATATGCCCTCAAGGAATTGCAGACAGTGGAGACCCCACCCCAGAGCAGTCTTATCCTGACAGGAACTGTTGCCCTTTGGAAAGGACCCATGCTGGAGCAGTTCCTAAAGGACTGCAGCCAGTGGGAAGGACCCATGCTGGAGCACTGTGAGGAGGAGTGGCAGAGAGGAGCTGTTATGGACTGAGCACAGCCCCTATTTCCCCTGTGCCATTCTGGGCAAGGGGAAGGAGGTAGAGGAGTTGGGAACAAAGGAGTGAAGTCAAGCCTGGGAAAAAGCGGGGGCGGGGGGGTGTGTCTGAGGAGGTGGTTTAGATTTTGTCTTTGTTTCTCACTACCCAAATCTATTTTAATTGGCAATAAATTAATTAATTTCCCCCAGTGGAGTCTGTTTTGTCTGTGACATTAATTGATAAATAATCTCACTGTCTTTATTTTGACCCGCAACTTTCTTATCCTACTTTCTTATATGTCCTGCTGAGAGTGGCTGGGTGGGTGTCTGGCTGCAGTCCAAGGTCAACCCACCACAAACAAACAAGAAGATGACTAAAGAAACTATAAATAATATCCTGATACTCAAGGAAATTTGAATCATTGGGATCAGAGGATAATCTAAAAGAGAATATCGGTAGAGATTCTCAACAAAAACTCAGATTTCCTAGTCCTGCATTTGTCTGAGCCATCTTTCTGTAGCCATTCTTGTTCACAAAAAGGCTACGATTTTTGTGGAGGGAAAAAGAAAAAGTTATTTTCCCCATTTATTACTGAGAATTCAGAAAAGTACTGAAAAATAAGTTATGACAATGTTGCATAAAGATGTCTTTGCAAATCTAGCACTTGGTCTTACTTCTTTCCCTCCCTTCTGAATCCCACACTTCTTACTGACAACTGAAACAATTTAGGGAGTTCTTGACCTGCCAGACATTCCCATTAATCTGCACCCTTGCCTTGCTCTACCAAGAACTAATGCATTCTCTTCAGCATCACACACTGCAGAACAGAATAAACAAGTCCAGGCTGTGTAAAGTACCCAGAACACTGAGGCTACTGCAGCACAGAGCTTCACATAAGGTAAATTAACCCACATGTGGCTCTTAATAAGATAAATTCCTGATAAAATAAATTACCCTAGCCAAAGCTCCAGCCCACTTAACTGAACTATATCCAGTAACTGATCTAACTTCTTTAAATCTTGTCTTGGTTTCCCTGTACTCCGCAGTGCAGCTCTATTTATCCGTACTACTACAGGGTAGAGATGTCTTTTAAAAAAAAAAAAAAGAAATCTGAGCAACTATCTGGATAAATGGAAAGGAAGCAATCACAGTTGACTAATAGATTATTTTCTTTCCAGCATAAGTAGCTAAAGAAGCATAGCTCAGTGAAAATGGGATTATAATGGACATTTTGATGTTCATTCATAACTAAATTGTACTACAGAAAATTATTCTCTTTCTTAATTATAATGATAAAATTTCAATCAGTAGGGAGTAAATCTCATATAAGTAGCCTCTGAAGACAAATAACACACTTGTCAATGCCCTGGGGTCAGACATTTAAAGATAGTATTTCCAAATGTTTGCAAGGGTATTTACTATCCCTACCCGTAATATCTTAAGAAAAAAAAGATATATCTAATCACTTCTGTTACTTCTTCTTTCTTTTTCCTTTTTGATGGGTTCACCACAACTTATTAATCACTTTTATATTGAAATAATATGATCTGTCAAATTAGGACTTGATCCATGGAGAAAAGGTGCCAAGGCCATAGTCCATGCTCTGTATCAACACTTCTCTGGATGCAGTCATGAAATTCCAAGAAGTGTAAAACCAATTGGTTGTGTCATCAAAAATCCATTTTCCATTTTAAGTACTGTTTTAAAATATGTGCTGGACCATTTCGAAAGAAGAGCAACAAAGCTGGTGAAGTGTCTAGAGAACAGGCCTTATGAGGAGCGGCTGAGGGAACTGGGGTTGTTTAGCCTGGAGAAGAGGAGGCTGAGGGGAGACCTTATCGCTCTCTACAACTCCCTGAAAGGAGGTTGTAGTGAGGTGGGTGTTGGTCTCTTCTCCCAAGTAGTTAGCAATAGGACAAGAGGAAATGGGCTCAAGCTGTGCCAGGGGAGGTTTAGGTTGGATATTAGGAAAAATTTATTCACCAAAAGGATTGTCAACCATTAGAACAGACTGCCCAGGGAAGTGGTTGAGTCACCAACCCTGGAGGTATTTAAAAGATGTATAGATGTGTTGCTTAGGGACATGGTTTAGTGGTGGACTTGGTAGTGTTAGGTTAATGGTTGGACTGGATGATCTTAAAGGTCTTTTCCAACCTAAATGATTCTATGATTATATAATCATGTAGTTTGCTTGAAGGCTGAATCTTTGTATATGGACATAGGTCAAATGACTTCTTAAATAATCAAATATAAACAAATTAAATATCAGAGTATTTCAGTAAGTTGCTTTTGCTTTTCTTAATATTCATTAAAGTGAATGAGCAAATTTTGAGTACTGTAACTGTTGAGAATGTTTTGTCTGAAAGGCTGATACTTAGTAAAATGTAGCATATTGTACCAGTTAAATCACTTCTATCATCTTAAGTGAGTTTTCACTAGAATACAAAATATATTCTATTAAATTATTCTGGACATAATAATTACCAACCCCTGAGTAAAAAAATATTAAATTTGATACCTTAATAACAATTTTTCAGTTTTTAATCTTAATGCAACACATGCACACCCTTATTAGTTGACAGTATCTTACAGTAAGAATGTTTGATGAAAACACATTATTTAAATTTTAGTGCTATTTAAATTTTTAAGTGCTTTTAAATAAAATGCTTTATTTAAAAGAACTTAATGTAGCTAAAATACATACTAAAAATAAAATAAAGCTTTTAAAAAATGGCTTCTGTCAATACCCTTGCAACAACTACTTTGTATTTAACATTCAAATTTTTAAGATGTCATAACTTTCTGTAGTAAAGACAAAATCTCTTAATATTTTCACATCCTCTATTCTCCAGGAAAATTCTAAATTAAGTTGAGGTGTTGGGGGTGGGAAGGAAAGAAATTGACCCTTCATTATTTTAATTCCTTTTATATTTTAAGTACTGTTTCACTATTTTTGTTGCAACTCAGCCAAGTTTCTTCTCCCATACAAAATCAGACACCGACTGTGTAACTTCTGTCATTCTGGAAAACCTGTATCTCTGTCAGAATGGTTGTCTGTCATTCATCCACTTTTTATCATATCTTAATTTTTTAAGTTGATTAGATGAACATTTGTGTAACTTTTTTTCCATGATGAATTTCAGAGACAGTCATTATCGTCTTCTTATATTATACAGCATACAAAAAAAAAATCAATATCCACAGATGACTTAATGTTAACAATGCAGTTTTGAATGATGTTATACTTCAGGAAAGTGTGACAGTTCCACAAAAAATATACAGACTGACCTCTAGAGAAACTACTATAGTAAATTCTGAAATTAGTCTGGGATTTTTTTTTGTTTAACTGTTAAATTTCAATAATGTCTATTTTCAAATCATAAAATCGTAACATAACGTATTAGTATATACTTATGATAACTATATTATTGCTTCCACTTCTAAATTCTTGACATCATATTAGACACTCATAAAAATTGAGCCTTGGTGAAACAGCTTTTAATAGACAGAAAACAAGCCTCTCCTCAAGTCAAATGTTAATTAAAAAATATCTATATATTTAGACTCTCTCTCTTTTTTTTTTTTTTTTGCTATAATTATAGATACAGACGCAAATTTTGCACTTTTTCACATAAGGACTTTGACTGAGACAGATACAAAGATAAGACTACTCCAAGAGCATGATACTTATTTTCTAAAGAAACTGACATGCTACCCAAAAGCCTGTTGCTAGGAAATTCTAATTTAGTTACTACATTCAGCAATGAAGTTATGTAAGAAGAATTTTGGTAGTTATTTGAATTGTATCTGTATACTCAGGCTACAAGAAATGAAATATGGTCAAAGCAACCAATTAACTAGTACTATAATGAAATATGTATTTTGTTGTGTATAATAAAGGAATTATAATTTCTTCAACCTTGTAATTATAAGTTTTGTCATAATGATAACGGCTGTCATGAATAAATGTCTATGCAGCATGTTGAACTTTCTGAATCATCCCATTGTGTGTTTTTAATAAACCTTCCTCACTGTTCCTAAGCATCTAGTGCTACCTTATACTGTAAAAATTTGAATTGATACAACGCAATACACTGAAGATAAGAAAATTCCTACTCCACATAAATATTTCACACTTGAACAAAAAAGGAAAACTATTTGGTATGTGTCAAAAATGGCTCCAGTCTTTGTAGAGTGCTCTACAATGTAAAGCTTAAGTAGTTTCACAATTTTTCATTTGTTTGGTGGCTTTTCTTTGAACTCTTGCAATGAAACAATATGTTATTTCCATTAGTGAACTTTAACTTTTGAACATCTTTGTCCATCACCAAATTGTGAGCTAATGTAAATTAGTTTCTCCACCAAATATTAACTGCTGACCACATTCTTCACAGTTTTATGTCAATGCAACTATTGCATTCAGTGCAGTGACTACCACCAGCAGGGAACCTGGCGTATATTGTATGTACCAAAGATTCCACATTTTGCATAGTGTGGTTATTTTGATTTATGTAACTTTTACAGATAAGCTTTGACATTAAGAATATGATATTTTACTTCATGTATATAAACAGTCCAATAACACCACAGTGTCCCACATTTGTTTAGCTGAAATTATGTATATACATTTTAAGATTGGTATTTGTAGTTGTGATGTTTTAAACATTTAAGTTGAGGTTCATTTACTGTATAATACTACTCAAGTAAAAACATTTTTTCGTCAATATGTTTGCTTGGGGAATTGCTTACCATCATAGATTTCACTGTAAAAATCTATTTTTTATGATAGGATTTGTTATGCTAGCAACAAGAAAGTGTTACTTTCCCTTTGATTTTATTATAGTTTTTACGTAGATTTGAGACATGATGTTACAGAGTGGCAAAACATGGTCAGAAGAAGGATTGAGGGAATGAAGCATTCAGTAAGATTTGCTAATCTGTGAATTGACTGATTTTTGTTCATGGTAGATCGGTATGGTGATAATTATGATGGCACAAGGTTCATTCTACACCAACAAATACCACAGGGAAAGTTGTGAAATGTAGAATTGTTTATAGAGGAGAAATATATTTGTGTTTTGGTATCTTAAGCTACTGCTCTGATTGTCTTATGATAATTAGTATTGTATCTATTAACTATATTCTAAAAATAAATACAGAAAAATTCAGCATGTGATAAAAAGGCAAGTAAAATCTATGGAGGTAATTATTGCATCTATAGAGATAATTATTGCAAATAACTGCTATGTGCAAAACAAATTAAAATTATTTATTCTTATTGTTTGCAGTGAAAAAGCATTTTGTTTTATGAGGAACAGGAAGATTAGATGCTGATTATATGCTATGTTTAAGGGTCAATTACTTTTAAATCATTTAAGTTACATATAGTAGCGCTTAAATCTTCACTGGCTGAAAAATACAGTTCTTTGCCTTAACATAATCTTACTCTTAGATAAAGTAAATTTAGATGAAATCGGGGGAAAATCTGGGAACAGTCCAAGACTTGAATAACTCATATTTCTCTAACTGGAACATAATTTAAATGTTCCTGAGCCTGTTTACCACAGCCCAGACACAGAAAGAAAAACAAAACTTGGTGAAGGCTTTAGAGCAGCAAATGGCAATGGTCTAGTCTTGGTATTATTTGCACATCTACTTCTAAAGATTATAGGCTTCAAACATCCCTAGTCTGTATCAAGTTTTTGACACTTGAATAATGTTTTACTGGGTCTTACCATTGTTGGGTTAATTCTAATTTTTATTCATCTAAAAGAGTGTTCATAACTTACTCATTAAACAGTCTGTTCACCTGTTGGATTTATAAGCAGAAGTATTTTATAATGATTCGAAATTGGAGAAGATGGGAGCTGTGTAATCCTTTACTGAGACTTTGTGTGTCCACTGAAGTTTACATTGGAGGGAATCCCCCTGAGAGCCTGTTCTATGACTGCAGAAATACTTTTTTTTTTTTTTTTTTTTGCTATATAGGATGTCATTTGCTGCCTACAATCATTTTGGTGTACCTCACCTAACTGGTTCTCTGCCACGGCAGAACTGTTGGGCATCATGATATTCTGGTCTCTTCTCACCTGAAGCACAGAGAACAGTCTCTTGGCTGTCAAAATGTTTTAGATCAGCTAAAGGTCTCTGTTATGAAACCTAATTGACCGAGATATATATGAAGTAAAACTGAACACTTTTTTTGCCTGTTCTGGCCTTGAACTCCTTGAACTCTAATATTGGACAATCTAACCAATAGCATAAGTTAGAAAGTTATCAGACAAGGCTATCATCAGCTATATCTGTGTCCTGTTCTTCTATTAGGGAAGTGCAGAGATACCGCAGTGTGCAGATGATTTATTTATGAGTTCTTTTAATCTAAAATGCACATGATTTGCACTTCATTTATGCCTGGTGCAGTTGGCATATATCTGGAAATATTCACACATAAGAATGGGTAATTCCAAAATCAGTTAGGGAGATCAGAAAGCATAAAACATTGTGGCTTTACCAAATGTCGAAGCTTTAGATTCTCATTTACATTTTACATAAAAAACAGATTAGCACATCATAGACAGATGCAGATATTATGAAAATAAACACTTACAAAATTATCTCTAAAAAAATATTTAATGTCATCACTTCAGTGTACGCAGTCATTGTGAGAGGAGTTAGAAACTTTAATCCACTTTTCACTAAGGGAAATGGCTTAGAAAAGTAGCTCAAACGCTTGGTGGATTGAGATTCAGACATCTGTTGAACGATCTGCATCACTCTAGTTTAGAATACATGTTCTATATGCTTCATTCTACAATAATAATAACCTCTGGGTTCAATTATTGCTTTCCTTTTTTCTTTTTTTTTCCTTTTTTTGTTTTTGATGCCCAATAGTGCAGAGTCATCGGTTCAACTTTATGTAGAGCTTCATGTTTCAATGAAAGTTGCATTTGCATAAAAGAGATTTGCTTCTATATGTTAGTTCAAATTCTGGTATGAACTTTAAAGGGCTTTGTTTATTTCATTGCAATTAAGGACATTCCAGGAATCACTTTTTCACTTTGTACAAATATCATGCTGGCTTCCTTAGTTCATCATTATGAATCACAGCAAATCTTGTGGTGAATATGGTATTATAAAGGGATCATGGAAATAAAAGGCTGCAGGAGGAGGAAATTTTGTCTCTGCGTGTGTGGCATATTTTTGTAGGAGATTAATGAAAACTGTGGTATTAGGTGATGAAAATGTGGTACAATGAAAAAAGTTTGAAACCCAGGTAATTCTTACCTGTCTTGATACTCCTCCAAATCAGGCTTGAGCTAGGGTCAAAACTTCCTTTACCAGGGATTATGGAAATTGAACCAGTTTAACAGTCCTGTATGCTTCTATCATTACTAAATCATCAAAATTTTTCCTATGAAAAGTTTTTACTGAGCAAGGGCACGTGTATGTCAGGGAAATCTGGCTTCACAGCCACCTTGCAGCAATGCGTCTATGCAAACTAACCAAAGGCAGAAATAAGCATGTTCTTTATAATGCACAGTCCAACCAACTTGCTATTAAACAATAGTTCCTAAAAAAAAGTAAAATTAATACAAATATTTACTGCTATTAAAGGAAAGTAAAAAGGCAAGAACCTTTTCTTCACTAGAACTTGGAAGCTCTAGATAGTTTTAGTAATGACAGTTATCACATTCTGACATCTGAGGATACCACTGTGTTTGTTACCTTATTAGTAATTTTCCCTAGAAACTGTTCTTTCCTCTTTAATTTTAGTTTCTGGACAAACTTGCTTCGGTTTTGCAAATAAATACCTGTATTTATTTTGTATTTGTTCTTTAATAAATTCCTCTGAATGGGATATGAGACAAGAATCCATGAAAACATAAAACCAGCAATAAAAGTTAAGGAGTTATTTACCAGTGAAGAAGAAAGGTGAAAAACAAATAAGAATAAAGGTCCCTAAAATGGGACCTAGGTCTAAGATTCAAAGGATTCCCAAATAAATTAAATGTTCACTAATTCAAAGGCAAAGTAGAAGAGGCATGTCTGTAGCTTATTAGCTAGAGAACAACTGAAGCTTGTTCGATTATGTAAATATCCTACTGTTTTGAATTGAAAGCCTGGTACTCCCCAATCTACAGTAGTATTTGAATTATGAGGGTACAAAGAATGATATCTTAGTAGGAAGACATTGTGTCTTAACAAATTCAGAGCACACTTCATATGGGAGAACCAGTATGGTGCTGCTTCAGGGGTGTTGTGAGGAAAAGGAAAAGAGATAGTATCAAATTTCCTCTATGTTTGATTCAGAATTGTTGACTGATGAACAGAAAAGCAGGACTAAAACCTTATAATGTTTCCTTTGACCAGTTTGGATCAGCTGTCCTGGCTGTGCCCCCTCCCAGTTTCTTGTGCACCTGGCAGAGCATGGGAAGCTGAAAAGTCCTTGACTAGCATAAGCAGTACTTAGCAACAACTAAAACATCAGCGTGTTATCAACATTATTCTCATACTAAATCCAAAACACAGCACTGTGCCTGCTACTAGGAAGAAAATTAACTCTATCCCAGCTGAAACCAGGACAAGGGGGGAAAAAAAAGGAAAAGAGATAGTGTCAAATTTCTTCTATGTTTAATTCAGAATTGTTGACTGATGAACAGAAAAGCAGGACTAAAACCTTATAATGTGTCTGTTCCCTTTGGAAAGACTTTCACCTCTAACTGTGCTACTGTTCCATAATCTTGAAGGAGTGCAAGGATTTTGATGCATCTGATAAATAGGGAAATATTTTTATGGTATGTCTCCAATTTTTTCTTTCATACAAGGCAGGGCAAGACCCTGCTTCAACATGTTTTATCAATAATAAAGTAGTGAATTTACAGAGTTTTTATGACCTAAACAAGAAAGAGAGAAGGAGAAGAAGCAAGAATACCACACCAGTATTAAAAAGTGTCATGCTGCCTAAGTCCTGAACATCTTTATGTAGAAAACTAACAGCACAGACTGAGGGTTTATGGACCTGAAATGCGGGTATTTGAAAAACTACGAAAATATATTATTTAGTTCTGGCTGTCAACTGGAAAATTCCTTCTCTTTGGAACAGAAGGTGCATACAACTTTAATGAGAAGTGCTTTATAAGGGGTATTACTGTATACAAATTTGGTTTCTAGGTGATAAACACCCTACTGAGATTAGCTAGAAGCTGAGCAAATGAGAATTAATATTGGACACCGCTGTTGGTAACAGTTTTCTGTTTCTTTTCACAGATGTAATGAATTTACAAGCTTCACATTTATGTGACAAACATACAAACACTCTCTTCCTCCTAAAAAACCTTAAAATAAGTACTCAGGATAAAATATTTTGTAAAGTTCTTGTCTGTCTTCCAAACTCTTATGTTTTTGCAAATTGGTAAACATGTAAAGTTTTCTTACAATGCTCAACTTTTTAACAGAGAAAATCCAAACTAATTCAAATCAATATTTTAAAAGTAAAAAAAAAAAAAAACCCTACATATAGGACTCTTTCAAAAGAAATGCTAGAGGGTCATTTTAATAAGGGGTGCAAAGCAGTAAGCTATCAGTATGGTAATTAAAATCAATGAGTGTCTATAACCATGCTTGAAGATGTGAAGAAGGTTAAAACTAATTAAAAATATCACAAAAGGTCTTCTTTAATGATTGGGGAGATGCCTTGGTGGATAACACTTTGCAACCTGATATCAAGGGAAAACAGGTTCAAAGGAATAAAAGTCTGTTATAAAAGGTGTGATTTTTATGCCCAGAGAGAATGGAAACATTAGACTGTTCATATATAGTTTTATGTAGCTGGCATTCAAATATCATCAGTTCTCTAAGCTTCTGAACCTATTTCTGCTAAAATGAATGATAATGTTTCCATTTGACATAGAAGCCTGGGATCAGGCTCTACTTTTCCCGTTACAGCAGGTGATGCAATTATAAAAGCCAATTTAGATATTAGTTTGCTGGATTTAAAATTGTGGTTTGGGACTACAGAACTATTTGAAAGGCCCTTATCTGCAACTCAGAACAGGTTTGCCTGAGAGATTAAAGGCTTTTGGCCTTCTGTGTTTATGCTCTCTGGCATACAGCAAGGAAGAATATTATATACTGCATGCTGTGTTCATCATCGCTGTAGAGAATACCTGGATATAATTACACTTAATAAATAGTCAGAAATTTTAAAATATTTCACCCAGGCCTTCTATTGTTAGATTTAGTGTGAAGTTGTTGTTTGGGTTAAAAAGAAAAAAAAAATTATGGATAACAGTAAGAAGTTAAATCTGGTGGATTAAAGTGTTTAAAACTGATTTTAATCCCATTGATTAAAGAGTCAAACTTTACTCATTTCTATAATCGTTTAAGTCAGGAACTAGCTCGAAATCTTAGACTAATCATTGATAGCTTTCTCTTTACTACATGTCTGGTCTCCCCATATCCAGAAAAACTGAATATGGATCCGATTTTATGTTTGAACTACAGAGCACTACTCAGTGAATTCAAACTGTTTTCTGCAGAAAGTCTAAATCATATTCTTTTTGTTTTCGATCCATCCCAACATTGTAACAAAATGCATTTCTGCTCCAAGCAATCAGAGCACAGAGCTGCTCTTGAAAAAATTATGTCTATTAACACCAGCCATAAGGGTAAGTTTTGCTGCTTTTTATTCTCATTGACCTTACAGTCAACATCGCTAAAAGAGATTCACATGTGGATCCAATTCCACCTTGTGCATCACCTGAGCTGTTTACTATATTTGAGGCAATTACAGCTGTGCAAACCCAGTGATGGCATTAGGGGGCACAGGTGCAAACAAGGGACTAATTTGGCCTGCAAAACCTGTGTTATTGGTGATAATAGATGAGATGGAAAGGAGCCAACTTGATTCTCAAATCACAAGCCAACTATGCAGGGCTGAGAAGAATATCCAAATGTTTACTTAAATGGGAGAATATGGGATAAAAGAAACTTTATAGAAAATAAACAAGTATGCCCAGTCAATTTCTTCCCTTTTCTTCCTTTCACTGAGTCACTTTCTAAAGGATCAATGTACTTGATGAAATCAAGTGAAAATGCTAATGTATTAACCCCATGTTAGGGGAGTGATGTTTGATTATACTACAGAAGAAAGTAAGAAAGTGAGACGGAGAGACAATTTTGTAGAAACGTTGTTGGATATATAATTATTTCTTATGAAAAAGAAAATTGAAGACTAACAAAGTACATTTTTGTATAATATGTGAATTCCATCATTTAAAAACTGTGAGTATTGTATATAGAGAAAAAGGTAATTTAAAATGTCAAGGAAAGACAAAGAACAACAATCGAAGAAGTCAGGTGAAAGGAGAAACACTCTGGTGATATCTGATAATTTCTTGATTATATTTGTTATTTAAGTCTGTAAAGATTAGACTGGCTCCATACTAGGGCAACATTGCCTTAATGATATATCTAGTGTTTCCAAACAATTTGGCTTTTGTGAATTAAATGCATTTTTTTTCTTTTTTTCTCTTTGTTCTTTAAAATAGAATGCTCATTATGTTTTGTTTTAGTACAGATATTGAATAAAGGTTTGTATTATTTGTATTTTTACTGCTCCTACTTGCCCATCTATGAGTTTAGTATGACAAATATATGTTGACATATAATCTTTCCTGCTACAAAAAGTTCCAACTGCTCTTACTCTTTTTTTTCAAAGTTACTAATAGTAAATTTTGCATTGAATGAATGAGATAGACACATTTGAGAATTTGTTCTTTTTAATTATTCTTCCTTGTAGGTTTAACAGATAAACAGAATGCATCTCTACATTGAAAATCTTTGTCTCAGATCCTGACTTTGCTCTGTTAATGACATTGATCAAATATTGTTTTAAGCAAAGTTTCCAAATCATGGTGCTGGCTGAAATAATATATTACAAAGCAGTAATTATATTTGAATGAAGACAATTCCTCTGAAATTCAGTTAAAATGTTGCAAACAGGATTTGCATAGGCTAAATTCATTTGGGATCCAACATTTATCTTATCTTGGGTCATTTAATTGATATTGCCATAAACAAAAACAATACTATAAAGAGTAAATGTTAGAGATAACCAATTATCAGCTGTAGCCTCAAAGGAAAATACAGCACTTAACTCACCAAAGCAGTTCACCAAATGTGTTTCTGAAAAGAATTACTTGCTTATTTGTCACATGCTTTCTGGCACAGTATAACTATATCATATAATTTTTTTCCAGTCCAAGTGTTATTAACAGGTGTGTCATAATTAAGCTAATAAAGTAAGTTCTAAGGTATCAGAGTAATGAAAAATGATGAAGAAATCCTTCCTTACAGTGCCGTAATATGCCTGGATAATTTCATAAGCTGATGTTCTGTATGCTGTGCTCATATTAAAAGTATAATTTATGCATATTGGGGTATGTAATCATCTGTATTCCACTTACTAATTCTATTAGTCTTTCTGTTTGAAGGAAGAACTGAGAAATCATGTTTCTTATGAGCCTTTGTCTGCCAGCTTATTCTCTGGGGCTCTCAAGCAGAAGCAAATATTTAAGAAAAGACAGACATAAGAGACAAAGACAACCCTCACTTTGGAGCTCCTGCCTTGATTAATGAAGCCATTCCCAGGTGGTTAAAGTAATAATTAAACTAATAAAATGGGCTGAAGTGGTTGGACACTCAGCAGGTACATTCTGGATGATTCAGGTTCTGTTGAATCTGAGGTTACCTTGTGCTGAGTTTACATTGAAACTAAATCTAAAAATATAATTTCTGGATATATTACCCAGGTGAAACATTTGTTATACCATTAGAAACAGCCAAAATGGTTTAACTTCCTGATCCAGGATCCCGTGAGGTCAGTTAAATGATTATCATTTAGTTCAGTATCTACTGGGTCAGACTGGTAATTGTTACATATATCTGAAATCTGAATTCTTCCTGAAAAAAAAATCTGTAAGAGAAACATGAAAATGGACTAATATAATGCTCAGTTCTGCCATGTGGTATATCCCTTTACTCTTACCTCCCTTTTGAGCTAAGAAAGATAATTTTATGAATTTGTAGACTGTATGAATAAGTATAGAATCTGCTGGAATAACAATCTGAGATTATGTGAAAGCTTGAAGAATATAGGACTATTTTTAAATTAATATCTCTCTCTCTCTCCCCATATCAGCCACCAATTCTTCTAAAGGAATATTCCAAAATAAGGGGTCTGGCCCTTTTATTCATGATAAAGAGCATTTTGCTGATTGTCTTACTGAATTTGGTGATATTTCTAATGTGCCTAATCTTCTTATAAGTGTAATCATCACATTCAATCCATGATCAATAACAATTAACAAGACTGGTAGATTACTCAGATAAAGGAGAATATAAAGTAAAGAACACTCTTCCCAGCAGAATTATTCAGAGGTATTTTGACTTACTCATCCTCTTCTTGTGACTTGAGCATTTTATATTTTCATTATGTTAGGCAATTGCTAAATACAAAGTTAATACTAGAATTCTATTTTTAACGTGTTTGCAGCTTATTGTATTGGTAGCAGTAAAAAGATCTCTATTTGATCACTTATTTTCAAATATCAAGGTTTTCACAAACCAAGTTATTCTGCTTTTTCTACAGACTACAGTAGAACTTTAAAAAAGATTTTTCTGTACACCCACAGAAAATGGTTTCTTGGAAAGATAAACATGATAATAAATCAAAAGTTAAACTGAGGACAATGACAGGAACAAATTTGAGATGTAACTTTCCTTTACTGAAGATTCTAAAGAAGTTGAGCAAGTTTCTATATGTATATAATGAGAAATAAAGGAAAGAAATTTCACCTTCTATTTGAAAGAGGAGGAAAGAACATTAATACAAAAGGAGGAGACTCTTGACCCTTCAAGCTTCAAGAAAGGCATATTACATATGTAATCCAGGACAATACGCTCATTTGTTTTATCAAAAACAATCAAGAAACATTTGGGTTTCTGGTGAGACAGGTCAAAAGGAGAACTGAAGGAGGCATGTAAAACGACATGTTTAGAATTGTTTAAGAGTGAAAAATTCAGTACTTTCAGCTGATATCTCTACAGGAAAACAGAAGCTCCAACTCACACTGCAGTGTTTGTTATCAGCTATGATCTTTTTGACAATATCTATAGAAATTCTATTACTGAAGATTGTTTATTGATATGACAACACTGTGACTCACTGATGACTCTAGGGTATCTTTGAATTTTATTTCCTCCTTTGTATTTCTTTTACAACCTTCCCTTTGCTAGGCTGGTAGGTTCACACAGGGTTATTCACGTTATGATTCCCATTCTGACACAGCAAGGTCAATTCCAGTCAAGTTTATAGGATTACTGAATTAACATCTTGAAGAAAACCATGTTGCTGTTCATTTCATTTGCCTGAGATATCTTTTATTAACATATCAATTTGCCTAATTAGGAAAAGGTCAGTAAACTTATCACATACTTGTTCACTGGACAAATAAACTAGATCTCAGTTCCTCGGGGTTATACACCTTTTAATTGTAGTTTAAGCTTTTCTGCATTAGACTAAGTCCTTGTAATTCTACCAAACAGTTTACTGACAGCATTTTAAAGCTGAAATATGAATTTTCTTGCCTTGCTTTATCTTTCCTTGCTCTCATGAAGGAAATATGATTATGAGAAGAATAGTGTGACAGACAAGTTATGCAAAATAAGACGTTTTTCATCTTGTAGATGCAGAAGAGTAATACTGCACTTTTGGTTCACAGTTTCTCTAAGAACTGGAGTAAAGCTTCTAAGTTTGACAAGTTCTGAGAACTAGGAGCTTTGCTACTATGTAGACACCTAGTCAGATAATAAGGATCAGGTCAAAGGTGTTTCACTGGTTTTCTTTTTGAGGATTAATTCAGAAGCAATAAATGAATATTTATTCTAATACTTATTTCTAATACATAAATAAATAAACAAGCAATTCCATATATAAAATCATGATTAGAGATGCTGAAAGTCATCTGTCCTCTGTGAGATGCTTTATTGTACAGGGAAGATCCAAATACACATCTTGCTCACATTTTCATAAGTATAGCCCCACAGAGTGAAAAATACCTGAAATCACCTCTGTCATATAGGACCTACAACTTGGTGAATCAATGGTCATTAAATAACTTAATGTATTGAGCAATTCCACTGAATGTAGGGCAAGGAATTCCTGCTGATGTCTGAAGTAACAGTATGCACAAGAAAGTCTTTTTTTATCCGTTCATTTGATTTTAATAGGTGCTTTCAACTGTTACCCTATATATATTTTAAAAGAAAGCTTAAATGAAAACAAAAATATTTCCTTAGCATAAAAGCTGTTTGACTTTAGGATTTATGAGTCTGTTATCACCTTATGAGTTATGGTCCATTAACACCTACACTAAGATTATTTCTGTGTGTAGCCTGAGACTTTGAAATAGAAGGTTTATAACATTTTCTTACCTGTATGTGAAACTGGGTTTTGTACAATAATATAGCAAATATTATTGTAACAAACTAAATAACTAATATCTTCAATTGGCAAGAAGCCTTTTGGAGCTTCACCACCATACCCCCCCCCCCCCCCACACACACACATTTTATAAGGTAATAGTCTATATTACCCTGTTCCTTCTAATGATTATAGAGCAGTACATAAAGAGAAATCTGTCCATTCAGTGTCAGCTGAAGTGGAAACATTTGAATCTTATACCAGAGAGGAATACAAACGCTGAATCAAATTAACAGTTCTATGTGCTCAATGACTGTGTCTAATCTTTTATGACAGCTGGTACCTGACAGTGAGTTATTTAGTCTAGTCTCTGCTTCACTAGCTGTTCAATAAGCCTTTTCATGGAACTGAGATTTGCTGAGTAATACAGTTCTTCTATCTTGGCTTCTTATTCTACAGTAGAATTGAGTTGAAACCATTTCCATTTCTATCAGTGCTATATAGATTTGAAAAGAAATAATTGTGTTGCGGCTGAAATACTTGTAGAAGGTCACCTGTAGGGTAAAAATAAGTTTAGGCAGCCAAGTCTCCTACAATGCAATCACACACATCGCAAGCAAGGGGAAAGTGAGGAAAAAAAAAAAAAAAAAAAAGAAAAGAAAGGAAAAAAAAGCCACCTTAATTTCTCTAAGTCACAGTGATGGGAATTGCAAAAGAGATTACTGTAAAAAATTACTGTAGATACAAGTGCAAAGACAAACTATCCTGAGGGGTTAGAGAAGAAAGGCCTAAATAGAAAGTGCCTAAATATGTGCTCCGGTTTCCAAAAAGTTTGGCTCCCACTGAGGTTAGTAAAAGCTATGAAGTTGCTCAGCATTTTAAAAAATCAACCTGTTGTTTTCCTGTTAATTTTGACTACCAAAGTATCTTGTCTATTGCATTTATACCCTGTGGTATAGACAGATCAGAAAAAATATAAAAGTTTTCCCTATTTTCACATGGCAGAAGTAGTGGTAGGAACAGGAGCAGAATTTACAGTAACATCAAACATACAGCAGTGCTCATGAGTAGATTTTAAAGTGTTTTACAAAGGGACAGAATCCTCTGAATGTCTAAACAATTTGGAAACCATAGCTTGGTTTTGTTCTATTGGAGCAGCTGTCTGCATCTGTAGTGTGCTTTTCTCTTGTTTTTTAAAACTATTAACAGAAAAAAATGCTTTTGTATGTAAGTTAATAGAAAAAAAGAGTGATTAATAATACCATAAAAATAAGAACTAACATCCCAGTGAAAAGTGGCTTTTCTTCTTCCTGTTGCCTCTGCTAGAGCACAACAAGTTACTAATTTTTCTGCAAAGGACAGAAAAATTTTACTTAATCACTCAAGAGAAGAATGAGAAAGAAATATTGCTCATGAATAAATGAGTGGGCTCCTCTGTGTCACTCTCTGCTCCCAGCTTCCTACGAGTAAAGTTATTGGTATGGATTCAACCATGTAGGATATACCAAAATAAATTAAAATGTCAGAATACTCATTAACAGTGCATATTAAAGATGCAAACTCAAAAAAAAAATTGTAATTAATTCTAAATTAGGTAAAATGTAAGTGCATGTTGGGAAAGCGGAGTGTAAAATCAGTGATGCAGAGAAAAGTATGCTAGCAGCCAAGCCTGAGTGACAAGAAATGCAAACAAGTCTAACCTCTTCACAGCAAAAAGTCATTGATAAAAAAGCTGGATCCCAGAGATCTTTTACATATTGTAGGAATACATTATGGGAAGGAAAGCCTCTATAAGGTTATGTTTATGCAATAAATAAGTAAATAAAGGTGTGCTGGGAACTGAAGAAAAAAAAAAAAAGAAAACATGACTTCATTGAAATAGAAGCAATTCACACAGTTGACCAAACAGCTCCTTAAACTCTTGAGTGACTGCAGATACTACTACTGAAATCCAATGTCCCTCCAGAATGCACTTATTTGGGTTTTGGGTCAAAGCTAATCTGCACCTGGCTACTTAGGCTATGCCTGTACTAAAAAAAAGCAGTACGACAGAGTGTTTCTGAGCACTGGAATGTGATTCTTTATGTTGTTCAACTCTTAGAAAATGCTTATCATCTGTTCTAACCAGTGCTGTCTCAAATGATCACAACCAGTGCCTTGACAGTTAGGAAATTCCAAGGACCAGTGTACACAAGCTGTTTGCATGTGGGTACCCTGAACTCGAGTCTAAGAAAGTATTCTATCATAGAATGCTGACATCATTTGAAAACAGCATTAATGTTGGAAGGTCTAATTTCAGGTGTGCATTCAATTTTGTAGATGCATTCAATCTTGTAGATGCATTCAATCCCATTACTAGGGACTGTTGTGATATTCATTAAGAAATTAAAAGAGCTTCTTAACCAAAACCCACCAGTATCTGATGCATGACACATCAGTCCATGCTGGAAAAACGTTAAATTACATGCAGGTCCTCACAGGACAGATTAGGTGGGTTTGTAGCCTCAGAAGCTGCAAATAGGAGACACTGGGCATGAAGACATTGGAAACCGGCCATGTGTACCTGATAGCCAGCTTCATAGTAAGATGTTTCAGCTGGAGAAAACTCTAATTTTCAAACAGATCCTCTGAGGATATCAAGTACATGTGTAATTATCATTGGTTAACTAGCCTCAGAGACCTAACAGTGAGACTGACCTACAGCACTGTTCCAAATGTTACTGGGAAAGTGTTTAAGATAATTGTTAGGTAAATTTTGAGATTTTCATTGAATGTTTTCATTGTTTCACTTTGGAGATAATTCCTTTACTAATTGCTAATTCTACAACATTATTAAGAAGGTGTAAATGTTACTTCCACAAGCTTCATTTGCACATTTATAATGTTTATAACTTCAAGTTTAAGTTCATAATAATTTTAAAGTTATGTGCATAATTACAAACCTAAAAAAATAGTACCTGGCAACAACAGAAGTAAGTAAAGAAATCACATTATTTTATATTTACTATGGTATGTAAATCAAGATCAAAGCACCTGTTTGTGGTAGGTATAGAAATATAAACGGTTACCCTTGCTATGAACTGTCTCACCATTGAGACCATTGAAACAATTGGCAGTCTATTAGCTTTGATGAAAATTTATTAGAGTTTATCTGCATTGCTATTCTGTACCAGGAGGTGCTGTTTTGTTATGATCCCAGTAAGAAAGCCACTCAGACTCTGTGAAGTACCATTTTAAATGCTGTATATTAGAACTAACACTATAAAGAAGGAGAACATAGCACAGATAATCTTACAGCCCTTAATATGCTGGGAACCCTGAGCTGTGCAGCATCAAATGGGCTTCCGATCAGGGCACAGGCACACCACGCAGATCCTGTCCATGGAAGGGTTGCCCACTTTGGTCATTTCAGTCATTATACAATTTTCTTAAAAAAAAACCCTCTATTCCTTATTTATTCTGTCCAACAAAAAGGATATTCACATGTGAACTTCGTTTAGGTAAAGGCAAGGACATGCAGATGGTGTAATTACTGGTAACTGGTAGCTATCAAGTGGGAGCTGCCTGCCGATACCTCTGTTACTATCACCTGGCTAAATTTATCCTGTAGCCAAAGGATTTTTGCAACACAACACAGGCCTGAAGGCCAGGCTCTATGTGCAGCCCAGCACAGCACAGAATTGGCCCTACTTAGGTCAACTGTTATGTGAATCACTGACTCCTCAATGGTCTTCCTGTATTCTGATCAGGAACATTAGGATTGCATGTAAAATTTCCAGAATAAATTTATTGGTTTTTATGATGAAATAAAAGATGGATTTTTTTTTTTTTTTACTGGTTGACCTTCCATTTTATTCAAAGTAAGAAACAATTTTGCCAGTCACACTTCAGCAGTAGAAACATTCCCCTAATAGTTAGTACAGGTAAAAAAATCCCTCCATATCAGAAGTGCATTCATAGAGTAGAAAACTATAAAGCTAAATATCAGCAAAAACTGAGATGCTTCTTCACTTTTCAAAAAAATAATGAAAAAATTATTAGTTTAACTAAAACTACTGTTCAGGAGATCAGAGATTTCTGTGTTGGCCTGCTTTCCAAAGATGAATGAAGTTCATCTGGACATTATTCTGAAATATACTGGACATTTTAAGTTACACTGCCAAGTTAGATTCCTACCAATACTTTGAACAGGGTATTACTTCTTTTCTGTCTTGTCTTATTTTAGTTTCTACCTTTCAAACTGTGTTTTTGACCCACTAGATATACTTACGAGTCCTGTTGTGACAAATGTGTGTCTGTTTCTGATTAAGCTATTACTGATAAAATGAGGTTAAAATCTGAATAATGATCTCTGAGGCTGTAAATATTTCATGTGGTATGAGATTCGTTCTTCATTCCAGCTTGACTTTTGCCTTGATGTGAAACCGTGTCAAATTCTTCTACAACTTTGAACAAAGCACTTGTGTGATTAATTTTCTTTCTGAAGAAAATAGCAGTACATTATAATGTCTGAAGTTTTAAATTACCTACTAAGCAACAGGAACCCGTGAGCTATATGCACTTTACCTTAACTCCATGATGACATAGTTATTGATTGAAGCAATTCTTAATGTAATCCTACCACACCTCCGATTTCATAAATTACTGAATTACTAAATAAAGCCTCACTAAGTTATCTAACCACTTTTCAGGCAATTTTAACTGATACATTATGATTCTTTATTCAGCTTTAGCTTTTATAGTCCTGTCTGCAATTAAGGATGATTACACTTTAGTTAAATTTTCTCTATTGCTTTCTTAATGATTATTATATCATTATGTGAATATGTGCTGGATATATAGGGGGCTATTGGTGAGAGTACTGATCTTTGAAATAGATTCATTTTTTGCATATATCACTTAAAACGCAGCAGTAAATACCTATTTTGTATGTAAACTAAATAGGCCAGACAGCAATCAGGTTTCATATTTGTGGTTTTACATTTAGGATTTCTAAATTTGGGGTCCTCTCACTGAGTACTTGAAAATTATAAGGTACTTTGTGACTTTGTGTTTCTCTGGAAAATTGAACCACAGCAGGTTTCATCTTCATTTGTTTTGACCTTCCTTGGATAAATTGATCAAAGAAAATGTTCTAATAATATAGTCACTGATATAGTTTGACCATGAATCTGCTCCAATGCTAACCTGAAAAGTCAAAGTCAATAATCAAAAATAACAACAAAAAAAAATTGTATGGGCATATAGCTGCTGTACAAAATAAATAATTCAATACATGTATGAATAGTAATTGACAACAATCCTGTCTGAAGGCAGTAACCATTTGGTTTCTTTTGGCCTTATGATAATAAAAAAGGCATAGATGCAGGAGAAAAGGTGATGCTCTTTGGTTTGTACTGTCTGTTTCTGAGAATCCTCAGTTGCTTCTACTCAGATTTCCTGCTTTCAAACTGAAGACCCAAAGAAACCAATAAATAGTTATCTCAGTAGAATTTTAGATAAAGAAACGCGCCTTCAAAAGATTCACAAATTTCTCTATCAGCTATCACCAAGATTTCTCATAAAGTATTTAAAAAACATACATGATTAGGAGTTTATGGACAGAGACTAAACCAGACTAACTTTTAGCCTCAAAGTTTTCTGCTAAAATACAAACAAACAAAAGCCCCATATAAATGTATTTTTTGCCAAAATATCTTATCTCTTATCTTCATCTAGAAATCCATCTCAGTCTTACCTGCAATAAAACTATTGCTGCACCACAACTGATAATCTGATAAACAATCCAATATTAGAGCAGTGTTATTATTTCAGTTAAAGAAATACTTCTATAGCTTTACTTTCATAAAAAATTTCATCTGAATATATTATAATTGAATTCCTATTCTTCAGCATTCCAATATCTGGTTTTATGGCCTTTTATTCATGAACACTGAAACATAAGTACCTATAAAACACAAAAACGTTCATACAGAGAGCTTCAATTGCAGCATTTGAAATGACAAATAAATGCTTTTAATAAGAAAAGCTAAAATCATAAGAATGTACAAAACTATGAAGATCTTTCAAACATTTTAATTTTAAAAGATTGTAATCATTGAAGCATTCAGAAGAAGTTGAAAATTTTAAAGACTTATTTAAATAGTCTTAATTTTTTTTTTTTTTCCCCGATTTGGTAGTATGCATACCACCACAAATGATATATCAGTAGATTATACAGATATTTCCAAAAGTTTGAGACTCATTGAATGAAATTACATAAATGGTAAAAGGGATTATACTATAAGGTAGTCCACATTTACTTAGTCAGATCATTTAATGAATAAACAGTAATTATCACAAAATCATTAGAAACGTTTTATTTATTTATTTATATTATTTCCATACTCCTTAATCCAAGACAGATAAAAGAAAGAAGCTCTATGCATATGTGGATTTAAGGAAAATTAAGTTAGATCTCATTTGGACTGACAGGAACCTTGTAAACTTCAACAGGGACAAATGCAAAGTCCTGCCCCAGGGAAGGAAGACCTCCTTGCAGCAAAGCAGGCAGGGGATTCCCTGGCCAGGGAGCACCTCTGTGGAAAAGGCCCTGGGGGACAGCGGCTGAATGGGAGCCAGCAGTGTGCCCAGGCAGCACGAAATGTCAACAGCTTCCCAGGCTGTATGAAGAGAAACATGGCCAGTGGATCAAGGGAACTGATCATCCACCGTTCTACTCAGCACTTGTCAGATCCCTTCTAGATGCTGTACCCTGTTTTGGGCTGCCCAATAGAAGACGGACATCTACAAACTGGAAGGAGTTCAGCAGAGGCCACCAAGATGGTCAGAGCTGGTGCACTTGTTCTGTGAGGAGAGGCAGAGGGTATGGGGCAGGTCCAGCCTAGAGAAGAGATGCCTAAAGGGGACCTCACAGTAGCCTCCACTGTTCACAAGGATGTTCTCAAGAAGACAAGTCAGGTTCTTCACAGCAGTACTTGGCAAGAGAATGAGTGATGACAGACATAAATTGAAACAAGACAGCTAAATATAAAAAGAAACTTTTAGCTATGAGGACACTGAAGTAGTGGAACAGGTTGCCCAGAGAAATTCTGCAGTATCTATCCTTGGAGGTTTTCAAGACTTGACTGGAAACAGCCCTGAGCAACCTGGTCTGATCTCATAACTGACCCTGTTTGGAGCAGAAGGTTGCACTAAGGACCTCCTGAGATTCCTCCCAAACTTGAATTATACTATTACAAGATATCAAACCAGAGAACCAACCTAATTTATGTCCAGGACTAGAAAATGACAGTATATAAGGTAAACTAATAATCTGTGTAATCTGTTCTTCAGTAACTAAAGAAATATATCAGAGTTATTCATGCACAAAACAAATTTTATAGCTATGTGCAATCTGAAGAGGTTCAGTGAATCCATTTGCTGTGAGTAAACATTGAAAAATCAGATATTTGTTCAAAATTTTCAATATCTTCCCTTTTTTCCCTTAGCAGTAAAAGGGCTCCCCACTGTTTCTTTGGCAATACTTGACAGTAGAGTCGGGTGTGAATTAGATTTTCTGTTTCATCTAAAAAAAAATCCAAACAAACGAAAAACCCAAACCACTAATTTTGGTCAAAACAAAACTCTACAGAGGCCCAGTTTCTGTATTTAAAAGTGGCATGGAGGTCTTAACTAAGAAAAGGTTTTAACTGGTATAGCGATCTCAAAAAGTGAACAGTATGTATTATAGGGAATACTAATGAGAGTGGAATTCCAACGCCATACAAGAACAAGATCCAAAACTTTGCTTCAGGAGTGTTCTATTCAATGCTCTGATTCAATATTGAAAGAATATGACAGAAGTTCTCCTTCCTCCCTACTGCAGACAGAGAAATTGCTTAAATTTTCAATGCTAACAGATGGCAGATAATTATGTATATGTGTGGGTGGGTGAATGTCCAAAATTGAACTTCTAAATTCTCAAGCACAAACCTCGTACTTGCTAGCTGAACTGGGTAGAGGCTGGCTCAATGTTGGTACCATTTGGATTAAACAATAATGGTGTGTCCTAAACCACCAGTTAGGAAGGTGACAACACATTATGCTTCTGTACATTGACTATTTAGACTGGAAAAACTTGGGGTTTGGGGCTAAAAAAGAGGATTCCCAAAAACAAGAAGTAGGCTCAGAGGAAAGATCCCAGAAACCAGAAAGCTGCATGAAGATGAAAGTCGGGGATGCTCAGGAACCTTGGCTGGTGCGACCAGTAACACTGCACGTACCTATACAACTGCAACCTTCCTTCAGGGAAGGGAAGCTGAGGCCTAGCAAACGCATTCCTGTGGGCTAGTGAGTGAGTGTGTAAGGCAAATAAGTGGGGTCAAAGTTCTAATCTTGTTCGTTCTTAGATACACCCCATTATCTGAATCTACTATGGATTGTCAAGTACTCTGTCTTGCCTGTGACACCCACTTCATGTTTTCTTGATTTGGAAGTAATAATGGGAAAAATATTTATCAAAGCAAAATTATGGAAATATTGTTCAAGATTTCTCATGATTTTGAGTGAAAGTTATAAAGTGTATGAATGTGCTACTTTAAAATATAGTTTATAAATCAAGAGTTTTGACTTCTGCTTATGCTCTTGTTAACTAGAAAAGGTGGAATTACTAGCACTTCAGAAATTCAGGGGGAAAAAATTTCTCTCCGCTTTTTCATTTAGTTGGCTCTGTAAATTCAATACCTTTTTCTATGTAGAAAATTTCATTATGTAATCTGCTTAGTCAACTTGTCGGTTTTGCCAAATATTTCTGCAGATTTTTATATGGTAGAATGGCAGTATCTATCTATCTATCTATCTGAAAAGCAGAAAAAATGTAATTGACAGGAAGAATTCAGCACAGTTGCAGTACAAGAAATGCTTCATTTAAATTAAAAGTAGCATTTATACGCTATTAGAAAGGATCATTATTTTCTCTAAAGAGATGACTAACGTGAATTTCTTTATGTCTACACATAAGTCCTAATCAAAGAAAACTGTTCTTGTTAAATTATTATTTTTTTTTAATTTCTCCTCAACAAATAGTATTTTAAAAGTTTGAAAGGGACTGAAGATGTAACTGACAGAAGTGTTTGCAAAATTAGTTTCCTGTTCCAAATAGAGGTAATAGACTATTAATAAAGTACGATTCTTCTCTTAGTGTGACTGTCACCGTTAATTTTACTAAATATTATAGAACTATCCTAATTGATGTAGAACCCAAACCTGAAAAGTCTTTTAAGTCTGAAACTTGGCCAACAAATTTTGTTAAGATATTCAGTTTTGTTTTAATATTGTTTTAAATACAATACCTTAATGCACATGTTTAATGCTACAAGATGTTTTGGATTTCTTTATTTTCAATTTAAAGGGATAAACGGATAAGGTGATAGGGAATATCCTATGACTGAGCTTGGACTAGCCATCAAAAAGTCCAACAGAAAATAGCAAGATGACAAATTCTGAACATCTAAGAGAAGAATAATTTTCTCTAAGTTATTCAGAAGGCATGCATACTTTAACTAGAAACATAAAGTGGAATCAAGGCATAACTTCATTTGAAGAAGTGATGGTGGGGGTTCTTTGCATTCTATTTCTTTCTTTTAGAAGACCATTTCAAAACCATTTCCTTTAGAGGACCATTTCAAGAATATATCACTGTTGTTACTGAGTTTTGGTCAACATGAACTATCTGTTCACACATAAGCATGTCAACCTAGATGCTCAAGCATGTGTATGAAGGGAAATTTTCTATACTCATCAAAGAACTGGAAAGATGTAAAGACCAAAAAGCCAACTCTATAAAGCAACCAGAGGCCATGGTGTGATGGCAGTAGTTATTTTGCTTTCTGGAATGCAACTGTGTTTATCACATCCAAGGATATATGTGTTTGCACACAACTTCATAAGCATCACGATCATTACAATTTACCTTCAAACAAAGCTAGTTAATGTGTCAGTCATAAGGGTTTACCCTACTTCAGCAGCAAATGATACTGATGTGATTGATGAGTTTTGTGGAGACCTGTAAAGGCACTCATTAAAAGAACATGTATCATTTTTATTGATTGTGAAAACTAAAAAAAAAAAAAAACCCTCTCCAAAAACTAATGCGAAGCAACTGTGTAGCATTGCAAAATGACAAAGACGACATTTACTTTAATTGTATTACTCCCGTAATTATCATTGCCAACATAATTTTACCAAAAATCCTAGCTTTTTGTATATATATGCTGGTTAGCTTAAGGTAATAACAAAACACACTAGAGTAATATTAGACATCGAGTGTTGAATGTTCCAAACTTTTCTTTTTGCAGATTTTGTGAGTAAAGGTGTCCATTCTTAGTTCCTAACACAGAGCTAAATTCTAAGCAAGGTTGTTGCCTCTTGGAAGTGCAAGCAAGCAAACAACAAACAAAACCCCACAACTTTTGTTCAGCACTAAGCATTGTCTTAGGTGAAAGAGAACAATCTGAATACTTTTGGGAATAAAGTGACACTATCAGTCTTCAAGGTAAAATGTAGTGAACATACGACTTCATCATGTTTAGCTGAGATGATTAAATGTTTGATGGGTGGTGGAGAAAGGCTGGGGTAAAAACTAGGTAAATTTGGTAATGTGGCAAATACCACTCAGCAGTTATAGAAAGTCCCCTTGGAATATGAAATGGCAGTGCAGAGGCAAGGACAAAGGCCTCCCTGTTCCACAGTATGTACTCGTCTCCCTGCTCTTTACAGAAGATTCATCTGTCTTTAAGTTTTTGAGGTCTTGTTCTGCTTCAACAGAAGGAGTAGTCAGATCTCACTCCCACCTCTGCTTCCCTCAGCTATGTTTGAAATCCTTTCCATTGAAATAACAATTCAACCAAAGTCCTCTGTGTCCTGGACAGTCGCTGAAGCAAATAATACATTTTAGTGAGCAGTATCACCTGCTCCTCTGCAGCTGAATTTTATGCAGAAAATGTCTTTGGCTGTTATACCTTCCATTTGATCTGTTTGTTTCTGTGATTTAGGTGTACCCTGTTGGCTGAACACATATACTGGATTATTGTGTCAACGGAATATGAACATACTGACACCTAATTTTTTGAATCCTAACCCATTTAAGATTAAAATAAGCATCAACATGTTCAGACTTTCTGAAATAACAACATCTAGCAACATTTGTCCTGGTTTTGGCTGGGATAGAGTTAATTTTCTTCCTAGTAGCTGGCATAGTGCTGTGTTTTGGATTTAGTAGGAGAATAATGTTGATAACACACTGATGGTTTAGTTGTTGCTAAGTACTGCTTATAGTAGCAAGGACTTTTCAGCTTCCCATGCACTGCCAGGTGCACAAGAAGCTGGGAGGGAGCACAGCCAAGACAACTGATCCAAAATGGCCAAAGGGCTATTCCATACCATACGACATCATACTCAGTATATAAGCTGGGTGTAGTTGGCCAGGAGTCAGCGATTGCTGCTCTGGGACTGTCTGGGTATCGTTTGGTGGGTAGTGAGTGGTTGCATCACCTGTTTTTTCCTGGGCTTTGCACCTCTTCTTGTTGTTTTCTTTTTCACCATTTTTAAAAATTATTATTATTATTGTTGTTGTTGTTGTTATTATTATTATTTCAATTATTAAACTGTTCTTGTCTCAACCAACAAGTTTTCTTATTTTTACCCTTCCAATTCTCTCTCCCATCCCACCACTGGGGGAGGGTGAGTGAGCAGCTGCGTGGTGCTTATCTGCCCGCTGGGTTTAAACCACAATCACATTGTAAAAAATATATATAGCAACCCCATACCCCAAAGAATTTAGGCCTTTGGAGGGCAGCTGCTATTTGGTGTTCTGTTGTTGTTTTCTTTTGTTAATTTTTTGGTTTTAGTTTTGTGAACTGTTTTTGAACTATTCTGTTTACTCTGTCCACATAAATGTAAACTAAATGACACTTTGCATGCTTATGTGGGATTTTTGGACCTCCCCCTAAATGACTTTGCTCTCTAGAAGATAAACAATGCAACACACAACTTCATTCCTGTGAAACAGGTCTCTGGATTGTACTGCTAGGGTTATAAACCTGCAGCTACATGATGTGTTGCTCAGCTCCTAGACTTCTTTTACAATAAATGGTGAAAAACATCCAGTTCACTGTCTTCTTTATCCAACATATATTCAAGCTCTCTTTCCCAATATGGAGGAAGAACAGGAAGACAATATTTTCCCTTTCTGTAAAATCTGTTCATAGTATAAAAATTAGAAAAAAAAAATCAATACTTGCTAGACCTGAGATAATGTGATTTAGTAGTTAAAAGGATTCAAGCATGCACTGGGAAGAAGAGATATTAGTTTTTGATGACTATATTCAGGTTTTTTATATTAAGTAACCATTGAATAAGATAAATATGCAATTTTTGGTGTCAAAGATGAGAGTCTGGGGTTCTCATTAAAAAGAAAAACTATTAAGCTCAGTCATATTCAATTTTTCTTGCTCTGTCGATTGGAAAATCTTGAATTATTTTCAGTAAGCCTATAATCGGATGCATAGGGCATGTCCTTGCTTTTTTTGGAGGAGTGAGGGAAGGGAAAGGAAAGGAAGATACACAACTCCATTCCCCCATGCAGAAAAGAGAACTGATTATGGATAAAAATTGTTTAAAACAGGTTTATCCTGTAGTCATATTTCAAAATCAAACCAATAGTATCACTGCATTGCTCAAGCAATTTTTTTTTCTTTTTCTGCTGGAGTGTTAGAATTCAAGAGTTCAATCGGACTGATATCTCAGCAAGTCCAGAATTTTTTTTTGTCTTCTGATCATCTTTAAATATGAGGAAAAAATCAAAGATTACAGATAAACTATGAATAACTGTGTCTAGAACTTTAAGACAGAATTACAACAAAACAGCAATCCCCTATAGTCTCTGTACTGGGAGGTTTCTGAAGATAGACAGGATTAACTTGGATTTCAAAACTGCAGTTCTGCACACAAACGTCTATATTCTACCTAGGTCATTCTTCAGGTGTTTAAATACTTCAGCTGGATCTGACCCTAAGTGGTTTGCCCAAGGCTAACAGCAGAACAGCAAGTTAGTGGCAGAGTTTGGATTACAGTTTAGAAATTGCTGATCACCTGCCTCATGATCAATCCATCAAATGAAGCTGAATAGAAAAACACATCTCCAGCTGTTACAGAACACATGCTGTTGTAAGAATTAAAAGGAACCAGCTGTCTATAGCCCCTGAGAAATTTGAATAGACCCACATTTTTCCACACAATCATGCTGTAATTACATGTCACCCCAGGTGTTCTCAATATGATTACTCCCTATAAAACTATAAGCAAGGCACGAGACAGCCCATACAGCTGCAGGAAAAATAATGAAGCAGCAGGGTTTCTCTTTTTCTGTGCATGCTGGTTTGGTGCTGTTTATATAGCCAATCTGTTTCCTGGGACTGCTGAGAGAGCCCTTATGGTCCCAGGCATCCAGGGACCATAGATGCTGACCTATAGTAACTGGAACATGGAATCAAGCTGCTTTTTTTGACAAAGATATCTATCATATATGGCTTTGAAAGCCATTCTGAAAGGTACAAACCCTTTAAGAGAAGAACATGCCAAGACAAGGCAACTGGAAGACACAGGGAATAACATTTTTATTATTTCTGGTAATTTCAAAGACATCACCTTTTTTATCTACACAAAGAAGCATGTATGCTTTAAAAATATTATAGCCTATTGTATGCCTCTACATTCAAACTTGTTCTTAGGAAGTTTCGAACAGTCATATTCTGCTTCCCAAAAAGGTATCCTAAGGTCCAAATGGCTAGGTATTTTGCAGTTTCCCTTTATTTCATTTGTGGTTATTTTTTGGGTGTTTTTTAGTGAGAATTCTAACCAGAAAGCAAGAACTTAATTTAAAAATTTTTGGAGCCAGGGAAGAAATTAATTTGCATATTTCTAAGGGAAGACTTGTTTTTCAAATCATGCTAAATCCCATTAGGCAAGAAACAGCCATTTCCAAGGTAGAAATAGTGAGCCAGAGGCCTGCATATACACTTAAAATCAGTACCTCATACACTTAAAATTAGTACCTACATTCTGTTGATAAATTTAAATAGAGACACTGAAGAACTACTGATGCTTAGTTGGGGATTATGGTGAAATTGTGATGACTGAAGACTCAGTTGGCAGTGTGCTGAGATTGATCAGGAGTTATAAGTCAGAAAAGGCTCTCATATGAGGTAACTACACAATGCATCGTGCTTTTTCTTAGAGGGAAAAGCATGATTCATTCTCTTTCTAAAACTTTTTAAGGACATGGATGCCGACATTGTCAGAAAATGCAGCATAGGCAGTCTATATGAGATGAAGGCAACAAAGTCAGCATTTAGTGCTTTTCTGCAATTTTTACCTAGCCAGCCAGTTTACTGAAGAAACTTTCAGCGTAAACTGAGGAGATGCCTTCACAGCTTTCAAGCTAAACATGAGCAGTTCCATGAGGTCGTAAGAATGCAGTATATACATAGATCTGCAATCATGGAGATACTTTAGTGATTGATAACTGGTTCCAAATTCTGTGAAAAATTTTCATAATATATCTGATGCAGGGTATGTGGTCCTACTTCCTAACCCAAAAGCCTACTCTGTCCTTAAAAGTCAAAAAGAACATGGGCAGTTACTGCCATTCCAGGGAGGAACTAAAATACAGATGTATCAATGTAAATAAGTATACTGTGTCCAGTTTTGGGCCCCTCACTACAAGAAGTACATTGAGGTGCTGGAGCATGTTCAGAGAAGGGCAACAAGGCTGGTGAAGGGTCTGGAGCACAGGCCTTATGAGGAGCAGCTGAGGGAACTGGGGTTGTTTAGCCTGGAGAAGAGGAGGCTGAGGGGAGACCTTATCGCTCTCTACAACTACCTGAAAGGAGGTTGTAGTGAGGTGGGTGTTGGTCTCTTCTCCCAAGTAGTTAGCAATAGGACGAAAGGAAATGGTCTTAAGCTGCGCCAGGGGAGGTTTAGACTGGAAATTAGGAAAAATTTCTTTACGGAAAGGGTGGTCAGGCATTGGAAGAGGCTGCCCAGAGAGGTGGTGGAGTCCCCATCCCTGGAAGTGTTCAAAAAACGGGTAGATGTGGCACTTTGGGACATGGTTTAGTCTAGTCTACCCTTGACTGGTTTAGTGTGGACTTGGTAGTGTAGGTTAATGGTTGGACTGGATGATCTTAAAGGTCTTTTCCAACCTAAACGATTCTATGATTCTATGATAAAATGTGATAGTATGGTGATTTTTTGCTACTTTGACATACCACTAGACTTCTTGTTTGTGTTATTGAATATACTAAGGCTTGTATTTATCTAAGGGCACAGTGAGGGCCAGGGACCCAAGGGGGAATCCCATGGGGTCTGTCAGGGAAGGGCCTGGCAGCCAGGGTCCATCCTACTGCCCCAGCCAGGAGCAGGGCAGCCAGAGGGCATGAGGGGCAGCCCCAGACCCAGGCACTGGGCACCTCCATGGGGATGGGGACAGGCTGAGGCTGGGCTGGGATGTGGGCTCTTGGGTGGGCCCAGATTGGTGGGGCCCATGGGCACGCAGGGCAGGGCTTTAGGGGGCTGGAGACTGGCTATATTGCTGTGTTGCTGGGGCGGGGGCTGATGGCCCCGGGGGGACTGAAATGGAGTCATGGGCCACGGGCAGGATCGGGGGAGCCCCACGGAGGCTAGGCTGGGACAGGCAGGGCTGTTGGTGCCCTCAGCCTTTACAATTATTACAAACCACCGTGACCATATTCCTCTTTGTGACTTCATTTCTTGTTATAATGATAGACAATCTTTTTTGTAGTACTATTTTTATTATTATTATTATTATTATTATTATTATTATTATTATTATTATTATTATTATTATTATTATTATTATTATTATTTTGGACCTGGAGGAGTTAGCAAAGGTAAAATGCAAAAGAAGCACTTTGCTTTTAATTACGTAAATGTCATTTCAGTAATAAAAAGGGACCAAGGCAGTAATGCAAATTATATGAAGAAAGATATCTGCCTAAGCTTTTTTCAAAGTTTTCAAGGATAGCTAAGACATTATTAGAGTTTGTATCAAAACAGTTTAAAAGGTTGACACTTATGGGCTTTTTTTGTCAGCACAGCGCCCTAAGGAAATTATTCACCACTTGGTCATTTCCTATTTGTAGGAAATATCAGTAAGGGATTTTTGTTTTTTTCCTTTTAGATTAGAGTAGTAAGATTATAAAACTCTTGATCCTGAATGTACTAAGAAATATTTTTTAACATTTTAGAGACCTGGGTGACAGTATTTGAAGCATCACTGATATGCACCATATAAATAATTGCAGTAGATACCTTAACTCTGAAATTGATGCAAGTAATAAAAATGGCTATCCTTTTAAATACAGGTTATTAAACTTTTGAAACCCTTTCCTTTGCAAATCATTTTTATTTTTACATTAACATAAACTATGGAGTGGCACCTCAGTATGAAATATTTTAAGGCTTCTTAATTTAGCACACTGATTAAAAAGGAAGCTGAATCACTACAATAGAGAGCTTCTACTGGAAGAAATACTGTATTCCTAATTAGTTTCTGACCATATATTAGATATTTCTGCTTACATAATTAGTTACTCACTGTACTTTATTATGTGGACTATAAATGGGATGAATTATATTTGATTTTGCAGTGAAAATTCTCCAGAAAAAGTATGTTCTCATTTGAAAAGATTTCCATAACCATGGAAATCATGTTGGAACTGCTTTATCAGACACTATTCAACCTTTTCTCAAATTAATATCTATGGGCCTCCCACCAACAAACACTTCCTTTAATTTCTTTCTATGTTTGTTCAGTACAAGACAATTCATCTATTTCCAAATTGCTGTTTAGCCAATTCCTTTTAAAGTTGAAGAATAATAAAGATTTTTTCTGAATACTTATTTTAAAGGTTAGAGTGAATGAGACTAAACTAAAAGACGATGTTTCTGTAAAAATGAGTACCTTCAGATTTCTTTGTTAAGCTTTCATTAATATAACTTAGTTTTAAAGCTTAGGTGCTGTGTGCTAAGTCTTACTGTCAGTGTTCAGTATATAACTTTTTGAAACAAAAGTGAAAAACTTTCCAGTTTCCTAAGTCATTCTACTCCTGCTTATTAGAAAATACTCTGAAAATTAGTGAACATCCTTTATAATTCAGATATTTTCTTGGCTGACTACTTCCTGCCTAGATTTACAAAAAGATAACAAAGGAATGCCTCATTAGTATAGAGAGTATGGTGCCGCTAATATAGCAAACTCAGTTTATCTGTTTGTATGCCAACCTCCTTGATGTTACTTAATCCTGATTAACAATACTATTTTGGTATAATAACACTGTATCAAAACATTCAGAATATCATTATCATATGCAAATACTGAGTATGTTTCACTAGCTTCACCCATACTATTTTTGTACCCTTTAGCAACAAAATGCCTGATTTCATACTTAACATTTTCACTTTACCATGTATTCACTTACGAATGTGTGAAATATGAGTTGAATTAGACTTTAAAATATCTTCATTTTCAATTAAATTATTGAAATTTTCCCACTTATAGCCACTCAAATCTATTTTTCATGCATTAAATAGAAACCCTTTGAATTTTATTTCATGTCCCTTTATTGACTCTTTCACTACTTCATTCCTGTCCAGATCCTGTGGTCCAAAACATCTTTCTTTTCACTCACTCTTTTTTGTTCTGAATTATCATATTTCAGTCTCACACAGATACAAATCCTTTTCACTGAAATCTGAAAACCAAGCATCAAATGTCTGCTCTATCTGCAGGTACTACTACAGATTTGAAAAAGAAAAAACAAACACACTAGTATCCTGACCAAGCATAAGAAGACTGTACTGAATTTGTTCCAGTTCTGTAACTGAGAAGTTGTTAAAGTCAAGTAATGAAAAAATCTGACTTGCAACTGAAGCTACGTACAATATTTTATATGCAAAATTGCCAACTTATGTTTTTGAAGGAGGGTGACACTAAGAAGAGTTTTTAGTACTAAAAGACATTTTGAATATGAAACAGCAAGGATGGATTGAATTCTTCCATTTAAAGGTGCCCTGATTCAAAGGCTGCATGTACGATATTATGTGAGCCTTCAGTGTGATGTGTCACTTGTTATTTGTTACAGAACAAAGCCAGTTTGTCTTTCGAAATGTATTGTTTTCTTTCCTTTCTTTCCCCAAGGTATTGGGCAGGTAAAGTGTCAGGTAGTTGGGAAAGCTTGACTCCAGTAGGTGAACAAATTCAGGAAATTCACATGAGACTTTGGCCTTTTTAAACCAAGGAAAGATGTATAAAGCTTTTTCTTCCATCTTTAGTCTTCACATCTTATTGGATTTGCAATTGTATAGCAGCAGAAGCAGGCAAGATAATGGCCTGTAGAGCTGCTAGTTATTACACATTATACGTTCATGGGATCAAAATAAATGTAGAGAAAGACAAGACGTAAGACAGCAACTCATCAGTTGTGACAAGAACAGAAGAAATGGGCTATGCATATCAATGCATGTGTTTATGAATGTTTATGAGCCATAAATAGGATACAGCTATTTAAATAGATAAATATTAAAAAAAAAAAAAAAAGAAAATGTATTCCTATAGTAACGTATTCCTAATACAGGTAAGGAAGTATTAATGTCATTGTGTAAGGAACTAATTTGAAATTTGCATATAAAAAATAAACATCATATAGATGCAAGAGGCTAAGAGGGTGACAGGTGTAGGGAAAGGCATTGAGAATAATGGAGGGAAGGGGTATTTTAAGAAAAGGAATGAAGAACACATCAAAAAGGCCTGTACTGACCTAACAAAATGAAACAAACCAAACCAAACAAACAAACAAGATAGCATATTAATTTTCTCCATATATTAAAATAGGGAGAAAAAAAAAAAAAAAAAGGAAGTGCGGGATAAAGACTTATTTAAAGATAGTATCCACCCAGAAGGAATGAACATACATTAGCTATGAAGTATTTTGGGCCTCTAATTTGACTGGTTTCTGACCTATATTAGCATGGGTCCTTAAAAACCTTCTAATAGTATTCTTGCCATCATTAGTCTTAACTGATATTAACCTTAATCTTAGTAAATTAGCTAATTATTCAGTACTAGTTACTCAACAATCAAGGCTTTCTTCTCCAATCCCAAATTTCAAAAATATTTTTAAGATGAACTGGAACATGTACTGTGAATTTTTAGATTGCAAATACAATTACTAAGATAAATTATATACGAGTACATCAAAAAGAGAAATTTCATTCTATAAGTACCGAACTTCTGATTTGAGCATATAGTGTGTGGATGCAGGAATGTGTTGTGGAGATCAATGTTGTGGAGCTGTAGACGGAAAGAAAGGACAAGAACTAATGTTATGTGTTAGTAAAGTAGGAGTTGCTTGAGGCAACAGCAGATCCTGTTATGCTTCCTGCAGAAAAATATATGACAGATTCCTGGAAACTTAGATTGGTTGCTTCTGCTATTGTCATCAAAGCAGAGGTTTCGATAAAGATTATTGTAAGGGTCAGAAGAATTTCATCTCATCGCTCTAATTCAGTTTCCCAGCGATAGTCAGAATAACAGGACAAACTCTCCAGAAATATCCTGAGGCTTTCCCCCATAAGCTATTTGCCTTCACTTCTCCCCTCCTTTTTGTGGCATCAACAGCTTCCTTCCAACCTACGTTTTTCTATGACTGTATGACTGTCATTCAATCTAAAGTTTATATTGCTTTAGTCAAAAGGCAAAGTTCTTGTCAAGTAGGCCTTTAGAAGTGAATCAAATTGTTCCTGAAAAATTTTACTAGAAAGCTGAATGAAGAGCAACCAGAAAAAATAAACACAGAACTGAGCGTTAATGTCCAAACAGGCTACTGCAAATAAGACAGTATGAGATCTGCACTGTTGAAATTACAGCGTACAAATTCCTTCCAGTTACCTTCTAGCAAACTCATTGTTCTGTCATGATCTCAAACATAACCATGTGGGATGATCTAAATACAATGCTCAACAGAAACAGTTAAGGGTCCAAGTAAAAGGAAAGAATTTCCAAGAGATTATTTGGCTAGGATTACTAAAAAATAATGAGTGCAAAATCCAAAAAGTGTGTATGATGACTTCAACAGTAATAGCAAAAGATCATTTTCTTTTAAAATCGCTAATTCCTTTCACTTACAGTTGCAGCTTGCTTTCTTGTTGGTGACACCTCTCTTACAATGACCTCCTGTTGGCTCCCTGTCAGCAATAGACTGCTTTTCTGACCCATCTGTTGTCTACTGATTGTGTGAACCTGCCAGTCAATTCTAAACTACATGTGGTCACTAAATCATAGAATCATAGAATCATCTAGGTTGGAAAAGACCTTTAAGATCATCCAGTCCAACCATTAACCTACACTACCAAGCCCACTCTAGACTAATCAAGGGTAGACCAGACTAAACCATATCCCGAAGTGCCACATCTACCCGTTTTTTAAACGCCTCCAGGGATGGTGACTCCACCACCTCTCTGGGCAGCCTCTTCCAATGCCTGACCACCCTTTCCGTAAAGAAATTTTTCCTAATTTCCAGTCTAAACCTCCCCTGGCGCAGCTTAAGCCCATTTACTCTTGTCCTATCGCTAGCTACTTGGGAGAAGAGACCAACACCAACCTCACTACAACCTCCTTTCAGGGAGTTGTAGAGAGCAATAAGGTCTCCCCTCAGCCTCCTCTTCTCCAGGCTAAACAACCCCAGTTCCCTCAGCCGCTCCTCATAAGACTTGTTCTCCAGACCCTTCACCAGCTTCGTTGCCCGCCTCTGAACACGCTCCAGCACCTCAATGTCTTTCTTGTAGTGAGGGGCCCAAAACTGGACACAGTATTCCAGGTGCGGCCTCACCAGCGCCGAGTACAGGGGCACAATCACCTCCCTGCTCCTGCTGGCCACACCATTCCTGATACAAGGCAGGATGCTGTTGGCCTTCTTGGCCACCTGGGCACACTGCTGCCTCATGTTCAGCCGGCTATCTACTAACACCCCCAGGTCCTTTTCGGCCAGGCAGCTTTCCAGCCACTCCTCCCCAAGCCTGTAGCGTTGCATGGGGTTGTTGTGACCGAAGTGCAGGACCCGACACTTGGCCTTGTTGAACCTCATACAGTTGGCCACGGCCCATCGATCCAGTCTGTCCAGGTCCCTCTGCAGGGCCATCCTACCCTCGAGCAGATCGACACTCCCACCCAATTTGGTGTCGTCTGCAAACTTACTGAGGGTGCACTCGATCCCCTCATCCAGATCATTGATAAAGATATTGAACAAGACTGGCCCTAAAACAGAGCCCTGGGGAACACCGCTCGTGACCGGCCGCCAACTGGACTTAACACCATTTATCACTACTCTCTGGGCTCGGCCACCCAACCAGTTCTTTACCCAGCGAAGAGTATGCCTGTCTAAGCCGTGAGCTGCCAGCTTCTCGAGGAGGATATTATGCGAGACGGTGTCAAAAGCTTTGCTAAAGTCGAGGTAGATGACATCCACAGCCTTTCCATCATCTACCAGGCGGGTCACCAGGTCATAGAAGGAGATCAGGTTGGTCAAGCAGGACCTGCCTTTCATGAACCCATGCTGGCTGGGACTGATCCCCTGGTTGACCTGTACTTGCCTGTGGAGTTCGCTCAAGATGAACCTCTCCATAATCTTCCCCGGCACCGAGGTCAGGCTGACAGGCCTGTAGTTCCCCGGGTCCTCCTTCCGGCCCTTCTTGTAGATGGGCGTCACATTGGCAAGCCTCCAGTCATCAGGGACCTCCCCTGTTAACCAGGACTGTTGATAGATGATGGAAAGTGGCTTGGCAAGCTCCTCTGCCAGCTCCCTCAGTACTCTTGGGTGGATCCCCTCCGGCCCCATAGACTTGTGAGCGTCCAGGTGGCATAGCAGGTCATTAACTGCTTCCTCCTGGACTATGAGGGCTCCATTCTGGTCCCTATCCCTATCCTCTTGCTCAAGGGCCTGAGTACCCTGGGGATGACCGGTCTGCCAGTCAATTCTAAACTACATGTGGTCACTAAATCTAAAAGTGAACCAAAACCAGATTATGTCATCTGAAGGAAATGAGCATACAGATCATGGCAGAGCTTACTTCTTGTCTGTCTCTGGTTTCCGTTTGAAAAACAACAGCAAAAGCCCCCCAAAGTCCATGGACTTATGCCTCAAATGGGAGCCAGAGCATGCTCCAATAAATGTCCAGTAAAGATGAGAGAATAAGCATCAGCTGGCACTAGAAAATCAGTCTGGGCAGTCTAAGGGAATGTGGACTGTGAGAGCATCTTATTCATTAAGTTATCTGTTTAAGGACTATTCAGTATAAAAGAAATAACAAGGAAAGTGATAAATTAAGCACACAGATACACAAACCTGAGGAGCAGGTGATAACAGAGACAATAACAAAGACCAGAACTCTTCACCTGCTGATTGATGGGCCATTAAGAAAACACTCAGACATAGCCTTGAAGGGAGTAAACCTGAATTTTGTAACTGATAAGAAAGAAGACTAGCATGAATATTATGGGATACTTCAGGGGTCCTTGCGGGACTTTGCGACACTTATCATGGAATACCAGAAGGGGCTTGAGGAACTGTGCAAAACCTGTTAAGGGGTGTTTAAGGGGAGGGCCAGAGGTGGGGAAAGGGGGAATCAGGGCAGATCAGGGAGGAACAAGTGTGGGAAAATAGACAGGAAGAAGGATATAAGGGGCCAGTCACTTGTAAGCTGGCACCACTCAGTTTGCTCGTATGACTGTCCTGGTTTCAGCTGGGATAGAGTTAATTTTCTTCCTAGCAGCGGGCATAGTGCTGTGTTTTGGATTTAGTAGGAGAAGAATGTTGATAACACACTGATGTTTTAGTTGTTGCTAAGTAGTGCTTACACTAGTCAAGGACTTTTCAGCTTCCTATGTTCTGCCAGGTGCACAAGAAACTGGGAGGGAGCATAGCCAGGACAGTTAACCCAAACTGGCCAAAGGGATGTCATGCTCAGTATATAAACTGGGGGGGCAGAGATCGCTGCTTGGGGACTGGCTGGGAATTGCTTGGTGGGTGGTGAGTGGTTGCATCACTTCTTTTTCCTGGGTTTTGTTTCTCTGTCTCTTGGCGTTCTCTTTTTTATTATTATTACTACTACTACTACTACTACTACTATTATTATTTCAATTATTAAACTGTTCTTATCTCAACCCACGCTTTTTTTTTTTTACTTTTGCTCTTCTGATGCCGGTCAGCTCAGTTGGTTAGAGCGTGGTGCTAATAATGCCAAGGTCATGGGTTCAATTGCTGCTCACTGCAGGGGGGTTGGGCTAGATGACCTCTCAAGGTCCCTTCCAACCCAAAGCATTCTATGATTCTGTGATTCTCTCCCCCATCCTACCAAGGAGGGGGAAGGGGGAAGGGTGAGCAAGCGGTTGTGTGATTCTTGGTTGCTGACTGGGGCTAAACTACAACACTACATTAGAATAAAATAAATCATACCCTACAAGTGCTTTCCCCCCCCCCCCCCCATTAACTATGAAGGGAGTCTGGAATAATTATTTCAGACATAAACATTTCTACCTTAGATGTCTGTTTTTTATTAGATGAATTCCACTGTCACCAAATAGATTCTGCCCTTGTAGCTCTTTCAGGGTTGAATGAGGGAAGAAAAACATACCAAATGATGTGTTTGCAAGCTCATAATTACACCACTAAACAATAAAAACTGTTAAGCAAGCAATCATCTGAGAACTACAGGCATATTTTAAAAACTCTTAAGTGGTAGAGATTTTTAAAATAAATAAAAATAGGAATCAGCTTTCTAGAATAAAGCTGCAAATCACATATTAACCATGTTTTTCTGTGGTGTAAAATTTTAATAATAGCATTCTCTTAGTGCTTGAAATTTTCATACACTGAATCTGTAATTGATATGCAAGTATGTCTGTTCTCACTTTACACATTAGCTAGAACAATATTTTTCTATTTACTGATGTAATTCCGTGTCTGATTATGTATTCACATATAGGCCATCCTTGTCATGATATCAGATCTAGTTGTATATTTGACCTCCACCTAAGTCAAGACTTGCAGGGCAGAGGAACTGCATGTCGTCTTTGACCTAATCCTATTATTTAAATTTATGTGATTAATGAATAGGTCTAAATAGATTTAAGGCCTATAAGCTCTCTCAGAGCTGTAGTGAATTGGTTAATACAGTGATCTGAAACAACCTTTGCCAAATAAAATATTGTTTAAATTTAAAAAGGGGATAACAATTAAAAAATGAGTTCCAATAGAAGAAAAGATTTATTGCATATCTATCTTACCTGAACATTTACACAAGCCAAACTTATCTGAAGATCTCAAGTGTGGAAGTTTGATTTCAGCTAAGCTTTGAGTCCTGTTTTAGGAAGTGTGTCCCTTTATAACGTTCAGGAATATCTTTCTGTTTGCACCTGTGACTGGAGCTTGATCAAACCAGTTTGACAGCTCAGCAGGAGGGCAGGGATAGACTTCAAAGCCTTTAGATTTCTACATTGTCTCAGGTATTTGCTGGAACAGCTGCTATCAACTCATTGTCTCCCTTCTTCTGTATACACTGTCAGCTTCTGCTTGAGTTAACCCCTTAGACTCATCAATTAAACAATACCAAATAACTAACAGGTGGAACATACAATATGTATGAAATATTATACAGTCCTGTTTCCTTTAGTCTTTCTCTACTGAAATAAACAGCATGAAGTTTTCATAATACATAATCTTCTAATGTTCTAGGAGTTTATGGTCTGTTTTTTGATTTATGACTGCATTTTTATCATTATGTGGCCTTCAAGCAAGGAAGAGAAAAGGAAACAGAAGCTAAATAAAAATCTATAGTGCATAAATGAAACTGAATTCTTTATTACAGTTTCAAAAATTGTGTTGTCTTATGCTGTGATAGTCAGATCATACAAGTCCAAAAGGGTCAGGTCAGGTCAAGACTTGAATGAAAATCCTCCAAGCTGAGGTGAAAACTACAGGAAATAGATGTAAAAGGTGAATTATGAAACCAGTATCTGTGCTGAAGGGCACATCAACAGAATAGTAAAAAAAGCTGAAGGGAATACATCCTCCTCATTGTGCACATTTTTTTATCCAGTGGCTCGCTCTATTACTTTAAGAAATATCTAAGTAATGTAACAAAAAGTCCTGTAGCATATCCTTTCATTGCTGAAATGAAGTCCTGCTGAGGTGGCTAGAGGTCATGTTTTGCTGGAGATGTTTGGAAGAAATTTCCATGAAGGGCAACTAAACACAATGATTCTAACCAGAGTTGTTATATCCCTGAATTACTCTCTCCTGGAAGTTTTAGTTCGCATGATCAAAACTGCTGTGGAGTCAATTTCCTCAAAGTCTCACTCTCCCTGCAAGATCATTTCAGTGGAGGAAGTAGGGGACTGAAGGAGGAAGTGTTTGCGCCATTGCTACAGGCTTCTGAAACACACTCTTTTGTGTAAAGGCTTTTAGTAGTCTCCTTGATCTCACATAGTGGAGTCACAACTCTTTTATTTGGTTTTACATAATATAAGTAGTGTGAATATATTAGTAAGTGCCTTCTAAAAGTTAAAGTTGAGGGCTTTCAAGATGAGTCCTTTTCTTGTTTCCCAAATTTGCCATTTTCACATTTTTCATAAATACTTTTCTAGGTTAGCATGCCATAAGCACAAAAATGAGTCTTTTTAAAAAATGAAAAAAATAGAAATAGTCTGAAAATTACATTTCAGGGAAAAGAAATTGTTTTAATAGCCTTCTTTTACACCCACAAACCTTACCAAATGCAATCTCATTTTAGATTTCCAAATACAGGAGCATCATCCAGTAAGTATTAGATCATGTTATGTGCCTGTCATTTTCACTTGTCTAGCTTGCACTGTTCTTTCCAAATTCCCCAGTAGGAAAAAGATAAGAGAGATTGAAGTAGAATGACTTTCAACAGGCAAACTGAAACGCTTGCTAATTAATTAATTTTGCAATATTGTCAAAAGTGTACCTTAAAGTTTACATGGAATTCATTCTGTAGGCAAATTATAGATCCAGCTAATGTAATTTTTGTTGTGCTGTGTTTGTATGAACTTGAGACATCAAGCCTTCATTTTATTCACTCAGTGTTTTCACTTCCTTTTTTTTTTTTTTTCTTTCCAATTCAGTTCTGTCATGGATCCAGACATGAAAAAAAAAAAAAAGTTTAGAAAGATTTATTTGATTTATTTTTACATTGAAAAATCATCATGAAAAGATTGAATAGATTAGAGCTACTTAGGTTAGACTACAGGAAAATAGTTTTAAACCATATTTTAGATATTATAAATATTAATGATTTAATTATATTTGTATTTTTTAACTAATTTCTGTGATTATTGTGATCTGTAATTGTTCTACTTAGACATTCTGGAATTTTCTGATAATACTGATGTGCTAGTTTTCTGATGTGGTAGTTCTAAGCATTCACTACCCTCCCTCACATGGAGGTGATCAAAAGACTGGTGACTGACCAAATGCTTCATCCACAGATTAGCCTACATGCTCCATTTTGGCAGTACCAATATAATTTGTTTATAAAACTCTCTTCTCTTCCACTCCTGCAGTCAAGATATGTCTAAAGAGTAGTTAAAAATCCAATGGAAGCACTCAGAGATACCGCTACAGCTATAGCTGTAGTGTCATTAATTTTTCAACTTCGTTTCACTGACTACTGCTCAGATCATAAGTGAATAAGAAACAGGAATATATTTCAGTGATGGAGGATGGCAGTGGCATACCTTTCAAATACGAGTTTCAGCCAATTTTACCATTTTGGATTCTTATTTTTTATTCTGTCTTGTTTGGTTTATTCCCTGAAGTTTGTAAATAAAAAAAAAAAATGGAAAACAGCAATTTATTATATGCAGGCTGTATCATTGGCCATGGCCTGTCACCAGTATGCTTTGTTGTGTCTGCTTTGTCTCTGACGTTTGCCTTCTTCAGTAATGGCACTTCAGTGCTGTTCAGGTTGTTGCTTTTGATTCAAAACTGTACGTTGTACAGAGCTGGGCATTAGTTATCTCAGACATGCTGTTTCTTCCCTCATAACTAACTTCATGAGCAAACTACAGTTAGTAGTCTATACATTTAGATGTGTTAGACAAGATCATATCAACTAACTTCAGATAGTTAAACTTTATCTAATCTCAGACTGCCTAGGCCAGTAGACCTGTGTTAGTCATCTACTCTACATGCAACACAGGCAAGCACTTTCTAAACACCTAACCTACCAGCAGATTAATTTCTCTATTGACTTTACTAGTTCTCTGCATACCTTTGAGCTCAGCTCTTTTTTCAATCATTTATTTATCAAAGATAGAGAGTGTAGTTTTGACTGCAACCAAGTTGCAGTAGGTTGGTTTAGTGGCCTATACTTTTTCCCCTTTCTTTTAAAGAAAAAAGAAAAGAAGTCTTATGGGTAATTTTTCTGTTCATACTCTAAGATTTGAAGTAATTCTATGTTGATAGAGAGGTGGTATCACTTCCACATTAATGTTAATCTTTGAAGGAAGAAGATATTATTTAATTTTTTTATTCACAAATTCTCAAGAAAACCTACAAGGTTTTCTGAAAATCAAGTGTAATACAGTTTAAACAAACAATAAAAAACTATTTTTATTGTTAAGTTAAAAAAGACAAGAGCAAACTGGAAACTTGTTTTTAATCATCAAATACTTAAAAAAATATTTTAATGGATTAAACCTAGTCACCATTTCTGAGAAATCTACTTGGATAAAAAGATGATCTTGTCAGAGAAGGCACATCCTGTCATGTTAGAAATGTGCATTAGAACAATTTCCTTCATCTAACTTCTCAAATTCAAGAGTTAGGTACTAAGAGATAATGGCAAGACATACAAACTTAAATTGCCTAAAGTCTTGTCACAGGAGACCACTGTTAACACCTGTGATCGAAACCATTTGACAATTTCAAATAGCTCTGAATGTGTCTACCAGATGTGTGATGTGATTCATTGTATTATATCCCTGCTGTCAATGGTGATGGCATTTTTTTATTCACATTTAGAAATACTAAAAATTCCCATCTCTTCAATAAATTACATGAGTCATGCAATGTATTGTTTTGATGTAGTGACATTTACTACGAATTGACCACAGTCCTGTTAAAATATAGGATCATTCTAGTATTCTAAGACTGGTGTGGAAAGAAACATATTAGGGAGAAAATCCAACCCCATAGACTCCCAGAAAGCTAGAATAAATGTGCGCAATGAAGACATTTTTTAGTAAAGAGAGATTAGAATTTTGTGGGAAGTTTGCAGAGGAAACATTTATTCCCTGCATACTCCCAATCACTTAAGGCAATTTAACATGGGAGATAGGTGAAGCACGAACAGTAGATCCACATATGAATATTTCACCTATTTATGTATGTTGGCCTTCAGCAGAAACAGAACAGCACACGAGCAAGAGCTATCAGTTTCCAAACTATACTGGTTTTGTATGCAATTTAATGGTCTAAGTTCTTTAATATCAAGGGGCTTCTTTACATGCTTTAAGTTAATCTTGTAGTTAATGATTTGTTGATTTGTAGCTCATTATCAAAGATGTTCAAATACTTAAAATAAATGGTGAAGCTGTTTCCTATTTTTAAGGCTCTTTACCATCTAAAGATAATTTTGCTACAATTTGCAGGAGTATTGTCCTGAAAAAATAGGGAATTAATAACATTGACTGAAACTTTTACTTACAGTTTTGTGATATTCACATTTTAAAACCCTGAACGTTAAAAACATAGTTTATAGAAAAGGAATGATTTGGAAATCGAGGAATACACAGTGCATCAATTCAGGAACTTTATTCATCCATGTAAAAAACTGCATAATTTAGGATTTAAAGCCTGAGGGTAGAAACTCTGACATGGATGCAATGAGCTCAAAGACTGCACGACTGATTTATTGCATGCCTGAAGATTATATGTGATAATAATAAAGCTAAGCAAGACTGATATGACAAAGTAAAAGTCTTGTATTTATTTGTAAAAATCTCTCTGAGGGAATGTAAGAGCTAAGATTTTCAATTTGCTAAGGTATCTGCATAGGAACTAGATATCTATTCAGTGCGTTGAATGGCAGACAGTAGAAAGTCATGGATTAAAGCTGACAGTGTTTGAATGACACTTTTTTCTCCCATACAGGCAAAAGTAAATATTTATATTATAACTTATGACAAAAAATGGTTGCAGAGATCAGATTTTTTTAAAAAATCATGCACTAACAAAATGATCATGTATGTCAGTCAGAATGAGTAGCAGTTTTGTCTTAATGCATGGGCCTACACTCTCAAAGCCCCAGCTCTTGGCATTGAATGGGTTAATGGGTGCATCAGCAGGCAGTAGATGCCAAACAGGTTTCATCTACTGCACGCATGATGTAGAGTTATTCTGTACACATTCAGTGCCACAGAATTCTATAGACTGATTGAACATATAGGCACTTTGGGCTACGTATCTACTAATAAATCAAACAGACCTGGGGAACATTACCAGCATCAGAATTGAGAGAGCTGTAAGGTCATACATTTCAGGGCACAATATAATCTAAATATGGCAGTTATCACCGTGTTCTCAAAATCACATAATGGTTAAGGGTGGAAGGTTGCTCATGCATCTTGTGTTACTAGGTATCCCTTGAATTTAATAGGTGTCCATTGAATTTAATTACTTGTCAGTAGATTTATCAACTTTTAGCCTCCATTGGTTGTACTTTTGGCTTAATTTAGTTATCCTCACACTGATGTTTAGTGTCATCTGAAATGACCCAGGGTGACTAAGATAAATGACACAGGACTGAGAGATACGACAAAAGACCTACAGGGGACATGTCTTCTGCCATGGCCAATTTCGTATGAAAATTTCTCAATGTATTTGCCTTAAAGTAGAATCACAGAATAGAATCATAGAATTGTTTAGGTTGGAAAAGACCTTTAAGATCATCGAGTCCAACCATTAACCTAACACTGTCAAGTCCACCACTAAACCATGTCCCGAAACACCACATCTACATGTGTTTTAAATACCTCCAGGGATGGGGACTCAATCACTTCCCTGGGCAGCTTGTTCCAATGCTTGATAACTCTTTCAGTGAAGAAATTTTTCCTAATAGCCAATCTAAACCTCCCCTGGCGCAACCTGAGGCCATTTCCTCTTGTCCTATCACTTGTTACTTGGGAGAAGAGATCGACACCCACCTCTCTCACCTTCACCCTAGTTGTCTCACTCACCAGCTGTGTCAGGAAGTTATCTTCCACACACTCCAGGAACCTCCTAGACTGTTTCCCCTCTGCTGTATGGCATTTCCAGCAGACATCTAGCAAGTTGAAGTCCCTCACAAGAACAAGGGCTCGTGATCATGAGACTTCTCCCAGCTGCTTCTAGAATATTTTGTCTGCCTCTTCATCCTGGTTGGGAGGTCTATAACACACTCTCGCCATGATATCTGCCTTGCTGGCTTTCCCCCTGATTCTTGCTCATAAACACTCAGCCCTACCATCACCATCATTAAGTTCTAGACAGCCAAAACACTCCCTAACATACAGGGCTACCCCATCGCCTCTCCTTCCTGGCCTTCTGAAGAACTTATAGCCATCCATTGTGGCACTACAGTTGCGTGAATCATCCCACCATGTTTCTGTGATGGCAACTATATCATAGTCTTCCTACTGCACAATGGTGTCCAGGTCCTCCTGTTTGCTGCCCACACTGAATCCATTGGTGTAGATTCACTTCAGTTAGACTATCGATCCTGCCACCTTTTTGGGTGGGAGGCCCCAATTCCTACATGACCATTCTCAGGTGCTTCCGTGGTTTCTAACACATCCATAACCCTTGCATCTTTGCAGCATTTCGTGGTTTAGCCCCAGCCAGCAACTAAGCACCACGCAGCCGCTCGCTCACTCCCCCTGCCCCGATGGGATGGGGGAGAGAATCGGAGGAGTAAGAGTGAGAAACACTCCTGGGGTGACATAAGAACAGTTTAATAATTGAAATAAAGGAAAATAGTAATGCTAATAGTAACAGTATAATAATGATAATAATAATAATGATACACAAAGCAAGTGATGCCCAATGCAATTACTCACCACCTGCCGACAAATACCCAGACAGTTCCCGAGCAGCGATCGCTGCTCCCTGGCCACCCCTCCCCAGTTTATATACTGAGCATGACGTCATATGGTATGGAATAGCCCTTTGGGCAGTTTGGATCAACTGTCCTGGCTGTGCCCCCTCCCAGTTTCTTGTGCACCTGGCAGAGCATGGGAAGCTGAAAAGTCCTTGACTAGCATAAGCAGTACTGAGCAACAACTAAACCATCAGTGTGTTATCAGCATTATTCTCATTCTAAATCCAAAACACAGCACTATGCCTGCTACTAGGAAGAAAATTAACTTTATCCCAGCTGAAACCAGGACACTGCCACATCGATATCCATCCCTGCCTCCTCTGAGACGGCCGACTGAAGGACCTCGCTGGCACACCATACCACAAACATTGGTGTGCCGCCCCCAGGCTTATCTCTAACGAGCCTGGTTTTATCCCTTCCCCCCTCAAATCTACTTTAAAGCTCTTTCAAGAAGCCCTGCTGTCAGGGACTGAAAGAGTTAATGCCTCAAAACATTGTGGTGAGGCAAGTTAAGGTCTGCAAAGAGATAAGTTAAGGGCTCCATAGTGATAAATTGGGGTCTGCATAGCATCACAGGTGAGAAGCTGATTGGTGCAGAGTTGGCATGGAGCCAAGAGGCAGGTCGGAGGACTCCTAGTTCTGCCTTCTGATGGCCAAAGGTCATGCAGAGTTCATGTGAGGAAGGGGCTCACGACCCCCGAAAGACCCCTCGCAACCTGCCACCCCCCGCCCCCAGTGGCATGTGTGCAGAAGATGGAGAACATTCTGGAATAAGCCTCAAGGAGGGGCAGACTAGAGGCAGGGACTGGCCTATAAAAAACACAACTTCGAAGAGCCCTGTGGTGGTCCCCACCACTGGAGGACTCCATGCTGCTGCCGCCCCTGCCCTGGACTGACCTCTCCCACCCGTTGCCAGTGCAGCTGGAGGCCCTGTGCTCTGGGAGCAGAGTGCCCAACGCTGGAGGACTGATGCATTTTATAGTTGACATTGTGGGATCCAAGGGTGGTGATCTCCCTCTCTCTCTCTCTGCCTCCCCCTCTGTCCTGGTTTCGGCTGGGATAGAGTTAATTTTCTTCCTAGCAGCAGGCTTAGTGCTGTGTTTTGGATTTAGTAGGAGAAGAATGTTGATAACATGCTGATGTTCTTAGTTGTTGCTGAGTACTGCTTATGCTAGTCAAGGACTTTTTCAGCTTCCCATGCTCTGCCAGGCGCACAAGAAACTGGGAGGGGGCACAGCCAGGACAGTTGATCCAAACTGACCAAAGGGCTATTCCATACCATATGATGTCATGCTCAGTATATAAACTGGGGAGGGGTGGCCAGGGAGCAGCGATCGCTGCTTGGGAACTGTCTGGGTATCAGTCGGCAGGTGGTGAGTAATTGCATTGGGCATCACTTGCTTTGTGTATCATTATTATTATTATCATTATTATACTGTTACTATTAGCATTACTATTTTACTTTATTTCAATTATTAAACTGTTCTTATGTCACCCCAGGAGTGTTTCTCACTCTTACTCCTCCGATTCTCTCCCCCATCCCATCAGGGTAGGGGGAGTGAGCGAGCGGCTGCGTGGTGCTTAGTTGCTGGCTGGGGCTAAACCACGACACCCCCCTCTTTTCCTTTCCTTTTATAAGCATTTGGATTAGAACCCATGCTGCTTATTATGGTGCTTTCCTGGTTTGGGCTCCCTCCTTATTCACGTAAACTGTTGACCAAGTCTGAGACTAAGATTAGACCTAGCTGCACCTAGACTCCTCTCTGAAAAGGAGTTTAGAAAGCAAGGGGGTCTATTCTGAACCTCGTGACTCAACGGGAGTGTCCCCCTTATCCCCTGCATATTGTGGTGCTTTCCAAGTTCAGGTTGGTGTTTACTGTCAAGAAAGTGTTAATTGATCGTTTGGTGTTGCTTCACCTTAATTTAGCCCAAAAGAATCACAGAACTTCCATGATCCTCTCTGGACAGTCCAGTTTGGGTCATGACACCTGCTAACTTCTGTGCAAAGACCCTTTTCCCCCTTGGAGAGATGTGTACCTTGCCTGTCACCAGCAGGCTTGGTGTCACGTAAACTGACCCATGATCAAAAACCCCAAAATTCTGCCAGTGACACCAGGCTTGGAGCCAGGTATTGATCTGCTGACTCTTCCTGGTTCTTCCCTCATCATTGCCTGCAACTCCAAGGATAGAGGAGAACACTACTTGTGCTCCTGATCCCTTAACCATCATCCCAAGGCCAAGAAGTCTCTCTTGATTGCCCTCGGACTTCTTCTTGCAGCTTCCTCGCTGCCTACCTGAAAAATCAATAATAGATAATAATCTGAGGGCCATAGCAGGATAAGAAGCTTTCTCTTCATGTCTTTAACGTGGGCCCCAGGGAGGCAGCAAACTTCCCCAAGAAGTGGGCCTGGTCTGCATACTGGGCCTTCTGTTCCCTTCAGAAGGGAGTCTCCTGTAACAATGACCTGTCTTTTTTTCTTTATGGAAGCAGTTTTGGCACAGGGCATAGGCTGACTTAACCTTGGTGACACCTCCAAGCTAGATGAACCATCATCCTCGTTATTGTTTGGTTCCACTTGCAGAGCCTCATACCTATTATGCAGGGGGACCTGGGAAGGTGGGTGAGTCACAGAGAAGATTCACCTGCTGCACTGGGAAGGAACGTGTCACCATTCCCCCCTGTCCCTTAAGTCACTGTGTTCAGACAGGAAGAGAGAGAGGATAAGGAATCCTCCATATCATGTGTCCTGTCTTCCTGTTGGATCTGTCCAGGGAAGGTAGGGCGTGATTCCTGTAATCTCTCTCTCTCCCCCCCGCCCCGATACTCCTCAACCTACTTACCTTCTCCCAGAGCTCTGTCACTAAGTGGAGGAGTTCCTCTACTTGGGCACACCTCCCACAGGTGTGCTCACTGCTGTCGTCTAGTACTGGCATAAGAGTAGGGCACGGCCTGCAGCCTGACACCTGGGTGGCAGCGTGTTCCCACCAGAGCTCTTTCTGGAAAGCTGCGTCTGTCATGGTGGGTGCAGAGCTTAGAGAGGCCATGGCTTTCTGCTGTGTGGATACCATTGCTCCCTGGTTGAGGTGGCAGAGCTTCAGCAGCCTTCCTGCACACCCTTCCATGCAAACTGCTGCACAACCTGCCACACCATGCCTTTACTGACATGCCACGTCCCGTTTGTCCACCCTGTTGTTCATGGCGCTGCTGGTTGCTAGTGCTCCCTAGGGACTTTTTTTATATGGGGGGGGGGGGAGGCTTGGCTGCTGTTGATTCTGGCCCCGCCCAGGTTTTGTCAGCTGCTCTCATGTGGGCTGCAAGCTCCTGGCATCTCTCTTGGCTCCCCCTGAGGTTCCCTTGGTTCGGGAAACCCACTTGTGCACCATAAATAGGTGTAGTGCATTAGGTGTTAATTCTAGGGTCAAACAAAGGGACTCTAGAATCATTTTTGAAGACTTGATGCTTTTGTAAGACCTTTGAATTTAAAAAACTCAGAAATTTGTCTTCACCTGCTAGGGTTTTATGTCAGCTGTGTTTGTTCAGGTTCTTCTGTAAAAAGTCACCTATCTTTTTAGTGAAGGATCACTGAAAAGTATAAATAATAGTAGTCATAAATCAGTTAATTTAACCAAACTGACTAACAATTATTCTTCAGAAGAAGGAAGCTGATGAAAGGAATTTGATGATACTGCAGATCAGGGTAGTAGTGGAAAGTAACATCTGCTAATCTTCATTTTTCCTCTTTCTTTTATTTTTGACTGTCTGGGGAAAAAAAAAAAAATCATGTCCCATCCACCATGAGAAGTTTTCAGTTGGGTCAGTAAGTGGAGATGACAGGAAATGGCAGAGCAGCCTTAGGTTAGCTGAAGGCAACCACAAAGTAACACCCTACATGGGGGACGGGTCTGATAATTTAAAAAAGAAATTTGAGATCTCACACTTAGGATATGTTTCTTGCAGAAATTCATGAATACATGGTACTGTTCTGCCATTTATCTCAACTCACTGACCCAACTCTCGTTGGGGAATGAGACCCTTTGTTTTAGCAAGGAAAAGGAACTAGGGAGCAAAGTCATGAATTCAATGTATCTCCATCTTATTAAGGTTGTCTTAAGTAATTGCATTAGTTGTTGCTTGCACCTAAAAAAAATAAATGTTCCCAGTTAAAATACACAGTTTTACAAATTCTATTTGCTATGTTGACAAGATATCAAAAGCTTCTAAGTATCCCCTTTTACTTGTATTCTTTCTTTTATCTTATGAAAACAAGAAAAAAAAAGATAAATTAACAGCAACAATAGGATAGAATTAAAAACATGGTTCAATAAAGAGCATATTAAAAATAATTTCTGTCAATTATTTACTTCCAGCAATGTTACTGCAGAAGCAATTTGTCTGTAAATGATTATTTAGTTCAATTATTTTTGAGCAATGGAAAATAACAAGCTATTGTGTAAACAAATATTTTTTTTCTATAGTAAATTAGATGTCTAACTGTAAATGTTAGAAGTTTCTGAAACAATTGAAAAAATCTAGAAAATATGATGGTGTATCTAAATACTATAAAAGGTGTTATCCTTTGTGAGGCAGGTTATTCCCAGCTGTACAAGCTGGTAAAAATGCCTATACAATGCTGCGTATCCCTTGCTGAAATGAGCTGTCAAGTACACACCAGGGGACAGCAGATGTTAAAGACCACTGTGCTTCAAATGTCAGAGAAATTCAACCTTTGCTACAGTTTGAAACCATCTGTTGACACCCAAGTAGGATACTGCATGTCAAGTGAGTTAGATTTCTGCTTTGTAGATTAAGACTTTGGTCTCTGTTCTGTCCTCACTTCTTGTGAATCTTAGGTTTAAGTTTAATTTAAGTAAGATCTACTACAAGTTGCACTTTGTCACCCTAAAGCCAAGTGCATCTTGTGGAGATTTCTCCAGGTGAAAGGAGGAAAATAATAATAATAAAAAAACCAATCCACATACAAATGTTTGAACTGCACGTATTACCTCTACCTGAAAAGAAAACCTTAAGGAAAATATATCCACGTAAGGTAAAGACAACTCTGGATGATAATAACTGACAATAAACACTGAAACAAATTCTTTTTGGGGAAAAAAAATCTAAGGTATGTTAGACAAATATCTATGATTTTGATTATTGACCATAATAAAAATACTTCTAGTGAATAGTCATTAATATGCATGAGTGAAAACCAGAGATGGTTACATAGTTTTCAAAGTTAAATTCATATAAGTATCTACTGCTAGATATTAAAATGTGTGCAAAATATAACAAACTTTATGCACAGAGATGTCAAGGTCATGCTGCAGCAAGTACAAAGTCTGATTGCTAAATTATGCATCCAGTACCCAGAGAGTTGCATTCAAATCTGAATTTGTCTGTACGAGTTTCAGAAATAGCCACTGAGCTCAAATGTGTCTGTATAATATTGTGCTGAGAATTCCAAAGCAGTCAAAACATATAAAGAAGAATAAGTAATAAAAAGTAAAAAAAAACCCAGCAAACCAAAATAAACAAACAGAAGAAAAAAACCCCAGCCTCTCAGTAGTCCTATGTTTACAATTAATTTAAAAATATCTAAATAATAGTTTAACTTGGTAAAATGTTTTAATTATTTAAAGATGCGGAAGTTTAGAACCATATATATCCATTATAAATCCTTATTTGAAGGACAGAAATCCACAGCATTTTATTTTTAAATGGTGAATCAGGTGAGATTCTAGACCTATATCACAATTCTTAACAAATTAAAACCAAACCAAAACAAAAAACCAGAAAGCTGTATTCCTTATCATGAAATTGAGTGATACTTTATATATGCAGTGAAGAATCCTAGCTAGTATGACACAGCAACGAGTAGCAACAAGATTGTGTAGAATACATTGTGATATTAGAAAAAAGTGAAAGCACAGTCTGTATGGTACAAGGTTCAGGAGGCAGAATGGGTGCTACTGGACTCTGCAAGGCTGATAATAAAGTTTTAAACTGCAACTTGCATTTAGAAGAAAAATTGTACATAAAAACTAACATCTTTTTGTAGGCCTTAGGAAAGTAATTTGTTTACACAGTCCTGAAGAAGATCTTGCCTTTCTGAGGTCCTAGCTACTTCTTTCTATCCACACTATTAGGCTTTAAATAAGATACCTCTTTTACCTACAGACATGGTCTGGTCTATATCCTTGGATCTCACAGCTACAAGTACTCTATGTAAAAGAATGATAATTAATAACCATGGTGAATTTATCCAGATAGAGAAATTAGTTTAAGCTTCTATCAAAAATTTTCAAATTTTCAGTCATTTTCAGTGGAACAGCTAGCCATCTTCCAGTCCATTATAGAGGAAAGAAAAGTGGCTTAAGTCTAGGATAACATGCTTAAATTCTATCCTGACTCATTAAACAACTTGAAGAACATGTTTAGTTTCTGTGGCTGTTAATAATGTAATACCAACCTAAAAAAGCAACATCTATTTTAATGTGATTTTTAAGTTTTAAAGTTGGTAAGAGGAAAATCTTCATAGTATTCCTTGTTACAGGCCCCATTATTACCTCTGCTGTAATGAAACAAATAGTTCAATATACAAATTATTCAAATATCATGGGATTACTACAGCTCAATATGCACAAAGCATGTGTCACTACTAAAGTAAAATGCAGTTTTAACCTCTTAATTGGTGCTAGAAAGTATGCCAGTTTTCCTGGACACATTGTAATGTCAAATAGGGTACTAAATTGTTCTGTACTACATAGACCAGGGTTTGCTTTAGTCATAGGAAAGTGAAATATATACTTTGCACAGAACATCAGATACAGACAAGCACACTCATTTACCTGAGAATGCTTCACAGCCCAGAGACTAAAATAATTGGGTTTTGATAGTGGTGTCTAAGCCTAAACACTGAGAAAAGATAGTCACAAAAATGATTCAGATATTCTATTCTTGACCCAAGAAAATTTAAAAACCACATTGAAACTGTACATTCTAATTAAAGATATATATTTATGTATAAAGTTCCAATATTTTCTTTGAATGTTCAAATTACTGTTATTGCCAACCAAAACTAATATTCATTTTTCATATCCAAAATTTGAAAAGTAGGTAAATGGTGATAAAACTGGATCATATTTATCCACAAAATTTGTGATGTTAACATATACTTCTCTCACTGTTGCTGATTATGAACTTATTCAGTGATGAGTCTTACAAAAGTCAGCCATAAACAGGCACTTAGAGCAGGTTTTTCAAATTAGAATACATACTACATAATAGCTAGTGCTCTTCCATTAATGAAATATTATCTGTCATTGAGGCTTCTATGATGAATGAAGTCATGACTCTGTCTAGAATTGCAGCAAGGGTATTTGTGCTTTTGTCGATTTCCCTTCCCCTGTTAGCATTTGGGAAAGGCAGCCTTGAAAAAAATCTGCACATTAGCCTTTGTTTCTTGAGGACATTTAAGAAGCTGTATAAACCCTTTCCTGTCAATCAGATGCTGATTTTGTCTTTGCATAGGATCAATTTCCTGGTTAGACATAGTGACTATGCTAGTCTACTTGGGGATTTGAGAAGATTGATTCACTTCTCAAAGTGCTTTAGGCATAGAGATTTCTTTCACCTTCCCTACCTATGCTGAGCAGGTCAGGAGTTTCTATGTTGACACAACTTAATATATTGCATGGATTAATCTTCTGTTGGCTCTAATGTATAAGCATATACGTAGAAATAAAAAAAAATTTGGAAATTACCATTTTTTAAAATTGTGAATTGAATGCATGCTACATATACCTGCAAGAAGAATACCAGAGAAATAAGATACAAAACAGCATTTAAATGAAATCTGACTGAATTTCCAGGCAACTAAGTATAACCAAATTATATAACAAAATTTTCAGAAGAATAAAATAACAAAAATTTTAAATGAGCAAAGATTCTCTTTCTTTGATGTTACCAAATCTGATGACAATGTTAGTATTAACATTTGTGCTATTTTTATTACCATATCATCTCTCACTTCATCCAAATAAACACGTTCTTTTTCAATTAAAAAAAAAAATCAACCAACAAACCAACAAAAAACACTGCACCAATATACTGCCCTGTTTCACACTGAGTCATTCAAGAGAGGTGAACAGAAGTTACCAGCCTCATACAATGGGCAGGAAACCTTATAGGGCAACCAGACAAGAATACTGACAACAAATTGCAAATAGCTTGAATTTAAAAGATCTGCATCCTCAGATTTGGAGTGTATGAGCTCCACCCTCCTGATATTTCAAGGATATCTGGTCAATGGAATCGTAGTAGTTTGTCAGTGGGGACTACTTATTACTGTTTAATTTTACATAGTTGTGTGTGTTTGTAAACATTTCTGCATATAAATTTATGTGTAAAAATATTTATAATAGAAAATAAAATTTGCCCATCAGTGGATTGGGCTGCCTAGATTAATCATTTTAGCAGCCCTGTGAATTGCTTTCCAAGATACACAGAATGACTCAGGTATAATAAAAATCTCATAATTTGAAGTTCCACTGGAGAATGGAATGTGGTAGGACATTGATTGTAGAGATTATTAAGCCTATATATCAAAAACTGGGGAATAAGGGGAGAAAAACAATCTCTCCCCTTCTTATTTGCTGGTTTAATGGGAGAATGGAGAGATATGAGTCTTAAACCAGAGATCAGTAGTGGAGAAAAGGGAACTGAAGTCAGCACTTTCCCAGGTGGAATGATTTTAGATGAAATAATGACTGGTATTTTACAAAATAACTTTAGATCTTTCCCAAATGAGTTAAATTAATAAAACTGTAGCTTGATTAAACTAAGTTCTTTACATCTGACCTTCTTCCTCCTTGATCAGGATATTATTCAAGTGCTGACTTAGAAATAAAAAACTTTTATATTCTGAAGTTCTCATTTTTCCTTCTTCAAGATGGTCTCATCTAGCTCTGTCAAAACATCTAACAGGTTACCAAAAAAAGTGTTCTTAAGTCTGTGCGTCCTCTACTCTGACATTCACTTAAAAGACCAGTTAAGGTGAATGTTATATGTGCCTTTAGGTAGAATAGTTCACTCACGGACTCTTCAGATGTGAATACACTGGGGAGATAAGGAGATACATAGCTCCAAACATGTACCGTACAATCGAATAATGTAGAGCTCCCAAAGCAAACACTAGCACTCAAGAAGAGGAACTAAGTTTTGAAGATACTCTCTGGTGGATTTTATAAGCAAAAGAAAAAAAAAATCAAAGAAGGAAAGAAAATACTCATGCATTTGCTTCTAGAGCAATTTAAATTATTCTGTTTTCCACCCACCCCCAGTTTGAAGAAATCTAGCAAGAAAAAACAAATATAAGAATATGCTTTCATTGTTGCTTTTTCAAAATTTCAGTCTCTAAAAGGAGAAGTTTTAAAATGTTTTTCTTTCAAAAAAATCTTTTTTGCTTTTTGTCTACTGGTGGCTCAGTAGTTTGTACCTACAAATCACACAATGACAAAAACTGTCATTTAACCAGCTTTGTCAGAACAGTCACATAGATGTTTATATGATACCAAATGAGTCCCTCCCATTTACCTGCATATATTTAGACCCACACATATTAGCTGCATGAATAAAACAGAAGTGGAAGATGGAAAATGCCTTTTCATATTCTAAACAACTGAATGAGAAGAAACAAAAGAAAGTGATTAGCTGCATTGTGCTTCTAGTCATAGCTCCAGTAAGAATTTCTATGTGCCAACAATCCATGAAAAAGGTTTCCAGCAGACCAGAATAGGTAAACACTAGAAAAACATCATTTTTGTGATTTTGCACTGGGCTACTAAGCTACTTGGAAGAACTATATTGGTTTCAAAGTTAAAAAGACACTATGTTCTGACAAAAAATGTACATAGTGCCTGAAGTTTGTTCCACCTTAATCTGGAAGAATATGACAAATAAATGCATAAATAAATGTGATTCTGTTTCTTAATATATTAATGTCAAGGAGCTTGTTTTACTGTAAGCTTTTTTTAAAAAAAAATATTTTCTGAATGATCATTCAAATAAATTACATTAGTACAAAACAGAAAAAAAAGAAATTAAAATTTCCATGCTTTCTTGTTATGTTTTATCATGATTTGAAAAAAAAAAGCTGAATTAACTGTCAAAAAGTAATATTGAAGTCAACAGCATTTTATTAGGTCTTCTACACAAGGTAGCATACAATACCTTGTCAGATACGTTAGAGTTATTTTTCTGTACTCTACATTTTATTTAAATCAAGTTCTTGATTTTCTTAAATAATAGGCCTCAAAGATGACAAAATTATCAATAAATATACAATGTAGATCATTTGCAATAATTTGCTCAAAAATAAATAATAGATTAGATAGGAAACACTTTGCTTTTATATCATAGAAATGATTCATCCTTTGATGTTTGGTTTTGCACAGTTACTGAAAATATTTGTAATTTTAGGGAAATTACACAGCAACATAAAACATGTCCTGCTTATCCATGCCTGGATCAGACAAAGAAACCATCCATCCCAAACTTCTGTCCCTGATGGCTGGAGTAGGTGACACTGCTTAGGTGGAGCATGTGAACGTGGCCACTTTCTGCTGTTTTTCCTCTTGTTCTTTCCTTGAACATACACAGCTGTTGTGGTATGGATATTAGAGGGCAAATCTCTGTCTTTCTGTTTAGGAACCTGTTGTCCATGAGTTTGTTTGATCCCTTTCTGAACCTGATGTTGTTGTCTAGCACCAAAAATTCCTGTGGCAAAGAAAGTTCCAGAAGTTCACTACTACCTGCTGTATAAGAGAAGAAATTTCTTCCATGTGTTTTAAATTTGTTTTGTCCTCCTTTCATCAAATGTCCTCAGAGGTCTAGCACTGCAAGATTTGGTGAATAATAGCTTTATACTCATCTTAACCTCTTCCTTCATGATTCTGTAAACTTCAGTCCTGCCTTCTCTCAGCCATCTTTTTTCCAAACTGATGAGTTCTAGACATTTTAGTATCATTTCATAAGTCATAAAATCCATCTAATTGATCCTTTCAGGTGTTTTTTTCTACCATCTCTAGCTCTGCTACATCCTGGTTGAAACCTGAAGAACTGCATATGATACTCAGGTTGTATTTGTTTGAAACACAAATTTTGGGTTTTCTCTTTGAAAAAGCAGAACATTTTACCTGAGTTTCAATAAGTTTTATAAGATTTAAGGAGAAAGGACCGTAAGGAGAACCTACCCATCATACATGTTTTTGTATGATTAGTACAGTAAGAATTTGGGTTTAGTGCATAAGGATTTTTTCGTTTCAATTTTACTCTTTTACATGATTACTGTAATGTATGTTTGTCACAGGTAATGTTCTACATTACAATCTAATTTGAACAGATGGTTGAAATTTAAATAATAAAATATTGTAGGCAGTAAAAATATTTCAGTAGCAAACAGCATTTCATTTCAAACACAGCTCAATATATTTGCTCCCTAACTTAGAGCAAATAATCAGATATTGAATATGCATTTCAGGTGTGGTGTTTCTTGGTATTATGGATTGTGAGAGGGAAAATAACCTGTTCAGAGTGAATTCTGAGCTTATTCCCTTAAAATTCTAAAGTAGTGGCTGGTTTTCTGTAGGGAAGGAAACATTAAACTGTGGGTTCTGGGAGGTAGAGAGAAGGGGGGGAAACCTGTTCTCATTTTTAAGGTCTTATATGAGAAATAATTGATGGAAAGGGAAGCAATACCCTGAAGAATGGTATAGAGAAATACCATACTCAATTCTTTTTTCTTAGGTGTGGATTATCCCAGGTAGGTCCCTAGAAGATACTCTTAAACGTGTTTCTTTCTTCAAAGAAATATCTCTCTTTTTGTGAGTATTCAATAGTTTTATTAGTAGCTCACTGAACGTTCTGAATAACATTAATCTGCTATTGATTCATATCTTCCCCTAGGGAAATTCATGGCAATAAGTGGATTTAATTGAAAATATTATTTGCTGGAGAGGATTGAGAAGTATGGATAGAGAATAAAGGAAAAAGAAGCAGAAGAAACAGTGGAATGAGCAAATGACAAAAGTTGACTGGAGAAGAAGAGGAGAAAAGAGAGCAGTTTGAGGGAATGGCAAGGAAAAAATATTGCTTACATTTATTTTTAAACTAGTGGTGTTGATCAGAAACAATGATTTCTTTTACTTTATTTTATAAAAATGGCATACACTTGTAGTGTACATAAAAAACTGTAATTCCATTTGGGGCTACTTGTAACATTAACAAATCATTTGAGCTGAGTTCTTGAGGTTTATTATTATGTCACCAGTGTCCTCAGGGAAATTACTTATACTCTATGTGCAGTTTTGTGTACATAATTCTTTATATTTATCAAATTATATGGCACTCTATAGTACACTTCATAACTTAAAGTCATATGTTAAGTATAGCAGGCACATATACTGTTTTAAGAAAATGTGCATATTGCTTTATCACAGTGTTTCTTATTATGATCCATTAAAGGGTTTTAATGTTTGTAAGTACTTTTATGGTAAAATAATGCAAGAATACTACTACATCTAGCAATTATTTTGGTAATAACTATTTATGATGAAACTGTGAATGAACTTTTGTTTATGTTACCCTAATGACTTTAAAAAAAAAAAAAAAGTTGATGTTTCTAAGCATGAGATGATATCCCAGTTGGAATCATCAGTAGTCTTTTTTTTTTTGCATGCCATTTTAAAACTGCAAGAGAGCCATAAGAAAGTTCACTTCACACTTTTTTTCTTTCTCTTTTTTCTTCATTCTTTTTTTTCTCCCTTTCTTTTCTTTTCTTCCCTTCCCTATAAATTGGAGAACTCATAGTCTCAGTCCTGTCTGCAACAATACAGTCCTGATTGGAAGCAGACTCCTGAGTATCTAAGACATATTTTATTAGAAGGTTCAGATATGCTGGGTAAGATTCTTTCACCCTAAAATAAGTGTATTTACTCATAAGAAGTTTATTCAAACTTTCTTTATAGTCTATTGAGAGAAACAGACACTTACTAGGTACAATTCATTTTATTGTGAAACAAATGTCTAAAATAGACCCTGTGACCTCAGGTATAGATGTCACACTGCTCATGATGAAAATTGTGTAATATGAAAACCTCACATTTTATGTCCATTAGAATTTAATAAACGGGTGTTAAATCTATATTATATAATACTACATTCTGTTTGTAAAATCATTAAAAATTAATGAAGTATAGGTTCATTCATGGGAATGAGTTGACAATCTCTCTAGTTCTGCTTAAACATGATTTTAACTGTCAGTTGACATCATAATAATTGACATTATTTTCACAATCCCACAGAAGTAACTTTTTTTTTTCCTGGAATATTTCTTATCTTTCAAAACCACTTTTTGATATGTAAATTAAGCAAGCTTGAGAAAGCAAGTGCAGTCTTTCAGGACTAAAAAGTATGAATTTTGCACTGTCACTTGTGTTACTTTCACCAAATACTTATTTGCTTTTCTGTGTGAAGGACTACAGCAATTGATCTTGAGAAAAATAATTCAGATGAAAAAACCTGATAAACAGTGCACACTAGTTTATTACAGATACAAGCACCTCTGATTAGTCTGGAGGGTCCTTTTGATGCATAGTTAGGTGTTTACCCTCCCACAGTGATAACACTGGACTTGTCCCAATCTTCTTATAGGGGTGTATCTGTCATCAGCTATGAGTTGCAGCACCTCCACCTCACTTCTAAACCAGTTTCCACCAGTTCCATTTAGTTCTTATTGCAAAATGCATAGGTCAGATATCTAGTTCTTCTGTATGAGTTTGTGCAGAAGTCGAAACAAAGGTTAAACATGGAATCATATTGACTCATTATGGGACACTATTAAGTGTTTTTAAGCTTCATACTTGCTAACGTAACTGGAGAAGGGCTGTATCTCAACTCCCAGAGACATATTTTGTAATAGATACTGAAAATATGTGTTTCTTGGGATGTGGCTGACAGCACATGCCTTTACACAGAAGAGAAATTTGAGATGCAAGTCTTGCTGACTTTGCATAGAAAATCATGTAGATTCGTCAGAGAGAGGGAGAAAACTAGTACAGCCTCTTCCTTATTGATGAAAAGAAGCGTAGCCAGCAGGTTGAGGGAGGTGATTCTGCCTCTCTAATCTGCTCTGGTAAGACCTCATCTGGAGTACTGCGTCCAGCTCTGGGGCCCTCAGCACAAGAATGACATGGACCTGCTGGAACAGGTCCAGAAGAGGGCCACCAAATTGATCCAAGGGCTGGAGCACCTCTCCTATGAGGCCAGGCTGAGAGAGTTGGGGTTGTTCAGCCTGAAGAAGAGAAGGCTGCGAGGAGACCTTATTGCGACCTTTCAGTACTTAAAGGGGGCCTACAGGAAAGATGGGGAGAATCTTTTTAGCAAGGCCTGTTGTGACAGGACAAGCAATAATGGATTTAAACTAAAGAAGAATAGATTTAGACTAGACATAAGGAAGAAATTTTTTACAATGAGGGTGGTAAAGCACTGGAAGGGGTTGCCCAGAGAGGTAGTGGAGGCCCCATCCCTGGAAACATTCAAGGTCAGGTTGGACGGGGCTCTGAGCAACCTGATCTGGTTAAAGCTGTCCCTGCTCACTGCAGGGGGTTGGGCTAGATGGCCTCTAAAGGTCCTTTCCAGCCCAAAGCATTCTATGATTCTATGATTCGATGAAAAGGAGGGGTATCTGGGGCAAGCCATCTTTAGAACTACACCTGGGTTTTGTCTCAAAGGAAAGTGGATGGTTTATTCCAGAATAATACTTGGAAATGAGCTAAACATGATAATTAAGCAGCAGCAGTTGTGAACTGGTAGGGAACCAAGTTATTTGGTTGCGTAGGGCCCTAGTGGTTTGCTTCCAAAAGCCTTTGTGTCTCTGCCATTTCTCTAGTGCCTCTATTCTCTCTTACTTGCCATGGAGCTGTTTTCTGTTGCTACATTTTCTATCCAACAAACATAGATTTACAGGAGTGAACAGAAGCTGAACAAAAATGAAAACTTTTCAAAGGATGTGGGTTTTTCTTTTTTTTTTGGCAGATTGCTGCCAGTGTTCACATCTGTATATAATCTTTTGCTTCCATACTTGGCCAGTCCCCTCATCATCCCCTTTACACATTAATTAATGCAGTGAGGGAAATGGTTCTGATCCCTGACAACTGTATTAGAGAGGTTAAAGATTTGGCAGTAGAAGATATTCATAAGAATCACCTTATATGACTCTTTTTATGGAAAGACTGGACAGACTGATGGACCAAAACCAGAGAATGGCTAGTATGTGGTTTATAAAAACTGGGTGGTGTTGATTCTGTTTATTTATTTATTTTTAATTAGGACTCCATACTGCCATTGCTCATTATGTATCTGAGTCCTTAATGACATAATCAAAATTACTTTTGTGTAACAATTATGCCATTACATAAAAGTTAAGTAATATATAACTGTGTTCCATCGATGTACTATTCAGAGCTCAGTAATGCATTTAAACAATAATGACTCATAGAATTTTTTTCATTTGCAATACTACTAATTTGTTTAAAAATTACATTAAATGTAACTGTCATTGCATAAAGTCTAAATTTGTATTCTCACAGTTCTATCACTCAAATGTAATGAAAAAAAGTCCAAAGTCAGAATTTTTTCACTAATTATTGTTACTGAAAGAAATTATGCAACATGCACATTAAACCAACACAAGCTTTTTGCGGATGCTTGAGTTAAAAAAAGTTAAAGTAGAAGATAGTAAAATTAGCATTATTTTGTACTGCCAGCTATTACATTGGTATTCATAGTTGCTGATAATCTGTATCTTCCAGTCAATTTATCAAACAGTTGCTGAGGAATATAGGGTCTGAAATTCTTTCACATTATCCTGTTTTTTTCCCTTCTTTCTTCTGCTTTATAAACCCATTTCTTTTCTTTGGTATTTGCATGATATTACTGAGATAATGCCACATTTATAAGATAAAACCTAGCAACATATACTGTCAGAATGCAACAAGACTTTTATGGTCTAATTTAGGCTGTAAAAGCCTATTTCTGTGAATAAATATGTATCCCCCTCTGTGCTAAGGAACAAGGTCATATCTACTGATAGAATAATTGACTATCACTGTAAAATCCATCAAAAAATAAAATATCTGAACTGGAAACATAATTAACTTAAACATAATAAACTTGATGTGCAAATGTAGGCATACATTAACATTTTGAAAATTACAGAGATAATAAAAATATAGCAAATATCATTCCCAAATGCAACAACAATCCCTGCTTTATTTGATAATTATATTTTAACTACTGGGAATAAAATCATATTCTTGGAGGAAAACTGATTTCCAGCATGCTCTAATGCATTTTAATTTTTTTGATTATTTTCATTTCAAATGTGGGATAGCAACAATATTGCTACCTTCACTAAAATAGAATAAAGCTATAGAGCGTAGACTTTTTTAGTAGATCAGCATTTTTGCCTTTTCTAAGGTTGTAAAGGAAAAATTAAATTATATTCTCAACATGAAATTCCACTGAGAGTAGAAGAACCAGAGCTGAATTTGTTACCTATTATAAATGAGGATATATGACATCTCCAGTGACCATGCCAGACCTGAGGCTATGTCCAAACCAAATTCCAGGGAAATAAAAAAATAGCAATTTTCTCTTCTATGCAGGTTGTGCAGTGATAATTTTACAGGACTTAAATACAGAATATTCAGGATAGTCTTTGCCTATGTATGTAATTCATTACTGTTCTCAAATCATCTCATACACAGCAGATTGAGGTTTTAGATTGGAAAGCATGGACCTCAAAAGAAGACTCAGAAAGTGAAGATAAATGAACCAGACCACTCATTTGCATACTATTGCATACACATAATTTCCAAAATAATACTTTAAAACTACTTTCTGTTTTGAGGTTTCTATCTACCTGAAAAATATATGAGTCAAAGAAACCTCTAATTTGCCAAGAATTACAATTTGATTGAAATGGCCTTCTGTGGCCTTTTCTCCATTTCATAAGAATGCTGAACTTTTCATGCAGATGGCAGCATATGTTACGTACAGTTGAATCAAGCAAGATTTTTTTTTTATTTCTCAGTATGATAACTTTTAGCAAAATTTAAGTTTTATTTTACTAAAGAAAACATCCATCCCAGGATCCATCATAGATTTAATGGTGGAGGGAAGATCTAAGAGATTAATTGTCCCTCTTCCTGACCCATAAGTAGCTTTCATTCTTAAAGTGGCACACATGGTCTTTATCACATTACAGTTATGCACTCCTCATTCAAAACAGAACAGTGTCCATGCCTATGACAGACACTTTGTTAAAGAACAAAACATAAGCTTTTGTCATCCTTGGACTCGGTTGTCATAATTATGTGATCTGAGAATCATTGCAAGAAAACACAAACAGATTTGTTCTTTTGTCAGTCATACTGAGTGACACCTGACTCTTGCCATGTCATGCAACAGGTTTGTGACCTTGGAGAGTGTCCACTAAAAGTTTGAGGATGAGAGGAACAGTACTTCAGATGATTGTCTCTCAGTACCCATATACAGGAGATGGAAATTTGTTCTTTGATGGTCATTTCTGTATGTGGATCCATGTGAAGATTTCTGGATCAATAGTTTTAATGTGGTAACTGTAATTTCATTTTACCTGTTTATTACTTTGGCTCCAAGGGAAACCATGCTGAAAAAAATACTGCCTTAATATAGAAGGATCACTTAAAAAACAAATGTAGTCATTTTACTGCATTTGCTACGGGATTAATATAATCCAAACTAGTTTTCCTTTTTTCCTGCAATGATGCCATTCATTATAAAAAAAGTAACTATTGTTAAATCTTTTATGTGTGAGCTGTTAGAAGTAATAATTACATGCAAATAAACTGGTAGGTTATCTTTTTTCACCTCTATTTCATGGGAATTTGGGGTTGAAAATCTTAGGCTGTAGAATTCTTAGGAAATATTGGGTGGGTATTATGGACCACAATGCCAGAAGTATGCCAATAACCTAAACCTCCAGTCAGCTTGCTTTCAGAGGCAGAGAGACATAGTAGTTTCACAGGTAATGTGGTATTTGAGTGATGTTTGAGCACAGATGGAGAATGGGTGGATTAGACTCTGAAAAGAATGAAGTGCTTTGAAGAAATAAATGGTCAGTGAAGCTAACAAGCCAAAAGCCATAGTCACAAAGCCTGGGCAATCAAACAGCAATAACTGGTGCAAGCTCTTTGCACCCTACAGAAAGGAATTTCTGTTGCAGTAGCAAAGAATTTGTAAAGGCAACAACTCACAGTTTTTTAATGCTGGGCCCAAGATAATTTTCTTTCATCTTAAGAAAATAATAGTTTGTTTTCGAGATGTGGGACTTTTCCATGCTATTACCAAGCACAAAAGACACTAAGGAATGAAGGTAGGATTGTACTTTCACTCACAAAGATGCTATCTGTAATTTGTGTATCTCTGATAACGTCTAAATTTCCATGGTCTTCATTTCAATAACATAGGCGTTGTTTTGTTTCCTGATCTCAAGTATTAAAATATATCTTACCTAACTTACCTTATCACCTGACCTAACATTGTTATTGTTCTTGAGCATATAAACTGAGACAGCACAGCCTCAATAAATGACTGTGCTGTTATGTTCAACAAACTGATTACTTTACCATCTTGTTCTTCTCTTCCAAATACATTTTGCAGTTTTAGACTGAAGAAACTCCACTACTATTTTCTCTTTTTATTTTTTTTCCAAATAGAATGACTTCTTCTATGATATAGCAACTATTTCTATCACCATACAACTGTCTTGCTTGTCTGTAACAATAAATTAATAGCCATCATTAAATGGTCAGAGCTTTCTTTGACCTTGCTTTGACTCTCTGGGCACTAAAACTGTTTGTCCAATCAGTTGTGCTTATATGAAATGCCAAAGCTTACAGCTTGAACTAAGCATTTCTTTGATACCAGAAGGTCTTTCTCAGCAGGAGCGGCCTCATTGTGTGTAGCGCTGAGCAGTGACAGCATGAATTATCAATATTATTGAAAGCTGCTGATAACAGAAATAATAGAGAAGGTACAGCAACAACATTCCTCTAAGATTTTTTTCTAATGCACTGCAACAATGCAAGTATGAATCTATGCATAATACTCCATCTCCAGACCACACTGGAATAAGGTGATCAAAAGTACAAGCACTGATGTTGCTCTACTCTCTGGATAACCTCAGTAGATGAGAAATGATCTAACACCTGTACCATTAGTTTTAGCATATTTTTGAGAAAATATCAGTTGTTACAGCTGATGATAAAACAAATAAAACCTACATTTCTGCTTGTATTTCATTTAGCCTTCTACAATCAAAAGAAATTAGTAATTATGAGAAGGATGAGACCTTATGAAAATCAATTGAAGACAGAACTGGAAGAAACCACTGACTTTAATTGTGTTTATGTAGGGTGCTATGACAATACACAAGGTATATAGAATAATACTTTCTGAGTTTGAATAGTCTGAAAAAATTTCCTAAGACCCTCCACTTAAAACTCTTGCAATAGGGGAGTACAGGATGGCATTTGTCCCTGCACAGGTTTTTCAGGTATACACCGAGGATTATTTCTATTTTTATTGTATTCTAGGTATATAGTTGTATGTTTCTTTGTGTTTTGGTTTTTGTGAAGAAACATTTTGTCTGTGAAATAAAAAGAGCTTGATAATAACACTGATGAGGAAAGGAAAGTATGGCAAGTGCATTTTGCTTTGTTTTGCTCTGTTTTGCTCTGTTTTGGTTTTGGTTTTTTTTTTTTTTAATGACTGCTAGCACTGTCACAGTTTCCAATTCTAAAATATAACAACCCACAACTGGAAAAATAGCTTTATTAGTATATTCTTTTTTATGAATCTAAAATACCACAACAAGATCCTACAATTTCAGAATCATTCACAATTAATTAATTATGTTAAGGACACAAGTGGCAATCTGTCCCAAATTTATCATAGCAATTAGCCAAGAATCTGAAATGTAAAATTTTGCTTGTTATTTACATTTAGGTATCCAGGCACTAGGTAAGTTCTTATTTTATCTAAATTGTTCTGTTTATGTTAAATAACAAATGCCTGAGCCAAAACGATGGCATGAGGGTGGTAAAAGAAAACTTGAAAAATGAAATAAACCTAAGAACAAAAGTCAGCTTTACTCAGAAAGGCTGAGATGCATTAAAGTACAAATTTTAGGCATTTGACTATGAAAATAAAAATAAGGTCTTTCTGTTCTGGAAGGCTTAAACCCAAAACTTTCTTAATTTACATTAATTCACATTAATGGGGGTATTAATAGATGAAAAACTAGACATGAGCAAACAATGTGTGCTCACAGCCCAGAAAGCCAGCCATATGCTGGGCTGCATTAAAAGAAGCTTGGTCAGCAGGTCAATGGAGGTGATTCTGCCCCTCTACTCTGCTCTGGTGAGACCCCACCTGGAGTACTGCATCCAGCTCTGGGGCCCTCAGCACAGGAAAGACATGGACCTGTTGGAAAGGGTCCAGAGGAGGGCCACAAAAATGATCCGAGAGGTGGAGCACCTCTCCTACGAGGAGAGGCTGAGAGAGTTGGGATTGTGCAGCCTGGAGAAGAGAAGGCTGTGGGGAGACATTATTGCGGCCTGTCAGTACTTAAAGGAGGGCTATAGAAAGGATGGGGAGAATCTTTTTAGCAAGGCCTGTTGTGACAGGGCAAGCAATAATGGATTTAAACTAAAGGAAGATAGATTTAGACTGGCTATAAGGAAGAAATTTTCTACAATGAGGGTGGTGAAGCACTGGAACAGGTTGCCCAGAGAGGTAGTGGAGGCCCCATCCCTGGCAACATTCAAGGTCAGGTTGGATGGGGCTCTGAGCAACCTGATCTGGTTAAAGCTGTCCCTGCTCACTGCAGGGGGGTTGGGCTAGATGGCCTCTAAAGGTCCCTTCCAACCCAAAGCATTCTATGATTCTATGATTCTATGATACTATATCATCAATACCTGCATTCTATTGGCAGATATGAGAAGGCACCTATGAAAAAACTATGCTTCCCTGGAGTGGCTCCTGGGTGACAAGATGGATACCATAGGACATCTTGAATGTCAGGGACCATACCTGAGCAACTGAATCAAGTCCCACATCAGCAGTGGATACACTATTTTTTTAGACATCTTTCTTTCACAGAGGCACATATTTTCAGGTGTTCTTATTAAATACTTTACTATCTAGAGTTGAATCCCACCCCCTATAGGTAAGTAAAATAAATCCAGCCATCACAGATGAGTAAGAAATCAAAATGTGAAAAAACTACTAATTTGTAAAAAATTGTAATCAGTCTAGTGAGTCAATTTATTTCTATTTAATAACATTCATAGGCACTGCAGTAAAGTATACTTTGTATATATCTCTCTGTATATATCTCTCATAAAGCGTGAAAATCTCATGAGGAAAAATTCAAGATTAAAGGAAGTGTTATAATTGAATTCTATGCAGACTACAAAGCACTATTTGGTGCTAGCCCAATTTAATTCAAAGAAAGAGGAAATGGGTCATTTTCCGCTAAACACTAGTCTGAAAGGAATATAGGTGGGATTCTGTCAGAAACAAAAAAGACATTTTTGTAACTAGCTCTGGGAAATAGAAAGTAAATCCAGCACTACAAATGTGCTGCCCTACTTGTAACAGTTTTCCTTTCACTTGATCTCCTCCTAAGGCCAGTGACTTTGTACCATTTAGACAAAAAAAATCATACACAGCATGTGTATTTCTCTGTGTAACAGTCCAAGTGCATTTCATGCTTGAAGTTAACAAAAAAAAAAGAACAACAGAAATCATATTATATGTAAAGAAACTATGAAAACTACATGATTTTTAATCATGAGTTGAAGGAGTGAATAAAATAGGAAGAAAACCCATCCAAGTTAAATATGGACAGGTATGAAAACTCACCAACACTGTGGCTCCTGGAGTATCAGGTCACATACTGAGACTGTTTGACCACACAGCTTGGAGGGATCTATGGATGCTGGAGAAAAGGCACAATGAAATATGAACATCAAAAAACATGAGTTGTGGATGATCATTTTTCCTTGTTTCCTAAAATAAATTTTCTTTCCTTTTTACTAGGAGGCTGATCTGTTCAAATCAGTCCCACTTGTAACAAAAAGTATTTGAAATACAAAGGAGTCGAACTTGGCTAGGAACACCAATGAAGGCGTCTTGTTTTTTGCTTTACTCTTGTTGTGATTTAACCCCAGCCATCAGCTAAGCACTACACAGCTGCTCACTCACTCCCCCTACCCCGATGGGATGGGGGAGAGAATCAGAAAAGTCAGAGTGAGAAAAACTCCTGGGTTGAGAGAAGAACAGTTTAATAATTGAAATAAAGTAAAACAGTAGTACTAATAATAACAATATAATAATAATAATATACAAAGCAAGTGATGCACAATGCAATTGCTCACCACCTGCCGACCGATACCCAGACAGTTCCTGAGCAGCAATCGCTGCTCCCTGGCCAACCCCCCCCAGTATATATGCTGAGCATGACATCATATGGTATGGAATAGCCCTTTGGGCAGTTTGGATCAGCTGTCTTGGCTGTGCCTCCTCCCAGCTTCTTGTGCACCTGGCAGAGCATGGGAAGCTGAAAAGTCCTTGACTAGCATAAGCAGTACTTAGCAACAACTAAAACATCAGTGTGTTATCAGCATTCTTTTCCTACTAAATCCAAAACACAGCACTGTGCCTGCTACAAGGAAGAAAATTAACTCCATCCCAGCCCAAACCAGGACACTTCTAAGCCAGTTTCTATACTTAGAAATGCTATTTGAAAGAGAAGAATAGACATAATAACTGGACATGAAAGACAGGTCAACACTAAGTTGCACTGCCAGAAACCACAGGATTAGATAATACCCAAGAGAAGAAACAATTTTCCTCAACAATTGGCCATAGTCTGCAAAACATTATGCTTACCTTTGTGCATAAATGGTTGCAAAGAACTTTAGTACAGCCGAAAAAGCAAATTTATTCCATACATGAATAAACACTTACAGACCTGAGACTTAACTGAAGTTAATATATGAACAAGTAGTGTAACAATCAATACATAGAAACAACTACAAAAAATACTGAGTCGTCCTCTTACCCTACCTACCATCAGGGGTAGACAGTTACTTGACACTTCAGAAGTAATTTAATAGATTAATGTGGGTCATGTCCAAGCTAATCAATATCTTTAGGATAAGATACTACCTTATGGGGGCATGGAATCACACTACCACCCTCCTTCTTCAATCTTGATTCTACAGATAGGGAGGATGTGATATCTGAGTCACTTCTTTTCAAAAGATTGCAGTGGGCTGCTAATGCAGTTATGATCCAAGAATATTCAGTATAGGGCCTCAGGCAACAAGCTGATGGTATGTCCAAAGGAGGACCTGCAGGGAACCATGAGCTTGTAAATACCCTTCTTTGGGTGAGTGATGCTAAACAGTTGACTGACCATCACCATCTCTGGGTGGTCTGCTGCTGAGCGAGACTGTGCCCTACAATTTATCTTTAGTGCTTTGTCTGGTCTCATCTGTAACACATCATTGTATTGATCCTGTCAAAATGATGAAGGCAAATAACATTCACCAGGATACACTGCATGTGATTTTGCAAAAATTACATGCTACTCTAACTTCATGGGAAACAATGGCAACTGCAAAAACTGAGCAGGGGAATAAATCACTGCTGGTGAAACCAGCAGTGAAGTTGATTTTCTTGTTCCTCTGAAACAGTGAAGCAGTTGTGTTTGCCTTTGAAAAATTGTTAAAAGCAATTAAAGGGGATTTTTTGTTATTTTTTTCCTCTAACTATTAAAGTTGTCCTATTACGCTCGTGGGAAAAAAACTGCAAAAAAATTGTGAGTCTCACAAAAGAAAGAATCATTGGAAGATGGTAGCAGTTATCACTAAAAAGATCTTTTGCTGAAGGGCTGAAACCACATAGTACAAAAAAGGAATTAAACTTTTCTTAGTGTCTTATCAGCTATAGTGCATCACCCCTGTCTGTTGCATCCTGCTTTCCAGCTTTTTTCCTGTAGCACAGTTTTTGTTCTTTCTCTTTTTTTCAATTTTCCAAGCAGAAAAGTAGTCATTGTGATATCCCCTGAGTTGCTGTCCTGCACAAGAGACATTCTGAGGTTATGGTTGTTTCTTTCATTTGAAATATTAAGTATGGCCCTAAAGAACTCATGTCCCACATGTCAATCTTTCCTCTCCCATACTCCAAAGACGAAAGCACTGCATTTCCCACCTAGTCTTTTTCTAGATTCCAATCACAAATGATTTAATGGTCCTTTCAGTGAAGAAAATCAATGTCTATACACATTTATAAATTCTCTCCTCTTCTGGAGCACAGATTATGAGAAAACCTGAAAGTTCCATAATAGTTTAAAACACTTCTAATCTTTTGGGAAAACTATTGAATCCCTGCCCTATAAAAGAGCTAAACCATAGGAATAGCTAACAGATGGCAGAAAACATGTTGCCACAGGAAAAGAAGAGAAGAAAAAAGGAAGAAAAAAAGAAAAAAAAGAGTTGCCTAGGGGAACAAGACAATGACTCTCATCTCTACAGATGATTTGACAAGAGAACAAAATGAACCAAAACTTTAGAAACTTCTCATATCACTTCACAGCCATCTGATACTTACAGAACAAGATATTTTGTACTCTTGTGTCTACTCTCCTTTTCTTCTTTGGACTTTCTATTCTTTTTTTATCCTAAAAGAATAACCAAATCTAATACGGTACTATTACACTGCATTGTTTATGTAAAATTAGACCACAACCTGAGAGGCACAGAATGTCTCATGACAAAATTCTTAGGACTTCTTACTCCTGCAGCAAGTTTTTCTGGTAAAAAGTTCATTGGAATGTTCAAACAATTAAGCAGTAAGGAGTTTGGTATTTAAAAGTGTTCTCTGGGAAAACTGGGTGCTACTCTTCCATCCATACCTTTTGCATTTGACTATCTGATGCCAATTACATTTGGTATAATCTAACACAACGACATGTGATTTTTTTTTTTTTTTTTTTTTGGTAGCCCATAGTTTAGAAAAGGAATTAAAATAAACAAGTAATGATCACAGAAAAGATTAAAGAGAAGGGAGAGGGACATATTGCAATACATAACCTTTCAGTATACTTTAAACCCATATACCTATGTCAACTACAAATACTCATTCTTCCTTATATTTCAGACTTTATTTCTGCACCTGTTCAGTGCACTATGATGAACTGCAGAATTCACAGTTTCACACATACAGTAGTTACTGTAACATTCACTCAATTAGTGTCTGCCAGATTCATTTTGGATTTGAAGCCTCCTATCTAAATTGACACCAACTATCCAATTGCAGTACCCTTTGCATTTCTGATGTGTCATACTGCATTATATTTTCTGTGTCACCACCCATCATGTTATATTGTGTCATGCAGAACAGCCAATGTGAATTGACATTGCACAAGATGATGCGATCTAAGAGATTTAAATCTATGCGACACACTGAAGCAGAAAGGTGACACACTGCAACCGAGGTGTAAATACCCACTTCCTCTAGAGTATCAGCTATCTGCTAAAAACACAGAATTTCTAGAACTTGAGAGAATGTGATCTGAACACTTTTAGTGTAATACATAAAATACTAAAATCCAGGAATATTGCAGACAAAAGCAAGGACAATTAAATTAAAAGTTCATACTTTTATTTTATTAGGCATGGTTTCTACTAATATAATCTGTTGTACTAGCAATTATGATGTTATAGAAGAATTAATTATACCTCACAACATCCAAGAAAGAGAATAAGTATCACTTTCTTAGTCTGATGAATAAAAAAACATTTAGGGAGCTGAAGTAGCAATAACTAATGATATTAATGAAATATATACAAAAATACTAGAACAGGTCCAAGAACTTTGTTTCTTAGTGGCAGGGAATATACAATCCCTGTTACTTTAAATGTCTTCTCTTATTGTCAGAGGCAATAGATCTGACTTTGATTTTACATACTTCATCTTGCCATATGAGTTTTAGGCTAACATTCATTAAATACAATTTTAGGTGATGAATGGAGGTGTCTAAGCTAGGAGTAGTTCAAGGGTTCTGTCTTGTACAATTAGAAAGAAAAGTCTTAGGGAGTTACAAAATCCAGAAGTACCAGGGAGGTGAGGTTGCTGCAGCCCCACGCCCTCAGGTCCAACCACTAGCGAGGCTGAGCAAATGTTCCCAGCAGGCAGAGACACACATGCATATTTACATGTACATATACATGGACAGCCACATATATCAGTGCAGACACGCTCAGCTCTTGCACAAACACAAATAGCACCAATGGCCTCATCCTGCTCCCCTCTCTGGCTGAGCAGGATGAAGATGCATTACTGGGAAATATATATCTATAAAAAAATACACACACACATATACATATACATGTACACAAGTAAACTGTGGATCCCTCCAGCAGCTGGGCTTAGATCCTCCGTCTGCTCAGTAGCTGCCCCTGTATCCCAGTGTCCCCAGCAGCTGCACCTGGATCCCAGTCTCCCCACTTTCTGGCACCTGGACATAGGAGTCCCCAAGGCTGCAGCCCCACTCCAGTTGCTGGTACAGAACCTCTCTCTCACACACACACTTATCTCACCTTTAGAAACCCCCACACAGTGCAGTCTCTCCAGCAGCTGGCTGAGACTCCCCTCCAATAACCAGTTCCTCCCAAGGCCTATATCCTTAGAGACTCAAACTCCTGCCTGTCTCGCAGGCCACTTAACTTCCGTGCTGGCTAATACAGCTCGCGCTTCAGTAACACACCCCCACTTGCAGACCCACACTCATTCCAGGTGTTGAGACCACCAACATGCAGACCCCTGGTCTGACTCCATCCACTAACACTTTGACCCCCATACACACACACACACACACAGAAGAGACAGTCCCTCACCCAGGAAAATAGTTAGAAATGGAGTTTAATCAGAAGAGAAGACAGACTGTGTTGGTCAGGCACAGGGCAAGTTTACACCAGACAAGTTTACTGACCGGTCAACTCTACAAGAAACAAGCCCTTTTATCCCCTCATCCCTTTGTTTTCCCATACTTGTTCCTCCACAAATCACTGAGATTGTAGAATCATAAAACGGTTTGGGTTGGAAGAGAACTTTAAAGATCATCTAGTACAACCCCCTGCAATACGCAGGAACATCTTCCACTAGATCAGGTTGCTCTGAGACACTGTTCCAGTGTCTCACCACCCTCATCGTAAAAATTTCATCCTTATGTCCAGTCTAAATCTACCTTCCTTCAGTTTAAACCCATTCCTCTTGTCCTGTCACAACAGACCCTGATAAAAGGTGTGGCGTCTCACAAGAGCAGAAGAGAGGGAGAGAATCACCTCCCTCGACCTGCTGGCCGTGCTTCTTTTGATGTAGCCAAGGATACAATTGGCTTTCTGGCCTGCAAGTGTACATTGCTGGCTGATGTATAATTTTGTGTCCACTGGTATCCCCAGGTCCCCATGGCTGCTTTCAATCCACCATCCCCCAATCCAGGGATTATCCCAACCTAAGTGCAAGACCTTGCACTTGGCCTTGTTGACCTTCATGAAGTTTGCACGGGTCCATTACTGAAGCCTGCCAAGGTCTCTCTGGATGGCATCTCTTCTCTCTAGTGTATCACCTGCACAACTCAGCTTGGTGTCAATCCCCAAAATTGCTGAAAGTGCACTCAATCACACCTTCTACGTCATTGATAAAGATATTAAACAATATTGTCCCTGCACAGACCCTTGAGGGACACGACTCATTATTGGTTTCCACTTGGACATTGAGCCATTGACTGGAACTCCTTGGACATGGCCGTCCAGCTAGTTCTTTATCCATCTAACAGTCTGTGGTGGTTTGACCTTGGCTGGATGCCAAGTGCCCACCAAAGCTGCTCTATCACACCCCTTCTCAACCGGACAGGGGAGAGAAAACAGAACAAAAAAGCTCATAGGTCAAGATAAGGACAGGGAGATCAGTCAGCAATTACTGTCACGGGCAAAACAGACTCCACTTGGGGAAAATCAATTTAATTTATTACCAATCAAAGTTGAGTAGGAGACAGGAATGAGAACATGTGTAGGGTAATGAGAAATAAAACCAAATCTTAAAACACCTTCCCCCCACCCCTCCCTTCTTCCATTCTTTACTCCTGATTTTGTCTACCTCCTCCCCACGAGCAGCGCAGGGGGACAGGGAATGGGGGTTGTGGTCAGTTCATCAAGTGTTGTCTCTGCTGCTCCATCCTCCTCAAGGGGAGGACTCCTCACACTCTTCCCCGGCTCCAGCATGGGGTCCGTCTCACAGGAGACAGTCCTCCATGAACTTCTCCACCATGGGTCCTTCCCACAGGCTACAGTTCTTGATGAACTGCTCCAGTGTGGGTCCCTTCCATGGAGTGCAGTCCTTCAGGAGCAGACTGCTCCAGCATGGGTCCCCCACAGGCTCACAAGTCCTGCCAGCAAACCTGCTCCAGCATGGGCTCCTCTCTCTCCATAGGTCCACAGGTTCTGCCAGGAGCCTGCTCTAGTGTGGGCTTTCTATGGGGTCACAGCCTCCTTCAGGCACATCTACCTGCTCCAGCATGGGGTCCTCTGCAGCTCCCCAGGCTGCAGGTGTATATCTGCTCCACCGTTAACCTCCATGGGCTGCAGGGGTACAGCCTGTCTCACCATGGTCTTTAGCACAGACTGCAGAGGAATCTCTGCTCCTGTGCCTGGAGCACCTTCTCCCCCTCCTTCTTCACTGACCTTGGTGCCTGCATAGTCATTCCTCTCACATATTCTCACTTCTCACTCCAGCTGCAGTTTGTGTCTCAGGCCCTTTTTTGTTTGTTTGTTTCTCCTTAAATCTGTTAACACAGAGGTGTTACCACTGTCACTGATTGGCTCAGCCTTGGTCAGCGGTGGGTCCAACTTGGAGCTGGCTGGCATTGGCTCTATTGGACATAAGGGAAGCTTCTAGCAGCTTTTCACAGAAGCCGCCCCTGTAGCCCACCCGCTACCAAAACCTTGCCATGCAAACCCAAGACACAGTCCCTCATTAAAACACACATCTCGGCAATTTAGTGAAAAGAATATTGTGGGGGACTGTATCAAAAGCCTTACAGAAGTCCCAGTAGATGACAGCTGTAGCTCTTCCCTTGTCCACTGATGCAGTTACTCCATCGTAGAAGATCACTTGATCCATCCCTTTCCCTGCCTTCAGTTCCTCCCCTAACATCCCATTAGAGACCTTGTAAAACCTCCCCCAATATTCTTCCCCTGCATAGAATCATAGAATGCTTTGGGTTGGAAGGGACCTTGAGAGATCATCAAGCCCAACCCCCCTGCAGTGAGCAGGGATTGAACCTGTGATATATATATATATACACATATATATATATATATATATAACCTTGGTGTTATTAGCACCATGCTCTAACCAACTGAGCTAACCCGTCTGTATCCTCTAATGAGTTCCATATCTCTAGATAGTGACCCTCCTCCGCCCAAAAGGTGGTCTGGAGAGCTGCTCGCAGTAACTCATGGGGTGGGTGTCATACCTGGACCCTGAGACTGAGATTCTTTGTGGACAGCGCTGGGAGGGGCTGGGCAGGAGCTTCTTTCTAAATGGGGATGCTGGAGTTAGCCTGCTTGCCACTGTGCCTCTGTGCTCCTTTGATGTATGGGGAGACGTGCCTTTTATGGGTTGATCACGTGCCTGGGCTGGGCTACTCTTGTAGTTAGCCTGGTAGTAACCAGATAAGGGTATTATTCAGATTACCCTGCCTGCCATTGTTCTTCTGAGCTCCTTTTTGTGTGTGAAGATGTTTTTATTATGTAACCTAACCAAAGGCATGATTCACATTACAGGAGTACCTAAGCTAAGTGCTTAAAATAAAACAGGATGAAATAAGATCTTTGAGTTTATTGTAGATTGTGCATATTTTACACAGAAGTTTGTATTCTCTCATCCTGTTACTCTTCCAGAATGCCTTTTATGGTCAGAATCAGCCCCTTCTTGTAGTTCAGGTGATAGTATTTTTGCCTTTCTGGTCGATCCATTGAAATCCAGAGCAGATATAATCTAGTGAACTTTGTTCAGCCACTGTCATCTATTCTTCAAAGCCTCACTTAAGATAATTCTTTAAATAATTATTAATGTTTCATTAAGGTGGATTTTGTTCCCTTCTTAAAAATTCACCCATTCTTAATGCATTTAAATCTATTGGCTGGTGAGGTAGTTAACTATTCCATTATTGTTGGTTACTGTAGGATTATTCACTTAAATCTTTGTCATAGTAACTTAAGCATGTGATGAGTGAGGCTGATTGCAAATTCAGAGCAATTTAAACACCTCAGTACTTGGTATTTTATGTACCTCAGACACAAAGCTGGCTGTATTCTATTACTTCATATTGAATGCATCGTGATATGAATTGATTGAATGCAGTAAGATGCATTATATCAAGGTATGTTTGAAAAGATCCATCACAACTCTGTACTCTGGTCTGTGCCACATTCCCATGAGCCACACCTAGAATGAAGTTAACTCATTGTTAGTTATACTAACATACACAGGCTATGTGATGGAATTGGAGGCAGAGAAGGAAAAATGTCAACCTCACTCCAGAAATTGCACTCTCAGGCTTTAGGGCTTGATGGAGCAAATACCTCTTCAAGCTGAACTTACCTTATTGTCCAGCATTGCTGCTAGAGCAAGTTAAGAAATTAAATGAAGAGTGATGTAGCTTAGGTGTAATCTTCAATATGGATACCAAAGTGTTTGAAATTCAAGATTTAAATTGCTTTTAAACGTATTATTGATTATAGACTAAACCTAAGGCAGCCAGGCTTCTGACTTGGGTTGCTTAAGAAGGTACCTGAAGTTAGGCTTGAATACTTCTCTCATACAATTCAGTGCATACATGAAAAGACCTAAATTGCTAAGAGAAATCATCTTTCATCTTTGACATTATCTTCTTTCTGTTCATTAGTTAGTCTCCACACCCTGTAAGATACTGCAGTCTCTTCCTCCATGATTCCTTTGCATGTATTGTTTGGAAAAATGTGTTCTTGTCTTGTGACTTCCTTGCAGTCCAGCCTGAAGGCCAGATGGAAAGGTCCAGAAAACATGATATGTCCAAAAGAGCTGCATTACATCCTTATATGGGATACTATATAAATGGCATAACAGACCAAGGAGTTAAGACTCAAAGCAGTACCCATGCACAGATTATGAGAAAATAATTCTGTAGGCTAGGGGTAATAGAACATATATATATACAAATTTAAATATTATTTTAAAGAAAATATTTAATTTCTTAAAAGGCAGTGGCAGATAAGGATGAAGAAAGCTAAGTATTTTTAGCATAACATGCATTATACTCCAAACAATGAAGAAGAAATTAAAATACATTTGTTATGAAGCTACATTCTAATTTGAGATAAGCAACTGCTCATAGACTGGCCAATGGCACTATCAGTAGTATAGAAGGATTGAACTTAAATTAAAATAAATGTATTTTTTAAAAAAACCCTGCATTTCAACTCCCAACACCATGTTCCATTTAAAGACTCCTCAGGGGAAAATTTTAAATCAACAGAATCATAGCTTTCTACTTTTGTAATTTCTATTTTTTTTTAATGTAGGATTTAAACTGCATATTCTTAATATTATTTAAACTGTTAGTTAGCCCTAAGGTTCATTACCTGAAGATACAAGTTCAATGAATAATGCCTAGCAAATACAGATCTGCTCATATATCATTATCAAGTGAAGAGGTCAGACACATTGTAGCTAACAGCTGCTCGTTATGTTGACTTCCAGAACAAGGATAAAAAGAAAGGAAAAAAAAAAGAAGTTAATACGAACATTTGTCAGTCAATGAAGGGTTCTTCTGGGACAAAAATGTAAATGGTAATAAATTTAGGACCAACATCATTATTCTAATGCTCGTTCTGGTACAGTAACTTTAAGAAATTGATGGATGCTTGCTTCAGTATGTATTTTGGGAAGTACTTGTTATTCTATGTATATAGATCAGAAGATTGCTGATACATGTTTCTCATAAATATTACAGGGCTAAGCTTGAAAATTATATATTTGGATTTACACAATTAATCCATCAGATTGATGGTATTTGTTTTGACTTGTTTGTTCTGAATTGACTGTGTTACATTTTTGCAAAAAGGTATGGATGGGCAGCAAACCAGAAAGTAGCTACTTGCTGGTTTTTAGCTACTGTATTCTTGGTCAGATGAAACTCTCTGAAAGCGATTATGCTTTCCCTGACACCAGCTGAGCATGCACTGGTGTAACAAGCTTCTGGATTTCAATATAAGAGGAGATGACGAAAACAGAGAAACAGACAATAGGGCCTCCGCAAAAAGTAGCAAGATAAGAAGATTAGGAACAAGGAACAAATATGTAGCCAATGCTCTACATTAATGCACAGAGAGATTTTTTATTTTATTTTGTTTTTTTTTTTTTCTAGAGACATAAAGGCATATATTTTGCTGCAGTTTTGCAAGCTGCTAAATTTGAAGACTGATAGTAACCTGGAGGAAGACATCCACCTTACTGAGACAGAGGAGGTTTTCTTACAGAAAAATTGTATAATTTCTGTTAATTTTTTAAAATTTATTTTTAAAGATTATTTTTCTAGCTTAGAACTTTTAAGAAAACACCTTTTTTGGGGAGATAGAGAGTACTAGGTTTGTTCAGCTTAGAGAAGGAGGAGACTGAGGGATGACCTCATTACTGCCTACAACTTGCTCATGATGGGAAATGGAGAGAAGGTGCTGATCTCTTTTCTCTGGTGTCCAGTGATAGGATGAGTGGGAATGTCTTAAAAGTGTGTCAGGAAAAGTTCAGACTGGATATTAGGAAAAAGTTCTCCACTGAGAGGATGGTCAAGCACTGGAACAAGCTCCCCAGGGAAGTTGTTATGGTCCCAAGCTTGCCAGTGTTTGAGAAGTGTTTGGACAGTGCTCTTAGATATGTGGTTTAACTTTTAGGTTGCCCTGTGTTAAGTCAAGAGCTAGACTCGATGGTCCTCGTGGGTCCCTTCCAACTCGGGGTATTCTGTGATTTTATGATTCTTACTTTAATGAAAAGTGACAGCAGGTATACTAACTAGTTGAGGTCCTCTTACAGCTTTTCCTTAACATAGATATATTTAGCAATGATTTACCATCTTTATGCAGCAAGAAATGTGGCTAATTAAATATTTGTGTGGATGGTAGCTGTTGACCTGTTATTGTTATATGTCCATATCCAGGATGGTATTAAGGCTCCAGAAGAGACAGAGATAAATCATTCTATTCACCAAAAGCCAGGTGAATTCACTCACTTTTCAGAGTGCTTCTGATTCTTTCTCTGAATTTCAATAGGGTAGAGTATCTTTCCTGCAGCAACTCTAGGCAATTGATTCTTCAAGGAATTCTACAAGAAAATGCAGATGACCACTGTAATGAATCTGCATTTCTACATGTACTGACAAAGAATTCCTTTAACACTTTCCTCCTTATGTGCTGGCTGAATCTCAGCAATCATTGCAAGAAAAACCTGTGTAAAAAGACTTAAAAAGCAATAAGCAAGATAAAATACCCTCCAACCCCCTGATATACAACCCACAGAAATGCTGATCAAAATTTAGGTGGTTTCCATTTCATGGCAAATAATGACATTACACAACATGTTTTAATTTGACAACGGAAAACCAATTTCTGTGGACTTCTATATGAAACGGAAAATTCATTTTAATATTTTATTTAATAAAAAAATTCTTTTGAAATTCTTTTATCTCATTATTTTACATTAGTAATAGAAATGCATAAGCAGATATTGCCAAAACTTATTTTATCTTTCACTTTTCAAATACCTATTACTGCATAAAATATTACTCATTAGGCCATGGTAGTTAAAACTGTTTTATATTGCTAAATTCACCAAAAGCAATTACTGTTTAATACTGAAAATATGAATAAAATATTCAATGGATTTTGCTAGTTAAATTATAATGTATCTAAAAAAAAAAACCCCACACATTTGAGTGAGTGTTGATCAAGATTTAATATAAAATGCTGTATAGGTGACCAACTTTCATTTCAAAGGCTAAAGCCCAGGAATCACTGATCTTTACACAAGGCCAACAGTCTGTTATTTATGTAGCTAAAATTCCTTGCCATCTAGGTTACTTCCAGGTAAGTGCCCAGTGCTTCTACTATGGGGAATACATAAAATAATTTAATTTTTAATAATGTAGAGGGGTTCATATATATAAAACTCACTTCAATATACAAGAAGATTTGAACTGTCAAAAAAGTAAATATCAGAAACTTAGCATTCCCCATTCCAAATGAAATTGCATAACCAGTAAACTAGATCTAGGTTTCTTCTCACTCATTGTTCCTCTAGGTCCAAGACTCTGATTTCCCAATCAAGTGTACTTCTACGTGGAATTGTAGATGAAATTAATCTGGACCCTAGCTTTAGAAATGTAGTAAGGCAGAGAAGTCAGAATTATACTTGTGAAAGTTCCCTTTATCTGTAGTGAATAGGGAGCAAGCCCTCCAGAGGATGATTTATCCCACCTTCAATATAAATCACTGCATGATGGCATTCTGGCAATGATTCTTCCCTTGTGGCAATAATACTTCTTTCCCTGAGCTCCAAACTCTTGTTCCTTGATTTTAAATTAATGTGGGACTAAGTGCCTTTGCTATTTTGGGTATCATCCTGGAAGCTATGGAGGGCCTGGAAGGTTAGATGTCACTGTATCTAAGTGCTGAGCTGAACGTGAAAAGATACGGTGTGAATATTCTTCTTCACCTGGAATCTCCATCCCTTTTCCCCCAGTATCTAAAACAAACACTCCCCAAGTTCAACGTCTTTTCACAGTGCTATAAATGCCTAAAATGCAGGGTTATAGACTCAGTTTCTTTTGTTTCTTTCTGAAAGAGACTCCTGAAACAAGTTCTAATAGGTTACTGTTTCAAACAGGGATCCACATCAGGATATAATGACTAGCCTAGGGAAATGAAAAACTGCTGGCTATGACAGGCCCAGGTTTCCTTCCTGTATCAGTAATACTAGCAAGCTTATCTCAACTTTCCTAAATGCAATCTGCACTAAAAAACTGGTAAAATCCTTCAGTTTAGTTCTCTGTTACTTGTTCTGGATCTTTTTTTTCTCCCCCCCCCCCCCCCCCCCCCCCCAAGAAAGTTGTGAAATAACTCAATTTTGTTCTAAAGAAAAATGGAAAAAGCTATCTTCATGTGGTGTAAAATTTATTCTGCACTCTCTTCCAGGCAGCTTGTGAATTTTGCTGTTATTAATGCAAAAAAAAGATTTTTTTTTTTTAATGACATATTTTCTATTGAAAATTGTTTGACAAAAAATTCTTACCACTTTTCATTCGTATGCTATTGATTTAATAGGAACATCATGCCTTCATTCACTTAGGAGAAAACGTCAAAGAAAGGAAGTGCTGTTGGAAAGTAAGTTTTTTAAAGCGAGTCAAACCTGAGCAGTAAATAACAAAACTAGCAAAGATGCCAAGGTGCTAAACAGGAGAGAAACTAAAAGGCACATGAAAGTATATAGAACCATTGCAAGGACATTTTTTTCTCTGTATCTTGTCTTCATGATCTCAGAAGGAACATTTCTGAAATATTGCGTGTCATGCATCATTTAAGTAAAACTTTGCTTAAATAGACAAGAGCAAACTCACACAGGGGTTTGATAGTCAATTTTTTTTCTAAATTATTCATGTGGGAAATTTTTTAATGTGTATCGTTAATGTGAGCTGTAAGCATGTAATTGATGAAATACTGCTTAAAGACCCTCAGGAAGGTGATTTAAAATGGTAATTTGTTAAAATAATGTCTATTAGCTCTGATTTTTCCCATGCTCCTACCAGTTAACACAGCATGTTCATTTATCATTGAACTCAGATTAACTCACTCAAACTATAACCTAACCTTATCAAAGTTACTTCAAATTACCACCCGTTAAACTGACTGTGCTGCAGTAGAAACATCTTATTAAGTATGGGTCGCTGTGTTTGCATTTCAAGTGTGAAACAATGCTAGAGGTGACTTTTATAATTTCAAAACGTATTCCAAAGATAGATTTAAAATTTTGTATATTTTCTGGGTAAAATGTAATAAGTTATGTATTTTATTGATAATAATCTTTTATGTCCATGGAAAAAGAAAGTTTTTCTTTCTCTTCCTCTATTGCAAATAAGCATAGAATTTGAAGCAGATATACTGTTTTTCAGACATTGCAGTGCAAACAACCACTGACGGACTTTTGCTAATTAAAAAGATAGAAGTGTTCAAACAAATCTCGTAAATCATACTTTACTACCTGTTACAAAAAATGTACCCTAATGGACCAGCAAAAGAAGGACCTTTAACCTGTACAGTTCTCTGTCATACGGGAGAATCGGTTCTTATCAGAGGCTGGAATATTAACTGAAATACTGAGTTATTATGCAGCTAGTGTTGATCCAAAAGATTCTTATGTAAATAGACACACATCTCACACCTGGGCAGATGACTTAAATACCCCATGGCATTTGAAATGGCACCAACCATTTTGATCAGGAAACAAAATAATTCCCTATATTTTTTTCTCCCTACCAGTCACTAGAAGGCTACAAGCAAGACTGAATTAATCACTCTTGCCACCACCTGCCTTGTGTGTGTCTTGGAAACAGCTACAGTTCTAATGAAACCTTTTTTTAATTTTTTCTCTTAGGGGCAATCATTACAACAGAACTGTATTTTCCTGTATAACCTGGATCAAATTCTTTCTGGAAAAAAAAAAAAAAAAATGTTCTGACTCTTTAGGTTACCTCACATCTTGCGTAATATCAAAGATGGAGAAGTAAGTAAAATATTGCATAGAATTTCCTGTTTAAAATATAATGAAGTTTGAAAAATAGAACACTCCAGGGAGAGGGAGGTAAGAAAAGAAAACCAATCATGACTTTGTCATATAGTGTTATTTAAGTGACTAGCTCATACTGTAAATGTTGAAGACAAGGTTTCCATTCATGGAAGATCCGCTAATAGATATCTAAGGATCCTTAATACAGAAAAGTAAAGCTTAGTTGTACCTGTAGTAGATGCTACCAGTCATGCAGTAAAACCATAATCAAGGTCTAAAAATTAAAATATTGTATCTCAAGCCTGAAAATAGTATCAGAAACGTTGAACTAAAAAATCCATCTAGAATTTTTTGGAGTGCAAGGACAGACCCCCATAAAGAGAACAATGTCACTTTCCTTTTCTCCTAAACCCTTATTGTTTCTTTTTTTCTCTCTTTTTTTATTTCATTTTAGAAAAACATGGGCAATAGAGAAAAAAAATACCTAAAGCATTACTTTTTCAGTTTTTGAGGCAGATTATCAGCAATAAAAGAAAGGTAGAACTCTCTCATTCTACTAGCTTCTGGAGCTGGGAGCCAGTCTGTCAGTTCAACATAAACCCAGTTTTTAAATAATCAAGTGTTTAGGCAACATCTGTGGAGACAGCATCCCAAGAAGTAAGGAAAGTTGCAGAAGCCAAATTTCATTACTCCTCCTAAGTACACAGCAAGGGGAGACAATGGCCCTGAATTAAAAAAATTAACTTTAAGCATATGCTTATGTTAATAGAACTTAAAACTGTGACAAGAAATGTGGGATTCTAGACAAAGAACATGGTTTGAAAGAAAGGATGGTTCGGGAAAGATCCAATCTTTATCTATAAATGTTGCATCATGAGCTCCAGTTTCATCATGAATGTAAGTAACTGCTTTCATAAATATTCACTATTTACACATCCTGAAAGGAAGGTCTTCCTTAAATTTCTCCAACATTGGACAAAAAAAAAAAAAAAAAAAAGAAAACGTTTCCCAAATTTTTAATGCTATTTGATGCTATATTTTAGTCACATTTTTTCCTATTCATTTTGCTTCTGTTCTGTACTGAACAACAAAAACACAGATGTATCTGTCATCCTCCCCACTCTAAATGACTTATGTTTGATTATGTGTGATCCTTATGTATTCCTATAGGTTTATAAATTGTAAATTCTATTTCTCATGTTATGGATGGAAAGTATTTGGGGATTTTTTTTGTCTATTATATGTGCACATTAATGGAATATAAATGTTGTACTGTGCAGGATCCTAATGTTGAAGATGGTTCTTGTGGAATACTCAGTGTAATTTAAAATTAAGAGCCTGTCTCTATTTTGTTATGAAACGTATTTGCCAATTACAGTCTGACATTTATCTGTTCAATGAATTGATTCATCTTGACTGTGAAATACATAATTATGTAGGAGTAAATCAAAATTTAAATAATGCAAAGAAACATTCCATCATGAGTAGAAGGTTCCCTTCAATCCCATTATCACTCCCTTAGTTCCATGAAACCACTGGAGCCTTGAGAATGTAATGATTCTCAAACAGCCTCATGAAGCATTGATAGTAGTAATAGGATAATAGATCCTGATGAAATTGCTGTTTTTCAGGGTCCAACACCAATATCTTCCAGGAAAAGATGTTGCTGGAAATTGCAAAGAAACTAAAAATTATTTTCAATGTAGCTTGAGTCTTGTTTGCTGTTTGAAAGTATTGAACAACGGTGCTAAAATATCATATGATAAGGAAGCTTTAATTTTTTTTATGAACAGCAAAATGAAGGAATGTTATCTTTTTTGATTGTTTATGACAGTAAAATGTATTTTTTTATTCTTTGATTTCCTTAGTTCCAGGCTAGAAGAAAGAAGGCTCTACTAAAACAGGGAAGTTGGTGGATCACTCTAATAAAGTGCCATTGTCATCACATTTCAACTAGCTGTTACACCAATTGATGACAGATACACTTGCAAGTATGGATGATAGCACAGGGTCTTTGATACGCCTCTACACAATGGATGAGGGAAGTCTACGCAACTGCCACATAATTTTATCCACCCAGCATTTAAACTATGCCAGGGAAGTATGGCATTTAATGCATTCTGGATTCCTTAAATAACTCAGGTTAAAATGGGATTCTCAAACTAATTATTTTAGAAATGTGGTAAAATGAATGAACAACCCCCTTTTTTTTTTACTGTGATCTGGAACATAATCTCAGCAAAAGCAGACAGCATTCTCCTTTACTGTGTTCCAAAGGTATAGTTTTGTTCACTGAAATTACCCATCACACCGTGGTGTTTTATCAATTACTTGCAGCAAATATGTTCAAAAAGTCTTGTTGGCACTGTACAAGCAACAGCAAGCAATAATTTAGTTATAATAATATTGAACTCAAAAATTCATTGGGAAATTGTTTGATGTATTGGATTACAGAAAAAGAAAAAAAAGTGTCCAAGAAATCTCCAAGAAAATGACAAAGAAAGTTATATATTGCTAAACATTTTGCATGCCTCCATTCTCAATGCAAAGCTTATTAGCTCAATATACATGGTGGATAAAGACTTTTAGTATCTTTTTAAAACAGAAGATGAGTCAGATACAGAAATATTTTTCTCAGACAAGCGTATGTTAGACCACTACTGTTAATCTGAACCTCGCTGGATTGTTTTAAATGATTGTTGGTATTGATCTCCTACACACAAAAAAACAGAGATACAATGTTTAAAGAAATTTATGATTGCTTAACGTAACTGGACTTAGCTATATTCTTATGACACCAGTGTTATTTTGTTGATTACTCCTCTGTCTATGTGTAACATAAACCTTCTGTAATTGGAAACAACATTTTTTGCTTTTAGAAGAGCTAAACTACATTCTACTAAAGAGTAAGAAAGAACTATAATTTTCCTAATCTGTCACTGGACTGGTTATGTATACCTACCATCATTTTAGAGTTGGACGGTGATTCTCCAGCATCTATTATAGAAGAATTTCCTGATTTGAATATTCTGTAGTGCAGTGTCTATTAGACACTGCTAAAAGCATTAGTTTAGGAGAAAGGACTGACACTTCTTTTTTTTTTCCTAAAATGCCTTTATCTATGGAATATTAATCCAGGAAGGCTGGTGGCCCCACCCTTGATTAGAAAGTTGGAAAGAATTAGCTATGTTGACTAATTGGCTTTTTCCATCTATCGCGTCTCTAACTTTTTATTTTCAGTTAATCAAAAATGTTTTTATGAATCTCCAAAATTCTGTTCTTAAGAAATTAATAGGATGTCCATGAGTGCAAAATACTGAAATCTCAAGAGACTGTTTTATATCATATACCTTATTTAGCAGTTTTTTTCTGTTTGAATTATCCTTTATTTTGCATTATGACCTCTAGAAATGCTTATAGAAATTAATATAAGCTTGAAATCCTGACTCAGTCACCAGGTTCTTTCCCCATGTTCCTGAGTATTCAAATTGATATTATTTTCTGAAGCTGATGTTTAATGACACATTTTATCAATTTTGAAATACATGAAATATACTTTTTTAGTAAATTAGAAGTTGCCTCTGAGTTAATTTCTCAGTTTTACTTCCAACTAGCTGTAATTATTTCTTATCCTGTGTAAGCTACTTTGTATTTTTGTACCTCTGCTGACTGTTCAAAAGGAACTGGAATACTTCATTTTTCCTGTGCTTCCACAGTTAATTTTTATTTGGGCTACATCTTCATATTAAAACCTGCCTTCTATTGTGTACTTCTTGTTTCATAGTTGAGAAAATAAGAATAATTTAAAAAACCCTATGATTAATAAAATATGAAATGTGAATCTTCCTTTGTATTAAATATTTTGCATTCCATACAACAGAAGATAACATGTTCTGTGCAGCATGAACATAAAGGCTAAGATTCATCTCCAAACTGTAAGCGCTTAAATTTGGAAGTGCCTAATGTAGGTGTTTGCTTGTGAAGGAAGTGTTCAATTCAATTGCCTTAAACTGTGCTACTTATCTAAAATAGATGTACTGTTTCAAATGATTAAAGGATTTCACTGACAATCAACTTTGTCTCCGTAAATGCTTTTTGTAGCTCCTGTGTTGCGTCTGCTAGGCCTGTGTGCCTGACTCTAACGCTGCTAAACAGTTAAGGCAACTGAGTCAAACCCTAACCTGGAACCTTAGTGGGCTGAACTGGTTTCCATCTTGAATCTTTCAACTCCTGTAGGGGTAAACAGACTACATCACAAACACGTGAAGAAAGTACATTGTGGCTTCACTGAAGGTGAGTCTAGTAGCATCTTTTATCAAGGTTTCCCAATAATTCATGTTATTATAACCTGCTGATATTTTATACTTTACTAAATTTTAATTGCTCTAGCAAACTGGAACAGCTTTAAAGGACACCTACTTCAAGGCATTGATTTACAGTATGGAAAGAATGGATTTAAGTCCCTGAGATAATCAAGCAGAATAAGGAATTCCTTTCAAGTACCAAAGATATCAAGGGACCTTTTAACAGCTGGGTTATGAACTATTTTGGATGCTGCCAGAAACTGCAGAATGGACTCAGACAAGTAATCTTTTTTTTTTTTTTTTCTCTCAAAAAATATCCCTTATTGTTTGCAAACACAACTGGCCACATCCAGCAGTTGGTGCATGTTGAGTGAAAATCTGTCTTTGTATTTTCTAGTTCTCTAATCCTTTCCAGTGTCTTTTGACCCTAGGTGAACATTATGAAATATGTAAAATTAATGACCCTAAAAGTATTTCTTTATATGATAATTTATTTATTTGAAAATTTGATTTTTCATTCTGTGAATCTGGAAACTTATAATTTTAGGTTTTTATTCCTTAAGTAGCATTTCAGCCACAGTGAAATATTGGTTGGAAATTCTGGCTACCAAATAGGTGAGAATACCCAAATTAACATCTGTGGATTTTATGAGGGTAATAGTGTCTCATTTTTTCAACAGGCTAACCTTAGCCACAAGAACCTTCTTTTTGTATGTATAGGCTTTTCATGGTATCATTCATTATTAAAAGGAGTTAAATTGTGAAACGGTTTATTAGGCAAAATGAAGATGCTAATAGAAAAATGCTAAAAATGCTAGCTTTATAGTTTTAGCTAAAGCTTTTCATTCAAACTGAGTTGTAATTTCTGGCATGTATTACACTGTGCATCTTCTTAAATGTTAACTATTTGCCTTTAAAATTCCTCACTGAATTTACAATAATACATCTGACAAGGTATTTAAAAATCTTCAAAATCAAACATTTATAGCCTTGTACTTTTTAACTACAGGACTAAGTGAAATATATGGCCATTAAAAGCATGATACGTATTTTATTTAATATTGGTAAGATAACATTTTTGTACAGTTTCATGTACTTCAATTACACTGATAGCTACTGAGAGTAGAAGCTTGATAGTATAGTGAAGCACCAAAACCTGATTTTTAGATTGAACAATTAAGAAAGTGAAGGTTAGTTAATTAAAGAAATGGGCATATATAATAAATACAGTGTAAGAACAGATGTAGTATTGCTGCTTTGCAACTTTAGAAAACTTCAAGAAGAAAAAGTAAAAGGATTACTGAAGTGAAAAATTGCATAGCTGAGTAGGAATACAGTCAAAGCTTTAATAATGTGATGGGAATTTCGATGAACTATCTAGCTAGAGACTAGATCTTTAGAGGTGCTGTTCCTGCTGCTTTGAAGTTGAGTGGGTTTAGTCATTAACCTGATGGAAGTCATGTTCAAGTGAGGGTTGCAGAAGTGGGCCACGTGTTATTCCTTGTCCAAGGACCATACAAAACAGTTGGGTTTCCCCTGAAGGAAGACTTTGGTTTGCACGAGGTATGAATATGTCATCAAGGATTATTTTTACATGACTTAATACCTGATTTAAAATTCTGTGGTTTGTAAGAAAAATGTGACTGGTAGAGAGCAAGAAAATAAAATGTTTCCACTGTCTACTTAGCCCTTTCCCACTATTGACAAAGCCTTTGAAGGTTATTTAGAACTTCTATCTGAAAATAAATATGGATGGAGAGCAGAATTGGCACTACCAAGTTTGGTCTCTACAACTGCATTTTCTTCTTTGTACTTTCTTCCTGCTGTGATTAAAAAAAAATAAATCCCAAAACACCAAAAAAACCAAAACAAAGCAGAAAAACAGTAGTAGCAGATAGTTTGAGGTACAGATCCCTAGGCCAGAGCTATAATGACTGTCATTATCCCAATGGCTTTTCTTCTGCTAGAGTCAGCTTCTGCCCTTTTCTTCTGCAATGGATTTTTCTATTTTAGAGAAACAACAGCAAAGGACAGGCCCAGCCTGTGACATCAATGCACTTTGCAGGTAGATAAGTTTGTTATGGTTGCCTCTTAAATGTCCTCTCTTTTGCCAAACTGACACAACTTTGTTTGCATATTTCTGAAATTTGCTGATTGTCACAGTTGTTTAACTTAACAAATGATCATTATAGATAATTGGAGTTATGTCCAAGCATCAGCTATGTGAATTTATAATCTCCAGGGTACTAGTTATTGTATATCTTTGAGCAGAACCCTCAGGCTTACATTTGAAAATATTTTTCTTTAACCACACTGTGGTTTCAAAAAAGTTCAGTACACTAAACCCTGGGCGTCATGTACGGAAAGGGATCAATAGCAGAGGTGGAAGTCATATTTTGGTCATCAGAGGTAAGCATTTAAGACAGAGGCAAAGATGTAGGGTTTTTTAACATCAAGATGTTATTTTTTTTGTATGTCTTAATGAGGCTTCACTCACTTCCTGAGTGACATATTGACACAGTGATGGCAAGCACATCTAATGAAATCAGTCACGAGATAGGGTGGGATTGAATGGGGTCATTTGGTGGGAGATACATAGAACAAAACCATGGAGGGGGGGCTTCTGTTGTTTTCTTTATCAGGGCACCCTTGCCAAAGTAGACTGCCACAGCTCTTCTATTTTTTTGTTTCCTATTTTTTTCTATTTCAGATACAAACCCTCTGACAGGCTGTCTGGTACACAAATTCACAGAGCGGAAAAGATCACTCTGCTAGCCTGCATGAGCTGGATATGTGGGTAGGTGAAAAGCAGGAATCAGCTGTATGAATTTTGCACTCAGTGCCTCAGTCTGGAAGCTCTGCTCAATGTGTGTTTGAGTACAGGGATATTACAGTTTACCTTTCTAGCAGGTGTTTCTAGTTTGTTTGTACACCAATTTGAAAATATAGAGAAAGATTCTTAGCTGGTGTAATTCATAATAACTACCTCAGATGACTGGTTTATACCTGCTGAGTGTAAATCTCATAGGATGTTTGCATAAACACTGGCTTTATAATATTTCAGAGATGAATCAAATTTAGAATTTTAAACACCCAAGATTTATATTCTTTATTCAGACTATTTCTCAGCTTTCCAGGTAGAAAGTGGTATGACTACTTTTTTTTTTTTTTTTTTTTTTTTAATAAAAGAAAGGTGTTTAGTTATGTACTAATACAGACTTGAAGTGCCTGAAGAGAGGAGCAAACCCAATTTCTGGATCTCTTTCACAGAATTCACAGTAGCTAGCACACTACATATGAGACATCTACACTAATGAGTGCTAACAATTGTACTATGGACTGCCTGAATATCAATGTGGGATTGGCATTCACAGCTCCAGACATCTGATTTGGGATCCTCTTCAAATCCCACTGCCCTGAATCAGTGGTCCTTAAAATCTCAAAAGATTGTGATTATTGTTTCTGATATTACAGTGAAATAAAAGAAAATGCACCTAAGAATTTGTACTCTTTCTAGAGAACAAAAGACATTATGACCCAGGAAAAGTATTAGATAAGGAACATTAAATATGCAGCACTTGAAAAACTGTAAGTCAAGCATTCTATCTAAAATGTCATAATATCATGCATACTGAATAGCTGCTTGTTGCTATGCTTTCCTTTCTAAAGGCACAGCTCAAACTGTGCTCTTCTAATCATCTGAAGACTGTCTCCATGGTGCATGCTCCTAGAGACATAGCAAAATAAGACCCATAGTACACTACAAGTTATTTGGTATCCTAGTGAGTTTTCAGATGCAAAACAAAACAAAAAACTATCACAGGAGATAATGAAAGAAGAATGGGGGGAGGGGGGATTAAAAAAAGAATAAGTATCAAATAAATAGAAAGCAAGTGTATGGCCTTTTTTTGAACATATTTACCTGGAAGGACGAGATCTATATACTTTTTTGCAGGAGGAGGATTGCTAGTTTTGGTACAAGTTGGTACAATCAAAATGTAAAATAAGCATATTTATAAATGCATAATAACTACAGATAACAAAGGCTGAACTCAAGACTTCTACCCCAATTCAGCAGTCACCTTGTGTTCTATATTTTAGGATGAGTTGTCTTGGCCTGTTTTAATGAGCCTTTTTATGAGTGGAAGAGAAGTAAACATGAAATCATACAGTCACAGAAATTTCGTCCTGAGGAGGTCATCTATTACCTTCTGAATGAACCAGGACTGTCTTGACTGGATTGATTTCCCATGTTGATTTCCTTCAGGTGTCTGTAAATGGATTCTAAGAGGAAAATGACCATTACCTTTCCAGGAACTGAGCTAAGACAAACTGGTCTACAGTTTCATGGTTCCTCTTTCTTGCTTTTTCTGAAGACAGGCATATCTTACAGCCTTTTCTAGATGTCCAATCAACCTCGTCCAATCAAAGGTGTATTTCATAAACCACCACTTCTTTCAGCATCCTCAAATACTTCCTGTCTGGCCTCATGGTTTGGAATACATTCAGCTTTCCCAAATAGTCTATATCACTGTTGATTATCCTTCTCCTTCCCAAACTATATTGATATTCCCAGGAGTCTGGGATCAGGTTTTGTGTATGAAGACTGAAGAAAAAAAAGTGTTGATCTTTTCAGCTTTGTCCCATACTGCCCGTCAGTATTTGTACCAGCTTTTCAACAACACACCCACATTTCCTCTGAATTTCTTTTTGTGGCTAACAGACCTGTAGCATCCCTTCTTCTTGCCTCTGTTACCAGTTAGCTTTAGCTCCAGTGAGACTTTGGTGTTCCTGATTTCATCCCTAAATACCAAACCAGTATTTTTTTCCTCCTTTGCTTCCTGTACATTTTTTCACATCCAACATGCTCACATTTCGTGTTTCAGTTCTTCCTGATTAGGAAAGTGGGGTTTCTGTCAAATTCCATCTTCCTCCACAACACTGTGGTTTATCCCTGAAGTTTCAGAAAGTTTTCTTTAAAAATCAGTCCACTCTCCCCTTCATGGTGCCTTCCTGGGAGATTTTGCTTAGCAATTCCTTAAATAGGCAAAAGTCTGCTCTCCTAAAATCCAAAGACTTACCAAGGCTGTTTATCACCCCAGCCTCCCTCCAGATCTCGAATTCTACCATCTCACAGTCACTGCCACCCACACTGCCATCTCTGACCATATTCACCTGTTTCTTCTCTATTTCTGAATTGCAGATCAAGTAGAATATTACCCCTTCTTGTCCCCTCTAGAATTTTCATTAGGAAACTGTCACTAACTCACTCTAGGAATTTCCTAAATTGCTTGCACAATGCTTTGTTAATTCCTAACAGATGTCTGGATCGTTGAAATCCCCCATGAGGATAAGGGCCTATTATCAGGAGATTTTTACTCTTTGTTTGTAAAATACCCTATCTTCCATTCCCTCTTGATCAGGTGAAGTGAACAAACTTCATCATATTACCAGTGTTACTCCCTGCTCTCACCTTGACCAGAGGCTTTCAACAAGTACACCTCCAGTTCATAGTCTCAGGACTATGGAGCTCAGAAACTCAACAGTGTCAAGGACTACATATAGCTTACACCTATCCATGACCATTCTGCAGTCTTGTCATCCTACCAAGTCTTTGTGCTTCTGATCACGTCAGTCTAGCAACAGTGCATGAAACTGTAGTTCTTGTTTGCTGCCTGGGTTCTAAGAATTAACATACAGACACTCCTTAAAAGCCTCTGAACGTTCTCTGTTCTGAGAAGAAATGTAAAAATATCCTCAGTTCTAAGGAGAAATGTAAAACTCTTCACTGTAGCCACCTTATTCATGAACCTCCGATAGGTACAGTTCTTCCTCTTTTACTTTAGGGCTTCAGTTCCTGTCCCCTGATGAGCAGAGTTTATACCTCCTACCAGTTTAGCAATCCTGTTTGCAAAGGTTCTTTCCTCTCTTGGTGAGATGAATTTCACCTTTTCCAAGTAGCTCTTCTTCCTCAAATGAGACACCATATTTGAGGAAGCTAAATTTTTGCTGGTGACAACTGCTATACAGACAAGTGTTGGTCTGCCGATTGTGTCTGCTCCTACCTGTGTCTTTCCCCTTGACTGAAAGGACTGAGGAGGTGATTACTTGGGACCTTGACTTGCTCCTTTTTTGTCCAAAAAGTCATATAGTGACTGACTTTCTCAAGCAGACCCTGTCAGTATAATTTGTTCCTACATAGATGAGCAGCAAGTATAGTATTCAGAAAACTTATTGAGCCTTGGTAATATCTGTAATATTACAGATCCACTACAGAAAAGTAGCAAACCTCACTGGATAATAGGTGTTGTGCTGTTTTCCAGCACTGGAGAGAGTGCCGACTGACTGACACTCATTGCTTCCTCTGCGTAGTACTGTCTTTGAAGACATGAGATACCCATAACAGCCTCTTCTACCATAGAATCATAGAATCATAGAATTGCTTAGGTTGGAAAAGACCTTTAAGATCATCCAGTCCAACCATTAACCTACACTACCAAGTCCACACTAAACCAATCAAGGGTAGACTAGATTAAACCATGTCCCAAAGTGCCATGTCTACCCATTTTTTGAACACTTCCAGGGATGGTGACTCCACCACCTCCCTGGGCAGACTGTTCCAATGCTTGACCACCCTTTCCATGAAGAAATTTTTTCTAATATCCAATCTAAACGTCCCCTGGTGCAGCTTGAGGCCATTTCCTCTTGTGCTATCGCAAACTACGTGGGAGAAGAGACCAACACCCACCTCACTACAACCTCCTTTCAGGTAGTTGTAGAGAGCGATAAGGTCACCCTTCAGCCTCCTCTTCTCCAGGCTAAACAACCCTAGTTCCCTCAGCCGCTCCTCATAAGACCTGTGCTCCAGACCCTTCACCAGCTTTGTTGCCTTTCTCTGGACACACTCCAGCACCTCAATGTCCTTCTTGTAGTGAGGAGCCCAAAACTGGACACAATATTCTAGGTGTGGCTTCACCAGCACCGCAGAACCAGAAACTGTAGGTTTAGTCTTAGAGACTGGTGAGTCTTGAGCTTAAGTTTTGTTACTGATAAGCAGGAGTTATTAACCCAAGACCATTACATAGAATCAGATACTACCAATAATATTTTTATATATTAATTTGAAATGTATGTATCTTCTTTAGGTGACCACAGTAAGTGCTTAGGACTTCTTTTTCCAAAGTACTTGTCACATTATGTCCCTATATGACTGAAATGCAGACCTCCAACCTTTAAGTTCATAGAGTAACTGATAGCAGTAATAGATTGTCATTCACTTCATGGTGTCTACGGGTTTCAAAATTAGTTAATTACAGAAGACAGAGGTGTCCCATATATTCTTTTATTTTCCTTCTTTTGCTTTCTTACAAACTCCCCTTCTTTTGATGTTACACAGATAGCAGCAGGAGAGACTAGTGAGGCCGGCATGGTTCAGGGCAAGGCATCTGTTTTATTAAAAGTACCCAATCCTAAAAAATAAAGTCACTCTATTTCCAACACCAAGGAGAATTTAAACTCATATTTCAGTTCCTCACCACATTGCCACTTTTGTTTGATGGTATATTTATCTGGCAAGGTGGCATTTGGTCTTTCATAAGTCATTTTAGCCCTTCAAATGTAGAGAACAAGAACAGATACACATTCAAAGAGGAATAGAAAGATAGCAATTAAATAATTTTCCATTTACAGATTATCAATCATCAAATCATAGGTGATGGACATCCATCATAGATGGATGGCCAACCATCATAGAATGGTTTGGGTTGAAAGGGACCTTTAAGATCATCCAGTTCTAACCCCCCTTCCATGGGCGGGGACATCTTCCACCAGGACAGGTTTCTCAAAGCCCCATCCAACCTGCCTTTGAACATTTCCAGGGAAGGGGCATCCACAAATTCTCTGGGGAACTGTCGCAACACAAACTGGGCTGCCCAGAGAGGATCGTGGAGGGTCTGTGATTCCCTTGGGCTAAATTAAGGTGAAATGACACCAAACGATCAATTAAACACCTTATTGATGGTAAACACCAACCTGAACTTGGAAAGCATAACAGTAGGCAACCCAAACCAGGAAAGTGCAACAATAAGCAATGTGTGTTTTAATTCAAATACTTATAAGAGGAAAGGAAAATGAAAAAAAAGGAGAGAGAGAGAGAGATCACCAACCTTGGATCCTGCAATGCTGATGGCAAATGTGGCAGTCCTCCAGTGGTGGGCGTGCTGCTCTTGGAGTGCAGGTTCTACGGCTGCACCAGCAGTGCTGGGTGAGGGAGGCAGGTCTGGAGCAGCAGCATTGTGGAGTCCTCCATTGGTGGGGGTGTGCACGTGGCTCCTCAAAGTTATGTCTTATAGATGCCTCTAGTCTCTCCCCGCTTGAGGCTTGTTCCAGAATGTTCTTCATCTTCTGTGCAGGTGCCACTGTGTAGGGGGCATGGTCTTGAGGGATCTTTTGGGTGGTCACGAGCTCCTTCCTCAAATGAACTCTGCGTGACCTTCAGCCATCAGAAAGTGGAACTGCACATCCTCTGACGTGCCTCCCAGCTCTCACCTGTGGTGCGATGCAGACCCCAGTTTATCACTACGGAGATATTAACTTATTTCTATGCAGCCCTTAAGTTGCCTCACCACAATGTTTGAGACATTAACTCTTCCAGTCTCTCACAGCAACCTGTTCCAGTGCCTCACCACCCTCACAGTGAAGAATTTCTTCCTTACATCTCATCTAAATCTATCATCTTTCAGTTTAATACCATTGGCCCCTTGTCCTATCACTACATGCACTTGTCAAAAGTCCCTCTCCAGCTTTCTTGTAGGCCCCCTTCAGGTCCTGGAAGGCTGCTATAAAGTGTCCCTGGAGACTTCTCTTCTCCAGGCTGAACAACCCCAACAACCTCTGTATTTGTAGGAGAGGTGCTCTGGCCCCTTGATCGTCTTTGTGGCCCTCTTCTGGACTTGCTCCAACAGGTTCATGTCCTGTTTATTTGTGATTAGCTTCCCAGAATATGATTATCTGCACTGTGCATTCAAATTGTACTGCATATATTTTATGTGACATTATGAGTCAAAAGTCTATATGTCCTTAAATACATATATGTATGTTTGGGAGAGAAGAGGGTATAGGTGTACATACATTGTGTAAACACACCCATGTGTACATGCAGACATGTGCACACAATACACATGAAAAGGGGAGAATACTACAGTCAACCAATGCAGACTAGGAGTAAACAATTGCCTGGAAATTATTTTTATTTAGTTGATAGCAGGGAATTATACATAGTTAATGATAATTTTGTTATTTTCTTTATTAAACAGACAGAAAGGCTGATTATGTTTCCCTGGAGAGAATATAATCACAAACTGAGAAAAAGTTTTCTTTTTATTAAGAAATTAAAAAAAAAAAAAGTTAAATGGCAGCCCCGAGTAGGAAGTCATGACCGCTGGCAGTACACTGTCACTCACCTTCCCCTAGTGAATTAATTTGCCATAAACATTAGAAATACCATCCTTCATGTCAGAACCAAACCCATTACATTTGTATCCAGGGGATGAAAGGAAATTTCAGAGGTATCTAGAAGCTCTTATACTTTTGTAATCTTATTGTTCAGCAACTGGATACCTTAGAATTCTAACTCATTGTTTAAACCCATGGATGTCTATTAAATTTATATCCCCAATGCAGTGTTTCAAAACACCAGCTGATGCAAAAATAAATAAAAAGGGAAGAGACAGGATTTTGTGATAGAGAGAAAGATAGTATTTCATTATAGAGACAGCTATACATGGCTTACATGTAGAAAGAAAGAATGTGCTGCTTTTAGATAGAAAAAAAAGGGGGTTTTGTTGTTGTTTGTCTCTTTTATTTTGATGTTCCAGTAAGATCCATTCCTTATATTTAAACAAAATTCATGTATGTTGGAGAAGAAAAAAGCAAGTCCAAGGGGTGAATAAACATGAACAAAAAAAACTAATGAAAATTTAAACTCAGTCAACAAGGAGAACAGCTCTGGTGCCAACATGATCCGTAATGGAGGGCTCTGGCATGGGACACAGGAGGATTTCCCAAACCACAAGAACCTCAGGGGGAGCCAAGAAAGATGGCAGGAGCCCGCAGCTCACGTGACAGCGGCTGACGGAACCTGGGCAGCACCAGCAACAATGGCAGCCAAGCCCCCCTAGCATATAAAAGAAGTCCCTGGGTAGCGCTAGACACCAGGAGTGCTGCCAACAGGGTGGGCAAACAGGGCGTGATGCATCAGCAAGGGCATGGTGTGGCAGTTTGCATGGCACTTCACACAGAAGGGCGTGCTGAAAGGGCACTGAAGCTCTGCCACCTCAACCAGGGAGCAATGGTATCCACACAGCAGAAAGCCATGGCCTCTCTAAGCTCTGCACAACAGATGCAGCTTTCCAGAAAGAGCTCTGGTGGGAACACGCTGCCACCCAGGTGTCAGGCTGCAGGCCGTGCCCTACTTTTATGCCAGTATTGAACAGCAGTAGTGAACACACCTGTGGGAGGTGTGCCCAGGTAGAGGAACTCCTCCACTTAGTGACAGAGCTCTGGGAGAAGGTAAGTAGGTTGAGGAGTATCGGGGCGGGGGGGAGAGAGAGAGATTACAGGAATCACACCCTACCTTCCCTGGACAGATCCAACAGGAAGACAGGACACATGATATGGAGGATTCCTTATCCTCTCTCTCTTCCTGTCTGAACACAGTGACTTAAGGGACAGGGGGGAATGGTGACACGTTCCTTCCCAGTGCAGCAGGTGAATCTTCTCTGTGACTCACCCACCTTCCCAGGTCCCCCTGCATAATAGGTATGAGGCTCTGCAAGTGGAACCAAACAATAACGAGGATGATGGTTCATCTAGCTTGGAGGTGTCACCAAGGTTAAGTCAGCCTATGCCCTGTGCCAAAACTGCTTCCATAAAGAAAAAAAGACAGGTCATTGTTACAGGAGACTCCCTTCTGAAGGGAACAGAAGGCCCAATATGCAGACCAGGCCCACTTCTTTGGGAACTCTGCTGTCTCCCTGGGGCCCACGTTAAAGACATGAAGAGAAAGCTTCTTATCCTGCTATGGCCCTCAGATTATTATCCATTATTGATTTTTCAGGTAGGCAGCGAGGAAGCTGCAAGAAGAAGTCCGAGGGCAATCAAGAGAGACTTCTTGGCCTTGGGATGATGGTTAAAGGATCAGGAGCACAAGTAGTGTTCTCCTCTATCCTTGGAGTTGCAGGGAATGATGAGGGAAGAACCAGGAAGAGTCAGCAGATCAATACCTGGCTCCAAGCCTGGTGTCACCAGCAGAATTTTGGGGTTTTTGATCATGGGTCGGTTTACACAACACCAGGCCTACTGGTCACAGATGGGGTACAGCTGTCTCAAAGCAGGAAAAGGATCTTTGCACAGGAGTTAGCAGGGTTTGTTGAAAGAGCTTTAAAGTAGATTTGAAGGGGGAAAGAGATAAAACCAGACTGGTTAGAAATAAGCCTGGGGGCAGCACACAGATGTTTGTGGGATGGTGTGCTAGCGAGGTCCTTCAGTCTGCCATCTCAGAGGAGGCAGGCAGGGGACGGATATCCATGCAGCGGCAAAGATGCAAGAGTTATAGGGGTGTTAGAAATGTCAGAAGCACCTGAGAATGGTCACATAGGAACTGGGGTTCCTCCCCTAAAAAAGGTGACAGGATCAATAGCCCAAATGAAGTGAATCTACACCAATGCATGTAGCATGAAGAGCAAACAGGAAGACCTGGACACCATTGTGCAGGAGGAAAACTATGGTATAGTTGCCATCACAGAAACATGGTGGGATGACTCACACAACTGGAATGCTGCAATGGATGCCTATAAGCTCCTCAGAAGGGATAGACAAGGAAGGAGAGGTGATGGGGTAACCCTGTATGTTAGGGAGTGTTTTGACTCTCTAAAACTTAATGATAGTGACGATAGGGCTGAGTGTTTATGAGCAAGAATTAGGGGGAAAGCCAACAGGGCAGATATCATGGTGGAAGTGTGTTATAGACCACCCAACCAGGATGAAGAGGCAGATTAAATATTCTAGAAGCAGCTGGGAGAAGTCTCATGATCACGAGCCCTTGTTCTTGTGAGAAACTTCAACTTACCAAGTGCCTCTTGGAAATACAATACAGCAGAGGGGAAACAGTCTAGGAGATTCCTGGAGTGTGTGGAAGATAACTTCGTGACACAGCTGGTAAGGGAGCCAACTAGGGAAAGTACCCTGCTGGACTTGTTGGTTGCAAACAGAGAAGGACTTGTGGGTGATGTGATAGTTGGGGGCCGTCTTGGGCACAGTGATCACAAAATGGTAGAGTTTTTGATTCTCGGAGAAGTAAGGAGAACAGGTACCTTGGACTTCCAGAGGGCAGACTTTGGCCTGTTTAGGAGCTTGGTTGACAGAGTTCCTTGGGAGGCAATCCAGAAAGGCAAAGGAGTCCAGGAAGGCTGGACATTCCTCAAGAAGGAAATCTTCAAGGTGCAGGAACAGACTGTCACCATGTGCCGAAAGACAAACCAGCGGGAAAGAAGACCAGTCCAGCTGAACAGAGTGATTTAGCTGGAACTCAGGAAAAAAAGGAGATTTTATGACATTTGGAAGAAGGGACAGGCAACTTAGGAGGACTACAAGGATGTCATGAGTTTATGCAGGGAGAAATTAGAAGCGCCAAAGTCCAACTAGAACTTAATCTGGCTACTGCTGTAAAAGACAATAAAACATTTTTCTGTAAATCCTTTAGCAACAGAAGGAGGGCTAAGGGGAATCTCCATCCTTTATTGGATGGGGGGGAAACACAGTGAGAAAGGATGACGAAAAGGATGAGGTACTCAATATGTTCTTTACCTCAGTCTTTAATGGCAAGACCAATTGTCCTCTGGGTACCCAGCCCCCTGAGCTGGAAGACAGGGACAGGGAGAAGAATGAAGCCCCCATAATCCAAGCGGAAATGGCTAGCAACCTGCTACACCACTTAGACACACACAAGTCTATGGGGCCACATGGGATCCACCCAGGGATACTGAGGGAGCTGGTGGAAGTGCTCACCAAGCCACTTTCAATCCTTTATCAGCAGTCCTGGTTAACTGGGGAGGTCCCAGTTGAATGGAAGTTAATAAATGGGACACCCATCCACAAGAATGGCTGGAAGGAGGATCTGGGGAACTGCAGGCCTGTCAGTCTGACCTTGGTGCTGGGGAAGTTCTTGGAGCAGATCAACCTGAGTGCCATCATATGGCACATACAGGACAACCAAGTGATCAGGCCCAGTCAGTGTGGCTTTATGAAAGGCAGGTCATGCTCAGCTAACCTGATCTCCTTCTATGACAAGGTGACCTGCTTAGTGGATGAGGGAGAGGCTGTAGATATTGTCTACCTGGACTTCAGTAAAGCCTTTGACACCATTTCCCACAGCATTCTCCTGGAAAAACTGGCTGTTCATAGCTTGGATGGGCGGACCCTTCACTGGGTAAAAACCTGGCTGGATGGCCAGACCCAAGAGTGGTGGTGAATGGAGTTAAGTCCAGTTGGTGGCCAGTCACAAGTGATGTCACCAAGGGCTCAGTATCGGGGCTGGTTCTGTTTAATATCTTTATCAACAATCTGGATGAGGGGTTTGAGTGCACCCTTAGTAAGTTTGCAGATGACACCAAATTGGGTGGGAGTGTTGATCTGCTGGAGGGTAGGAAGGCTCTACAGAGGGATCTGGGCAGGCTGGATCGATGGGCCAAGGCCAACTGTATGAGTTTCAACAAAGCTAAGTGCTGGGTCCTGCACTTGGGTCACAACAACCCCATGCAATGCTACAGGCTTGGGGAAGAGTGGCTGGAAAGCTGCCTGGCTGCAAAAGGACCTGGGGGTGTTGGTCGACAGCCAGCTAAATATATTCCCAGGTGTCCAAGAAGGCCAATACCATCCTGGTTTGTATCAGAAATAGTGTGGCCAAGCAGGACTACAAAAGGGATTGTCCCCTGTACTTGGCACTGCTGAGGCTGCACCTGGAATACTGTGTTCAGTTTTGGGCCCCTCACTACAAGAAAGACATTGAGGTGCTGGACTGTGTCCAGAGAAAGGCAACGAAGCTGGTGAAGGGTCTGGAGAACATGTGTTATGATGAGCGGCTGAAGGAACTGGTGGTGTTTAGCCTGGAGAAGCTCAGGGGAGACCTTATCGCTCTCTACAACTACCTGAAAGGAGGTTGTAGTGAGGTGGGTGATGGTCTCTTCTCCCAAGTAGTTAGCGATAAGACAAGAGGTAATGGCCTCAATTTTCACCGGGGAGGTTTAGATTCGATATTATGAAAAATTTCTTTACGGAAAGGGTAGTCAAGCATTGGAACATGCTGCCCAGAGAGGTGGTGGAGTCACCATCCCCGGAGGTATTTAAAAGATGTGTAGATGTGGATCTTAGGGACATGGTTAAGTGGTGGACTTGGCAGTGTTATGGTTACAGTTGGCCTCAATGACCTTAAGGGTCTTTTCCAAATTAAACGATTCTATGATTCTATGATTTTGAAACTCACATATGGACCTCTTTCATATTTGATGTTGCCCTGAATCTATTTTTAATAAAAGATAAAGTGCTTCTGCTAAAATTTGCACTACATTTTAGTTTTAATTATATTCCTGGCTTTTGCTCAGTTTCAGTATAATCCTTTTGGAGACTGAGCTGGACAATTGCTCCATTAAAAAAAAAGAAAATATTATCTGAGTTAGTTTAAAATGGAACAAAATTCCTCCAGTAATCAATAACATTACACAATTAAATATGTTTTTAAAAACAAATAAACAAAACTGACCTGATAGATATTTCAATGGCTTGCTTTCCTCAGGAAAAATAGATGAAGAGCTTTATTTAAACAGACAAAACCATGATGTTTAATCAAGATGAGAATACCATCTCGTAATCCTGTTGCTGTGCTGTATAATATATAAGCCCATAAATTTTAGCAAACCTGGCTAGGCAGGAGGGAAAATGAAGAATTTCTCAGATAACCTTATCTGAAAATTTATTTATATATGTTACATCTCAGTTTCTTGACATCTGAAGATTTCTCTTGTAATCTGATTTAATTTAAGCAGTTTACCATAGTGCTGAGTGAAATTATTTTGTATTGTATTTTGAGAAATTTTCAGTAAAAATCTTTGTTGACCTGTTGAATCTGAAAGCTTTTGTGTTTTCTTTCTGTAAAAATGTTGACTAGCATTGAAAACTCATAGCAACTAAATTTTAAAATATAGCTTATATTTTTTTAAACAGGTTTTGTTCTTGAAGTAGGTCAGTGTTCTGCACTTTTTGCTGTGAAGTAAATTTGGTTTCTTACTTCTACAGATTTGTAGGGTACAGAGTATGCTTCATTAATCTGGATGCACAGTCAAAATAATTAAAATAAAAACCTGTTGGCCTTAAATGAGATCCTTATAGTTTTATGCAGTGACAATAGTCATTCTAGCTCCGGAAAAGAAGGTTAATTCAACACCTGATATGAAATTCAACTCCAGATTTCGGTATACAAGTTTCTGTCTACAATTTCTTTTTTCATATGTGTACTACTTGTCTAAGTTTTCATTACACTCGTTGAAGAAGTACATTTGCAGTCAATAGAGCTTTTCTTATTTGAAAGCAGACATACTTGATCAGAACCAAGTATGTAAAAAAACCCAACCCTAAGTCTTAGAACTAAGCTCTGTGATAGAATATGCTGCAGTCTTTTTTTCTCCTTTTCTTCAGGAATTGCCCAGTTTGAATTCTAAACTGTAAGTGGAATCACAGAATAGCTGAGGTAGAAGGCATGTCTGGAAATAGTGTAGTCCTGCTGTAAGTAGGTCAGCTAGACCAGGTCACTCAGAACAGTGTTTAGTTCGGTTTTGAATATCCCCAAGGACAGAGACTCCACAACCTCTCTGGACAACCTGTTCCAGTGGTTAACCACTTTCACCATAAGAACTTTGTTATGACATGGTGTGGTGTGATATGATGGTATGCTTTTTGGTAGGAATTAGGGAAAGCTTTAGGTTCATGTAAAACCACTGAGTGAATTATATTTTATATACAATAAATAAATGCAATACTTTGAGAGAAGGAAAGGAGAAAAGAATGTGAGAAAAGTATGTCTAAATGTAAATTCACAGTTAAGTATAATGTATTCTGAATTTGTGTTACTTCAACTGGTGTTCACAGTCTTAGCAGTCTGAGACAACATTCTGCTCAGCAGTTTCTAGTCCATCTAACAAACTGAAGAACAATGAACATTAGTCAGAGCTGCATGCACAGGAGGTTGTGTGATGACTAAGCAGCAGTCATGAGGCAGCATATATTTACTTTTTATGTTCTTGTACCTCAGCACTGAACTCAAACCCTGAAAACAGGTAGCTAAATCTCCCTGGAGAGTTTATGGGAGATGTTAGGCATTTCAGAGGGACAAGCTGATTGTATGAGAGCTTTCTAGAGATAACCAACAGGAAATACTGAGCACAGAGGGAAATCCAAGTTCCTTCCATTCTTTGGGGACTACAACCCAAAAATGAGGCTTCAAGAATTTACTTCTGTTCAAAATTCATTGTTGAGAACAAACCCTTGCAGAACAGAATTCTACAAATTTGCTCTGCAAGACCTGTTCAAGAATCACTATTTCCAAAATTATTCCAACAAAGAAAAGGATGATATTTTTAATGCAGAACTCTCATGCCAAGAATGGGAATTGTAAACCTAGATTTATTTAAAACTCAGGTATTTCAAAAGTGCTCTGTGACCACCAGTTTATTGAGTGTGCTGGGAAATCACTTCTCTCCTTCCCTTCTCTTGATGTTTCTGTGAAATAAGAAAAGATCTTGTAGGGATGAGCATGACTACAATACCAAGTGGTCAGGCTATTATAAGGTGGATTGCCACTCCTCCAGCTATGACAGCCTTTTATGAAGCAATCCTCTTGAAGTACGCTGAGAATTTTCTCAGCGTCACATTAGGCATTCAGGCGCTTTGCCATTGTTATGGCATTGTTATGCCTTTGCAGTCGATGACTACAGCCATCTTAATAACTGAACTGGATCAGGGATCATTCTCTAGTCTTGGGACTTGGAAGTGCTTATTCCTACAAAATTAACTCTCTTACCTCTCAGAATACAATGGTTGCATTCATACTGCATTCCTGTCAACAAAGCTGCATTTTTTTGTGAAAGTGTAAGTTGGCCTTAGCAAAGAAGTGGCAGCAAGCATTGAACAAAGATTTTGGCATTATGGAGAAGTACATGCCAGTGATGAATCCTGTACCCTTGTCCTGTTTAGTTTACTGTTGTAAATGTAAACAGCAGGGCTTAGTCAGAAGCAAGGACTCTTATTTCTCAAGCAGGATAGTTACAGGTATTTAAAGATCCTGTTATATAAGTATATGGATTTTATAGGATGAATAAGAGGTACTGCTTAGGGAGCAATAATAAGTTTTTTTCTGGATTGTAAATTTGAACTTTGCTTTTCAATTCCACTCATATTTTTTGAATCTGGATTTTTACTTTTTAAATAGTTTTATATTTTCTTTAAGTTTTCAACAGAATATAAGTCCAGGGTGCTGCGGACTTCAGGAGACCTTGACTGTAATCCCTGTTGGATGCAAGATTCATTGCCTTGCTCAAGGCTCTTGCACAGCTGCCAGAGATCACATCATTTTCTACTAATCTCTTAGGGGTGCTCAAAGGATTAATTAGTTAATGTGTTGTGAAGCACTTCGAAGATGAAAAGTGCTATATAAGTGCTAAGCATTATGAGATAAAAGTTGGGGAGGGGAACTGGGGTTTGACAGGTAGCTGAAATACAGCTTCAAAATCTCTCATTTTTATTAAGAAAAGAGCCTTAATTCTCTCTGAACTAGCTATGATCTGGTTTTCAGAACAGTAAGAAAATCTTTAAAACATCAACCTACTCTCTTTGAGCTTGGTGAAGGTTACATATGTTTCCCCTCTGTTCTTTCCCTTTAATTAATTGTGATAAATACTATGGAACTTGTTGTTCAAAGGGTTTCAGCTGCCTAACTGTTACCTTGTAGTAAATCTAAAACACTGTACACTTGCATGACTTTTTGATAGCTTACAAAAAAGAGAAAGGAACTGGCAACATGCCCCAGGAGTGAATGGAAAACACTTTGAAAGCACCACCATTGCAGCTGGAGCCACTTCAGTGGTGTTCCACTTTACGCCTGAAGTTTGTTGAATCAGAAGAACTTAAATCTCACTATTGCCCCTACACAGACTTCTACTTTTTCAATGGATGGGGCCATAGTATGGAAAGAGTTAAGGTTTGCAGTTTAGCAGCTGGATTGTGGGTAATATTGCGTAAGAGCACAAGAAGAACCTTGCCCAGGTGGCCAAGAAGGCCAACAGCATCCTGGCTTGTATCAGGAATAGTGTGGCCAGCAGGAGTAGGGAGGTGATTGTCCCCCTGTACTCGGCGCTGGTGAGGCCGCACCTCGAATACTGTGTCCAGTTTTGGGCCCCTCACTACAAGAAGTACATTGAGGTGCTGGAGCATGTTCAGAAAAGGGCAACAAATCTGGTGAAGGGTCTGGAGCACAGGCCTTATGAGGAGCTGCTGAGGGAACTGGGGTGGTTTAGTCTGGAGAGGAGGAGGCTGAGGGGAGACCTTATCGCTCTCTACGACTACCTGAAAGGAGGTTGTAGTGAGGTGGGTGTTGGGCTCTTCTCCCATGTAGTTATCAATAGGACAAGAGGTAATGGGCTCAAGCTGCGCCAGGGGAGGTTTAGGTTGGAAATTAGGAAAAATTTCTTTATGGAAAGGGTGGTCAGGCATTGGAACAGGCTGCCCAGAGAGGTGGTGGAGTCACCATCCCTGGAGGTGTTCAAAAAACGGGTAGATGTGGCACTTTGGGACATGGTTTAATCTAGTTTACCCTTGATTGGTTTAGAGTGGACTTGGTAGTGTAGGTTAATGGTTGGGCTGGATGATCTTAAAGGTCTTTTCCAACCTAAACGGTTCTATGATTCTATGATAAAAAGGGAGTTTAAAACTGCTCCTATTTTGTTCAAATTCTCAAGTTATGACCACATGCTTCTGTCTTGTACATGACTGCTCTGGCTCAAATGAAAGGTGACCAGAATCTCGACTCTAACTGTGATCAACAAAAGACTTTTAGGGAAAATGTGTTGTCAACACATAAACTCTAAGATGAGTTTTCTGAGTGCACTAAAGAAGAGCGAACCTAAACAGTTTTCCTCTTCTGCCTGTAATGCTATGTCAGCATGGAATGTGCCTTCCACTTCTATTGAGAGTAAATCACATCCAGTCTTTCAGAGACATCCTGCCTTAGATTTTTTTGGTAACTTTAACAGATATAAAGTCAAAATATAAAAAAACCCTCACCTGGTAGAATTTCAATTCACCTGGCCCCTAGAGACCACTACTTTATAAATGTTATAGTAGTGAAAACAGAGACAGAATCTGGATCCAAATAATAATTTTTTCAAAAAAAAAAAAGAAGAAAAGAAAGAAAAAAAGAAAAAATGAAGAGTAATAAATATTTTCTCCTGGTAATAAGTCAGTTCTGCAAATGACATTATAATTTTATTTTTTTTTAATGTCATAAATGAACTTCAAAGTAAGCATTCTTCATCTTCTGCCTTTACTATGTCCTATCATACAGTTTCATTTCTTTTAAATTTAACAGAAAAACCAAACCAAAATGAAAAGGCAGGAACTTTCAATATTCCACATGACATAAACATGCACATTTATGTAGTGCGGGTTTTTTGTTGGTGGTTCTAATATGGCTAGAAGGAGGCAAAAAATCCCCACCCTTTCAGTATTACTAAAAATGCTTTGAGTTATCACTTCTAATTTGTTCACAAGAGACAACAAGAAGACTATCAACCACAGCCTGCCTAAGTGATAAATACATTGAGTTTTTAATTGAGTTTCTCATAACACCACTACTAAAATCACGTCAACAAAATAATGATGTGTTTGAGCTACTGAGCTGATTTGGATGGAAAAAGAGCTGCCCCAAAAAATGTTGACCAGATGATTAAGTTAGCTTTACAAATACCTCCTATCATATATGCTGACCACGCTCTCCATTATAGAGTAGCTTGAGACCCTTAGTAAGCAAACCTGTTAAACTCCCACTACAGAAAAAAAACCCAAAACCCAAAAAACAAACCAAAAAACCCAGCCCAGCAGTTCCTATATTATTGCATGTCCTCCTAGGCATTTACTTGTTTGGCAGTCTGGAAAATGCTTTTGTCCTGTGAATTTAATTGGTGGTTTCAAATACCTCAGCAATTATTGTCCACAGTAATATTTTTTGCATTTTAGCTTTGCAAAATTTGTCACATTTTATTTGATCATTTATAACTATGTTAATCAAAAACATTGCTTTGTTATAAGCTCTTAACACAAATGCAAGCTTGATCATACAAAAAAGGCAGTCACAGTGTTTTCAACCAGCAGAATATTGTAGGATCTGAAGTTGATTTAAAATATTTGTGGAAACTAGATATGCATAGTTTTAAAAATCAAGAGAAGAATATTAATACTGCGATGGCAATATGAGGTAAAAAAATACTTGTTTGGCCTGGTGACTTTTCTCCAGCATTGATCAGTAGCATACGGTATAAGAACAAGCAGGTACACAGCAATAGTTCCTATCAGTTTGTAGTTTAGGCACAATAGATATCATAGCTTTTTGTGATTTTTTTTTTTCCTTCCATGAATTTGCTTAGTTCTTTTTTGACCTTCCAACAGCTTTGTTATCAACAGTATCTTCTTGACAAGATGTTATGTGAAGCAGTACATCCTTCTAGTAGTTTTCCATCTCTCAGCTGTTATGAATCTGCACAGCCCAAGCTTTTGTACAGAAATCTAAATAGGTGGCATCTAGAGAGATTGCCTTAAGAGTACTTAACTGTGGTGTCATAATATTTAAAAGCTGCCTGAACTGAGCAGAATGGTTCAGATGGTATACAGTAAGTCTTAGATATCACACACTTATCCCGTTTAAAAACAAACAAAAAACCCCACAGAAAAAAACTCCACAAGGCCAGATCATGAGCTCAAGCACTGGCCCATAAACAGTCATACCACTTAACTGTTAGCCTGATCCCACATACGGTTTAGGCTCAGACTAACTGGCATTATCTATCTCAGATAAAGAATGTGGAGGATAATATATGTTGAGGACCATTCCCAAGAGTTTGGAGTGACCTGCCTGTTTTAGGGGTAACCAGAGTTCATATGTCTAAATGTGAGCTAGGCTGTGAAGTTTGGTCTCAGGGTCCAAGATGTCCTCAGCTGGGTACGGACATAGCCAATGACACCAGACTAAGTGCACTTCTGGGAAAAATTCCCAGACATCCAGATTTAAAAAAAATGGAATAGAACTGGACCAAAGAATATGTAAGGGAAAGTCTGTTGTTAAGATACACCTTTCTCGTTAATAAACACCAAGATGCCCAAATCTTAAATATATTTTAATTACTAAGTAAAAACAACCATACAAACACATTTTTTCCCTTCCTTATTTTCTTTATCTATATGGTCAGTACTGATGACAGTAAACTAAGCCATACAATTCACTGAGCAGTATGGCCTATTCCTGTCAAATGTTTTACCTTGATGACATGACCCCTACCTACCTACCTGGCTTCCCAAGTATTTCCCTGTTTAAATACGTGCCAGGGTCAAGTATTTCTTAAAGGCTAAGTACCACTAGCGCAGTCACATTCATTTCCTGTATGATATCACGGAGGTTTTGGGAAATATAATTTTATAACATAATATAATGTTACAGATATCACCCAAACCAATTTGATGAAAATTCCCAGGCCAAAATGTCAGGACCAAACTATATTAATTACACAAGACTGTATGAGTATTTGTGCAGATATGATTTTTATGTTCCACATCCCTACATTGTTCCACAACCTGCTTTTATCCTAAACAGCCCATGCTGTTTGAAAACAAGAGTGATCTATTTGAGCAAATACTATATAGCTTAGCTGAATCGCTGTGTTTCATAAAGCTACTGAAGTCCCAAGTCCTATATTAACGGATTTCTTTAATAAGTGCTAAAAAAATAGCCAATATTTTAGGTCATTGCCTTCATAAATCTAATATAAAGTTATTTCATCTGAATCAAACACAGTTTATCTCACAAAAAAATCTTTTTTCCATTTGATTAAGACTTTGCTAACACATTTTAGTCTTTTACCTTAATATTGTCACAGAATCTGAAAAGATATTTGGCAGAATTGATTGAACATTTCTGGGTTTATTGCAATTTTTTTAGGACTCTAACTTTGGGAAAGCATTTTGCTCCTGAGCTGACAGTTTTATTCCAACCCTAAGGCATCTGTGATAATTAATAACTGTGTCAGATCAGTTCATCCTAAGCAGATGTGCTATGTAGGGTTTTTCCTTATCTCCCCTGTTTTCTACCTTGATAAGTGACCTTTATTAAATTATGTTTCAAACTAGGAATTCATGACATTCAGATTCCATAGGGCAAGCCGAAAATGCCATTACCTCAGTTAGTACAGGAAGCTGTATTATTCTGACTGTACCTAGCTCACAGTCTTTTTGTTTTGTATTTTAATGCAGATTTCAGTGGAACTAGTATTAAGTATTAATCAGGATAAATGGTTCCTGTATGATTCAATTTTATTTCTTTTTTATTTTTAATTTATTTATCCTTTTAATGTAAATAAAATGTTTTTATATGCTTGATTGTTACATACTAATTTCCTACAATCTTAATAATAAGGACTTTTCACCTTTTTCTCATTTATGTTTGTTTATTGTCTAATTTAGAAACTTTTTCTTTAAGAAATATATTTTTGAGATGTTATGCATGTGGTTTTTATCCACTAATGTTTCATAGGATTTCCTTCTCCCATTGGAAAAATAAACATGCAAGTCAGGGATCTACTTACCATTCATATAAGCTTCCTGCTTTTTTTTGTTCTGTGACTTTGAGATGAAATAAGGGAGAAACTCATGACTGGTCACACAATAGTACAAAGTTATGTCTTACTAGAAAAGAATAAACTAACCCACCTAACCCACCAAGAGCACCAAGTCTATCTAATTGTGGTATGTTTACCTTAGCTAAGGGCCAAACACACACCCAGCCACAGTCTCACTCCTCTTCCTCAACAGAATTGGGGGAAAAAAATAAGGTGGAAAACCTTGTGGGTCAAGATAAAGACAGGAAGATCACTTGTCAGTCAGCATCACAGGCAAAACAGACCCGACTTGGGAAAAAATAATTTCATTTACTGCCAGTTGAGTTGGACAGCAAGAAACAAAGACAAAAGTAAAACCATGTTACCCCCACACTTCTTCCCAGGCTCAAGTTCACTCCTGACTCTTCTACTTCCTCACCCACGAGCAGTGCAGGTGGATGAGGAATGGGGGTTGCAGTCAGTCCATAACACTTGCTGTCTGCCATTCCTTCCTCCTCACACTTTTCCCTGCTCCTGTCTTGGTCCCCCCCACAGAATCATACAATCATATAACCGTAGAATGGTTTTGGGTGGAAGGGAACTTTAAAGATCATCTAGTCCAACCCCCTACCACAGGAGGAACATCTTCCACTAGGACAGGTTGCTCAAACCTGGGACCCCAGAGCTGGATGCAGTACTCCAGGTGGAGTATCATGAGAGCAGAGAGGAGGGGGAGAATCACCTCCCTCAACCTGCTGGCCGCACTTTTTGTGCAGCCTAGGATGTAGTTGGTTTTCTGGGCTGCAAGTGTACATTGCTGGCTCATGCCCAATTTTTCATCCAACAGTACTCCCAAGTCCTAATCCCCAGAGCTGCTCTTAATCCCTTCATCCCCCAGCCCGTAAAGATACTGGGGATCACCCTGACCCAGGTGTAGGACCTTGCACTTGACCTTGTTGAACTGCATGAGGTTCACATGGGCCCACTTCTCAAGCTTGTCCAGGTCCCTCTGGATGGCATCCCTTCCCTCTAGTCTATCAACTGCACCACTCAGCTTGGTGTCATCTGCAAACTTGCTGAGGGTGCACTCAATCCCACCTTCTATTGTCACTGATGAAGATATTAAACAGTATTTGTCCCTGTATGGACCCTTAAGGGACACCATTTGTTACTGCTTTTCACTTCAACATTGAGCCATTGACTGCAACTCCTTGGACTTGGCCATCCAGCCAGTTTCTTATCCTTCTAACAGTCCATCCTTCAAACCCATCTCTTTCCAATTAAGTGGCAAGAATGTTGTGTGGGATCATGTCAAAGGCCTTACAGAAGTCCAGGCAGACAACATCTGTAGCTCTTCCCTTGTCCACTGATGCAGTCACTCCATCATAGAAGGCCACTAGATTAGTCAGGCGCAATTTGCCCTTGGTGTCCTTGGCTGTCTCTGATCACCTCTCTGTCACCCATATGTTTTGACATGTCTTCCAGGATAATCTGTTCCATGATCTTACTGGGCATGGAGGTGAGGCTGACCCATTAGTAGTAGAGCTACAAATGTCATCCGCCAAACGTATCCTGGGCTGCATAAAGGTAGGGTGATTCTCCCCTTCTCCTCTGCTCTTAAATTGGTTTGGATTGGACATAAGGAAGAAAATTTTTACAATAGGTGTGGTGAGACACTAGAATAGGTTTCCCAGAGAACTTGTGGATACCCCATCATTGGAAGATTTCAAAGTCACGTTGGACAGGGCTTTGAGCAAACTAAAGTATGGAAGATGTTCCTGCCCATGGCAGAGGGGTTGGACTAGAAGATCTTTAAAGGTCCTTTCCAACTCAAACCATTCTATGTCTCAGTATTTATTCAGGTTGGCCTCCAGTGTTTGGTCCAAAGGATACCAATCAGCTATGGGTTCGGTGTTATATTTGTGCACTGGTTTGGCTGGGATAAAGTTAATTTTCTTCATAGTAGCTAGTATAGGGGTATGTTTTGGATCTGTGCTGAAAGCAGTGCTGATAATACACGGATGTTGTCATTATTGCTGAGCAGTGCTTATGCAGGGTCAAGGCCTTTTCTGCTTCTCACACCACGCCACCAGTGAGTAAGTTGGGGGTACACAAGAAACTGGGAGGGGACACAGCTGGGACAGCTGACCCCAACTGACCAAAGGGATATTGCATACCATATGACATCATGCTCAGCATATAAAGTGGGGGAAAGAAGAAGGAAGGGGGGGATGTTCAGAGTGATGCCTGCCGATGGGAAGTAGTGAATGAATTATTTGGTTTACTTTGTTTGTGGCTTTTGCTTTACTTATTAAACTGTCTTTATCTCAACCCATGAGTTTTCTCACTTTTACTATTCTGATTCTCTCCCCCATCACACTGGGGGGAGTGAGCAAGCGGCTGTGTGGTGTTTAGCTGCTGGCTGGGTTTAAACCATGACAGTTTACCAGGACAGAATAAATATTTTATATATTTTACAATATCATAGACAGGATTACATATAAAGTTGTCTCTATTTAGGTAATAGAATTTAGTCCTGTCTGAAACTAAGTATACATGCTGAAATCTTCAAAAAGTTACAGTGTTTGTGACCTGAAGGATCTGAACTATTTTCCATGATGGTTTCAAAACTAATGCCACAGATAGTCTTAGAAATAGAAAAGCATTTTAATGCTTTACACAGTTTGGACTGTTGGCTATGTTAGGGTATTATTCTTTTCCCTTCTTTCCCAGAAGACCTGGTATATATTGCACAGTGTCTACATTCAGTTCATAGGACAATGAGAAATTCATGTTTCTGTTGAGACCTGGCAGAGATGAAATATGTCTTATACCACTTTTTTTTTTTTTTTTCCTTCACATTGCAAGTACTGTTAATTTCATGATTACTTGGAAGTATATGGTGCCAACAATCTACACTGCAGATTTCATGGTGGAGTGGAACGTTTAGTTTGGAATTTTTTTTTTTAATGCACGTGATAATGAAAGTATGAACTTAAAAAAAATATGCTTCTCTGTACTTCATAAGATTAATCATTTTTACTACTGTGAGGGGATGACTGAGGTCATACTTGGTAGTAGCACATTTTTTATTCACTTCCCAATAGGAAACTGGCACCTTAGTCCAATCACTTTAGATGTATCCATGTCAACCCTATAGTTGAAAAATGAACCCTGGGGAAAGCAAACCTATCACCAGCTTTCGTGTCCTACTGTGAAAACACTGATGACTACATAATTGAGGTGACATTGGCAAAAAGCCTATCCAATTTTTTTCTTAGCTAAGACAGTCTTCTGATCCATGTGGGATTGTTTTGAGACTTTGTGATAAGTCAAAAAGAAAGTTAGGTTTTGGTTCTTTTTTCCTTTTATTATTTTTAAGAAAGAGACTAGGACACTATTAATAGAACAGTAGGGAATACTGAATAGACCTAATCTATAACCAAATATTTCACTGTTTAAAATGTAAGTAATTCAAATCCCTAAATTCTTGTTTTATTAAACTTGCCTAGAGCACAGAGGTAACACAAAAGCTGAAATGGATGACAGGGACCTGGGAACTGTTACTGCAATGCCTCAGGTGGATGTTAGACATACTGAAAGAAAACTAGCCTCTTGTGATTAGGTCAGCTGTTAAAGCTATGAAAGTTTGCTTGTTGCTGTGACTGGCGTTCTCTTGTTGTTGTTGTTTTGTTTATTTCATGCTGAAAATAATGCTATTTGGTGACTGATTAGAATACTAAAAAGTCGAATCATGGAAATGCCCCTCATTTTTCCTTTGAGCTGAAAAGATATGCCATATATACCTCTATTACACTAATGATAATTTTCTAAACTCCATAGTTTTGCCATTTAGTTTTTTTCTCTCTGTTTCAATTTTTGAGGCAACGATAGTTGGGGGGGGTGGGTGTTAAATCTGATTTTTACAGTTGGAGTAGATAAAAAATCTTTCAGTTCTTTTCTTTATATGTCTCATAACGATTTGAGAAAATCTACAGGAATATGACACATATCTATCATCACTGGCACATCAGATGGTGGGTGCTAATGACATGTTTCTTCAACTGTTTTAACTAATGGAAAGATTCTACATCTTGATCTATGGAGCCAATCTTTCTTCTGATATTTCTCATGTATTACATTAACTGAAAGTTCAAAGCAGGAGAATTAACCTTGTAGATCTAAAAATAATTTCCCCTGAAGAGAAAAAGAAATCTTACTCTTTCTGAAGTCAGGCCATTGGAGAGGACTTGTCCTGAGATCCAGGAAGACTATAAGAATGAGAAAAGTACAGATTATCTCTGGGGACAATAGTAGTATTGTATGTACTGGCAGATGATTACATTTTAAATAAAATCACACAACTAGGGAACCATAGAAACATAGAATGAAGTATAGACCAAACATACAACAAAAGTAAGCAATTTAGATCTCAAGTTACAGCTGTGAAGTTTGAATAAATTGCTAGATGTAGTAAAGAAAATGGACACCTAAGAATTACCTGATCCTAATCAAGGCATTCCTCATAGGGTGAAGAGAGGAAAGGACATATAATAATGGAAAAATCTGCAGGCATACAGAACAGAAAGACACCTAAAGTCAGTATGTTCTTTATGCAGCTTCTAAGAGCTCACAGAAAATGCTTAAAATAGCAGTGTTTGAAAGTCATGCATCTTAAAATCATTGGTGTCTTACTTCAGAAGATTACCTAGTCTGAAAGATAGCTCAGAATTCACTGACTGGGAAAGATGATGATGGTGAGAACATGCTCGTACACTTTGAGGCAATGTCACTTTGACGTAATGGTCACTGAGCAGTCGTAACTCTTCTTGAACACCTTCCCTGCCCACAGCTGTGCTTTTATTCATTCTCATTAGCCCAAAGACCAGAAATGTCCTTACTGAGAAGGTGTCTAAAATTATTAGCAGACTGAAAATCTGGAAAGGATTAATGAGAGTAACCTCTGATTTGTATATTCCATTAGTGTCCAGGTAGAAAAAAAGACTACTGAACTACTTAACCATATCAATGGTGAAGGTTTTTTAAACAAATATAGAAATGTAACTCCAGGCAATTGGTACATTTTATAATTAAAAACACTCACAACTGCATTACTTTGTGGGCTAAAGGCCGGGACAACTGGAAGCATATCTAAAAACACATTTTTCCATTTAGGTGACAATTTAAATGCAAAAGCCCTGCCCCATACTATTAGCTCTGGAGTGTTTTGGTTTCACATTACATTATCTCTCTCCTTGTTTCTGTATGAAAAGAGACAACTGCTGATTACAGTGGTTAGAAGATCCTGTGTACTATATGTAGAGTTTTTTCCACACACAAGGTATTCTGTTCACAGTTTAAAAAGAAATACTTGTTAAGATTTATAAGTAATGGAAATTAATATAATTGTGCTGTAATAACCAGCAGTTTTGCTGTTTAACATTGCATCTGACAGACATTTTTTGATACCACATAAAGAAACACTGTTGCAGTAACTATTTGGCTGTTCTTATGTTTCATGTTAGCTATGGCTGTGAGCATCTTCCCTTGCTGTCTCTTTGACCTCATTTTCTTTTTTCAAATTTTACAACCATAAATTTTTGAGGCACAGATTACAAGTACTAGGTAAAACTATTATTCCTAAATATATTTTATTCAGAATGTATCTTTTTAGCATACATTTTTACATTACAGAAAAAAGAAGTTGCTGCTTATGTTCAGACCTCTCAGAAATAAAAATGAGACCTCAGTTAAAGAAGTAATGGCAGTATAGTAATCAATTCTGCAACATTCATTTTAATAAAATGGTAATTTACATCTGTGATCACTACTGCATATTTCTTTCATATAATATTTTCAGCTATTTTACTGTTGACCCATGAACTGAATTCCCAACAATATCGATGGAAAAATAACTCTCAAATCTTTATAATTCCAAAAAGGGTTTCAAATATAACAAGTATGTATCTAATTGTCTATAGCAAACTACTTTAGCAAGAAAACAATGATAGAACTAATAGGGTTTTAGTATACATTAATTATTCTTAGAAATCCAGCAATTCAATATAAAGTTAAACTAATGTGGAAATTGGAGATTTTTGTATTTTTAAAGGTAAAAAATTATGCATAGAGATAAGTATCATAGCAAAATACAATGGATATAGCTGGTGTAAAATAGAGAGTTAAACTGAGAGACTGCTATAAGTTTGCAAGTGTCTGCTTGCAATAAAAGCAAAGCAGTGTCTTCATCAAACCTCTTTATAATCGGTTGCATTATTTTACTAACATATCTCTATTCTGTGTATATCAGAATATCTGGGACATTGAAACTTATTTACAGAAGTATACGGTTAAATAGCCACTTCCTTTTTTATAGCAGAACATGAAGTTTAAAATTTCTACAAGGAACTCTTATGTCAGGTATGATACAGAACTGAAAGAGTATCACTAGACAAAAATTAATCTGATATCAAAATCACACTGCAAAATTCATAGTGGTTTAAACGTGGTGAGAAAGGTGTGCCCATATGCCAAAACGCAGGGGTTTGTATGTACTTTAAGTTTTTCCAAATATATTGACTCGATACTGGAAACAGTTCAGTATTCAGCTTCTGAGATTTAAGCAGAACTTCATTTTAAAAGGGTACAAAGTTTCTAATTCCATTCAAAACTATTTGATGATATATCATGTCATGTAGGCATGGCTAATGTTATTTAAATATGCTTGATGACTTGGCAGATCTGTGAAGAGGAACTTTTCCACAGATTCTCTAGTTTCAGGCCATAGTCAATGGACCAATGTGAACATCATGTGGGCCCATGGGAACCTTGTGAAGTTCAACAAGGCCAAGTGCAAGGTCCTGCGCCTGAGTTGGGGCAACCCCTGGTATCAATTCAGGCTGGGGAATGAAGGGATTGAGGGCAGCCCTGCAGAGAAGGACTTGAGGATACTGGTGGATGAAAAATTGGACATGAGCAAGCAACTTATTCTGGCAGCCCAGAAAGCCAACTGTATCCTGGGCTGCATCAAAAGAAGCATGGCCAGCAGGTCAAAGGATGTGATTCTGCCCTTCTACTCCACTCTTGTGAAACCCCACCTGGCGTACTGCATTCAGCTCTAGGGACCCAGCATAAGAAGGACATAGACCTGTTAGTGTGAGTACAGAGGAGGGCCATGAAGAAAATCAGAAGGCTGGAGCACCTCTCCTATGAGGCCAGGCTGAGAGAGTTGGGGTTGTTCATCTTGGAGAAGAGAAAGCTGCGGGGAAAGACAGAGAGAGACTTTTTACCAAAGGCTGTAGTGACAGGACAAGGGGCAATGGTTTTAAACTGAAAGTGGGTAGGTTTAGACTGGTCACAAGGAAGAAATTTTTTACAATGAGGATGGTGAGACACTGGAACGAGTTGCCCCCACAAGTTGTGGATGCCCCATGATTGGAAGTAGTCAAAGTCATGTTGGATATGGAAGATGTTCATGCCCATGGCAGGGGGGGTTGGAACTAGATGAACTTTAAAGGTCCCTTCCAACCCAAACCACTTTATGATTATATTCTATGATTATATAATTCTATAACCTTCCCTTCTATCTGTAAGGTTCAGTTTTTTTAAAATGCTGAATTTATTTTGTATTGCATTTTAAAACTTAGCTCAGAGGCCTTAAGATAAGACAGAAAAGAAAAAAGATTGGAAGTTTATTCTAAGAAAGAAATTCCCACACTAATAAAACGCTTAGACTGGTCAGTAAAAAATTACAATGTAATTTTTTACAGAGTACCTAGAAATAATTAGTTAAAAAGAGTATGAGAATAGGAACAGAAATATATCTGAGAGAGTCTTATAGGGCAGATTTAAACCCAAAGTCCAGACAGCAAAATGTGGGTGTCCACATGCAGGTATCCTCATGTAAACTAAGTGCTTGAGCTCTGAAAGTATGTCTGATAGCTATACAATTCAGCTGCCTAACCATAGCTGTTTGTTACTATTTAAGATATTCTAGGGTATTTGAGATATCCACATGTGCATCTCCAAGCAGAACTTGGTATATACGGTATGAACAATCTGCTCAGCATGCTGATAACGCTAAAGATCCACAAGAGAACCTGTAAAACTCAGAAGTATCTCACAGAGCAATGGAAGACCGCTTTTTGCTCACTTTCTATTTTTCTAAATGTTTTGTGTTTGACATTTAGTCAACATTAGTCTTCATTATATCTCCAAGTGTTGACACCAAATCAAAGCTGCTGCAGTTGATGTGTCCCTTAAGAAAAAATATGACTCTATTACATTGTTCTTTTGTTCCTGAAGGTGAACATAAATTCCATAAAAACAGGGACTGTAACAACTGTTTGTTCAGTTTGAGATAAGTTTGTACTTGTATCTTTTTCATGTTGATGTCGTTTCACTTTAATAATGAAAATAAAACATAAACATAACACACTTGTGTTAGATTTTGTCAGTTTGAAGTGCTGACATCCCATCAGAATCATTACAAAGAAAAACTTGGATTTATTTGGGCTAATATTTGAAAGTGATCTAAGACAAATGGGAATAGGAGAGCATGAGACAGCATTTTTTATTCCCAGTGCTGGAATTTCAGTATCAGAATTAAAGAGTCCATCTTTTGGTTAATTCAGACTGATTTTACCACATGGGAAGTGCACTGGCTTATTGGCCATATTACATAATCCTTTTCTAGGGAATTTTCACCTTATATAAAGCACATATTTATTAATATTTAGACTCTCAGTTATTCTGCGGATTCTCTGTTACTGTATTTCTCAAAGTCTTAGAGACAAACAATGTCCTGAAAACATTAAGAGTCTATGTTTAAAGAAAAAAAAATAAAAGGGGGAGAAAAAAAAAAGCTTCCTTCTTATCTTATTATGGTGTATGGCAAATTTAAATGGCACAGAAGGAAGCTGATCTATTGGGGTTTTTTAAGAACTCACTACTCAGTGTCAACATTGTCCACATTAATTAGAGTAATAAATTATTTTTAATCAGACACTGTTTCAGGAACTTCCTCTCTTCTGACTTTGGAGAAATGAAAACAGAGAGAGACACCTTTTTACTTATGGCTGCTTTCCCAATAAATGATTCAGTAGTATCTTTAAGTCTTACATGAGCACCAAAATTTGGAAAGCTTGGACTCTCATTCAACTCTAGATCTGAATTTTCATTTCAGATATCTAATAAAACTTGAGCAAGCATGAAAATGCTGAAAAAAGTGAGTGGCACTTTTTAAAAAAAGTGCTCTTTTTCAAAATCTCTGCTTTAAATATAGAAATTCTGTTGACTTATATGTCTCTTTTTTCCAAGAACCTTTATACTTACTGTCAGAATGTTTCTTCCAGGAACTGCATGTGCAGCTGCTAATAGCAATGTTCTTTATCCATTGCTTGTAATATTGTCTGAGTGAATATTACTTGCTAAGAGCAGATAAAAAATGAAATGTTTATAGTGGTGCTTTTCATTAGAACACAATAATTATAGACTTGTTCAGTAAATACTTCATGCATTACCCAAATTCCAGTTACTTTCTGAGTTATGTTTTCACTGCCTCTTAAAATGAGACAGCTGATATGACACCAGATCCCTCAGCTGCTCCTCATAAGGCCTGTGCTCCAGCTTCATTGCCCTTCTCTGAACACGCTCCAGCACCTTAATATCTTTCTTGTAGTGAGGGGCCCAAAACTGCACACAGTATTCCAGGTGCGGCCTCACCAGCGCCGAGTACAGGGGAACAATCACCTCCCTGCTCCTGCTGGCCACACTATTCCTGACACAAACCAGGATGCTGTTGGCCTTCTTGGCCACATGGGCACACTGCTGGCTCATGTTCAGCCAGCTGTCTACCAACACCCCCAGGTCCTTTTTGGCCAGGCAGCTTTCCAGCCACTCTTCCCCAAGCCTGTAGCGTTGCATGGGGTTATTGTGACCCAAGTGCAGGACCCAGCACTTGGCCTTGTTGAACCTCATACAATTGGCCTCGGCCCATCGGTCCAGCCTGTCCAGGTCCCTCTGCAGGGTCATCCTACCCTCCAGCAGATCGACACTCCCACCCAACTTGGTGTCATCTGCAAACTTACTGAGGGTGCACTCAATCCCCTCATCAAGATCGTTGATAAAGATATTAAAGAGGACTGGCCCCAAAACAACACTGGGGAACACCGCTTGCGACCGGTCACCAACTAGATTTAACTCCCTTCACCACTACTCTCTGGGCTCGGCCACCCAACCAGTTTTTTACCTAGTGAAGAGTACGCCCATCCAAGCCATGAGCTGCCAGCTTCCCAAGGAGAATGCTATGGGAGACTGTGTCAAAGGCTTTGCTAAAGTCCAGTTAGATCATGTCCACAGCCTTTCCTTCATCTACCAGGCGGGTCACCAGGTCATAGAAGGAGATCAGGTTGGTCAAGCAGGACCTGCCTTTCATGAACCCATGCTGGCTGGGCCTGATCCCCTGGTTGATCTGCACTTGCCTGTTGAGTTCACTCAGTATGAACCTCTTCATAATCTTTCCCAGCACCGAGGTCAGGCTGACAGGCCTGTAGTTCCCCAGGTTCTCCTTCTGGCCCTTCTTGTACATGGGCGTCACATTGGCAAGCCTCCAGTCATCAGGGACCTCCCCTGTTAACCAGGACTGCTGATAGATGATGGAAAGTGGCTTGGCGAGCTCCTCTGTCAGCTCCCTCAGTACTCTCGGGTGGATCCCATCTGGCCCCATAGACTTGTGAGTGTCCAGGTGGCATAGCAGGTCATTAACTGCTTCCTCCTGGACTATGAGGGCTCCGTTCTGCTCCCTGTCCCTGTCTTCCAGCTCAGGGGGCTGAGTACCCTGGGGATGACTGCTCTGGCTATTAAAGACAGAGGCAAAGAAGGTGTACTTCAGCCTTCTCCTTGTCCTTGGTGACAACGTTCCCCCCCACATCCAGCAAAGGATGGAGATTCTCCTTGGCTCTCCTTTTATTGTTGATGTACTTATAAAAACATTTTTTGTTTTCTTTTACAACAGTGGCCAGATTGAGTTCTAGCTGGGCTTTTGCTTTTCTAATTTTCTCCCTGCATGACCTAACAAGATCCCTGTACTCTTCCGGAGTTGCCCACTCCTTCTTCCAATGGCAGTAGACTCTCCTTTTTTCCCTGAGTCCCAGCAAAAGTTCCCTGTTCAGCCAGGCCGGTCATCTTCCCCACCAGCTGGTCTTACGGCACATGGGGACAGCCTGCTCCTGCGCCCTTAAGACTTCCTTCTTGAAGAAGGCCCAGCCTTCCTGGACCCCTTTGCCTTTCAGGACTGCCTCCCAAGGGACTTTCCCAACCAGGGTCCTGAAGAGGCCAAAGTCTGCCCTCCGGAAGTCCATGATAATAGTTTTGCTGCCCCTCCTCTTTACATCACCAAGAATCAAGGACTCTGTCATATCATGGTCGCTAAGCCCAAGATGGCCTCCAACCATGACATCTCCCACAAGCCCTTCTCTGTTAGTAACGAGCAGGTCAAGTGAGGCACCTCCCCTGGTAGGCTCGCTTACCAGCTGCATCAGGAAGTTATCCTCCACACACTCTAGGAACTTCCTACAGTGTTGTCTCTCTGCTGTGTTGTATTTCCAGCAGATGTCCAGCAAGTTGAAGTCCCCCACAAGAAGAAGGGCTGGTGATTGCAAGACTTCTGCCAGCCACTTGTAGAATGCTTGATCCATCTCTACATCCTGGTTGGGTGGTCTATAGCAGACTCCCAACAGGACATCTGCCTTGTTGGCCTTCCCCCTCATCCTTACCCATAAGCACTCGACCTTGTCATCACCACTGTCAAGCTCTATACAGTCAAAACACTCCCTAACATACAGAGCCACCCCACCACCTCTCCTTCCCTGCCTGTCCCTTCTGAAGAGCTGATAGCCCTCCAGTGCACCAGTCCAGTCATGAGAGTCATCCCACCATGTTTCTGTGATGGCGACTATGTCATAGCAATCCTGCTGCACAAGGGCTTCCAGCTCCTCTTGTTTGTTGCCCATGCTACGTGCATTGGTGTAGATGCACTTGAGCCAGGTTATCGATTTTGCCCCCAACATTGCCATGCCGCCCCTGGGCTCCTCACTAGTGGGCCCATTTATATCCCCTTCCCCCTTCAAACCTAGTTTAAAGCCCTCTCAATAAGTCCTGCCATTCATACCAAAATACTTCAACTTTAAATTCAGAGTACAATATAAGTGTATTTATATATGTATGAAATCAGTTGTTCTGAGTGAAAATCTGAATTAATTTATTTTCAGTAGTCATTTTCATATACCTGTTTCAATAGTGAGGAAAATCAAAACTCAAACCTATTTCTTACATCTCCCATTTAAAAAGTAACAATCCTATGATTATAAAATTATAAAAATTATCAAAATACGAATGAAAATAAGAACTGGAGAGAAAAGAAATGACACATGTATTATTAAAGTAATTAACAAAATTTCATTTTGACTGCTTGCAAATTTAACAATTCAGTACTCACTCGAAAGTTATTTCTTCTATCTGTTGCCTGGATAGTTACTGACATGTAACACTATACCTCTGGAAACCTTTTTGAAAATGTATGCTTTTAAAGGTAGATAGAAAAAAATAAATGAATTAACATGCTAATGAGGTGTGTGTCGGGGGGTGTTTGCTTTTCCCCCCCAGTGGAGAAGATTCGTGAATACATAGCTACCTAAATGTGTGATGCAGTTGTTTAGCCCATGGCTTGTGGTCTATATGCAGTCTGGCAGGATAAATGTACAAACACCTAACTAGAAAGTACAGAAAGTACAATTCAATATATATCTGAAAGTTTTTCCCATAGTTCAAAATAAATACAGAAACAAATGCCATACAATAATTTCTGTGTTTTGTTTTTTGGTTTGGGTTTTTTTGGGGGGGCGGGGGGTTGGGGGGGGAGTCATTGTTTGTTTTGTTTTCTTTTATTTTGCTTTGTTTTCACAAAGACCTACACGCTTTCTTAGGAAAGAGTTTAGGGTGGGTAAGGTATTTTCCTATCTGAACAATATCCCCATTTTCATTCTTTGTCATGTTTCTATGTACAGAGATATACATTATGGGAACATTGATAAATAACACGGTCCTCTCTATATGACCATGATTCAGGATTTCCAGCATATCATTCAGTTAAATCACCCATCATCATCACCATCACCCATTTGTAATCTGCATACCATTTCTACAGGGAACTAAAATACGATGTTCACTTAAATGTTACGATTTTTTGTCATGATAGATGAAATAAACTGATTGAAAAGGAAATGAAGAAAACTACTGCAAACACAGAGAAATGCCAATAAGCAATTTGTTTGCATCAACACTGTTAAAAATTACTCTGAATAAAAATAAAACCTACTATTTCATTCTAATTGTCATAGAAATGTTTCTGGAAACTGGCATGTGTTTAGACACAATGTAGTAATTTTGAAATACATGAATTACTGGTGTTCACATTCATTTTATATTTATTAGAAGGGGGTTGCTTGGTCTCATTTTTTCAGAGGGAGAAGTTTTTTGTTTGTTTTTTCTTCTTAAAAATATAAACATAGGTTCCTGCTGAGTCCCAATACAAACATTTATTTTTTTTCAAACTGTATGTTACAGAAAGGATCCAAAGGAAGAGCTATGCAGAAAGCATGGTCTACAATCTTGCTAGAGACCAGCTACAGCTTGACAAAAGACTTTGATAAGAATTATGTTTAGAATCAATTTTGACTCTTTCTTTCCATCCTCATCTTTTTATTCAAAAGATATTTGAATAAACATAGGGTTCATTTCTAAAGAGCTTTCTCACTTGCACTATGATATCTCCAGCTAGTCATAATCATGTTTGTAACCACTGGCTCAGGAGTAAATGGCTTTGATGTCACAGCAGAAGTTATTGCTTCAGTTGATGTACCATCACTGAGAACTCTTAAATAGAAAAGAAATCTTTTGCATTCATGAAAATGTCCTTACCATTTGAAATTCAATGGTTAGATGGACAAAGACTTAGCAGAAGTTAAAAACAATGAATTTTTTTCTCTGGAGCATTACTTTGTGCTTATTTATAAGGAGATTTTAAAGCTTGAAATATATTTCTCTGCTCTTTCTTTTCTCAAAAAAACACCTCATCTTTTTTCCCTCAGAAATACAAATAATTTCTACATAGTACATTTCCCTCAACTTTGGTGAAATCTGAAGATGGGATCACCTGATATCTTTTGCCCTCAGAGCTGAACATAGGCTAAAACATTTCTTTCTCTCCACCAAAAAAAAAAAAACAAACCCAAAAACAACCAAACCCCCCAAAATAAAAAAAAAAAAACACCACAACAAACTTTTAAAGTGTCTTGGAGGTAGCCCTCTCTGGTCAAGACAGAAACTTTTTTCTGAGAAATGAGGACAAATACAGAGATTCAAAAAAGAATACTTAGGCATTGCAATCTTCAGAATTGCAAAACTTAAAAGACACCTGCCTGCAGGCATGTAATTCACCAAAAGAAATTAGGCATGCAAGTTGTTTGGAGACAGTTAAGTTCTCAGATAGGGTACACAACAGCTGGAGTGCTAAACTATGGGTCAAATAATAATATTGCTGTCTCTTGCATAAGATAAGATCAGATATTTCTTTGGAACCATGATTCAGAGGCTGGAACTGTTTTCTGTGTTTCCAAGACAGCTTCTCCCAGGATATTATATTTCTTATGATACACAAATGAATAAGGAGAGAGAAACAAGCCACAGCTCTTTCTGCCACCTGAGTGTTCCTGTGGTTACAACAGTGTCCTGGTACATGAGGCATTCTCCTGGCAGGTGAGATGAGATGGGTGTAAAGCCTTCCTAGCTAAGATCTATTTACCACCACTGTGTAGACAGTTGAAAAGCAGACTGAGTTGAAAGATTTATTTTGATTTCTGATTAGCAAACCTGCACAGTCTTGTTTTCTAAAATCTGACCAAATGATGTGTTAGACATATAAATGTTTACTGTCTGCTAAGAGTCTTCTGCCTTTTGTCATACTGTTTCATTTTCCACTAACAAAAAATGGGATAAATAGGTAAGTGAATACGTTGCATAAACATTCACAGTAGCCTTATGATGTATTTTTGTAATATAGTGTCACTTAGATTGGAGCCTGCATAACAATTGTCATGGTTTAACCCTAGCCAGCAACTAAGCACCACACAGATGTCCTGGGTTTGCATGGCAAGGTTTTGGTAGCAGGGGGACTACAGGGGTGGCTTCTGTGAGAAGCTGCTAGAAGCTTCCCCTACGTCCAACAGAGCCAATGCCATCCAGCTCCAAGATGGACCCACCACTGGCCAAGGCTGAGCTAATCAGCCACAGTGGTAGCACCTCTGTGATAATAGATTTAAGAAGGGAGAGGGGGCAGGGAAAAATCTACAAGAAACACTGGGGACACACACTGCAGCTGGAGTGAGGAGTGAGAATATGTGAGAGGAATGACTCTGCAGACACCAAAGTCAGTGAAGAAGGAGGGGGAGGAGGTGCTCCAGGCACCAGAGCAGAGATTCCCCTGAAGCCCATGGGGAAGACCATGGTGAGGCAGGCTGTGCCCCTGCAGCCCATGGAGGTTCATGGTGGAGCAGATATCCACCTGCAGCCCATGGAGGACCCCACCTTGGAGCAGGTGGATGTGCCTGAAGGAGGCTGTGACCCTGTGGGAAGCCCATGCTGGAGCAGGCTCCTGGCAGAACCTGTGGACCTATGGAGAGAGAGGAGCCCACGCTGGAGCAGGTTTTCTGGCAGGAACTTGTGACCCTGTGGGGGACCCATGCTGGAGCAGTCTGCTCCTGAAGGACTGCACCCCATGGAAAGGACCCACACTGGAGCAGTTTGTGAAGAACTGTAGCCTGTGGGAAGGACCCATGTTGGAGAAGTTCATGGAGGACTGTCTCCTGTGGAGGGACCTCATGCTGGAGCAGGGGAAGAGTGTGAGGAGTCCTCCCCTTGAGGAGGACGGAGCAGCAGAGACAACACTTGATGAACTGACTGCAACCCCCATTCCCTGTCCCCCTGCACTGCTCGTGGGGAGGAGGTAGACAAAATCAGGAGTAAAGAACAGAAGAAGGGAGGGGTGGGGAGAAGGTGTTTTAAAGATTTGGTTTTATTTCTCATTACCCTACACATGTTCTCACTCCTGTCTCCTACTCAGTTTTGATTGGTAATAAACTGTTTTTCCCCAAGTGGAGTCTGTTTTGCCCATGATGGTAATCGCCGAGTGATCTCCCTGTCCTTATCTCCACCCATGAGCCTTTTTATTCTATTTTATCTCCCGTGTCCAGTTGAGAAGGGGAGTGATAGAGCGGCTTTGGTGTGCACTTGGCATCCAGCCAGCGCCAAACCACCACACAGCCACTCACTGACTCCACCCCGGTGGGATGGGGGAGAGAATCAGAAGAGTAAAGTGAGAGAACTCATGGGCTGAGATAAAGACAGTTTAAGAAATAAAGAAAAAGCCGCACATGCAAGCAAAATAAACCAAGGAATTTATTCACTACTTCCCATCAGCAGGCAGGTGTTCAGCCATCTCCAGGAAAGCAGGGCTCCATCATGTGTAGTGGTTACTAGGGAGGACAAATGCCATCACTCCAAACATCTCCCCACTTCCTTCTTCTTTCCCCAGCTTTCTATGCTGAGCATAACATCACATGGCATGGAATATCCCTTTGGTCAGTTGGGGTCAGCTGTCCGGGCTGTGTCGCCTCCCAACTTCTTGTGCATCCCCAGCCTACTCACTGGTGGGGTGTTGTGAGAAGAAGAAAAAGCCTTGACTCTGTGTAAGCACTGCTCAGAAGTAACTAAAACATCTCTGTATTATCAACACTGTTTTCAGCACAAATCCAAAACATAGCCCCATAATAACTACTATGAAGAAAATTAACTCTATCCCAGCCAAAACAAGCACAACAATATGTGAGTAGAAAATGACAAAGAAAGCAAGGACAAACTGTGAAGTAAAAGGAGAAAAAGACATGCTATGATTAAAGGTTTGACCCAAAGCACATGAAAAATTTCTCAGTAATTTTACAGGCTCTGGATCTGGAAATGTTATGTCTAAATACTTTGAGAATCCATTTTCTCATGGATACACTTTATCTATGACCAAGAATCAAAATACATGTTTTTAGTGTTAGATCAGAGCTTTAACCATACTGTCATACATACTGTTTTCTTTACAATTGTATTTACTGGAATTCAAGGAACTTTTAATTTTTATGGGATCCCAGCATACTAACTTTTCACTGCAACCCTAATTCAGAAAAGGGTTAAGCTTCTTAATTCTTATGTCCTAACTCTGATACAGTAGTTCTAGGTTCCTTATCAAAAAAGTTCAACATGTTTTTTTCTTAACTTTTTAGTGGGATAATATCAGAGGTATTTGTAGAGGGAGGAGGATGTGAGGGAGAATTCAGACTAAAATCCACTTCGCTCTCTGGAAAATATATAGCAGAAATCTGAATGTGACTCAGGAAAACACCTAAAAGAGCACCCATGAGCATCTCTACTAGCTGGAACTGCACAGTCTGGGATTTCTTAGTATCAGATACTTGAAAAGGTATTAGAGAAAATAGTGAATTGGGTCATAACTGAAAATACTGCATTTTAAATATAGTTTTGTGACTTCACCACCTTCACAGAAAAGTTCAAAACCCGGTAGATTTGCTTACACAGAAGGATAAAGAGGTAGTTCATACCTACAGTGATGTTTAAAAAGAAAATGTCAAACCCTCCCTCACTCCTTGCATTGTAGTTTGAACATTTTCTTTTGAACTAATGCTTCTATTACTGATATAGTTGATGCCCTTTGCACTAGTCCATAATTATTTTTGCTTTTCTCATCATTGTGTCATATCTGCAGATTCGTTCAGGTTAAGACCTTGTTCTTCTCTGTGTGCTAATATTGCGAGGCGTTTTTAATATCTTTACATAATTCAATACCTGTAAGTAGGTTTCAGTGAACAAATTCCTACATGATCATCAGTTTTTGAACCTTCTGTTGTTGTATTTGCTCCATAGTTTCAAAATATTTTCAGCAGTTTGTGTTCTGACATGATCATTTTATCAAATAATTGCATTTTTTATTATTATTGTAATTAAATATCAGAACCAAACCCAGTATGATTAATTTTATATTAACAAAATATTAAATGGTTAAAAATCCTGGAAATTTCTGTATCAGTAAGTTCAATATGATTATTTTATTGTACAATATTGTTATTAATTTAAAAAATATAATTCAGGTAATTCTATACATAAGCCAGAAATGTAATCTAAAAAGAATAAAACAAGAAAATAACTTCCACTGAAATTCAGCTGCCCTTTTTCCTTGTTTTCACACAAGATCTTGAAAAGAAATTCTCTGTTTTCCTTTGTGGAAGGGAGAGGTGGCAACATAAGCAGCAAATTGAAATCTATAATTATTCTGTTACTTACAGAATAATTGTTTTAACTGTATGTCTTTGACTACTGTCCATTTCCTAGTCTGAAAAAACAGTCATGGTTACAGAAAAGTTGTGGTCCTTTTGCCATAGGAAATGTTTCAAAACTTCACTCCTGTTTTTTTACATTAAAACCAGTTTTGCTTAACTTGGGTTATCAGGAGAAACTGTTAATTTTTCAGTATATTAACATTCCATATATAGGTTTCTGCATACATATATCAACAGAAAGTCTGTATTTTATTAGTAAATTTCCATATCAATACTGACTATTTAATGTAGCATTCCAAACATCTTAATAAAAAAGTAAAATAGACTTTTCCTTTGTTTATAAATATTGTAATGAAGATATGAAAGGAAGGAAATGTGATGATTAAGAACACAAACCAGAATTTATACATAGATGTGCTTAAAACTCCCTTAGAATGCCTCTCAAATATCATACATTCTCAACAGCACTTAGTAAAGGAAAATAAAACAAAAGTACCATTTCTTTTATGTGTACCTTCATTAAAGGGTTTATCACCTCCTTTTCATTATGGTCAAACAATTTTGGTAATGATGCATGCAGTGAGCAGACCTTCAACCTTAGCTGGATTCCGCAATGTGGGAATGACAGATTCCTGTTTGATGGGGAGCACTTACATAACTGCTGCTTCAGAGCAGTAGCGACCACAGGAATAAAACAGGACAGGCAAAATAGCAGATTAGCATTTAAGTACACAAGCTGGTGTGGGAGGTGGCCCAGAGGTGGTTTGTAAGACAACACGGCTCTGCACAACATGATGGTGTGCCATAGGGCATGAGTCCAGCACATTGGAGTCCTTGACCCAGATGGAGCTCCTAAGGAAGGACACGACCGTACAGATCTCAGGCTGCAAGCAATATTTGGTGCCTCTCCCTTAGGCTGAAGATACTGCTGGCCTCACCTATGGGAGATACCCTGTAGTGAAGGCACTGAGCCTCCAAATGAAGGACAGGTGGTGGTGGGGGGCAGACAACAGAGGATCAGGGAAGATAAACAGGAGATCACCCTGTTCCTCACAGAGACCTTGCACAAGCAAGTGTCCAAACTCAGAACAGCGAGTAGGGAGGAACCATGAAAGGTTGTGCTTCCACAAGTAGACACTATGAAGGTGAGGTGACTGGAAATTTTTGTCTTTCAGGCAAAAGGCAAAACATTAACTACACAGACATAAAATTTATTTTTAGTCCAATTACTGTTTTACCATTGTAATCAAAATAGAACAGCAGTATCAACACTACCAATCCAGAGTAATACAGAAAACTTCCCTAGTCCTGTTGGCCACACTATTTCTGATACAAGCCAGGATGCTGTTGACCTTCTTGCCCACCTAGGCACACTGCCAGCTCCTATTCATCTGGCTGTCAACCAATACCCCCAGGTCCTTTTCCACCAGGCAGCTTTCCAGCCATTCTTCCCCAGGCCCGTAGCATGGCGTGGGGTGAGCCACTTCTTACCCAGAGAAGAGTCAGTATGTCCAAGCCATGAGCAGTCAATATTTTCAGGAGATTGCTGTGGGAAACGGTGTCAAAGGCTTTACTAAAGTCTAGGTAAACAATATCCACAGCCTTTTCCTCACCTTGTCATAGAAGATCAGGTTAGCCAAGCAGGACCTGCCTTTCATAAACCCATGCTGACTGTGCCTGACCACTTGGTTGACCTGTACGTGCCATATGATGGCACTCAGGCTGATCTGCTCCATGAACTTCCCCAGCACCAAGGTCAGACTGACAGGCCTGCAGTTCCCCAGATCCTCCTTCTGGCCATTCTTGTAGATGGGTGTCCCATTTGCTAAACTCCATTCAACTGGGACCTCCCCAGTTAACCAGGACTGCTGATAAAGGATTGAAAGTGGCTTGGTGAGCACTTCCACCAGCTCCCTCAGTACCCTTGGGTGGATCCCATGTGGCTCCATAGACCTGTGTGTGTCTAAGTGGTGTAGCAGGTTGCTAGCCATTTCCACTTGGATTATGGGGGCTTCATTCTTCTCCCTGTCCCTGTCTTCCAGCTCAGGGGGCTGGCTACTGGCCCCTTTATCCCAGCATCGGAGCAGCCAGGTGACGATGTGCTCGCCTGGATGACAAGTGAAATCTTTTCACATATCTTGCAGCTCAGTCAGGGATAGGGATCGGGTGGTTACCATCTCATTTATGCGTTCCGCCTCTTCCTCCTCTGGTTCTCATGGTGGCCCTGGTTCATCTTCATCCCTTACTAAATTAGCTGATATTCTTGTGTATTTTTTCTTCTGTATAGGGGCAACTGATACCAGCATGTGTTGGTTCTCTGGTTTAGCCATGGTGCCTGTCGCTGGGGCTGGAGTGGCTGCAGTGCCTCTCGTGGGGGTTGGAGTAGCCGCAGTGCCTGTGGCAGGGGTTGGAGTAGCCGCTGTGTGTGTTGTTTTGTCATCGGATCCAGAGACCCTCTCTTTCCCTTGAGGGTACTGAATAGTGTTGAACAGGGCTCGATAGGCATGGGCCAGCCCCCAGCATGTTGCAATGATTTGTCTCTCTCTGGAGGTGCCAGGGAGACAACATACTTTTTCCAAATACTTTACTAGTTCTTCAGGATTTGGCACTTATTCAGGGGTGAAGTTCCAAAGTACTGGAGGTGCCCACTGTCCTAGGTACTTATCCATACTGTTGCACACACCCTACCACTCCACTATCCAGCCTTGGGGCAGATCTCTGGATGATATACTTAAATTGCTTACTAACCTTCATCAAAACTGAAACAATATTCCCAAGAAATACGAATAGATGTATCTTAACTATCCAAGGATGTTCAAGACACTGAGAAGTTATTGTAATGAAGGAGGAAACATCATAGAAGAAGGTAGCAAAGGTGCCATTCTGTATTTCCTCCATGAAAAATCTCTCAGAGGAAAATGTATAATTGCTAACTCTCTCCATGAGGTGATACCCGAAGTACAGTAATGGCTTCAGTACAAATCCCAAATACCAAATAATGCTCAAGGTCAGTGTTTTAATAACAGATCTCCCAGGCAAATCATCACAAATCAGTGGCAGAGCACAGCAAATTGCAAAACCCAACACAAATCTTTAACATGTACAGGAAAAAAAGGAGCATGGTGCAGATCAGATGAACTAATATCGTGACTGGCAACTGTTAACAGATTCCTTCATACACTCTGGTTAATCTGTTATTATCTCAAACCCTTTGTGCCCCACGTTGGGCACCAGAAAGGACTGTTATGTTTTAACCCCAGCCAGCGACTAAGCACCACGCAGCCGCTCGCTCACTCCCCCTACCCTGATGGGATGGGGGAGAGAATCGGAGGAGTAAGAGTGAGAAACACTCCTGGGGTGAGATAAGAACAGTTTAATAATTGAAATAAAATAAAGTAAAACAGTAATTATAATAATAATAACAATATAATAATAATACTACTATACAAAGCAAGTGATGCACAATGCAATTGCTCACCACCCACCAACCGATATCCAGACAGTTCCCAAGCAGCAATCGCTGCTCCCCAGCCAACCCCCCCAGTTTCTATACTGAGCATGATGTCATATGGTATGGAATAGCCCTTTGGTCAGGTTGGATCAACTATTCTGGCTGTGCCCCCTCCCAGTTTCTTGTGCATCTGACAGAGCATGGGAAGCTGAAAAGTCCTTGACTAGCATAAGCAGTACTTAGCAACAACTAAAACATCAGTGTGTTATCAGCATTATTCTCATACTAAATCCAAACCACAGCACTATGCCTGCTACTAGGAAGAAAATTAACTCTATCCCCACTGTACCAGGACACAAGCTTAATTACAGTCTTCATCCACCAAATGGGAGGTTATATATCAAATAGAGCCAGACTGTTCTCACAGGTGCAAAGTGAAAGGATGAGAGTAATCCAGCTGCAATAAGAGAAATTCCAATTAGATATTAAGCATTTTTTTTCCACTGTGAGGGGCCAAATATCGCAATTCCCATCCTTGGAGATATTTGAAACTCAACTGGACACAACCCTGAGGTATCAATTAGGTATTGAACTTTGAGGTTAGATCAGACTTCAAATTTGGTCTTTTTCTTTTTAATATTTTTCTGTTATCATGAGTTCAAAGAACAAATCCTCAGTGTAATTATATTACTTTTGCACTGAATATGAAAAATTACCTTCCTTCAGTTATTTAAAACATCCAGTTAGGCAACCTACTACTCAAATGCTATGATTTTCTTTGTTAAGTGCTTAAATATGCAGAACCTCTTACAAGAGAAATGTGTCTATTAAAACACCCAAAATCAGTACATTTAAAGAACCTATTTTCACTTACATGAATAATTTTTAAGGCATACTTAACAAGAGTCCACATTTTTTTTCAGCTATGTCCTCTGAACACCTATTTACATGAAGTCTAATTACAACTGTTTAAGGGCCAAACCATGTAAATTTCTAAAATCAGGACTTTTTTACTCTTCAAGTTTTTGGAAATGGTTTTTGGTTTGTGGTTTTGTTTTTTTTTTTTTTTTTTCATTTATTTCAACAGTCACTACATTATGGCTACAGAATCCTCATCAGAGAGCATCATCAAATTCATGAAGTTCACTAGAGATTGATCTTTCAGAAACCAAGCACCTTTCACACTCATGAGCCAAAGCGGTTACACCACATTATTGTCTATAGTCAATCCTTTAGACATTCAACTTTTCGTTATTAAGATTTTTAAGGCTGTAACCAGCAGCTAAAGTTTTATTGCTTGTATAATCAAATTAGCCTAAAAGTACATACTCATAAAAGGTATCATACAACCTCTCTTCCATTCGTTTTCACCATCTCAGATGGCATGTTGCTGTCAACACAGTAAACCATTTTATATGTATATGTGTATATGAATATGAATATTATGGTTAGTTTTGGATGACATCTACTTTAAATGCATGTAACAGTAAAAATGATCCAAAAGTATCATGTTGAGTGTATCCATTATGGCAACTTTGGAAATGTTCATATGTAAGAAATGTTCATATGTAAGTAAGCTTCATCTGCAATTTTTTACATAGTAATGTAATATTGAAATATTTCAATGAACAAAATAAAAATGTTCAATGTTCTTCACTTGTTTTACATCTGATAGCATCAGATCAATAGCTGGGCAGATGGATTAAATTTGATGAGGAGCCCCAAGTAATGTTCATCACCTAGAATGTGGTTAGTCTTTAGGGTTTTATTCCACTTGTCACATGTTTGTCAGCTGCACAGGAATGATGCAGCCAGTCTCAAGATGCAGGCAGGTGGAATACTGCAGTAGATTTCTTTTGTAGTTTCTTGGTGTTATGGGCATACGTGTGCAAAAAGTTTTCTTTTGTCTGTGGGATTAACTAGTCAAGCAAGCTCTATATTATTTAGTTTGGTTGTGTGTATGTACTGTGTGTACACACAGACACACACATATATGTGTTAAATAAATACATGATAGTGATCTTCTAAATGGGCAAAAAAGTCAGGAGACAAAGTAAAAAGAAGTGGAAGTTTAAATGAGGGATGTTTATTGTGAATATATGCACACTGAAATGCAAAACTTATTCTGGAAATTTGTCATTTAGGCAGAAATGCTTCAGTGAAGAGAAGAAAACAAATGTTTAAAAATAATGCACTCTTGTTTTAATATGAATGAGCTTGGAAGAAAGTGAATTGCTTTCTGGATCTTGGTCAGGGCATTATAAGAATGGTGGAGTTCTGTTTAGTAAACTTCAGTACCTCATCTTGTACTCTGTCAAACTGCACTGACTGGTCAGCTGATAAAACAGAGATATGGAGGCATGTCTCCTGGGTTTTATTTCTGCTTTGCCCAACAGTTCACCATATGGCATTGGAACTAAGAAAGACCCGTAAGTGGATTAGACATAATGACATTCTGATGAAGAATCTCTGAGTATATTGGCCTTAACCACTTAAAAATATTGAAACGTTTTCATAGTTACAAAAAATTGACCTCAGTGGACCAATCCTACTAGCAAATGGACTGTTAAAGCCCACTCTTACTAGCAGAAAAGCATTAAGCACTCAGACTTTAACTACTTGAGTAGTCCCAAAGATTGCCTTGACACAGATGTCAGGACAAATTATTTTGAAAGTCATGTTATCAGTTTCTTAAGGCTGCAAGTATGTTTTGCCTCTTTGTCTAAAGTTTTGATGCTTATACCTTTACTAACTTTTCTCTTGACACTGTACTTTTGCAACAGTAGATTCCTGTTTTCAGAAAATATTAAATTTTAAGTCTCATTTAATATGTGCAGTTTAGCTCCCACATTTTTCCAAGACACAAGCTAATATGTATTCTTTTTCTCTTTATCATGGCTGATACTTATAATATCCAAAAGAAAAAAAATCTAAAAAACCCTAAAAATTCCATGTGTCCCATGAATTATTTCTTTAAATAATTGTCTTAAATTCTTAAACTTTTAATTGTTAGTGACTATGAAATGGTATGTGGCAGAACAATGTTTGCAGCTGTACTTCAGTATTTGTGTATTTAAGTCTTGGAGTCTTTGAGAAGAATTAAGAAAAAGGACAAATCTGTTGAACCAGGCAAGGATTGTTTTTATTCTTCTGTGATGCATGGCATACTGTACTGATTCAATATTAATTTACCTTTTATAAGCATGGCGTGTTTCCTACTCTTGATCTGAATTAGATAGAAACTTCTTTTTTCATAGTGAGAGAGGTCAACAGTTGGAAGAAGTTTATCAGAAAGGTAATGATATGGTTATCCTTCAAGATATTAAAAGTCATGGCTATGACCCTAAGAACTTCATCAAACTTTGAAGCTGGCTCGATTTTGGCTGTGTTTTAAGCAGGTATGAACTGGATGACTTTTAGAGGTGCTTTGCAACCAGAATTATTCTAAGATTCTATGAATCTGTTAGCCTTAAGAATCTCACAACAGGAGATCACCCTTTGTGTGATCAGATATGAAAGATATTGGCATTTTTATTAGTTACCTTTCTTTTCTTTCCTATCTTGCCAGAATCTGTTTTAAAGAAACTCCATAGGAAAACATGGCTATACAAGACCAAAAGCTACTCTTAAAAAATAGCAAAATAAGAACAACAGTGATATATTTCCAAAATGCAAAGCAAGAAATTGCAGCTGGTCAATAATTGCAGTAGACTAACATTTTTGAAATTAAGGGGATTGTTCACTTTATCAGAATAATGCAACAGGAGTACATAATCAATTTCTACTAAAAATCGGTAGGAAAAATACATCAGTTGTCTATAGGTAACACAATAGAATATTTTGGTAACACAGGTAGATGATCTGAAACATTTATTACAATCTCCTAGATACTTCAGAAAAATAAATGTTTTTATGAGACAATGGGAGGAAAAAAGGAACATAAGGTGGTTGTTGTAAACTTAGAACTTACAAAGTTCTAATATATGAAAAGTCATGATCTTAATCAATGGATTTATTAAAAAAAAATTGAATTTCTGTTAATATAAAACAGTACTGAAACTATGAAGATCAAGAAGAAAAAAGTAGTCTGGGTCCAAATATATTATTTCTTTGACATTATAATTAAAAAAAAAAAAAAAAGAAGAAAAAAGAGGAAATAGTTCTTACATAAATCAAGGTTGAATGATCTATCTACTTTCTGAAATATGAGCATGGAAGAAAAAATATTACATCTGACATGATTCAGGAAAATGAATCATTTTCTTGGGTGGATAATCAGAAATTAAATCAGCACTATTTTTTTAAAAGGGAATATTTTTTTCTACCTGCAGAATTATTTCAAACCTTGAAAAGATTAATGAGTTATGAACTATCTTCTTGTGAAATTAGTGATGTTGTAACACTTAAAATAACATGGCTGCATTGGGTTTGTATCAAAAACATTTGAGCTATTCATTGCAATTATTTTCTTTTCAAAAATGAAGAACAAAATGAAAACCAATTTACCAAATAACTTTAGGAGATCTGTGATAATTGTTCTTGCAATTTCAACTATGTGTTTCAGACTGAAAAACAGTGCACATTTCAGTGATACCAAGTAGCTGCATGGAAGTGTACTCTTCTGTGGAGGAAATGCTTCATTGCAGAGTAGCATCTCCTCCTCCTCCTGGTCTTTCTTCGTTATGTGAGATCTCTTTTATACACTCATCTTGTTGAATTCCAGTGGGAATATTGTTTCTAATAAACACACTGAAGTGGTACTCCTAATCATGGGTCTGACCTCTGACATTTTAGGTTAACCACTGCTTTCTTCCATTATCATATGAAATAACTTCACTGTGGTTCTGGGTTTGGTTTTGTGTGGTTTTTTTGTTTTTGTTTTTGTTTTTGTTTTTGTTTTTGTTTTTGTTTTTGTTTTTAACATGGAGTACATAATCTTCAAACGGGCTGATTTTTCCTGTTATTTGTATCTCATACAATGCTTCTTTCACTGACAGCTTCATTTATAAACCTGCCAGAAGCTGATGAGAATCATTGAATATGTGACTCTAGTTTGTTAAATCCTAACAAAGATTATGTGGTTTGACACTAATCTTTGACTTTGTACTTCTACTTCTATTAAAATCCATCTTGATTTATAATTAGTCTCTTAGAATGTAGAACATGTGCTTGGGCTTAAGCACATATCTGAACAACAGTTTTTACTGTACTTCATGGTTCATAAATGGAATAAACAAATAGGCATAATTCAGATTTGTTATAATATGCATGATCAGTGTCACTGTCAGCAGCTGACACATATGTTCTTTTATTCTATTGAAATGAATTATAAAACATCTATTCGTGAGATAAAATACAAAACCAAAGGCTGTTTTTTTATGTGTGCTAATTTCTTTGAGAACAAGTATACTGAGGTATATATGATTGTTGTATACTTGCAGCTAATGGGACATTACTACGGAGAAATTATTCTGAAGTGAAGCAGCCTCACTCTAAGTGTGACCATTTGTGCATAGGCTTCATTTTTTTCTAATTATTGTTATTATTATTATTATTATACTATCAGTTTGCCATGAAGTCCAAATTAAATGATGCAGCAAATAACTGGTGAATAGGTGAAAAAATAACAATTCCTCCTCTCTCTTTACAGTGAAATAATGTATTTAATAATTAAAAAAAAAATCTTACTTGGGTTTAATGTGAAATAACACTGCATATATTGCACATTGAAACTATGCTAATTGAAGCAGCAGTTAGGCTGCTTCCTGAGAGCAGTTAGGCTCTCAGGAAGTGACCATGTGTCCACATTGTAGAGGAGGTGCGTTCTCAGGTGGGCTTTGCATCCCTGGTTCCCAGGCAGACTAGACTATGAAACCAGATGGCGTTCACAACAACCCACCTTTCTGTCATACAGCGAGATTTGCAGGTCTCATCCTGAACAGGAGGTGCTTCACATCTCACTTGACAAATTTTCAGAGTCCAGACCATGCTGAGCATTCAAAACCAAAGAGTTTGTGACTGTTCTGCAAAGTAAAGAAAAAAAGGAAATGGAGGAAAGGTCCCTAGCCTTTCTGACACAGAGGTTCATTCCATATTTCAAAAATTAATTTAAAATTACAGCTGTTTACAGCACATTTTAAAAAAGAACAAAAGTTTGTTATAAACATTTATAATTCAGTGATGATAATACTTATTTAGAAGTAACTGAATATACATATTTCATGTAGTTCTGGCTACCTGGAGATGATAGTTAGTTCTGATATTCTTCTTCCCAGATCTTGGAACACAAGAATCTATATTCTCTTTCCTATTGTTATTGAGATCAAGATCCAGAGGATTTCTTTTTTTTTCTGGTTGTCATGAAAAAGCTTACCCTGCAATTCTTACACAGCAATAGAGTTGTTTTGCTCATATTCTTAGTACCACAAGCCCTTCTCTCCTTGCAGAACAAGAAATGTAAACAGCAGCATAAGGTTCTGTATGGATATGTATGCAGAATTGTTTTCTTCTATCAGCTGCCCATGAACGTGAGGCAGTGTGCTATGCACTGAAACTGTTATACAACAATGCATTTCCCACTTTATTAGTTTTTCTTCTAATGGGAAGTTAATTTCACAACTCTTATTCAGAAAGTTATAAAATTAGTTGATCCATATATCAGGACGTTATAAAAATACTGCCTGTTGTACATTATAAAGCTGATAAAACATAGTACTTGGAAGAGAAGAAATGGTTTCTTTCCAGTGTGTAAATATATGTGGAGTGTTAAATAATATTTAAGTTGTCAAGAGCTGCTACTCGGGAGTATGAAGCAAAGTTCATGAAGCATTTTAAGACCAATAACACTTTTTGTCAGTGTATGCAAGCCATCAGTGTACAGTCATACCAGTTAACTTCAGACCAGCACCTATGTGCGGTGGTGACATGGTTGCACAATCTCCGTTTGTTCTTTGATTCTCTTACAAAACATCTTTAAGTTAACTATGAAACCATGGCATAAGAAGTAATGACAATCTTAAAAATCTGCAAAATTTTTTTAATAGATGGAGACCTATCATGCAAAAAAGGAACATTGAAAAGTAATGATGGTAGTTTTGGCAGCTGTAAATTCCGGTTTCCAAATTCAAGTTACCAAGGCACTTCCTTTGTCTAAGCAACAGGGCAATGCTTGTAGGATAAAATAAAGGTGCAGTGAATGAGAGATAGACAGGCTGAGTGAGAAAACAAAAGGAACTGGACAGAATGGACACAGGAGAACTAGAAATACCAAAGAAAAGGCAATGCTGATGGAGAAGATTGTGACTGTCTTTTTGAGATAAACTGAGCATTTTTTCATCTGTTCCTCAGAATATATAAATATTTATTTGCCTGTTTGTATATGAGCAGCACTAAAATACACTTTATTATGTATGCAGTTGTTATTGATGGAGACTAACGCATCCCAGGAATAGCTGTCACATTTTTATTAATGTTAAAATATATTTCTCTGTCTCTTTCTAGTGTGCTTATATAATCCCACTGTCCAAAATGATAGAATCAAAAATCTAAAATATGTATGAAGATAGGACAGCCAAAGTGTACAGTTTGCTCTGTTGATGAAGATTTTATTGACCATATGAAAGCATGAAGACTTAATGAGCATTAAATATATCATGTGTGCCATGTGATAACAGTATTGTCTTACTGTAACAATAAGACACATATTACTAGTGAGAAACTCCTCTCACAACTGGTCATTTAAGGACCTATTTTGGTTAATGGACCTTCTAGGAATGAAAAGTGTGTAAAAACATGAAAACTGCAAAATCCACAACTTACTCATCTCTTAGTCCTGAGATTTTTTTTAATGACTAACCATACCTATATTCATTTTTTTAAAATACTTTGGTTTGAGATGGATTAGCTCTCTTTTATATAATCTTCTGATCTGGAGAAAACCAATGAACCAACCAAACAAAAAACCCCAAACCCAAGCAGGTCAATTTCTTTAACCTTAGCACTTTCTTGTCCAAACCCATTGCTAAGTGTTATTAGTGTTGTTAACTCTGGCCAGTTACAGTACTATATGTCCCTCTTGGATTTGTTCTTCTAAGCCTCCTGCACAGACTATTAGTGTCAGATTTAAAATAGATTAATTTTCCTCTATTCATTGACCATCTTATATCACATAATGATAAATTTTAACAGGATGTTGTTGGCACAATGATGCAGGAAAAAAAAATGATTATTTTTTATTTTATCTTATTTTTATTCATTCATATAATAGTTTGGGAATTTATTACTAAAGGATGGAAATGAAAACAAACACTCATAAATACCAAGATGAGAATATAATCTCAGCAGATAGCTGTAGTGCAGCTGTGAGCATTTATTGTGTTCTTTGTTGTACAGCCCAACTCCACCTCATAGCCAAATATAAATTATTTCTATATCAGTCTATCAGAGTGGAGTTCTCTTCTGCATGATAGAAGTGGGTAATATAGCACCTCTCAAAGGAAATTTAATTTGATTAATTATTTTCCACACCTTAGGACTGTTTAACTGCAATGCTGCAAGTAGGTTTGCAGTAAGTCAGTTTTCCACTTGTTAATACTTATGACCAGACATCATTGTAGATCCTCACAAGAAGGTGAACATTAATAAAAGAAGAAAATTAAATATGTTTATATGAGTTTGTGTGTTTGCAGCAAAAACACTTAAAACAATTTGATTATTTATATTACCTTACAGCACCAGAACCCTTTTTCCTGTCAGAATATCTGTGGCATGTTATTTACTGCTTCAATACATTACAATCCTGCACGGTCTTCTAGGAGACTACAGGGTAAATTTCAAAACGGTGAGTAGGAAGCAGATCTGCCAATGTCATTAATTTAATGTCTAACTGTATTTATTCACAGTGTTCAGGTGCTATTATAGTTAGCCATGCCTTTATAAAAATGGAAGGCTAAATTCTTCTTCCTGCTGCACCAATATGTATTTCCAAAAAGGTATTTTGACTGCATACCGATATTATTAAAAGTAAAAAACCATCTACGTTTGTTCTGTGTAGAGAAAATATTCCCCTTGGCTAAGAGATTCTGTTCAGCTTTAGAGATACTTCTTTTCCTTAAAATGGAAGACAGATAGAATACATTCAAGCTTTTTTACTTCAAAGAGAAGATAATATATATTGCCCTGGCCCACCAGAACAGTGTACACTGTCAGTAGTTATATCTAGTTTAGTTTGAGATTTCTGCTGTCATCTAACATATGTGAAATTTGATTCCCTTCAGTCTAATGGATAACGAAGCAAAATAATTTTGTTATCTTTGACAGGAAAAGAATTCAGTACATATGCAAACAAAATTCAAACTTTATTACAACATGTTGAATTTTGTTTTGTAAATACATGGGCTGCAGGCAGAGTCAAGCAGCAAAACTGATCCCTAAATCTAGCCCACTAAACTTGTCTGATAAAGAAAGGATTATAAAATCTTTCTTATATAACAGGTGTGTGTGGTTTATTTTTCTCTTTCTTCCTCTATGTTCTTAATAAAGGTAAGTAGCAAATGTGGCTTACACAAAGAAATAATAATAATTATCCAAATTTTTTATTGGAACATTAGAAACTTAATGTCATTATTGGGATTGACACGGCAGTTGTAGAGTCAAAAAAAGTCTGATTTAGTTTTCCCCACAGCTTTAAAGGTTATCAGGGTAAGGCTTCAGTGGTTACAATAACATTATAAGTATATGTTTTTGTATATGCATACACACACAGACAAGGTGAGGATGATAAACAAGTGTAATCACTGGTGATTTTGCCTGAAAATTCCTTGACATTAAAATTGTGTCTATCTGTACTGCAGTTTTGTCTCTTTCCCCCACCCTCCTGACTATGCTATGGTTTATTAATTTCTGTTAAATTTACTTTGATAGTTTTTTAAAATGTCATGACTTCTTTCCTATCTCTTCTAAAAATAACTTGAGAGATGAGAGTCACTCTGGAAGGAACTGATAAGGTCATAATTTTTTTTTTTTTTCTTTTTCAGTGACATATATTGTAATGCGTTGTAGCTAGGCAAAGCTTGAGTGTAGCCTAATGAGGCTCATTACTAATAGAACTGTCTGGTTCTGATACAAATGAAAGTTTTTTCCCATCTTTGGATTGTTATTCTTATATGTTAAGCATGTAATAATTTAGAACAGAAAAGATAGGAAAAATATAAGCAATGATAAAAATAGTGTGATAACAGAACAACATTAAGGCAATGTTAAGTCAATACTGTGCTGTGTCAGAAGAAGATAGGAACTGCCATCATAGATTATATTCCTTGTCTGTCATCAATACTGATCATTTTCCTGCTTCTTAAAAAGAAATAGAAAGTGTCATTATGATATCAGAGCATTACATACAGTTCAAGCCTGTGTTTTTCTAGGATTGCAGTATAGTTTTGTTTAACATCATTTTATGAAGACTATTTTTTAAAATAGGTATTTGATTTTTTACTTATTTTAGAGCATAAATGATAGATATTCTGACTTTGGCAATAAGTATTGGCTCGTCTTCTTCTAAATAATATTCAACTAATTATTCCCACATTTTTTTATTTCTATATACAACTTCCCTCTGAATATTGCTCTTGTGCACTGAGTGTTCTCCAATGAGAGACTAGAGATAGATGGGCAAACACTAATCGAGGACAGGTAACTAGTTTCTGATAATCCCATTAAAATTCAGAAAATAACAAAGGCAGCTCAGGATTTACTGAAGAGATTTTAATTTTGAGCTGTGTTTCAAACTAAGGATCTAGCGATTACTTAGAAAGTGATCCTTTCCTTAACTTAACTGAATGCAGTACTGTTCTCCAGCACCAATTGTTAGAAAAATATTCTTTGCATCCTTTCAGAAATGCAGCAGTCACAGAGAACGTTAGAAAACAGATTTTACCTCTGATGAACAAAAATAACTCAATGTCACATGTGAATAATCTTTAAAATAACACTTTAATAAGAGACTTCTACTGAATGTCATGAAAAAGAACAAATGAAGCAGATGAAGATCTATTGCAGCAACTCACATGCATGTGATTAGAAAGATGACAGTGAAAATACAAAGAATTAAGGAATCCAAACAACTTAGAGTGAGAGAAGATGAATGAATAGATGAAGTTCAATAATGTTGAATGCATCTGAGCTGTCAGGCACCAGCAAAGAATTGATTGATCCAGAGCCTGAACTAATTAAAGTGTCATTGGTCACCTATAGTCCTCCAGTTCAAATACTGTGTAGATTTCTAAAACAAGCCTTGATCTTTGGAAGCAATAAATAGATGGTAGTGTGATTCAATTAGATTAGTACTCATCTGTCTAAAAGACTTTATTTTTCCTGTGAAGGTAGGCTTGCAGCAAGGTTTCAGCTTTATTGCTAATCAGCACTCATACCTTTCTATTCTTTTCACATCACTGAAGTTCTATTAACAACATAAAAATATCAAAATAAGCTATCCTAACAGTTAAGGATTTATAATTCTTGTTATTTTTCTCAGTCTACGCTTTTGCCGTATACTTTTCAGCACAGTTTCATATATTTATTCTGTATAATTGTATCTTGCATTGCTCAAATTACATTTAAATGAATTCCTTGTTATTGTACTGTTTTCTTCAGAGTTGCCTTTCATTTCTTTTTATAGCTGGTGTTTTTCTTAATTGTCAGTTTCCTTTCCTGATGGCCAAAGGTTTTCATATTTCTTTATCTTCCTGACTTGAGCCAAATCAAATACAATATTCATTAAATTCATGTCTCACTACATTCTTACTGACATAAGTTAGAGGTAACATTCACCCATTTTCATTCTTTCTTTTTTTCTTTTTTTTTTTTTTTTTTTTTATTTGAGTCCCTTTTCACTTATCAGTATGTTGAGCTACACTTTCCCTTTCAGATCATTCCTGGAAGTGATGTCAAGGTCCTGCTTTCCTTGAAAATTAATTTCACATGAAATGGTAGAGGTTTGCAAAGCTGCACAAGGGATTTGGGTCCCTTTATTTTATTTAAAGTTCTGTTATTGGCCAGAGGTCCAGGAAGACTTATTAACCTCATAACCCTTAACTGTAAGGATGGAAATATTAGCTTTAAGATAAATATTCTAATGAATAAAAATAAATTTGCATTTTAATATTTTTCCTTATTTTAACTTTTTAGATAATCTGTGGTAAATTTCTCAAGTTCAAGGTGAATCTTTTGATTGGCTTTGACTGGAGCTTCACAGGTGTTGAATGATTCTTGTGTTTCATTCAGTGATTTTCAGTACAAGACAAGTAGTTGAATATACAGGCTGGTTTTACAGAATGATCTGTAGACAAAGTGTTTCTCTAACGATTTAAAGTATTTCAGCTTTCCTTGACTTCTCTTCCTTGTGTTATATTCATGACTATTCTTATTTCAAATAAAACATACTTGACTGTAAGAGAAGTTTTGCTCACATAATCCATCAGCCATCATAAATACATTGTCTCTCAAGTACATCTCATTGTAATGCAAAGGCCAACAATTACTACACATTAAAGCAAAACATCTGACTCTCACTAAAGAATTAATAAAATCCATTAATTTTTAATTCTGAATTAAAAACATATTCAATGTTAAACTGTTAGTATATACAAAATTTACTATGTTGATAGGTGTTATTTCACTGTTTTTTTCATATTCACTTGTGCCTCTTAATTTATAATTAAATTGTAATCTGTTAGAAGAACGAATCACCTGTTCAAATTTTCACAGTTGTAGCACACAATTGTTGTTCCCAGTTACAATGGTTTATTTCCTCACAGAAGCTAACAGGCAAGATATATATGGTTGCTTAATTCAAACACTACCTTTGTCTAATAATACCAACAAGTACCTGCTTAATTATGGTAGAATGATTGAGAGGGTTTAGGGTTTTTTTTCTCCATTAATTTTTGAAGAGAAGCTAGAAATCACTGTGGTGCAATTACAGGGGAGCCATCTTGAGTTAATCAAGAGAAAATACTTAAGAACATGGATATTTCTGACTAGGATTTTGAGCAACATTCAGTAGTACACATCAGTATCCTCTGTACACTCAGTATTCAGAACACAAGGATCTACTCTAAGAGTGTCCCATCTATAAAGCTGCTGAATAAAAAGAAATCTGGAGTTGTTCTTTGACGGGTATTGTTGTATGTAGAGCCCATTTGTCAGATACAAGAATGATTCTTATTCAAGTTTTCAGAGAGAGAATGGTAAGAGAAAGCTTAGTTTATTTAATCTCACTATTAGGGGTTTTTATAAGTGAATTACAGAGCACTTTCACACTGACGGCCCTTTGATGTTCAAATATATGAACTAATGACAATAAGAATATGAAGAAACCCAATATATGCTTTGCGAGATCAAGGTTCCAGCGTGTATGTTTAACTGTAACAAGACATAAGGCTTGAACTCTAATTGAACTCACTTGTATGCCTTGAATGCATCCAAATTCAGACAAATTTGGATGCATCTGCCCAAATTCAGCTGTTTACAGTATAACATCAGTATCAGAGCTAGGTCTAGGTCAGTGTAGGTTACCTATATAGTTACTGGAGGGAAATAGGCACATTTACAACGTGATTCATCCTATTCTTAAGTGGGTGTTTAAAACAGGCAGGGTGAATCACATTGTAAGATTGCCTATTTTTCTGCCTTCATGAGGAAGGGAGCCTAGGTATAGATGTCTCTCTAGAACATGTTAACAATTAAATGAGAAGAATCCCACCCAAACCAGCAGTCAATGAGTTCCAATATCACTGTCTTGTTTTCTCTTTCAGAGTTATTTCTTTCTTTCCTGTTCCCAATCTTATTAATTTAATTTTGTGTCTAGAAGCCTTTTGGTTGTTTTGGTTAACTGAGTTTCTTAGATATTTGAGTCTCTCATATTATTACTGTTGTTACATATAATTTTATGGGGTTTACTTTCTAAGGAGTTCTACGTGCAGTATAAAATATGATTGAGGCACTATTGTACCACATACAAATGAAAATAATAAAGTTTATTTTTCCAAAGATTCTATTCTAAAATATTAAGTTGTATACACTCTGTGAAGGTTTGTCCTTAAAACCCAAACCACTTTTATTAACAAAATATTTATTTTCAAGATAAAAATGTATGCTACGTTTGAACCCAATAAAGAGTTTTATCCTGATGTTTAAAATCCTTTAAAATAGGATGTCTATAATGGAAAGCATGATAAGAAATAAACTGAATCATCAGTTCAGAGATATATTGAGAAATGTGCAGTTCAAAAATGTTTCTGGAATCAGGGTTATAAATACGGTTTGCTATATTAACTCTCAGAAGAAGGAAGATTTAAATGCGACATCCAGAATTTTAAATGAAAACGGTTTACGTATTCTGAATATTTATAACAAGCAAGACCGCTAGCATGTGTTTACTTTCAGATTACAGTGATAAAAAAATACATTTTGATACATATTTCCAGCAGAGACCTTAATTACTACAGGAAGAAGTATCTGCTCCAAAACTGATGTAGAACTTGTGACCTCTCATACCAATGTCTATGATAGTATATATTTGTTTTATCTATTTTTTTCTGCTATTCTTTACATTCTTAATGAATATGGCCTATGCTTCCATAGAATTAACAAAATAAAATAACTTTTCTGAAAAATCTCCTTACTAAAACTAATGCAAAGTTCCAAAAACTAGGTTCACATCACTGAGATATGATTATTGGATTGTCTTCATTAAAAATCAAGCCATGTTGCTTTATCAGTGTACATTTTACTTCAGTGTTTGTTTGCTTGCTTGTTTGTTTTTAAAGCAGGTTTTAGGTATTAACAGATTTTTTTATTTGACAGAAAAGAAAAAGCCGCAATTTGATATACTATATATAGCTGAAAGAGACTAAAAGGCCTTATAATGATATGAAACTGGTAAAGATCAGAAACAGGTGTTCCTGTGTATGAGATTGTCTATTCTCAATCCTTTATGCTCTTTTATCTAATAGGTAGTATTTTGACAACAATCTAGAATTTAATTACATTTTTTAACAGGATCTAACATAAGGTATGTTAAAAAAAGTACCTCTGAGGAGCTACAACATTAACATCTTTTAAAGAGACTTCTTGATGACCAGCCAAGCTGAAGTGGATCTGTTGTCCTAGACATTTAACAAGCAGCATACTGGGGCTGAGAAATACAAATACAATGGCATAAGTGATCTGGGTTTACTTTTCTATTTTGCCTGGCTTTTTTATTGCATTTTGTGATAGATAAGTTTAGTCAGAAACTTAGTCGTGTTCCCAAGATTTACAAGTCTTTATTAACAATTGGCAGTTCCCACTGTCACGTTCTTCACCTGGGTTCTCGGTGTTCTACATGAATTTAAGGATTAAGATTTTTTTTTTATATATTTGCTTCTTGCCTATACTGGAAGCCAAACATATGAGTTTAACAGTCCTTGAAAGATCTGCAGTCTTTTATTCACTCCTAAAAGAAGAAAACTGCTTTAATTAAAGCCACTGAGATTCCCACATCCCAGCATGCAAATATGGGAAGCTGAAAATGAGGGTTTGATTTGTTTGCCTAAACATAGTTACCTAATGCTAGGTAAGACACCTTAGGGTATCTCACATGCTTTACAACCAGTACTCCAGAAAAAGCACAGATATCATTTAGGTCACATGTCATATCTGTCAATTATGGTTGTCTTGGATACCATAAATACCTCAGCTGCTAATAGATACCTTTGGATAGCCAATTGAATTAAGACTGCAGGTATTCTGAGTAAGTAACTAGAAACAAATGCAGAACTCCTGTTATGTCAGTGCACATCTTCAGTCTGCTTCCTTGTATTTACAGGAAATGAGAGTTACATGAAAGTAGAATTTGTTATTCTGTACTTAAGAATCTCTACTATACTAATGAAAAGTTGCCAATTTTATATGAAATTCAATAAAGCAAGACATGTAAAATGTATGTGTAGTATCTGTGAAAGAATCTTTCAAGATTTTTGTTGCCATGATATGTTCCCTTTATGAAAGAACAGAAATTATGTGTTACTTAGCTGAAAATACCACAGTAGAATAAAAGTGAGATGTGCATTTTGCTCATTGAACTTCTGCTATTAAAAGGACATGGCCATTTGCAGAAAATGGACCTCTGCCTATCACCTACTATAAAAAGCATGTTTCAAGCTTGTCCAAGATACAAAAGAAGCTAGTTTCCTTGAATGTTCCTGACCTCTCTTTTTCTTTCCCCTTTTTATTGTCCTGCCTCTGTTAGACTTTCTGTGCTGAACAATGACAATGGCACGTCTGAAGCCAAATTGTGAGCCTGACTGTAGGGAAGAAATGGACACAGAGGCAAAATCACTTTTGTAAATATACTTGAACTTTTCAACATAAAAGATTCTGCCTGTTGTTTGACAAATTTCATTTTTTTCCTTTTCTATGCTTCTGTGTTCAACCTTCTTTTTGCTATGTTAACACTGGAAATTTTTGAAATGCATTAAGACATAAAAGTAAATTGGAAGCACTTAGCCATTGCTATGTTATAAAACTCTCTTCTGAACTCTAAAGCAGAAAGTGATGTTCAAAGGATTTAAGTTAGTTTGAAACTAATGAACAATAGCTTCATGTGATAAAATGTTTTAAGGGAGCAGGTGGAATTTACTAGAGGATTAATAAACTCATTATCAGAACCAGAAAGAAAAGGAATTTAGACACTTAAAGTTTTGATCCTGAAACTTCCATTCAGCTACTGTTTCAATAGGTGGCATAGGGTTGGGGTTTTTTGTGGGTTTGTTTTTTTTAAAAAAGTCTTATTGTTCTTAGGCAAGTGGAAGGTCTATTCTGGTTCATGTGTAGAAATATGTTGTTTAATTAGAAGCAGTAAATTGGTGCTTTTCTCTTGCCTATTCCTTGCTGAACTGTCACAGACTGAAGGAGAGTTGAATCTCATTTAACATTGGTCATCCAACAGATAGTATCTAATTTAAGCTTGTTGTCAATAGTGATTTGTCCCTTCCTAAGTAAGATGTCAGTCATAATCAGGATGAACCTCCTTTGCAGGTCCTGACTTTTCTTCACAAACAGTAGAGAGTAAATGAACTTAGACTAAATGTTAAAAATAAATGATAAAACTTTGGATCAAAATGAACCCCACTGTGACTGAAAAACTTCTTATATACTTTGAGGCACTCCATCACATGTTTTCAGTTTGTGCCTAGTTATGCTACATTCCAGTAAAGCAATGTGTTCCCTACAAAGATATCACTTTTTTTTTTTTTTTTTCCTTCTTAAGATGTAGGTGATGTTATCCATCTTTAATAATTGTTCCCCATGATTCCAGATTGTGGAGTATGAAACATCATCACCTTTTTACTGTATGTAATTAAAAAAAAAAAAAAAGCAAAAGCAAAACCAAACCCACCAACCAACCAAAGAAACCTTCTACCTTTAGGGAGGTTAACTTAGCATCATCTTACAAACTACTTAGTACAGAGAAGGTAAGTTATTGATGAAAAAAAAAAAAATCAAATCCTTCTGGGAAAAGGTGAGTACAAGAGTAGGTGTATAAAAATGGATTAAAAAGGAAAATTATATATAGGCACTTTTTTAGAGGGAGTGGCTTCTCATCTCCATGTTATTACTTTTTTTTTTCATTAAATCTAATGATTTTTTTAATATAAACCACTTAAAACCTAGTTCTGCACATAACTATCTGAGCCCACAGCAGCATGAATACTCTTTTTCTCTTCTTTTCTACTATACCATCTTTAATTTAAGAAGAAATAAAAAAGTTGTTAATACCCCAAGCAGTGAGATAGACTGCCTATTTTTTATTGTAATTAGAAATAAATGTCCCAAATTATCCATCCCTTTCGTCATCAATGCCATTTTGTGTATTACTAGGCATTAATATACTGTGTGTTACTCTGTATTAAGACATTCCAATTAGGACTTAAGTCTGCCTTATATTTAATTTTAGGCACTTAAGGTGCAATCTACTTAATTATCCTACTGTCTTTGAATATTCAGTAAGAGAAACAGACAGTTTAGATTCATGTCACCCAAATGCCTAAGATGCTCATTGGAGACCTGTTAACTGTATAGAGAGGTGACTAGGCTCTATCTAGGTGTATAAGTTACGTGTGATGATCCCTGGCCTGACAAATATTGTATGATGTCACCTACCAGGTACATGTAATTCTAACAAATGTAGAACTTCTACTATTTGGAAGATTGTTTGTGAGCTTACACACACAAAAGCAGGTCACAAATTTAAAGGTTACCTCAGTGTAGTATAACTGTAATTTTAATAATAACCCATTTGTCAGACAGATAAACTTGTATTACACTGACAGGGCCTAAAGAACTTGCAAGGAGTCATGGGAGGAGCTGAGCTTGCTTAGTCTGAAAAAGAGGAGGCTAAGGGGGGGGCATAATAGCTGCCTGCAGTATTTGAAGGGCAGTTAGGAAAACGGTAAAGCCAAACTCTTCCCAGTAGACAATATAAAAAAAGCCAACAAACACTAGAGCTTTTCAAGACATAGCTACAAAGATCATGCCTTATCAGATGTACTAGAGAGATCCCTATTTTGCTGCTAAGACACAGGACAAATCTTGCCTGACCAACCTAGTGGCCTTCTATAATGGAGTCACATGTTCGGATGGAGATCAGCGGCAAGTGATGTCCCTCATGGGTCCATATTGAGACCAGTAATGTTTAATATCATCATCAGTGACATAGACAGTGGGATTGAGTGCACCCTCAGCAAATTTTCAGATGACACAAAGCTGAGGGACACATTGTCATCCAGAGACACCTGGAAAAACTTGAGAAGTGGGCCCATGTGAACCTCATGAAGTTCAACAAGGCCAATTGCAAGGTCCTGCACCTAGGTTGGGGCAACCTCTGGTATCAATACAGGCTGGGGGATGAAGGGATTGAGAGCAGCCCTGCGGAGAAGGACTTGGGGGTACTGGTGGATGACAAAGTGGACATGAGCCGGCAATGTGCACTGGCAGCCCAGAAACCAACCGTATCCTGGGCTGCATCAAAAGAAGCATGGCCAGCAGGTCGAGGGAGGTGATTCTGCCCCTCTCCTCTGCTCTGGTGAGACCCCACCAGAGCATTCACCTCTGGAGTCCTCAGTACAGGAAAGACATGGATCTGTTGGAGCAGGTCCAGAAGAGAGCCACAAAAATGATCAGAGGGATGGAGCACCTCTCCAGTGAGAAAAGTCTGAGGGAGTTGGGGTTGTTGAGCTTGGAGAAGAGAAGGCACTAGGGAGACCATACTGTGGCCTTTCAGTACTTAAAGAGGGCTTATAAGAAAGATGGGGACAGACTTTTTAACAGGGCTTGTTGCAATAGTACAAGAGGTAATGATTTTAAACTAAAGGAGGGTAGATTCAGACTAGATGCAAGGAAGAAATTTTGTACCGTGAGGGTGGTGAAACACTGGAACAGGTTGCCCAGAGAGGTGGTAGATGCCCCATCCGTGGAAAAATTCAAGGTCAGGTTGGATGGGACTTTGAGCAACCTATTCTAGTTGAAGATGTCCCCTCTCATCGCAGGGGGATTTGGACTAGATGACCTTTAAAGGTCCCTTCCAACCCAAACCATTCTCTGATTTTATGATTCTATGATACAGATCTCCAGATTTCCCCTCAAACCACCAACAATTCTATGATTGTGTGATACAGGATTCTACAGTGTCGAAGAGATCAAATGAATTTTTCAGTTTTCTAGTGTCTATGTGATGTTTGTTTTTTCTTCTCTAAGGTATTTGGATGTGAGGAAGATATAAATATCAGCAACCTGCCACTTTACATAGAATTGTGGCCTTCAGCTGAGTCTAAGAGCTCAAAATGGTATGTCAAAGTAGTTCTGAATCTTTTTGAAAGAGTGTATATTGCTTCATGCAATTAATTGTTGTTGCAATCACAACTGTGGCCTCTATTTGTGCCTCAGTTATTGTTTATGCTAACATCTGTTGATGTTACTCTGGCAGTAAGGTGTCTAGAAAATAGTAAGAATCAGGTTCCTTCATATATAATTTTGCCCATGTTTTTAAATTGAAAAATATGTGATCAAATGTATACATCTTTGTCTAATTTGCACAGTTTTTGTAGGAGAAATATTTTTACAAGCATAAATCATATCGTTTTGTCTCAAGGTCAGTAGTGGATCAGTTATTAGCTCTATATATGTGAATAAGGTTGGATGAAAAGAAATATGAGTTGCAATTTCAAAATATGTCTTTTTATAACTTTGGTGTTCTGATACTCAGATTCTCAGTGAATGGAATTTATTGATCTTGGGATAAATAGTGATGAGTGAAAAACAAAGCAGAAGAGGACTAATTCAGCTCTAATGAGACTGAACATCGAGCTATTCAAGAATGGAAATACAAAGATAAATGATCAGCAAAGCTGTCAGGAATAGAGAAATGATCTTGTAATATTCAGCATTGTTTTCTTTTCCACTTAGTTTGGATTGGATTTATTTCTCACAACATTTTCCGTACTAATTTACTGCAACATTGCTTGTAATTTTCTTACAAAACCCCTTTTTTCATTTAAAAAATGACATTTTAATTACTGAAATTTTCATAAAGATGTCGGAATAAATGTGATACACATGTAGATTTTTAGTAAAATGTATGATAATTGAATAATAATCTACCAAAATCTATTTTTTTAGAAATAGATTAATTTTCAACAATAAAAAAATATTGAAAATTCTTACATGTACACCTAAGATATTTTTGCCCCTTTCCTTTATATGCATGAATAAAAGGTTATAAGGCATACTGAAGTCCTTGAGGAATTTTTTAAGTCTCTGCATAACTTGTAAACTCACCTGTACTAGCATGGAACCTGCGTGAGGATTCTGCTGGAAGACAACTGTACACTAGGCAAGGACTTGAGAATTTAGACGTTGGAGAATTTTATTATGTCATTATATGTAATACCTAAATTACCCTGTCTCTATCAAACATCTTTAACTGATCCCTTTATTTTAATTTCCACCAACTCTAGCTCTGATTATTGCATTATGACTCTAAAGTTCATTATGTTTCTGTATGACTGTAAAGTTCATTATGTTTGTGTATTAAATTGCTGAGATGCTGGAAATATTTGCTGTTATCTTTAATTGTATTTATTCATTGCGCACTCTAGAAGAGTTAATATATTTGTGAGATTTTTTTTCCTTAAAATAAGCAGTCAAATCACTGCAAATTTGCTGCAACATATATTAATCCTGTCAAATTAACATGCAGTGCTGGATGCACAAAGTTAATGATTGTAAACATCATTATCTTTTCAAAGGAGTTCAAATACGACAATCTCAGCTACAGAAGAAAACCTGTAGGGTATTGGCTATCTGACCCACGGTGCTTTAAGTTCTGACTGAAATATATACACGACTAAAATCAGGGGTATGGCTATCAGAAATTCTGTTTTCATTGCTTTGATGTTTCTGCAGTCTGGAGAATTCAGAATGATTTCACTACATCCTTCCACTATTTCCCAGAACAAATATCATAGGTGTTCTCTGAATTCTTCAGAACCTCATTATTTATAGTATAGTATATACACAAGATAAAATAGTAAAATGGTTTGCTAATAGAAATCATGATTCAGCTTGCTTCTTAGGAACACAATAAGTACATATTCAAAAGCCAGGTACTTTGATATTATGATACTACAGACATAAATAATTCAGCTTACTCTACTGAGTTTACTGGGAGTTTCCTGGACAGAATCTGTCTCATTACATATGAGGTGTTTATAAATAGTTATAATTTTTGCATTTGTTGTTAGAATGTCACATTTTAGGTTTATTACTTTTCAGGAATGGTTATTTGGGTTACTTTTGTGTGTAGTGAGTAGCAAGAATATGATCAATCCTCTAAAAGCCATCAGTGCATCAATAACACAATAGCTATCAAGCAATCAAGTTATCAGTACAGTACATGAATCAGGTAGGCACAGAAGATCTCTGAGGGCATTTGTACATGTCAAAATTAAATCACTTCATTGCTCATTAATGTTTTCACTCTTTTTCTTCTATAATATATATACACACACAGTTATTATTTTCTTCTGGGTGGACTCCTCCCTTTCTACCATCATTCATTAATTTCTTCATAATTTAAAGATCATTGCAAGTTACATAACCAGAAACTAGTGAGCCTAAGCTGTGCTAAGAATTTGAAGATGACTCGAATAGAGTCTTATCAAACCGTATATCATACTCAAATAAAGGAACTGGGATCCGAAACTACTTTTTCCCAATATCATTAATTACAACAGAGTTTATAACCTATTTTCCACTTAAAATAAAACTACCTTGTAGTCTAGTGATTACAAGGAAGGAGAGAAAAGAAAGGAAAGAAAACATATTGAAAGGAAAAAAACCCAGAAATTTGTTGAAATACAAGCCACTTGTATTTTCTTCAGTGGCTACCTATTAGTCACATTGTAATAGAAGGTGATGTTTCAGTTTTACTATGTATGAGCTTCATTTGAGTGATCCTTTTTAACCAGTTTGTCTATTTCAGAAAGATCTTTAAAAAGATCAATGTTTAAATTTTATAATGTTTTATTCAGTGGGCAAATCAATACAGTTCTAAAGAACAGACACCCCTCGGTATCTTTTCTGGAAATAAGAGTGATTTCCCTTATCTTTCATATTTCCTTTTTTTGTGAACTCTCATAACCTACATTGAAATAGAAAGGCACAGCAAAACATATCACTGTGTATTTATGGGTTAAAAAAAATATTTTGAAGTCCAAGAAACTTAGAGCTAGTCAATATCTAGCCATAACTTGTAAGTTTCTGTTTTAATGCAAAGTAATCTTTAACTCAAAACCCTCAAACATTTGATTTCAGTTTGTAATTAAAAATAGTCCTTAAAATATGTAAAAAAGCTTCTGCTAAGGGTTGACTTTCAAACCAGGAAGAAAACGTTCCTGTACATAAAACTTAAATACTGTGACTGTGTCCTGGTTTTGGCTGGGATAGAGCTGATTTTCTTCCTAGTAGCAGGCATAGTGCTGTGTTTCGGATGTCACATGAGAATAATGCTGATAACACACTGATGGTTTATTTGTTGCTGAGTACTGCTTATGCTAGTCAAGGACTTTTCAGCTTCCCATGCTCTGCCAGGCGCACAAGAAACTGGGAGGGGGCACAGCCAGAAGAGTTGATCCAACCTGACCAAAGGGCTATTCCATCCCATATGACGTCATGCTCAGTATAGAAACTGCTGGGGGTTGGCCGGGGAGCCGCGATCGCTGCTCGGGAACTGTCTGGGTATCAGTCAGCGGGTGGTGAGCAATTGCATTGTGCATCGCTTGCTTTGGATATTGTTATTATTATTATTATTGTTATTGTATTGTTATTATTGTCCTTACTATTTTACTTTATTTGAATTATTAAACTGTTCTTATCTCAACCCAGGAGTGTTTCTCACTCTTACTCCTCTGATTCTCTCCCCCATCCCATTGGGGTAGGGGGAGTGAGCGAGCGGCTGCGTGGTGCTTAGTTGCTGGCTGGGGCTAAACCACGACAGTGCACATAGCTTTAATACTGTATATTTTAACTGTGTGGGACTAAGAAAATAATATTGTGTTCTTACTGTCATGCCTTTTTTTTTTTTTTTAAATTTTTCCAAGGTTTAATATTTGGAGAAAAAATAGTTTCTTTGTTAGTTGCTATGATATATCAAATCCTGGAATGTTTAAGGGCAGAATGTAGTCCTGATGTATCTTGAAACATAGAATGTAAATTCTGTGAATCCCTCTGCTGTTAATTAGAACCTGTTGCACTTAAGATTTCTTTCCCTATTTTCCCCTCTACACAAACATGCATGAATACACACTCTGATGTAGCTAAAGGCAAATGATTGGGTCACTGTTCTAGATGTGACAGAAAGTTATATATTTCTTGAAACAGAGGACAAAACTGAATCTGTCTATTACCTGAATTTAGTCAGTGTTCACTGAACTACCAAATAAAATTGAATTTCCTTCTTTTTAAGGACTCTAAACCCAAAGGTCCCAGGGGACCAAATTAAAATCTTAACTAAATGCTATTTAGGCACACATTTCTTTAATTGATAAATATATATAAACTTTATTTGATAAATATATGTTAAATATTAAAGTCACTGTTATTAGATTGGACAACTAAATAAATAATAAAAATAGATGTCTCAGCGTGTAAAGGAACCAAAAAGTTGTAGAACTTCTGCAGAAACTTTTCCCACAAAGACTCATTTCAAAATTCTCCAGAGAAAAATTCTGGGGCCTTGTCACAGGGTGAAGCCTAGATAAATGGACATGCTCAGATAAGTGAGACCTTGACTATATCTGACTAGCTCATCTTTTCTGCATTTATCTTGTAATTTATGAAAAAACAAAGAAGCAAGAAATTACTTTTGTTATGCAGCTGTTGCTAAATGCACACTTTTTATAACATGGTTGGAGCATGAGACCAGAAGATGAGAGAAACCTTGTGACAATCACTAATTACCATTATATATGGAAAAAAATAAAAAATGTTGGCCTGGGGCTATGTGATTAGAGAGGCTATTGGTGGCTTTTGTTGACAATTTCACATATGGAAGTAAGTAGTTAAAAAAACAGCACCTTGGGAGTGGAGGGGACTGCATCCACAGTTGCCCAATGCTACGCAGAGGGATAAGCCTAAGGCAGAACCACTTTGATGTATTGGTCCATTAACAGGAGCTGACACCTTGTCTGGTCAATCAGCAACCTGCTTTCCTGGGTCCATGCTGCTGGTCCGAACTGGATTTGGAGGGGCTGCGGCCCTAACTGGTATGTGTGAAGTGTGCATGTGTTGCAGAATAGAAATCTGGGGATTAGAATCATTATCCACCCACTATGTATGTCCTGCTTATTAAATAAATGTTAAACCGTATGTAACTGATTGGTGTATATTCTTGCATCCACCCCATGTAAATCATAGAATAGCATCATTTAGGTTGGAAAAGACCCTTAAGATCACTGAATCCAAACGTAACCATTAACACTGCCAAGTCCATCACTAAACCATGTCCCTAAGTGCCACATCAACAGGTGTCTTAAAATACTTCCAAGGATGGGGACTCAACCACTTCCCTGGGCAGTCTGTTCCAATGCTTGATAACCCTTTCAGTGAATAAATTTTTCTTAGTATCCAACCTAAACCTCCTCTGGCGCAAACTGAGGCCATTTCCTCTTGTGCTATTGCTTGTTACTTGGGAGAAGAGACTGACGCCCACCTCACTACAACCTCCTTTCAGGTAGTTGTAGAGAGCAATAAGGTCTCCCCTCAGCCTCCTCTTCTCCACACTAAACAGTCCCAGTTCTCTCAACCACTCCTCATAAGGCCTGTGCTCCAGACCCTTCACCAGCTTTGTTGCCCTTCTCTAGACACACTCCAGCACCTCAATGTCTTTCTTGTAGTGAGGGGCCCAAAAGTGAACACAGTATTCCAGGTGCAGCCTCACCAGTGCCAAATGCAGGGGGACAATCACTTGCCTAGTCCTGCTGGCCACACTATTTCTTTCTGATCAAGCAATTCCTTTTATCAGAAATTCCCCTTCATCAGAAACATCTAGTATCTAAGTGCTGGACTAGATGTAGAGCATTAACAGACCTGGATTTATATTACAATTTATATGCAATTTATGTTTTCCTTTAATTGTGACTTATTGTTTAATGTTTTGTTCAGCTATCATGCTCTTGATTTTCTTTTGCAGCAATGCAGTCAATAAGTGAATAGTAAAGACAAAGACAGAAATTAATTTGAATAGCAGAAGCAACAGTTTTTAACACACATACTCTAAAAGTGTAATAAAAGTAGCATGTCTTTTTTAAAAACACAAGCTTTAAATCTAGTATTGCTCTTTCATAACCTGCAACAAATTATTGCTGTGGAATAACCAATTTAAGACATTTGTTAGATACCAGTTATTTTGCTTAACTGTTTCCTGTCTTTCATAATAGGTACAATGGCATAGCTATGTAAGAAAGATTGTGAGGAAGATGCATCTCCTTGATTGCGCTAACTCAGAAATATTATTTTTCATACCTCTGGAGCTTCCTTTGGGGAATACTTTCTCAGTTAACAGAAGTTCATGGATCATTGTGTTGCCTGAAGAATAATCCATTTTCACAACTGATTTATACAATGTAATGACTGCTATATTATTACTACAGCCTTGCTACAGATTCAGTAGGATTCTTAAGATAAGACAACAATTAGAATTTCATATCAAACATTTTCAGACACTGGACTTTAATAATCCTAATTTTGATCCCAGAAATAAACTGATAATGAATCTGATGGAATACATCTCACTACAATTTACTGGCATTGAAGAGAAATGAACTTGAACACATGTGAAGAATTTGAGGTGACATTTTCATTATCTGGTAGTTAATGTGTTTCCTCTAATTCAATCCAAACTAAAACAAAATAGAAAGGTTTGATTTGCATTCACTGGCAACAAGCAGAGAAATGTGGTGTATTCACGGAATTAAATGTTCAGCAGTTATACAGATCTCAGCCCCACAATTCACCTTTCTTTAAGAGAAGTTGGTTTTGTCATTTAGATTGTGAAACTAAGTACTCCCTTTTTAACTGATTATTTTTCAGTATTAAGAAAAGTACTTTGTAATTCAAGAAACTTCATCATTACTAATAGTTCTGTTGTGTCAAAATCTTTCAGAGGGCAACTTGCCTAGTTTGTGGAAGGCAGTTTGTGCTACACTGCTAGATTTATCATTTTTGCTTTATCTATACTATCTCCACCTCAAGACTGATCATATTTATGATAAATTTTTTCTAAATACTAGGCTGATCTAATTCCTTTAGACTATTTCGTACACCTTCATATGTGTTTTTGTAGAAACAAAATTGCAGTTTCAAATTTATTTCTAGAAAATACAGTGATGACCTGGCACTTAAATAGTAAACTATACTCAAATGATTTGTTAAGTTTGCTGAGGCCTATCACGGTATCAGCTCAAAGACAGTAACATCTGAGCATAAGTACATCTAAACTAACAGTCTCAACTGCATGTTGCCTGGGAGAGAATTTGTTGGTCACACTAAAACATGTCAAAGTGTGTGCAGCAGTTTAATAGTATAGACAATTGTGTCAGTGCTTACGTGCCTAAGTCTATGTCTTTTTCCTTTTAGAGTACTGGTACAATGTAGTATATATTTGCTTGTTAGCCTAGTATGGACTAAGCATTCTGACAAAAATTATCATTCCCATTTATTTGGTATCATAGCATTTAAATAATAAAAAAAAAAGTTGTGTTTTAACGAATATGAACCTAATCATAGAGAGTCTTCCTGATACAGTCATTTACAAGAGAAAATAAAGAGCAAGCAGTATTTTTGTTGCATCATAGGTATAATCCAAAAGCTAAAAATATTTTTTTTAAAAAGTAATACTGTAAAATAAAATAAACCTGCAAACTACAGCCAAAAGAAAGGAAGTAAAAAATTGTTCCTTTTCCTTTCATTCTTGACTGTTGAATAATCATCAATTCACATCTCTTTTGGGATTGTGAGGTTGCTTGCAATCTTACAGTCCTTAAGGATGGGTTGGTCTTCATGTAAGAGTTTACACTGGACTGAACTCCAGAAGGTAATATCTTTCTGTACACATACTTTTCACAACTAATCACGACCTTTTAATCATATTATGTAAGGTTTTATTCTAAAGGTTAAAAAAACATCTAGAATGCTTAGTAAGTTACAACTCAGTAGAAGTGAGGTGCCTGTTAAGACTTTCACATCTTGCAAGTAATGTTTAATGGTTGAAATTAGTCTTAACACACACCATTCGCGCTCCAGTAGCTGGAGGTTAAAGACCCTCACTTGCTCCAATAGCTGATGCTGAGGCCCCACTGGCTCCAGTAGCTGACATCACAAGACAGGACCTAGCACCAAATTCCACTCACAGACACAGAGGTCTCACCTGTAGCTAGCACTGAGTCCTTGCAGCACACTACACATGGCACAGAGAGACAATTAACAGAAGATTTAAGAAGAAGATATAAGAAGGTAGGATAGACTGTGGTGATCAGGTTCAAGGCTCATCCAATCAAGCATACTGACTGGCTCCATTTTACATGCCACAGGCCCCTTTTATACCATATTCTGTCTAACCCCCTTTCTTTCCTCTCTGCTTTCCCTTCCCCTGCACGTCCCCTGTGGGTCTGTACAGCTCTATCAATTCCTGCACCCCTCACGGTCTAGGATCCCCCTGGTTTACAGTCTTATCACTTGCAAAGACCAGGTTGGTCTTCCTGGAAGTGATGTCTGTAGTTTCTTGATAGCCCATCAATTAGTATGAGTGGCAAGGTTTGTTTCCTGTCATTGTCTCCATATATGTTTTGTTAGGTCTGTGTCTCTGTATATTTTGTTTCTGCTTTCCCCCTTTTCCCTTAGTTTCCTAATTGACAAGATCCCTGATCAGATAACCTCACTGGAGTAAACATTCTCACACACCCTCATCAATTACTGCGACTGACCAGGCTTGGTTCTCATTGCTGCCTCCCCTTTCATTTGGTCAGGTTTGTGTCCCTGTATGTTCTTCTTTGTTTATAGCTTCCTCCTTATCTTATTATATTTTTTTTTCTTTTTTTCCCCATTGAAATGCCCTTGACCAGATACTCTTAAAGGAGCAAACACTCCCCTTCCACATACCCTTTTTATACTGATGGGTGAAAAACCAAAGACACATGCCAGAGGGGGTGATCTATGCCAAAACCTATCAGCTTCTGACATCATCTGGAGAGGGGTTTTGCAGGCTTACAGCAGTGGAAAAGACTGGAATGAGGAAAGGGAGAAGAAGTGTTGTCAGAAAGAAAGCAGAAAAATTCTTGAGTAGTGCTTGGGTGGAGATCATAGCTGTCAAGGTCTCTGGCTCTCACTGTGAGCAGCCTTCATAGTTGCAGTTTGGTGGTTTATTACAGCAAAAGACAGAAAATAAAGTCCATTCATGTACAACCAGCATAGAGCTGAATATCATTCTACAATTCTATTTAAAGGATAAATTAGATAAGTATTGAAGTGAGAATTGGGGTGGCGGGTGGAGTTTTTTTGGTTTGTTCGTTTGTGGTGGTGATGTAGAATAATTTTCTTTCATCTAATTAAAATAAATTTTGTTATTGTTAGAAATCATTATGCTCAGGTTGTGAAGAGAGAAATGTCAGAAGAAATAAGGATTTCATGTGATTTCAAGTTAATTACAGTGTAGAGTAAAAACAACCCTCAAAGAGTCATTCTTCTCCTACTTCACATATTCCCAAAGCCCAGTGTCACAGCAAGCTGCCAGGGAGTAAACAAGGAGGGAGAGAGAAAAACTGTAAGTAGAGAGTTAGCTCAACAGCCTGACTCTTCTTGAACAACATGTTGATTCAGTAAAGAGATATGATTACACAGGCAAATTTTTCATTTCTTACTTTTCCCATTCCCTAGCCTACACTCCATCTCTCATCATATTTTTCACTTCTTTTTCTCTCATTGTCCCTAATCTCAAAATAAGAGAGAAATATGATAAGATATTAGTAGGTGTTTTCAAAATCCCAACAGTCTGAAGGCCCCCCTGGTTCATAACCTGTCTCATTGCATTTTAACATGACACTGGCTTGAGTCCTCTATAAGTTGAGAAAAGGTGTACGAAAAGGTACTTCAGACCCTTGATTTGTGATAAATATGAAAACTTAAATCATGAGCAACCATGTCTCCTTCAGGGATGCAAAAACTTTTTTTTAATTTATGGAGGCTGGATGATAGCAAAGTCTCTGATAGTATTGACAGCTGTATTTTTTACATTTACTTCTATGTTCTTGTTCATGGTCTCTACTTCCAAAGTTAATACCAAGGACAGATTACACAGAATACTATTTTGCCTTGACCAAGAAGTGACTTCTTTTTAAAATGCCATTAATTTGAATGAACAGCTAAACTGCTTATACTAGCAAAATATTTCTGCTCATTATTTTCTTGTGCCACATGAGACCATTGACAAAGGCTGAATCAAGGCCACCAAAATCTATTTCATTTTTGACCTTTATATCCTGCAGGCTACTGTGATTTTCATCCATCTATAGATTTTCTAGGGTTACATTGTACATAAATTATTCTGGAAAAGACTAGAGAAATGAAGAATGGTTTGTTTCAAATGGGATAGGTATTGCAGTTACAAAACAAAGTATATTATATCGGATAGGACAAATCATAGTTCCATTTTTAGTATCTTATACAAACTTGCAATACAGCTGGAATTTTCTGTCTTGCTGAAGTGCTAGAATCCTTGGCCTTTTTTAAGTGTGACTTTTACTGTTCAACTAAAGCAGCTAATATTGCAACATTAGTAGTAAGCCCCTAACTCAAAACATTTAACAGTATGCATAATACTGGGTTTTTTGATAACAGAGGTATTTAAAGTTAATATGTGTCTGTATTTCTTTTAATTGTTGGACAATAAAGATTGTGCACTCATAAGAGATCTGTGAGCTAGTACAGAGCTTAATTTGATGTTTTAACTTGCTATAAAAACACAGTCCTAGGGATTCTGACATAATTGAAGTTCATTTCTAATGTTAGTGAATTCAATTTGTGTGCAGTTTTGTTTTTATGAGGAACAATTGCAAGACAATTATAAGATGCATAAAAAGAAAGTAAGAGGAGAAGAATAAACTATAATATTAATTCTCTCCTTTTATATTTAAATGGCAATACTGACTAAAATGTATGAAATAAAAGTAAACATTGTTGTACAATTTATACTCACTCTTAGATGTCTTGAGATAACAATGAATTTATTTTAAAATGTATTTTAATGAGGAAAAACATCTAGGCCAATTCAAATATATCCAGAACATTATCCTTTTCATATAGTTGAAAAAGCACTGGAACTTGAGCACATAAGATTCTGATGTATGGTTTAATTTTAATAATTGCTTACAGTGAAATGAAACTGTGATGAAAGTTATGTAATTTGAATGTGTTCCGTAAAAGTTTGTTTCTGTTCATTTAGTTTGTGCCAGAGTGCTATAACCTTCAGATAAAATTAAAAAAAAAAAAAGAAAGAAAGAAAAAAATAGGAAGAAAAAAAAAGGAAAAGAAATTGCTGTACTTTCAGGTATGCAGCCTTGTGCTTATCTGCACTTCCAATGACCCAGACATCTCTTTTCAGATGAACTGTACTCTTAATAACCTTTTCCAAAGGAAAAGAAAATAGGAGAACCAGAATTAATATATCTACTAAGAAAGAAAGGAAGCATACTACAGCAGAGTAGATACGAAGAAAATACTAAGGAGAAGGGCTTGGTAGAAAATTGTACTTTGTTGCCATGAATAAATTCAGTCTACACTGCTACTTAGTCATAAGCTTCTTTCAGATAATCTGGGAGTTCCCTGTAGGAAATTTGGTAACACATACTGTTTCTAAAGAAAATGTAAGTATATAGATTACATATTGTAGTATTACTACTGCAGATAGCCTCAGTATAGACTTTCCATGTATGTCATATGGTTTTCTAGAATTTTTTTTGAGGAATAAAAGAAAAGGAAAGAAGAAACATGCATTCTCCCAACTTTCTCCATGTGGTCAAGTGTGATCTTGCACTTTGGATTTGTAGACTTAAGTAGTTATATAAAGAGTATGGATTTGGGGATAAAGTTTGTTGAACAGTCTTCTCCATCTTGATCTGCATATCATCTGGAAAGGCCCACAGTCTTTCCTAGGACAAAGTTCCAAAATTTCATGCATTAGTGAAAAATGGTAATTTTTGTGAAACTGCAAGGTGAGGATTCACAGAGGAATCAGACCTAGGTCATTAAGCATGGGATAACTCACTGACTTCAGTTATCGTAGAATGCGTTCTCAAAGGTCTGCCTCATAAGGACTAAACAGAAGATGACAATATTTCAATGTGTTTACCTCAAATTGCACCTCTTGCTTTCAATTCTCACCTGAGGTGAGCAGGGTCATCAAAGTACTTTACGTGGAGACAATATCATTCAATCTTTACTTTCTGTGCTCCTATGGTGAGTTATAATAGTCTAATCTGAACATAAGGGAAGTCGTGGAAGTAGTGGCTATTGCGGTCAGAGTCTCTTTTGAGATAACTGGCCAAATTACAATGTCTTATCCCCTGTTGTCTGTGTACACTTGAACTTTGTTAAGTATAACAAAAATGCTGAGACTTATAGATGGAAACAATGCAGTTGTCTATACCTCAAATAATCCTTTATAATCATTGGAGAGAACTCAATATTTTGAAGGTGAATTTAATTTGATTTCTTGTAGATTGTAAGCTTAAATAAATAATTTTATAGTTAGGAAAAGTTAAATAAATAACCCTGGGACTACTGAAGAACGGGGAGTAGTTGTAAACTCCAGTTCTGAGTTAATAGACATGCCTGACTACATCCCTGAAATTCATATCCAAGCTCATATGAAAGTCAAGTTAGAAAGACTAAATTCCTACCATATCTTAGTACTTCACATTTCTAGCTATATCTGAGCACCATTAGGTCTCTGAGTTGCTCTGAGCATTTAGCTAAGCCATTATTTATGTCTGGGTTTTTTGTTTCACAGGTAATTCATTCTGCTGTTCTAGCAGCTACAAACAGCTACACCACAGAGGCAGAAGGGCTGCTTTAGCATTATTGCTAAAGAAATGTACATCAAACTCCAGGATAAGTCACTGGCTCAAAAGCAGCCAAACTGCTACAGGGATACTAACCAAGTATGAGGCAACTTCACTTGCAAATTGAATGAGCGACCACGTTAGGTGTTGGGTTTTTTCCTTTCATAGATCTGTCTCTAGCTCAGCGAACTCCCTAGGAAGATGAGATCCACTTCTTAATTCTAGATACTTAGAATGCACACGTACATCTGAGTTAGGCGCTGCAGGCTATTGTTATAGTCAGTTAACCATTACTATCAAGGGATGGATATGGATATATTTAAGGAGTGATTCATCCTAAAGTAGCTGCCTGAAATAGGGTACACTAAGTGTTCCCCAGAAGTATTTTTTCTTTCTATTGATCATAAGGGGAGACTAGGGTGACTCGTTCAGTATATAGAAGTATAATGTTAGGGGAGAAAAGATGACATATTTGCACACCTGGTGCTTTAGGAACTTTGACAGGCTGCTGACTGAGTTAAGTAGGGCAGAAAATGTGTAGTCAACATCGGGGATGGGTAACTAGAAAACTCTGTGAAAGCCCCAAAAGGAAAGGAATGTCAATTTGAGGATTACTTTGAATTACTTTTTAAATGATTGCAGGCAACTTTGTGTTTAGTTTTGCCAGCTTTCTTATCTTCAACTAATCAATAAGGTGTTAATTCTCACTGTGTTTTGCATAATCACAGGAAGGCTCAGCTTCAGCTACTTGCTAACAATAAATTATTTTGACTTTTGGTTCTGTGGTTTTTTTTTCTTCTCTTTCTTCTTCTCCAAAGAAGCACACCCTTGATAACTTATGAAATGAAAGCTTCTTTCTGGAGATACCAAGAATTTTTTTTCTCCCTGGGTAGATGGGGTGGCATCAAGAATTCAAAGAAAATTCAAGAGACAGTAACAATATTTAGATCACACAAACCTCAAGCTAGTCCATGCAAATGCTTTACACCGTCTATAGATCCAACACACAGCTGCTTCTTCATGCTGACTGGTGAAGGACCAGTGGGTTTCCAGGCCTAAGACAGGGATCCCAAATTTAGGGTTTCAAGATTTGAAAAGAAGGCAACAGTGTCATGGTGCCATGTGAACTGGCAGATCCTTAAAGAACAGAGAGCTGTCAGCCAGGGCCTGTTCTACCACCGCAGCCAGAAGCAGGGCAGCCAGGGACCACCAGGGCAGCCCCAGCCCCAGGCATCGGGCGCCTCCATGGGGACAGGGATGGGCTGACGCTGGGCCAGGACTTAGGCCTGTGAGTGTGTGCTGGGCAGCGGGGCCATGTCTGGGCAGGACAGGGATGTGGGAGACCAGCCCTGCTGTGGTGTCGCTGGGGCAGAGGCTGATGGCCCCAGGGGGTATGAGATGGGGCTCCTCATGTGTTCCGTGGGTCAGGGCCATTGAAGCCTGTTACTGCCCTCAATTCCTTGAAGCTGAAGTTTCAAACCCAGTTTCTGTTTATTGCATTAAGGGGTTTTGGAAGATGCCCTATTCACCATTATAAGTCCAGTTGTGTTCAGTGTACTGAACTATCACAATTACGGATGCCCAAATAATGCAAGGTGCCTTCCATCTAGTCGCACTCCATGAACTACCATGGCCACACTTAAAGCATCTGGTCATGTTCAATGAGAACTATCACAGCTAGATGAATGAATCAAAGCAATTTATTAAAGCAACAGACACACAGGTTCTTTGGATTACCAGGGATAAATTCACTATCTGCAAAGCACATGAAAATACCAAAAGTATGAATAACACAGATGCATCAAAAGATATAAAGCAACTCTATATATAGAGGTTTCAAAGTTTTGCACAGAAGCACTTGGTATAACCAAGTGTTCAAATCCTACCCAAAGGCATCCCAGTGGGGTGGAGTACAGGCTCAGCCCGTTGACTGATCCCAGAAGTCAGAGTGGTACACGATGGTATCTTCCTTAACTTCCTCTCTCTCTTAGGCTAATTTATATTTTTTTACCTTTCAGATGGAGCTTGAGTGACTCTACTCATACATACTTTTTTTATGATTGGTGTAAAACTTTCTCACTTTGCTTTAAAGGCATAGACTGAGAAAAATTCAAAGCGCAACCTCAGTGAGGAGTGGTCGCACCTTAGAGGCGGGTAGGATTTGGGATGGAGGTGTGTTTTGGTATTATGATGATATTATAATGAGCAAAGTTTACCAAAGGACAGCATTTTGTCAAAAACATGACAGGCTGTTGGCCCAGGGTCCCATATTATACTTTTCTTATTGTCCTTCATTCATTCATCGTTGGCCCAAGTTCTCACAGTGTTCCATTATACTGCACTCTGTTCCTTTGGTAAGTACATCTACAATAAATCATTTGCCATGTTCTGACACAGTCAGGACTATACAGGGACCAAAAGCAGCAGCAATAAGGACCTTTCCACTTTTTGATGAGTGCTTCATCTTTCCATGTCCGTAGATAGACCAAGTCTCCCAGGTTTGAAGGAGTGTACTGGGGAATCCAAGGGCACAGGAGCTGCCCCGGCTGGGCAGAATGCTTCATAGCAGTCCCATCTGGGGTGCCACACAGAACCTGGCCGTGGTGTCTCCACACCACTCCACCATCCAGGCAGTTCGTCTTGGAGCCAACACAGCAAGTTCCCCTGGTGTTGCCGATGTCTAAGGTTGCAGGCCTAGGGAACTTCCGTGAAATGGATTCCTTGCATGCCAGCCACACTCCACCCTGGAAGCTTCTTCAGTGCTGTGCCTGTTCTAAAACTGTGAATATAAGTTTAATTTCTACATCACCTCCAGCAATTATTCCACACTGTTTTTTACTGAAACACAGATGTGCACAAAGAAAATGGAAACAGGAAACTAGCATTTAGCAGCAGGGATATATTCATATTATGAGGTCACTATTGGCTAAACTGAAGAAGTTATTGAATCAGCAATGAGGATATTTGATAAACTATGAAGAAAAGAAAGATGTAACTGTTATGGTTATGTTCCTTTGAATAGCCTGTAAAAATCCAGCACTTCATAGTTAATTAACAAAGCCACAATGAACAGGAAAATAGGTTGAATATTAAGCTGATAAACTTTTGTAAAGACCATCTGCAGTAGTGTCACAAAACCATTTGATAACATGTAAAGCAAACAGTGTTCTTGCAGTCACAGAAACTGCTGATGCAATACTAACATGACAGAAGCAGTGAATCAGAATAAAGGCCTACGATAATAACAAGGAAAAATAAAGCTCTGTATCAAGATTCCAGTAACTTGCAAATAAGGGACAATCATGCAACTTCAAAACACATTTCAGACAGTGAGGAAAACTCATCAATAGAAAAAAAAAAGGCATTTTCAGAAAGACACTAAAACTTACTATTGTTATAAGACAAACTACTGAGATTATCTGAATAAGTAAAAGTTGCTGTAGAATCATTTAGAATACTTAGCATGTAGGTCTTCTGCAGTATTCCAGCTACAATGTTAGGATGTACTAGCTGGTGGGAGAAAGGTTTGTACTGAACCCTAAGTTTAATGCTTGAGTAAATTTCAAAACAGGACTCAGCCACCTAAAGTGGAATTTAAACAAAAAATAGGTTTTTTTGTTTAATTATTAAATTAAATTAAGTCCAAAACAGAAGATTTAAAGACTTGTATCCTCTCCTAATAGTGGAAATACAAACATTCTGTAACCATCTTAAGAACTTTGTTTGAAATTACTCAAATATTTAAAAACTCTGCTTCTGTACATGGACAGAATCATCTTTCATTTGATGGAGGTGAGTAGCTGGACATCTTGCTCAACTTACTTAGGTACTTACTCAACTTCCTCTTAAGGGAACAGAAATCACATATTTGTTTGCTTTTCTCATTGCAAAAGATGGGTCATTCTCACAGTACATCTATCAGACTGATGTTTTGACAGAAATATAATGAAAGAAGTTATTTCTCTTAAATAATGAGGGTAATGGATGCTCCTGTCTCCTTTTTAATCCTATAGGTTTTAAATTAGAGCAAAGATTCCTTTACCTTCACTACAGACTACCTGTGAGTATTCTCATTTTGCTTCGCACTATAAAATACCAACACAATTTTTAGAAAAAGAACTACACTAGAAAGATATTTGCCCATGGCTGGGCTGGGCAGGGCTGTGGAGAACTGGAGAATGGCCCTGTTGTGGCATCACTGGGGCAGGGAATGATGGCCCCAGGGGGCTGCAGTGAGGTCCTTGGCCATGGGCTGGGTGGGGGAAGCCACAGATGGGGCTCATCACAGGGGCAGTAAGACCTGTTACTACCCTCCAGGCATTCCCTCCCAGTTCAGTGTGTCCTCACAACTTACAGAGATCTGGTCTCATAAGGGGTCTGCTGTGGAGGCATGTAATTGCTGTGGGCTGTCAGTAGGCTTTCTCACGCCAGACAGAGGCAGGTCAAGTACAGCTGCCTGGGAAAGGGACATGGCAGGGCAGACATGAGGGTATGGGGTCACGGTAACCCCATATTTTGGGGGGTGAAGGGTCCCAGCCATCCCTGATGGGCTCCAGAGACTGGGGAGCAGTGGAGGGGGTTGGGTCTAGGGCTGGGTAGATATTGGTACTACAGGGAGATCAGAGCCAAGGGAGGAGTGGGGATTATGAAATAGTAAATGTAAATTCATTGGGTTTATAAAATGTTCTTTGTGTGGTTATTAACTCTTCAACGTATCCAACGTATCAGTAAGAACAAGCACAGAAACCTTTGCATCTTCAGCTGAAACATAGCATGACCTTAGCAAGTATACCGGTTACCCCAAACCAAAAAAACCCAACACCTGTGAGTGAGATAATTTTTCAAAGTATTTTCTTAACTCTCATGGAATTTTTGATGGAGTGTTTTCCAATAGCACATCATATACAATGTAACTTTGTGAGGACTGGAAGAATTAATCATAATACAAGACATGGAGGAAGTTTCAGAAAGAAAATTAATCTGGAACAAGAAGAAAGTTGGGGGGGTATGTGGTTTGCGGTTTGTTTTGTTTTTTTTTTTAAAGTAACAGAACATGTTCTATGTATTTACCCCAGGCAGAAGTCATCACCCTGTTTCTCTTCAGACTTCCAGTATTTAATTTTATGCTATCTAAGGTCTTCAGTGCCTCATCAGAATGAAGAATTATTAATACCTACTCCAAAGGGTGCTGTAAGAATAAATTATTACAAGTTGGGAAACACCATGATAGAAGCTATAAATACCTGAATAAGCAGAACCCTGGACAGTTTTATAATTAACAAAATAGAACAGGTTCCCCTGGATATTTAAGAAAAGGTGAAATGAACTCAATATTATTGCTTAAAGAGGAAATTCAGAGAAGAGAGTGTAGTCCATGAAAGTTAATAATATATATACCATAGTGATTTTAGCATCCTTCCCAGACACTAATAAGGATGTCTGTAATCACCATGTGTATATTAATAAATTTTTTTAAATTATTTTATTGCTACCATTTCACAAGATATTCTACAAGATCTTTGATTTGTTGAACTATTTTACCCTTACTTTTTACAATTAATCAAGACAAAGCAGGCAAAGCTGAGTTTTTAACATATGTTGAGACTTAACTGAAGTTATGTAATAATTATAGCAATATGGATCTAGAATGATCTCTAGACAAATGTATATATTAATGCTAAATTCTGATGAAAGTGAGCTTATTTTTTTATTGTTTTTTAATACATTGCTATAAATGTTTCTAGTGAAAATGTAATTTGTGGATAAACTGGTACTCACAGATGTCTAAGATTCTAAGCATTATATGGAAATTTTGACAGGTTTAAAAAGTATTAATAAATGATTCTCTATTATTATCACAAATTTTGAAGGCATTATATGTGACAAGTGCCTTGCCATGACTATGGAATACATGGCTACAGGTAAATTAGTTATTTCCACAAAACTTCTCCAGGCTTTGCATCTTAAGTCATCTACATTGCTAGAAAGGTCCATTTCAGATTTAGGGTCTATGCCAGCTGGTATTCTCTCAAACAGTGTGTGGGCACAATTTGAGAATTAGCATGTGATGACTGGAGAATTTAATAATACAGACATGTATTAGTTGTCTTTCATCACTGGAAATGATCCCAAGATCATTTAATTTACAAGTGTAAGGGTAGCTCCAGAGTTCTGCTGCATTTTAGGAGTCAGGAAAAAGAAGCAGTCCTTGCCTATATGGCTACACCTCCTCTTTCTGTCTGCTGAGCTGATGAGGAGGAAAATAAGGAAATGGGTGGTTCAGCAATATAAGGTAAGACACATGGTGGTATTACCATCGATGCAGTTTTGCAGGCAAATAACTGAGTTGATTGGTTTTGTACCAGACCAGTAACAACTGAAGTGCAGGAAAATATTTTTTAAGAGTGTTCCCTAAGGATACGGTGACCTAATCTTCAAATTAATTCCAAAATGTGGATTCAATCTTCAGCTATTCACTATAACTGTAAGGTTATTCTGAGGACATCAGTATCTGACCTTCCTCATGTTAAGTTACGCAGACCTTAATGGATATTTTCATAACCCTTACAACAGCAATTGTATTGTACTTTACAACTAATTGAGCTTTAGACTGTTTAGTTCTGGTATTGTTAATAATCTAGTAACAACACCACAAAGCTAAGTGGATGGTCACTTACTTTGCTTTTGTGTCTACTGCCATGACCCAAACTGGGCTGTCCAGAGAAGATTGTGGAGGTTCTGTTATTCCCTTGGGCTAAATTAAGGTGAAACAACACCAAATGATCGATTAAACATTTTATTGAACTTGGAAAGCATAACAGTAGGCAAATCCAAACCAGGAAAGCGCAATGATAGGCAACATGGGTTCTAATTCAAATACTTATAAGAGGAAAGGAAAAGGAAGAAAGAAAAAAGAGAGAGAGAGAGATCACCACCCTTGGATCCCATGATGTTGATGGTAAATGTGGCAGTCCTCTGGTGGTGGGCATGCTGCTCTTGGAGTGCAGGGTCTCCGGCTGTGCCGGCAGTGCTGGGTCGGGGAGGCCAGTCCGGAGCAGCAGCAGCAACAAGGAGTCTTCCGTCAGGGGCAGGGTGCGCACGTGACTCCTTGAAGTTGTGTCTTTTATAGGGTAGTCCCCACCTCTAGTCTCGCCCTCCTTGAGGCTTGTTCCAGGATATTCTTCATCTTCTGCGCAGGTGCCACTGTGTGGGGCGGGTGGTCACGAGGGGTCTTTCGGGTGGTTGTGAGCCCCTTCCTCAGATGAATTCTGCATGACCTTCCGCCATCAGAAGGCAGAACTGCACATCCTCTGACATACCTCCCAACTCCGTCCCAATCAGCTTCTCACCTGTGGTGAGACCCCAATTTATCACTGTGGAGACCTTGTCTCTATGCAGACCTTAACTTACCTCACCACAATGTCTGAGACATTAACTCTTTCAGTCTCTCACATCTTCAAGATCAATAAGGACTAAATGCCTGCTTCTAGCAATACCTAGGATTAAACAGGCAAATTGATACACAAACACAAAGATGCCACACACACACAATCCAGGCAACACAATTTTGGATTGCTTGTGGCACCTAAACTGATAGGATTTCTCAGCATTCCTAAGTCAAAAAGTCAAAGCAAGAAAAGATGATGGTATCCCAGAGTTTTACTCAGAAATTCAGAAACCTAGGCCCATCTCATGGACAGCCCAGCTTGGGTCATGGCAGAAGACACAGAAGCAAAGTAAGTGACCATCCACTTAGCTTTGTGGTGCTGTTACTAGACTATTAACAATACCAGAACTAAAAAAACTCTTTTTTGCTGTGGCAGGGGGGGATGGTGGTGGTGTGTGTCAATTCTGTCAGTCTGCTCTTCCAGATGAATAAACAAACCAGCTAGCTATCATGGTGTTGTGGTTTAACCCCAGCCAGCAACTAAGCACCATGCAGCTGCTTGCTCATCCTCCCCCGCCACCTTATCCCCCCTGGTGGGATGGGGAAGAGAATTGGAAGGGTAAAAGTAAGAAAACTCATGGGCTGAGATAAGAACAGCTTAGTAATTGAAACTTTAAAAAAAAAAAAATATAATAGAAATAATAAAAAAATTGTGAAAAGGAAAACAAGAAGAAGAACAAAACACAGGAAGAACAAATGATGCAGCCACTTACCGACCAGCACCCAGCCAGTCCTGGAGCAGCAATTGCTGCCCCCTGGCCAACTCCCCCCAGTTTATATACTGCACATGATGTCATATGGTATAGAATATCCTTTTGGCCCATTTGGGTCACCTATCCTGGCTGTGCCCCCTCCCAGCTTCTCACTGGCAGGACATGAGAAGCTGAGAAAGTCCTTGACTTGTGTAAGCACTACCTAGCAACAACCAAAACATCAGTGTGTTATCAACATTATTCTCATACTAAAACTAAACCACAGCACTATGCCAGCTAATGGGAAGAAAATTAACTCTCCAGCTGAAACCAGGACTCAGGTATAGGAGTGGGAATCTTCAGCTCCCTCCTTCAAATTATTACGTTTTGCATGAAATAATTAAAAAATACATTGTTCCAGAGAAAGATGGAGTAAGAGACATCATGAAATTTTAACCAAATGGTCAGGGCTGTTACCTGTCATGGGGGAAACCAGCGTCCCAAGTGCTGTTCTAGTGAGTATTTAATTCATAACACTTAAATTTTCATTAATATGTAAAATGACAAATGGGTCTTCCCCTTTTGAAAGCAAGTCTGTACAGATCAAAACTCTTTTTTTTTTTTTCTGTCCCGGTGAATATTTAATTAATATTAAAGTGGAACAGTTTTTCCCAAAAAGGATTGATAGCTTAACCTATAGCTTACAGCTTAACAGGAGTAGGAGATGCACGTTTTAATTCTCTCAGGTAAAAAGGAAATTGAAATCAGGTTTCATCTCCCAGGTGCTAGGAACTAAGACAGACGTTACTCTAATATCTTTTATCTGAAATTACTATGTAGGTTGTCTCCCTGATTCTGAAAGAGTTTTCAGGATTAGGAGTACTACAAGGAGACAATCGTGTCAGTTCCTGCCTAGCTCAGGTGTTGCTCAGCATTTTGAGACATGAGATTGTGTAATGGCCAGGTGTCCTAGACTTAGTAAGGAAACCACCACACCCCTTGCATTTGCCTAAGCTTCTGATTCTTTAGGTGATAGATAGAGTTGGCATGTTGTCTTCCTGGGTACATGGGTATTCTTAAAAGTTCAAGTTATTCCCCAGTGGATGAAATAACAATATCATTTCATCCTTATTTCGCTACCACTTCATATTCTTCATATTACTAGTTTACTAGTTAGCAGGCATTCCAAGTTTCAGTTCTGGTCCAACATTTGAAGAACGTTGTGTTTGGGGAAAAGAGTTCAGCTCTTTAGTAAGGTAATATGACATGTCATGTGTCCTTGTGTTAGTCCTGTGACTAGACACCATATTATGATCTGGTAATTAGTAAGAGGTCAGGAGAGTTTGTCATATATGGGGAGCAGAGCTTTTAGCAACTTTTCTTTGAGCGGGGAGCCCAGTAAGGTGGCACACTCATCCTGGCTGCAGGAATTTCAAAGTTCTGTGTAGAAAAAGTTGATGAAGTAGGAGACAATCTATGCATCTTTAACATAAATGTATAAAATTATGTTTTCAGTGGGAGACCATGACATCAGCCATGTGATTGAATCTAACACAGAGTCTTTCAAGCTGTGCAAGCCTAAGTTATGCACTAGCTTTCTATAGCTGTATGACCTATGCTCCTTATAGGGCACAAAAAGTGTCAGAGGAAAAGTGGATAACCCGAAAAATAAAGTCCAAATTTAAAAGAAGCTCTACATTTTAGAACTCTTTGGAACTAGAATGTTGTAGTTTATCATTGGTCCTGGCTCCCTGGCTGTCCCCTCAGTTCCTTCCTCTGGAAGCTACAGTGAACAGACCTGTAGTGGAAATCCCAGAGACCAGCTGACTCCATGTTCTGCTGTCTGTGGAATAAGGTCTGCGAAGCATTTCATGCTGATAAATGGGCAGCTTGACAAGCGGAGAAATAAACAAGATAGATACATTTGCTTCCTTGTGATGTTAGAAAGACAAAACAAAATAAAGAACAGCAAAAAAGAAAAAACACCAGAGAAAAAAAACCAACTATTTGTATTGTCCTAATTGTGAAGGTTACAGTGAGTTCCTTTAAATTTATATTCATGTCTTGCAGTACTTTGGACATAGTCACTTGGAAAACTGCTTTGCATTGTTTAGTGGCACGTGAAATGTAAAGCATATTTATCCAGATATTGCCTTTCAACATGCCATGTAGTTGAACACATTTTAAATGCCAAAAGTTAGATCTTGACAGAAGACTTGTTTTGTTCTTCGAGTGTTCCTATTAGTTCTCCTTTCTGCTCTTCCAGTTCTGTTAAAATTATTGTGTATTTCTTCATATCCAAGAAAGTCAATGAATTTAAAACATTCTCCTGTTTTCTGCCTGCCTCCTAAATGCCACACATCTATTTAACTAGGACAACAGGGCAGACATTTCCAGAACAAATACAGTTGTTCACACAATGATATCTATATTCTCAGAAAGTGAGCTCCTCTTTGGAGATTTGCGTGAATTAAAAATGTCTGTACAAATATTATTTTCCAACCAAAACAAAGATTACATTCTGCACAGTCAAATCAGGATTGGCATTTTGCAAAAATATTGTGAGTCTTTCTTATTTCTATTTGCTTCTACATAAAAGCAAGCAACTCTGCAGTGAACAAGCACCAAGGAAGTGTTGGCAAGGGCAGAATAATAACTCCCACTTGCATACATAAGAAAACTTCCACATTGTGATGTATGCCCATCCAATTAGCATATTTGGCAAGTGAGCAATGTTTCATATATTTGAACTGCATGTTTTTGAAGAAAAGTCTTAGAAGCCAGTCACATTGTTTATCTCATTTCCTAGCTGATCCTATGTGAGTGAAAAGATTCCATACAGGCTAATAAGTCATAAGAGAAAAGGAAAGGGAAGGGTGTGATTTTTTTGTCTGAGATAGGGTTAATTGTCTCCATAGCAGCTAGTATGGGGCTATGTTTTGAACTTGTGCTGAAAACCGTGTTGATAATACAGAGATGTTTTTGTTATTGCTGAGCAGCGCTTACACAGAGTCAAGGTCTTTTCTGCTTCTCACCCCACCCCAGCAGTGAGTAGGCTGAGGGTACACAAAAAGTTGGGAGGGGACACAGCTGGGACAGCTGACCCCAACTGACCAAAGGGATATTCCATACCATATTGACATTATGCTCAGCAATAAAACTAGGGAGGAGGTTGGCAGAGGGGGCTGCTGCTCTGTGACTGGCTGGGTATCGTTTGGTTGGTGGTAACCAATTGTTTTCACTTGCATCACTTGTCTCTCTTGGTTTCATTTCTCTCTCTTTGTTATTTTCTTTTTCATTATATTTTTAAAATAATAATAATAATAATAATAATAATAATAACAATATTTTATTTCAATTGTTAAACTGTTTTTATCTCAACCCACAAGTTTTCTTACGTTTACTCTTCTGATTCTCTCCCCCATCCCTCTGGGACAGAGTGAGCGAGCTTAGTTGTTGGCTGAGGTTAAACCATGACAAAGGGAAAGGGAAAGAAAAGAAAGAATGAATTCAAATAACATTTCAATAACATTAAACCCATGCATGATCCATCAATGGGATAAAATGATTCTTACTGCAAGAAAAATTTCAACATATTTTTGGTGTTAATTATTTTAGGCAATGGTATAAACTGCTTTGAGTTCCATAAAACATCTAGGAAGGACACTTAATGAGTCTTGTTTATGCATTAGTAACTCCATATGTTTTCTCAAATGTATGAATATAAGACCTAAAATGAGGTACAAGAGACATTTTAAAAACTAAAAAAAAAGATGGGACAGGCAATTCTTTTTCAACGAAAGTCACCAGAAGATAAAAGAGTAGTTATCTAATCACAGTAAAAAATGAATGGACAAGATATGAGCAAAATCTAATCTATGTCCTTTGGTATCTAGAAAGAGACTGATGTGTTGCGTAAAATTCATGTGTGCATTATAACCAATAAAATCTTTGTGTAAAATGCATATAGAGTATCAGTGTTCTTATCACAAGACCTCAGTCAAGTTGTTTTTGCATCCTCTCCTCCTACATCTGTAACTAGTTTCCCAAATTTCTGATTTCCATAGGAGTAGAGACAATTCTTTCCTCCAGTTGCAACCCACCCTCACCTTTAGCTCTTCCACAGCCTGCTGGATTGAACACTGTTTTGCAGGCGACAAGGCTGAGTTTTACTGTCCACATCAGCAGGTCAATAACCTATACATACTGCCTTTTGCATTTTATAGCATTCTAATCAGTAGGCTGCTCTGCAAAATGTAGGCAGCATCTACACTTGTCATTTGTCAGCAGCCTCCTTTCTTTAACAGTATCTCCTACTCAGTGAAGTTATGTTGCTGTCTTTTTTTCAGGGTTGAGCACTGACCTGCAATTAGCTCACTTAAGTGCTCTAGACTTTCCAAAGTCATTTGCTGTGCAAAACAGTTAGTCCTAAGCAACACGGACTATTACAAAGTAGTCATAGAATCATAGAATCATAGAATCACAGAATCATAGAATGCTTCGGGTTGTAAGGGACCTTTAGAGGTCATCTAGCCCAGCTCCCCGGCAGTGAGCAGGGACAGCTTTAACTACATCAGGTCGCTCAGAGCCCCATCCAACCTGACCTTGAATGTTTCCATGCATGGGGCATCCAGAACTTCTCTGGGCAACATGTTCCAGTGTCTCACCATCCTTATAAAAAAATTCTTGTGTGTGATCTAAATCTACCCGCTTTCAGTTTAAAACCATTGCCCCTTGTCCTGTCACTGCAGGCCCTGGTAAAAGGTCTTTCTCCCACTTTCTTACAAGCTCCCCTTAAGTATTGAAATGCCACAAAGAGATCTCCCCAGAGCCTTCTCTTCCCCAGGCTGAACAACCCCAACTCTCTCAGCCTTTCTTCATAGAAGAGGTGTTCCAGCCCTCTGATCATTTTCATGGCCATTGTCTCTTTTCTGGCTCTCTCTGATATAGAAGTATTAGGCATACCCTTAGATTCTTGTCTTTAGCATGGACCCTGAGATTTACTTTCACAGGAATCTAAAAAAAAACTAGGTTGGAAGAAGTCCCTGGGTCCCTTTTAGTTCAATGTCCTGCTCAAAACACAGTTAGTGTCAGGGGCTGATCTGGTCATTCAGGTTTTTGCCTAGTCATATGTTAAAATCATGAGATGGAGATTCCACTGTTTTTCTAGGCAGCCCATTCCAGTGTTTGCTGACACTGTGAAGACTTTTTTCTTTATGTCTAATTGGATACTTCCTTGCTACAATTTGAGACTGTTGTCTTTTGTCTTTTCATTGTGTCATTTCCACCCCTTCCTTTTATTGTACTGTTCATGTAGATGTGCAGTTCAGCTCTGTCCAGCCACTATTTAAGTCAGTCAAGAGCTCTTGATTCAGAGACAGGTATATTCTGCATTCCTTGTGCCAGCTTTGAATGGCTATAAGTCTTCATTAGTTTTCTAGAGAGCTTAATTTGAACCATTCTCTGATTCACAGTTCTGGATCCTGCCCATGGCTTCCAGCCTTAAAGAAATCTGATTAATTAATGGGGGTTTTAACTGATCTAAAATTGTAAAACAGGAATTAAATTATCTGTATTTGAACAGGGAAGAAGAATCATTGTAGCAAAGACAACATAGTGGAAAAGAAAAACAGGTCTGCTCACAAACAGATTAAGTCCTGATGTAACTTCAGTGACATAATTGCAAGAACATTTGAAGACTTCAGAGTTCAATTCCACAGAGTGGATGCTAAAAGGTCCAAGAGAATACAGTAGGACAAATTTTACCTTAAGCACATTTGCAAAGTTACTGCATTATATGAGATTCTGGATATTACTAATATATACATAGAACCCCAAACTAATTTCTGTTGCTGTACTTTTCTCCATTAAAATTAAGTTTTAGGGAAAAGTCACTAAATACAGAATACTAAAAAAAGAAAAAAAAACCCCTAATATTATCTGGTACTGTAAATCAAGAATACATGAAGAATGTAATGAAAAATCTTTATGAAAAATATGCTATGAGTTGTTCATAACATCCAACCAATTTCAGCATTTTTTTACAATCAATCTTCTCCACTCAAAAGATGACATATTTTTCAAACTATTTTTTGGAATAATAGTTTATTTTTTCCATGAGCTGTCATATCTATAACTATTTCCTTGTCCACCATTCCTTTGCAATAGAAAACAATGGCATGTATTTTAATTTGTCCTTGAAAATCAGTAGTTCCATAGCCAAATAATCCATTGTCATAGACAGTAACTTTAATAATATTTTTGAATATGCTGGCCGTTGGTTACAGTTGCAACAAAATAAACCCAGAATATGCAATATCTCAAAGAAACACCTGGCTGTACATATTAACATGTTAGTTCCTAGTTTGCTGCAACAAGAATAAAGCCTGACTGATATGGTTTTTTGTTTGCCCATACTTTATGATTGCAGAGATTTTCCTGTGTACTGATACAGACTTTTTTTATAATGTAATACATGAAAAGGTTGCAGTAATTCTTGGGTGACTTGTTAGATTTTGAATCACTTTATGAAAATAAGAAAAAATAAATAAGAAAACAAGAAAAGTATATTTTGGCAGCTATATACTGGCAAGTAAATCTAATATTTCCATTTTCCAGCTAAAAAGACACCCCTGATGGTTATGCCAATTGCATCTTATTTGATGCAGAATAACAAACAATAAGAAACATGTTTTAGGCAAATATAATAATTTTATAAATAAAGAGGAAAACGACAGAGCATAACTGAAACCTCTTTTTTACTGTTTATAGTAGATGGATTTTAATAAGTGATATCTAAAAATTAGTGGGTAAAGATGGGCTATTTCTTAGTCATATCAGTAAAAATGATATACATAATCATAGAATCATAGAATCATAGAATCGTTTAGGTTGGAAAAGACCTTTAAGATCATCCAGTCCAACCATTAACCTACAGTACCAAGTCTACTCTAAGCCAATCAAGGGTAGACTAGACTAAAATCAATAATGCTGCTAGTAGGTCAGGCCTTTTTTCAGTAAATTTACCACAAAAACTTCTAATCACTTATTGCACATATTTTCAAGTGATATTTTCAAGGGTTTTTTTTTTCACATTGTTAAATACAAGACTCAAGGAACACATTAAGCATATGAATAAATGGATATCTTGAGATACGGCTGAGCTGGTAACTGATAATCAAATGCTAACTATGATTTCCTATTTTATGATGTAATGGATACTGATTAATCCTTCTTTTTTCTTTTTTAATCACTTTCAAAATTATCTTGGTTTATCTTACTATCTAATAACAGAAATCCTGGAAACAGAATCTTGAATGATTGATCTATTTTTTCAAAACAAAAAGGTTGGAGGAAGGACTTTTGTTAAGCACCTCATTTAATGATGTTAGACTAGCCTAGAGCTATACTAAATTATAGTCACTAAAATGCCTATGATGTGGAAAGCACCAGCTGTTTCACTCTACAGATCTTGTCCTACTGCAGAGCACCACTTGCTAGCAGAGACAAAGCACATACTGCTATACTTTAACCTTGTTTTCATTCATATGTTGTAGGTGGGTCCCATTAGTAGTGTAAAAGGTCAAATGATTCTCTAAATAATACTCATAACTCTTTAAAACTGAGCATTTTTTATAAAAGTGGGAAAGCAGATTGAAGACCTTTTTACACAGGATCCTAATACATGTTAGTAATAACTCTTGTATGATTACAGAAACACAAAGAGCCTATTCAAAAACAAAGAGATGATATAATCTACTTTTCCACTTCATTATTAGAGTGAAATCTCTAGAATATAGACTTTCAGTCTAAGCTAATATACTTATCCTATTTTAAAATAAGTGACTAAAGTAAATAAGTCTCGAGAGACCTATTTATGTTAACTAGAGAAGGAATTTAAAAAAAAAAAAAAATCAGAAACCGTCTCTAGCGTACATACCCAAATTTTAAGGTGCTGAAGTTTACTCAAATTGATCCCATCTTCAGGACCTGAATAATAATAAATAGCTTTATTCATGCAAGTGTACTTGTCCAAGAATAGGTAGACATTTCTTCATCTTTCTACCTCTTAAACATATGCTTACCCTTGAAACTATGTAAAGTATTGTTAAGTTTTCTGGTACCTGGTAAAATCAGGGCAAAATTTCTGAATTGAAAATATTCTTATTTCAAAAAACATTGTCCTGGTATTTTATACAGTTCATGAAAAGGAAGTCATTAAGGGATAGTGTGTTAGAAGTGTAAAAGTAACAATATAAATGCTTTTATCAGTGCCACCATGAATAAGGTCTGGTAGTTTCCTCCCACCACCAAAAGCCAAATCTGTAAAATATTAAGAGATTTTGTAAAACAGACTTTGTATAACAGATTTTGTATTAATATTTGAGAGCAAAAAGGTAAGAAACTAGGGGAAAAAAATATCCAACTATGAAGAAGTAGCTATATAGAAAAGAGCTCATGAGTGCAGTTGTTCATGTGATTAATGAAGCTTAATTAAGTTAATAGTAATAGTACAAAATAGTTTTGATGTTTAGAATAAGTCTGCAATTAGTCATTATTGAAAGTTGATGATTGAAAGTTGTATATTGTAGGAACTGGAAGATGAAACAGATTAATTTTGTTGGTTTAAACTTTTACCTCTGTGACTTTACAAGTCTGTGCACTTTAAGTGATGAAGCATCATAGTTGCAACATATTTTTAGTGAAGAATTCATAAATTAGGCTAAAGATTTAAAGATTTCAAAGATTGCTCCTTACACCTTACCCCAAAGCAAATCCCAGGTGGCAAAAAGAGTTTGTTTAAAAAAGAAAAAAAAAAAAAAAAAAAGTAGTAAAGATAGAAATATGCTCATATGCTTGGGTATATAGAGGTTTCGTAGTATGCATCTGTTTTATAAACTGTGCACAACCCATCTCTGTGTAAAGATTTGATTCATGAACTATGTCTGGCAATGAAATTAAAATAACAATAGTGAAAATACTTCACAAACTAACAACTAATGGCTACACAACCTCAGACCTCACTTATATGCATTCCTTCCAAATGCGATCTTTCAAATATTCCTTCCAAATATTTTAGTGTATACCAATGAGCTTGTCTTCACTCTACAGTTCGTTACTTAATCCTGCTGAAGGCAGGTTCTTCTTGGGTAAATTACTTTCAGGGTATTTCTTCAGGAAACCTCTTAATGAGAGCAAAATTTTTATAAGGTAAAGACAATTGTTATTTCTGATATCTTTTCTGGATTACTGACTGATATGTCTTAACCTGGCAGGCAGCTAAACACCACACAACCATTTGCTCACTCTCCCCAGCCCCGCAGTGAGATAAGGGAGAGAATCCAGAAAAAAACCCATGGGTTGAGGTAAAGACCATTTAGTATGACTGAAAAGGAAGGAAAAATAATAATAATAAATGATAAAAGAATATACAAAATAAATAATGCACCATGCAATTGCTCACCACCTGTCGACCGATGCTCAGACAGTTCCTGAGCAGTGGCCTCCCAGCCAGCTTCCCCACAGTTTATATACTGAGCGTGATGTCATATGGTACAGAATATCCTTTTGGCCAGTTTGGGTCAGCTGTCCTGGCTGTGCCCCCTCCCGGCTTCTTGTGCATCTCCAGCCTTTTCAGTCAGTAGAACATGAGAAGCTGAAGTCCTTGATTTAGTGTAAGCAGTACCTAGCAACAACTAAACCATCAGTGTGTTATCAACATTATTCTCATACTAAATCCAAAACACAGCACTATACCAACTACTAGGAAGAAAACTAACTCTATCCCAGCTGAAATCAAGGCACTGACAGATATTATGTAGACACGCTTATGGAAATAACCAAATGTATGTCTTAAGCATATACATGTGCTTATGTGCATATGGGCATTTATTGTGTGTGGATGTGTCAAATCACTCAGTGTAGTAAAGCATTTAATCAGGCAGATAAACAATTATTCTTCTGTTCTTAATAAATCCTGTAATGTTACAAGAAGTGTAATTGCATGGTTCATCTATATAATAGGGCTTAAACTAATCTATCCAAGTAATTACATAAAATGTATAATGTAGTTTTAGCCTCATTAAAATGCTTACAACCAAAGTGGTCCGAATTAACTTAAAGTGATTTCAATATAGTAATGTCAATAAAGGCTTATAAATCTTTAGAATTAAATACAGTTTTTATTTCTAAGGCAATAAAACCTATAAAAGATAATAAACCTTTTGGTTGAATAATGGCTTCTCAGTATTACAGGATTTTGACAAATTTTGTTACTTCCCTTTAAAAACCTGAAACAAATTTGGTGTTCAGTCTGTAGCAAGCAAAAAGAACAGGTATGATTCAAGTATTGCTTGATGATACAGATACATTTGGCTAGTTTGCTGTTGGAGATCCTGAAATTTGTGGAAAAGATGCTGCCCATTTCATCCAACCCATGGAATTCATAAGCCCTCATATCAGCAGAAAGGGTAAAGAAAAACCTTATTATCAGATTTCAAAGATCCTCCTTGAAGCAGAGGAAAAATGAAACAAATTAACTAAATTTCATAAGACAGTAAAGGAACAATGTGACTAGTATAATTGTTGATAGCCTAATAAAAATTGTAGCTATTGACATCTAGAAAAGACTTTTTCAGTAGTCAAGAGTATTAGGTTATATGATAAAATCTCATCTGCACACCCACAAAGGAGTTCAGACAGACAATGACAGGGGGGAAGCCCAAATAATACCTTTACCGGGACTCCTCACCAGGCCCATTATCACAGAAGAGTCATTGGCTCCACAAGCCCAGAGGAGCACAGCCTGGATGCACAATGGCAGGTGGGATCCCACAGAAGGACTCCTAAAGAACAAACATCTTGTCTAGTCCCCTTCCATGGCTGTCCCAGTAGAGCGGTCAGCCCCATTGTCCAGGTGTGAAACCCATCAGGATGAGTCACGGGAAGCAGCTCTCTGGCCCACCTTTCAGACTAGGGATTGTTGCATGGGGATGAGATATATTATGGAATACAGGGGAAGAGCAGTTCAGGATTGCACAGGATTTATTATGGGAAGTTTAAGGGAGGAACAAAAAAATGGGAAGAGGGCAGGGGTTTGTGATTTGGGGAGGAACTAGTGTGAGAAAATGGTGGGGTAGGGGGAAAAAAGGGCTGATCACATGTAGACAGCTGGCTGTTCAGTACACTTTGCCCATACCCTGTGCCTGACCAGCAGTCTGTCCTATCTTCCTACTAACTTCCCTTTTAACTCTTTCCTAAGTAAAAGAGACTCTTCTGTGTGCATCTGTGCATATAAGGAAGAGGGACTGCAGCAACTGGAGTCACTCTGTGGGCAAAGGGCTCATGCAGCCATGGTGCAGGCAACTGGAGGGAGTGCTGGTGTGCAAGGAAGTGTGTGATCACTAACAAAAATCAAGCCAGACGAGATGCTGAATAGGTGAAGTGACCTGGGAGCCAGGGGATGACCGAGTGTCTAAGGGCCAGCTCTGGATGTGACAGTGCCTATGTGTCTCTAAGGGTGAGAGTATAGAATCATAGAATGCTTTGGGTTGGAAGGGACCTTGAGAGATCATCGAGCCCAACCCCCCTGCAGTAAGCAGGGATTGAACCTGTGAACTTGGCATTATTAACACCATGCTCTAACCAACTGAGCTAACCCAGCTCTCCCACTAGCTTCTCAGCTAATGTATGTGTGTGTGTGATGGTCTGTAGCAGCAACTGGAGTAGGGCTGCAGATTCAGAGACTCGTATCTTCAGGCACCAACAACTGGGGAGTCTGGGATCCAGTAGCCAGCTACTGGGTGGACTGACTGTCTGAGCCCAGCTACTGGAGGGATCTACCTTATACATATGTATATATATTCTCACTACGGGACCTCCATCCTGATCAGCCAGCAAGAGGAGCAGGATGAGGCTGTTGGTACTGTCTGGTTTTGTGGGGGTGTTCTGAATGTCTGTCTGTGATTTGTTTGCCTGGTACTGTATATATGTGGTGTATATTTGTTCCCTATGTGCATGCATCTCCTGAGAATATATGTCCAGCCTTGCTGCTGGTTAGACATGTGGGCATAGAGTGGCAGCCTCTCTCAGGCTATTGGATCCAGCATAATATATTTTTCTCTGACAAAGAGCAACATTTGAACTCATTCTCTTGAGCCTGTAGCAAGGTGTCTCAAATGATCTACCATTGCATCCCCCTCCAGTTGAACACAAAATTTATTTTGGCATTAGATATTACGCATGTGCGTGACAGATGCTTAAGAATAAGTAAACAGATCTACACAGAAATACACATATTATTGTATCCACCCTCATGGCAAAAAAGGCCATAGGTATTCTGGGCTGGATTAATGTGGTAGATTGATCCTGGCTGGATGCCAAGTGCCCACCAAAACCGCTTTATCACTCCCCTTCCCAACTGGACAGGAGAGAGAAAAGAGAATGAAAAAGCTTGTGGGTCGAGATAAGGACAGGGAGATCACTCACCAATTACCGTCACGGGCAAAACAGACTCAACTTGGGGAAAATCAGTTTAATTTATTACCAATCAAAACTGAGTAGGAGAGAGGAGTGAGAACATGTGTAGGGTAATGAGAAATAAAACCAAATCTTAAAAAACCTTCCCTCCACCCTTCCCTTCTTCTTAGGCTTAACTTTACTCCTGAGTGCTCTACCTCCTCCCCCCAAGCAGCATACGGGATGGGGAATGGGGGCTGTGGTCAGTTCATCATGTGTTGCCTCTGCTGTTCCTTCCTTCTCAGGGGAGGACTCCTCACACTGTTCCCATGCGCCAGCGTGGGGTCCTTTCCAAGGGCTACAGTCCTCCATGAACTTCTCCAATATGGGTCCTTCCCATGGGCTACAGTTCTTCACAAACTGCTCCAGTGTGGGTCCCTTCCACGGGGTGCAGTCCTTCAGGAACAGACTGCTCCAGCATGGGTCCCCCGCAGGGTCACAAGTCCTGCCAGCAAACCTGCTCCAGCATGGGCTCCTCTCTCTCCACGGGGCCACAGGTCCTGCCAGGAGCCTGCTCTAGTGTGGGCTTCCCACAGGGTCACAGCCTCCTTCGGACACATCCACCTGCTCTGGCATGGGAGCTGCAGGTGGATATTTGCTCAACTGTGGACCTCCATGGGCTACAGGGGGACAGCCTGCCTCACCATGGTCTTCACCATGGGTTGCAGGGGAATCTCTGCTGTGGTGCCTGGAGCACGTCCTCCCCCTCCTTCTTCGCTGACCTTGATGTCTGCAGGGTTGTTCCTCTCACATATTCTCACTCCTCTCTCCAGCTGCAGTTGGTATCCCAGTGGTTTTTTTTATTCCCTTTTCTTAAATATGTTATCACAGAGATGTTACCACTGTCACTGATTGGCTTGACCTTGGCCAGTGGTGGGTCCATCTTGGAGCTGGCTGGCACTGGCTCTATTGGACACAGAAGCTTCTCACAGAAGCCACCCCTGTATCCCCCCTGCTAGCAAAACCTTGCCATGCAAACCCAATAAAATTAAGAAAAGCATTGGCAGCAGGTCGAGGGATGTGATCCTTCCTTTCTAGTCAACACTGGTGAGACCATATCTGGTGTGTTAGGTAAGATATGGACTTACTGGAGTGAGTCCAGCAAAGGGCCACAAAAATAAAGGACTGGACCCTCTTTCATATGAGGAGACAGTGAGAGAGGAAGGACTGTTTGGCCTGGAAAAGAGAAGGCTCAGGGGGATCTTGTCAATGTGTGTAAGCACCTGGTGGGATGGAATGAAGAAGAGGGAGCCAGACTCTTCTCAGTAGTGCCCTCTGACAGGACAAGAGACAATGGGCACATATTAAAACACGTGATATTCCATCTGAACAAAAGAAGATACTTTTTTAATGTGTGGGTGGTCAAACACTGTGTGCTGGTTTTGGCTGGGATAGAGCTAATTTTCTTCATAGTAGCTAGCATAGGGCTATGTTTTGGACTTGTGCTGAAAACAATGTTGATAGTACAGGGATGTTTTAGTTACTGCTGAGCAGTGCTCACAAAGAGTCAAGGCCTTTTCTGCTTCTCACCCCACCCCAGCAGTGAGCAGGCTGGGGATTCACAAGACGTTCGGAGGGCACACAGCCGGGACAGCTGACCCCAGCTGAGCAAAGGGATATTCCATACTATGTGATGTCATGCTCAGCAATGAAAAAGCTGAGAGAAGAAGGAGGAAGGGGGGATGTTTGGAGTGATTGTGTTTGTCTTTGTGAGTTACCATTACACATGATGGAGCCCTGCTTTTGGGGAGATGGTCCTAAACACTTGCCTGACAATGGGAAGTTGTGAATGAATTCTGTATTTTGCTTTGTTTGCATGTGCAGCTTTTGCTTTACTTATTAAACTGTCTTTATCTGAATCCATGAGTTTTCTCACTTTTACCTTTCCAATTCACTCCCCCATCCCACCAGGGAAGAGTGAGCAAGTGACTGTGCATTAAACCATGACACAATGGAACAGGTTTCTGACATTGTCCTGGCTAACCTGTTTTAGTTGTTCCTGCTTGAGCAGGGGGATCAGACTAGACTGTCTCAAGAAGCACCTTCCAACCTAGATGATTCTGTGTTTCTATGATTGTCTGTAACACTGATGATACTATATATATATATATAAAACCCCCCACCTTTAATAGTCTCATTTGCATAGTTATTCTTAGGTGGTTGATACTGGAAACTTAAAGACAAAAGTCAAGACCTTGCTCTGCAATTTTACACCACACTCTGTTCAGAAAGGCATTGTGGCAATATTGAGATATTCCATGGTTTCTTTTCTGACAGTATTAGGTCTTTGTAACATGCATGTAAGACATCTGGATTGAATGACACAGCTACTTAAACTGCATAGTATGTTTTAGAGGTGTCATGTTAACTGAAAATTTTCACCAGCTTACTTAGAATTGGTACGCAGTCTTTTGGGAAAATTAAGGGACACCAGTTCCATATCCATCAGTTTGGAAAAAAATATTACTCTTTTAAGAGGCATTCTTGAAGTAATTTTTGGCATTTTAACAAATATTACTCTTTTAAGAGGCATTCTTGAAGTAATTTTTGGCATTTTAACTTCTGATGGGAAAAGCTTCCACAGTTTGTTCTGTAAGCCCTAACTCCTATCATTATGCAAGGCACTGAAGATACAATTAGTTTCATATAGCAATTCCCCTCCATCTTAATTCTTACAGTAATGTAATTTGTTTCATACTCAAATGTTATCGACACCTGTTCTGGAAGGAGAGAAGAGTCACAACTAAAACAGTGACTGTAGATTTTATTATTAATTATTATGTGGAAATAGTTAACAACTAATCTATTTCTGATTAAGACTTCAGAGTGTAACTTAGGTTAAAATGAGCTGTATGCTGCAATTACAAGGAGAATGGATACATTTTTAAAGTACCCTGCAAACCATGTACATTAATAAACAAAGTACATTTATGATGTCCCCATAGCCTAGCTACAGAGAAAAAACAAAACAAAACTATCAATTCACTGAAATATTTGAGCTGAATTTCAATGCATAGAAAAACAAAGCTCTGGCTTTGCCTCTTCCCAAGGATCCACTCATTTAAAAAGCAAAGCTTATTTATGTCACACAGCTCTTTGCAAGATGATCCTTCCTGAGCTTTTTTTTAAATTTTCATTCAGTAGTGAAGTAGTTCACATTATTAACTTTCAACATAACATACTTTCATTGTAATCTTGAAAGCCCATTTGAGATGTCATGGGGCAGTTTTATTTCTCAGTGATAGTATTTATGAATTTCATTGAGAAATAATCTCTTTAACCACTGCAGGTAATGCATGCTCTTTACAGTATTGAAAATCAAATTAGATTGGTATTTTTCTGAATGTTACTCTGATTCAGCAGATTAATTTATCCTGAGGCTTTACCCATAGCTAACAAAACACAAAAGGAAATTGCTTTTTGTTTGTCAACATCATATATCTTTCTACTCCTAAATATCACAGAAGTCTTTCTAGTTATTTCTCTTAAAACAGTTAATCAAGTTGCCAACCAGGTAAGCTATTAAGTAGAATTTCATTCTATGTGCAGGACCACAAATGCTTAAAATCCCAATAATCATCCTTACTTCAATAGGGATTGTAGTAGCTAAGAATCAATATGTGTTCCATATTATAAAATGAGTAGATTAGGTGTTTGCAGTTATCTATTTTAATTAAAACATCTATGAATTTGTGACCTATATATTAGTAGAAGGGAACTGTGGACATTTCATATTATATCTCTTCTCAAATCAGAATGACAGACTACAAGAACATTGTAAAACCTTAACAGATTAGATTTCTTGTTAGTTGTTTATTTTCTTTCTCTTTGATGTTTGATTCTGTATCCAGGTTTCCATTTCCAGGTAAATGATTATACTTGAAATGTGTGAGTGAACATGAGAGGTAAAACATTTTCAATTTATTTGTAGTTTTCATTCCATTTTTTTTTTCAACATTCTTCTCATTTATAAATTATTTTAATCAGAAAACACTTAAAACCTCAAGAATATTGGAAAACAGGACATTGAGGCAAGTGTATAATGTGTACAGAAAACTTTTACTGATGATTGTTGGGTCAGCAGTTACTGGAATGGCTATACTCACCAAACTCTCCTGGAAGCAATGCAGAAACTGTTTAGCAGATGGGAACCTCAGACAGCAAGAACAATATTATAAGAATAAACCCAATAATTTAAAAAAATCAATGAAGTTTCTCATGGGAGATAAAGTTTAACAATAAAAAAAAAAAAAGTTTAACAATAGAAGAGATTTTTTTTTTGGGGGGGGGGGGTGGGGTGGTGGTGGTGGTGGTGGTGGTGGTGGTGGTGTTTAACAGCCTAAATCCAGAAAGGATTTGGGTGAGAACCAAAGAAAGATTTAGGTACATATAAGAAGCCATGACTCAAAATTTTTTTGTGCCCAGTGATCTGAATGTCTTCCATATTCCACTGCTTGACACTAAGGATGCTGCTATGGTAGCATAAAACAGTTAGACTCAGAGAACACTCCAGATATTCTGAATAAAGCTCAGATTAGAAAGCTTTAAAACCAAAAAATGCTAGTCACAGGGACTAAGCGAGCTCTTGGTCCTTTTTTGGAAATTCTGTTTGTAAATTGGGGTTGCAAAGGACATACTTTCCTCTTTCAGAATCCAGAGTCTGGAACTTACTGTTGAAAGTAAAAGACATTAATCATGATTTATAGTATACACTGCTTCCCAATAGCCAGAGAAATGGAAACAGATTTCATATAAAAAGTTCTGCTTTGGGCTGTCTTTTTTTCTGACAAAAATTTTTACTTAAATGACTTTTTACTGTGTTTTTAGATTTTAATTGCACTAAATAATACTTCTGTATATTTCTACTGAATTTTTAAAAGCTAGTGGAAAATTGTATGAGATATATTGAGATTATAATGACAAAGGTAGAGAACTGTGAATTTTTGAAAGAGCACGTACTCCTTTTTTATATTCATAATGCATTTGTGTACTAACAAAAGGAAAAAGGGAAGGAAAAAATACATCCATACTAACTACTAAACTTTCCATATACAGGTAATGTAGTTCGCCAGGGATGACATCAGAAACTCACCCATTCAAAAAGGCAATTTCACTTAGTTTACTTGTTACTGCATTTGAGCAATAACTGGTTGGCTAAATACATTGTCACAATCTGGAATTTTTTAACAAATAAATACAGAAATTGGGTAACTAAGAAACTAAATATTTATGAGGGGTTTTTTTTCAGCTTTATCCTGCAGCCTTTGCTGCTCTATGCATTCCAGTGACTGATGCAGACAAGTCATGTTCATAAGTGGTACATAGGAATTCTCTTACCTACGATAAATTATGCAATGTTCATTTTGAAATGTTAGTCCAATAACAAAGTTTGGGTTTGCTCTGAAAAACTTTTTCTTTTGGTTCTCTCAAGCTTAAAATTTGGGACAGAGGTGCAACCATAATCCATGAACCATCCCCAAGGCAAACTTTTTCCTTCTTTAGAAGTCTAGTCATTAAACATCAAAAGTATCTCATCATGAATTCAAAGATCAATATGATTATTTTCTGTAATGACAATAGATGGACTGTGGGGTCCCCTTCTTCCCCCCTGCAATGGAGTGTAGTAGTAGAAGAGTTATTTTCTCAAAAAAAAAAACCCAAACTGAGAAGAGAGCAGAAGGGGTAAATATGCTGAGACTCAAATATATATCTATGTAAATGATATGAATTTCAAAGGAATTTTTTCAAGCTCTATCAAAGGTACATTTTTAACTAATCTACTTTCAACTATGTTATTTAACATTGTGGAAAATGATACTATATTATGAAGATGAATTCTCTTATACATTTCAGTTTATACACTGTCTCATTCTATTAATTTCAGAAAGGAGACTTGTTTCTAGTGGAAGATGTCTGATGATACTTGATACAAAAGCAGAAAATCACTTACCAGTCTAAGACAAATGTTTAAGAATTTTCATCAAGGTTTGACTATAAACAATATAAAATAAAGATGATATGCTTTCCCTGAAACATAGGGGAGGAAAGCAACATACTCTATAAGGGTTTTAGATAATTAAATACTAAGCTTACATTAAAATTCAGAGTTTAACTTATCCTGAAAAAAGCAAGTAATTTCCAAGCTGAAGCTGTCTTTCCATCCTTAGTTTAGCATGATGTTGTTTTCATGCAATGTTTCATAACAGTGAATGAAATAAAATACTCTATACTGCTTTATATCCAATCCTATGAAGATATTGTTAGGACTGGGCATAAGTGTGCAGTCGAAAGACAAACAAAGCTACAGCCATTATATTCTCTTCAGTTCAGAAATATATTGATCTGGAAAGTCATTGCTGAACTTGGTTTCAGCTAAGGAATTAACTGATCTCCTGTAGCAAGGCATAAACCGTTTTCAAGTACCATTCAGCCTGGGTATACTCTCTGCTTTCACCAAGGCCTAGACTTCTTCTCTTTATCTCCAAAGTGTAAATATTTTTTTCATTAAGATCTTGGAGAAGCTTGTTGGAGAGAATAAGCAGCTAAAAATCTCTGCCATGGATTTCTCTTTTTACCTGCAGCATGATTTCCTGGCAAACAAAATTGAGATTTCTGTCTCAAGGAGTGACCAACAACTTAATATATGGCAGATGGAGTATAGAAATCCCACTTTCAGGATCAGTGAATCAGGACATGCTCAACACTAGCAAGAGGTGTGATATACTGTCTCTCCATCCACCTCTTATGCAACAGGTGTTTATATTTCAGTGTAAAAGAAAGTTCTCCTATGTAACTGTTAATTCAGAGTTGATGGATAAAACCCTTTGGTTTATATTCAAGTTGCATTTGATTCTGAATCCTTTTGCCTTTCTACCTCAAAGGCAACTAAAAAGTACTAAAGATACCGGATGTCTACAAATACTTTAAATATCTTTCTCTCAAGAAACTGCCAGCACAGTCATCTAAACCATGAGAAACAGCTGAGAGTTTACATTTTCTCTTTCTTTTTTATACTTCCTACAAGTTGCAAACTGCAGCAAACTGAAGATCTATTAAGTTAAAAAGATTATATTTCCTCATAAACTAACTGTAGCCTGCTCTTTACAATCTAATGCTGCTGTGCTAGATGCATTGCCTCTCCCTTTTTAACTGGAAATCTCGTTAGCAGCAAGGCAGATGCACCACACAATATCCTAAATATGCTTCTATGTAAATGGTAAAGATAACTGTGTGTGACTCTGGAAATTCACCCCAAAGGATACTGTACTTCAAAACAGGTTGTTGGTCCAAACAAGAGCTTCTTAAAAGCAGATGTCCTCTTCATTGACTAGGAAGAGTCTGGGACAACATGTCTTAAAAGATACATTGATGTGTAAGAGGACACTCATTAACAGTGAGATATGGAAGGGAAAAGACCTTAGCTTCATTCTGACCATAGAATGTTGACCAAATAATTTTGACCAAGATAGTGAATGCACATAGAGTGACCCATGCCTCTATTTAGGATATTGTGTGGTGCATCTGCCTTGCTGCTAACGAGATTTCCAGTTAAAAAGGGAGAGGCAATGCATCTAGCACAGCAGCATTAGATTGTAAAGAGCAGGCTACAGACCTGCAGACCTTATTTCTCATATCAGGTAGCAAAACTAAATTAGGAAAAGTTAAATACTGCTGTGATACCAAGAGTTGATGTCCCCTGCAATATTTAGTACAAATCATTGTACTTTAGATATGCCACTCTAACTCATTCAAGTAAGGGTGACTGTATTGTAAACTGCACACTGAGTATGGAGGATTGCATTTACAAGGTGAATGTATATTTGGTTGATTAAACTTTTAGCAGAGGCTGATGATCCTTCACTGGCATTTTGGCCCAAGTAGCAATAGACTATAGTCCAAGAAAGAGAGTTTTTTGTGAACAAGGCAGCATGGAAAAGCATTAAGACTGCATTAGAGTTTTGGGAAGAATTAAGTGTAGTTCTAGGAGGAAACTTCAGTGAAATTCTCCTGTGGCTTTGCATTCTTCACAGAGCACAGTATTGACTTTTCTGTGCTCTACACTACCTAATCACAGCAAAGTACAGTAGGAAAATCACAGCCCTGAAATCTATGGCTTATGTCAGGGCCCTCAGTGTGCAAATAAGCTTTAATGGCTCTTACCAGACTCCTATGAAGCCTTCCCCCACACTATGGGCCTAAAGGCTCCATTTCAGTTCTGCCCTGGTCCATCAGCCCCTTCCTGAGCTATGCTGGAGGGGTGTCAGTCTCTGGCTCAGCAACAGCCGTGCCCCTGACTAGCAATAGAGCCCCATCATCCGTATCCCAACCCATGGACTGACTGCCAGCCTTGGTCTTGGTCCCGTCTCATCACTGTGGACCTGATCTAGTCCTGATCTAGTCCTGATTATAACACTGCCCTACAAGACGACTTCCTAGCCTCATCCTCAGACTTGCCTCATCACCACTTATGTTAGATATTGATATCACTTCAGTTCTGGGCAGTGGAGATGAAATTTCACTCTGATCAAGAAGAAGCAGCTAAATGTAGGGACAGTGGAATTGCTTTTTGCAACCTTCCAGGTAATAAAAGTTAAATAACCTTCTACTGGGTTAATCACCTCCTACTAAGAGGCAGTGTCTGTATGGAAAAAGCCAAGGCTTTTGCCCAGTGTCAGCCCTATCCAAAAAGTTAAAGTAATTACAATTTTAATTTATCAAAATGTCACCCAAAATTGGGAGAAGTTCTATAGTTTAATTATGTTCTTGTTATTTTACTGTGAGGACTTTTTTATCCGTTAATTTATGAGTCAGTGATAACTTCGCTGCAATGAATATACTATTTAATTCTGTAAAATGACATTGAAGATGGTATACACAATATGCAGACTATTTAAAACAGAAAGTTAATAAAAATCTTGCCAGACTGAAAATTCTAAATTTTATAGTGCTGTTAATTAAGGGGAAAAATTAATCACTTGTGGGGCATTATTCATTATGGTATACAAATATGTAAATGTAGTGACATATAAGTCATGATTCTTAAAGGTGAGTTTCAAATTTGTTTGCATGGATGCCATGAAATTATTTAATGGTTTAGAATGAAAACTACTTCATCTGAGCTGAAGAATTTAGATTGTGTTATAGTTTCATAGTCATTCAACTAGTCATGGTTACTGCTCACAATGTATTCATGTGGCATACATATTCTGCCAACTGAAGATAATAAAATGAGCACCACCTTTTCATATTGCACCACCATGAATGCAATTCCTAGCTAAGATACTCTGGCAGGAGAATGGGAAAGTTCTTTGTAAAAAATTAATCACTGGACACTGCTCATTTACTAGTTAGAAATAACCACCCTCTGGCTCAGCCAACCGTGTAAAGTAGTATATAAGACAGCATGTAAGATTGCAGATCTTTAGACCGAACAAGACTGTTATCGTGTCCTACAAAATAATGGACACCTGTTGTGCAATTTTTTTTACATCACTACAGAAAAATTTCACCTGGTTTGACATTGAAGAGTAGAATTCATAATGGATTGCAGAGGCAAAAGAAAAAAAAGAAAAACAGCTGCAGAAAGACCCCAACTAAACAAAACAAAACAAGAGAGAATCCTCAGACAGTTGATAAAAATAGGACACTCCAGGAGAGGATATTGTTGAAAAATCTGTCTCCATCTAGATTCCATTTTGGATTTAGCAAATTTACTAGTTCTTCATCAGCTTGTAGGTTTTTCTTCTGTTCCTGAAGATGTGCATCTCTTTTAACTATCGTGACAGTCTGCATGGTTTAGACCCCTAACTAATAGAAAGTTGAATACAGGTATAAGAAGTCTTTCCTGCATCTGAGTGTTCAGTGAGTGAAGAGAAATGCCAGCAAAGGACTATAGGCCAACGAATATCATATCACTCATATGAGAAAGTGGAGACTTACAGTTGAACTCCAGATGAGCAGTGTTAATGCAGATGTACAGTGAATTCAATATTCTTTATGGACTAACTCAGTAGTCTGTCTTGGAGGGTTCTTTCTCCTTCAAATAATATTCTTTGTCAAGTTCTCAGTCAGTCTGTAGAAAATCAGGTGCTAGCTCTGACCTAAAAAGTTTCGAGCTCTGTGGGGGATTGATTCACCCAGGGTTTTCGCACTTTCCTAGTCTGTCTTGCATTTTTAGTCACTCAGGAACAAAAATCTAAACTTCTTCAGTAGAGGTAGTTCACTAATTGGACAAATGATCCTGGAATTTGATAGGATCTGCTTAAGTCTGAAGTTAATAGTTTCCCTTCAGAACAGGATTTTTCTCTAGGGAAGAATGATACCTGGTTTAGGTTTAAATGATCAAGAATACAGGATCATCAGCTTCTAATGATTGAAAAAGAGAATATGAAGTAAAAAGGTAAACATTAGGTTATCTTTGTCTAAGAGTTCTTTTCATATTTAATTTTCTACAACAGAGATTAACATTTGAGATTAATTTCAATAATTGCTTTTGCTTTATTTGTAATTTTTTTTTTTTTTTTTTTTTTTTTACTGCTGGTCTTTCTACTTGTATTGCAATGTATGTGGGGAACTCTTAGTTCTGATGATGCAAAAATTTAGGACTGTAGGAAAATGTCAGTCATCACGCAGTGACATAACTATTTACATGAATAAAGAGCTGGTTAATGAACAAACCTCAGAAAATAGTAATCATTTAATTCCTGGAATGATATGCCATGATTAACACTAGACTTGGTGTTACTCATTATTTCTATCAAACGTCAGAGAGTGACTTGCAGCTGATTAAATTTGACGATGATACAAACTTGTCAGAATGGTAAATAAACGTGTGTTTGGCTGGCACTTTCTACCAGAGCTGGTCATAAAGATGATTTTATTTTGAAACCAGTCAAATGGAAAGAAGTAAGGGCTTGGGGTTTTTTTGACACTGTTTTTTTTCTTTTTATGGAATAATCTGCTTCATGAAATATGGCATAGTTACTCAGGATTATGTCTTTTTTGAAATACCGGGATCTCAGGATCTTTTACAGAGCAGGAATAATATGTTTCAATTATCTTCATTTTCAGTTTGGTCAATGACAAAAGTAGACTTGGAAAAATAAGATATTTGGGTTTTACAGGTGGACTGCAGGACTCTTCTGGGAAGTACCCACTCAGAAAAGATTGTAGGGTTAACCATGGCCAAGACTTCAATATCATTTGACTGTAAAGCGTGTACACAAAGCATGAATGTAACATATGAAGTGATAAAGAGAGGAGTAACAAGTAAGATTGAGATTATCTGCATATTTTATAATATTATGGGCAGCAGTTTGTTGTGTACACACTGTTGTCCAATAAAAATGACAGTTTCATTACTAGTGAAAGTCCCCGGGTTTTGTATTGATCTAAAAATGCAGGGCCCCAGGATTGTCTGGACCTGGCTTGGCCTGAGTTGATTTTAGCTTGTTTCAGTCATTATAGTAACTGTCAAATGGTCAGGTGACTATCGCCTAACTTGTTTTAGGTTAGCTCTGTAAATACTATGTGTGAAAGGTCTAACAAATGTATGTCATCTTCAAATAATAAATATTGACCCTGTACGTTAACTGTGGCTGAGGTTACCCTATCAAGTGACTAGCTAATATCTAAGATATAAGGATACTTAAACTTTAATTAAGAATGAGTGAAGAAAGTGTGCGTAAGCAGGCTGTGTCAGAAAACACATAAAAATAACCCCAATCAGATCTCAGACAGATGAAAAAGAATTTCTTCCATTAAGACCATACTCCTCCCAACAGAGAACTCAGGACACTGACTAGGCATTGGACACTCCCTGTCCCCATTCTTGAGGAAAAAACAGCTCTGTCAGTCTTAGAACTCAGTGTGCACTGGAAGAATGACCATAATGGTGGAGAAAAGGTGTAGATACTAGAACATTTCTGTAGAATATTTTTTGATGTGTTTTTAATAAAGATTTCTATAAAAATTAGATCATTTGGACTATGATATTAGTATCTTTTCACCTGGATTAACAAACATTTTTGTATTTTGATTCGATTGTTAAAAAATAGATAACTTGACTAATAATAAATTCTTGTATCCATTCATGACTTCCCTTTTGCCCACAACAACTTCACAAAAAAATAAATTGTGCTATTTCAAATTATTAAGAACATTTTAATCTGAAATAATATTCCTTAAAGAGCCATCACCTTGAAATAGAATGTAGTAAGTATGGCTTATGGGTAGTCAAATAAGCCTGCATTTAAAATATGGGATTCTTATAAAAGATTAGTTCATTTTATTATGACATTAAAATTATTTGTATATGTGACCCAGTGATAATTTCAAATAAAAAATCCATTGTAGAAATTTCTCATCACAGAAAAACTGGAAAGGAGGTGACATTTATCAGGTGACATACAATCAATTATTTATCTAGTTTTTATTCAAATGTGGAAAGTTTCATATCAGAAGTGAACTTTACAATTGAAAAATACATTCAAGCAGAAAGTAAAAGTTCTTAGGTATTTATTTGTTAATTATATATGAACTCGTCCTTTTTCTCTTCACACTCTGCTAGTTTGTAAGGAAATCTTGAAGAGATAGAATCACAGAATCATTTAGGTTGGAAAGCACCTTTAAGATCAAGTCCAACCATTAACCTAACACTGTCAAGTCCACCACTTAACCATGTCCCTAAGATCCACATCTACACATCTTTTAAATACCTCCAGGGATGGGGACTCAACCACTTCCGTGGGCAGCCTGTTCCAATGCTTGACTACTCTTTCCGTGAAGAAATTTTTCCTAATAGCCAATCTAAACCTCCCCTGATGCGGCTTGAGGTCATTTCCTCTTGTGCTATTGCTTGTTACTTGGGAGAAGAGACCAACACTCACCTTGCTACAACCTCCTTTCAGTGTAAGGTAGTGTAAGGTCAGTGTATGTAGTGTAAGGTCTCCCCTCAGCCTCCTCTTCTCCAGACTAAACAACCCCAGTTCCCTCAGCCGCTACTCATAAGACTTGTGCTCTACAACCTTCACCAGCCTTGTTGCCTTTCTCTGGACATGCTCCAGCACCTCAATGTCTTTCTTGTAGTCAGGGGCCCAAAACTGGAGACAGTATTCCAGGTGCGGCCTCACCAGCACCGAGTACAGGGGCACAATCACTTCTGTAGTCCTGCTGGCCACACTATATCTGATACAAGCCAGGATGCTGTTGGCCCTCTTGGACAACTGGGAATATATTTAGCTGGCTGTTGACCAACATCACCAGGTCCTTTTTGGCCAGGCAGCTTCCCAGCCACTCTTCCCCAAGCCTGTAACGCTGCATGGGGCTGTTGTGACCCAGGTGCGGGACCCAGTTCTTAGCTTTGTTGAAACTCATACAATTGGCCTCGGACCATCGTTCCAGGCCATCCAGATCCCTCTGTACAGCCTTCCTACCATCAAGCAGATCAACGCTTTTTCCTCATCCACTGAGCGGATCACCTTGTCAGATCAGGTTAGCCAAGCAGGACCTGCCTTTCATAAACCCATGCTGACTGTGCCTGACCACTTGGTTGACCTGTATGTGCCATGTGATGGCACTCAGGCTGATCTGCTCCATGAACTTCCCCAGCACCAAGGTCAGACTGACAGGCCTGCAGTTCCCCAGATCCTCCTTCCAGCCATTCTTGTAGATGGGTGTCCCATTTGCTAAACTCCATTCAACTGGGACCTCCCCAGTTAACCAGGACTGCTGATAAAGGATTGAAAGTGGCTTGGTGAGCACTTCCGCTAGCTCCCTCAGTATCCCTGGGTGGATCCCATGTGGCCCCATAGACTTGTGTGTGTCTAAGTGGTGTAGCAGGTTGCTAACCATTTCCGCTTGGATTATGGGGGCTTCATTCTTCTCCCTGTCCCTGTCTTCCAGCCCAGGGGGCTGGGTACCCAGAAAACAATTGGTCTTGTTAAAGACTAAGGTAAAGAACGCATTGAGTACCTCATCCTTTTCATCATCCTTTCTCACTGTTTCCCCCCACATCCAATAAAGGATGGAGATTCCCCTTAGCCCTCCTTTTGTTGCTAAAGGATTTACAGAAACATTTTTATTGCCTTTTACAGCAGTAACCTGATTAAGTTCTAGTTGGGCTTTAGCCCTTCTAATTTTCTCCCTGCATAGGCTCAGGATTTTTTCATAGTCCTCCTCAGTTGCCTAGACCTTCTTCCAAAGGTCATAAACTCTCTTTTTTTCCCTGAGTTCCAGCCAAAGCTCTCTATTCAGCCAGGCCGGTCTTCTTCCCCAACGGCTTGTCTTTCAGCACATTGGGATGGCCTGCTCCTGTGCCTTTCCTTCTCCAAGCATTGAAAACTCTATCATTTCATGATCACTGTGCCCAAGATGGCCTCCAGCCATCACATCACCCACAAGTCCTCTTTTTGTAAAGAACAGGTGTAGCAGGGCACCTTCTGTAGTTGGCTCACTCACCAGCTGTGTCAGGAAGATTTCTTCTACACACTCTGGGAACCTCCTTGGCTGTTTCCTCTCTGCTGTATTGTATTTCCAACAGGCATCTCCTAAGTAGAAATCCCTCACAAGAACAAGGGCTAATGATTGTGAGACTTCTCCCAGCTGCTTCTAGATTATTTCATCTGCCTCTTCATCCTGGGTAGGTGGTCTATAACACACTCCCACCATGATATCTGCCTTGTTGGCTTTCCCCCTGATTCTTGCTCATAAACACTCAGCCCTATCATCATTATCATTAAGTTCTAGACAGTCAAAACACTCCCTAACATACAGGGCTACCCCACTGTGGTGGTGCATCCTCCCCACATTGTCTCTCTTCAACTGCTTTATGACCTCAGGAATTCCTGCCAGACCCTGACCATTATGTAGTGAGCTGGTCAATTACATGCCCCTTAATTGTACCAGAAACTCCTACATGGTTGAAGTGGGGACTGAGCACAACCAGTTACCTGGCAGCCTTGAAACAAAACAGTATCATGGTTACTGGTACTCCAGTAATTACCGACCTGGATCGTGGCTTAGATGGATGACTAAAGCCAATCACCTTATGATCCTATAAACAGCAGTCCTAAGTGAGGCTCTTTGAGCTCTACTGGACTGCTGCGGGCTGCACCAGCATCTCTGTCTGAGTGGGACACCTCTCAGAGCTAGCAAACTCTTAAAGTTTGCTAAAATTGGAGGTCCATCACCAAAGACTGACAGTGGAGCCTGGGCTGAAAACTAAGTCACTGTTTTGATCCATTTTGTCTAATCACTTTGTTAATCACTGATGATTGAGTACTATTAAAATATCACAGTCAAATCCTGTGATTTGTCACAAGTAAATTCTAAGCTGTTACTAAATCAAAATGTGTAAAGTCACTCATTCACAATAAATTAACATAATCAGCAGGATTCACAAACCTGCATTCGTGACACCCACTGCCTCTCCTTCCTTGCCTATCCCTTCTGAAGAGTTTATAGCCATCCATTATAGCACTCCAGTTGTGTGAGTCATCCCACCATGTTTCTGTGATGGCAACTATACCATGGCTTTCCTCCTGCACAATGGCTTCCAGCTGCTGCATGCATTGGTGTAGATTCACTTCAGTTGGGCTATTGATCTTGTCACCTTTCTGAGAGCAGAAGCTTTAATTCCTACATGACCATTCTAAGGTGCTTCCATGGTTTCTAACACCCCCATAACTCTTGCATCTTTGCTGCTGCATGGATATCCATCCCCTACCTCCTCAGAGATGGCAGACTGAAGGACCTCGCTAGCTCACCATCCCACAAACATTGGCGTGACACCCCCAGGCTTATCTCTAACGAGCCTGGTTTCATCTCTTTCCCCCTTCAAATCTACTTTAAAGCTCTTTCAACAAACCCTGCTAACTTCTGTGCAAACATCTTTTTCCCACTTTGAGACAGCTGTACCCCATCTGTCACCAGTAAGCCTGGTGTTGTGTAAACCGACCCATGAACAAAAACCCCAAAATTCTGCCAGTGACACCAGGCTTGGAGCCAGGTATTGATCTGCTGACTCTTCCTGGTTCTTCCCTCAACATTGCCTGCAACTGGAAGGATAGAGGAGAACACTACTTGTGCTCCTGATCCCTTAGCCTGTCTTAAGGCCCTGAAGTCTCTCTTGATTACCCTCGGACTTCTTCTTGCAGCTTCCTCGCTGCCTACCTGAAAAATCAATAATGGATAATAATCTGAGGGCCATAGCAGGATAAGAAGCTTTCTCTTCATGTCTTTAACGTGGGCCCCAGGGAGGCAGCAGACTTCCCCAAGAAGTGGGTCTGGTCTGCATATTGGGCCTTCTGTTCCCCTCAGAAGGGAGTCTCCTGTAACAATGACCTCTCTTTTTTTCTTTATGGAAGCAGTTTTGGCACAGGGCGTAGGCTGACTTAACCTTGGTGACACCTCCAAGCTAGATGAACCATCATCCTCATTATTGTTTGGTTCCACTTGCAGAGCCTCATACCTATTATGCAGGGGGACCTGGGAAGGTGGGTGAGTCACAGAGAAGATTCACCTGCTGCACCGGGAAGGAACGTGTCACCATTCCCCCCTGTCCCTTAAGTCACTGTGTTCAGACAGGAAGAGAGAGAGGATAGGGAATCCTCCATATCATGTGTCCTGTCTTCCTGTTGGATCTGTCTCAGGGAAGGTAGGGTGTGATTCCGGTAGTGTCTCTCTCTCTCTCCCCCTCGATACTCCTCAACCTACTCACCTCCTCCCAGAGCTCTGTCATTAAGTGGAGGAGTTCCTCTTCCTGGGTGCATCTCCCACAGGTGTGCTCACTACTGCTGTTCAATACTGGCATAAGAGTGGGGCACAGCCTGCAGCCTGGCACCTGGGTGGCAGCGTGTTCCCACCAGAGCTCTTTCTGGAAAGCTGCGTCTGTCATGGTGGGTGCAGAGCTTAGAGAGGCCATGGCTTTCTGCTGTGTGGATACCATTGCTCCCTGGTTGAGGTGGCAGAGCTTCAGTACCTTTCCTGCACACCCTTCTGCGTGAACTGCCCTGCAAACTGCCATGCCACACCCTTGCTGACGCCTCATGCCCTGTTTGCTTGCCCTTTTTGTGGCACTCCTGGTCGCTAGTGCTCCCCAAAGGTTTCTTCTACATGTCCGTGGGGGCTTGGTCGCTGTTGCTCCTGGCCCTGCCCAGGTCTTGTGCGAGCTGCAGGCTTCTGGCGGCTCTCTTGTCTCCCTCCGAGATTCCCCCAGTTTGGGAAAACTCTCTGTGCACCATGCTGGATTGCTCCATGGCGGATCATGCCAGCACCAGAGCTTGCCTGTTGATATGTCAGTATCAACATCAGCTGTGTTATTATATTACTGTGTACTATCTGTCTCATGTTTTTGACTTTGAGTTCAACCTACACTTACATTTGGAAGACATTCTAGTCATATTAGTTGCGAGGAGTAGTAACCTAAAATTAATTGAACAGAAGTGCAAAAACACTCAACCTACAAACAAATAAAACCACCATTGTAAAGTTTAAGCTGTCATTTTTGCTATAGCATATGCATTGCTCTGTAATATAAGTTCCAAAGTGCACAGGAGCTGGACTTTTGATTTATTTTCACCTTCTGTTCAGATAATAATCCTTAAACTCCATCCAGTATATACCTCTGTCCTCAGGCCAGTTCAACGAGTATTAAGAGATTTTTTTCCAAGCTCTTGTATAACTATAAAATCCTAATAAACTTCACACACAACAGACCTAAGGTTGACGTTAAGTGCTGCACTTCTGTTTCATTCAGTGCTACATCTTTTTCAGGTTCTGTGTAACTGCGGTTCTTCATTAAAAGAAAGTAAGGCTACCATCTATTTATTTAGCTTTTCTTACCTAAGAACAATTTTTTTTTTGGTTTTGAGTCATGTCTACAATCTTCTATGGCATCTCTATTTGTGCTATAAAAGCATCCCATCTCATCCCCAGGCCACTGAGAGGAAAGTGCGCCTGGAATTAATGCACCCTCCAACTACCAATAGTAGTTGATAATTTGGATTTGTGAGTCAATATTTTTAAAATATTGGTTATTTTAGCTGGTGAGAGCATACTGCCTGTAAGTCAGTCCTACAGAAAGGCCTTCAGTTCAAATATTTCCACTAAACCAAAAAGCAAGTGTTGGTGAATGAAAGGCAATTTTATAGCCCCTTTGTGGAGACACGGAAGGTTATGGTGGACTGAAGGAGTATACAGAGCTAGGTAATGGGTTCTGACTTTGAGTTTTAAGGAGAGATGAATCATATACAAATAAAATCTATGGAAATTCAGATTTATATACCTGTGATACCTCTATTCTCTTAGATCTGTGCAAGACAATTGGCAGAACATCAGACAGGTCTCTGGGGAAAATAAAGCCTAAAGAAATTTTCCCACTGCTGATCAGCCCACATTTAAGGGACAACATAATCCTCTCAAGAAATTTTAATTGAAACAAAACTGTTATGTATAGTGGGTGTGATTCTAACATAAACTATTATCTTATTGGTCCACTGAATAGTGATTGACTGGTCTGATTCTGGAGCTGACAAAGTTTAAGACGGCATGGCATAGAATGGATAAGGTGGCCAAGAGGTCAACATTGTCATGCCATCATTATAAACACAGATATATCTGCCTCCTTGCCTTAATCTCTCTTAAGAATCTTGCTTTCTTTCTCACCATTTTCTTCCTGCACAAATACTAATTTTGAGATATTAGCATGGACTTATACAGGTCAGCTTAGAGGATTACAACATGCCCATGATGCAGACCAGGCTCATATGGTACAAGTCTAGTAATGACTTGTTGTCTGACAAGGAGCATAGCTTCTGGGTTGCCACCACAGTGGCTCATTCTTGGTGCCGCTGTGCGTAATGCCGGTATCCTGGAGATATCATACGGATTTACATCAGGAAGCAAACAGGATATTCCAGCCTGTGGTGCAATCTGTAAAGTAGCATTGAGGAGCACATTGAGAAAGAAATCTAGACACGGCCAATGTGTCAAGATTTTATTCAGAAGATGAAAAGAAACTTTGTAGCAGATACAGTCCAGTTACTGAATTGATCAAGGTTGAAAACCTGTGATCTTTTGGCCAAAAGATGCTGTTCCTAGGATTTGTTTGAATTCCTTGTTGTATAATAATTATTAATTTTTCTTTTATATATAAAGGAATATATTTACATATAAAGAAACATATGTATATATCCATTTATAAATAAATAAATATTTAAAAAATCATAAAATTAGTACATTAGTAATTACAAGTCTTGTACCTAAGTCATTATTATAAAAAGAAAATCTTGTATTTGAGAGGCACTGAGCAAAAAATAGAACAAAATAAATACAGGATTTAAAAAAAAAAAAGCTGAAATAAATATTTTATTTCTCTGAAGTCTAGTAAATATTTTGAGGTGTGTTCTATATTGTAAGAAATATATATGTCAAATTGTCATGTTGTTCCCAAAGGTTGTTAGCTGAGTTTTTTAATTTATCATCATAAGTCTGGATACTTGAAATACGTTAAAATTGGAATAATGTAGGCACAGGAATATAACCACAGCTAATGAGGTAAATGATAGATTCAGCTAGCAGACTGATACTTAGAAGCAGAGCATGTTCTGGGATATGGCTTATGTAGCTGATTTTGAAATCTCTTGTGGTCCTCAGCTATTTTGTTGTTTGATACAGCTATGTTTTCCAAGCTCACTGCCACAGGCAAGTAACTTTGAAAAAATAAATAAAAAGCTTCCTCTCAAAGTTGTAAATATAGAAATAGTAAAACATCATAAAATGGAGTTCATTACTTCTTTAAGCCAGAGCCCCTTGAGTTCTGAAGTGCATGGTAGCACAGGCACATTCTCACCAGCTCTAGTGTTGCTCTTTCCAGAGTTACTGGAGCACTGTTAATGACAAGAATACCCACAAAAAAAAAAAAAAAACAAAACCCACAAACTCCAGCTTCAGAGCCTGCAGCAAATCTCAGAAAGAAAAATCACACAGCTAAGCACAGCTAAAGACTCACTCTCAGTTCTTTTTCTCTCTTTCTTCATCACTAGTGCACTGGAAACAAACTACTGCCAAGATAATAAGAAAGAGATGTTTCTTGCAGAGGCATCAGGAGTTTTTACATCTAGTGCGTGTAATTCCCATCAACACAAATCTGTAAGCACGTAAGATTGGAAAAACTAGTTACAGTTCAAAATAAGAAATGGAAAGAAAAAGTGTGGAGCTGCACACTTATAGGAAGAATAGCATTTTTGCCACGTCCCTGTGGCGGTGTCACCATATACTTAAACAGTTCCTTACCATTTGAATCCTGGGAAGCAATTCGTTATAGCTTGCAATTGCACTTCAAATAACTTGATATTCTCAAAAAAAGAACAAGATATTTTTAATATGGTTTCAGCTTTTGATTTTATACACCCATACACTGAGATAGATTAATCTTTATAGCTGTTTATGATTTTAAAATGCTTTTTTTCATTAAATAAGACAGATTGTAGTACATTATGTATACACGTATACCTATGTGTACGCGTGTGTTTGCATACACACATAGGCATATATATGTACAACACTGGTTAATATGAAAACTAGAATTAAGGTGCCAGCCTGTGAATCAACAATTCAAGCTAGGCTGTAAAACCCAGTTGCCTAGTCCAAACAGAACACATGAGAACTTCAAATTAATTGATTAAACTGATTATGGGAAGCTTCTCCAACGAGAACTGTTCTTAGTCCCAGAGAAAGTATCTTGCTGCAGGAGAAGACACTACAGTTCCTACAGGACAATTTCCCCATTCCCAAATTTTTTTTTTTTCAGTGACTTCTTTTTCAGATTCTACCTATTGACTTGCTAACTTAGCACAGTTCAGAGGTGAACCAAGGGGGAGGATAAGGCAGTTGAGAAAAGCAGAAAGAATCTTGCTGAGCAGCCTCTAAAGGTGTCTTAGAAGGAATTGCCAGGCTAGGAATTGCCAGGCTAGGAATTGCCAGTTTTGTTTTGTAATCACAACTGCTATTCAAAAAGCAGAAAAAGACCTGCTGCTATTTTTGCACTTACAAGCCAAAATTAACCAGTCTATATGTTCCCTGACTCTTTCCCAGGGAGCTGACTCTCAAGAAGGAATGGAACTACCCTGCAGGAAGAGCACTACAGAAATTATAGTGACCAAACTGAGAAACTATATTCAGAGGAGACTTTAACCATTTGGTAGTATAACAATTGAGAAAGCTATACAGAGACTGTAGAGGGGGATTCAAAGAATGACTCATACATACTCACTTAGGGAGTACTGTTCCTCCTGAACACTTATGGAACTGGGTTCCTAGGGGGAAAAAAGGTGCATGTAATGAAAAAACACATCCTAATACATACATTAGCACAGGAGCTGGGAGGTATTAGACAGATAAGCAGCCACTTAGGCACTCTATATATATTTTGTAAAGCTTCACTTTGTAATGTTCGTACTCCTACAATACCTTTTTTTCCCCTTTGTTTTCAATGTACCTTGTAATGAAATAATACATTTACAGATACTTTCTCTCAAATATCTATAAAGCTTCTGTAATATAAATATATAGAAATGCTGCCTATGATAGAAGGCTTTAGGTTTCTCGATTTTTTTACTTCATTGAAAAGTGTAGCTGACAAATCAAAACCACCTCTGTGAAATTTTGGACGGAGATATATATATGTATATGAATATATGGAAAAACTGTATCGATATGAAATTGCTGTTCTAGCAGTCCAGAAGTTGATTTTTGCATGGAAAATACTGTACAGGGAGTCAAAATTAAAATTACTTTTAAAAAATTTGATTTAGGGCAGAAAAGTCTGCTCAAAGGTGTCCTGTTTTCAGCTGGAATAGAGTCAATTTTCTTCCTAGTAGTAGGCATAGTGCTGTGTTTTGCATTTAGTAGGAGAAGAATGTTGATAACACGCTGATGTTTTTGTTGTTGCTAAGTACTGCTTATGCTAATCAAGGACTTTTCAGCTTCCCATACTCTGCCAGGTGCACAAGAAACTGGGAGGGGGCACAGCCAGAAGAGTTGATCCAAACTGACCAAAGGGCTATTCCATACCACATGACGTCATGCTCAGTATAGAAACTGCGGGGAGTTGACCAGAGAGCAGCGATCGCTGCTTGGGAACTGTGTGAGTATCGGTTGGCGGGTGGTGAGCAATTGCATTGTGCATCACTTGCTTTGTATATTACTATTATTATTATCATTATTATATTGTTATTATTATAATTACTATTTGACTTTATTTCAATTATTAAACTGTTCTTATCTCAAGCCAGGAGTGTTTCTCACTCTTACTCCTCTGATTCTCTCCCCCATCCCATTGGGGTAGGGGGAGTGAGCGAGCGGCTGCGTGGTGCTTAGTTGCTGGCTGGGGCTAAACCACGACAAAAGGTAATAACGAACAATTGATCCTACTGTGAGGACATGGATAAGGATTGTGACTTTGCTCCTGACACTACTGTTAGGGATACTTTTGGAGAGCATGTCGACATATTCTCAAGAATATGGTGAAAGTTATTCGATAGGATTTCATAAACAGATCTGTCAAGATCAGGGTAGATTTTGCTGGGTATGCTGAGGAATAGTTATCATACTGATCATGTTGGAAAAAGGTTGAATTACAGAAATGCAATGTCTTATGTTAAAGATTCACTCAGTCCATTTTGATGATGCTTCCTATTTCTGTTATTTAGCATATTACACCTATATTTTGTATTGCTTTCCTAAAAAATTGCAACAGATCATTTAGAAAAGATGGCAGCAAAAGTAAAGAAATTCTTAACCCTTTGTTCAAGACAGTAAAAAAGAAAGGACTTCTGATCTTAAAATTTGAAGAGTGGATGGAAAACACTGGGGAAAAGCTGAAAGACTGAGGTGATTTAGAGGTTTTCTGCTTAGTCCTCAGGAAGAGAAAGTTCCTTAAAGAGACATTTGAGTCTGAAAACTGATTTTTTAAAATGATACTTTCAATGTTCTGATTCCCTGTGAGTATATTCAGAGTTTTATCTGCTCATTTTAATAACTTAAGAAAAGATTTTGAAATCACAAAAAGCAACCTTAAATAACATTTGAAAAATCTCTTGGAAAATCTCTTCCCAGAATATGTTCTTACATTGTTCTGAGGTACCTTGGTGCTGGGAATGCTCTGCTCTGGCTCACACCTCAGCATCAGAATTTCCAATTCACAATACACACAAAAGTCATGTTTGCTCTTTTGCTGCCCATGGTCTGATTCTTTATCAACATATTTTTCCTTCTGCTTAACTGTACTGAAGTTTTTTCAGCTATTTTATCAAGTAAAGGGTATTTCCACCACATAGTGTTTTTTTTAAGATATCCAGATGCAATTCTATGAAAAATGGCAACACAACTGTAAGTGGAGGCTGCATTTGCTTTGCAAAATCTCTATGGCTGATATTAGTACAATTAATGTAGAAATGGAGAAGGGGAAAAAATTGAGAAGCAGACAATATCTAAAAATAAATACTGCTTTAGCAGATGCCCCTGCACTTATCCAGCTGCATTTGATTGGTCTGGATTTTTCTTAATTCTTCCTACAGACATTCCGATTATTCTCTTCATGCCTTCAACTGGAAATATGTTTATGTGTAGTGAATGCACCTATAACCTGCAGAAAGCTCATCTACCTGGACTTCAGTAAAACCTTTGACACAGTCTCCCACAGCATTCTCCTTAGGAAGCTGGTGGCTCATGGCTTGGATGGGCGTAGTCTTCACTGGCTAAAAAACTGGCTGGGTGGCCGAGCCCACAGAGTTGTGGTAAATGGAGTTAAGTCCAGTTGGCAGCCGGTCACAAGCGGTGTTCCCCAGTGCTCTGTTTTGGTGGCAGTCTTGTTTAATATCTTTATCAATGATCTGGATGAGAGGATTGAGTGCACCCTCAGTAAATTCGCAGATGACACCAAACTGGGTGGGAGTGTTGATCTGCTGGAGGGTAGGATGGCCCTGCAGAGGGATCTGGACAGGCTGGACCAATGGGCCGAGGCCAACTGTATGAGGTTCAACAAGGCCAAGTGTCGGGTCCTGCACTTGGGTCACAACAACCCCATGCAACGCTACAGGCTTGGGGAAGAGTGGCTGGAAAGCTGCCTGGCCGAAAAGGCCCTGGGGGTGTTGGCTGACAGCCAGCTGAACATGAGCCAGCAGTGTGCCCAGGTGGCCAAGAAGGCCAACAGCATCCTGGCTTGTGTCAGGAATGCTGTGGCCAGCAGGAGCAGGGAGGTGATTGTTCCCCTGTACTTGGCACTGGTGAGGCTGCACCTGGAATACTGTGTCCAGTTTTGGGCCCCTCACTACAAGAAAGACATTTTGGTGCTGGAGCATGTCCAGAGAAGGGCAACAAAGCTGGTGAAGGGTGTAGAGCACAAGTCTTATGAGGAATGGTTGAGGGAACTGGCATTGTTTAGCCTAGACAAGAAGAGTCCAAGGGGAGACCTTATCGCTCTCTACAACGACCTGAAAGGAGGTTGTAGCAAGGTGAGTGTTGGTCTCTTCTCCCAAGTAACAAGTGATAGGACAAGAGGAAATGGCCTCAGGTTGCACAAGTGAAGGTTTACATTGGATATTAGGAAAAATTTCTTCACAGAAAGAGTAGTCAAGCATTGGAAGAGGCTGCCCAGAGAGGTGGTGGTGTCACCATCCCTGGAAATGTTCAAAAAAGGGGTAGACGTGGCACTTTGGGACATGGTTTAGTGGGCATGGTGGTGTTGGGTTGATGGTTGGACTGATGATCTTAGAGGTCCTATCCAACCTTAATGATTCCTAGTTTTTACTTTCATTAAAAAATAATCCAGCCCCCAAGCCAGGAAACAGGAAATTGCTACTCTACCCTCAATTGGTTTAGTGGTGGACTTGGTAGTGTTAGGTTAATGGTTGGACTGGATGATCTTAAAGGTCTTTTCCAACCTAAATGATTCTATGATTCTATGATTCTATGATTCTAAGTTAGCTTAAGTAAAACCTCCTACATAACATATTTTCATCTATCTAAACCATGTTGTATTATTTCTCTCTTCTGCACCAGAAACACTACACTGACATCTACATATAAAAAATTTTATTCATTATTTTTGAATTTTGAAAGGTTTTCTGTTGGCAGTGGTTACACATATGGTTTTTTGTCCATTAGAAAATAGGTTTTCCAGGTAGGTAGATTTTGAGTTGTTAAATGAGTTTTTATTAATATGGTAATGAAACCTTTGTTGCTACTTTGTGAAAACACATCTGGAAAAGGATTCACAAGAACTGATTTAAACATTATGGTACAGTGAAAGTACAAGGACATTGTTGGTCCAAAATATAAGCCATTAGTTGAGTACATGGCTTGATATTTTATCTACTTTTTTTTTTTTTGAGGTCATCCAATTACACTGGCACATTCTGGTAATCACATCAAAGCTTTAAGTATAAATGCCGGACTGTTCAGTATAGCACGACAGTGAAGTTCTGGTCTTGTTTGTATCTGTGGAAGTTGTGCAATTCACTTTAGGAGACTGAACATTTAATTCTGTGTGATTTGAGTTGAACTCATAAAGAAGGCATAGACCTAGCTTTATAATGTGTTGGGGTTTTTTTTTGTTTTTGTTTTTGTTTTTTTTTTTTTTTTTTTGTGTGTGTGTGTGTATTATCTCTTTTGGGAATCTCCATCTTCCATTTAAGCACTGTGTTTCTTTCCTGTTTAAGAACTTTAATTATGGATCTGATACCTGCCTTTATGTGACATATAAACCAGTAATGAAAAAAAATAGATCCTAAATTATAATTCAGACAAATACTTTTTTAAAATGACCTATGTAATTATCTGAAGTTCATGAATGGTCACCTAAATTCCCCTGATTTTTTTTTCACTCCCTTTGTCATTCTCAAGGTACTTTTTAAAGTTGGCTATATTTAGACAAAATGTGTTCAAACATTCCAGATAACTTTGAATTTCAAAATAGGTAACCCATACTGAATGAAATATTTTTCAATAACAACTTTTACCCTTCTTGAACTACTGTTGTCCTGTTCAGAGAAGACAGACTCTGAGATATATTTTTTTTCCCTTGAAATAAAAACGACTTCTAGTAAGGGGTTTGATTCGGGTGATAACTGAAATTTTCAAGTGAATTTCTTCTTTTTTTTTTTTAATAAATATTTGAAACTCCATCCTGAACATTCTGAAATTGGGAATATTATTAAAAAAAATTAAAAAACCCAAAAATGTTAAAGCTTTCCATTCATCCGGATCTACTACTTAAGTAGATATCACACATCTCAGGCTAAATATTTCTGTACAAACATAGTCAAATTAAATAATTCCTGACATATTCCCTATAACAGCTTCCTCTCTACCCTCCTTCCCTCCTTAGAGATAGATAAAATACAGCAAATATTTCAAAATTATAACATTTCCTATGTTTCTCGGGTTTTTATGTTGCTTTTCACCATTTTAAGCACTGTCAAAAGACATAAAAACATTACTGCAGTAAGGTTCATATATGAACATGAACATATATTATTAAGGTAAGTGTAGAACAAGAGATGCTATGTGTTTCTCAGTTCTTGCTGTTGCTGCACTACCTAGCTGTCAAATTCTGAATAATACTTAGCATTTTAGAAACATTACAAATGTGTTACGCATGCTTTAATATCTCACAGGATAGCTTTATATCCCAATAAAAAAGGAGCATTTACATTTTGTTCTTTGTATTTTTATGCTACTTAAGTGCTCAGAAAGTGAATATAGGAGGCTCCGTATTTATTATTATGAGGTCAAGAGAGAGGTAATCTCTGCAAAGTTGCTGTACCTTTGCATATCATGGTTTCATAGGTGCCCTCAGCCTAACCTTGAGACAGACAGCTATTCCCTGTGCAAGCTAATTCAGCTGGGATGTCCCTCAGCAAACTGTCAATTATGTTAAACTGTGTCAACCTGTATGTATTGTGTAATTTTCCACACTGAATTATTGTCTACTAAACAGAGTCAGCTGCAAATATTGAACTCTTGCCATATACTCTAGGGGAAGCAATGTAGAAAATTTATGTATTCTTTTAACATCAGCCAACTGGCCTCTTGCAAAGATGTGGAGGGTTATAAAAGTTATCCAAAAAGTATTGCACATAGCATAAAGCTTTATGAAAGCAACAAATACACGGGCTTTCATTTACTATATTAACAACCCATTTAGTACGTAGTTGCCATTGAGAAAAAGTAATTTAAATGCTTAACATAAATATCTCGATATTTTCATTATGTTGCAAGCCAGATCACATGTTTCTGTCTCAGGGAAATTAACAAAAGAGGGGTCTCATGCCTGGTTCAAGTAAATTACCGTCAGGCTATCAAATGGTGAAAATCAATTTACAGCAGCTAAGGATCTGCACTGGGATGTTCTGTCTGCCTTAGGAGCATAAATTCTTTTGATGGAGTTTGCATAGCTATTGAATTTAAGTGTTACAGTAATAGTATTCTGTCTGTGGAAAATCTTTAGGCTTATTTTTATTTTTAAAAAAATTAATATAACAGATACAAAATTCTACTGGCTTTAAAAGATTCATTAGTTGTAAGATGGAAAAGTCATAAAAATATTCAGCCAAGAAAACAGTAAAAATGAGACAACTGTAAATATGGACTTAAAAATAGTAGTGGATATAATTCTAAAAAATTATAGTATGTATTAATGGCTTTATTGTTTTGTTTAGTTTTTTTCCTACCTATTTTTTTCAAATTTCTTTTTCTAATTGTTTACTTTATTCTGTTCTTTGCAAAATATTGAGTAGAAGTTGATTATTATCCCTGAAGATATCTTCTTGCAGAATGGTTAGGCAAAATGTGCCTTGAAATGATTGTATTGTTTCCCTACTCAATGAAACAAATATTTAAACTGATTTTATGACAAGCTTCACTAATGTGTAAGAATTAATTCATTAACTACATTATTATCATCCAGAACACAATTTCTCAATGTTCCTATTAAAAAAAAATAATTAATATGCTTATACATGAGCTACTTGAAAGGAAACTATTGAAATCACCAAGAATAACAAAATTCTTTTGTGATGTAAACAAAGGCAATTCAATAAGTGTAACTTGTTAGCAACTAATTTAACCTGAACACTACTTAGACTACCTTCAAAGCAATATGTGGTTTATAAACACATTCAGCCATGCAGAACAGGAAATGTCAAAGGAAAAGGCTAATGGTTTCATAGGAAACCTTAACAGGAACACTATATAATAAGCACCATGAGGCTTGACAGCTCTAATCTGTTGTAGGTAACCTTGAAACTTGCAAGGACAGGCTGGTATATTAGAATGTTTTGAGTAGTCATAAAATAAACTGTTCAGACTTTATGGATGTATTTGCTTAAAGCAAATTTATCAAATCAAGTCTCAAAAAGGTAACTTAAAGTAGTATCTTTGTGTAGTGTTAGCCAGAGAAAAATCTGTTTTTCTTTAGCCTCAGTTTGAACCTTTTCTATTTCCTTCTCTTCTGCATGATGCAGATCTTAATAGACATTACAGTAAGCCCTGTTAATGAAATGTTTACTCATGCTTTGAGGCATAACCCTTTGATATATAGAGTTGTTTTTTGATGAAAGTCATAAATAAAATTTGGTTGAAAGATCTCCCAACCTTCTCTCAATTGCACTTTGGACTTTTTGGAAAAAAAAAAAAAAAATTAATCTTCCTCCCTCCCATGATACCTCATTAAACAGCAAGGTATTTCTCCTCATAGACACAACTTATCAAAGCAGTTTCAAATAACTTAGGTTAATTCCATAAAAGGTTTCAGACATAGCCGTGCCTAATTCTTGGGCATATATTCACTTTAGGAAATCTGCTGTCCAAGTTGTATGCTGCTCAAGTAGCAAGCTGCCAAGGATCAATGATTATCTACACAAGGAGAAATTAAGCTCCTAACAGTTCCTGTGTACACTCATAACTGGGTGTGGTGGAAAAACGCAAACGAGTTATATGCCTCTTCAGGACTTAATGCAGTACTCTATTGTGGTACTTCTCAATTCTTCCGCACAGTACCAACTCATGCCCTAGAAAGCTTTCTTGTTTCACAGCAATGATTAAATTAAGCAATGGGAAGTTGGAGGCAATAAATTGTCAAGGGGAAGGGAAGGACTTGCTCTCTACCTCTTTACAGCAGTAAGTTCCTAGTTGTGGGCAGGGGGTTTGTCTGACTATTCTTGGGTCAGACTCCTTTCCTAGACTCCTGAAAATATAAAGCTGAGGCCTTCCTTAAACATAGTAACCAAATGGTTAGAGCAACCACTAGTCATGTGAAATAACAGAAACAGGAGCATGTATATCTATTGCCATGATTGGAATAGATATCTTGACCAAATATTTTTTAAAATATCGGTTTACTTGAAGCTGTTCCACTGGAATATATGCACAAGTGCAAAACCAGGAAATGGATCCAGATCTTCATGTGGTTCTTATCCAAACTATCAGAGTGTAGGATCACTCATACTTTCCCCAGTAAGACCACTTCAACTTTACCCACTTTGTATTCCTTTCTTTAAAGAAAAGTTCCATAGCTTCTTTAGAAGACATTTACCACATAGTACCTTAGAGACTACTGCTGAATAGGTCATCTGTCACGTGGGATAGATGTCCTCTTTCAGTTGTTCCAAATAAGGCAAAGAAAACCTAGAGGTGAAATACATTGGCCCTTGTTATGCACTTGTATTTCTAAGCACAAACTAGACCCCTACTCCTCTCTTCAGAAACCATAGTGAAAAAAAGCCCTACTTCCAAAGGAGCAATTTGCATTAATTCAAAGGTGATTATCTACACTGAATCAGATTAATTGGTTTATAAAAATGAAGAGAACTCTACTGGTTATAAAAGGAGATTATCTCCCCGTGACTAGCTCCTATAAGTACAGGATGCATGTAGTTAGAGCAGATGAATCCTAATTCGTTTTTTCTATATTTGATCTCATCCTCTACTTACTAGACTATTAAGATGAGCGCTATCTCTTCTTTGTCCTTTATATGAGTTAGACATTGAAAACTTACATTGGACAAACATTACAGACAGATGCAGAATAAGAATAGTGAGTTTCTAAGTCCTGCTGCATTTTGGAAGCTGATCAGCTGATCATTGGTTTTATCCAGAAGAAATATGGATGACTAGAGAAAAAAAAAAAAAACAAAACATAAACAAACCCACAAGGGAAACAAGCTTCCATGAATTTAGGTATTTGCAGGTTTAGGCAGCAACTGAAACTGAATTTTTAGGATCTGAGCAAGCCTATGTCTTAGAATTAGCCCCAGACAAAAGTACTACCTATGTCCCCTTCTGAATTTAGCCATTGCTTCAAAGCAAAATTTTGAAAGAAAAATGCATGGTTTAAAAGCCCACAGTAACTAGGTGTTTTTGCTAAATATCACTCTAAATGTGCAGATGAGATTTGACTGCCTCCTGATTCACATCAAAGAATAACAATACCCAATTCTGAATGTCTGTAACAAGCACATTAATTGAGCAGCCTTTTGTGTTAGAAAGATAAAGTAGACGTGACATGTTGGCATGACTCAGTTAGTAAGCTATATACTTGATTGCTTCTGGGTACTCATGTCATTACTGGTTCTGTTCTGTTGTCCCCATTCAGACAAAAGTTGCATTTGAGCACAATAGAAGATTTCAAAGATTATAAGGAGAAAGAAAGAGATTTGGATGGACAGAGTGCTAGAGACATAAAGTGTATTTTGGATAGGAGGGAAGAGAGAAGCCACATGGATATCATATTAGCCTGATTTACTGCAAAGAAAAAAAGATGAGGGAAAAAAGAAAAAAAGGGGGAAAAAAGCTGTACAATATGTATCGTTTCTTAGTGTGGACTCTGCAACTGTAGTTTTATAATAGCAATAGAAATATATATTTTTTATATTTATGTTATTAGGAAAATGACTGCCTTGAATGAGAACTTCTGAAGTCCTTACCTCTAAATTCTTATCTTGTGCAATATATGTTGACTAGTATCAGGAATATTAAAATGATTCAATAATCAGTCACAAAGAATTTTCTATATCTTTTTGAACTCTACACATGATGCTTTCTTTGCAGAGTTCTCCAGGACAACAGAGAAATGAGAAAGGAATTATATGAGTATAATTGGAACATTAGTTTCTCATAAAGAAAAATGCATTCTCTTCCCTACTGTTCAACCTTGTTTAGCAGTTAATTCTGTTTGACTTTGACTGCAGGATATCATATCATAGTGTGAAAATCTGATTTTACATAATCAGTGTATTGTTTTTACTGAAAATATGTTATCTTTACTAGCCTTGGGACAGTACTTAATTCTTTTTGCTTAGAAATTCAGAAAAGACTGAACTATAAGTATGCTGAAACTCATTAGAGCAGTATTGTTAGAACGAGAGCAACCATATTTGATTTCAGCACAGCGCAGGGGTAAAAAGAATGTATTTAGCCTAATGCTCACCTCTCATTTTGATTTTGGGTCATGTGGTTAGAAATCAACTGATACAACTTCCTTCCCACTCAAATGAGGACTGCCTTAGATCAGGTTTTTCAGAACTCAGCAAATCTGAGTGATCAAAATCTAATTTGGGTAAGCAAGCAATCCTAGTATTCTAATAGTTCATTGTGTATCACAGTTAAGAGTTAGTATTAAGGTTCAAAATATGGAAAGCACTTACCTGAGTCACTATAGAGTGGTGAGGGTAAGATGACTTCTTCAAGCCTTCGCAGACATTCCACTTTTTGCTCTCTTACAGCTTTCCTCTGACTTAGTCATCCACTAACTGCCTTTACATCCTGCAAGCCCTATGATACTCATTTTCTCTTTCAAATAGCTGTGCAATTCCACAGTGTTTAGCTAAACAGTTGCTGTATCCCAAGTGTTTCATAGTAGTAATGCAGAGAAGATTGTTACAAAAGTTGGCAGGTTTTGTTGGAAAAATAGCTTGCACTGACTTTTGTTAATTTTTATCCAAAATGTCCTCTTTAGAGGTTACAGACAACATGAAAGACTCTCCCTAGAGACTAGGAAATTTCTGGATATTACCCAGGATTGACAATTAAACAGCTGACCATTGCAGGAGGGAAAGAAGGGAACAAACCAAACATACAAACAAAACAAATCATTCTGGATGTTCTTGTTAAAAAATATGTATCATTAGTTAATGGGAAAAAAAAGTCACAATGCATGTCTCTTACAACATTCAAAAAGTGTTCCATAAAATTAGGAATATGTCTTCATGTTCCTGACGTAGACAATTCAACAAATAAAAACTTGAACATGAAAGAGGTTGCAGAGAGAGAAAAAGTAAGAGATACAAATACAGAATAAATTAGAAGACATAATGTAGAGTGGAAAGTCCAGAATAAACATACAAACACACAAACCATAAGAATCAACTGAAATTTCTCAAACCATTAAAAAGAATCTATGAAGGCAGAAATCTAATTAAAAAGAACTCAACATTTAAAAAGAATGTTTCCTTTCAAAGCATTATTTCCAATATCCTGTTCTTTCTGCCAGATGCAAACAATTTCAACCCAACAAGTTTCTAGTATATGTTCTTGTTATATTTATGCTCAGGACAACTGGTAAAATAATTCAGCATGCTAAAGGTTCTGGGAGTTTGAGATGCAAAATTATGGAATTCATTATATGGGACATTTTTTCTTCAGCTGAAAGACTGATATTGTGTTATTTGTGCCTCAAACAATGGAAATGTATAATAGAGCAGGGTCTTTAGCCAAAGGTGTAAACTTTGTTAGATATGTAGAGTATTTGTTTTAAGTGAGAAATAACAGATGTGTGGCAAGGTTGGTTTTCCACTAAGTAGTTATGGATGTGAAAAGAAACCTTTATTGTATGTTAGTTCAATGTTGTTGTTTGTGGTGTTGGCCCTGGAGCCCAAAGGACAAAGAAGTAAAATTATTCCTTTTTCTCTTTATTAATAGAGATCTGTCACCATATTATATGTAGCACATAAAGATTTGTAATTGCTTTGGAGAGATACTCTACCAAAGGTCCTCAGTGGGATTTTTGTAGAAAGCAAAATATAGCCATCAGACAGTAGGTATTTCTCTTGTTTGGAGTTCAGTCTCTGAGTGTTTGGTCATGCATATTGACTTGAAATTGATATTAACCAAAAAAATGGAAACACCTTTAAAGATTGGAATATAAAGTAGAAAACAAGAAAACCCAAAGGGAAGCTGAATATGGTTATAAAAAAATCAAATTAAACTTAATTTGACTGTGTCAGTTTAGGAAAAATATATCTCTGAAGCCCTTGGATTAACAAAGAGAAAAGGGGAAAACTAAGAAGGAGCATCTTGCAAAGTTGTTAAATGATTGATTTGTGTCAACTTCCAGCATCGGGAAGTTGAGAAGATATGTGCTTTGGAACTGCTCTCTCCCAGGTAATGAAGATGAGTTGTTGTCAGGTAATGAGAAATCAGATGGAGCCCAAAGTGATATATTAAAGAGCAAACATTCATAGAAGCAGATGGTTCTCACCTGAGAGTTCTTTGGGAGGACTTAAAATGAAATAGCTTAGTTACTAGCAAAGTTGTGCAATCAGTCACACAGCTACGACAACACAGAAAGAAACTGTAGATTCAAACAATGTAGCTATTTTAATACCAATGTATTTGGGATGATTCAGGGAATTACAAAACAATGAGCCGTGGCTTAGTATTTAGGAAGCTGGTTGAAACGATGATAAAAGGTACAGGTAAAACAGCAGAATGAGCATAAGAAACCAAACTAACAGGCAAACTACATTTCTGGTCCACTTGAAGTCTCTGAATAGATTGACAAATTCTGGATTAGGAGAAAAACAGCAAACATATTGTACTTAGACTTTCAAGAATTCCTTAGCAAGTGCTTTCACTAAAGACTGTTAATGACTGTATGGTGAGAGGTGATATTGGTGGTTGATTAAAAAAAAAAAAAAAAAAAAAAAGTTGAGATAAGAGAAAGATTGCAGGAGGTAAGGGTTTTTTTCAACATGGCAAAAAGTGAAACAGCTAAGAGAGTAGCCTGGCAGGTTATAATGCTATCCCTCACAGTAATTGCTGGCAATACGGTAGCAGGCTATGTTTAATATTACCATAATGTGGTATGTCTTTTTTTTTTTTGTTCTTGATCATATAAAATAAAATGTGAGTTATTTTTTTAAGAAATGTTCTGGAGATTAAAAAATACATTACCATCTCTAATACATTTCATGCTTTACACCAAGAAAAACTTTACAAGCTTGCAGAATTCTACTGAAGTGGAAACATTATACACAACAAAACAAAAGCAACTGAAGAACAGATAGAAATGTCACGACAGGTGTAAGTAAGAATTCTGCTCAGGGTATTAATTGAAGTAGAGTTCTTCATATGCATAAGTGTTTGCAGATTCAGACCCTTAATATAGGCAATCAGATTGCTAATTATGGTGAAAATATGAGTATAGTTATGAGCTGAATAAACACAAACCTAGGCCTTCCCAATGTACCTGCTTCTCAGTCAGATATAGAATAGTTTACTCCTAATTCTCACCTGTCAGATAATGGAAGTGAATACAAGTAAAATTACTGTGCTTAACATGAGTAGAAAAGGCATAGTCTTAATTTATTTTGTTTGTAGACTTTTTGTTTGCTTTACAATGTTAACTAAATACAGAAACTTATTTTTAAGTGTTAATGTGAAGTTTCTATTTGGAGATGGATTCTTCCTTTTTACCTGTGCATTACTACTTCAGATTTGCTTTTAGAAGAATTCTCCTATGACTGGGTTTTGGATTCTTACGTTGCACTTAGTAGATGGCAGTGACTGCAGTATACTCTGGGTTCCTGGTCCCCTCTATGTCTACAAAAAGCAAATGCTGGAGCACTGCGTGCACATGACAACCTCCAACATGCATTCAGCAGAGAGTGTCTGTTGAACTCAAGTCTTAATCTAGCATGGATCCAAGAAATGGCTGAGACTTGTTCTTGTACCCCAAAAGACAAACCTATTGCAGCTTTGATAAGCAAAGATACTGTTAGGCATGCACGTAGGCAGGAATGGAAGTGAGCATCTTATCTAAAAATGATCATGACATTGACATAGCACTCAGCATGCACAATTCTCTGCTGCAATTGAAATCAATTAAGTTAATGTGCTTTGTTTTCAAGGTTATATTTTAAATACTGGGAATTGTACACATATAATTATAAATGGTGTTTTAAAATGTTAAAAAATAAATAATAGAAAAAATATGAAGGAAATGTCCATAAAAATACATTTAGAAAGTCAAAAAAAGTGATTATTAGTAAGGATTGGGTTTTTATCCCAAAATGTGTTCTAGGAGCAATAGATAATAAAAATTTTACTTGGTCTTAAAATTGAAAGAGCTGACAAATCTCTGTGTCAGTTATTTTTTAACTTCCTGACGTGATTGTGCTGAAGCCTCAGGAAGAAAACAAATAAGTTTTGTTTTGTTTTGTTTTGTTTTCACTATAGTCATCGCGACCAAAAGTAAAAAGGAAAAAAAAAAAGAAAAAAAAGAGCAACAGAAATGTTACAGCTAAGATAGCTGCTGATGAAGACACTCAATATCTTAGAAAGATAAATTAATTATGATGTACTTGCAAAATATTAAACCAGAAAATAATAATTTCAAGTATATAAAAGTGAATTCCTATAAAATTATTTAAGAATCTTGATATAGTGAAAATCAATATTTTTATTGTGTTGTATAAATGAAAAGATGCATATTCCAAATCATCAGAAAAATGGTATTGAATCAATTTCTGCCCATTTTGAATAACATAAGTGCTATCTCAGAATTACATTGTAAAGCCCAAGTTTACTGTAACAGAGAAACAAGCTAAAGAAATCTTCATTAGAGAAAAAAACAAACAACAAAAAACAAAATCCCACTCAAACCCCCAAAACCTATGGGAAGAAGAGATCCAGTGTGAATGTGGACTCTTTGTGCTTCTGATTGGTTTTACATTCCTCCTGCAAAAATGTTTAGCTAAACTTTCTGATATCTTCAAGGTGGTGTACCCAGACCAAAAAGGACCAAACAGCCTTGAAGTACCTAAAGCTATAGAAATATATTAGTATATTATTAAACAGGATAGTCTTCTTATTTTAATGATATTAGTCTTGTCACTGCAATTTGGATAATGTAAAATGTTTTCAAGAAACATAAGACTCAATCATTATTGTCAACACTTACAGTTTTCCCTGGGCTTTTATGTAGCATAAGAGAACATGGCTCCTTTTCATGTACTTCATGGACTCAGAAACAACAGAAATTTTAGTGTAATAGCCCTATGTATTATGGTTTCTCTGACAGCCTAGTGCCAGTTTATAGAATTACGCTGGCTGTAATTTTTATTATTGTTGCATTTATTGTTTGAAATGTGAGTCAGAATAGAAAGAACTGGTAGCAGACAGTTGAATTTTTTAAAGATATGCAGAATTTAAACTTCAAAGGATAAACTTCCTCAAGACTGTAGAATAAATTAGAAGGCTAACCTACCTGAAAATACTTTATTAGTGTTCGCAAACTGATATCTCAGTTCTGACTTTTCCTGACTAAACTGATTATATCTGCTCATGTTATTTAAATACATTATGCAAAGTCCTTGAGAAGAAAAATGAGGCAACCTCCAACTTTTTTTCCTAAAATATGTAGCTTTAAAGATTTACAGTTTATTTCTTTCCCTCACAGATTATAGTTCATTATAGTGTCACTGTCATGATTGTGATATCAGTTCACAGTCACTAATAAGGCAATTTTAAAATGAGAGGCCTTTGAATTTAGCTGTAGAAAAGGTTTCTGGAAGGATGAAGAGGTAAATAGCACTCCTTTTTTGATTGCAATTGTATTCAACTGACAGATTAAAATATCCTAGACCTTTATCCATTTGCAATGTTTTATTACTGGTAATGATATGTTAAAAGTACTAACTTTCCCAACCAGTTCCCTAAAGAGAATACTTAACTATATTTTCTATGAAAACACACAAATTTCCTCCTAAGCAACCAAAAGTAGACAAATTTCCAGACTGAAAGCATACACTGGTAACCAGCATGAATAGTCATGTTTGGGGGAAAAAAGTCAACAAAACTTCACACCCGTAAATGATGAGAAAATCATACCTGCTTTCCAATTGCCACCTATGGCTAGAAAAGCATAGGAAAACATAAATATTGAAATAGAAACATCTGAAAAAATAGGAGAACTCCACAAAACCTATTAGTCCAAAGTTACAAAAATTAAAACAAAACATGGATTGCATAATTTTTACTGCAAAGATTCTGATTGTTAGGCCTCTTAGGTGTAGTTTTACAATTGTATTACATTACAGAAAATGCAAACATTTAACCACCTTGGAGAGCCTCACTGTAACTTTGTGGAACGGTTCCTGTATGATTGATACCCTTTCAGCAGAACCATTAAAGTGTGCTTCAGGGACTACACGGAATACAACAGATTCTTTAATCCAGTGGTTTGGGGAGTTGTAAGGCTTAAAGCCCATTATCACCAGCTTCTCTAGGTTATAAATTCTTTAACAGCAATAAATGACAAAAATTTCCAGAAGCTATACTGCTGAATTAGTAGTCAACAAACGTAAGCTACCCTCTCACCTTTCATTATATTAATATCACTGTCTTTACAATGGGACAAAGAGAATGGATTTTTCACTTATAAAAAGATGGTTTAATCACTTGAGTATTTAGTCTTAGACACAAAAAGTACTAACAAATAAAACTTATTTTCTGATTCCATTAACAGAGTTTGTTGATATGCAATCACATTTTCTTTCAGTAAATAGTAGGGCCATTGTGTGCATTTTAACTACTTCTTGCAGTGTGTTCTCACAAGTATAATTACCACACAATGAAGACGTAACAAAAAAACCCAAAAATGGTGATAAACATCCTTAGCATTTACAGGTGGAAAGTCTTAGGTGAGGAGTGAATCAGATGGTATAAATACAGTGATTATCAACTTTATAATAGTGATAGTGGAATTTGAAGTATTTTAGACAGTATTCAGGTCCCCAGAACTTGGGATGGGAAGTTTGTATTTCCAAGACTCCATATCTTGTATGTGCATATAAAATTCCCACACATCTAAGACACATGCAAATGTTTCACCTAAACATTTAAATATGCATGCTTTTACCCCATTTTCCATACTTTTGCAACCTCACTTACTGCTGCACTCAAACTCTAACAGCTAACAGTTATTGAGACTCTCAAGCAACTGTAAGCTGTTGGTGCCTTTGTCAGATGAGTCCTCTGCAGAAAGCAGAGGCAAAACTTCCTAGTTTTCAGGAAATCAAACACAATTCATGCCTCCATCCCATTCTACAGTCAGGATGAGAAGCGGTATGTTGTCAATACACCAGCTGTTCATATGCCAGACAGCAGAGATACAAGTTTCACTTGCTGGAACACATGCACACTTGGCTGTCAGAGAGGAATTCTTACGTTGTGGGAAAACCAGGAAGAGATAAAAAGGCACACAGAAAGGATCTCATGGTGCTGCAGGGAGAGGGAAGTAGGAGTATGCATTTGTATTCTTCTACTGCCTCACTTGATTCCACTCGCTTACATTGAGCAAAGAGAATTGAAAGAAAACACAGTAGAAGGCGGCAGAATGCACTGTCCACCAAGTTAATCAAGTTAGACAATGTGCCAAACACCTTTGCAATGTGTATATCAACATGCAATAGAAGAAGATCAAAGCCAGGTTTGGCACATTTCTGGGTTAGCACATGACTCTGTTAGATGACACAATAAATCCTTTCATTGCTTCCTCCTTTCCAGCACGCATTTCCCATATATTCCAAGGTCGCTACAGTCACCTAGAAGGACTGGACTCTTCCCATCTCATTTGACTGTTTAAAAAGGAAAGCTGTGGGCCAGTTCTAATGGCAAAGGAGAATAATTCTACCCTTTCCATGCTACCATTTCTTAGACTGCACATGGTATGATTATGAAATAAGATTTAACCACTCCAAAAGACTGCCTTCCAGAAAACAATATGCCTTCATGATACAAGAGGGAAAGGATAAGGAAAAGGAGAGGAAGGGGGAAGAAGTGAAGGGAGCTGTAATTCCCCAGAATTTTTCAGACCTGTACTCGCACGCACGCACATGTACACATACTTGCACACACACAGAGTCCATCTGGACTATGGGTTCTTTCAAGTGCATGTGAAGGCAGCAGCCGCCATTCTGCCTTCATTGCTGCCCCTAAAGCCACCTTAACTGCACTCCTCCCTTTCTCCCAGTCCATGGGTTGTCATCCATAGTGCTATCCAAATGGTCCTGTCCTGTGATACTGGCAGCATCCTCAATATTGCACAGGGTCGTATCTGCTTAGAGAATGGACTGTTAAGATGGTAAAATGCGATGTTTTTCTCTTATACCTAAACATCTGATTTCAAATACAATGGTGACATCTATTTTGTGAAATTTAAGAAAATCAGGAACTGATTACAACCACTTGCTGGCTGATCATTAACCCTACTGAACTACTAAATCTCTTTCAGACTTCATTTTGGACCCCTGGAACTACATATTCTCAAAAATGTATCTGCTATATAAAGGGAAAAATACCCTAGACAGCATCTGTACTATTAAGCTGGTATCACCTAGTGTCAGATGCAGAGATTTTTTTTTTTTTAATCCTTTTTTATGTATTGCATAGTCATAGTTAATGTGTAATAATTAATCATTTAGGTAAGGGATAAACATCTGTTCATTAGCAAAGAACTTTCACATCCCTCAGACAGTATTTGAGAGACAGAATGGTGGAAGGATTAAGAACTGAAACAGGAGACCAACACTGAGATATTTCTGAAGTGTCAAAGCACGCTAAAAGGACAGTTTGGGTGAGCTGATTAGCTGTTCCCTGACATTAAAGTCTTTGATGGCTGCTCTGATTTTTCAAGAGTTCAACATCTGCTTTCAGGTGGAAAGATAACCAATAAGAAGCAGAGAGTATACAGAATTTTTAACTAATTTTACATCTATTATGTATATACCTTTTTCCCTACAAGTTAAATTGTGTGGGTTTGTTACCATTATGTGTAATGATATTAAGAAAGTCCAAGAGATAGCTCAGTCTATGGTATGAATCACATTATTTTCCACCTTTCTAGCACACTCATGCACCACAGAGAGACCAGTTCCATCCAGAAGTATGTTTGGTTCTGGATACACACTGAAAGAGGATTAGACCAATAGAGTTCTGACTTATCAGTGAAATTATCAGTCATCTGCAAAAAAAGACTAAAAGTGAAGCAAGTGTTAAGGTTCATACAGCAGCGATGTTCAGAGCTATTTTAAAGGGAAATAACCTCTCCCTGGAAAAAAAAAAAAAAAAAAAAAGTAATTTCAGCCTCTAGATCTCTGGCAAAGGTGTTGCAAACTCTTCACAGGTAAAAGCATCAGTTCAGCAAAAGGTCATCAACTATTTATTTCCATTTATCTTCAGACCTCTAGAAAAAACCAGGGTGTTGTAGGTCATTGTGACAGGAAGTAACAGTGCTGGTGTATCACTTTCTCCAGTGAAATTATTCTTCTAGAAAACATGAAAATCCTCATTGACCCTCACAAACTTCTTGTTATCCCCACTGGACCAATGGACCAATTGGAGTATCTCTTATAAAATTATGTTCCAAGTCCTACAGTTTTTTGGTTTTTGTTTTTTAAATCTATGGTATGCAAGTTAAAATGCCTGGGGCTACCAGCTCACTGGACTAAGCTTCCAAGACTAGCAAATGTGCAGCTGGGCACGTGAAAGGACTTCGTCTTCTGCTTATGCTGGCAGTTTCATGACATAACAGCCCTCAGGACATAAGCCTGCAGCAAAAGCTGTTATGTGAATGAACTCGTGGGTGAACAGGCATGACATTTGAAATCTTTCCATCTAGAACACGTTTGGGCTTACTAGAAATCCCTCAGCAAGGCTCCTGCAGCTGCTGTGAAACAATGGTTATCACAGTGAAGACTGCTGCTGCAGCTGGGAGCAGCTAGAGAACTGGTGCATTTGAGGAGGCTGGGGAGATCCTGGCAACAAGCACCAGATGTTTCACCAAACCACTGTGTCTGGCTCATTGGAAAAACGATTGGGCCAATAACTAATTAAGCAGTTACCTTCCAGTAACTACTGCCAATATGAGAAGCAAAGAAGGAACTCTAATATCTATAAAGTAGGAGCTGGAACATGCAATATACTATAAAACATAATTTCTTTTCTTTTATATTCCATCTCTGCATTACATTTTAACATATTAAGTGTAGAATAAAAATCTATTTTGGTTTGGTTTGTTTTTTTCTGCTTGATCTACCTTTCTTGGTCCATTTTGTCCACACAGGCCTCTCTGCTGGGATGTGCCATAGGGAACTATTAGCTTTTTGACAATGTTGACACTTCATGCCTCAAAATCCTGAGAAAGAAAGCTAAAATTTTGGTATTTTCAGGAAGTCACAAGGGGAGAAACATTAGGAGTGTCTGCTGAGCCTCTGTTTGTGTGTCCCTCTAGATACCTGTTGCTGTCCTGTCTATCAGTCAATACTTCTGGGTTATGAAAGATGTATTATAATTAGTGGAAGAAATGCCATTGCATTTTGAAGATGTGAAAGACTTGCTTTATTCAGAGTCATCCCAGTGCTAAAGTGGGGTTAATGATCACTTTAGGAATCTGCAAGTTCAGAAAGGTTAAGCATGATCTTATGTAGGGAGAGAAAAAAGAAACTTACGTTCATTGTTCATGTTGGCAGAGCTACAATTAGCTTTGACATATCATCTTTCAAACCTGCATCTGTTGCTGGATTGAAATGAAATAGCAGTGAGGTTGCTTAGACATGTTGGGGGATGAGCCTGAAAAAGAAGCCAGAAGAGGACTACAGGTACTTACTAATGAGAGGTGACTGATGAGTACTCTGTTGCTGTCTGGGTGCTTGATTGCTACCTTTATATGTCTGAGAGAAGTTTCTTTCTAGGACTGGCCAGAAATCATAGCTACCTCATGGATGCAAATGTTTTGCAGGTATTAAGAAAGTAGTGGGAGAAGTAGTAGTAATGTATCATTAATAACCTTCAGATACCTTCAACAACTGCTAATCTTGGTCAGGCGAAGATAGTCAGGACGTATTAAAGAATCACTTTTCCATGTTGTCCTATAATGTGATCATATTAAAAGTAGATTATTTAAAAATTTGTTTTTATTTTTTAAAAGCGTTGTTGCTCTGAGACTCTTCATTTCAGCCAATTCTCTTTTGGTTTTTAAGTTCTGCATTCTCAGGTGCATACCTCATATTGTTTATGTTATAGATCAGTAAGCACGCTTGTGAGCAATTGCCAAATACAGGATCATTAAAAGTTACACACAACTGATGATGCTGGAATAAGCCTTCTACTTGGAATAAAAAGCAGAGCTGTTTTCTTTTTGGTTTTTGTTAATTTCCTTTTTCAAAGGGAATTTTCTCCTTTTCCCCTCCCATTACTTAAAAAGATTTCCCAAAAGGCTTGTGGTTGCCCAAAGTATCTGTTTTGACAGTAGAATTCTGATTTTTGTAGTTTACCTTTCTTTCTTTTTACTCCCTTCCATATCCTATTTGGAGGAGGGAACTGTTTGGTTTTTTTGCAGTTGACTACATGTTTGAATAACACACAGATTCCATCATTTCTGTATGCATATCGGCTATCCTTCCTTCCATTAGATATGTTGTCTAATAACTTTTAGAAAAGTAACTGACTCATGCAAAGAAAACTGACACTCTGGTTCTATCACTAACTCCTTCCAAAAATTTAAAGGTTATTGAAAAAATACAGTGTCACAAAGCAAAACATTAAAGCAGTAGTAAATGAAACAGCAAAGAAAATAAATTGGATGGGGGATATAAACATGGATATCATACATTTTCTGCCATTACAGGGCAGAAGGGAAAGAAAGAAAAGAAGAAAGGAAAAAAGGAAGAAAACAAAACCAAAACATGGTAGGTAGTAATTATGGTAATCTCCAATGTCTGTGAAAATAATAACAGACAAAAATATCATTTTTCAACAGAAAACCACAAGAACCACTGTGAAGGAAAAATCTAGGTAGAAATTAGTGACAGCTTTTGTTTTTCAAAAAGAACAGAAAACTCTCAATACCTCATGCAACATTGCAACAGATGTCTGGAGAAAAATAATGGAAGTAAACTTTGTTAGTAGCAGTTTTGAATTGTTATTTGGTGTGACATTGAACCTATCATCAAATTAAAATTGAATAAATTAGAAAAGATACATCTTTGGGGGAAAAAACTTCTTTTTCTTACTTCCCAATCATCTGAAATTCTTTCTCAGCTATCCTTCCTCTAATAAATCATTCAATGCCCACCTGCGTATGTGAGGGAAGGAAAAAAAAAAGTGAGAGAAGCTGAAAAAATCATAAAAGGGCATCATCACAGCCTTCAGTAGAACGAGCTTGACTGGCTGTTTCAAGGTTAGTGACATTACTTCATCTGATAGTCGTAAAAGTGATATACCTAGAGAATCAACCATCTGCAAAGGCTTGAAATAGGAAGGGTTCATCCCCTGAATGATTTTTGTCTTTGTATGTAGTTTTTAGCAAGCCTCCACAGAAGCTAAATTTATGGATGCATCTGACACTGGTGCCCAAGATCTTCACACCATGTTTGTTTTGGGTTTTTTTGGTTGGGTTTGGCTTTTTTGGTTTTTTTTTTTTTTTCCTTGAATGACTTTCTGGCTCCTTCTCTGACAGTTAGCAGACTGCAATGTGCAATTCCCATGGTCTATCTCTGGCTTCTTCTTATTAGTGTTGGAGACCTAGGTTCCCAAAGTGATGCACAAATGAGCACTAGCTGCAATGGTGAAATACAGACAAGCAAAGAAAAGCCTTTTCCCATCTTTCACCTTCCCACTCCATGCTCACTCTATGCTGGGAGGGAGCATAGCCAGGACAGCTGGGTGATGGGTTAGGAAACTTGTCCCAAGATAAAATATAAGTATTTTTTGTACTATTTCTAGGACCCTGTGCTCCAAGAAAAACACCAGACAAGTCTCTGTATTCCACCTTGACAGTGCATGAGCATGGATATTTGCATATGCATGACTGCACATGCATGTATCTCTCTATAACAGGAGGGGCTCCAAAAATTTGGAGGATCATTCACAGGATACCTGGACTACAGAACTTATGAGTCAGAGGGGTTCTCTCCTGCCTCTTTAGAAACTTTAAACACAAGTGCTGTCCCTCAGTAAAGCTTAGGTTTTGCTGCTTCAAGGTTATTGGTAGTTTAATGATCACTTTATTGGTCCCATGATCAATATCAGATGTATTTTGAAGAGTGGTTTTAGTAGTCCTCCTGAGTTCACAGGGTTCCCCTGAGAAACAGTTTTTGCTCCTTACCTTTTCTGTTGTCACAGCTAATAAAAACTTGCAGTAACTGACATGTATGTGTTGTCTTCAATGACTGGGCCAACACAATATTAAACTCTGGGGTTTTTTTTGTGTTAGTAAAAAGTTATAGATTATGTCTAATAATAAAGCCACTGTTATTACCCTTAATGCTGAAATTCTATAGTGTGCCTAACTTCTCAAATTAATCCTCCTAAAATGTGCACCTTACCTTCTATTCTACGTCATCTTCCCTCATTACTTAAAAAAAGATTAGTTGCCAGACTCCATCATTTATGGCTGTTTGCTGCCTGATCTTCAGTTCCTAACAACTGTGCTGCACCTTTTGAAATTGTTTCTGTCTTGAAATTGAGAGCAATCATAATCCTTTTGCTATATCATACCCATATGTGTGTGAACATGAAGGGTAATGAATGTTTCACCCTTGCCTCCTACTCCAGCTTTCTTTTATGGTTGATGATCTTATTTAGCTCTTACATAATTACCTTTTGGTTTGATGAGATTCTTTTGTAAAAATGCCTTTACTGTTCCAAGTTAAATTTGATAAAGTAATGGAATTAAAGTGCTCTTATTTTTGAACTTGAATTTTAGATATTTGCCAAATAAGACTGGTTAAATACAATATAAGAAATAAAGTAATATTTGTGGATTTTCTGTGTGTGTATGCTTATTAATTGTCTCCCCATTTTTAGATATTTTCAAACAAGTCTTTAGCTTTTCTGAAATTTAAATTTTAGTTGCTTAGTTTCATCTCCTTCATTCTATTCCTTGCGTATTTTTTGGCTCTTCCATGTTATCATTAGAACATTTTATTGTCTTCATTGCATATCATGTTGATGAAGACAAGTATTTATTGCATACATAGCAAGATATATATTACATAGCTTCATGTCTTTTAAAGATATTTATAGCTGCTGTACTAATTTCTATTAAATGAATACCTAGAAAATTCCATTTAGAATAGGGACTCATTGTGATGAATGCAGTTCTGACATCCAAGTGTGAGAAGGAACTGATATGTGGAAAAATGTTTTGATATATCCAAGAATATCAACGCCATACCATGAATGCAGGCATACTTGATTTGCTTCATCTGTTTGGGTATACTTAAATACTTGGTAACCAGCCATTCCAGAACAGGTACAGAAGAATTTTGTGGAAAAAATAGCTAGTTCAATTTATACCAAATTTATCTTTTAGTTCATTACTCCTAGAAGCAACCATGAGAATATAGGCAGGATAAAAGAAAAAGGAAAACCTGTTTTTTTATTGGTAGTCTTCTCCCAGCACAGTGAGTTTATGTCCAAGAGCATGCATGTTTAACAGATTGCTTCAGTCTCTAAGTCATTAATCACTTCCTAGGTAACCAGTATGTGACATAGAATTTAACAGTTTAATACTATAAGTGATTTACATTTGATTTCTTTAATATAAGATGACAGAATCATCAACAACCTGTTCAAGTTAATATCATCCCTACTGCCTCCTTGATCAGACTCTTAAAGTGATGTTTAATTTCTTGAGGCAACATGGAACAGAATCAGTAAAAATGTGTTCTTTCAATTCAGTCAGAACTAAGCAAGGCCTGAATTTGAGCGTCTGATCCTAAATTTGGCTACAAAGAATGTTCTGGCCATCATACGTTTCTGTTGATAAGACTGTCTAACATACATATTGGCAGATAAGGAGGATGGTAGACAGCAGATTCTCAAAATTTTTTATTTTATTTTTTTGACACAGCTGGTAACAGCTTACTTTTCGATTCCCAGCACATAAAAAAATTTCTCTGATAGCTTCTGGCACTTAATCAAGGAAAGCTTCCATGAACTTCTCTGAAAAGTCATGTCAACCTGGACTATTTAGAAAAATCTTTAGTTATCTGTACACTCCACAGCTTTTAGAAACAATCAAAGCCAAACTGGCAGGGAGAAATAACTTCTAGCAATTTTTTTAAAAATTATTTTTTAACATGCTGTTATTGCAGTGTTTAAAGTATTCATTAGTTTTGGTTTGTGTAAAAGCCAGAGTCTGAAGATTTATGTTTTAATCTCACAACTAAAGCAAATTGCATGGTAGAAGGAAGTAATTTTTTTCCATGGAGGGAAATAATAATAGTGGGGGACAGATTTTGGATAGCTGTGAGCTCCCAGTGTGCCAAGTGGGAGTGAAAAAAACCAAACCCACCACAACCAACCAAACCTACAGTTTTTAAAAGGCTGGAGGAATTCACTTTGAGAAGGTGGCTGTCAAAGTATCTGGACCAGGAAAAGGAGCAAGAGGGAATCAGTGGTTTGGTCTGTTTGAAAGGGAAATTATACAGATGAGAGAGGGAGGGAGAGAAGGGGAGAGAGAGGAAGGAGAAGAGAAGGGAGGAGAGAGAAGGGAGGGAGTAAAAGACAAAAAAGAAAAGAGAGGGAAAGGAGGGAGGAAGAGAGGAAGAGAGAAATTAAGAAAGAAGGAGGAAGATAAGAAGATGGAGGAAGGGAAAGAAAGAGGGAAAGGAGAGCAGAGAAAGAAAGAGATGAAGAAGCATGAATGTTCTTCAAGAAACTGAATGACCAGTGGTATTCAGTTGGCTAAATTCCACTGCCAAAGCAAGACAGTTCCCAATGCTTTTGAATGCATTGCTCACCCTGTGGTCTTTTAAAAGTGACTCCAGTGACAAGGTCTTCACTAAAACTTTTTTTTCTCCACTTTTTAACCCTATTCTTCAGTTTGTGCTTTCGATACTATCTTTCTTGACACTTTTTTTCACTTGAATGTTGTCCCGTAAGCTACCCCCACCAGACTAGTCCTCAGAAATACCAAGTTATGTGCTGTTTTTTAATGTCTTCAGAATATTTTACAGCCTCCTCACTTTTTCACTAGCACATCATTAAACCTTAGAAAATATTCATTTTCCACTAAATTTTAACAATTTTTTTTTTAGTTCTGTAATTCCTCTGCTGATGCAATGCTACTGAAAGGACAAATATGTTTTTCGTTTGGTCACACAAAAGGACTCCTTCACACATGATTCCGCTGAAATGTTCAGTGGGTTCTTCTGTCATTCAGTGCGCACAATATTTGCAGCTGGAAGGTTTGCAGATAGCTTCCACCAATAGCTAATGCCAACTGTGTGAGACATAATTATGGTAATTACAGTTTTACTAATTTGCATGGAACAATTATTTATCCTTGATTTGTAGAAGAGACATTCTGAAGTATAGTGGTTAAATTACTTTTGTGAGAGTGATTTCCTAATAAAAAATAGCTAGACATTCATTAAACGTAGAAATGGAAACATTTCCATCTCAAGTACATGTGACAACCCCTAGATATTCTCATTCCCAGGTCCAGAGAATACTTAATTACCACTCTGGTACAATAAATTGAGAGCATTCTATTGTTCCCAGTGTTGGTCAGATCTTCCACCTTGAAAATGTAAATTAATTTCTCCTTTGATCCAGAGGGCTTTTCTCAGGTTTGGATTGAATGCTTGAATCTTTCATTTGGTGAATTCAAGAAGGCTTCACTGTTCTTCTACAGAGAGCACCAGGTACAGAGAACACCAGGCCTCTACACATCAAGAGAGTGATCCTCAATGTGGGTAAGCGTCCAGCTGCTCAGTACTGTCAAAACTTGGCCAATCAGGGTTTGGGAGGACAGAATTCCTCCCTTATTATTACAGCCATATAAAGACACAAGGCCTTTTCAGATCTAGTGGCAGTAACACTTTTGTTAATTTATCTTCTTTATGTGCTCTCCATTTAAAAAAAATGAATCTCTAAGGAAGATAACTTATATATAGGCACAACATTAAAAAAGCTAGCAGCTCAATCCTTATTTTAATGTTAGGTTTCCAAAATTATAAATAATAATGACTGAATTAATGTGCAGTCACATGCAAAGCTCATTTCCAAACTAACAGAACATTTTTTTTCTTTTAAGTAATTAATTCATAATCCTTTACTGACTTCATGTAAAGTGTCTAATTCATCCTTCTTGAATTTTTTTGGTGTTCAGTGGAGTTATATTAAGATGCGTTTGGCCCTTGACTGGAACAGCTGTTGCTACATGGGTAGTTTTTCAGTTCATAGTCTATCTAAGTCATGTTCTAATCTAAAATAAATCCCATTAAACAAATATGACACAAACAAATGAAACAGAATACATGTTTCAAGCAACAAGTATCAACAAAATACTGAGGAGTTTTCTACTGTAAAATTAATTAAAAGGCCAGAAATGTAAAAACCACTGGGAAGAACTCAGAATTTACTACATGGATAGACAGAGGCTACTCTCCAAATAAATACTTCAGGGATGATGCAGCAGGAGATGGTTTCCTTTTGTTTGTCTGATTTTGTTTAAATAATTCACCACACATCATCTGCATGTTCATGCATATGTATATTTCAACCTTCACTATTCTTGTTCAGTTTAATTCAGTGCTGTACAGGAGTGTACAGCATTGTTTTTCCCTCTCTCTACTCCATCTCCTGTAATCCTGCAAATTCTCCACAAAATATTCCCTCACTGGGACTGCTTAAGTACACTCCATTGCTTTTTACAGGGATGAAACCCCATGATAAACCTTAGATATTTCCCTAATTACTGATCTTTGAAGGTGACCTGATATATAATTACTGATCTTTGAAGGTGACCTGATATATATCAGTGTGGTATTGGATTGCTCCACACTAACTGCAAGATGGAGTTTTCTGGAAAAAAATGCATTTCTTCTCCATTACATACTATGGAAACATGGGGTGGGATTGAGCTTGGCTGTCTTTACAGTTCCTTGGGATTTTCCCAGTTGAGAGTTTTTCCACAGAAAAGACCTTTGGACATCCCATACTCTGAACAGTGTAAATTATTCTGAAATTTGTAAAGCAGTCCTCTCAAGGATTTCGCTATCTCATCTGAAGAGTTTGAAATTCCTATTCTAAGGCTGACCTTCAAAATAAATCAGTGTGGAGGGAACTAGGTGAGGAAGGCAAGGGGCAGAATATAATTTCCCATATGAAAATGTAAATCTAAAATATAAATATCAATACTCCTGGACATCAGAAGCATAGCGTTCATTTGAGATTCCAAGTCAATCTGACAGAGCTACTATTATCTATAGCTAAATAATTTGGGACACCTAGAAACCAAATATGAAAACACTTGTGCATAACTGACTGAATTTCAATTTTGTCTAGACATGGAACAATATGCCAGTAGTCCCAGAAGTGGGGGAAAAATAACCCTGACTAAGAAAACTTACTGATTTACTTTCCACAGTTCTTATATTTGTTGATAGTATAGCATTTCAGAACAGATAATTAAAGTTTGCAATGCAGTTCTGTCACAGGAGACTGTAGCCTAGAAACTTTTCAGCAATACCAGTGCCTATATTCCTGCTAATTTGTTAAAAGTAAATAAATAAGTCTTATGTAGGAGATAAATCCTAGCAAATCTTAGCTGCCCATCAGTAGCTACTGTTCCCAGTGAAATAAATGAAACTGTAAGCATAAGTTAAATGTTCAGTAACTGTTGGGATTTCTTGATGTTTTTGGTATTCTTTATGTGACTTTATATTGATGCTAGTTTTAATTTGATTGTTAATGGGTGATTAGAAATCTAACTGAATTTTCTGCTCTCTTATATCCAAAGTAATATTTTTTACATTATTTTCAAAACACAAAATCCATGTAAAGAGAAATAAGAACAAGCTGTCTTTTTATTTTTTAATGTTATACTTCTTTGCCTTGATTGATAAAGTGAAAATCTACCTGACTTAGTCATTAAGAAGCAGGACACAGTGCCATATAATCAATAGGAGCTGATTAAATCTTTACCAGTTCTAAGAGACTTTGAAAAATAGAAGTTTTGTTTCTCTTAGCTTATCTTAGTCAGAATGTATGCACTGCACACTGTCTGGCTCAGACTTTGTAGTGCATACAGAACTGTAAAAAAGTGGGTGGGCATCACCAGGCAATCTTACCCATAATATGAACACAAAGTATACCTGCTACTCAAATTTGATCACAAAAGAAAAATTTGTTTCAACACTGTATCAGGCAATGAACATTATGCAGGCATATTGCTTAGCATTTTATTTTGTTCAGATGTGATCTATGCATTTCTGGTAATCTGCAGTTCTTTGTGTCTTTAGAAATAGGGCATCATCTTTCAAGTTTCACTCGAGCTTGACAAAATAGAATGAAGAAAAAAACCCCCACTTTTTACCTGAATGTTTTTAGCACTGTTTTGAACAGGTTCTAAAAAGGGAAGATGTTTAATAAAAGATAGATAAAAAGGTACCTAAAATTCATCGGCAAATAACAACTAAAGAAAATGTGACTAATCATAGACAAATTTTATCATTAGCCAGATTTTTCAAGCTAAGGCCCACAAGAGTCAGTTTTGTTATCTAACATCTCAAGGACAGAGGGCTTAGAGGCCTGTTAATAGGAAAACTTAATTTTATTTTCATTATTATTCAATGATAAAAACAAGAAATAAAAGATAATAATCAAAAGTACATACATTATATATACTGCATACAAAATATATGTATAACCTAATTAAAAGATTACTTAAAAAATCTTAAAAAATTACCCAGCTTGTGCATATGAGTTACATCTTTGCTTATATTTTAGTCTCATCTGAAACTCACTGTTTTGCCTCAAATTTAGTAAACTTGACCCCTGGTAATTAACTATTTTGTTAAAATGTATGTGATGAATGATACAGAACATCTATAGTAGTTTTTACAGTTCAACAAGTTTAGATCTGGAACTAACTGGATTATTTATAAAAAATTACCTCTGTTTTGTCTTAAGGCAAGAGACAAATATGTTTAGTGTTTCAGTAATGTGCACGGGGTTTGAACATTTTGTTTGTTGTTTCTTTCTTTAACAAAAGGTCATTTCATTTCTCAGTTGAATGTGATGCCTCTGTACACTTAGGTTTAAACACTTGTTTTCCGTACACTTCTTTCTTCAAAAGTCTATTCCATCTTTGTTTTGTTCTTACAAACTGGACTTGTTTCATCTGTAGTACGGTGGACAAACTCACAAAGTATTCATATACAAATTACATAAATATTTCATCCTTTGATCAATTCTGATTTTCTATAAGCTTTGCTGTCAGAGCTCTGCTTTTTCTTAATATATTCTTATTCCTTTGAGGAGAACTTTTGGTTTACCAATTCCCAAAGTTTCTATTGCTTTATTCTATATGCTATCTTTTGTTTTCTATTCCTTTATAGTAACATTTGGTGAGTTATACTTTGTTTTACCTGCCATTACCTTTCTTTGAAATAGTGTCTGCACAATTTGTGTCGACTTAGTTGTTTTAAGTCTGTGATCTCTTACAGATTTCCTCAACCTTTCCCAGCTTTTTTCCTTGCCTTGCCTTGCCTTGCCCTGCCTTGCCCTGCCCTGCCCTGCCTTGCCTTGCCTTGCCTTGCCTTGCCTTGCCTTGCCTTCCCTTCCCCTCCCCTCCCTTCCCTTCCCTTCCCTTCCCTTCCCTTCCCTTCCCTTCCCTTCCCTTCCCTTCCCTTCCCTTCCCTTCCCTTCCCTTCCCTTCCCTTCCCTTCCCTTCCCTTCCCTTCCCTTCCCTTCCCTTCCCTTCCCTTCCCTTCCCTTCCCTTCCCTTCCCTTCCCTTCCCTTCCCTTCCCTTCCCTTCCCTTCCCTTCCCTTTTCTCATTGTTACACTCTTCTGGTTTTTCTGCTTTTTGTACTAGCTCTTTTGTAACTGGTAAAACTAATGATAACATGAATATAAGTCAAATTAATTAAATATGAATCAGTGGGAGAAAAGTAATCTCTGTTCCAAAGAAATTACACTTTTTATTGGAAAATGAAGAAAGAATGAGAGAAAAGACAGAGAACACAGAACAGGAGAGCATGGAACAAGGACATTAGAGTGGGTTTTACAAGTCTCCACAGGAAGTCTGTGACAGAAGTTTTATTTAGCTATATTAATATATATTTTTATATTTTAACTCCTGAAACTCTCCTTTCTATAACATGTCTGATAAAATTGGCACCAATCTTCACCTGAAAAACTTTTTTTTCTGTAGTTTCAATTGTAAATTTTTGGCTAATGTTGGTCTATCATATTCAGCTACAACAGAGATCCAAATGAAAGCTATAGTGTCAAACAATATTAGATGGATTTACCACATTGCTTGGAAGATTAGGAGTTTTTAAAATAATAAATTCATACATTGAACAAAAAATAGCACAAGAGCTCTCAGACCCCAAGTGTAAGAAATCAGGCAAGGAAGGGAAGAGACCAACATGGCTGAGTCGAGACCTACTGGTCAAACTAAAGAGTAAGAGGGAACTGCACAGTTCACTGTGCAGTGGAAAGCAGTGGCAGGGGTCCTGGGAAGAGTACAGGGAAGCTGCCTGCATCAAAAGCAGCGTGGCCAGCAGGTCGAGGGAGGTGATTCTGCCCCTCTACTCTGCTCTGGTGAGACTTCACGTGGAGTACTGCGTCCAGCTCTGGGGCCCTCAGCACAAGAAGGACATGGACCTGCTGGAGTGGGTCCAGAAGAGGGCCACTAAAATGATCCGAGGGCTGGAGCACCTCTCCTTTGAGGCCAGGCTGAGAGAGTTGGGGTTGTTCAGCCTAGAGAAGAGAAGGCTGTAGATAGACCTTATTGTGGCCTTTCAGTACTTAAAGGGGGCCTATAGGAAGGATGGGGGCAATCTTTTTAGCAAGGCCTGTTGTGACAGGACAAGGAGTAATGGTTTTAAACTAAAGGAGGATAGATTTAGACTGGCTATAAGGAAGAAATTTTTTACAGTGAGGACGGTGAAGCACTGGAAGGGGTTGTCCAGAGAGGTAGTGGAGGCCCCATCCCTAGAAACATTCAAGGTCAGGTTGGCTGGGGCTCTGAGCAACCTGATCTGGTTAAAGCTGTCCCTGCTCACTGCAGGGGGGTGGGCTAGATGATCTCTAAAGGTCCCTTCCAACCCAAAGCATTCTATGATTCTGTGATTCTGTGATAAATATGTCATTATCTGTGACAGATATAATCTTGTTCCAGCTCAATTTAGGATTTCTGTAGAGCAATTGTTTCCTTCCTTCCTTCCTTCCTTCCTCCCTTCCTCCCTTCCTTCCTTCCTTCCTCCCTTCCTCCCTTCCTCCCTTCCTCCCTTCCTCCCTTCCTCCTTTCCTTCCTTCTTCTGTCCTTACTTTTTAAAAAAAAAACCCAAACCCAAACAACAATAAAAAAGATATTCCAACATTTTGCAACAGAAGAAGCACTTCTGTGAATTATTAAAATGCAAAAGTGTTCTTGCAGCCTGAATACATTTTGAAAAGTGATTTTAAAGCATAAAAAAGAAAATATCTTGGATTTTAGTGATAGACTCTTCTCAGTCTCATCTACAGATGAGACCTGGTTTTATCTAGTTCTTCTACAGGATTTAATAAATTAATGCTTGCAATATTAGCAGGTGTATATCTTTCTAAAATCCAGAATATAGAATGTGATTTATAAGAGACAGAATTGAGACATAACTCCTTTTTTTTGGCTCATTTGTGAGATATTCCCACTGTATTGGGTTTGTGTGGCAAGGTTTTTGTAGCGGGGGGGCTACAGGGGTGGCTTCTGTGAGAAGCTGCTAGAAGATTACCCTAAGTCCAATAGAACCAATGCCAGCCGGTTCCAAGACAGACCCACTGCTGGCCAAGGCCGAGCCAATCAGCAACAGTGATAGTCCCTCTGCAATAACATATTTAAGAAGGGGGGAAAAAACCAACTTGGCACAAACTGCAGCTGGAGTGAGGAGTGAGATTATGTGAGACACACAACTCTGCAAATACCCAGATCAGTGAAGAAGGAGGGGGAGGAGGTGCTCCAGGTGCCAGAGCAGAGATTCTCCTGTAGCCCATGGTGAAGACCATGGTGAAGAAAGCTCTCCCCCTGCAACCCATGGAGGTTGATGGTGGAGCTCCCACACTGGAGCAGTTCGTGAGGAACTGTAGCCCTTGGGAAAGACCTATGTTGAACAAGTTCATGGAGAACTGCCTCCCATGGGAGGGACCCCACGCTGGAGAAGGGGAAAAGTGTGAGGAGTCCTCCCCTTGAGGAGGAAGGAGCGGCAGAGACAACATGTAATGAACTGACCACAACCCCCATTCCCCATCCCCCTGTACCGCTCAGGGGGAGGAGGTAGAGAAAATCAGGAGTGAAGTTGAGCTCAGGAAGAAGGGAGGGCTGGGGGGAAGGTGTTTTAAGATTTGGTTTTATTTCTAATTACCTTATTCATGTTCTCACTTCTCTCTCCTACTCAGTTTTGATTGGTAATGAATTAAACTGATTTTCCCCAAGTTGAGTCTGTTTTGCCTGTGCAGTAATTAGTGAGTGATCTGTCCATGTCCTTATCCCCACCCATGAGCTTTTCCTTATGTTTTTTCATCTCCCCTATCCAGTTGAGAAGGGGAGTGGTGGAGTGGCTTTGGTGGGTACCTGGCATCCAGCCAAGGTCAAACCACCGCACCCACAAACTTAATTTTATACACTGAAGTCCAATACTTTTGTTTTCAGAAGTCAACTCAGCTGCAACCTAACTTAGGAAGCATTTAAATGTTCCCAAACTTAAAAGTCCCTTAGTTCTGGTAGAATTCATAAACTGAAGATCTTTTATTTTTACCTCCAAGGTTTTATCTAATCTGTTTTATTAATGTATGCCTTTTAAAACAGGTCTCAAAACACAGAAAAAGATTTTGGCTTTGAGAATTTGAGAGTTTTTATTCCTCACTATTTCCTTTTATTTTTAATACTTTGTCAGAAAAATCACTGGGTACACTGAAAACCCTAATTTCTATTTCTTCCCTAGACAAATTATGACAGGCTTTTAAGCCAAGATCCCCCACTCCCCCAAAGATTGTCATATCCATCAGACTACATGGTGGTGGTGATTCTTTGCCAATCTCTCCTCTTGAATCTGTTCCATTTTTTGTAAAGTCTTCAATTGCAAAAGGGAATGGAATTTGGTTCTCTTAGATGAATGCACTAATGATCGGGATACAGTGTCATTCTTTTTTTCTGTCCCAGTAAATATTTAATTATTTTAGACAAGCACAATTATTTTATCACAACCAAAACCTGAAGGAATAGCACAGAATATGTTTTTTACATCAACACTCTCATTCTCCACTTCAGAAAGTGCTGCAATATATAACACTTTAGTGCCCGATATTCGGTACAGATGATTAATCATTGTTAGTTGAATTATGTGTTTAAGATAAATTTGTTGGTTAAGGTTTTCATTTCTTTTTTAACATTTGAAGCTTTGAGAAGATTATAGTAACATACAAACTTTCATCTTGCCATTTAAAATTTATAGTTCCTCTTAAATTTTTTCTTAGATTTACCATTTAGAATCATTTAGGTTGGAAAAGCCCCTTAAAATCATCAAATCCAACCATTAACCTAACACTACCAAATCCACCACTAAACCATGTTCCTAAGCACCACATCTACACGTCTTTTAAATACCTCCAGGGATGGGGACTCCACCACCTCTCTGGGCAGCCTGTTCTGTTACTCAATTTAAGACACATCATGCAAAACCATGGAAGAGAAGTTATACAAGGAGTTTTTGTCAGTCAATTATCCTTTTACTTTTAGTCATTCACTTCAGAATGACTAAAATGCAACAGAACAAAAGAATTATGAGCTTTTTTTCCATTATAAGTTTGAAATTACAATGTTCTCAATTCCTTTATTATCCATAGTGGTTAAAAAAATTAATTTCCTAACAGTGATTAGCCACGTATATATGCTGGTACTGTTGCTTTCTGTGCCTTTTAGAGCAATTAATTCACCTATGACTCTACTGGTAAAGTACAGTCTGGATTTGGCACTAGTCAAGCTAAAAGAGGTTAGTTAGGTTTGGGGGGGGGTTGTTGTTTTGGGGTTTTGTGTGGTTTTTTTGGCAAATAGTGCTGCTGGTACCTTGATCACACTTGGTGATTTTCTGTGATCTCCTATCAACTTGTAGAATTTGGAAGAAAATCATGATGAAATACCACTAGAACAAAAGGTATTTTCAGAAAGAAATGTGCCAAAAGCAAAGAATCTAGTTCTGCCTTGTGTAATATGTATATCCATTTCACTGGCCCATACGAACTGTTGTATAACTTTGCAAAGAAATGTCCTCATTTCCTACTAGCCAGATTTCTAAGCAAATATGCTTAAGGGAAATACTATGATTTATGAATCCCTGTTTCTATTTAGCTTGTAATTTTTGTTAATTTATGTTTTTCTACTCATGTTTTTAGCTTTTCAGCTAAAGGTAGCTAATTTCTCTATTTGTCCTCCACAAATGGAGCTGTGCAGAAGAGTTCTTGTACAGGAGCCACAGATCACTCTATGATCATGGATAGACTTTCTGTGCCAATCTCTAATAGACATTTGGGATTTGTACAACAGTCAAACCATGTAATGTACACGCCAACCCGACCCAAGCACTTATGTTATGCAGGGAGTATCAAACTGGGCTGTGCGACTAAAGTAAGCTTCACGCTCAAGGTCATATCTTAAGAAATGCATTTTAGTAAGAAATCAATCATTTTTAAGTTCAGCATATTCTTAAGTGTTTTGCTAACTGGAGCAAGATAGATCATAAGCTTTTTCTTTTCATTTGTTTCACTTAACTGTGTTCCAGGAGTAATCATACCTTTGTATTCCTCTGTTTTTTTATTTATTTAGAATGAAAGCTCTCTGGTTAGAAGTTCGTATCTTCATGTATGCCACATAGCAAAGCAGCTTTGACAGTAGGGTTTAGGTGATAGTGTAGCACAATAATAAGTCATTAGCCTTATTATTGATATATTATACGAGATTATATGCAGGCTCTGGGACTATATACTACTTAAAATAAGGAATTGATTGAAAGATTTTCAAACTTTTAATTATATAAATAATGGAATTCACAGAAATCTCTCTTCTAAAGTTGCTTATAAATGGCTACCCTCCCATACCCTGATGGAGAAATAGGTGAGGGCATATTAGCAGAACAAACCATTTTTCTAGTACCACAGATAAAATTTCTTATGTGTGAAAAACCAAATAAGAACAAAGGAAAGAAAATTAAACCTTTCTCAGCTCCTCTCCCCATTATTTATAAACCAGCACCTTGTAGATATTATTAAAAATCAATTCATTTTCATGTAAAGATGACTGTTCCTGAAATTGCCATGGTCATAAACATTTTGGTTTATCTGATATGCACATGCCAGTCACTTATATAATTTCAACAGCTCTTATGGATGATGAGGTACCTTAGGAGTACAGTTTTAAAGTAAAGCAAGGGGAGGTGAAAAATACATTCACCATAATAGGTGAGGAGGCCATACAAATACACTAGCTAGGCATAAGGAATCACAGGTAATATAGCATAATGTAGGAGGGTTATGCTCTGATATTGAATCTGTGGTTGCTGTGGAAACTTGTATCCCACCAACATACTGCGCATAGAAAGCTCCCATAGGAACAGTTTAGCCATTTATTTTCTATAGCCTTTTTTAACCTTTGACTCAGTGTCTGAAGGATCCTCACTAGATTTACAACTTTGTCCTCTATAGCGAGTGACCTACAGGATAACAGAAGAACTGTTAATAATATCAATTCAACAGTGTGAATATCATTCCAACATTCTTGCTACTATAGCCTCCAGGCACATGGAGAAATGCTTGATTAAAAAAAAAAAGAAAAGAAAAAAAACCCTCAGTACTTTGGTTTGCAAACTTGCAAGATAACTTTACTTGGTGCAGAATTAGAATTCTTACTTCAGTTCTGTGGATGTATGAGATATGGGTTTTAAAGATCTAAAATCTTCAAAGGACCTATATTAAGGATCACTCACAGTGTTTGGATGGGCAACCTTAATAAGAAACAAAATGAACACAGAATTATGTTCATTGCTTTGTGCCAGTTATAATGTTGACATCACTAAGTTTATAATGAATGCCATAGGAAAAATGTACAGAATTAATCCCTAGTTCTGAAAATATGGATTGATGAATACATTTAACATGGACATATCATTAAAATCTTTAGGATATTTAGATGCTGAAAGTTAAGCACATGCCAAAGAATTTATGGAACTGGTGTCTCAGTGTGTAGTTTCCTGAGAATTAATCATAGTTTTGCTTTTCGTTATCAAATGGAAGTTAAATATAATGTAACATGAAGCTAATCAACACCAGAAATAAAAAGTAAATCTCAGATGAAGGACTTTCCAAGCATGTCTTGAATGGCATTTTGTAAAATCAGCAGGAAGAAAATCAGTGTAAATTATTTTTGTGGAACCACTTTCTGTGTTACATATTGTGATTATATTTCATGATCTATTGAATATTGCAGCAGTGAAAATCAGTGTCTCTTGTGATACTACTTCAAAGAAAGAAATAATGTGAATTTTGTGTGATAGTCTGTCAATTGTCTTTTGCACTAACAAAATAATCATACCAGTTAATATAGGGTATGTAGATTTTCATGTTTAAGCAATCAGTTTGATAGGGTAGGATTGAAAAAATATTTCCAATGTCATGCACAATGATTAAAAAGTCTTTAGGATCAATCCCTCCTGGCTTTATTGAAAGAGCTACGAAAGCGACACAGTGTCTTAATACAGAGTCAGATTTATTAGGGTTGAAATCTCTATTCTATTTTATTTAATTAACTTAGTCTGCAGAGAGAAGCTAGTAGCAGAGAAATCTCTTTTTCTGACACAAAACCCTGAAGAACCATATTCTATAACAGTGAAGTAAGCAGGAAGTGGGAACACTATTAAAAATTAATTCTCTACAAAAATCTGACTTAAACCCAAAATGCAAAATGACCAGATGGATCTGCAGAATTTTGGACTTTATCCTATTGCCATGTCTTATTGCTTACTGACTTCAGCAAAAGTGGAACTGAATAATGTATCTCTGATATAAAAACATATTTTCAAACACATTTGATAGCTTGTTTTGGTAGTTTCCGATTGCCCATCTCTTGAAGGAAATTTTAAGTGATCTAACAGGACAAATCAAAATTAAAAAAAAAAAATCCTTGTGTCTGTGTGGAAGAGTAGTGAAATACAATAGCCTAGCTTTAAACACTTCATGTAATTGTTTTAATATTATGCTTAGTACATTGTGTTTTTATTGTCTCTTCACATATCTATTTCCATTTGCTAATGTTATGAATCCCTTATTTCAGCCTGAGATACCATTGGCTATAATATATTGAGGCAATTTTACATACAATCCAGAAAAGGAAAGTCAGAGAAGCCAAGAGAATTTACAGCTTTGCCTTAGCTTCAGCAAAAGAAAATACAGTCCTTTGCAGCTCGCCAAGGTCATGGATCTTGGAATTTCCTTGTCCAAGGAAATCCCTGTCCTTCCCAAGGTCCAGCCTTGGCACATAAAACAATCTGCCTTTTTCAATATATTTTTCTTTTTTAGATTTAATACATTTTTGAATGTATGACATATATTCCTTCTACATTTAAAATAATAAAAAATATAAAAATTAAGAACATTATTAGCATGCTATCATTAACACTTCACACCAAGTTCAACAGTAATCTTGCCAGTTACTGGCTTTCATCTCAAAGACCTCAAAATGATGGCTGCAGGGTGTGACCATTATATTCTTTCCAAAATGCTGTGGAAGACTTCAGAAAATCACAGTACCTTTTCTGTACTGCTGTCTGACAGAGGAGCTGCACTGCATTTGAGGAAAAGGCTGGTACTGTGTGTATATATATATATACACATATATTTTAAAAGATTTAGGTACTCTGCTTTTACACCTGAATGACTTTACCCATATAGGTCCTGCTTTTGTCTCCCTCTGCGTGTATGCTTGGCTTCGTGGACATCTTCCGGAGCATCAGCAAAGCCCAGGATGGGAGGCCCTTTGTAAACTGGAGGGGAAAGTGACGCTATTCAGCTTGTATTGGGAGCAATGAAAGGTAATTGCAAGTAATACAACAATAAATAAATAAATACATAAATAAATAAAATAAAACAGCAACTAATGCTAAAATAAATGAATACAGCAAATGCCAAAGTTATAACTTTTCCCCTTAAAAAATCAGGTACCTAAGTCAGAGCTGTGGCTAAATAGGACACGTAAACAGAAATTAGGGTTGTTTTTTCCAGCTGATCGCCTAACATTTATTAGGCTACAGAGATTTCATTGCTCTCTTGCTTCAGCAGCTCTCTGGCTAAACTGGCAATGGCGAGTCCAGAAGATCTCCTCAGCCCCAATAGTTAGATCCATGTCTAGGTTACATCCTGACCCAACCATGAGGATATACAAAACATATATCACCACCTGTCCTTGTCTTCAAAGGGAGGAAAACCTGAGCATGCAAGCACATTAAACAAAGCCTTTGACATTTTATTTTTAACAGTACAACTCTGGTGCCAGTTCTCTAAGTGAAGGTGTGTCCTGAAACAAAAGAAATGCAAAATATAATGGGAATACAGGAGACAAAATATATCTTTGAATTAATTATGTGCTCAAACAATACAGTTAGCTGTAGCTTTGGAATACATATTAAAAAAAAAAAAAAAGGTGCAAAGATTAGATACAACCCTATCTAGCAAAATATACCTTTTAGGGCGTATTTGGTGTCTGTCCAATGAAATACCATAAAGAAGTACCAAAAAGTTTCAAAGAAACCAACTCAAGAAATGTAAGTAGCTACTTCAGCAATGCTGCAGAATTGCTAATTGTCTTTGCCTCTGAATGTGATTTACTACTCTATGTGGATATACCAGCTTGTTCAGAAATGCTTTATGCATTTCAAACATACTACTGAATTATGTGGGGGAAACAAGACCTTGAGTTTACATTCATTTCTGAAGCAATATTCTGAAGCAAGGATATATATTTAAAATGCAATAATTGAGAACTAACACATTGATTTTAATCACTTACATATATTTCTCTGTGTGTCCTCAGGATTACAGCTTTAAATTTAAACTAAAAAAAAAATATTTTCTGTACTTTTCCATATAAATTTTGTTTAAAATGAAACCTGCCAATGAAGTAAGTAAATATATCTTTGAAAAGACAAATGTTTCTTCCTAGGTATGCATCCTCTGGGGTTGAGATTCTGGTTTGAATTTTGTATAGGTATTTTATAACAAAAAATGAGAACACCAAAAGATATCATACTAAGTTTCAGTCTCTGGGATCTTTCTGCTCAGTGAATTCTTAGTTCTGTTACAGTCAGTAGTAAAACTCTCTTTGACTTTAACTGAAGTTTTATCCACAGTTACCTTGCTGTTCAGTTAATTTGTTATTCACTTATAATTGACCAAACTGACTTCTTAGAGATTGTAAATGGTATGGGTCCTGAGCTGCAATATTAATTTACGATGAAAGTGTTTTAATGCTTCCATTTTATTTTTCAGACTTTCACAAGAGTGGTCGATACCCCTATAGAACAGAAGACAGATAGCACAGTCCAACCACGATGCTGAAATTACTACCTCTTAAATGTGAATTTCTTAATGAATTTTTTCAATGCAGTACTAGGATTTTTTTTTCTTTTTTTATAAAAGACTTGAATACCAATTTGAGGATGTCTTTTAAAAAGAGCCATAAGAAATAACTTTTCTCTTAGCATATGGGTAATCTAAAAGATTAATAGAAAGTGAAGGATACGACAAAAGCATAGGAACACTGTGTCAGTAGAGATCTTAATTTACTAATATCTCAAGCTTTTATAGTATTAAGATTAAAAGCTTCGGTTGTAAGGTAGTCATATTCTGTGGTAGCTAGCTTTGGAATTACTAACTTCAGTGAAGTGGTGGTAAGATATCTACTGTTGTGAAGTGCAGAAGTATGAATCATTATCCCTAAATTTAAGTCTGTGTATCTTAAATCAAATAAATATAAATTCCCATTGCAATCAACAGACAGATACCTCATGCAGATAGCTTATCTCCTACGCAAAGTGACAAAAGACAGCTCAAATAATTGCTCTCAAAAAGGTCTTGTCCTCTGTACTTTCACTGCTGAATTTCATCATCTCTTTAGAAAAAAAAAAACCCAACCATAACTTGTTATGTACGAATGTATTATAACTACATTTCTACATAACTACAGACTAGCTCTGCTGTAAGGTAAAAGGAAACTATAAGTTATTCTGCATATAGTTCTTTGTTTCCCTCTGTAACCTCATAAAACTCTGGTATCTGGAGCTGCTCTCCATGCTACAAATATGGCAGCAGGTGTTGCATACATGTCCTGGTCCAGCTCAAGAGACTGATCTGAGTGTCTGCGGTTGTTTGATACCTCTAGATACACCTTTCCAAAAACTGTACCATACCAACTCTTCTTGTAATAACAGCCTTACTTGATTATTTACTGCGTGTGTGCCCCTTGGTTTGGAAGAGGAAAAAAAAAAAAAAAAAAGTGCTTTAGTTTTCTTTACTCGTTACTTACTAATAGGTGAATTCCACTGAACTTCATTTTACCAAAAACTACCTAGGAATTAAAGAATATATATTCATTTATGCTTCAAATGAAGCCAGAGAGATTCATACTGTGTGATGCTTTCCAAATATAGTTTTCTGAGTTCTAATAGAAGTTCTGTAACTGCCCTAGATGTATTTTTGTTTTACTACTTTAGTATTGAACCATACATTACAATATAAGAAAATGTAGTGGTATTCCTTCTAGTGCAGGAGCTTCATGAATATCAGATATCATCAACACTCTGCTACTTAGATTACAGGTTAGAAAATCCAAACAGTATCTCCTTTCTTTATATAATGTAATGAATGCCTTCTTTGGCTGTGTAAATCAAGTGTCAGCCTATATGTTTATTAATTATTAAATGTTCTTCATCAAATCTAGATCTTTATTTTATGCATTTGTTTGTGGAATGAACTCTTACAGTACTTTGTTTTGTTGCTTCATCTTTTTTATCTTTTAAATTATTATTTTATTCCTCTTCCTTTTTGTGGCTTTAATTATTACCTCTTGAATAGCTGATACGTTGTTACTGACACAGCATATTGTAACTTTTCAGTCTGATTCACTAAGTTCAGCATCGCCAGCTGATTGTGCCAGATGGATTTTGTTTGAGCTATTACCCAGATATTATATGCCACAGAAAATCAATATAGATTTATGAATTTGAAATAAAATGGTGATGCATAGTAACAGCAGCTGATTTCCTTGAGGAATAATTCCATCAAATGGTTTGAAATTTAAAAATAATAGCTTATATGTTGCTTTTTGTGAAACACTATTGGAAACTTAAAAACAATAGATTTTGATCCCACATGACAGAAACCTTGACATATCTATCCCATCAAAGAGGTATTAAGGGCAGGGCTTCAGGTATTCCTGGGTTTTTTGAATGGAAAATTCTCCTGCAGAGAATTTTAGTGTCACTCTATGCACACTAATATTGACTCCACCAGAAGGCAAGTCACCTGGCATATTAAGCAGGAAGAATAGAATAAGTGGTGTCTTTTGTTTGTAAATGCATTACTTAGAAATCAGCAGAGCTGCAATCTGAAAAGTTTCCTTGTTTTCTTTTATAAACTTCCTTTCAGACACTGTATGCGGTAGCAGTCCTAGTTTCTATGTATCAGGCTCATATTTCGGTGGCCAAAAGTTGTAGTATTGCTTTTGCTCCCTCATTTAACATTCTTAGCCTTTAGAGACCTTTATTTTGGATTTATCTCCATTGTGAGTGACATGGATTCTCCTGTCTTTTAAACAACTTGTCTTGAATTCTGCCTGATCCTAGAGATTTGCTACTTTTGAATCTCCCAATTAACTTGATCCTTTTGCACAGATCATAGTAATGTGTTTAGGACTCATATGCAATTTCTTATAGACAGTATCTGCCTTGTTCTCTTTTCTGTCTTTCAGCTTCATCCTTAAGGCTTTCTTCTCCATTTCAAGCTTTTCTTTGCCTTCTTTTCTCCTTTCCTGCATGATCTAACTACGAGTAAATAGACAGAAAAATACATTTCTATATATATACTACTTCCATAAAGCCAAGCCATAGGAAAAAAAAACTATGTAGAGGGGAAATCTTAGCTAATAGTCTGTAGGGGGTGAACAGTCAAACTGAAATTTGGGTTTTGCTTGTTCGGAATGTGCTGTGAGGCTGATTAAAAGTGAACAAGTGAAAACATATGGTAGTAAAACTGAGGGAAGAGAAGGTCATATAAAGCTCCATAAAATCTATTTTGTTGCAATCTGGGAGCCAATGAAGGTCTGATAGAATGGAATGAAATGTGATTTTTTTTGTTGTTGTTGTTTAGGAACCCTGCGATGGTATGTTGAACAAGATGCAGCTGATAAATAGATTTCTGCTGACAATCCATGGGAGCTGAATTACAATAGTGTGGGAGTAGTAGAACAAATGAACAAATTAAGATTACTTCACTGTCAAGTACAAGTTGTGAATGTTTTAGAAATAAATAAATAAAGAAAGAAGTTGTTGTTGAATATTAATCTAAGAAACTTTAAAAGCAACATTTCCCTGAGTAGTTACTAAGATCAAATGTCTGGAGAAAACATAGAGAATAATTCACTGCTAAATAAAATATACACATATAAATACAATAAGTCATGAAATGAGAGTGCCTTTTGGAGAAGAAATTGCCTATTAGATAAGACCCTTACTTCTTTTGGAAGCATATGGCCTGAGTCTCTTTTGCAACTGGCACCAAGAAAACCCAACCAAAGAAAAAAAATGTGTCAGGTCAAATGCCTAGAGGTACCAAATATTAATATTCAACTATAATAGTATTCTCTGTACTTTCTAAAGTGTCTATTTTGGACTGCAATCTGGATTTGGCCCATATGTTTCATTTTGCATGGTGGAAAAGCAGATGACAGGGAGGATCATGACTCATCTGCAAAGTACATGGGTGAAAGGACTAAACAGGTAAGAGGCAATGGTTTGGGTTTTAGGCTCAGTGCTAACAAGAAAATGCACCATGCATGAAAGCAGAATTCTTAGCCTTTAGCTGTCAAACCAGTATTTGCCACTGGTCTCATCAGCCTGGGAAGTTCACCACAGCAGTCTTTGAGGCACATTATTACACACAGTTGTTTAGAATAGAAATCAGTAATAAATTATGAAAGTGCATAAGTAATACAAGGCAGCTACAATTATACTGCAGCAAGGTTCAATCTTTGTGTTGGAGGGCATTATATAGAGATCATTAACTATGAAGTACTGAACAATAAATATGGTTATTATTATAACAAAAGACTAAAAGCTTTTTGACACACTATAGATTCTTACCCAGAAGAATGACAAATTGCTGGGATTTATAGCTTTTAGGTATTTAATAAAATCATATTCAGGAGAATATGTCATTCTGCTATCAGGAAATAATTGAATTGCCCTGATTGCCAGGAATTTGACACTGGTGGTAATTTTGATTTAAAAGCTAGTGGAAGGTACTTTTCACATTGAGAATCTAAACTGCGGATGGCATGTAGGCAACATGTAACTTTTGCTGGGAATGCAGTCTCAAAAGATCATAAAATAGGAATCAAAATGACAGTAAACTAGACTGGAAATGTTTATCATTCGAAGAGCTTACAGACTTTTGGAGCAGGTAGCTTCATAAATAGGAATATGGAAAGAAATTGGTCTGACAAAATTGGAAAGTGGTCTGACAAAAACAAGATAATTAGAAGTGTTAACTTCAGTTTTAAGTGCTATCATTGATTTTACATTGAGGCCAATGAACTGACAGAAAAAGAAAAAAGTGTTATTAAAAAAAGTGACTGATAGACAAATTCTTTGTTTATGTAAACAACATGAAGAATGCAATGTAACCTAATATATAATGGCAATTCCACAGTGATGATTTGCTCTAAAGCAAAGCCTATAATTTTAAACATTGGAACATGAACTTTAATCTGTTGCCATAGGTGAACACATGATGTTTGCTTCTTTTAAATTACATCAGTTGACCAGGAATGAAAGACATAAAGAAAGGTGAACATTTTACATATAAATGTCAGAATGCTGGATCTTTGGAAGGGTGAATTTTGAAAAACTGAATAATAGTTTTCTATTGATTAAAGTCAATTTTGATTCTATGACAACGAGCAGAAGTTCTACTACTATATGGTTCTGAGAACAGATGAATATTAATTTCTGATGTCCATCCTTTTAACTGGTCTCTTCTACCAAAGGATATGGATTGATTTCTATTTCATGCCCCCTTCTCCCAGGATGTTAGGACAGGCAGAGAACAAAGTCAGTGACTAATTTCTTTCACAGAAATCTGTGATCTGTGCATTACTCATTCCAGAATGGAATCATTCCTACATTCTCTGCCTGTGAGCTTCATTACTTACCTTTTTCCTTAGAAGCCTTCACCCTATTACACATACATAAACGGCATACTCTATACACATCTCCTCCACCAGGAGAAAAACCAAAACCAACTCCTTACTTCCTCTATGCATGCATAAAATGTAATTTTTACAAACAGAATTCTTTTTATCTTCAGTGTCACATTGCAATCAGTCTTAACATTCAGATGGTAGCATTCCTTCCTGAAGTATCAGAGCTTACCCTGCCCCCCACCCCCCAAAAAAAATCACATCAACCCCCCAAAAAAACCAAACATACTTTGGTATTATTTTTCAGTAAATATAAAAAAATCTTGCACCATTATAGAATCACAGAATCACAAAGCAGCTGAGGTTGAAAGGGACCTCTGGAGGTCATCTGGTCCAAGTTCCCTCCTCAAGTAGGACCACCTAGAGTTGGTTGCCCACAACTGTGTCCAGACAGATTTTGAATATCTCCAGTGAGGGAGACTCTACAACTCCTCTGGGCAACCTGTGACAGTGCCCATCCACCCTCACAGCAAAAAAGTGTTTCCTGTTCAAATGGATTGTTCATTGGACACCACTGAAAAGACCCTGCTTCCATCCTCTTTGCACTTTCCTTTCAGGAATTAACTTATTAATACAGAATCCTGCTGAGCCTTCTCTTCTCCAGGCTGAACAGTCCCAGTTCTTTTAGCCTTTCCTTATAGGAGAGATGCTTCAGTCCCTTAGTCATTGCAGTGGCTTTTTCCTGGACTCTGCCCCGTTTGTCAATTTCTCTCTTGTACTGAGGAGCCCAGAACTGGATGCAGAACTCCAGGTGTGTCCTCACCAGTGCTGAGTAGAGGGGAAGGATCACCTCCCTTGACCTGCTGGCAATAATCCTCCTAATGCAGCCCAGGATACCATGAGCATTCTTTGCTGCAAGGGCATTTTCCTGGCTCATGTTCAAGTTGGTGTCCACCAGGACCCCCAGTCCTTTTCTGCCAAACTGCTTTCCAGTTGGGTGACGCTCAGCATATGTTGGAGAAATAAATATCTGAATAAATGCCTGAATATGATCTAAATGGATAAGTTGTGTTTTATTAACAAGGGAAGTAAATTAGTTAGCAAAGACCAAGTCTTTTTCTCAGAAATTGGTTCTGTTTCTCAAGCAGCAGTGATATCATGCACAAAGCCATACCTACAATTCAGAAATCATATCTTCATTTTGAAGTTCTGAAAGAGATCTCCTTTGGAAGCTGGACAAGCAACCTGGTATAGATTGGAACAGGACTAAAAATAAATTCCAAGATTCTTTCCTGATATCCTTACATTCAAAAATTTAGAGTGAAACTCTCTTTTCTTCTGTTCATGAACAGCTTCTGTGTCTCAGTTTTTGCCAGTAGAACTCCTTAAGTTTTTCAAACTTCTGAAACAAGAATTGTCTACCTTCTCAGTGCTATTCAGTATACTGCTAATATCTCTCTTATGGAATTCTTATGGAATTAGGGGATTAAGAGTATCTCTGATTGCTTTTTCTTCATTGCTCACTGTATTGGGTTTGTGTGGAAAGATTTTTGTAGCAGGAGGGGCAGGCTACAGAGGTTGCTTCTATGAGAAGATGCCAGAAGTGTCCCCCATGTCAGACAGACCCAGTGCCAGCCGGTTCCAAGATGGAGCTGCCACTGGCCAAGGCTGAGACAGTCAGTGACAGTGGTAGCGCTTCTGTGATAAAAGGGGGAAAAAAAGTGCTGTGCAACAGCAGCCAGAAGACAGGAGTGAGAATATGTGAGAGACACAGCTCTTCAGACACCAAGGTCAGTGAAGAAGGAGGGGGAGGAAGTGCTCCAGACATCAGAGCAGAGATTCCCCTGCAGCCCGTGGTGAAGACTGTGGTGAGGCAGGCTGTCCCCCTGCAGCCCATGGAGGTTAATGGTGGAGCAGATATCCAGCAGCCCATGGAGGACCCCACACCGGAGCAGATGGATGTGCCCAAAGGAGGCTGTGGCCCCATGGAGAGAAGCCCGTGCTGGAGCAGGTTCCTGGCAGGACCTGTGACCCCGTGGCAGACCCATGCTGGAGCAGCTTCTGAAGAACTGTAGCCCTTGGGAGGGACCCATGTTGAAGAAGTTTGTGGAGGACTGTCTCCTGTAGGAGGGATCCCAAGCTGGAGCAGGGGAAAACTATGAGATGGAAGGAGCGGCAGAGACATGTGATGAACTGACCGCAGCCCCCATTCCCCATCCCCTTGCACCACTTGAGGGGGGGAGGTGGAGAAATTGGGAGTGAAGCTGAGCCCGGGAAGAAGGGAGGTGGGGGGAAGGTGTTTTAAAATTTGTTTTTATCTCTTATTATCCTACTCTGATTTTGATTGGTAGTAAATTAAACTGAATTCCCTGAGTTGAGTCTGTTTTGCCCATCACGATAATTGGTGAGTGATCTCTCCCTTTTGATACCTTGACCCATGAGCTTTTCATCCTGTTTTCTCTCCCCTGTCCAGTTCAGGAGGGGGAATGATAGAGAGGCTTGGTGGGCACCTGGCATCCAGCCAAGGTCAACCCACCACACTCACTCAGGAGGCATTTTCAAAGCATGTCTTCTAGATCAGGCCCAGCACAAAATGCAACTAGAATCAACGAAGAAGGTCTTAATCCTTCAGTCGGTAGAGTAAATGCTCACTCAGGCTCAGTCTTCAAAATGAACATATTTGTTTTCTGTGGCATAGACTTGTTTTCTTGCTGGTAAGAGTTTGGATATTTTGATACTAAAATCACAATGAGAATCCACAGGAAATCCACCCAGAATAGACTGAATGCTCAGATCACTAGTTTTATGGCTCAGAAGCTTTTGAGATTATAGTAAACCTTAATTAGGTCAGGTTAAAGTATTTATTCTCTCAGGAACACAAGGCAAATATTTTACAGTATTCAAGAAGTCTCTGGCCTTATACCCAGTTTATAAGTGGACAATTGACAGTCATTATTTCTATATTGCATAAAAGCTTATAAAAGTGCAATTTTGGCTCATAGGTTGCATATAAAAAGGTCAGAACAACAATGGGACTGTGCATACATGTTATTAATGGGTGTTGAATGTAAATTGTATCGTAAGTCACTCCTAGAACACCAAGCATAATACAAAATTTCTCCACCATTGACTGCTAGATTTATATTTCTTCAGATGTCTTTTTTACTGGCCCCAGGAATCTGAAATGTTTTATTAAACACCAGGTCAGTGCCTACTGGTTAATAGGCTTCTATAGAAAAGAAAATAGTCACCTTCATTTGTATAAAATAATTTTTAAAAGTAACTCTATTAGCATTTGCATGAGACTTGTTAGGTTTTCTCTGAATATTTGATAAGCTATGTCATACAGAAACATCAGGCACTGTGAGTCCCATGACGAGGTTTCAGAGGGAGATAGGTGATCTGTCTGTCCACAAGGCAATCAGCTCAGAAAGGATACTGCATTTCTATATGTATATATATCTATTGAAGGCAAAAGGTAATTTCATATGCTATAAACTGTAAGGGATTTTTATTCTTTTTATCATAATTTTTAAGTTATGTGCCTCGATTCTGTGTAAATGTTACTCATATTCTTCTCTGCAAGTATTTCTGTAGTTTCTCATCCACTTCCTTTCTACAGCAAGCATGAAAAGAGGTATTCATGTAAATAGGTTCTAAACAGGATGTATTTTGTGTGTTCAACAACATTTTTAATAAATATAAAAAGCTCAAGTATCATCTTTTTGAAATTCATGATGGCTTTCAGTGTAACCTAAAATAAGAAGTTCCTTAGAACAAATTTATTATTTTAGAGCTTTAAGGACACAAGGGAAAGGAAAGAAATTATCTAAAACTGCCTGTATTCTGTGTGGTTTCTTACCATCCTCTACATTGAAAATCTTAAGTTGTTAAAACTTTTGTGATAACTATTAAAGCTACTCTCAAAATAAAAATGTGATAACTATTAAAGCTATTCTCAAAATAAACATGTGATAAGGTTTGAAAACTTTGTGTTATATTTTAAATCAATGCAATTTCAAACAGTTGTTATGTTAAACCTTGAAAATTGCATTTTATTAGAAACACCAATTGAATTTCAAATCTAGCGCAGGCTGTGCACTGAGTGCAGGGCAAAAAGCCAGAAATTTCTGAAGTCTAATCTTGGCTCTTAAAATGACTTTCTGTATGGCTTTTGGCAAGTCACTTAAAGTCTCTGCCTCAGATTTATACTTTCCTACTACCTTACAAGTTTTTTCTGAGTATTAATTAGCCAACATCTACAGAACGTTTTAAGACTATATAATATGCTATATTTTTGTTACCTGGTAAAACCATCATTTTGTTATATAGAATGTTACCTAGCTGTATAACTTATGTTTCCAGATGTGAAGCAGGAATATACCATCTTCACTAAACAGGGACACTGGCAATTTAGCTAACCAATTCATCTCTCCAAATGATATTAAAAATCTGCAAACTCACTACAGAAAATATAGTTTATCAAACTCAAAGCTTTTGTTTTGCTCTTGAACAAACAGATGTTTGCAACTTCCATATGTCACAGCTGCGTGCGACATTGAGGAGATCAGTACTGTCATTTAATTACTCTAGACTCATTACAGAACCTTCTCCAGACTTTGGGTTCTAAATATAAGTGTCAGATACTCTGTAATTAAGCATATGACTTCTCTTCTGCTTTGTGACGCTATCTTGCTATTGGGTTTGTAGTGCTCAATGCAAGTTTTTGCCTACTTCAAATGAGAAAAGCATATATATTTTCCTTATTTTCCTCCCTGATTTAAAATATGCAAATTCCTTTTCTTGAAAATAGCACTGGCATCTGGGGTTATGTTATATTTAGGAAATCCAATATCATTTATCGCTAAAAAGAAACAGAGGCTGAGCAATTTAAAGGGCAAAATGTTGTACTAGGAAGTTGACCCATTCTTCCTCTGTTATTATTGCTTTTTAATGAACCCCTCTAAGAGCTTGATCCTAAACCATTGAAGTTAATGGGAATTTTACCATTAATGGCTACAGTAGAAATGAATAAGTCTGAGGGAGCAAAGTGCTGTTCTTTAAAATACATCAGTGAGTAAAGTTGACTCCAGAATTAGTTTACGTTTGACCAACAATATTTATTATGTTCTCCAATTATGACATAATCTCCTTTACAACTGTGTTGAAAGATCTACCATCTTTCAACCATCAGGAATACGTAGGTGAGGTTCACAATTTGGGGTCCACATTGGCAACAGTGTTTTGCTGAATTTTTTAATTTTTTTTAAGTCAAACCCTGTTCACCAAACAAGCACAAACAAATTCACATTCATTGCTTCCCAACATAGACCACCACTCTAGCAATATAGTGACTTTAGGGCAATACTTTAGGGCAAGAGGAGGGCAGATGTAAGTCAGGACAAGAGTGTGCTGACAACACTGAAAATCCTTCCTAAAAAAAACCTCAGGAAACATCAGCTTGTTTCTGTCAGTATTCTGATTTCTAGGTTACTCAGAATCACAAAATTCTGAATTTCTTAGAATCACAGAAATGTTAGTTGGAAAATGACATGTGGAGGTCTTCTTTTACTTGAAAGAGACCTATTGCCAATGATAGACCAGGTCAGCTACAGCTTTGTCTAGATGAGTTTTGAAAAACTCCAGGGACAGATTTCCCAGCCTGTCTGGACAACAATTTCTAGTTCTTTACCCTCTTGGTGATGAGTTTTTTCCTAACATCTGCTTAGAACCTCCTAAACAGTAATTTGTGGGTACTGTCTCTTGCCTGCTACTACTGAGAAAAGTTTTACTCCATCATTACTGTAATAACTCTTCAGGTAATTGTAAGAAACTATTAGATCACCCTGTAGCCTCTCTCTTCTCTGCCAGACTAAACAAGACCATCCCTCCCATCCTGTCCCCATCAGACATACTCTATGTTCTTGAAGATCTTGGTATCCCTCCATGGGATCCTTTCCAGTTCCCATTTCTCTTCAACTGGGGGCCTACAACTGAGTATATTATTCCTGGTGCGGCCTCACTGACACTGACTAAAGGAGGAAGGTAACTTCTCTAGGTCTGCTGGACACAACTGTCCTGAAGTACTGCAGCCTGTGGTTCGTGTTATTTGCAATGAGAGCACCCTGTTGGTTCGTATTCAGCCTGGCATGTACCAAAACCACCCCTGAGCACTACCACCAGGAGTAGTATTCAGCTAATTGGTTCATAGCCTATACTGAAGCATGGTGCAAACCCTCTCCCACTTTCCCTTTTCAAACAGTATGAGGTTTCTGTTGTCCCAGTCCTTAAGCTTATCAAGGTCACTCTATTTTTCCTGAGGAATAACTGTATTGTCCCTTTTAAACTACATCCATTTTAAGGACCACAGACTAAGCAGAGGAAGGTAAGGAAGTTTTGCAGTTCAACATTGCTTGGCTGAAACATCTTTAGTGATTGTACTAAAGGCTCATTTTCAAAAGACAAATATCTCTTATATTCTGCTGTTAAAATTTCCCCAGGTTGTCAGCTTTCTTTACTAACTACTTAAAGCCTTTGAAGAGTGCTCAGCATGAGACCTTTGGAAAGTCCTATTAACACCTTCTGGAATTTTAAACTGATTTTTTTCCTTTTAAGACTGACTGGAAAAGTGCTTACTCTCAGAGTCCAGTTGGGAGGTGTGAATCTAAGTAACTCAAACTGTTGCAGAGGGCACATGAGATAAAGTGGTTGTAAAATCAGTGAAAATAAAGGACAATACATTTGTAAAGAATATAACTGGAACAACTGACAATACAAGAAAGTATTGGAGAGTATTCTATTACAAAATAAATGAAAGCCATTGGATTTAGGCTTTGTAATTCAGACTATTAAATGTTCAAAGGAAACAGAGTGTTTAAATAGAAATGAGGTGACTCAGAGTCTTTGACTTGATTTAAACTTGGACTACTAAAGCTAGAGAGAAAAATAAGACCACATTTCAGTAAAAGGGAATATACCAATTTGAAGCCAAGAACATTTAATAAAACTTCCTGAAAGAAAAATCTATCAGATTGCTGAAAAAAACCTAGCAAAGGTAATAAATGCCAGAAACCCCAGTGCATGGAACATTTTAACTGATCCTAAACTTCATTTGTGAATGAACAATAAGGATCAATCCTGAATGGACAGGGAGGCAGACTAGATAACATAACAGGTCTTCTCTTTCTTTATTCTTTGAATTTATGGTGAATTAAATAAGCATTAGGATATGCTGCCAGCTCTCAGAAAATAGCATGAGAGAATCAAACTACTAACCTTGAAAAGAGAGAACAATAGAAAAAAGTATGTCCTGGCAAGTTTGTAAATATAAAGTTTCAACAATTAATGTGTGCCAAGCTCATTATAAGAGAAAATAACATTGAATATTCATATCAGGCATGAGCAGAGATGGGATAAATCTTTTCAAAAACATTATGCACTTTCACTAGAGAATGGGGGTATCACCAGGGAATTTGCATGTAATGAAGGAGTGATTTAGACTAGACAACAGACTACTTTATGGGAAGTAGAGCTTAAAACAAGTCTTGCAAACAGCAGTTTTTTTCATGTGGAAATGAAATCTGTGATGTACTGATATTTAAATTCATCATTCCTTTGAGGTATCCTGACTATAGAAAAGGTTTTATGAAATCACTGTGATCAGGTAAAAATAATGCTGCATACTCTTTTATGAAAGATAGATATAAGTCCAAAGGTCTGGAAAATATTTCCAAAACAGTAGGAGGCAAAGGAAGTAAAAAGGAAAGATTAAGCTTTACAAAATCATTTTCCCTCCTCCAGGAGGCAGTGGGGAGAGGGGTTGCAATTTCCAATATGTAATTTCAGAATGTTCTGAATACAGGAATCTTTCTATCAATTCAGACCAATAGTTTTTGGTCTACTACCAATACCAGTAGCTTACATCTGATGTTTCATTAAAAACAAACAAAAAAACAAACAAAAATTCAGCCAGTTGTGAGGCTTACAATATGCAGAAGATTCTCCACAGTGATCAGAGGATGTACCCAAACAATTATTTTTGGATAATTAATTATTTATTTGTGTCATAAAGTTAGGTAAATTCTTTCTCAACAGATTGTTGGTGTTTTGTTTTTGGTTTTGTTGGTTTTGGGGGGTTTTTTGTTTGTGTTTTTTTTTTTTTTTTTTTTAATTTTCCTGGCTATATTTTGTCCAGAATAAGTAGTACTGCAAAATAATCATTGACATAGGCCTGTCACTGTTTCCCATATAGACTAGCCAACAGATTATTTTAGTTTTAAAATTCATAATCTGTTTCAGCAGTTCCATATAATTCAGGGTATTAAAAAGAAATCTTAACAAATATTGACACTGCTGTTGTCTGCTGCCTTGGGAAACAAGAGATACCAATTCTACAGAACACATCTAATTTTTAAAATAATCCAAACAAAGTATTCATAAAAGTACTGCAGTGACTACAAAGAAGTATTACTGTCAACTCTATTTGGGATTCAATACCTGTGCCCAGCTCATAACCACCAAAATATGTATTTAAAATTTCAGCTACATGTTTTGATGTTATGTCATGGTTTGCTGCACATTTGATAAGATGAACCACAGTCAGATTCTTAAATGTCACATGTCACAAATGTGAAGTTCTCTACCTGCTTTCTCCAAAATATATAATCCATTCAAGGAAGTCTTTAAAAACAGCCATAAACAGTTTATATCCCTAAGAAACAGCAATGTTTTTGAGACTGTATGGACAGGTGCTGCAGAAAGCCTGAGACACTTGGAAAGATCTATTGCAGAAATGTAAATTGTGAATAATGGGGCATTCAAAATTAGACTGCTGAAGCTTTCTTACATATAGTTCTGAAACTGGATTTCTAATTCCTCATTGCCAGTGCTGTTCTCTTTCTTACTTGCAAGACAATCTATCACTCACAGTCTTTTAGAACAAAGTAAGGTCCTGTTAACTACTAAAGAGATACAGCATTAAGTGGAACAGCAGGATTATCTTATTTGGACTTGTCTTTTAGATGAGACTTACATCTTGGCAGTACAGGGTGACACACTTGCTGAGCTACACAATCAGTAGACTATACACAGATGGTTAACTGAAGAACGGTGCGTATGTTCCTATTATTTGATTACAAAAATGGCAGTTTACGCACCTAAACCTGCACTGAAGAAACATTAAGAAAATCTGCTCATTTATGGACCTTCAGTTTACAGTAAAATTCTAGTAATACATGCTCTGATTCAGCTGCAGCCTCCATACTATGCAGTTTTTTGCTTGCTTTCCTTGGTAATGACATCATATGTTCTTAAATTACAGAATCTCCTACTCACATGAGAGCTCTACTTCATCCCCACACAGCTGAGCAATACACTTAGCTTTTTTCATGTCCAAAGTCACAGCAGATATGCTGTTGTTTTAACTGAAGTGACAAAAATAAAATAATCTAAACTGCTCTAATTTCTTCACTCTTTCCCTTTTCTCACCACATTCCAGAAGTGAATTTACAAAGCCCTGCATTTTTAATGTGCACTTCAAATTCTATAAAGTTGTTCAGCTACAGCCTTTCCAGATTCTTTTAAGAGTGACTGCGTCATCTCAAGGTATATGTGGAAGCCTAACTTTTTCTCCCAATGCCATCTCCTAGAAATTGTGCAATGGGGATTACCAGACCAGTATTCTTCAGTTACATCCTGCAATTAAAACACATGCTCTATGTTTTCAGCTATGAACCAATAAGAGTGTTGATTTAAATGCCTAAAGCTTCTCAGAATGTACCCAAAACATGATTCATTTTGTTAGCCTGATTTATTTTAGTGCTACAACCATGCACAAAACAGAGAATAAAGACCAGTTAAAAGACAAATTTTATGTAACCACCCTTTTGCTAGTGGCAGCTTGCATAGACCAAGTGGTTATCACTACCTGACAACTACCAGAGCCTGGACAATCTGGTGAGTTTCTTTATTATATTTTTACAGTGATTTCTATCAATAGGATTCTATGAGACACCCCCCCCCCCCCCCAACAAAAAAAAACCATGTACCAGTGACATTTCTAACATAGCAGTTCTGCCTCCCTTCTCACAGAGAATTGTTGCTGAAGAAGAAGGAAATTAGTGCAAGGTCCTGCACCTGGGTCAGGGCAACACCCAGTATCAATGTTGGCTGGGGGATGAAGGGATTGAGAGCAGCCCTGTGGAGAAGAACTTGGGGGTACTGACGGATCACAAAGTCTACATGAGCTGGCAATGTGCGTTCATAGCTCAGAAAGCCAACCGTATCCTGGGCTGCATGAAAAGAAGTGTGGCCAGCAGGTCAAGGGAGGTGATTCTGCCCCTCTACTCTGCTCTGGTGATACCCCATCTGGACCACTGCGTCCAGCTTTGGGGCCCTCAGCACAGGAAAGACATGGATCTGTTGGAACGGGCCCAGAGGAGGGCCACAAAAAATGATCAGAGGGGTGGGACACCTCTCCAATGAGAAAAGGCTGAGAGAGTTGGGATTGTTCAGCTTGGAGAAGAGAAGGCTCTAGGGAGACCTTATTGCGGCCTTTCAGTACTTAAAGGGGGCTTATAAGACAGATGGGGACAGACTTTTTAGCAAGGCCTGTTGTGCCAGGACAAGGGGTAATGGTTTTAAACTAAAAGAGGGTAGATTCAGACTAAATATAAGGAAGAAATTTTTTACAATGAGAGTGGTAAAACCCTGGAACAGGTTGCCCAGAGAGGTGGTAGATGCTCCATCCATGGAAACATTCAAGGTCAGGTTGGATGGGGCTGTGAGCAACCTGATCTAGTTGAAATGTCCCTGTTTATTGGAGGGGGGTTGGACTAGATGATCTTTGGAGGTCCTTTCCAACCCAAACATTTATATAATTCTATGATTCTATGATCAGCTGAAGACAATCAGAGCTGCAAGTACTTCTACAGTTCTCTGAAAATTCAGGTCATCTGTATGTAGTCCATTTGTATATTCAGGAATAGACCTAATGCAGAGAGTTTCAATAGTACTTAGTCTACATCTTCAGTGTCTACATACCTATTAAAATGAGTGAATCATCAGAAAAGTTCTCTTCAACTGATCTGAAGTTAATTCAGGTAAATTTTCTTCTCTGTAAACTTGACATTTTAATAATGGGGATTTCAAGGAATTTCAATGGCCAATTCCCCTTCAAAATTTACTCTTCGAATTACTCTTCTGCAAAGTGATTACATTTTAAAATGTAATTATTATCACTTCAAAATTTACTGTTTCTAAATTATATTCATGCAGGGTACTGTCTAATGAAATTCTATTTATTCTTGGTTTTATTCTTATATCTGATTAGTGGTATTTAAAGATCTCTACTGTGTATGATGAACCTTTTTCTCAATAACAGTGTGGGTATAATACAAAGTTTTTGAAACATAGACCACAAAAATGATTTAGAGGCGTGAAATTGTCTCTCTCTTGTAGAAAGCAGTGGAAGCTGCTCCAGAATAAAAAAGGGAAAATTAAGAAATCCTGAATCATAAGATACCAGCACTTCTCAGAGTAGATTTACATCAGGAACTTGTTCCTTCTGTCAGACAGGGAAATAAATTATTTCCCTTTCAACAGTTGCTACAAGAAAAAGGCTTAATGTTTGAATTTGAGAGTATTTTTTTTAAAAAAGCACAACTTACTAACTTTGAAGATTTTAGTAAAATCTGGAACAGCATGAGAGATGTTTTATAGCACATCTTTTCTCTTGATAGGCAGTCATTTACAGCTAGATAGAACACCAATCACAGTTCTGGTTTGTTAGCAGTTTATAACTACCCTGTATAGTGTAAAATACTGAACCAAGCTGTAAAATAGCAAACACTTGGATGCAGTCAGGATTTTTAAGATTAAGTAAAACACATTACTGTTAAAAGTGGAATATAAGAGTTTCTAAACATTTTCATGTGATCCAACATCTCTGTCAGTGTAGACCTGTATGAGTAATCAAGGCCAGACCTAGCCAAACTACTAGTGGGCTAGAGGAAACTGTATGTTTGCCGCCGTACTCACTACGCAAGTATACAGTGCCATAAAAGCCCTATATGCCTTTAAATTTGAGCCTCATGCACTTACCTGATTTATCTGTTCATCAGTTTGCTGTGTCACCCTGTCCTTCATTAGCTCGTGTCATCAATAGATTAAATAAAATTATTTGACTATGAATAAATTGGGTGTTAACCTCCTCCCACAGTGAAATACTCTGGAAAAGTTGTCACAGAAAGTAATCCCTAATGTGACCTTAAGCTCTTCCTTCTTGTTAATTTTAATTAACTAACATGCCAATCAGATTTTCAGTGCATGGGTTTTTTTCCTAGCCATTATCACTGTTTTTGTAGATCTTTATTTTAATCTATGTATTAGTACCTTTGCCCAGCTGCCTCTGTGTGTGTGTGTGCGCGTGCGTTTTCATATCAGGTTACTCAGACAATCTACAAAACTGTGGAAGACCAACAATGCCATCTGCAGGTAGAAGAAAATTCCTGGTCTGGAGACACACTTGCTTAAGTTTTTTTGTTTCCCTTTCTTTGAATAGGGTGTTTCTTCTAGAGTGAAGTCAAATGATGCTCATACCTCAACAAGTTTATTATTAAATTGTGTAGGTCTGTCTTGCTAGACAGGACCTAGATGTATTTGGCTTAGATCTATTTATTATTAACTGATACAAAAGACTGAATGTTTCTTTGAGGCTTATTCAAGCTACTCAAAAGTATCTCACCTGCAAAATGGAACTAGGAAGCCTCTTAAAGAATATCTTTCCAGCTTCCTAGTATTTTTGGTTTTCCAGCAAGTTTGAAAACAGAGCCAGGACTGCCAGGACTGCTTTTCTCATGATCTGTCACTTTCTCTTATTTTCAAGTGGAGCTAGTAGTGAACCCCAGAAGGATGCATATGCTATAGTTACTCCCTGTTTTTTTGTATTTTCTCTTTTTCCTGACATCTGTTCTGTGAAGAATTTCAGGCTTGGGGGGGTAAGGTACAAATCTCACAGAGAATAAGTAGTGTGGCAGACTGAGTGGACTACTGGTAATGTACGATGCAGGTTATTTCATCTTTATTTGTTCCAATGTGCTGTTAGTAAAATTTAAACTTTCCCTCCCTATTGAAGGTGAAGAATACTCACAATAAAGTGAAATTTAAAACTGTGGGTGAGGAAATGTGTACACTAGTCATATAACTGATAAGCTTCCTATGAGCATCCCGGGAAATGAAAATAACTCCTATCAGCAGTAAGGTGAAAGAAATTAACTGGTTTTATTAAAAAAGAAGTTACTTTTTTTTTTTTTTTTTAATCTAGGTCAGCATGTTATTAGAATGAAGAAAAACTTATGCTCAGAAACCAAAAACTTCTGAATATTCTTCTGATTCTTTGACTGAATCAAAGTGGCCCTGGGCAAAAGCAAAGGTTTTTGTGCTTACTCTCTGCATCTGTAAAATTAGAATACTAATGCTTACCTCTCACAAGGGAATTGTGAGCTTTTAATTAGAAAATGCTAGTAAGCTGTTCTGAGTCTGCAAGTAGCAAAGAATTATTCTTAAAACAGTTCTCAGTTATAAATATGCTTCTTAGAGAATGTAAAATGAATAGGCCTTTAGAAAGGTTCTAAGATCAAGTTATTTTACAAGTGAAACTAAGTTAATCTCCTTCAGTAAGCCAAATCAACTGAAAGGTTTGGCTCAGAAAGGAGACATTTACATCAGTTCAATCCATTTAGGAATCTGTTTAAAATCTAACAAAGGCAATTTCATCCTTTCAAAAGAATTGACTGGTTTCACCCAGTTTATTAATGTTAAATAAAAATTACATTGTGAGTGGATTTATTTCAAGTTCCCCCCAAAAATTAACTTTGCATAGCTTCCTAAAATTATTAACTTTGGAATTCTTAAGAATGGACATTTTGGTTTGCAATAATTTTAAACAGAATAAGAAAGTCTGAAGATTGTACAGTTTCACAACTGTACTTAAATGTGTCTTGTGATATGAGAAAACATTTCAGGGGTGTCAGATAAACATAGATAAACATACAGAAATTCATCAGCTGCTCTTCCTGACTTCAAGAAACTGCATCAGACTTTAAAATATTTGTAACATATTTCTTAACTAGTAATTAATTTATATAACTGTACCTTTATTCTTAATTTGGCCTCTACATTTTTAGAGGCCATCACCCACAGCTGATGGCCGGATGCAATTGTAAGCAGCTTTGTCCCACAGTATGACAGAGCATTATTTTTTATAATACTGTTTTTCCTGTCTCTTTATACCCCACTGCCCCCAGTCTTTTGTATTTAGTGAAATTTACTTGAATTATATTCTGAAGCAGATTTTATAAGTGTTTAATGAACTGAATGCATGATAACAATTCTGTTGACCTTGTAAGTATAAATGTGAAATTCAGTGCTGCACCTCTAACAGGCATGAGTGATCCAGCAGATGCAGCAGAAGAGTGAAAGGGCTGATTAGCTCAAAGGTACCTCTGAGACCACCAAAAACAAACTGCTGTGAAGGACAATTAGCATTACAATGCCTTTCCTGAATTATACTATGGGTCATAAGGGTGTACTGAATCTCAATAGCGCTTCACATCCCAAGACATACTATGCCTCTAAGGAAGTGCTTTGTATACGTTTCCTACAGCCCACCTACTGAGAGAATCCTTCACCCCAAGCTAAATCTTGAAGAATCTTTTTCCACCACTGCCAGATCACTGTACCACAAAATGCACTGTTATGTTCAGAAAAAAGAGGAAATCATAGCTTATCTTTCCTTTCCCTGGTTCTGATTAAAAGTAATTGGACAGAAAACTGTGGTATAAGTTTTCACTGTGCCCCTGTGGGTTAATGTAACAGAGAAGTAAATGGAGAGAAGTTGCTTGATATTTCTGTACTTTAGTAATACTTGCAGTTAAGATAGTTTAAAATTGTGTTTGTGACCTTCACATAAATGCTGTTGCTCAGGAAAGCTAAAAAGGTGCTAGCATTTCCAAATGATTTGTTTGAAGTGTTACCAATAAAAAAAAAAAAAAAAAAAAAAAAAAAAAAGAGACACACGTGGACTTTTAGGTGCTTATCAAAACTTCTTTGAGCTGGTTTTCATTTTGCCAGTGTTAATATCAGGCATCCTGCCTCAGGGTTTAAACCAACTGGCTAAAGAGAACTTAAACTACTTTTTCCCTTTACTTCTTATACATTAATCCCCCCTCTCCAGACAACACCATTTCTTGTGTATAGCATGGAATACTGCCCTCCTCTGATGCACCAGTATTGCTGAATGCCTCAGCCAGCTTTGTGAGAGATCAGTGCCACAGTGGGGTTCTTTCCATGTTCCCAGGGACGAAAATATACATAAAAACTGAAATCCAGTATTTGGGCAAGTGTTTTTGTTGTCTTACATATAACATACTCTGTCTACCTTTGAAGGGGTACCTCATGTAAAGGAAGGATAGCAATATTTAGCCATCCTATTTCTTTTCTATTTCCTTGAACTCAGTATATTCCAGTTGGGCAATAACTCAGCTTTGGCCCACTTGAGTAAAATATTGACTCAGTTTCCTACCATTCGGTATACTTTTCATATTAGCAAGGAATTCTCATGGCGACTATTGTCATAGGAAAGCCTATTATTCCACACTTAGATTTGAGAAATAAAGGTTTTATTCATTTGTAATCTGACTTCAAAATTCTCTTTAAAACTTAACCCTAGTTCCTATATAGTTGTCCTGGATATATAATTCTTCGTTTGGATGGAAATTATGAAAGATCAAACAAGGCTTGGCTCAATACCTGTCTTAACCTACTTAGCTGACAATTACAAAGAAAAGCTTCATGCCGCATATAGCTTTTTTCACTTTAAGTTAGTAAGGGTTATTATTAGTGTCATTTTTTACTAACTGTAGCAGTTAGATACTATCATTATTTTACTATCTTGTCATCTTTTTGGATTTATACCTATTAAGCTTCATTGATGACTCCTCCTCCTTCCCTCAGCTGCAACACTCTAAAGGCAAAAGCGAGCCCACCTACAATTCTGGGTTAATAAGCCAGGACTTTATCACTTAAAATAACATTGCAGAAAGCCTCATTATCTTCTACATACTAATCTGTCATACTGCCAATCTCCCTGAGTCAATCCGAAGAAGCATAATTTCTAGTCCAGTCTTTTCAAATGAGATTTCAGGTTGTTAAAAAAAAGTTATAGTTTCTCACTGTCCTGGTTTTGGCTGGGATAAAGTTAATTTTCTTCCTAGTAGCAGGCATAGTGCTGTGTTTTGGATTTAGTATGAGAATAATGTTGATAACACACTGATATTTTAGTTGTTGCTAAGTACTGCTTACACTAGTCAAGGATGTTTTCAGCTTCCCATGCTCTGCCAGGTGCACAAGAAGCTGGGAGGGGACAAGCCAAGACAGTTTATCCAAAGTGACCAAAAGGATATTTTATACCATATAACATCATGCTCAGTATATAAGCTGGGAGGAGGTGGCTGGGGGGCAGTGATTGCTGCTCAGGACTGGCTGAGCGTCAGTCAGCAGGCAGTGAGCAATGGCATTGTGCATCACTTGTTTTGTATATTATTATTATTATTATTACTACTACTATTTTACTTTATTTCAATTATTAAACTGTTCTTGTCTCAACCCATGAGTTTTCTTACTTCTGTCCTTCTGATCCTCTTCCCCATCCTACTGGGACAGGGGGAGTGAGTGAGCAGCTGTGTGGTGCTTAGTTGCTGGCTAGGGTTAAACCACAACACTCACATAGGTTATACTTCTTCATTCCTTGTGTCTTCAACTTACCTTTGTCTAAAATGGACCCAGATCTGCTGAACCAAGTTGGATGGAGTAGATTGGTGATAATAGGGTATTACTTGTTATAGAAAACACATTACCTGTATGCAAGCAGTAGAAAAAAGAAAGTCAGAACACTTCTAACCTTGTTTTATATTTGTGAATAATGTAATCATTATTAAGAAATGGTCTTAATGTTTTCTTATTCTCAATACTTTGTTCAGACTTGGTGAATGTACCAGTTGCAAACTCTGCTTTTATGCAGATCCTGAAAAAACGCCCTAACTCTACATAAACAAACATCCTTTGTCTCATTTCATGTTATATTAATCTTTAAACTAACTGAATATGTAGAAAAAATAGATTATCTGCCTCTTCTGTTCTTGCTTTAACTCATATGTGAAACAGAAGACTTTGTTTCCTATTAACTCCCTTGAGCACATTTTAAGGTAGCACAGCAGTGCAATTCACAGGGAATCACTCATGGAGCAGAGCTAGGGCTACACAGAACAGTTGTTATCTAAGGGAAAGATGGGAAGTTTGTAAGTGTTTCTTTTACTCTTTTCTTCCTTTTTTCTTTTTTTTGTTTGTTTCTCTGGTGTCATGAAATAGCCAGGGAAAAGGAGGAACACTTTTCAGCAATGCTTCCCTGCTTGTTTTTCAGCTAGTGAAAACCAGTCATTTTCTTTTTCAGTGAAACTGCTTTGCACTTTGCAGAAACAAAATGTGTGAACCACAGCAGATGAAGGAGATGCTGATTAAAGCATAAATTCTGCTTGCTGCAACAATTTTTTCTTTTCTTGCAGACTGGTTCTTATCTTTGTCATCGTCAAATTCTGACTCATACTGGGAAAAGCTTGGAAGAAAAGTGCATATGTGTGGGTGTCTTAATATCTGGAGTAAAGCATATAATAAAGCATAATTTCAAAAGGCAAAGAAAAGACATTGACTTTTTTCCATGAAGGACCAAATCCCACTGAACTCTTTCATGAAACCCAAACTAACCATATTATATCTTTGCAAAAGCTGTAGAAGCCTGATAATTCAGAGGGACCTACTGTGCATGGACAATTCATCTGTGCAAAGACAGTAATTCTAGCACTTCCCAGATGCATTCATTTCACTGTGAATACACAGAATGATTACCATGTTGGTATGGTTTGGCTAGGATTTATCAGAGTTTGTAAATATAATAAAGAACTGCTCTGTGCAGGCGGTATACCTAATTGTCTAGGATTTCTGGGCACTGGTCTTTCAGATATCTGGAAATCTCACAGCACTGTCCAAAGTGGCATTACTGGGCAATGTGTAATAAACTTTAGCAATATTCATTGCATCAGCTTCTTCCTTGGAGGAAAAAAGAGAGAGGGAGGAAAGGGAAACAAAGATTTCCTTAAATAAGTCTGTGTATTTGCTTGCCTAAAATAAGTGTTGTTAGGAATTTATAGATCATACATAGATTCTGACATCTGAGCCAATACCCCAGGCTACTTTTACAGCCACTGGGGGGAAAAAAGCACCTCTAGAGTATAAAATGTATCATTTTAAAGCAAACATCTAAATGCATTGTTTGAATTGAACTGAAAAAAAAAAAAAGGCAAAATTACATCTCACTGTAAAAAAATAAAGAATAGTGTATATATCAGAGATGCCCACGTTGCAATGTCTACAGCTAGATAAGAGGAATCCCACACAAATTAAGTATGTACTTGTTCTTCATCTTCAAAACCTTAGTGCCTTACAGGTTTTGTATGCTCATGCACTGTCTGTTGTCTAAACCGATAAATGTTAGTGTTTATACTCCTTTTAATTAACAAACATGCTGGGTAATTTTCCAAAGTCAAAATCCGTTACAGATTCAGTCATCAAACTAAGGTAACATGAAACTCAGGTACTAAATATCAGGAGCATATTCACCTTAAATTTTTTGAAAGAATAATGATAAATAGGAGAGCAAGCTTCAAAATAAATTTTAACGCTTCAGTATTTTGGATTCTGTCACACCCTATATTGCTTCAAATATCTTCATTGCTTTCATCATATAATGATGAATTTTCAGTCCTGGTGAGGCAGGTATTTTGTATATTAATGGAACGCTTTGTTTTGGTTTGCTTTAAGATAAATTATGTTTCTCAGATGAGTACCTAGGAATTAATTTTGTTCTCTGCTTATAAAATATCTACTATTTTCCTACTGTAGTACATTAGACAAAAAGCTATTTTTGATTTTTCTGAAGCAGTCAATTTGTCTGTTGTTAAAGCTAACAAGATAGTCAATCCAGCAGTCTCATAGGAGTATTTTGGAACTGAGCATCAGGCTTGCCACTTTAAAAGTAGAGGTCAAGATTTACCCTGAACTACAGGCAACCACATTTTAATCAGTGAGCTTACACTCATGCACTCAGCAGCAGGGACTGTAAGAACACTTGATTTTCTAAAGGTCATGGTCTAAATCCAACAATGAATTTCAGATTTTGTGACACTTGATACTGCAGTGCCAAAAAGTTAAACACCAAGATTCATTGCCCTGACTTTCTAATTCCTAATGCTGAAAGTAGATATAGAGGTTCGAGGTGTGTATGAAGCAGCTAATTTAGGGTTTTAGGTAAGTGGTCCCTGCTTCTGACACACCTACTCATCTTTCTCCTGACTTAAAGAGCAAAGCTAGTGACAGAGAAAGAATGAGCAAACTCCATGTTGCCCTGAAAAACACATGAGGTACAATCAGCTTTACTGAGCAGATACCTTGTTTACTGGAATTGGTGTTCGAGAAGTAATACACAAGACACAGGCAGTGGTGATTGCACAAGGAATAGCTTGGAGTGAGTGGTATAAAACATATGGGATTACCATTCCCTGTAGATATGAGCTGTTTCAGCAATGACAAAAGATTTTGATTCAAATAATTTCATCCTAATGTACAGAAATACGAGTTTTGAGCTTTTTCACTAACAGGTAATAAGAACTATGAAAAAGGGCAGCTGGGAAATAACTAAGCTCTCCATGATGCACCATTCTGCAGAACAGATATAACATGCAAAAGTAGTAAAATCCTTCTTGAGACATGCATACTTTAAAGGAGACATCATTTTTATAAAGACTTCAGTGAAAGCAGATGCATTATGCCATTATTCTATTTTATTGTATTCTATCCAATTCTTTTTTTTTTTTTTTTTTTCAGTTTGGCAATAATATTGCATTTTGAAAGGTGGAGCAAAGGGAGGAGATTTAGAAAAGTTTAAAAGATTTTGCCAAAGTTAATAATTTCAATCAATCTCCTGAATTTAGGGGCTTAAATTCCATTTCACAGACCTGATTCCAATGGGAGCTGAAAACTTGCGTGTGACCTGTAAATGTTATCGCAAACAGTAACAGTACTTGACAAATGTTCTAATCACTACAGTGTAGATCAACACATTTTTCTTTGCTGTAATAAAGTGTCTCTTCTTAGAAAGCATATGGAGTTACACTTTCCCAAATTTATATAAAATCTTAGATACATGCTAACCTTGTTTTAGTCTAAAAAAGCTGAAGTTGTTCACAAGACAAATATCCGTACTTTGTTTTAACAATACGTCTGCACAGGTCACACATTATTTTCAAGGGTTTAGGCATTTACAGTTTCTTGACTCTTTTGGGACAGCTGTCTTGTTTAAAAACAAGTTTAGCCTCCCTTCCATCAAAAAAGACACACAAGACAATCAATATCAAATGCCAGTCTGTTACAAAAAGGCTTCTATAAAACCTAACAGCTTTTCTCAGGTGGCAATTGGTATAGCAATTATATACACATCTCGGAGAGTACCCATGCCAAATTATGAACATTCCCACTACAGCATAATGTATGTAAAGTGGAAGAAGAAAACACACTTTCTGGAATAGGCAATTTCCATAATTAAAAAATGAACTCTGCTAGGATTTTTCACATTCATCATTTCAATCCTCAGGCCATTTAGCAACAGCTAGTGGAATTACTAATACACCATTATTGGAATTGAGCACTGATGCAGACTTCTGTGTGAAACTGAGGGAACACAGTTTATGCGGTAGCTTCTTAGTCTATGAATATTTTAAAAATCTGAAATATTTTTTGTGTCAGGTGAAGCTAAAATGAACTAAAACAATCAAGTTCTGCCAATTATCTCTACGAGTGTCTGAGTAGATTTTTCAGAAATTAAATTATTTCATTGTTCATTTATTTTCAAAAAATATAAAATTAATATATTATAAAGCAAGTATTTTTTATAATTCCAGAACAATAGAATTAAAAATATATATCATTCCATGATCAAAACTTTCTAATTCAACTGACAACAAAATCCTTGGTTAATTTTGATAATGAAATGTCAAGTATTAGATAAAATTTTATGGACTGAAATTCTTCAGCTCTGTCCATTACTACTGACTCTTCTGTTTCTTTTTTTTTAAACTCAAACTCTAGTATAGCAATACTTCAAAGAGTATTGCAAATGCTTTGTTATTACCGAATAATCTAATGGCACCTGCTCTCAAGTTGCTTTCTTCAGTACTAAACTTTCTATTGTGTAGTCCCATTGGGTGACAGCACAGATAGTAGCTGCATTTCTCCAGCAATACGATGTAAGAGACAACTCTGTGTAAATTATGCTTTGCATTTCAAGCAATTGCCTCATATTTCAAACTTCTCTGTGGTTAATGTATAATGAAAACTTGCTCATCTATTTCTGTTTATTCATGAAATAAGTAGGATTCCACTTATAAGCCAACGTGACCTGTGCAAATACCACCTGAATCAGCTTCACATAATGTCATCATTCTGTGAAGGGTATCTTTCACACTGGAAAAAAGTAGTGGTAGTAATAGTAATAAATAATAATAAATATAATGACAGTTACCCAATTTATTTTAGAAAACACTGCAATGTAATTATTTGATATATGGCTATAGATTGTGTTAATATGGCTTGCATTTATATAAGAATTTATGTTTTCTTACTGAAAAGCAAAACATCTAATCTTTTAGTAACACGCAGATATGTACACACACATACATACAGAGAGGACAGGAATGTATGAAAACAGTATGAATAGCATATTTTTTCTTTTTTTTAAAAGTACAATTATGAAAAGGGGAATATATAAACACAATACAAATTGATTTTACATAGCTGCTTCCTGAATAAAGTTAAATGAATTTTTCGTAGTCTTCAAGTTTGTTAAGAAACTAAAAGTCAAGTAAGGCTAATAAAAATGTTGGTAGGGAATATTTTGTGTAGTATTTAGCTAAAACTAAAAATATGATTGAATAAAAGAAGAAATCACAGAATTATATATGTTTCACTAAGTCATGCATAGAGGTTGCAATATTTTAAGGGAATGTCTAGAACTTAAAAATGACCTTCAATTCATTTGGAGTTTTAAATTCACATCATGGCAAGACATTTTGCCTTGGTGCAATTACATTATGAACCGTATCTGGATTATATTCACTTTCTTTACTTTTCATTATTCTCTTGCACAGAACCTCTAGCTTTCATTATGTGGATTCAGGATAAATCCAAGGTCAAATTTACATTACAAGAGCTTCACTGAAAAGCTACATAGCTATGTAATATTTCACCACCTCTCTTTTGAATATTTTTGAAATCTAAAAATAGTGAAGTATGGCAAACAGAGAAGGTGTAAGTCAGGCATTTGTTTTCAAATTTGAATTTCAACAGAAATTAAAAAAAAATATCCACATGGAAGACAGAATATCTGGAAAAAAAAAGTTTACTACTTAATCTTGCAAAGATTTTAAGTAACATAATGCATGGTTTGCAACATGTTTTTAAAATGCAGATGGTCCAAGCATTTGGGTTTATAACACTAATTTAACATGGAAGACTCTAGAGAGTAGTGGTGAATGGAGTTAAGTCCAGTTGGCAGCCAGTCACAAGCGGTGTTCCCCAGGGCTCAGTTTTGGGGCCAGCCTTGTTTAATATCTTTATCGATGATCTGGATGAGGGGATTGAGTGCACCCTCAGTAAGTTTGCAGACGACACCAAACTGGGTGGGAGTGTCGATCTGCTGGAGGGAAGGATGGCCCTGCAGAGGGACCTGGACAGGCTGGACTGATGGGCCGAGGCCAACTGTATGAGGTTCAACAAGGCCAAGTGTCGGGTCCTACACTTGGGTCACAACAACCCCATGCAACGCTACAGGCTTGGGGAAGAGTGGCTGGGAAGCTGCCTGGCCAAAAAGCATCTGGGGGTGTTGGTAGACAGCCAGATGAACATGAGCCAGCAGTGTGCCCAGGTGGCCAAGAAGGCCAAGAGCATCCTGGCTTGTATCAGGAATGGTGTGGCCAGCAGGAGCAGGGAGGTGATTGTCCCCCTGTACTCGGCGCTGGTGAGGCCGCACCTCGAATACTGTGTCCAGTTTTGGGCCCCTCACTACAAGAAGGACATTGAGGTGCTGGAGCGTGTTCAGAAAAGGGCAACAAGGCTGGTGAAGGGTCTGGAGCACAGGTCTTATGAGGAGTGGTTGAGGGAAACTGGGATTGTTTAGTCTGGAGAAGAAGAGGCTGAGGAGAGACCTTATCGCTCTCTCCAACTACCTGAAAGGAGGTTGTAGTGAGGTGGCTGTTGGTCTTTTCTCCCACGTAGTTAGCGATAGGACAAGAGGAAATGGGCTCAAGCTGTTCCAGGGGAGGTTTAGATTGGATATTAGGAAAAATTTCTTCACGGAAAGGGTGGTTAAGCATTGGAACAGGCTGCCCAGAGAGGTGGTGGAGTCACCATCCCTGGAAGTGTTTAAAAAATGGGTAGATGTGGTACTTCAGGACATGGTTTAGTCTAGTCTACCCTTGATTGGCTTAGAGTAGACTTGGTAGTGTGGGTTAATGGTTGGACTGGATGATCTTAAAGGTCTTTTCCAACCTAAACGATTCTATGATTCTATGACTCTTTTTAGGGTTCCAGCCTTCCAAATTTTCTTTTTTGCTGTCAAATGGCTCAACACTGACTACAAAATTTATTAATCCTATAATTATATTGTGAACTACTAAGAGATGTGGATATTTGTAGTTGCTCTCAGATTTAAAAATTAGAAGCTTCCCACACACACTCAGGTAGTTGCTCTCAGATTTAAAAATTAGAAGCTTCCCACACACACTCAGGAATTTATATTTTGTGTTTTCGAATGCCTACATGTCACTTAGAAGAATTTGAATTGCTAAGCAAATAATTTACAACAAATTGTTTACTGGGTAAATCCTGGTTTGTTTCCATTCCTTCACAATCAGATCAATTGCTAGTCTTCCTCTACTTAGATGTTCATTCAGTACAGTATTTAGAAACAATCATATAAGAAATAAACAGGAAATAAACAGAGAGCAGTTTTTGACAACATCCATTTGCTTAAAGACAGGTGAATGTTTACTAAACTTACAAAGCTGACAAAGATTTTGCCATAAAACATTGAACAAAAGGTTCAAAGTGTTTGACTTTCAGAATTAATTTTCAGTCCTTAGATGTTGTCAGGCTAATCACATTCATCTTACAGCTTTTATTTAAAATATTATTATTTTCTATCTATTTTTCCTTCATTCTAAGAACTGTCATCTGTTAAAGATTAAAAGTGAAAATAACAATGGTACTCCATCTCCTTTTGCTACGAAATGAAAAACTAATGCTTCTGACAATGTCCTTAAATATTAACTTGCAAACTCACTAGCAATGATTTCCCGCAATGCTTGACTGAGTGATGGTTTTATGATTCATTATTAACCAACTTTCTGCATACTGGAAATAAGCTTGCATTATCAGAGTAATTTTTATTTGTGTTAACAGCAGTCACAAACCCAAGGTTGCACCTCCACTAGACTGTAGTGTGACCTCTTGCAAATCATGTCACTTCTCCATGCCGCATCTCATCTCTAAAAGAGGGATAATAATAATTCCCTTCCTTTCAGAACTGCTGAAAGGTTATTTTAACTTATTGAGTGGTTATTTTAACTTATTGGTATACACAGAACTAAACACCTTAAACAGCACTGTGAATCAAAATGCAAACTCTGTTTTGATGTCAAATATATTTGCATAAATTCTGTCCACACAAATTACAGAAACAAATCCGTTTCCATGAAGAAATTATTTATGCTTGCTTTTTTCCTTTTTTTCTTAACAAACATGTAAACATGGTTAAAAGGTTTTTTTTGAGGATTACAGTACCTATTCAGAGGAATAGAAGTACAAAAGCAGTGAAAAAAAGTAAGACTAGACCAGTACAAGTGTTTATTTACACAAGTATGTTACAAAATAAATGTCACCTCAAGTAGATTTTACATACCTCTTAATTTATTTTATTTTATTTTTATTTATTTATTTAATAGCTGTAACTTCCCCCCCACCCTGGGAAGTAAACAGTAGCATATTCTGATATTTCAAAGTGGAAAAAGGTAGAAAACCTTGGTGACTGTGAACAGATTCCAGGTCTAACGTGACCTTGTAGTGTTTTAACAGTTCAGATGTGTGACATATGTAACTGCAGGACACAATGGGTTCTATGAATGATACCTGACTGGTGACAGTCCTTGATATAGCACAGGAGGACACAGGAGGGATAAGAGAAGCTCAAAAATCTGAGTAAAACATAGAAGAATCATAGAATCATAGAATCGTTTAGGTTGGAAAAGACCTTTAAGATCATCCAGTCCAACCATTAACCTAACATTACCATGTCCACCACTAAACCAATTAAGGGTATAGTAGCAATTTCATGTTTCTTGGCTTGCTGGCTGGATTATTTATAATGAAAGTAAAAACTAGGAAGGAGGAATCTCCTGAGCTATCTAGTCAAATGACCTGCCAATGCAGATGCCCTTGTTTCAGCTGGGATAAAGTTAATTTTCGTCCTAGTAGCAGGCATAGTGTTGTGGTTTGGATTTAGTGTGAGAATAACATTGATAACATACTGATGTTTTAGTTGTTGCTAAGTACTACTTTGATGTTTTCAGTTTCCCATGCTCTGCCAGGTGCACAAGAAGCTGGGAGGGTACACAGCCAAGACAACTAATCCAGAGGGGACAGCTGGCCAAAGGAATATTCTATACCATATGACATCATGCTCAGTATATAACCTGGGAGAGTTGGCTGGGGGGCATGCTCGGGTCTGGCTGAGTGTCAGTCAGTAGGCGGTGAGCAATTGCACTGTGTGTCACTTGTTTTGTATATTGTTATTATTATTACTACTAGTAGTAGTACTATTTTACTTTATTTCAACTATTAAATTGTTCTTATCTCAACCCACGAGTTTTCTTACTTTTGTCTTTCTGATTCTCTCTCCCATCCCACTGGGGTGGGGGAGTGTGAGTGAGCAGCTGTGTGGTGCTTAGTTGCTGGCTGAGGTTAAACCACGACAGCAGGTGATTACATAACTTTCTTAATTTTAATATTTCCACCTTAAAAAATATTTATTGGATTTGCTCCTAATATTCTTATTGGAATATATATATTCTACTATTTCAGTCTTTCAATGGTTAGAAATCTGCTGATTTTCAACCTGAAATAAATTACGTCCATTTAAAACTCTGCTTTTCTTTTGCTTAAGTTTGCCCCCTGTCATTTGGGCTCACATCTTTTTTCTCACTTTTATCTGATACTGACTTTTGTGATATGCTTTCAGAGAGCAGTCATATGTTCTCCCAGTCCAAGGTTTGCCAAGCTCTTTTGTTCTATTCAGTAAGTTAGAGTCTTCTGTTTTTTGTTCACTGTAATAGCCCTTCTGTAGATGTACTGTGGACTGACTTCATGATGACAACCTTTGAACAAATTCTTACAAATTATTACAGATTAAAAATATCCTAGGCTTTGTAAAATGGCATTAAAATTAGATGAAAATACCTTGCCTGATGCACTCCAGAATCTCAATTGCCTATTTCATGTCCACATACGTGATTCAATTTGATGATGTAGCTGCCAGTACACCTATCTTCTCCTCCACTGCTTAGTCTGATCATCATCCTGGGCATGGAAAAATTTGTACTGCTAGTGTTCACACTTATTTATATTCCTTTTCATCCACTTCCATGGTAGCCCAGTAATATACTAGTAAACATACATATATATATATATATATAGATAGATAGATAGATAGATATAGATATATATAATAAGTTCTGGATTCTAGGCCGGGAAAGAATAAATGAATAAACTCCACATTATCCAAATAATAGATAAACAAGATATAAACAATCAACTACCTGAAAGGAGGTTGTAGTGAGGCGGGTGTTGGTCTCTTCTCCCATGTAGTTAGCGATAGGACAAGAGGAAATGGGCTCAAGCTGTTCCAGGGGAGGTTTAGATTGGATATTAGGAGAAATTTCTTCACGGAAAGGGTGGTTAAGCATTGGAACAGGCTGCTCAGAGAGGTGATGGAGTCACCATCCCTGGAAGTGTTCAAAAAATGGGTAGATGTGGTACTTCAGGACATGGTTTAGTCTAGTCTACCCTTGATTGGTTTAGTGTGTACTTGGTAGTGTAGGTTAATGGTTGGACTGGATGATCTTAAAGGTCTTTTCCAACCTAAACGATTCTATGATTCTATAATAACATGCTTTAATTTTTGGTCAGCCCTGAAGTGGTCAGGCAGTTGGACTAGATGATCATTGTAGGTCCCATCCAACTGAACTATGCTATGCTATGCTATGCTATGCTATGCTATGCTATGCTATGCTATGCTATGCTATGCTATTGTATCAAAAGCATCTAAACATCTTTTTTCTGGAAAACAAATATATCAAGAAAATTTATTATTTCAGACTGACTTAATCTATTTGTAAATCTATCTTGTTCATGTTGTATATTAATCCATTTTGCAGTTAGTTGCTTGGATAACTTTTTTCTTCATCATTCTTTCCAAACTTTTGCATAATATTCAGTCAGTCTCATCATACCATGTGTGCTTGTTTTATTTTTTCTTTCCAAAGCTGGGAGACTAAATATGGAATCTCAATGATACAGCAACACAATCCAGTTCTGTAGATTCTTCAGAAATGTTTGTTATAAAGATTGCGATTTAATGTGCATGTCTTACAAAATTCTAGTACGGAGATTAAAAATTAATAATCCTATGTTCTTCCAAAAGGGAAAAAAAACCCTCTACCAAGCATCTTTGCTGACCACATGGACATACCATTCTCTCCTAAAAACAGCATATATTTCTCAACATTTCTGTAGCCAGGCCTCAGCATCCCAAAGCTGTGATAATAAAAAACGAAAAACACACCATATGAATAATTCCCAGAATGAATATACCTGTACAGACAATATGCTTAGGATGACTGTTTAATTTTGGGTCAGTTGTTGGTTATGATGCAACACAGTAATACGCAGGCTTTTCTTTTAAGTTATTACTTGGCACTAAAGCAAATATGAGAACAACTAGACCAATAACATTTGCAACAGTCTGCATATTACAAATTGCAAGTGAAATATTAATTCCAAATAATCCAAATGGGCTATAATGAGACTGTACTAGATGACAGTATGTATACTTACTTGATGATAGTAAGTATACTTACAACTATATGTACTTAAATATTATCTAACTGATGTTTTATTGGATATGCTGCATTCTTTTGGTGTATGGTATAATTAATAATTTTTATAACATTAAATACATCAGTGGACCAGATTTTCAAGTGAGCAATTGGTTTTGCATCTTTTGTAGCTATACTGTGGCTAAAGATTCACAACAGATAATTCCCAGGGAAAGGGTAACCCTGGCCAGGTATAGCTGCACTGTATCAAGCTCTGGCTCTTGCTTTCCTTCCCCTATATTGGTGGCTGCTCAAATCTAGGCAGTGGCATGCAGAATAAGTCTCCATGTTTTATAGAATCAAAGACACACAAGAGCAGTGCAATTCAGAGCAGCTGCAGGAGATACTGGGGCTAAAGCTGACTCAAATCTCAGAAAACATGTATCTTCCACATCTTTCTTGTGCCTACCTGAAGAGCGGTGCAGGAGGAAAGCCTTGTGCTTTCCTCCATGTCATCTTGTTTTTTTTGTAAATCAGCTACAGTCAAGTTGCAGAAAACCACACACATTCTCCCTCAGAAAAAACGACCCCCTATCCCATGGTATGCTTTCCTATCATTTAATACTTGCCAGCTTTCTGATGGAATACATTGTGGCTCTAGAACATTATTGAAATAATATAGGAACCAGAAAAATGCAACTATGTATTCCATTTGACTAGTGAATCCTCTTGTATATGATGGATTTACAGGATCCTTGCTCGCCTTATGGAAACATCCTCTGAGTACATAGCTTTTGATATAGCAAGATCACAGCTTGCTCAGGCTATACAGATGGAAGAGTCTCAGGGAGGCTTCCCCTTTCCTATGTGCAGAAATTGTCCAGTAAGCAATGCCTTCCAATGATCCCACAAGCACTGACACCATGCTGAGAGACACAAAGGCTGAAGATAGCAATGGTGTTCTCAAGTATCCATTACAGGAGTTCTGCTTCTTTTCTTAATCACTTCCAATGTGCCTGTCAGTTTCCAGATCACAATCTATTGCTCAGCTTTTTTGCAAACTCGGAACTGTATTTATACGTTTATTAATGATGGAAATTTTCCATGTAACTCCAGGTGTAACAGCTTCCTAGTTTGTGTCTTCTTTTAATCTGTGCACTGAAATTAGAAGTTTAATTTTTTTTTTTTTCCTCTGAGTGTGATAGAAAATAAACTTATGTCTCAGATTATACATAAATCTATATTCTTGTCTCAGCCCTAAAACAAACCTGCTTGATTGTCATGAGCCAAAAAAATTTTAGAGATTATAATGGAAGTACTAACACTTTGTACTGTTTGTGGCTGGGATAGAGTTAAATTTCTTCATAGTAGCTTGTATGGTGCTGTGTTTTTGATTTGTGATGAAAACAGTGTTGATAACAAAACAGTCTTCTATTATTGCTGAGCAGTGCTTGCACAGCGTCAAGGCCTTTTCTTTCCAACTCTGCCCCAACAGCGAATAGACTGGTGGTGGGCAAGAAGTTGGGAGGGGACACAGCTGGGACAGCTGACCCCAGCTGACCAAAGAGATATACCATACCATATGACATCATTGTCCTGGTTTCGGCTGGGATAGAGTTAATTTTCTTCCTAGCAGCAGGCATAGTGCTGTGTTTTGGATTTAGTAGGAGAAGAATGTTGATAACACGCTGATGTTTTTAGTTGTTGCTGAGTACTGCTTATGCTAGTCAAGGACTTTTTCAGCTTCCCATGCTCTGCCAGGCGCACAAGAAACTGGGAGGGGGCACAGCCAGAATAGTTGATCCAAACTGACCAAAGGGCTATTCCATACCATATGACGTCATGCTCAGTATATATACTGGGGGGGGTTAGCCGGGGAGCAGCGACCGCTGCTCGGGAACTGTCTGGGTATCGGTTGTCGGGTGGTGAGCAATTGCATTGTGCATCACTTGCTTTGTATATTATTATTACTGTTATTATTATTATATTGTTATTATTATTTTACTTTATTTTATTTTAATTATTAAACTATTCTTATCTCAACCCAGGAGTGTTTCTCACTCTTACTCCTCCGATTCTCTCCCCCATCCCATCGGGGTAGGGGGAGTGAGCGAGCGGCTGCGTGGTACTGAGTTGCTGGCTGGGACTAAACCACGACAATCATGCTAAGCGACAAAAGTCGGGGGGAGGGGAGGGGGGGGGAGAGGAGGATGGCAGGGTTGCCATTGCTCAGGGACTGGCTGAGCATCGGTTGGTTGGTTGTGAGCAATTGGAGGGGGTTTTCTTGCATCCCCCTTCCCTTCCCTCTCGTCTCCTTCTCTCCCTTTTTCCCTTTCCTCTTTATGAAAACTTTGTGGCTCAGAGTCCTATTTTAAAAGTATTGTACTTTCATTATGCAGAAAATAATTTATTTCAGAGAACTAAAACATAAAAACCATACAAAGATACATGGTACTTTCTTTTTTCCTTACAAGAACTAAAATTATAAACTAATTCTGAAAATTTTAAGTTTTTAAAATTTTAAAATCTTCAGTTTACAAGAATATGAAATCCAAGAATGTGTGATTGACCTTATTCACATAAAGTTTCCCTCATATAGTCCTCAGATCTAAGTAGTGAGGCTTTCTTGAGTGAGAAAAAAGAAAGATTACAGAAGAAAATACCCTGACATGGGAAATATTTTCCACTGAAAGACTGGAAATGCTTTTTTGGTAAGAGATAGATAAGACAAATGATGTTTTATACAGTTGACTTGTGAGAAGGAAAAATGGCTTAAAGTAATGGAATAGGATGGGGAAAGACAGCAGTACTGATTGATTACAGTAAAGTGCAGTGAAAAATGCAATAAAGAAAGAGGAAGCTATGAAGAGCAGACAATGACTGCATCATAAAAAATTTTACCATGATGGAGCCAGTACAATTTCAAGAACACATTTTAATTGTAGAATTCTTGAAGGAAAGGCAGCAAAAATGACATGGTCTAGGAAAGAGTTCAGAAAGCAGAAGTGAAGCAACTTTAACAACATCATGGATTACAGTATGTCTAGAAAGGAAGTTGTGGTTATTGCAAGCATTCAGAAATCATATCTGAGACCAAAAAATAACCATGGAATCACTTGAAGTAATACAATGTCAGACAAAAAACCAGTCTGTATAGCATTTCCCATTCTGTTTCTGAAGATTTGTTTTCTTTTTTTCAGGCTTCCTTTTTCAGCAAACAACTTAATAAAACAAGCAGACTGCAAGTGAAAGATCAGAAAATGATACAGCTTTAGAGAAGAGGTAAATGTTTTGAGGCCTGGAAAAAATGAAAGCCAGAAAGAACCACAGAGAAGCAGGATGTTTTCATCTTATTTTCCTGAGTAAGAAATAGTTTAACAAGACTGGACCTCATGCTTTATAAGCAGACTAAAGACATTAAAACAGGCTATATCATTGCACTTGTCACATCCATTTCCATGAGCAAGAGAATCTGAATACTGCTCTCCTGCTCTACCACAAGACTAGGTGTTCAGTATCTACACTATATATATGACTTATACACATATTAGTTTTCCTGCTCCTTGACTGAGTTGGATGAAGTTCCTGAAGCAGAATAGCAAAAATTGTAGAAGTTCATGAGAAAGAACGTGACCAGTACTGGCGATGCCACCTCCTCTGTCACCCTGTGACCAAACATGTCCAGCTGTAGTGTTGAACACAGGACCCAAAAATGTGAGCTGAGAGACAGGCATACAATACCACAAACAGAATGAAGCAAATTGTCCTGGGAGCTGTATACAGCACCCAAGCCATAGGTCAAACACTCCTGTGTTAGAGATTGAAAATAATTATGGAAAAAAGGCTTGAAAAGAAATTTTATGCATTATTTAACAAAGAAGTTATTTTACTTTCAAGAAAATCAGCAGGTTTCTTCACCCATAATGTGGAGTAATTCCTGGAAACTAAAATGAAAAGAAAGACAGGAAACCGAGAACAATAAACCAAACAGCTCAATAAAGTAAAGGCTTCCAAAACTACCCACTGGAGAAACATAATTTTACATGGTTAACTGAAAGTCATTGTGTACACACAGGTGAGAATGGGTGCAAAATTTGACCAAGGAAGTTTCAGTAATAGTATAAGGAATGTTTCACTGGACACAAAACATGTTCTTTTATTGGTAAATTACACTACTCAGATTTTTTTTTTCCTGAAGGCATAGTGCCGAATTGCTACTGTGTTGATGTACAAACTTTTTTTTTTTTTTCCAACCAATGCAGGAGGCTGAAATAGGTTCACAGAATTAGAAAAGGGCATCTGTACCTCATTCAGCTTTTTATGGTATTTGTGCTGTGCTTGCTGCTTTGTTAATAGAGGCTGTGTGGATAACTCAAATGAGATGTGTTTCTCAATCCATTTCTATGAGAATCTCATTGCTTTTACCATGGAACATTTCTTATTGCTATGCATTGTTATTATTAGATTCAATTCACTTCATTGCATTTTATTTACAGGCTTTCTACTCATATGAGAAACTGCAGCATGGAAGAGTTTATCTTGGGACATAATCCAAATGTGTTCTGACTCCCTTCTGTTGCCACTGAGTTTAGAGTAATTTAAAATCACTTGACACCTCACAAAATGCATCCCTTTAAGTTCCTTGTTACAGTATTAAATGTTATAGCCCTTACAGTTAGGCAATCAACCTCACTGCCCCAAGAACACTGGAAGACTTTGGAGTTTTTTCTAGGGCTTTAAAGGTAGGAAGGAGGATCATCTTCTGGGACTTTAGTATATTTCCAGGAGTACGAGGACCAAAGAACATTTGTCTGCTCAGTCCCACAGAATGAAACTCAGATCAAGAAGCAGGAAAGAGTTAATGTGCAGTAGAAATCAGAATCCCTTAAATCTGTGTGAAAGACCATGTGTTTAAGAAGCAGTAGGAGGAATTTTATTTTAACTGTTTCTTCTTGTTTCACCTAATATACAGGTCTGGGCCTGGGCCTGGCTGTAATATGTTTTCTGTATAACAGATATATACATGTACTTGACAATTCTCACAAAATAATAATGAAAATTCCTCCATTAAAAAAAAAAAAAAAGGTGAACAAATGATTCCTGTCTTCTTTAAATTTCTAAGGGGATCTGCAAAAATAATAGTAAATAAAATCCTCAGGCATATACTTTTTGCCTTCACTGTAGATTCTGATAAATATTGCATTAAAATATTACATAAGGCCTGAGTGTCTTAGCCATGGAACCTTAATGGTCTTAGCTCATGCTATGTTAGACCTCCTTACTGTGCTGAACAAGTCTTATGCTGAAATAATAATCAGCCCCGTTAAAAGAACTTGAATAGTGCTAAATAAGTCCCAGTTCCAATTATGTTGACGCAGATGCAGAGGGAGCTTGTGGCATCTAGAAGTCTCAGAAAAAAAATCTTCATTAATATATTTTGTGTGAATCTCTTGGCTTCATTTTATTGATTTATAATGTAGTATTAAATGAACTCCTTTAACCTGATTAGTCCCTTTCCTCTCAGAGGAATCCACACCTTGTTGCAATGTATACTAAAATCTATTCAATGCCAAGGTGTATGTCTATCATTTAACAACAACAACAACAAAAGATGCCATCATAGCTACCAAGTTTGTTACCACTTGCACATTTATTGGCCTGCCACTGAAACTCCAGTAAAATGTGGAACAGATTATAACACCGTACATAAAATGTACTTCATTGCAAAATTGTTATTTTCAAACTGAAATGTTTCCTAGAGGCAAGAGGTATTTAGTGAAAATATTTGGCCTTTAATATTGTTGACCCATTTTTTGATGAATGAAGTTCTAGTGACCATCCAGCAAATGAATCCAGCTGGTCAGCACTTCTCTATATATCCTTTCCTTTCTACAGAAAGATATCTGGACATGCAAAAGTGTCCTTCTCTCCCTGCCTCTGAAACCTCTAAGTTCCTCTTCTTAGCAATTCTCCTCTATTTACATAGGTCAGCTTGTCACATGGCAGGAACGGTGACTCTATTGCAGCAGTGCTGTGTAAAATGTGAGAAAGAGCCTTCTTGTTACTCGCCTTTAGGAGGGTACAGCAAAATGTGACTCCTGTGAATAAAGAAAATTCTTATATGACTGCAAACTGCAATTAATCCCCAGATGACCTCTAACAAGACTTTCCAAAATGACTGTGATTGTCAGTGCCTCCTCTGGTGCAGAAGCCCCTCTAAGACTGGAAATCTACCCAGATGAGTGTTAGTCCACGACTGGTTATCAATGACCCACTGATAGCTCACTGAGCTAATAGAGTCCTTTCAACTGGAGAGCTGCAACCATTTTGGTATTTGTAATATGAACATTTCTCCACCCCCACCCTCCCACCCCCACCACCCCCCACCCCCTTAGTATTTAACCAGGATTAAAACCTGAATAGCTTCGGATTTCAAAGAAACCGAACTGCTGTTTCGAAGTACTATATTTCAGTCACACTGTAATGCAACTCAGATTCCATAATAGATTTCAAGATCTTAAAGATATGGCTCCTAAAAACCTATACAAAATTTGCTAATACATACAGAAGGGGAGGTAGCTGCTTTTGAAAGACAATAGACCCTAAACTCTTCAGAAGTGCTAAGCCCTCCTAGTTTCAAATGAGAACAGTAGAGTTTGTGCCTGCTCCGCACTCCAGATTGCTTTCTTAGGGTAAGCCTCCAGAATCACTTCATCCTTGCCAAACTTTTTACATCTAGGAGTGCATCTGGCAATGTAAAGAGATTTACACAAAACAAGAACAGTCTTGGAGATCTCTAGTTTTAACTCCGTGTGGAGGTCTTCCTTGAGTGACAAGGGCAACGTGTTAATGAGGAGGAAATGAAAATGAACAAACTGAGGAAGTGAAATGCTTGTTTTCCTTCCCTAATAGGATTGGCTATTAATAAAAGACAATTAGTAAATGAATGCTTACTACCTCCTTCCACAATCAGCAGCAAACATAAAAAGGGGAGAGACACTGAAGCTAATAATAGCAATTGGATGCATAAATAATTGTATCATTCTAGATTAAATCACAGAAGCAAGCATTTGCCTTATACTCAAGAAAGACAAAATTTGTTCCAAGGCAGATCTATGCAAAGAGATTATCAAGGGTAAAGATAGACCAGAAGTTTCTTTTTGTGGTTTCCTGTACTGGACTTTGTATCAAGTGTAGCTGTATACACTGCAGACTTCTCTATACATGAACTAGTCATCCTTAACTTCATTTCAAGTTAATAAACAAACAAAAAAAAAATGCACTTCCTGAACACAATTAATTTTGTATCAAAGTAGGCATCTAAAGCAGATAAAATTACCTGAAAGTGATTCCCTGTCTCTGTTGAGGAACAACTATAAAAGGAGCATATAGTGACTAGCTCAGAGAGAAATGTTTATAGTGTGAATGTTTAAAAGTAGGTGATATGAATTCCTTCTCTAGGGTTTGGGCAAGTGATAGCCAGATTTCAAAAAGAATGAGAAATCTACCAAGTTCCTATTGTAGATATCATACAAATCTTTGTGGTTATCAAGACCATTTTAAAAATATGTGTAGACTTCCCCAGAAACCATGCTATCATACTACAGAAGGCACAAAAACAGTTGTTGAGATGATAAGAAATTACAGATTTGAAGTTGCTTGTGCAACTTTATTTTATAAGACTTTTGTGTCCATCGGCATTAATTACTTGTTTATAACTAATATTTTCTATAGACTGCCTGCTGCATATAGAGTGGACATTACAATGAATATGAGGGTTATTTACTGCAGAGGAAAGTACAGAAACAGCCTCAATGCAAATGTTATCCACCTTTTTACCAAATTTTATATCACAAAGCATGGGAAAAAGCAGCGATTTCCAAGAATGCTTATAATCTGGTTTTGAATGCAAATGAAACAATGTATTTTTCCATAAGTAAGAAAATATTCAGCCTGAGGCAGAGAAATCACTGCAAAATTTTCTTCCACATGCTTTTAAACTTCACAGAATTATAATCTATGACAAATTGGTCACAAAATTGAAGTCACAGACTACTTTTAACTAAGCTGATCTCTTCCTGTAGCAAGGCAAATTGAATGGCACTCACAGAGCAGAGAACAGGTAGCAAAGGGAAGGGTATGGGACAAGCAGCAGCAGCAGCTAGTCACTATGCCCAAAACTGCAATTCTCACTACAGCTGCAATATCTCTCCAAATAGTTCTCTTAATAAACTCCCTCTCCTGAGGAGCACCAGAATTTTCCTGTTATTTATTATCCAGTACAGCGGATCTTATGAAGCATTACTTTAATATCAGGTATTAGGGTTTCTTACAGAGAATTGTCCAGTGAAAAACAACCAAATGTACTCTCTATAGGAATCTCTAGGCTCACTTGTAAGATCAGTGTAATTAGCTTCTACTGTTGAAAAATGCATCCTAGATGATCTGTCAGGTTCTGCCTCGTACATATTAATGATACTCATTTGACCAGAAAAAATTCAGTTCTCATGATAGCATATTTTTCCTCTAGTTTTCAAGGAAGATCTAGGTTTCAAACAGGTGACGTGATAAAATCCCAGTCATCATCATGGCTGTGAGCAACAAATGAAAACTATGCATCTCCAAATAGCAGAGGCATTCTGCAAATCAATACACTGATGTAGGTATAATACATGTCATGAACGGAAATTGCCAAAGAGAGGGAGAGGACCCAAACAGGACAGAATTACTTCTAAATTAAATCCACGAAGAACCACAAAACATAAAATATAAATGACCCTTGTGCTAAAACTGTTCTGCCTACATGTGTGTAGTTTTTCAAAGAAAATAAATAACTATCTAGCAGGCTGTGGACTCTCGGTGAGTCAGCAAATGACAGAATGCTGGAGAGGAAGAGGAAAAAAACACCGCTGCTCACAAACTGAAATCAGGGAGCAAAAAAATACCAACTGTTTTCCCTAAAACCATCAGAAACATGTCTCCTATAAGAAACAGCTTATTATATTTTTCCAAAATAAATAAATAAATTTTAAAAAGCTCAACAGAACTCAGGAAGGAAAACAGCTCTGAAAAACAATGCAGCTGGTGGGTCATGGCCCCAGGCATGATTTCTCTGTTTTGTTTCCACACAGTTGTAAATTAATATTAATTCTTCATGACTTATTACAGTCTTCTTTTTCTCTGAAACAATATTGATTGACTTGTTTTTACTTCAGACTGCATTTTTCTCTGCACTGTTTTGTACTCTTTTACAAATGTGCCTTCATGACAGCCTTAGGCTGGGCTGACACATGAGGATCAAACTGGAGACCTCATGTGTTAAAACCTTGAACTAAAAATCCATGACTTCGCAGCTGAGGACTCTAACAACCCATTCTCTGTGGATCAGTAGAGAGAGGAACCTATAATACCTATTCTCTACTGGGTTTTTATAACTCAAAAGTCTTTTCTGTAAAGTTTCTAGAAGATACATTTTCTTGAACAGCTTATGAATGACGGTAGAAATTGATAAGGTCATGTCAGTCTAAAAAAAATCTCCCACTGGGATATTATTTTCTCTTTCCCTGAAAGAAATCTTTGGGTCTCAAACTAAATCTAAATTGCTCATTTAAAAATGCATTATAACAATGTTAAATTTGCCATATGACAGGAAATGTAGTGTGCATCCCAGGTTAGAACTACTTTTCCAGTCTGTGAAATTTAGTTTGTCTACAGTAACTGCTTTTAAACTCATTAAATATATATTAAAGGTTAAACAGAAGCTTTTCTGCACTGCAAATTATTTGTCGCTTTATCATGATGTGTATCTGTCTATGCCGCTAAAAAAAATAGAGCCACGGACCATTATTTGGCCCTGAAGCCAAGCAACAGAAACAACGGCCACAACAAAGCATTTGGATCTTGATTAAATGTAGATTTAAAATATAATTCCTGCATTTCATATGTCTTGTCTTTCCATCCAAAGTGCCTGATTTAATATGAGGGCTGTGTTTTTATAACATGAAATCACAGCTATGTATGCTTTGCTTTGGGACAGAGGTGGATGTCTGATGATGTAAATAAAGCCTGTTTTGTTGGAATATTGTTTAAGGCCTGGAAGATCTTATCCGTATTATCTGCAGGAAAAGATCTCCTCTGAACCAGGTCTGGACGTTATCTCAGGGTGGTGATAGACAGCGGCCAATGCCATGCCATCAAGAATAGTGCCATCAGTTAAGCAATGTAAATGATCACCAGCTCAATGCTGAACTTGCCTGCTGCCTCTGGGGTTCTTTTGTTTGGTTTTGGTTTGTTTTTTGTGGGGTTTTTTGTTTTTTTTTTTTAAACACATAACCACAGTCCAACACTGCTGGCACAGCAATATGCAGGTACACTCATCTGATCCCAGAAGCTGTATGGTGGCATCCACACCTCACTGGGTTCAGACTGCGTGGTCTGCCTTTCAGCCTGGCTAATTAACCTGGGCACATGGCAAAGACTCTACTGTGTCAGAGCTCTCTTTCAGTCCTGTCTTGGGGATATCTGCACAGTACCCACAAGTACTATGTAGCCATGATCTCAGATTTTCTACTGTGGAAAATGATCAGCTCTGTACATACTGGACTGTACTTACCTAGAATGTTTTTCTTTCCTGTATTTGCTTTGTTTTGTCATTTGAAAAAAGTTGTTTCATAGAAGTTATGCCTGTCTGTAATGGGGGAAAAAGAACAACTCCTTATTCTGTCTTATTTCAATTCTATATAGGAGCATGACTTTATGTGTAATTTTCTTGTAACATAGTATGCATACATTATATTATCCTTCTTATGAGATATATAGGAAGAGATGTATTTTCAAAATGTTGTATACATTCTCAATTGTTTATGTAACTAATTGATCATTTACACCTCTTGTGTCTTGCTGTGCCATTTTAACAGTGTTTTCCAGAAAAAACTCCACTATGTTGATATGCCATACTTGAACATGCATGGATATATGCAATTTTAATTCCTTTGAAACAAAAAATTTCCAGCGCTGTTTCTATGGATGGAGGAAATCAAAGGGAAAACTATATAATATGAAGAACCAAAGACAACTGTTTAAGGTATAAAGGAAAAGAGTAACTTGCAACATTTAGCAATTCATCACTAACAGCACTATAAAGCATACAGATGTTGAAGGTTATTGTATACTATCCTGACAGGAGATCAGACAGATAGATAGATGGATAAATAGACAATGTGCAAATACAAGGCACTAGAATTAAGTCTATCTTTCTCTTCTGTTGGTAGTTTCTAGCTGACAGATTTTGACAATGCGTACACATATGCATGCATATTCATGCACATATACAGAATCCTTTCATCAGGTCTGACAAGAAGCAACAAAATCCAAACTAAATACCGGTTGCAGTTGCTCTAAGAATAATGTAATTATGGTAATCAATCAGACCACTTGAGAGAAAAGAATAGTTAGCACTTGTGGAGTAGAGAGAGGTGACAGCAGAAGGAGGTGACCAGCAGTTAACCTCTGAGGAACAGAGAGAGAAGAGTGCCCCTAACAATTCCCATTACACTTACCACTAGTGTAATGGGAAAGGTCAGCCAAGTCTTTTCAAGGATGCTGAATAACAAATCCTTTCTTTCTTTCCTGCTACAGCAGTGGTCTCATAAAGAACTTTATTGTTGCTTACAATCCTTGCTGCTCTCATATCGTTAGGTTATAACAGCTGAAACATCACTACCTTTATCTATGTCTTTATCAATACATCATAAAATTAAAATTCTTGTTCTGTAAAGAAAAAGATCAATATGTTTAAAAGCTTTACCCTCAACATGACAGGAAAGGTAGCAGAAAAAGGCAATGGCACTGGAATCGAAACAAGTCAAAAAGGCAAAAAAGGTCCTTGGCCCTGCCAGCTCTTGCTGCTACCTCTCCTGTCAGAGGGAGGCTGAAGAGGCAGGTGAGTTTTCCTGTACAAAATCCTGAAGCTGTTTGCTATGTTCTCACATCCACCACTACCCACTTTTCTCTCCCCTGGGTAGCTCTCAGGCTTGCTGCCCCAGCAGCCCTCTCCAGGAACTTAGCAGGACTAGAAATCAGCCTGCCCTTCTGCAGCACTTTGGGCACTCTGGGCTCATCCAGATCCACATCTTGTCCAGCTGCTGGAGAAGACGAGGAAAAGAGAAGAGCAGAGCTCCTTTGTGTGACTTCTTACTCAGAGTAACTGATGCCCTTTTGCAGCCAGATATAAAGTTAAGGAGAGAGAGTGAAAGACAAAGGGTAGCTGCAGTTGGGAAGGTCAGTGTGCATGGAAAGGACATTAATAAAGAGTACTTCTAAAAAAAAAAACCCAAATTATTTTTCAAAAACTTCTCTATTTTCCAGTTCTATTATGCCATAGTAAGATTGCTCCCAGATTGTTCATTCATTATCTTAGTTTCTTACAAGTTACGCATTTAAAAAGAAGATCCTTCCTTGAAAATTGGAATTGTTTGTTAGACTATCCTGTAAGTAAATAATTTACCTATTCCTCACAGAATAAGTAATATCAGTTAAACCAACAAAGATTTTCAAAAGGTGAATTAAAGTCCATCCCATTAATGACTGTCATATATGTTCACTGGATTGACAAAACAGACTGAGGCTATATTGTCTGTGGCTTACTGCAGTTAAACACAACTTTGCTTAAAGCAGTTAAACACTGCTTAACTAGTTAAAGAGGAATATGTAACAGGACAAAAAATATCTCTAATTGCTAGAAATGTTTTCAGTACGTGTGTGGCAAACTGTAGCCTCTTTAAAAAAATTACTCTGTCATTCAGAATACAATATACATTATTTCTCACAAAATATCTAACATATGCATTTATTGAGTATTTACAGACTAAGTACATGAAACAAAAACGTGTAACTGACAGTTTGATTTAAGGTTTTTCCTAAACACACAGCCAAGAATTTTTAAATGAGTTCTTAATATTAGGCTTCTAGGTCTCTATTAAGGCACTTAATTAAGGCAGCTAATTGACTTTCTAAAAAGCCAGACAGCTACAGCCCCACTGAATGAGAAATTCTAGGTTGTCAATCCTTTCAAAAGTATGTGTACATCTATTTTGCTGTTTACCTTCAAAGTGAGTTTAAGTTAGGCACATATATTCAACTGAAGGAGTCAATCTACCTTGCCAGAATAATTTATAGTTTTATATAAATGTGTATACTAATATTTATATGGGGAAAAAACCCACCATATATATGAAGAAAAATAAAGCTCATGGTAGGAATCATAATTACTTAGGAAAAACATTATTAGAATGTAATACAGAATTCCAAATGATAAACTGAAGGAGTGAGTGGAAAGTGCATGTATTACACAGTTTATTCTGAGTAAATACCAAGAAAATCTGTGTAGAATACTGTATCATTATCTGTTCTGTGTAGGGGACACTTCCCATGAAAAAAAGTTGGTGTAAATACACACTAGAGCATTTTTAAGATTTATTTTTTTCTGATACTTCACCTGTAAACTAGATACACTGGTTGCCAGCTGTATGTTTTCTGGGGGGATACACTGTAACTTACAGTAGCATTCTTGAGGTTGCCAGGACTTCAAGTCTGTTATCTCAGAAACTTTCAAGGTTAGAAATAAGTGTATCTTTCACAATTATGAAAAATTGTATTGCATTAGACTGCTGTAACTTTTATGGTCATTGTATTACCATACTTTCATGTTTCATTTTGTGAGATGTAGAAGAAAGAAGTGTTTAAATCGGAAAATATTAGTTTAGTGGCAAGGACTCAAACTGCCTGGGCAGAATTTAGCATAGCTGTCACATCTGAATCAAAAGGTTTCCTTTACAGTCAATAGAGAGGATCTTTCAAGGTACACACCGACTCGCTTGTTTTAAACACATTTTTCAGGATTATATGAATCTTAACAGCTATGGTGAAAACAGAGAAATAGTAGAAATGGTAGCAAAGCTATGGGGAGAAAGAGTAACTTGACTACAACTAAACAAACAACTCAGCAAAAAAAATTATGAACCTTAAATGTACCTGCTGATTCCCCTTCTAACATCATAAGCCCCGCTACTTCAACAGAAAACGAAGAAGTTTCAGTCCCGCCTTTGCCCCCACAGTGTAAAATACAGAACATTAAACAAGGTATTTAAGGAAATGTTGGTCTACATGCATACCAAGTTATACTACAACATTTGAGAATCTCCATCATCAGCACATTTTTTCAAAAGGTTGCATCATATTTTATAACTAAAAAAAAATAAATTAACAACTGAAATAATTCCTTCTTTCTATTTGATAAGAGAAGGTAACTACGCATATCAAAAGCTCAAGCTTACTAAAATGCAATTTAAATTCTTGTTAAGAATTTAACAATCATTTTATGTTAATTTGTTGAATTTTTGCTGTTTCCTGGATTGCTTGGGGGGGTGGGGTGGAAATCCATGAAATTCGAGTTTCTCAGTGTTTCCTCCATGCAGCGTTACCTTAGTTTGTAGAAAGGGCAGGTATTTTGGGAGAATCATACTTCTCGCTGTCACCACAGCTAATGAGGCACAGGAAACCATTGACTGTTGCTTGATCATGCATACAGAACAAGCAACTGTTAGGAGGCACATTCTTCTTCTGAGATGAAGCCATCTGCAGCCAATCCCAGCAGGTTTTCCTTCAGGGCTGTAAGTGCACAGTAAGAATACAGATTTTTTTCCTACTTTCTACATCATTTTAGCAAAGCTTAAACCAGTACAAGTGGGAAAATCTAAATAAACACATACAGATGTCTAGTTTTCCTAGGAAGCTTTCCATGTATTGTGCATACATCCTTTTCAACATCCAAGATATTGTAAAAAAAAAATCACCAGAAATTAAACTGAAATACTTCATCAAATCTTGCACATGAAGAGAAAGAAATCATGAGAGGAAAGATCCACATCTGCCAACACTTGATTTTTGTTATTTATTTGATAGGTATGCTGGACAAACAGACTCAGTCACTACCAGATGTAGCATGTCTGTGTTAATAATCTGAGATAATTGACTCTCCCTTTTGCCTTTTGCCAATTACCACACATCCAATCTGAGTCCCTTTCCTTCTCTCTCTTTTTAAATTCACTGGAAGGTTAGAGAATTATAAACCAAAAGATTAGGAAGGATAAGGAATGTCATTAAAATGTGATTGCAATCAAGATTAGGTGCCAGTGATTACCTTCTGTGAGAAAGCAGAAACAATCTGAGAACTTTCCTGTCTTTACACAGTACTGCTGAATGCTCCTCTAAAATCTCTCTCCTTTTAATACGTCATAAACACCCCACGATTTGTAAAACCAAAACAAAACCAAAACACACCACTTGGTTGGATGCAGGAATTATACAATGTAATTGAATAGCATGTAAGTATTTTCTCAAAAAATGAGACAAGGGGAAGAACAGAGCAATTTATGCATTCTGTGCATGTTTAACATTCAGTTTATTCAGGACAGTATTTTAGCTATTATTTTCTGGTATTGGTAATTAGCATGTAATACTGATTTATAAATCTGTCTGTAATGATACCATTCTAGCTAAAGAAATTGAATTTGCAAAGGCTAACTAGCACAAAGCCTCAATTATCAGTTGATTATAATCATTCGGCAGTGTGACAAGTGAGTTGTCATCAGCCCAGTAGTTGTGAGGAAAATAAATGCAGCAAAAAATACCAAGCAGAAATAATTTCAGTCAGTGCAGGAAAAAAGAAATCTTTATTTGGGAAGTCCAATAAAGTAAATCCAATTGCTTTAAGATGGACAGAATTTATGAACTAAGATATTTTTATAATAAAGAGCACACTTTTCAAGGTCTCTGGCTATTTCTCTCCCATAATTTAACTGGAAAATAACCAGCTTTATTTGCTAAATTAATACTAAAACCTTTCACTTTCATCACAACCCAGGTACACTTGGAACATTTCTTACTGTCAATTTTATGGCTATGTAAATATTGCCACCTGAGCAGATATTTCCTATTTTAGAAAGGTGTTACAGAGGTGGACTGGTACAGAGATACTTTTGACTCCCAGCTCTACTCAGATTTTGGCCTAGATTTCAACCATCTAATTTTAGGCATTTAATTGAAGTGCCTGGGTTAGGAACGTAATCTCTTTAGGACTCTTCTAATGGTTAGCGGAAGGTGAATTCAGACCTTTGCAAGTTGAGTCAGGAGTTTATTGAGCCAAATTGTCCCCTAGAGGTGCTTATCTCTGTCTTCATTGATTAGGGAAATTCTATTTTAAGTAGGGTGGCTCAAGTCACTGCCTAACTCAAGCAGTGCATATGGCCAAGTCACTTGGGTCTTCTACAGACAGAATCCAGGTGAAATGCTCTATACTGTATCACAGAAGCTGAGCAATCCTATACAATCTGTGGAGGAGGTTAGCCAAGGTTGGGATGCTATTATTAAGCATGCAGGCAGTGAGATTGTACTGAGGGTACTGGGGGCTCACCGGCAAGCAAGGCCCGAGGCTTAAACTAAAATGATGGAGAGAGCAAGATCAAGCAATGATGGGGAAGCTCCATTTCATTGCTTACACCTGCGTCCATGCCTATCATGTTAAACTGCTGATAGTAAACTATTGCTGACTATTGTTAAACCTGTGAACAATATCTCAGACCTGAGTAGTTGTCTAAGGAAGAAATAATGTGAACTGGACTGGGCCTGCAGACCATCCATAGCAGAAGTTTAAGAACTTCCTTCAAGCTGAAATTCAGAATTGTAAACTTTCTGTTTGATTGAGCCTTTCAGGCCTTCTTTCGCTTTTCAGTTTGCAGCTGAGAAGGAAATGCCCTCTTCATGCTTATTCAGGTGTCCAGCAGGAACCTGGGTTTTCCTCTTCCTGAGGAAATGTTAACCATCACAACTGTATTCTGTAATAACTGAACTATGTATCTACATATAATCCAAAATTTAGAGAACTCATGTATTTTGGGAGAGGTCAGATATATAATTCCATTTTCTGTTGAGATTTTTGTAAGTGTGCATTTTTGTATTAAATTGCGTGTAGTTCCAATAGGAAAGATTTGGTATTCATTAATGCAAAACTCCTGCTAGTCTTCTGCCTAGAGTATTTTCTGAGTTGTAGATTTTTAATTTGGACCTCCCATAGCTCATGTGAGTACTCTGTGCAGCTCTTCATGCATAATTTGGTGTGGTCTGACCATATTTACCATGTTAGCTGAGTTACACTTATAACTCGGCTTTGGTGCTGAGCAGCTCAGCATTGTCAGGATTTATGTAGATATGTCTAGAAGCAGAAACAAGAAATAATATACCTTACTACCATGCACGTATTCTAACTAGCCAATTTATAACACTATTTATTCTAGTAGCTAACAGTATAGCCATGCCAGTAGGTATCCATGTAAGAGGGACATTTCTTAAAGGTGCATGTTTTAGGGATCAACAGTCTTTTGTAGATAGCTTGTTGTCTCTATGCTTAAATCAGATCTTTACTAAAAGCCCTATTGCCACAGTGCTAACCTGGAGGTAATAAGCTCCATACAGTGAACTTGCGTCCACCTGTTACCATTTACATAGATGGTATTTTTAATATAAAAGTTGCATGAAACCTCACGCTATTTCTCCTCATAATATTTTGATGGAGTACTAACCAGCATTATTTACTCTATAGAAAATTAAGGCAATAATGATGCTTCTTGTCTGAGAGGTGAGAATGTACAACAGTGTTTCCCAAAATGCTATGCCTTGATGTGGCCAGGACAGATGCAGACTGGGGCACTCCAACCCCAGGTCCTTTCATCCTAGAAGTGTTTTTCTCCTTCAGAAAACAGGGGCTTTGCAGGCAATGGAGCAGCCTACGTGGGGCTGGGATATGGCTGGGCTCAGAAGCGCTACTGATGTGACAACTGCTACTGAGACTAAAATTTGACCAGTTTTTGTGGCAGAAATAGGGAATTGCAACTGTTTCTCTTAAATCCTGGCTAATCCCATTGAGTCATCTTTCCTCTACCGCATTTTATGAGGTGTAATTGTTGAAAGAAATTAAAATTTTTCTGGTACAGTGTATGTTCCCAAATGAACAAGAAGCCAGGTATTTGTCAGAAGCTCATATAATGCTCTCATCAAAATCAGTGGACAAATATCTCACAGATTCCAATAGTTTTTTGATCAAGCTCATTTTTAACAATACCATCAACACCTGAGTTTTCTTTAACTCTGTCTTAACTACCTGACAAACACTTGCCCATCCTGGAGCAAGAACTTGTGGTCTACAATAGCTTTTTGTGAATAATATGACCTTAAAGCTGCTAAGTATGATGTAGAATACCAAGATAAATCATGAGACAACTAATCATCAGTCCTATAGTGTATAGAGCCTTTATTCTTGTAATTTATTCTTTGCCTTTATTCTTCCTCTTTTCCTTTCTTGCTCATACCTAAGGATATGTTAATTCTGTAAAACTTATGCCTTGTTTTTGAAAGAATGTCAAATCTTTACAGCTAAATGAAATTTTAATTAGCTGTTCTCTAGTACTGAGTTCCAACAACAGTTTACATTTTCAGTTGTAGGAAATTCTAGCTGGCAAATACTTCAGTACTAGTAGATTTCTGTTTGAAAAACTGAAGTGTTATTTCTGTTTGATTAAAAAGCCCAAAACTGTTATTCTGTCTGTTGTAAATGTAGTAGTAATGCTTCTGGCTCCAATTTCAAGGAGACGTTTAAAAACAGGACCTTAAAAGGAGAAAGTTTTAATGGAATTAAAATATTTCAGAGATATTTGGGTGGGTCTTCCACAAAAGTCTAGATATCACTGATATTAAGGTAGATTGTTCTAAGCTACAATGTGTACTAAAAGCAAACATATATGTACATTTTTCTCAATGTCATTCATTTTGAGGCCTGAGGGTTTGGGGAAGATAACGTCAGTGAGGTTTTCAAACTCACAACTGAAATATTTTTTTCATGATAATATGATCTCATCTTAGAACGGCATGAATTTCACAAGTAACACTTCCAGGAGTGGCATTTTACTCTTAGCAATATAGAAACTTATAGAAAGTAACTAATTATTTTGCTGTTGTTTCTAGATAATTAATAATTTTACACCTATTATTTTGTTTATATAAATTTGTGGTTCATGATGAATCATAGTCTATTCAATGTAAAACATTTCCTAGATTCAATATAAAACATTTGTTAGATTTACTAGTACAAACAAGTCTCCAATTTTGAAATTACCTTACATTATCTACTCTGTTATTTTTCAATGTTTCATATAAAGAGTATGCTAGCCTTATATTGTGTCTATATATTTGATGAAGTTGTAGACAATCGCATACAATATACCAAATATGACAACAGATTTTACTTTACAACACATTCTGTCTAAATGAGAATAAATAGAACCTCTGGAAAACCAGGAAACCCACACATTGAGGATTCTGCAGAGAAACAAATTGTGTATGCTATGATAATATTTATTGTGTATTAAGATCCAGCAAACCTTCAGTAGGATTGCACAGAAAAGGTATCACTGAATGATAACCATTTTTGTCTCTTCCTGGGTTATGGTATGTTCTATGCTTCTCAATCCTGATGGTGTTATAGAAGATATTAAATATCATCATATTTTGTTAAAGTAAACAAAGGGGGTTTTAAGTATAACCCTTGTCTACCAAATGTACTTTGGTCATTTATTTGACTATAGTCTCACCCAACACTGAAGCATATCCTCTCTGCTCGTGTTTAATTTCGTCAAAACAGCACTAGCAAAGTGCATTAGTCTTGACACAAAGCTTTCTTAATTTCCTTGGTCAGAAATTGCCTCCAGCTGTTAGATGTGGCAAAATAGCCTTCATGCACTCTCCTGTAATAAAACTTGAATGAACCGCTGAAATAATTGGTATAACATTGGTAGCAAAATTCATTTTGTAGTGAATCAGATCAGCTATTTCACTACCAAACAAGAAAAAAAAAAAAAAAAAAAAAGCTAAATTATTAATTGCTAGCAGTCTTCAGAAAGTATTGTACCTCTTGCTAAATCTGAATTTGTCTGTCCCAGCTTTTAACTATTGGATTGTCTTAAAATTTTGTCCTTCAGACTTAGGAGTCTATTATCAGGGTTGGTTCTGTGTTTACTGTTTTACTGACTCTGATAAACACATCTCCTTTTTTGACGAAGGAAATGGCCTGAGCTCCAAGTTATTCACATTACAGATCAGCAGATTTAGTAACCCTTCTTGACTTCCGGCTACTCAGACTTTTTTTTTTTTTTTTTTTGTAGCTTAGCCCAGCACCATCCAATTTATAATACAGTTTCCTCACAAGCTGATATAGATTGTATTTGATTTAGTGCTTATCTTCAATTTTGAATAGCAGTGAGCAAATCTATGTCACTGATGAAAAGGAAAGCTTTCGGGTCAAATTCATCTCAGGTGTAATTCCGCTGAATATAGTAGATACACCCGGAATTCAAATTGACCCCTGTCACTTCAGACAGACCAGTATGTAGCACATGCTGCCAGCTGGAGATCTTGTGGCTACATGGAACTCACTCTGGGTATGAATAGAAGTTTAATGGAGTATATACATGTAAGAGAAGAGAAGCTTGACTTTTCTGGGCAGGAAAATCAAGATACTGCAGAAAAGCTTAAACGTGGCCTGGCAGTTTACTACCAAAACCAATAAAAATAGTTAAAAGAGTATAAAAGGCAATATGGTAGCAAGTAAAACACTTGGCCCATACTCTGGCATTATGAATTGTATATTACTCTGGTGTATTAACTTGATTATGGCATCTATAAATATGTAAAATTAAGAATAATTACTAAATGTGGTGATTGTATCTACTAATATTAAGTGAAAATATAGAGCATTATGATTGAAACTGCTGTGGGGGAAAAAAAACCCCAAACCACCTGTGTTGGTTTTGGCTGGGATAGTTAACTTTCCTCATAGTAGCTAGTAAGGAGCTATGCTTTGGATTTGTGCTGAAAATGGTGTTGGTAACACAGGGATATTTTAGTTACTACTGAGCAGTGCTTACACAGAGTCAAGGCCTTTTCTGCTTCTCACGCCACCCCACCAGCGAGTAGGCTGGGGGTGTACAAGAAGTTGGGAGGGGACACAGCCAGGAACGCTGACCCCACCTGACCAAAGGAATATTCCATACCACATGACGTCATGCTCAACATATAAAGCTGGGGGAAGAAGAAAGAAGGAGGGATATTTGGAGTTACGGCGTATTGTCTTCTCCAGTAACCATTACACATGATGGAGCCCTGCTTTCCTAGAGGTGGCTGAACACCTGCTTGCTGATGGGCAGCAGTGAATGAATTCCTTGTTTTGCTTTGCTTGCGTGTGTGGCTTTTGCTTTACTTATTAAACTGTCTTTATCTCAACCAACTAGTTTTCTCACTTTTACCCTTCTGATTCTCTCTCCCATTCCACCGGGGGTGGAGGGGGGAGTGAGCAAGTGGCTGTGTGGTGCTTAGTTGCCAGCTGGGGTTAAAGTATGACACCACCACAACTGCAAAGATTTGAGCTTTCTTTTTTGATGCAGACAAGACTGCACTGATTGACAGAATTTACCAAATATAGCAGCGAATATACCATATGAAGTCCACAAGCACACATCATGAATTGCACACATTTGAGTGTTGACTTTTCTGTAACAAGGAAGTCTTTCAAATGCTTGATGGAGATTTCAGTATTTGTGGGAGTGATGGGAAGAAATATGCTATTGCTTCTATGAGCAATCGAGGTTGGTTAAGTTCTCAGTTGTAGAATCTCTAATTCCACGTACTTTTTCATAGAAAGGACATTGGAAACGAATGAGGTCTGAGATCTCAGAATGAAATCTGAGACATGAAATATCACTTGATAACACTGCATGTTTTAGATTAAGCACAAGAGGAAGTCTTGGATCTTCCTCTCATTCAGATAGTTTAAGATTTCACTTATTTCCTTTAAATTTATATTGAACAAGCAAAATATTGTATTGCTTACCATCCAAGATCTTTTTTTTTCTCTAGTGAAAAGGAATTTTTAAATTAAATTTATATTTACTTCATACTACTTTGATTATTTTCTGTAAGTAATGTAGAAGAACTACTGAGGGATCAGAGGTACAGAAAGTGGAATTTCTGTAACTGTCAGTGAGTGGAGAGTAATAAATAAGTTTTGAGACAGATGGAGAAGCGTAACCAAACCTCACAGTTCAGTAACTAATTACAGTGACTAAGACTACAGGTTTGCCCCTTCTATCACTTCCTTCTTTCCCCTTAAGTAGCTCTTCCTGTTTTTGTGTTTGTTTTTTTTTTTTTCTGATTTGCTCTAATCCAAGAATATTCTTTTTTTCTGTTGTATGCTGTGCAATATTTATTTCCTTCAAATTGTGCTTTAAGATTCAGAATTTGTTTCATCTTCTGTGCATAAACAGTATCAAATTCATACTTTGACAGCCTTGATTTCCTATTTCCTATGCTTTACCATTTCCGCTGGTCCAAGTTCAAAACATAATCAAACCAAATTGTCATGCTGAATAAAGAGTGAAGGTACACAGCACTTCAAATACCAGGGTATATCAATATTTCTTACCACATCTTAGGGCACTTAAGTTGGAAAAGGAAGGAGTTTATATGTCTAGATTCCACAGAGAAATCAAACTAAATTCTGCCAGGCAAGGCTTGACACAACACCAGACAGCCTTTGAAATTAGACATCCTCATTTGCAAGCTCTTTTTGAGTACCTCATGTTGTAAGCAGTGACTACACAAATGACAATGAGCAACAAATAAGGACCAAACCAACATTGGTATAATTTGACTAAAATTAACGTTTAAGATGAGGAAGAAAATCTATAGAGGATTCTGTAATGGAACCTAGTCCACAGCCAGTGATTTTATAATTAAGGCATGCTTTCTGCTTGGGATAAGGAACAGCAACAAAAAGCTGAGGCTGGGTTAGCAATGTAAGATGTTTATTTAATAAATCCTTTAACAAGTTATTTTTATTGGCCAATGTATATTTCCATGGCAACTTCATGAACAAGTGAAAATAAGATTTGCCTTCTTCAAGTAGGCGGCTAAGGAACAGAGGCTGAGTATCAGGAGTGTTTATGTTTTGCTGAGGCAAATTAGTTTTTATTCTCTTGTTACCACCCTCCTTATATCTTGGCAGTGAAAAGTAATGCTTCAGATGTGATGCATCAGCAAAGAGCAGAATGTGGACATGTTGGTCAAATGCAGAATACTTCATCAGAGCATCAACCAGAAACAATTTTATGTAAAAAAGAAGGTATAAATTAGTTCTGCAAACCAGAAAGGCTTGAAAGCACTAGGACAAAGCCACATTGTGCAGGAGTATCTGTTTAGGATTCTTACATTACAGCCCTGTATGGTACCTTTAAAAAGCTTTTCAAAGACAGAAGGAAAAGCCCATTAATAAAAAAGGACATGACACATACAAAGAAGTCACAAGACTGGTTAGCAGGTCTTGTGTTTTTTTGTTTTTTCCTTTCCCCAAATTGCCACAGACTGTGCTTAGTCTATGATGCTGTTAAGACTCATGCAGCATATCAGTCATAGCATAACTACTTATCAAAAGATATGTGAAGGTGTTGTGTGGTTGGCTACTATGTAAGATGAGAAAACATTTTCCTGTAATTCTGCATTCCTGATATTGCTATCAGAAGCCTTTTGAGGTGGGTTTTTTGGTTGGTTGATTTGTTGTTGTGGATTTTGTGTATGTGTGTTTGTATGCTGTTGTTCTGGTACAAAAATATCAAATTTATGTCTGTTTCAGAGATGAAAACCGAGTCCTCTACAGTAATTCAAATGAAATTTGCTTGATGTTTAGGGCTTTTATATTCCTAGCCACCATAATTTTAGAAATACACATTAAGGAAAAGTTCCCCATTACTCATAAGTATGATGTCCAATTCTGAAATTGTCTACACTCATTCAGCCTAGTGAAGCATGACAATATCCCATCACTTGCAGAGGCACTTATTTTCTACTAGAGATACCAGCAATATTTTAGAGATAATTATTTGTGTTATTGTCATTGTGACAGTGAAATTAGTTTCCATAAATACACAAAATGCAGAACCATAGAAAGACTTAAATCAGATTTACAGAAAGTTTGTACTTTATACAATTACCATCTCATGATGTGGAAAATAAAACAAAAAACCCCACAAACTCCGTCTCCTTCTCACCTTCCTAATATTTTATATTTGTTTCTGTGTGCATACGTATTTCTAGACGTAACTGTGTACGTGTATTTCATGAATGGTACAAGACTGCCATCTACAGGCTATAAAAGAAAAAATATTTTTAAATGCTAGAAATATAATAATTTATAGTACAATTTTTTTAAAGCACAGAAAATATTCTGACCTTTTTTTCCCTAATATTTTGCTAATCGCTCCTTAAATCTCTGAGAAAAATTTTTTTCAGTTCATATATATCTGTGTGGTTAGGGTTTTACAGCACATAAATCCAAGTCAGCAAGCCCTAAATTTACCTCTCTTACAAGTTCATTTTGTGCCTTCCTGTGTACAAAAATGCTTTTTCACAAAATGCATTGAAATCCTATTTCTATGCAATAAGAAAAATTCAGATCTGTGTTATTGTTACTACAATATATTAAAAATAAAACTAAATATTTTAAATCATAGAGATAAACAATCCAATAGTGTGGTATTTCTTTTAGACATATATGTCTAATCAAATAGTACAGGTCTCCAGACATATATACAATAAGCCTTTTACCTAGAAAATAAGCATTCATGTACATTATCTGTATTTGACAACTATTTTTATATAATGCATCCAAACAATCATTGCTGTCTTCTATTTAAAAAAAAAAAAAAAACCAAAACCAAAAAAAACCCCACCAAACCACCACCACAAAAAACCCTCAGCTTGTATTTATTTTATTATATATGCTTTGAATTTTATTCATTCCAAAAAAGAATAAGCCAGGAAATGCATAATCTGAATAAACGTGACCATTTCAATTGACCTTTGATCATATTTGCTTGCAGAACTCCTGCTGAAAGTAATGAGGGCTTTGCATAAAAAATGATAGCAAGATTGTGCACAGTAATCAGCTATAAACTTCTAATAGGAATCATTATGCTGCCCTAATAATAACTACATTTAAGCTGAGTAATAATAAACTAATCAGCAATGGATTATTTTGTGTTGGTCTTGTTTTTAATTATTAGAACAAGAAAAAAGCTGTGATATATATATTAATTTTTATGGCTACAGTATTATATATGTTATGCAATGTACAAGGAGAGTTGGGAGACCTGAGTTCATTCATCCTGAAGAAAAGGCGTCAAAGGCAGACTCTAATTGCTCTCTTCAATTACCTGTGGTGTAGTTTTAGAGAAAATGGAGCTAGACTCTTGGTTGTATTATGCAACAAAAGAAGAGACATGGGACAGAACTTGCAGGAAGGGATACACCAATCAGATAAAAAGGGGAAAAAAGTCAATGAGGGTGGTGAAGCACTGGAAGAGGTCCACCAAAGGGATTGCAGAAATACTAAAATGTGACTGGACCCTTGGCAACCTGATCTAACCTCAAAGTTGGCCCTAATTTGGGAGGGGTGACAGATCAGATTTCCAGAGGTCCTGTCTAGCCTAAATTTTTCTAAGATTGTAGGATTTTGGTGAAGACTTTCACATCAAATTTTCCTACTAAATTTCTGTTGATTTCAGTGGTGTTTGGATCAGGCAGTTACAGAGCAGATGCTAATGAAATTTGAACCTCACACCTGTGAGTGTCAAGAATAAAGGAAAAGCGCAAACTCAGTGCTAAACAGAAATCCATTTCTGCCTTGTGGAGTTAATTAGCAATTGATTTAAACTAGCTGTAAACACATATTTGCTGTTAATGATTCTGAACAGTTTTCTTTAGGGATCAGGTATGAAAATATAAGTTTTAAAAACCCTCAAAACAAAGAAAAGAGCCAACTCCATTGTTTTAAACTCTTCTTAACTCATATTTTGAAACTTTTAATGATAATATATTAGACACACAAGAAAATAAGTAAACAAAAATAGGACCTAATGTTATCTAAGTTCACTAAATGGCTTGTGACATCGATTTATAGTGCAATTTATCATAAGACACAGATAAGAAATAGGAGTGGATAAACTGACAAGTTTAACTGATTACACCAAGTAAAAATACAAGAAATGTATTCGCTGTTAAGGCATGCTGGAGTAGGAATGTGCATATCTTCAAAATGGAATTACAACAAGAAAGGAGTTATTGCAGGGCTAACGCTATCAAAATTTTGTGAGATTTGTTACATGTAAGGTATAAGGTGTAGAATAAAAACAGAGAGAAGACAAAAAGAAAAAAGTTCATGCAATGTTTTCACATTTGCTTTTTGAATAACCTTCAGAAAAGACTGAAGCCACTCATGATAATAGTAGTAAAAACTGAAAAAATCTTTTATATTTAATTTAAATGTCACTTTACAGAAGAGATTACCCTGTAAATCTCTTTTACTGCACAATAAGTTTATTTTTAAAAAATCAATGTTTTAGCAAGGCTTGACCAAGATGTGTGGTGAGTAGGGAAATGGTAGGCATAGGGGAGTGTAACTGTGAGTTCGTGAGTGCTTCACAGTCCACAGAGCCTTGCACCTGACAGGGAAATGGAGAAGTTACTTTTCTTTGAAGAACTTGCCTTCTCTAAATCTATAACTGATTTCTAGACACTGCAGCATGTCTTGTTTCTACGTTTCTAGCCAACTATTTTTACCAAGGGGGTGGAGAACACATGCAGTCCACTTGACCACCACCACTATAATCAATTCAATAATAAAATCAGAAAATATGATTGAAAGTGCTTTTTTTTTTTCAGAATAGTCATTACACATGAGTTTTGCAGAAGGAACCAAACCATTATTGTGACTCTTCATGTTTATCTCAAATGCATGAATTTCTGTTATAGAAATATTTTCACATAAAAGTGAAAAGACCCTTTCCATCTTGCTACCAAGTGTAGTTCAGGCTGTGTGTAAAAAATGCTAGCCAACATGAATGAAGTATGCATTACACGCTGAATTTACATTCTCCAGATACAATCTGCTAAAATTAGGTGGATGCTGAATAATCTGAGAGCAACTATAGACCTGTCTAACTATAACATTCTGATGGCATTAACTTGAATTTTCTGAAGCAGTATTGAGTATATGTTCCAAGTACTCCAATTTGTTCAAGTATATAAAAACAGAATTGGGGACTTGGAGGAATCTCTTAAAATTTAGAGAATCTCTTAAAATTTTTTTTTCAGCTATTGCTTTTACTTTCAGGAATATAATTTGGTAGACATTTAATTATTCATTTAATAAATTTTTAAGGACAGAAAGCTTTGTTTGGCATCTCACTCTCTTTGACTGTTTGCAGAGTAGGATACCTATTTCTCATTTCTATCTTAGGACTTCTCATTGACAGAGTATAAATTGAAAGTTGTAGTGGAAAATTTGACAGTTGTAAAACACTTCAAGTTTGAAGTGTTTTAAGATCAAACAGAAATACTACAAATAGATGCTGCAGATAGGTCCTCATGTCATTTAGGTCTTAGCCCCCTTATGTTGGTTCTCCTGAAGTTAATACAGCAATCAGTCACACATAATAGTTGAGGCTGGAAGGGTTCTCTGGAGATCATGTAGTCCAGCTGCCTTGCGCAAAGCAGGGTCAGCTAGAACAGGTCACACAGGATGATGTCCAGTCAGGTTTCAAATATCTCCAAGGACTGAGACGCCTCTTTGACCACACTGAGAGTAAAAAATAGGATTTGTTATAGTTAAGTGGAATTTCCTGTATTTCAGATTGGGCCCATTGCTACTTGTTCTCTCAGTGAGCACTACTCTGGAGCATCAGGTATTATCTTCTTTACTACCTCCCATCAGGTATTTATACAGATTGATTGTATCCTCCTTGAGCCTTCTATACTCCAGGCTGAACAGTCCCAGCTCTCTCAGCCTTTCCTCCTTTTGGAGAGATGCTCCAAACCCTTATTCATCTTCATGGCCCTTTGCTGGACTTGCTCCTGGGTGTCCATGTCTCCCTTATATTGGGGAGTCCAGGACTAGACCCAGAACTCCAGATGCATCTCACCAGGTCAGAGTAGATGAGAAGGATCACTTCCCTTGACCTGCTGACAACAGTCAGCAGCTGCTGGCTGCCTTTGCTGCAAGGGTGCATATTCCACAGAATCCATGTCCATTTTCAGAGCCAATGAATATGTAACAATGCAAACCAGTGATTTTGGTTTTTTTTCCCCAAAAATCTTAAGTGTCAAAATAAGCTAACCCTGAGACTACTGTATCCTATTGGCTGCTTCTCTGCTGCCAGGGACAGACAGAGATTTAGGCTGAATTTGGACCCTAGCAACCTCTGCACGTAAGAACATGTAAGTATCTGGGATATTTTGAACTTTGAATCTAGAAGTGAAGTATCAATTGAATATCATTATTATAGTTCAACTACCTTGAAAAACAACACAGAAGTTTATAAACATATAAAATATTCTGGTTTCCATTCAGTAAATTTGTTTGCTTTGAGTGTAGTTCACCCTGTTGGAAGAAATATCAAAAGTATTTTCACAGTATTTTAGTCTCATTTAATCCACTAATTTAGTTAGGCTTTCTGCATTTAGGTACATTCTATCCTTTGAGAGAATTATTTGTGTAATATACTTATGGAAATCTAATTTGCAATAGAAATATTCCATTTAAATAATTGTCCGTTATTTAGGCAAATTTTGCATTGGTTTAAATGAATTACACAACACAATAATAATATCTAAAGGTATAAATGAAGCAACTCTGATTCTGACAAAATAGTCTCCATTTCTATATAAATGTCATTCCTTCCACAAAATAAGAGTAAGTTGTGTGTCTTGTTCTCCTATTACTAATCTCTTTCTGCTACTTTAATAAACTGAAGTGGAACTAATCTGAAGTATACTTACTATAGTAAAAGAGAATAAAACAACATCTGCTATAAAAAGATCCATCACTGGCCCCATATTCTCAAAGCCTTCTGCAAGCTGGTAATAAGGAGATATAAATGACTTAGCTCTGCCAATTTCTAGTTGTGCAGTCAGTGTGAAATACAGAGATTATAAAAAGTTCCTCCGTCACATATTTTGGCGGTGATTGGACTATCTAGTGAAATATGGGATTTTATTCTTAGTACTTTAAGATAATAACAATAACTGTAAAACTAATATTGTTCTTTCCTATAATTGCTGCTATTCATCATATGGTGTGAGAAATTCAAGAACAAATATACACCACTTTGTTTCATTGTAGGCTCCTGGATAAAACTATCATATTATTACTGAGTCTTTCTTACTTAAAGCATTATTCAAGGAAATTATATAACAATGACTGCGTACATTTGGAGACAAGCTTATGGAAATAAGATCGTATTAATAGTTTTATGCCTTGCAGCAGTCTTTCTGCCTACCCTTTGAACACAAAGACTCTGTGCTAAGACTACCAGTGTTATCTGTGACACGTAACTTGTAGTTAATACATTGATGTGATGCAGTGCATTGACGCCTTGCCTAGATCACTTGCATTCCACAATAGCTCTTGAAAAGTCAAAGAAAAGACACACTGAAATGTCAAAACTGAAGAAATTTTAGCAAGTGATGCTTTAGAGTGGTTTGGAAGCTATGGCTTCATTATACTCAACTTTTTCCCTGCATTTACCACTTTGGTGAAATTTGTCAGGTCTTTTTTTGTGTGAATTTGCAATTGTTTACACAGCATTAGCCAATAATTTCTCTCTTCTTGAATAGATTTTTTTTTTTCCTATTTCACTCCCCAGTGAAATAAAATCTTACTCATGTAATGTAAGTGTGATATTTCTTCTTATCTTCATTAAGGTTTCAAAGCACACAATTAAGGGTAAGTATTTGACTTTGTTGTGTGGGGAAAGGTTGAATGTACATTTTCAAGAAAATCAAGGGACAAAAAACCTCAGAGCAGACTTATTTTAATCTAATTGCATCTTTTGTGAAATTAATTAGATGACACTGTACATGCTGGATTCTTAAATTTAAAAAAACCACAACCATTTAAGTTGTGCATATATGTATATGCTTTCAGGTCTTTTTTAATACATTGAGGCAAAACCTGCAAGCTCCAATGAAACATTAAAAAAATGGATGCATCTAATGACTTTGCGTTATCACAAACAGAACTCATGTAATCTAATGTATACCTCTTCAGCTGAGCTAGTCACTTTTGGTTTCCAGTGTATTGCATGGAAAGAAAAAAGGTTTTGAAGGGTAGGATTTATCCTAAGATTGACATCTAAACCCATAGAATTATAGAATGGTTTGGGTTAGAAGGGACCTTTAAAGGTCATCTAGTCCAACCTCCCCTCATGAGGTTCAACAAGGACAAGTGCAAGGTCTTGCACCTGGGTTGGGGCAATCCCCGGTATCAATGCCGGCTGGGGGATGAAGGGATTGAGAGCAGCCCTGCAGAGAAGGACTTGGGGATACTGGTGGATGAAAAGCTGGACATGAGCTGGCAATATGTGCTTGTATCCCAGAAAGCCAACCGTATCCTGCGCTGCATCAAAAGAAGCGTGGCCAGCAGGTTGAGGGAAGTGATTCTACCCCTCTGCTCTGGAGAGACATCGCCTGGAGTACCACCTCCAGCTCTGGAGCCCTCAGTACAAGAAAGACATGGACCTGTTGGAACAGCCACAAAAACACTGGGAAAGGTTGCCCAGTGAGGTGGTAGATGGCCCATCCCTGGAAACATTCAAGGTCAGGTTGGACGGGGCTCTAAGCAACCTGATCTAGTTGAAGATGTCCCTGCTCATTGCAGGGGGGTTGGACTAGATGACCTTTAATGGTCCCTTCCAACCTAAACCATTCTATGATTCTATGGATGGAACACCTCTCCAATGAGAAAAGGCTGAAACAGCTGGGGTTGTTCAGCTTGGAGAAGAGAAGGCTCCAGGGAGACCTTATTGTGGCCTTTCAGTACTTAAAGGGGGCTTGTAAGAAAGATGGGGACAAACTTCTTAGTAGTGCCTGTTCAAACTAGATATAAGGAAGAATTTTTTTACAATAATGGTGGTCAAGCACTGGAACAGGTTGCCAAGAGAGGTGGTAAATGCCCCATCCCTGGAAACGTTCAAGGTCAGGTTGGACAGGCTCTGAGCAACCTGATCTAGTTGAAATGTCCCTGTTCATTGGAGGGGGGTTGGACTACATGACCTTTAAAAGCCCCTTCCAGCCCAAACTGTTCTATGACTCTATGATTCCTTCCTGATGGTTGGGACATCCAGCTTTGTGGCAGTGAGCATATAGAGATCAGTAATGGCAATCACGTTTGTATTGTGATCCATCTGTATATGGCAATTGTTATATTTTGCTGTGTTGTCATTTCAGTATACTGCCCAAGTGACATCAAATGTCTTCAAATAAGTGAATTTGGTATTAAACACTGAAACCTCCTTGCAGGGAATATCTAAAAGAACATGGTCAAAGAGTATTGGACTCCAACATGGATAGTCTGAGAAGTTAACACATAGCAAAATGGCACACGTTAATGTGGCAGTGAAGGCAGTGAAGATAACGATTTGAACAGCTTCCTCTCAAAAAAATGGTCTTCTCAAAACACTAAATATATGGGCTGATGTCCAGTTGATGGTTTCATATAAAACTGGATATGTTTTCCCAAAATAATCAAGTTAAGAACATTTTTTGAAAATGTAAACATATAAATGTATATATATTAAATAAGTGCTTGGTTCTTTAATATTCATCAGCGAACATTACATTTAATTTAAGAGTCTTGAAATTGAAGTCTGTTGGTGTAGGCCTACAAATATAACATACTCCAAATGAAGAACAGTCCAGTGGTACATTATTGTGATCCAATTACTTTGTTTCTGATTGTAATGAGTTTGTAGTGCCAAGTTGTAACACTTCTATCTTATTATCTTTGTTATTATTATCCTTGTTTTAGTTATTATCTACCTTATTATAATCTTTGTTACCCTCTTGGCTGAGAAAAGAAAAGAGAAAATAACTCAAGAAAAGTTTAATACCGTCCAGTCCTGAGGGTTTCTTTGTTATAAATCTGTGCTTGAAAAGTGTATAATCTACTGTATGCAAATAAAAACACCTTTACTTGTGTTCTCTTATGAGCTTTTGACTGTGTTAAAAGATACCTCAGGTACCACTGAATTGTTAACCATTTATGGTTTTTCTGTAACCTACATAAAAAAGGTTTTGCTTAAAATGTGCTTCCTTGGCTGTTAACAAATCTTTGTCTCACTTTTCTGCTTTGGGATTCTCAGTTTTTCAAGTAGACTGGGAAAGAAGAAAAACAAAAATACATAAATATTTTATTTATAAAGTGGTCGGAATAATACTCAGTTATTAAAGTTTTTCTTTATTCTACAAGAACCACTTGAACTATCTCTTTTTAATCAGAAAAGGAAGCTTTTCTGTCAAATGTCTTCATAGCTGAATTATTGCTTTAGTTCAAATGTTAATGAATAAATTGCATTTCAAATCCTACCTTGGACATGAACAATGTGAGAGTATTTTCTATTGCAATACCTTCTTACCTTCTCTGTAGCATGATATTCCATGCTAGGTTTTCACACTGATAATTGTTGATGCATCAAATTCTGGTAATACAGTTGAAGGGCACCAGAAGAATACAGAGAGGAAGATCAAACTGAAGTATGAAATTGCAATGGCTGTAGGAAAACTGACAAAACTTTTCATTCATGGAGATGCTATGGCAAGAAAAAGGGAGAAAAAGGTATTGGTAAAAGGGAGTGTCTGGACCCTGATTCTGAGACCGTATTTTCCTCTAAAATTCTACTGTGGCCAATGAGCATAGAATAGAAAGAGGCAACAGTACAGTAACATTTAACATACATAACTATTTTTTGCTTCTGTATTTTCCAGTCTCTATTTTCCTTAGCTCTACGGTTTCTACTGGATTTCATAGTACTGTGTTTCTAATACATGTAATGGTGAAAGTCAAGGAGATGGTCATACTAGGAGGGGTATTGACAGTCCGCAGACTGAAGTTAATGTATCCAGTAGATACCACTGAAATGTAAACCTTATACACTGGTTTAGGTCAATTGCCAGGACTGAAAAGAAGAAATAAGGAATCGCTTTGCAGCAGGAAGCTCACTTTGCAAAATAAGTCTGTTAATTCTGGTGTGTGTCCTGGGGAACTATGTCACTTGCTTTCCTTACACCCCCCCCCCTCCCCTCACCCCCCAAATACAAGAATTCTTGTTGTGGCACTAGATTAAAAAAGAACATTCTTATTGTTCTCTTGCATTTTCTACTTTATGTGATATAACTGAGTCACACTGAATCTGCTGGTCCTGCATGGCTATACTAAGATATTATTTGGAAAATGTGCCAGGCATCTGTCTTTACACAGTGGTGTGATTATGGTGATAAGTGGAAGAGGGGATAAAACTGTACTGTTTCACTTATGTCTCATTTCATTCATTAAAATATCACAGAGAAGGTAGTTAGGTTGTTTCCTCTTTCTCCCCTTCAAAACACTACAAACTCACAAACTGCACGTAAAATTACAGTAGTCATGCTGCTATTCTGAGAGTTTCCCTCTTTTTTTGTCTAACAGCACAAGAGAAATTATCAAAAAATAACTGCTAAATTTTTCAGTCCAAACATTTCAGTTTCGTTCAGCAAGTGTTGAAAAACAAGAAACAGAGGACTATTACACAAATTGTTCGTCCTCATCATATTAGCTTTCATACAAAAATGATTTCACCTGAGGTTGTTTAGTATGTAGAGAAAAAACAAAGCTGCCACTGGTATCTAAGTCTATCAATATTTTTTAGGTATTTAAAAAGAAACGTGAATAAAACTTTACCAACGGCACTTGCGCTGGTCTTTTTGTGTCAGTAAACACACCTGCATAAGAGGATTCATTCCCATTTTGCCTTTGCAATCCTACATTTTTTTCTTTCCTCCTTATGTGTGTGGGAAGGAAGGAAACCATTGCTCCCCAGAACTGGCTGAGAACCAAAAGAGTTCAATGAATGAGTTGCTGGGGGCAGGGGGGAAGAGTTAAAAAAAAGTGTCCAAATTACTTTTAAAGAACTTGACTGAAAGTATGAATCAGAAAATACAGCAGATACAGGATATCAGATGGAAAAGACAAAAAAAAAATTTAAAACTGAAGAAATAATTTTCATAATGAAATAGTTAGATCTAATATGTTAACACTTCATTAAATAGTTAACTAAATGTTAAATAGGTGGCCAGTATTAGAACTAAAATTTATCCTAGCTTCAGATGATGTGAAGAAGTGATAGCCTTTTTATACTTGCAAATAAGAATCTCAGCATGAACACAAGTTCAGAAGAATGCCAGAAGAACACCACTCCAGGGAAAAACACTTCTTTTGTTATCTCTGAAATAAAGCTGCATTACTACAAATAAGTTAAATGGATTTAATTAATTTGTTACCTGCTTTTAAGCAGATTAGAATTAACCTTAGCCTAATATTTATATCCTGTGATTGACTAAACCAGTTTGATCTTGTTCTGTATTTAGTTCTAGATGTGGAAGTGAGAAGTTCATTACTTCTACAGCCTCTCAGCTATACCATTTCTTTTTATTCTCTTTTCTTTGTAATCTTTTATGTGCATTACTTACCATGATTACATTCCCTCTAGCACTATTCATACACACTTTCTACATATTCTGTAGTGCTTTCCTCATGTGACTGAAAAAATATATATGTATTTCTGCTAAAATTTTGTCCTCTGGTAAATATCTCTCTCTTACCTACCTTATACTTTTGAAGAAGTAAAACAACTGAAATAAGTTAGAAATTGGACTTTCAAGTTAGCAGAGCTGCTTTTCAGTTTTATTGAGCTAAAGATTTCAGTCTAGAACTGAGTCAAAGAAAAAAAGTGTATATGCATTTTATATGACTTCTGGATTAAAGTATATCAAGCTGTCCAAACAGAAATAATTGTGAAAACAAGTTTACAATAGCTGACACTGTATTGAGTGTTTCTGTTATCATCTTCATCACTGAAATAAGTTAGAACAAGGTGAATGTAGAAAAGTAAAGTAATTCATAATGTTTGATTTATCAAAGAAGAAGCAAACCTCACTTCAATGTCTGCTGCTTCCATGTAGTTAATTTTAGTATATTCTTAAAGCTATTCTTTGATTTACCTAGTACTTGTAAAAAATGTTTTGCCACATTTCATGTTTTAGATTCTATCCTTTTACCTTGCATTGTGTCCCTGATATCTGTCATTCAAAGCCATTTGCAATCAATCAAACTAGGAAATTCTAGAAGAGAACATAGAATTTTGTTGCTTTCAATACAAAGGATTGGATTAAAATATTTATGACTTTGTTTCCAGGTCTCTGGTTTTGTTCCTTTCAAATGTTCTGGTTCAGACATAAAAATTCTAAATTATGTCACCAGCATTCAGCTTTGATTCTTCTCCCCAAATACTCCTCTTAAATCTGGAAGAAACCAGAAAGAAGATTCAAGATTAAGTTTATATTTATGAAACTGAAAATTTTATAGCTGGTCTTATGTAGTACCTCTAAGGATATTAAAGAGAGCAAGGTATTTAGCAGAATGTGCTATTTAACCAGGGCCTTTCTTGGTTAAATCAAGGTGGACCCAACTAAGCTAAATCCGTGATAACTCCCAGTTGCAAAGCTGTGATCTCAGCTTTTCCTTCAGAGAGTTTTGTTCTTTGGCATTTGATTTTGATAATGAATTGCAAAGAAGCTCAGCATATCTACATCCAAATATTATTGCCACATTATCAGCACAAAAATAGTGCGAATTCAAGTCCCATTTTGTATTGTTCAATACAGAAATAGACTAGAATATGGGAAGATACGAATTCTTCAACTTCTTTCTAACTCCACCTAGGTAAGTGGAGCTAAACTTGTTTGACAGAATTATAATCAAATATTTTAGATATCAAGATCAGGATTAGATCCAAATTATTACAACAGGAAATAAATGGGAGAATGGAAGCAATTAGACTGTTGGTTTGGGTTTTTGTGTTTTGTTTTGTTTTTTTTTTAATATGGTACACAGGAGTATTTATGAGCATATAAGCATATACTATACATGAACTCATAAAAATTACACAGATCTAAACTTTATCTCAGGAGAATGACATTCATTAATATTTAACAGCATACTTCAGAAAGTGCACTAGCATAATGCAAATTATTAAGCCTACTTGATTTAACTTCTTACTTTCCCATGCCCTTAAATAAGAAATATTATAATGAGCTAGAAGCATGTGAGACATTTACACTTGCTATCAACATCTATAATAAAGATCACCTTTACACACAAGAAAATTGTCATTTTTTATGGTTAAAAAATATTTAATTCCTTTAAATTCATTGTTATTACAAGGTGAATTGTGTATGTATGTGTATATTTGTGTGTCTATATATTTTCCAGTGTTCTATATACTCTCTAAAGGTTATTTTTTCCCTGGTTAGATTAGAAGTGTATTATCTTCTAGGAGAATGTTTTAAACTCTTTGGGTCATTAGAAAGTATTCTGGTTCAGAGACTCATTTTGTCATTTTTCTGTTCAAGACAGTCAAAACCTGCTCTTCTCTGCCTATGGCTGTAGAAAATAAGGAATGATTTTGTACTGAGAAACAAAAATGAGCAAACCAAAAAGCCTTGCTGATCGGAGCAAGATGGAGCAAGCTTTAACTTCACATTTCTTAAAATGAGAAAGATCATGGTGTCATTGCCTCTGTACCAGATACAATACCCTGATGATCTTCACAAGATCTGCAAAATAGCAGTGTTGTAACAAAACCCGCCTCCCTTACAAAACTCTGTCGCCTGAAACCTGAAGAAAGGAATTATTCCTTGAAGATAGTAATTGGAGTAAAAATTGTATTTGTGCCAGGGAGCAGTGAGGGCTGACAGCTTGCCAAAGGGGGGTTAGATAGAAGCCAAGGGTGACACCAGCATGCCAGTTCCCCCACCAAAAGTGCAAAGCCCTGCAGGGTCTGAGCACAGGGCCCATCCAAAACCCCCAATATGGCAAGGGGAGCCAACATGACCAGGTCTAGGTGAGCCCATGGAGGTTCAGTCAGGAGAAAAGGGAGTCAGAAGGCAGGTACACCTACAATGTTGCTTAGTACAAGATGTGGATGGTACTCCTGGGCCCATGGACATGCTGTGGGCAGCGATCCCATGTGAGGCCACTCAGGGCCAGCAAGGTCTTTCAGTGCCCTCAGTGCCCTGTACATGTAAATATTTTGTATAAAACGTAAAATGATGTCTTGTTCCACAGAGATATTAACCAGAGACAGTATTTACAGAAGTTGCCCCACTGGTTCATGTGGAGGTCATGATTCAAAATTATGGTATAACAGCTACAACAGACTAAAATGATTTGACCACATAATAGAAACTATTGATTTACTCACTGAGAATTTTTACATTTGTGTTAAAAAAAAAAAAAAAAAAAAATTGATTCATTTTGGACAACCTGTCTTTAGGCCAGGCTAGATCCAATGTCATTTTTCTGTCTTCCCATAGTAAACATAACAGTATGTAGACATCATATCTGCAAGGGATAGTATGCTGTGCTGTTTAAACAAAAAGATCATTATGCTCTGATGTCAGATGAAGATCAGCTATGTATTTGTGGTAGATCTGGCAGCACACAGGGTATGAAAGACAGTGGAAACAAAGGCCTATGTATGTGGAAATTTCCCTACTTTAAACAAAATAAATAATTCTGATATGAATGTAAATTTGGATTGTTAGAAGATACTCCAAATAACTGTTATTCATAATCTTACAGGCATACTGCTCAAACAATATTTCAGCAAAAAGCTGAAGACATTTATTTTAGTGTATTTTTTCTTTACTTTAAGATCTGTAAAGATCTAATATCTTAGCACAATTTTGAATATTGGAAGTTCCAGCACCCACCATAGTGTATATTTCTGTGTTACAGATAACAGATAACAAATTCAGCAATAAGTTCATTTTCAGAATGACTAAATAACTCAGAGTTGTTGGCTGTCTAAAGTTTTCATCTTCTGTTTTGTTTTTTTTTTTTTTAATTTCTTCTTTTCTATTTTTAAGTTATATTAGAAAAAGCATTTTGTCAGTGACTTTTTAATGCCAAATGACTGAAATAATCCACTACTGCTTATGTTTTTGAGGTTTGTTTCTTGTTTTTTTTTTTTTCCTTCTAATTGCATTTAATGAGATTTTGAGTAATAACACTGTATTGGTCAATAATTTTCAACATCTGGGACCTGAGTCTTCTTGCAGCTAGAAAAAAGCAGTGTTTTATTACTCTGTTATGTCTGTATACTACCTTTTTCACGGTTGCTATAATAATGTATGATTGTTTCTTTTATAAAGATATCATCACATATTTTAACAGATTAATTCTCACCCTACATCTTCAGGAAAAAAATAAGTCCATTCCCCCTCTATACCCCATTGTATGAGTAGGAAATTGAGGTACAAATCCAACAGAAAGCCAAGGTTACATGGGAAATTTGCAGCAGAGCATTTTGCTTTTCTACTTCCTCCCTAATAAAACATGTCTTTCTTAAAGACTAGAGCAAATGAAAAAAGAAAAAAACATATGGCAATAAAATGAGAAACTGCTTCAGCACAGAAGAAAAATGGTGAAGCGATTAGGTGTCATTTCAAAATCAGTTAAACATAAGCGAAGTACTCCATAGTTTTACATTTTTCACCTGTTCTTCTTTTAATTTTAATGGCGAGTGTTTTAAACATAGTATCTGAATTTGTGTTGAGCCCTGAATTTCATCCTAGTTCTTTGTTTTCCTAGATAGTCTCAATGTACAAGTTTCCCTCATTTGCTGTCTTCATTAATAGAAATAAAGTCTTGGAAAATGTCCGTGGATCTGTATCTTGCTAACTGGCAGATTTTCTTTCAAAAGGGGGTATGAAAGACATATGAAAACCTGACAGAAGGGACACAGGGAGAGAAAAGGGAGTTTTCCACTGGTTTGTTTGCAAGTTTATACTTTCAGAAGTAGTCAAGTAAGAAAAAAAAACTTTCCTTTTTAAAATTCCTTTTTTTAAAAAAAATCTATTATTCACAATAGCATATGTCAATGTAGGTATGTAAATACATAGGTAGAGGTGCAAACCTAACAAACTAATTTAAGCAAGAGAATGTAAGTTTTGTGTGGTAATGTCTAAAAATAATCATAAAATATCCTGAACAAGTCTGCTTGATTGTTAGCAATTCAGATAACAACTATTCTATTTATTCTGAAGGTGTTGCTTAGTGACACCCAAAGAGAGAAAAAATATATTCTTCACTACTCTCAAATGGTTTCAAAACATTAACTATCTTTCTCTCACCCACCTTTTCTGCAGAATCCCAAACTCTCTGTAATTCTGAGCAAATAAAATATCACATATTTTATAATATTGTATAATTGATGGAATAATTTTAAACCCTGTTATTTATTTATTTGTTTTTCTTCAGGTGAAACTTGAAGCAAAGACAAGGAAAGCTACAAAATATAAGCACCATTGTCTGAGTCTCTATAAAGAGATGCTTGCTTGTGCGTATTGAGCTGTTTGCTTGACTAAAAATCTTTTATCTTAAAACACAGTTTTAAAAAATGTTCTATACCTTTTCACAAGAATAAATTTGCATTTTAGTCAGTATCTCTCTTTCTGTAATCTACAGCTCCCAAGAAATGGTGCTGTTCCACAGCAGTCTCCTAATAACTACAATTACTGATATTTCAGCCTAAAGCAATTCAACAGTAATATACATGGGCAGCTCCCTTTATGTCCCTGCTATTTCATGAGCACAGCTGGGGTGTTGCCAAAAGTAGAGAACAGGTATAAGCACTTAGCAAAAGAAAGAGGCTCACTTACACCTGCGAAAGAATGCTTGGAGAAGCAAGGGCCCATCATCGGGTGACTATTTAGCTTATCCATGTTAATGCACCTGCTTTAGACAGCAGATGCCAGACACTTTAATTCTCTTATTTGAAGCATGCAGCCATTTTGACTAAGAGTTCTTGATTTTCTGAAGGTAATCAAGGCAGCATGGGGATTTTGTACTTTGAAATTTAAGCAGGCTAGAAAATGTAATAGACATTATTTATCTTGGACCAAATATCTTAACAGTACTCTGGGGACTAATAGACTACACAAAAAATAATATTCCTTCAAAAGTTTTTCTCAGTTAGAATGTATTCAACGTGCCTTTTCTGTGCATCTTAGAAACCAGGAAAGAATGGTAAATTAGGTTTCTTGAAACTCTAATTTGGAAATAGAATATTATATTATGCATGGGTTTATGAAATTATGATCTGGTTATAAAAGATTCAAGAATAAATCATAAAAAAGTAACTGCAGATCTCTGACATGAGGCAAACAGTTTCATAAAGATGGTGATTATGTAAACATTTTGGTACTGAATATTAAAGGCCTAGTTCTGCTCTTACTGAAATAAACATCATCACTGACTATATTCAGTAGGTGATGATACGTCTCCAGATGTCTTTATTTTTCATCCTTTTGCAGTAAAAAAATGAAAGTCTTTATAGTGAGATGATTTGTAAAAATTCACATTCTGTATGCACATTCTATAATTGTTTCTATGACATAAGAACTGGAGACATCATGACATTTATTCACAGCTGAAAATAAGAACTAAACTCTTATGTGTGAAGGGACCTTGTAACTGATAACCTGTCCATCTGAACTCATTTTATTATCTGGAGCAAGAAGCAACTCTTCCTGTCCCTCCCACTGTCCATACACCTTGCAAAGAGAAGATTTGTATTGAAACCAGTCCTGTTTAGAGGGCTTCCTCTACCTGCACTGAAGACAAGAAACCCACACATCTCTGCCTAGAAGAGATGTGGTATAACAACAGATGTTAAAGGTGCAAAAACTATTAATTGTCTCAAGGACACTGTCTGTATTAAGCTTCAAAAGATAAAAATACCAAAAAATTAAAACATATGGGAAAGAAGACCAGAAATGCACTTATGTGTTAGAAGCAAAAAGCAACAAAGAAAGAAAGTGCTTTCTTCCCAGTAATTATGATAATAGAAGAGAAAAATATTACTGGGGTAGAAGTCTTTTTTAAAAAAGCTGTAATCCAAATACTTTGGTATTTCTAAATGTAGATATACTGTATCTAGGCTGTTGTGAGAATGATTTTGTAGTGGAGTGTGTATTTGAGAACAAATAAGTCACTGCCATTAACAAAAAAACCCCAAGATTTATTTAGCCACAAATGAAATTCAGGACTGTCATTTCCTGCTTTGAGCTGCATAGCTCATAAATAGGTTAATGGAGAGAATCCATGAAGAGACTTTGAATTTAAACACTATTTGGAATTTCTGGAGTCGAATGAGAAATCAATATCTCAGCTGAAGTACACTGGAAAAGAGAATGTTTACTCCTTTTGTGGAGAAAGTTGTTAGAGCCAGTCTCAGGAGTACAGGTCTTTCCATATAAATGAAGAATAATGTAGCTGAAGAGAAAATGGTTGTTCTTTGATATAATATTTAGAAGTAGCACAGCTGGGAAAACCTTCCATAACTGGAAAAGAAAAAAAAAAAAAAAAAAGAAGAAATGAAAATTTGCATGGATTTCTTAAATTCAGTAAAACATTAAATCATTAGAAGAAGGAAAAGTTGAACTCAGTTTCTCTTCCACCAGGGTACCGGATATTGTCAATGGCTACAAATTGTCAAAGAAAAATTAAAAGTAACAGTAGAAGTAAAAACAGTAGGCATAAGCCAAGATATTTATTTTCCATTTAAACCCAATAAAAGTAATTTAGAATAAGCACTCAGGAAAGCTTTTACTGCAACCTTACTTTCAATATACCAAAGTGCATGCATGAATTTGTCATTTTACAGTCAAATCATGATACAAAATGACTTAATGCATTTTTTTCTATAAATAAAAGATCTTTTGTCAAAGAAAGCACTAATGTAAAAACTTTTGCTTGATGAAGCAGCATTTTAAAACACCAGGTGAAAATAGGTCTCCTTTTGTTTTTATTTCCATCTTGGAGCTGATGACTCCAAGACTTTGCCTTCTTTGGTGCATTTATAAGAAAAGTTAATACTAGAATATAGTTTCTATTCTGTTTTCTGTGTTAAAAAGACCAACATAGCTCCTGCATTTATGGTTAAGATTCCCCTTTTTGTTACACCATTTGCACCTTTGGGCCCTATATTGACAATCCCAGCTAAGACTGAAACATGGTCATCTCATAACAGCAGTATTGTATATCAGGTCTGCATTGGGATATATGAGTGCATCCAGCAAATGATAATCATATCTCATCATACCACAGCTGGTGTCGTGCATGATGTCAAAGGCCGAAGAAACAGTCTGAGTTTATATGATCATGTTACTGACCATTGAAAATACCTTGGTATTTAATTGAGATACTTGTTTCAGAGAAATGAGCAATGGATATAATTTCTAAAGAAACCTTTGCTGAGCAGAATAACTCAACAGCATAATCTGAAGACCAGTCTCTCTTGGCTCGTGAAGTAGTTGTTCATTTAGGCCAAATACTGTTTTGCTTAGAGTAAAGCTTAGCATTCAATTTTAATGAATGACATGTTTTTCAGTTTTGCAAATGAGCCTGTTTCAAATTTGAGCCAAATATCTACAATGCATAAAATCAATAGCCCCTTGAATTGATAGAAAACTAGCAAGACTTATTAAACTTCATGCATAACTCACTATCCCGCTGCTACATCAAAAGGAAGATGAACAAATAATCCCATTCCTCTTTGAATAATATCAATGTGAAAAAAGTGATTGAAATAAAGACATTAGTAAAAAGTTTAATGTAAATATGATTAGCACTATTAACAACAACACAGTTACTATGGGCTTACTTTAAAATGGTTTTACTAACATAATCTATTTGTTCTATGTATTCATTACCACTGCTTCAGCTTGCAGCTAAGTTTTGCATTAAGATTTTTCTGATACCTTGGATCTTTCTAACCTGCAGCCTTACATGCATTTTCTAAGCTATCAAAAGAGTAGAATTCTTGGGTTTGTTTAGAAATGTGTATACTTTTAAACAGAAAAGACAAGAGAATGCTTTCATTTCCTTCTGTTCACTTGAGTTTACTGTAAACTGCCTTTTTCCATAAGCTCTGCACAACAAAACTGTAGACTATAGCAATGACTGCTGTCAAGTGAAGAAATATAACTGCATACAGACATCCACATGTGTGTAAATATTTGCACCAGCTTTGAAAATGCCATATGCCTTGAACAGCTGTTAACACATGCACTCACTTTCTTTTTGTTGTATATCCAAATAGCATACAAAGCATTGAGAACTCCATGACTGTATCTGAAAGGGAGAAGCTGGCAGATCATGCTGTAAATATTTAAGCAATCGGTAAAAACAAATGGCTTAAATTTAATGTATCGTGGAAATCCTTTTCAATGGCTGTTCTGTAAGGAAAATGTGTTGAAAAAGGATCAGTTCATGGTTTGAGAGTTAGTGCAGCACAGTTTTAAAACATCACTACTGCACCAGCTAATTATAGGCTGATAATTGATAAAAATGCTCTGAATTAACTGCAAGGTTATGGGCTTAATTTCTTGCTTCAGACCACTCAGTCTTTATTGATGGTGTTGTATTGCCAAAGCCTCAGAATTCCCCCAGCAAAAAATTATTTCCCTCTAGGCTCCAGACAGAATAGAACAACAGCACCTCGGTCACTTTTCTTGTCTGCTTGGATCTTTGCCATAACTTCCCTGGCTGAATCAATGTGCTTTAAAATAGCAGAATTGATTCTCTGATTTCAATGCCATTGTTTTATCATTCCAACACACAAGGGTACTTTACTCTTTATCCTTTGCCTCTCTTTCTTTCTTCTCTCTCCTTTTGTTTTTTCAGATTATTTTTTTAAACCTACAAAACATTTCTGCTTAGTTGATTGAATATACACTGTGGGTGACTCTCTCCATGTACTACTATAAGCATATGAAACATCTTGTAGAGGAAGCTTCTGTCACTTGGTATTATGAATGCTAACTGGTTTCTTCATCCATGCATATATGGAATGTGAGTATTTTAGCGGTAGCTGTTGCCACCCACTTGCTGGTACAGACATGTGCTGGACCTGTTCTCTCTATTAACCATGACATGGGTAAACCTTTCCCTGAATACATGTGAAACGTCCAAGGGAGACTTCTCAGTGCATATCCCATAGGATTACACATTGTCACTCCTTCTGTTCCTCCCATTTTTAAAAAGAGAAAAAAAGAAGACCCAGGGAACTACAGGCAGGTGACTCTCACCTCTGTGCCTGGCAAGATCATAGAGCAGATCCTCCTGGAAACTATGCTAAGTCATGAGGAAAATAAGGGGGTGATTGGTGACAGCCAACATGGCTTCACTAAGGGCAAATCATGCCTGACAAATTTGGAAGTCTTCTATGACAGGGTTACAGCATTGGTGGAAAAGGGAGTGTAACTGATGCCATCTACCTGGACTTGTGCAAAGCATTTGACACTGTCCTGCACAACATCCTTGTCTTTAAATTGGAGAGACATGGATTTGACGGATGGACCACTTGGTGCATAAGGAATTGGCTGGATGATCACACTCAAAGAGTTGCAGTCAACAGCTCAATGTCCAAGTGCAGACCAGTGACGAGTGGCATTCCTCAGGGTTCAGTATTGGGACAGGTGTTGTTTAACAACAGCGGGATTGAGTGCTCGCTCAGCAAGTTTGCTGATGACACCAAGCTGTGTGGTATAGTCAACACACTGGAGGGAAGGGATGCTATCTAGAGGGGCCTTGACAGGCTTGCAAGTTGGACCCGTGCAAACCTCATGAAGTACAACAAGGCCAAGTGCAAGGTTCTGCACCTGGGTCAGGGCAATCCCAAGCACAAATACTGGCTGGGCAATGAGTGCATTGAGAGCAGCCCTGAGGAGAAGGTCTTGGGGGTTTTGGTTAATGAGAAGCTCAACATGACCCAGCAATGTACACTTGCTGCCCAGAAAGCCAACCGTATCCTGGACTGCATCAAAAAAAGCATGACCAGCAGGACAAAGGAGATGGAAAAGCAACACGGCTGGAAAAGCAACACAGTGAGTTGTAGGCAATCCAGGAGATTCCTGGAATGCATAGACGACAACTTCCTAAGCCAGGTAATAGACACCCCTACCCGAGGCGATGCAATACTGGACCTGATGGTCACCAATGCAAGTGAGCTCATTGTGATGTCAAGACTGGAGGCAGCTTGGGCTGCAGTGATGCAATGGTGGAGTTCACGCTCCTGAGGAACATGGGAAAAGCGAGGAGTATAGTCAGGACCCTAAATTTTAGGAAAGCAAACTTCCAGCTCTTCAAGGAGTTAGTCAGAAGGACCCCCTGGGAGACGGTCCTCAGGGACAGGGGAACGGAACAGAGCTGGCAGAACTTTAAGGACACCTTCCATAGAGCACAAGAGCTCTCAATCCCCAAGTGTAAGAAATCAGGCAAGGAAAGGAAGAGAGCAGCATGGCTGAGTCGAGACCTGCTGGTCAAACTAAAGAGTAAGAGGGAACTGCACAGGCAGTGGAAGCAAGGACAGGTGTCCTGGGAAGAGTATGGGGAAGCTGCCCGGTTGCATAGGGAGGAGGTCAGGAAGGCCAAGGCGCAGCTGGAGCTGAATTTGGCAAGGGATGTAAAGAATAACAAGAAGGGCTTCTACAGCTATGTCAACCAGAAAAGGAAGGTTAAAGAAAGCGTACCCCCCTGATGAACAAGAAAGGTGAACTTGTATCAACAGACAAGAAGGCTGAGGTACTCAACAACTTCTTTGCCTTCATCTTCACCGGCAACCTCTCTCCTCACCCCTCCTGAGTCGATGGACCGCAAGATAGGGACCAGGGGGGTAAAGCCCCTCCAACTGTATATGGGAAGATCAGATTTGAGACCACCTGAGGAACCTGAATGTACACAAGTCTATGGGACCTGATGAGATGCATCCCAGAGTCCTGAGGGAATTGGCTGATGTAGTTGCCAAGCCACTCTCCATGATATTTGAAAAGTCATGGCAGTCCGGTGAAGTCCCTGGTGACTGGAAGAAGGGGAATGCTGTGTCCATTTTTAAAAAGGGAAGAAAGGAGGACCCTGGGAACTACCGACCTGTCAGCCTCACATCTGTGCCTGGGAAGATCATGGAGCAGATCCTCCTAGAAGCTATGCTCAAGCACATGGAGGACAGGGAGGTGATTCGAGACAGCCAGCATGGATTCACCAAAGGCAAGTCCTGCCTGACCAACCTAGTGGCTTTCTATGAAGGAGTAACTGCATCAGTGGACAAGGGAAAAGCAATGGGTGTCGTCTATTTGGATTTCCGTAAAGCGTTTGACACAGTCCCCCACAACATCCTTCTCTCTAAATTGGAGAGAGATGGGTTTGATGGGTGGACTGTTCGATGGATAAGGAATTGGCTGGATGGTCACATCCAGAGGGTCGTGGTCAATGGCTTGATCTCCACATGGAGACCGGTGAGAAGTGGGGTCCCTCAGGGATCCGTACTGGGACAAGTGCTGTTTAACATCTTCATCAATGACGTAGACAGTAGGATTGAGTACACCCTCAGCAAGTTTGCAGATGACACCAAGCTGAGTGGTGCAGTTGACACACCAGGAGGACGAGATGTCATCCAGAGGGACCTGGACAAGCTGGAGAGGTGGGCCTGTGTGAACATCATGAGCTTCAACAAGGCCAAGTACAAGGTCCTGCACCTGGGACGGGGCAACCCCTGGTATCAATACAGGCTGGGGGATGAAGAGATTGAGAGCAGCCCTGCGGAGAAGGACTTGGGGGTACTGGTAGATGAAAAGCTGGACATGAGCTGGCAATGTGCGCTTACAGCCCAGAAAGTCAACCGTATCCTGGGCTGCATCAAAAGCAGCGTAGCCAGCAGGTCGAGGGAGGTGATTCTGCCCCTCTACTCTGCTCTGGTGAGACCTCACCTGGAGTACTGCGTCCAGCTCTGGGGCCCTCAGCACAGGAAAGACATGGACCTGTTGGAGCGGGTCCAGAAGAGGGCCACCAAAATGATCCGAGGTCTGGAACACCTCTCCTATGTGGCCAGGCTGAGAGAGTTTGGGTTGTTCAGCCTGAAGAAGAGAAGGCTGCGAGGAGACCTTATTGCGACCTTCCAATGCTTAAAGGGGGCCTACAGGAAGGATAGAATCATAGAATCATAGAATTGTTTAGGTTGGAAAAGACCTTTAAGATCATCCAGTCCAACCATTAACCTACACTACCAAGTCCACTCTAAACCAATCAAGGGTAGACTAGACTAAACCATGACCTGAAGTTCCACATCTACCCTTTTTTTGAACACCTCCAGAGATGGTGACTTCACCACCTCTCTGGGCAGCCTGTTCCAATTCTTGACCACCCTTTCTGTAAAGAAATTTTTCCTAATATCCAACCTAAACCTCCCCTGGCACAGCTTGAACCCATTTCCTCTCGTCCTATTGCTAACTACTTGGGAGAAGAGACCAACACCCACCTCACTACAACCTCCTTTCAGGTAGTTGTAGAGAGAATCTTTTTAACAAGGCCTGTTGTGACAGGACAAGGAATAATGGTTTTAAACTAAAGAAGAATAGGTTTAGACTAGACATAAGAAAGAAATTTTTTTGCAATGAGGGTGGTGAAGCCCTGGAACAGGTTGCCCAGGGAGGTGGTAGAGGCCCCATCCCTGGCAACATTCAAGGTCAGGTTGGATGGGGCTCTGAGCAACCTGATCTGGTTAAAGCTGTCCCTGCTCCCTGCAGGGGGGTTGGGCTGGATGACCTCTAAAGGTCCCTTCCAACCCAAAGCATTCTATGATTCTATGATTCTATGATTCTATGATTCTATGATTCTCCCCCTCTACTCCACTTTCGTGAAACCCCACCTGGAGTACTACTTTCAGCTCTAGGGCCCCCAACATAAGAAGGACATGGACATGTTGGAGTGAGTACAGAGGAGGGCCATGAAGATGATCAGAGGGCTGGAGCACCTCTCCTATGAGGACAGGCTGAGAGAGTTGGGGTTGTTCAGCATGGAGAAGACAAGGCTCCAGGGACACCTTATAGCAGCCTTCCAGCACCTGAAGAGGGGCCTGCAAGAAAGCTGGAGAGGGACTTTTTACAAGGGCATGTAGTGATAGGACAAGGGGTAATGGCGTTAAACTGAAAGAGGGTAGATTTAGATGAGATATTAGGAAGAAATTCCTCACTATGAGGGTGGTGAACCACTGGAACAAGTTACCCAGAGAAGCTGTGGATGCCCCCTCCCTGGCCAGGTTGGATGGGACTTTGAGCAACCTGGTCTAGTGGAAGGTGTCACTGCCCATGGCAGGGAGGTTGGAACTAGATGATATTTAAGATCCCTTCCAAGCCAAACCATTTTATGTTTCTGTGATTCCATATTTATACTGTTACAAAGGGATGCATGTTCAGTATTTTAATGGCAGAGTGCTGATGAAATTCATGACTCATTCTGGTTTTTTATGTTAAACCCACACCAAATTTAACTTGCTGGGTTCCTGCCATTGATGGTCAGAGTAACAAGATCCAAACATATGGCAGGCCATCTGCAAGGGCAGAAGGAGTTATCTTCCACTGTTGTTGGAGTGTCAGTGGCAGATCCCAATAAAAAGCCAGAAAACATAGAATCAAGAGAAAATATTAGGGTTTTCAAAGAGCTGAAACAGCGCTATGAAACATAAAGAGAACCTTTCCTCCTTTGACATTAAATACAGCAGAGGAATTGAGAACTTGTAAGTTAGGTACTTCAAATATCAAGAGCCTGACTTTCTCAGAGAAAGTAAAACACTAAGATCAAAAGGACAAGTGGAAAAATTAAAACAATTAAAATTAAACAAACATACATTTAAACTCTGAAGTTTGTCTTAGAAGATTCTCATGAATGCACTGACTTTTGCTAATCCTTTTTAAAAAGTGAATAGAGAGTAGGGGATCTATCATTGTCACTTGGGCAGGAAGGAGCCCAGATCAGCTGAAAGGAATTAAATGGAGTGAAGAACATCTTGTTATTTTAAACTTCTGGCTGTTCAGCAGCATTTTTTGCTCTCATCAACACAAGGAGATTGATTGGAAACCTCCAAAATTTTAAATACTGTGAATGCTGGTGCATATCCTAGCACTATGCTATGCAGCCAGAAATTGTTAAGGTAAAGAGAGCCCTTTTTCTGTCTCCCTGTTTCATTGCAGAGGTTACATCTGTGCTTTTTCACACCTTTCTGTAGTGATAGTACATTTCTTCTCAGTTTTTCATTATTAACAAGATATAGAATACACACAGCTATTTTCAGCCATCTTGGAGATGTAGATTTTTATCCTTTCTCTGGAGATTATCTCTGCACAGTATTTTGCAAACATTAAAAAGGGAAGTCTGCATACCTCCACACACTTGACATGGCAAACCTTAAGGGTTTGGGGGTTTGGTTATCAAAGTAATCATTTTTATCCTGATGTGATGCTGTCACTTTTTAAACTAGAGAAGTCATTTAAAACCTGTGCTCTCCGGGATAAATGGCAGAGGTGTATTGCCCTTGCCTTCAAGACACATTCTTCATTTTCCCAGTCTTAGTAGGAATTTGTTAAACTTCAAACCTGCTCAAATCCTAACATTTACCTGGAGCCTTTAACTATTATGTGATCTGAGGATCAAGGAACACATGAGAAGTGAAAGGAGCATTATTACACTTTTACCCTGGGAAATGAGTAAACTCTGTACTTGTGAAGGACATTTGTTTTCTTTCTTTTTCTTAGTAATATTTTTTTTTTTTAATTGCTGGAAAACCAGCATGTGCTTTGATATAACTCATCATAAAACTATTCCAGATATATTGTTTTTAGTACAGTTACAAAGGAGACTAATTTTTTCAATCATATGCAACAGCAACAAGCCATTTTTCTTAAAGGTAACACAGAAAGGCAAAATAACCCCCCAGCTTTTGTCATTTAAGCAGATACTTAGCATATATGTAGTACCATCAATGGCAGAATCAAAAAATTGAAGATTAAAAAGTCCTGCTGAAATTGACCTTCCTTAAGTTCAGTTATGCAAACCAACTTTTCCCAATCCTTTCTCTGCTAACATGTTGCTTTATAATAAACAATAGCATATAGCTTAGTATACTTTAGTATATTACCTCCCAATCAAGTGAGTGTTTGACTTTGACAAACATTTGTCATTTTGCTGCCTATTTGTAATGTACAAATTTACAACTACAAGAACTGCTGCAAGTAAACCATGTACTGATTATCCCACCTTCTTATTATCAAAGTGTGACTAGAAGATGCTATAGAAAAGAAACCCTCCAAATGCACCATAACCATTACTAGAACTAGATTGTATTCACTCAAATGTTCTAAAGGAATTCAGATACAAAATAACCAAACTATTGACTCTGCTGCCTGCAGCATCTCATTCAGAAGGGGTCAAGCATGACATCAGGTTTTAGAAGTGATTCTGGTGGGCATCCAGAGAACTGCAGATGAGTGTAAAATTTGCCTAAATTTGTAGAAATTATGTTAAAGAACAAAATTATTAAACACATAAATCCAACAATAAAGGCATTTTTTTTTAAAAAAAAGGGATGCGGATTTTATAAATGCTTCACAAAAGAAATCCATTGTTTTGAGGGAGTCAGTCAGCATGTTACTGGTGAAAGTGAAGTTGAGAGAGTTCACCATGATTTCTAAAAGGCTCTCAGCAAGGTCTTTCACTAACAGTTGTTACAGAACTTAAGGTGCCATGAAATAGCAGGTGGAGTCCTTACTTTGATAGGTAACTGGTAAAAGGATAAGAAAGAAGGGTAGGGTAGGGTAGTTGAGAAATAAAAATTTAGCTTTCTCACTTGTGAGAATTTACTGTGATTACTGCTAAGTAATTGTTGTTAACATGTCCTTAAATCTTTTGGAAAAAAGACCAGATAGGGAAAATAAGGTTTTTCTTAGCAAAAAAAACCACAGAAGAATCATTTGTTACAGTGTCATGTGGAGTCTCATAGAAAAATTATTCAAAATTTTTTATGTGTATGTTCATTGTCATACTGGATGAGTGTATACATTGTCACTGTAAAATAGCCAGAGAAATAATAAACAAAAAATAATGCGAAAGAGCTGTAGAACTGGTAGTGAGTTGGAAGATGGAGACTGAGATTGACTGGGAAAAGAGACTTAGGTGATGATATAGTAGAAGTACAAATTTTGATTCAAATGTTAAACTAAGGGAAAGGTTTTGTCCCGCTGTCATAAAGTGCATTAGTATTAGGAGACAGTATATAAGTAGTCTCCTAACATTTTACAGTCTTTGAAATCATTCAATTTTGTACCACAGTTCTGATAGAGAGATGCTACCTCATGAGGTTTTTTTTGCACAAAACCAAAAGTGTAATTCTTGTCAAAGTCCTTTTTAGGGTCAGAGTTATGCCATTGACTGAAGACTTCAAGGAGATTAATGACAAAAAAGCAAATTCTTTCCAGAATTTGAAGTGTAATGCTTTGGAGACCTTCAGGTATTCTTTTCCCATTGATACTTATTTTAGAAGAAGTAATTTGGGCCACATTCACGTTCATCAGAGTTAAGGTCCTGGTATCTAAATCATATATCTGAACTAATCGCACTAGATATTCTCCAGAGAAAAAGGAATTTATGTACCTGAACCTATGTAAATGAAAAAAACCAGCAGTTTAGTCCATGGACATGGATATCATTTTACCATGAGCTTGCAATATAGTGCATTATATTCATGACAACAGCAAGCTGTATTCAAAGAAATTTTTATGTTTCTTCTTAAATTTACCTGCTGATTTCAAATGTGTATGGTCATACATTAGGGATAACAAGAGTGCAAGAAACAAGATAATACAGATGAAAGTTAGAAACATCTGAGAAATAATGAAATGTAGTTCAGAATAGAAGATGTAAGATAATACATCTTGCAGAACATATCCTCAAATGCAATTCAAAGGGAGGGAGAGCCTTGGAAAGCTGTAATGCTGAAAAAAGATCTAAGGATGATGGATAGTATACAGTAAATTAGATATTGAGCTTGCAATGTAATAGGAAGGCACAAAAAGACTGCCCAAGCTTAGGCTGCACATACAAGAAAAGCATGTCATAATCTGTATGAGCACTGTTGAAACCACTACAAGAATAGTAGGTGCATTTCTGAGTTTTGGCTACTGAAATGCCACAGGAGTTGAAATAAAGATGAGGAAAACCACACACGCAAACAACGGAAAAGCTGGTTACATGCTAAGTGAAAAACACTTAAATAGAATACACATCTGGAAATACTTGTTATAAATAGCAAGTGATGAAATATTTGGGGATTGTCATTAAAACTTACTCGAAATAAGGAGACAAAGAGAAATAAAATATTACGAAGGGACAGGTAGTAAGGAAATGATCAGTAGCTGTTGAAAGCTATTGTTGGAAAAAAATTTGGCTTACAAGTTCCTGTTCACATATCATATATGCAGAATGCAGTCTGCTGGAATTTATTATCCCTTCCCTAAGTACCTCAAAGATAAATGTTTATATGTGAGCTAAATAGCCAAAACTCCCCTTGGAGAAAGATACAGACATCCCCAGAGGATGATTCTTCTCATGCTTAATTAGATATCCATGATAGGTCAAATTAATCACTTTCAGGAAGTGACTATGTTGGAGGTGCCTACAGTAAGCAGCTCAGTTAGACACCTTAGTTATTATGTTTAAAGATGAGTGAGATGAATCCCATGCAAGGTAGCCAAATTATGCTTTGTACAAATACTTAACATAAATACATTTATTTAAACCTCATTAATACTTAAACAAAAAATTATCAATAAAATGTTGTACTTGTAGTTTTGTTAAATTTTAGTTTCATTTAAATGCTGATCTTTTATAGTAATCCTTCCCTGTCATCATTTGTCCTCTTCTATATCTACTTAGTATTTAGAAATAAGGGTCTCCTGGGTAGGGAACATATCTAATGTATTATGGAAAGCCTCATTGTTGGTGGTGTAAAAACACATAATAATATATTCTAATGAATTTATAATAGTGCAAGAAAAAAATAAGCTAGATAATGGGACAAAAGTGTCTCTTGGTGAAGCTCACTTGAAATCTTAGGTCCAAGAGAAATGGCAGATTTATCTGCATGTAAAACACTTTGTAGTACATGATGGGGGTTACTGTGAATTGTGCAGCAAGGTCTTAGAAGATGAAAACTTGTAGCTTGATTTGAATACACATATATTACCGAGACACTATCACATATTTTACACGTCAGATATTTTTGTTAGCACCTTGAATGTGGTTGTCTCATAGAAAAAAGAACATTGGGAGTTTCACTATTTTTCCCCATGTTTCTTATTTGCTGTAAATCACTGTCACCTGTATTAGTAGTAACACATTTTGATAGTGATTCATCACATAATCTCATGTGGCCTACTATTCGTAACCAGGACTACAAAAATTACTTCTCTGAATATGTATAAAATATCTTAATGTGGAATCAATGGTACCACTGGATTTTTTTTTTCCAGATTATAATAATTCTGGTACTGCTGGAAGTAACTCTAAATGTTTCCCTAACATATTCTAAACCTGTGTGATGTGTGACATTCCTTGTGCTGACTTAACACATTTGAAGAGGTAACTTACATCATCTTGGCAAATAGTACAGTTGCAGTCCTCTAATTCTGAATGATTTCATCAGCTGTGAGGGAGATGGGAATATACAAAAGACAGAATTTTATATGAAATCTATTCTTAAAAATTGTGGTGTTTTTTTTTTTTTTTTTTGCTTTTGCTTTTGCTAGATTTCCATTGATATGAAACACTCAATTTTGATTTATACTCCAAAGATGAAGTCACCTAGCAATTTTTGGAAGCTCTGCCAATTGATAAATATTCCATTTTCCAACTGATATACATGCGTACATATTAAGTACATTGTTACATTGTAATTAATATTGATATGAAGAAAATAGCTTGAATCAATCTCATTTCAATCCCAAAATTCAATATGTGACAATTTTTGTGTATACAAAGATCAACATTGCACATTACAGAAAGTCAGAAAACCTTGAGTCATAAATACAGAGCTTAAAAGAAAGTGACTGTTAAATCACCATATTCTGACCTCTATCAGAGAACGTAAGGTTTTTTTCCAGAAATTAGTACTGAATACCTAAATCTCCCTGTTAGCTTTCCTTTGGAGAGGCTACATTCCCATGTGCTGTAGCTGAAAAGTACACATACGGATTGTTAAATGAAAGCTGTAACTATAAAGTCTCTAAGATTTCATCATTTTCACCAGAAGCTGAACTTTGGTTTTAATAACACTTTAGAAACATATTGCTTCCTCCAAAGGGGTTGATATTTTGTATTAACTGAGATACTTTATATAGCAATTAATTTTGGTTGCTAGATAATTTTTAAGACCAACATCACTCATTGATCAGAACTGTTGGTGAATTTCTACTATAGATAGAAAAAAAAAATTAGAAGGTTAATTACAAACATGGTGATTTTCAATGTGCCATTTCTTTGGAATAACCTATCTCAAATGCCTGAATACTTTGACTCTTATTCCTACCTTATAGGAATTCAAGATAGCATGAAGCACATCAAATTCAATAAATCCTAGTATATCACAGAATGGTTGAGGTTGGAAGGCAGCTCTCAAAGTCATCTTGTCCAACCATGTTGCTTGGCCAGGGCCACCTAAAGCAGGCTGCCCAGGACCACATCCGGACAGTTTTTGAATATTTCCAGCAAGGGAGACTCCACAACCTCCCTGGGCAACATGTGACAGTGCTCAGTCACCCTCACAATGAAAAAGTGTTTCCTGATGTTCAGAGGGAACCTCCTGTGTTTCAGTTTGTGCCCATTGCCTCTGGTCCTGCCACTGGGCACCACTGAAAAGAGCATGGCCATATTCTCTTTGCACCATCCCTGCAGGTATTTATATACATTGAGAAGATCCCCCCCCAAACCTTCCCTTGTCTGAGCTAAACAGTCCCAGCTCTCTCAGCCTTTCCTCATAGGACACATGCCCCAACCCTTTAGTCATTTTTGTGGCCCTTCGTTGGACTCTCTCCGATATTGCCTCTCTTGTACTGCGGAGCCCAGAACTGGGCACAGCACTCCTGATGTGGTCTCACCAGTGCTGAGTAGAGGGGAAGGATCACCTTAATTGACCTGCTGACAATACTTTGTCAAATGCAGCCCAGGATACCATTAACCTTCTTTTCTGCAAGAGCACATTGCTGGTTCCTGTTCAACTTGGAGTCCACCAGGACCCTCAGGTTCTTTTCTGCCAAACTGCTTTCCAGCTGGGTGGCCCCAAGCATATATTGGTGCATGGGATTGTTATTCCCCAGGTGCAAGACTTTGCATTTCTCTTTGTTGAACTTCATGAAGTTCCCACCAGCCCATTTCTCCAGCCTGTCAACATCCTTCTGGATGGCAGCACAACCCTCTAGTGTATAGAATCATAGAATCATTTAGGTTGGAAAAGAACTTTAAGACCATCCAGTCCAACCATTAATCTAACATTACCAAGTGCACCACTAAACCAATTAAGGGTAGAGTAGCAAATATCAGCCATTCCTCCCAGTTTAGTGTCATCAGCAACCTTGCTGAGGGTACACTGCCCCATCACCCAAATCATTAAGGAAGATGCTGAACAGGACTGGACCCAGTATTGACCTCTGTGGTACACTGCTATTTCCTGACTTAGATGTCATACAACAGACCACCACCCTGTGGGCCCAGCCATTCAGCCAGTTTTCAATCCAGCTCACTGGCTGCTCATCCAGCTAATACATTAATAGCCTTTCTATGAGGATCTAATGGCTGACAGTGTCAAATGCCTTACTGAAGTCCAGGTTGACAATATTCACTACTCTCTGCTCATCTACCAGTCCAGTCCCTTCATCATAGAATTTATCAGGTTGGCCAAGTATGACTTCCCCTTGGTGAAGCCATGTTGACTACTTCCAATCACCTTCTTGTCATTCATGTGCCTGAAAATGGTTTCCAGGATCAGTTGTTCCATCACCTTCCCAGGGGTCAAGGTGAGGCTGACGGGACTGTGGTTCCCTGGGTCCTCCTTTTTACCCTTTCTGGAGACAGAAGTGCCATTTGCTTTCCTCCAGTTCTCAAGTACCTCATCCAGTTACCATGACTGTTCAAAGATTATCAAGAGTGGCTTCACAATGACATCAGCTAGCTCCCTCAGCACTAGTGGATGCATCCCATCAGAGCCCATGGACTTATATATGTCCAGTTTGCTTAAGACCTGATCCTCCTCCACCAAGTGTACGTCTTAGAATCATAGAATCATAGAATGGTTTGGGTTGGAAAGGACCTTTAAAGGTCATCTAGTCCAACCTGCCTGCAATGAACAGGGACATCTTCAATTAGATCAGGTTGCTCAGGACCCTGTCCAACCCGACCTTGAATGTTTCCAGGGCTGGGGTATCTACCACCTCTCTGGGCAACTTGTTCCAATGTTTCACCACCCTCACCGTAAAAAATTTCTTCCTTATATCTATTCTGAATCTACCCATTTTTAGCTTAAAACCATTACCCCTTGCCCTATTGCTCCAGATTTCCCCCCTCGTCTCTTGTAAGGGGGTCTTGTTAGTAAAGACTATCAGATGCTACTTAATGACCAATCTGAAACTTGCTGTTGCTAAATTAAGTCACTACTGACTTATTTTAATTTTAGCCTTTTTCTGTTTATGAAAGAGATTCACCTGAATGATGGTCATATCTAAGCTAGACATCCTGGTAGATGTTCATAGTCATTGGAGAGAAATAACCATTCTTAGGGAAGTGTTCCGTTAAATCCCACAGCTGAAGCGTGGGCTTATGATTCAAGACAAGGACAAATACATTAGGATAGAATAAGCTATGCCTACTGGTGATAAAGAAAGCTTGTGTGGCAAAAGCTATGAAACTTTAATGTATGAAGCTCTAGTTAATCCCATGGTGCACCTGAGTGTGCCTTTGTGCATACTCAGTGTAGTTTAGTCATTAATTCCCTATGTGGTTGAAGCTCCCTATCCAGTTATCTGCACAGATGAGATAATAGAGCAGTTTGAAATAGTGGAGGGCCTGAGTCATGGTGATTGATTGAATTCCTAACCATTTTCACATTTAAGTATTTGACTAATTGTTACAGGAACTTTCCAGGTGGGAATTTCAGACTGTTTAGGATGTTACCCTGGGCAACTCCTGTTGTACATAGACTAATCTATGTGCTTAAATGTGTTAATTAACATCCTACATGGTTAATCTGGCCATTGTAGAGACCCCCCAGGCTTGCAGAATTGGCCTCCATACAAAGACTCTTTTCAGGAACAAGAAGATAAGATGTCAGGGATAAGAACCTTCAGGGACAGCAGAAACTGTCCCTGAAGATGTAGCTATGATTCTGTCAGACAATCTTGTAGGTAATTAAGATAGTAAGATGATATTTTATATATAACTTAAAATAATATATAGCAATAGATCCTGCAAGTGCTGGACTGATATCAGGACCATGGACCAGCTAGGTATCATAATTCAGCATAACAGTAGTTTTGGGAGTCTCACCTGAACCAGCTGAAGATGCTGTTGTAAAGACCTTTGTCTTGTCTGACATCCAGGCAGTGACCAACCACCTAGTTCAAAAGATTTGATCCCCTACACAAGCATTAGCATATGGCAAGACTGCAAGGTTTAAGCATTGGTTAGATGAATCCCATGGTTATAGTAGATCAGGTCAGAGCCTGTCAAGATCACTGCTTGAGTTCAGGATTTACGGCAGTAACAAAGCATGCATTACACTGTCCAAAACACAAGAAACTCTGAATTGCGAGAAATTCTCTGAAGGGTGTCTTCTCAAATACATAGCCATCAATCTTGGGTATGACTATTTGGCACGTACCAATCTGGAAAGTCAAACCATTATTATAAAAATAACTACAATACTGCTTTTGCTTGAGGGAGGGTAAGTAGCATGTTTATGAGAGCTGAACTCTGTGTAACTGAGATCAGCTACCATATGATCTTTGAGCCCAATGTGTGCATTAGATTACTAGTAGAATCCAAGGACTGAAAGCAATTTATTCAGAGCACTACACCATAAGGACTTTTACCTCAGTGACTCCAAATCTGGATTGCCAACTTTTTCCTGCAGTTAAATCAAGTGATGAAAGTTTTAGAAGAATCTGAGTAAACATGCAAATTTCAGAGCACTTCAGAATGGTTGACCTTTAAAGAGAAAGGAGTTCTCAATCATAACAAAAGGAGAGCTAATGCCCTATATAATTCTGAATGATCATTAACAGTGAGAAAGGCACTTGCACATATGTCAAGAATAGAGCAGCTCAAAAAAGAAAATGTGCTACTAAAAATTTTTGGCTTATACATCTTTGTAGCCCTTGGAGACTTACCTTTTACATTAAGATTTGACCCATGACGTATCTCTTATTTTAAAGGACATTGCAATGAGAACTACTTCAGAGAATGATTTCTGTTTGGTATTCTTATGTATTATGATCCGCACATGTCTTCATGGGCTATAGGGCATTGCAAATGGCATAAGGACATGCTTGAAATTTTCATCAGTAGCTCACTTCTCCCAGCAGCAGATGGTTTCATGTAGAGATTGTACCAGAGAAATTCAACAGGATGAAGCAGCAAAGGAAAGTTTACCTGCCAGAAATCAAAAAATCTTGTTCTAAACGCATACTGATAAACTCCAGTAACATGCAAATTGCTCTGATTATTTGGTAAAATGAATAAAAAGACCTCAGACATTAAATAAGCATCATACTGAGACAACAGTTTATACCTGTGTTTAGAAGCACCACTAGTAATATGTTTAACAGCACTTCCAATAAAGGATGTAAACCTTTGATATGCATCTAAGTTTTTCTGTTTGTGCCTAGATTGACTATCATACATATAAGGGACCTTTTACTGGTTCCCTTCCATTTTATTTTCTCAAATTTCTGATGAAAGCAAGTGTCCTGGTTTTGGCTGGGATAGAGTTAATTTTCTTCCTAGTAGGTGGTAGAGTGCTGTGTTTTGGATTCACGATGAGAATACTGCGTAACACACTGATGTTTTAGTTGTTGGTAAGCAGTGTTTATACTAAGTCAAGGACTTTTTCAGCTTCCCATGCTCTGCCAGCGAAGAGGTGCACAAGAAGCTGGGAGGGAGCATAGCGAGGACAGATGACCCAAACTGACCAAAGGGGTATTCCATAACATATGACATCATGCTTAGTATATAAGCTGTGGGGAGTTGGCCGGGGGGCAGCGGTCGCTGCTTAGGAACTGGCTGGGTATCTGTCGGCAGGTGGTGAGCAGTTGCATCACTTGTTTTTCCTGGGTTTTGTTCCTTTCTCTTTTTTGTTGTTTTTCTTTTTATTAAAATGTTTATATTATTATAATATTTTATTTTTAAAATTTTATTTCAATTATTAAACTCTTCTTATCCCAGCCCACAAGTTTTTTCACTTTTGCCCTTCCGATTCTCTCCCTCATCCCACCAGGGTGGGGGAGGGTGAGTGAGCGGCTGTGTGGTGCTTGGCTGCTGGGGTTGAACCACGACAGCAAGGTATGTATGAGATGAGCCCATCTCCTCTTGTCCTATCACTTGTTACTTGGGAGAAGAGACCAACACCCACCTCACTACATCCTCCTTTCAGGTAGCTGGAGAGAGCGATAAGGTCTCCCCTCAGCCTCCTCTTCTCTAGGCTAAACAACCCCAGTTCCCTCAACCACTCCTCATAATACTTGTGCTCTATACCCTTCACCAGCTTCATTGCCCTTCTCTGGACATGCTCCAGCACCTCAATGTCTTTCTTGTAGTGAGGGGCCCCAAACTGGACACAGTATTCAACGTGCAGCCTCACAAGTGCCGAATACAGGGGAACAATCACTTCCCTGCTCCTGCAGGGATGGAACCTCTACCACCTCTCTGGGCAACCTGTTCCAGGGCTTCACCACCCTCATTGCAAAAAAATTTCTTTCTTATGTCTAGTCTAAACCTATTCTTCTTTAGTTTAAAACCATTATTCCTTGTTCTGACACAACAGACCTTGTTAAAAAGATTCTCTCTACAACTACCTGAAAGGAAGTTGTAGTGAGGAGGGTGTTGGTCTCTTCTCCCAAGTAGTTAGTGATAGGATGAGAGGAAATGGGTTCAAGCTGCGCCAGGGGAGGTTTAGGTTGGATATTAGGAAAAATTTCTTTACAGAAAGGGTGGTCAAGCATTGGAACAGGCTGCCCAGAGAGGTGGTGAAGTCACCATCCCTGGAAGTGTTCAAAAAACGGGTAGACATGGCACTTTGGGACATGGTTTAGTCTAGTCTACCCTTAACTGGTTTAGTGTGGACTTGGTAGTGTAGGTTAATGGTTGGACTGGATGATCTTAAAGGTCTTTTCCAACCTAAACGATTCTATGATTCTATGAGTTGTTCTACTGTGTTATAAAGAATTTGGTTTCTTTTTCTGATCACTTTATTGTAACTGGGTGACATTCAGTGAGAACTGGTAAATCCTAGAACTTGAATCCTCCTTCCAGGGCTTTTTAAACATAGTTTGTATGATTATTTCCCAGGAGACAAAAAAGGCATTCAGACCACGTGGAAGAGGCTTTGCCTTACCATGTGAAGTATTAGACCTCAGTGTGTTTGTAGCCATGTTTCATTCTTGTGTTCTTTTTCTTTTCTATTACCCTGATTCTGTAACTCCTCTTTGCATATGAACATTAAGTTCTGGGAACTTTGCATGTAAGTATACTGTCAGTTAATTTTTCGTGTGAACAGGTAGGTAGCAACTGAATGGTTTTCACTGCTGGACTTGCGTACTTGCATTGATGGTCTTACATGAAAGACACCTTTCAGAAGATTTGATACTTTAAAGCCTTGAGGGATTTAGGTCCCTCTCTTACATTGATCCTAACTGAAGTTACAGGCTTAACTAACTCTGGGAATCTGAGCCTAAGACTTCAAGACTGTCAGGACTTAATCTGTACTCCTCTCCTGGTCATTTTATGTTGCCTAGTTTAAGCACTGACTATTGAATATCGTGAGTTTTGTGCATGCACTTTAAAGTTCCTGTTTTACCACTTATGAACCTACAGATTTTATTTGGAAGACTAGCAGCTGACGAAATAGATAAAAGTTGAGCTCTGCAACATACTGTTTCTTCAGATAGTTTCTTCAGATATTGTGTAAGAACACTAGACCCTAGTCCTACGTATGAAAGAGAAAGGCTTCATAAGCATAGACTATATGTATAAATAACTACTGAAGAAAAGAACTACTGGTGTTTCTTAAGTCAATGGAAATGCCCAACAATAAGATCGCAGGGTACAGAATGGTTAATTTTAAAGGTATGGGTATTTATTTGGAAATCTGAAATCAAATCACTAATTTTGAAACTCTTTAGTATCTATTTTAAAAGGTAAAATCCCAGAACCCATAACAAAGAAAAATCTCAGTTACAAAAGACAAAAATAACTGGGGAAAATACATCTTTTTATTTCCTAAAAATTTATTCTAAATTGCCAAGCAGGTTAATTTGGAACTGTATTTTAAAATTGCTAATAATATATTATGTAACCCTATCCCAGCCTGCTTTATATTATGAAGGTATTTAGTGTAATCCTCAAGCTTCCACTGCACATTTTTTTATAGTTCAGCATTTCTAAACTAGGTTAAGTGTGAAATACTAAAATCACTTGCGTGGTGTTGTACAACTGATCTTGCAACATCACTTTTTCCTAGCCAAACAGTGCTTTTTCCTCTTTCAGCTAGTGAGATTGTCTTAAATATGATTACCCATTTCCTTTTAGAGAATTCTGTGGACTAAATTTTCACTGTATCTGCAAAACTCCCAGGGTAAATTAAATGTGAATCCTCTGTCTTAGGCATATCTCTCAATTACATGCACCTGTGCTGGATCAATTAGCTTGCCTAATTCTTAGCAACACCAAATGGCCCACAAGTGTTCTCCATTAATTAAAATACTATCAGCCTTTTCCGAGTGCACTTCTAATGTATTCTGTCTACAGCAGCTTTGAGGTCAGCTACTCTTGGATGGACCTCTGGGTGTTAATTTGCCTTTTAAGCTCGCTGTCCCTCCCTGCAAACTACTGCTGGATTTTTTTTCTTCTCCTCACCACCATCCCCCTGCCCCCCATGAAGCACAACTTTTGTTTTATTAGCTACTGTGAGGACTGTATGCTGTTAAGCATAATAAAATCTTTTACTGTAGTATTTCATATTTTAAATGAAAATTGTTGTTGCTGCTGCTGTTTAATTTTGGTTGTAAAGCCAGATTGGACCTCTCTTTAATGGCTTTATCTGATGTCAGTGTATCCAGAAAATAATTTCCTTGCATGGATGTAATGCATAGGCTACTGTAGAATATTCATTCTTTTAGGTGTTAGAAAAGCATGTTTAAATCATACTTATGTGTTCACGACCTTTCTAATACAATGATTTAAGAGAGTTTTGCAGATTAAGTACTTTATTCTGCACTCCCTGAAAACTCTCTGCTTAAAAAGCACCCTGGCCACTCTCAGTGATTTTGTTTAATGATGCAATTCAACTTTTTTGGAAAGACCATTTTTAAAAAGCCATACTGTTTAAGTATGGCTTTATAAATTATTTATAGAGAATTGCTGGGACAATATCTTTCTTGGTGAGCTGCTGGTGTCAGAACCACTGAATTATCCACGGAAATTAAGTCAACAAAGTTTATTCTTTCCTTTTTTTCTTCCAGCATCAAACTTCAGTATAAATTCATGCCAGAAGCTGTTTTAGATTTTTATGCAGAAATATTTTTCATTGCCTCACTATTTCAAAGAGTCAGAAAAATCTTTCATTACTACCCCACTTCTATTCCTAATTAGCAATTTTAAGGCAGTCAGTTGTGCAATATGTACAAGTATTTGGTAGACATTTTTATAATACAATGTCAGTCTAGACTTATGAAAAATTGAGCAGAATTAGGGAAATAATTGCGTAACAACTACATTAATAAAGTCAACCTACATGTAAATAAGTACTAACAGGAACAATAAAATGGAAACATAGAAGTTTTTATTCTATTTTAAAATATGTCTTTTAGTTTTCATTTTATTGACCTGTTTCATGATCATTCCCAGAGATTTCAATCCAAAGTGTTATTGATACCAAGGGGAAATTCAGTGGGAGCATCTTGCAAAGAGGTTTTCTGAAATCCTTCCCTATCTGTTGCCATGACAATACAACTGTTCTTCCTGGAGATGATATTTTCTCTATTTTTCTATTCCCAGAAAACTAATTTCACAGCTTTATTGTTGCAAATATTGGAGGTGGGGGGAACAAAACCAAAACCAGAAAACCACCCAAAACCCAATGCATTCTAAGTAGATTTTCTAGGTCATCAATGAATGAAGGAATGAAGACCAAGGATTTGAAGCTCATAGTCACTTTTTATAATAGTTTTTAGTTTCTGTGTATATAGCCATTTATATGGGATGTTCTAGCTACATGTACGAAAGATACAAAAGGTGGCAACCCACTTCTTGTGACTTTTGAAAGAAATTAGTTTTCATGCAGGTTTTATGAACCACAATTCTTGGAGTGTACTTGTGTGTAAAAGACAGTGTCTGAGAACACTACTTAAGTCAAGTGTCTTAGGCTACTTAGCATATGCAAAGTCTCCCTGGACCTAGTTGCTAGCCACTTAACTTCAGTTTAAGTTCTCCTGGGAACAGAAATTATGTAGAATTGCATTTCTTTGCCTGGTCAAGGCATAACTAGCACAAACCAATAGAATTATATTTCTCTTAACATGTAATTAGATTACAAAGGTGTCTAGGATTAAAAAAAAAAAAAAAAGTCTCCATTATTCTAGCATGAAAAGCAAGAAGAATGCATAGCAGGGAACACAGAATACTTTTCAAGAATAGGAGTGCAGGTCTTACTCTTTATTTTTTTTCTGCTGAGGCGTTTTAATGTAACTAGACCTTTACCTGAAAATAGAAATAACATTACATGAAGGGAATGAGATTTGGAAACCTGTACTAGCAAGTAACACAAAGGTAGTGTTATACGGAGACCACCTAATTTTTAAAGATGGTATAATATTCCTTTCAAGTGTATGAAATGCAAATTTACCCTTAGTTTTGTATCTTACACTGACAACCATTTGTATTTTTTCTTCACGGTCCCTTTTAATTAAATATTATAGCTGAATCAGAAATAAAGAACTGTATCATGCCTCTCTAAAAATCACATATCTCTAAAATCAGCAGTTTCTATACAAGGTGATTAAGTCTCATAGGAAGAACACTAGTAATACATTATAATAAAGTTTCAGGAAGAATAAGGAAGGTGCAATAATATTCTTGAAATAGTAAACCAGAGCATTATCATTTACCTAATGTAAAACAGGGAAAAGATAAGCAGTAATAAAAATTCAGAATCTAAAGAGGAGTCTATTGAATTATATGAATTGATATTTTCATTTGTATCTATTGCAACTAAATCTATCTTTCTACATCAAAATCTGCTCCAGTTTCTATCCTGCCTATATGTATGCACCAGAGTAAATTTTATTTCATTCTAAAATATGCATCCTAACAAACACAATTTTTGTCTTAAATAATTAAGCTATGAAACCCATTATATAATGCATTTCCTGAGAGTAAATTTTTGAAATATATTCCGAATTCACAGAATGAACACTGTCTGAAGATGGTCAGGAGAACATATTTGACACGGCCAATATCTAAAAGGAAAACAATGCCCAAATATCAGTTCCATAAATACTCAGCAGACTGTGGAACTGTGTCTGGTCCTGTGACTACAGAAAAAGGTTGAGGATTTCAGGTATTCTGAAATCTTAAATGGACTTGGAATGAACATCAAAACTCATACACAGAATTTACCTGTGAATAGTAGATTTCTGAATAAATAAAGACAAGAAAAATGGAATTTGTCTGAATCTTATTTTAATGGTATTCTACAATCTCTTTTATCACTTGGGAAGTACTCAGGACTAACAGAAAACACAATTAAACTATTTAGAGCAATTTACATTATATCCTATTTTAGTTCTAATGGAACTCCTAAAGAAAAGCTAGAATGTAACAACAGAACATAAAGTAAGGGGCTATTTTACAAGTAACAGAATATATTTATATATAATATAGCCATCACATTTTTCTCTGAATGATCTTTTTAAGTTTGTGTATGTTGAATTTTTTAGCTGGTTTAGAGTACGGCATAGCACCAATGACAGCATAATAGCAAAGAAAATAATGAAATCCTACTAGATTGTATAGTCAACCAGACTGCCATAGTAAATTTTTAAATAAACCTGCAACTGTTTTACCCAAATCCATTTTCAGCACTTCAAAGGATATAGTTCTGTCCACTTTCCTTAGAAAATAATTGTTTTATATTTCCTTAGAATTTATTGTGATAGAATGGGAAAGTGCTAAACATAATGACTGTATTTGCTCATGTATTTGTGCCCTCTTCCTCCACAGCACAAATAGGGTCATTATATTCAGCTTATCTCTGTTTTATTACACTGACTGCATCTTTGACAGGAAGACGTATTTTGGAAGGCTTCTATAGATTGTAAAAAATGAACTTTTTATTTAAAAATTTCTTATAGGACTTCTGCCACTGAACATTTTATTTAAAAGCTTAGCCTCCTGTTTATTGCTCTGAAACAAGGTTCCCCAAAGATTTGTGGTATGTCAGTCATTTTAAAGTCATGCACAATTCTGCTCAGATCACAAATCTTCTCTGCATACGTACTGTCTCCAGAGCACGGTACACTAGCATGCCTACCACTAATGGCAATACTCACCACCTCTGCTTGCTCTTCAGTTAATACATTCTGGTCTTTGTATCATGTGGAAATAAGTCATTGTGCATGTGTGACCAGGTTGTCATTAATATTCCCCATACTGTTCACCAATCTGAAAAAAACAAACACACACACACACAAAAAAAACCCCAAACATAGCATGAAAGCAGAGATTTTTAATATAGTATTTTAGCATAAAGACAGTAAAATTCACATTTAACTTCTTCCCTTGATTTTGTCTATTTAAAAGCATTTTTTTGGTAAAAAAGGACATCTTTCAAACTTTCTACAAGTAGGCATGGCATACACTTTCATTCTTACTACAAATGAAAACAAGATTTTCTCTGTTAAGAAGCTTTTCTACTGAAATATTGAAGACATCTCCACAAGTGCATATGTATCTTTCTGGAATTTGGCAAAGCAGCTAGACAAACTCTGTAATGAACATAGGTGCTGATGGTCCCTGAGATTTGATTTACACCCAGCAGAACAAGAAGATATCAAGGAAGCAAAAAAGTAGACTGGCTGGCAGCATTTGGCTGACTAAAGGAAAGCCAAAACTTTTACTAGAGCAGCTTTGGCATGCTTAATGGTTTGGGCTGGCAGAAGGTAAAATGTTCATAAGCTATACTTGTTAGACTTTAATGTTTTGTCCCCCAGCATAAGGTCTATCTAGACTGAGACAGGGTCCTTTACAGCCTATGACCTTCCTATGGAAGCCAGAATATTAGAATATTATTTTCCAGTTCATCACCATGATGTGGGACGTACCTGTGAACCTGGGTTCCTGAAAACACTCATGTCTCTCTAGTTCAGGGTTACCCATAGTAACCTCTCTTTCAAGCTCTGCTCTTATTATTTACTCAGTCTCTTTTCCTGGAAGGGAAATTTTAGATGCTTGTTTATGCATTTACCTGAGTGAGTAACAAGAAAGTTTCCTTTCCAAGGCTCCAGTTTAGAATTACCTCCATTCGAGCAGGTTACCTGCTTTTCCAAAAATACATTACTTTCTACTTCAAAATAAATTAATTCCTTTTGCAATTAATTGCTTCCAAATTACAGGATCTTACAATTTGGTAGTTTTGTTTTGTTTTGTTTTGTTTTTTAATCTAAAAATCATTGAGTTTACACTTACATTCTGCATCAGAGTATTATGAAAACTTGATTAGCCACTGATCTACTAAGATTATGTTGACATTCTACACTGTAATTTCCTTTCCACAAGGTAACTCAGTTTTTAAGGACTAGAAGCTGGTTCATTCTTTCTCTGCTTTTCAAGGTACCTGTGGAGCACTATATAAGCAAATTTTCATATGAATAGTCTTAGCATGAGTGTAACTGTTATCATCTGAGGCCTGAAAGAGAAGAGCAGCCAACTGGAGAAATATGAAAGCCCAAAAGTGGAGTAGCCTTCCAAAGAACCAGTGGAGAAGAAGCAGAGTTGAGCAGTGGGCTAAACTACGAGAGTTTTAAACCGTATATTATATGTAACCATATTTGGGGACTATTTCTGTTAAAAAGTAGTGGATCATAAAGCTGAGTGAGGTCCATATGTAAAAATTAAGTTTAAAAGTAGGGTAAATGAGTTATGACGAAAAATACCTGAGGTAAATTGTCCATTCTCATGATATAGTTGCTAGTAGACCAGAGGTTCAGAAGGCCAAAATGGAAGGGCAAGAAGACTTCTTAGAAACATCCTTGACATCACAGTCTTCATATGTGTATGATCCTCAGTAGTGTGGTAGTTTTGCTAAAGAGTGAGAGATGTCTGGCTTCCCAGGAGGGAAGAGCAACTAGGAACATGTCCAACAGAAAGAGAACTAGGCAAGATACCTAGTGGATAGGTGTACCTCACAGTCTCACTAGAAGGAAGAAACAGTTATTTTGGGGTGCCTGTAGTTTAGTACTATTTGTAGCTGCTAATGAGCAATCTTTACTGGGGGAGGTAGTAGAAAACACAAATGAAATGGATGAAAAATGGGTAACATAATGCTGTTTTACCATTTTTTTCACTAAGAAATGTAAGGGGAGGACTTAAATATATTATTGTTGTGCTTTGGAGAACATGTAATTAATTTTTGTATATTTATCTTATTTCCTTTCTGTTTCTCCTTCTTGTCCTTTAGTAAGGTACCTTTTGGTTAAGACTTTTCATACAAGCTCTTTGAATGGTGAAATGTGGCTCACAAACTTGATATGGTATTTATTGACAACCCATAGAAATGGAACCTGGTCCTCACTGTTGTCAAGCAGAGCATGGCAGAAAAGCTGGAAAAGTAAAAATAGAATTCCTGAAGTCAATAAACTTGACAGTCACTATGAAGATTATAGAAAAATGTCTGTACTATGTAGGTATCCATGCACATATTCCTCTTATTGACACTGGAATTTTCACATGCTTTATCTTTGTGTCTTAAAATGGAAGTGTCACTCACCTATTTAATTTTTATGTTAGTTAGACAATATCAAACATTTTAATGTCTTTTAATAACTTCAGAAGGCAGCAATCTCGCTTAACTCCCAAACTATTAGGCATTATAAGTTTCAGTACCAGTATTCAGACAAATGGCTACTAAAGAGATAGATAAGTCATTCCTAGACAAAGGCTACATTAGGTTCATTTAAGATAGCCTGCTGTTGTGGTTTAACCCCAGCTGGCAACTAAGCTCCACACAGCTGCTCACTCACTCCCCCCCCAGTGGGGTGGGGAAAGAATCAGAAGGGTAAAAATGCAAAAACTCATGGGTTGAGATAAAGACAGTAAAATAGGTAAAGCAAAAGCCATATGCACAAGCAAAGCAAAACAAGAAATTCATTTACTACTTCCCATCAGCAGGCAGGTGTTCATCCATCTCCAGGAAAGCAGGGCTCCATCACGTATAACAGTTACTTGGGAAGACAAACACCATAACCCCTAATGTCCCCCCTTCCTTGTTCCCCCAGGTTTATATGCTAAGCGTGACGTCATACGGTATGGAATATCCCTTTGATCAGTTGGGGTCAGCTGTCCTGGCTGTGTGCCCTCCCAACTTCTTGTGAATCCCCAGCCTACTCACTGGTGGATGGTGTGAGAAGCAGAAAAGACGACTCTGTGTAAGCACTGCTCAACAGTAACTAAAACATCTCTGTATTATCAGCACTGTTTTCAGCACAAATCCAAAACTTAGCCCCATACTAGCTACTATGGAGACAATTAACCCTATCAGCCAAAACCAGCACACCTGCTCATGCTGTACATCTGAACAGAGAGTCACGTGAAACACTACAGTACAATTCCAGAAGATAGAGCTTGTTTCATTCCAAATGCAGATGAACATAAATTAGTGCAGATAGGATTATTTATTAAAATTAATTATGCAACTGAAACACAAAGCTGAGACATCTATTAGACAGGAAAGTTTGACATGTTTGAATATTAGTTAGTCTTGTTCTGTACTCACTGAAGTTCTTGGTTTCTTGCTAAATAAATTCCTATAAATACAAAAGGGTCTTACTATGGTCTCGTGTCAGAATTAGAAAAAACTAATTCAGGAGTAATGTTGATAAAAATGGGGAAAATATAAACCACAAATGCTATATAATTATACGTAATTGTAAATCTTTTGTGTTTGATCCATTTCAGGGAACTAGTACAGCATTAAAAAAAAAAAAAAAACAAACCAAAATGTGGTTTTCTTGTCTCAGATGATTAATGTTGTAGACTGGAGGTTGCTTGCTAATAGATGTTGCATCTGAGCTACCGGACTGCTTAAGCAGTCTATTGGGAGAACAAAAACTCCTCTAGTCTTTTTTCAGACTTGCTGGTATCACATGGAGAGAGGCTAAGAGATACAGAAATTGTTTTTTTTCATCATATCAGGAGAGTTTATAACATGGCCAAATCCTATTTAAGATCCAGAATGAAGCCATTTGCCTTCTGAGGATATATTGGCATCAGCCAGTGGCATTGGAGTAGCTTCTTTTGACAAAAATAGATAAATGAAAAACCTATTCTAATATGCTAGAGCTCAGAACTGCCTGAGGAAAAAAAGAAAAGTTTAACTAAATAAGTCATATGGTCAAAGTACTTTTAGACAGGCAAGAAATTAAGATTGGTCTTGATCAGGAGAAAATGAAGAAATAGGAAAAAATCCCGAAATAACAGGAAGATACTACTTGTATCTTCATAGATGAAGACTGAATATTATTCTACACAACAGTGCTGAGACTTTTTAATTTTTTACCTGTAGTTTAATTTTCAGTAGCACCTTAAAGACAAAATTTGGATGAAACTGCTTCACATGTCAAATCACAACAATACAGTTTGTTCCTTGTCTTGACCTGCCTCATAACGTAGAATCTGGGGTGGAGTTGTATTTGATGGACAAAGTAAAATGAATGAACATCACAGTTTTGAGCAAGATTTAATGTTCTCTTCATTTTTTCTGGACAGGCAGATGCTATAACAACATAATCCATTATGATTTGTTATAGCAAAACTAGAGGCTTAACTGATGGGATATTAAAGCAAAGATGACAATTATTTTTTTAGGAAAGGAAATAGAAACCCTTTAATGATTGAGCTGACAATCTTCACAGTCATTAAAGACACTGATAGGAACATTTTCACTATGGTATATAGATACTAGCTGTCATAAAGTAGTATTACCTAATGTCAAATTTCCACTCACCATACTAAAAATATAGCCTTTGCAAAGAATGTATATACCCTTCAAACAAATATAGGATCCTATTCTTATGAGATGCTTCATTTAAAGGGATAAACCTCTGTTTATACTCTCTGATACCCTTCTTTTCAGAGGTAGGAAGTATAAACCATATTTATAAGACTCAGCATACCACAGCCACAAAGATCTACAAGCTCTCAGGGACGTACCTGGGAGAGCACTACAACTTCTGCTCTGGGAGCGCAACCCTCCCAAGACACAAAACAGATTTCTGGGAAGTATCATACAAGGAGAGAGAATGGTGTGGTCCTCTGTGGTTAAACCTTTATGTGGGGCTATGCTAGGTTATGTAATAAAAGCTCATAAACTCACCTGCACACCCACAAAGGAGATCAGAGAGAAAATGGCAGGAGGGGGAGCCCAATTAGAATCATAGAATCATAGAATCATAGAATGCTTTGGGTTGGAAGGGACCTTGAGAGATCATCGAGCCCAACCCCTCTGCAGTAAGCAGGGATTGAACTTGTGAACTTGGCATTATTAGCACCATGTTCTAACCAACTGAGCTAACAATGCCCTCACTTGACTCCTCACAAGCCCATTATCACAGGAGAGCCATTGGCCCATCAAAGACCCACCTCCGCAAGCCCAGAGGAGCACAGGGATGCACAACAGCAGGCAGGATCCCATATTAAGGACTCATTAAGAATGAACAAACATCTTGTCCAGACCCCTGCCAGAGCTGTCCCATGAGAGCTGTTAGATCCATTGTCCAGGTGTGAAACGCATCAAGATGAGTCATCACGAGCAGCTCTCTGGATCACCTTTCAGACTAAAGAGTCTGGGCTGTCAAGGGGTGTGGGACACATTATGGGATGCAGGGAAAGAGCAGTTCATGACTACACAGAACTTATTATCGGATGTTTAGGGGAGGAACTGAAAGCAGGAAAATGAAGGGGTTTAGGTGATTTGTGGAAGAACAAGTGATGGAAAATGAAGAGTTAAGGGAAAAAATGGCCAGTTGAATGTAAATATTTTTCTGGTCAGTACACTTGTCTGGCTGTTGGGAACTGAGAAGCCAGCAACTGGGGACAATAGGATCCATGGACAGCTAATGGGCAGACTGAGGTTCCGAAGTCAGTAGCTGGAGGGAACCACCTTGTACATACATATGTATGCTTTCACTAATGGATCTCCATCCTGCTCAGACAGAGAGGGGAGCAGGATGACATCATTGGTGCTGTTGGTGACTGTGTGAGTGATGTGTGTGTCCATCTGTGATCTGTGTCACCACCCATGTATATCTGTAAATATGTGGTATATATATGCGCGCCGTGTACATGTACCTGCTGGAAATACATCTTCAGCCTCACTAGTGTTTGGACATGGGGACATGGAGTGGGAGCAGCCTCACCTCTCTCAGGATGATGGATCTGGCATGACATATATTTTCCTCTAACATAATGTACTTAAAAATTTTTAAAGAATTATAGATCTGCATATCTGAAAATATTTTAACTACATGTTATTGAACATAAAACATGTTTACTACACATTCAGTATTTATAAATCTACAGCAACTTCTCAGAATCATGAAAAGAGCTCATGATCTAAATACTACAATATATTTTTTTTATTTTTCTAAAGGGTTAGAATTGTACCAATCCCTGCAGGTTCCCTCTGAGATTTAGTTTCATTCCAAAGGAAACTCCACCAACAGGATGGTTTGGGTTTTTTTCTTTTCTGCTCTCCTCATATATATCTTTCTGTTTGCTTGTTTTTCAAGTAGTCCTGAAGATTTTTCTTGGGAGCAGAGGCATAAAGAAGATGAGCACTAAGTGAAGAGAGGTTTTGCAGTTCTATGAACAATCTCATTTCCTGTTCATAAACCTTTACAAGGTGTTAATATGCTCCTGACTTTATACCTGCATCTTAGTTTAGGAGAATTTTTAGGATCCTACAAATATTTTTCACAGTCTAGTTTTTCAATGTCTGTGTATCTGAACAACTAATATAAATTTAAAATGTTCAGAGAAGTCTAAATATACTTCCCCCCCTCTCTTTTATCATATAACAGATAATGGAACAGAATAAGCAAACTGTAACAGGGAACCTTCTGGCTCCTACATCAATGGCTGAAAATGCAGTGTCAGCAGTTTTCCTTAGGTTTGGTCCCAGATGTAGATCTCGGATTCCAAAGACATTGTTTGTGAGAAGAATTAATGAAGCTGGTCTGCTACAGATTTCTACCACATAGCTCTTCTCATTTTCTACTTTGAATGACTGTTGCTACTTCTATTATATGCATTAGGACATCAGCAATCCCTAAAATACAGCAATAGGAGGCTATTTTAATCCATGCTATAGACAGCAGACAGTATGTAATCAGCTAATTCTGGTATGGGTGTGGACTGGCCAGGGGCAAGTTCGTGTTGCTGGTTGGATAATAACAGGGCAAACAGAATAGATTATTTCTAATTTCACACCATTGTCTTAACAAAGTGCTAGTTTGGTCTGTCTTTTACCCAGAGTGCAGTTTCACAAATTTTATAAAATATTCATTCTCTCTCATACTTCTTTATCAAATTAGGTTAAAATTGACTAATGTGTTCAAAAACCTTTGGAGATAAGAGACAGACAGATGAACAGAGTGTAACTGAGAAAGTCTTGCTTCCTTAAGAAACCAAGCTAAAATTGTCTATTCATTACAGTAGCTAACATTATTCATTGTGTGCTTTGAAGAGTCAACATCAAATTCACAAAGGACATAGGTTCAAGAAACCTCACTATTTCTGCAATTAGCTTGGGGTCAGAGTTACCCAATTAGTTTGAGTCATAAAAGTAAAGGACATTGTCCCAAGCCTCCCATACTCTTCATGGGAGGATTTAGTTGCTAGAACAGGATTTAAAACAGTCAGCATACTGATGTCTTAACTACCCAAACTCACTCCTATGAAACAGCTGAGAACATGGATGTGTTTTAAATCATTGTCTATATAAAATCTCTACCTTCTTTTTTTTTCTGTGAACAAGTTGTTATTTCTTTAAACATAAACAGCACAACAGTAGAATATTTTCTCTGGAAATGTCTTTTAACCCTGCTTCTTTCAAAAACCAGGCAGAGGGTTGCATATTACTTCACTGGTTCCCTAGTGAAAAAAATGTGTTTTTTTGTTTTCTTGTTTTCTTTTCACTCTGTGCCTGGCAGCTAAAGAACTCACTCCAGATATAGAAGATACAGATTAATTTATTTTCTTCACCTGAAAGGATTTGCATTGTCACTATGAATTCCTGTGAAAGTTCCGAAAACAGCAGCCATGGAGAAAGGCATTTATGATTTGTTCATTTTCATAAAAAGATTGATCACCCAGTGGCCCTTTCTGTTTTCTACAGTCATCTCAGACCTATTTTACTAACATATCCATAGGTATCCTGCAAATTTTCCCTAAGGACAGTTATAGCTTCAGATTTTACATGCAAGATTATACACTGAATCTTTATCTTTTCACAAAGTGTTTTTATACCGGATTCCAGAGGGAGCTTGTGAAAATACCATCTAATAACTTTGACAATGTTGGCAAGTTTCAAGAAAGCTTGGCAAAAGTTCAGACATTTCAAAAAAGCAGTGTCTTCTCACAAGCTTTGTGGAAACAGAAGATGGAGTAGGGGACAAAAGTTACATTTATGCCCTGAACGAAAGTCTGCCCTCTGACTTCAGTCACAATTCTGTGTATTGGAGAATCCTCACAACAGAAACCTGTAAAAAGTCGGCCTTTCTGAGTTGCTGTATTGAGTGTAGGTATCGAGATTTTGGCAGCAGCTGGGCTGAAGGGGTTGTCTCTGTGAGGAGCAGAAAAAAATGCTGAACAGCGAGAGGGGAAAGGAATGAAAAGAGAGTAAGAAATACCAGTGTGAACACCAAGGTGAGAGAAGAAGGATGGGGGAGGTGGTGGTCTAGACGCTGGAGCACAGATTCCCCTGCAGCCTGTGGAGAGACCACAGTGAAGCAAGTAGATATTCCCCGAGATAACTTCAGCCTGTAGAGGACCCTACACTGGAGCAGATTTTCCTGACAGGAAAGTGCAACCCATGGAGAGGACCCACAGTGAAGTAGGGAAAAAGTGTGAGGATGAAGGAGCAGCAGAGAGGAGCTATTATGAACCGACCTCAACCCTCCATTGCCTAATCCCTCTGCAACACTTAGGGGAGGAATAGGTAGACGAGTGGAGAATCAAGGAGTGAAGCTGAGCCTGAGAAAAAAGAGCTGGGGTGGGGAGAAGGTGTTTTAAGTTTTGCCTTTGATTCTCTCCATTCTACTCTATTTTTGACTATACATTAAATTAATTTTCCTCAAGTCAGGACTCCTTTGCCCATGATGGTAGTTGGTAAGCCATCTCCCTGTTTTTATCTTGACCCACAAGCTATTCCTGAGGAGGGAGAGTGAGAGAGCAGTTGGGTGGGTATCTGGCAGCAGGCCAAGGACAACCTGTGATGGTAGCTGGTAAGTGATCTCACTGTCCTTACCTTGACTGACCATTTTTCTTGTTCCCATTTGTCTTATTTTATTCCCCTCATCCTACTGAGAGGAAAGAGCAAGCAAGCAGTCGGGTAGGCATTTTGCTGTTAGCCAAGGTGAACCCACTACAATTGCATTGCTGTTGGAGGAGTTGTTTACCTCAGTTTGAGGCATCCTATAGTAGAACAAACTTTGGACACTAGTACATTTTGTTCTTCCTTCAAGGAAGGGTAATGTTTAGAAATTAGATCATGCTCCTAAAGAGCAGCCAATATTACCTCAATTACAACTCTTTCCTTATACATGATTTAAGTCAAGTAGTTAGTGAACTATTTTTCATAGATCTTATATGTAATGTATACACTCTACTATATATATGTATATACACTATATACACATGTATATACACACATGGTCTTGCTTGACCACAAAGACCTACCTCCCCATATTACTACCACCTCTACAAGGAAGATGGGTTATAGTTGTAGGAGACTCCCTCCTGAGGGGAACGAATTGTCCAATATGCCAGGTGGACCCTCCTCATAAGGAAGTCTGCTGCCTCCCAGGAGTCCGGCTCAGAGATATCACCAGCAGACTTCCCAGCCTGGTACGGCCTCGGACTACTACCCATTACTGCTCTTCCACGTGGGTGGTGACAAAGTTGCAGTACATAGCCCAGGGGTGATTAAAAGAGACTTCAGGGCCTTGGGATGGTTAGTGAGGGAATCTGGGGCACAGGTTATCTTTTCCTCCCTCCTTCCAGTTGTGGGAGGTGACATTAGAAGGAACAGGTGGACCCAATCTCTTAATACATGGCTCCATGGCTGGTGCCACCACCACAACTTTGGGTTTTTTGACAATGGGACAGCCTACACAGCCCCAGGCTTGCTGGCATCAAATGAGAGTCACCTTTCTCAAAGGGGAAAGAGAGTCTTTGTTCAGGACCTTATGGGACTCCTTGACAGGGCTTTAAACTAGATGTGAAGGGGGAGGGGGAACACTTCAGGCTTGCCTGTGACAAGCTGTGGGATGGTACACAATGGTTAAAGGGATGGGGTGCTACTATGAGCCCTCAACCTGTTGCCAAGAGGCGTGCTGAGGACGCTGCAGCACAGTCAAAGCCTTGCAGAGATGAGCTGGGGGCCTCTGAGGCAGTAGGAGCTAACAAGGAAACCTCCATGAAACACCTCAGGAGAAACAAGGGATGTTCCACTGAGGCGGCAACATGGCCAACAGCCCAAATGAAATGCCTCTACATGAATGCACACAGCATGGGGAACAAACAGGAGGAGTTGGAAGCTACTGTGCTACTAGAAAGCTACGACCTGATTGCCATTCCTGAAACTTGGTGGGACGAATCCCATGACTGGAATGTGGCTATCAATGGCTACAGGCTGTTCAGAAGAGACAGGCAAGGAAGGAGGGGCGGAGGCGTTGCCCTCTATGTAAAGAAATTGATACAGAATGAAGAGCTGTCCCTGAAGAACAGCCACGAGCAGGTCGAAAGCTTACGGGTAAGAATCAGAGACAGAGGCAACAAAGGGAATCTTGTGGTTGGTGTCTACTACAGGCTGCCTGATGAAGCCTTCTTCCTCCAGCTCCAGAAGGCTTCACGCTTGCAGACTCTTGTCCTGCTGGGGGACTTCAAGCACCCCGACATTTGCTGGAAAAGCAACACGGGGAGCTGTAGGCAATCCAGGAGATTCCTAGAATGCATTGAGGATAACTTCCTAAGCCAGGTAATAGACACCCCTACCCGAGGCGATGCAATACTGGACCTGATGGTCACCACTGCAAGTGAGCTCATTGTGATGTCAAGACTGCAGGCAGCCTGGGCTGCAGTGATCATGCACTGATGGAGACCACACTCCTTAGGGATATGGAAAAAGCAAGGAGTATAGTCAGGACCCTAAATTTTAAAAAAGCAAACTTCCAGATCTTCAAGGAGTTAGTCAGAAGGACCCCCTGGGAAACGGACCTCAGGGACAGGGGAACGGAACAGAGCTGGCAGAACTTTAAGGACACCTTCCATAGAGCACAAGAGCTCTCAGTCCCCAAGTGTAAGAAACTAGGCAAAGAAGGGAAGAGAGCAGCATGGCTGAGTCAAGACCTGCTGGTCAAACTAAAGAGTAAGAGGGAACTGCACAGGCAGTGGAAGCAAGGACAGGTGTCCTGGGAAGAGTACAGGGAAGCTGCCTGGTTGTGTAGGGATGGGGTCAGGAAGGCCAAGGCGCAGCTGGAGCTGAATTTGGCAAGGGATGTAAAGAATAACAAGAAGGGCTTCTACAGCTATGTCAACCAGAAAAGGAAGGTTAAAGAAAACATACCCCCTGATGAACAAGAATTGTGAGCTAGTAACAACAGACAAGAAGGCTGAGGTACTCAACAACTTCTTTGCCTTGATCTTCACCAGCAATGTCTCTCCTCACCCCTCCTGAGTCGATGGACCGCAAGATAGGGACCAGGGGGGTAAAGCCCCTCCAACTGCATATGGGAAGATCAGATTTGAGACCACCTGAGGAACCTGAATGTACACAAGTCTATGGGACCTGATGAGATGCATCCCAGAGTCCTGAGGGAATTGGCTGATGTAGTTGCCAAGCCACTCTCCATGATATTTGAAAAGTCATGGCAGTCCGGTGAAGTCCCTGGTGACTGGAAGAAGGGGAATGCTGTGTCCATTTTTAAAAAGGGAAGAAAGGAGGACCCTGGGAACTACCGACCTGTCAGCCTCACATCTGTGCCTGGGAAGATCATGGAGCAGATCCTCCTAGAAGCTATGCTCAAGCACATGGAGGACAGGGAGGTGATTCGAGACAGCCAGCACGGCTTCACCAAAGGCAAGTCCTGCATGACCAACCTAGTGGCTTTCTATGAAGGAGTAACTGCATCAGTGGACAAGGGAAAAGCAATGGGTGTCATCTATCATTACATCTTCTGTAAAGCGTTCAACACAATCCTCCACAACATCGTTCTCTGTAAATTGGGGAGATGTGGATTCGATGGGTGGACTGTTCAATGGATAAGGAATTGGTTGGATGGTCACATGCGGAGGGTCATGGTCAATGGCTCGATGTCCACATGGAGACCGGTGACAAGTGGAGCCCCTCAGGGATCCGTACTGGGACCGGTGCTGTTTAACATCTTCATCAATGACATAGACAGTAGGATTGAGTGCACCCTCAGCAAGTTTGCAGATGACACCAAGCTGAGTGGTGCAGTTGACACACCAGGAGGATGAGATGTCATCCAGAGGGACCTGGACAAGCTGGAGAGGTGGGCCTGTGTGAACCTCATGAGGTTCAACAAGGCCAAGTGCAAGGTCCTGCACCTGGAATGGGGCAACCCCCGGTATCAATACGGGTGGGGGGATGAAGAGATTGAGAGCAGCCCTGCGGAGAAGGACTTGGGGGTACTGGTGGATGAAAAGCTGGACATGAGCTGGCAATGTGCGCTTGCAGCCCAGAAAGCCAACCGTATCCTGGGCTGCATCAAAAGCAGCATGGCCAGCAGGTCGAGGGAGGTGATTCTGCCTCTCTACTCTCTACTCTGCTCTGATGAGACCTCACCTGGAGTACTGCATCTAGCTCTGGGACCCTCAGCACAAGAAGAACATGGACCTGTTGGAGCGGGTCCAGAAGAGGGCCACCAAAATGATCCGAGGTCTGGAGCACTTCTCCTATGAAGACAGGCTGAGAGAGTTTGGGTTGTTCAGCCTGAAGAAGAGAAGGCTGTGGGGAGACCTTATTGCGGCCTGTCAGTACTTAAAGGAGGGCTATAGAAAGGATGGGGAGAATCTTTTTAGCAAGGCCTGTTGTGGCAGGACAAGGAGTAATGGATTTAAACTAAAGAAGAATAGATTTAGACTAGACATAAGGAAGAAATTTTTTTACAATGAGGGTGGTGAAGCACTGGAAGAGGTTGCCCAGAGAGGTAGTGGAGGCCCAATCCCTAGAAACATTCAAGGTCAGGTTGGATGGGGCTCTGAGCAACCTGACCCAGTTAAAGATGTCCCTGCTCACTGCAGGGGGGGGGGGTGGGGGGGTGGGCTAGATGACCTCTAAGGGTTCTTTCCAACCCAAAGCATTCTGTGATTCTGTGATTCAAGACCAGTCCTGACTTTTGTGTAGTTGGTGAGGAATTCATCTCTGCAGGCTGCACAACAGCACCAGTGCATGTATATCTCCATGTGTGCCAGTAACATTATATTTGACTAATGGACACATACATACACATGCACACATGCACGTGCATGTGTAAGCAAGTGTATGTGCATGTATATTTATGCATTAATGTGTATGTTTATGTAGAGTTAAATATTCTCATAACTTAATTCTCTAATCCCTTCTGAGCTATATAATCACCTGTTACTCCTTTTTTCTTTCCTTGTTTTCTGCTTAGTTTTTACTACCACTATTTTTAGTACCTCTTTTTTCAGAAGAATCCATAGAGTAAAATATATCACGCACAGCATCTGTACTGAGTTGAAACAGTCTTACTGTTCAGAGTAAAGGTGTAGCAGTTCAGCATTTATAAATATGTCTCACTAAACAGTTACTCCTAAAATAAAATAAGCCTGTGATTCACACAACACTACAGCCGACAGGGCAATCCAGTTTTAATGATAATTTCTTACAAGGTTCAGCTGAAAATAATGATGAGTTTCAGCTAGCCCACAGATGTTAATAATTGTTTTGTACAAAGCATTTTGCTTATGAGGATCACCTGTTCCAATATTACAAGGATCTAAATGGATGCAATTAAAAGCTAAAAAGTGTCAGCATTGTGAATATACTTGTATGTTTTAAAACTTAAATATTAAACTACAGTTAAAATGTATATGTGTTCCTTTTCTCTCACTAAATGGAAATTCAGTAAAGCTCTGAAACTATGACTGAAGTCAGCCCAAAACAAACAATTAGGCAAGGTATTTACAGATCCTGCAGAGTTTCCATCCAAAAATTTCCCAGAACAAAAAGAAACATGTGTTTCAGTCTATACAGTCTGAACTAAAATCAGAGATAGACAAAGAATTAAAGGACTATCAACAGAAGAGGTGAGACTGGATGCATCATGTTGAGCAGTCTCTTGCTCATTTCATCAGCCAAGATTGGTTTTGGTAGTGAAAGAATAGTTAAACTTATAATTTGTCAATCCTAGATTGTTTATTAAAGTCCAAGATAAAGTAATAATAATGTTAAAAGAACAAAATTATAAAATAGCTAATAACATCATAAAATAATGAAATAGTAGTGCAACGTGTAACAAAAGAGAGGTGACTAGTTAAACCTAGTTGAGACCCAAAATAGAATCTTTATCCCTGGGAATAGAAGAGGTGAAAAAGAGAAAGTGTCATGTTTCCTTGGGAATGATTCATACAAGGATGACACTAAGTAAACTGTAACACTGATGGCTCTTTCAGGACTCCATCCATTGCACTATAATCCATTTGGATGGGGGAAAGAAAAACTCCACATGGACATGTATTCCCAACCTTTTTCAGGCTTAGAAAACAACCACCCATTCAAAGGATTTTCTAGAAGAGTATCTAATTCCATATCATTTGGAGATCTGTAAACATCTCTATCCAAGAAATCTTCATTCTCACAACAATAATATAATAGTCTTACTGGGTTCCCAGCTCACCTGACTTTCCATCCAGTCAATTGTATGCTATTCAATTCTTTGCCAAACTCATCTTGAAACTACACCTGATCAGACAGCAGTAACATTGGGAAACTGGTGAAATCTGGTTGCACTTCTCAATTATATTGACTAGATTAATTCCTTGTTATCAGGCCAGATTACTCTGTCCCATGTAAATGATAGTAATTTTCCAACTAACAGGTTCTTAGTTATTCATGGAACAGTAAATGTCTATATAGGCATTCCAGCATTGTTTTCCACAAGAATGAAACTTGGCCATATAGGAGTGATGCCAGGAGCAAGACAGTTCCCCAATCTGCAGAAGAGAGAAGCAAAATCCTTTGCACATGTTAGTTCACCCCAGAAGAAAAGTCTAGACATAGATTTACTGACTAATTTTATTTCTAAGTTTCAATTTTAAAATAGCCAACCAAATTGACGGCTGGCTATTCATTCTTTTTTTCTTTTTTCTTTTTCTTTTTTCTAAAAAAATTATTATTGTGCCACTCATATAATTCCATTGTCATCATTTTTGATGAAATTACTCTCTTAGTCCAGAGGAAGAAACTTTTTTAATATGTATTTCTAATATGCTGAATCTATATAATATTAATCCATAATACAGTCTTTGGTTATATCATGCAATAAGTCTCAAAATGTAAAATTTATTTACAGAGTAAAAATAAATTCTTTCCTCATTTGAAGAACAATTTTTTTCTGACTATGATTAGAATAACATCTCAGGAAGAAAAATCTACATTCAGAATTTCCTTTTGCATGTTCTCCAAGGACAAGGAGAATGCAGCCACATGAAAATGTTTTATTGATGGTCTGTAATGATGTCATAGAATCATAGAATCATAGAGTTGTTTAGGTTGGAAAAGACCTTTAAGATCATCCAGTCCAACCATTAACCTACACTACCAAGTCCACACTAAACCAATCAAGGGTAGACTAGACTAAACCATGTCCCAAAGTGCCACATTTACCCATTGTCCCCCAAAATCAAAGCAAGTCTCTGAAGTTTTTCTGCTGGATGGAGAAGAATATTTATCTTTGGCCCCAGTATTTTTACCAGTCATTTCAGATCTATGATATGAATGAATTATATTTCCTTAAAATTTTTCAGTCATACACGAGTGATAACTTTTTCTATTAAGGATTGTTTCTTCTGAGCCTCTCACAACTCTCTGGAAGCAAATACACTGAGCTTTTCATTCCCATTCTTAGGTTTGACATGAAACAATAACCACAACTTCTACAGAAAGGCTCTTGATTATGGATAACTTCAAATTAAAATGTAGCAGTAGCCTGGAACTCCTCAATTACCTTTTCTGCTGCAGAAGTCTTATTTTTCTTGTCTGTCCTATTTGTCTTCATGGTTTGGTTTTGGTTTGGTTATTTTTTCATCAAGGAAAAAATTAACATAACTTCTTCTGAGTTTTGTAGTTAGTCCTGCAAGTTTCCCATCCCTGATTTTGTTAACCCAACATCACACAAGACCATTTACTCCTCAAGTCCTTGATCCACTGCTCTCTGATATGAAGCAATTCACTGAGCAGGATCATCTTTCATTCTCAAATAGACCCTTCCATTCGTTTAGTGTCAGAATAATTTTTGACAGTAGCTCTCAGACCACTTGATATTAAGGGAGAAATCTAGCTGGTAATCTTCAGTCTTCCTGCCAGGATCACAAATAAATTTTGTGGTTTAAAAGCTACATATTGATCCACTTCCAGCCTTGGACTTCATAGAATCTGCAGACCTTTACATTTCTATCAGGTGTAGAAATATGTCTTTTGGATTAAATGGAGTCCTCACATTTATGATTAGACTGCTTGTTTTTACTGTTATGTTAATGTGGTAAGACATGTCCTACACATTTTTGTGTCACACAGTTCTATGAAGAAATACAAACACCTTCTTTAAGAGGGACTCCTGCTTATGAGCATTACTCCCTCCCAGTCTTTCCCCTCCTCCCCTCATGGTTCAGTAGTTTTCCATTATAGGTACCAAATTCTTAAATAACCTGAAATGTGCTAGGGAATATTTGGGTGATATGTTATCTTTTATCATGTGTCATGCATCTCTGCCTCATGAGAAATCTAGCTCTTATCTACATGGTATACTTTTATTTCTTTCTGCTCCTTTGAGACATTATAATCCAGGGTAGGATTTAACCTTTTAGTATTCATGATTGTATTCCTTATATTACACAGTTAGATTGTGCAGTTCTCCACTTAAAAAAACATTGCATTACTCCTATTCTGATATGCAGTCTCACTTTTTACAGTTAATCTCTTGCTGATCTGCTTCTTCTCAAATTTGGCATAATTAAGCTGGGATGTTTTTTCACAAAGGATGCAAAGAAGAAAAATTTATCCATAGATCTTCCTGTTGAAATTTTCTGTCTTTGCAACATTTGTTTAACTTATTTTCCATTTTATTTGCATAAAAATGCTATTTAGAACTTTGTATATGTTATAAAAACCTCCCTGTTTTCTTCTTTCTTTTTAATTAATATGGAAAATATCCACATTGCTATACAAAGATACATTATATTTATTCTCTTGATTCATTTCAAAACTGATCTTTGTCTCATTTTTCCCCCAAGGCTTTTGCCATATGGAAAGCTTAAAAAAAAAAAATGTAGAGAGCTTTGCCATAAAATAATCAACTGCAGTAAAATCTTTTACCTAAAATGCCTTATAATAAAAATCACACAGCAAAAATCAGCTTAATCTGTCCTGTTGTCAGATGTTTAAATCACATCTTGATAGTACATTCTGTCAGAATCTTTTCAAACACAAGTAGGAAAAAAGGTTCTCTTGAAATGTAAGTTATTCTCACTGACAGGAAGGGGGAAATATTTTTTGTTTGGTTTTTTTGTTGTTTTTCTCTCTTCTCTTTCTTTTGTTGTCTCAGTAATCGCAGATGCTAAGGTTGTGGAGGAAAACAAGAAGCAATTTATATTGCACTTCATCTCTGTAGATAAACACCTGACTACTGTGAATTCTTACGTCTGATGTCTACAGCTAAGACTAGAAAGCAAAACCACACATTTTGAAATTTTTAATTTACAATAAAATTGCACAGCTGATTAGTTTGGCCAATGGTTAAATTTGACTTCATACTTGACATTAATTTGCAGGGTGAAGAAAGGTTCAAAGATTCATGACTGTATCCTCTCAAAACAATTACACAGTATCACAATAACTGCAATGGAAATAAATTTCAGGTGTTTTTTGTGAAGAAGCTGGATCTGGAGTATTTAACATCAAGAAGATATGTAAAGAGTGACTATGAACATGATGAATTAAAAAATAAATATAACTTTTTTTTTTTTAATCATTCCTTTCATAACTACTTCAAAGGTAGGTAGGTGGCACAGAGCACCCACATGCACACATACTTACATACACTCATACAATAAATCAATTCTATACAAAGTCATACAAGTATTTCTGCACAGGTAAAGACAGTGAAAGAGATTAAATAGACTTAGAAAGTCAACAAACAGAGAAGGCTCAAATATGCAGAAAGATGTGCAGTCATTTAACCAAAACCACTATTACATACTTAAAATCTTAAATCAAGGAAGCTGTTCAAACTCAAGCTTTGTCAGGAATACATTGTCTAGATCAAACAGATGGTATAATTGATGTGTACAACAGAACTAGGTGCAATGTAGATGTCTAAGTGCTTTTTTGCACCCAAACGTATGACAACGGACACATAGATAAGCCCCTGTTATTTTTGGCAGGCATCTATATATATAAAGCCTTCAGGATCATTGATACAAAGTAATTCAGTTTTTAGAAAGGCAATGGCATCTGTCAGCAGGAAAGGAACTCATATTTGGAGTCATAGAGATTTTAGATCCTAGTTTGTAACTCATTACCAAGAATACAAAAGCTCTGAAACTTAGCATGCCTCCAGCCACACAGACTGGTACAGCTGAAACTCTGTGGCACTGCAGAGCTAAAGCCCCCAATCAATGCGGTCTGTGGGATCAAAAGAACTGTTCAGCTGAGAATTTTAAGTCACTACATTTGGACAACTTGAATAGCTTGCCTGTCTCTATCAAAAGTTTTGACTAAATTTCCATTTACTACTGAGGAGTCTGGATGCTGCTCGCACATAGACACTTGTTCTGTAGGTGGCTGGACAGCATTATCTGTATTCGTAACATGATCCACTTAGAGAAAAGGATCTATATTTTCCTTCAAAACAGATTGCTGGTGATGTTTAAGATGTCCTACGGTGGTCTGAGGCAACCATTTAGGTCTGGGAGATATGCTATAGAGTCTATAGGAGATGTGTGCCATTGTGGAATAGCCTTTGTCAAGACAGAATACTGTAGGAAACCTCAGCTAGCTCTCAAGTCTCATGTTTAGGCAACTGAATCCCACCCCAAGAGTTCCATTTCTGGACAAAGTGCAGAGACTACTAGATTGTTGCACATGTGCTCATTTTAATTGAATTCAATGCTTCCAAAGCAATCTGTGACTGAAACATGACTAGCAATTTGGGCTGACAGACAACTGTGGAACAGTCTTTGGAACCTTCTTCCTGAGTCTCGAAAAGCCTCAAGAGGTCAGCAGAACCTAGTCAAGTAGTCTAGTTGACTAGTCACAGTTGCTAACTAGAAAAAATACACAGAGATAACACTGGGTGAAGGAAACCAAAGAGGAAATCAGTTATACCAAGACAAAAGAAAAAGAACAGAATGAATCAGTAGTTTCTGCATATCCTAGGCACACTGAACAAGAGCTTCACTTTTATATAGAGAATAAGAGGGAGGTACTAGAGAGATATGAAAAATCCTCTGTACAGAATGGATATGTTGGGCAAAGTGTAATGGACAAGGTTGCAATAACAGGAGTAAGAGATGAGACAAAAAATACAAAAAAGATATAGAAGCAGAGAAGACAGAAAAATAAAAGCTAAGGACAAAGTAAATAAGCAAAACCAAGTAGAAAACAGAGAAAGAGAAAAGAAAAATAAAAAACAAGAATGAGGAATGAAGTGTAAGGAAAAAAACCCCAAATACATGAACAAACTAACGAGCCTGAAATAGGCTTAGACACCAAATATTATGAATTTTATATATGCTGCTGAAGTTATGAATAGTGTAATCATGGCAATTCTTTTTTTGTTTCCTTGTCATTTTGTTTCTACAGTGCTATTACAGATAACAAGCAAAAAGAGGATGCAAAGTGCTGCTTCCTGATTGTGATCCAGTGAAAGCTGAAATCAAAACAGCAGAGATGGATATACACAATAGATTTTAATTTTTTTTACTATTGTCAATGATGTCCTAAGGATATACAACACACCTATAACTTTGCAAAAGGAATGGTGAGGATTCCATCTGCGTGCTGATTACTTTGTAAAAAGGAAACCTCATCAGATTTAGTAATTCAGGAGCCAAATGCATGCACTGTTTACATGAAGTACAAAAAAGACACATTGATATATAGTACGGAAAAATCTGTAACAAGTATTTCTGTAAAATGCACAGGACATTATATTAGCTTAAATAATGTGGCAAGAATGTACAACAAAATATCAGTAGGTTGCCACAAACACTTAGTTGATACAAAGAGAAAACTGATATGACTTTTTACACTGATAATACCTTACCATAAGCAGTCACTGCACAATTTGATTTGAAGGACTGGAACAGTAACAACATCTAAAGGAAGATAAAGGCACCGTGTATCTTTTACTGGGTTTTTTTTTCATCATTGCTTTGACCATGAAATTCACCCTGAAAGTATAGCAGACTATTCTATGAATAAGATTTAAAGTTGGCAACTACATGTAAAAGGTGTAATTTTCAAGAGTTCATGTCTATGTAAGCAATGAAAAAGTATTTTTAAAATGTTTTGTATACTGTGATCCTTTATATAAAGCTGGGGACATGGATTCCTATCAGATTATGGAGACACTGATATAATAATTTAGAATATAAATTTTTTAGATTTTAAAAAATACTTTAGAAGTTCTAGATTGCCATAGTATTTTCAATGCATGAGTGCATAAAATCTGTAAATGCTCATTAGTTACCAGAATACTGTGAAATATTTGACTTCAGGGAAAAATCCACACTACTTTGAAAAAGAACAAACATATGGTTGCCTAATATGTGTATGTTCATATATGTGTTTGTTTTTACCTCTCTGAGAGCAGAAGAGGGAGAAAGATCAGAAACCCCAGACAGGCTCTATAAGCTGTGTTCCTGCTGGGACTGAGGACATTTTTCTTGGCATATCTCAACACTCCAGCAGACATGGGGTAGATTTACTTATGTGAACAGCCAGTGACCTGACTTCTGCTAAATAATTGCACAGCTTAAGAAGTGAATACTTGCTCATCTTGATATTCTCTGTAAGTTGTAATACACTTCAGTACTTGTATGCTTATTCCAAAGACAAAAAACGTTGAAATAAGGACAAAGTTCTGTTCTTTTCCTAAATTTAATGTACACAGACATGGTTAAAAAGTTTCTGGAGCTGTAAAGGTAAGCTGTGTGTTCAGGGCCTGACTGTTTCTTTAAAAGATACAGTGTTGGCATGAAGAATAAATGTATGATTGCTTTGTATCAGTAAGAATCCAGTCACCTTCATCGGTGTCTCCATTACTCTGTCCTGCTAATAAATTTTAGAAAAATTACTTTTAAAATATGATTACCCAAGCTATTAGGACATCTGAGAAATATATGATCAGTCCTTCTTTGTAATCGGTGAAAAGCCATTCCAGTTGCAATCATCATAACTAAACCCAGAAACAAGGCTATGACTTTGAGAAAAAGAAAACATACTAAAGAATTAGCAGGAAAAAAGCTTTAGAGATGAAGAAGGAGCTATAGAAGCCAACTCTTGAATTTGGAAAATATGTAACCCCTCCCCAGAGGAAATATGGAGCAAAAAGTCAAACAGAGAGAGAAAAGATGTTGAAATAGACATAGAACCATAGAATGCTTTGGGTTGGAAGGGACCTTTAGAGGCCATCTAGCCCAACCCCCCTGCAGTGAGCAGGGACAGCTTTAACCAGATCAGGTTGCTCAGAGCCCCATCCAGCCTGACCTTGAATGTTGCCAGGGATGCGGCCTCTACCACCTCTCTAGGCAACCTGTTCCAGTGTTTCACCACCCCTGCTGTAAAAAATTTCTTCCCTACATCTAATCTAAATCTACCCTCTTTTAGTTTAAAACCATTACCCCCCGTCCTATTGCAACAAGCCCTACTAAAAAGTTTGTCCCCATCTAGTAGGGTGCCACATTGTGGAGTATTCAAAGGTAACATAATGTATGTTACTTTTGAAATCAGAGGGACTTCACAGATGTCCTTCCTTAAGTCTCTTTGTGCCCAAAATGACTAGGTGTTGAGCCTGGCATGCTCAGCAAGTAAAATGAATTCCACATTTCTTCTAGCTTCAAGAATGCAATCAGATTAGTTTAATAAAACACAATTCTAAAAAAGTCTGTTGTTCATTTACTTTCAAGTTTTCAGAAGCTGAAAATAGCTTTAAGTCTTAATGTAAAAAGCAAATCAAGACCAATACTGCTAACATAGAAAAAGGGAATATTAGAGTAAGAAAGCAGATTAAGTAGAAGTTTGGGTTTTTTTTTTTCTTTTCTCTTTCAGAAATACCATAGAGTATTACCTTTGTTCTAAAGTATACTTATGGTTTATCTTTCAGCATATTACTCAAATATTTGTGTTGGACCTGATGCTGTTTCTATTGAACCTAATGGCAAAATGCCCATAGATTTCAAAGTAGGCAGAACTGGGCCTATTATACATTATTTATGTGTAAAATCAGGACAGAATTCTTAGTGAAGCATTTTTCAATGTGTTTTTGTATATTTTCAAATAAGTATATTAATTATCTTGATTATCTCCACAGAGAATAATTATACACATCTCTGAAGCTCTTATCAGTGTAAATATTAGAAAGAGGGAATACATAAACAGATTACACTAACAAAATATCTCTGGGCAATTTGAGCAATTATCATACATACTGCTGCTGGCGAACTGCCTATTTCTAGAGTTCTATACCTGTTACTTTAAACTCACTTTTTGGCCCTAAGCTTCCTAGATTACTTTATCACATACAAGGAAGATCAAGAGTTTAATCTGCATTGCAAGATTTAAAGTATTTTCCCAGGAAAATAATTAACTTTAAAAATGTATCATACAAATATTAGTTACTAGGATGTCTCTATAAATTAACAGACCATAATATCAATCAAAGTTCCAAATCAAAGACACTAACCTCTTTCAGCTTCATGGAAGGCATTTAATCTTAATTCTGATTTCAGCCTGACTCTTTATTGTGCCAAAGAAGACAAATCTGTAGCTATTTATTGAAGTTGTCCATATAAGTTTTGCATTTGATGAAAATTACATGAGAGTTCAATTTCAGTTTGAGACTGAAGGTGTAATTCAGTTCAGTTAAAAGTACTTAGGACTTACAGAATCATGGAATCATAGAATTGTTTAGGTTGGAAAAGACCTTTAAGATCATCCAGTCCAACCATTAACCTACACTGCCAAGTCCACACTAAACCAGTTAAGGGTAGACCAGACTAAACCATGTCCCAAAGTGCCACATCTACCCATTTTTTGAACACTTCCAGGGATGGGGACTCCACCACCTCTCTGGGCAGCCTCTTCCAATGCTTGACTACCCTTTCCGTAAAGAAATTTCTCCTAATACCCAATCTAAACCTCCCCTGGAACAGCTTGAGCCCATTTCCTCTTGTCCTATCGCTAACTACATGGGAGAACAGACCAACACCCACCTCACTACAACGTCCTTTCAGGTAGTTGTAGAGAGCAATAAGGTCCCCCCTCAACCTCCTCTTCTCTAGGCTAAACAACCCCAGTTCCCTCAGCCACTCCTCATAAGGCCTGTGCTCCAGACCCTTCACCAGCTTCGCTGCCCTTCTCTGAACACGCTCCAGCACCTCTTTCTTGTAGTGAGGGGCCCAAAACTGGACACAGTATTCCAGGTGCGGCCTCACCAGTGCCGAGTACAGGGGGACAATCACTTCCGCGCTCCTGCTGGCCACACCATTCCTGATAGAAGCCAGGATGCTGTTGGCCTTCTTGGACAACTGGGCACACTGCTGGCTCGTGTCCAGCTGGCTGTCAACCAACACCCCCAGATGCTTTTTGGCCAGGCAGCTTTCCAGCCACTCTTCCCCAAGCCTGTAACGTTGCATGGGGTTGTTGTGCCCGAAGTGCAGGACCCGACACTTGGCCTTGTTGAACCTCATACAGTTGGCCTCAGCCCATCCATCCAGCCTGTCCAGGTCCCTCTGCAGGGCCATCCTACCCTCCAGCAGTTCGACACTCCCACCCAGTTTGGTGTCATCTGCAAACTTACTGAGGGTGCACTCAATCCCCTCATCCAGATCATCGATAAAGATACTAAATAAGACTAGCCCCAAAACAGAGCCCTGGGGAACACCGCTCGTGACCGGCTGCCAACTGGACGTAACTCCATTTACCACTACTCTCTGTGCTCGGCCACCCAACCAGTTTTTTACCCAGCAAAGAGTATGCCCATCCAAGCCATGAGCTGCCAGCTTCCCAGGGAGAATGCTATCATAGGTCATAAGATATATCTGTCAACCTATATGAATTTTGTGGATACCTTATCTCATTTCAGGTGATACTCAATACCTATTTTAGGTATTTTTTTGATCCAGCCTCCAGACATTTAAATTGAGGTATCTAGGTGGAGATATCCATATTTGTCTTATTTACATTCAGTGATATTCTCTAAACAATGCAAACAATGAAGCACAGGTAGTGATTCAGCTGATAAGCCACAAGGGATTCAAATTACTTTGCTTAAATTTAGGGTTTTTAGGTAGACATCTAAAATAGCTAAGTAGAATCACCTAGTGCCAAGAATCATTTTCTTATTTCTTGGCACTAGTGGCAAGTGTAGTCTAAGGAGATCTGTTAAGATTTAGCTCATATAACTTTTGGAATTCTATTTCACATCGTATTCTTTATTGCAGAGCTATTTCCAGACTTGTTTGCCCATTTTTGAATCTAGTACAGATCACACGGTAAGTCTGACTTAGCAGCAAACTGCACTACTGTATTGAGTAGATATGTCCTATTTTATGAAGTGTTAAACTGTTTGTGTTACAGTAACAATAAAAACCAATATTTAGTTTCCAAAGAGAAATAATTTACATATAAAAATATATAGGTTTATATAATTGTATATCTATATATGTATAAAATAATGTGTATATATATATGCATACATGCATGCATCCTTATATATTCAGAAAATGCACATATGGGAAACATTTTTTTAAAGATATTTTATATGTTTGGTAAATAAAGGGGTATTAGTGCTAGATGAGTGGATGCAGGGTGCATGTGGGACTGTTCAAGCTAATCCATAGCCTCAGACATGTATGTGAATAACTAGCAAAAAAGGGATATTAAATTTAGTGAATGATTTGCTTGTTTTGTTTTTTATGGTTCTGTAATAATTTCTAAAAGAAATGTCACTTATATGATCTCATTCCTTCATTCCTACCATTGTTTCTGATATTGTAAATAAGGTCTCTCAATATTTGAAATTATTTTATTTGATATAATTATAATCAACTTCTCTTTTTTATTGGATCCATTTCAAGGGCCCATGAACCTCACTGGAATTTGAGCTGGTCCTTCAGGTTCCACTCCACAGATGTTAGCTTGACTTAGGGCTCAGACAGAACTTTTTGCAGCTTATCAAGTTACTGTGTGTCATCAGAGCCAAGAATAATAAGCAAACCTTTATACTCTTAGCCCATTTAAATTGTTCTAGTTTAAACCTCTGTCACTGAGATATAAATTAATTTGTTTTACCTTGTGAAATTTGTGAAACACTGTCCTGGTTTCAGCTTCGATAGAGTTAATTTTCTTCCTAGCAGCAGGCACAGTGCTGTGGTTTGGATTTAGTAGGAGAAGAATGTTGATAACACACTGATGTTTTTAGTTGTTGCTGAGTACTGCTTATGCTAGTCAAGGACTTTTCAGCTTCCCATGCTCTGCCAGGTGCACAAGAAACTGGGAGGGGGCACAGCCAGGACAGTTGATCCAAACTGACCAAAGGGCTATTCCATACCATATGACGTCATGCTCAGTATATAAACTGGGGGGGGTTGGCTGAGGAGCAGTGATCGCTGCTCGGGAACTGTCTGGGTATCGGTCAGTGGGTGGTGAGCAATTGCATCATGCATCACTTGCTTTGTATATTGTTATTATTATTATCATTATTATATTGTTGTTATTATTATTATTTTTTACCTTATTTCAATTATTAAACTGTTCTTATCTCACCCCAGGAGTGTTTCTCACTCTTACTCCTCCGATTCTCTCCCCCATCCCATCGGGGCAGGGGGAGTGAGCAAGCGGCTGCATGGTGCTTAGTTGCTGGCTGGGGCTAAACCACGACAAACACTAAGATCTCTTGCATAATCAGTTTCTGTAGCTCAGATCACATACAGTAGCTGATTAAACTGGTAATTTATGAAAGTTCCTAAATTAAGTGTTCTGAATCCTTAAATGGTCAATAAGCCTTATATGCTAATAAATATTATTTAACACCTTTATCTTATTTCTTTACAGACTTAGAATTCAACGTTGCATATGATGACAGTGATGGAGAGCCATCCTTATACAGCTCAGAGTATTAGTTTTCACATGGAGGAAGAGATCAGATACATAAGTATTTTACAGTTCATAAGAGAACATTTGGAACCAAAATAGTATTTGAATAAATTATTTAATTTAGAAAGCATTATTTAGCACCTAGATAATTTTTTAGAAACAGGATGCTGCTATGAAAGACATAAGTCTAAAGCATCCAATCTCTTTGGCTACACACTGATGTGATGCCCAATGACTTCAGTGGTCCACTCTGCAGTTGTAAAAAATTTCTCTTTGGAATGCTGGAAAGCTGGTTAGAGGATTAGTGCTTAATTTTGAGAAATGTTTGATTTATGACATAAAAAAGATATTTAAAAAAAAATATATTAAGGAGTGAAAAGACCAGGATAAAGGCAAGGACATGAAAGGGTTGTTCTTTTGCAGGGAATGAGCTTTGAGGAAAGCTTATCAAAGTCTTTAGTTTGGTGGTTTTGTTATCTGAGATATTTTTGTATGACTCCAAAATGTGGCAGAGACATCCTTTAATAATATTTCTACTGTTATTTCTCAGTCTGGAGGCTTGTCTTTGGGGATAGACAAAAACTCAAGGAAGCTATGTGACAATAAAGAAGAGAGAGTGGTTTCTCTCATACTCTTCCATCTCCTTAAGCCTCAAAATACCTTTTATTCTGAAACATAGCATGGGTATGGAAATACCAAATCATATAATGAAAGAAACTGTTCTTGAAAGGGATAAACATGCACAAAAGAAGGTTCTAGTCAGGACAAGTTAAATTGCACCTTTGGGGAAACTACAGGGCTTCAGGTTGCATGAGCAAATTTTGTGGTTTGAAAATGTTTTAAATTACTCTGTTGTACTTCCCAGATTTTTGTATGCATGAAAAATATGAAGGAAATTAAAACTTTCAGTTGTAGCAATATTGGTGTGTTACATTTTCCTATTTTGTTAAGTACCAGCATTAAATATTAAAACTAGCTGCTTATTAGCCCATTCTCCATATTTCAGTAATTTTAATGTCTTTTCATTCCCACATCAGCAGTGCCAGGGATTGTCAAAGGAATGAAGATGAGCCATTTTGGGGACTGTGTAACCACATTAATCGTCTCTGTCAGAAAATACTATCTATCAGTTTCCATTGGGCTGGTTTAATCTCAGATCAATGACTTAGAAGTGAAAGGTACATACCCCTTTATTAATTCTTCCAAATTAGTTTGCATTTGCTATTCACTTTAAGGCTAGAGTATCTCTAATAGACTAATGGAAGGCTATGTCATGTTCACTGTATGAAATATGAAATAAATTAGATTGTGTCATTTTCTAAAACTAAAGTGGAAAGAGACAATGGTTAAAAAATGGCACTATCTAGTACACAGGAAAGAAGTGAATACTTCTGTGTTCAGTATCACCTTGTGTTAGCTATTGTAGTATCTGCTAGTTCACTGCCTTCCGAAGCTGGAATTTTGGTTTACCCAGCATCCTTTGTGAGAGAAACTCCAACCATTGCTGGCCATAAAACTAATAGAAGATGGAAACAGCACTCAGTCACAAGCCACATGCACCACAAGACCTATGGGCAAAGCATCATGGATCAAGTACGCATATTTAAAGTGAAATTCTGTAACTTAAAGGTTCACTTCCAGTTCTTTCTGGGTTACCCACAAGAAGATACCTAATCCTTCTGTGTATCAACTGATGTAGATTGTGACATGATTATGAGGTCTTGGTAAACCATCCTTTTTATTGCTTCTTTCTCCTACCTCATCTACTCTGTCTGTCCAGTGTGTTTAAACTGCTGGGACTTAAGCTATACTTACTTTTATGGTAGTATAGTGGGTAATTCAGCATAATCTTGGTGAAAGATATAGAGAGAGCTGTAAAACAAATAAAAGGTAATAAAATAGCCCTTGTGAGTGTGTAATGAAGAGGAAACTGTGTATAGTAGCTAGCTTAAATGACTAAGCCATTACAAATCCTTTTGCTCACTTTTGGTCCATGTCCTTCTTTAGCCATTCTACACATGCATCTAAGGTTTGTATTAATTTTTACATGCTTCAGCATAAATAATTGGCATTGTTATTCCCAAAAGCATAAACCATTTTTACTACCAGAGTAGGTCACAGAGTCTCTTCACTTTTCTTCATCATAGAAGTATTTACTTTTAAATAATTCATATATCATATTAGGATCCAAGTTAAAAAGAATGTCTGTAAGCTCACACTCAAACACATACCAAAGATATGTTAAGGAAAGACAGACAAAAAATAACAGCACACTTCCTCCATAGCCTGAAGGAATTAAGCTCTTAATTTCCCCTGCCACCCCCATGGAAATCTTTAACATTAATTCTTTCAAGATGGATCTTAAAAACAGGAATCAGTACATGAAACTACCAGAACACTGAATTAAACTAAAGTGCATGCTTCTGTAGGTATAAATCAAACAGAACAAAACTAAAAAAACAAACAAGAACAAGTGGTTCCAAGGTCATCTCACAGTATTAAATAGGCCAGTGATTCCTGTCCAAAGAGTAACAGCTATCTCTTCCAACTCAAGGGAAGATGTGTTAATTGTAAAGTGAATGGTGCATGATGTTTTACCATTCACTTGAATTTCACCTCTGTCTTAGATTACTGTGGCTTGAGCTAAAATGACTGAAATTAACTGAGACACACAGAATTACAAGAACAGACTTCTAGCAGCTAACCTTATAATAAATGCATTTCAGTATCAGCACACACATAGTATGTACATTTAATTTTTAAAAAAATATATGGGCTATGGCTTAGAAATCGCATCAATATTTATACAACCTCTTCACTAGGACAAGCTGCTGGTTACGTACAACTGCCATTAAATCAGTAGGTGACCACACATCTGTCATATTGGAGCAGTAATTGCCACACACTTGTACAATCTCCCTTCCCTGTCCTTCCATTGATTAAATGGATCCCGGGGTTATTACACTCATTTTGCATTTCTGAAGTAGAATACCCAGAAATGTAGCAGTCAGTAGGTGGATACAACCTCTATTGGCAGGCAGCATGAATCACAAGACATGTAAACCTGGGTCTCCTGCATTTGCTGGCTGTCAGTGCATGAATGGAGAGGAACACTGCATGTTGTAATTTTTTTCTAGACTAAGAATAAACAATACATGAACAAAATACAAAGCCATAAGTTAATGAATATCACCCCACCCTCCACATCTAAGAATTCTTACTATTTAGAGAGTACCATAATGAGGAGCTGTATGGTTAGAAATGAATTTTTCAGACAGTCAAAGTGAAGATGCTAATCTTGGCAGTCTCCACCTTCTAAGAAAGACCTCAAGACACTGACAATTGTTGGAAGGATCTCACTTTGGTCCTGTTTCATAGCTTCTGGCAAATGCAAGTTCTTGTGATATAAAGAAGCACAAGTAAGATGATAAAAAATAAAATGTAAAGACTGTTCCTTATATCACAAGATGTCAGAATAGAGGTTATCAGGGTATGTTCTGAGTTGCTGTGTCATAAGCAGGTGTACTGGGTCTGGCTGAGATGGAGTTAATCTTCCCCATAGCTGCCCTCACAGTGCTGTGCTTTGTACTGGTAGCTAGAAAGGTGTTGATAACACACCAGGGTTTTGGCTACTGCTGAGCAGTGCTCGCACAGCACCAAGGCTGTCTCTCCATCATTTCCTCCCCTTCACCAGTAGCCTGGGGGTGGGCAAGATCTTGGGAGGGGACATAGGCAGGACAGCTGACTCAAACTGACCAAAGGGATATTCCATAACGTGTGATGTCAACTCAGCAATAAAAGCTAAGAGAGGAGGCATTCATTATTCAAATTTGTCTTCCAGAGCAACCGCTCTGCGTACCAAAGCCCTGCTTCCCAGAAAGTGGCTGGACATTACCTGCTGATGGTTAAGTAGAGAATAAAATCTTTGTTTTCCTTTTGCTTCCGTGTGTGACCTTTGCTTTTGCTTTTTATTAAACTGCCTTTATCTTGACCCATGAGTTTTGGCGGGGGGTTTCCATCTTATTTTCTCCCTGCCTGTCCTGCTGAGGAGGGGAGTGATAGAGTGGCTTGGTGGCACCTGGTGTCCAGCCAAGGTCAACCCACCACAGTGGTTTGTCAAACATAAATCCAGTAATTAGACAGGGAGTGACATGCTGACAGATGAAGAATATGAAAATGTTTATTATTTAGTCACTATTCTTACCAAAACTGTTGACCTATACTTTCATGCTGAATGTGCTTCACCTAGTGAAGATGTGACTTCCTTCAGTAGTCACAATGTGATTTCCCCATAACAGACACTAGTTTTGAGAAGACAAGTCATGATCACATGACCACATGTTGAAAAAATATGCAGATGTTAAACTCTGGCAGCAATTAATTTAGTAATATCAGCCTGAAGCAGTGAGTCAAAGAAGGATGTTAACATGAAGAATTCAGTCAGCAGTGGAACTGAATGGTCTGTAACACGGAAAATCAGTTCTGAATCTGTGTATTGGTCACTGAGAATGGATTTCACTGATTTCTAAACAAGTGCATAACCATAAACACTTAGCATAACCTTCCACCCCTCTATATATTGGGATATGAGTAAATCATTGGATTGTTTTCAGGCATTTTGAAAAAAACAAAAATAGATAAAAATATAAATATAGAATGTTCTGATTCCAGTAACAATAGAAAGTACTGGTATTTCATGCATATCTTAGTTCAAGTATTGTTAAAATTTAAGACTAGAAAATGATAGATGATTCATTTTCATATTAAATCTTACCATGCATGGGTGAGAATGGCTTCAATGTTTATATTAATACAACACAGTGGTCAGCAATGACTTCCATAGATTATAACCAATAATCATGGGAACTTGCATCAGTAATACTTTCCCATTCTTGAAGGTCCCTACATGTTAGCAAGTCCATTCCTGTGGATCTTGTCAAAAAGAAGCAAGAGGATTTTTAGTGACAGAAAGCTGTAGTGGAAATTAATACATTTTAAAATAAAAAAAAATTAATTCATAATCAGGATATTATCAAAGTACAGTACAACAGCTTGAATTTCAGAAATGCAATATTCTTGAAGCACCGGGTAATTCCAATTGTACCAGAAAATTCAAATTAGAGGCACCTCACTCCATTTCTTTCTCTATGAACATGGAGGTCTTCATAATTGTAGACTCTTTTCATAATTAACTCCTAATACAAGCAGACAAAACTGAGTTTTTCGAAGTCTCTTCCCCAGCAAGAATGGGAAACAATTGGTTGATTTCAGGCACTGTGTAACCCTGCTGCCTGAGCATTCATGGTACACTTCTACGGTCTACAAATTCTCATACTGTTATTCAGGCAATAAGCAGGCTATTAATAGTAAAATTACTTTATATCACTTTGTTTAAGAAACTTCACTGAGACCAATTCTTCAACAAGCTATTCAAGGCCTGCCTTAATCATCAACTACAATGCAGAAGGTATTTTCCTGGCTTTCATGGGGACATGTACAACTCTCAGATCCAGCTGTACTAACATCTACAGCTGTTATCTGTCCTCATTTCTTCATAAGACAGGTCAAGGAACTCATAAACAATATTTCTTAGTTGTTTTTCAGTGATTCCCCATGGTGTGAAAGCATCTTCTTCTCTCAGAGATTCTTGCATTGTGTAGGAAATTTTTAGAAAAAAAATAAAAGAACTACTTCCTTGGGACAAGCTGCATCAGATGGTGACCTTGACACTTCCAACACTAAGTATTCTTGGAGACTTCACAATGGATTGTCAAAGAGAGAACAAGGCAGAAAGAAATGATGGAATGTATTTTTATGGTGGTCATGTCAGAAGAATTTTTTACTTGTCCTTTTTATTAACACTTTTGACTTTTAAAGAACAGACTACTGCAAAAATACTGCTTGGCATTTCTGAATTTTTATAAAGACTACTGATGTTATCTTTCAGAGCCAACAAACAATAATTTGTGTATTTAGTTTTGCCTGAGGATATTGTAGGGTGAATTCCCATTTTCCTTATGACTTTATGAACTGCAGTAGTTGTTCTAAGTGTGACACAGAGTTCACATGAGTTATCACAATATAGTTCCATTGTATATGTTTATACTAATTCAGCAGCTAAAACAAAAATTAAATACAATGCTGATTTTTTTTTTTTTTTTCTTGTATTCCAAAGGAGTCAGTCTCGTAATTTTGCCTGTCAGGACATCACAGAAGTTGCAAAGCTGAATGATACAGCTCAGCAATAAAGTGTCAATGTTATCATCAGTTTACCTTCCTTACCTGTGAAATTGAAATATCTAAACAATAAACAGCTTTGTTGAAAAAATATTACTTTAGCAGGACCATGGTTTCAACATATGCCTTGGTTTAACAAAGTACTTGTTATGAGTAACCATCCAATGAAGAAGATATTGTTTTCACAATAACATCTGCTTTTGTCTGTCTTATTTGCTTCATAGTAATGTGAATATCTTTCTGAATAAGGAACCTCTTATAGTTCTATTTTTGTTCAGCTCTTTGGTTTATATCAGCATTGTTGTCTGAAGTTACAGATGATCACATTAATTCAGGTTTTGCAGTGTGCTTCACGTCTGTGCTCATGTTCACAGTCTTCTTCCCCAGTAAGTAGATACACAATTCCTCTCTTTGTATGACATTATATTTGTGGAATAAATGCACAAAATAAAAGCATATGAATAAAGCATCTTTACTACTGGCAAGTTACAAAGTAGCATAAACAAAGTAGGCTCTCCTGAATCTCTCTATGGTTTCTACTAGACATGATGGGAATTCTTTTTGCACCAACAAAGAACAACATCCTGAACATAGCAACGTATTAGATCAGCATTCTTAGAACATCTTAGATTAGCATCTTAGAACAAAGCCATGGCACAACCTTGTTTAGAACAGACCCCAAAATAGGTATTTTATTATAAATCTAATGGTAGATTCTATTAAACCACATCTCTATCCTACTTATGAAACCAAATAAATCAGGATTGCTAAATCTAATTCATTTGTTCTGTTTATAAGTATATAATATTTTGTATACTGTCTCATGACAATACAAAAATATTTAGTGGCTAATATTGTATCCCTCTGTTCAACTTTTCTATTGACAAAACCCACATTTTTTACATTGCATCAGAAGGCAGGCTAATTAACCCTGACTTATTTATCCTTATACATTTTTGATACAGTTGTAAAATCAATACATGAAATTGCATATTATTTTCTGATATTACACAAATAAAGTAAATGTAAATAGCATGTTACTACTATATGCTAGGTAAAAATGTAAAGATAGGTGGACATTTGACTTTGTCAAGTCATTTATTAGACTCCTGTCGTATATTGAAAGGCTGTCCGTGGGGATATGATACATTATCAGTCATTCTGCATTTAATTTTTTGTGTCACCATAAATTAAGTATGCTAATTGGTGCTGCGTAATGAAAGATTAAATTAAAAGCTGCAGTCCTGACCTAATATACCATTCTTATTTGCATGAATTTAACATTTATTTCCCAACTCTGTAAAGACTCATGGACATGTTTAACTTTCTAAACCACAATAATCTTTAATACAGCATAAAGGTAAACATATAAATAAATCTCATTTAAGAATGGGATCCTGAGAAAATATTAAACAGACACCTCCTATATACAGTAAGTGTGGTTCTGTATTTCCTTGGTTATCAGATAGAATCTATTGAGCATAACTGGATTTACAAACCAACAAACTTACTAAAATATCTGGAAACGTTTTAACTTACCTCAGTGAGTTTTGAATCAGACTGTTTGCACATTCCTAACTCATTTTCTCTGTCATCCAATAACATATCGCACAATTTTAACATTTATCTCAGTAGTAGGAGAAACATCCACTCAGATTTCAAATCTTTCAAACTCAGTTGAGAAAGTCCCTAAATTAAGGACAAGTAGGTCACTGGTAGCTCTTAAGTGCTGAAAAGAACTTTTTAAATCCTTTAGCATAAAAGTAAATGATACATTGGAAAAAGTATACCATTTTTCTCTTTATGAGGTTGACAGAATCAAAACCGATACAAGTTACACTTTCTTCTGGCTTTCTCTAATGGAAAGTCATTTGTAGGTTGCCCAGAGGGACTGGACCTTGGCAGTACTTGGCGCCAGACTTCAAAAACGTTAAACTCTTTGTCCAAGCCAAAGTTTGTATTTGTGCCACTGGCTTAGCATCTCTGATGTAGTCTCATGTGAGATTTCTCAGACTCTGATTTACTTAAGTGTTTGGTCTCCAGCATTTACTTCAGCCCAAAGAACTACTTTATTATGTTTCAGCAGGAATCCCATTGCAGAACTGTTTTTTGTACTGTGATCTCTGAGAGTTATATTATGCACCACTTGGGTTAGTAATTTGACTGAGAATTTAAAATCTCTGTGCAGTCCCTCATCTGTGAATCTCATTTCTCAATTTGAGAATCAAAATTGCCAAGTGTTTCTTTAGCTGAAAGCCAGACCCTTATTTCACTTCTGTTTTAAATCTGCTGTAACACATGGCTTACTTTATTTTCTTTGTATGTTTGGGGCTGCACAGAGCTCCTGCTGAGATTCTGATATGAGTGCAAAGCAAAGACAGCTCCTAAAAGAAATTAACAGCCCTCTTATTGCTAATTAAAAGCTCTTTGCTTTCTCTCCACATGGCCAGTGCAGCTGCTTCACATCCTCTCAATGTTTCGAAAACACATAAATTCAAAGGCAATATTGTGAACAGCACCTGGCACTTGCTGCACCTGCCATGATGAGACTATATTTCATTCTGTCAGTAAATTAAAATTCTCCAGGGCTGAAAAGGATGCTTTTTTTCTCATTCAACCTCTTCCATTGTCCCCAGTGGTAAAGAGACTAGTTTTGCTTCCATTTTCGATACTAAATATATCATATTGTTGTTTGCTTCAGTGGTGCAGACACCTGCCTCCTGCTGTAAATGTTGTGTTCCACTTTTGAAAGATTTCCCCAGGGCTCTGCATTCCAGTATTGGCTTGTAACTATGGCTTAATATCATGTCAAAATCTCTTAAGGAAGATACAGCTTGTCAAGTCATCTCAGGATTGAACCTTCATCTAGTGAAATTCTGAAAATGTCCTTTGAGTGTTTGAAGCATAAGAAGACAAATAAAAGGCTAGCAAGTCATTTGTAAAGATAATAGCTAACAGCATGCATTTTCCCTTTCCCTCCCCCCCTTTCCATTAAATGTTGATAAAGAGAGAAGAGCAGACTGCAGGTCAGTGATCTTTGTTATTTATATTCAGGTCAAAGAAAGTTCCAAACTTTTGTGTTTTGGGTATGCGGAAAAAAGGAAGCAAAGAGAAAGAAAACCTCAATCAAACTGTGACAGATGCAAGCACTGACAGATTGATCTCAGAGCTTATTTTCAGAAAAAAGGGCAAATCACAGGCAGGAAGTGTTTCAATATAAAGACTTAATGGACAACAAAAGTATTTGGCTGGATCCTTGTGATATTTGACACTGCTGTGTTTGCTGCAGTACAGGAGTATTTTTTAGGAATAGATCCATAATGATTGTATTGGAATTGGAATTGGAATAGAAATTATTATATGCATTTTTAGTATGCAATAGGAAAGAGTTCCCCAGCAATTTTTGTTAGAGGAGTACATGTGAAAGTTGAAAGAATTCACAAGTAGTATGTGTCCATTTGGGGTTTTTTTTGAGGTTAAGGAAATAGTTGTCTAAAGAAATATTAAGCCTATTCACAGATTTCTAAATCCTTCACAAATTTGTACTTACATTGTCCAACAGAGAAAAAAAAAAACAACCACCAAAACCCAGCACCACCTTGGACTGAAACCTAATAAGGACAAATGAAAAAGAACAAGGCTCTATATTTTAGCATTCTTTTTCACCCTAATAATATCTCTTGGATAAAATAAGAAAAAAAAGTACTACCCAATGTAGCAAAAGCACTTCAAGATGTTACTGTTCCTTTCCTTTCCCAGCTCCTCATTTTCAGTCCTCACCCAGAGTCCTCACAGCAGAACCAAACATGCAAGTATGCAGGCTTGAAGGAGTGTCGGCATGCTTGGCATGAAAGTAAAATCTGACAGTTTAACACATGTCATGGCAAACTCTTTATGGAAGGGGCCAAGGGGAACTCACAGTTCCTACTCAGCCAAAAGCACAGCATAGAGAAAAGGAAATAGTAACATTTGACTGAAGAGTTGCTGCAGATAAGAGATCCATTTTCTTTCTTGGTGTGTCAAGACACTTTTTGCATGAAAAATGCAGATCTAGCAAACACAAGTGTTTTATATATTTACTTCAGGTTTTTTTTTTTATTATTATTTCTAAGAATGCTGGAATGTTTTTAAGTTGAAAAAAAAAAAATCTTACTTTTCCTCCTAATTCCAGCTATTTCATGTTGTCACTTAGAAATTATTTACTCACAAATAATTTATTTAAATATTTATTTTGGTTTTATATTTAATAATAACTGAAAGTGTTCAAAATTTAGCAAACTTTCACTTAACTGTAAAATATCTTAATTTTAAAAACCCTTTCTTTGGTCAAGTCTTTGACAGTTTTTGATTCTCTATCAGACTTTGGGAAAGCTAATAGACTTTCTTCACAAAAGAAATGAACTTGTAGTGAATACTATTCATAGAAAATAACATATTAACTAACAGTTTCTACTTCTCTCCCCATTCTCTTCTCCATCCCGTGATAGTTCCTTGTTCACAGTGTGCCAACATTTTTTATTTTCCTATACTCCTTTCTCAGTTTAATGTCCATTTGGCATGGTATAGAACTAATTAACGGTGAACACCAGTCCTTCTGAAAATACTCTTCTAAACACTACTAGCCTTCATACCATACCAGCTTCAACTTACTGCTCTAGTGTAAAATGTGAATACTGTTTGCATGTCAATGACCCATATGATAAAACAGAAAAATTGCTTGTGTATTAAATAAAAACATCATTGCATAAAACTAAATTTTCAGTCTCGGAAGAGCTATTCTTATCAGTACGTATGATGTCTTATTTACAAATCAGTAGTGTTTGAATGATCTCTCTCAACCACATTAAGAATCACCAGCCATAGAAGTAATAACACCTGAGATTCCTAGGTCTCATGCTATACTCCAAGTTTCCCTTGGAGTTTCCTTTTTTTTTCTTTTGCTACACCATTAAAATTCATATATAAGTGATATGAGAGGTGCTGAGTTGAAAGGTGCTAACTAGAAATTATTTATATTAAATAACAGAATGACTGAAATTGGACTTAGTAAAGAATTAAATGAGGCAAATATCACCTGCCAATCAATGTGAGTTTATCAAACAATTTCTGTTTACTTTGATGTTTAGAGTTAATATAGATAATATCATTCATGTAGTACACCTCCTTTTTTTAAGGCATTTTACTTGATAACAAACATCAATTTAATGAATAAATTTGAATGATAAATCTTCATATAATATAAATTAAATAGATTAAAGAACAGGCATCATACAAGTCTCAGAAGGTCATTCCAAATAGGTTATAATTATTAAAAATATTTAAAACATCTACTGGTGTCATGTCATAATCAATTCTTGCCTTGCTCTATGTCATCACTTATTTGTAAGAAAATCACTTATTTGTAAGGAATCACTAATGACAAAGTCAGCACTAAGTAAAAAGTCACTTATAGGGAAATACCTGGATTGCATAGTAGACTGGGAAGAAGCAACAATAACCATTTCACAGTGGTGAAACATAAATGACAAAGAATTAAGCCACACTTTCTAGGTGGGATCTCTATCTATGTGGAATCAGAGATTCTGAGGCCAGGTTGATCACAGCAATAACGATTCAAACATGAACTTTCACTGTGGTCCAATGGCAAAAAAAACAAACAAAAACCTTAACATATGAAGAGAGGAATCTAGTACAATACAGTCTCAGATACTGATACTGATCAACAGAGTCAGTGTCCACCGTTCAAGATGAGGGGTCTGAAGAGAACTTCAAGTTTGCAGAATTGCAAATAAGGTCATTACAGTATTTAAACCACTGTCAGAAAGAGAAACAGAGATGGACTGTGGGTTCATCTGTCTGACAGATGAAGATTTGATACAATCCAAGGTCTCAAAGATAAAGATGTATAAGTTAAAGTTACACATAAAGCCCTTGTTTTTAGGAATTAAGATATTTAGCCACTGGAAAAATTAAAAAGTTTTGTGGTGGATCAAGCAAACATATATAAAAGACAACAAAACCACACAAAGTCCTGATGTAAAAGAAGATTGTATTTCAGACCAGAAACAAGTCAAAGGAATACTGTGGTTTCCATTATGGAAGCATAATTAAAATATCACAATAATATATTCAGGGAATTAATATTTTGAATTCTGTACACATCAGAGAGAAGTATGATCTCAGAAGTGACTAGTGATGTTAAGTTTGTGAGTATTTGGCAATCAGGTTACAACATTTTAGCATGACAAAATCTAGCAAGTGCAATGCAGACACCCATCAAGAATGAATTGAGCTTCTCTGAGATGTTTCATTTTATAGGTTCATAACCACAAGTTACTTTTGAAAATCTTGTTCCACAAACAAGGCATGTGGAGGAAAACACTAGCTTCCATGCTTCATTAATGTTGTAACAGAACAGGCTAATTAGCACATTTGCACTGAATTTGGTGAAATTACAGAGCAAATAAATTTTTATTTTACATGGCTTACTTTTGATTCTTGCGCTTTTTTTCTGACACAGAATTAAAAGGTATTTTTTCTTCAGTAACAAACATAATTTAAATATTGTTAACTTAATAGACTTCTCTTCCCTCTAGGTGTTGGGTCAGGATTTAGAAATATTCTTTCAGGCAGCTGGGAACATTAATCTTCTCCCATTTTCCCCTTTTAGTGGTCTAATTTTCTTTAAAACTCAGTGCTATGCAAAAGCTTTCTGTCCTGGCCCTGTCACTGACAATGACCCAATACTATTTCATGCTTGAATTGTTATTGCACGTATTGTTATTGTACAAATACCTTTGAAAAATTAATTTTCTTCATTGCCACTGTAACATAAAGAAACACAACTGCATATAGTAGCTGAGGGATTGATGGGATTTTTCTAATTATTGTTTTCCAGGGCCCTATCCAAGGCCTACCAAAGACAATAGAAGGTTTTAAACTGTTTTTAATTTGTATTGGAAGAGACCATGAGAAAACATTCATGATAGTCTGTCATAAATTTTGCAGGAAAAGACATGTTTAAAATCTTCACATAACAAAATGAAGTTGGGCCATGCAGATACCATGGACAAAACTGAACCATGGTCATCAGAGGACAGTTGCAGGTCCTAAATTACACTTTATTCCTTTGAACATAGAAGATAAAGTAAATTTAGACTGGCTCCTTTGGTAAAGTTGTTTAGATATTGCATTGACTGAAAAGCAAGCACGCAGTTCATTAAATACTAAGTACTCTGACTCTCAGGGGATAAGCAAGATAAATAATCTTTTCTCTGATTATATCAGAATAGGTAACTCTTTAGGGATGATGAGCATTTCAGTGAGTGAAGCAGGGACCTACTTGAAGCTAAGCAACAGCTATACACTTCAGGCCTCCTCAAGGTTGAACATTTGTTCATTCGGGATTTGAAATACCGCATAATCTTTGATAGACATATGCCATTACTGTTATGATGTTTGAAAAAATGGAACATATAGATGATTAAAGGGCTGCAGAACTTGCCCTGTGAGGAAAGCATGAAGGAGTTAGGTCTCCTTTTCCTGGAGAAGAGAAATCTCGGGGGGGGTGTCACGAATGCAGGTTTGTGAATCCTGCTGATTATGTCGATTCACTATGAATGAGTGACTTTACACAGTTTGATTTAGTAAAAGTTAGAGTTTACTTATAGCGAATTGCAGAATTTGGTTATAGTATTTTTAATAGCACTCAATCATCAATGATTAATAAAGTGATAGATAAAATTAATCAAAACAGTGACTTAGTTACAGATTCGAAGATGGCAAGGTTCACTCTATTACTACACAAAAGCACACATAAAAGAGAATAAATCACAACAAGTTAAGATGATTCATAAAAGCATTGCGTATATATGGAATAAAAGTAAAAGGGGAGAGAGAGAGAGAGCAAGGGGGGGGGGGGGGGCGAAAGGGAACCCTCCCGTTGAGTCACAAGGTTCGGACTAGACCCCCTTGCTTTCTAAACTCCTTCTCAGAGAGGAGCCTAGGTGCGGCTAGGTCTAGTCCTAGTCTCAGACTTGGTCAACGGTTTATATGAATAAGAGTAATGTATGTATATGCATATATGTATATCTAGTACATAGGAAAAATATATAAAGGAAATTTGGATTATACAAGAGAGAAAGAGAAATTGTATGTAGGGAATACAGGAACCCTGCCGTTGAGTCACGAATGGGTTCAGAATGGACCCCCTTGCTTTCTAGACTCCTTCTCAGAGAGGAGCCTAGGTATGGCTAGGCCCACTCCTAGTCTCAGACTTGGTCAACGGTTTATAAGAGTAATGCTATAAGGATAGTACAGCAATATCAAACTCCTTTAAAATTAAATCATACACCTACAAACTACTTAAATTGATTCATGCATGCAACTTACAACTATAAATGCAAATGTGAAAATAGTATACCTGTTAAAAATTCCCCTCGAGTTTAGTGAAATACTCACGTCTAATGCCTTAGCATTTCTCAACGGGCGGGAGTAGAGTCTCAAGGAGCGAAGAATATCAGCAACCCAGGCTCCGTTGTCGATCTCCAGCAATGGAGTTCTGGTAGCAGCAGACTTTCGGATATCTGCTAAGTTTCGCTGACTCCGAGCGGTGCTTCGATCGGAGGGAGATGCTGGTACGGCCCGTGGCGGTCCGGGAGAGCTCAAAGAGCCTCACCTGGGACTGCCGTTTATAGGATTGTGAGATGATTGACTTTAATCATCAGTAAATTTCCATCCGAGCCACAATTTGGGTCGGCTTGTTTTTAGAATTCCAGCAGCGATGATACCACCCTGTTTCAAGGCTGTCCGGGATGGCTGTTTGTTCTCGTTCCCCTCGTTAGCCATAATATGAATGTTGATAAGAACAGAGCCGCTCTCTGCTCCAGCCATGTAGGAGTTTCCGGTACAATTAAGGAGCGCTTAACTGACCAACTCTCTACGCAAAAGCTGTGGCCTGCGAATTCCTGAGATTGTAAAGCAGACAAAGTAAAGGGGAAAAACAGGACAGACAGAAAAACAAAAAAAACAGGGGCAGGGGGAAGATGTACCACCACAGGGGGACCTTGTCACAGTATTCCAGTACTTAAGGGGCAGCTACAAAGAGGACAGACACTCTCTCTCTTTATAAGGAGCCACATGGAGAAGACAAGGGACAGCAGGTACAAGCTGCACTGAGAGAGATTTAATTTTAATATAATAAAGAAATTTTTTTACAGTGATAACAGTGAATCACTGGAACAACTTCTCCATGGATATGGTAGAATTGTCATCACTGGAGGGTTTCAGGATGCAATTGGACAGGGTGCTAGATAATCTCATCTAGGTTCCCTTTCCCAGGAAACGTTGGAACGGATGATCTTTTGAGGTCCCTTCTAACCTGGGCTGTTCTATGATTCTATGAAAGTGGCTGCCATAACCCACCATCAAGTCAACAACTAAATCACAGAAACATGTGCTGAAAAGGATCTCCAGAGGACACCTAGTCCAACCTCCTTCTCAAAGGAAGGTCTAAGGTCTAATTAGATCAAGTTGCTCATGAACGCTTTCAATCAAGTTTTCAGTGTCTCCAAGAATGGACACTGTACAACCTCTTTGGGTAACCTTTTCCAATGTTTGACCAATCTTTTTTTTCCTTGCTTATGGTGACTCAGAAATTCTTATGTTCTAGCTTGTGTCCATCACCTTCATTGTGCATCTCCAGGGAGTCTGGCTCCATCCTTGTATGCTCTAGTCAGATGTAGGCAAAAGGACAGATGCTTCTGAGCCTTTTCCTTTCAAAGCTGAACAAACTGAATTTTCTCACCCTCTCCTTACACCTTATGTGTTGCAGCCCACTCCCAATGTCTTTCTTGCACTGGAGACCCCAAAATAGGACACAGCACTCTAGATGTGGCACCACAAGTGCCCAAATAGAGGGAAGAATCATTTCCTTGAACCTGATGGCTGCACTCTTGCTAATACAGCCCAATGTGTAGTTGTCCACCTTTGCTGCAAGACTCTACTGACACGTGTTCAACATGTTGTCCACCAGGACCCACAGGTCTTCTTCTGCAAAGCTTCTTTTTGCCCAGTGAGACTCCAACATAGTCAGGTAGATCCCATCCTCTGTGTCCAGAGTAATACAAAGGATTTCTGTCCTTTGCAACAGTTTGGAGAATGCTTAATGCAGACAGAATTTTGGAGAGTTTAGCCAGCAAACAGATTTCTATTGATCTTATTTTTTTCTTCTCCCCCCCCCCCCCCCCCCCCCCGAAATATAGCTCCTGTCCATGTTTAAGCTGATTTACAGAGGGGTAGCAACAAGTTCTCTCCTGACACAAAACCTGAAATTCTTGCAATTTTTTGTCTTGGGTAAAAGAAAGCCAGTTTTTTTTCAACTTTTCTCTCAGACAGGCCTGAGTTGCTCAAACTGAAGGTGGAAACACTCAGCTCAATATGAAAATTCAGATTTGTGTTCTGCTTGATATTGTTAAGTGTCTACATGTAACCTAGTCAGATCAGTTTGCTCACACAGAAGTCTAATGTCATTTGCAATGGCTTAGCTAGCTAAAACAACTTCATGGACCTAATACATACAGTACAGGACTTACAGGAGACCCAGGCCCTTTGGATGTCTTGGGATACCCTAAAACATCTAAAGAGGACATTATAAATTTATGTTTAGGCAACCAAGCCAAAACTTTTATTAATATTGTTGACCAGAAATGTTGAGGTGATTGACCTACTCACAGAAAACAACACTTAAGTATCCTTAAATTTTATTATTTTGACCTGAGTCCCACTTCTGGGCAAATGCTGTGGAAACCATTCTTCAACAAAACTATAAGTAACTGAAGAATAACACCTTCAAAAAAACAGCATTAAGCACACTTAACAGAATATTACTAACTCTTTGTATAACACTTGATTTAAAAGGGAACATCTGGATTAGGTATTCTTTTGTTGGTGGCTCAAATATAGCTTTAGTTGAAACCATTTTTACATGTTTCTTCTAATCAGAACTCTATTACTACTTTTATAAAATTCTCCTTCCTTTGCCAAGGGAAAAAAAAAAAAAGTGGACTATCAAAATTTAGCTTTTTCCCTTTTGGCTTTTCTAGTAGTAATGAAAACAAAGTATGAGTGCTTTATCTGTAACCAGTTAGTACTTAACACTAAAGATCAAGTCATGGATTTCTGCATAAAGGCTTTAGGATGGGGCCCAAGAGGAACTGACAACTGTGCTGGAATTAAAACCTGAGCTCTCTTTTTCTCAATGTGGATTGTCATGAGTATGGAGCTCAAACTATTAATACTGGAAGAAGGGTCACTGACATTTGAAAATGAGATGTGTCAAAAAATATTAGCAAGAGAGCCTAGAAGTAAAAGCCATATCTGACTGTTACAACTATTTTTAGTGTTGTTTAATTGTTGCACCAAAAAAGCTGCATTCTGAGATATGTCATGGTCTACATTTTTATCTATTTGACAAGCAGGTTGTGTATTTGCATCTTTTAGAAATGTGTTGCAACACACCATAAAGATCACTTCCCAAAATTAAAAGTACGGTATGAATAGGGATCTTTAAATGCATTGCATTTTGAGACAACTTCTTAAAGAACAGATGACCTAGAGAGATATGAACTCCATCAAAATCTGCAGCTGTTTGCTCTCTGAGGCATGGAGGTAGATTGAGTAGCATTGCTATTGTACCTATAGACTAAAAAATCATAATGCAAGCTGTTACTGTAAAAATCCTGTAACACCTTCGTAAGAACGTAAAGACACACTTTTCAAATAAAACAAAAACCATAATTCCAGCTCACATTTATTGATAGTAAGCTATCTTAAATGTGGTTTCCAGTTGTGTTTCCAGTCCTTTGGGGAGATTATTGCAGCTAAGCAAGGAAGGTGTTCTTTCCTGTTCTGCAGCTATTCAGGCATACTTCTACATACTGATCCCTATGGTTCTTGTCTTCTAAGAAGGACAGGCCATGTTCCCATGCTACAGAGAGGAACAAGATGCTAAAAAGGGATAAAGAGAAAATGGAATTGTACCTGAATGTCTGTGTTGTACCCAAACTGAGTACATGCTGTCAGGGTTCCCCTCAATGTCAGTGTTAAGGCCTGTGTCAAATTCCAAGTGTCAGATTCAATCTGTGATTCTTCAGATGGAATTCTACCTGTATCTTGTTGATTTTTTATTCCTTTCTCATTATCATAATTGTACTTTCAAAGGTGTTCCTGAAGTTGTTTTGAAGAGGGATACTGAGGCAGTTGATTATGGAGACTGACATTTTCTGTCATGCCAGGTGAATGTTAACATTGTGTCTCCATTTATACCAGTATAAAATTATTGCTTTAAATTTCCTGGTTTTCTGTGACAACCATCTTGTAAAGCCTGATAATTATACTTATGCCAGGAGTACAGTCTGCAATTTTATCTACTAGGACATTTCCTTTCTCATTTTTAAACCGTCTAATCTAACAAACAATTCAGCCTCACCCCAGTCATAGGGAAAACTATGAGGTAAGTCCTTACAGAAGATAGGAAGGACAAGGTAACTGGGAAGAGCCAGCAATGACAAATCCTGCTAGGTATTCCCTATTTCTTTCTATGATAAAATGACTGGCTAAGAAGAGTAGTGTGTATCACTTACCTCGACTTTAGTAAGGCTTTTGATGCAGTAACCTGGTTGCAAAATTGAAGAAATATGAATTAGATGGATGGACTACAAGGTGAATGAAAAAGCCACAGGACTACTCTTTGACCACTGAATTCAAAGGCAGAGATCAAGGCTTTGAAGTCTAACTGGTAGTGAGCTATGAGTCATGCTTGGGTCAGTACTGGTACTGACACTGTTTAATGTCTTCCTCAGCGTCACAGTTTAACTCCAGCCAGCAACTAAGCACGATGCAACCGCTCGCTCACCCTCCCCCCGCAGTGGGATGGGGGAGAGAATCGGGAGGACAAAAGTAACAAAACTCATGGGTTGAGATAAGAACAGTTTAATAATTGAAATACAAAAAAATAAAATGTAACAACAACGTCAGCAACAACAATACTACTACTAATAATAATAATTTAAAAAATGGTGAGAAGGAAAACAACAAGAAGGGGAAACCCAGGAAAAACAAGGGATGCAACCACTCACCACCTGCCGACTGATGCCCAGCCAGACCCCAAGCAGCAATCGCTGTCCCCTGGCCATCTCCCCTAGTTTATATACTGAGCATAACATCATATGGTATGGAATATCTTTTTGGCCAGTTTGGATCAGCTGTCTTGGCTCTGCCTCGTCCAACTTCTTGTGCACCTGGCAGAGCATGGGAAGCTGAAAAAGTCCTTGACTAGTGTAAGCACTACTTAGCAACAACTAAAACACCAGTGTGTTATCAGCATTCTTCTCCTACTAAATCCAAAACACAGTGCTATGCCAGCTACTAGGAAGAAAATTAACTCTATCCCAGCTGAAACCTGGATAGTCAGCAGTGCGGAATATGAGACAAAATGCGTCATCATTACATCTGTGAACAAAGCCAAACTGGGTGGAATGGCTGCTGCTCTGGATAGCAGGGCTGCCATTCAGAGGTACCTCAAAAAGCTGGAGGAATGGTTCAACAGAAACGTTGTGAAGTTCAGCAAAGACAAATATGAAATTTTGCTCCTCAGACAAAGCATCCCCTGGTATCTGTACAAGTTGGTAACAGACTGGTTAGTGACAGCTTTGCAGAAAAGGAACTGAGGGTCCTGGCGAATGACAATTTAAAGTTTAGTCAGTAGTGTGGCCTTGCAGCAATAAAGATTAACTGCATGGTGGGCTGAACTCGCAAGAATGTGCAAATAGGTTGACAGAACTGGTAAGTCACCTCTACTCAGCACTGGTGAAGTTGCATCTATAATGCTGTGGTGGTGCAGCCCCCCAGGCCACTCTCAGATCCCAGGATAAGCCCTATTGTGCTGTTATCTTGGCCATAAGTGCAGCGACTTGGGTGTCAAGCACCCCTGTCCACACCAGGGCCATCTGCTGCCTGAATTGTATACCAGAATGACTCAGCACGAATTGTGGCCAGAATATAAAACACTGAACAAAGTCAACCACCTTGAGATCCTATAAATAGCAACTGAAAAGTGAGACCTTCTGAGCTCTCTGGGACTGCGGTGGGCTGTGTGACCAAGAAGCTCCCCCTGAGCTGGGACGCCTCTCAGGGTAGATTTTGTGAGGGTTGAAGGATTGTCCATCAGTGATTTTGCGAGGACTCAAAAGCCTGATTTTGTGAGGTTCACCAACCATCTGTTGATGAATGCCGGCACATAAAAGTGAAGCTCATGAAGCTCACAAAAAGGGAAATCTTAATCACAGGTTAACCTCGGTGTTTGTGTGTGTGCAATTTGACAGAACTATTTGTCTCTGTGTGTGTGTGTATGCGCAATTTGATTTAGAGCTGTTTGTTGGTCTGTCTGTCTGTGATTTGATTTAAACCCCATCTGTGTGTGCAACCCTGCTGTAAGTTTTGGGTGACCCTTGCCATTCTCAAATCTTTAACTAAGTCAGTATTTTGATTGTAACAAATTCCATTGAATTGCTCTGCTAAATTGGCTGATGCTTAAGTGCTGTTATACAACCTAATTCTGTGATCTATCTCAAAAATATTAATAAATCTTAAATTGTTGCTAAACCAAAGGCATGTAAAAAAAAATCATATTTGTGACAAATGCTGCCTCCAGATTTTGGCTTCCCCATGTAATCATCATAGAATCATAGAATACCAGGTTGGAAAGGACCTCAAGGATCATCTGGTCCAACTTTTCTTGGCAAAAGCATGATCTAGACAAGGTGGCCCAGCACCTGTCCAGCCAAATCTTAAAAGTGTCCAGTGTTGGGGAATCCACCACTTCCCTGGGGAGATTATTCCAATGGCTGATTGTTCTCATTGTGAAAAATTTTCCACTTGTGTCCAGCTGGAATCTCCCCAAGAGTAACTTGTACCCATTACCCCTCATCTTTTCCATGTGACTCCTTGTAAAAAAAGAGTCTCCATCTTCTTTGTAGACACCCTTTAAATACTGGAACATGGTGATAAGGTCTCCCCTAAGCCTTCTTTTCTCAAGGCTGAACAAACCCTTGCAATAAGAAGACTGACAGACATGAGAAAGTACAAAGGAAAATCACTAAAGCAATTAGGGCTCTAGAGCAAATGATATACAAGGAAAGGCTGAAGAAACTGGGTTTGTTTAACTCGGAGAAGGGAAAACTCAGAAAAAAAAAATCTATTTGCAGTCTTCCAGTACCTAACAGAATGATTACAGAGAGGGTAGAGGCAGACTCTGTTCAGGGTTGCATAGTGGAAGGACAAGAGGCAAGGGTAACAAGCTGCAACAAAGGAAATTCATGTTGGACATCATTGGGAAAAAAATCAGGGAGAAGAACAATAACATGGTTTCCAGATAAGCTGATCAGGCTTGGAGATTTTAAAAATTCACTTGGACAAGTCCACAGTACCTTGATCCAACTTGGAATCTATTTCTGCTTTGAAAAGCAAGAATAGCATGCAGAATGCAAAAACAGTCTGCAAAACGTGCAATTTATGCCAGAATGAAACCAGCGTGGTTGTTTTTTTCTTTTTTTTTTAAAAAACTCCCTACTTTATAACTGTTTTTATTTGATTATTGTTAGACAATCTCTGAAATGCAGGAAGGCAAGGTAGTTGGCACAGCCTTTAAATTTCCAGCCTAGGTTGACTCTACCATCAACAGAAACACTGTATCTTCTCTAAGAGTTGCACTTTCCTTACTTCTCCATCAGCTGGGATCAGTCAACTTAAAATCTGATAGTTTTCAAACTACTTATCTTCCTAAAGATAAATAAGGTTCATATTACCCAGTTACTTACTTTTACCTTTTTTCTTACCAGTTGTGTATGTCTTAGCTTTCTTCACTCACCTGTTGAGGAGTTTCCCTGTAAGGGCTTTAAAGTTTTCAAGTCTCTTTCTTAAAAGGTTTATAAAGACATATATAATTCAGACTTTGAGATCTAGTATGATTTCTCAAATCCTCCCATCTTTCACAAGTGTTTTATATTGCTTATTGAAATACAAGTATTTCTACAATTCCATAAAATCATAACTCTTTCCTTACTGCACTTCAGGTTATTCCTGCCATGCCATGGCTTTTCCTTCAAAGTCAAACCCCAATTGTCTTATGAGCCACTGCACAACATAATGTCAGTAAGATGCTGATTCTCAGCCTTAAATTCGTCACTACCTCAATCCTTTCTGTTTATCTCAATGTAAGGATACTTGCTTGTATATTTGGACTGTTAGAATGCTAAGTTTTACAAATTGCAGCATACAAGGAAAGTGCTAAATTTAGGTGAAATTATTGTGAATATAATGTACAATCAAACATGTGAGCTGATCTCTGAGTTTTAGGGGTTTTTCCTAACTTTGTGCTACTTCAAAAGTAATCTTATGCATAATTTCACCTGTAATGATTATTATGCCTGTTATCTTAACCAACCAGTTATTGAATCCATTGTCAGAGAAAATAATGTTCAACATTCCTCAAAGAAAAAGCAGATCAACCTGGAAGTATGTTGATGTGGTATTTTCAGTCAACTGCATTTTCCAGTCAGCACAGATTCAACTCAGCCCTAAACTGTATCACATCAGATTACCATCAGGCCAATAGATGTTTCTGAATAAAGTTCAATAACATTCTGAATAACTGTATAGTAAAGATTATAAGAGTAATTAGAAAAATAATTACTCAGGAAAGCTATGTGTCACAGAGAAATAAGCAATAAATTGATGAATTATTAGATGTATTAAGACTAAATAGTTAAAGTTAATGACAATTTATATTCCAGCACAATGTATTATCTAATAAGGGCCAAGTCCTATAAACTTTCTCATGCATAAGAAAACATTGCTCATATAGAGAGAAATTAACTTCTTTTCAGATACCTGTATCTGTATTTGATGTTATTGCATTTACATAAAGATCTTAAGGAAGAAACTAATTGTACAAAGCTTCTTTTTAGGGACCTTAGCTGGAGGAGAATTTTACCCCAAAATAGATAAAAGTTATTTGAATGAGGCAAGGCATGAGATTATGGACTTCTGTAAGAGTATTTAGCCCTGGGTGTTGGTGGTTTACATTACTATTTGATATTACTTCTACTTATTACTGTAAAAAATTTATTTAAAGTGTGGAAATATAAAAATCCCCCATATTTTTGTAAGCTAACGAGGCAGTCCCTGAAGTCCCAAGAAACTGTGCTAAACCATAGCATGGGTCATAAATCTCTTTAAGCAGAAGATTGCTGCAAATCACCCAAAAATAGTATAAGACATCTTTTGGGCTTCTTTGCTTGCTTGCTTGCATGCTTTCATTTTTATTTTGGTTTTGGTTGGAGAGAGAGAGGTTGTAAACAGGAATAATAAGAGAAAGAATATTTTTTTTCTTCCAGTACCTTACAAGCTGACACAATGCACTTGTCCATAAAAACCCTCAGCAAATGGAGATTCTCTGAAAATACTTAAGGAGACAATGTGTTCCTTGTTATAGAAATTTCTTCAGAGAAAAAGAAATATAAATTATTCAGGAAGTTCCTAAGGTTTGGAACAAGTTGTTTATGAACCATTCATGACCATGAGATAACAAATGCGAATCTAACAGTTCTCAAACACTATTATTGCTGCAGTAAATGATGGCTGACTGAATAGACAAACTGTTAACACCAATTGTCAAGGTAAAAATGTCAAAAGCCACGGCTTTTTCATAGTTAAGGAGAAATCACTTCAGTTGAAAGAGGAAGTAGTATGCTATACATTATTTAAATTAATTTTATTTGCTGTTATAAAAAGTTAATGTCATTTGTAACACCATCTTCTATAATAATTAACTGAAAGTTGTCTCTGAAAAAGCATAAAAAATAAAATAGTTCAGTAAATTGAACAGATCGAGCTATGCTTATGAATGTTAATCTTGTACTTCAGCCAAGTAACATATGAACTTCTACGTAAGACCCCTGAATATCATACTTTTTGTCAAAGATGCTAAATGTGCACTTTATTTATTAATAGTTATTCTATCTTCCTTCACATTGCATCCTAAATGGCTATTTGTATATTGAACTCTTCTGGGTACAGAAGGAGCTAGCAGAGTTCCTCTAACTGTCTGCATGAGGGCTGTCTTGATTTTGAGAATTGTTTTGCCTCATAATTATTGAAAGGATTCTCTAATTTTTATTTGAGATGATAGTTTGAGGTCTCATTTTGTCTGAGGAAGGAAAATGTGTAAAGAATGGTGTCCTTTGTATTTTTCTGTGTGTAGACTATGAGTTTAGTAATTTCTATATACCATATACATTATACTATTTCTGTATACTAAAGTAAAATGAATGGGAAACATGACTGTTTAGTGGAAAACCAGTGGTACACTCATAATAAATGTTGGCTGAAAAATAGCAATCAATAGTATAAAGAAACTATTTATTTAAAAAAAGCTAATGTTTGCATTGAACGGTGTTAGGTTTAGGAAGCAAAAAAACAATAACTTGTCATTTCCACACAGGGTTGTAATATGATAAATTGTCAAGACAAAAAGCACCTTGATCATCACCGTTGTCTACCAAGGACATAGTTTATCAATGTCACTACTATAATCACAGAGTGACTACAGAAATTATATCCACACTTGTTCCTAGAAAACTCGTATAAGATGGCAAATAATTGAGGCTTCTCTTGAGGGTTGTCTAACAGATTATTCAGAAAATATTATAAAAGGTTTTAAATTAAAGGTCTCATATTAGAATCATGCCTCCCATTTGTCCTTGCTTACCTTTGTCTCTTTGATAGCATTCTCCTAAAAAACAGAGTTTTGGGGTTGGCATAGTATAAATCTAGGCTCATATATGTACCCATTCTGTCTTCCCCAGCCTCTTATGTGTTTTATGATATGTGCCTCCAAGGAAACTTTAGGTAACTACAAAGAGATAACTATATACCAAGTTAAACTTAAGAAAGTATACAAAAATTCAGAAAAATAAGTCACTTTTTCTACTTTGGACTACACAAAAATATTAAAACTAAGATAATTTTATGATTTTTCAGTTTTTAAGTATTATTTTTTTTAATGTTTGGTGTTCCATTCACATTAAGATAAAACTGTAGAATATTTTCTTTTACGTAGAATATTTTCTTTTATGTAGTATGGTACTATACAAATGAAATGTAAAAAGTATGTATGTACTCCACCAAAGAGTGTGCTTTTACAATGACCATTTGATCTATAAAACATTACACACTGCACTCAAAGGGAGGAATCTATCACTCACAGTGCATTGAAAATATAGTTAAGAATGGACTGTCTTCAAGATACTGAAGGAAAATAAAGAGTTGGATGCTGATAAATATATAAAATTTACTATAGGTCATATCCAAACAAGAAGCAACACAACAGGAAGCATCTCACATCAGTAGAATACATCTCACAGAAAAAGAAGGAAGGAAGGAAGGAAGGAAGGAAGCAAGCAAGCAAGCAAGCAAGCAAGCAAGCAAGCAAGGAAGCAAGGAAGGAAGGATAGGCAAGCGAGCAAGTGGGGGAAGAAAGAGGGAAGAAAACAGACTGTATTCTGTTCAGTGCTTGGGAAGAAAAGGGTATGGAATTTTCTTTCAACAGATGTGTCACAGGTGTAGATCCTAAGTGAATGGTGTTCTCTGTAACTTTGAGTAACAGTTAAGAAATGAAATATAATACAGTCCTTTGAATGAAATAATTTCAACATTTTCTTTCAGCTACTGTTAGGTAACTGCAGACCCAATCACAAGCATGCTATATACTTTAACATGTTGCAGTCCTATCTTTGTCTCAGAATGGTGCCTGATGACATATTTCATTGGGAGTCAAAGTGTTTCACTGAAGTTTTTGATTCAAGATTCTTTTAAATTATAAATTGTTTTTTTATTTTCTATTTATAATAGATACTTAAATCATAATAGCATGATGAATTGCATAATCTTACATCTAAAAATAAAGTTGAGATACTTAATTAACAAGCTTCTCTGTATTTTTCAAATGCTTATAGTGAGAAGGGATGGTGGGACTAGAGAAATATATTTCAGTTAGAAAGCACAATCCCCAAAATATGCTATAGAACTTGATAAAGCAGTAAGATAGCTAGTCCATCTGTGGGACCATATATCAATTTTACAAAGTCTCCCTCAGTCTCTGTCATATTTGTTGATCATTTGTAGATTTCTTGGATATTCCAGGACATTTCAAGTGGCAGTAGAGTTCAGGACACTAAACCTTGCTCTGAGGTGCTGAACTGACCTATTGTCTTGATTTCACTAGCTCTCTTGGCCAACTACTCCAGTGACTACAGTAGATACTCAAATACCTAGCTCACATGGAAACAGTCAAATTTAGGCCTGAAGATAGGCATTTAGTGCCATTTGACAAAGCATTGAAGATATCTGCAATGGGCTGGAAGGTATGACACAGGATTTAAGGGACAATTATGCTCTGTCAGAATGACATCTGGAAAACAGACAAGATACCTAACAATGCCCAAAGTTATGTCAGTCCTCCAAGATTAAGAAAATTTTAAATTTTACCCAGAGGATTAGGAACTTAATTTGATTGCCTACACATTGGTGTCTTGTGGCTTTTTGGGAGACAAAGGATATTATGCCTCACCTCCAGCTGCCATCCCAGAAAGCACTGGGTCTCCATCACGTCCTTTGTCATATCTACTAGTTAGTGGATACCTTTGCTATGCCGTAGCATCTCATGTGACACTAAACATCAAGGTATTGACGTAAACACTCCCATCATTAATATTCTGATATGGTGTGGCATGTATTGCTCAAGCAGAATACACATTTAATGATCTAAAGAAGATCATATATGTTACATTAATGGTTAATGGTTGATGGTTGGACTGGATGATCTTAAAGGTCTGTTCCAACATAAACGATTTTATGATTCTATGATTCTATTCTATGTGGTTTTTTTTTTTTAAGTTTTCTGTTCGCCAGTCATCAGCTCATATAGAAAAAAGATATGTGTCCTGGTTTCGGCTGGGATAGAGTTAATTTTCTTCCTAGCAGCAGGCATAGTGCTGTGGTTTGGATTTAGTAGGAGAAGAATGTTGATAACATGCTGATGTTTTTAGTTGTTGCTGAGTACTGCTTATGCTAGTCAAGGACTTTTTCAGCTTCCCATGCTCTGCCAGGCGCACAAGAAACTGGGAGGGGGCACAGCCAGAATAGTTGATCCAAACTGACCAAAGGGCTATTCCATACCATACGACGTCATGCTCAGTATAGAAACTGGGGGGGGGTGGCCGGGGAGCAGGGATCGCTGCTCGGGAACTGTCTGGGTATCGGTCGGCGGGTGGTGAGCAATTGCATTGTGCATCACTTGCTTCGTGTATCATTATTATTATTATCATTATTATACTGTTACTATTAGCATTACTATTTTACTTTATTTCAATTATTAAACTGTTCTTATCTCAGCCCAGGAGTGTTTCTCACTCTTACTCCTCCAATTCTCTCCCCCATCCCATCGGGGTAGGGGGAGTGAGTGAGCGGCTGCGTGGTGCTGAGTTGCTGGCTGGGGCTAAACCACGACAATATGAGAGATCAGATATGAGAAAATAGAATAGATAAAAGAAGGAGAAATACTGTTCACCCAAATGATTTTTCCTTGTCTATTTTGTTTCTTCTGTCTCTGAATTTAATCTAGTGTGAGACCATGCAACACTAGACCTTCTAGCCCCTGTGGACTACAGTTCAAATTTCTCTAAGTAATAGCACCATGAAATTTTAAATTCGACTATAAGTTCTTTGTATCCACAGTAATTTTGACAACCTAGTGTTCTGAGTAAACTTTATATAAATTATTTTTTTGCAGATGAAAAATGACCATTAGGTTGCCTAGACGGCAAAATTAACACTAAATAAATAATACCATTTTTAATTTTCTCTCAGTAAAATGTCTGTCAGGAGGGCTGTGATGCTTGGAATTTTGATGCTTGGGTCAACATAACAGCAGTAAGTACTACAACATTTTTTATTTTAGAAGTGTCACCACTGCATCAACTATTACTATAGAAAATTATGTCAACGGAAAACAAGATATGGGGGATTTAATGCAGTTGCTGGTGGGAGGCATCTAGTTTGAGACTCCTTAGAGTGTTCCTCCAGTCTTCTTTTTACCTCTTTGGAAGGACATGCTTCTCCACTAAGTCCTTTGTCACATCTCTGTTTGAATGTCTCAGACTATAACGTCACTCTTTTTCAGATAAGAGAACAAAACAGCTTACTCAGCTGAATCTGGTCTTAAAAGGTTAATAAAACATCACTGCCCTCAGTAGGTGTTTCCCTTTGTTACTTGTCATAAGCTTCACTTACAAAAATTGATGGGCTACTTATTGATAGTATTGCAGTTGTAAGGTCATCTTGAAATTAATTTGTATTGTAACATGCATCATGGAAACTATGGTAACTTTCTGAGTATGAAAAACATAATGTAATAGAATATGTAATCTAGGTAGTTGTTTTTTAATAGCTGTTGAGTGCTATGAGCAATAACTAAAAGATCCCAAGAAACCACATCTAGAAAAAAATATTCCAAAGTCAAATTAGGGTGGAAACAGTATGGCACTGATCTTCAGCAAGTGACCTAATGATCGTGGATCTCAGTATTGCTAAATTACAAAGGTGGTTGCAACACACTTTAATTACTTGATTGAGCTGGTCTTCAAAAGAATTCTCAGAATTTACAATGACTCCAGGGTCATAAACATTATACAAGAGATAAAGAGAACAAAATAAAACCTCTGCAGATTACACCTGAGGCCTTTTGCATTAGTAAGCTAATTCATAGCAGCTTGCAAAATCAGCACAGGAGCAAAAGCACAGAAAAACTTCACTTGCTCTAGAGAGAGGAGGATCCTGCAAAAGTCAGAGCTTGGGAAATAACAACATTGTAACTGGAAAAAAAATCCCATCAAAGTACTGTTTTCTAAAATCTGATTTAATTTTGTTCTGTCCATTACTCCTTGTATTGCTTTCCAATTCTACCTTGCCCCAGCACTAAAGAGGAAATTTCCCCTCTGGAAGGTTTTTATCTGTTATGAAGAGCATCAGAACTCCTTTTGGTATTTTTCCTTTGAGGGAAAGAAGTATATAAAATAAAGATCATTTTGTTTTCCACTCTGACTGTATTACTGCACTTGAGGGGAAATTTGTCTTTATAAAAGGTTTTATGACATTTCAGTGCAATGTAATATGGTAACACTCGATGGCTTTAATTTGGTTTTATTGCTCTTCCTTTTGCATTGGATTTATGTGTTCTTCATGAAATTATGGAAGCACAGGAAAACATAATTGCTGTCCCTACATTTTCTTTTCCAGAAGATAATGGAAAAATGTGAAATTTCAAAAATTTGTGATTTTTTTTTTCTATCTACCTGTTTTTCTTCTCAATCCAGGTTTTCTAAATTCCATTCTTTTCTGAGACCTATAATTGCAATAGGAGCTTTCTAAGTTAAAAATTAAGGTATATGCCTAGAGTAAGGAAACTATTATAGGCGTTAAAGATATTATCCAAAGATAATAGTGAACTACAGTTTTATTTTAGAAGACTAAAGAAGTTTTGTAATATTCTGTCCACAAAGATACTAACTATAGCTTATGTAGATGGAAAATAATTTGAGAGAAAGACCTTTAAAGTAAAAAAAAAAAGTCATATATATTTTTTTTAACAGAAACTACTACACTATTATGTTTTTATTGCTATTACCAAATCATTAATGGGATATCTGTCATTATTTTATGTCAGTAAACTACAAGCAGCTTTTAGAACTTACAATTTTCCTTAATTATTTCTTGGAATACAGTATTTTTATTACTGGAATACTATATGCAAATTTGCACTCAAGAGGCCTGCTGTAGTATTTACAAAAATACACAAAATGCAGATTAAAATTCTTAGCATGATTCCCTAAAATCTTAAGAAATGTTTGGATATGAATCACTGTTTTTTTTAGTTCAAAATTATATTGTAACATATTTGAATGAGCGATTGTGTCAAACATTACTGTTACCTAATTGCAGTGAATATATGTATGTATAGCTCTTCTCCACTGAATTTAGAAATCTTTTTGTTGTTTCATCCTTAGTTTTATATGCAGAATTTTTGGATTTTTATGATAAAAAAGGTCTCTCTCCATCTTTCAGGTTTATTATCCTAGACCACTGCTGTCATTTCTTCCCTGACAGAGGTGATAAAAATGTTCAAAAGATAATTTTCAGTAAATTCCATGATGATAACCACAACCATCTGTATGACTAGAAAATCCTGGAGTGTGTAATATCAAATAACCTCTCAAGGAGCAATTCACCAATCTGGAAACATCATAGATTGAGTTACACTCTTAACTGAGCTTGAAGACCCGCAGGCAATTTTGGCTACTATCTCTAGGTAGGAATTGAGATACAAGGTGATGGTGCTCATACTAGAACAGAAAATGAAGGTTTGGTTTGTCCCTTTAGTTTCTGATTATTGCTTCAATTAAATACTTCATTTTGGATAAAGTATCCTCTTTTCTTGCAAAACAAGATAAAATAAACCAAACAACCAGGAAGAAATAGTATACTGATCTATAAGTTATGTTAGCAAACAGAAGCAGTAATTTGAATCAGGGCTGACCACTCTTTTCAGTTACGCAAGTCTGAAATTGTTAGTGATGTAAAGAGCGCAAAGGCTTCTAGGAAAAGCTCCTTTGAGGTCTTCTACATCTTTTTTGCAGTAAAGTACTTTTTTCTTCTGCAGGACTCTTCTTGGCATTCTGACGTTTATACCACACAGGGACAACAGATTGCTACGCAGTATAAATTGTGTAATTGCTAAACACAAATTTCCCATGGCTTAAAAAGAACAAAGCAGTTTTTAGTGACTACACTTTGTTCAGTTTTCTGTTGTTTAGCTAAAGCACAGCTTATATTGATCTTCTATTGTTTAAATATCTTTTTGAGTAGAGTTTCCTGTTTCTTAGCTTTAGAGTATATGAACATTATTTCAGGGAATTTATGTGAGCTCAGGATTTCATACTCATTCTGATAGCCTTGAAAACTGAGTTTCAGATCTATCTAGCAGCTACTAGTTAAAAATTCTATCCTATTGTATTGGGCTTGCATGGCAAGGTTTTTGGTAGCAGGAGGGCTACAGGGGTGGCTTCTATGAGAAGGTGCTAGAAGCTTCCCCTATGTCTGATAGATCCAATGCCAGCAGCTCCAAGACAGACCCACCACTGGCCAAGGCTGAGCCCATCAGCAATGGTGGTAGCACCCCTGTGATAACATATTTAAGAAGGAAAAACAAACCCCACCCAACGGGATACACACTGCAGCTGGAGTCAGGAGTGAGAATATGTGAGAGGAACAACTCTGCAGACACTAAGGTCAGTGAAGAAGGAGGGGGAGGAGGTGCTCCAGGCACCAGAGCAGAGATTCCCCTGCAGCCCGTGGTGAAGACCATGGTGAGGCAGGCTGTCCCCCTGCAGTCCATGGAGGTCCACGGTGGAGCAGATATCCACCTGCAGCCCATGGAGGACCCCACGCCGGAGCAGGTGGATGTGCCCGAAGGAGGCTGTGACCCTGTGGGAAGCCTGCAATGGAGCAGACTCCTGGCAGGACCTGTGGACCCATGGAGAGAGAGAGGAGCCCACGCTGGAGCAGGTTTGCTGGCAGGACTTGTGACCCCACAGGGGACCTACATTGGAGCAGTCTGCTTCTGAAGAACTGCTCCCCATGGAAGGGACGCACGCTGGAGCAGTTTGTGAAGAACTGTAGCCTGTGGGAAGGACCCATGTTGGAGAAGCTCATGGAGGACTGTCTGCCATGGGAGGGACCCCACGCTGGAGGAAGGGAAGAATGTGAGGAGTCCTTTCCTGAGGAGGAAGGAGCAGCAGAGATGACGAGTGATGAACTGAGTGTAATCCCCATGCCCAGCCTCCCTGCACCGCTCGCGGGAAGGAGGTAGAGAAAATCAGGAGTGAAGCTGAGCTTAGGAAGAAGGAAGGGGTGGGGGGAAGGTGTTTTAAGATTTGGTTTTATTTCTCATTACACTGCTCAGTTTTGATTGGCAATAAATTAAATTGATTTTCCCCAAGTCGAGTCTGTTTTGCCCGTGATGGTAATTGCTGAGTGATCTCCCTGTCCTTATCTCGACCCATGAGCTTTTTTGTTATGTTTTCTCTCCCCCGTCCAGTTAAGAAGAGGAGTGATAGAGCAGCTTTGGTGGACACTTGGCATCCAGCCAGGGTCAACGCACCACACCTATAAAGAGATAACTAAGTATGATCTTTAAGGGAGGAGCTCTATTAGTCTGATGAAATGTGCCTATCAGAGGAAGTCAGCCATAAAAAGTTATGTGGGGCCTTGAGTAATTCCAAAGATAATTGAGAAAATTAAAGATATTTTTTCCTCACAGTGCAGTCTGCAATAACTGAAGGAATTAGTCAGTGAACAAGACATTTCAGAAATGGAAATTCTAGTGATTCAAAAGAAAGAAAAATCAGAAGAATATTCAGTCCTATTGCCAACAGAACTATTTTTAGGTCCAAGTTCTGCTTGCTCATGTCTCTCATTGACTTAATATGAATACAGATTTGGCTCTTGAGCTGATTTTAATGCAGATGCAAAACTGCCAGGATTTTTCTTTTCCTAGACTTTTCCCATTAGAATTTATTTTCTGAAGTTTTCAGCTACTAAAAAAAAAAAAAAAAAAGCATAAAAAATTGCATGGTGGATACCATCTGCCACGCAGTACTCCAAGTCATCAACTGTGCCAGGAGTTTATAGTGGACTATTATGAAAGTCTTTGAGAAGTGTAATTAAAAGAATATACATGAGTTTCTTTAGCAGTGGATACCCCATCCCAGGAAATGATTATTTGGAATAAAATGAGAATGCACAGAAATAAACTTTTTAATCTCTCCAGTTTACAGAAATTCTTTGTTTAGGTCTTTTAAATTTTCTTAATAAACAGCACTACCAGAAAAAAGACAGAAGTGAGAGTCCTTAACCTTACCTTCTGTTCCTTTCTCTAATACTGACAGACCAAAATATAGATAGTTTTAACTTTGTAAGCCAGCATGAAGGATGCTTTTAATTCAGTAAATATCTTTCACAGTATCTGTGGAAATACCCGTGAAGGTTATCATCTGTAAGGATTAAAAATAAGGGTATTATTCTGCTCCTTCAAATATGCCTGTGATCCTTTATGGACAATAAATAAATAAATGAATAAACAAGAAATAAAACCAGTAAAATAAAAAATCATTTATTCCAAATAATAATGTTATAAGATTTTTTTGTTGTTGTTTATCTGAATAATCCCTAATTTAAACACTTTTAGAATGGTTTTATATGCATAATTTTTAATAGTCCCATTGAGAGAAAAGCTGCAAAAGATACAGATAAGGCATCCTTCAACTCAAATAAAAATGAAATCTAAAAATGTTAAAGTAACTTCTCATAACATAATCAGACTTTTTCTTTTAGATTAGACCAAAGGAGAAAGGATAAGGTTTTATATTCATAACATTGACAAACATACATTCATAATATTTTTTCCATGGTGACATTAACTGTGGGGTTTTTTTGAAAAACAAACGTACAAAACCTAACAACATGTTCTTAGCCTTGCTAATGCCTTTGCTAGCTTAACAATATTCCTTTCTGAATGATAAATGCTTGTATGAAGCACCTCACGGTCCAATCCTGTTACCGCTGACATAAACAGCTGGTATCCCATTGACCAGAAGGAAGTTAGGTTTTGTACTGTTACGTTAGACACATATTCATACCAACAAATACATGCTAAATAATGAGAGTTTTAAAAAAAAGTATGGGGGGGAAACAATATGGTACGCTGCATATTCTCTTTGGAACGTATAAACCATATGACAAGCTGTGGAAAATGTTGTTTGAGCAGCAACATCTACCTATTTCACATGTTTCAGGGGAGCAGTGCTGACAGACTCCAAATTGCCCCTAGAGCTGTCATATGTTAAACAAGCGTACAGGCTGGTTTACGTTTTTAGATGCTATAGGCATGATTCTGATCCTATTTGTGTTGTTTTTTCCTGATACAGCTCTGCTATCTGCAATGGAAGTACTACTCATTTTCTACTGGGTATAAGAAAGGAGATTCAGGCCTTATGTTTAATTTGCCTGGAGAGGTATGCAGGTTTCAATGTATTTGAAATCTAACTTCACAATTTATTTGAATGTTTTACACATCTTATGTTAACCCTTTAAGATTTTCTCCCACTCATATCAGTTGATAGAGTCCTGAAATGTGTTCTTTTTCTTATTCACACCCACTTTCCAACCATTTATTTTGGAAAAGGTGTTACGAAAAAATACAAACTTCTTTTTTTTAAGGGAAGCTGCATTTTTTCACAGCAGATGATTGCACATTACTTCATCTTCTGAGGTGGTGAACTATGTCTATTCATCAGTGTTAGTACATACAATTCTTCTGAGTCTTCCTGTAATTTGTAACAACATCTAGTTAGATTCACGGATCCTTTATACCAAGATGCAGGGTGCATATTTAAAGACAGTATCCTGATGAAGAACTCAGTAATTTTAGTATTATGAACTTGCATTTTTTCTTCATCATCAGACTAACATTATGATTAAGAACAAATATGCACACTGACACTCATATCCATGGTAAAGCCACATTCTCATCTGGTTCAGAGCTAGTGAATTATTAAGCAAATCTACTTCAATACAAGCTTACCATACATCACATTTAGCCAATAGGCACTTCCATGCAACTCAAATTAATAGTATTTGCATACAAAGGCAAGGTCTCTGTGATTAACTGCCAACTTAGCTGACTTGTCACCATGGTTTTAGTTTGATATTCAGATCAGTGGTATAAAGCTAAGCAGATATTTCCCACCAAAGGTCCTTGCTAACAGAGGACTTTTTTGTCTAATTCTAACTGTAATTTTTCTATTTTTGTGATATCCCATTTGCAGTATGATTATTGCTCTCCATACAAGGGACTATGCACAATAACTAGGGCTTGTAGGCCACCTGCTTGCATCAACACATCCTTTCCCTTCATTTCAAGGTTACAGAAGAAAAAATCTTGTGCCTTTCAGATCTCCGAATGTAAGAGTAGAATGCATTTGAAGAGTCACAAAATAGCAATGTATGCCTGTATTATTGTCTACCATCTACTGGTTTTCCTTTTAGTCATTATTATAGTGCCAGTGAAGTATATTTTCAGCACTTTCCCCTGGTAACAATTACATAATCAACCATTTCCTTGTATCTGCAAATCAGGTTATGGTCTGCTTTGATTGATTATGCCAAAGCTATTATATCCATGCCAACACTTCCTGTGAGAAATAAAAAGGGGACCAATCAGATCAACATCTGTCTGTTTTGTTTCAGTGTAAGAACACTTTGCACTCAAATTTCTGTTTTCAGGTCCTCCTGACCTTTGTGATGCCCATATGGCTCATAATCCTCCATACACCTCTTTAAAGGGTAGTAACAACATAAACATTGTTTATCTTACTGGACTAATTTTATGTACTGGGAAAATTCTGCTAGTCACTAGGTTATTCTTGCAGAGGTGAGTACCTGAAGCTCCAGAGACCTTTAATTATGTCTTTTTTGCTTTGTTTTATGATGCCGTATGTCCTCCCGTCTGTTTCTCTGTAAAAACAGGTTTACCACTTAGTGCTTGCGTGCCTCACCAATACAAATTCCTCTGCTAACCAAGTTCTTATTTCTCAATACTCTAATACTGAGATTTTGTAGAAATTAACACCCTTTGAATCATAAATAGCAATCAGTGTAGTTTTATAGTACATGTCTTTACATGTAAATTAACCAGTTGGTTTGTTATTTGCTCTTGGGGAATTAATCAGCTGTGTATTTTTTCCTGTGAAATGAGCACTGATGCTGAACTAGTCATGTTGTTGTCTTGACTTCACTTTTAACCAGAGGAATTTCTTCTGCTGTTTGTACTCCCCATCCAGGAGAATTCAATTAAGCTCAGGTAGTACATCTGGGTTCCAAAGCCCAAACTCCAATTTAAGAACTGCTGCCAAATAACCATAATAATCAAAGCCACTTAAAACAGCAATCTGCAAGCCAGCATGGTAGCTCTGAAGATTATTACTCCAGTCTGTTAGACAATCTGTTCATGAGGACTTTGGTTTAAGCCCTGGCATCACTCATTTGCCTGCACTTTGCTCTTGATTCTGGGCCATGAGATCCTGACTGCTGCTCCAGAGGGGAATGGGAAGGAGATAAAAAGGGAGTTTTACAGATGTTTTAATTGATCTGAAGGGGAAAAAAAAAAAAGAGAGAGAGACTTTTCCTGGATATAATATACTCTGGGGGAAAAAAATCACAAACCAAACTAAAACAACAACAACAAAAAAAAACAGAACAGGTGATAGAAAATCTTACTTTTCTGAAAAAAATTCTGTTCTTTAATTTTTTTTTTTTTCCCCCTCAAGTGGGTAATAAAGGTTGTTTAACTCACACTTGGGATACTCACATCAGTCATAGGAGTTTTATTTCAAATGATGTTTGGTCAAAAGATGTAGACAGAAAAAAAACACAGAACGGAAACCAAACATTTTTTATTCAAACCGTTCAGTCACAAAGCCCCTTTCATATTGTTACCAAGTAAGATTAATTTCTCTGTCAAAAGTGATGCCTTAGATACACCAATTTTTGCAGTACCCCATAGAACAGAAGATGTTTATCAAGCGGTAAGGATTTCTTGAGAAAGTTATTTACTCTGTGTTTGGCCACTGTATATTTACCAGTCTGTCTACAGCATACACGCTATACATATGCGTCTATACATGTATTTCATAGAATCATAGAATCATAGAATGCTTTGGGTTGGAAGGGACCTTTAGAGGTCTTCTAGCCCAACCCCCCTGCAGTGAGCAGGGACAGCTTTAACCAGATCAGGTTGCTCAGAGCCCCATCTAACCTGACCTTGAATGTTGCCAGGGATGGGGCCTCCACTGCCTCTCTGGGCAACCTGTTCCAGGGCTTCACCACCCTCATTGTAAAAAAACTTCTTTCTAATTTGTATATGTACAAATATATATACATTTGTACATATACATTTGTATATGTACAAATATATATACACATATATGTACACATATGTACATATGTATACGTGCATATAGAAATACTCAGCCTTATCACAGAACTAGCTTTGTAGACCATGTGGCCATGAATGCTGAGATCTGGCACAGCCTCTGAACTCTTGGACTTAGAGTTTGGACTGCAAATTAAAGTTTTCTCTTGCTCTTTTCTCTTCCAGCATTTAGCACTCTTCACCAGCAGAACTAGAAGAAATGTCGGCTTTGTGCCTGTCTGCCATTATCTGTTTCCTCTGTTTTTTAAACACCCTGCAACAGAAGCACAGAAAAAAGGTTCAGTGCCGCTTGTGGAAACAGGTATTGATGAGGGAAGCCAAGTCAAGCCCTGTCAAGAGTAAACCGATACTGTATAATCTCTATTCAGTTATGGAAGATTGTTTTTGTTATCTTAGCTACCCATTTGAATTTAAATCCATCCCATATTTCAGTCACTTTCATGATTACAACATTAAGAGTTAAGCCTGTTTGTTCTTCAGAAAGAGTTTTCTTATGAGATAGTCAGAGAGTCAGAAATTAGCTAGTACCTCTCCTTTTTAATAACGTTTTCTTGCCAGACATCTTCTGCAAACAAGTTTCTGAAGAGCTGAAAGACTTAAAAGTCTCCTTAACCAGTGTGGGATTTGCCTTTAAAAAAAAAAATTAAAAAAAAGAAATATAGATATTGTAGATATTTAATAACCAGATACTGTTAAGAAAGCAGAAGAAAATGGAACATTGAGAGGCTAAATACATGGGGAAACAAAACCAAAACCCAAAACAAAACAGAAACAGCTCCTGTCACTGCAAAAGATGTATTTCATGCTCTTTAAAATACAACTCATTTGGAGTTTGACTAAACAACAGAAAGCTGGAAAGATCCTAGTTCAAGAACAGCTCTGAAAAAAATCAAGATGTTAGGAAGCAGGTGTAAGCTAAAAATAAAACCAGTTTGAGCAAAGACAGATCCATGTTTGTGGCACTGCAGAAAACAGGCAGTTGTTGCATTTGCCCTACAGCAACCTCCTCATAATGACACTGGATACCTGCCAGTCTCTAATTATCCTTACACCAATAACTTTAAATTGCTGTTTCCTTCAACCTAATGTCTTGTTTTAAGCTCAAAGGCTACTTCAAGTGGACCATCTTAACAGAATGACATAAATCTGATAATACAGTGTGCACCAACATTGCAATGGCCTAAAGGGCTCCTGGGGCATTAAGAAGAGCCTTTTCTTTGTAAGGTGTAAGTAATCCATTCCATTATGACTTTACATGCTTCATTACATAGAAATAGGTGTTCTGGCTTAGGGTTTTTTTGTATGTTTCTGTTACATTCTTAAGCAAAGGAAATAACATAATTGCTTGAGTAAACTGAACACAAAAGAAGAGAAGATAATTTGCATGTGTGTAAGTTTATGTGTATATACACCAAGAGATAAAGAAGGGCTGGAGTAGTTTAATAGTAGATGTATACAGTCATTATATAGTACTTATGTTTCAGGTGTATGTATTTGTTTCAGATGTTAAAGCAAGATGACTCTCTGCGTTGGTCATCTGTTCAGATAATAATACATAAATACATTATATACACACATAGTAAGGAATATTCTCAGCCTTGAAGATTTTATAACTTAAACAGTCATAGCAAGAGAAACATAAGTTATTCTAAAAACATATGTAATCCACAATATTCAATTGTGATGTCAAAGTTGTGCAAATATTTTTCAAAGTGAAAGGCTGAAAAAACATGATAACTTTGTTCAGCACAATCAACTTTATGCTTATGAGAAAACACTGAAATCACACAAATTCTTTCAGAACTAAACTAATATATAGTTTGGCAGAACAGTTATTTTGATGGTTTCACTAACTATAGTGGTATTAGTAATACCGCCTCGCGCTGCATTTTTTTAAAGCTGTAAAACATCTGAGGTGGGATCCAATAACTTGATTTTAAGGATAAGATGAATCTCCCCAGAATTCTGCATACAAAACAAGAGGCTGATTAACCCTGATTTAACGTTGTGTTGTTAAATTAGTATTTGTAGTAAGGGGGTTTTCTCCCTACATTTTATATAAACTATGAAGCACATATGTACAGGACTGGCTCTTTTGAGTGAATATTATCAGTGTTTTCTGTGCTTCCATAAGATAGTGGATATTAGCTACAAGTGTGAAGACACTTCTTATTGCAAAGAACATTTTGTTCAACATTTGTTTGGTAAACATATTGTTTTAAGAGGTACAGATGTAACAGGGTAAGATTACCTAGCAGCTAATACTTAGCTGACTGATAGAAGTAGGCGTACAGACAGGCTGAAGAATTTAGTTCTGGTTTGTCCTTTGTTGAAGATTATTATATAAGAAGCATTTTAGAACTATTTTTGGGTTAGCACAGCATGGTTTTGAAGATGTTTTCTTCCTAAAAATATAAAAGCATCATACTTGAAAATACTTTTGTGTATCTCCTGTGTTAAGTGGACTGAGGGTTTCTAGCACACAAAATCCTAAAATAATACTGTTTATTAAAAATGTCTATAATCCAATACAAACTCAACATAATTTTTTGAGCCATAAAGCCTTCCTTTAGCTGGATCACTGGCTGCATTGTAAATGTATTGTCTGATTGTTAAATACAAAATAGTCACTTATCACAAAGCTGACATAATGAAATAATAAAAAATAAATAAAAAGGAAAAATAACATCACAGTGTAGCATCTGCATTTTTTTCAAGAATGTTTTCTTGCAAGAAGCTATTTCCTCCTTGATAATAACAATAAAATAACCCTAGAAACAACCTCTCCATGCTAATACCCACTCCAATTGTGGAAGAGGATCACACACAGTAAGACCTTGCGTGGATGCATTTGACAACAAAAAGCCAAGATATTACTGACAGTTCCCACCATTCAATATTTTTTTCACAAATAAGAACACCCTTGCAACTCACAGAAATGGAAACAGGATTTTTTACTTTGGTATGTCTTGAACTAATTAAGAAATTTCTTCATTACCTTAGTTAATTTCTTTACATAGAACAGCTACTAGTATTTCCAGTCCATCACAAAAGATCCTGTAGAATCTCCATATTGTGTTGCAAAATACATTTGCAGGGTGCTGTCCTTGCAACAATACCTAAAGGGCAATATAATTCCACTGAAACAATTATGCTTCTCCTTAGGATAATTTGATCTACAAAAACAGCTGGAAGGAGGACCCGGGGAACTACAGTCCTGTCAGCCTGACCTTGGTGCCGGGAAAGATTATGGAGAGGTTCATCTTGAGTGAACTCAACAGGCAAGTGCAGATCAACCAGGGGATCAGGCCCAGCCAGCATGGGTTCATGAAAGGCAGGTCCTGGTTGACCAACCTGATCTCCTTTTATGACCTGGTGACCCACCTAGTGGATGAAGGAAAGGCTGTGGACGTCATCTACCTGGACTTCAGCAAAGCTTTTGATGCAGTCTCCCATAATATTCTCCTTGGGAAGCTGGCAGCTCATTGCTTAATCGGGCGTAGTCTTCACTGGGTAAAAAACTGGTTGAGTAGCTGACCACAGAGAGTAATGGTGAATGGAGTTAAGTCCAGTTGGCGGCTGGTCACGAGTGGTGTTCCCCAGGGCTCTGTTTTGGGGTCAGTCTTGTTTAATATCTTTATTAATGATCTGGATGAGGGATGATTCTATGATTGAGTGCACCCTCAGTAAGTTTGCAGATGACACCAAGTTGGGTGGGAGTGTCGATCTGCCCGAGGGTAGGATGTCCCTGCAGAGGGACCTGGACAGGCTGGACCGATGGGCTGAGGCCAGATGTAGGAGGTTTAACAAGACCAAGTGCCGGGTCCTGCACTTGGGTCACAACAACCCCATGCAATGCTACAGGCTTGGGGAAGAGTGGCTGGGAAGCTGCCTGGCCGAAAAGGACCTGGGGGTGTTGGTAGATGGGTGGCTGAACATGAGGCAGCAGTGTGCCCAGGTGGCCAAGAAGGCCAACAGCATCCTGGCTTGTGTCAGGAATGCTGTGGCCAGCAGGAGCAGGGAGGTGATTGTCCCCCTGTAGTCGGTGCTGGTGAGGCCACACCTGGAATACTGTGTCCAGTTTTGGACCCCTCAATACAAGAAAGACATTGAGGTGCTGGAGCGTGTCCAGAGAAGGACAACAAATCTGGTGAAGGGTCTGGAGCACAGGCCTTATGAGGAGGTGCTGAGGGAACTGGGGTTGTTTAGTGTGGAGAAGAGGAGGCTGAGGGGAGACCTTATCGCTCTCTACAACTCCCTGAAAGGAGGTTGTAGTAAGGTGGGTGTTGGTCTCTTCTCCCAAGTAGTTAGCGATAGGACAAGGGGAAATGGGCTCAAGCTGTTCCAGGGGAGGTTTAGATTGGGTATTAGGAGAAATTTCTTCATGGAAAGGGTAGTCAAGCATTGGAACAGGCTGCCCAGAGAGGTGGTGGAGTCCCCATCCCTGGAAGTGTTCAAAAAACGTGTAGATATGGCACTTTGTGACATGGTTTAGTGGGCATGGTGGTGTTGGGTTGAGGATTGGACTGATGATCTTAGAGGTCCTTTCCAATCTTAATGATTCCTAGTTTTTACTTTCATTATACATGATCCAGCCACCAAGCCAGGAGGCGTGGGATTGCTACTCTACCCTTAATTGGTTTAGTAGTGGATTTGGTAATGTTAGATTAATGGTTGGACTGGATGATCTTAAAGGTCTTTTCCAACCTAAATGATTCTATGATTCTATAGCATTGCTGACTGCACTGTAAGTTATGATGGGACATGGTTCAGATGTCCTGATGAAGAATTTCAGTAGCTCTTTTAGTGTTTTCCTAAGGTGACTTACTTAGCCTTAACAGCTTCCTTAAAGAAACAACCTCCCTATTATTATTAAAGAAGAAACAAACAAAACCTGGTCTTGTTCCAAGCTAAAAGTGAATGAACAGTGACACCCAGTGGCCAGGTAAACATAATATAAATCGCACTAATACCCCCTATGGAGGTCATTGAGACTTGCTAGTTAAAGCATGAGGTTCTCAATGTATTTAGTCATCAATATCTCAAGGTCAGTCTGTTCCTAATTTTGGCAGCATGGCATTAATTAAACCTAACATGATTGTGTGATACGTTCAGGGTTTATTTCTTGCTATTGTTACTTTTGCTGACATCCCAGATAGTAATAGTAGCAAGAAACTATAACTGTCTGTATTTGAAATTAAAAAACAGAGTCCAAAATACAATAAAGAGCATTTGTACATCAGTTCTCAGAGAATCCAGTAGAATAAAAGGAGTCGGGGCAGGATTCGGGGCGGGGGGGGGGGGGTCGGGGGGGTGGGAAGAATTACTAGCTTCTTTTCATTAACACTAATTTGCCCCGTCCAAAGTAAGGGGTTTCCAATATGTGGAAAATTAAAGTTTGGTGCTGAATCAAGTAAAACCCAACAACCTGTTGATATTTTCTGTGCAATGAAATTTGGAAGAAGTCTCTACAAATTGTGTTTCTGAACTGATTTATGTTCTGAGATGTGCACTAAGATGTACACTGATTTCACTGTGCAGCTGAAGACTCCAGAGTGTCTTGCTGCAGTTGGAGCAAAAGCTTCCAGACACTGCTGTTGCAGCTCCAACTGTAGCAAGTGACTCTTTCCTGCCCTGACATACTGTATAAACTGGGATTCTGCAAGATTAAATGCTAACTTTGGAAAAAGTTGTAATATGAATTTATTTTAATGTGAAGATGCCAGAAGTACTGAGTCTTTAGACAGCCCACCCAGAGTCCAGAGAAGATATTATGAGACTCATTCCCTAAAGTCAGGAAAATTCATAAAATCTAGCATGTTTTGGACAAAAGCATTTGGGATTCAATCAGTTATCACTTTTGTGAGTGTGTGTGTGTAAAGTAGAAGCATGCCTTTTTAAAGGCTAACCTGTGATGGGAAGATAAGGGACATACATACAAATGAAGCACAGAGCATCTTTTGCCTTATCATGGTATATTGTATTTGGTTTATGTGGCAAGGTTTTGGTAGCAGGGGGGCTGTAGCAGTGGCTTCTGTAAGAAGACACCAGAAGCTGACCCCATGTCAGACAGAGCCAGCTTCAGCCAGCTCCAATACAGACCTGCCACTGGCCAAAGCTGACCATCAGTGATAACGGCAGCACCTCTGTGAGGGTAAAAGAATATTTAAGGGTAAAAAAAAATGTCATGCAGCAGCTGTGAGAGAGGCTTGAGAATATCTGAGAGAAACAACTCTGCAGACACTAAGGTCAGTGAAGAAGGAGGGAGAGGAGGTGCTCCAGGCACCAGAGCAGAGATTCCCCTGCAGCCCGTGGTGAAGACCATGGTGAGGCAGGCTGTGCCCCTGCAGCACATGGAGGTTAATGGTGGAGCAGATATCCACCTGCAGCCCAGGGAGGACCCCATGCTGGAGCAGGTGGACATGCCCGAAGGAGGCTGTGACCCTGTGGGAAGCCTGTGCTGGAGCAGGCTCCTGGCAGGACCTGTAGACCCGTGGAGAGAGAGGAGCCCACACTGGAGCAGGTTTTCTGGCAGGACTTGTGACCCTGTGGAAGGGACCCACACTGGAGCAGCTTTTTCCTGAAGGACTGCACCCCATGGCAAGGACCTGTGCTGGAGCATTTCCTGAAACACTGCAGCCTGTGGGAAGGACCCACGCTGGATCAGCCAGTGTAGGACTGTCTCCCATGGGTGGGACCCCACTGGAGCAGGGAAAGAGAATGAAGAGGAAGAAATGGCAGAGAAAATGTGTAATCAACAGACTATAACCCCCACTCCCTATCCCCCTGTGGTGCTAAGGGAGAGGAGGTAGAGGAGTCAGGAGGGAAGTTGAGCCTGGAAAGAAAGGAGGACGGGGGGAAGGTGTCTTTAGTTTTGTTTTTATTTCTCATTATCCTACTCTGTTATTAATTGGCAATAAGTTAATTTTCCCCAAGTCGAGTCTGTTTTTCCTGTGATGGTAACTGGTAAGTGATCTCCCTGTCCTTATCTCAACCCATGAGCTTTTCATCATTATTTTCTTCCCCTGTATTGATGAGGAGGGGGAATGAGAGAGCAACTTGGTGGGCACCTGATGGTCAGCCAAGGTCAACCCACCACAAGTATTCATGCAAATCTACCTCCTCATCACTTCTAAGTATCAGAGAAGAGGGCCTGTTAATACAGAACCCAGGCTCCAATTGGCTTTAACACACAGAATTTATCTTGCTTGAAAGACAGGTCAAGAACAGAGCAGCAGTCACTCAACTACAGTAATCCTAAGAGCATTGGAAGTGTTTTTTGAGAGGTTGCCATTGCAATTTTCAGTCATTATGTAGGTGAAGTGAATCTCACTCTCAGAAATTGGAGGGTGTTTCATTCAGAGGCGTTATCCTAACTATGTGCGTGGTAAAGAAATGATTAGAGGAGATTTTGTATCCTCTTATTAGTAATAGATCTAAGTGTGTAGTTTTCACAGCAACTATCCTCTTGTGCAATTTCACAGAACCTAAATTACAATTTTGCTAAAGATCTGTTTTTTATCATGCCGTACTATGAAGATGAACCTGTAATAGATCAGTTTTCTATGAGGTCTTTCATTTTTAAATTAAAATAACAGAATGAATATTCAAAAGGCAGCTGAAATGAAAAGGGTGAAAGAGATACAAATTAATGTAAACAACTAAATTAATTAAATATTATTTGTCTAGAAGCCAAAGAACATGCTACAAGACAGAAAAGGTTTGAAAAAAAATGTGTGTGAGATTACAGTAGATATTCCTCAGCAATTTATTTTTCTTTCGGTTTTTCTTCACTTTCATATCCTTTCTGCTTGGTTGGAGACCTTACAGTTAAAGAGGAGCTCTGCTTACAATTAGAAATATCTCTGTTACGTACAGTTCATAAGGTCTTCTTTCTGAGAGGACTGAATAGGTTGATGCATTCCACTGGTCTTCTCCGAAGTTTAATGAGAAACAAAACAGTTGTGTTTCATTTATTAGGAAATGTAGCTTCTGAATCTATACTTTTAATCAAATTTTTTAGAGGCATGAAGTCTTCAAAGGGGATGTTCCTAACTCTGCTGAACATCAGGCCCCTTTAAAAGGTCCTGTGTTGGATACCCAAGGATACTTGAGATGTCTCATCATTTGGGAAACCCCTGATTTCTCTTCCTGATGTGGCACCCTGAAGGTCCTCACATGGGTGGTTTACCAAAAAAGGAGGATGAATAGCATAAGGAGAGTAGAACCACTTTCAGAAAGCTGCAGATAGCAGTCAAGCAAAGGAGTTCAGAAACAATTCTCCAGTTCGGTGCCAACAAAGATCTAGGTAATGAATTTGCCTTTGAGGAAATGGCACTGCCCTACTTCCTTCCCTGCCAATGAATCAGTAAAATTCAAAGGTGAAGGAATCACAGAACACATTTATTAAAAAAAGTAGTAGAAGTACCTTTGCAGTGTAAGGTCTCCCTGGAGCCACAAAAAGAGCTGTGACTGCACCAGTCAAACTAGTACTGTTGTTATTTTTTTCAGTAGCATGGGCAATTTCTTGAGGTTACAAGTAGACCTTCCTAAACAGAATCTGCAAAGCAGAACTTCCAGCACTGATTTTCCTCTGTGTATGTGTGTGTCTGTGTGTATGTGATTCCAACACCTGTGCCACATATTTAACATGATTGAACACAGGGATGACAGCTAGTGAAACAACCTGTGAGTTTCTTGCTATTTAAGACTTTAGCAATTCTTCACATTCAAGTCAGTTTGTAGTAAGAACTGAGTGAGAAATGTTTAACTTAAAACACTTTTATTTCTCCAAACAACATATAAATAAAAACCACTAACTGACAGAGATGGATACATTGTTAAAACTGGTAGGAAACAGGGCTTGTGACTGTAATATGTTTTCCTCCAACTTTTATAATAACAGTACTGTTAGCTTTTCTTGCCTTTAATTTACAGCATCTGTACAATATTGTGGATTGAAATCAAGTGATTAGACCCTTGACCAAGCCTTTGAAAAGTGAATGACTCTAACACAAGAGTTGTAATTTAAGATAATGAAGGAAAATGAAAGAATCATCTTTGATAATCAAAGTATATAGTGGTTTAACCCAGCATCTGAAATCTTTAAAACAGAGAGGTACACAATTCAATATAATTTGTTTGATAAATGACAAATTATACCCTTAAAGAATAGTAAAAGTTTGCAGGCCTAATTATTCACTTAATGACACAAGAGTATAATCTATAAGACAGAAAGGGCAAAGTGTATTCTCCCTTTCCTAGCAATCTGAATTTCTACTGTTGGAACTGGAAAAGTATAGCTTTTTTTTTTTTTCTTTTTGGTAACCTTTTCTTCCAAGTAGTATACATTTTACAATTTCATATCAGGCTGTTTGCAATTTGCTGTTGCAGTAAAGCTATGTGCAATGTAATAGCTAGTGGATTCTCAACTGGTAGTTAATACAGTTACCTGGATATTCATCATGAGCATTTTGTCTCTACTCTTTCCACTGTCCATAAGAGTCCAGCTCTGTAGTTCATAGTAATGCAAAATTCTCTTCACCTGCACTTGATGAAAATGTATCCTGGAAAGCAAACCTGAAAGGAAAAGAAGGGACTAAAGAAACATGCAATAAAGATATTTACAAGCTGGAGAGGTGGGCCTCTGTGAACCTCATGAGGTTCAACAAGGCCAAGTGCAAGGTCCTGCACCTGGGACGGGGCAACTCCCAGTATCAGTACAGGTTGGGGGATGAAGAGATTGAGAGCAGCCCTGTGGAGAAGGACTTGGGGGTACTGGTGGATGAAAAGCTGGACATGAGCCTGCAATGTGCGCTTGCAGCCCAGAAAGCCAACCGTATCCTGGGCTGCATCAAAAGCAGCATGGCCAGCAGGTTGAGGGAGGTGATTCTGCCCCTCTACTCTGCTCTGGTGAGACTTCACCTGGAGTACTGCGTCCAGCTCTGGGGCCCTCAGCACAAGAAGAACATGGACCTGTTGGAACAGGTCCAGAAGAGGGCCACCAAAATGATCCGAGGGCTGGAGCACCTCTCCTATGTGGCCAGGCTGAGAGAGTTGGGATTGTTCAGCCTGGAGAAGAGAAGGCTGTGAGGAGACCTTATTGCGACCTTCCAATGCTTAAAGGGGGCCTACAGGAAAGATAGGGAGAATCTTTTTAGCAAGGCCTGTTGTGACAGGACAAGGAATAATGGATTTAAACTAAAGAAGAATAGAGTTAGACCAGACATTAGAAAGAAGTTGGTGGTAGAGGCCCCATCCCTGGCAACATTCAAGGTGAGGTTGGCTGGGGCTCTGAGCAACCTGATCTGGTTAAAGCTGTCCCTGCTCACTGCAGGGGGGTTGGGCTAGAAGACCTCTAAAGGTCCCTTCCAACCCAAAGCATTCTATGATTCTATATTAAAAGTGAACTATTTTTGTTTGTTTGTTACCTAGTATTTTATAAGGCCTGAATTCTGGTACACACTGTTCAAACCAGCAGCTTATCCAAATCCAAAGAGTAGCTAAAAACAAGTCTTCTGAGTAAGAGTAGATGACTTCATGCCTACTAAATGACCAAAGTCTATTTTACTCAAAAAGCACTTATGTTTAAAATACTCTACTTAATCTCCAGCAGCAGAATAAACTGAATGTATTACAGACTGTTAAGGTGATTCATTTACAAGGCCAAAAATTATGTAGCCATTTAATTTTACACTTACCTATTACCACTAAGGTCACTGAAAAGTATGTTCATTTTCATTTGAATAAAGTACACAAAAGCCATTGTAAAACATATTTATTCACTGTAAACCACCTTCAACTTTCAGACAGCCTGGCACTGAAGTAGTGGACCAAAATACACCCTTGCAATTGTTGTACATTTTGTAAAGTGTAATACCAGTGTTCATTATTGATTCACATTCATTCGAATTGCTTTTAAGTTTGAACAGATTCCCACTTTTATCTCATGTTTACGGTCCAAAAGCTGGAAATGTAAAAGAATAAAAACCACATCTAACAAATAGAAAAAATTTAAAAGTCTATGATATAAAAGCAGACCTTAGTGTAACACATTATTTTTTAAGGGAAATATTTTAAAAGTCAATGTTTCATGAGTAGTGGAAAATTATAGACAAGATGCATTGAGAACTTAGACCAAGAACGGTAGCTCCGTTGACTTACCTCTTTCCTACAATGTCCTGACTGAACCACATATCTGAGTTGAATGAAGAAGCTGACTGGAAACTCAATCCTGAGGACTAAACATTAAACCTCAGTTCAGGACATCTAGCTAGCACTAGACCGCTGCTAGACTAACTTGAAGTTTTTACTTAAGAGCTTTCCTGGATCTTCTCCAATACCAAAGAAATTAACCTTCTAAAGTAAGACAAAAGGCAGTATGTATTTAAAATAGTAGAGGAATGACAGCATCTGGAAGAATGAAGGAGCAATGAGGATATAACTGTAAGGTGTCATTATATTGGCTGGTGGAACGCACAAATTACAGGTTACAGACCTTTGCAAAATAGAAATAGAGGATATATTTATTTATTAGCATTGTATGCTGAAGGACCATCTGATTGGCTGAAAGGAAGCTATTTGATGAAAGTTTTGGGAGTTTCACATAATGGTCTAAAACTTTCTTAAATAAAGACATTGTATTGGAGCCTACAGTAAGGAATAATGGATATCACTCAGAAGTCTTTACTTTGTCTAGCAGCAAAAGGCAATGGTGCCCCTTTTTGCCCTCCCTTTTTACCATAACTCTGGAACAAATCAGTCAAAGAATCCAACACAATAACAGAGTTGAAGGCATAAAAATATTGGATATCCTGGATAGAATTTCATTATACGCTGTCGATGTCATTCTTTTCTTATCCAATCCGTATGAATCCCTTGGGGGCAGCAGCCAATGAATTAAAAAGTTTGAGGAAGACTCACTGCAGGACCGTAATCAAAGGAAGTTCAAGATTTAGTGCCTCAAACTTCCAAGAACAATATGTGAAGCCATACTAAATATAGGTTCATTTGGACTAAACATTTAATTGGGTACTTTTGAGTGCAATTACCACATAGTACTGATAGTCATATGATCTCATTTTTGCTCAGCTATACATGTCTATTGACCTTGAATAGCGTAACTATATAATGGATGTAATAATAAAACTACTAAGCTTTTAGGAAGAACTTTTCACCCAAGGATCGCAAAGCATTTTAGAAAGGAGGTCAGGATCATTATCTGCATTGGTTTTGGGAACAGGAGCCAAAGAAGAAAACTGACTTGACCAAAGTTGTCTAGCAGACATGTGGCATAGCCAAAAAGAAAGACTCTTTTGTGTTACAGTGCCAGCATGAGGAGGCGAAGTAAAGCATAGTAAGATTAACATTTTCTCCAGTCTTTCTTTATTGCTCCATTTATTGTGATATTTGAAAGTGCTTCAGATGTGTATATGTATATTTGGCAAGACAATGAAATAACCTTAATTTCTTAGCTTTCAAATCTTTCCACATCAGCAGCAGCTTCATTTCAATAAGCTAATAATACCACACTCAAAATCCTCTACATCAGCAGAAAAAGTTCCCAGCAGTTGCAACTATCAGCAAAAAGCAAGAGTTTAAGGGTTTACACTGTGGATTGAATGAGTTATGAGAAAGAATGTGTCAGTCAATGCTAAGGTGTAGGTGTGGGTTAGCCTAAGTAGGCCTATGATAGGGCCTTGGCAGTGGGACAGCAGGGTTCATCAGTGTTTGCATGTGGAGTATCTGACTTGAAGTGAAAACTGAGATGCTCTGTCTGACTCCAAAATCTTTTATTGAAATATTTTACAAGAGCATGGTTATGCAATTAGAAACTTAGTTGTGTAAGTCTCAACCATTAGAAAATGGTAGTTGGTTAAAAAAAAAAATCATTTTTATTAATTTAAAATGATGAGATATTAATACTTACAACATACTAAGAAAATGAGGCTACTTGCAAGGACTCCCAATGCAAAATCAACAAGTGAATTTTAGTAAGGACAAATCATCAAATCAATTACTCATATGTTTAAAGTTTACATCTAAGTTGCTTCTGAAAATTACTTTTTTTTACGTTAGCTTGTGTTAGTTAGCCATCAGTATTATATGGTTGATTTCACTTATGTTTTTGTTAGCATTGTAGGCTTGTTAAGCTAGCAAAAATAATGATCTGAAGAAAGAAATATATAATTATTCTACTGTGATTTTAGCTGCCACTGAAAGTCTTATCATAGGGTGTTTTCTGTAAATATCATGGCAATCATTACTGTTGCAATAGGTTTCTTATTTCAGCACAGAAATTTAATTAGTTAAAGCCTACTTGTCTGCAAAGCTGCTGAAAAGCTAAGTTTGATTTACTGGGTATCCATAGATTCACGGCTCCACATATTGTTGAACACCATGAGTTGCTGTCAATTATTAATGGGCTGTGTTTATACCTCCTGAAAAGTTAAACTGTAAACCAGCACTTTTTCTCCCCTAACAGTTCTATAAACAGCTCTGCAGATTAAGCTGTTGAAGAATTGGAAAAATGAAAGATGGCCTTGAGGACATCTTGATCACAAGCTCTAGTGTCAGACAGAGGCATCAAGAAAACAATCTACTGGAGGAAAGTCAAGCAGGCAAAAGTTTGAGGTGGTTCTGCCTTGTAATATTTTTCTCGGTGAAGGTCAAGAGGCCTAAAAGTCAAGAAGTCAAGTTTTATTAGGTTATAAACTAGGATATTTAATTTTTCAGATAAAGAAAACTTGAAGAGTTTAGGGAAGATAGGGCAGAAACAATAGCTCATATAATTTTAGACATGCCCACTGTGTCCTTACAATGTAGTTTCTCTTTTCCAGGCTGAGTTCCAACCAGAACAGAGGGCTTCTGAGCAGTCACAAGCTCTTCACTGACCTCTCTGTTCCCTAGAAAGCTTCTGTTTCTGCTATCTCTGAAACTTGACTTTCTGCTCCTTGTTACTTATTGAAGTCGTTTAGCCTTTACATAACCAGTAGGCTCCCAGGCTCAGCGCTGTGACCATCTTTTTCTCATCTTTTGCTTATGCTTCTGAAAATTTTTCTCCTTGAAGAGATATAGTTACTTCCCACGTTAAGGTGAGGTATCCTTTCCCTCCTTTCAGAGGGTTGTGGCCTGGTCACTCCAGGAACTTTCTAGACAAATGAAAAATGTTCATCTTCTATTTGTCTGTTGTGATGTACAAAACTTTATACCTTGCTTTTTGGCACATTGCAACACTTTACAGAAGATTTTTACCTTTTAGTACTTAAAGGGGGCCTATAGGAAGGATGGAGAGAATCTTTTTAGCAAGGCCTGTTGTGACAGGGCAAAGAATAATGGATTTAAACTGAAGAAGAATAGATTTAGATTAGATATAAGGAAGAAATTTTTTACAGCAGGGGTGGTGAAACACTGGAACAGGTTGCCCAGAGAGGTAGTGGAGGCCCCATCCCTGGCAACATTCAAGGTCAGGTTGGATGGGGCTCTGAGCAACCTGATCTGGTTAAAGCTGTCCCTGCTCACTGCAGGGGGGTTGGGCTAGGTGATCTCTAAAGGTCCCTTCCAACCCAAAGCATTCTATAATTCTATGATTCTATGATCAAATGAAAGATACTGTCTGGTGTGATCTACCTCCTCAGAACTCATCTAGAATCTCCAAAATAAGGATGATCTGTCTTCCAATATTTAAAATAACTAATACACAATCAAGTCTATTGCTACCAGTAAAGGAAACATTCAGTCAGAGTTTCTTTTATAATTGTCTGTAGAGCTTTATACACTTATCTATAATATGTAGCCCTTGATGTTTTTATTTTAATATTTTTTCTTTTAATTAAAAAACTTATGTTTTGTTTGCCTCATCATTTTAATTTAAGGAACTGTCAGTTTTTAATACAGTGAAGATGTGGAAGAGTTAAGTTGACTGACATCCAGTCATTGACCCACAAACATAAATAACTTGCATAATGAGGAATAGAGCAAATATTGACTAAGGATTTGTTCAGTATTGTTCCCATAGAAGAAATAAATGTCAAGACACTAAAGTATTTTTCAGTGAAAAATATGTATATATGTGGTTTTTCCTGTCTCCCTGTCACACAGTATCTGGTGTGATATTTTCAAAACAATTTAGATAGCTCAATACATTACACTCAACTTTTGGAAATGTGTTACAGACACAATTCCCAAAGGCAACACAAGAAAGTTAGATGTTTCATCTACAGCTGCTTTAATAACAAAATGAAAAACTGCAATCCAGTTTTATTAAAAAGTCTTAAAATGCCTCAGGGAAAAGTGAAATCATAGTTTTAAATTCTTTTAGGCGACACAAAAAGTCAGTATCTTTTACCCAAGACTGCATTATATTAGGTCCTATAAAATAAAATGAAGGCACATCTAGAGCAACTTACTTGCAAAAATAATAGTATACAAGAAGACAGATATGATGAAATTTATTCACTCACAATATTTCAGAGTTGAGGTAATCAGAAATTTTGGGATGAAATCTTGAAGGAAATGCATATATATCAGTTCTGGGGAAAAATAAAGAAACACAAACGCAACAACTAGCTTTTTCACACCTTTAGTGAGTATTCTGACAACTAGGCTATGCTATACAGTCTGGCATTCATTTCATTCCAAAGCACATTCAAAGGCTCTAATTTCTAAGCATGCCTGTGTCTCTGCATGTTTCCATATTTGTCTGTTTTTCTCTGTCATTTTATGTGAAATGGAAATTAGGATTTCCAGTTGGTCTTTATTTGAGGTTAAATTCAGAGGCAAACTTTGCATCACACCAAAAACTAAAATAAAAACATCTAATCTTTATTAGGTGTCTAAGCCATGTATATAACTGATTTATATTGTAAAACATATTTGTACTATATAAAATGCAATCTTTTTATGTACATTTTTAAGGATATGTCGATAGCAACAGACTTCTCAAATTTAATGTTAAATAAAAAAGCCATTATTGAATGTAATTTAACTACCCATTTATGCAAGCATGAATAACGATCATGACCACTGTGGTTGCTGCTGCTTATAGGTTGTCTTAAATGTACCTCGCTGTTGTCCATCTAATACCTTAATAACTAAAACCTTTAGAAGGTTTTGTCATTACCGTAACATAACTAGCATGGGACAAACAGTGCAACAGTAGAGGTATCCCCACAACAGCAGTAATAAGCAGTTATGTCAAAGTATATTTAACAAGTTGTGCTGTAGAAGAAATGAGTCATTTACTATTATGACACATGGGAAGCCACATACTTAGCTGATGTCTAAGAAAGCCAAAGTATACAAGAGCCCACTGACTTCTATTCTTGGCTCAGTTCATCATTTTAGCATAGAATTTTGTACTTCCTTGTTACATGGAAGTACGTTCAGGTTAGGACCTGATTGGATTTTTTGGTTTGGTTTGGGTTTTTTTTCTGGATTTAACATACTGGACCAGGCCTCTACGGATGTCTGCATTCTTACCAGATTTCAAGCAATTATTTCATTTATTTGTTTGACATATGATCCCTGAAAAAAATAATTATATAATTTTCCATTATGTTAATAAATGTTATAATTAACACCAATTTTTGCTATCTAATCATAGAATCATAGAATCATAGAATCGTTTAGGTTGGAAAAGACCTTTAAGATCATCCAGTCCAACCATTAACCCACACATAGAATGCTTTGGGTTGGAAGGGACCTTAAAGATCTTCTAGTTCCAACGCTGCTGCCATGGGCAGGGAAACCTTCCGGTAGATTGCTCAAAGCCTCACCCAACATGACCTTGAACACTTCCAGGGATGCGGCATCCACAACTTCTCTGGGCAACCTGTTCCAGCACCTCACCCCCCTCACAGTAAAGAATTTCTTCCTAATATGTAATCTAAGTCTACCCTCTTTCAGTTTGAAACCATTATTCCTTGTCCCATCACTACACTCCACTACACTCCCTGACTCCCTCCCCATCTTTTCTGTAGGCCCCCTTTAAGTACTGGAAGGCTGCTATAAGGTCTCCCCGGAGCCTTGTTTTCTCCAGGCTGAACAACCCCAACTCTCTCAGCCTGTCCTTGTAGGAGAAGTGCTCCAGCCCCCTGATGATCTTCGTGGGCCTCCTCCGGACTCACTCCAACAGGTCCATGTCCTTCTTATGTTGGGGGCCCCAGAGCTGAACACAGTATTCTAGGTGGGGTTTCACAAGAGTGGAGTAGAGGGGGAGAATCACCTCCCTCAATGTTCTGGTCATGCTTCTTTTGATGTAGCCCAGGATACGGTTGGCTTTCTGGGCAGCAAGTGTACATTGCCAGCTCATGTTGAGTTTCTCAGCCAAAACCCCCAAGCCCTTCTCCTCAGGGCTGCTCTCAATCTATTCTCCATCTACCCTGTATTTGTGCTTGGGATTGCCCTGACCCAGGTGCAGGACCTTGCACTTGGCCTTGTTGGACTTTGGGAGGTTCGCACAGGCCCACCTCTCTAGCCTGCCAAGGTCGCTTTGGACGACATCCCTTCCCTCTACAGTATCAACCACACCACTCAGCTTGGTGTCATCTGCAAACTTGCTGAGGGTGCACTCAATCCCACTGTTTACGTCACCGACAAAGTTGTTAAATAATACTGATCCAAATACAGACCCCCGAGGGACACCACTTGTCATTGGTCTCCACCCGGACATCAAGCCATTGACCACAACTCTTTGAGTGTGAGCACCCAGCCAATTCCATATGCACCAAGTGTTCCACCCATCAAATCCATATTTCTCCATTTTAGAGACAAGGATGTTGTCCGGAACAGTGTCAAAACCTTTGCATAAGTCCAGGTAGATGACGTCAGTTGCTCTTCACTTATCCACCAGCAGTGTAACCCCGGCATAGGAGGCCACCAAGTTAGTCAGGCATGATTTGCCCTTAGTGAAGCCATGTCGGCTGTTACCAGTCACTTCCTTATTTTCCACATGCCTTAGCATAGTTTCCAGGAGGATCTGCTCTAAGATCTTGCCGGGCACAGAGGTGAGGCTGACCTGCCTGTAGTTCCCTGGGTCTTCCTTTTTTCCCTTTTTAAAAATGGGGGTTATATTTCCTCTTTTCCAGTCTGGGAATTTCACCAGTCTGCCACAACTTTTCAAATGTGATGGATAGTGGCTAATGATAGATATCAAACAAAATAACAAACCCGATCATAAGCAAGCACTTTTATTCATAAAGACTCTGTTATGCATCTTTAATACATTTTAAATATTCGTAAATCTACTTTACTTTTTTATGACATTTTGGAACATTTATTTTTCCTGGGACTTGTGTCTTGTGTGAAACATTTAATAGGTGTTTGAAATTCCAAGTTGTGACTGTTGTTAAAAATGAGAGATTGTAATGAAAGGAAAAACTTAGTCAAAAAATCACTGAGATGATCTCCTCAAAGGGCAAGACCTTTTACATAATATACTATGATGATATAAACATGATCTATAGATGAGAATCTTTTTTTCAACAAATCTCTTCAGATGTGAAGATCTGGAAAGAGTTGTGACTTTAAATGGATATAGGGATGTCCTGTCCAGAAAAAATGAGGAATGTTGGAATGAACTGTCAGACCCATAAACCATGTCACAGTGCAAGTATCTCTGAGCCTACTCAAAGGTTTTTTTTCATTGAAATTCTTTTCTTCTAGAAGATCTTCTAGAAGATTAGACAAAAATACTGATGATGAGAAACTTCTGCCAAAGAAATGCCAATTTTATTACTAAATTACTTTTTTTTTTTCTTCAAGGAAGATAGAATTTGTGTCTTAAATGCTTGTGTAGTTTTTTTAAAGTTGAATAGATTGTGCCCTTATGCCAATCCAATAACACACTCACGTAATTAATCAAAAGGTTTATGCACACTTGTGGTGGGTTGACCCTGGCTGGATGCTAGGTGCCCACCAAAGCCACTCTGTCACTCCAATCCTCAGCTGGACAAGGGAAAGAAAATATAACTAAAAGCTTGTGGGTTGAGAGGACAGGCAGACATCATTCATCATGGGCAAAACAGACTCGACTTGGGGAAAATTAATGTAATTTATTACCAATCAAATCAGAGCACAATAAAGAGAAATAAAACCAAATCTTAAAACCACGATCCCCCGACCCCTCACTTCCTCCCAGGCTCAGCTTCACTCCCAGTTTTCTGTACCTCCTTCCTGCCAGCAGTCCAAGAGGGACGGGGAATGGGGATTGTGGTCTGTTCATCACATGTTATCTCTGCCTCTCCTTCCTCCTCAACAGGAGGACTCCCCACACTCTTCTGCTGCTCCAGCATGGGGTCTGTCCTATGGGGGACAGTCCTCCATGAACTTCTCCAACATGAATCTTTAACTTGGGCTACAGTTCTTCATGAACTGCTCCAGCCTAGGTCCTGTCCACAGGGTGCAGTCCTTCAGGAACAGACTGCTCCAGCATGGATCCCCCTGTCGCAAATGCAGGTTTGTGAATCCTGCTGATAATGTTAGTTTATCATGAATGAGTGACATTACACAGTTTGATTTAGTAGCAGTTTAGAATTTACTTGTGGCAAATCGCAGAATTTGACTGTGATATTTTAATATCACTCAATCATCAGTGATTGACAAAGTGATTAGGCAAAATTGATCAAAACAGTGACTTTGTCACAGATTCTAAGATGGCAAAGCTCACTCTATTACTGCATGGAAGTACATAAAGGGAAATTAAGTTACACTGAGTTGGAATGATTCATAGAGAGATCGTGTATGCAGGGCATAAGGGGGACCCTCCCTTTGAGTCATGAGGTTCAGAATAGACTCCCTTGCGTTCTAAACTCCTTTTCAGAGAGGAGTCTAGGTGCGGCTGGGTCCAATCTTAGTCTCAGACTTGGTCAGCAGTTTATAGGACTAAGGATAATGCAGCAGTATAAGATTTACTTTGTAATTAAACCATACACCTATAGACTACTTAAACTGATTCACACATGTAGACAGGAATGCGCATATATGTATATAAAAAGGTATACCTGTTAAAAATTCCCCTTGAGTTCAGTGAAATACTCACACTGAATTTCTCAGTGGGCAAGGACTGGGCATCTGAGAAGGAGTGAAAAGTTTCATCCCAGGCTCCACCATGTCTTCAGCGACGGATGGAGTTTACTAGCTCCGAGAGGCATCTCGCTCAGAGGGAGATGCTGGTGCAGCCTGTGGCAGTCCAGGAGAGCTCAAAGGGCCTCACTTAGGACTGCTGTTTATAGGATCATGAGATAATTGACTTCAGTCATCAGTAAATTTCCATCTGAGCCACAGTTCGGGTCAGTAATTGCTGCAGTTCCAGTAACGATACTGCTCTGTTTCAAGGCTGTCAGGGGTAGCTGTTTGCTCTCACTCCTCTCATTAGCCACAATGCAGAGTTTCTGATAAGGACAGGACCACTCTCCGCTTCAACCACGTAGGAGTTTCTGGTACAGTTAAGGGGTGCTTAACTGACCAACTCACTGCACAAAGGCTGCAGTCTGGAATTCCTGAAATCATAAAGCGGTTGAAGAGAGAGGGAGAAAAAAAAGAAAGGGGGGTGGGCTCCTCTCTCCATGGGTCCACAGGTCATGCCAAGAACCTGCTCTAGTGTGGGCTTCCCATGGGGTCACAGCCTCCTTTGGGCACATCCACCTCCTCTGGTGTGGGGTCCTCCCCAGGCTGCAGGTGAATATCTGCTCCACCATGGACCTCCATGGGCTGCAGGGGGACAACCTGCCTCACCATGGTCTTCACCATGGGCTGCAGGGGAACGTCTGTTCTGGCACCTGGAGCACCTCCTCCCCCTCCTTCTTCATTGACCTTGGTGTCTGCAGAGTTGTTTCTCTCACATAGTCTCACTCATCTCTCTGGCTGCTGCTGTGCACATTGTTTATCCCCGTCTTAAATATGTTATCACAGAGGTGCTACCACTGTCACTGATTGGTTCAGCCTTGGTCAGCAGTGGGTCTATCTTGGAGCTGCTGGCATTGGCTCTATCGGACATGGGGGAAGCTTCTAGCAGCTTCTCACAGAAGCCACCCCTAGCCCCGCCGCTACCAAAACCTTGCCACACAAACCCAATACAACACTATGACCCTGAAATACATATTTGCTACGCACTTTTTGAGAAGTAAAAGCGAAAAAGTTTTTGACTCAAAATCTCTTATCTGGCAGTTCTGAAAAGAATCTGTTTCAATCAAACTCAGAAGGATTCTAAGAAAAATATTTTCAGTTAAAAGACTGTTTTTTTTCTTTTTTTAAAAAAAATTAACTATTCTGTTTGAGAATTAATTATATTAACACATTATTTGGAAACGTGGAAGACTTGTTTAAACAGTAAATCTGATTACATTTATTGAAACAAATTTTGTCATTGTTTTTTAGTTGTATAAGGGATATTTCTCAAAAGGGAATGGAATTAAAAATTTATATTAAAATTCGTAAGACATAAAGATTTCTTGCTGCAAGGAAAAGGGGATCTAAAACATCAAAATACTCAAAAACTCTACATGATTAAAAAGGAAACATGTTGTTAAGATCACCTTACAAGCTACCAAGCAACTAAATATTGGAGAAAGCTACTTCTGACTCTACAGAATGATGGAAGATATTAGTATATTTCCTTCAGAGATATAATGTAAACAGCAGGTTATGAGGTTCAAGTTAAACAAGTCGGTCTCCTTGTCTGTGCTCCAGTCCTCAATTTGTCAATACTCTTGAAGTTTACCTTGTTTTTTTCTACAAAAAGTCCACAGTCAGACTACAAAGCAAGAAAAGACATCCTTGGAGAAATGTTTCAGGTGTGTAAACACTAGTATCTAGAGTTATTTTTTATGTCAGTTTTCTGAGGCATTTTCATGAGGCTGAATAATATAATCTAAGACTATGGAAAACATGCTCCTCTTTAGAATGGCAGTTGGAGGCCAGGCTGTCTGCCCAAAGGTATCTGAAGTGACGCTACGTATATACATTTAAGAAGCTGAATCCTTCCCTACATAAAAGAACCAAAAGTGTATGAACATCCCATTTGAGTGATAACACCAGAATTTTCTCCTGCTAATTCCAAATAATTTAAACCTCTTTTTTCCTAGAAGAGTAATGAGTTCATCTTTGAAAAACAGGCAGAGGAAAAGTGCACTTAATTTGCTTAAAAGACTGTTGATATTAATTCATTTTCTCACCTCAGTAATCCAGAAGTAGCTTACTTAAAAGATATTTACTTTGGCTTCATGGGACGTATCTGCTATTATCCATGTTTTTTCCATTTATCGATAATGTATACTATCCCTGATTAAACAAACAGCATGCACCAAACCTTCAGTGAGCTTTATGTTAGGATAAGGAAGGATTCACTACTCATTCAGAGGATAAGTTATTTCATTTTACTTAAGACAGACTTCAACTTGTTGTATCTATACTACTAAGTAAAACTGAGCCTTGAGACAAGCTTGGACACAGATCCAGGACTATCCACGCTGCTGATCGATTAGCAGTGTAACAATTTGTAACAATTTTGGGATGTTCCAGCTTACACTCTCTGAGTCAGTGTCTGGACTCTCATCAAAAGGTAACATACACCAAAGAACATGTCCAAAAGTGTGGATAGGATTGCACAAGTATGGGTTTCATCAGACCTGAGTCCTTTAATACTACCACAGAAGGTTTGAGCCTTCATACACCACTGCATGCCTTCATGCCATACAATTTGGTATAAAACAGACCCTTAGTTTCAGACTATGAAACCACTTCTCTGGGAGGCTCTAGCATTATGGTCATGTTATGTCAACCATTTTGAACTGAAAAAACCCAAGAACCCACCAAAAATTATAATGGTGCTTTACCACCACAGTGATTGTCTACATACTACTATAATGAGCCAGGGCACAGGCTTAGGCACTGATGTGTTCTTCCTGTCGTTCATTTGGTTGGTGATCATCATGGTTTTGACTAATGGTAACTCTACTCTCCTACTCAATATATGACCATCATTTGGTAATGGTATTGGCCCAGGGCTGGACTATTCCTGACAGAGAGCTGAAAAGGGCCACTATTTTGTTTTGTTTTGTTTTGTTTTATTTTGTTTTGTTTTGTTTTGTTTTGTTTAAGGAGTAAGGGAAAAGTTAAACTATATATACATGAATTATTCTGTGAAGGTTTTCCTCAGGACCAAAGAATAGGCTCCCTGGTCCATTTTATTTACTCTTATATTCATTAGTAAAGTAAGAGACCTCACCTGCAGTGTGGATGTGAGTGAAGGTCAAAGATTATGTGGATCTGTCTGGTCTTGCTGACCGACCGCAGAGGTGGACTTTATTTATTTTAGGAGTACAGCTATTTTTGTAAGCATTATTTCTAGGAAAGACATTTAAAGAAAGACATACATTCAACTATTTGTTTGCCCACCTATCCTGCACAACTGAGATCTGTGAATATGACACTTACATCTTATTTTTAATCAAAATTACTTCTCCACACTTGGTTCTGGAATACCTGCTTCTGAGCAAAATATGCAGAAAGGAATAAAATATCTGAAAATAAGGGGGAAAAGAGGCAACATAAAAATTAAGTGGTTGGCTATATAGTTTTTATATGTAAAAGCTTGTAACTAAATAATTATGTTTGATGTTCATTACAATAATTCTGTTGAAAGATCCTACTTTGGAAAACAATGTTTCTTTTCTTGATTTTGCATATTTGTATGCACTTCAGAGTTTCCCATTTTTATTATACTGGAGAAAGTTACAATAAGGAGTCACTGACACAACAGGACTTTGGAAAAAGAGAGAAAACATTTTCACTTCAAGGTCAGTGCTTCGGATACACCCAGGATTTTCCACCCAAATTCTTCAAAGTCCAGTCAACATAGGTTTAAGTGTAGTCCATCACATTTAATTCATCCCTAAAGATTAATTCAGCAGCATTGTTCTAGACATAAACCATAACTCATCTTAAAAAGTTAATACACAATTAATTGGTCAGTGTTCTCTGTAATGTGCATCAATATGCCTCAGTGGCAGTATATGCAGTTCTCCATGAAGGAGTGGCTAAACTGAGAAAACCAACCAAAAGGATTTGAGAGTTCATAGCTGATGCCCACTATTGTCAAGATGTGTCTGAATCCCACACAAGAAATGGACTGTTAGAAAAGAAGTTAAATATATTTGTGAAAAATATTGGTTTACCTTTGTACTTTTACTTTTGTCCTTTTCTGCAGATAGAGAATATTTATTTTTGACTGTTATAAGCAGTTATTTATTGTAAATGAAAGGTGATAGGACTAGAAGAATGGCTGGACACACATGATGCAGAGCAGGAAAAGAAGAGCTTTGTAGGTAAGAAGTTTTTTTTCTTTATTTTTGACACATAGGAGGAAATGTATTCTGTAAAGGAACTCTATATATACATAAAGTCATTCTGAAGGCAAGAAACTCTGTTTTCTAGTGAGCTGCAATGCAGAGGCAAAGTTTCTCTGAACAGTATTAAACCTGTCTAGCAGCCTTATAAGGACATCAAAAATTAAAATTAGTCTGAGTCAGTCAGAAGACATTTACCCTACTCTGCTGAAAACTAACCTGAGTTGCAACTAAATATTTCAGAGTGGATAGTCCCTTATCATTGTGGCACTACACCTGCATATTAATAACCAAGGCATGTCTAAGCTAGTTAGACATATTTTTTATAATTTCTGTGCCAAGGAAGATGGTGTACCTGCTACTCCTGTTCTAGTCACAATGAGCAAATCTTAAAAATCAGTGATACTGGAGTTCCACTAATCCGGCTGATTCAACTACTACCACCACACTAACAAACAGGTTTAATTACTGGTACTTAAACTGATATTAATTTTATTCATTGACAAAGAAAGTATTTTAGTGCCACTTGGAAGTCCCTTATTTAGTAAACGCATGTTATTCTTGGATTTCTAGAACTTGCTAAATTCTATTTACTTACTTTTTTTTTTTTTTTTTGTCTGTTTCTTTTGTAATGAAATACAATTAATTCTTGAGGTTACATTACCTAGTTGACCAATCTTCATATTTCCAATCTCCTTTAATCTGTGGCTTGGACTCTAAAAATGAGGGTTTGGGACTGTGAGAGACTGAAAGAGTTAACATATGTTGGTGTCTCAAACATTGTGGCCATTTGTTGGTGTCTCAAACATTGTGGTGTAACAAGTTAAGATCTGCATGGTGACATCAAACCACAAGTGAGAAATTGGTTGGCACAGAGCATGGGGAGACATGTTGGCGGATGCACAGTTCCATATTTCTAATGTGCCTCACAACTCACCATATATGGCCAGAGGCTGTACAGAGTTCATTTGAGGAAGGGGCTCACGACCACCCAAAAGACCCCTCATGACCACCCCCCACAATGACACCTGCACAGAAGATTGAGAACTCTCTGAAAACCGTATAAATCATCGAGGGGATGGACCTGATGCAATTGAGAGGCAAAGACGGGCTTATAAAAGACATGACTTTGAGAAAGCCAGGTGCGTGCCCACCACTGGAGGTTCACCTCATCTATCATCACCATCACAGGATCCAAGGGTGGTGATAACTCTCCCCCCCCCCCCCCCTTCCTTCTTATAAGTATTTAAATTAGACCCACATTGCCTATTGTTGCACCTTCCTAGTTCAGGTTGCCTGTTGTTATGCTTGCCAAGTTAAGGTTGTTTCTATCATTAATAACGTGTTTAATTGACCTTTTGGTGTTGTTTCACCTTAATTTAGCCCAAGGAAATCACAGAACCACCACAATCCTCCCTGGGCAGCTCTTTGGATCATGACAGGGACCTAAAAATGAGGCTTTAAAACCTCAACCAGTTTTCTTCAAAATTAAATTATGAGTTTAAATGTCTCTAAAATTAGATTTTTTTATCCTGCTATGGGGAAAAAAAAATCATAGACTCATAGAAGAATCATAGAATTGTTTAGGTTGGAAAAGACCTTTAAGATCATTCAGTCCAACCATTAACCTAACATTACCAAGTCCACACTAAACCAATTAAGGGTAGACTAGGCTAAATTGGTTTAGTTTTCTATCATAGTTTTTTGACATGGACACAAACTTAAATTTCTTAATGTTCAAAGTTCAGTGAAAGGATTTTTTTTCCCAGATGCCTCCCTGTTATATACTTTCCTCATATAATCAAATATGTCTCTTTTAAAAAGTAAGTAAACTATATTCAAAACTAGTTGTTTTAATCCAGAAATTTATTAAAACCTGATCATAGTTCCCATGTTGTCTTTAACAGTCACAAGGATATCCAAATCCTCCAGACTGATAAAGGTATTGACCAGCCATTACATTCACGCTTAGTGAAGCTGTAACTGATGCTCTTCTTAGACTATCCAGGTCAACTGTTCTTCAGAAACTTACTACTGGGAGGTAGCCAGATCGCTTAAGTTACAAAGTAGGAGTATTAAAAATGGTTCTAGGAAAGTTTTGTGTGTTTTAAATCAGTTTAGTTCCCTGGAGAAGCTTTACAACAAGAAGTAGAATTTCCTGTAGATAGTTTTCCTGATATCAGAGCTTTTACTCAATGGAGATTACATTGATTTAAAAACATCTTTGCCTGTCAAAGATGAAGATAAGAATATGCCATGCACATAATCTACCAATGTGCTTTTAAGTAATAAGTGAATCATTACTGTTATGCTGGGTAGCATTTCTGCCATCTGAGATCTACCTTGGGAGTCAAAAGCTTTTTTTTTTTTTTTTAACTTAAAAAACATAACTTATGTTATTCTTATAAGTATTTAAATGAGAACCACATTGCCTATTGTTGCACTCTCCTAGTTCAGGTTGCCCGCTGTTATGCTTGCCAAGTTAAGGGTGTTTCTATCATCAATAAAGAGTTTAATTGATTAGTGTTGTTTCACCTTAATTTAGCCCAAGGGAATCACAGAACCACCATGATCCTCCAATATATATTGTCTATAACCCATATATTATATATTTATATAATATGTTTTTGTGGTTCAACCTAGCAGGCAGCTAAGCACCATACAGCCATGCGCTCATTCCCCCACAGTGGGATGGGGGAGAGAATCAGAAAAAAGGTTAAGCTCATGGATTGAGATAAAAACAATTTAATAGGACTGAAAAGGAAGGAAAAATAACAATAATGATAAAAGAATATACAAAACAAGTGATGCACAATGCAATTGCTCATCAACCACTGCCCGATGCCCAGCCTGTGCCCAAGAAGTGATCATTGCACCCCAGTCAACACCCCCTAGTTTATATACTGAGCATGACGTCATATGGTACGGAACATCCCTTTGGCCAGTTTGGGTCAGCTATCCTGGCTATGCTCCCTCCCCAGCTTCTTGCACACCTCTAGTGTCCTCGCTGGCAGGGCAGTATCAGAAGCTGAAAAGTCCTTGACTTAGTGTAAGCACTGCTCAGCAACAACTAAAACATCAGTGTGTTATCAACATTATTCTTATGCTGAATCCAAAACTCAGTACTATACCAGCTACTAGGAAGGAAATTAACTCTATCCCAGCTGAAACCAGGTCATATATATACACATACATATAATATATTTTTATATACTATTTTATATAATGAAGATGAACACTTAGATCTCCTTTTAATTCCATGTGTAGTTGTATATACAGGTAAGACTGAAAGAGGAAGAAAACATGATAGTTCAAGACCTATAAAAATGTTCTTTGTTCTTCAGAATTGCATCCTTTGCAATTGGAAAAGCACATGGCTGAATATTAGCTAGTTGTCCAGAAGTGCTGAAGAGAGATGGAGAGGAAAGTATTTTCTTTTATTAGTTAGTGAAAAGTCTTTTGCCACAGTGAAAGTAACATCTAAATGATGAATTAATGAATATGTCTACAAATAAAATTTGGGTATGTTGGCTAAAGAATGTAAATTCCGAAAGTTTCCAAATGGCAATTGGTAACTGTCTCTGTAGGCTCTGTCTAGTACAAGACATTTCTGTCAAATAGCATAAAAAGGAAAAAAAAAAACCAAACACAAAAATAATTATAAAAAATAGAAAAACAGGTTATCACAGTCAATTTTTTATCCTAAAAATACTGCTCTCTCTTCTGATCATCGTAAAGACTGTAAGTAACAAGAGAAAAAGAACAAGAACAATGACGACTGCATGAGAAAAAAAAGTCATCATATAGACTCATCATGTTACTGAAAAAGTGGTATGTGCTCTTAGAAATAGAAATAAAATGCCTACAAATGCCCCCCCAAAGTCTCTAAGTATCTTGAAGAACTGAGGAAATCAAAAAGTATATTAATAGTAATAGAGCTGTAGAGAAAATCTGAATCACATAAAGACGTTAATGAAAAGTTGAAACACAAGACGCTGATACAGTCTAGAGAACTTGAGACATGCACAGAGAAACAACAATGTTAATATCAAAACATGTTCATAGAATCACAGAATCATAAAATGCTTTGGGTTGGAAGGGACCTTTAGAGGTCTTCTAGCCCAACCCCCCTGCAGTGAGCAGGGACAGCTTTAACCAGATCAGGTTGCTCAGAGCCCCATCCAACCTGACCTTGAATGTTGCCAGGGATGGGGCCTCCACTACCTCTCTGGGCAACCTGTGCCAGTGCTTCACCACCCTCATTGTAAAAAATTTCTTTCTTATGCCTAGTCTAAATCTATTCTTCTTTAGTTTAAATCCATTATTCCTTGTCCTGTCAAAACAGGCCTTGCTAAAGAGATTGCCCCCATCATTCCTGTAGGCCCCCTTCAAGTACTGGAAGGTCGCAATAAGGTCTCCTCACAGCCTTCTCTTCTCCAGGCTGAACAAATATCGTAGAATATCATTGAATCGTTTAGGTTGGAAAAGACCTTTAAGATCATCCAGTCCAACCATTAACCTACACTGCCAAGTCTACTCTAAACCAATCAAGGGTAGACTAGACTAAACCATGTCCCAAAGTGCCACATCTACCCGTTTTTTGAACACTTCCAGGGATGGGGACTCCACCACCTCTCTGGGCAGCCTGTTCCAATGCTTGACTACCCTTTCCATAAAGAAATTTTTCATAATTTGCAGCCTAAACCTCCCCTGGTGCAGCTTAAGCCCATTTCCTCTCGTCCTATCGCTAACTACATGGGAGAAGAGACCAACACCCACCTCACTACAACCTCCTTTCAGGGAGTTGTAGAGAGCGATAAGGTCTCCCCTCAGCCTCCTCTTCTCCAGGCTAAACAACCCCAGTGCCCTCAGCTGCTCCTCATAAGGCCTGTGCTCCAGACCCTTCACCAGCTTTGTTGTCCTTCTCTGGACATGCTCCAGCACCTCAATGTCTTTCTTGTATTGAGGGGCCCAAAACTGGACACAACTGGACACAACCCCAACTCTCTCAGCCTGTCCTCATAAGATAAGTGCTCCAGCCCTCGGATCATTTTTGTGGCCCTCCTCGGGACCCTTTCCAACAGGTCCATGTCCTTCTTGTGCTGAGGGCTCCAGAGCTGGATGCAGTACTCCAGGCGAGGTCTCACCAGAGCATGTTTGAAAATGACCAGAAGGATTTCTTTAGGCAGTCTGACCACAAGGATAAAAATAATATAAAGATAAATAAACAAACTTAATTTTTTTTTTTTAAAAGTTCTATGGGAAAAGAAGGCACTGTGTAATCCTTTGCCAAAGTAAGTTGAAAACAAACTAGTGAATGAGATGATTTTATTAATCAAAGTGATTACAATTTACAAAGCAGACTGAGAAAATTAGCTAATTGGTAAACACACACAAAAAAAAATAGAATCTATAATTATTGGTTAAAGAGTGGGACTAATTTATATTTTCAGTTTAAAATATATTTACCCCCCAAATAAATAAATAAATAAATAAACATTCAAAAGATGAAAAGCAGATCTTTCTTTTTCAAAAAAATGAAGCGTTACTTCCTAAATGTAGACCTGTAGATATGCCTGTAGTCTGGTATATTCTCTCTGTAATTGTATCAATTGAACATTTTTAAACTAATTATTTGCATTTTCAAGAGAAGGAAGGATTTTAAAATGCTGGGAGAATGTGTATCTTATGACTGATAGCTGCATTAATAGTAAAAGATTCAGCATGTATATTTACTAGGTTATAAAAAAAAAAAAATCATGTTCCTGGATTATGAGTGCACTGGAATTGATGAAATACCATCCACCATTAGTAGAACTACAGAGTAGCAAAGGAAAGTGCACGTTATGCTTAAACTACCAGCTTAAAACTGTACCAAAATACTTATACATGATGGGATTTTTTTAAGAGATTCTATGTTGTCTTTGTTTTTTGCTATATTAATGTCTGCAATGCTGAGTTATTCAAAGACAAAGGTATATAACCTAAAATAACTGTCATTTAACTGTTTATTGCAAATCTGTTTCATATGGATGACCTGAAATTATTAATTATTCAAATGTGTGGATTTTCAGAAAGATATAAAAAAGGCAATCAAATAAAAGTTGGTGGGGTTTTGTTTGTGGTTTGGGCTTTCTTTTGTGTGTGTTTTGGGGTTTTTTTTGTTTTTTTTGTTAAAGGAATCAAAAGTAAGGGGAAAGGTGGGGAAAATGGAATATTATTAGATACAGTTACACCTTATAATTATGTAGGATTTTGTTGGAGGAAGAAATTAAGGCAAGAGTAATGAAAGGCAACTCCAAGACATTAACAAAACTCTGCAAAAAAGACCATAATGAGAAACTGAAATATTTACTTGCAAATACAGTTGTATGATGTTCTGCTGTCATAATGCATTGCACAAACTGGTCTAAGAGAATTAGGCAAAAATGGCTAGGAGAAACTGAGTTCAGTATAAAGAAGGAAAATGTCATGGACAGGCTTTTCTTTCCAGAAAAGATGGAGATAAAAACATTAAGAGAAATCAAAAATGCATTAGGAGCTTATAACGTTAGCAGCCTCCATGAAAGATAAGGGTTCAATTCACCAGACCAAATATAGTCACCTAACTTGTAGATCAATGTTAGTTAGTCTGTGACCCTTTAGTCAATAGAAAAAAATATGCATTTTGGATGGAGCAGCTCATTTAATTCTAAAGAAATACACGTCTTCTGACTCATTCCTGTCCTGGTTTCAGCTGGGATAGGGTTAATTTTCTTCCTAGTAGCCGGCATAGTGCTGTGGTTTGGATTTATTTTGAGAGCAATGCTGATAACACACTGATGGTTTAGTTGTTGCTAAGTAGTGCTTACACCAGTCAAGGACTATTTCAGCTTCTCATGTCCTGCCAGTGAGAAGCTGGGAGGGGGCACAGACAGAAATGTTGACCTAAACTGGCCAAAGGGATATTCCACACCGTTTGATGTCATGCCTAGTATACAAGCTGGGGGGATTTGGCCGGGGGGCAGCAATTGCTGTTCGGGGACTGGCTGGGCATCGGTCAGCAGGTGGTGAGGAATTGCATTGTGCATCACTTGCTTTGTATATTATTATCACTATTATTATTACATCATTATTATTGCTACTACTATTTTACTTTATTTTATTTCTATTATTAAACTGTTCTTATCTCAACCCAGGAGTTTTCTCACTTTTACTCTTCCGATTCTCTCCTCCATCCCACCGGGGCAGGGGGAGTGAGCAAGAAACTGTGTGGTGCTTAGTTGCTGGCTAGGGTTAAACTATGACAATTCCCTAAAAATATATTTTTTTCCCATTGACAGTTAGGGGTGGGCCTGGGATGACTACTTCATCTGTAGGGATTTTTTTTAAGTTTAGCAGATAGGCTCCTACCCAGACTGATTAGATGTTAGAGCAAAACCAAATGAAAAATACTGTATTATTGAAAGTAAGCCATCATACAAAGAGGACAAAGTATTATATAGGGATTTAAAGATGAAAAAGTATATGTAGAATCTTTTTTTAGAAAATAATCATTTAGGAAAGTTACAAATTACAACTGGCTTGCAAAAGGAGGAAAAAAGAAAGAGAAGCTGAGCATTTTGTTGGTGAAAGATGTATTGTACTAGATATATTAGAGAAAAGATAAGTGATATTAAAGATACAAGCCTTGAATGAAGGATACGTAGCCAGGTCCCAGAGAATTTTAGTTATGAGGATGTACCAAATTGGCCCAAGTTAAATTTCTATTCATTACTCTATATACAATATCACAACTAAGTTGTCAGCATTATTTAGTAGGTACTATACAAGAAATATGGACTACAAGTTAGAGGGAAACATCCCATCACAGGAAAAGTTACAGAAAATAGGAATGTGAAGATATAATAGGGTTTTTTTTTTCAATTATTATAAGAAGTATAATCTAGGAAGACTATGTGTAATACCTTCAAGAGAGAGGGAAGATGTGTGTTTCACTGCAGGCTCTTCCTGACATTATGAGCTCAAGAAAATTAAAAGACAATTCATTAAACTTGATTAGTTATAACCAAAATTGTGGAAATGCTAAAGCATGAAATAAAAATAATAATTAAAAAAGCTGATTATTGTAATGAAAAGAATCTTACTGTGGAATAACAAAAAGACCATGATATATATTAGAATCCATGTGACTAAGACAGTAAGACAATAGAGCCTTTAGAAAGAAACAGTGGTGAATACCTTCAAAATAGTGAGGCGGAAAAACTGCAGCATTACTAAAATTTTCATCTAAATTAAATTTGCATTGGTGATTGCATCCCTTATCACTCTTTCTCTTTTTCTAAGTGTTTAGGTACTGCCAAGGTGAAAGAGTGGTAATTGTAACTTTATTAGCAGTAGTTGAGATAAGAATCATGATTGTTATTGTTATTATAAGCAAATAAGGAACAGATTTTTAGTAAGTGTTGGATTGCTGACCAGTCGTGCTTAACTGCTGAAATACCAGCAGAAGCTACATCAACCTGCAAAGTATTTCTTTCAAATTCTGTGTTCACATATGGCAATATTTTTGAAGTTGTTGAGGTAACTGATCAGCTTATCAACTTTCTGTAAGAAATGTATCTTATAACTTCTAATATTGACTGCCTTGTAATGAATATCCTCTAGTGCTTGAATAATTAAATTGACTAATTTTAAGCTGAAATAAAAGCAGGAGCTGTCAGTCAATTGCAGACATTCTCATCATTTATCTTGCTTACTGGTCTTTTTTTAAGCAGAACTGACGTAAAAATAGCATCAGCAGTAAACCCTTGGTACTTAAATGCCTAGTATTCCCCATGAGTGCCTTCATAACTATAGTTTTCTTGGTAGTGAAGTTGTAATGACAGCTGTCATCAACGGACTTTCATGAAACATACCCTGACCTTTAGATGCTATATGTTACAATTACTGTTGTAAAGCCTCTGGGGCCTTGCGTTGGGATTTCACACTTAAACATCGCTGCAAATTGTTAACCCTTCTTGAAGTCTTCCAAGAAGATATGAGAGGTTTTCTTTTAATTTTTTTTTTTCCTTTTCTAAACATCGGAACTCACACACAAAGATGATAATTTCCAGATGAAATACACATGTTGGCTGAGAGACAACTGTTTCATGAACAAGTTCTTAAAATAAGATGTATCACTGTAGAAGTCACGCATTTTAAAAAATCAAATCTCTACTTGCCTCTGCAAAAGAATGAATAAAATATGAATGCAATAGACAGTTCTTAAAAGAGCCTCTTTGGAAATCACAGCCGCATAATTGCTTCTGTTATATGACAGAAATGCATGAGTGTTAAGGACGTGTAAAAATAGCAAAAACCTTACTAAGATAAGAAGGATGACAACAGAAAACTCATATTAAAAGCTGAATCCCTGATGTACTACTCTGCCAAAAGAATCAAAGCTGACTTACAAACCTACCTTACGAAAAGGATGGTCCAGAATTCATTCTTCTGTAATATTCATGCCATTAGCTTAAATGAATAAAAGAAAATTAAAATTACACACTCTCTTTAGACAGGCCCTTGTCTCTCATGTCAACTGCAAAGCAACATATATTCTTCTGTTTGAGGAGTTCTGCTGTAAACTGTGAATGCAGAAGTTCAGTACTTGGTAAAATCTATCTAAAAAGAATGAGAACAAAGATGTGTGTTGTTGCATCATATCCAAAACATAATAAAAGCAGAGGGGATCATATGTAGATGAACAAGCAATCTACTTTTGACATTTAATGTCATTTTACAGTGTTTTGCCAATTGTGTCATTTGCCAAAAAAGAGGAAGCTTAACATTCTGTACTTTTAAACTTGCTGGTGATAAGGATAGTTCTCTATGAATAGTCTACTGTAGACTTTAATGCTGCCTTAGCATAAAATTATTACTTTTTTCCTATTTTTTTCTTCTTAGTAGAATATAACGTGTAACAAATATAATCATGGGGGTTTTTTTGTTTTTGCTAAGAGAATCAATTTTAAAGGCATTTATTTTATCATATACGTCTTTGCTGAAGGTATACACCAAAGTTTTTCCCCATATACATTTCCAAACAAGAGTGGCCTGTCAAAACCAAAATCTATGAAGATCTTAATGAGAGTGGCATTCTATTTCAATTTTCCCAGATAATCTGGCAGTTGCTTAAGAAACAGTTTCAGAAGCTGTAGCCTTACTCTTGATTATCCTCCCATTCTATGGGACTACTGTAAAGCAGGTAAGAAAATGTTTAATCATGTTTTCAAAAAAAAAGAGCTTACAAATGAGATAAAAAAAAATCAAGAAAAATAAGTAAAACTTGGAGGTTTGGCTGTTTATATTAGTAAAATCAAGGAGTGTATGACATCTACAATAGTTCACAGCTTTACAAGATTTTAATAATTTTTTCAAGAGTTATAGCGTAAGTTTCATCATACAACTAATAGAGATATTCTTGGGTGTTTTCTGGGGATCTTTTTAGATGAACATATATTCAAAACCTACCATTTCTTTTTTGGCTTGCTGACCTTAAAACATCCCTGAGCCCAATTTCCAGAAAAAGTCTGTGGTTTCAGGAAAATAAATAAATAAATAAATAAATAAATAAATAAATCCTTTAAATGTAGTGGATTATTCTGAGAACAAAAGACTTGAATCTCACTCTTCTTTCTTTTGTACTAATTTGGAAGGAATAACATTTGGCAGATGTTATAGATAAATATGAGCTATTACTGTTTCACAATTATTTTATTCTGTCTGCTAGTGATTCTGAGAATCAGCTTTCAAAGAAAATTTCTTTTTGAAAACTAATGAATATTGTTGATTCTAAGCAAACAACTTACTATATGTCAAATTCACAGGAAATATAGAGAACACAGAGACTGTTATCTCATTATAAAACAAGAAAAAGAGGATACCCTTCAGACTGACCTCAGACATGAACATTTACTGAGATGAAACAAAATTTGCCTTCCAGGACAAGGCATAAGATTATCTTGTTAGCAAAAGCTGCTTGACATTAATTCTATTTTGACTTGGGGTGAGATTCAGGCTACCACAATGTCATCTGAAATGGGAATTAGGTGAAATTGAGGCATCTTAAGTTAAAAAATGTAGTTTAAATTACCTTCAGTACCAGTCATTTCTGATTCACACATGTATGACCATATTTATTATGTTTATACTACCAAACTAAAGAGGGCCAAGACTCTCTCCCCAAGATCAGGTAACACTGACTGGTTTTTTTGCATACTGATCTGCATTGTTTTCCTCTATAGAAGTTCTGTGTTGGAGAGAAATGTCCATAATCATGCATAACAGTGGTAGCTTTTAATGGTTTTTAACTTGTTAGAGTCTCAATACTAAATTTTCTTGCAAAATTTTTTGGGGTATTGTGCACTTGCACATCAGGCAACAGAGGTTTAAGAGATGATGTTGTCCAAAAGACGAACAGTATAAGTAAAAATAACAATTAAGAAGACTACAGTGAGAAGTGAGCTTGAATCCTTGAGAGTTAAAAAAATCAAGTACAGTTTCCCTATTTGACCTGTAACCTTTAAAGCAATTTCTTTAGCCTCTAGGACATTACCTACTAAGAGTGTGGCAACACTACTGAAATATTTTTTAAAGGTGGGAAGCAGAAGCATAGCTTTTCTGAATTTTGTTGAACTGAAATGTCATTCAGATGTGTTAAGCAAACTCAACATATACCTGAAGAATGGTACATGAATGCAGGTACAAAAATGCAGGTGAAAACCAGAGAAAAACCAGACACTGCTCCTCTTTTTGTCTAAATTACAATGACACTGAAATAAGACCTGAGAATTCTGGGTCTTCTCAGTGGGTTACAAGAAGCTTGCAGTCAGCTAGGAAATGCTGAGGTCTGATCTGAAGGTTCCTCTCAACATTGTGATGGTCACAACACAGTGTTTCTGGATCCTGAATGTAAGTTTCAAGTACATCTCCATTAGAAAACCAAAGACATTCTCCAGACTTCATAAAGGAACAATTCAAAGTCTTCCAGATAAAGCATATAAAAGTGGAGTCAACACAAGCAATAGTAATTTTTGAAAATTTACCTAATATGGATAGAAAAGAAGCATATCTTTGTTATGACGACATGCTATTTGGGTCTTGTAGCTTGTCATTAATCAAGTATAACTTTTGTGTCTTACTACCTGACTCGTCCAGTAAAAAAGGGAGATGCCAGGTTTCTATTCAAGATAATTAATGGTCATCTGAATTTTTTATTCAGACTGATGACCCTAGAGAGACTCATTCCAAAAATGATGCAGCTGTTAAGTTTAAGAGAATATTATAAATTGGAATCATTTGAATATACCTGATTTGAAAACATCTATGTAATATTCAAAAGTAGTCCCTACAGAATTTTGCATACCAAATGCTACACAGCTATAATTTTGCATTCACTCTTCACTAACACATTTAATCTGTGGTAATTAATTATCTACCTGTGAAAAATTACATCTGAGTATTTACTTCAAAGTTTGGAAACTAAAATAGCCATGATTTTCTTTGTAAAAAGAATACATAAAAGGTTTTCTCTTTCTTTACACTGCAGTTTGCTACACAGAATGCTTTCAAAGACGAAACAAACAGGATAATATTTTAGAGCAAAAGTATATTTAAAACTCATCTTACCAGACATATTTGACAGCTTTACCACAGCAGCAGTGGTTAACATATCAACGTAGCAATGGTATCCCATAGGGAAGCCTTGGAGATTCAAGGACATGCAGTTTATCTCTATAATCAACATAATATATGTAAGTATATAAAATGACTCAGAATTTTTCAGAATATATTATCAACTCACATAGCTTCCAATGAAAGTTTTAAAATACACATAAAAAATTAGAACACAAATACAAGCTGATATAATTATGTGCGATCTTTGTTTTGTTAAAATATTATGTACATAATAGAGGCAATGTTTAAAGCAATTCTATTACATTTATCTTGGCAATATTAGAATTTCTGGGTTTGGTCCCTATTTTGATTTTTCTAGTACTGGAGAAGAAAGTTGAGGAAAGAACCCCAGGCCCCTTGATGAAAAATTTTATCCAAAGCAATACATATACTGCAATTAGTCAATTGATTCAGGTTATGCAGCATGGTCCACAGTTTTGCTAAAATTTTACTTCAGTAATTTAAAAGTTTTTAGTACAAACTGCATTGCTTGATATAGAAAAAAAAATAATCATCTTTCCTTCTTCCATCCATCTCTCTTCTCCTATTTTCCAATTTAAGAGAGAAATGCATTTAATAAATTAGGTTATGCCTTTTGTTTTCATTGAACTTGCTGTGCTTAGAAATTGTAGAAATTTGAATGTATAGTTAACAACCAAGGTTTTTTTCAACAGATTCAGTGTTTCTTTTTGTATCAATCATGTAGATTTTTGACAATATTGATAAAGACAATGATATTATACATGCTTAATATTTTAAGTATTTGGCAATAATGGCAATATGAAGCAGGCAGAAGAGAGTGATGGACAGTAAAAGGAGATCAGTTCAATGGCTTTCCTCTGCCATACCATATTTATAAAATCATTAAACTTAGGTGAAAAAAGAAAAAAATAGTATCCTTGCTTCCTTTAGAAAGCAAGCTTTGCCTTAATAAATAGATGCTTGAGCAGAGAGAATTGGTCATTTCACAAATCATTGGGGTATTCAGACAATGCGGCCGAATCATCAGCCCCAGGGGGGCCTCCAGGCTATTCGAACCCTACCTAGCATGTGTGAATTTTGTTACTTCCACTCCATTGCTTTGTTATGTCAGACTATGAAAAACTCTGTGTGCCTTGGGAAAAAGGATGTCTCACCTTCGTTATGCTATTAGTAAGTATAGTATAATTTTCCCATTTTGTTCCATTTGGCGACAGAGTGTTTCAACAGTTTCAGCATATCAGATTTTTTTTTTTTTCTCTATTTTGGACTCGACATATAATCTGTATGATTCAAGTGTACAAGAGAAGCGAAAAATATAATATACCACCTGCTTATTAAGTCCACACCTATATGCACGTTCTCCCCTCAGAGTAGCTAATACTTACACATTCAGTGGACACCACTAGCAGAGGGTGACACACACAGCAACTGAGGTTTTCAAACAAGTAATGTTTCTTTCATCCCAGATCCAACCCTGATTATTTTTCCAAAAGTAATACATTATGGTTCAATACCTGTCTGGGTGGGGAGGAAGTAAAAGGATATTTTCAAAGAGAAAAATCCTTTTCCACATCCTCTCAAAAAGAGATATGCAGCCATTTTGCTAAGTTATATTACACATGTGAGCTTCAGTGAGCAACTGATCGCGTTCATATTTTAAAATATTTTCCTACTTCTTTATGACAAGAAAAATACTTACCTCATTTCTCAAATCAGCATTTTCTTCTTTGAAAGTTTTAAGTCCATCTGAAAAGAAAGGTCTCAGTTGCCTGCAAGATTTTCCTTTTGACAATGAAGGACCATCAGAAAATGACTTTATAATTTCAGTGGCAGGAACTGATGTTATATGTTGCTAATTTGGAAATACTATAGAAAACCAGTAATTGCTTCATTTTAGTAATTTCCTTCTTTTAAGGTATGTTTTAGATAGTAACAAGTTAATAGTGATTGTTTCTCCGTTGCAGCAAAATGGAGAAAACTGACTTCATATATGCTAAGGGATTTCTGAAATTGCTGTGATTGCAGTTAATAGAGAAGTAAATGCCTTTAATATCAGTGTTTGTACATTTGTATTCCACAAATTATTTTCACTGAGTGCAATAAAATAGATTTGATTTTTTTAATTAGCAAATCCTGTTTATAAACATTGCTATAAAGATATTCACCCTCTATTCCCACTGAAAAAATAAAATATATTATTGAAAGAGAGAAATAAAGGTTTTGAATAGTAATTCTCCTTTCTTTCAAGATCAACATTTCAGCTCAGATTACTGTCCCAGCAAACTCAGTCAGTGTTCCCTCTCAGATAATCATTTTTCTGATCTTAAAGATTTAAAAAAATCTTGCACATCTTTTATGTAAATACAAAGTTCATTTTTGTGTAAGTTCATCCTTTAATATCACACTTAGCAAAAATTACCCTTCCTTCTCCTCACCTGAAGATAAGTCTCTCGAACTGTGATTCAATAAGAGCACTAAAGAACAGAACACATATCAATATTATATATCACTCAATCCATGCATGCAACCACCCACTCTTAATCCTATAACACGTTACGGACTTGTATTAAAGTGAGAACAATTGTATCATAATTTTGTATCCTGCCATGATTTGCCATGATTTGAGCCATGGTTTGAGCCATGAATTGCCATAGCTTATTGTGTTACTGTGAAGATAGCAAATAGGAGATATTAACACTGAAGCATTTGTCTTCTAAAAGTTTTCTCAGCAATAACTTAATAGTTCTTTCCTTCTTCTAACTTAATCTTTCCATTTTCTAACATATTTACCATATCTGAATTGCTAGCCCTGAACTTTCATATGTATAGATTCTTACTGTAATATGAAAACAATAACAGCACTTAAAATGATAAAAAATATTTTGATACTCATAATTAAGCTAAATTAAATTAAATTAAATTAAATCTTAAATGCAATGATTCTTTTTATTTTCTGATTTGCCTGAAGGTTTCTAAGCACATGCATATATTACAACTTAAACCAGATTGTTTGTTTGTTTGTTTGTTTATTTGTATCCATTGTTTTTTGCATTTCTTCTTTATTCTGGGTCAGCCATCAAACTGGAAAAAATAATCCTTAGTGTATAAGTAGTTAGGATCAAATTTATAGCAGAGCTTGAACTAAAATACACATCTCACATCTACCATCTTTCACTTGTTTCACAAGAAGGCAGTTTCCAAATAAAAAAACATTAACTGAAATAGGATTTAGGGGATGTGTGTGGAGTAGGAGTGCATGTTTTTTTCTCTATGTAAATTTTGTTACATTATGGCTACTTCTTCTGGCTGTTAAAAATGTGTTAGAAAATACTTTGTAATTTTATGAATACATTTTCCAGAAAAAAAAACGTTTGAAAGCTGTAACACTCCAGAAAAAAGCCCCAACAAAACAAAACAACCCCAAACGCTAGGAAAATAGAAAGTCTATATCAATGGAAATGCTTATACAAACATGATATTTCCATGCATTTTTATCCCAGATGAATAAATAACTAATTTTTGTTCTACTGATTGAAAGGTTAGAAATTTGTTTTCATCCTGTCACTTTAAGAATACTGCTAAAATGACAGAAAATATTATCTAAGCAACAGCACAAGACACCAAAGAGGAACTATAAACTCCTTTATGGTACTTGTGAGTGCCTTGCTTTAGTCTGATCTGAAGGATGATGTCCTTGTAAAGTATTTGTTGATAGTCACTTTGGTGGGGCAAAAGGCAGAACAGCCAAGTATGATTGAGGACTGTCAAACAGTGGATCAAAGGGATTTGCTTCAGGTAAACCTAAAGCAACCCAAGTAAACATCAATTTAGCTAACGGAGGAATTGAAGCTTGAGAGGAAGGATAAGAGAAGAATAACCTTTTTTTTATGGCTTGTTTGCTATAAGTGTAGTTTGTTCTCTAGTGGCCTGCCAAATAGGTCAGCAAAAGTATTTGCAGTAATTGGCAGTGAGTTTCTGGAATTCACTGTCAGAAAATACGGTGTAACTCCTGAAGAGTACTTGCTCCTAAGGAAGAATAACTTCACAGAATGGATTAGAATAATTTTGCACTACTCGGTGAGCCAGCTGGTTAAACTGGTGGTTTGTTTTACTGTGGCTGTGTTGCTTACCGAGTACTTCCATACATTTCACTGAGAGGCCAGAGAGTATAAATTGCATTTGCATGTTATAATGAGCTGTTACAAAAGGCACAAAATGGGAACATTTTTTAAATTTTATGCAGAAATTATAAACTGTTATGCCGTTACTACATGTTTGCTCTTGGTAGTGGGGAATTGCCAGTATCTTTTAACAAAGGTATAGTCAGAGCTGGGCAAGAGCAGAGCTCTTCCTGGGCAACCTTCCTCTTCATAGTTGTAAAAAGAGAGATGAAACATTTTGAGCCCTGCAGGGTTCTAGTGTGACTGTTGCCATATAAAGTAGGCAAGGAAAAACAGGTTGGAGAAAGCTAAGGAGAAAGGGGAGAAGGGACGGGGGAGAAGGGAATTTAGAGTAATGTACAGTGCTAAAGATTGACTATGTGAAACTACAGTTCAAAGTTTCACTATGACTGCAGTAGGATGCCTAGAAATTTCCATTATAAAGAAATCTGACTTCACCTGAGCCTTTGCATACTAGATTTATTCCAGTTAATTACCTCCACTGCCATCCTGATCGTGCTTTTCACTCTTGTTTGAATCAGGATTGATTCTTCTACACTTCCAGGAGAAACAGAGGAAGTTGAGACACAGATTAAGAAACTATTGCTTCAAATTTAGTGTCTTAATTAATTCTTGGGTCTTGGTCCTCTGACCTTCCACTCCAAATAAGTATTAGTTTATTAAAAACCAACTAACCAACCAACCAACAAACAAACAAAAAAGCTGTATGATGACTTCTGGGGAAAGTTTACTCCAGCAACCATTGTCAAAGGGTGGAATAAGAGAACCCTTCTACTCACTTCAGTCATTTAGAGTCTTCCAAAGCCATATCAGTAGTTTTTGCACTCTTAAAGCTCCTACCTGTATTTCCTGATATGCTCCAGGACTTCCAACACTTGACATCACATTCCTCTTACGAGAAAAGTAGTCTGGCGGGCTGCAGATCAGCATATTCTCCCTCAGCTTGGTGCCATTCCTATCTGATATCATCCATAGATTTGCTGTGCATTTTGTCATCTGGGTTGTACATGGAAGTATTGAACACTATGATCCCACGCCTTGATTTGGGGGTTACCTGCTTTTTACCAGTCACCAAATGGATGTCAGACTACCGATTATTACTCCTTGAGCTTGACAGTCTAGACAATTTTCATCCCATCTGACAGCACATTGATCGAGCTCACAACTCCTTGGTTTTCAAGGGAGAATGCTGTGGTAAAGATTGCAAAAATATTGCTGAAGTTAAGGTATATTACATCCACTGCCCTACCATCATCCATGTGGCCTGATAGTTCATTGTAAAAGGCAATCAGGCATGATGTCACCTCAGTAATATGCATTGACTGTTCCTGATTATTTTCTTGTCTTTCACATGCCTGGAGAGGTATCCAATAGTTTGCATTCTCTGTTCCAAGATCCTTGCTCCCAGTTTTTCACAAGTTTCCCTGTTTTTTTTACGAGCAGCAAGTGTGGGGCTGCAGGCCTGTGACAGAGAGCTTCGAATGCTAAACTGTGGTGAGTATTGCAAATCCATTCACTGAGCTTTCAGAAAACCGTATAATTTGGTCAATTTAAGAGACCTTTTTTGGCAGTCTGCAGGATGTGGCATTTTCCATAGGAGCAACACAGAATCAGTGTCATTGTCAAATCCTGTATATCACTGCACAAAGATAAAGGGTGACACTGTTCCAGAGGAAAAACAGCTCAGTTCCTACAGTTTAAATCAAATCACAAGCAAAGTGGCTTACTGATTTATTAGCAAAGCGGTATTGACTAATATCCACCAATGCACATGCTGTTGAGCAATCACCCTTGAGGATGCACACCCCCCTGAGGTGTGGGTCCCCACGTGTTGCAGCCTGCTGTGTCACCCCACTAGCTGGAGTGCAGCTGCTCACAACGCCTGGCAGGGGTCTGCTCCGTCCCACACGGGCAGGGGTTGCAGTGCTGCAGGGAGACTTCTGGCAGTCTGAAACCAGTGCTGGCACTTCTGGTTTCTTAATCAGTCCTGGGCCAGAATATTTTTATTTAAGACTTTACTTGTATTATCTCCTGTACTTCAGGTATTAATGGATTTTGGATTTGTATCCATCTCTAGTCTTTTCACTTTTTTCTCTTAGCTAACCCACAGACAAGTTTATTTGCTAATCACAGCTTTCTGAAGGCTCAGAAACTGGATGAAGCTGCATATAATTGACTGCACTGAAACGCGACTGATATTACAATGACTATATTATGGTTTTAACTGGCAGCTAGCATTCTGGAAATATTAGACTGCAGTGTCAAGTAACTGATAGGAAAATTTGCTTTTTATTCAAAATCTTGTTGCTCTGAACACCATTAGATGCTACTCAGATGATATCTTCTTTGCATAACCTACACAAATTAAAATTGTGTTCAGTATAAAAATAAATCAGAGGACATTACTAGGAGGTAACTCCTGTGCTGCTGTATTTCAATTTTTTGCCACTAATACCTAAGAAATTATCTCCAGAATGCCAAAACATTCAAGCTTTTGTTGTTAAAAGCTACACTTTCAATTGGAGAACTTAGATTTCTTTGCTTCTGCCATCTGCCCTGTTCTTGTGAAGTGCATTTGTAGCCTGATTAAATTTTTGATTATATAGACAGCCTAACAGATAGCCTGTTCTACATCTAGAAGAGGAGGAAATAATTTGAATTGATAGGGGGAAAAATTGGATGGAAGGACGCAAAATGGTTGCTTCTGCACACAAAATAATGGCAAACAGTCTAATTGGAGAATCAAACAAATTACAAGGTTCAAGGTAGTTGTGAATCCAAATTCTTACCTTCTTATTGAGCATATATATTACAGCTTTAATGTTTGTATGTCTGTGTGCTTACTTGTAAAACATGTTTTAGTGTATTTTTTATTGTGTGTGTATATCTGTAAGGATGTGCGGCATGTATCTTTCATAGAAAGAAAGGCAGAGAGAAAGAGTATATTGGCAAAGTTATTTCCCCAACTTTCCTTAAGTCAATAACAAGCTCATATTTAATTCAGCAGAACTATGATATTCCCTACAAATATTCCCAGAACAAAAAACATTACTTGATTCAAGGTAAGATAGTGTGTATTGATTGAATAATTTAATGATGAAAATTACCTGTAGTTTGTGTTCCATACATGTTAATCTGATTATAAATTCAATGATGAAAAATGTAAATATCACTTAACCAGGCTTAATTGTGATTCTCTGAATAACCAAATTACATCAAATAACTGCAGATAAGATTCAATCCACCTAAATTTTCTATAGTGAGGTTTAGCTACCTAAAATCCATGTAGCAATATTACAAGACTGCCTACCCTAGTAGCAGTTCTAAATTAATTCATTTCTTTATAGCCTGAAAATCCACTGTCTGGAAATCTTGCAGACATGTGCAGATGCTTACCCAGAGACAACCAGTTGACATTTAGATTTGCTTCCAGCACTTTCTGCCCAACCTCCAACTGGTGTTTCAGAGGACACAGGGTTGCCTAGGTCCTGTGTCACATCTGCCAGTCCCATGCTAATGTCCCAGGTATGCTGCAGCATCTAAGGGAGCAGTAGTTATCAGTAGATAGGTATTTCAGCAGCTCCATTTATTTTGTTGTGCTCAGAAGAGCTCTCTTCTCTCCATTAACTATATATAAGGATTTTGGGAAATTGCGCCATGTTAACTGTATTTTTTCCCCCAAAGCCCAGTATTCATACAAATCTTGGTGAAGTGATGCCTGAGATGATGATCCAGAAGGTAGATTACATCCCATGGTTTCTTCCCCAGAAAATTTTTTCCCTCTTAAAGAATTTTCTCACTTGTAACACCAAATGGAATAAGAGATCAGAATACTGTATCTGCAAATTAGGCAGTTATATCTATTGTATTTTATAGCACAAGACATCATAAACTTCAAGGGATTTGCTCTCAGTGCTTCAGGTGTGTTCCAATTATGAATTTACACTCAGTTTGTGATAATAACAATACAGTACAGCGTCTTTTATATCAATATTGATAGAATTTGTGTAAAGACTAATACAGAAAAAAAACAAACCTCAAAACAACAAGAACTCTTTGGATTAGTTAACATAAAAACCGTTTTATCCTGTATGAAACAAAACAGGTATTCTTGTATGACGGTCTCAAATCAATTAGAAAACATTACCCTGAGCTTTATGCATCCTGGAAATATTTTGTTTTAATAGGAATGTAAGACTTAAAGAGGAAAAAGGAGTTAGATGTCTAAAAGAACACTTAATTAGTTTTCAATAAATGACTGGAGAAATGAAGGAAAAAGGATTATTAGGTTTTAGGATTTTAGAATGGCCAATTTGAGTCTCAGATACTGAGGCAAATTCTGAAGGACAAATCCTCAATGTCTCTTCTCACTCTCCTGTTTGTCAAGGGGAGGAATGAGAATTTGCGCCAGCTGCTGAATTGCCCTGTGAGTCCAGCTGGGGCGCAGAAAAAAGAAGACACTGTAAAAACAGAGTGCTGCCACAGCACTGCAATGCAGAACGTTTTAGAGAAAATCAATCATAAGCCAACTTGATAGATGGCTCAGATTTGAAAGAGAGGCAGAGCTACACCACATGCCCCACTTTTGCTGACTTAGTCACAATATATATACTGAACATCCGCATGATTTTATTAATTTTTAAGAGCCAGACAGGATTGTTAAAACAGCCATAAAAAGACATGCTTTGTAAGTTCCATCAGACTGTGAGTGGGCACAGGAATCATTATGACTCAGAGACCAAGGTTTTAAAATTGAAAATGGATTTCACAGACAAATAAGCACTGTATCCATGTAGATTTAGTTTAAGTTTGAGATGAAGCAACTGAATGACATAAAACAGATCACATAATAGGGAAGCAAGTAGGACTGGCTGTCATGGTTTAACCCCAGCCAGCAACTAAGCACCACACAGCTCCTCACTCACTCCCCGCCCCCCCCCCCCCCCCCCCCAGTGGGTTGGGGGAGAGAATCACAAGAGTAAAAGTGAGGAAACTCATGTGTTGAGATAAAGACAGTTTAATAAGTAAAGCAAAAGCTGCGTGCAGGCAAGTGGAGCAAAACAAGGAATTCATTCACTGCTTCCCATCAGCAGGCAGGTGTTCAGCCATCTCCAGGAAAGCAGGGCTCCATCACATGTAATGGTTACTTGGAAAGACAAATGCCATCACTCCGAACATCCCCTGACTTCCTTCTCTGCCCCCCCCCCCCCCGCCCCCGCCAGTTTTATATGCTGAGTATGACATCATATGATGTGGAATATCCCTTTGATCAGTTGGGGTCAGCTGTCCCATCTGTGTCCCCTCCCAACTTCTTGTGCATCTCCAGCCTACTTGCTGGTGGGGTGGGGTGAGAAGCATAAAGGCTTACACTCTGTGTAAGTGCTGCTCAGCAATAATTAAAATATCCCTGTATTATCAGCACTGTTTCCAGCATAAATCCAAAACATAGCCCCATACTACCTATTATGAAGAAATTTAACTCTACCCCAACCAAAACCAGCACACTGGCAAATATTATTTCACTGATAATTTTATAAGCTAAAAATTAGTTGGGTTTTTTTCACAACTCAGATCAAAACAAAGAAACAAAAATCTGCAACTTTATTTAAAAATAAATTCATTTTTGTTTAATGTTTCATTTATATTGACCTTTTTAAATGTTTCTTATACTATGGAAGGGATTTCTGTATTACATAAAAAATCCATGAATGTGTATTTCTATGCCTATGAAAAGTCAAATAATAAAAAAAATAAAGTCAATACAATCAAACACCTTTTAAAACTGAGCAAGTGAGGGGATGGAAGGAGGATAAGCAAGCAAGAAGGAAAGAAGGAGGGAAGGAGGGGAAGAAAGAGAGGGAGAGAAGGAAGGCAGGAAGGGAGGAAGGAAGGGAGGGAGGAAGGAAGGAAGGAAAGAAGGCAGGCAGGCTGGCAGGCAAGAAGGAAGGAAGGAAGGAAGGAAGGAAGGAAGGAAGGAAGGAAGGAAGGAACGAAGGAACGAAGGAACGAAGGAACGAAGGAACGAAGGAAGGTGCTTGCTCACCCTCCCCCGCAGCCGGTGGGATGGGGGAGAGAATCACAAGGGCAAAAGTAAGAAAACTGGTGGGTTGAGATAAAAAGAGTTCAATAATTGAAATATAATAATAATAATAAAAAATAATAAATAATAATAATAAATATAATGAAGAGGAGAACAAGAGAGAGAGAAACAAAACCCAGGAGGAAAAAAAACAAGTGAAGCAACCATTCACCACCCACCTACACCTAGCCAGTTCCCGAGCAGCAATCACTGCTCCCCAGCCAACCCCCCACCCAGTTTCTACACTGAGCATGACATCATATGGTATGGAATAGCCCTTTGGTCAGTTTGGATCAACTCTTCTGGCTGTGCCCCCTCCCAGTTTCTTGTGCACCTGGCAGAGCATGGGAAGCTGAAAAGTCCTTGACTAGCATAAGCACTGCTTAGCAACAACTAAAACATCAGTGTGTTAGCATTATTCTCACACTAAATCCAAAACACAGCACTATGCCAGCTGCTAGGAAGAAAATTACTTCTATCCCAGCCAAAACCAGGACAGAAGGAAGGAGGGAAGGAAAGATGGATTCCAAATAATATAATTGATACAATCTAACAGAAAGTGTCTGCTTTAAAGTGGTAGAATTTAGTGATGAAAAATAGTTTTTTCTGTAATATTTGACCAGCTGCAGATATAATTAATTATATAAAAAAAACATAATTGTACAGTTATGTGCATGATTATACATATCATTTATGTGATATGGTGAGGATAAACACAGCTTAGATGGGATTCATCTTACCTAACTTCAGACTCTACACTGTAGATATCTACATCTGATTTTATAAGCTATCATTTTACAAGTCACAGAGAGAGCATGATTCATCTGATGTGTCAGATGAGTGCATTAGAAGATGACTGCCCCTTAACAGTGTCTGTTCTCTCCTTTGCCTGAGAAAGCAGACTGGGAGGCATTAGGTAAAGTTATGCTGAAACCATCTATGTAGGGATAAACAAATCCACTTTGCCATAGTTCTGTCTCTTCTTTTCTTCTTTAAATAATCAAATACTTGATATCACCTTCCGGTCTGCAAAACTTTCATTACTCATTAATTAGTTTTCACTTATAAATGGCTCTTATAAATAGAGAATAATAAGCACATATGTAGGTAGAGTAACAGTGATGCCAAAAGTGTTAAATAATTAACCTTAACTTAGAGTGAGGCTTTCCGAAAAGTTAATGAGGTGGTTGTTAGATTAATTAGAGCTCAAGCAGGAACTTGTACCTTAGATTATATAAAAATATTACATGACAAATGGCACACCACATGGTCTTTTAATGCACTATTAAATTGCAACTGTCCCTGGTAAAAGAAATATATACAAAGACTCTCAGGAAATCTTAATGTAACAGATCATTAGATCATTTTCTTACTCATAATAGTTACCTGTCAGCATAGAAGTATGTTTTCAGAAATACTTCAAATTACATAGTAGTTTTTCAGTTGTCACAGCTACTACACAACCCCTATGAATTTTCTAGAAGGATTATATTTAATTACATTGCATGAAATACACATACACAGTGATTAAATTCACAAAATACTTATGTGCTTGGTGAATATTTTACACTAATTTAAACTTAGAACATGAAACTATTAAAAATGTCATGTATAGTGAATCTTCACTATAGACAATTAAAAAAATAATAGTTAGGAGCATAGTACTGTAATGATTTATCATGGTATAATACCAACTCATCACCTCCTATTGGCTATTTTTATTGTATTATATTGTATTATGTGGTTATTTTTATTGTATTATTTGGTCCATCAGTGAATAAGTATAATTGGATAACCCAGTCATTCAAAGTCCTGATGCTTGTTTCCCATTAACAAAAATGTTCTACCAACATGCTTATGCATCCTTCAAGCTATCTAAGAAATATGGGACAATCACTGTATCTTCACCTTATCTAATCATTTTAAGAAGGAGAAGGACTGCTCAGACTTTTTGAAGAATAAAGGACACAAATGAACATGGTTTGTTTCATTTGGAAAAACTAAGGATGAGAGGGAACATAACTGTTCTCTATAAATAAATCAGTGGTAAACCTAAGGGAAGAAAAAGAGTTATTTAGCTAACAGACAATGTTGGCACAAGAATAGAAGGGTATAGAATAGCCATGAGTAATCAATGTAGGCTTGACAGCAAAAGTATGTTTGTGAGCTGAGGAATGAATCTTGGAGAAACTGTTTAAAAGGAGTAGTAGAGACAAAAAGACACCAAGAAAGAAACACACTCTTCTAAAAAAACTTTTAAAAAAGAAAAAAAAAAAGAAAACAGCCTAGCTACTGTTAAGACAGAAGTAGATTAGTTCATGAAGTGCATTATACAAAGTGATTAACTGTGATGAGAGGAAGAAGGGATCCATGACCTAGAAGGCCCCTTTAATTTAATATTCCATTATATCATTTTTATTTGATTGATGAAAACAAAGCTGGACAAAGTAGAGTGGAATGGAGAAATACCTAGACAATACTTATGGTTTTAAAAGTACATTGAGGAGTACAACTGTAATAAAAAGAAGTTGAAGAGGTTTTTTAGAATATGTTGAATGACAGAAAACACAGCAGATGATAAAAACTGGGCCACAGATGATATCTAGATTTTGGATTCATAATATTCTGGGTTGTCTACAAGATGATCAAGAAAGGCATTTTTTTTTTTTTTTAAGACTAGGGAATTAAAAATTATAAATTAAATTGAAATTGAACATGATGTCTTGATAGTCGTGAAAAGCCATCAGAAGTTTCTCCAGTAGGCTGCTCTCTTGGGTTTGCATGGCAAGGTTTCTGTTGTGGGGGAGCTACAGGGGTGGCTTCTGTGAGAAGCTGCTAGAAGCTTCCCCTATGTCCAATACAGCCAATGCCAGCTGGCACCAAGACGTACCACTGCTGGCCAAGGCCAAGGCCATCAGCAGCAATGGTAGTGCCTCTGCGATAACATATGTAAGAAGGGGGAAAAAAAAAAAGGTCTGGGACACACACTGCAACTGGAGTGAGGAGTGAGATTATGTGAGAGGAACAACTCTACAGACACCAAGGTCAGTGAAGAAGGAGGGGGAGGAGGTGCTCCAGGCACCAGAGCAGAGATTCCCCTGCAGCCCGTGGTGAAGACCATGGTGAGGCAGGCTGTGCCCCTGCAGCCCATGGAGGTTTAACAGTGGAGCAGATATCCACCTGCAGCCTGGGGAGGACCCCACGCCAGAGAATGTGGACATGCCCAAAGGAGGCTGTGACCCTGTGGGAAGCCCACACTGGAGCAGGCTCCTGGCAGGACCTGTAGACCCGTGGAGAGAGAGGAGCCCATGCAGGAGCAGGTTTTCTGGCAGGACTTGTGACCCTGTGGGGGACCCATGCTGGAGCAGTCTGTTCCTGAAGGACTGCACCCCATGGAAAGGACCCACACTGGAGCAGTTTGTGAAGAACTGCAGCTCGTGGGAAGGACCCATGTTGGAGAATTTCATGGAGGGCTGTCTCCCATGGGAGGGACCCCACGCTGGAGCAGGGGAAGAGTGTGAGGAGTCCTCCCCTGAGAAGGAAGGAGCAGCAGAGACAATGTGTGATGAACTGACTGCAACCCCCATTCCCCATCCCCCTGCGCTACTAAGGGGGAGGAGGTAGAGCACTCAGGAGTAAAGTTAAGCCTAAGAAGAAGGGAAGGGTGGAGGGAAGGTTTTTTAAGATTTGTTTTTATTTCTCATTACCTTACACATGTTCTCACTCCTGTCTCCTACTCAGTTTTGATTGGTAATAAATTAAACTGATTTTCCCCAAGTTGAGTCTGTTTTGCCCTTGACAGTAATTGGTGAGTGATCTCCCTGTCCTTATCTCAACCCACGAGCTTTTTTATTCTCTTTTCTCCCTCCTGTCCTGTTGAGAAGGGGAGTGATAGAGCGGTTTTGGTGGGCACTTGGCATTCATCCAGAGTCAAACCACCACAACTGCATATAGGTCTGGGTTCTTCTGGACTGCATTCTGAGTTGGTTAGATATAAGACATTTCTGGCCTAAAAGTCACAACAATACCAGTGAGGTATTATGTTGGAACTTGGATAGCTTCCCGCTTCCCACTTCCCAGAGTTTATAAGCTCAAATATAGAACATGCTGTTGTATCTATATGGGTTTATGTACAACAAAGTGTAAATCAGATTTGCCTGCCTTTGCTGAAGTAGATATGCCTAAAATACTATCTGGGATTTGAAACAAAGGAGTAAAATAGTAAAATAGGTTATAATGGTAAATAATATAAGTATATAATATTTTTTTGTTTTCATGTATTGCCTTCTTTTATACTATTAATTTTGAAATTTTTATTTGTGAGTTCACGTTTTAAGTTTACAGAAATACGCAATATGTTGCATATCAAGTCCCACTGGTAATGACCTGACTTGTTACTTGCACTGCCACAAGAAATCTATTGGGCAAGATAAGGAAATTTTGTGTTATAGAGCATGGCTTTGAATTCTCTCTGTAGAACTGAAATTAAACATTTGTTTAAAGGTGAGACTTGCCTCTCTTCTTAAAAAATAATGCTGCTGCTGCAGCTGCTGGTGGCAGTTTCTCTTACACCCTTGTGTGGACCAGTATCTATTGCATATGTGAGCTATTGATGGTTACATCACATATTAAGAAACCTTATGGTAATAGAATGCACTTTGTTTTGGTTTGGTTTTCTCTTCCCATCATTTTGTCTTACTATTGTTGGCTGCTAATAATTTTTAACCATACAACCCTCTGTTGCAGATACTTCTTTATCAGAGTATTTCAGTTCTAGGTCATTGGTTCAGTTCCAGCACATACTCAAGATGAAGATGTGCTGTCCGCATCAATCCAGCTCCAATTCAAGCCTCCTACAATTTTTGTGGCCATGTTGATGCAGTTATATAAAATCTTTGCCCAACAGAAGTTATTGAATTTCATTGGACTTCAGTATGACAGTGAATTGAATAAGGAGTTACTAATAGGGAAAAATTACTTTTGTCCTAAGTAACATACCTATATTTGTGGACTATGTTCCAAAAATATGTTCCATTAAATATATTTAGTAGAAGATATTGCATTACAGGTGGTACTTTAGCAAGTCAGCAAGCATACAATCAAAAAATTCTGCCTAGATAAACCACTGAGATAGAGATATAGGGTTTTCTTCCTATGGTCAAAAACAATCTGCCAATTGTGGAGGATCATTCCACAAGCCCAGCAATACAATTTTTTATTAATTTCTCTTATGTGACCCATTTTAAGATTCCTTGCAAAGATGTATGAAATGGTGCTAGCAGGATTTCAAGTTTTCTAACTGATTCTTGCAAGTCTGGAAGAATTGCAGAATATTACAATATTATATTATATTTATTAATTCAAAACAATTTAATATATAACAGATAATGATTTGGTTTCTTTCCTTTATATGGCTTGCAATGTTTTAGAAATTTTTCACTTTTTTAAAATGTCTAATGCTGTTTAGAGGCACTAATGCAATTTATATTATGCTATATCGACTTTTCCCATCTATTATTCAGTGACGTACTAGTGTAAAACCACTCAACAGTTTTGAGATCTTCTAATCTCAAAATCTGTATCATATCATTTGTGCTATTTCTCCTTCTGGTTTCTTGACATTTTCATTCCTGCATACAGAATGGCCCATTTTGAGCAGAAAGAGAAGAGAATCAGCTTTCCTCCTTACTCCGTAAGTAGTTGACAGCTACAGTTATGTCCAGGATATAAGAACTATAAGTGCAATGTTCCTGAGGTAAGTGCAGAACCCAAGTCTTCCATTTCCTGAGTGAATGTCTCCATCAATAAACAAATATTTTTTTCTAACTTTTGCAATTTACAGATTCTTAAACCATTCTCATGGAAGTGTAGACTCTTGCACTATGAATTTTAGCCACTGACAATAATATTGCTCTTAATAATTTCTTTTTGGACTCTTTAGGAGTCATTACATGCCTGCAGCAGTTTCTGGACCATAAATTATAATCGCTGGACTAAATTATCGTGCACTGTCTCTCAAGAGCTTCTTTACAGGAGTGATTTTCCATCTGAAGAAAATCCATCTGAGGGACTGCAAACAGTATATTCAATGAGGATAGATAAACATTAAATCTAGGAGCTTCAATAAGTATTCCTATATTTGACGTTTCCTACAGCCAATTACTTAACTCCACATTGTCTGCTGTAGGGCAGGAGATTGTTTACATGCTGAAAGCTTTCTGGACTCTTTCTCAAAGGCAACCAACTCTTTCTTGGAGATAGTATGGGAGACCTGAGGGCCTTGCTTTGGCAGTCTGATTTCCCTGCTGCTGAAGGTGTTTCAGCACCTAGTGGGGATACATGACATAGGTACAGTTGCTCAAAACATGAGAAAGTCTCACACCAGAAGGCTTGCATTTTATGTTGACAGAAGATAGAGACAGAAATAGACCAATAGCATGCTTGCCAAAGAGGCAAAGTTTGGTAGCTATGTCTGGGGAGGAGGCTGTATTTTTAAAAAATTATTATTATTTCCCAGTCCCTCCAAATTACTCCTTATAGGTGCAGCAGCAAACTCAGACTACTAACTCTGGCCCAAAGGTCAGTTTACACACTGCAAGAAAATTAGTCTTGTGGCAACTGCTATGAAACTTAATTTATGAGTAATCAGCATGAAACAATCCTCTCCTACAGTTACAGTTGTGCAATCACAGCTGTGCCTATGAGCATACCCAGTGCACTTAGTCTCTAATTCCTTGCAGTGGTCCAAAAACTCTCTGCTAGCCAGAGTGTAGATGAGACAGTGGATAGGTTTGAGACAAAGGACTGACATGAAAGTAGATGATGGACAGATCTCCTAGTCACTTTCACAACATAACATTTGACTACTTGCTGGAGCTCTCAGGTGGGAACTTTGGACTGCCCTGAAGAATTCCACCAGACAGTTTCTTCTGTGTGTAGACCAATTTGTTTTCTTCAGCGTGTTGATTAATCATGGGTGGAGAATCTGGCCATTTTTTCCAGACACTCCCCCACCTGTTTCCTGCTGCAAAGCTGATAAAATTTTGCATAGACAAGATGCTTATAGAATCATAGAGTCATACAATTTTTTAGGTTGGAAACGACCTTTAAGATCATCCAGTCCAACCATTAACCTAACATTACCAAGTCCGCCACTAAACCAATTAAGGGTAGAGTAACAACCCCATGCCTCCTGGCTTGGTGGCTGGATCATTTATAATGAAAGTAAAAACTAGGAATCATTAAGATTGGAAAGGATCTCTAAGATCATCATTCCAATCCTCAACCCAACACCACCATGTCCACTAAACCATGTCAAAAAGTGCCACATCTACATGTTTTTTGAACACTTCCAGGGATGGGGACTCCACCACCTCTCTGGGCAGCCTCTTCCAATGCTTGACTACCCTTTCCATGAAGAAATTTCTCCTAATACCCAATCTAAACCTCCCCTGGAACAGCTTGAGCCCATTTCCCCTTGTCCTATCGCTAACTACTTGGGAGAAGAGACCAACACCCACCTTACTACAACCTCCTTTCAGGTAGTTGTAGAGCGATAAGGTCTCCCCTCAGCCTCCTCTTCTCCACACTAAACAACCCCAGTTCCCTCAGCAGCTCCTCATAAGGCCTGTGCTCCAGACCCTTCACCAGCCTTGTTGCCCTTTTCTGGACATGCTCCAGCACCTCAATGTCTTTCTTGCAGTGAGGGGCCCAAAACTGGACACAGTATTCCAGGTGCGGCCTCACCAGTGCCAAGTACAGGGGGACAATCACCTCCCTGCTCCTGCTGGCCACACCATTCCTGATAGAAGCCAGGATGCTGTTGGCCGCCTTGGCCGTCTGGGCACACTGCTGGCTCGTGTTCAGCCGGCTGTCTACCAGCACCCCCAGGTCCTTTTCTGCCAGGCAGCTTTCCAGCCACTCTTCCCCAAGCCTGTAGCGTTGCATGGGGTTGTTGTGACCGAAGTGCAGGACCCAGCACTTGGCCTTGTTGAACCTCATACAGTTGGCCTCAGCCCATCGGTCCAGCCTGTCCAGGTCCCTCTGCAGGGCCATCCTACCCTCCAGCAGATTGACACTCTCACCCAGTCTGATGTCATCTGCAAGCTTACTGAGGGTGCACTCAATCCCCTCATCTAGATCGTTGATAAAGGTATTAAACAAGGCTGGCCCCAAAACAGAGCCCTGGGGAACACTGCTCGTGACTGGCTGCCAACTGGACTTAACTCTGTTCACTACTACTCTCTGGGCTTGGCCACCCAGCCAGTTTTTTACCCAGCAAAGAGTACGCCTGTCTAAGCAATGAGCTGCCAGCTTCCCAAGGAGAATATTATGGGAGACTGTGTCAAAGGCTTTGCTGAAGTCCAGGTAGATGACGTCATCTACCAGGCGGGTCACCAGGTCATAGAAGGAGATCAGGTTGGTCAAGCAGGATCTGCTTTTCATAAACCTATGCTGGCTGGGCCTGATCCCCTGGTTGACGTGCACTTGCCTGTTGAGCTCACTCAATATGAAATGCTCCATAATCTTTCCCGTCACCGAGGTCAGGCTGACAGGCCTGCAGTTCCCCGGGTCCTCCTTCCGGCCCTTCTTGTAGATGGGCTTATAAATAGTCAGTCGAAACTCTTCCTGCAGATACAAAGATTATCATGTGAGACAGTATGTAGTTAAGATGGTTAGGAGATGTTTTCTATAAATTTTAAGATAATCAACAACAAAGGATCCTGCATGCCCTAGAGAGGTCAGGTGGGATCACAAGATATAGGAATTCAGCAACAGTGCTTCTGGGAATCTAACACAATCTAGCTGAAGTTCCCATTGCAAGTATCATTACAGCAGAGACTGTTGTTTCCACCCGAATGGTGACCAACCATCCACTTAAAGATATCTGGTTCCCCATGTGAGCATTGTCTTATGCCAAGAACCCAATAAAAAAACAGAAAGAATGAGTTTTATATAATGGTGACAAACCATAGAAAGCTTAAACGCAGTGGGCTGCAGAATCACAGTTCTTAGTGAAAGTCAGACAGCTGCTTAGTTAAACATGCTAGGAGATGTAGATGAGCATGCTTGTGAAGTCAGTTATTATGTGTATATATTTGGGCAGCCAGAGGTGGGATGCAAATAAAATATTTAATTAGAGGATTTCCTTAAAAAGTTTTGTGTGGTGTTTTTTTTGTTTTTTTGTTTGTTTGTTTGTTTTGTTTTTTAAAAAAAGCCTAAATAGTTTGTGCTATATTAACAGTTATGTCTGGAAAATATAAAAACAAATGAACATTTTTAAAAATCCTCATTACAGGGATTAGAAAATGAAAACCTTGACCAACTCTACTTTCAGTCTGTCTTTCTAATGGAAACATTACTAATAAATAAATAAATTACTAATAAAGTCAAAGCATAAAAGAAGTCTTGATTTAGACTGGCACTAATTTATTAATTAAAAAAGGACTAGAAGACATTAACTATCTCAGTAATTCAGGGTCTGAAGTGTAAGACATTTCTCTTGACAGAAAGGAAATATTACTATATTTTTTGCAATGGTCACCATATCAAATTGATTTGGATGAACTGTAATATTGTTGGGATGTAGCTTATTATTTGTGCATTCTGAGAATTATAGACAGAAAAGCTGTTCTGTGAATCGTTGAACTCAGTCTCATAATTCCTGACCTCACTTCCCGTAGATGTGTTCAATGACCTTGGTCAAAGCCACTTCATGCTTAATTCTCTAGATCTGCACCATCATTTCACAGAGACATTTGAACAATTAATTTTGCTAATGTTCACAAGATACTTAGTGGGAGCATGGTGTGGGATATTTTTCTTAACTTCTGTTTTCTTTCACATCCTTTTCATTTGGTTTTAGTATTTTATATTAACTTACAGGTTATTACAACATTTAATTAACTGGTTAATTAACTTTACTAATATAATATTAATATTAGTTGGAAGCCTACTTAACACCTGCAGAATTGATATTAATATAATGTTTGGACCTAGCTATCACTGATTATAAGCCTGAGATTTCAAGTGTTTAAGTGATTTCATACATCTTTTTCAGCTTTTACATCTTCATTTTAATGTGGAAAAATTCTCTGTAGAAGTTCAGCAATAATTCTGAAGTTCAGAAATTCTATATCATCACACAAGCTTCCATTCACAAATTACAAGTAAATATTAGACAGAACCCACAGATCTCTGAAATTGTACAGAAATACTGCTCTGTTTTTTAACTGGGGGGGGGGGGGGGGGGGAGGGGAAGTATACATAGCTAGCCAAAGGATAATTAATGGATTGTCTTTCCTATTCTAATAGTTCTAATGACCCCCTTAGTAACATGTCCTAAAAGCAGCGACTTGCCAACACCTTGGAATCTAAAGCAGTGTGGAAATTATTGCTACACTTCTAAGGTGACAGCAAAATTGTTCAGCTCCAAATGGAAGTTGTAGAGCATAGGACAGGGGGTATTAAATCATTTAGCAACACAGAAAAATTCAGGCACATGATTAATGCCAGATTTCTGCTGGGGGATCAAAATCCATCAACCAAAGTACCTATTGCCATTCATCATATCTCTGAAGTGTTTGGTATTTCTGTGACTTATCAACATGTAGCAGCCCCTCTGGTGGCAGGAAGTGGAAAGGGAGCAAAAAGCTCCTGTCCCCCTAAATGATGAGGCAGCAACAACTGCGGGGTGGGGGGGGGGGGGGGGGGGGTAGGGGGGGTGGGGGAAATAAAAAAGGAAAGAAAAAGGATCAATGAAAAATACTCATGCAATGAGCCAGCCTGGCTTTCTACACTTGCACAGGGGCTAGATCCAGAATGATTCTAATCATAAAACAGCACAATAGTGTATGCAAGATTGTCAAATGTTGAGGTTTTATCTTACCCCTACTTACCTTCATGAATAAGGGGATGGGGATACATGCTCTTGGACTCCTGGTGCATTGTTTATAAAAGGGCAAAATTATGATTGTCCTGACTCTCTGCTTGACATTTTCTAGTGTTTTCTGATGTTGAACTATACAGATAGACTGAAATATTCAAGACATGAACCACCTGTGATTTTAGCTCTTTGGGATACTGTAATTCTCTTTTTGTAAAAAAAAATATCACTTTCTCTATATTCCCACATTTCAAATTTTGGCTCCTCTTCTCCACTGCCAATGAGTTCCTGACAAGTATTACTTCAATAACAGGGTAACCAGTAAATGGCCACTAATAATTTTGTTCCCTCTACATAATTTCCTTACCTCTCGTACCTCATGCATATGAGTATACATAGTTGAAAAGTTTGCAAATGATACTGACCTAGAAAGTACAATCAGTGCACTCAGGCTATCAGGGCTGTCATTCAGAAACACCCTGACATGCAGCAGGAATTGGTTGACAGGAACTTTATGAAATTCAGCAAAGACAAATGTGAAGTCCTCCACCTAGAAATGAGGAACCTCTTGCAGCAATAGGCTGGAGACTGAGTAGCTGGGGAGAAGCTCTGCAGAAAGGACCTGGGAGCCCTAGGGAACAGCCAGCTGATTGTAAACCAGCAGTGCATCCTGGCAAAAAAAGCCTCCAGAGCTGTATGGAAGAGAACATAGCCAGCTGATGGAAAGAATTGACTTTTCTCCTTTACTCAGTACTTTTCAGATGTTGTGTAGAATATTTTGTCTAGTTTTGGATCCTCAAAACAAGGAAGATATGTATAAGATGAGTGAGTTCAGTGGAGGGTCACTACAATGGTCCATGCTGGAGCATTTGGCCTGTAAGGAAAGGCTGAGGGAATGGGGATTATGCAGTCTGGAAAAGAGATGTCTGTGGGGTATCTAACAGCAGTCCCTGGGTACCTGCAGGGAGGTTACTGAGAAGACAGAGACAGAGCCATCAGAGAGGTGCATGGCAGAAGGAGAAGAAATAATGGATATAACATGAGATGAGAGATGCTCAGACTGGATATAAGCAGAAACTTTTTCAACGTGAGGGTAGTCTTAGAAATGGAGCTGGCTGCCCAAAGACATTGTGTCCAACCTTGGGATTTTCAAGACCCAACTGGATAAAGCCCTGAGCAGCCTGGTCTTATTGCAAAACTTACAGGAGGAGCCTCTTCAAAAGGCAGAACACCTTTAATGCACATAGGGCTCGTTTCCCAACAGCTGCCAAATGTATGTCTGAAGCTTTGTTATTGCTAAAAGTGGTTACTTTAGGACAATAGCAACAGGAATCTGTTCTGAACCATGATGCTACTTTGACAGGGACAAGCCTTGAAATCTTGAGCTTGCAACAAAAAGGTATTAATCATGGTACAAATGTGCATTCAGTTCTTTCTGAGCAGCTATTAAGCTCATCTTGTCCCACAGGTACTGTCTAAAAATGGTTTTAAGTTTTTCTTAGATTCTGAGGTGCCCAAAAATGTTTCAGGGGACTGAAGGAGCTCTCTGTAAAGAATTTAAGCCTAATGACAACAGGCATAGTTTTCTCAATTAACCTCTGCAAACCCATTAGGCAAAGGCTATAATTCCCCCCCACAAACATGCACAAAATTGACTGATAACCATGGGTTAAAGCAATCTATTTAAATAATTTTTAGAGACCGGAAGCTGCTGCCATGAAGTAGCTGAAAGAAAACATAAGAAGACAATATAAATCAGAAGAGATCAGATCTATAATGTCATCCATAACAGCACATAATAAAGCATTCCTATGAATACCACATGTTGCTTTTAAAACAATTTTAAGGAAGCTGTATCTCATGAACCACCTTTGATTAAAAGGACCTAGAATTCAGGTCATAAACGATGTATGCAATCCATAATGGCTTGCAGAAAGCAGAAATATCCACAAGTCTGTGAATTTTAAAGCATGTAGAACAGACCTGTTTCAAAAATGCTTCTCTCCTCACTTCAGACACATGCAATGTAGATTTCTATATCTTGACTATTTGCCTAGATTATTGAACAGTCATGAGAGAAAACCAGTTATAATACATTACAGTTCATCTCATTTCTTCTAAAGACAAGTTCCTAAAAAGGTCAGATGACTTGTATCCTATGTCTGTTTCCCTCCATTGACTATCAAGGGAGTCTAAGCAAGTCACTCAAATGTGGATGCTTAAAGCTGGCTGAGATTAATTGCATCCTGATTCAGAGTTAATTATACCTAGATTATCTTTCTGATACACTGTGTTAAGCTTAGTGTTTTTCACAGGTAACATTTCCATTGCTAAATGCATCCACACAAGGAGGTATCCATGCCATCCCTTCCTCTGTCAGACCACATAAGGTAGCTCACAATAACATTTCTAAACACTCAAATAAGTAGATTTCACTCAGACCACAGACCAGTTGGCCCAGAGACTCATTGTGGGGGCCTCTGAAGACTGAATATAAAATTCAAGGTATCTGAAATACAGTGAGAGCTGTGTTGTAGCCCACTAAATATTTTTGCAGCATAAGAACAAGATATGTTTTGTATATCTTAGGCACATGGCTTGATGGTGCAAAACCTTCAGGGAGGGTGTTAGGAGAATGTGAAAAATGGAGAGAGTCACAGCCCATCCACACTGTCTTTTGATGCAGACCTGAGTGAATATCATTAACCAGATGCAGACCCTCTACCAAGTTTTGTTTTGAGAAAACATATAAGTTCACTTGACTTTGGAGCCCAAGGCTGAGTTGAAATTGATGGATCAGACTAATGTTTTTGGACCTTCTGAAGAGCTGACTTGTTTTATAGTGCAGATATATCGATAATGATGTGAAAAAGGCAGAACAGAAACAAAGTCTATTAGTCTATTTCTGCAATTTTGTTAATTATGTCACACATTCAGGTTTAAATTGTGGTCCAAAAGAAGAAATGAGAGTTTTACTGATCATTTTGTTGATGTTAGGTGTTAAAAATGCCAATGAGCAGTAGGAAAAAAATAAATAAATAAATAACTAAATAAATAAAGTCTAATATTTAAACTTTTCCATCCTTTGACACAGTCTCCCATATTATTCTCCTTGGGAAGCTGGCAGCTCATTGCTTAGACGGGCGTACTCTTTGCTGGGTAAAAAACTGGCTGGGTGGCCAAGCCCAGAGAGTAGTTGTGAACAGAGTTAAGTCCAGTTGGCGGCCAGTCACGAGCAGTGTTCCCCAGGGCTCTGTTTTGGGGCCAGCCTTGTTTAATACCTTTATCAACAATCTAGATGAGGGGACTGAGTGCACCCTCAGTAAGTTTGCAGATGACACCAAACTGGGTGGGAGTGTCGATCTGCTGGAGGGAAGGATGGCCCTGCAGAGGGACCTGGACAGGCTGGACCGATGGGCTGAGGCCAACTGTATGAGGTTCAACAAGGCCAAGTGCTGGGTCCTGCACTTCGGTCACAACAACCCCATGCAACGCTACAGGCTTGGGGAAGAGTGGCTGGAAAGCTGCCTGGCAGAAAAGGACCTGGGGATGCTGGTAGACAGCCGGCTGAACATGAGCCAGCAGTGTGCCCAGACGGCCAAGAAGGTCAACAGCATCCTGGCTTCTATCAGGAATAGTGTGCCCAGCAGGACTACAGAAGTGATTGTCCCCCTGTAGTCGGCGCTGGTGAGGCCACACCTGGAATACTGTGTCCAGTTTTGGGCCCCTCACTACAAGAAGGACATTGAGGTGCTGGAGCGTGTTCAGAAAAGGGCAACAAGGCTGGTGAAGGGTCTGGAGCACAGGCCTTATGAGGAGCTGCTGAGGGAACTGGGGTTGTTTAGTGTGGAGAAGAGGAGGCTGAGGGGAGACCTTATTGCTCTCTCCAACTACCTGAAAGGAGGTTGTAGTGAGGTGGGTGTTGGTCTCTTCTCCCAAGTAGTTAGCAAAAGGATGAGAAGAAATGGCCTCAAGTTGTGCCAGGGGAGGTTTAGATTAGATATTAGGAAAAATTTCTTCACGGAAAGAGTAGTCAAGCATTAGAACAGGCTGCCCAGAGAGGTGGTGGAGTCCCCATCCCTGGAAGTGTTCAAAAAACATGTAGATGTGGCACTTCAGGACATGGTTTAGTCTAGTCTACCCTTGATTGGTTTAGTGTGGACTTGGTAGTGTAGGTTAATGGTTGGACTGGATGATCTTAAAGGTCTTTTCCAACCTAAACGATTCTATGATTCTATGATTCTGGAGAGACTTTAATGGTATGCAGATGTTGAGGTGTTGGTTTATAATGACAGATTGGGTGGGATTTATGTTAGCTTCTTCAGACATCTGCAGTGCAGTCACTTGCCTCTGAGTTAAACACAGGTCCGTTTGTATTGAAGAGAGAGAAACAGAATTCTATACTGCCATTCCTTTGGCCCTCTGTACTGGTTTTGGATGGGATAGAGTTAATTTTCTTCATTGTAGCTCGTATGGGACTAAGTTTTGGATTTGTGGTGAAAACAGTGTTGATAACACACCCATGTTTTACTTATTTCTGAGCACTGCTTACACAGCATCAAGGCATTTTCTGCTTCTCATGCTGTCCCACCAGCAAGTAGGCAGGGGATGCACAAAAAGTTGGGAAGGGACACAGCCCAGACATCTGATCCCAACTGACCAAAGGGATATACCATACCATGTGACATCATACTCAGCATATAAAGCTGTGGGAAGAAGGAAGGGGGGAAGTTCAGAGTGATAACATTTTTCTTCCCAAGTAACCATTATGTGTGATGGAGCCCTGCTTTCCTGGAGATGGCTGAACACCTGCCTGCTGATGGGAAGTAGTGAATGGATTCCTTGTTTTGCTTCACTGGAAGCATTCAAAAAATGGGTAGACATGGCACTTTGGGACATGGTTTAGTATAGTCTACCCTTAATTGGTTTAGTGTAGACTTGGTAATGTTAGGTTAATGGTTGGACTGGATGATCTTAAGGGTCTTTTCCAACCAAAATGATTCTATTCTATTCTATTCTATTCTATTCTATTCTATTCTATTCTATTCTATTCTATTCTATTCTATTCTATTCTATTCTATTCTATTCTATTCTATTCTTGTGTGCACAGCTTTTCCTTTACCTATTACACTGCCTTTATCTCAACCCATAAGTTTTTGCATTTTTACTCTTCTGATTGTCTCCTGCATCCTTGGGGGGAGAGTGACCAAGTGGCTGTGTGGTGTTTAGCTTAGGATAAGAAGAATCCTGCCTGAAGTGCCTGCTTCTTTTTATTTATGACAAAAGGAGGCTGAATTTGGTACCAGACAAATCCCATCCACTAAGTCCAAACCAAAATTACAAACATAAATATTTACTTTTCTGGGATTTGACTCTGCATGTTATGACTCAGAGAATAAGAGCTGTTTACGCAGATAAACAAAGAAAATCATTATTATACTTTACCTTAATAACAAGGAATATATGAATCCTCCTTCTGTCTCCAGCACTGCAAAAAGTTTAAAAGTTTGTTCACCCAGATCATCAAATTATCTCATTCCATGTCTCACATTTTTACCTGTTAGGAAGTATACACAAATATAGCATTTTATTGTCACAGTGGAGTGCCAAAGTTTGCTTTTTTCTAATAAGATAGCAAAGAAATAAATAATTAGTTATATTTGTCCTAGGGATACATTGTCATTTAATTTCAAATGCTTCCTAACAAAGACAGTAGAACACAGGAAAAATCCATACAGGCATACCACAGCTTGCTTTTCTCTTTTGGATACTGTTCTAAAATCAGTTTTATGTGAGCAAGAGAGGCCTGAAGGTAGCAAGCCTGTTGATGTTGTTTTATTAGTACTGGACTGTCTTTACAACTGAAACACATTTTAGGCACATGTCAATCATATTCTAACATCAGTCTTTTATTAGTTTTCCTGAAATTATTACTTTCTTCTCAGTTTAAATGAAATGGAAAATTGAAATGCCTTTTTACATTTTTATATTCTCCATGAGAAAATTTAGAACTAATCTAAAATAAAGCAACCAGCAATCTATGTGCTTTGTCAGTCAGTATTGACATACTGTTCAATTTCATCTGTATGCTAATATCGAGATTCTGTTCTGCAAATGTATTCTTCAAATTAAACGCAAGCCGAAAATGTAGTTCTGATGTAATTCCAGTGGATAAATATGTATCATACACAGTTTCATGAAGAGTCCTCATATTTCAGTAAGATTTTGAATTAAAACAAAACAAAAGCTACAAAAATCTCTGCAAAAACTGAAGGCTGCATTTATATAGATTTTTATTCCAAGCTCAGATTTAATAATAAAGACATAGCTGTTGCATTCAATATCTGGCTGAGTTTCAGCAGGATATTGAGCAGTCATATCCTTATTTTAAAAATTAATTTATAATAAATATCTATGTCTAGAACACAAAGCTCTGTGGATTTTCTTTAAAAATAGAATGAAAGAAAATTTAGACATCTAATGTGGAAATAGTTGCAATTAGTTTTTTCATGTTAAGTAGAAAGCAGCAGCACACAAAGGAAGATTATCAAGTCTTCACTTTCACCAACATTGGTTTCCTTACAGGAAGGTAAATCTCCGTCAGTGAGCATAGAGAAGAGAAACACATTAAGTAACCACTATCAGTTTGCCTAGATATAGATCTTAGGGTTTTGTACCAGCAAGTATCCAGCCACAGTCCACACAAAATAGATTGATCACAGCAAAGTTCTTAATGGACTTCATGGAATGCCTGGCTTTTCTGCCTTTCCAGATTTATAGGAGTCTCTGCTGGAGGTTGACTGTATCCTGGGGAAGCCAGAGAGGAACAGCTGATAGCATGAACACTGTTCTTGTGAGGGTGCTCTCCAGGAAAAACACTCACATATTTTTCTCTTGTCTGTTTATGGCATCTCTCAGTGCGGTATGTCTTTTCCTTCTACAACAAAAAAGGAAAATAGTGCGGTTTTGTTTTTCTAACCCTTATGGCATTACATTAAATTGCCACAGAAAAATTGTTTAAATTCTCCAGGATGTTGGGCTTTTGAAGGAAATATCATTGTGAGCAGACCTAAAAAATCAGTCAGCACTGCTGCTGCCTCTTTGTTAGCTAGTAATTCATAGAGAAAATGAAAAAGCAAAGATTAATCATATTATCCTTATTGCTTAAAACAATGCTTAAAACAACTATTGTGTTAAAAAAAAAAATTCCATTGAAAATAACATTTAAAAATTCTAATTAAGTGTGTGTGTGAGGGGCCTTTTACTTTGTGTCTGAATGTGTGTGCGCACACATGTGTGTGTGTATGTGTGTTTGTGTGGTAAGAATATTTACTGCTCTGTAATAAAGATGCTTCTAGAAGAGGAAGGAAGTTGAACTTCTCCTAGACTATAGTACTGTTAAATGAGTAGTCAGAATGCACAGAGTGGCACCTTGAACACCAAAGGGAAGATATTTTACACCTCAGTGGTTCTGAAAAGGTTTACACAGGCTTGAGGTGATTATAGAGGCATTAAATGAGCAAGAAACTGATGAACATGATCCAGATCATCAATAAGCAATCCAGATGTGCAGCACAAGTGAATACAGAGATTGATGAATCCTTTGAATTGGGTAAAGGAAGCAGTAGGAGTTTGACAGGTTATTTACTGACTGCCATAACCTTTAATGCTGCTCCATGAATCAGCTAGCACAAAGTTACAGCAATGGCAGGCTCCATCTTAGGGCAGAGGCACTACTGCTCCTACAATGCCCTCATCAGCTCATCTCTAGATCTGCACTCCACTCACAGTTTTAAATGCAACTGTTCATTGACCTTCTTATAACAGAGCTTCTAGCATAGTAGCAGAAGAAGAAAAGGGCAAAGGGGTGCATTCAAGACAACATTGAAAAGATGAGGAAAAAAAGAGACTTAACACTTCAGTCCCTGCTTAAAATGGAGTCAATATGTGCAGTCAAAGTTCAGCTCTTTATTAAGTCATTTACTGTGACGATGCTGAGATGTCTCAGAGCCTTTTGTGCAAGGTGTTAAACACTGTCATTATCCAAGACAGCTTATAATTTATGACTACTCTTAGGCATTCTCTTCTGAATCTAACTGATGAGGTTAAAGAAATTGCCTTCTTCAGTTATTCAATGCCACCTCTCTGCTGGAGGTTATAGCCCTCTCAGAAGACCAAACTATGTGAGCACACCTTGTGTGCTTCAATATGAACTCAGCTAGGAGCAGCAACAATATATGTTCTGCTAGCTGTCCTGCAGGATTATAAAGGTCCGGCACAGCGATGGAAACAGCTTCACTGATCAGACTCATGCCTACAATGAATACACTACAATAGTCATCTAAGCAAACTATGAAACCTTTTCTAGGAAGCAGAAATTACACCTGCTCAGGGGGCCTGTATGGAAATGAGAAAGCTGCATCATTCAAGAAAAAATAGTAAAATGTGCTGAAGAGCTCCACAAGCAGCAAGGTGCAGTAGACAACAGGAGTCTACTGAGACCAGCAGGGCACAGACACACATAGCTACTCCTTGCAGATGATAGGAGTTATTTTTCCTCTAGGCCCAGACAGATTTTGTAGAGACTAATGCACCAAAAAAATCCCTGAAGTACCAATCTGAATGCTAATCAGGAGGACAAGACCTACCTGTTGCAAGAACAGGGTGGTCATATTTATTTACACATCTTTTTCTATTGATTCTGGATGTTCCTTAAAAAAAAAAATTTAAAAAGTTATTTATCAAATTATAAATTTGACTTTTGAATTTGACGGTTTTGAGCTGTTCACTGAAAAAACACATTAAATACACTTCAAATTGCTAGCCAGTTTGGGGCCTTTCACATGTTCATTGCAAATTTTGGGCCTGCATTAATGCCATGGACAGTACTATCCCAGCAAGATACTGCAGGTGAGCCTGGGATTCCATGCTTCTACCACAGCTGATCCTAATGTCTCAGAGTAGGTGACCAAAAGTACAACTCTTTTGAGGTATTTGTGTAATATTGTCTAGAAGAAAGTCATACACCACTTGTTAAACAAGTTAGAGCAACTTGTGTCTAATTAGCAGTAGTTTCAGTAGTGTTATGCAATTTATAGCTTGTCTTTTTACTCTAAATGAGAGGGAATATGTAATACAAAAGAATTATTTTAGCAGTTAAAAGATTTTCAAGCAGACTTCTCTCTCATGCACTACAGAGGTCATTCAGAACCCTTCCGAACAGCAGGATACACAGTATGTTTAGCCAGTTTGCAGCTCCCAAACATGTTATTTGCTGTATAGCTCATTCAGATTTATTTCTTAGAGCCTTACTACTATGCAGACTGCAGTACTGAGTCTGGCTGATGTGGAGTTAACTTTCTTCATAGCAGCCCATATGATCTGATTATGATTTGGCCAGATTTCTGGCCAAAACAGTGTTGGTAACACACCAGTGTTTTGATTATTGTTCAACAACGCTTGCACAGCATCAAGGCTTTCTCTTTTTCCCACTCTTACCCGCACAGCGAGTGGCTGAGGGTGAGGAAGTTGTGAGGGACACAGCTTGGACAGTTGACCTGAACTGGACAAAGGGATATTCTGCATTGGCTTTTGGCTGGGGTCAACTCATAACTAATGTGAAGATGCACATCAATAGTTTTGCCTGTTAAAAAGACTTCAGAATCTTCACCAATGATTTAGAATTAGATACAACTCAGTTTTGCAAGTTAGAGTTAGCCAAAAAAATCAATTCAAGCATAAACAAGCTGGCATGTTTTGCTCATCTGACTTTTGCAGACAAAATCATTCTAAAACTGATAATGTAAAGACTTGGTGACAAATAAAAGAAGTTCAATGGAAAATTAACAATAGCAGAAACTTTACATTTAAGAGGTGGATGACAGGAGATTTCTGTCAATTACATAGCAAGCTACTCTGAAGCGTTCTATTTCCAGCAAGCAAAAGATAAAAAGATTTTATAACAGAGTTGATAGAATATTGTGTTAAAATGAAGAAGTAAAAGCTGTAAACATCTATAAACACTGAACTAAAGAAAGTAGAAGAATGGAAGATCAGATGAAGAGATGTGAGGAGGAGGCTGTTTTCATAGTCGCTGCTAAAAATTATTAAGTCAAGTAAATAAAGTACAAAACAAATTGAGTACCAGGGGAAAGTGCAGTTGAAAAAAAAAACATATTATAGATAACTTAAACAGAACACTTAAATCCCATTTTTATTTCTGTGTAGAAAAGATTGCTCATTTATAAATGTATCTTGCAAGGTACTGAGTGTCTCTAATACACTCTAATGGGAGTTTGGAGTGTTTCACACTTTACATGATACAGCCCTTCAGGAGGGCTAGAAATAAGTAAGGGAGCCTGCAAGACAGCATTCTTCTTTTCATATAAAACAAAATGCAGTGTAGTTGTTAATGAGTACATGTAAATAAGGGAGAAAAGATCAAAGTCTGGAATGAAGCTGAAGAGCTTTAACAGTTGGATCTCTTCCATGATCTATGTAAACATGAGCTGCAATTCCTGACAAAATAAAGCACTTGTTTACAATCTATTCAGTTACTCTGTGGAGGGGAGAAGTTAGTTCAAGAACAAACAGACTGTCTTTGACTAAAACATGTTGGAGGGTTTTTTTTCTTTTTTTCTTTTTTTTTTTTCGTGGAGGTGTGTGGAAGAGAGGGAAGAAAGAACATTGAAAGCATATATTTATGGCTGCTACCCAATATCATAGCTGAATAGGTGAATTCAGCCTTTCCGGTAAGAACACCCAGAATAAGGTGCCTTAGATTTCCTTCATGTTATTTCTGTAGAAAATATATGTAGGAAAAACTGGTAAAAATGGAGAGACAGACATTGCCCTGAGAGAGTAGTTACTCTGAGGACAATACAGAACCTCTCCTTGTCCTGAGGGTCTTGCAGGAGGGTGTTGAAGGACAGCACAGTAGGCAAGGACTAGTGTCCACTTCATGTTCAACATTTGGAAAGGTATAAGCATATTGTGGAAAAGGTCATCTTCTTAATATCATCTTACACTTCTAATATATTGAGGGAATTATATGTTGAGGGAAGCTGAATTCATCAGACTTTAATATCCAGGGGATTTCTCCTCTGCAGTGTTTGTGGCTGTTCCTTTTTGTAGGTCCAGATAGTAGCAAGACTGAGCATATACTCTACTGATGCAGATACAAACACACACAGATATACACAGAAACTATGTACACAGAAGGCCAAACAAATCAACAGAGGTAGACAACACTATCTTTACTGGTACCCACATAAATACCAACAGCAATCACAGAAACTCATGTAACACAGCACAAATCCATTCATCCTCTCCAGCTGATACAGACTGACGTTCACTAGCAGGTATTTGCATACCATCCCTTTCTTGATCTATAGGCACATGCATATCCCAGGTCCCTTGAGTTCTAGATCAGACCTTAGGAACATCTAGGATCTATGTCCAGACCCTGGTCCTCACTTATTATTATTATTATTGTTATTATTTTAGAGACTTCTAGTCCTTGTTATTGTATTATTGCCTCCTGTTTACGTCTCGCGCATCTGGGAGTTTAATTAATTGCTTTTCCTCTCTTTTGTTTTTGTTTCTAACCCAATATATTTGCAAACTATATGTCCATGCATTCTAGGTATCTAAACATCCTTTACCTTCATATATCATTACAGTTTCTCCCATGACATCTAGCCATTCAGAGCTTTTAGTGTTGCATGTTTAGCAACTCAGTAGTTCCGGTACTGGCTTAGAACATATAAAGCCAACTTCAGGGATTCACCTGCATAATAAAATGTTTTATGAAATACCGACAGTGCTTAAAACTAGGTGTGAGTTCAGTTACTTGCAAATTTAGACATCACTGCTCTTCTTTTATGAGCACTATAACTTCAAAAACTTAATGCAATTTTTGCCTTCAACGTAAAGAGTTCACAGACTATAATAACATAAGTCAGGAAAGTAGAAGAGTTGAAAGACTCATATTTTAAAGATTAATGATAATATTAGGCTGTAAATTAGCTATTTGCCCCTATTATTCATTAGATAACTATATGCATAGTTTTACATATACAGGCAAATCACTGCTATTCATGGATTCAGCTAAGGACATCTAAAATTTTTCCTTCCTTTTGGTAACTGGAGGCTGTGAAAGAGTTGTTACAACAGATTTTGCTAGGTAAGTTCTGTTACATGCAGTCTTTCATGTTCAATTTTTTGCATATAGTAAAAATGATTGATCTTGGGAAGTCCAGTCATGATGCTTCATTTTGTTTTGCTTTTTATGTGAAGTTTTGTAGTAAGAAAATAGTGCCTGGAGGAGAGACAAGTATGAACTTCAGGAGGGTTTTACTCTCTGCCTAGGTATCTCATTAAAATTATTTCTTGTGTTCAGGCTGTTTCTTGGAAAATAGACTTGGGAGCTAGGCTGAAAACTGTGAAAGCCTGACTGCTGTTTACCCACCTACACATCAGCTGTGTATGTACAAGTAAATTTATACTTGTACCTTGATTCCTTGTCACAGATTAACCTCCGACTGCATTTTGCTGACATGCTTGAGTTAGCTACAGAATTACTTGCAGTTCCTACTACTGTGATTGGGCTCCTAAAATGGAAACTCAAATCCAAAGCTGGCTCTAGAGATGACTGTCTCTGGACTCGTTAGGGGTAGTAAATTCATCAGCAAGACTACTGACTGTGAGTTGAGATTTATTTACGAAAGCTAGACGGAATTAATCTGCATCTCATCACTAGCTTTGCTCAGGTAGAACTTAATTCTGCAAAGGTCTTGGAAATCCTTCACTGTTTATGAACAGTCTGGCAGTAGTATTAAAAAAAAAGTTAGTGTAAATGTTACTTCAGAAACACTACTCAAAGCTAAAAAAGGAACCAAGCAAACCAGAGCTCACTGTGAAAATTTTTGCAGGTGACATGAATAAAACCTATAGAATTGTGAAGCCACTGTGTGATCACTGCCTAAATATTTAATAGCATATAACAGTAGAAAGGAACTGAAATATCTACCACACTCCTCTGATATAAATGTCATCATGTGACAGAGAAAAAGAAACAAAACATTTTTAAAATGCAGCTACATCCACTAAAATCCTGTTCTTTTCTGTACCCTAATGTACCCTGCAGTATGTATTCTTAAAATGCATTAAAAATAGATTAAAAAAAAAAAAAAAATGGACAAGAAAAGGCCTATGTCAGTGTCCAAGGCTTCCCATGAAACTTGTCTTGGAACTCAAAGTCAGTAGCAAAAGCAAGTTTTATTTTTAGTTTAAATTATATTTGTACTGTGTCTCACACAGGGAGTCTCTGGTCCATAGCTGCAGCTCCTCGTCTGTCACTGTATGATGGTGTTGTTGAGTAAGTGGTATAGAAATTACTACCACAGTCTGGATAATCAATCCAGGACAGAACCCTCAGATCTCTTACTTCCTCAAAACAGAATCTGACCATTGGGTCTGTCAGAAATCAATGCTCCTGACCAATCATTTTAATTAAGCTCTTTCAAAGTGTATGAGCAAGCAGAAACAAACACCCTCCTTCCCTTTTCAGTGCTATATCAAAAAAATCCTCAGGACTTTGCTAAACAAGGCCCCCAGAGAAGGGCACTTACTGCTCAGCATCTGAGTTGTAAAAGCACTGGTCAGAAAACAGACTACAAAAGGGTCTGTGTGCAGTGCACCTAAATGTTGTATAAAATATGAGGTAGTCTATAATTGTGTGCTTATTTAGTATATAAGATAAAATGCTGTACTTGGTTACACAGATTTCAGTGGAGCACTCATGGTACCCTGAAGAGAGTAAAAAGCAAATGTGGACTCTGAGTAATAGCTGGTTTTGAATGAACACTGAGAGTAATGGTAATTTTTATGAATGTAGTTATGCCTACTATTTAATCACAACTTTAGAACTTTATCTTTGCTGTAACTCTTTTTTTTTTTTTGAGGATGGAGGCTATACTTGGAGCATGACGTTCACTGTCATGTTTGAAGCAGAGCTGTCAAAACAAATGTATCAGGTCATGCAGTGAGTGGTTTATCTCTGTGGAAAACATTAGACTAGAGAGGACTGTGGTCTCAGAGATAGACTCGTAATTAGGTATTGATTGCTTTCGCCAACACTTTGTGTACAATTCTAAACAAATGCAAGATCATTTCTGACTCCTTTCTTTTAAACCCAGATATTTGTCAGTGCATTCATTTGAAAGATTATAAAATATGAAGCAGTTTTTATAGTTGATTCACTTGGGCTTCAATTGATTTGGCTCCTATAAAAATCCCCCATTTGAAGGCAATGTCAAAGGAATCGGCAGTATCTCAGCTCATGTCCACAACCAGGACTTTTGCTTTAGATTACAGAAAAACAGAACAATTGGCTTGCAAGAGAGGAAAGAAACTGTTCTTCTTTAAAGTTGCAGCAAAAGCTGGGTTTTTTCCTGACTTTGACTTCTTGCAATGCATAGATCACCCCTCTGTCCCTCTTTTCTACTTTGTAGGCACAGCTAAAGGAGATAGTCAAAGGGGGTGTTACAATGTTAGAGCCTACTATATGCTCTGAACACACAAACTGCCTTGTAAATGACATCTATGAATACAATTGCTCCCTTTACTGTGAAGAGACGATATTCTGTGTCTTCTGAGCTGAGCCAGGTCACAGACAACGTATCTGATGCCTCAGATGGGAGAGCACATACTCTCCAACTTAAGTCTAAGCTTAGTGAAGAATACTGCTCCAGCAATTGCCTTAGTGACCTCCAATCACACATATGGAGAGCACCTCAAAAGAGGGTGGTCATTACAGCCAAAATTCCAGTTTTGTTTTTTCCTTTTAGAAAGAGGCAAAGTTAATAGTGTGTCATAACTGTGCACCATGGCAAACAAGTCCCCTGAAACTCCTACTCCATCTGCTTTCTTAACTAATATGCTGTCTCTTGAGGGTCAAAATACAACTATCATTTCAGCATTGAAGTGTAAGATTGTAAAGAGTGGTAAAAACTGCACTATTTGCCATCGTCACGTACACCTACATAAAGAACATAGCAGAATCAAGGCTTCACTAGGTGCCACAGCTAAGGAAGCTGCTGGAATTAATTATAACATATAGTCCATCAGAGAAAAGAGATTTCATCAAGCTGAAAGCTACATGAACATGTGGAAAGCAAGATTATGAAAAAAGAAAGACAACATATATATTTTATTTTTATTTCCTTTACTCATTCCTTCTGTGGCCTCTACCTGTGATTATTCCTGAATGTCTTTCAGATATGTTCTCCTTCATTGTGAAATTCTTATATGGAGAAAAAAGGAGATTGAAGGTGTTGGCTATCTTACTACTTTTTGAATTCACTGCAGAGTGTAAGCAAGGTTGCCACTCCAAAACAAAATATTGTTTGGTGATCTATCAAGAAAACGGTCAATTTTAAAGGAGATGGAGAAAAGTGATTTTGTTTGCAACGTGGTTACATGTGGTATCTTGAAATACAAAGGACCTAGTTTTGCTTCCAATTAACTCAACAGCAACACTCTCATTGACTTAAAGGTCAGCAAGATCAGACCCTAATTTACCAACACTTGTAATTCCCTTATTAAATTTTCAAAGGCCAGATGCTAAACTGATTTGCAAGCCTTTGATATCCTGCTGAAGTCAGTGTACAGGCTGGCAAACTGTTGTTTGGCTCTTCATTAGGATCATGAAAATTCTCTAGCTGATCATACTAGTCTTTGCCTTGTCATGCAGCAGAGAATTCCAGTCTGTGATTCCAAGCTTGCCATGTAGTGTCTTTTCCTCTCACTTCCATCACTTTTCCCTGCAGATAAAAGTAATCTCTGATGGATAAAAGTAATCTGTGAATATCAGAAAGTTCTAGTTAAAGAACAGCACTTTGAATATATATTCCTAGGTCTAAAACAGTTGAATCACTACAGAGGAATACAGAAAACAAATTAAGTATATGAAGTAGCCGTTAAAGACAAACTGAAATCTCTGAACTTCTTGACTATCTGCAATAAAAACTATTGCTGTACAATATGAGAAAATACAGAAAAAATATTTATAACTATATACAATAATAATAGTATGATAATACGGTGTTTTTGCATACTTATATCTGTTTACTTATCTACTTTCACATACACTTTCCTATCAGAACAAATAATTAGGGGCGCATTTGCAAGACCCCATTGAAAATGTTTAAGAGACCTGAGTCATCAACATCAGAACTAATTTTTTTTTTACAAGCTGTTACTGAGCATGGAGGAATTTTTTTATGTTTTGATTCAAGCTAACTGTCCTGGTTTCGGCTGGGATAGAGTTAATTTTCTTCCTAGTAGCAGGCATAGTGCTGTGGTTTGGATTTAGTAGGAGAAGAATGTTGATAACACGCTGATGGTTTAGTTGTTGCTAAGTACTGCTTATGCTAGTCAAGGACTTTGCAGCTTCCCATGCTCTGCCAGCTGCACAAGAAACTGGGAGGGGGCACAGCCAGAAGAGTTGATCCAAACTGACCAAAGGGCTATTCCATACCATATGACGTCATGTTCAGTATAGAAACTGGGGGGGGAGGTTGGCTGGGGAGCAGCAATTGCTGCTCGGGAACTGTCTGGGTATCGGTCGTTGGGTGGTGAGCAATTGCATTGTGCATCACTTGCTTTGTATATTGTTATTATTATTATCATTATTATATTGTTATTATTATCATTACTACTTTACTTTATTTCAATTATTAAACTGTTCTTATCTCAACCCAGGAGTGTTTCTCACTCTTACTCCTCCAATTCTCTCCCCCATCCCATCGGGGTAGGGGGAGTGAGTGAGCGGCTGCGTGGTGCTTAGTTGCTGGCTGGGGCTAAACCACGACACTAACAAAGCTTTTATGCACATTAACCCATTTTACTCTTATATATAGATTTTTTTTTTTTTAATATATATATATTTGTCTGGGCTGTGTCTGGACTAGAAAGTGACTCCATGACACTCTGTCTAGCACATGAAGTGGGTGCCATGATATCCCCTACTAGTCTGAACTATTCCATTTTGAATATCATAGAGCAAATCTGGCCTATATGCAAAGGTTTTCTTGTCATAGGAAACAAGGAAAAGAAGTTTATGGACAAAAAAAGAACAGGAAGCGAGGGCGGTTTTGTCGTACAGACACTAACAGACAATGTGTTTGTTAAAAACATACAGAGACCTTTGCACAGGGTGACACCTATGTGAGGAATGAAATCTCGTTAGCTATCCATAAGATGACAAGAGTCTCTGCTGCAAGGTCTTTGCAATGGTGTCTTCAGCCAGAATGGGTGAGAGTCCAAAACCACTATCCTGCCAATTTCTGGTGCGCATCTGCCCTGTGGTCATCTCTGAGTACTCCAGAGCAAATGTGATCTTCAACTATTTACAAAACACCTCCTAACTTTCTGTGTACAAAACACTGTCCTACGTGACCATTTCTGCATCTCCAAGAGAGTTTCTACTGAGTATTTACAAGTGCCCTAAGTTTGCTCAGTTATATAGCTGAAACTTGTTGGGCAAATCTCTGGGATGCTCAGATTCTCCACCCAACTCACTGAAGCATACAAATGGTGCTTATTAATTGCTCTGGACACATCAAGAGCTACCTGGGACAATCTCTGGTGCAGACCAAAATTCTTACTTGGAGAACTCTGATAACCACTAGTCAGTCAAATGCTTTGTTGTGACAGTGGCTAGGAATTCAGTCTTGAACTTCTCACTAAGACAGGGACCACCCGGAGAATTAATGACACTGGCTGGGCACACAGGCACAGACCCAATGCCTAGCTACATCATAATTGTAACCACAGGACAAGCTTGAATTTCATTCTTATGTCAACTGTAAATAAAATTTCACAATCCTTTTCAAAGTTTTTACATGGGAACTTGGACTATCCCCTGAATCAGGTAATATATACCTTGCCGTAGAATCCAGCTGACTAGGGACTCTAGGAAAGATAGAAAAATATCCTTGGTATAACTTCTCTTTCAGGCCACTTAAAATTTTATTTGATCCCATGTTACATGGGACCTTGGAAGACTTCAGGAAGGGATTTTTCACTGAATGTTCTAGAGATCTCTGTGTTGTATATTACTTGTTGTACAACTTGCCTGTGGTTGACTAGCAAGTACCTAAATAGTATAAGAAAATCTGCTTCAATATAAATAAGGTTTGATTTATTTTTAATTCTATATTTAAAATAAGTCATCCATACTTGGGACATTTGTGATCTAAGGATACAGAAATCAGTCTCTAATGTTTAGATTACATTTGTTCAAAGGTAAATTTAGATGACAAGAAGTCCTTCTGAATTTCCCCAAAATTTCCTTTCTGCATCTCCCACTAAGAGAAATTGTCTTACTGCTCAAGACCAGAGAGAAACCAGAAAATTATTCTGTCATTTCTAAATACTGGCAGAGCTGGATTCCAAGTCTTCTTCTGAGGTTGGTTTATTGTTGTTGCTTTGCCTTGGGGTGTCCATAGGTCCCATGAATGAGGATTCCTATATCTGCATACATAATTGCAGTCTGATAGAGCAGTTAGGTTTCAGTTGGTTTGGCAAGACATCTGTGGTTATGTGGTTTCTGTATCAGCTTCCTATGAGGTAGAGCAGAAGCGAATTTTGGGGTAAACAGACACACAGCAATCAAGCCCAAAGTGACAGAAACTCGGGAGTAAAATTTACTGCAGGTGTCCTGGATAGTTATTGTGTTTAGAAGCTAGAAAACTGTTCACAAGGTTGTCCTTTGCTTTATTCTGTTCCATTTGGTAAAATGGGTAAAAAAAAAAAAAAAAGAAAGAAAAAAAAGATATTAATTTTCCTTTATATGCTTGGTAACTGTAGACCATAAAATAAATAGAGACTCTCTTTGGGGTGATAACAGTTAAGAAATAGTAGTGCCGTTTCATGTCTTTCTGATTAACCTGTTTTCTGTCAGAAAATGCTTATCCCATGAAATTAAAATAGTTTGCTGCAACATATCAATTTTATCATAATTGCCAACAGAATGTTATCAAAGTTTCATTTCAACTTTACTGCTCCAACATGCATGAAATATAGTATAATTTAGTGATGAAGAGAAACAAGAATTTAAGACTTAATCCAAACAAAATCCCTTGGCAAGATAAACCAAGTATTTGCTTCACAAAAAGAATAAATTAAAATGTTTTAAACTTTCTATCACAGTTTAAAATGAAAGTGCATCTTAATACCTCACACTATGGTGCTGAATGTAAATTTCATATTCTAGTCAGCTCGACCACTGAATTGCTTTTAAAGGCCTATAGATTGTCTAACTAGCACTGCTCTATCAAGAAGCTAAGCTTTTATATTTGGAAAAAAGAGAATAAATCAAACTGAGATAATACCTGACAGTGTTTTTTATCTCCTTGCAAGATACAAGTGATAGCATTTCTTCTCATTTATAGACAGAACAGCTGGAATAAACCAGCTTTAGTTTTTGGTATCATGAGATATACAATTTAAATAACTCTCTTTCAGTGACTTTTCCACAAGTTAAAGATAATCTAACAGACTAGCAGCTGTATAATGATGGATTCGCTAATCAGTCCTTAATTTTTCCAAACTTTCAGCTAAGTTTTCAACAGGGTATTTCAGCAGTTAGCATCAGTGTTTAAAGAGCTTTGTGGAACAATTTGGACTTTGTAACATCCTTTTATTTCATGTGATTAAAAGGGAGTCTTTAATTTGTGGCATCTCAGGAGTATTGTATTTACCTACTTAAGGTCAGATAGATAATTCTGTGTATGAGTCAGGGTGGAAAGGAAAGGATTTGTGGGGTTTTTTTTTCTCTCTTTTCTATAATCTTCCTACTGCAGAAGCTCTTTTTGATTCAATAATGACATTTGGTGGTAATCCCAGAGGAGTAATAATTTTGCCTGAAGACTAAACCAAGTGAGTGGTGATCTTCCTTGCTGTCAGTGACCTATAGATGACATTTTGTACCTAATTAATTAGATGTCTTTCTTTTGAAAGAAATGGTGAATCATGCATAATTAGAAGAGGCATCAAAGTTGGAGCTGTTGGCTCATTAATCTAATGGAGCTAGCCTATGGCATGTAAAGACCATTTGTATTGCTCATGATGTTTGTGTTATTTTATGAGCAATTAGCTCTCTGAATAAGACTGATTCTCTTGATAGTTTTCATTTTTCTTACACTCATAGAAAAGATTTAGATTAGTTTAGAATACCGTAAAAGCTATAACCTCCAACATTCACAATCATTCAGATATTAGCAATTTACAATATGGGCAAAAATTATCTGGAATCCAACACTGATTTTTCTTTTCTTTAGGCTGAACAAAGGATGGAAAAAATCTCATATAACTGCAGAATTCATAGACAATAAACAAATGATACATTGAAGGAAATGGCAAGTTCTGTGATGTATTTTTTGGTGATTTTTTTGGAACCAAGGAGTGATGACTTCAATATGGAGCACACAGTCCTTCTGCGTAAGAGTAAAAAGGGTGTTTTGTTTATTTATCTTTCTTCCAAGTTGTGTACTATTAATTAAATTTTATATTTTAGAAATATCTTTGAAATATATATAAAGATTTAAGACATATGGGATTTTTATAAAACAGGCTCATTAGCAGGCTTCTTGGAGTGAGTCTATTCTCAACACAAGGGTTCCAGGAGTTTAAATTTCACTTTCTACCCACAACTTGCCAGATTGGTCTATAATCCCTGATAATTATTTCTCTAGAGAGTCTGACTACTTCAGCTTTGCTAGGATTTCTTCCTGTAGAATGCCTGGTTGTCTCTTACTATAACCATGTCTCACAGAAAATAATCCAAGTAAGCTAAATTGTACATTATCATACCATGCAGCATGCTTAAAAAGACATCCAGCAACAACTTTGGAAAATTAGACACTACTGATAATTTCATATTTGAATTTACACTAAACCATTAACCACATGCCTGGGCTGTTCAACATACATATATGGATATAGGTATGAATATATTTGTGTGTGGACATCTTACATATACTATAGCTGAACAAGTGTATACTTTCCAAAAAATAGCTAGCCAAATATACATCTTCATGAAAACCTAAAATTTCTATTTTGTCTTCATATTTATCTTTTTGTACAATTCTACTTCACCACAAATGTAAAGTCTACTAAGAGGCTTCACATACAAGTTTTTGCTGAATCAGTGAACATCCTTTGGCAATTTTGTGTTTTATGAATTTTGTGCTTAAATCTCAATGGCGACACTTAAAATTCCCCCAGGTAAAAACTATATAACAACCTATCCTGGTTTCAGCTGGGACAGAGTTAATTTTTGTCCTAGTATCTGGCAGAGTGTTGTGTTTTGGATTTAGTATGAGAATAATGCTGATAACACACTGATGTTTTAGTTGTTGCTAAGTACTGCTTATGCTAGTCAAGGACTTTTTCAGCTTCCCATGCTCTGCCAGGTGCACAAGAATCTGGGAGGGAGCACTGCCAGAATAGTTGGTCCAAACTGGCCAAAGGGCTATTCCATACCATATAGCATCATGCTCAGTATATACACTGGGGGGAGTTGGCTGGTGGGCAGTGATCGCTGCTTGGGGACTGGCTGAGCATTGGTCAGTGGGTGGTGAGCAATTGCATTGTGCATCACTTGTTTTGTATATTGTTTTATCATTATTATTAGTCATATTAAAAACTCTTCCTACAATGTCCTATTAAACTGTCTTTATCTTAACCCACAGGTTTTAATTTTATTTCTCTGTCCCATCCCACCAGGGCGAGGGGAGGGTGAGCAAGCAGCTGTGTGGTGCCTAGTTGCTGATTGGGACTAAACCATGGCACAACCATATAACTATACAGTGTTATAGTTCTACAGTTTTTAGCCAGTAAACTTATTCTCACTGTTTGGCTCCGTACTCAATTATTTTACAAAGTGGTTATGTCTGTATTGGGAACATAAACAGCACTAGGGAATCCATTTGTCAGTACAGTTAAACAGTTAAAATAGTCCTTGACAAAGTTTTGATCTGGGTCAAGTATCAGTGTCCCGAAGAGTTTTAAGCCACCACACAGTATTCAAAACAGCTCTCAAGTGCACTGTTTTGGAGGCTTAGAGATTTTAATAGCATGAATACAGTGAAACCATCTCAATTGGCCGCAGAACAAGGGAATGGGTCCCTGGCACTCTTTTGTTTACTATATAGTCGTAGCTTTTTATTTTTGTGTGATAATATTTCGTGCTGGACTATTCATGGTAGTCATAAGAAGTAGAGCTTAGATGTTAATCTTTGTTCTTCACCAAGACTGGAGCTTACAAATCAATAACCCAGACTTTGCCCACTTGAGCTAACAGAGAATCTGAGATCAATAGACTAGTCTTTCCTCCATGTGGTCTTAGCCATCCCATGATGACTCATTTATGCTCATTTACTGGCTTTCATTTCATCTCGTTTAGCCTTCTGAGAACTCCAATCCTCTTCTGTATCCATACTCATGGACAGGTAAAATCTCCACTGCACTTTTCTTGGTGCAGTGTCTTTGTTCTCTGGAGAACCTCCACAGACAACCTTAATTCTCTTTTTCCCTTTTCTGTGCTTCTTTCGTGCCCCAGTTGCTGTCTTTTCTTCCCACTAATACTCCATCTTTTGTCCTTCATATGGTTTCTTTCTAATGTTTTTCATCTATTAAATCATGAAGTTTCTCTCTAACACTTGCTCAAAATAAAGGTTTCCTGAGAGCACTGAGGAAGCTCCAAGAAAAAATCCCTAACCATCTTTGTCATCTTGCAGTTCAGTATTTCATACCCCCTGCCCCCTCTTTATTTTTTTTCTTTCTTTTCACCATTCTTCTCTTTTTTATTTTTTTCCCCATTCTCCCTTTTCCCCCCTATTTTTCCCTTTTTCCTTCCCCTTCTCCTTCCCCTTCCCATTCTCTTTTTCCTTGCCTTGCCTTGTGTTCAGAAGCAAAAAGATCTGTTTTCTGTCTAAAAGTGGTTGTTGAATTTGATTTGAATGCCTGGTACATGAAACACTACTAGATATTTATAGGCTACTTCTTTTAATGCAACAGTAGCATAAATCGGTATGTAAATTGCATGTAGTAAACTGCCAGCAGTATCTGTTTCCTTCAGGCTGCAATAACTCCTGTATGAATTGTCCTTTTCCTCAAATCTCTCTCTTCAGACTTTGGACTCCTTTGGAACATCACTTTCTTGTGGATGTAAATAAATGATGGCTCATTAATGGACTGGTGCAAAAAAGTGTATTTTACAGAGGAACAGAACTGAAAACTGTGCTCCTCGCTCCTGACACGTACATATTGCAGTAATGTAATTGAAATAGGCCAAGGTATTTTTGGAGTGAACAGAGCTTTATGTCACAGTTTATTCTGACTGTGTTCTTACTGCAGACTTCTGAAATGTACATTTACCAGTGTCTTGAGTGACATCTCCTGGAGAAAGTAAACATGGTCACCCACCGTAATTTGCTAGTGCACTGTGACAAGATATTAGCAGATTCTATTTCTGTAATCTTGTTTTTGGCAATGGGAGATTTATGCAGCAATCTTATTTCTTTTTCAAGTAAAGCTGGATCAAGACACAGAGGTTTTCTTCCTATCACAATAGTGCTAGCTGAGTTGACTCAAAGCCCTTGTCTGGTGACATAGTAACAGCCATAAAACAATGCATCCATTTGTCTTTATTACTACATCTTTTGACTAGCTGTCTCGTGAGAGCTATGTAACCTTATTCTTCTTTCATTGATATTGGGGTAAATCAAAAGAGACTCTACAGAAACTCATGGACCAGAGCCTGATAAAACTTGTTTAAAGAAAAATCAGGCCAATGCACTGTGAATAATGAACAGATGAAATTAATGTAACTTGGAAGGAAGAGATGACTTCTTCCTGTGTTGTGGTCTCCTGCCCTCTTTGGATATGCCTTGCTGCATTGTGCAGTGCACATTAAAGCTAATCTGGTGTAGTTTACAGCTAGAAAATGAATTAAATAAACATGCTGCCAGGAATAATATATTTTCAAGTAACCAGGTTAGCTAAATTAGAACTAACTTTGATATTTCACCACCATGCACCAAGGACATAGACTTAAGATCAGAAATGGTAACAGAAGGGGCAGCTATTTCATTTCATGTGTTAACAGAACATAAATGCAAGTTGAAAAAACGATGTATCATTCATCTCTCAGCTCATCCCTTAGTCACTTATATTTCGATTTTATTTTATTGATCACAAACCTGAAGATAAATTCTTTCAACAAATATATGTTTTATTGTTTTGTTTAACTGCTTCTATTATTTTCATAGAGCTGTTGCATACTGCTACAGGAGGAAAAGACATGCAAACCTGAGATATGAAGAAAGTAGATATAGTAATATCAGCACTTAAGTGGAAGTGAAGAAGGAGGAAGAATATATTAGTGTAATGACCCTTCAATTATTAAGAGAATTCTGTAATAAAATCTTGCCTTTTTTTCCCCCCAAAAATGAGACCACAATGGTTATTCATGGGCACTGACCTAGCATAGAGGATAACTTTGGTTCCAGTCTTTGCTTTAAGTCCTCACTTCACCTTAGTCAGAGTAAAGGCTCTTATACAATATATTGACTGAAGAGGAGCTGGAAACGAAATCTTTGGTCATTACTAGACTCCAGAACATGAATAGATAGAAATTTCAAATGAAACACATATATTTAGGTAACTCCATATAATTGAAAAAGTTCCTAACAGCTCTCATAATTTCATTGAATAAGTTCTAAGCCAAATAACTGTTCCTTTTGTACTTATCCAGACAGCATTATGTGTAATGAAATACACAGACATTACAGAATTTTACATGCAGTGGAAAAATAGCCATTCTCTTTCAACTGACGCAAATAAAAAAGCCAAATTTCCTTTCATGTTGTGTCTGCTCCATTTATGTTACTGTGTGTCAACAGGATCAAGTTTGGGCATTGAGTTTTGCATGTAGAAATGGATCCTCTTTCATGTAAATGTTGCTCATTTCTTATACAATTTTTCAGATTCTTGCATAGAATATGGACTAGTCAGATTTACTATTTAAAGTGACTCCTTTAGTGAAACTCAGCATTTTAGCATGAGTCTGAGTCACCACCACCTTCTGTTATGTTTGCTGTTGTAACGCCAACAGCATGAGAGCGCACAATGTAGACACTTCTGATAGTTCCAGAAGGAGACAAAAGCAGTTCCCTCTGAGAAATCTTTGCAGGACAAAAAGTATAGTATCAAAACATACTACAGTCTATCCCATTGCAGTAAAGTATTTCCTTATGAAGGTATATCAGAAGAAAATATCAGACAGGAGTCCCAAACTGTAATTCATGTGGAGAGGAAAAATGAATTCATAGTAATTTAAGAGGTATTTAAAGTTGCAATTTGCAATTGTAACAATTAAGCAAAATGTATAACTTTAGGCTTCTAATTCAGGTGCTCTTCATAACTGCCTGGATTATCTACATCTCTCAATTTTCTACAGTGAGAACATAGGGAAAACTATGTCCTGTGGTTTTAGGTTCTCTGAATCAATCCTAAGTGGTTCACCTCTGGCTACAGTGGAAAAATAGTAGATAGTGTGAGTATGTAAGTTCCTCTTCTCTTTCCCCCCTGTCTTCAGTCAGATAGTCCTTTCTTTTGCTTTGAAAAAGTAATTTGAATGTTCCTTAAGCTGCTTCAAGATTTTACTTATATAACAATGTGTTTAAACCATAGTAAGTTGGCTGAAAATTTTAAAAAAGCCTAAAAAAGTCAGGTACACAGATTTAAACAGAAAACAAAAGAGCCAGAGCCTAACTCCTGTGGCTGACTTGGAAGTTTCCAGTCACAGCATTGGCAAATCCACTTGCCAAAAAAACATGAAGAAGTATGCTAGTGTACTGGGCCTGGCTAGGATAAGGTTAGTTTTCCTCGTAGCAGCTCATATGGTGCTGTGTTTTAGATTTGTGACCAAAACAGTACTGATAACACACTGATGTTCTAGCTTTTGATGAACTGCGTTTGCACAGCATCAAAGTCTTTTCTCTTTCTCACTCTGCCCCACTAGTGAATAGACTGGGGAATGCACAATCTATTGGGAGGAAACACAACCAGACAGATGATCCAAACTAATCAGAGAGATACTCCATACCACATAACATCATGCTCAGCAATAAAAGGGAAAACAAGGGCCTTTAAAGGGCTTAGCCATCTTTTGCTTGGGAACTCACTGGGCATCAGTCCACCCGTGGAAGGTGGTAAGTGATTGCCTTTGCATCACTTGTTTTGTTTTCTTTTATTTCTCTCTTCTTCCACTTACCCTTCACTCCTTAAACTTTTTTTCTTTTTTTTTTAATCTTAACCCAAGTTTTCTTGCTTTTACTCTTCCTTTCTTCTTCCCCTGTTCCACTGGGTATGTGGGGGAAAAGTGAGTGAGCAGCTGTGTGGTGCTTAGCTGCCCACTGGGGTTAACCCGCAACAGCTAACAAGTTTGAAGAATTACATTGGCTTACAAATCAGAGATTTACAAAAAATGATGATTTCATGTAAATTTTTTTCCTGATTCCAGACTTGATAAAAAGGCTGGGGTTTTTGTTTGTTTGTTTGGTTATGTTGTTTTGTTTTCTGCTGCTTTAGAAACTAGAATCAGATTCATAACAGGAACAATAACAGCTTTTCAGTTCATGAAAACAGAGGGCATCAGATAGTCATGTGAGCCTTTACAAAATACACCATGTATCAAGAGATAGGGAGCAAGACTACAAGATATGACAACGTTGCAGCCCCAAGCCCTGTCAGTATTATCACTGAGAATACGAATTCCCTTTTTATCTGAACAGAGCTGGTCATGGGCTGGGGGAAGAATACACTTCTAAATCATACTGTCAAATGCACCTTCCCACTGCGTTGCAGGATCCTCTTGAAAGTCTTGAGCTACAGCAATTCCTACTGAGGCGCAGTGCATGAAGTTTCTTTCGCCTACCTAGTGCAAAGTGTTCAAGCCATTTATTGCCTTCAAAAGGCATTGCAGGCACTCAGAAAATGACATCTCTTCCATTTTGGGTCTACTCTTTATGACTAGCACTCAAACAACATGATGGATGTTGCAAAATAAGGACTGAAGTAGAAGGCTGAGAAGTAGGCGGTACACTCACACTGCTTCTTTCAGCCTTTCATCCTCCACACATTTTCAGTACAGCATATCCTAAAAGCCCTTATATGTGCTGTAAGGGTCTCTTCCCATACCCTGGGGTTTTCAACCCTGTCTACTCCAAATGCCACAGTCTTGTGTTTTAAGGTGCAGATCCTAGCTAAGGGTATGTATTTAAACCTCAAGATGCTCCAAAGCCTGTAAACAGATTAAATACTGAGGTCCTCTGAGCACAAATGAAGATAATTGTCTCTTACTTCCTAGCTGACTGACAAGCCTGTAGCTAAAAAACCTGGGGTGAATATTGACATGAATATGGTGTGAAAAGATAGTTAATTATAGCAGCCAGTGGAATTGGTGGGAAAATCTAATTGAACTTCACCTGTTCCTGTAGCCAACTCTCCATCAGGCAACTTCCTTCATTTGCTTTTGCCTGTCTGTCCTCACCTCTGCAATTTGTGAGAGTCTGTGTGGACTGGCTCTTCACAGTGGAGGAGTAAGGATAATTCCAGTTAGCAGCAATTTCTGCATATCTCTGTGTCTCTCAGAGAAACAGCAATGTCTCCCACTACTTATAGAATGCTTTAAAATGCCCAAAATATTTGTTATCTACACTTAGATGATGTTGCGCACTGGATTGTGGGATAAAGATAATAGTCAATGCTCTAATAACAACATCCTTTGGGCCTCACACAGATTAAGCTGGTGATCCCACAGCTTCTTATATGAAGGCTAAAGGATCAAGCAAGTGTGGGCCCACATACATTTTCAGATGTTTTGATACAAGTGAAAAAATTTAGTTCAATATTTGCTTCAACATTTTTGGAAACAATCGCTGCTTTTGATTCTAACAATAGGGGAGATTCTTATGCCCTATGACTCTAATACTTCTACAGACTTTGTGAGAGAATGAAGGATCTCAATTCAGTTGCTTAAATTACCATTTGAGATTAAGTATCTCACCCAGCCTTAAGGTACCAGACAAGGGCAGTGAGTCTCTCACAGGTTTGGTGCAGTATTTACCTCTCTTTGGTGAACACCCTAGATGTGAGATACCTCAGAGAGCTTGAAATATCACTAAATGTTTAAGGTAATGTTTAGTCTTCTGACCTGCTCCCAAACTACCTGTGTAAGCACAGCATCATCAGAGCAGAGAGAAAAGAATTCAGGATTTTAAAAAAAACAAACAAACAAACAACTTTTGTTTTTTTAACTAAGATTTTCTTTTTATAATTACAAATCACTATCTAATGATATTGAAAAGCTTTCAGATCTGGAAAAATCAGTAACTGTAGATAGAGCTGGTAATTTATATCTAACAAACAGGCTTTACAACTGGGTAATTCTAAGAGCATTGATACTGTTTCGCTTCTTTTTCTTCCTGTATTCTTTAGGCAGACATGATTAGTATGAACCAGTATATTATAATGCCTATACATAGTGCTAGAACCTTAAATTTAAAAAAATTCTCAAGATAATGAATATTGAATCTCTCTCTTTTTTTCTGTCATAGTTTTATGTAGGTGTCATTGTAGAAATCACTGCACTATCTTCATCTAGTTATTTTACAACATGTTTTTGAGGTAACATAAGAACAACTTTACTGATTGAGAAATCAGGATACTTAGAGAAAAATCCCATCTAGATGAATTAATCCTACTAATAAAATAATACAAACCTGAGAATCATTAAGTTCAGATTTCCTTCATGATGCGTATGAATAATTGGAATCCCAAGGGAAGAATTTTCAAAAATCAGATAAGTATACAGCCACCAAGTCTTGGAATGAAATGTAAAATAAAAGGGAAAAGTTCTGCTCAGGAACCTGAGTTGCAAAACCTACTTGCAACAAATCCATGTTCCACCTTTTTCTTCAGTTTTACTGGGGAGAAAGAACTCACAGTGTAAACTTCACATTACAAGATTCAGGACACCTATATAATTATATTACTACAGGGAATCTTCGGTTGATTCATTACAGCATCTTCCTATGGTCTTTTCATTTTTGAACAACAGAACAACAACAATAGAGAACTTTGGAAAACCTAATCAAAGAAGTATCTCAATATTTTCAGGAAAGAAAAATGGATCAGTTGTAAGACAATAATCTCTCTGAAGTACAAATTTAGAATCACAGGATAAAATCACCACAGGCAGATAAAGCACTAGAATTGTAACGTTTTTACAACAGTTATCCAAAACATCATGACTTATTTAAGGATTCTTTTTCTTTCTTTCACATACCCTGGAAAATATTTAATTGGGCAATTCACTGGAATGTCATATGAGGATTTGGACCTATGCTTCCGAGTAATTGTACAAGCTTAGATTTGATACTGAAATTTTTATCACATTTTCATTCTTGTGTATGTCAAAGATGTTTCAAAAGCAATTTTTGCAATGAATTATATATTCTTGAGAGCCAGCCTTTGACTAAGAAATACGGCATCTATTGATTTGGGGGATTCTGAAAGTTTGTGTTTTATTCATAGGATAATATTTTATTTGGAGTCACTGTAATTTGTCTATTGAGTCATCAATTCATCCCTATCTTCACTGAAATTAACTTATTTTTGTTTTCTTTATTGAATAGTTTTAACATCTCCAGCTTTGTTGATAGTGAGTGTAAAGATATTTATTTGAAAAAGTATGGAATTATCAATAGAGATATAAACAGGACAGTTCTTTAATAACGTCTATACATTTGGTCATTTTAGCCCACCAGGATAAAGATGTGAACATAAAGGGAGTCTTTCCAGCTTGTATTTATCAGGCCTTGCTAAACATAAGGAGAACAACAAATTTGTACAATTAACTGCACAAAAAGAAAAAAAGCTAACAGACAGAAGCACGTTTCTTCTCAGAATAAATGTATATTGCTGTCAAGCTATGAACATGAAAGTGTTTGTAGAATTATACATCCCACCTGTATGGAGTACAGAAATGCTAGCTCCTTTTTGCTTTTGTAGATCATAAAGAAAAATACAAAACAACAAAACAACCTCCCCTCCAAACCCATGAGGCCTTACCTCAACTTAAATAAGTTTTCCACACAAGGAGAGATCTAAATTTCAACATTGAAATTTTGGTTTCTTAAACTGGATTTGAATCCTATGCCTGAGACTGAACAAGATGAATCCCATCTATGAACAATCTCTCTCCACTGTCCCACATCTCCAGACTTTTCTTGTCCAAGAAAACATACACAGAGTGCTAGCTGAATTCCTAAATATTTTCAGAACTCCAAACTCCACTCTCTGGTGTGGATAATTTATAATTATCTAATAACTATCTTTCAACAATTTGGGTGAAAACCACTGGAATGTGGCTTGGAGATGGTAGACAAACTGTAGTTCTCTAGTCCAGTTCAGCCAAGTAGAAGTCTCAGTTTGGTTCATGGATATGTACTTGGGAGACCCAGGTAGGATTTTTACTCTTCCTACCCTGGGGAAAGTTGTTCCAGAAAACTGGTTACATTCTGAGCTTTTTGAATATGATGACAGCATTGACAAATAGAGATCATGGTGAGTAGAAAGAAGGAGGAGAGGAAAAAGGACATGCCAGTGTACTTTTCTGTCTTAAGCAAAGCTGTTGCTCTTACCAGTTCTCAAAGAGAGCTGTATGCTGCAGCTTTGTTATTTGCTTGTGTCCAATGGCACAAGCTGGGAGCGAAGGGTGACCCCAGCATGGGCAGTGCCCTCACCGATGGGGCACAGTCCCACAGGGTCTCAGCACAGCAGGCAGTACCAAGGTCTGGTAATGGGGTCCATCAACAGCCCCCAACACAGCATATGATGCACCAGGTGCAAAGGAGTGAGAAGCAAGAGCAGATAGAGGCAAAGGCAGGGCTGGAAATAAGTACACCTGCCACATAGCTCAGGCACGGACTGGGTGCCTGATGCAGGGCTACGGCGAGCCCCTGGGGCTGTGGGAAAGGATGCCCTTGGTGAAGCTTGCCAAGGACATTAAGGCCTATCAGTGTCCTCAGCGCCCTGATGTCCCTATCAAAACCAGAAGATGTTTTCTATCTGGAAACAACCAGTAGCTTGCCACTGATCCCCAAGGAGGAGGTGGGCATTTTATGCTTCTCTAGTACTTACTAGAGATTGATGTGCCCTCATTTTTTCAATAGCATTAGTTCCTTACACCTAAGCTTGTTGGATCAATTGTTTTCTGGATGACTGGAATGGAAGGATTGTAAGTCACAGCTTTTATTTATGGCTTTCTGTATGGATTTGTGTCATATCTAACTGACATAGACTCTGCTTAGCTTGCAGGTTTCTGAAAATCCGTTCCTTAAGCACTTGGCTCTTCTTTATATCATACTGGGAGCCAAAACATTTATTGGCTGCTGAATTTTCCAGGAAGTAAGCTGGCAACAGATGAGATGTTGTTTCTCTGGTTTAGTGGAACTATGCCTAAGCACCTTTAAAAAAACCTGGCTTTCTGTGTGCTGCTCCTCATCCATAAAATGGAGAAAAAAAGAAAGATTTCTGAGTTCATAAGCTATAAGAATAAGTATGTATAAGATTGCAAGGTCCTTGGATATTGTGGTATACAGGCCACAAAGAGATGTTTGACAAGGGGGAACTATAGAGGAGTTAGAGATCAGAAACAGCTTTTTAATTGCCAGCCAAGCTGAATACTGAACAACATACAGGTACTTTGAACTGTTCCCAGTTACTCATTCAATCAATCAAGTGAAAAACTGTCGAGCCAACCTGAATGCTGAATTAATGTGAGGAAATAATGATTTGCCTATAGACATTTTGCAAATAGAAAAGATTAATTAATTAAGGCGTTTATTTCAAATTATTTGCTCAGCTGTTGCTCAGTATTCAGTGGCTTTTGCATATGTAACTCAGATACTTCAATAGAGGTCAGGGAAATATATATTTTAAATTATTTTTTCTTAAAGCAGGTGCAAATTAAGAAAAGAAATCATTGCACAATGTATAAAATAGCTAGCCTAGATTACTTGTTGTATAAAAAAAAGGTACAAGATTGGCATTTTATACAAGCAAACAAAAATCCTAAACAAATTGCTCAAAAGAAAATGAAGACATCTATATAGTTAATATACAGTTTTGTGTATGGAAGGTTATATGTTAGGATATTTTCTAAGAATAAGTTTCAAGAAAACTATAGTTTGAAATCCAGTGGGTTCCAAAAAGTTCCCTGTGGCTATGACAGAGCACACCCATGCATAAGGACACCTTTGGAGAACAGCAAGGGAGAAAAAAGTGAGAGACACACTCGCCACGGTTGTGAACCATGACAGTGGTGATGCACTAGAAAAAATGGTACCTTGCCCTGGCTGATTCAGCTACCTCTAGGAATAGCGATGTTCTCAACCTACATGGACTTCCTGGGACTTCCTCAGCTCTCCCAACATGAGGCTGCAGGAAGTATCAGAAAAGACCTTTCTGTGCAAGTTTATGTGAATGTCTTCTATAAGGTGCTTATGGGTGTGGAGGGAGAAGTAGTTATCAAAAAAAAAAAACCCAAACAAAAAAAAAAAAACAAACTAAAAAAAGGAAAGTATATGCTGAGGGGTAACGTGTGAAAGTGTCCCAAAGTCTAGCCCTGCTGAAGCTGAAGCTGAAGAACAGATAGAGGCAGAACAGTAGAAGTTGAACCTGTCCAAAACTGCCAGCTCACATTAGCATCAACAGTGGAGGGAATACCTTGGAGCATCTCCAAGGTGGCAGTGGCTTTTCTATGCAGACAAAGATTATAGGACTATATTTACACATTTACTAACCAAAAGACCCCTTGAGGGACTTTCCAAACACCTGCCAAGAAGCCACTTGTGCCTCAGTATGACCCTCTGTTCCTGAGTAAACAGCTGGGGTTTTTGTCCCAGCTGTGCCCAGAGAGGTTGTGGAAGGCCCTGGGCAATCCGATATAACTCAGGAACAAGCTTAGAGCAGGGGCTGGACTAGCTGAGTTCTAGCCTTGGTTCCAACCAAAATTTTTCAACGATGCTATTAATATTCTGAATTGAGGTTTTACTGACAGATTATAACTTTCCCAGTTTATAGTAGAAAATTCTTTGGTTTTAACATTTAAATGCTGCTTACAAACATCTAGGTGTTGGGGCCCCAATGGTCTTTGGCGTGCTTGTATATAAAGACATTCTTAAAATGAAGACTGATTATTTTGGCTCTTTGAAGATGAAACATGGATGAAGAAGCAAAACCTGTTACTCCCAGTTTGAAAAAACAGAAACTGTTTTCCACACATGCATCCTTTTACTCATATGACAATAGTCACATGTAGGCTATGCTGTCCAGTTCCTTTATCTCTAAAGCCAGGATACAGATACTAGATTTTATGAAGATCTTCATACTGGGCTTTTGCACAAAAGATATATTTAATTTTCACAACAAAGTATGCATGAGAGCTGTAAAATATTGGTGACTTTATTCCCTGTTTAGAAGGAAATTGTACGAATCCATTCACTGATGAAGTCAGCTGGAGACCTCTGGTAGCTATTGAAATGCCAGTTGATGACACTGTAATAAAAGACGTACTTCCGGTTTTATGCTGCTTTATGTTTTTTCACCTAAGAATGCTAGTGAAAATAGAAGATGCTGTGGGCCAGCAGAGTGTTTTGTAACTAAATAAAAATAACAAATCAAGTGAACTGTAAAAGACTTAGGTAAGTTAAGAGAAGCAGTGTATTAGAAGACTATTCCATGCTAATCAATAAGGTAATTTAATTAAACCATAAACTTTCTAATAATAGACAAAAGGAATTAGAAAGTATCTCAAAAAGTAAAAGCTTCATCAGTGAATACAAAACCTGATAAAGAACTAGGTGAAAAAGTATATTGAAGTGCTTAGTTAGGGTTTTAAAAATATGGCAAAGTTCCATGTCTACTATTTTGGTCCTAATAATAACCTTTTAATTTCTGGGAAAATCACGTTTAATGTGACTTTACAGTCATCCATTTAATTGGAAATTGTTAATTTTCAAATAGAAAGAGTATATTGACTTACTATCGGTATCAAGGTTCATATTAAAGACTTTAATTCCTTTTTCAGTGTTAGTTAAATATTTTCAGATTGTAACCAATTTATATATCAGGGACACACTTTTGTTAAAATGAATTTTATGATTACATATTTGGTAAAATTCTGAGATTGAGGACCTTAAAGTATATTCACATTTTCTTCCATTAAAGTAACCAAGAAAATGAAAACAAAAGTGAAGAAATTTCTTTTTAGAAAAATTCCCATGTTTGTCTGATTTATTCACAACACATGATTTCATCAGTTATGTTTCATTTTAGGAGCTTAGCCTGAAGGATGTAGGATAAATCTAGTTTGCGACCATGTTAGTATTTACTATAATGTCCTAAGCATAATTCAGAAAAAGCAATACTTTTTGTGGTGCGTAATGTTTTAGAAAACAACAAACCATCTTTTTACTGTGATACTTTATAAAGCATGGAATTGTATTCTTTGGAGTTTGCAAGTCTGATAGAAGTTGATCAAGAATAATTCCTATCTGGGTACCGAGTTCTACACACATTTGATTTGCACTGGGTGTCATCTCCACTTTATTGTAAATTGTATACATGCTTGAATAGTATTCAAAGGCAACTAATATGATTAGAGAATTGGAATTTCTTATCTCTGAACTGAAGCCCAACAGCCTTGAAATCTTGCAAATCAGTAGATAATAACAGCATAGAAATACATTCTATATTCTCCCACATCATTCCTTGCATTCTGTGCATCTAAAGGAGTTGAGAAGACAAAGAAGAGAGACTGAAGAAGGGGGAAGGTTGTGAAGGATGGCCAGGGTGAAATTCCTCTGGAAAAGTGTTGAGTGTTGTCTTAACATGCATGGTTTCAAAGAACAAAATAGTGTGCTTCTTTAAACTCTTTAAAAAAAAAAAAACCAACACTTGTTTGTTTTGTTTTTTAATTAAAACAAATTTTAATTAAAGCTTACAAAGTTTCAATACCAGTTTAGGATGAAGTAAACTGGCACTGTCACTGAAGAAGTATCCCTCTTTCTCGCAGTTGCTTGCCTCTATTTTCTCTCACCTAACTGCCAACGCAGAGGTTCATGTAGCTGCATGATGAACTGGTCTGGTTAAAAATATTTTTGTCCAGCTTCCTGACAGTTTCCCAGGGATCACTTCTCTCAGCAGCAGCTTAAATTCAGGAAATGAAAGGTGCATATCCATAATCATTGCAACAAATCTAAATTGAGACTGCTGTGATCTCAGTTGCCTTTTCCATCCCCAGCTGTGCACTCTATTGCATTGCACTGGCACTATGTCTTCTATAATCATGTATTGAAACATTATGGGGAGCTGAATGGATGAAAATTCACCTGGCAAAAGAAGAAATTAAAAAAAAAAAAAAACCACAAAAGAAAAAAAGGTAGCTGGATCAGCTCCTTGAAGCAGTTTATGATGAGGCTACTCAAGCCCTCGGATAGTACAAGTTAGGGAGAAGGGATAAATAAGCAATAAGTAGTGGGAAAAAATTAGGACCATGACAGGCTAGAGAAGATTACATTGCTGAAGCAGCATGCAGAGTTATTATTTTTAGTTCTGTGGGTAAATGAAAGGTAGAGGTTAGATAAAAACACTACAGTAAAAATACATCAGAATTTTTCTTTCTCTTCTGTGACATCTCTGCCTAAAACTGGAAAATGTAGGTGAGATACTGGACATCAGCTGATACACAGCTATCAACTAATGTATCAGCCAATTTGAAAGGGTGGCATAAGGCTCTGTGTTGAATCAGAACACCATGATGTCCCCTTGGCTTACACTAGCAGCAAAATTCCCCACCACCAAGGAGTTAGATTATCAATTCAGTTTTGATGTTGTTATTTTTTGACTGGGGCCCTTATGCAAACCAAAACATCTTAAGTCTTTGTTTCATCAAACTATAAAAAGGAAGAGTATTTGAACTCTCTTCTCTTTCCTTGCAAGGTAAAAAACTCTTGGCAAAACAACACACTGGACATTTATGTTTTCTTAGAGCAATGCCAGGTTTTCCCAGCTTCAGGCATGAGAAGAGAGAGAAAAATCCCTGCTCACTTTTAGTTTTGGACCACCTCTGCACCGTAATGAACTCGCCAGACTGCTTACAGCAGCTTTGGGGCTAGTTTGCACTGGCTGTGGGAACAGCATCACTAAAACCTGGCCCTCCATCTTCTAATAAAACTAAAGCTCCATGATGATTTTTCTGTTGCAGTGGCTGCATCAAGTCACAGAGCAAAAAGAAAATGTACTGTAGGAAAAAGACAGACACGGAAATATTGTCTGTATTCTTTAGTGCATTTCTACTACCCGTTATCTGTTTAATTATCAATTACTTTCTTCTCACTCCAGTGACTATATCAGCTACCTAGAGTGGTAGGAGAAGTGAGCATCCCAAAATGACGTTAGGTAGGCAAGCTAAACTGTAATACTGCATTAAATATTTCCTATTTAGACAAGAATATGGCTGCATTTGATCTCACTGAAGTCCCCAGACTCTCACTTCACAGAGGCTTACCCAGGCTCTAAATCAAGAAAGCTGAGGACATGTTACTTTCTAACAATCTGTTCCTTCAAGTTAAAAACAGCTGAGCATGATCTTGCTAGCTCCCAGTGTGGTGCTGTGGCTGAAAGGGCTAATGTGATTCTTGGCTGCATAATCAGGGGAATACTCAGCTGGAGTAGGGACGTTATATTACCAACATAACAGCATAAATGTTTATGTTTACTCTGGGGCTTGAGGTACAAACTGTAGTATACACGTCCCCTAGAGAGGCAGCTATTCTCCATGACTGCAATGTTTAAAAGAATGGTAAGAAAAAGAGACTGTTTACCACAGTAGGAAGAAAACAGCTCACATGGATTTAGGTGTCAAACAATAGATGCTAGGATCTGAAAATACTGAATTCTGCAATTTTTTTTAGCCTCATGTCACACATACGAGCTTTTCCTACAGCAGTTTGAATAATGGATGAGTAACAAAGAATAAGTGCACTGTTAAGAAATGTATATTTCTGTACTGTATCCGGACTTACTGCTCTCTTTAGCCTTCTTAAAAAAGGTTTTACATATAACAGTTGGCTTAGAAATGCTTAGCAAAGATCTAATTACACAGAAAAGAGAAGGAGACTGAACACTAATATATTTAGATACAAATGTATGTAAAGAGAGACAGAACATGCAGAGTCCACATGTCTATTTCAAGCATCTCTCAAGTCCAGTTCCCTTTACCCCATTGGGAAGAAGTACTACCTTCTTCTGATCATGGTAACAATGCCAAAATTTTACATCAGCTTTTCACCATCAGACCATATTTACAGATGGGGAAAAAAAAAAAAAAAAACCAAACCAAGCCACAATGAGCAGACCACTTGCTGCAGGCCATTCAGCAGGGCAATAAATCGATGGAAACACCCAGAAATCCCAACCTTGTTTTCCCAGGCTAACACTTACCCAATAGACCATGCTGTTTCTGTGAGATCACAAGGGCATTTTGTCTTTGAAGCATGTTATCCATTACCTTTGAAAGGGTTTCTTTTAATAAAATACAAATCAAATACATCTAAAATAAATCAAATGCGGCAAAGCTTTGAACCAGATCCCAAGAGGTCCTGATAACATACTCTACTTTTACAAATACTGCTGATCTCAGTGGGAGTTAAGGATGCCCAGGATCTCACTTAGGATTTGAATCCAAAGAACAAAACTCAAATGAAAATTAAATAAAATTACACATAGGGCACCAAGGTGAAAGGTGGAAATACACTGTGAGCTTATTCTGCCCCTTATATTGAAAACAGCGGTTGGCCACAGGCACAGTCTGAGTGCCTCATCTTTTAACTGTAAAGAGGCAAAATTTGGGCCCTCAGGCTTCCTATTCTTGTAAGTCAAAGATGCTAATGATGTGTCTACCCACCAATGTGACAAAGAGTGCCACTGCTGAGACCCTTTCTTTGAAGCAAAGTACAATTCTAACACTTTCATTTTGTCATTGAAAATCCCTGCAAAAGCTCTGACATCTTTTCTGACCTCATATAAAGTGCTATAATGTAATCCTAGTGGGAGCACCAGAAGTTCAAAATCCACTAAACCTGATGAAAGAGTTAATACAATAATTACTTTTATAATTAAAAAGAACTTCGGCACAATACCTCAAAACCCAAATATGCCATTTACCCCCCCTTTATAAATCAGCCACTGCATAATTAGCCTACTCAGTAATTTTTAAGATGGACATCTGAACACTTTCCAGTAGACACTGGAAGATTCCAAGGTGCTTTGCTGAAATATTTTAAATGCCTTTAACTTCAACCACAATAAGCAGAGATGATTGCCAAATTGAAGACTTTGTTTACAGCTACCACACAGAACACCTTTTAGAAAAAGGACATTTCTGAAGAAGGATTGTAAATTAGGTAATAACAGGGTTCTGAATGTGCAGTTCAATGTCAAGATGTTACCAATATTACCGACCAAAGCAATTTGAACAGATATTCATCTTTTTTTTTTTCCAAACATGTACCATTTATATCTGGGAAACAAGGTTATTGGCTTAATGAAATACTCATTGCAATAGAAAATATGGTATTGAATCATCTGATGATTTCGGTGTTCACCTTATATTACAAAAGGTTTTAAAAGATGAAGAATAAAATTTGAACTGAAAGATGACAGTAAGAGATGTGAAACCACCAATTTTCTATCCCACATTTGGGCAATTTAAAAATGAAAATAATAGCCTCATTAACTGTCAGTCTTCAGAGGCATGAAATTCTTGTTAAAGATCTGTATCCCCTGTGTGAGTTATCAAGAATACAAGCCATGAGGAATTATGATTCTGCCTAATTTAAAATCTTTGTGTCAAAGGAAGAAATGAAATATTGGATATGACAGAGGTGAATGAAGCTGTCGTTCTTTTAATTTTATTTAACTCGCCGTAACAATCTTTCTCACCTTGTGTTGTTATGCCTCTACATTTTTCTTATCCAACAGCACCACCAAGTGCCACTAAAGATTTCAGTGTTGGTTGTTTTTCCCCCCATTCACCAAAACCTATTTTTTTTAATAATGAAGATAGAAGTAAAATGCTGAAAATGTTAAATATTATTAAGGAAGCAAATAAACCTAATACCAGTGGATCTGTGATTCCTAGAGCTTCAGTCAACAGTCTTTGGAAGAGTTTCCTCATAAGATACAAAGATGTCTTTTGTATATTAATATGCAAGAAATAACTACCTACATTAAACCCAGTATATTTATATATTTATATTTACATATTTAAACTGGTATTTAGTGTCACAGCAATAAGGACATACTCCACCTTATTCTGTCTCCCACTCAGTTTTCTGCTTTATAGCTAGTCTATACTGCAGGCTGTTCCTGGGAGCATGTCTAAAGGCATACTAAGCCATTCGGTGCACTTGTTCTCATGGGCTTCAAGCATGCTCCAGAGGACTCTTTCTAGTTGCCTACATGCTACTTGCCCACTCATTTCAGTGTGTGAGTTGCTTCACAGCCATAGGGTAACCCACAATGGACTTTGCAGATGCTAAGAAAGGCATTGGGTCTTTTGAGCTGCTACTAGTTGTGCAGCTTAGCCTGTTTTCAACATCAAAGTGCAATCTTCCACTGCTATAACCCACACAAATTCTGCTGTAAAAGAAATGTTTAATCTCTAATTTTTTGTTTGTAATTGCGTTGGTGGTGGCTTCTAAGATCAGAGATAAGGCACATGTGCCCCGTGGAAGGTAAGATATCTGTAGAATTTCTCATTGGCAAGCTATTAGTAGCGTCTCATCTGAATCCAGCATTTTGGACCTCCACACTAAGGTACCTCATTCTATCCATCCCCTGTGCAGGGAGCCTAAGCTCTGAGTTTTCAGTCTATTAGCCAAGAGCCAAAACCTTTTACTGGCTTTTGCATGCTCTCTCTCCAGCCTAATGAATATTTACCTAGAGTACGCACAGTGGAACAGATTGAGCAGGATGGACTGAAATTACCCTATTGCAGAACATGCCCTAATTTAGTGCATTCACATGGGAAGTGCAGGTTAGAATCCCCAGAGGCAAAGACAGGTATTGAGTCTTGGTTTCCTATATCCTGAACGAATTATTTAATCACTGAGCAATCAAAGAGGAACAGGGCTGAGGTTTGTGCTAGCTTAAATCCAGGAGTTATTTTGTGAGATTATCTACCAAATGAGACTTGGAAACAGAGATGATTTGTGGATATGTCAAGTACAAAAAAAAAAAAAAGAAGAACTAAGAGTCTCTGAATACTTCCAAGACAGAGGCATTTCTCTGTGTGCTTGTTAGAACTTTATTCAGAAAATACATACTAACAAAGAGTGATAGGAACAATGTAACAGTTCAGACTGAATTTTGGACTTGGACATCTAAAATGTCAGCCAAGGAAGAATAAATAATTTTATGAGTCTTAATATTTTTTTTTATATACACCAGGAGTATTAGATCAGAATTAATATTTGGGAATGCTTTTGATGCTGTAATAGTGAACTGTGTTTCCCCTAGTTCTGGGAAGCTCAGAAATCTCTCATTTTCCTCCTCCTCTTTTACTCCGTCCATTAAAAAGATAGTGCAATGCAATTTAATTTTATTTTATCTTTTCAAACATTTAAGTGAAGGTATATCATAGAATACTATTAAAAGAAATGTTAAATGTCCAATGAAAATACACAATAGAACTTTTCTTGTTTAGTTTTTCTTAATAAATAGATCTCTTCAACTGTGTGGCTTGAGTTAACATGCTTTGGGTCAGGAACTCTGGGGAACTTGCCAACAGTGTCACAACCATTCTTATTTAACAACTTCATTAGAGCACTTAGGAGGGAACAAACATTATGTTAATACTATTTGCAATTGCACTTATTCAAGGGGACCTTTCAAACCCTAACAAGGACATAACAAAAGTCAAACTAGAAAAGTTGAATAAATGGATATACAAATCAAAATGAGATTTTGAAAGAGAAAAAAAGCAGGCTACAACATCTAAGGAAAAATGAAACTGCTTTGCACTCAAGAGGAGGGACGAAACATGAAAGTTAAATAGATGAGGGAGTGATGGTAAACAAAAAGTTGCATATTAATTTATAATGCAACATGACAAAAAGCAAGTATAGTGTACTTTACAATAGTATATAGAAGAAACATTCAATCACAAAATGTAGAAATGACAATTCCTCTGTATTATTTCATTTGGGAGACCATGTCTGAGTCTGGGGTAAACCAATACTATAGAAACAATATTAGAATGGAAAGTTAAAAAAAGCAATAGATGTGTGATTCCTTTTTCATGGCACTGTATAGTGCAGAGAAATCTCTATTGTATTAATAAACAAAGGTTCTTGTACATAGTTGCACTGGCTCTTAGAGCCAAGTGGCACTGTCTGCTCGCATCCATTTTACTTGGAATCAGCCATGGTCTCCCAGATGGGGCTCAATGTAGTTCACAGAATAGCAGTAGCTACACACTGCTCCTAGTAGTCACTGTGGATGTGATTTCCTGCTTAATGGTATGGACACAGTGTAGACTGTGACACTTGCTTGCAGAGAATAACAGGCCCTGGTGTCTTATAAATAGACATAGCATTATATGACCAAAGTCTTTTGCCCTTTCTTATTTACCATTACAGACATACCTTAGCTGAATCTACATTGTTAAAGTGCATTAGACCCAGGGAGTGACGCCTAGCCCTAGGACAAATGATGAGAAGTAGCTTGCAATCATAGAATCATAGAATCATAGAATTGTTTAGGTTGGAAAAGACCTTTAAGATCATCCAGCCCAACCATTAACCTACACTACCAAGTCCACTCTAAACCAATCAAGGGTAGACTAGACTAAACCATGTCCCAAAGTGCCACATCTACCCATTTTTTGAACACTTCCAGGGATGGTGACTCCACCACCTCTCTGGGCAGCCTCTTCCAATTCTTGACCACCCTTTCCGTAAAGAAATTTTTCCTAATTTACGGAATGACACTGTTCAAGGCTTTCTGTGGAGTGGAAAGAGATTTGTCTCTTCCACAGAAAATCAGATATTATCTGCTGTGTATGGACCCTATAGCACTGGGTCTTCTAGCCTCATCCACCACTTCTGTGACACTAAGATCTAATAATTTTTTTCTATGTGGGTTTTTCTTTTTTTGTTTTTTCTTTATCCCTCCAGAGTGATGTGTATGAAACTTTGCAATTGTAATGCTGTACCTCACTGAAGTATTGGTTCTCTTACAGCATGAATTTCTGGTATGTGTTACATACCCTGTGGTGTGGTATAAGGACCTGTAAGTGTGCCAAATCTGCTGGGAGAGTTTTGGAGCACTGCATAAGATGTGGGTCACACTAAATGTTTGTGTTACCTTGTTTACTTTGCTTTTTGTGACTAGTCCCTAGAGGCAGAGTCGGACCTATGTTTTATTTAGGAACACTCTAGTTTTGTGAATCCAAGAGATACCCCAGGAGTGAAATAAAATGTTCATTGTTTGGGCAATCACAGGAGCAGGTCCTGGTCTGGTAGAGTAGAGCTAAATTATTTAGCAACATAGCGATAGCTACTTTGAAAATATCACCAGTAATGATAAGAATAAAATCAAACCTACTGTTAGGAGAGCTATACAGAGCAGTTTTTGAAGAAGTAAATAACACCTATACCTTGAAAAACACAATAAGATTGTAAGTCTGAGCATGTCTGTAAACAGGATCAGGTGACACAGAAGTGTTATCCTCAAATTCTGGGCTGTAAAAACTGTGCCCTGGGTCTCCTAAAAGCACAGGAGAGATTGTCCCCAGTAAGTTATCAAAAATAAGATGTCTTCTTAGATATATTTCAAAGAGTCAAAGTGCAAAAACACAAGTGAATTATCTGGAATCGTAAAAGAGGTTGTGACTCAGAGTGATAGCCTCATATTTTGAAAGAGAAAATATAGATAAAATGTCTCTGTTCTGTGAAAAAAATAATCAGAAAAGCCCTTTTCTGGAGAATTTCAACAGTGAATTGCATAAGGAAATGGAAAAGAAAGTTGAATTTTTTTTTTTTTTTTTTTAGCCCCTTAGTGTTACCACTGCAAGTGATAGCCTTCTGACTTTGGTCAAAAATTGCTGCAGTTCATACTATTAAAAGTGAGTAGATTGTTTACAAACAATTTTTCTTTTCAGTAAAAATCACTTGCTCAGTGAAAATACAAAAATATATTTAAAAATTAAACCCATTGTTTTAATGAAAATGCTATTTAAAAGTCAATATATGTCTATTCTCTAAATGTCATTATCCCTTTCAGAATACACATGCATATATTTTCAGGCTATTTCCGATAATGAGACTTATTAGACTACTAATGTCAAAAGACTATATTAAAATTTAAGTTTTCAAAATATTCCACAAAATATAACTACAATTTTCAGTCATCTCAACTGAATAAAAAGCTAGTTAATGAACTGTACTTGGAAAAAAAAAACCCAAACCCCAAAAAAACCAAAAAACTTGTGAGTGATTTTTTCTTTAGTTTAGGAAAGAAGATATCAACCTACAGTAATATGTCTTGATATACAGATTTTTGCCAGATATTTAAGAACAGCATTAAGTAAGTGAATCAAACCCAAACTTCACTTAAGCATTCTGTCATTGTTAAAATCAGAACATCTAGACATATCCATTAATTATTCTTCCTTGTATTAATATGCTAAAATTAAACAATGTTGCATGAGAAATATTACATTTGTGAAGGTTTCTTTTTACTAACAGCTGAAAAAAAAATGCAGAATAAAAGCTGAAAATTTCTTTTGGATACAATAATTTCTGTGTTGTAATTTTTGAAAACCACTTTACAAAAGTCCTGATTCTAGAGAGAGAAGTGCTTTCCTTTTTCTCTATTATAACTTAAATGCAATTAATTAACTAACAGGATTTTTTGTGGTTGCAGCACTGTGTTAATTCATTTGCCTTATACTGATATTTAATAGGGAGTTCTACTCCTGAATGTCACGGACTTTTCTTCCTTAGTATAAACAATATGCAAGTACAATATTTTCTTTCAAGCTTTGCACTCATTATAAATATTGTAATTACACATGATAAAGAAAAAAGTTATAAAATTTATCATGAAAGATCCCAAAGGAATTTATTTTGAAAGGTGCTCAAAAGAATCATAAGTTCAGATAAAAAGGCCCTGCTACAATCTTTTTTGCAAAGTAGCTTTTAAATTACTTTTCATTATTTGTAACAGCTGGAAAATATTTCCTCTGCCATTTTTCCTTTTCATTTGTCAATTTTATTATTTCAATTCTCTTTTCTCTCCCACTGCTCCTCTAAATTGAACTGAAAATAAAAGGCGCTTTTTTTTTATTTCACGGTAACAAATTCCATGTGTACGATACTTTTTTCTACCAAACCATGTTGAAGACAACCACCTTAAGAATTTTTTCATACCTGAAGGTGGCGTCACAAAGCCAGTCTCCTATTATTTTCTTCAGGATGATAAGTACAAAATGAAGGCAGATTTTCTTATAAGAATGGTCATCATTTAGATAGGTTAACAGAGTGTAACTGTTTCAAGGTAGAGCAAGGTATGTCACAGTGCCAGCCTAGAAACTGTGATCTTTTATAATCAAATCCCACAAAAAGGGATCTTAGATGTGTATGCATAACAGGGGGATTAAAAACACAGCAAAGTGGTTTGGGATCAAAAAGAAACAATTCAGAAGAGAAGCAAAGAAAATCTATAATCTTAAACTCAAATCACAGAATTCAAGACAATGGCACTTGCCCATCTAGTGGTTCATCCAGGTGTCTCTGTTCATAGTTAATTAGTAGTTAATAGTTCACATATGGCATATTCCACAGTTAGAATATCTCCTGGGTGTAGATACCTAATTGTTACGTATCTGAATCAGAGCTACTTCTTTCTGTAATTGGTGAAAAGTCTTTGGCGTTTGGATGTCGAGCTAGGGGTAGGATGAATTATGTTCTGGGGATGTTATTTGCTCCGTTAAGTATACAGAGCAACCAAATAAGATGTTCCAGAACTTTGCCTTTGTCACACACATTTTTCTCATGGGCAAAAGCCTTTACCGTCCTTTACCTTCTATTCTCAGCCTTTAGCTTCCTACAATCTTCAGTGTGTGGCTAACTGCACTCTAGAAATGAACTAGAGCAAGGTCTGCAGTTTTGTAAATACAGAATCCAAAACTGAGTCTATTTTAAATGCTAAAAAGCATTCAACTTTATTCTGAGCTCCTATGTACCAGGATGTTCTCCATGGTAACAGGAAATTGTAGTCCAATTAAAAGATGTCTTAATAGTGTAGTAGTAACAGTGTAATGTCTTAATAGTGTAGTATGGTGGGAGCTATCAATAAGAAACTGAATAAAGCACTTTTTGTCTTAGTTTGAACCATCTCTGGACAACCACTGAATTTTAAGTGGTTTGCAACAACAGACTTGAAGCAGCCCACTTTTACTTAAGAATGAATTGGGTCCATCCAGATTTTTTCGAGTCTTCAGTCAGGCTTCAGAAATTGCTCTGATTTTGGCACCAAGTTTGTCATTAAACCCAAACTGTGATGCTTGGTAGGCAGTTGGAATGCAAGCTAGAAGGCACCAAACTTTCATGAATTGCATGAATCAGCTCAGTGGGAAAATGTTCTGATTACAAAAAACACTGAGTTCATACAGGGTGTATTTAGAGGTTTAACAGATCCATTAACAAAATCACTCCTCAATTAACATTGTCTCTATTAATTAACAAAAACACTGACAGACTAGTGATGTGACACCCACCTTCACAACAAGCAGGCAAGAGTTGCTAGAAAAAAACTCTGTGGGTTGCTGCCAGGATGAAGAGGAGCCATGGGAATGCAGCTGCAAATCCTTACAGAACAGCTATGAAGGCAATGAAAAATCACTGCTGAGGCAAAGGATAAAAGAAAGAAAGAGGTTTGTATCCCTGCCATAAAAGAGAAAGAAAAAGGTACAGAGATAAGAGAGAAAGAAATCAAAAGACAGAAGGGAATATCAAGAGAAGAGAAATGGAAGGCAGGCAATAAATCAACACTGCCTTAGGACAACTATATTACTTTTAATTGATTGAAATGATTTCACTCATTATGTTTCAATTGGAAGAAGATGGAAGAGCTGGGGAAGAGCTGCCAAGCTGATAGTAGTAGGGAGAAACAACAAAGTATTTTCCTAATAAGAACAAGAGAAACAAAAATCTTCTTGGTAATTTTAACAGTTGACACTCATGGGGAGGAAGAATGGTCATGGCTTCAGACTGCAATACCAGCATTGCCTATTGCCATGGATATGAGCAAGACAAAAATAAAATAACCACTTGGCTGCAGGACAAAACGCATCAAATATTATTGATTGTGAACGGAAGAATCTCTTATATAAATTCAAATACCTTTGCCTTTGCTTTTTACTTTAAAAATAAATAACCAGAAATGTTTTAAAAATGTCCACAGTGTTTAAGGAATGACTCAGAGTGAATCTAAGATACAAATAGTCAGCATATATGATGCCAAGTACAACTGAGAAAGAAATTTTCCTTCCTTTTTTATTTTAGTGAAATTTCACTGATTTTAGATCAATGAAATCTAAAAAATATAGTATTCTACTAAGGAATAAAATTCTAATGGCAGGTCCAACTGTTTGCATCTTCTTTGCCTTTGCTGAAGTAGTGCAAAAGCTAATTTTTTATCCAAAAGCAGAAAATCACGGGATAAGCAAGATTTAGGATTAGGTCCAAAATTAGATTCAGGCACCTGACTCCAATGTAAGAAATTGAACTCTGATTTACATATCCAACATCCCTATCTAACACACAGGGAAAGCTACAGGTCTCAGATTTGGATCTGTAAATTGGTATGCTGAGTGTCAGTGGTCTAGGCTACCCATTAAGAAATGCTGAGTATATGCCGCTTTTCTAAGTTTCTCCTTACTTCAGTCCTCAAGGTCCTTCTGCATTGTGCAGTTTATACTTTTGGGGCATTATATGTAGTCATTTTGAAGTCAGAGGAGAAACCACAACATATTTCTTTCCAAATTCAGGGACAACAGTAGCCAAGCTGCTTCCTTTTCCTCCTTTTTTACGATAGTCTAGGTTAGTCATTTCAGCACCTATATAAAGAAAAAGAGACATAGCAGCAATTTCTTCTTCACATCAAGAGATTCAAACTTAGATCTAAGATCTCTCAGAAGATTGCCCTGTTACGCAGAGAAGATAAAAACTGTCATCCTCATTCCTTGTTGTAAAAGTCCTTTGCATCCATAATTAAAATGAATTAGCCCAGAGAGATAAGACCGCAATTCACTTCTCCCTAATTTTAAGTGTTTACTTATAAGCCAGGAGTTACTCAAGATTAAGCACCTAGTGTGTCATTTGAGATGCCTCATATAACTCATCAAGTCTGCAGCTGCCACTTCAAAAAGAAGTGGGTCTCTTGTAGGTCCTGTGTCATACGCATTTCAAACAACATCTGACAACAGCAATTCAGAGTATTTCAGTCTTCTACAGGGAGCCATTTCTAGCTGCAACTAGACCATCATACCAAGTACAAGCATATCCCAAAAATCCTATTCATCTATCTGAGATCTACAGCCTGTAATTGTCTCTTGGGAAGAAGGGCAGAATTCATCATACCCAGATGTAGCTCTCTAAAAACTAAGCCTAATCTAAAAGAGCCCTCTGGGTTCCCTCTACATTCGGTTTTATTCTATGTACTCTGTTTTGGGGCCAGCCTTGCTTAATATCTTTATCAACAATCTAGATGAGGGGACTGAGTGCACCCTCAGTAAGTTTGCAGATGACACCAAACTGGGTGGGAGTGTCGATCTGCTGGAGGGAAGGATGGCCCTGCAGAGGGACCTGGACAGGCTGGACCGATGGGCTGAGGCCAACTGTATGAGGTTCAACAAGGCCAAGTGCCGGGTCCTGCACTTCGGTCACAACAACCCCATGCAACGTTACAGGCTTGGGGAAGAGTGGCTGGGAAGCTGCCTGGCAGAAAAGGACCTGGGGCTGTTGGTAGACAGCCAGATGAACATGAGCCAGCAGTGTGCCCAGGTGGCCACGAAGGCCAACAGCATCCTGGCTTGAATCAGGAATGGTGTGGCCAGCAGGAGCAGGGAGGTGATTGTTCCCCTGTAGTCGGCGCTGGTGAGGCCGCACCTCGAATACTGTGTCCAGTTTTGGGCCCCTCACTACAAGAAGGACCTTGAGGTGCTGGAGCATGTCCAGAGAAGGGCAACGAAGCTGGTGAAGGGTCTGGAGCACAGGCCTTATGAGGAGCAGCTGAGGGAACTGGGGTTGTTTAGTCTGGAGAAGAGGAGGCTGAGGGGAGACCTTATCGCTCTCTACAACTACCTGAAAGGAGGTTGTAGTGAGGTGGGTGTTGGTCTCTTCTCCCAAGTAGTTAGCGATAGGACGAGAGGAAATGGGCTCAAGCTGCACCAGGGGAGGTTTAGGCTGGAAATTAGGAGAAATTTCTTTATGGAAAGGGTAGTCAAGCATTGGAACAGGCTGCCCAGAGAGGTGGTGGAGTCACCATCCCTGGAAGTGTTCAAAGAACAGGTAGACGTGGCACTTTGGGACATGGTTTAGTGGGCATGGTGTTGTTGGGTTGATGGTTGGACTGATGATCTTAGAGGCCCTTTCCAATCTTAATGGTTCCTAGTTTTTACTTTCATTACAAATTATCCAGCCACTAAGCCAGGAAACATGAAATTGCTACTCTACCCTTAATTGGTTTAGTGGCGGACTTGGTAGTGTTAGGTTAATGGCTGGATTGGATGATCTTAAAGGTCTTTTCCAACCTAAACGATTCTATGATTCTATGATTCTACAGGTACTACCACCTTCTGGAGTGGTTTGTCTCCATGAACTATAAACGGAGTATGACAATTATGTGTTTAAACCAAGATAGATGAAGTTAAAATAAGTAACTATCACCCTGAATGTCAATCACTAAAGATCTAGAAATAGATTTGGTTTTTTCTCATTTAAAATAGAGCCAGGAGTTGCAGCTCTGCACCCTACAGCAGGAAAGCTTACTCCATATGTCTAATATCCATAGTTGGATATGGAGCGGGATCTGAAGCTCCAGCAGATGATCCTCTGTGCAGGAAGAAATAAAAAATTCACAAGACTAAAAGGAAAATTAACAACAAAACTGTAAAAAGAACATGACTGTAGTAAAGTTCCTATGAGGGAAAATGAGTTCACTATACCACAGCAAAATGTTTTGTAGAATCAGGGACACTTGAATTTAATTTCATAAATAATATTTCTTTTCTTCAATTATTCTCTGAGACTGACGTGACTTTGGATAGTATCGCAAGCTGAATCTTGTTTTACATAAAGAGTACCCGAAATGGATATTGTTAGTTACAAATGATTATTCCATCCCAGAGTAAGTCAGATTCTGTCTAGTTGCCTACAGCACATAGTTATCACAGCTTGCTTAAAAAAAGAGAAAAAAAAAAAAATCACTTTTGTATGTTCCTGGTTTCCTAGGCTTATAACTTTCTTCTGAAGTTAAATGATATTATCCAATAAGAACAAAAAGAATTTGACATCAACAGCTGGAAAATTCATTTTGGGAATATCAGTAGATAGTTTTTGATATATATTTCTGCCACTTTAACCTTTCATGAAACAAGTTTGCATTTTCAGTGCACACCAAGGCTGTCCTTGGAGTACACAGATGGTTCTGTAAACCGTATGGCACCAAAACCTCCTCACTGTACGTAGTTGACATGGAAACTGCTAGTCATCATTGAAAAACTGAAAAGTATTGTGGGTAAAATGTCTGTTCCTAATGTTCCATTGAGAACATTTTATTTACATCTGAGGAGCATGTTTAACAAAAATTAGATAAGATTTTATAGTATCTCATTAGACCAGTTTGTCCACAGGGTTATAACCAGATTAAAGTACTTCAGCTGGTGCTGCATTGCATTGAACAGGAGAAACTGACCTGGCATTCACAACTGAATAAACAATGTTCAGCATCTAGGAGGCAATGATTTTTCTCATGCGTTCAGCTTGATTTTCACTATGCATCATGATTATGATGTTCCAGAGATTTGAGGTCAAATTTCTAATTTGAGGTCAGACTCCCAAATTCAAACTTAAAAGCTTTAATGAAATATGAAAAGCTGCTTTGGTAAAATAAAACAAAAAAAAAACCCTGAAACAAACAAAAAAAAAAACCCCAAAACCAGTTTGTGTATATCCATGCCAATAATTTCCAACAATGAGATATATATTCAGATGCTAAATTCATCCGAATAAAAACCCCATACCAAATGGTGGATATAGGAGCTTACTTTTAAATATGCCCTCCACAAAACATTGCTCCTACATTCTGACTTCAGTGCATAAAGAATGAACTTCAAGAGGAAAGAGAATCTTAAATAGTGTAGTTTATTGGCATTGAGCATTATGGATTTTAGGTTTCAGGTTTGCATATCCTTTGCTCTTAAATTTGTCATATAAATCAGAAATCTTCAAGCTCAGAATAATTATTTTTGATAACTGATTTACATAATTAGTTTGTGCTTCTTTGCCTAGTAGTAATCATGCTATATGTACCTGCTATAACAGTAAGTGCTTAAATTATACTCGAGATGAGCTACAAGGTAAATGATTCTTTTATTTTAGAAAGGGAAAAGCAAAAAGAATTTATTACATATGCACGGTAGCTATATTTCAGGATTACCAGAATTTATTTGTTTTTATAATCCTTTTCTACTGCCTATAACTTTTCCAAAATTCATCTATTTGAAATTAACTATTGTGGAGTAGAATGAGGAAGCTCTTGGTATATACCAAGATTAGCGGAAAGTAAATAATTTTGCCCACATTGAAAAAAAAAAAAATCTAACAACTTCCACTGGAAAAATCTACTTGTCCTGAGCTTTGAAATACGGTATAGTCCTTTAACTGTCCTAGATATATATCAGTATAGTCATCTATATATGACAAAATCATTAAGCTTTAAAAGAAGCAGAGTTCATACATAATTAGGATCTTGTTAGAGTTATCACCTAAGTGTCCTGCAGGTTCCATCTGTGCTGGAGCGGCTCTTTCACAGAACACCAAAAGCTCAGTGAGGCTTTCACTGCAATTATTCTTATCTGTAGTAATTCCCAGAATCATAAAAAGATTCTTTCCATCTGGGGAACACACACCTTCCTTTCTAGTAGCTTCTCTTTCTTCCCTGCTCACTTCTGCTCCAACTAACATTCCTGCCACAGAGCTCCAACAAACTTTTTTGCCTGCAGAAGCAACATATGCTAGATCTCAACTATATTTGCTCTCATGCAGTGCCCCTTATCCATGTTATGCCCTTGGTATTCCTTCACACGTACTATCTACATGGCAGATTGAGCAAGGAAGCAAGAAACAAGCAGAGAAGACCAAAAAAATTGATGTGAGGATAAGGGGATAAGAATAAACAGAGCAAGGCAGAGACAGTAGAGGTGAGAAGCATCCGCTGGAGCAGAGGCAGGAAAGCCACTGCAAGTGGTCAGCAGCCCGTGGGAACGGGAGCCAGAGTGGAGTGGGACCACGGGCTCTGGGGCAGAAGAGCATTAATTCAGGTATTCAGGTAACTGATGACCGTAGTGCAATATGCACCACCTGCATGTCAGGAAAGAAGACTGTTCAAACTCTAGTATTTGGGGAACAAATTGTAAGGGTGGGCGGGGGGGATCAGTGAGGCACGAAACATCCCATTCACTGCAAGTATTTAGAGAACAAAAAATAGGTTATACTCATGTCTATCAGGGACAATTTATATATGCATACCTCCCTGAAGGGGTTAATCTCTTGAAGTCCTTTCCATCCCTAAATTTCCATGATTTTAGACAGCTAATAATAATCTAGCTTGACTGTATTAAAGTCCATGAAAATGGCTTCAGTCTGTGCATATTCTGGAGCTTCATTTCTGCTTTCAGTTGATGTTAATTAGTACATATAGTACATTGTAAAGTAACAGTGGAGGTAACTGAATTAGATGCCTGTTATAATCCAACAACCAAGTTTGGTGGGAAAATATTTCCACACAGCTGTTTTAAGTGGAATATATGCGTGGAATTTGTCTATATACACAGAAGATGCCAGAACAAGCTAAAGTTCTATTTACCATAGAAAACTTGAGATGGTGATTGAAAATGTATTTTCATTATTGGACTTTTCTCTAGAAAAATGTAATTCTGCTTAATGTCACCTTAGCCCTCACACTTTGACCAAAAGCTCAATGTGCCATACTAAATCCATTCACAACAGAAGATTTAATTAATAGCAATAAAAAATGAAAAATACAAAACAACTCTACCTGTGAACTCTCATCAGGTAGTGGTTATTTAAAAATGAGACACAATAATATAAATATAAACTTCTGGGAAGGATTTTAAATGTTATTTTTAATGAGCTTGTTGGTTTGTTTTCTTTTGTTTCCTTTTTTTTTTTCCCCCCCCCATATAAACTGCAGTCTGTGAATAACTTTTTGGACAGATGTTTTGTTGCATATCTTTGTTGAGTTAGTTAGACTGTGATCACAGGGATAAAATAAGCATAAAGAGTTACTTAGGAAACTGATATCCCAAAACAGCCCTTGTATGTAGAATAGAATAAACTTCTTACAACATTAATTTGACTTAAATAAATTAAATGGGATTCAGCAAATAAGAAAAAGTAATGGCAGGTACTAAATTGACTTTCTCTGAAGGTTAAATTAATGATGCAGAGAATCACTGCTTTGTACTAATATAAGACAAACTTCATAGCTTTCATAAACACAAAATAAAAGCATGTTATCTTCTTCTCTGATCTCATCATTCCTGGGTAGGAGGTGGAAGTAACTTGAATACAGTAGATCTTGCACTCATGTATGCTAAGTGATTCTTCTCTGTGGTTTCAAACATGCTTAAATTTCCGTGAATGCCCAGTTTGCTTTCTTGGGCCAGGGTATAGTGGTCAACAGCTTAAAGGATGGGTCCCAGAAAGGGAAGGGTCACTGCCTACTTTTTTACATTAGTCTTAAAGGCTGGCTGTCTTCCTATGAGATTTCATTACACCACTCTTCCACCTTCAACAACAGTAAGCTACTGGAAAAGGAACCTGGCGTAAATCTTTTAAAATCTCAGCATCTGTTTTAATGCCTTTTGAAAGAGAATAAGGAGGCTTCAATGATTCTCAACTTCACAAAATACTAGATATTAACAAAAATCTTACCATTCCCCACACTCAGAATAAATCACTTTCATGCTTCTATGGGTCTGTTTTACTACTTTGAACCCATTACACAGGACACCTATAACATCTCAGACTCATTAATCTCATTAATCTCATCTGGGAGGTTAATTTCAGTCTTTTGATGCCATCTCATTTGAATCTTTCCAAAAGACAGTTAAATGCAGGGACCCATCAAAATGACCCAAAGCCAGATATTTTTCAGATATCTTTCTTAACTTCTAAAAGTTTAAACAATTTTATTGAAATACTAGAAATATATTAGAAAGAAAACAAATAGAATACAAGCTAAAAAATAGAATAAACTTAATATCTTGCCTGTTTTCTTCTCTATTTCATTTTGAGCAATGCTCTGACAAAAAATTTATGGATCAGATATTACATAATTATTTAACAACAGTATGTTTTTGTGGTATAGCCAGTTAGAAAGATGTTTTTTTAGTCTGAAAAGTTTACAAACACATGTTTTTAGTCTTTCCTCTTCAACACATTTGTAATTACACCAATTAATTGTAATGCTCACTTCAAGCACAGTAGAGTTAAAAGGCTGTGAAAATTTGTATTTTTGCATAATATCACATATATTTTGCATGGAGAGCCACTGATAATACAGATTCTCCCAAAATATCAATTAATTTATTCCATATATCTCCATGCTCATATTGACTTGCTCTCAGTCTCTCACATTAATTAATTCTGTACACCACAGTCTCATATCAATTAATCTTGTGCTCCCGTACCTTCAGAACATTTGTCCCAAATACCAATAGCAGGGACCAAAAGTCCTATAGTCTATAGAGAAATCCTCAATAGCCAGTTTTGCATTTTAACAACGACTGATTGTGAGTGCTGAGCCGATTTTTAATGATGAATTTTCACATTGGTACCTTAATCCCTAATATCCTACTTGGGCTCGTAGGCAATCCTCTGTCATCAGTCTCATCTAACAAAGTTTATTTTATTTAAGAGTTCATATTTATAAGCATACAATGAAGGCCCAATGCATCTTATTGATTAAAATATTACTAACAAAATAAAAATAAAATATCTCTTTATTAAGCATGCCTGTTTCAAAAAGGTGGGAAACCTTGCACCTGCAGAAATAAATCCAACCTTTTTGATTTCTTTTGAAAGTTAGTAGACAATGAAAAAAACCAAAGGATTTTGCCTTCTACAAAAGTATCTGTAGAATGCAAATATTTGAGTACAAGTGACATGAAGATTAGTACGAAAACAGAATTACAGTGACAATCTTTAAAACAGTTTGATTTCCACCTCATTATTTCTGAAAATGTCAGCTAGGAGAGATCACACTACAATTTCCTCCCACAACAGGAAATTTTCAAAGATAAAAGAGTAAAAGATTTTTTTTTTTTTTAAGATTAAGAATTTAAGAAACAACATATATGCTATGAATTACAAATGTTTTGTAAAATATGTCCATACCAAATGCCTGAGGGTTTTTTTTCTTTCCCTAAAGAACAGTAAAAGCAATGTTTGATCTCAGTTATCTGAAGTCAAGAAAACATCACTTCTAACATTTCAAAACTTAAGCAGCTTTCAGAGTTCTGCTATTTAGAAGCTTATAATAATGACGTACAAGAAAAAAATAGGATTATTGTTTTTCTTGATTTTCTCCTAGACATGTCAAGGGTCAAAGACCAATTGTACTAGGGGATTATGCTCACAGGTACAAGGTCTCCTTAGAATGGAAAATGTTACTATCATACCATTCAAAAGAAAATAATATTTGGTTCTATTAAATAAAAACATATTTTTGTTCATGTAGCAGATCAGAAAGTAGACTCAAAAAACTTAGGATACAATTTATGCATTCCTGGACCTGTACACTGATAGAGAGCATGATTTTCACTACGCTTGATCAATTACTTGAAGCAAAAGTTAACAATGTCAAGAAAACACTAATCTCATTTAAAAGTCCTTCTAGATGTACTTGCATGGGTTGGGAGTGGAATCACCATCACTATACACTGTTTGTTTTTCAGTATCTCCATCTTGTTCAGCCAGAAGAGGCATCTTCTGTGAGACCTACTGGCAGACACCTGGTACCTAAGGGAGGTTACTTAGAAGACAGGGCCACGCTCTTCACAGCAGTGCACAGTGGGAGGGTAGCAGACAATGGACATAAACTGAATGTTCAGACTGGATATAAGGAAAAGTTTTTTGTATTGGCTTTACATGGCAAGTTTTTGGTAGCAGGGGGGCTACGGGGGTGGCTTCTGTGAGAAGCTGCTAGAAGCTTCCTCTGTATCTGATAGAGCCAATGCCAGCCGGCTCCAAAATGGACCCACCTCTGGCCCAAGACTGAACCAATGAGAGACAGTGGTAGTGCCTCTGTGATAGCATATTTAAGAAGGGGAAAAAAACTGCTGCACAACAGTGGCTGGAGAGAAAAGTGAGAATATGTGAGAGAAACAATTCTGTAGACACCAAGATCAGTGAAGAAGGAGGGGGAGGAAGTACTCCAGGTGCCAGAACAGAGCTTCCCCTTCAGCCCATGATGAAGACGATGGTGAAGCAGGTTGTCCCCCTGCTGTCAGGTTGTCCACCTGTAGCCATGGAGGATTCCATGCCTGAGCAGGTGGGTGCACCTGAAGGAGGCTGTGACCCCATGGGAAGCCCGTGTTGATGCAGTCTCCTGGCAGGACCTGTGGAGAGAGAGGAGACCATGCTGGAGTAGGTTTTCTAGCAGGACTTGTGACACTGTGGAATAGACCCACATTGGAGCAGTTCATGAAGAACTGCAGACAGTGGGAAGGACCCATGTTGGAGAAGTTGCCTCCAGTGGGAGGGACCCCACGCTGGAGCAGGGGAAGAGAGTGAGGAGGAAAGAACAGCAGACACAATGTGTGGTGAACTGACTGCAACACCTGTTCCTCATCCCCCTGCACCAATTCAGGGGAGGAAGTAGAGAAATCAGGAGAGAAGTTGAGCCTAGGAAGAAGGGAGGGGTGGGGAAAGGTGTTTTAATAGTTAGGTTTATTTCTCATTATCTTACTCCAATTTGACTGGTAATAAATTAAACTGATTACCCCAAGCTGAGTCAGTTGTGCCTGTGACAGTAATTGCTGAGTGATCTCCCTGTCCTTATCTTGACCCACAAACCTTTCTGCCCCTGTCCAGTTGAGGGGGGAAGTGATAAAGTGGCTTGGTGGGCACCTGGCATCCAGCCAAGGTCAAACCACCATACTTTTTCTCAATGAGAACAGCCCAGAGACATTGTGCATTCTCTGTCTTTGAGGGTTTTCATGATCTTACTGGATACAGTCTCAAGCAACTTAGTCAAATTCCACAGCTGGCCTTGCTTGGAACAGGAGTTTGGACTAAAACCCTCCTGAGGTACCACCTCCCAATCTGAATTATTCATGATCCTATGACTGACTTTTACTGTGCTAATACAAACTACAGTGAGAAATTTGAGAATCAATAATTTTCTTCAACAATTTTAATAACATTTTATTCCAAAGTGTAGGAAAACTGTTTTTTAATACTGATGCTATTGTAACACATTGTGAATATAGACATAAAGACATAATGACTGACAGTCAAAGTGAACCCAGGAATTAAAGAATCCAGATCCTATTAGATCTTGTTTTCAAAACTGTGGGAAGAGCTTGTAGAAGAATACATAGTCATAGACACTAAACCAATATGTTATAGCTATTAACTTCTTCGAAATACTAGAAAAAATAACTGGATTATTCTCCTGTACTTTTGATCATGCCTATTGAGTCTTACGCACCAAGCATGAGAATAACTCAATAATTCCTATAAAAAACAACTTTTCTTTGGCTGCATTTCCTAATTATTTTTAGGTAGCACTGTGCATACACACATTCCTGAATAGTGGCACCATTATCAGTGATCACTGAAGAGCTCTGCTTAGTACAACAAGTTATCAAAGGAGGGAGAACATCTATCTGTATTTCATTGTAGTCCTGCACTTTGACTCATAAGTCTAATATATCATTCATCATTTAGCATTATGTTGTTTCAATTAACAAAGAAAAAGCTACAATGAGAGTCTGCAACAATAGCCAGACTAATGTTTTTGGCAAAAAAATAAATCTGATTAAAGACATTTCATCCAGTGGGATCAGTCTCTAAATTAATTTCCATGTTTGACAACACTTTCACCCTACAGCTAGCAGGCTATCATAGGTTATAAAATTATAAACAGTGAGTGCTAGTATCAGTATCTCATCCTAACATTGAAGTGTTATTGTAAGCAATTACTAAATTAAAAATTTAGTAACTTCCAAAGATAATTTTTCAGCAAGTGCACAAAGAGGTCTTTGCATATTAGCAGTCAGTGTAAGAACAATGGACCTTTACCACACTGCTTCACTTTCACAACAGTACTTAGTGGTTTTGCATGCTCAATCAACCATGCTGACCAATAATGGATACAACTGATCAACAAGCCATTAAAAATCTGAAGAATTAATCTACTTTTCTGTAGGAAGTTTTGCTTGAAAGGGGGATAATTACCAGATTATTTTGAGCTACAGATTAATTTTAAATAGTGCAATGTCTATCACTGAAGTGCCTCTCTTCTTACATTTGAACTACAGAAGAAAGCAGTTTCATATTTGGAAAAGACGTTATTACAGTTTAACCAATTTACTCCGCCAGACCTATTCTTAATTGTCTCATTATTATTGGATGCTCTAAACAAATGCTAAAAAAGAAAAATACCACCTAATCTAAAAAAAAAAAAAGAAACCTTGGAAAACATAATTTTCACTATAATTCTAACAGTGAAATCTGTGAAAACAGTTACATAAATGTATATTGTAATTCTACTACACTTCATGAATGTTGATATTATCTTTCCACAGAATAACTCAGCAATATACTTAAGTATGCAGGTAACTTTATATGCACAATGAATCAAAATGAAATATGAAAGGGTATGTGGAAGGAGAGAGCATCTATCTGTTCCTTAAAGGGTACCTTGTCAAGGACCTTTTCAGGACAGAAGGGTTTAATAAGAAAAGAAGGAAGCTATGAACAAGAATCTACATAGATGCAAACTTGATGAACAAGCAATAAGGGAGGCAATAATGAGAACCATACCAGTCACACTAATTGATTAGGGTATGTGGAACATGGGGATGTTTATTTCAGTGTGATTATCTGATCAAGGACCTTGTCAAATGGGATACTAGGGAAAAGGAGAATTTAGTGCCAGCTGTTGGAGTCAGACCGAGGGCATGGGCACTGTTGGTCTGTGGTGTTAGCTACTGCAACCAGTGGGGTCTTTAACCCCAAGACACTGAGGGGTCTTTAACCCCCAGACACTGAGGTGAGAATGGTGTGTGTCCCAAAAAACAGCTACAACGGGGGCCAGGTGTGAGTGAGGTGAGTAAAGGGCTCCAGTGGCTGGAGCAGGACCAAGGGTCACAGCCCATGTGCCAGGTGCTGGCTGCTGGGGGCGAGTGTCTGTTCCTTCCCCAGACTGAGTGTGCGTGGCTTGTGCATGTGGACTTGCTGGCAAAATCTATGCTGGAACATTGAGGAAGTAGGGGGGTCTCAGGTCTGGGCAGGGGTATCAGGCGGGTGGAGAGGCTGTGCTAGGATGCCCAAGGGATCCTTCAAAGGGAACAGCAGCAGCCACGTCCCTCAGCCTGAGCAGAGAGCTCAGGTACTCAGGGCACTGGGATGGGCTCCAGAGGCTGGGCAGGAAGGTCCTGGGCTGGGGGGGTTGGAGGAGGTAACTGCTTCTAACATCCCTTAACAAAATCTAAAAGCCTACATAACAGTTAAAAATTTCTTTCATATTCCTGTGCTCCAAGGATAAGCTTGGATACAGCCAGTATCTAACCGTAACAGATTCTTCTAGCTCTAGAGAGTTAGTCAGCTAGTCATCTGGTTTTTAAACCTACAGTTTGCATCTAAATATAATTTAGTTAAATGCCTCCATGATCTCCCTCCTGTAATCTGCAACTAAGAAGGTAAAGAGCAGTAAGGAAGTCTGAATTAACCTCCTTTATATAAGACTCAGGTCCAAAGTACCTAGTTGCTGACCCTATGTGTACCTCTGTGCATCTGTTTTAGCAGATGTTGAATTAAGCCCACAGACTGGACAGTTTATGGTATTACATCATTAGAAGCAGGATTTTTAGCTGGTCAAAGGACTTTAAAGAAGAATATAAAGATACTCTAACGTCTGTACCTAGAGCAATGATAAGAGCAACTCTAATTGGGGATGAACATAATCTCTCAGCTTGTACTAAAGGGTGTGGAGAGAAAAGTTGGCCAAAAATCTGTAGAATCAAACAATAGATAAAGTAAACAAATATAACATGGCAAAAAGCTTGACCCATTTCTAGCCCAGTAGCTAATTCTATGGGTTTTTTTATGTTTGAACAGGGCCAATACTAGACTGACAGGAGCCCTGTAAAGCAGAACAAGACTATTCTCCCCGCCACCTGCAACTATTAGCAATCCAGCTACTAATTTTACATAGTGTGTATGGTGTGATTTCTTACACTTAAACTGGCAATCTCCTACAGAAGAAGGGAGAAATTTAATCTGTCTGGTTTGGTTTCTTTCACAGTCTTGAAAAAAAATCTTTGCCAGTTGATTTTTTATAAGAAGAAGAAAAAAATCCATTTTTCTGTCAAGCTTCACATTTTAATACAGTGAGAAACACTTCCCTTACAAATTATTATTGGGTGCCAGTGGGATTCCAAGCTCTCAAAATATTTATGTAGAATCTCGTTAGCTTTATTTAATGATAGATGTAATACAGAGGGTATTCTTCACTTGTATCATGGGCTATATCTATATAAAGTGCTCTTTCTTTAAATGAAAGTAAACTGAGGAGCTTGAGCCCCACACTACTTAACTATTGCTTCAGTATCTCTGATGCTTTTTGGATCACTCCAGCAAGTTTTTCCCAAGAAAATTCTGACATGGAGGGAGCTAATTTAAAGCAATGCTTACATGAGCTAGTCCATGTTGCTTGGTCACGAGCTCATTCTATTGTTTTGCAGAATAACATAGCTCTGCAGGCAATTGCTATACCAATAAAGAAGATGGCCCAGTTTCTGTCCTCTGGCTCTGAGGGTAAGTTATCTGGCATAACATGTCTCTCCCCACCATGTCATTAAACTCTATCACCTCCTTAAAATAGTGTAGCTTCACTCATACTGCCAGCTGGAAATATCTTCTGTCATGCCCTATACCCATGCCTAGCACTGACTGACGATTTTGCCAGGCATGCAGCAAAACCATTCCAGTAAATGATTCCAGAAAATAAACAGTATTGCAAGCCAGATTTTAAGCCTCTTTAGTTTATACAGTTAGTTTATAATGGCCTGCTAAGGCCATTATAGTTTGTGCTCTGAAGAGTTAAATATTCCTTCTTGGGTCGTGCACAGTGCATGACCAGAAAGTTTGGATGCAATGCAGACATACAAGTGTCAAAAGACTGGAGTAGTGTTCTATCCAACCAGTCAGTAGTACTCATTTCTGCTTTTCCTGATCTTTGCAGCCTGACTGGTGGAACAGACCATTTTATTGCAGGGGACAGTACAGCAGGTCAGAGACTCATTAAAAACCTGAACATTTATATTGAAGAGATTTCTTTTGAAAGCCACTTCCAGCTGACCCAACCATTTGGGTCAAGAATCCAAGTTAGTAGGACAGGGAGCTAGTCAAAATCTATATGTCATTAGATATATATTGGTCCACACTAGTGCTATAGGCCTCTTATGCTCAGGTGAACTTCTGAACTTCCTCTTTTAGTTCATGTGCATCTCTGAAGAGTAATTTTAAAAATATTTGTATCATAATGGCATATTAAATGCTCAAGGTTTGATATCTAAATTCTGCTTTTGTTTTGTCCTTCATCTGGCTTAACTTTAAAATAACTGCTCATTTTAAGTCTATCTGAAGTTTAGAGCAGATGGCAAAATTGCCCATCTTGCTAGCAAGATGTAATCTGTTACAAGATAAGGGGGGACAGAATGCAGAAGATTTAGAAAAATGTCAATTTCATCATTCAGGACTGTAAATTGTAGAGCTGTAATGTTCTTTCTGAAACTTCTTAATGATCAGTTACTAAAAAAACTAAACTAAGAATGTCAGCCTTACAGCTGCAGCTTCTTAAAACTGATCAAAGCTAAACCCTGTGCTCTCCAGATTTTTAATCTAATACTGTGCATCCTGCCTATTGCCCATTTCTCTTTGCACGGCAATATTGATCACTGATTAAGAAAAATCTGTATACATACCAGTAATTAATCCTTCTGCTCGGTACTTTCAGTTAACAACAAAAGCCACACTAGGTTCCTAAAAAATCATAGTTAGAACAAAATGACAACAAACACTCAAAGAGCTTCTCATCACACAAGCTCGTTTCCACCTGAAAAATACAGCCAGCTTACTCATACCATTAGATCACGCAATAATGGGTTACGTATAATTCCACACTGACAAATAGTGAATTCCCAACAACCATACTTTTATAAAATGGAAATTTTAACCTCAAGTTACTGAAGAGCAAGCTAGCCCCTACCATCTCCTTCATTGTCAGAGTTAGAAAATTTTTCTTCCTGAGAAGTCTTGGCTTCAAAGTAAGGAATATACAATGTTGTTGTGCTTTATTAGCTATCCCAGCTGAAGTGATGACAACTCAATCACTGGAAGGAAGGTTCTCAGCCTTTCAGTATTTCTTTCAGTATATGCTTCATTTCACAGGTCACTTTTCACCCATTGTCACTACTGGTCTTCTGCTTCACAGATCCTCCTCTGGCAGACCATCATGTGCAACAGCACTTAACACACTGTTGCTCCTTTGGAAAAGAGATTGTATCATGCAAGACTCTGCAACTCTGCCTCTGAAGGTAATAAAACTCTTTTTAGCAATGTCCCTAAGTAAGGCTCCTTTACCCTAGTCTGAGGACTGTCTACATGCAGCTGACTCATTGACCACATGATTTAGTTCTCTTCTTACTACAGTTCCAAATATGAATGTGTAGTCTCTGCAGTGTTAAAATTTATCAACTTGTAGTTTATCTAAAAAAGTTTTTTAACTGACATGCAAGCAACATTTAGTTAATTAAGTTGAATTCCCCTGCAAACACGCTGAGAGGAGGCCTCTTTGTTAGGGAGTCCTTGGGGAAAGGACCTGCTTTTCTCCATTAGCAGATGTCAGGAGTGAACTCCCTACTCAGTGGCAAGGGAAGCAATATGCTTTGCATCCAAGAAAATTCCCCCTTGGTTAACTTAAAGAATATGACCAATAAATGGTAATGGAATAAGAAATATTTATTTACTTACAGTTTAGGCATACCTGGTAAGTGCAGATACTCTGTTTCAAAAATTTGTATTTTAATATATTCATATGCATGCCTAATTTAATGCTACATTGTTTTATACATTTGTTTTCAATTACAGACTTTGAAACTACTTACTCAAAGGCAAATCCTTGTAGTTCTTTTTGTTCATAAAAGCCACTTAAAGAGGGAACTTGAAAACATAATTAACTGCAATTCATCCTTGATCCTTTCATCCCTTCAGAGCTTATTTAAACTTGAAAGTCTTGACCCATTCAAATGATTTTAACAGGTGCTCTGAAGTTGTACAACATACATGACAACCAATAAAACTTCTCATATTGTCATCTTTCTTCATTGTGAAATTTCCTAAATAGGAATGACAGAGAAAACTTGTAATATATGTAAGAAGAGATTCATGTTAAGATTAATTTTATGAAAGAGCAAGATGGACCTTAAACAAGGAAATACTCGATCACATTTTTATTTCAGCCTTATAAGCAGATACTTATCATGTTGACTGTATTTGGCATATTGTAATTTTTTTCAGCTTGATCATACAGGTTCAATCCCTGCTTACTGCAGGGGAGTTGGGCTTGATGATCTCTCAAGGTCCCTTCCAACCCAAAGCATTCTATGATTCTATGATATACAAACACAATCTCCAGTGGCCAAATTCATACAAACATAATGAAAGACAAAACAGTGACATGGTTCATCATGCCTGGGTTGATCCTTTTTGGTTTAATCCTAAGATTAAAAAAAAAAAATAAAGAGCTAATTGCATAGCCTCACTCTCTTACATAACTTATTTCCCATGTCTTTTAAAGTTCATTATTTACTTTTTATTTTCATGCTTATCCTTTTTTCAGTCACTTCCCCTTATAACCAGCAAAAAAAGTGATATGACAGTATTAAAACAAAAAAAATCCCCAAATTTTTATCATTAATTAAGAGTTTCTGCAATCACATAAAGATGAGAATCTTATTTTCATTGCCTTTTAAATAATTTGTAACCCTTCTTCATAACCAAGAAATCTTGAAAATTAAACCATAGGGTACCTTAACAACTAAAATTGGCTCTGGTCGAAAAACAGGAAAAAAATGGCACCAATTAGAAGGCTCTTAGCTGGGATTGGTACTGAAATGGCAGTGACCTAGTTCCTAATGACCATAATTATCAGCCAGCTTCTCAGTGATGCTGGAAGAGGATACGAACCATCCCTTTTTGGGTGGTCTGCATAAGGGATAGCCACCATCACCAGCCTTCAGGAGTGGGGAGGCTGCCTGGAAGACACTATTCTTCCCATCTTTATTCAAATAGTGTAGAAGAGTCTGAGAAGGGATACAGCATACCTCATACCTGGCAATTTGTTTATTTGCATAGCTCATTCCCTTGCAGAACTTGTGAGAACTTACTTTGCAGAACAAGTGAGTTCCAATAGGGTGAGTATGCTGCAGGCTTTGAAAGGGCATTGTAAGCTATTTTTTCCCCATTGTAAACTTGAAGGTCTAATGTTCTTGAAATGAATATTGCTCAAAGTTACATTATACAAACTTAGTAATATATAAGAATGTAATTCCAGTATAAGTATGTTTTCAATCATTTTATTCCTAAAATCTTCAGTACAACCACTCCCTCTTTACTCAAGGAAAGTACAATTAGTTCTCATTGGTGTTATTGATCATTACAGACCAAGCTCTAATCATATTCCTGACTAAGAAGGTAAGAAAAAAGACAAACTAGAATGGACCAGTTTTGTCAGAGCGTGTCACTTGCTTTGTATATTGTTATTATTATTATCATTATTATATAATTATTATTATCACTTTACCTTATTTCAATTATTAAACTGTTCTTATCTCAAGCCAGGAGTGGTTTTTTTCACTCTTACTCCTCCGATTCTCTCCCCTATCCCATTGGGGTAGGGGGAGTGAGCGAACAGCTGCGTGGTGCTTAGTTGCTGGCTGGGGCTAAACCACAACAGTCCTTTTTGGCGCCCAACGTGGGACTCAAAGGGTTTGAGATAAGAACAGATTAACCAGAGTGTATTAAGGAATCTGTTGACAGTTGCTGGTCATGATATTAGTTCATCTGATCTGCACCATGTTCTTTTCTTGGCTGTGCATGTTAAAGCTTGGTGTTGGTCTGTGCATTGCACTATGCTCTGCAGTGATTAATGATGTTTTGCTTGGGAGGTTCCTTATCAAAATCCTGACCTTGAGCATTGTTTGGTATCTGGGTTTCATACACAAGTCATTACTGTACTTCGGGTACCACCTGATGGAGAGTTAGCAATTATACCTTTCCCTCGGAGAGGTTTGTTGTGGAGGAAATACAGAATGGCACCTTCACTACCGTATTCTATAATGCTTCCTCCCTCTTTACAAGAAGTTTTCAGTATTTTGAACATCCCTGGGCAGTTAAGATACTTCTATTGATACTTCTTGGGAATATTGTTTCGGTTTTGACAAAGGTTAGTAAGCAATTTAAGAATATCATCCAGAGATCTGCCCCAAGGCTGAAGACTTATGAGTGGCAGGGTGTGTGGGATCATATGGGCAAGTACCTAGGGAAGTGGGCACCTCCAGTGTTTTGGAACTTCATCCCTGAACAAGTGCAGAGTCCTGAAGAACTAGTAAAGTATTTGGAAAAAATATGTTGTTACCCTGGCAACTCCAAAGAGACACAACTCATTGCAACATGCTGGGGACTGGCCCATGCTTATAGAGCCCTGTTCAACACTATTCAGTACCCTCAAGGGAAAGAGAGGGTCTCTGGATTGAACGACAAAACAACAGGCACTGTGGCTACTCCAACCACAGCTACAGGCACTGCGGCTACTCCAACACCGACCACAGGTACTGCAGCCACTCCAACCCCAGTGACAGGCACCGTGGCTAAAACAGAGAATCAACCCACGTCGGTATCTGTTGCCCCTATACAGAAGAAAAAATACACGAGGAAATCAGCTTGTTTAGTAAGGGATGAAGATGAACCAGGGCCATCACGAGAACCAGAGGAGGAAGAACCCATAAATGAGATGGTAACCACCCGATCCCTATCTCTGAGTGAGCTGCAAGATATGCAAAAAGATTTCAGTGGTCATCCAGGCGAGCACATCATCACCTGGCTGCTCCGATGCTGGGATAACGGGGCCAGTAGCCTGGATTTAGAGGGTAGGGAAGCCAAGCAGCTGGGATCCCTTTCCAGGGAAGGGGGCATTGACAAAGCAATTGGAAAAGGGGCAAAACCGCTCAGCCTCTGGAGGCGACTTCTGTCAAGCGTGAAGGAAAGGTATCCCTTCAAGGAGGATGTTTTATACCGTCCAAGCAAATGGACCACCATAGATAAGGGTATCCGGTACTTGAGGGAATTAGGCATGCTGGAGGTGATTTACAGTGACCTGAATGATGAGCAGTTACCCAAAGATCCAGATGAAGTCAGGTGCACACAACCCATGTGGTGGAAGGTGGTACGGAGCGCACCAGCATTGTATTCCAACTCATTGGCAATACTAGCCTGGAAAGATGAAGAGGCACCAAAAGTAGATGAAGTGACTAGATGACTCCGGGAATATGAAGAAAGTCTCTCTTCCTCCCTATGGACCTGTGTCTCGGCTGTGGAAAAACTGTCTGAAAAAATGTGCCGAGTGTTCCAACAACTCAGAGAGGATCTGTCCTACTCCCCACCTGCACGGACCAGTGTCTCAGCCATTAGGAGTCAATGTCCTTATGCCCAAGAGAGAGGATATAGAGGATACACACCACGGGGCACCCTGTGGTTTTACCTGCATGACCACGGAGAGGACATGAGGAAGTGGGATGGAAAACCCACCTCGACCTTAGAGGCACGGGTACATGAGTTGCAAGGAAAAACTTTTACAAAAGGCGGTTCTCCCAGGAAAATTGCAGCTCCAGTTTCCAGTGAGCAGTTCCCCAGACAGAGGAACAGGGCTAATTTTACTTCTGACCTTAATCAAGGGACTTTTGATTCACATTTACAAGGAGTGAACAACGAATACTATGACCAGTGTTAGAGGGGCCCTGCCTCCAGCCAGGTGGAGGAAAGGGACAATCGGGTTTACTGGACTGTGTGGATTCGATGGCCTGGAACGTCAGACCCACAGGAGTATAAGGCTCTAGTGGACACTGGTGCACAGTGCACGCTAATGCCATCAAACTATAGAGGGGCAGAACCCATTTGTATTTCTGGAGTGACAGGGAGATCCCAACAGCTAACTGTACTGGAGGCCAAAGTGAGCCTAACTGGGAATGAGTGGCAAAAGCACCCCATTGTGACTGGCCCAGACGCTCCGTGCATCCTTGGCATAGACTACCTCAGGAGAGGGTATTTCAAGGACCCAAAAGGGTACCAGTGGGCTTTTGGTATAGCTGCTTTGGAGACAGAGGAAATTAAACAGTTGTCCAGCTTGCCCGGTCTCTCAGAGGACCCTTCGATTGTAGGGTTGCTGAAGGTTGAGGAACAACAGGTGCCGATTGCTACCACAACTGTGCACAGGCGGCAATATCGCACCAACCGAGACTCCCTGATTCCCATCCATAACCTGATTCGTCGACTGGAGAGCCAGGGAGTGATCAGCAAGACTCGCTCACCCTTTAACAGTCCCATATGGCCAGTGCGAAAGTCTAATGGGGAGTGGAGACTAACAGTGGACTATCGTGGCCTGAACGAAGTTACACCGCCGCTGAGTGCTGCCGTGCCAGACATGCTAGAACTTCAATATGAACTGGAGTCAAAGGCAGCCAATTGATGTGCCATAATGGACATTGCTAATGCATTTTTCTCCATCCCTTTGGCAGCAGAGTGCAGACCCCACTTTGCTTTTACCTGGAGGGGTGTTCAGTACACCTGGAACCGACTGCCCCAGGGGTGGAAGCACAGCCCCACCATTTGCCATGGACTGATCCAGACAGCACTGGAACAGGGTGAAGCTCCAAAACATCTGCAATACATCGATGACATCATTGTGTGGGGCAATACAGCAGAAGAAGTTTTTGAGAAGGGAAAGAAAATAGTCCAAATCATTCTGAAGGCTAGTTTTGCCATAAAACAGAGTAGGGTCAAGAGACCTGCACAGGAGATCCAGTTTTTAGGAATAAAATGGCAAGATGGACGCTGTCAGATCCCAATGGATGTAATCAACAAAATAACAGCTATGTCCCCACCAACTAGCAAAAAGGAAACACAAGCTTTCTTAGGCGTTGTGGGTTTTTGGAGAATGCATATTCCAAATTACAGCCAGATCGTAAGCCCTCTCTATCAAGTGACCCGGAAGAAGAACGAATTCAAATGGGGCCCTGAGCAACAACAAGCCTTTGAACAAATTAAACGGGAGATAGTTCATGCAGTAGCCCTTGGGCCAGTCCGGGCAGGGCAGGATATTAAAAATGTGCTCTACACTGCAGCTGGGGAGAATGGCCCTACCTGGAGCCTTTGGCAGAAAGCACCAGGGGAGACTCGAGGTCGACCCCTAGGGTTTTGGAGTCGGGGATACAGAGGATCCGAAGCCCGCTATACTCCAACTGAGAAGGAGATACTGGCAGCATATGAAGGGGTTCGAGCTGCTTCAGAAGTGGTTGGTACTGAAGCACAGCTCCTGCTGGCACCCCGACTGCCAGTGTTGGGCTGGATGTTCAAAGGGAGGGTCCCCTCTACACATCATGCAACTGATGCTACATGGAGTAAGTGGGTTGCACTGATCACACAACGGGCTCGAATAGGAAACCCCAGTCGCCCAGGAATCTTGGAAGTGATCATGGACTGGCCAGAAGGAAAAAACCTTAGAATATCACCAGAGGAGGAGGTGACACGTGCTGAAGAGGCCCCACTGTATAATAAATTGCCAGAAAATGAAAAGCAATATGCCCTGTTCACTGATGGGTTCTGTCGTCTTGTGGGAAAGCATTGGAGGTGGAAAGCTGCTGTATGGAGTCCTATACGACAAGTCGCGGAAACTGCTGAAGGAGAAGGGTAGTCGAGTCAGTTTGCAGAGGTGAAAGCCATCCAGCTGGCTTTAGAGATTGCTGAAAGAGAAAAATGGCCAGTCCTTTATCTCTCTACTGACTCATGGATGGTGGCAAATGCCCTGTGGGGGTGGTTGCAGCAATGGAAGCAGAGCAACTGGCAGCGTAGAGGCAAACCCATCTGGGCCGCTGCATTATGGTAAGATATTGCTGCCCGGGTAGAGAACCTGGTTGTAAAAGTATGTCACCTAGATGCTCATGTACCCAAGAGGCGGGCTACTGAAGAACATCAAAACAACCAGCAAGTAGATCAGGCTGCTAAGATTTAAGTGGCTCAGGTGGATCTGGACTGACAACATAAGGGTGAATTATTTATAGCTCGGTGGGCCCATGACGCCTCAGCCCATCAAGGGAGGGATGCAACATATAGATGGGCTCATGATCGAGGGGTGGACTTAACTATGGATAGTATTGCACAGGTTATTCATGAGCGTGAAACATGCGCTGCAATCAAGCAAGCCAAGCGGTTCAAGCCCCTCGGGTATAGTGAACGATGGCTGAAATATAAATATGGGGAGGCCTGGCAGATTGATTACATCACACTCCCACAGACCCGCCAAGGCAAGCGCTATGTGCTCACCATGGTGGAAGCAACAACCGGATGGTTGGAAACATATCCCATGCCCCATGCCACTGCCCGAAACACCATCCTGGGCCTTGAAAAGCAAGTCCTGTGGCGACATGGCACCCCAGAAAGAATTGAGTCAGACAACGGGACTCATTTCTGAAACAACCTCATAGACACCTGGGCCAAAGAGCACGGCATTGAGTGGGTGTATCACATCCCTTACCATGCACCAGCCTCCGGGAAAATTGAGCAATACAATGGACTGTTAAAGACTACCCTGAGAGCAATGGGTGGTGGGACATTCAAACACTAGGATACACATTTAGCAAAAGCCACCTGGTTAGTCAACACCAGGGGATCTGCCAATCGAGCTGGCCCTGCCCAATCAAAACTTGTACGTACCATAGAAGGAGATAAAGTCCCTGTAGTGCACATAAAAATTATGCTGGGGAAGACAGTTTGGGTTACTTCCCCCTCTGGCAAAGGCAAACCCATTCGTGGGATTGCTTTTGCTCAAGGACCTGGGTGCACTTGGTGGGTGATGCGAAAGGATGGGGAAGCCCAATGCGTACCTCAAGGGAATTTGATTTTGGGTGAAAATAGCCAATGAACTGAATTGTATGATATTAATTGCTGTATAATACTGTATGTTATCTCTTAACTGTATGTTACTGTAATAATATAGTATGTTAATGTTAAGTATATAGTACTGTATGTTATGGTTGCTATATGCCACATCAATGGTATTACAGTGAGAATTGCCCAGCTTAATGAAAATGAACTTTGATGAAACCGTGTTGGAATGAGAACTGGCTTCAGCATGCAACAATCCAACACTGCATACCACCTCTCCTGCTCTGAAAGACCGATGAAACCCAAAGTCATGGGCTAAATGAACTCAATGGATATTTTACAGGAATGGGCCATAGACGACGGGAATGATATCTGTGTGTATATATCAAGACAAGATAGGGAAACCAGTGGTGATTAGTTAGAACAGATTGGAGAGTGGAGGGCCTGTGCATGATGTAGATGGTATAGAATAAGGGGTGGATAGTGTCCTGGTTTCGGCTGGGATAGAGTTAATTTTCTTCCTAGTAGCAGGCATAGTGCTATGGTTTGGATTTAGGATGAGAAGAATGCTGATAACACGCTGATGGTTTAGTCGTTGCTGAGTACTGCTTATGCTAGTCAAGGACTTTTCAGCTTCCCATGCTCTGCCAGGTGCACAAGAAACTGGGAGGGGGCACAGCCAGAAGAGTTGATCCAAACTGACCAAAGGGTTATTCCATACCATATGACGTCATGCTCAGTATAGAAACTGGGGGGGTTGGCTGGGGAGCAGCGATCGCTGCTCGGGAACTGTCTGGGTATCGGTCGTTGGGTGGTGAGCAATTGCATTGTGCATCACCTGCTTTGTATATTGTTATTATTATCATTTTACTTTATTTCAATTATTAAACTGTTCTTATCTCAAGCCAGGAGTGCTTCTCACTCTTCCTCCTCCGATTCTCTCCCCCATCCCATTGGGGTAGGGGGAGTGAGCGAGCGGCTGTGTGGTGCTTAGTTGCTGGCTGGGGCTAAACCACGACAGAGTGCAATCCCTGACTGTGATGCACAGCTACATTCGATATTCTATTTAGTCTCACTTCTTTCACACTGACTTATCTTAGAAGCTTGTCCAAAAATTTTCAAGGTCACCCTAACACGCCTGTATCTTTCTCTAGCTCTTGTTTTCTAATATGGTTGCTATATTAGCTAGTGATAATTACTCATTCCACTCCTAAATTGATACAATTATTGAACATTCTTGTTATCTGTCTTGTAATTTCATTTATTAAAACGTGTATATATGTAGCATTGTGTTGTGTGAGGTGCTTCATATGAGTGAATCTGTAAGAGTTATTTCACTGAGTTGAGAGGAAACAGGATCAGGCTACTAACAGAGGAGAAGAGACAGAGGAATATAAATCCAATGCTCCACATTTCTATACGCCTTTTCAAGCTGTGTTATGGCTCTAGGATCAATAAAAGACCTCAACAGTGATATATAACTGTGCAAGAAGTTTCTCATGCTTTAGCCCGAAACTTGTCAGGTTACTCTCTCAGCCCAGTGGAAGTGTTGTTGCCATCTCTGCGGAGGATTTCCTTGTTTCCTTGTCTCACACTAATACTTAGATATGAGGCCTTTTTCTCAGCAAAATATATTTCAGTATCTTCTAACTAACTTACTAGTTGAAACTGCAGGAATACAGACCTTCTTTACAGGAATGATAAAAGAGTAGCAAGTAATAGTTGTACACAATGTTTTCTTTGTACAAATCACCATGTAAACCAGCCATTTCTACCATTGAAATTTCTTAATGCCATAGACCTTAGAGAGCATCCTCATTTTTATTATCTAATACTCTGCTGACACCTTCTGGAATACAACACTATTTTGTAAGTTTATAACAGGCTTGTATAGTGACAATGATGTAGACAATAAAGAAAAACATCTGATGCTGCCACATGTACCAAAACACAGATATCGGTATAGCTTTTATGTTCTTAGTGCCACTTTTCACTGATTTTAAAGTATCAAAATCATAGAACAATTAAGAAAACATAATAAAAAGAACTTATCTAAATCAAGAAGATCAAGTTACAGGAAAACAATTATATTGCTGCTACTGCTAATGTCTATGATATTTGATGCTGTTCATGAAACCCAGCTATTGGAGTCAAGGGATTAAGGTAAAATCTCTGATTTCTTTTTAAAAATGAGTAGAGGTTAAAATCAGGAATGAGACATCCTTTCAACCCCTATCTCATCTTCCCTGTTTAATTTCTCTATATTCTTTATTCCCCATTAATGTATCTGAAGGTAGAAGTCTTGAAGCACATAAAGTTTCATCACTTGAGTGTGAGCATGACCCAGTTATCCATGACCTCTACATGAAGCTAGCAGGTACAACACAAGATTTATGGGACACCTTCATCCTTCGTGAGCTGCAGCTGGAGGCCAGGCATCCAATGCCTAAAATGATAACAAATACTTATATTTAGGCTTATGAATCTTCTTGTTGACATATTAAAAGACAATTTCATGGACATCTAGTTGACTTTCATCCTTAATGTCTGAAAAGATAAAAAAAGCTATTGTTTCTTCTTTTAAAAAAATATAAATAATAAAAAAAAACATGTGATTCAAAAAGGTAGTGTCTCAGGTTCCTGCCTTTGGTGATGTCACAATAATAATGCAGTGCAACGATGATGAGAAATCTTATTGCTTTTTTTTTTTTTTGAGAGAAAGGGTTGTTCAATTCTAACAATTTTATTCTATGGGGTTTTTTTAAACATGAATGTCTTTACATGCACTGTTTAAAAATTCTGACAGAACAGAAATCCATTGGAAAACAATGATTCAATGAAATAATAATTTTAGAAAATGGATGTGGGTTAATTCACATGAATACACGGGAAATCATCAAATTATTTACTCTGTGTAATAAAAATGCATTCTTCATCATAATTACATTGGATCCAGTTACATATCAAACAAAAAATACACCTACATAATCAAACAGGACTGCAGAGACCTAGGGGCTGAAGTAAATGGGAGTTGCTCAGGTGATTTTCTACTCAATGCTGCCAGTCAGAACGAAGGACAGGGAGAAGCAGGCATATCATACAGATCAGCATCTGGCTGTAGACCTGGTATTGCCAGAAGTTTTGGCCTCCATGACCATAGAGATGCTCTTCAAAGACTGTGGATTACTGCAGAGAGATGGGATCCACTTAGCAAATAGGGACAATGACATCTTTGTTAATAGGCTAACTAACTTATCGAAGTGGCTTTCGGTGGTGGTGTCCAAAGCTTGGAGACAAGCAATGACCCAGGGGACAAGCTGAAAATGCCATGGGGGCAGCTCCCACACACCCCTCAAAGACAAGGGACTGTTGTCATACCATCTCAAGTGCCTGTATGCCAACACTCATATTCTGGGAAACAAACAAGAAATGTGCAGTCTCCATGTGCAGTCTCAGAATTATGGTATCTTTGGAAGTACAGAAATTTAGTGACATAGCTCACATGACTCGAGTACTGCAATGGACAGTAGCAGGCTATTCAAGAAAGACAGAAAAAGTAGAAAAGGACAGATTGAGCTCCACATAAAACTTAAGCTTGACTGTCCAGAGATTAGCTATAGACCTGAGGATAGATCTGTAGATCAGATGGTCTGATTTCAGAGGACTAAAGAAGTTGATAGATGAGTAAGGGTTGAAGAAGATGATCTGCAGAGGCCCTCTCCAACCCAGATTTCTATATGGCTTCATCATGACATGCTATTATTAGTGGAAAATGAACAGTCCTTGAAAGGAAAATTTCACAGTGGGATAGAGTAGGAATTTCCCTCACTGGGAAACGATGTTATGAGTGATGCAGGATTGTTCATACGAGTAGCTCCTTCAACTGGATTAATGAATCTGGCTCTTACTGACATAGATAATGTGCAGTGATGCAAAGCAGCCTTTTCTCCTTTAATAGTTGAAGGAAATCCAAAAATTAGTTCAGAGGAAACTGAGGACTGTTCTGTATGAAAAAAATTGGTAATATAGGAAACCAAGTAATACTATGCATGTTTATTTTTTTCTTAAACAGAGTAAAACTAATATCCATGAAGCTCATGTTGTTTCTTAGCATTTTGACAAGATAATTTCACAGGAACTAGGAAATTATATGTTTAAATCCTTAAAACTGCCACTAGAAACTGAGTGTATGGACTCCAATATTGCTCCATCCATTTAAGATTATTTTTACATTTCAGAGTTTTTGTTTAAAATATGAGACAACATATAATGGATTTGTCTTTTGCTGTTGTAGTGGTTATATATTTTGGAGAATGTTTTATCACTTTTATGTTTCTGAGTGAAGTTTTGTTAGTTACTAAATAACATTCCTTACAGAATTTAGTTTAAAAGTTTTGCATGAAACAGACTGTAGTCTACAGTCTCTAAAAGTATATGAACTCATTATATGGAACTAACTTACATAACCAGTTCTTATAAATTGCAACAAGAACTGTCCAATATTGGCAATGACTGCCAACCAGCCAACCAGGCATATGAGACATAGGTAGTTCCACATATAAAACAGTGGTAAAATTTGAATAAAAAATGCTAGCAATGACAGAGAATACAGAAATTTGTCTGAGTTGTTTTATCATAGAATGATCATAGAACCATTAAATGGTTTGGGTTGGAAGAGACTTTTAAAGGTCATCTAGTGCAACCCCCCTGCAATGAGCAGGGACATCTTCAACTAGATCAAGTTATTCAGAGCCCTGTCCAACCTGACCTTGAATGTTTCAAGGGATGGAACATCTACGACTTCTCTGGCCAAGCTGTTCCACTGTTTCACCACCGTTATCATAAAAAAATTCTTCCTTATTTCAGAGATAACATTGTATAGTTTATTATTATTGATATCCTCAAAACAGCCTTATGGCTGCACTCTCTCAAACATTAGACCAAACCTGGCCAGATTAGATTGCTCCTGCATGTCCTACTGAGAGTAGAACAAATTGCAGCTGGCACTGTTCTTTCTGGATGAAGGACAAGGGAACAAAGGTTTTCTCTCACATCTATAGGATATAAAGGCGCTGCGTAACGGGTAGAGAAGATTTAGAAACAAACACAAGAATCAGTATTGTGACGGATGCACTCGACCCCTTAGCCAAATGGTGAGTAGTTTGGTACAGGCTCCAAAGGACGTCAGGGCCTGAGCCATAGCCAGGCCAAGAACTCCTCTAGTTCCAATCTGTGCCCTGAAAACCCACAAAAGAACAGAGTGACACAGTGAGCATTGATGCATATGACTTTGGAACACTGAACATGCAATTAACACATGAATAATGGTTGGCTTTTCCAAGATTCATCTATCAAGTAACAAAGTAAGTTGTGGGTTCAAGGAGTCTCATGCATACCTTTCCCATTGCATGTAATTTGACTACAAGCCAACCACTTTTTTCTATAAATATGAGAGCCTAAGTGAGCCTTCTTTGAGCTCTCCCTGCTAGGCAGCATGGTTACATGGCAGCGACCTCCCCTTGAGCTGGGATGCCTCCCAAGGTTGTTCCTTGAGGCAGAGAGACCTTTTACCAATGACAGATCTTTGGTAAGCGACCGATATTGTGCATAACCTTGTAGTATGGTAGCTTTGATTTTGTCTTCATAACTTCTATTTAGGCCTTGGTAACTTTGATTTTGGTAACTTTAATTTGACTTGGCAATTTTGATTTGTGTCTTGGTAACTTTGATTTGTGCCTTGGTAGTTTTGAATAGTTCAAATGATTGTGCCATACAGTAATAGACTGAACTTTGCGATCGAACTTTGTTAAGCCGCACTTTTACAACATCATATTAAAATGGCTTTTGCTAATACCTTTGACAGTGGTTCTTTAAGCAATCTAAATCATTCTTTTACAAAAAATTGGAGTAGTTGGCAGGATCCTAAATCAGGATTTGCAACGAATATCTATACTTATTGCAGTAAATAAAACAAGGGTAGGACAAGATCATAGAATCATAGAATCATAGAATCATCTAGGTTGGAAAAGACCTTTAAGATCATCCAGTCCAACCATTAACCTACACTACCAAGCCCACTCTAGACTAATCAAGGGTAGACCAGACTAAACCATATCCCGAAGTGCCACATCTACCCGTTTTTTAAACGCCTCCAGGGATGGTGACTCCACCACCTCTCTGGGCAGCCTCTTCCAATGCCTGACCACCCTTTCCGTAAAGAAATTTTTCCTAATTTCCAGTCTAAACCTCCCCTGGCGCAGCTTAAGCCCATTTCCTCTTGTCCTATCGCTAGCTACTTGGGAGAAGAGACCAACACCCACCTCACTACAACCTCCTTTCAGGTAGTTGTAGAGAGCGATAAGGTCTCCCCTCAGCCTCCTCTTTTCCAGGCTCAACAACCCCAGTTCCCTCAGCAGCTCCTCATAAGACTTGTGCTCCAGACCCTTCACCAGCTTCGTTGCCCTTCTCTGAACACGCTCCAGCACCTCAATGTCTTTCTTGTAGTGAGGGGCCCAACACTGGACACAGTATTCCAGGTGCGGCCTCACCAGCGCCGAGTACAGGGGGACAATCACCTCCCTGCTCCTGCTGGCCACACCATTCCTGATACAAGCCAGGATGCTGTTGGCCTTCTTGGCCACCTGGGCACACTGCTGGCTCATGTTCAGCCGGCTATCTACTAACACCCCCAGGTCCTTTTCGGCCAGGCAGCTTTCCAGCCACTCCTCCCCAAGCCTGTAGCGTTGCATGGGGTTGTTGTGACTGAAGTGCAGGACCCGGCACTTGGCCTTGTTGAACTTCATACAGTTGGCCACGGCCCATCGGTCCAGCCTGTCCAGGTCCCTCTGCAGGGCCATCCTACCCTCGAGCAGATCGACACTCCCACCCAATTTGGTGTCGTCTGCAAACTTACTGAGGGTGCACTCGATCCCCTCATCCAGATCATTGATAAAGATATTGAACAAGACTGGCCCTAAAACAGAGCCCTGGGGAACACCGCTCGTGACCGGCCGCCAACTGGACTTAACACCATTTATCACTACTCTCTGGGCTCGGCCACCCAACCAGTTCTTTACCCAGCGAAGAGTATGCCTGTCTAAGCCGTGAGCTGCCAGCTTCCCGAGGAGGATATTATGCGAGACGGTGTCAAAAGCTCTGCTAAAGTCGAGGTAGATGACATCCACAGCCTTTCCATCATCTACCAGGCGGGTCACCAGGTCATAGAAGGAGATCAGGTTGGTCAAGCAGGACCTGCCTTTTGTGAACCCATGCTGGCTGGGCCTGATCCCCTGGTTGACCTGTACTTGCCTGTGGAGTTCGCTCAAGATGAACCTCTCCATAATCTTCCCCGGCACCGAGGTCAGGCTGACAGGCCTGTAGTTCCCCGGGTCCTCCTTCCGGCCCTTCTTGTAGATGGGCGTCACATTGGCAAGCCTCCAGTCATCAGGGACCTCCCCTGTTAACCAGGACTGTTGATAGATGATGGAAAGTGGCTTGGCAAGCTCCTCTGCCAGCTCCCTCAGTACTCTTGGGTGGATCCCATCTGGCCCCATAGACTTGTGAGCGTCCAGGTGGCATAGCAGGTCATTAACTGCTTCCTCCTGGACTATGAGGGCTCCATTCTGGTCCCTATCCCTATCCTCTTGCTCAAGGGCCTGAGTACCCTGGGGATGACCGGTCTGGCTGTTGAACACAGAGGCAAAGAAGGCGTTAAGTACTTCAGCCTTTTCCTCATCCTCGGTGACAATGTTCCCCCCCACATCCAGCAAAGAATGGAGATCCTCCTTGGCTCTCCTTTTATTGCTGATGTACTTATAAAAGCATTTTTTATTGTCTTTTACAGCACTGGCCAGATTGAGTTCTAGCTGGGCTTTTGCCTTTCTAATTTCCTCCCTGCAGGACCTAACAAGATCCCTGTACTCCTCCTGAGTTGCCCGCCCCTTCTGCCAAAGGCGGTAGACTCTCCTTTTTTCCCTGAGTCCCCGCAAAAGCTCCCTATTCAGCCAGGCCGGTCGATTTCCCCTCCGGTTGGTCTTACGACACACGGGGACAGCCCGCTCCTGCGCCCTTAAGACTTCCTTCTTGAAGAGGGCCCAGCCTTCCTGGACCCCTTTGCCCTTCAGGACCGCCTCCCAAGGCACTTTCCCAACCAGGGTCCTGAAGAGGGCAAAGTCTGCCCTCCGGAAGTCCATGGTAATAGTTTTGGTGCCCCTCCGCTTAGCATCACCCAGAATTGAGAACTTTATCATGTCGTGGTCGCTAAGCCCGAGACGGCCTCCGACCTCGACATTTCCCACAAGCCCTTCTCTGTTGGTAAACAGCAGGTCAAGCGGGGCACCTCCCCTGGTAGGCTCGCTTACCAGCTGCATTAGAAAGTTATCCCCCACATGCTCTAGGAACTTCCAAGACTGCTGCCTCTCTGCTGTGTGGTATTTCCAGCAGATGTCTGGCAAGTTGAAGTCCCCCATGAGAACAAGGGCTAGCGATTGCGACACTTCTGCCAGCCGCTTATAGAATGCCTCATCTACCTCTACCTCCTGGTTGGGTGGTCTATAGCAGACTCCCAACAGGACATCCGCCTTTCCAGCCTTCCCCCTCATCCTTACCCATAAGCATTCCACCTTGTCATCACCACTGTCAAGCTCTATGCAGTCGAAACACTCCCTAACATACAGAGCCACCCCACCGCCTTTCCTACCCTGCCTATCCCTTCTGAAGAGCTTATAGCCCTCCAGTGCAGCACTCCAGTCATGAGAGTCGTCCCACCACGTTTCCGTGATGGCGACTATGTCATAGCCATCCTGCTGCACAAGGGCCTCCAGCTCCTCCTGTTTGTTGCCCATGCTACGTGCATTGCTGTACATGCACTTAAGCTGGGCTGTCGATTTTGCCCCCAATGTTGCCATGCCGCCCCTGGGCTCCTTACTAGCGGGCCTGTTTATATCCCCTTCCCCCTTCAAACCTAGTTTAAAGATCTTTCACTTATTCCCAGTTCTGGTATTAGTTCATTGTTAAAACACTCCCTAGCATGGTTTTGGCCCCTTCCAACTCTCAGACTCCCAGAAAATACCAAAGTAGTACCTGGGGACATGTGTGTGCCTGTTGCCTGTCATAGTAGACTGGGAAAAGTAAAAAACTTTCTTATTTAAGAGGAAAGAGGAAGAAAGATTTTTAGGTCAAGCCTATTTACAACTCAAGGTGTAGCCAATGTCACATCAGACAAGGACATTACAAAAATCCTGGTCTACAATCTTCCATATAATGCCAAGAAAAAAATCAGAAAAGAACCCCAAGGTTAAAACTCACTCTTACTACTAATCTGAGCGTGATCGAGTATGGACAGAAATTAGTGATAAAGTGTGAAACTGCAGATGACTGTAAATGAAAACAATGCAAAATCAATCATTTCTTTCTGATTGTCCCTATCATCAGGTATGGGTAATAAATACCCAGAAGATTTTCTTTTTTAAAATTAGATATTGATTTTATTTTTATCATAGTTTTGTTTTGTATTGGTTTGGTTTGTTTTTTTTTTTTTTCCTCAAAGAAGGTGAGATATACCCTAAGTGTAGCAGATGAGTTATACTCTAAGTAGAACTTTCTTGTTGGCTGAGAGATACTTTACATCGCTCAGCTTATTTGCCTGCAGAGGTACTAATGCCCTGAAGCTTTGTAACCTGAAGTCTGCAAATCCTAGTTTTCCATCAGTTATATTTGACTGTATCTCCCCAACAGATGCAAAACAATAGTTTCTTGGCATGGCAGGCATTTAAGTATTATGAAAATACTGTGCAAGCTAATGAAATAACATATCCACTATATTCAGTTATATACAGTTTTTATAGCTGCAGAATAAAAAAGGGGAAAAGCCTTTAAGGTCACTTTATAAGCAACATAAAGGCGCTTTTTTGGGTTTTTTTTGTTGTTGTTGTTGTTGTTTTTTTTTCTTATAGTACCTCAAATCTCATTGTTTCCTCATTTTTCAGCCAAAAGAGACATTTTGAGGTTAATCTATTACATGAGGCAATAGATCATGCAATATCCAATGCTAATATAAAACTGAACTGTTTCTCTAGGTCTCAGGAAAAAATAATAAAAGAAGAGAGGGGTAATGAACATCTGTCTAACTGCTGACATTTTTCTCTGGGGCATGTGAGATCCTCTCACACTCTTCTAGATCACTTGCGTTCACACCATGTATGTTGGCCTTTTTAGTGATAATGAATCTTTCATCTCTGAACAACTATCTTGTGGAAGCTGTTGGCAGAGTTCATGATCGTGAGATGAGCCAAATACATCTCCAAGCCAAAATTAAGACGCCAAATTTTTCTTAACGAGAGGTACCAAAAATATGCAATGAAGCACTTTTACCACTTGATGGAGCCATTATCAAGTTGCCAGCTAAAATGCTCTTCCTGAAAATTAATGAGTGCAGCTGTAGCTGTCAAGAGAAGACTGAATCTACTCAGTTTTCTAGATATTCAATAACTAGTCAGCCTGACCTACTTAACAGTAGGTTACATCAGCCTGCCAACCTTGGAATAAATCTTTATACTATTATCATGATAAACTACAATTTACTTTGCTATGCGAGTATACTCTGGAAGCAACCCCTCACCATTGATAGTTTTGTGGTGGGTTTTTTTTTTTCCTTCCTATTCAACAGCCACATTTTGCCTATAATTAGTAGTGATTTATTTCAAAATATTTAACAGGACTGGAGGGGGTTCAGCTGCTTACCTTCTTTACTGAGTATTTTGCTACTTTTTTGTTCTTTCCAGGGAGCAAACCAAACAAACTTCATCTTAAAATCAAAACAACTGTTTGAAGAGCTCTGGCAATAGTCTAGGGAAACACTATTATCTCTGAATGTCCTTCTCAAAATTCTTATCTTGTTTTTGCAAGCCACTTCTGTCCCTTAGGACTTGTGAATATCTCACAGTTAAAGTTGGAATGTAAGTAGATATGAATGGCATTCTGCTTCTTTCTGAAAGAGGCACATTTAAAACACCAGAAAATGTTTTGGATGTTTGATTAATACTGCCTACATGCCAATAAATTACAGGTAGTCATTTTCAGGCTTCATGGAAGGTGACCTAGTGAATATAAAGAGAATATGTGTAATTAAAAAATAATGGGAAAATTTTCCATCAGCTGCAGGCTCTTCACATACTAAATTAACAGGGAAAAAGAAACATTGAAGAACTCATTTCAATTTGTTGTATGCTTATAAAACCAATTTTCCACCTTTTCTGCTCTAAGGGAATTGCTGATTGGAAGCGCTTCCTATTTTCACTTGAAAGTCAGTGCAAAATTGCATCCAACACTAATATTAACTGACACTTCAGACTATGCAAGGTATTTCAGAACAGAACCACAGTGTATTCACATCTGTTTCCTCATTCAGGGGTAAGAAATGGGGTAGGGACATGCTTTCCACTTCCAGAAGGTAAGTGCTTTGGGAGGACAGTGATGAAGGAATTCACTAGAGCAGAGTAACTGCCTTTCACATACATATCATCATTTCTCCGCTCAAAGGGAAAAATAAACATGAGCAGAGAGACTCTAAAGGTCCACATAGATTAAATAAAAATAAAAATCGCTGATTCTAAGATTGGACTGCTTCTTCATGTGGTATAAAACTGTAGGCTGAATTGAGCTGCACAGTGATTTACACAAAAATAATCTGACAACACTGGAGGCGACAGATTGATGGATGACCTATACCTAGCACTTTATAAAAAGCTTTCTCATAGTTTAAATAATTTCTTTTTCTATTTACTCATGGTTTTGTAGCACCTTCTGAGGAACCTTTTTTAACAATTCAGGGTTTTAAGAGATTATGGGAAGCTATCTTAACTCCCATTCACATTAATAGGAGTTGTGAACATTCAATCTTATGCTCAAGTTTTCCTACTTCAGCTTCCAGGTTGGCAACTCTCAAAGCCCTGGCCAAGGATTCATTGTGTGCTCTTTTTTGTCTGCAGCATTTGAATCATGTTGAACTTGCCTGCTTTTAAAGATCTGTTAATACAAGTAGACTACAGTAGTGCCTTTTCCTTTTGATATATTTTTTTGACAACAGTATATCGTATTAAACATAAAATAATGTCTTTACATGAAAGACGGACCACTTAGACTTCCTAACTACCAATATCTTTGCCGACACACTGATGTGCTCATTCACACTCTCAAATGTCTAAACCAGTAGGTGCTATGGTTTTGTCTGCAGAACCAGAGAAAATACACAGTTTATGTGTAATGACATATGGCAGTTTACAGGGTTTACAAGAGAAACAGGCCAAGAAATACACATATCCAACCACAATAATACAACACTTACATCTTTCCTGCCTTAGTTTTCTCTCCAGTCTTGAATATCTCCTCTTCCTCCGTCCACCTATCTTCTTCCCTGGAACATGACCTTTCTCCTTCTTCTCTTTAAAATGATTGATAAGAGAGTTTTCCTCCTACTCCATTTTTAGACTGCTTTGTTAGCTAACAGTCCTGATCAGACTCAACAGATGACCAACATCCACAGTGATGTATAGTTCACTGACAGCCTGTTTGGATGGGCTCTTTTGCTTGGTTTGATCACCCAAAATGCTTTGCCCAAGCCATTTCTTTTCTAACAGAAGATTGCCAAAAGTTCAGCCAGGCTGCCTTATGAGTCATGTGTGTCTGTTCCCTGGAACTGCACCTGAAGTTGAAAGCGGGGAAAAAAAAAAAAAAAAAAGAAGTAGAGGAACTAATTAAGCCTCAGGTTCATAATGAAATTTTTAGTCTCACATAATCCCCAGTATCAAACAGAATAGTTACACTGTTTGTGCACAGATTCTGTATGTCATCACAGAATAGAACTGAAACATATTGGGGGAAAAACTTCCTCTAAAGCAGAAGGTGGGTAACAGAGAAAGGGAGATAAAGGCCTTGACTGTGTGAGAATATTCTCTCTCATTAAAATGAATGAGAGCTGGCAGCACATGGCCCATCACAAGAGAAGATAAGATGACAAGATAGCCCAAGAGGCATCAGTGCAGTGTAGAAATGATCATACTTTGATTCACTCCTTCGGAATTGGAGACAGGCTTCCAGTGCAGGATTAGCTTGGATATACATGACAAAAAGTAATCCTATGTTATTTGTATCAGTTGACTCTCACCATTACACATGATGACAAGTGAGAAAATAAAGTTCTTGTTTCTTTATAACATGAATTATTTGGATGGTGCCATTTCCAGAACTATCAGGACAGGATATTAATTGCACAAAACTTCTATATATCAGAAAAGAACTGCCTTCCATCTCAGCAGCACGTTCTTCATTAATCACAAGGGAGCTGGGGAGAAACCCATTTCCTTGTAAGTGCGTGATTCAATAACCGGATTTTTAATAGCCTCATGGCATGGCTTTGATAACATTAAGTAGATGACTGTAAAGCATGGCTACCAGAGAATGCAGAGACTAACTGCAGTCTCTGACCCATCAGCTACTGAGCCTGTATTTCCAACAGAAAGACAGGAATCACTAGCATGAAAAACACCACGTCCTACATAAACTATAATAGTTCTGTTAAGTGTTTTGTTTTGTTTTGCTTAATGCCAAAACCAATCCGTTTATTCCTTTCTGTGGTATCATACTGTTCATGATTACCTTGGCAGGCAAACACAAGTTAATTTTGGCCACAGATGCTTTGTTTGTACTCCAAGCTCATCACTTGACATCACACTGGTGCATTTTGTCAGGGTATCTTATCTTAGGCTCAGCTCTGCTCTACCCACAGCTATACAGCTTTCACTTGAGTTTCAGGACAGATCAAGCAAGCCTGCAAGAGGCCAAGCACACAGTTCCTGAGTAGTTTACAATCTTAATTTCCTAGTAATAGGACCAGATTAACTGAATTTATTTTGTACACAGAGGATACAGGAGCAGCTACTCTTTGTTACAACAAAAATCATCAGTAGAGGGACAGGGAAAGCTGGGCTCTGGTCCATGTTACTGTGCCCTGCAAAAGCACGATGGATCAGCAAAGCCCCTCAGGTCTTTCTGTCTGCACTATTTCTTCACTCTTGCCACATGATGCCTCTTTTCTAGCTTTATCACACTTGCTGGCTACCCTACACTGCACTACATAAGCTCCTCTTTTTGAGCATATTCAGTTGCATCAAAAGAAGGGTCTGTCTCTGCAATCCACCTGGCCCAGAGCTCAAAATCCCAAACAAAAGCAAGTAGGCATCTTTGTAAGAAAACTTACTGCACAGTACCCAGGCTATACTGCAAATAAACAAACTAAATGCCTGTATCTTCCAGCATAGCCTCCAATGGCAGTCTTTGTCCTAAAGACAACTAGAATGTGCCAATCCTCCCCTCTAGTAGTGGGACCCGGACAGTCACCAACCTCCACAGGCTGGAAAGATAGCTATATATAACAACCTAAAAATATTCTGGACTTGCAAAATATCAAAGAGATCACACTACTGAATGGCAGTAATTTTGGTTGGCCCCAGAGATCTGCAAAGTGAAGTCTCAAACTCATGTTCTTGCCTGAAGTGCTTAGAAATTATTCTTGCCAACATTTTCTAACCAGGACCAGGTCTCATTAGATAGCTTTTGCCCCTGCTTCTGGCTGACCAGCTGAGTCAACAGGTGCAGCATTTAATTTTATGCATACAAGTTTACTCGTGTCCTGGTTTCGGCTGGGATAGAGTTAATTTTCTTCCTAGTAGCAGGCATAGTGCTGTGGTTTGGATTTAGTATGAGAAGAATGTTGATAACATGCTGATGGTTTAGTTGTTGCTGAGTACTGCTTATGCTAGTCAAGGACTTTTCAGCTTCCCATGCTCTGCCAGGTGCACAAGAAACTGGGAGGGGGCACAGCCAGAAGAGTTGATCCAAACTGACCAAAGGGCTATTCCATACCATATGACGTCATGCTCAGTATATAAACTGTGGGGGGTTGGCCGGGGAGCAGCGATCGCTGCTTGGGAACTGTGTGGTTATCGGTCGGTGTGTGGTGGGCAATTGCATTGTGCATCATTTGCTCTGTATATTATTATTGTCATTATCATTATTATATTGTTATTATTATCATTACTATTTTACTTTATTTCAATTATTAAACTGTTCTTATCTCAACCCAGGAGTGTTTCTCACTCTTCCTCCTCCGATTCTCTCCCCCATCCCATCGGGGTAGGGGGAGTGAGCAAGCGGCTGTGTGGTGCTGAGTTGCTGGCTGGGGCTAAACCATGACAACTGGAATAGTATCTCCTGTATCAAAAAGAGTTAATCTATGCCCTAGGACTCAACAACTAAAGATGATTTTCTCACTGCAGATACCATCTGTTTTGCTCTTTAATTACATTACTCTCCATAATATATTTTTTTCCTGTTATAAACAGTTGGAAGAGCATCAACTTTTACAGGCCCAAGGAAAAGATCTAAGTATTTGGCACCCCCTATTACCTGGTGACCATTGTGACTATACTCATAAAGTAATTTGATTGCAACAAAGTATTAATTGACTGATTATGGAATCAGGGGCAAAACAGATGAATGTTTTGTTGTCAGCCAAACAGCAAGACAATTTAGAGAGAATTTTATTTACTTTGGCACCATTTTCTAGATTTGATTCCAGTTTTGTGATCACATAAACCTGCAGAAGTCCTAAGTACTGTTCATACTCATGGAGATCTCAGAGCAGACAGCCTTCTCTGAAATCTGTTTACCAATTTATCAAATCAGGAAAACACATAACTACCATAAGAGAACTTTGAACTTGCATTGTTAACCAGTCAAAAAACCTTTGACACACTGAAACATATTTGCACACAAAACATTAATTCTACCCTTTGTATATATTTAATTACAATACTGTGCTTGGTTTTTCATTCCTTATAACAGCATACTATGGGGTTTTTTTAGAATTTGTGAGCCTTTCAAGTACTTAAATAATTTTCAAAAACAACTGCAACTTGTTTTAAAAAAATCTGTTGTATTACTTTTGTTAAAATTCCTGTACATGTATGTGCTCCTGTATGCAGTATTTCATAAGGTGAAATCTTGAGTGGATAAAATTTGGTTACATTTTTTGACCAAAATAGTTTTCATTACAAAAATAAAAATATTTTTAAAAAATTATAAAAATATTTGCAAAATTACATAACCTGGCTTAATACCTTCCTTTTTTCTTATTTACCTTGTACCTTGCAGCAGCACAGTTCATATAGGATAAATTGAAAAGCTCTTGACAGTGATACTATGTTCATCCTTTGAAATTAGGCCACCCCTTTCTGAAAGTAAGTCAACAGTAATTGGCCACTCAAATATCCTCTGTATTTTTGAAGATCTTCCCATATATTAATAGGTTCATTTCCCAAGCTGGCCACAGGATGACTGAGTCTGTCTTTCCCTTCCCCTCCTTACTTGTTATCCTTTACAAGGCAACACCCTTTGTACCACCTCTGAGAGACAGCAGGGCCAGGTTTAATGAAGGCTAAAAAGTAAATGATGCATTCTCTTTCCCCACTTAACTTGAGTAATTGACTGCCACTGCTTATTTTGCAGATTTCTGAGTGAAACCTTAGGCTCAAAAAAGTTAAATGAGCTGGAACAAAAGATGGCTAATCTTTTCTTGCCATTGACTGGTGAGTAACCTACATGATACTAACCTTCTAAAGCTAACTATTCACTCAAAATAGATGATGAGGCATAATTGTAATCAGAGTTGTGGATCTGCAGCACTACTGAACAAAAACATCTTCCTAAGAAACTGAAATGTTTACTCTGTTTTAATAGAGAATGTTGTCTCTATTCACACAAATTCTTTGATTAACAGAAAGTTGCATAAGCATTTTGCATTTTCCCAGTAAGTAGAGCAGTGACAAAATCACACTGAAATAATTTTCAAGAGGAACTGTGAGACCCCAACTTTCTTATTTTATCTAGGAAAAACAAAACAAAAAAGAACAAGTCTGCCCAATATTAGTAAAAGTATTAATACACAGGTAATTAATACACAAGTATTCTGAATCTTACATAAATAAGTTTTAGAGGTAGATCCACAAAGAAAGTTTAGAATTATAACCCTGAATATTTCCACATATATATGTACAAAATTGTTTAGCTCCTTAAATGAAATTTACAGCACTCTTAGGTGCCTAAGATACCTATGTAATAAGAGAAGAGAAGGGAAAAAAGAGTGAGATTCATAGTCATAACCACAGTGAGCAGTAAGATATCTAAGGTAGACTACTGAAAACAATTAATACAAGGATGCATCTCAAGTTGTTTGTTGGTTTTTTTTTCTGGCCTTCTCACATTTTAGTTGCAGTCAAGTAGTTGGTTTTAGGCAGATCAAAGCATAAACAAATTGAGGGTTTATAAAGATGGCTTTAGCAACAGGAATTCACAAAGAAAGGGAGCCATTCCTAAAAAGAGTTGGGATTGTTCCATTTGTCTCTAAGGTCCTGTGGTTGGTTCAGGGTGCAACCATTTGGTACTGCTGTTAGCATCCCTACTGGGCTGGTACAGTGAATTCATTCTTTCCAGAACAAACACCTGGGAGTAGTGCAAGAAATGGTCCTGAGGCTACAGTTCAGATGCACCCGTACCAGGTCTCATTCTCTTCCTAAAGCCTGTGAAAATAATAGTGATTTTTACTTCCTTGGGAGGTAAGAAGGAAAGGGAGTTGAAGAGAAACAACCAAACAAGTTTCAATCTTGATTAAACTTAAATTTAATAATGGAGGCTACATATAAACATGATGCATAGGAGGTAAAGGACAGGAAAATCTAGACCATACAGTCCTCCTCCTATTTCCTGATTTTCTCACAATATGGATCCACCAAGTAACATTTTCCAAAGAGAATGGGACAATTTCCTGTAGTGTCATAAACTCTTTTTTAATTTTTTTTTCTTTTTTTAGGAAAGCGTCTGTAAATACTTCAATACTCTGTAAAAACTGTACCTGAACCACTTTGGAGCTCTCATAAAATTCCATTTTTCTTAAATATTACAGATGAATCTTTGCTGTCCATTCGTCAGCCATAACACTTCTCATAAAACATACATTCCTAGATATACCCTTCACAAGAACCATCATACTACAAAACTTTTATCAAGAGTTCACTGCATTGCTTGCAGCAGTAATAGTGAATTTTATGTTACTTGAAGTATTAATACAGGACTGTAAAGAACTTGAACATTTTTTTAAGATTATGTTGTGTGTAAATTGGTCATGTAACTTGACAGTGCATCTAAGGTCAATAAAACTAATGATCTTCTGAAAGGCTTCAACACAGCAAAGTTAACAAAACACTTTCCCGATTAGCTCTAGTTATTCAAAAATACTGACAGAAATTATGAGAATAACTTAAAAATATATTTTTTAGTTACTGTTTGTCCTGGTTTTGGCTGGGATAAAGTTAATTTTCTTCCTAGTAGCAGGCATAGTGCTGTGTTTTGGATTTAGTAGGAGAAGAATGTTGATAACACACTGATGTTTTAGTTGTTGCTAAGTACTGCTTACACTAGTCAAGGATGTTTTCAGCTTCCCATGCTCTGCCAGGTGCACAAGAAGCTGGGAGGGAGCATAGCCAAGACAGCTGACCCCAAATGACCGAAGGGGTATTCCATACCATATGACGTCATGGTCAGTATGGGACTGAGTCAGACTGACTGGGGGGAGTTGGCCAGGGGGCAGCAATCACTGCTTGGGGACTGGCTGGGTGGTGGGTCCACCACTGGACCGATGGGGTCAATGGGTGGTGAGCCATTGCATTGTGCATCACTTGTTTTGTATATTCTTTTATCATTATTATTATTATTACTACTTCCTCTTCCTCTGCTGTCCCATTAAACTGCCTTTATCTCAACCCACGTGTTTTACTTTTTTTTTTTCCAATTCTCTCCCTCATCCCACCAGGGGAGGGGGGAGGGTGAGTGAGCATCTGTGTGGTGCTTAGTTGCCAACTGGGGTTAAACCACAACACTTATTACTGTTCTTATATTTGGAGTTACTGTTATTATCATAACTTACCTTTACATCTGTCTTCTGGTATATTTATCTTCTATTAGGAGAATTCTAAAATCCTTTTCTTTAAAACTTGAGATCCTCACCTGATCAAAAATTCCAAACAACAAGAGGCTTTGAGGAAAATGTTAAATGTTGCAGTACTTTCTAGCAGTTGACAGCACTGTCCTGTCATTCATTTAGTTGGCTCAGTATTTTGCAATATTAAGTGTTCTTCTCTGGCTTTAAAATCATAGTGGTAATAAGGCAATCAACCAATTAATCAGTTGGAACAGATGAACACAGTATCAGCCATACTGTGCCAGACAATTATGCCAGTCTAGCCTGGTCTCATGTCTCTACAGTGACAGGTAGATGATACCTAAAGACAAATATAAGCTCAGGCAAGCCAATGTTATAAGTAATCACCCGAATATCACACATTTAATAACAATGAATAATCTCCTAGACTTTGGAGATAAGAGGATCAGATGCTCACTATAATAACCATTGGTGAATTTTTGCTCCAGTAACTTGTTCAATCACTAACTAAACACACCTAAATTTTTAACAGCCACAACCTGAAACACCCTTCTCCATTTTCAAGTTTCCCATTTCATTCACATTTTTATAAATCTGTCACACTCTCACACCCCTCATTTTACTTTTTCCAGACTGAAAACTTCATTGTCTCATAAAGACATGTCACAGTTTTGATCATCTTTGTTCTTCCTCATGCTTTTTCTGGTTCTAATATGTCTTTCTTAGGATAGGAATGCTTCCTGTTTGCAGATGACACCAACCTGAGTGGTGCAGTTGACACGCCAGAAGGACGAGATGTCATCCAAAGGGACCTGGACAAGCCGGAGAGGTGGGTCTTGTGAACCTCATGAGGTTCAACAAGGCCAAATGCAAGGTCTTGCACCTGGGACGGGGCAACCCCCGATATCAATACAGGCTGGGGGATGAAGGGATTGAGAGCAGCCCTGCGGAGAAGGACTTGGGGGTACTGGTGGATGAAAAGCTGGACATGAGCTGGCAGTGTGCACTTGCAGCCCAGAAAGCCAACCGAATATTGGGCTACATGAAAAGAAGTGTGGCCAGCAGGTTGAGGAACGTGATTCTGCCTCTCTACTCTGGTCTGGTGAGACCTCACCTGGAGTACTGTGTCCAGCTCTGGAACCCTCAGCACAGGAAAGACACAGACCTGTTGGAGCGCGTCCAGAGGAGGGCCACAGAAATGATCAGAGGGGTGGAACGCCTCTCCTATGAAGAAAGGCTGAGAGAGTTGGGGTTGTTCAGCTTGGAGAAGAGAAGTCACTGGGGAGACCTTATTGTGGCCTTTCTGTACTTAAAGGGGGCTTATGAGAAAGATGGAGACAAACTTTTTAGTAGGGCCTGTTGTGACAGGACAAGGGGCAATGGTTTTAAACTAAAGGAATATACATTTAGACTGGCTATAAGGAAGAAATTTTTTACAGTGAGACTGGTGTAAGCACTGGAACAGGTTGCCCAGAGAGGTAGTGGAGGCCCCATCCCTGGCAACATTCAAGGTGAGGTTGGATGGGGCTCTGAGCAACCTGATCTAGTTGAAGATGTCCCTGTTCACTGCCGGGGAGTTGGGCTAGAAGACCTCTAAAGGTCCCTTCTAACCCAAGGTGTTCTATGATTCTAAGATTCTATCTATTTCTTCTTTTGACTGGTATCAATAATTTATATTTTCATTGAACTATCCATTATAAGACTAAGATCTCATTCCTGTGTTCTAATGGTTAGCTTAGAGCACATCATTATGTGTGTAAATTTTGGACTGTTCATTTTCAAGTGCATGACGTTACTTTTGTCTAAGCTGAACTTAATATGTCATTTTCTTGAAGGATGTTTGAAAGGTCCTTTTGCAGTTCTTCAGACAGCATTTGCCTTTATTGCCTTGAATAAGTTAGTAGTCAAGAAATTTTGTTGTCTTGCTCAGTCTCCTTAGAGTATCACATACAAACAGCTTAAAGAGGACAGGCCACAACACGGTTCCTGGCCACAGTAATTTGTTGCCGTGACCTCCCTCCCCTGTGAAAAAAGAGCATTTATTTCTACTTCCTATTTATTCTCTTCTCAGCAGTTTTCCCTTAATTAGAGAACCTTTCCTTGTATCCCATCACTGATTAGTGTTTTTAAGAGCCTTTGGTGAGGAACCTTGAAATATTTTCCACTTTAAAACGTTTCAAAGTACAGATTGGAACAGGCAGGACAAGCAACAAAATGGAACAATTTGAAGCACTGCTGTGTTCTGGAAAACTTCTACTGAGGGGGGACATGGTTGTAGAATGTCATAACACACTTTTGCGGCTTACGACTGGCTTTCCTTCCTGCACACCCTAACATCTAAACCAGTTTGGTGCATATCTAGGTCTTCTCAGTGGTAGGATATTGTTGGGGGATATACCTGGACATAGGAGCTAATCAGGACTTTGCTGTTCAACAACCTGGAATTTGCCTAAGATGACAGAGACCTGCCTGCAGGACTAGAAACCAAACCTTAGATGGCTGCACTTAAGTTGTTCCAACCACAGATACCTCTGAAAGCATTTAGGCTAGAAAGAAGGATTTGAGAGGAGAGGACAACACAGTGGGCAAAAGGGAGATTTACTTTAAAGACTTGTATTGCAGCTATTTCATCCAGGAATTCTTGACTACTTTATTTAGGGTTACAGTGCTCTAGATTCTTGTGTGTGTGTACTAATAAGACTTAACTTTAGAGACTATAAGTTGTCAGTGTCCTTCAGAGAACTTCAAGAAAAAGGGAGGAAATGTTCTGCTTCAAGCCCCTGGGAGACTCAGGGAAATGACAGCCATGTATACCATTAACCATTTCAACAGGATCTGAAAAAATGATCACCAGTGACAATCTTGCATGGGATATTTGCAATTATAGTATTCATACGCTTAGCAATCATTTCCTGGAGCTCTGCTTTTATTTCACAACAGAAGAATAAGAATATTACATTGTTAATTAATTGACACTTTCTAATTTTTCTATACCTTATTAGAAGAGACACAGAAACAAACCCCAGTAATTTCTTTGAATTTTACCAGCCAAATATATGTAAAGTAATTGATGGTCTTTGATCATGACTCAGCTTGATCCTTAACTGATTACAATTAAGTCTAATTTGTTTTCCTAATTGAACAGTGTCGTGGTTTAACCCCAGCCAGCAACTCAGCACCACGCAGCCGCTCGCTCACTCCCCCTACCCCGATGGGATGGGGGAGAGAATCGGAGGAGGAAGAGTGAGAAGCGCTCCTGGGTTGAGATAAGAACAGTTTAATAATTGAAATAAAGTAAAATAGTAATGATAATAATAACAATATAATAATGATAATAACAATAATAATATACAAAGCAAGTGATGCACAATGCAATTGCTCACCACCTGCCAAACGATACCCAGACAGCTCCCGAGCAGTGATCGCTACTCCCCGGCCAAGCCCCCACAGTTTATATACTGAGCATGACGTCATATGGTATGGAATAGCCCTTTGGTCAGTTTGGATCAACTCTTCTGGCTGTGCCCCCTCCCAGTTTCTTGTGCACCTGGCAGAGCATGGGAAGCTGAAAAAGTCCTTGACTAGCATAAGCAGTACTCAGCAACAACTAAAACCATCCACGTGTTATCAACATTCTTCTCCTACTAAATCCAAACCACAGCACTATGCCTGCTACTAGGAAGAAAATTAACTCTATCCCAGCTGAAACCAGGACAAACAGCTTTCATTCCCAATAAAACTGTTTCAGTGAATTATACTGAGCACTTGAAATGTTGCCTTTGAATGTTGCAAACAACCTCACTCAAATTAGATGGACTTCAAGTCTGAATTGATTTACTTCATATGTCACTCAGAATAAATATTTTTTTGCAAACTCAAGTTTCCAAGTTGAAAGTTATTGTTTTGTTTCTTCTTTTTCTTTTTTCTTGTTTGTGTGTTTCCTGAAGACATTGCAGAAATTAAGTTGCTATTTACAGAAAACTCTTTTTGCCTTCTATTGGCCTCAGTTTTTTAAAGCCAGCTGCTGTTGTGACAATCTATTTAACTAATTTGTGAGTATGATGACTACTTAGAAACCCCAGCAGTTCAAATGAGAAATATATGGATTCACATAATTGTTCCAAGCAAGAAATTCATACAAATTTTCCCATTTTGGAAATCTCCACAAAAGCATTCTGTATTTATTAACCCATACTTTTTTATCTGTTTTTTTAACTAATATAACAGAGTAATATATGGTATTATAATAGCTACAGTTTAAATACTACTACTACGGGACTACTTTATATTAATAAACTTTTGTGAGCAAATATGCAGGTGTAGCCATAAATAGGGTAAGTAATCAATTAGCTGAAAGTGTAAGGGCTCAGGTTTGTACATCTGAGTGAGTTTGGAAAATGTAGCTATAAATAGTGTTATCATACTGATAAAGAAGAGACACAAATGTTCACATTTTAGTCCATGATTAAATAAAGCATTTAAGTATGTGTGAATCTGTGAATTGATTTGGATGGGACTACTCATGCTTCAGAATTAAATGCAGTACACAACTGCGACCTGATGAGGGAAGTCACCAAATTTCAGTCAATATCTCATTACAGCAGCAAAGTTCAGAGGCAAATTATTAAATGTATTCAGGTGCCTAAAAGAGTAGATAAATGGGATTTTTAAAAGGTACCACAATATACATCTGAAAAAGGATACAGGGACAGCTGAATGGTAAGAAGAAAAAGCTAACCGTCTTTTCCTCTCCATGGGAGAAATAAATTAAGAATGTGTTAAGTTTATGTCCTCATTTCAGCTGGGATAGAGTTAATTTTCTTCCTAGTAGCTGACATAGTGCTATGGTTTGGATTTAGGATGAGAAGAATGCTGATAACACACTGATGTTTTAGCTGTTGCTAAGTACTGCTTATGCTAGTCAAGGACTTTTCAGCTTCCCATGCTCTGCCAGGTACACAAGAAACTGACCTGGAAGCATGAAGAGGCACCAAAAGTGGATGAAGTGGCTAGCTGACTCCAGGAATACAAAGAAAGTATCTCTTCCTCTCTTGTCTCAGTTGTAGAGAAACTGTCCCGGGAGTTCCAGCAATTCAAAGAGGATACATCCTACTCCCAAACTGTATGGACCAGTATCTCAGCCATTAGGAGTCAACGTCTTTCTGCTCGAGAGAGAGACTATAGAGGATACACACCACAGGCCACCCTGTGGTTTTACCTGTGTGACCATGGAGAGGACATGGGGAAGGGGGTTGGAAAATCTACATCGACCCTAGAGGCACGGGTACGTGAGTTGCAAGGAAAAAACAATCACAAAAGGCGGTTCTTCCAGGAAAATTTCTGCTTCAGTTTCCAGTGAGCAGTTCCCCAGACAGAGGAACAGGGTTAATTTTACTTCTGACCTTAATCAAGGGACTTTTGATTCACATTTACAGGAAGTGAACAGCGAATACTGTAACCAGTTTTAGAGGGGCCCTGCCTCCAGCCAGGTGGAGGAAAGGGACAACCGGGTTTACTGGACTGTGTGGATTCGATGGCCTGGACATCAGACCCACAGGAGTATAAGGCTCTAGTGGACACTGGTGCACAGTGTACCCTAATGCCATCAAGCTATAGAGGGGCAGAACCCATCTGTATTTCTGGAGTGACAGGGAGATCCCAACAGCTAACTGTATTGGAGGCTGAAGTGAGCCTAACTGGGAATGAGTGGCAGAAGCACCCCATTGTGACTGGCTCAGATTCTCTGTGCATCCTTGGCAGAGACTACCTCAGGAGAGGGTATTTCCAGGACCCAAAAGAGTACCGGTGGGCTTTTGGTATAGCTGCCTTGTAGATGGAGGAAATTAAAAAGCTGTCTACCTTGCCCATTCTCTCAGAGGACCCTTCTATTGTGGGGGTGCTGAGGGTTGAAAAACAACAGGTGCCAATTGCTAACACAAGAGTGCACCAGCAGGAATATCGCACCAACCGAGACTCCCTGATTCCTATCCATAAACTAATTCGTCGACTGAAGAGCCAGGGAGTGATCAGCAAGACTCACTCATGGTGGTGTTAGGTTGACGGTTGGAGTGATGATCTTAAAGGTCCTTTCCAACCTTAATGATTCCTAGTTTTTACTTTCATTCAAAAATAACCCAGCCACCAAGGCAGGAAACATTAAATTATTACTCTACCCTTAACTGGTTTAGTGGTAGACTTGGTAGTGTTAGGTTAATGGCTGGACTGGATGATCTTAAAGGTCTTTTCCAACCTAAACGTTTCTATGATTCTATGATTCTATGAATTTTTATTCCAGATAACAAAAGAAGTGTCCTTAAATTTTCAGAATGGGTGATGTACTTGTGCAATGGAACAACCAAGAGACCTATGGATATTTGCTATATACTTCTGCAACTACAAAACAGAACACAGAATATAAAGGACTACCTAGATACAAAGCTTATTCTGGTTTCAGAAGTGCAAACTCAAAATAGAAGCAGCTAAGGTGAGTAGCTTGTGGGTTTTGTCTTTGATAATTTATCAGCACATTATACAGGTAACATATCTGATGTTACCTTATCTAGACCATTGAGGTTTGCTGCCAGACTGATTACTGTTTTCCTCTTTGATAATGTAGACATGTTCACATTTTCTGTTTTTTTTTTTTTGTCTTTGCTCTGTCTACTTCTGAGTTCTCCCCACTTCCATCCACAACCTCGCCACAACTTGGTTTTGATTGCCACATTCATGTTTTAGGACAATCCTCTGCATAGAAGCCTTGGTTCATGCCTTATTCTCTTTTTGTCATGGGAACTTATCCATTAGTTGAAAATTTTGGTACAGGGAAAAATGAGCCATCCCATACAGATGCAACCTGTACTCTGTAGAGTTACTTAAAAGAGAAGACTGTGTATTCTAATTATTTGTTCCCTAGCATATACTAAAATGGTGGACTTAGGAATCATTGCACTGAGTGGGAAGTGTGTGTGCGTCCTTTTAGACATGATGTGAAGGGTCTTGGTGTTCTCAGTATGCCCATGAAAAATAGTGGCACTCACCATTTGTGCCAAAGTCTGTTTGCTAAAGTACCTTGTGGTAGTAATCAGCTCTTAATAAAATCAAGCTCAAAATGCCTTCCCAGCTATATTATAACTTTCTTTCTTATGACTGAGAGCAATTCTGAACATTTTTCTTTATGAAGCTGTGTAGACTAGAAAAGAAAGAAAGCAAAAGAACCTTTAGGACAAATTCCACTGGCCCTAAACCAGCAATATTTAACATATGAGCCCCTGAAGGTTACTGATAATCGGTACACCACACTGATTTATTCTCATAGAGATCTGTCTCTAGCTACCATGGTGATCAGCATTCAGTCTGTGGCTTTTATATCAGGAAATGATGGCTCTCTAACAGAAGACAGAGAGAGCAGTAATGCCAGTAATGAGTTCCCATGTTCTGGACTGCACAGTGGTTTTCTCAGTCTCTTTCTTTCCTCTGCTTCAGAGAAGACAATAGTTGTTGTGATCCCAGGGACAAGGGAGGAAGAGATCTGGGAAAAGAAAAGTATGTAATTTGGAGAACAATGTAGCAAAATGAGCACAGAGTCTTTCTCCTTTCCTTTCTCACCCCACAAAGCAGTCTCGTATTTTTTCTCGCTGATTGAGCTTCATTTTGTAACTGCCATATAAGACTCTGGACTATGTAATTGTTTTCAATATGTCATTCCCTAACAAGGGGTGGGGGGGTGGGGGGGATGGAAGGTGTGATCTTTGCATTAAAAGTTCTGATATAGTCTGGTTGATAAAAGTTCAGATTGGCAAATTCTTCTCTTCAGTGATGTAGACCAATAGTCATGCATTAAAATTCCAAAACAAACAAACAAAACAGCTAGACAAGACAAATACATGTCTATACAAATCATGGAACCAAACTTAATGTCTCAAATATTTTAGGAAGCAAAGCTAATATAGACTCTTGGTAGCACCTCTTGTTCAAGAAAAATTTGCCACAGAAGTATGAGAGAGAAAAAAGACAAAGAGGACCAAAAAAAAAAAAAAAAAAAAAAGTCTTAGAACTAACTGAAGAAAAAAATTGCGTAAATGGAACTAGCTGAGCAGACACAGTCAGGAATGAAATTAATAAATTGAGAAAACACAGAGATGATTTTGTTTATTGCGAACATATTCCGTTTCCTCCTAGGGAGTAATCTAAAATATCCCTTTCTTGTATGTTAATTCTTTGGAAACTATTACTTTTACAATATGCTGGGTAAGTTAGAAGAACTGAGATACTCCTGATTCCTGATGTGGCTATTGGCTGTGTTGAGGCACCCACTTCATATAGTAAAGCTCCAAAAATCAGCCTCTTGACAAGTTCATGAGAGAAGTTTCCAAAACCCCAAACTCTCAGCTTGTATCTCTGGTGTTCACTGAAGGTGTTTGGATGATCTGATGTGCACCACAAGATAAGGCACATACATGAAATGGCAAAGCATAGCATTCACTCCCAACTGGGTAACCACCCCCGCCCCATAAACAACTCTTCACCAGTGTAGGTACCTAAAAGGAAAGAGGGAAACACTGACTGATTTTAGGTAGATAACCCTGTGAAATACTGATAAGTCAGGGGAAAAAAAAATCCCATTCATTTCACACACCACTCGCTGTTCTAGCAGTTATACTTGACTCAGCTTTGCTGCACATTATTGTCAGCATAACTTTGAAGAGGACCAGAAAGGCATAAAAAGGCATGATACAGGAACTGAAATTCTATACGTAACTTCAGCTAAAAGGCATCTGCCTAACTTTAGGCCAGACACCTTTACTTCATAAGAGTACAGAAGCCTTTTGTGGGGAAACACTTTTAGTACAGTAGAACCTAAAAGAGAGAGGTTAGTTTTCATAAAAGTGACTTCAGATTCAACCTAGCTGAATCTGAAATGGCTATCACAAAATCTAGTTCTTTTCAAAGTTTAGGCTACGAGCAGAGTGCGTTGCCATTTGCCGCGTGTTACTTTTCCTAGTTTCCTAGTCAAACTCTGATACAACTGCAGGATTCACTTATATGAATTAAAGATTTAGTCCAGTAAATGATGTCTGTACAAGTATACATAGAAAACATTTCTGAGTAGTTTACCATGTGTATCTCCATTTGAAATGTTACTGTATTTTGAATTTTATATTTACTAGGGGGAAAAAAAAAAAAAGGAAAATACCAGAGTTTCATAGCTTCATTACTCCTTAGTGGATGATGAGGTCAAATCCAACATCACAGATGCCAATGGTAAAACTTCCCTATAAGTTTAAGCAGTAAATTTAACTCTGTATTTTTCTTTCTCTTTTTTACGTGACATGTCAGATTATTTGGGAAAGCACAATGGACACAAGGTGGAGCCAAAGACCCTTGAAACAAACTATTATTAATTACTGGTTTTTTTTTTCTTTTTTAACCGAGAGCTCTATTGAAAGATGTAAGCCAGAATAAGCTCCAAATCCAGCATTTGAAGCAAGCTTTTAAAATAACTAGCAGTAGAACCTAGCTATTACTGTCTGTAATTTCATCATAAGGGAGTTAATACATTTTTATAATGGAAAAATTCAATATATTTTTCAGTCCATATTGTGTTTTTAAAGCACACATCCAAATTTAATAAGATTATTTTTCTTTAAAATTTATAATCAAAGGAAATGTAAATTCTCAAATTCCCAAAGAGTTTTGGATGCTTTTCTAAGAAATAAATAAAAAAAGCAACAAACTTGTCCTTTATTCTTATTTCACTAGGTTTTTGACTGATTGAATATTTTACTGGTTGGATTTTTGTTTTATTTTATGTCAAGTTTAATTATGATATGTGAAAGAAAAAGGAACTATAGTCTAGATTACATATATTGTTTGGTTTTGTTGACACTAAGACACTTTGGAAAGGCAGGAGTAAAGTGAGAGGGAAATTAAAGCTCCTCTCATTCTAATGTGAAATGATTAATCTTTAGTCCTCTGAATTGGGTTGATAAGGGTTGTCATTACCGCATGGAGTAAGCATATTTTATATCTACTCCTCTATGGTTTCAACGGCATGGCTCACATCAAACAGTATTTCATGTCCCCTGAAACTTGAGAATATTTATTTTCTCTTTTCCTGACAGGACACTTGAAGGATCAGATGTCTGATAATATTTCACAGCTGTCATCATCATCTAGTTCCACCCGCGTACACATGCCTTCATAAAACAAATGAAAGAGACTTTGGAAATTAGGGTCACACTCCTACTCATGTTAATAGCTCCAGAATTTAGCTGATAAAAAGGACTGAGACTTTAAAATTAGCTATGCTAGAACTGAAACTGATGAATTACATAACTGAATTGTCTGTATTTTCCTTTTAGTTTTATAACAAAAACGTTCAAATGTTTATGCAAAAAGAACTTTCCAAGAGCTGAGGTCTTTCTTGAGCTACAGCCTCAATTAACATTTGCTGTTGCAGGATCACCATGTTGCTGCTGAAAATCGAGTTAGGAAGATCTTGAAGCACACAAAACCAGACTCAATTAATGGCAAAAACATTCTCAGAATTAGTAGCAACTATGTTTAGCTGTTAATATATAAATGGCCCATAATAAAAAAGCTGACTTGAAAATTAAACCAGTTGTGAATGAAATATTTACTCTTCTTGCTTTAATTTAAAAAAAAAAAAAGAAAAAAGAAAAAAAAAGATCCCCAGGCCTGACAGTGTGATGGAACAGAATAGGGAATATTTTCTTCCCCATAACTGCTATCACATGCTTGCACAGTGATGAATGAAGGTGTCTATCTCATTGCCTAGCTGTTTAAGAAAAATGCAACAAGCATCTTCAAAATCATTACAGAAAATGCAAGGAACAAGCATCTTCAAAACCATTACAAAAAATGCTTGTTGCATGCTACCGCTTCTCTTCTTTTCCATTAACAGTCCAAATCCCCTATAATCAGCTTTCAAAATTAAAAAAAAAAAAACAAAAAACAAAAACCAAAAAACAAACCCACACTTCAGGAGTTTGTTTTTTTTTTTAATCTTAAAAATCACTATATTCAAATAAGAGACCTAGCTCAGTACAGTAATGTGAAACTAATAGTAAAAGTGATAGAGGAAACTAGAAATTTACATTTCTCCTTTACTGTTTCTGGTCTGTTTGTTTTTAATTTTTATCTCCTGAAAATGGAACTCACTGACTGCTACAGCTTATGTTTAGATCTGGGCAGTAGTTCTAAGCATAAAAGAGAATATGCTGAAATATAACCAGCTTAAATATCCTGAACTGGCATATTGAATTTCAGGACTGCAAACTGCCAGTTGTTTTCAAAGCTATTCCTTTTAGGGGGAGGGGAGAAACATGAAAGCTCTGTACTCAGAGGAAGAAAAATATACATGAAATGTTGTGGCATATAGTTGGAGTGAAAATAAATCTGACTTCTCAGCCACATTCAAAGTCAAACCGCCACAAAATTCTGAAAGGAATCATACAAGCCAAGAGCTGTATTAAGCACAGGAGCATAAAGTAGTTTAAGTATTACAGTTAAGTGAAATCATTACATTCAATCTCTACTTCAGCTCTGTAAGTGAAGGAAAGGACAATATATTATTACAAATTAACTTAATCTGACTGTGCTTTGCAAAGTAAAAAGAAAATAAACACAAAGCATTTACTGTCAAATTAATTGCCAGAACCACTAAACACAGAATAAGCATCTGAAAATCAGCTTTTACGGGGTTTGTATCAAACAAAAGGAAAGCTAGAAATACATAGATGAAATCCACATTGCTTTTTTCCATATACTTAGGCTGACTGGGACCTACCAACCTGTCAGCCTCACCTCTGTACCTGGGAAGATCATGGAACAAATCCTTCTAGAAGCTAGGCTAAGGTATGGGGAGGTGATTCAAGACAGCTTCACCAAGGGCAAGTCTTGCCTGACCAACCTAATGGCCTTCTATGATGCAGTGACTCCATCTGTAGACAAGGGAAGAGCTACAGATGTCAGCTACCTGGACTTCTGTAAGGCCTTTGACAGTCCCATACAACATCCTTCTCTCTAAACTGGAGAGATATGGATTTGATAGATGGACTGTTCAGTGGATAAGGAATTGGCTGGATGGTTGTGTCCAGAGAGTAGTAGTCAATGTCCAGATGGAGATCAGTGATGAGTGGTGTCCCTCAGGGGTCCAGTACTGTTTAATATCTTCATCAAGGACATAGACAGTGGGATCGAGTGCACTCCCAGCAAATTTGCAGATGACATCAAGCTGAGTGGTGCAGTTGACACACCTGAGGGCTGGGATGCCATTCAGAGGGACCTGCATAAGCTCAAGAAGTGTGCCCATGTGAACTTCATGAGGCTCAACAAGGCCAAGTGCAAGGTCCTGCACCTGGTTCCAGGCAATCCCCAGATCAATATAGGCTGGGGCATGAAGGGGTAGAGAAGAGCCCTGAAGAGAAGGACTTGGGGGTACTGGTGAATAAAAAGCTGGACATGAACCAACAATGTACACTTGCAGCCCAGAAAGCCAGCTGTATCCTGGGCTGCATAAAACGAAGCGTGGCCAGCAGGTCGAGGGAGGTGATTCTGCCCCCCTACTCCATGCTGGTGAGACCCCACATGCAGTACTGTGTACAAAGTACTCCAGACCCCCCTCTGGAACCCTCAGCACAGGAAAGACACAGACCTGTTGGAGCAGGTCCAGAGGAGGGCCACAAAAATTATCAGAGGGCTGGAGCACCTCTCCTATGAAGAAAGGCTGAGAGAGTTGGGGTTGTTCAGCCTGGAGAAGAGAAGGCTCTAGGGACACCATATGGCATCCTTCCAGTACTTAAAGGGGGCCCATAGGAAAGATGGGGACAATCTTTTTAGTAGGGCCTGTTGTGACAGGACAAGGAGTAATGGTTTTAAACAAAAGGGAGGATAGATTTAGACTGGATATAAGGAAGAAATTTTTTACAATGAGGGTGGTGAGGCACTGGCACAGGTTGCCCAGAGAGGTAGTGGAGGCCCCATCCCTGGCAACATTCAAGGTCAGGTTGGACGGGGCTCTGAGCAACCTGATGTGGTTAAAGCTGTCCCTGCTCACTGCTGGGGGGTTGGGCTAGATGGCCTCTAAAGGTCCCTTCCAACCCAAAGCATTCTATGATTCTATGAACTGTTTTCATATAAATGTGGAGTAAATCTCATGATGTCTTTACTTTTGATCATGTATGATCTTAAGCGTGCTCCCAAATTTGAGGTGTCTATCTAAAGTAGCTTTGGCTACATTATATTATGTGGTGTGGTTGAACTTCCCTTTGTTTTGGATGCTCACCATGCTGTTATGCTCACCTCACCCATGGTTCACTCCGTTCTGATTTATTCACCATCTATAGCCAGCAGTGGGAAAGCCTTCATTTTTTTAAGGAAGTTGTTCTCAGAAAATTGATGGTCTTCAGGATGCTGTGTAACTAAGCAGGTGTTTGGATTTACCTGTAGTTTCTAAATTCTGGAGGAAAAGTAGTTAGCGTTCATAGTGAAGATTATTTATTTATACTAGAATGCACTAGAGAGCAAAAAAATGTACTTTAATCTTCAATCTTTTTTATAATTATTTTTGTAAAGTAGCTTATTAAAGATTCAAATAAAAATATCTCTTTGGAAAAAACACCAAAATGCACATTAAAAAAAGAAATTTAATGGAAACCAAATATTTCAAGATTAAAATTAAATAAACAGTCATGTATTTCAGCTAAAAATGAAAACATTAATCTGGGAAATGATGAAAAGATATTTTCTGTTTTGAAATAGTTTAATGAATTTATTAACTGTCTCAATTAATCCAAACTTATAATTTTTTTCATAAATACTTTAATGAGATATTTCAGAGATATTTTGTTACAAATTTTGTCACAAATTTTGTCCAGTTCTAGTTTGAATTAATTAATTAATCCAAACTTATAATTTTTTCATAAATACTTTAATGAGATATTTCAGAGATATTTTGTTACAAATTTTGTCCAGTTCTAGTTTGAATTGCTGAGTATTTGCTTATTTTTTGCTAGCTTCAATAAAATATAGAAGAAAGCTTTTCTTGAAAAGAAATATGGATTTCAGTTTGCTCCTTCAATAATTTTGCTTGAATAAGAACCAAGCAAAATTGGGTAAGAATACAAAATTCTCTTCATTGACTGCAATGTAAGACACATCTGCTTATCAACCCTCAAGACACTATTAACACAACCTTCTTAAAAACATTGCTTGCAAAATAGATAAAAAGCTGTGAGGCTTTCAGGTCTATAAGCAAAATCATAGCTGACTATGGATATAAAGTCTAATTCCACAGACATCAGAAATGTTTGAAACACCTTATACAGTAAAGGAAAGATTTTTAGCTTAAGAATGTTGTCTTGATGTGATACAGGTAACCTTGACAGTTATGGAGCTAGGAAATAGATAATGAAAATTCTTGCTTTGAAGATAAATCAGTTCCAGTTTCTCAGAGTAGTGATTTAATATTCAGGTTTTGTAACTCTAACATTTTCAAAGATGCTCCCTAAACATCCTCATCAGTGCTTCCACTCCTTGCCCCTGCAGGTATTAGCTGTGCAATGCCTTGCTGAATTGTCTGGTTCCTTTTTATGACACTGAGCAAGAGAGAAAAAGGGCGGGGGGTGGGGGGGAGGAAGGTACAAAAAGGAGAAAAAAGTTGACATAAGGACAAATAAAAGAAATGGACTTCTGTCTGAACACCCCTAATATTCCTTCTTGCTTTCAAAGCATTTCCTACTGCAAAAGACAAATTACAGTGAATAAACTTCAGCTCCTATTACACAAAATGTTCCCTCTGTATGGAAAATGATAGAATACAAAGACTTTGAGAGCTGTATGCACAAATGCGTCTGTATTCATCACTGCAAACAATAGATGAAGAAACCTCACTAACTTGAATCTTGACCAAATAGCCTTAGGATTTAAACTTGCAAAACACCTTTCTTTGAAACAATGCTCATGTCAGTAGAACCTGTGGCCTGGGAGGACCCCAACATTTTAATTACTTATTTTGAATGAGCTGGGGAAAATACACCAGACAGTCTTTCTCAGTTGAAATCTGTTTAGCAACAATACCTGTCTGATCCCATTTTAGTTGGTTAAAAGAGGTTACTATTAATATTCAAAGTTCTTGATCTCCTTATATATTACAGCAAGGAATTACCAAGGCTGTTAATGTATTCTATGAGAATACCTTTCCTCTTTATGCATTTTAAAATTGCTATTTTTATTTTCAGTTAAAATTCTGGGTTTATATTTGAAGGTAACAAATAAAAGTAAGCTCTTGTGCTCATTTCCTGTCTCTGTCCAATCTCTCAATATTAATTTCTTTGATAAATAAACATTTTTTAAAAAAACTTAAAAAAAATCCCAAAATTTTTTAAAAGCTTCTTATACTTAAGCTTTTTTATTTGACCAGAAGTTACAGAATTCCAGAATAAATTACTACTGTTGCTGAATCTCATAAAACACTGGTAAGTATTGGTCTTTTCCAAAACCAAGTTTTGGAAACAATATATGGGATTTGTCTGTCCTTACTGTAGGTGTTTGAAAGTCAGAACTTATCATCCTACCCTCCCATTCAGTTAATGGACAGAAATCCCCTCTAGAGCATGGTTTAACTCTTCCTAAGGAGAGCAAGGATTCAAGTTAAATGAATCCTTCTTTGGAAATATCTGCCTTGCCATTTGAGAATAGAGGTATCCTTAGGTGACCATCTTACTTCAGATATCTATGTTTTATACATATGCATATAAAACTAGGGAATCCCATCTAGGATTGCAGTCTATATTCAATATACATTCAGTAAATTCAAGAAAATACTGAAAGACCTGCAGCCTTTGATTAAAAAAAAAAACAAAAAAAACCACCACCAACAAAAAAAAACCCAACAAAACCCCCACCTTATTCCAGAATGTATGTATGGTACAGTGTTATTATATAAAAAGATTCTTCTTTCTCATTAAATGGTGTATCAAATACTTGTCTGGATTCTTCAGTAGCAGCAAACTGATCGTATTTCTAATAGCTGCTAAACACTTACTCATGTGATGCATTTTACTCCATGCATTTACTGCTGTCATTGATAACTATCTACTCTGTGAGGTAGCAGTTCACAATGCAGTCTGACAAAAACAGTCTTTACAGCATTCAGCTGTAAAATGTTCTTTCACATAACACAGCCTTCACAACCTGACTTCAAGGATCCTTCTAACAACAGCTGCAGAGCAGGGGTGAAAGAGAAAATTACTATGTGAACGGCAAATTCTATTAATCTCCTATCAATGAACTACAGAGAATCAAGTTGAAAAATAATAATTGACTAGACGTTTGTGAATTTTATGATTAAGCCTATCCCCCAGCCCCTGGCACATACTGTCTTGTCTGTCTGCTCATAAGTTATGGCAAATTAGAAACACTGTCTGCAAAAAGCTGTTCTCATGTGATAGGATTGGTCATAAATAGTAAAAGAGCATAGCCCCCATCTCAGGTACACCATCCTGTGTCAATGTAACAATAACTTTTAACTCTGTATGTTAAATTGAGGTACATGCATTATGTTTTACCTTTCTGAAGTAATAGATGAGTTTTCTTTCAAAGCAATGACACTTAACAGAATATGAAGAGAAATGTACTGACTTCTGCCTTTAGAAACTAAATTTCATTTTATGCATTTCTTATAGAAAAACTTTGGGAGTTAAGTGGCCCCGTGAATTGATGAAAACTTTTTTTATTGCTTAAATATATTTTTCTTTTCTGTGGAAGAAAACCAAAATAATTATAAAACAATAATAAACAACTTTATGCTGAGAGACATCACAATTATTTTATATATTGCCAACATGATAATGCTAGATGGGATTTTATTCAAAAGAGCTTAAGGAAGTCAGACATCTAATTACCATTAAAATTCAGTGATAAATTCTCATTTACTTGTTTGAAAGTCACTGCTGGGGGGGGGGGGGTGTCTGTGTGTAAATATCTATAAAAATATAGATATAGATAAGTATGCATGTGTCCACCTTTCAGTATCTATGTGTTTGTAATACAGTGGGAAATGGGATGAGTAATAGGGAATATGTTATCAGATACTTCATCAACAGCCTCAGCTGAAAAGAATTCCTAAGACATCTCTGCTTTGTTGAGGGACATCTTTAGTGGAATATTCTAACACTGTTCTACAACTTCCAGTTTTTGCTAATATTTCCCATTAAGACTGATAAGAGGGTGTATAATTCCTTCTGTTGTACTCACTATTACCCTGCCATATTAGTCAATGGTTCTACTTCTTTTCATTTGAACCTTTTCTGCTCACATTCATTTTTCCCTAAATGGTTATTTATTTTCTTGTTCTCTGACTTGCCCTTCTCCCAATCTTAGAAAGGACTCTTTGTTGCTTGATTGACAGTATAAATGAATCTTCATTGAGGACAACAGAAGAGAAGTAAATTAAAGTTATTTTTATACATGTGTGAGAAAACCAAATGATTATTTGACTTACGGCTGGATGCTGTTGGTGTTGGAGTTTTGGAAGCCTTCAAGGAACTGAAGGACTATATTAACAGTCAGCCTGCAATAATCACAGATTCTATAGTTTTTACCATTAGAACTCTATTGTCTTCTTTGAACATTGATGGAATAAATTTGTTCCACTGTTACTGTATAGTTCATCCTAGAATGTGAATGTAAATCTGTGTAAACATCCAGTGGAACAATCTCCCAGGAAAAAAACACTGCAGCTTATCTATGAACATGAAGGTAGTACAATGAGAAATCAAGCCAAAGAATTGCAGTTTTCCATAAGGGACACATATACGGTGACTGAATGATGAGCCAATGATTCAACATTTGTTATTTTCCTGGAAGGTTTCTTACATCTTGATACACCATTGTCTTTTATATTTGGCTGTGAATGCTGCCAGAGTAGACAGTCCAATATGCATAGGTAGGAAAAACAGACCATACCTGGTTTTTATTTAGGATTATTAAAATCAGCCAGGGTTGAATAAGTTGAAAGTGCCACTGGTGATCCTATCTAGCAGTACTGACAAATATCCCCAAATTTTTTAGTGGACTGTATAAAGTTGTAATAATCAAGATGTAAAGGAAATTTCATAAGATATGATGAGCTAGATCCTGTAGCCCTTATACTAAAATATTTTCCCACTGGAATGCTTGCAGACATGGCCAGTGTGAACAAGAACTGTATGAGAATGCATAAAAAGAAATTCTGCATCTCTGAACTGCATTCATATGCCAAGGGTTACATCAATATTTACATTTCTTTCTGAGTTGTCGTTTACACTCCTGACTTCCTCAGTTCATTCTTTCACAAAGTGCCACAGAGTAAAAGGATGAAAGGATAAAAGTTCTGCTTAGAGAAGTCATACAACCTGGAGGCAGAAGGCTCTTCAAATCCACACTCTGCACTCTGCAACCAAGTAAGCAAGAGTCATAATTAAACACTGTCAGTACTGGCAGTACTGTGTTCTCCCTTACTCAAGTATCAATATGAAATAATGTCATTGGTTTCAGTATGCTCCCTCCAGATCTACACTGGTGTCACTGGGAGGAGAAAGGAGCCAAAATTTACTTGCTGAAAGAGAGCATTTTTCTAGTTTTAAGGCCTTTTTTTATTAAATTGTCTCTTGATAGGTCTGTTCTATCCTAGAATCTGATTCCAGTGAACTTTGTATTATTCACCCATTTCTAAGAAATGCATAATTTTAACAATTTTTAACAGTAAAAAGTTTTTTCTTATGTTTAGATGAAATTTCCCACATTTAAGTTGTGTCCACTGCCTCATGTCCTTGTGCTGAGAACTAGTGAGTAGAGTCCATCTCTTTGTTTCCTTCAATCAGGTTTTTATACACATTGATAAGATCACCCTGAGCCTGTTCTTCTCCAGGCTGAACAGTCCAAGCTGTCTCTGCCTCTCCCTATATGCCAAATGCTCCAGTTCTTTAATAATCTTTGCTGCCTTTCACTGGACTCGCTCCCATAACACCTTATCTTTTTTACGATGGGGAGCCCAGAACTGGACAAAACATTCTAGATGTGGCCTCAGCAATGCTGAGTAGAGAGGAAGCATCATGTCCCTTGACCTGCTGGTAATAGTCTTCCCAATGCATTCCCAGGATGCTGTTGACCTTCTTTGCTGCAAGGGTACATTGCTGTCTCGTGGCCAGCTTATTGTCCACCAAACCACCAAATTCCTTATTGGAAAAGCTATTTGCCATCCGGTCAGCCCCTGGCCTATACTGGGACATAGGGTTGTTCTTTCCCAGGTGCAGAATTTGGTATCTTTGTCTCCTCCAAGCAGTCATCAGTCCTCAAAAAGGGTCCTTTTCCCCTCATTAAAAAGATCAAGGAGTAGGCCACCTAGTCCCTTATGTCCTCTATCACCTTGTCCAGAGCCACATAGTCATGCTCAATACTATCCAGGTCTTGCCAGGTAATACCATTAGTGCCCACACAAAAAAGCATCAGGGGATAATAGTCTGAGTGCCAGACAAACCTTGGAAGCATCTCTAAAACTTTCTGAAAGTGATCTATGGGCAACAGTAAACCTCCACAGATGACAGATCAGGTCAGCAGATGAGGACCTCTGTTGTCCTCCCCAGGGGGACACTGCTGTCACCCACTGTTTTCTCTTGGTTCTGCCACTTGGCTCAGGGCCAGCTAGCTTGGATGCTTCATTGGTCAGCACTCCCTGCTCCTGATCAGCTCTGAGGGCAGTCAATGTATTGTGTAATTGCAAATTTTAGGCTGTAACAAGGAGCTGTCTGAAGTCACCAGCGGAAGCCTTTGCCATCAAAGGAATGTCCACTTTCCAACCTGACAGGCACAGAGTTTTCTGCAATAGTTGCTGATTTGGGTTCTTGAAGCAGCAAGGTCTCAGAGAAGAACTGGTCTATCTCTTTCTCATCTTCTCTGATGATACACAGTCCGCTGACCTTCACCTGCAGTTCCTTCACTTGGCAGCACAACTCCTCAACAGTTGCAGACCTCCTGCAGGCTAGGAGATGAATCTTCCTGGGCATCAGAGAGAGATCCCACAGCTTCCTGCAGCCTGAGACTTACAGGGCTGCAGCAGCCTTCTGAAGCTCCAACTGGGTCAAGGCCTCCAACATTGCAGGAACTGTTGCTCCAGTGGCTGCTGGGGACCACGTCTTATGGCATGTTACCACCATAGCTGAGGATGTGTACACTGCTCTGAGAAAGGTTGCTGGCCCCATCTTTGTACCCCTCTGCATGAACGGCTGCACAAATTGCTTCATCTGTTGGCTGCCTCTGTTGACTGCTCTCAGCTTATTCATGCTTACAGAAGTGACACTGACAAGCTGTATGGTCCTTTGCCTAACAATTCTAATATCTGAAATTCTGAAGTTTAGATACTTTCAATGGAGTGCTTGGAAAGAAACTTATCTTTTGAATGGGTTTAATAGTACAAAATACTTGTGATTTTCCTACAGTGAGCCCAATGTCTTCCTCAGCCTTTTCTTCAAAGGGGTGATAATAGCAGATGATATGTGATCTAGCCACAGGTGAAAGTGAATGAATCTTCAAATGCTAAATTAAACAAAATGCTTTGTATACTGTTGTAGTTTTTTTAAAATATTTTCAGTGCCTGGAGATTAAGTTGAACTGAATTGCATCATTTATCTGTCCAGGAGGAAATGGGAGCACTGTCTTTTCTGTGATTATTTGTTTTCCAGAGTGAATGGTAGCACATTCTTCCTACCAACCTTTTTCTACAAGAAGCTGCAACTGTTTTTATAGACTATAACTCATGTTTGCTGAGCTACATTTAATGACAAGCAGACAGCTGACAAAGTATGTGGTGGGTTTTTTTCTGTCAATCTTTTCACAGCCTGTGAAGCATATAGTTTTATCTGTAAACAGTATAATTTAATGTAAATAAAAGGGAAGAAAAGACTGGGTTTGGACTTTCTGTGAATGTGATGTGACTTAAATTAGATCAAATAATAATGTTTACAAAGGCAGTAGGTATCCTAAAACTATCCCTGATGTTCTTCCATCTGCTGCATTAAAGCAGGCTTTTATCTTCCCAAAAGCTGATTATTAAAGAAGGTAGAAATATTCCATATCATGATGAAGAAATAAAGATGTGTGTCTAATTCATCTATTTTTAACAACTTCCTCCTGAACCTCCAGTGTCCAGAACAAAGCTATATGTTGCTGCAGATGATCTTTTCAGATCTTTGCCTTGTATATTCCCAAGAGCATCTGCACTGAAAGGCAGAAATAGCACTGTTTTTAATACTGTGGGAAATACAGTCAAAAGCCTAAGGAACCTTTCAGCAGACATAACCTTACAAAAAAAAAAAAAAAAAAAAAAGATAAAATGTCTGATATATTCTACACAGAGCTCTGTAGGGAGATTTTGTGAGTCTGTGGTTACAGCATTTAGTTACAAAATTTGCTTTTAAATTTACCTCTTGTCACAGAGCTGTGCTCCAGGATGCTCACATTAAAATGATAGTTCGAGGTACTTGGAGATAAATCTGAAATCCTGATGCAAACAAGAAAGATAGTAGACTGTGTACATATCTGCCAGAGCATACTGTTAATCTGAAAAAAATTCATCAAAGAAACTTGAACAATGTAATGTAAGCTAGTGTATTACTGAATATGAAAACTCACTCTGAGAACTGAAGCTACGGAAAGATCACAAAATTGAATTAATTTTATATTCAACAAATGAATTAATCAAAGATACAGTGATGACTTTTTTCCATCTAATTCAATAAAATCTTGTAATTCCAAAATGTTTCTGGACATACTGCACAATTCAAGTGGTTTTTTGGAAGTAGGCAGCACAACTTAAAAAGTCACCCTGTCAGGTAAGTCCAGCACATTGCAGCTTCAAAAGGCAGCATCCCAAATAACAAGTGATAGGAGACAGGAAACGGCCTCAAGTTGTGTCAGGGGAGGTTTAGACTGGATATTAGGAAAAATTTCTTCACTGAAAGGGTTATCAAGCATTGGAACAGGCTGCCCAGGGAAGTGGTTGAGTCCCCATCCCTGGAGGTATTTAAAAGGTGTGTAGATGTGGTGCCTAGGGACATGGTTTAGTGGTGGACTTGACAGTGTTAGGTTTGCAGTTGGACTCAATGATCTTAAAGGTCTTTTCCAACCTAAATGATTCTATGATTCTATGAGCAGTGTTCTTTTCCCTTCTGTCATGGTTTAACCCCAGCTGTCAACTAAGCACCACACAGCTGCTTACTCACTCCCTGCCCCCAGTGGGGAAGGGGAAGAGAATCAGAAAGGTAAAAGTGAGAAAAATGGTCAGTTGAGATAAAAACAGTTTAATAAGTAAAGCAAAAGCTGTGCACACAAGTGAAGCAAAACAAGGAATTCATTCACCACTTCCCACTGGCAGGCAGATGTTCATCCATCCCCAGGAAACCAGGGCTGCATCATGCGTAACAATTACTTGGGAAGACAAATGCCATCACTCCAAGCATCTCGCCACTTCCTTCTTCTTCCCCCAGATTTATATGCTGAGCATGACATCATATGGTATGGAATATCCCTTTGGTCAGTTGGGGTCAGCTGTCCCAGCGGTGTTTCCTCCCAAATTCTTGTGCACCCCCAGCCTGCTCGCTGGTGGGGTGGTGTGAGAAGTAGAAAAGACCTTGACTCTGTGTAAGCACTGCTCAGCAAAAATGAACACATCCCTGGGCTATCAACACTGTTTCCAGCATAAATCCAAAACATGACCCCATACTAGCTAATATAAAGATTATCCTAGCCAAAACCAACACACCTCCAAAAGGCAGGGTATGCCTGGATGAAATGTGTCACACTTGCTCAGCTGCACCACCAACTCTCAGTCACTCCTGAATGTGTTCACCCTATTACCCATCCTGTGATGTTGTCACCAAACTGTCTCAGTATAAACCAGGAGTGCTGGCAGATCTTGATTGTTTCAACATGGTGCCACGTAAATGCAGATAAGACATTTGTGGATACCAGCTGGTGCAGCCACATAGCACTTTGCTTTTCTACATGGATTTTTCAGCTCAGTGAAGATTAGCTCAAGGATCTCTGTGCTCCATAGACATGCTGGTGTCGATGACTTTCCTCCATTTTATCCCACTGTATTTCACTAGAGAAAAAAAAAAAAATCATCTCTTCTGTGTCTTATGCAAGTTCTCATGCTTACTATTACTCCATATATTTGACACTGGATTCATGTGGTCACATTGCACATTGTTTTAACCTACTGTTTCAATCATTGCACATCGTTGTAACCTATGAGGTTTCAATCCTTCAAAAACACTCTTAATGATAAGTATTGGGTTTATGTGGCAAGATTTTGATGGGGGGGAGGCTGCAAGGGTGGTTTCTGTGAGAAGAGGCCAGGGGATGCCCCTGCGTTCGACAGAGACAGTTCCAGCCAGCTCCAAGATGGACCCACTGCTGGCCAAAGCTGAGTCAACCAGCTAAGTCAGTGGCACCTCTGTGAAAACATGTTTAAGAAAGGGTAAAAACCTCTGTGCAGCAGGTGGGAGAGAGAGGAATCAGAGAAAACATGAGAGAAAGAACCCCGTGGACACCATGGTCAGAGAAGAAGGAGGGGGAGGAGGTAGGTTCTCCAGGCACCGGAACAGAGATTCCCCTGCAGCATGGAGAGAAGGCCATGGTGACACAGGTTGTCTCCCTGCAGCTCGTGGAGGACCACAGTGGAGCAGATATCCACCTTGCAGCTCATGGAGGACCCCACCGTGGAGCAGGTGAACATGCCCTGAAGGAAGCTGCACCCCAGGAAGAGCCCATGCTGGAGCAAGCTCCTGGCAGGACCTGTGGCCCCTGGAGAGGAGCCCAAGCTGGAGCAGGTTTTCTGGCTGAGCCTGCGGCCTGTAGGGGACCCACGCTGGTGCCGTCTGCTCCTGAAGGATTGCACTCTGTGGAAACAACCCATGCTGGAGCAGTTCATGAAGAACTACAGCCTATGGGAGGGGGACCCCACACTGGAACAGGGGAAGAGTGTGAGGAGGAAGGAGCTGCAGAGACAAAGTATTATGAACTGAGTGTAACCCCCATTCCCCATCCCTCTGCGTTGTCCAGTGGAGGAGAGAAGGCAGAGGAGTTGGGAATGAAAAAGTGAAGCTAAACTTGGGAAGAAAAGGGGCAGGAGGCATTTTTAGCTTTGTCTTTGTACGACAAGTCTGGTTTGCCTGTGACAGTAACTGGTGAGTGTTCTCCCTGTCCTTATCTTGATCCACTAATTTTTTTCATCTTATTTTCTCCTTCTGTCATGCTGAGGAGAGGGAGTAAGAGGGTGTCTGGCAGCCAGCCAAGGTGTCCTGGTTTCGGCTGGGATAGAGTTAATTTTCTTCCTAGCAGCAGGCATAGTGCTGTGGTTTGGATTTAGTAGGAGAAGAATGTTGATAACATGCTGATGTTTTTAGTTGTTGCTGAGTACTGCTTATGCTAGTCAAGGACTTTTTCAGCTTCCCATGCTCTGCCAGGTGCACAAGAAACTGGGAGGGGGCACAGCCAGAATAGTTGATCCAAACTGACCAAAGGGCTATTCCATACCATATGACGTCATGCTCAGTATAGAAACTGTGGGGGGTTGGCCGGGGAGCAGCGATCGCTGCTCGGGAACTGTCTGGGTATCGGTCGTTGGGTGGTGAGCAATTGCATTGTGCATCACTTGCTTTGTATATTATTATTACTATTATTATATTGTTATTATTATTATTTTACTTTATTTTATTTCAATTATTAAACTATTCTTATCTCAACCCAGGAGTGTTTCTCACTCTTACTCCTCCGATTCTCTCCCCCATCCCATCAGGGTAGGGGGAGTGAGCGAGCGGCTGCGTGGTGCTTAGTTTCTGGCTGGGACTAAACCACGACACAAGGTTAGTCCACCACAGGATAACATGAGTGTGACTCACATTATGGCTAATTTAAAATTAAACACTCATAATATTGAAATATCACTAATTAAGCTATAGTCCTGAACTTCATTAGTAGAGAACTCTGCACAGTGAAGGAACTTGAAGTTATGATGATTACTTCTAATTCACACAGGCGAGTCCATACATCTTCAGAGAAAATAAATTGTGTGTAACAAGTTGCCATGTGTGTAATGTTACTTAAACATTTTGCTAATTGATGGTTCTTAGGAAAACAAGTGGGGAAAAAATACCAAGAACAATTATATTGTTCTTAGCTCACAGTACTATTAACAGGTTAACATTTTTTTTTATTCAGCTGGGTAATTAAACTTCCCATGGCATAGATTTGTTTAAACTTATTGCTTTTATTTATATTAATACTGTTAGTCCCTAGTACATATAATTGCAATCATAAACCAGAATTGCCAAAGAGATGATATAAGATTTGTTGTCTCTGCTGTGGAACAAGCAGGCTCAGGCTGGTATGAGCAATCACCACAGTCTGATTAGTGTGTGGTGTTCCAGCCCCACTATTGCTTGCTGCAAGATAATATTTTACTATAAGGATGAATTATATTCACAAAGTACAGTGATAATATGCAGAGGACCATGTCTACTGATATTCATTTAGCAACATGCCTTTGCAGATGCTTATATCCTTGCCAGTTTATCCATTACAGGAAAGAATATACAACCAGGACATTATAAAAATCTTGGAGGCTTTTCCAAACCTGTCAGAAAACACTGTTCATAAACACTAAATATGAGCTGAAAAATGCCTCATTTGCAGAACAACCATAGTGTTTTATTCAGTGTAGCACAGTGCAGTACTATACTAATGATTTCACAGTGGTTTTGTGCTGAATTCTAATCGGTTGCGGCGGCTCACAACCTTTATTAAGGTTACACCCTTTATTAATCCAGAATTATGGGAAAATGCAGTCACCTAAGCTAAACTGACACTTCTTGCACTTGTAGGTGTTTCTGACTTTGTTCTCAGAGCACATCGGATTGTCTCTACATCACTGCCTTGTTCACTTCTGGTGTCTATGCCAATTTCCAATGGAAATAAATAGCTATGACATCCATAGGTCAGTAAGTAGATAACTAGAAAAAACAAGAAGTTTGTATTTCATCCAATTCTAAACACTGCAATTTAGAGGCATCAGTACTGGTTATACTATATTTTCTTGCAATTCAGAAAGTGTTTCAAAAATTCCACTTTGTTTCTGTTAGTATAACTCTTCGTGCTTCTGACTCAGATTTCACTTTAGTACTTAATTGCTCATATTCCTCAAGTCTCAAAAAGCTAGTCAGGGAAAGAAGCTGAGAATTAGAGAAAAGAAAGAAAAGGTAGAATACGTAACAATTCTGAACTAAACCAAAAACCATTTATGTCTTTACAACATAAATTCATAATAGCAATAGTTTTGCCTTTGGTCCATGAGTGCTGTAAATAAAGTTTACTAGTCTTGCTACCTCAGAAATGACCAAGTATGCCCACTCTTGGTTGTTAAGCATAGATATTTTTAAAAATCTTCCATATATGGCAGCAAGTATACTGAGCCAGATTCTTAGATGACACATAAATCAACTGTGACTGTCTTCAGCTACCTAACGGGTAGTTCTTGAGAAGAGTCAGACACTGCTCAGAGGTGTACAGCAAAAGAAGATGCAAACAGGCATGAGTTGTAGCCAAATAAATCTCATTTGAATATAAAGCAGAAGTTTTCACAATAATGGCGGTCAAACATTGAAACAGGTTGCCCAGGGAGTCTAAGAACCTCTGTCTTTGGAGATATTTAAAATTTGATCAGACAAGGTTCTGAGAAACCTAGTGTAACTTTAAAGTCAGTCCTGCTTTGAGATGGGAGTTGAACCAGAATAACTTCAGGGGTTGTTTCCAATTTGAATTATTCTAGGACTCTCACATCATTTTATTGGCTTAACTATTTCATCTGAAGAGATGGCTTAACTTATGTAGCAACATAAACCCTGCAGCACAAAAGCAGAAGACTCATCCTTTAAGAGGCATTATTACCAATAATTACTTTAAGTTATACTATGGGAATTACAAGCAATTATTTCTTCTTTTAAATAAGGGTACTGATAGGCAACTAACTTAAACTTCAGTATCAGGCACACAGGGAAAAAAGCACTAAACTGTTATATTCCCTGGCGGGGGGCAGGAGGGGGCACTTTGAAGACCACCAGTTTTTGTCCACCTAAGGTTAAACAAGTATGGTGCAGACAAGATCCCCCTTCTGCAGGCATGAGCTCTGCTTTGGGCCTTGATTTCCCCAGAGAATTTAAGGTCCTTAAAGGGAATTTCTTCAGTCTGTGCAATTTAAGTGTCTAATGTACCTTGGTTGTCTTCTCCCCATGAATAAATATTGATTTCATAACGCCATGTATTTCATTTCAGTTAGTTTGGTTCTTGGGGAACTGTATGACAAGGAAATTTCTTGTATGGATAGCTTTGGGTTCTTTCCACAACAACTACTTCAGTGTAGTAATTAATAAGGTATATAAAAACTTGTTGTAAATTTGTTAAACTGAATGTTGACCAAAATAAATATTTGAAGTTGGCTGCTTATTTCTTGGAGAACTTTTAATTTTTTTTTTTTTTTTTCAAATACATATTATGAGCTTGAACTGACCTGGTGGACTTTGTGGCTTGTTTCAGAAGCCAGTAGTCTAACAATGTAAAATAAAGTCTTCCAGATGTTGTCACAAATACAGATTTGTGGATCCTGCCAACTATGCTAATTTGTCACAAATATAGAATCATAGAATCATAGAATCGTTTAGGTTGGAAAAGACCTTTAAGATCATCCAGTCCAACCATTAACCTAACATTACCAAGTCCACACTAAACTAATCAAGGGTAGACTAGACTAAACCATGCCCCAAAGTGCCACGTCTACCCATTTTTTGAATGCTTCCTGGGATGGTGACTCCACCACCTCTCTGGGCAGCTGATTTTTTACACGGTTTTGGTTAGCAGCAAATTAATATTTACTAATATTTTTGAGATAGATCACAGTATTCAGTTGTATCATTCTTAACAGCACTTAAGCATCAGCTAATATAAAACAGCAATGTGATGGAATTTGTTACAATCAAGAGAGCAACTTAGTTAAAGTTTCGAGAATGGCAAGGTTCACTCTACTACTTACATGGAAGAAGTGCACAAAGGAAAATTCAGTTACACTCGAGTTAGAATGACTCATAGAGGGATTGTGGATGCAGGGGATAAGGAGGACCCTCCCGTTGAGTCATGAGGTTCAGAATAGACCCCCTTGCTTTCTAAACTCCTTCTCAGAGAGGAGTCTAGGTGCAGCTAAGTCCAATCTTAGTCTCAGACTTGTTCAATGGTTTATGTGAATAGGGATAATATATATGTATATATAGCCAAACTGCACACACACTCCCCGAGGTTAATCTGTGATTAAAATTTCCCTTTTCATGAGTTTCATGAATTACTCACTTTTATGTGCTGGCATTCATCAACGGATGGTCAGTGAACATCACAAAGTCAGGCATTTAAGTCCTCCCAAAATCAATGGACAATCCTTCAATCCTTGCAAAATCTACCATGAGAGGTGTCCCAGCTCAGGGTTTGATATTCGGTCACACAGCCTGCTGTGGTCCCAGAGAGCTCAAAAAGGTCTCCCTCTTGGATCGCTATTTATAGGATCTTGAGATGATTGGCTTTGGCCAGTATTACACGTTCTGGCCACAATTCATGCTGAGTCATTCTGGTATGCAATTCAGGGAGCAGATGGCCCAGGTGTGGACAGGGAGTGCTTGACGTACAAGTCGCTATGACCAAGATAACAGCATGATAGGGCTTATCCTGGGATCCCAGAGTTGCCTGGGGGGCTGCGCCACTGCAGATGTATATCTAACAAATAGCACTGCAGTTCTTCAGAGGATGATTGTAAACTTAAAGAGATCAGCTTCATAAGAGACGCTGTTCCAGTATCACATCACTAGCATCTATAACTCTTGCCATAACTGACAAGTTTCATTATAAAGGCAACTGAGTGAAATTTCTGTGGGTATTCTTTGGTTTTAAATACTATTGGAAAGGCGATATGAAGGCACTTCTAATTCATTGCCTAAATGATTTGATACAATTTTATAAGCATTTGCTCCTGTTTACATAAGGCTACACAGTTATTCAATGTTGTAGCACAGCCAGAGGATTTTTGTGAGATGACCTAATGACTCCAATTGTTTTAACAGAAGTCCCATGTTAACTTGCCAAGATTTACTTTCCCATCTAAGCCAGAAGACAATATACAGTGATAACCTAACTGCACTGGCAAAATAGAAGGAAACACATTTCAACAATGACAGAAAAGGACATGAAAAACACCCAAAGAGAATAGAAAAAAAAATGGGCTGAGGATTCAACACACTCATTTTTGGCTTTAGTTGTACTGGATCAATGCCAAAAAAACCTCAGACTTACAGAAACAAAACCAAGAAGTGGCTTCTGCCAGGAATATCAGAAATTGATCATGTCCAGCTGCTTTCTGCAGTACAATTCTGACCATTTTTCCCCCCTCCTTTTGTCACTGACCTTCAGCTCTCTTCCATGACCTTTTTCATAATCTTCACTTCAGCCACTTTACAGATGCTACCATGCTTATCTCCTTACTTCTCTATTCCCTTCTTAAAAGCACCACCATCACACATCATCACACAACATCACCCCGGCCAGAAGATATAATATTGGCTTTTTCATTTTGTTATAGGCAATAGAAACTGAGCAACCACCTCCACATACACTCAGTAGGGATCAAGAGGGAAAACCATGGTGCTACCACAACTCTAACAAACTGCCAATATATTTGTTCTATTGTATATTATATTCCTTTCTCTGACATACTGTTTGTCTTGTCTATTCAATTTATGTTTTTATAGTGGTATCATCTTTTTTCCTGCAGTAACTTATATCAACAAAGGGGAAGGAGGAGGTGAAGAATGATAGTGATAATTCATGACTATACATTGAATTGAAATATAATGACAATGCTGATGAAGAAGAAAAAAAAGCTAGGGTTCTAAGATGGCTGAAGGTAAGTATAAATGGACATGAAAAAGTTGCTAGTCTTGTGTAATGCAAAGAGTCCAAAAGAATTGACTTCAGGCTGGAGAACAATATTTGTGTTGTAGTCAATACAAAAAGCCTGAAAAGAGCAAGAATATAAAAATAGAATCAATTTTTTCAATCATTACCTTTCATGAAGTGTGTGTTTAAAATGCAAACATGGCTAATGTAAAAAAGGAAGTGGGACAATACTTCAAGGGAAGATTATTCTTTCCTCCTACATAGGAATGCTTTACTCAGAAATGTTGGAAAAGAGCAACAGAAGTCATGAGATAAAGTGGAAGTTTAGGAAAATAAGGGTCAACAAAAATATTAGCATAATGCTGTTGGTTTTTTTAAATGGTCCATAGGGTTTTCATTATGAAAATGTCACCAAAAAATTCTTGCTTTAAAAACTGACTCTGTCTTAAAAACAAAGGTATTCTGCACACTGACATAGATGCTCATCTCTGAAATACCAAGAGTGGCAACAAGATCATAAAATCATTGATGACTCACTCTAAGTTACATTCTCCTTAGTAATCATTTCTACTTTTGACCTTAACCCAGGGTTTGGATAAAGGAAATAAATAAATAAATAAACCTCCAAACCGAACCGCAATGAGCTGATAAGTATATTTAAATTCTGACTAGTGGTTTCATCAATGTATTTAGGGAAAATGTCACAATCCAAACTGCTCTGCCTAGAGATGATCGTGGAGGTTCTGATTCCCTCAGGCTAAATTAAGGTGAAACGACACCAAACGATCGATTAAGCACTTTATTGATGGCAAAAAACCAACCTGAACTTGGAAAGCACAATGGTAGGCAACATGGGTTGGAATACTTATAAGAGGAAAGGAAAAAGAAGAAAAGGAAAGGGGGGGGAGAGAGAGACATCACCACACTTGGATCTCATTATGGCAATGGTAAATGTGGCAGTCCTCCGGTGGTGGGTGCACTGCTTTTGGAGCGCAGGGCCTCCAGCTGGGCCAGCAATGCCAGCAACAGGTGGGAGAGGCAGGTCCAGAGCAGCAGCAGCATGGAGTCCTCTGGTGGTGGGGGTGCACACGTGGCTCCTTGAAGTTGTGTCTTTTATAGGCTAGTCCCCACCTCTAGTCTCACCCCCCCTGAGGCTTGTTGCAGAATGTTCTTCATCTTCTGCACAGGCGCCACTGTGTGTGTAGGGTGGTCACGAGGGGTCTTTTGGGTGGTCGTGAGTCCCTTCCTCCAATGAACTCCGCATGACCTTTGGCCATCAGAAGGCAGAACTGCATATCCTCCAACACACCTCCCCGCCCTGCACCAATCGGCTTCTCACCAGTGGCTCAGCAGTGCTATGGCAGACCCTAATTTATTGCTATGGAGACCTTAAGTTGCCTCACTATGATGTTTGAGACATTAACTCTTTCAGTCTCTCACAGAAAGGCAGGACAGATCTTCTTTACAGTCAGTGCTCTGAGTGGAGTGGGATGTGTCACTACATTTCACTTATCTATGCTTTCCAAAATGATCATAACACTCCTTAAGTCAAATGGCTGGAATGCTTGAAAGAACTTGGGAAGATTCACCATTTTGTACAAATAAAAGTTATCAGCTGATACTAATGACTATCACAGAATAATTGAAGTTGGGAGAGACCTCTGGACATTGTCTAGTCCAACCCACCTGCTCAAAGCAGAGTTGGCTACAGCAGGTTGCTCAAGGTCATGTGCAGTTGAGCTTTGAATATCACCAAAGACAGGAACTTTGCAACATCTCCAGGCAACATGTTCCAGTATTTAACCACCCTCATAGTAAAAACATGTTTTCTGATGTTCAGACAGAATTTCCTGTGTTTCAACTTGCACCCCTTGCCTCTTGTGCTGTCACTAGGCACTACAGAGAAGACATGAGGTATCAGCATGGCTTGGGAGCTACTGACTTTTATAGAACTACACACTTTCAGTCAGGAGCTATATTCCCTTAGCACTCACTGAATTTTAAACTCCTTAGTTGATACTCAGTTCCCCTAGCAAGAGATGGGGTTTGCTGGTTCACAGTTGCAGTTGAGTTTTCTTACACAAAGAAGCTCTCTTGCACAGAGATCAAGCTGGTGTCTTGCTTCTGCAAGACAGAGACTGACAGCCTATGCTGAATTCAGAACCCTAACCTCCAATTTCATAAATGCAGTCTGTCTTTCTCTTCTTGTAACATCAAAGTAGGGCTACCTTGAGAACCCATTTGGGAGAAACAGAAATAGTTCATTTGTTAACCTGAATTAGCTTGACTAGAGCAAGTTTGGAAAGCAGCACAGAACAATGAAGATGCAGTGGAATGGATGTCAGCATATGTTTCACAGCTAATGAATACCCACAGTCCAAGGCACAGATTTATGGCTTGCTCAGAAGTTGGTGTTGCCCCATCCCTACTCTACTGCTACCCTAGCTAGTTACATTATTTCAGATATGCCCATCATGCTTCCTAAATGCAGTATAGATTTTGCCTGTGAGGCATTTATTAAATTATGTGATCCTAAAATAGACTGTATTGGGCAGTTATTCCATTGTTTAACTTTCCAAGTTAGAAAACCAGTAAAGCACTTATCTTGGAAAAAAAAATTCAAAATTTCACTTGAGATTCCAAACACATAGGCCTCAGAAATGTGGTATGCACTGTTTATGATGAATTAATGAATCAAAACATATGAATATTCACATTCGTAGAGGGGGGAAATAATTTACCAATACAGAAGAAGTTTCAGCATAACTGTATTTCCAATTAGAATGGCACATGAACTACATTTTTTTTTCCTTTTTTTTTTTAGCTGTGGCAGCTAGGAAATATTAACAAAATTCAACAATTCAGCATTTCAGGGTGAAATTATAGAATCATAGAATCATAGAATTGTTTATGTTGGAAGAGACCTTTAAGATCATCCAGTCCAACCATTAACCTAACATTACCAAGTCCAACACTAAACCAATTAAAGGTAGAGTAATAATTAAATTCATGTTTCCTGGCTTGGTGGCTGTATTATTTTTTAATGAAAGTAAAACCAGAAATCATTAAGGTTGAAAAGGACCTCTAAGATTATCAGTCCAACCATCAACCCAACACCACTGTGCCCACTAAACCATGTCCCAAAGTGCCACATCTACCCATTTTTTGAACACTTCCAGGGATGGTGACTCCACCACCTCTCTGGGAAGCCTCTTCCTTTTCGTGAAGAAATTTTTCCAAATATCCAATCTAAACCTCCACTGGAACAACTTGAGACTATTTCTTCTCATCCTTTTGCTAACTACTTGGGAGAAGAGATCAACACCCACCTCACTACAACCTCCTTTCAGGGAGTCATAGAGAGCGATAAGGTCTCCCCTCAGCCTCTTCTCCAGACTAAACAACCCCAGTTCCCTCAGCCGCTCCTCATAAGACCTGTGCTCCAGACCTTTCACCAACTTTGTTGTCCTTCTCTGGACATGCCCCAGCACCTCAATGTACTTCTTGTATTGAGGGGCCCAAAACTGGACACAGTATTCCAGGCACGGCCTCACCGGTGCCAAGTGCAGGGGTACAATCACTTCTGTAGTCCTGCTGGCCACATTATTCCGTGTATTCCAATACAAGCCGTGATGCTACTGGCCTTCCAGGCCACCTAGGCATACTGCCAGCTCATATTCGGCCACCTGTCAACCAGCACCCCCAGGTCCTTTTCCGCCAGGCAGCTTTCCAGCCACTCTTCTCCAAGCCTGTAGCATTGCATGGGCTTGTAGTGACCCAAGTACAGGACCTGACACTTGGCCTTGTTGAACCTCATACAGTTGGCCTCAGCCCTTTGATCCAGCCTGTCCAGGTCCCTCTGCAAGGCCATTCTACCCTCCAGCAGATCAACACTCCTGCCCAACTTTCTGTCGGCTGCAAACTTACTGAGGGTGCACTTGATCCCTTCCTCCAGATCATTGATAAAGATATTAAACAGAACCGGCCACACTACTGAGCCCTGGTAACACCACTTGTGACTGGCTGGCAATTGGATTTAACTCCATTCACCACAACTCTCTGGGAATGGCCTTCCAGCCCGTTTTTTACCCAATGAAGAGTATGCCCATCCAAGCCATGAACAGCCAGTTTCTTCAGGAGAATGCTGTGGGAAATGGTGTCAAAAGCTTTACTAAAGGCCAGGTAGATGACATCCACAGCCTTTCCTTCATCCACTAAGCAGGTCACCTTGTCATAGAAGGAGATCAAGTTAGCCAAGCAGGACTTGCCTTTCATAAGCCCATGCTGACTGAGCCTGATCGCCTGGTTGACCTGCACATGCCCATTGAGCATACTCAAGATGAATCGCTCCATGATCTCCCCTGGTACCGAGGTCAGGCTGACAGGCCTGTAGTTCCCCAGGTCCTCTTTCCGGCTCTTCTTGTAGATGGGCATCACACTGGCAAGCCTCCCGCCGTCTGAGACCTCCCCTGTTAACCAGGACTGCTGATAGATGGTGGAGAGTGGCGTGGTAAGCTCTTCTGCCAGCCCCCTCAGTACTCTCACGTGGATCCCATCCACCCCCATAGACTTGTGAGTGTCCAGGCGGCATATCAGATCATTACAGGTGACATAGCAGGTCGTTAACCGCTTCCTTCTGGATTATGGGAGCTTCATTCTGTTCTCTGTCTCTGTCTTCCAGCTCAGGAGGCTGAAAACTCTGGGGATAACTGGCCTGGTTATTAAAGAGTGAGGTAAAGAAGACATTAAGTACCTCAGTTTTTTCCTCATCCTTGGTGGCAATGTTCGCCCTCACATCCAATAAAGGATGGAGATTCTCCTTGGCTTTCTTTTTGTTGTTAAGGTATTTGTAGAAACATTTTTTATTCTCTCTTACAACAGTGGCCAGATTGAGTTTTAGCTGGGCTTTTGCCTTTCTAATTTCCTCCCTGCATGACCTAACAAGATCCCTGTACTCTTCCTGAGTTGCCTGCCCCTTCTTCCAAAGGTGGTAAACTCTCCTTTTTTTCCCTGAGTCCCAGCAAAAGCTCCGTGTTCAGCCAGGCTGGTCATCTTCCCCGACAGTTCATCTTATGGCACATGGAGACATCCTGCTCCTGCACCTTTAAGACTTTCTTCTTGAAGAACACCCAGCCTTCCTGGACCCCTTTGCCCTTCAGGACTGTCTCCCATGGGACTTTCCCAACCAGTGTCCTGAACAGACCATGGGTACAGTGAAATGAGTTACAACATTTTCACTGATTTCTGTAACATCTTTACAACTAATCAATAGTTTTACTTTCTTCCTAAGTATTAGAACCTACCTGTACACCCAGAGTCCATTAAAAGTACCAGGAAACCAAAGTAGCTAGAGCAAATAATGGGACTTCTTATCTAAAATATCCTTGGCATTCGGCTTTGTTGTTTCTTACCACAGGACCCTCTTTAAGGAATGAGGACTACCTGAGGAGAGACAGACACCATCTGACAAAGTGAGAGAAGGACATCCTTGCAAAGTAGTTTGCTAATTCAGGGAGGAGGGCTTTAAACAAGGCTGGTGGGGAATATTGACAATACCTGAAGAGAAGTGGAGGTCTGAGGGGAAATAAAGAGCCACCCAGAGGAATGAATCCATGATGATGGAGGCACTCTCCTTACCTCTATGGAAGCTGCATGACTAGGGACTCATCTCAAGTGTCTGCACACAGCATGAGAAACAAACTGGAGAAATTAGAAACTGTCTATGAACAGCTCTAGAGCTGTGGTCTCATTGGGATCACGGATGTGCAATGGGGCATGACTCATGAATGGAATGCTATAACAGATGGATACAGGCCCTTTAGCAAGGGTGGGACAGGAGGGCAAGCAGGAGGGGTTGAACTTTGTGCAATGGAGTGGTTAACGTGCATGGAACTTTACCTTGGAGCAAAAAGCAAGCTGGTCAAGGACAAACCAACACAGGTGATGTCATGGTGGGCATCTGCTACAGACCACCTGATCAACAAGCCTTCCAAAACCTCATGAAGCCTTCTTTAAAAAAGTAAAAGTGAGATGAATAGCAGAGCTACAGATCCAAACTTCAAAAATATCAGATTTTATCTTCTTCAGGAATCTGGTTGGCACATAGAAGACTGCCCTATATAGCCCACGCGAGCTAGCTGATCTTCAAGGACAACAGTCCTTTCCAAGGTGCAGACAGTCTAGTTATCATGTGAGATGGCCAGCAGAGATGAACAGGGAACACATGACTGAGCTTAAATGCAAAAATTGAAGTACATAGAGGTGGAAGTGGGAGCGGCTACCCCCTTGAGAGACATTGCTCAAGTATACCAGTTTGAAATGAAAGCCAGAAGTTGAAACTTGAATTGAAACTAGAAAAGAGTGTGAAAGGCAACAAGCAGGATTTCTGTAAGTACACAGGCAGCAAAAGGAAGACAGAGAAAAATGTAATCTCACTTTTCAATGGGCAAGGGATCTAGTGATAAATAATGCAGAAAAGACTTAGAGGCATTGTTGTCTCCATTTTACTGGAAAGGTCTGCTCTCAGGCTTATCAGGCCCCTGAGCCTGGCAGCAGTCTATGGGAGTGAAACCATTACCCACAGTAGAAGGAGACTGAGTTAGAAATCACTGAAACAAGTTGGACATACACAAGTCAGTGTGATGACACAGGGAGCATCTGAGTGTACTGAGGGAGCTAGCCAATATCATTACAAGACTGTTCTCTATATTTAAAAGGCCATGGTTATTAAGAAAAGTTCCTGATGACTGAAAAAAGGCAAAAAGCACACACATCCTAAAAAAATGGCGAGGAGGAGGATCCAGGTAACTGTAGGCAGGTTAGCTTAATCTTGGTCCCCAGAAAGATTATAGGACAAAGGTAAAGACAAAAGTAACTCAGCAAAGGAAGGGTCACAGTTTCATGTATTACACGAAATGAGCTTAAGGACTGTATTCAGGATCTTATCTAAAGCTTGTTAAGCTCAGAAAATCTGAGAGTCTGGAAAAATAATCTCAGGATCTGAAAATAAGACCCGGAGTCACATCCATTCTGTTCAGAAGAATGAAACTCAAACAAAACCCAGCTCCTCCTCTTGCCTCAGATCTGAGTTTCCCTGCCTAGGAACCAGATGGTTTGTTCAACATCAGGCCACAGTACAAATCAACACATGACAATGAAGAGGTTTGAACTCAAGTTTGGATTCAAATCCAATCTGACATCCCAGCACAGACATAATAATAACTTAAGACATTTCCCTGCTCTTCACTGAGAGAGTCTCCAGCTCTCTTGCTACATGCCATTACTGGGATCTTTGCCACAGATGTGCATACCCGTCATTGGTTGAATCCCAAAATGACAGAGTTAATGCTTGCCTAGATAAATTCTGTATCAAATGTCCTTCCTCTGACATTTCTTTGTACTCCATGAAGAGTCATAATGAAATGTTAATCCTCAACATTATTCCCAGTGCAGACAGATTTTGAACTGTATCATGACAATCATGTGACAGGCACAGATTTCACCATATACAAGACATTCCTCCTTTACATAGTTTTCAGTCTACTTGATAGCTTATTTCCTTCATGCTTAGAAGGTTTTGCATTGCTCCTTGGCTACCTGAACTCCTGGGCTGATTTTAACCCAGTAGGTCAGTGTAGTATGGGTTAATTAAATCCTCTGGAAAATTAAATAAGATGCAAACCCCAATGTTTTTCTTCCACCAGTAATACAAAAAGAAAGGTTATGCACAATAACTAAAAATGTACAAGTCTGTTATTTGAAACAAGTTACAAAAGAAAGTATTACTTATGTATGTAAATAAAATTTCAAATATTTGCTATCACTTCATAAAGAGAGAAATACTAGGTTGATTTAGCCATCCCAATCTTATCTTACAATTATCTATGTGAGTCTGTTCTTGTATAAATTTTGCTTAAGTTAAGGTTACCATCTGCTACACTTTCTTGAATGGAATGGGGAATATCTTGTATTCCTTTGGGCAGGGGGGTGTGAAGTTTGTTGCTTTGTGTGCAGTTTCCTTAAGCATCAGTATAATTTGTTTCCTTGTGATCACATGTAAAGGTTTTCTGAGAAAATGTTTGGACTTCTCTTCAGGTTTGAGCACAGTACTATAGATCCCTCAGATCCCTCTTGAGATCTAAACATGTTTATGTAGAGCTGTGCTCAAATAAGCTTGTTCACACAATTTGTGAAGTACAATGGAGACAGGCCTTTTAAAAATCCAGAACCATCTGTCAAAACCCTTAGAAGTTCATTTCTGTATCCTGAAGGGATTAATACTATGCCTCATCTCAACTTCAGAACCAATAACACCATCATTACAATGACTTTCTTTATTTCATCTATTATGTTACAACATTCTGAAAGTGATAGCATACAGGTAACATGTTGGTGTAATACAAGAAACAAGAAGAACAAAACTGAAGTGACCTCTGAGTCCAGTGATGGCTTTGACAAGAAATAATGGATCCAGGAACCTATCTTGGTTAGATATTTCCTAATAGCAGTTTACTGCAGAAACACTAAATCAGCTTTCTGCCATTATTTGTGGTATAAAGGGCTGGATTTGTTATTCAGTAGTTCAAATAGGCTTCAAGCCTGCCAACTCAAAGCTACATTTCACAGCCAAGCTCAGATTAGCTGGTATGAGGATAAAAAAACATTAATAAAATGTGACAAATAAATTAGTGTGACTTGGCTTTAATATATTGCTCTTTTTTCCTTTCTTCCCTCAAGGAAGAGAAAATTATTCTCTCCAAGATTTAGGCAACAAAAATATATTGCCTGTGTAATACAACGATAGCTAACAAGAGCTTTTCAATTCAGGAACAATGTCTTTTCAAATATGTATTACAAAAAAAAAAAAGTAGTTGATGACTTTGGCTTTGCACAGAGAACTTCTACATGCTTGGTCAGAAGAGGTTTGCCTTCCTCCAGGAGTGAGATCCTGACCCTGGGAGCACTGTATGTGACCACTACCGCTACTTACTATCCCTTTCTCTATCACCACTTGTAGGGTATCTAGCTTATATGTGAAGGTAGAAAGGTTAAACTTCGATTCCTCATGTCCCACATCAAGCATTTGAAGAAAGATGAACAAAAATCATGTATTGAAATGATTGAAATGCACTCCTAATTCACATGCAAAGCTCCAGACACAGGCAGGTACAGGGAGGGGGGGTATCCCTCCATGCTGTCATGTTCTTGTCCAGTGTAGTTAGGGAAGAATAACATCTGAATTGTCCTTCCCCCTGCAGAGATCCTGTGGAGACAGAGCAGTGCAGCACAAAAGCCATTGCAAGGAAAGTGAGGAGTTAAGGCCAGTGTTTCTTTTTAAACTTGGCTGCTCTCATGTATTTTGGACAGAGGGGACAGAGAGGGACAGAGGATTTCTGTTAAACGCAGAGCTGTTTCTTTGAGCTGCGTATGGTCCATCATGCCAATCAGTTTCTCTGTCCAACTACATGCTGCATCTTCACCCCTGTGTCAAGGTTTGGAGACAGGAGATTTAGCCTGTACTAGGTCATCAGCTGTTTTCTGGAAGGGATGCTGCCCCCAGGGAATCTTCTGTTAGCCTACTGTAAGGTTTCTCTCCAGGCTCCACTAAGGAGCATAAAGGTGTGGGAGTGAGAATTTGAGCCTTAACATATAATCACATGTTTAAGATACAGTTTCACCTCAGGCATATAATAACAAGCATTTTGATCATGATAGACTTGCTTCAACTGAATTCAGAAACCTTGAACTCAGTTCATTAATCATAAGCTTTTTTTTTTTTTTTTTTTTTACGTTTTATTCTGGTTGTCTAATGGAAGCACAGGTTTTTAGTTAAACCTAGAATCATAGAATCATAGAATCATTTAGGTTGGAAAAGACCTTTAAGATCATCCAGTCCAACCATTAACCTACACTACCAAATCCACACTAAACCAATCAAGGGTAGACTAGACTAAACCATGTCCCAAAGTGCCACATCTACCCGTTTTTTGAACACTTCCAGGGATGGTGACTCCACCACCTCTCTGGGCAGCCTGTTCCAATGCTTGACTACCCTTCCCGTGAAGAAATTTTTCCTAATTTCCAGCCTAAACCTCCCCTGGCGCAGCTTGAGACCATTTCCTCTTGTCCTATTGCTAACTACATGGGAGAAGAGACCAACACCTACAACACCCACAACACCCACCTGAAATCTATTCAGATGGGAAAGCTTATGCATTCTGAAAAGGAGTTCTGCAATTAGCCTAACATAACACTTGTAGTTTAGCACTGAAAATAAACTAGAGCTTCTGCGTCTTGGATATCTGTTCATGGTAAAGAAATGGAATGTGGACAAAGAGGAAATATCTATTTTCTTTCATCAGTTAACATATTTTGTTACCTTAAATAGATGTATGTGACCCTATTTCACACTTATCAGCTAAATAAATTTGTACAGTATTATCATTATGCATGGCTCATATACCTCACATCAGCTCAGTTTTTACACAAGCTCTTGTATAGATTTGTATGTAGTCATGTTTCAGTAACTACACTATCCATGCCAATGTCATGTGGGAAGTAATAAAATAATCCTGCACAGTAAAAACCAGAAATTTCACTTATGCTGTCATGTATTCTCGGAGAAATAAGCTGGATTTAACTGATGTTTCTTTTTCAGTAAAATCTGTATTTAACCTATTTAATGTATTTTTAAAATTTAAGGCTGGCAGAATCAGAAAAGATTTCATATTAAATCATACTGATAATGAACAGAAGATACAAAATTTCATAAACTAGGAAATATTTGGACTGTAACAAAATCCCAAATTAAAATGTAAAACATCAGTACAGCATGTGAGTAGCAGAAGCTTCCTAGTTCAGTGTGGGAGTGTAAACTTATAAAAGATACCCATGGGTCTTCTATGCATGCCCAGAACCAGTCCAATCAAAGCAGCTCAGCACCTACTTCCAGAAACTAAAAAAGTGATACCTCCATTGTCCAATGGACCTGATGCAAGAGATGAAGCACTTTGTAACTACTGGAGATAATGGAACTCAATTGCATGAAAAAAAAGTGTTCATTCATGAAGTGAGGACCCAGCTCCAGATCCCACACTTCAACATTACCTATTTCACAGCTACATCTACTGTAAGGCTACCAACTAATATAACTATGGAGTACTTTCCACTGTTTCCATTGAAGCTGGTCCTCTGTACAGAAAGAAATACAAGGTTGAAGGGTTCAGGAGAAAAGCATAAAAGCAGGCATCTCAATTACATGTTCAAGTTTGTGCTGTTTTCCTGTAGAAGGGCTTTGAGAGAACAAGTCCTGATTTAATAAACACACTACAAAGTGCCTGCTTTTGTTTTACAGTATGGATTTAAATCTTTGACTTTACAACCCAAATTTTGGAAATATTAACCATATAGCAACCAAAAACTACCCATGGTTTTGCATTATAAGTGTCTCCTAGGAGCAGAATACAATATTATAGACTTTGATAGCATGACAGGTAATGTGACATAAAGACTAAATCAAAAACTGAACATGTTTCTCATAGTCAAGTTCTTAATTCAGAGTTCTGTGCTTCTTTTTTCATCAATTACATTGATTTAGGACTCTGACAGTAGCATTCTTGACTCATTTTAAAGCAGTAGCAACATTTTATTATCAGCTGCAGCAAGGGAATTCAGAAAACCTGGATTTTTTTTTTTCATTTTATTACTTTATTTTGTAGCAATATTTTTATGACAGTTATAAAAATAGCCCAATAATGCTGTAACCCTCTTTAGTTTAAGTGTGGCTATCTTGGTAAGATCTTAAGCATCATGATTCAAAAGACTATGTATTTTTGACCAAATTGACAATAAAAATTGCTGTTATTTCATAATGATCAAATTGATATGAGACTTTATCATGCTGCTTTATGCTTCCGTAATGAGAATATACCTATTTTCCTGCTGCTGACCTTGAATAAGGTAAAATGAAACATGACTATCAAAACCTTACTCAGATCATTGTAAACATCAGTGCTCAGTGGAACAGAGATCACTTCAGATAAACTTTTGTCAGCATCAACTTCAGAGTCCTTAGTAGCAGGGCTACTATATGAGAAAAGAAGCAAAAATTGTTTTTTTTTGTTTTTTTCTTTCCTTGTGAGATAAGGCAGGGATATAAATAATGTTCTAGTTTTTCTACCTATGCTGAAAATTTATCATTGATCTGAAAATGACACAAATGCCTGACTTTCAATGGCTCAATAACAATTGTTAATTTGACAAAGTAGAACATCTGTGTTGACTGCACTTTGAAACAACCTCATATCTTTCATGAGAACTATTTGGTTTAAAACACTGGATTTTAAAAGAAAACTAGAATTTAATACAAATTTCCAAAAGTAGGAATCAAATTAAAAATTGTCAGATAGCTTGTCTTGTCTATAATAGAAATTATACAGCATAGATTTTGGCACGTAACAATGCGGTGACATGCAGAGATGTAACTTATATCAACTACTGCAAAATTTATTTTTTAAATTTTAACTACAATGGTGCACAAAGCAAAATAATTTATTTATGAGTTCTGAGGCCTATCTGAAGTTCAGTTATCAAATTTCTTAAATTAAAATTCCTAGTAACATATAAAAATCAAGCTTGACATTTTGGATGAGAAAATACCCCTAAATGAAGTCTACTGGATTATAAGCAGATATGTTAAATATAATTCCCATAAGTTAAGTTAATATGATCTAAGAAAAATCACAGTTCATGTATTTGTATGAGTCTTAGGAACTGGAATATCCCAAATGGGATATATCAAGATATTGTCATGTTTCACTGAATTTACGTCACATAACTGGCTTGATTTAATTTCTGAATTAAATCTGAATTTGAAATCTTATTGCTCTGCAAAGCAAATCATCAGGCGGGTACCTCTGAAAAATGATGCAAGGACTACAGCAAACTCCTCATATTTCTAATGTGCCCAAGAAAGAAACTACAGAATTTAAATCACTCAGAAAATTATTTTAAACTCAGTGGAAGAGTAAAAGTAAGCAACAGTAGTATAACAGAAAAAAAGATTTGATTGCAAAACTCATGTAATATTGCTTACCTTTAAAGCATATATAAACCCCTGTGTATCTAGTACACTAGCTACCTGAGATTTTTACTGCCACCTGATTGGATTGTTTGAGTGATTTCCATAAAAAATGGTTTAACGTCATGTTCTGGTTTCAGCTGGGATAGTGTTAATTTTCTTCCTAGTAGCTGGCATAATGCTGTGGTTTGGATTTAGTAGGAGAATAAGGCTGATAACACACACGTTTTAGTTGTTGCTAAGTAGTGCTTACACTATCAAGGACTTTTCAGCTTCTCATGCCCTGCCAGTGAGAAGCTGGGAGGGGGCACAGACAGAGTAGTTGACCGAAACTGGCCAAAGGTCTATTCCATACCATATGATGTCATGCTCAGTATATAAGCTGTGGGAAGTCGGCTGGGGGGCAGTGATTGCTGCTCACGGACTGGCTGGGTATTGTTTGACAGGTGGTGAGCAATTACATTGTGCGTCACTTGCTTTGTATGTCATTGTTACTGTTAATATTACTGCTACTATTTTACTTTATTTCAATTGTTAAACTGTTCTTTTCTCAACCCAGGAGTTTTTGCACTCCTACTGCTCTGATTCTGTCCCCCATCCCACTGGGGCAGGGGGAGTGAGTGAGCGGCTGCACGGTGCTTAGTTGCTGGCTAGGGTTAAATCATGACAGTCCTTTTTGGCACCCAACGTGGGGCTTGAGGGGTTTGAGATAATAACAGATTAACCAGAGTGTATTAAGGAAACTGTTAACAGTTGCCAGTCACGGTATTATTTAGTCTGATCTTTACCATGCTCCATTTTTTGCTGTATGTGTTAAAGACTGGTGTTGGTTTTTGCAATTTACTGTGCTCTGCAGTGATTAGTGGTGCTTTGCCTGGGAGATCTGTTATTAAAACACTGACCGTGAGCATTATTTGGTATTTGGGGTTTGTACTGAAGCCATTACTGTACTTTGGGTACCACCTCATGGAGAGAATTAGCAATTATACCTCTTCCTCTGAGAGGTTTTTCATGGAGGAAATACAGAATGGCACCTTCGCTACCTTCTTGTATGGTGTTTCTTCCTTCATTACAATAACTTTTCAGTATCTTGAACATCCTTAGGTAGTTAAGATACTTCTATTGATACTTCTTGGGAATATTGTTTCAGTTTTGACGAAGGTTAGTAAGCAATTTAAGTATATCATCCAGAGATCTGCCCCAAGGCTGGAGAGTTATGAGTGGCAGGGTATGTGGGATAGTATGGGCAAGTACCTAGGACAGTGGGCACCTCCAGTGTTTTGGAACTTCACCCCTGAACAAATGCAGAATCCTGAAGAACTAAGTAAAGTATTTGGGAAAAGTATGTTGTCACCCTGGCAACTCCAGAGAGACATGAATCACTGTAACGTGTTGGGGCCTGGCCCATGCCTATTGAGCCCTGTTCAACACTGTTCAGCACCCTCAAGGGGAAGAGAATGTCTCTGGATCTGACGACAAAATGACAGGCACGGCAGCTACTCCAACCCCCACGAGAGGCATCACAGTTACTCCAACCCCATTGGTAGGCACTGTGGCTAAACCAGAGAACCAACCTGTGCCGGTATCAGTTGCCCCTATACACAAGAAGAAATACACAAGAAAATCAGCTCGTTTGGTAAGGGATGAAGATGAACCAGGGCCATCATGAGAACCAGAGGAGGAAGAGGCAGAACCCATAAATGAGATGGTAATCACCCGATCCCTATCCCTGAGTGAGCTGCGAGATATGCAAAAAGATTTCAGTCATCATCCAGGCGAGCACATCGTCACCTGGCTGCTCCAATGCTGGGGTAATGGGGCCAGTAGCCTGGAATTAGAGGGTAAAGAAGACAAGCAGCTGGGATCCCTTTCTAGGGAAGGGGGCATTGAAAAAGCAACTGGAAAAGGGGCACAAACCCTCAGCCTCTGGAGGTGACTTCTGCCAGGCATGAAGGAAAGGTATCCCTTCAAGGAAGATGTTCTATGTCACCTAGACAAGTGGACCACCATGGAGAGACGTATCCAGTACCTGAGAGAATTAGCCATGCTGGAGGTGATTTATGGTGACCTGAATGATGAGCAGTTACCCAAAGATCCAGGTGAAGTCCAGTGCACATGACCCATGTGGTGGAAGGTGATACGGAGCGTACCAGCATCATATGCCAACTCATTGGCAATACTGACCTGAAAGGATGAAGAGGCACCAAAAGTGGATGAAGTGACTGGCCAACTCAGGGAATACAAAGAAACTATCTTTTCCTCCCTCATCTTGGCTGTGGAGAAACTGTCCTGGGAGTTCCAGCAATTCAAAGAGGATACGTCCTACTCCCAAACTGTATGGACCAGTATCTCAGCCATTAGGAGTCAACGTCTTTCTGCTCAAGAGAGAGACTATAGAGGATACACACCACAGGCCACCCTGTGGTTTTACCTGTGTGACCACGGAGAGGACATGGGGAAGGGGGTTGGAAAATCTACATCGACCCTAGAGGCACGGGTACGTGAGTTGCAAGGAAAAACAATCACAAAAGGCGGTTCTTCCAGGAAAATTTCTGCTTCAGTTTCCAGTGAGCAGTTCCCCAGACAGAGGAACAGGGCTGATTTTACCTCTGATCTTAATTAAGAGACTTTTGATTTACATTTACAAGGAGTAAACAACGAATACTGTAACCAGTTTTAGAGGGGCCCTGCCTCCAGCCAGGTGGAGGAAAGGGACAACCGGGTTTACTGGACTGTGTGGATTCGATGGCCTGGAATGTCAGACCCACAGGAGTATAAGGCTCTAGTGGACACCAGTGCACAGTGTACCCTAATGCCATCGAGCTATAGAGGGGCAGAACCCATCTGTATTTCTGGAGTGACAGGAGGATCCCAACAGCTAACTGTATTGTAGGCTGAAGTGAGCCTAACCAGGAATGAGTGGCAGAAGCACCCCATTGTGACTGGCCCAGATGCTCTGTGCATCCTTGGCAGAGACTACCTGAAGAGAGGGTATTTCCAGGACCCAAAAGAGTATCAGTGGGCTTTTGGTATAGCTGCCTTGAAGATGGAGGAAATTAAACAGTTGTCCACCTTGCCTGGTCTCTCAGAGGACCGTTCCATTATGGGGTTGCTGAGGGTCGAAGAACAGGTGCCAATTGCTACCACAACAGTGCACCGGCAGGAATATCGCACCAACCGAGACTCCCTGATTCCTGTCCATAAGCTGATTCATCGACTGGAGAGCCAAGGAGTAGGTGGGTGGTGAGCAATTGCATCATGCATCACTTGCTTTGTATATTATTATTATTGTTGTTATTATTGTTATTATTACTACTACTATTTTACTTTATTTCAGTTGTTAAACTGTTCTTAACTCAACCCATGAGTTTTCTCACTTTTACTCTTCTGATTCTCTCTCCCATCCCACCGGGGCAGAGGGAGTGAGAGAGCAGCTGTATGGTGCTTAGTTGCTGGCAAGGGTTAAACCACAACACAGGAGCAAAGGCTATACAGAACACAGTCTTTGCCTCTTCTTTGTAGAGAGAATTAACATCAACAACAAGCCACTGTTCAAATTATGCTCTAACTCATGTTAGTCACCACACTTTCAACAGCTTTAAATTTTTAAAATGTAGCCTGTATCCTCAAGACTAAAAAATTTTGTGATTAGGAATTGATTTGCTTTCAAGAAGAAATTGCTAAATGTACCTGAGCCAGAGTCATCCCCAGCCAGGAGGACTACTGTGGCTTTCACCCACCCTTTCTAGGTATGCTGCCTTCTAAAACAGCCTGACTATTTTACCATGTGATATACTTTTCCCTGGCTTCCTCTGACATCATATGATGCCCTTGAGGCTCTAAAACATCATGATTATTTAAAGAGGTGTTATTTTCCTTCTCCCTTCTCAAGTCAGTGTCTGGAGTAATGCAAAGACTGTGTAACAGCCCGGAATGATAATGGTTTTATGTCATAAAACTTACGGCACATATTACATAATCTAGGATTTGGTTTAAGTGAATATGCAGGTCCTTTTTTTTAATGGGTGCTGACCTATCACAACAGAGCTAGAGGATAGAGAGTGCCAGAGCTGGGCAGTTTCAGTCCCTCTGCCTCTTGAGAAAGGTTCCAAGACAGGATTATCAAAGACCTGCAGAAGACAACTAGCTTTCTTTACTCCAAAGAAAAGTCTTTGTGATCTCTTATTTCTGTTTTAAAGCAATCCATACACGCTTTTATGTTTAATATAGACATATGTAGACATATACATTTTTCAGATGGATACAGATACATTCACGGGGACACTGTACACAATTTAAATATTTATATTTTGCCACAAACACTGATAGGATTTGTCTATGTTTAAGCCATCTTTCCTACTATATCGTTTAAGAACAGTTGCAATTACCAAATGTATCAACACAAGAAAGCTCTTAACCATGTAGTCGAGCCTTTAAAATATTTACAATAAAGAATAAATATATTTTCACGGCCTAATTCTCCATTTCTATTACCAGAAAGCATCACTGTGACTCCACTGTATTATCCAGACACAAACTGGTGGAAAAAAAATCAAGCTATAAATTTGTGACACAAAAACACATTACAAAACACTTTCCTTAAAAGCATTCTCCACATTTACATCCATTAAAATATAACAAAACAAAAAGTGGTTTGGTTAAGCTGACCTTTTTTTCCTCCATGAAATATTTATTACCTCATTCTACTTGCAGAATATGAACATAATTAGCAATTCTTTGTACATACCAGCCTCTGTAAGTAAAATAATTTCTGCCTGCTTGGAAAGCATATTTATATTGAATTAAAATATTCTGGATCTTCAGCATAATATCAAAAAGTGATGAAAGAAATTTAATAGCTTTAACACCAACTTTCATAAAGCAGATTTACAACATGAACCCCCTTGAATCTGATTCAGGAAAAATATACCTAAGTAGTTTACATAATAACCCTGAAATTACCACAGTTTGCACAGTGTGTTAGTGGAAGACAAACACATCCTGAAATCATACTGGGATGAGATCCAGATGTGAACTATCCTTCCTTCCTGTAATCCCCACTCCAAAGCAACTTGAGTCTACATCCAAGGAAGGACAGAATTCTATGTGTTACTGATCCTACCCCACTTTACCCAGTCAATAGGGATGTAGGGTTTATGATTCCTTGGACATAAGGGTTTCTGTTCTTCTATTTCACAACAAAATGTCCCATCAGAGGTTAAAGGAGAGAGAAGGAAGGAAATATTTTCTTTACCACCCTTATAACCACTCCATTGTACAGCCAAGAACAGAGGATTCACAAGAAGAGAAAGCAAACCAGGGTGTAATCTAATCCACAGTGAAGTATACCTCTGATTGAGAGGAGACCTCTGTCTATACAGCAGAACTATGTTTTTCAAACATTGAAATGATATAGGGAAGAAAAAGCACTGAAAGAAGAACCATGACTCACTACTTGCAAGTGAAGACCAAAATCACCAGGTTACAAAAATCCTCATTCACTGCTGCACTGACGAATATTTCATCTCTGGACATGAGACTTGCATTCTTGCCTCCATAACTGTAAAGTTAGGACACAAAGCACTATTGCTTAGTTTTTAAAGATTTTTAAGAAATTTCAGAGAGCTCTAGAAGGTGAGGTTTTATCAGCTGAGAGTCATGGAGGACACTGAACCCAGGTTGTCCTCATCCTGACTGCTTCTCTAATTTTTAGGACTTTTCCATGCAGGCGGACATCATTAACACATCCACTGCATCCATTTTCTAATACAACTTTTTATCCTCATCACTACAGATGATTTTGCTACTTAGACTGGAAGGAATTATAGATTAAAGTCTCAAATTATTACCTTATTCAGGGCTGCAAAGGAACCCTTCAGCTTTGGAAATTAGGTGGATTTTCAAACACCTCTATTGGTTTACTATGTCATCTTTGCTGATTTGGACAGAGTTATGAACAGAATGCCAACATTTTTGAATGTTTTTCTCCAGCATCGAGCTATCTTCTCTCATGACATATCTTAAGTTTATTGACCTTCTTCCCAAAACCAGGGACTAAAATTTAAGCAGTGACACACTGACCACTATATCCTGTGTCTCATGAGTTTCATTCCTAATGCACAATCACATACTCATATTGATGGAACTGATTATTTTAACTTCACTATTCTTATTCATTTTTGAGTTCATATTTTCTCTTCTCTCTTCTGGTTTATATGTAAATATTTTTCCCATTCTTTATCTTGTCTTTCTATAAAGCATTGCATTACCATTAATCCTTCACCTAGAACAGATCTTTTTTTTTTTTTCCTGACACCCCAGCAAAGGAGATTAACACCTGCTGTTCTCCTTTTACAGATGGAAAAATGAAAGAACTTGCCTGGAACAACAAAGTAAGCTAGTAGCACTGTATGGATTGCCTCCTAGCCATGTGATATATCTCCCAGTGCCTCAGTGGTATTAGCTTGATTTGAATGGTCACTGCCAAACACTCCTGAGAGTGAGATATTTGTGACCTGTCAACTATGACCACCACACAAACCCAAAAGATATCAAAACACTAGTAAAAGACCAGTCAGTCACCTTGTTACAGAGACCGTCATGAAACGAATGCTTGTGTATTCCAAATCATACAGCTGTACAGACTGGGACATCTAAAATTTGAAATATGTGCGGACTTAGTAGTTTCCAGCTAACTTTAATAAAATTCATGAGTGCAGCTGACCCAGAGTTTTGTAGTCCCAGTCAATGATTTGTCCCAGCTTTATAGTTTTGGTTGTACAGTTTTAGGATTACTCAGGGGTTGCAATGAAAAGCTCCCATTCAGGAACCTATGATGTAGCCAATTCTAAAGACATTTTGTAATACTTGTATATTAAATGGTCTGAAAGAGTCAGGTTTTGATTGATCTACCTTACAGTTTGAATTGCAGGCTACCTTAATTTTCTAAGGTGGAGATGTCTTACGTACACTGATAGCACTGAAAAGCAATAAAGTGCAGAAACTTGACAAATAATATTTTTAAAATCTTTTGCACATTGCTTCATCTTCATGCTTCATCTTCAAACATTGCAAATGTTGAGATGGAGTCAAAGATGTGCATTTTTTTTGCTTTTTTGTTTGTTTAGTGTAAACTATAATAGTTCAGCAGTTACTTCAAAGTAATCTCCAAAATTTGTTCAAGCAAGGAAAAATACATAACAGAATATTCAGAGTCCTGAAGAACTATATACTTGGGGTTTGGGGCTTATTTTTTGATTTTTGTTCTATTTGGTTAGTTTTTTATTTTTCTGGGAGGAGCAGGGCGAGTATTATTTTTAAAACATCACTGGTAAATACGGATCTTAGCAAATATTTTCTCTGTAAGAGTCTCAAGGACTAAAAAGTGTGTTGCAGTGGAATTAGTGGGTGATTTAATTGATTTCAAATGTGCCAGGATTTTATCCCCAGAATTCAAAATCTATTTAAAACACATTGAGATTAATTCTATTTAACTATAGCAAAAGCCCATACGGCTTCCTGGATAGTTGATGGAAACAGAGAGAGATTAGAGACTTCTCTTTTTTTCTCAATTCATTTTCAGAAGGATCTTAGATTCACTAGGTTTTTAAGTACTTGAGCTAAGGGCCTGAAGATATCTTTTCATGACAGTGACTCAATTTACCCATGGCAACAGAAAGGAGAAAGGAGACTTGCAGATTGTCTGAAGGGAGGAAAGTATTTCAGTTGCTTGTTTGAAGCTTATCTTGGAATCCTTGGAGTATTTTTGTTACTTCAAAAAATATCAAGTTTAAAAAAATAAAATTTTTAGTAGTGTTTGTTTTGTAGTTAATATTTTGTTCACATGCCAGCTGATGGCTGGGCATGTAAACATGGAACTGTAGATGAATGTTGGAATGCCAGCTGATAAAAGTGTGCTTCAAAGAGAGATTGGAATGAAAAGTTGCTTACTTGGCCAAAAGGAGAGAGGAGACTATGCCAACTGTGGTGTGATGCTTGGGTAAACAGATTGAGTGGCAACTTGGAGAAGGCATTCTGGATTGAAAAACAGATTTGGAATATATACCCAACAGTTTGTTGGGATATATTTGGCAGAATATCTAACATTTACCCCTCTGTGTATCAGTAGGCAATGCATTTAATTTCAGAAAACTTTAAGTCTCAAATAGACTATGCATCAAAGTGTGTGACAGCTTGTCCAATCTTGCTTTATAAGGATAAATAATGCCTATTTTCAGTCTTTTGTCCAAGAGTGTGTGTGGGGAGGTATTTCTTTGTTTTTCACAAATATATTTCTGAGATATATTTCAGTTCATTAGACAAGACTGTCTATGGCAACCTGTATACTACAGGTTATGACGGTATCTCACAGTATATGTGGTATATGCCACAGGTTATGCCTAGAGCTGAAGTTGAACAGATCTCATAATACTGCATATTTTCTAGCAGTGGGTGAGGACGGTCTTAGGCCACAAAAGCAAATAGTGCCATAGCAATTTCCTTTAGATTGTGCTGACTTCATTATGAAATGGTGCCACAGTTAGGATCTTCCAGTGATTTGAAGAGCAGTGTAGCTTCTATAGACCTTTACCTGTGGAGATCTTCAGTGAAAAAGGAAGAGGGACCTAATCCATGAGATTATTTTGCCCCATTCCTTCTCTAGAGGAGACTTTTAGAATCACAGAAGCATAAAGTTGTTTAGGTTGGAAAAGATCTTTAAGATCATCAAGTGCAACCATTAACCTAACACTGTCAAGTCCACCACTAAACCATGTCCTTAAGCACCACATATACACGTCTTTAAATACTTCCAGGGGCAGGGACTCAACCACTTCCCTGGGCAGCCTGTTCCAATGTTTGACTACTCTTTCAGTACAGAAATTTTTCCTAATATCTAATCTAAACCTCCACTGGCACAACTTGAGGCCATTTCCTCTCATCCTATCGCTTGTTACTTGGGAGACTGACACCAACCTCGCTACGCCAGCCTTTCAGGTAGTTGTAGAGAGCAATAAGGTCTCCCTGAGCCTTCTTTTCTCCAGGCTAAACAACCCCAGTTCCCTCAGTCGCTCCTCATAAGACTTGTTCTCTAGCCACTTCACCAGCTTTGTTGCCCGCCTCCGGACACGCTCCAGCACCTCAATGTCTTTCTTGTATTGAGGGGCCCAAAACTGGACACAGTATTCCAGGTGTGGCTTTACCAGTGCCAAGTACAGTGGACGATCACTTCCATAGTCTTGCTGGCCACACTATTTCTGATACAAACCAGGATGCTGTTGGCCTCCTTGGCCAACTCGGCACACTGCTAGCTCACATTCGGCCACCTGTTGACCAACACCCCCAGGTCCTTTTTGGCTGGGCAGCTTTCCAGCCACTCTTCCCCAAGCCTGTAGCGTTGCATGGGGTTGTTGTGACCCAAGTGCAGGACCCAACACTAAGCTTTGTTCAAGCTCATGTAATTGGCCTCAGTCCATTGATCCCACCTTGTGGTGGTGTATCTCCCCCCCACCATCTTTCGTCTTTCATGTCAACCATTTTACAATCTCAGGAATTCCAGGCCGCAGCTTTTGTGTAGCGAGTTAGTCAACTAAGTGCCCCTTAACTGTACCAGAAACTCCTACATGGCTGAAGCAGAGACGGGCCCTGTCCTTATGAAAATCTCCATATTATGGTTAATAAGGGGAGCAAGAACAAACAGCTACCCCTGACAGCCTTGAAACAGAGTGGTATCATCGTTACTGGAATTCCAGTAACTACCTACCCAAATTGTGGCTCGGATGGAAATTTACTGGTGATTCAAGTCAATCATATCTCAATCCTATAAACAGCGTTCCTAAGTGAGGCCCTTTGAGCTCTCATGGACTGTTGCAGGCTGCACCAGCATCTCCCTCTGAGTGGGATGCCCCTCAGAGCTAGCAAACTCTGAAAGTTTGCTACAACCAGAAATCCATTGCCGAAGACCGAGTGGAGCCTAGGCTGAACCTTCACTCCTCGAGGTTCAACCCTCACCCACTGAGAAATGCCAAGGCATTAGACGTGAGTATTTCACCCACTCAAGGGGAATTTTTAACAGGTATACCATTTTTATATATGTATTCATGTTTGTGTGTGTATGCATGTGCGAATCAGTTAAAGTAGTCTGTAGATGATGGATGATTTAATTTCAAAGTGAGTCTTATACTGCTGCATCCTAGTTTTTACTTTCATTATAAATAATCCAGCCACCAAGCCAGGAAACATGAAATTGCTACTCTACCCTTAACTGGTTTAGTGGTGGACTTGATAATGTTAGGTTAATGGTTGGACTGGATGATCTTAAAGGTCTTTTCCAACCTAAATGATTCTGATTCTATGATTATCCTTATTCCTATAAACTGTTGACCAAGTCTGAGACTAAGATTGGACCTAGATGCACCTAGACTCCTCTCTGAGAAGGAGTTTAGAAAGCAAAGGGGTCTAGTCTGAACCTCGTGACTCAACGGGAGGGTCCTCCTTATCCTCTACATACACAATCCCTTTATGAATCATTACAACTTAGCGTAACTTAATTTTCCTTTATGCACTTCCATGTAGCAATAGAGTGAATCTTGCCATCTTTGAATCTTGAACTAAGTCACTGTTTTGATCAATTTTGTCTAATCACTTTGTTAATCACTGATGACTGAGTGCTATTAAAATATTACAATCGAATCCTGCTACAAGTAAATTCTAAACTGCTACTAAATCAAACTGTGTAAAGTCACTCATTCACAATAAATTGACATAATCAGCAGGATTCACAAACCTGCATTCGTGACAAGCCTGTCCCGACCCCTCTGTAGAGCCTTCCTACCCTCAAGCAGATCAACACTCCTGCCCAACTTTCTGTCGGCTGCAAACTTACTGAGGGTGCACTTGATCCTTTCCTCCAGATCATTGATAAAGATATTAAACAGAACCGGCCACACTACTGAGCCCTGGTAACACCACTTGTGACTGGCTGGCAATTGGATTTAACTCCATTCACCACAACTCTCTGGGAATGGCCTTCCAGCCCGTTTTTTACCCAATGAAGAGTATGCCCATCCAAGCCATGAACAGCCAGTTTCTTCAGGAGAATGCTGTGGGAAACGGTGTCAAAGGCTTTTACTAAAGTCTGAGTAGGCAACATCCACAGCCTTTCCTTCATCCACTAAGCAGGTCACCTTGTCATAGAAGGAGATCAGGTTAGCCAAGCAGGACTTGCCTTTCATATACCCATGCTGACTCAGTCTCATCACTTGGTTGTCCTGTACGTATCTCATGATGGCACTCAAGATGATCTGCTCCATAACCTTCTCTGGCACCAAGGTCAGGCTGACAGGCCTGCAGTTCTCCGGATCTTCTTTCTGGCCATTCTTGTAGATGGGCATCACATTTGCTAAACTCCAGTCAACTGGGACCTCCCCAGTTAGCCAGGACTGTTGATGAAGGATTAGAAATGGCTCACTGAGCACTTCTGCCAGCTTCCTCAGTACCCTTGAGGGGATCCCATCCAGCCCCATAGACTTGTGTGTGTCTAAGTGGTGTAATGGGACGCTAACCATTTCTCCTTGGATTGTTGGGGCTTCCTTCATTCTGCTCCCTGTGCCTGTCTTCCTGCTCAGGGGTCTGGGTACCTCAAGTATAACTGGTCTGACTATTAAAGGCTGAGGCAAAGAAGGCATTAAGTACCTCAACCTTTTCCTCATCCTTTGTCACTATGTTCCTCCCCCCACATCCAATAAAGGATGGAGATTCTCCTCAGATCTCCTTTTGTTGCTGATGTATTTTCTCTATCTACAGCCAGACATATTATTTCTATCTTCTTTTATTTTGTATAATAAAGAGCAAGCACAGAGTCACTTGGTTAAGTGGCAATCACCTAAATTTAGATATCTGAAAAATCAGACATAATTTTATTTTAATATTTGAAAGAGGAACAAGCATATCTAAATAGAAATTCATCTGACCTTCCTCAGGTACATATTTTAGGATAAAATATATTGTCCTCTAGGAATTTTCTTTCATTGAGTAAAGATGAACCGAGGTTCAAGATCTTAAAGATTAAAGACAGATTTTAAATGATTATGCTAGGAAAACTAAATCTCCCCCAGTAACTTCTATACTAACTGACACTGATTTTCTGCCCCTTAGCACATAGCTGATGGAGCCTTCAGGTGTCTGTATCATCGTAAGTAGTGACCTCAGGATGACTGGGTAGTCACTTCAGAAGAAAATCTGGTCACCTGTGTTATTAATAAACTACCTATGTGGAAATGGAACATAGTAATCCAGCTTGTGAAAATATAACGTGTTAGATAAATTATACTTCCTTATAAAAAAACAGGTTATGAACTTTTTTGAAGAAGTGAAAAATTTCCTACGACAAATCTTACTGTCTGTGGTAAGAACAGTCAGAGATATCACAGTACATACAGTACAACTGATTTCATAATCAGGAAGGTGGACAGAACACTTTTTCTAACAGAAGTAATTATAATAATATATTGGAATATATATTTTTCAACTTCACACAAGTTTCAGCAGTCTTTCACTTGTATTCTCAGAAAAGGCCATGAATATCAGAACTACAAACACATCTTAAATTGATTAATGAGGAGAAATGAAACCTGAAGGTCCAAGGAAGTATGCTGAAGATTACTGCATTCTAATAATACAGGTAGGATTTCAATACAACTAGAATAGGAGTGACAGAGAGAAGTGTTCTCTTTGCAAAACAGTACAGTCATGACAAGATGTAGCTGAGTAGCTTTTGAAGGGGGGCTATCTCATATTTTATTGAAAAACTGATGACTGAATCTAATCAGCTTTCAGTATATCTCATTTGATTAGTGCTTGAATAGGAAATTATCTGAATGGCCAAGTACAACTGATGATTTGATGTTTTAAAAATCCCTAAAATCTTTGTGTTGCTGATTTCTTTTTAACTGAGTTTTAAAACACAAATAGCTGCACAGGGATAATGAAACTGCTAGTAATTCATTCAGATTCAGACTGCTAGCATGAGCGTTGTAGTGACATAGGTTGGCTTTTCTGCATTGCTTTTCACCAATATGCTGGCAATTCTTACCATATACATCTTTCAGTGAAAATGGATCTTGAACAATGATGTATTTCTATTAATTTTTTGAAGAAAGTTTCTCCTTAACACTGAAAGACTACCAAGGAAAGTGCCTGGACCCACTGCTTGTTCTTTCTTGATGTTAACTTGAATGAGTAGTAGGGTTTCTTTGATGGCTTAATGAATGTAACTAATCATGCTAGACAAGCATCCAGCTCTGCTACAGGTCTACTGCCTACAAGCAGTGTATTTCCTTCTATTGTGATCTAATAAATGTCTTTTATTTTAAAGATTTTTTCATTTTTACTGCATTTGCAATTTCTCAATGTCACTCTATCACTGACCTGGTCAATAACGGATTTCCAACTTTACTGTGAAGGACTGAAGCAATTCTTCCCCTCTCCACTTATCTGTTATTCTTTGTACGCTGCCAGTGACCCTAGCTATCTCTTTTATCCCATCAGCTGTAATATTTATTCACTGAACAGCTTTCCTTAGCAGCTTGGCAGAGCCATAATAATTTTTTCTAACATCCTACTTCAGACACTTTCCAGATATGTCTGTCTAAGCCACAACTGTGATTTCATGAGTTTTTTCATCTGTATGATTTTTTTCCCAGAACTACTCTATTCCTGCACTTTTAGTTTAGAATCATCTGCCAGAAATAAGTATGGCTTGTTGTTTTAGATATGACATGACATGAATGAGGATAAGAAAACAGTAACCTTAGTGAGTTGTGTTCTTATTTTACAGAAAGAAGGTGTGGACTATTGGGAAAGAAGAGCATTGATTTCAGTTGAAAAGCTACCTTTTTTTTAACCCAAGAAAAAGTGCTCAGAATTTCCTATACATGGTTATTGCTTGATAATAGAAAGAAAGGGTTGTGAGGGATGATTACAGAAATATGCATTAGCATTTAAATAAATACAATAATTTGAATTAGCAGAGTTTACCTGTAATGATAATTTTTTTCATGCTGGTTGTGTCTCTTAGGTGCTGAGAGTATTTGGGAGCTGGCAAAATACTGACTCCTTTTTTGACATCTCACAGCTCACCAGTGTCTTAGAACAGGTTCAGCAGCACTGGTAAAAAGAAACCAATATTAATTCATAAATTTCTAATGCAATTTTACCATACTATCTGAATAGCTTGCTATGAATCTGAAAAATTCTATAAAGGATAGGTCTCTTTTGGTCTTCATATATTAAAAGTTATATGTAAAAAATATTAAGACAAAGAACAAGAAAGGGAAAAAAATAGTTTCCAACATCAACAACAAAATGCATTTATTTGCAAATCTTAGTACTCCATGATGGAAGCAAACAGTCAATATTTTTTTTTTTTAAATTTCAAAAAGTGAACAACATATGTAAAGTGTTTTATATTTTCCTGACAGCCATGAGGTTTTTATTTAATTAATGTGTGAAACAAAGTTAAAATTAGATCACATCTTCAACCTTTCAGTGTTCTTAGCAGATATATCTTCGTGCACCAGTAATACATATTTAATCCAAAATAATTGTTAAAGAGCAGCAAGGGCCAGCTGCTCCATAAGAGCACCAGGAGCTGAGGGTGGTGCCCAAGGGGGCTATCAGAAGAGGTTCTCATCAGCCAGGGCCCACCCTACCATACACAGTGAGGGAGCAAGGTAGATCTGGGGGATAGTGGCTAGGTCCAGCCAGGAGTCTGGTCATAAGGACATACCATCAGGATAAGGCAGGGCCAAGGTCAAGCCCGGTAGTCAGTCAATAGGTCAGAGTTACGCTCTAGTCCAGGACAGGTCCCTCATGATGTCACCAGAGGAAAATAAGGCCAGGAAGCCAGTCCATGCATTGGGGTTCTGATGACAGGGCTCCATGTCCAAGCAGGGGAATGGCTGTGGCCGAGCAGATCAGCACTCTTCTAATGTAGCTCAGGAAGGGGCTGATGGCCCCAGGAGGAGCTGAAATGGAGTCTTTGGGCCCATAGGTGTGGCTGGAGGCCTCAGGTGAGGCTGCTTAGGCCCATTAAGGCTTATTAACGCACTCAGATCCCTGACATCAGCCTGAAAATGCTACTGGAACATGATGACAACTTTGATACTTGTTTGATACTACTCATCTTCTGAAGGCAGAAGACCCCTGAACTAGCTGACAAATTCAAAAGCATCATTACTGTTCACCAGCCAAGCATAAAACCATTATGAATCCCCATATTACATAGCCAAAAAAAAAGGTTAAAATATGTCTGATCAGCTCTATGCTTATTAAATTTGATAAAACCTATAAAAATGAATTTTAGGTAAATAGGCAATTGTAATCATGCTCTATGATCTCCCTGGAACAAAGCATCAAGGAAATTCTAAACAAAATAGAAAGTAATTCATAGAATCAGAGAATCATAGAATCATTTAGATTGCAAAAGACCTTTAAGATCATCCAGTCCAACCATTAACCTACACTACCAAGTCCACACTAAACCAGTCAAGGGTAGACTAGACTAAACCATGTCCCAAAGTGCCACATCTACCCGTTTTTTGAACACTTCCAGGGATGGTGACTCCACCACCTCTCTGGGCAGCCTGTTCCACTGCTTAACTACCCTTTCCATGAAGAAATTTTTCCTAATTTCCAACCTAAACCTCCCCTGGCGTAGCTTGAGCCCATTTCCTCTTGTCCTATTGCTAACTACTTGGGAGAAGAGACCAACACCCACCTCACTACAACCTCCTTTCAGGGAGTTGTAGAGAGCGATAAGGTCTCCCCTCAGCCTCCTCTTCTCCAGGCTAAACAACCCCAGTTCCCTCAGTCGCTCCTCATAAGGCCTGTGCTCCAGACCTTTCACCAGCTTCGTTGCCCTTCTCTGGACACGCTCCAGCACCTCAATGTCTTTCTTGTAGTGAGGGGCCCAAAACTGGACACAGTATTCCAGGTGTGGCCTCACCAGCGCCGACTACAGGGGGACAATCACTTCTGTAGTCCTGCTGGCCACACTATTCCTGATACAAGCCAGGATGCTGTTGGCCTTCTTGGCCACTTGGGCACACTGCTGCCTCATGTTCAGCCGGCTGTTGACCAATGCCCCGAGGTCCTTTTCGGCCAGGCAGCTTTCCAGCCACTCTTCCCCAAGCCTGTAGCATTGCATGGGGTTGTTGTGACCCAAGTGCAGGACCCAACACTTGGCCTTGTTGAACCTCATACAGTTGGCCTCGGCCCATCGGTCCAGCCTGTCCAGATCCCTCTGCAGGGCCATCCTACCCTCCAGCAGATTGACACTTGCACCCAACTTGTTGTCATCTGCAAACTTACTGAGGGTGCACTTGATCCCTTCCTCCAGATCATTGATAAAGATATTAAACAAGGCTGGCCCCAAAACAGAGCCCTGGGGAACACCACTCGTGACCCGGCGCCAACTGGACTTAACTCCATTTACAACTACTCTCTGGGCTCGGCCACCCAACCAGTTTTTTACCCAGCAAAGACTACGCCCATCCAAGCCATGAGCTGCCAGCTTCCCAAGGAGAATATTATGGGAGACGGTGTCAAAAGCTTTGCTGAAGTCCAGGTAAATGACATCCACAGCTTTTTGATCATCTACCAGGTGGGTCACCAGGTCATAAAAGGAGATCAGGTTGGTCAAGCAGGACCTGCCTTTCATGAACCCATGCTGGCTGGGCCTGATCCCCTGGTTGACATGCACTTGCCTGTTGAGCACACACAAGATGAACTGCTCCATAATCTTCCCCGGCACCGAGGTCAGGCTGACAGGCCTGTAGTTCCCCGGGTCCTCTTTCTGGCCTTTCTTGTAGATGGGCGTCACATTGGCAAGCCTCCAGTCATCAGGGACCTCCCCTGTTAACCAGGACTGCTGATAGATGACGGAAAGTGGCTTGGTGAGCTCCTCTGCCAGCTCCCTCAGTACTCTCGGGTGGATCCCATCCGGCCCCATAGACTTGTGAGCGTCCAGGTGGCATAGCAGATCATTAACTGCTTCCTCCTGGACTATGAGGGCTCCATTCTGCTCCCCATCCCTATCCTCTAGCTCAAGGGCCTGAGTACCCTGGGGATGACCAGTCTGGCTAAATGTTTCTGGCTAAATGTTTTAATTAATCTTTCTTCTCTCTGCCTGGTTGTAAGACTAATCCCCAAGGTTCTAGATAAGCACAATTTATTTTGTATAGAAAAAGATAATGTTCTTTTAAAAAATCTTTGAAAATTCTGAGTATTGAGGTAATTTATCAGTTTTAACTGATCAATGGAGTTTTTAAAATCATTAAATGGGAGTTAAAATTGTTGGCTTTTTTTAACCAGATGTGTACTTTCTCCTTATCCGTAGTTCTCATCATTGTGACTAGTATTTCAACTTTTTGCTCATAAGCCTTCACAAAAAGTTCATTGAATAAAGTAAAAGTTTCTGCCGTAGAAAGTGTAAGTAAAGGCAAGTTCATATATTTGGTAATACTTAACGAAATAAAGTCAAGTGACTCCAGTAAAAAAGAAGAAAGCAGAGGTGTTTTAGTATTAAAAAACTAATTTGATGCAGCAGATATAACCACTTTTTTTTTACTATATGATATACAACTAATGTGAATAACTAAGTTAGGTCAGTGTCTTGTAAAAATGTAAATGCACTCAATACAAATTAGATCTTGACTTGGAAGTACCCAAAAGCTGCCTGTTTGCAACCTCATACTGTGAAGTGCTTCAACAAGCATTCAATATGTTTTCTCTCAAAAGAGTACACAACAAAACGACCTTTTACCTATTATTCTTGTGGAAAAACTAGTTAGACTGGGGGGATTATGAATGGGGTTTTTTTTCAGAGAAAAGTTATCTTTGTGGTCTGGGCTACATTTACTGACAGTATCACAAATAAGACAGAGGGAGGAAAATAACTGACTTAAGAAAAAATTAATTTACTTGTACTGATGTGGACTGTTAAAACTGTTTAAAGCAGTTTTGCATGAAATCAAAATTGGAACATATTCAGAAGAAAAAAGAGAAAGGAAAGAATGGCAAGAAATCTGAAGTATTTCCATTTGGGAAAATAAAGTGATATCTGGCAGGGTGTAAGTTAATAGTGACAGCTTGCCAAACTTACCAAAAAGGGTGTAGATGTTGTTTGAACCCAAAGGATATCCAAGAAGATGGTATTAGTAAGATACATAAACTTGCTGAATTCAGCATATAGAGAAATACAGTAGCAGATCTCTTAGCTGTTATCCTCAATGTTTATTCTCTCTCCTAGTATTGTGGTATGCAACAGCTTCTTAAACTTTTCTGTGTTAAAGTGCAAACATTTATATTTTAAAAATATTTAGGAAAGTTGTATAATTCAAAAGCTAGAATGAATCACCAGTAGTAATGGTGATTATTAGATGGCAACTGCCATGGTAAAATTAGAATCCTGAAGAGCTTTAAAATTTCCAGCAGGAACTTCCAAAGAAAAGAGCACTGTCTGGACATTAAAGAAAAATGCATTGAGACATGGAGAAAGTAAAACTGGGATTCACTTCAACCAAAGCTTAACTTTGTCAATTATCAATGGGGAAATGCAAGCAGCTCCAAATGGTGATTTCGTCCTCGCTATTTTAGTTATCTGAAGAAAGAGGGAATTAGCTTTGGAGGTACCTGTACCTTACCATCGACTAAGCAGCTACCAAGGGTAAGGCACCCAACATTAAATGAAGTAAAGCTGATACTCAGTGATTTTCCCTGGAAAATCACAGGAAATCAGTGGAGCAGCTGAAAAGGGGCAGTTATCTTTCTTACATGTTTTAGCAGAGAATACATCATGGACTGTAGCTTTTATATACAATAATATCTGTGCATTGGAATCTTGATTGCTTCACAGAATTAGATCATTCTTGAAATGTCACAAACCTGAAATGATGTACGTGAAATGACATTAGTACATGACAGTTCAATCCGTCTGCACTGAAGTCAATGGCAAAATTTCCACTGACATCAGATTAAGAAGAGTTACTGGATATTCCCATATGTTTTAGATAATTATAGATATACCTAGAAGGGATGTACGTGGCTCTAGCTGGATATATCAAGGACTGAAAGATAACAAAAGCCTTAAACTCGAACTAAATCTTTTTACAAGCTCTGTAACATTTAGTTTGTTGTTGTTATTATTATTCATTTTGCTTTCCTCTACACTTTTTAATCTGTCCAGGAGAACTAGTGCTAAAATAAGATAATCAAAGCTATTTTCACTACTTCCAAAACCAGCTGGCACTGGGAGAAAAGTCTGTTCTCTTAAGTTTTCCAGACTCAATTTTTGCAGACCTCAGGGATTTAGACAGCTCAGATAGCTCAGCAAAGTTCTTTGTATGTATGTAAATTTAAATCAAGCTATAAACTCCTGTTTATATTTATACATCCCTTTTATATGTACAAACAAACAAGTATGGCTTTACTTTGTCTAAACTTTTTGTTAACAAGTTACAAATGGTACGAAGTTTTGCTAAAAAAATCAATGTATATACCAATTAGAAGCTCAGATAACATTAGTAATAGAGAAAAGAGAAAACTTTTAATAAAGAGCTTTTATTGTCTAATTTATAGAGAGAGAAGAATAAAATTACTTGTACACTAAATTAAGCACAATTAGTGAAGTATGCTAAAACAACATGGACTAGTCTTTTTTCAAAGAAAATGCTGTTTATAAGCAAATTGTCATCACAGCCATTATAATCTTTGATTTTTCAGTAGAATATATAAAAAAGTCTGTTCATAAACCTTGGGCTGATTTTTTAAAAAGCAGTTCAGAAATTGCCTGAACATTTGTAGAAGTAAATGTCAGGAATTTCATTACCATGCTGTCCTTTAAAATTTTTAAACTACTGACCACGTGACTAAAAAATGGATCATTCAGGCAGTTCTTTTTGAAGGTAGAAACACAATGAGAAAATTTGTAAAAGGACAGCCAGAAAGCCAATCTAATAACTCACTTCTCAATCTAAGTGTCTTCTTGTAGATAATGAGATATAATGGTCTGCAATGCCCTGGATAATCCTTTTCTGGTCATGTCTGACTGACAGCTACTTTTAGTAGGAAAGCAATTAAAGAAATGTTCAGAAACCCAGACACTACTAGTTGGCTAGGTTAAGGTAGACTTAAAAAAAAAAATACAAGTTATTCTTGAAAACGAGAACAGAGACACCTCCTTTTTAGACTTCATGTTTCAAAGTCTGGAACTCTTGAGTCAAATGACAACCATGGATCATCTTTTATCTTGGAAAACAAACATGAGCTCATGGCATAAGAACAGTTCAGAAGACGAGTGATATAAGGATGTTTTTTTGTTTTGGATTTTTTCCTGAACCTTAGATCCATATATTTTGATATACAAATTCAATTAATTGTAAGTTATAATTTTAATAACTTATAATTTCACTCTCACTTCTGTTGCTCTTTAAGAGATACTCAGTAATAAACATTCATACACAAAATATTTAAACCCTGACAATTGGATGCAGTTGGATTTGGTGACTTTTTTCATTAAATGCGACATCCAAGCTAATTAAAGAAATGTTGAAGAAACCTTTGCTTTCTCAAAATAAGTGATCAGCATGAAATCCTTCAGAGATAATATCTCTCTTTTATCCATAAATCTGTACTAAACACCTTCATCTCTTACTCCACAGGTAAGATCACGGATCTTGGGACCTGCTTTTGCTCAACAATTTTAATTTGTGCTTAGTTTGAAAACTATGCCAGAATGTTAGTTCTTTCAATATTTGCAGTGCTTAGAGTGTTTAAATTGGTCTTAAGATTTCTGAATGTGTATGAAACTTCTGTAATGTGTTTGACAGCAGTTTTCATCACGAGTTGTATGTAGCTACTATAAACTTCAAATCAGCTTGTTAAGAAAGTAATCAACCTGTAGGAATGTATTCCACCATAGAATATGTATAAATCATTATTCTGGAGTCTTAGAGAGAAATAGCATGTTGGCTTAGTGAGACCAAAAAGCTTACAGATTGATTCACATCTATAACTTTGAATGTGTTATTGAGACACCTAGGTTGCCCTTGGCTTCCTAAATAGTTAGTAAAAATGGATAGGTCATCTGGAAGATGATGAAATACAGATAAAATCTAAATCTCTTTCTGAATGAACTTAATCTATCTCCATTGCTAGCTTATGGCTAGATACTCTTCTTTCTAATGGGGCAGGTATTTGTGGGGTCTTCTTATAAATTGGATGATTTTACGTACCAATATGGAATCAAAATATATTTATAGGTTAGTAGTCTAAACAGCCATTAGAATGTTATTTGAAATAACTGAGGAATTCATTAAGTTTCTGGTAGGTCTCAGGACACTAAGTAAATTCAGAAAGATAAAGAACACCTTTCCAAGGTTAATTAAGATGAAACAATGGTTATTTAATGAGCAAGAAAATTTCACACTATTTTTTTTATTTTAAAAGGCTGCTATGAATTATCTAAAATTGTAAAATTTTCTAGATTTACATGAAAGACTATTTCAGCTTTACAAGGATTTCTTAAAGCCAAAAAATTACCCTGAAAATGTACTGAAGTGCAACATTGAGTGTGATTTATCACACTAAAAGTCAAAGTCTAGATATCTGAGTTGTCATTTATGATTTTTATTTACTCTTTTGTCATTGCTTTGTAAGGGTCTTGACTGTCTTCCTGACGCAAGCACATGAAACACAGCTGCTAGGTAGCTGTACCCAAGTGTCCAGACACAGGAACTCAGCCTTGTGTCTCTCATGTATGCAACATGTATATAGTCACAACAACCTATGCTTCTTCTTGTCACACAATTCATCTGCTCATTTTAGATAGCTAGAATGCACATTTATACAGTCATAGGCATCAACACACAAAGGATACACTTTGCCAGCTGTACACCCATCTGTATAAACATTAGAAGGGATATTTGTTATGATCTTTCTGTCCGCTTGATCAACCCAGCACATGGCCTGACTGTAACTAGCACTAGCCTGTGTCCAAGATCTTGGGAAAGTTTGTGGATACTCTGGAAGTGAGCACAGAGCACCTTTTTCATTTCCCCATACATCTTCAAGGTAGTTTCATAGAAGGCAGGAGTGGCAGGTATGATGAAGAAATAAGATTGTATAGAAAAGCCTGAAGTTATGGAAGGCAAGTATGACCAAGCTGATTTTTGTCTTCCCTAAAAGCACTGTTTCTTTGTAGTGAAGTGTAGACATCTTAGTGAGCAGCCTACAATCTGACCAAAGACTAAGCTGAGTGTAATGCTTCCTTGTGTGTAAATAAATGGAGAAATAAGGAACTTGGTCCAGTTGTCCAGACACAGGATAATAATGTAACTTTGGATGCACTAGGATGGTTCTGTTGTATTTCAGCTGATACTGCAGAAGAGCACACATCTCTCTTAGTTGTCTACTATGTCTGCCAGCCTTGTGGGGATGATATCTTGGACAATTAAGGGCATCTCAGATGGTATGAGATACCTATGTGTGGATGACTGACCCAAATTAAAAATGTCTGCCCTGGGGCAAGAACATAATGTGGAAGAAATTATCATCTTCTGTGTAGATATGCTTTTGGCTAGTCTGTAATGACTTAAGAAATATTCACCAAAAATTGCTGAAAATCTTTTTATAAGGCCTTTCAGGTATCTAAATTAAAATATCAGTGTTAAACCTACAGTTATCCAACTGCCACTTGTTCCCCAGTTCAGGCACCTGAGTTGGTCACACACTTTCACTTGAGTCAGGATTCACTTTTCATAGAGAGCACCAACCATTTTGGTCCTTACTAACCTTGCAAGAATATAAGGAGGTAGAACATCTTCAAATGTAGAGGAAGAAGATCCAGCAGTACGCACAGTTAGGAGTGTCTCCATCCTCCCTGAACACAATAGGTATGAAAATAGTCAGCTGAAACCACAGAAACAATGCACATTATGTGTTGGAATCTGCCATCAGACTGCCCTTCTCCATTTCTTTGCAGATTTCATTGACTCATCCTTTGCCCTCCTACGACCTGTGGATTCCCAGTACATCTGCAAAATGAGGCAGCATTTCTCCCAAAACTGGCTATTCTAGACTGCACCACTTTCATCATCAGTTCTCTTCATTGATTTACCGTGCTGAATGTAGCTGGTGGCATCTGTTCTGTTATGTCAGAGCACAGAAACAACTAGTGCAGCTCAGATATAGGCCAATGCACTGCACAGCATTTTTGCTGTCCAGGGAATTGGAAAAAGAATAGGATTAGCTAAACTGTCTCAGTGGATGCACTAACATGGTTCCATTTATTCCACTGATTTCCTGCCAAAGGACTGCACCCTGCTAAATGAGAAGGGAACAATGATAGAACCCTTGCTAAAGTGGCAGAGAGATGGGGCATGTGGATGGTAAGAAGATCATTATCCTGAAGGTAAATCAAAAAAGGGTAAGAATGACTGCTCTAAAAAAATCTGCAAATAACTTTCTGTGTGACACTGGCTCACATGACACTGCACTGGCATTGAGAGACCATTATTGAATTTAGCCTTTCATTTCTTGTTTCTCTGGACTATGAATTTTTAGTAATATTGGGAATAAAACTATTGATGCTTAACATTTAATACACCTGATTCTTTTCCACAGCAACAATTGTTCAAAGAACCTAAAAATATTCCCTTTTCTCAAATGAACTTTGTGAGGATAAATTTATTAATATATATGAGACGCTTAGCATCTACAGAGTTGGGAACAATAAAAATAGCTTGTAGGAGAAACAGTGTTTGTTTTACCTCTCTGCTTTGGTAGTGTAGTTGTAAAGATTATGGCTCTGATTCTCATCTCACTTATGTGTTTGTAAATCAGGCCTACCTTTACAGCCATGCAGTTACTGGTGTAAATGGAGATCTGAATTAGGTGTTACCAGATAAATACTCAGCTACTATAAGCTATTGTGGACCTATTCCACACTTCAGGCATAAATGAAACACAACAGTTTATAGCAAATGAAAATGTGTCTTTATTAATCTTTTCTTCTTAAATCAGAGAGAGTAAAAACTCCTGTTGCTACACTCCCCTTTCCCATCCTTAACCTTCGTTTTACTGTATGGTGCACAGCCCGCGTCATGTGGTGAGCAGAAGCTGTGCCACCACACACTTTTCCATATTAATACTGTGCTCATATACACATGTAACAGATTTCTTTTTCATCACAAATATAAGATAACCTGAGATGCATCACTAAGATGGCAAGTCTTGATCGAAAGTTATTTTAAGTCAGTGGGAGTATTGCAATCGTTTCAGATGAATTTTGCATCATACCATAACATGACAAGTCTAAGAGCTCAATCTGATTGCACACAGTTTGAATAGCCAATAAATTGTAGAATAATATTTATCCTGAAGGGAGATAATTTATTATGTATGTGGTAACAGCAAGGACTGACAGTAGCTTTGATGGAATCTTGGAATTGGCATCAACTTAACATGAAACAAAAATTATTGCTTTCTGTAATCTCCCCTTAGAATAGTACCTCTGTATTGATTACTTTCTTGTTGCTTAATAATGAACTCAGCCCTTAGACATGAAAAGTATACTCAATTGATTTTAGATAAGTATCTTATAATTTTGTCTTGAAATTTCTTATTCAACAACAACAGGGGCAGTCACTTGTAAAAATTATAGTTTCCATTGACTGTGGTCTTCGCTGATGTTACATTTTGTGGCACTATTTTTTTTTCTAGTTAGATCTTGTCTGTAAAGAGCACTTTGGTGGTACTTTAGAAAACAAAAAATTAAATAAATCAGTGAACTAACAACAACCTGTCAATGGTAAATAATGATAATATACTCAGAATGGTAGCAATATTGCTGCCCAATTACAATAGGTGTCTCATGCTCCAGTCTCTACCTGTGATAAGCATATTAGTATTTTTCATTTGTGTTTTGTTGCTTTAGTTCTTTGACAGTATACCATGCATAACATATTTCAGTATATTATGCAGTACAAACAATAATAATGTTAAACTTATTAAGATGGAATGCCTTAAGCATGAGAAACTTTGAGTGTTCAGAATACTAAGGAAGCTAAAATTCATTATATTCACAATATTTTTTTAACTATTCTTTTCCTTTAAATGGCTGTCTGGTCAAAGTGAAATACCTAGGTAATGAGCTTCAAGAGTGTCCTTCCAGTAAAATTATTCTTGACATTTCCAATGCATGGGAAAAATAGGCTACACCACCCATTTCCCTATCCCATTCCTTTACTGTTTTCTCCACAGCACACAACTAGAAATTAAAGCAAAGTACTTGAGTTCGTTCAAGCAAAGGAGGAAATTGAATCCATATCTGTGTGTAAAGTAGGAAGGAGGAGAGTGTTGTAATCACCAGACATCTTTATTAAAATATAGATCATCTTTCATCAGCTTTTTGATAAAGTGAGACTTTTTCAGATCTCTGAGAGAAAGGATGAAACTGCTAACGGTTCAGGTTTGTACACCTTCAAACATAAATGCTTCTCCAGGATGAGATTTTTGATCACCATCTGCATCCAACCTTTCTGCATTGGCCAGTGTCTTATAGAATCATAGAATCATAGAATCGTTTAGGTTGAAAAAGACCTTTAAGATCATCCAGTCCAACCATTAACCTACACTATCAAGTCCACACTAAACCAATCAAGGGTAGACTAGACTAAACCATGTCCCGAAGTGTCACATCTACCCGTTTTTTGAACGGGTCAAGCAAGACCTGCTTTTCATGAACCCATGCTGGCTGGGGCTGATCCCCTGGTTGATCTGCACTTGCCTGTTGAGTTCACTCAAGATGAACCTCTCCATAATCTTTCCCGGCACCGAGGTCAGGCTGACAAGCCTGTAGTTTCCCGGGTCCTCCTTCTGGCCCTTCTTGTAGATGGGCGTCATGTTGGCAGGCCTCCAGTCATCAGGGACCTCCCTTGTTAACCAGGACTGCTGATAGATGATAGAAAGTGGCTTCGTGAACGTCTCTGCCAGCTCCCTTCACATTGTCACAATGTGACTTCCTCCATCCACATTGTAATTTCAACATGCTGATTCATTTTGTATCTTGCTGTATTACTTATTTCCTTCTGTTTCTATGGAGCCTAGATACCCAAGACATGGTTCTGGATTTCATAGTGCTTGTTAATTATAAGATATCATGTCACTTTTTGTTGTTCAAAACCTTTATGTGATACAGGTTTTTTTTACCTGATTTTCTTAAATACTGAAACTTCACAATAATTTTCAATCCTTCAATACAAAATTACCAATGTTAATCAATAAATTATTTATTTTCTTAGTTTAGTGTTGCCTGTTCTACACTTTCTGAATTTCTGGTCATCAATATCTTAAGTGACAACATTAAAAAAAATGTTCTGCCTTTTATATATGAAATTTTGTGTGTATTGACATTTTAGACATTCTGTAACTGCTAACCCAGAAATGCATGTATCTCTTTTAAGTCCTGTATCGTATCTGCAGATTCATACAGATATATCAGATGTCCTACAGAATCTTGTAACAGTATTAGACACATATATTCAGGCAATTGAATTAAGCTCTTAGTGGCTGGTCCACTGACTCACTCTTTAGGCTTCACTTAATGCATTGACTCACTGGGGTTTTTTCATCTGGACAAACACAGTGATGTTTGAGGCACCCTTGAGTATGAGAGACATCTGCATAGAGCTATATAACTTATAGACTGCTATAGAAGTGGTTAGAAGCCAGGTGAACTATAACAGGGCATCTCAAATTAACTGGATGCATACATCAAGGCAAATTAATTGAGGTCCACTGACTGGAGAGACAGCACAGGTGCCTACATTGTATATAGACACCTGGGTATGTAAGTATCTGAACTTGAACCTGAATCCCACATCAATCACAAAACATAAATTGCTAACTCATGCAATTGTGTTTCTCAAAGCCTGAATTTTGGGGAATTATTCTAAAACAAAGCAATCAATAAAAACAGGGAACCAAAGTAAGGTAAATGCAAAAATGAAACTAAAGAAATGCTGAAATTGGTACCTACCCAGGATAAATTAGCCTCCATTCTTTCCGTAGGGGGAATTTGACATCTTTAGAGTTATCAGTTTTGGACTACATCATATCTAGTAACAGATAATTCCTAGGAAAGTAAACTATTTTTGTAGGAATAATCCATCACTCCTACAAGTGGTTATGTCCAAGGCAGCAACTGTTAACCCCACCAGCTAACACAAGCAACAGGCAGGTAAAAATAAAATTGCTGGTCTGCGGTCATCTTTCCTGGGGACATTTTCAGTGAATACCAAGCCAGAATAAACAGGTAAAAAAATTATGAAAAAGGGGATGAAATATATGACAGCATCATTCAATAAGGAGAATACCTGATGAAATGAAGAGATAAAGAAAGACCTCAAAAGAGACTTTAGAAAGAAGGAAAGTACAAAAACACAGGCTTAAAATTATACACATCAGAATGAGAGAATGTTTGTGTGGGGAAAGTTTGTATACAAGTTATCAGTTCCCACAACGATAGTTCAATTATACTTTTGAAAGGCAAATCATGAAAACAGACATATTCAGCTATATTATCAACGTTATGCAAAGTCAACAGTCTGGTACTTGGTAATCTTTACCTGACTCATCTGTCCACAGAAAAACAAAAAGAAGATGAAAACCATACTACAAAATCTTCTCAGTCAAGGTAGATGGCTCATTTAGAAAGTGTCTCAGCTCAGAAATTTTAAACTTTATTACTAAATGTAGAGCTGAGAGGAGAATGTTGTTCAAGCAACAAGAAAAGCAGTGATTGTTTAATGATGTTTTGAATTCATAAAGGGTAAAAAAGCCTTTTAAAGCGGCTTTTAAGAACAAGCTAGAATAAATGCATTTGAGAAAGACAGAGACTCATAAGCAATGCATGGCTGTTCCATGTCTGTTTCTCACTGTTGGTTCCATTCACAAAGAAGCAAGCCTTCGGGCATTCAAATGCTTTGCAGTAATTATCCCCAAATGTTTGGTATTTATGAAAAATGTAATTTACTGTAGGGCATACTTCTCTAACTTCACTACAAAGGCATGTCACAACAGCACATTCTAACATTGCTATAATTATCAGCCTATCACTGATTCTCATTTTTTCATAGGCAAATCTTTTCTTACAAAAACTTGCTCAAGGCTGAAATTTAGCATCAGGACCAAATTAAGAAATTTTCCCCACATCTAAGAAAGCCAATCTCATTTGAAAATTCAAGGATCAGATCAGAGCTGCCTTTTCGAATAGGAATACTAGATCCAGCCCACACTGTCTTTTAACACCACCACTTCAATATGCCAACTCTGTAGTAATGCCCAATAGTTAAGAGGCAAAGTGCTAGGGTAGCTGCTTCAGAAAACACCATAGAAAATGGGTTTCATCATTAATAATACAAGTCTAGACAGTAGGCAGGCTTCTTATGGAAAGAAGCCTGAAGTCTGCTCAAGACTTGCATAAGCTGCTGTTGTTGCTACAAGAGATGGAGGGAAGCAGACAGACCCATGGCTGCACACAGCAAATGTGCCAGCTTTGGTGAGGGTCTGCATGCCTTTGGGTGGGTATTCGTCCTTGATCTCCACAGAGGAGCTCCCTGGAGATAACTAGGTATCACATGCCTCTGTAGGGAGACCATAGTGTAACACTACAGTTAAATTCCAGGTTCACAAATATTTTGTTTGAGAGGTTATTTTCACAAACAAATTTTTGTCTAAAGACTCTCATAAGGAAATTGCTAAGCTGGTCCTGCTTCTAAACCATAAGGTTTCTTTTACCCAACTGAGAATAAAGCAAGTTGATAAAATATGCTTCTTGCATGATATAATTAACATTAGGCACTAGTGACTTTGAAGATTTTTTTTCTTTCTTTCTTTTGTAACACTGAGGAAATAACATATTGATTTTTGGGGGTGCTATTAAACATAGCAATTACTTCACAAAGTAGCTTAGTTTAACAGCTGGAAGTAGTTTAGTCCCACATGTCAGAATCTAAACCCTTAGGAATATAGAGAAAATGGTCTTTAGTATGAACATTTTGTTAATTCTTAGGAAATTAGTGCTTGGAGGTGGAACCCAAGTCTCCTGTTGGTCTTGTGTGGTTGAAGTTCATGTCCTAGAACTATAAACCTCAAATATTCACACCTACCTGAGCTAACTGGTAGGCCTTAGCTAAAGGAATTATCTTTGGAGGATAATTCTATCAGATCATTCAGATTGTAGGTGATGACCTAATGTTAGCCAGACAATCTGGGCCTAAATGTACTTCCATAGTCAGTGAAGCACGTGCTAAGAATGCATACCCCACAAGAAAATAATTTGCCATTGACAGAGATAAATTTTTGATAACAGAAATTGAAATATTCATAAGGCACTGAAAGACCTAATTTGGGCCACAAAATCAAAAAATGTAGTAAAAAGTATGATCTTGAAGAAAGAAGGTGAGTACAAAAGTGACTGAGTTGTTCTCTGAAAGCACAAGGCTGAAGTCAGGAAAATTGATTTTTTTCCTTCATCTGTCACTAGCTCACTAGGTGGTAGTAACTGATGGACTTAGGTTAAATACCAAGAAACCAGGTGAAGGCCACAATGTATCATACTTGGATATGCACATCTCAGCACACGCATCAGAATAGTGGCAATAAAAATGCAACAATTGAAGGTGCAAGAAGTATTAAGTGCTCCAAGTCAATTTAAATTGAGCATGACGTGTAGGGAATAAATCTGGCTAACAGTTAGATACCTAATTTTAGTGACAGTGAAAGTATTTTGGGGTTTTCAGTCCATTTCTAAGGCACTAATAAATACTTCATTCATAGAATCATAGAATCATAGAATTGTTTAGGTTGGAAAAGACCTTTAAGATCATCCAGTCCAACCATTAACCTACACTACCAAGTCCACACTAAACCAATCAAGGGTAGACTAGACTAAACCATGTCCCAAAGTGCCACATCTGCTCGTTTTTTTGAACACTTCCAGGGATGGTGACTCCACCACCTCTCTGCGCAGCCTGTTCCAATGCTTGACCACCCTTTCTGTAAAGAAATTTTTCCTAATTTCCAACCTAAACCTCCCCTGGCGCAGCTTGAGCCCATTTCCTCTTGTCCTATCGCTAACTACATGGGAGAAGAGACCAACACCCACCTCACTACAACCTCCTTTCAGGTAGTTGTAGAGATAGATATATTTATTATTTATTATAGATATATTTCAAGGCTTAACATTTAAACAGTTAAAAAGCTCTTTTGTCCTTGAATGGAAAGTATTACAGAAGTGTAATTTTTTTTCAGAGACTCCCAAAACAGAGAGATGTGAAAGGAGTCTGTGTCAACTTTCCTTTCAACCTGCTTTCTAGAACAGGGCTCCTGACTGTTGTTACAGATACAAAACACTGTTCTGCAGTGTCAGTAGGATGAATTAAGGACAGACTATGAACTTAGTCTTTCAGCTGTAATTCTGGTTGTTTGCCTTCTTTAGACTTCATTCAAGCCCCTTGGGGGCTATTTCCTAGGCAGCCATGTGCAGAATTATAGACAGCCAGTATACATTAGTTTTAATGGACATGGTCTCCTTTTATACACAGCTTTTAAACCTCTTGTTTGCAATCACCTGTTAGAAGCTCAAAAGTAAAACAGTTTTATGATTTTCTTCTTGTTACACTGACAAAAAAAACTTTTCAAGTATGCACAACTTATGCAACTGTATTGATGTGAGTTCTATTATTTACATAGAGTAACATGTGCAAAATCTGCCAAAGTATAGCCCTAAAATACTTTATAATTTGTTATCATTATGTGACCAAAGTTTCCTCAGTTGCTGTACTGGGTCTGGAAAAGATGGAGTTTATGTCTTCATAGCAGCTTGTACAGTGCTGTGTGTTGAACTTGTGACTAAACTAGTGTTGATAACACACCAATGTTTTGGCTATTGTTAAGCAGTATTCACACAGTGTTGAGATTTTCTTTTTCTCACTCTGCCCCACCAGCGAGTAGGCTGGGGGTGCACAAGAAGCTGGGAGGAGACACAGCCAGGACAGCAGGCCCCCACTGACCAAAGGGATATTATATACCATACCATGTCTTGCTCAGCAATAAAAGCTGGGGGAAAGGAGGAGGAAGGGGGGAGGTTCAGAGTTATGGCATTTATCTTCCCAAGTAGTTGTTACATGTGCTGAGGCCCTGCTTTCCAGGAGGTAGTTAAACATCTGCCAGTGGATGGAAAGTATTGAATGAATTATTTATTTTGTTTTGCTTGTACATGCAGCTTTGCTTCACTTTTTAAACTGTCTTTATCTTAACCCATGATTTTTCTCACTCTTGCTCTTCAGATTGTGCCCTATCCTGCTAGAAAAAACTGAGAGAGAGACTGGGTCAGCTTAGTTGCTGGCTGGGGCCACCCCACTATAGTTACTCTGTACATTCTGCATCATTTTTATTAGCCACAGAAAGACGATGTTGAAACACATTGTTTCAGTGGTGTATTGCTGTCTGAAAGCAATTATAGTGATCAGAACATACAGTCCTTTCACTGTATCTATCCTTTATCCAGAGAGTTTCCTAACTCTGACCTGGCATTTATTTCAAAAATATATTGACATTGCACCACAGCAGCTCAGTAAGCTTTATAGTAAGTTTTATAAATCAGTAGACATATAACCAGTCATAGAATCATAGAATTGTTTAGGTTGGAAAAGGCCTTTAAGACCATCAAGTCCAACAATTAACCTAACACTATCAAGTCCACCACTAAACCAATTAAGGGTAGAGTAATAATTTCATCTTTCCTGGCTTAGTGGCTGGATTATTTTTGAATGAAACTAAAAACTAGGAGTCATTAAGGTTGGAAAGAACCTCTAAGATCGTCTGTCCAATCGTCAACCCAACACCACTGTGCCCACTAAACCATGTCCCAAAGTGCCACATCTACCTGTTTTTTGAACACCTCCAGGGATGGTGACTCCACCACCTCTCTGGGCAACCTGTTCCAATGCTTAGTCACTCTATCAGTAGGGCAATTTCTCCTAATATCCAATCTAAACCTCCCCTGATGCAGCTTGAGGACATTTCCTCTCATCTTATCACTAACTACCTGGGAGAAGAGACCAACACCCACCTCACTACAGGCTCCTTTCAGGTAGTTGTAGAGAGCGATAAGGTCTCCCCTCAGCCTCCTCTTCTCCAGGCTAAACAACCCCAGTTCCCTCAGTCGCTCCTCATAAGACCTGTGCTCCAGATCCTTCACCAGCTTCGTTGCCCGCCTCTGAACACGCTCCAGCACCTCAATGTCTTTCTTGTAGTGAGGGGCCCAAAACTGGACACTGTATTCAAGGTGTGGCCTCACCAGCGCCGAGTACAGGGGGACAATCACCTCCCTGCTCCTGCTGGCCACACTATTCCTGATACAGGCCAGGATGCTGTTGGCCTCCTTGGCCACCTGGGCACACTGCTGGCTCATGTTGAGCTGGCTGTTGACCAATGCCCCGAGGTCCTTTTCGGCCAGGCAGCTTTCCAGCCACTCTTCCCCAAGCCTGTAGCATTGCATGGGGTTGTTGTGACTGAACTGCAGGACCCGGCACTTGGCCTTGTTGAACCTCATACAGTTGGCCTGGGTCCATCAGTCCAGCCTGTCCAGGTCCCTCTGCAGGGCCTTCCTACCCTCAAGCAGATTGGCACTCCCACCTAGTTTGGTGTCATCTGCAGACTTACTGAGGGCACACTCAATACCCTTAACCAGATTGTTGATAAAGGTATTAAAAAGGACTGGCCCCAGAACTGAGCCTTGGGGAACACCTCTGTGACTGGCTGCCAACTGGATTTAACTCCATTCATCACTACTCTTTGGGCTCGGCCATTCAGCCAGTTTTTTACCCAGTAAATACAGCAAACAATACCATTCATATGATCAATATTAGTTATCATGTAACTTGGCCATGTATAAATTTAGAACTGCCTTCTTTAAACATTAATTTAATATTTTGCCAAACAATTTCCATTGCTGTGGTATTAATAAGCAACTGCCAGTTGCTCACATGTTTTGTAGGTGTCTGAAAACTCCCAAATCCTTCAGCTGTAAATCATACCTTTAAATAAGCATTGTTCTCAGACTGTCTCTAGCTAAAATAATAAGCATGATATTTACAATGGTAGTAGATTTAGATGTGTCAAGAAATGTTTGTCTACTCTTAAAAGAATTTGCTATTACTAATTTGGAAGTTCGAAGGTGTCAAAACAGTACTTTTCAACAGCCTTATATATTGTCTTTCAGAATAGGAGATGAATTGAAATTGGCCTTTTCCTTTCCCCATTTTGTTCCCTCAAAAAATATTTTTTGTTAATTTTTATTTTCAGCAAAACAAAGGTATGCCAAAATGTTTGAAGCACGGTACACAGCATTCCTCTTACACCATTCTTCAAGTTCAGGGCTGAGTACTTTGCAAGTCTCATGATGAATATAGTATATACACTTATTTACAAACCTACCATATGTTCTCTTTAGCTGAGGTTCATTCATCCAAAGCTGTCCTTTGGATGCAGGTACTAACTTTTTAACCACTCGATTAACTGACAGTTTGTGTATTTCCCTCTGCATCCATAATTATCTGAACAGCAGAATGATCTAACATTTTAGACCAGTGTCACAAGTGCCTAAGAAATTCATAAAATAAGTGGGTTTGCTTTGATGTTATGAACTTAATTATAGGCAGGATCATTGTCCTGAAGCCAGTGTTGCATTTTATACCAGTGCCATAGAAAGTGGTCTTACTGCTTATTCCTAAATCGATGATGAAAATGGATGTCTCACAGGGTCAAATAACATCAGTTCTCTCCAGCTTTTTGAACTCCAAACATGCAAAGCATGTCGCTCCTATGTCAATTTGACAATACAGAGGAGGAAGTGAACCATTTTTGTTCTTTCTGCAAGAAATATTTTATATTTGTTTTAAAATAGCAAAACAGGGGACCCATGGTAGAAGCCAAGGGTGATGCTAGCTAGCTCTAAACATCAGTCATAAGTGCCCACATCTGAGATAGACACTTAAGGCTTATTGTTATTCAGTGTAGAGGATTAGGCATACTGAAGAGCAATTCTGATCAGGATTATAAAAGAAATAGATCATAACCAGAAAGCTGTTATTTTTCTCCTTTGACCACACAGGGAGTTGGGCTGACTAGCTCAGATGTATACATTATCAGCATCTACAGCTGGTCAGAGGTAACTCAGATTTAGTAACTTCTGCATCATCTGGGAAGTAGCTATCCATGCTGTAGCAAAATCATGCCAGAGGTGCAAAAAGATCCCAGGTGATCTAGGCAGGCCACTTCAAATATTGCACAGATTGCTGCATCAAATGTAGAGCCACATGAGTGCGATGACATCCATCTTTTGCCCAGAAGCTCTGCAACTACTTCCATGCTGTGCTGAGAGCCCTTGTGAGTGATCACGAGCTGTCCCAGCTGCCTTTGCCCCATGCACTCTGGCATATCTGCAGGGCTCATCGTTTTCGATGCTATACACCAGCATTTGGACAGCACAGCATCTTTCATGGAGCCAAATGGGCTGCGGATGGGGTTGATTCTGAGCAATTTAGTTCAGTGTGGAAACTGTAGCGTTGCCTGTTTTTGAAACTCTGCCAAGCTCCAATTACTGTCGATAATGGAGAGTTGACTGTATTGTGATTACATTAGTAGAAGGAATAAACTCATGCTGAACTCAGTGTTGTTGGGACTTCACTGCTTCTGGCATATGTGCTGGTTCAGGTGTCTTTTCACTCCACTGCAGGCTATGCTGTAAACATACTCAGTGGGATTATAGATGCTAGTAATTCACAAAACAGTGTGTGAAATAACTCTCCAAAATCTAGGTGAAAAGCATATTAAATACAATATTTAATTCTCACTTGAATCTCATGCTGCTATGAGTCTTATTTCTTGTTTGCAGATTACATAAAATTATCTTTATTGGTAGAGTGAATGGTTAGTTTATCAAACCAGTATTTACATATCTGCTTACCATCACCTTTTTACCAGCCTTTACACCTCATATATTTTAAACCGGTATGTCCCTTTAATATAACTTCCTCCTTTTTTCTCACTTCACAGCTGATATGCTTGGATTGGTTAAGAGAAGGTAGATTTTTTGCACCCATCTGTCTTTCACTGCATTTTGGTTTCTCTTAGTCAAAAAAAAAGACATGTTGTATTTATCTCAAAAAATAACAAATATTCACAGAAGTGATATAGTGCTAATGAATACAACTGTTTTGGTAAGTTATCCACTCAAGAAATGTAGATGTAACTCTATTCATAATTCAAAAAGAAAAACATAAAATTTCTGTGGATTCTTTTCTATTCTAAGAAATGGGTTAAGATTTTTTCTGATTTTTTTTTTAATTTTACTTTCCTTTTAATTTATTTTTAAATTGAAGAACACTTGACAGGTTATATCAAAAAGACAGGCAAAATTCCTATTTATTCTTAAAGATACTACCAAAGTAGAAATAAAAATAAACAAAACCAATGGGTCCTCCTAAAGAGGAAAAACAAATAAATTAAATGAATGATTTTCAGATTGCCTAAATAAGATCTTAGAATAAAATAAGTCAGCAAGTTATTAAATGATTTGCCAGCCTGAACTCAACACTTGTTTATCTAACTTCTAACATAATAGTTGAATACATCTACAGAACATATTAAACTATGCAGGAAAAAAATTGTTCCTATAAAAATGCAAAATTTTGCAAGGAGGGCAAGCAAACAGGAATGAGTTTAGAAAAAATACTCACAAATGGGAATAAGTACACAAAACTTTCTAAAAAATTAGCATCTTTTAGAAACAATAGTATGCATTAAAACTAAAAGTTATAATTAAAATGTAATTATTTGTTTTATTTTACAACTTTTTTTTTTTAGTAGTACACACAGCAACTCGCATCTTATTAATACTATCTACAGATCAAAGTAAGCACAGAGTAAGACATCATGACCCAGGGGTCTCCATTCCAGGCTGACGGATGCAGTTGCTGTTTTCCTGTTTGCAGGTTCAGGGGACTGCCTTTAACAACACCCACATATAACACATAAACCAGGACTCTCATAAAATATAAGTACAGATGGCTATGACCTGTTCCTCCTCTCTGACCGATCGTGATTGAAGTTCACTAGTGAAAACATGCATGCCCTCAGTCTCCAGCTTCACAAGTACACCCATCTTCTCAGGTCCCTTGAACATCCACCTAGAATACCTGCCTGGATCTCGGGCCCCTTTACCTTCTAAAAAGGTCTCCCTCTCACTGGCTTGTCCAGCTTGATGTTTGCTAGCAAATAGGTGCATGCAGGTACCCGCCCCCTTCACAATCACCCCCACACTCACAGATCTCTTGAATATTAACACAGGTTTTTCAGCCTGGCTAATATCCATGACCAGACCCTGGGCTCCATACACACTGCTGTCTCAGATCTGGAGTCTTCCCAGAGGCAGGTCTTCTGCTGACCTGCTAGTCTGGCTTGAAGTTTGCTAGTGAAGTCTGCATACACACAGATGCACACAGGATTAAATTACTGGGGGAAACAATAAACAGCTCTGTTATCACCTTCTCCTCAGTCTGTATATCTGTGTGTTTCATTTATTGCTTTCCTTGTTCCTTTTTATTTCTTTTACACTAAGCAGTCCTTAACCAGATAGCTTAATGAATCAGATTCTGTCATGTTCCACATACTTTTACTGAACTAACATTTCCAAAATGCTTCTTCTGCAATGCTAAGTGTGTCTGTCCTCTATACATGGCCAGAACTTAGCAGCAAAACCATTTCTTTGCTCATATTCCTCTGTTTTAGAACATTCCCAAAGTCTGAGGTTCAATTACAACGTCAGACGTACCAAAAATTACAATCACTCTTTAAGCCCTAAATATCTATTCTCCTTCCAAGAAAGTACCTCCTTAGGTCTCTACCTTCCATTTACTAAAAGATGTGTAAGGCTACACGTCAGAAGAAAAAGAACATAAATATATGATTGAAGAGTTTCCATGTTGATTAAAGAACCTATGACTGTAAAAATAGCTTGAGCAAACAACAGATTCCAGACTCACCTTGACATGACAGACTTTTTGGGGTCCATGGAGATCTTTTTTTCATAACACCACTGAGAAAAACCTGTTCTGAATGACAGTCTGTAGTGTGCATCTATATACACACGTAAGACTAAGTCCTCTCCTGATGGTATTGTATCTTCACTATAAGTTGGAGTACTGTGCATGATCTCCAAAATGCTTTCTTCAAAAAGCTTGGCAATGACAACGAGAAAATCAGTCTATGTCTTTCCACCTCTTCCCACCTTTTGTTTGAAATGAGAATATAAATTCTTTCAAGGGGATCTGGTTTTCCACTACCTCTTTACAAAGTCTTTGCAAAACAGTACCTCAGTCTCAGCTAGGACTGTTGTATATGCTACGAATAATAGCACTGATAGCATTAATTAACTATTGTCTCTTTTCTCAGAAAACTCTCACCTAGAAATTCTGGCACTTTGTAGTACAGTGCTACTTTGGTTTAGAAAGCTTGTGATAAAACTAACATTCTGCAGTGTGTTAGCCCAACAGACTAGAGCTGAATACTGTGTTTGTGTGGATGTAAATCTTGTACCCACAGGTCCTTCCCTTATAGATCTTTTAAGCTCAGACTTGCATTCAGAGGACAGAACCCCTTGGCTACTGTGATGAAAAAATCCTCCTCTGCTGTGATGGGACCTTTATTCCATTTTACAACACCTTTTTATTTGGTGTAGACAGGACAATCTAGAAAAGGCGCTACTGGCATATACATATAATCCTAACTTAAAGAATATTGTCAAACTTGTTTTAATCCTGAAATAGTGTTTTGAAGCCTGAGAGGAGATGCAGAGATACATGAAGTTATTGATAAGTTGTCTCAGGTACTGGAATCATTACACCTGTGGTACTGTGAAGAACCTTGATGAAGTTAGTTAACCTATACGTTGCTGCAGATATGTTACTGCTAATATCCATGCTGTTTTAGTTAACATGGATATCTTACTCTATACTGCAAGGTAGACAGACCTGGAATTTTCAGTTTCAGTTCCAGCTTCCTCTTTTAAAATGGACAAGAAATCAGTCACTTTAAAAACCAACCAACGAAACAAACAAACCAACCCCTCCTCATTTTAAGTCAAACCTGAATCAAAGATTTTTTTGAAGTATGAAAATAATTTACATAGCCTATTTTCCAACACTTTTTTCTCTCTTTTCATGCATCTCTGCAGCTTTGGGCTCTGCTGAGACAAGAACTGGAAGTTCTGAAATATCAAACCAAAATCTGTTCACACAAGATTTCCAGCAGAATGTTGCACATCAGAGAGGGGGTTGACAGTTAACAAATGAACCTCAATTTAGAATCTTTTGAAGTTTCTCCATCCTTATTGATGGTGCTATAGTGACTCTGTTGTTTCTGGTGTTATTTCTTCTCTTTCTAAATTCCATTTCCATTTCTTTTTTCCTTTGGGACATTTAATTTAAGTTACTGCTTGCTCTTCTGACTCATCCTCAGTCTTCTAGTTCTGAGAACTGAAAAGTATCATTATATTCGAACAGATTCCATAACTGAAAGAAGTATCCTTCGAATACTGTAATTACATAGGCTGTCAATGTTCTTTTTCAGACTTTTCTTCAGCATTAGAATTCTGCACATTTCTTCATGTTGTATGTTAGCTGAAGTTTTATTCTTGAACTTTCTTTCTATTTTCACAATTCCTTGTTATCTAGTGACCAAATAGAAATGTTAATAGAGATATGACTAGACAGGTCAATATTCACAATCCCTCTATATCTTTTTCTTTTTTTAACTGCAGTGAAATAATCTAGTGGAAATTTAACACATTGCAAAAAATTCAAATGAGAAGAGTTGTCCCACTTCATGTAAAAGTTAAAGAAATGCATGAAAGGTCTTTTTTTATGGACTGAAAAAAATAATCAACTTTAGAGTAATTTACAATGAGACAGCCCCAAAGCAGTATATCCTATAACTCAATTTTAGAGCACTTGCTTGTCATGTGGGTGCCCTGATCCAGTTCTGCTTCGTTCTAAGTTAGAGAACTTATCCTGAGGTTTTCTTCTCCCACATAAATGTCACAACCTCTATCACATAGAGTTATTTTTGCACACTCTGTTCCTATAAATATTTAATTAGCTACACAAAGTGAAACTATTCCAGCAAAGATGATAAATTCACACTTACAGCATGCAACTGAAAGCTTTTGTATATACTATAAAAGAAAGATTCTGAATCCATGTTTTCTATATTTCAAGTGAAATCTGTGACACTTTACCTACTTAATTACTAAGGGGAGACCTATGCTTTGTCTAGCAGCTGACTGCATTGATGATGGTTTCTTTGAATTTTGCATATTACTGCCCAAAAGTCATACCCTCAACATTTGATATTTTATCAGAATGTCCCATTCTAATGTTTCATGAGCATTAGCTGCCCATCCTTTGCTCCTGACCTAGTCTCACATGGCTGCCAGGAATAGGATTTAGCAGGCTATATGAGTATGCGGGATCACCCTAAGTAGTGTGAGAACACACAGTGAATCTGTTTCTTTATTTTTGTCTGGTTTGGCTTTACAGGACGTGGTATAAATGTAGGAATTGGTGAAAAAAAGCCCAGGACACTACCATCTGACACTTAGTGTCATCTTGAAGAACATTCAGTCTTCTGTTACAGCCCAACAGCTTCTCTTATTTGCCAGGCCAACTCCTTGGAATACAGACTTGTGTGTTATCTTCTCTTCTTCATACGGTGTGTTCAAAATCTTCATGCACAAGGAACAATGACACACTTCTAACCTGAATGACATTCTTCATGAAAAGCATAAAAGAATAACAGAGACTCTGCAAGAGAGTCTTGTGGCTTCTCCTTTCGTTCTGCAGACACATACTGCAATTTTAAGGGATGGTATTGAATAAATAAATGTAAGTATATCAAGTTGCATAAGGTACTTCTCTATATCTTACAAGGTGAATGTAGGTTAAACCTCTCTCAAACTTGCCCTTTTAATGTGAAATATTTGCTTATCTGACTTACTTCTCTCACATGAATTCTCTCTTTTTAGATAATATAAATAATTGCAGTGGACTTCACTGAATTAATATGCCCACCATGTGTTTGAGTACATCCAAGATGAGGGGATTTAAGCTAATCAACATCATATGCTTAGATAATTTGTTCACAGCACCATCTACCTTGCAGTGATCATGATAGATTGCTTAATATTTTAATACACGAAAGGAGATTAATGGAGTATTTTGATGTAGTAGATGAATATTTACCAGACAGAGGATACATAATGAAAGGATAAACATGATTCTTCCCTTAGTATAATTTTGGGTTTTTCTCTAAGAGTATTTGCATGCATTTTCTGTAGGGTTTGGTGATGTTTTAATTTTTTTTTCCAAGTAGCAGCTACGCATAAATAGTCATCACCACTGTGGCACCCTGAAATGTGTAATAGACATTTGAACCAAACACCTTTCCCGAAACATGCTGGAAACTAATCAGATCATTTACTCTGTTAGACATGGAACTAAAGATGACAATTGCAGGTTTTGGGGCAGGATTTATTTCTCCAATCTTTTCTCCTACACAAATTAAAACAAAATTCTGACTATCCCAGTAGACTACAATGCATAGTTATAACTGCTGAAAAGAAGGATTGTGTTCTTTTCACAACCTGCTGTCATGGTGTCAATAAATATTATAATATCACATTTTAAACTCAAGGCATTTATAGCACAAAGTAAGCGAGATAAAAGGTATTTAGTGTTACTAGACTTTAGGGTTCATCTTCTAGATTGTTTTGTGCCTTCTGTCATTAAAGCTATTTAATTTACTTTTGCCTGTGTCCAGTTGCTTAACTGTATTTCTGTATTGAAATATGTCTTCACTAAAAAATAAATATGCCTATTCCATTGACTACACCACATAATAGTAGTTGCATGGAAGTCTTTGAGGACTACAGGGAGAATGAAGAGTCATAAACTGTTCCTTCAGTTGTAGAGCTTTTTCCTATGTTAGGGGTCTAGTGTTCCACTGGTATATTCTAACTCAGATGTACATTTATTCAGATCACTTCTAGGAAGTAGGTACATTAAGGTAGCTGTAAAACATCTGCCATTTTTCAATGTTGAATCTCCCAGATTCAAACCAGAACTTTGACTACAGCTACTTTAGCACAAAAAACATGGCCGTGTCATATTCACTATTAGGCATCCACCATAGGACAGTAAATGCCATTTATACTCCAAATTTTAGTGATAACACTATTCAGAAACAGAATAACCTTGAGAAAAGGGTATTTGAACTTGGTATAGGAAAAGAAAACCAACAAAATCAACAAAAGAAAACCTGGCATGCATTCCTTATATATTTTTCTAATATTATACACAGTTTTATGACTAAAATGTTTTTGTTTTGATTTGGTTTGGGTTTTTTTCTGGTAACAATAGTCTGTGCAGCACATGCCTACATTCTACTGTAGTTACTATTACCATTATTTATGAAAATTACCCAACTTGGATTTAAGTCCACACACACTGCACTGAAAATTTACTCCATATAAATCCATCCAACTTTTTATAGCTCTGAAAAGACTTTCTAACTGTTACTAATGGGTTTTCAGCAATATTTAAATCCTCTTCTGCACAACAAAAGCATAGGCTGTCTCCAAGACTGCAAAAATCCAAATGGATTGGAAAATTGAATAGGTGAAAATGCATTGTATCTATCCCTCTCAACTTTCTCTGTCCAGTTATATCTTCTTAGTTTTGAAGGTAGGATAATCTGAAATATTGAGGCAAAGTATTGGAATCTGCCATCCCAGAAACAAACAAACAAACAAAAAATCCTCTCCTGTCAAGGTTTTCTACTTTATAACTAAGGGCTTGAGCATCACATTTTCCAGAACTGACATTTCTTCTATTTAAAGGAGAATGTCTATCATGCTGAAGTAGGCAAAGCAATAAATGGCCTTTGTGGAGCTCAGGCATTTAATCAACTGCAAAAGTTGTTTGCTGCAAGTATACTCCTGCACCACACATATTATTGCTATCAAAAGGACAGTTTCAGACATCAGCATCTAACAGAAGATGCAATTTTTCTTCCTTTTGTGAGGGTTTGGAAGAAATGTGATGTGTTTCTGTCACTCTCTTCCTGGCACTTTGAAATGATGCTGACATCATGAATGTGGCTCATTCTGGATAAATGAGAAGCCATACAGTCCATAAAAAACAGTGAGAGTAGATTTCTGATATCAGGAGATGAAAAGTCATCCTCTAGCAGTGCTATGGCCAGTGAATAGGACACCAGGATGGAAAAGGGGTAATATATATTGGTTCTTCAGTGTTTACCACTTATTTTAATTCTGAGTTACTGTGTGACCCAAAGCTTATACAGAAACACAGCATTTTTCCTTCTTCTGCTCTCCTACCATTTGTCTTATTTCGCTAAGTTCTAAGGCTTTACACGTCTCAATGTGTAGTGCCTAAAACCACACTATTGAATATCTCTGAGAATTACATTTGAAGTATGTTAATATTCCTATTAGCGAAACTCTAGTGGGGTCAAAGTAGAACCTCCTTATTCTGAAGATCTTTTGAAGGTTAAAGCTGATATCTGTAAAAAGTGTTGTAGGAGGACAGAAGCCTGTTTTCTCACCTCATTTAAAACGTGATAGGCTCCTTTTACTCTGTAGCAAAATAAGCCACATGTATTGCTTTCGAAGTGTTTGCTTTCATTTCTAAATACCTTGAAGTAGGAGTTCCCAATCATCAAGTTTGTAACACATTTACTGCAGACCTTATTCTTAAAATAAACATTGATGGAAGCTGAAAAAAAGACCCCTTGAATTGTGTCATTCTGCACTATACGCCATGTTCAACATTCTTGAGAGCCTTCAGTCTGTTTTATCTAAGTCTCTCCTTAAACCAGCCAAATTTTCAGTGCATTTAGCTTCTGGTAGTTAACAGGAAAGGAAGTCCTAAGACAAAGAATGTACAGTGCAAACAACTTCCTTGCATTTAAATTAAGCTCAAGCATGTCTGCTGCAGCATTATACTTCTGAATTGAAAATTGCTTTTATGACTCTTTCTACTCAAGGCAAATAGCAAGCATTGTAGTAATGTCTCACCCTAGACTTTCAACCCATAAGTGTAAATCAAAAGCCCACTTGACTAATACACAAATTGAATATGCAGAAAAAGGTCATCAGAGCAAAAGAAGTAAAGATGACAGTAGAACTGGTGGACTGAAGTACCTACTGAATTATCTAATTAAGTGGACAAGCAACTCACAAGTGATTTAAAAAGAGTTTGTATACTGACCTGTCACACAAGGAAACTCTTATGACTTCCAGTAGATATCTACATAAAACTATTAGAAATGCCTCTACTAAAACCTAGTTGCTTAAAGGTCTGGCTAGTACTGAATGTACTACTAAATATATTAATAATGAGTAAAGACCAATAAAGACAATATGGTTGATTTTATATTTTTCAAAGTTATATTTAATTTTCTTTCCTTGCAATCTAGTCCTGGGAATCTATTTAATCCCTAACTCAAGTTAGAGAAGCTTGTGACATCTTTCAAAGACTTCTTATCATAAGTTTATATCTGTGTTACTCAGTAAAAGAGGGAAGGACATAGGCTGATACCTGGGCCAAACGTCAAATAGTCAAACAAAGGTTTGAGCCTACACTGCTTATGGTTAACCCACTCTACATGACATATTTGTTTTGGACAGATCTAGTCAGAATATTCCACAACAGAGCCAGGAATAGAGGCAATTTAGTAGTGCATATGATCAAGGTCCATTCTCAGGCTCACTCCTGACGCTTTTATTTAACAGTAGAGATGTAGCTCTGAGAGCTACCTGAGCATTTCAGGAATGTTAATACTGTAATAATAACTATTTTGTAGCATTCTACCTAGAGCTATCCAGGAAAATAGGGCAAATTTGGGGAAATATTTCACTCAATAATTTCTTTAGAAAACAGGATCAAGGTTGTATCACGTTTGGATCCCTCCATTCTATAGGGCCCTACAACACATCCTAGATGCATTTACTCCCACAAATGCTGCCCCATATTCTTATGCCACATCCCAGAACCAGAGCTTCTGATACTGTAAATTTTAGTTTCTCAGTACACCCCTGTGGGCTGTGGGCTATGCTGCAGGTATGTTACTTCAGATACTTTGAACTGAAAACCACTATCCAGTGTGGACATAGCCTATCTACCCTCCAAAAAGCTAGTCCTAAGAAATGGACATGAGCCTTTTTGTACTTCATGGCCTTAAATCCAGGAGTCACTCCCCGAGCAATATAATGCATTCTGAAGAGCACAAAATAGCTCTTTTAGCTAATGTCATAGCAGAGCCAAACACCTATTTTACATCCCAAGCTATTTACTTCTCAGGAGCGGGTTAGATCTTTACATTGGCAATGTTGGATCTATGCACCATTCGGAAAAGCCCTGGGACAAGCATGGTTGGAAGGGCAAAACATCCTTTGGGGATTTATCTGAATAAATGTCTTCGCAGCAGGTATCTTCTTCTGAAAAACTCTTTATTGTCAATAGATAGAAAAAAACACTTCCATTAATGTGAAGAAGTGTACCTTAGGGTGTGATGAACTGCTTTCTAGGCTCCAGAAGAGCCTTTTCTTTCTCCACTGAGTGTAAACAAATCCCATGTAGACTAACTCAGCTTTTAGCTGAGAAAATACTAACTCATGTAGTGAAAACAGAATAGACACAGGGACTGTTTTGGAGTGTTCAATGGAAAAATTGATTTTTTTTCCCTGCATTAAGATTTTTTGTCTTTGTGCTTAAATTTTTTTGTCTATTTCATCATTTCCCTAAGGTCAAGAAAGCTGTATCCACAACAGTGTCTGCAGGCTGAGTCTAGTAAACTTTGTTCATTACAGTATGAGGTAAATAAGTTTGCTTAATTGGCATTTTGGATATTTTGTCCTATTCTTTTCAGTATTGTTAAAGTAAGCATTTTATTAAGACAAGACATGTTCATGCTCTTTTGTTTTATATTTCAGGCCTAGTTTAAAATATTATATTTTACTATTCATAGTGAATATTCTACCTCAGGGGACATTTCTGACTCTCAAGTATCTTTTAATGTGAGTTTTTTTTTTTTTTTTTTTTGTAGCCATTGTAATTATCAATAGGTGGAGATGGTAGTACTTATTATTATTAAAGTTAACTAACACATCTATTCTCAGTTATTTTTAATTTGCTTTGGGCTGGGTTTTGTGGGGTTTTTTTGGTTTTTGTTTTTTTTTGTTTGTTTTTACATTTGTACCAAAAAGGATTAGAGAAAGGGGAGAAGACATATTGTTTCAAAAATCTCTTCCAACCATGTCATTAAGAAGCTCTCAGCCAAAAAACTGATACAAAGACCATGGGATGAAACACACAGCTCAGAAGGAAAAGTTAGGACTGAGTAGGCTGGAACATGAGTATTGGGTTTACATTTCTGGGAGCCCAGGGAATGAGAAAATCATTGCTTGATTTTTCTGACTTCCTGAAATATCCTTTTGGATGTGTTTAATGTTTTAGGGTTTGTTTGCTTGCTTTCTTGCTTGCTTTGTTTTGTTTTGTTTGTTTGTTTGATTGTTTCCTTTTTAATGAGCTTTCTGAAAATGTATTAAGTTTTGTAATTACAGGAGTATGAAAATGTTTGAGAGAGTAGGAGTGGTTATTTTAAGTAGTTACACTTCTGATAAAATACTTTGCTTTGCCAGTAGGACACGAGTGAGCACTAATTTAACATTTTATATACCTAAATCAATAAATATCCTTAACCCCAAACAGTTGAACCTGGAGTGTCAAAGATTGTTATAGACAGAGTGACCTGCAGCTCATTTATACGGCAAATTGATGTAGCTAAATACATTATGGAATGGAATGGAATGGAATACAATACAATACAATATTTTCAGCTGGAAGGGACCTACAATGATCATCTAGTCCAACTGCTTAATTATATGTTGCTATGTTAATGTTATCACAGTAAGTGTTAGTATTCTGGAATTTATTGTTACTTAAAACATCTCTGAGGCAGCCTCCACAATATTTAAATTCAGTAAAGGTGAAAGCAACATGAATTATACTTTTAATTTACCAAGATACTGTTCTAGGATAATTTTCCATGGATCATGTACATATGTTTCAAAGGCAGTGAAATCTATTTAGATTAATTACTAGACCACAGCAAGCTAAAGGAACACAAAAGGATCCTTATCTGATAAAATAAAGTAGTTAATGTTGTTTTATAAAACCACGATACCAAGCACACTATCAAAGTTGGATAGTAGGGACTGGATTTCAGTAAATGAAGCTATAATATCTCCTCAGCTTAGCATTATGATTCAAAGATATCATCAGAGGATTTTCACTGTTTGTGACAGTGCTTCAGTACAGGAAACTGACTACATAGCAATATTTAGGTTTCTCATATGAGAAACGGCAACTAAACACAAAAATAAAATCTCATTCTTAACAGATTTAGTACTAAAGTTACGATCTTTCATATTTTTATTACCGTTCGTTGTTACAGCTGAAAGCATTCTCTACCCCATTCAGCATTAGAACTACATGTGCTTTGAAATTAATGAGCCAGAATGAAGCTCAGACCTTACAAGGTTAATTTAAGCTTGTCCTACCCTGTGTTTTCCTGGAGTTTTACATTATGCAAATTGCAGGTGATGATGTGAAGCTGACGGAAAACCCACAAGTCATGAAGCCAGGTCACAGCTGTGAAACAGAAATTAGAATAGCTGATGATCAGAGGAAATTACCCTACCTTGTCTTTCTCAGCAACTCATGCAACTTTTCTTCCTTCTAATGCAGGCTTTTGCAGAACTTCTGCTTTTATCTCTTCAGTGAGATTATTTGAGTCATAAGCTCCTTTAGACCTGAAAAGAAAAAAAAAATATATATCTTGGGGTTAAAATTTCCCCATAAAGGGGGGAAAAAAGGGGGGGGGGGGGAGAAGAAAGAAAAAGAGAAAAAAGAGAAGAAAGAAAAAGAGAAAAAAGGAAACTTTATTGTGCTTTAAACTCTCAATTGGATTCCTACTGACTGAAGAGCCTTAATGTACTTTATTCTCTGTATAGATGATTCATTACATAATCACATTCCATTAGAAAAAAGATATTTTAACAGTAATTATTCTGTCATTTTGCATTACCACTAACTTCACAGACAAAAGACCCATGGGGGAAACCAAAAAAAACCCCACAAGTCTCAAGGTTTAGCAGTTCAGGTAGAAGACCTTTCATTTCACTAGAACTGTTCCTACTTTTACCAGTAAAGAACTGACCCTCACTTCCCAGCACATTTCTCATATATTTCACAACACTTTGAAGATATATTTACCTCATCATTTAGATGTTCTATAGCTGCAACACAGTATTATTAATATGATTTTGAAAGACTGTTTTCTCACATTTTCACGACTCTATGTAATGCACTGGCATTATGTATATACATAATATGCATAGATGTAGCTATAAATTCTGTATATTTCATGACAAGTTAAATATAAATTATTGTTATAAATTTATATTATATTATATTACTATCATATTAAAGTATTATTATAAATTATTTCTAAATTTTTCTCATGTCTGGAAATTTAATGTCTGAACATTCACCAACAACACTAAAAATGTGGAGAAAAGCTGACATTGTTTAAGTTAATAAACTGTTCAGAGCATAATAATACTGGTTTGTCCATATCTGCCATCATTAAACATTACTTGTAAATCCTATGCATTTCTGTGAAAAGTGCTATAGAGGCTAGGATGGTGTTGATGAACCTTTTTCACACTTTGTGCCAATATTTCTCTACTCCCATCTGCTCTTTATTCAACCTTATCTCCTTCTGCTCCTTACAGCCTCTAAGCTATATCCTTATCTTTTAGCTGATGCTTTGAACTCTTCCTATAGCCAGCCACCGCTTGCTGGACAGTGTTAGTAGCAAAAGCTCCATAGCAGCCAAAAGACAGTGGATATCTGAAGCCTTACTTGCACACCATTTGCAGTAGTGATACATGCCACAGGTCCACCATCCCTGTCATATGATCAGATCTAGAAAATTTCTGCCACTGCAGGCCTAAAATCCCTAAGGCACTTCCTTCTGTTTTACAGACACATAATCCTTTTCCTTCATCAGCATGGAACAAATGGTTACCCCTGCTGTGTTACTTCAATTCCCCAGGCCAACACAAGAAATGAGAGATGGTTTCAAGGTCTTTGCAGTGTGCTGCTTCTGGATGTAGAGCTTGGTCAAGTACTGTGCTTTGTACAAAAGATTAAATCTTGCGTATGCCTCCCTTCTTATAAGCATATTTAAACAACAGTTTTATAAGCAAGGCTCATGCACTTAAGCCATTTATAAGTAGAAATGAGTTAGGTGAAAATGTGGTGTGCAAGCCATATACTATACATTGCTTAGAGCTCTTATACACATACCCTACAAGTGCCTCTTACTCTTGGGACTGCCTGTTCAAACTCAGAGTTTGTACCTTCATTATGTGTTTTCATGTTTTCTTTTTGTAGTCTGTTATTCAGTTCACTGCATGCCAGAGCTGTCTGACATATCCCACAACGTGTCTCTGTAGAAGGAGAGGCCAGCTCTCTGTTTCACACAGATAAAATAATTTCCTGGTACAAGCCAGGGTGCACTCATCAGACTTGGTCAAAAAGCTAAATCCCTTTCTTCCTCCCTGGCTTCTCCACTCAGACTGAAAAGTCTCATAGAATGATGCAAGAGACCATAATCTTATTATTTGTTATTAATTATTGAAGCATGGGCTAGAAGCAATATTGTCTCACTTTCTCCCTTTCTCCCACTGGAGTTTCTTGGCTGAGCTGTGTTACTTGCAGTAGGCCTACAACAGTTTCTTTAGCTGCTCTGCCACAAGAAAGAGAAGAGAGAGGCCCAGAGATTTGCAGACAGGGGAGAGCAGATCTGCCACATGACCTCCTTGCGCAGCCACTGTGGATTTGCCATGAATGGATCTATGTCATATCGTGCAGGGGGGGTCGCTGTAAGAACCAGTCAGCACATCTTGCATAGCTACATCCCAGAAGGCTCTGTGTCATGTAGTCAGTCAGGCACTGTTTGGAGTTAATTTTATTTTCTGTTCTATGAACCCACAAAATATTTTTTCTTGCTGAGGTTGGAGGATCTCTTGGAAATGATCTCCCAAATGCTGGGCAGCTCTGCAACTCTTGACCATGAGCAAATGTGGTGTTGTGTGATCTTTCTTTTTAAAAAACTGTTTTGTTTTGTTGTTGTTATTTCCAGAAGAGTTGTAAGACATCCCCATTCACTGCTCATCTCATTTCATAATGAAAACACAGGGTTTCCATGGCCCTAAAGATTTCCTATACTTGAGGCATGGCTTTTATTCAGTGCACCAATTTGTGTTTTGACATAGTGCTTGATATACCTTGTGCACACAAAAGATTTTCTTACACAGCTCTCTGTGCAAAAGATTTAAGTGTTTTTATTGCTGGTGTTCTGGTTTTCTTGCAGAGAACTGTTTTCCATTTCAAAGACGTCACACCAAGATTGAATTGACATACTTAAGCCAAAAGACGTTGTATTTTCTGTGAGCAATTATGGAAGAAATAAAATTTAAGACAAAGAGCTGTGAGAGTTTGGAAAAACTCACATGACAGTGAGGTTGCCTTTTAAAGGAGAAAAATAAAGTGCTAAGTATTCCACTAGTATGTGATAGTGGAGTTTACAGTCAAAAGGGAAAAAAAGTCTTTATATAAAGTAATGTTTTTGGATTAGACCAATTATAGACTATGGAGAGGCAAAGAACAGATTTAGGCATGAAATGAGTGATAATATCACTGACAGCAATCACCCTCATGAAAAAAGTTCACCTTAAATTAACATAGATGTCTACTTAATTATAAGGAAACTTTTATGATAAAAACCACATTTCCCACGTGCAAGTGCTAATGTAAAAAGCATCGCACAGAAAATGGCATATCAGGAGAATATGCTGCAGAGTGGCCTAGACCAGTGTATGAAAGTCTTGAATGCCCCTCCTATTGCAGAAATCAATTATTAAATGAATACTTGTCCAACTTCTGGCCTCACAGATTTCTTCTGTCATTTAAGGAGAAATAAAGGCCAAATATTATTCTACAGCAATTTTTCAGAGGTGTAAATGAAAAATTTACCAGCCTTATTATGCTTATTGACTTAATCTGATCTTAGATCTGTTTTGTACTGTTCTGCACTTTACACAATTATTTATTCTTGGTAGTACCATACCCCACTTATCTCACAGGTATAGATAGGTATAGATGATGTGCTTTTATATACATTCAAGGACAGATTTCACTACTTTTCACTTTTCTAAAATACCATAGAAATGCTGCATCCTCACACATTCTTTTGGACTAAAGAAATAGTGTCCATCTACTCCCTCTTTCTGGGTCCCAGAGACATTCATCACATTTATCATTGAGTCTAACTACAGACTGACCCTGAATCTGGGTTTGCCTTGCCTGTCTTCAATGCGTGCTAATCTATTTCTGGATGTACCATGAGAAGCAGTGGATGAAACACTGCAGTATGCAGATTTCTTTATCATAAGATATGGTATCAAACTGATAATAAACTTATTGGCCTTCTTACTTAACAACATTCATCCCTTCCTCAAACTCTCTCTTTCTTTGAGATCAGCATGGAGAAAATGGAATAAAATTGGAACTCATAATCAGAGAATATTTTAATGTTGGTTTTTTTCCCCAGCACTATGGCTTAAGAATCACATTTCACTGAAATCTAGTTAATGACATAAATCCTCTTCTTTGTAATACCCACCTCTAAATTTGTCATAATAAATAACCATCGTAGTCTGTTAACTTTTATTCTTCACTTTTTTATAGTAATTGAACTGCACTGATCAATAATTCACTGTATTCAGTCAGCTTTATGAGGTTGTACTCTTCTCCACCAGCAGGTTCCACTAACCAGAAAAATCATCACTTTATTTCATATGCCTTCTTCCATCTAAACTATTATTACAGTCTCGTATCTGGGAAAAAATAAACTCATACACACATACATACACACCAAAAAAAAGAAGAGTAAGTTGGATGAACTTACCGATTTGAAAAATGACTTGGCTTCATGCCTAAATACTTGACAACTAGATTTAAATGAGACAAATACTGTGTATGTCTGCACCATTAAGTATTAAGAGTAAAATCTTAGTATTTTCCCTAATTTCTAAGGCCTGAGTGTGCTGGCACTGGCCATATTAGGTTTTGGTCAAAATCATTTGATATCACTTACATGCAAAACCAGCTGGAAATAAGTTCATCATCAGCTGACTGCGGCATCATGTCTGCAGTCCCATAGGAAAGAAGGAGAGGAGAAGTATCAAAGAACACATTGTACGTTTTCCAATCCTTATTTAAGAACATGCCAGGTTCAAACACTGCGGGGCATGCTGTCTCCAGAGAACAAAGGCATAATAACCGGCTTTCTGATTAACTCTCCCTTCTCCACATTGGTTTTGCAAAAGACTCGGCATTCTAAATTTAATTCTGTTTTTAAACACAAGCTTTCTGAGTTAGTAACAGTGTTCTTGTGACTTACATAGGTGTAAATTTGTATACCAGGGGTAAAATATACAGGAGAATGGGGCTGCTAACTTCATTAAGTACAGATATGCATGTGAATGAACATTTTTGCCCTTTTTTTCCTGCTTTCACCAACTAAAGCAGTACTGGCTTTAAAACAATATACCCTCATGTACAGCAATAGCTTCAATGTAAGTGACAGAAATAATCATCTACAAAAGACAACAAATTCACATCCCAGGAGAAAAACAGCAGTTAACTTTTCCCTCTGCTAATGAACTCTGGTAAATAGGCTGAAAAAAAGTCCTTAGAACTCATAAGCTGATTGGAGCTTGCCCCACAAACTCATTTCACATTAAAAGTTTGATTGTGTTCACTAGGGCTTGTATAAAAAGATCATCTAAACAAATTTGGAAACAGTGCATCAGAAACTGTTGGAAAATTAAAACTTAGTGTCACCATGGGAGCTTTAAGAACTGCTGAAATGAAAGGAAATATTAGCTTTAGAGCTCCATGTCCTCCTCCTTGGACTGGTTTATGCAGGGTGGCAGTGTCTATGAGGTGTATCTTCAAGGAGTGCTAGAAGGCCACATGAGCAGGTGAGACGTATGAAGGGTTGGGAGGGACAATTCATTGAACACAGAACTAAACACCATATACAGCGGTCTGAGAAAATTCCTTTTGAAGTAAGTTGGGTAGGGAAAAAAGCTATGTTCTATATTGTTCCTTGGAAATATAGACAACCTTTCCTCCTTTTAACATGCTGTCATTTTAGCAGTGGTGTACAGAGTCACAAAAAGAAAGAATGAAATAAAGACAAATCCTGTGCTGTGATTGATCTGCGAGTACCATGTGGAAAGGAAGGTTTGTTTCTCTATAGGAAAAGAGAAGCAGGAGCACCCCGTGTTCTTCTCCAGAGAACTTGCTCAGATTGAGAATCTGGACATTCAGGCAAGCACTCAGGCAAGCACAGCAAGACAAGTACTGGAACAAAAAAAAACCCCAAAACTTTTGGCCTCCTGAAAGGAAAAACTCTTTCTAAACCCAAGAAAGAAATAAAGCATCTCGTCAGCACAGATTGGAGGAGGAAAAATTACTTTCTGCTGGAGGAAGCTCTAGTTTCTGCTTTTTATTGCCTGGCACTAGTATAGTAGAAAAGGCTTCTCATAAACCACAAACTTTGTGAAGGTTTGTGTGTTCTTCTGGAAATTGGCAGAGGCGATTCCTATAGTCTCTAGATCCATACCATCACAATGTGAAGCTAAAGCCTGTAAGAATGAATGTTACAGTTTTTATCTCTCAGCAGCTTATCCTAAAGTTTTGGAGACTGATGCTGTAGCCCGTAAATGACTTTCCAATTACATGCTACAACCTGAGAGTTTCTAAGCTATCTGGAGGCATCTGGCAGATTATACACAAGGCAGAGGATATCCACAGCCCTCTGGAGGGAGAAGTTGGAGACTAGGAGGGATACCCTAGAGCCTTTCAAAATACATTTCATATTTATGGGTAAGCACTGAATCAGCCTCTTATTTTAATTAGATACCTTATTACATTAAACACCTAGATGATGTGTGAATATCTGTATTGTAGTTACCTGAAATTAGATGCCTGAATCTAGACTTGAATCCCATTCCATATTATGACACTTGTGACAAAACACAGGAGCTGGCAAACCAAACCCAGGTGTTGCTCCAAATGTATATTTTCACCTATGTCTTCTGCTTATGCATGAGCTTCAGCAGTCATAACACTATTATACCTAGCCATACTGGGTAGTCCTAATTACAAAGTCCTAATTACTGGTGCAGCTCTAGGTGAAGAAAATGTGTGTGTGGAGTAAAACATACAACACTATCAGAGGGAGAAAGACATTTGGATGCTTCATCTGAAGTGAGACTGATCAGTACTAGACAGATTTTCTTGAAATGTGTTAAAAGGATGAGCAAGACCTTTTATGGTGATTCAGTTCAGGTGCCTTAAGATATTAACAAGATAACCTGAAAATTGCCCCATACCATAAGTTCTTGTGCAGACTGTAAGTTGTCTAAATGTTGACTCAAGTGGTTTGCACAAGATTCCTATCCTTTTTCAGGTAGCTTAGTACACTATGGACAGAAAAAATAAATAATCAACAATACCAGAGTTAAAAATACAAAAGTAATATTGTTACCACTTGTTTTGATATCAGAAAAAGTAGGTATTTATTTTACAAATGAAGAGATTCATAAAGATAATGATAGGAAAAGCTAAGGATCAGTTCCACTAATCAAAACAAAACTCCAACAGCATATGACTATACTATTCAGAGGCAAATTGTCCCAAAGACCACTCTGAAACTAGACTTGGTTTCCATTAGTGATCATGGTACCTAAATCTAAATGTCTGCATGTGAGCAAAGGGTGGAATTGAGATGCGTAAACACAGGCATCAGCTGCAATTTTAAATGTCTGCTCTAAGGTATCTGGTATTACGTTAGTCTTTGCTCCAGAAAGTTGCAGGAGCATAGAGAGCACTTCAGCTGATAAGTAATACTCATCAGGTGTAGTATTTATGCCTAAATATGGATATCTAGTACTATTTGAGATCTCCTTGGGTATATAAGACATCCACTTCAGCTGGGAGATACAACACAGGTTCTACAGGGTTCCCATGGTTTTCTGAAGCAGCCTCTGGAGACTGGGCAAGATATACCACAGTATCTCAAATGTCCATGTATAGACAAAGGATCCCATCCATCATAGATGTCAGCTTAATCACTCTAAGCTCCAGTGAGGGTATTGACTAACTTTTCATTAACTGTAATGAGAGCTTTCACTTTCAGCTACTATAAACAACAACTTTCTGGAAACAAACTCTGATGTCCTTGGCTAACTTCAGCTACCTAAGAACAATCACCTACTGTCATTTTAGGTACTGCAGTGGTGTTCTAGCCTAGCTGCAGATCCCAAAAGATGCAGATCTTCCATACATCCTTTGTTATATCTCCTAGCCCAATGAAGGGCAGCAAAATGGCACTAGGCACCTATGTTTAGATAACTGAATGAAATATTTAATCTCAAACTGAATTTCACGCTTTGTTCTGTGGCTAAAAGCCATACCCAGACATCATGGCCAGATGTCTGTTGCAGGTAGTTTGCAAGCTTTCTGGTGAGGAGCCAAATAAATGTAAGGCAGGCAGGTATTCATGACTGCTCTGAGACCAGTCTATTACAGAAGTGTAGACTAATCCACTGAATTCATAATAGTTTGTCTCAACAGCTTAAGGTCTATTCCCTTACTTGTAGAAGAATTATCAGCTCTGATGTATGTCACAGAGAGTATAATATCATGAGAATCTTGTGTAGAGCAGTCGACTTTAAAGTTCAACTTTAAAACTTTACTATCAGAATTTATAGTACGTTCTAGCATTAAAGGGATTACTTGTTTTCTCTTGGTTGTGGTTTTATTTTTTTTTTCTTTGCCATGCTAAGTTTAAAATTAAGCAAGAAGTGGAAGCTCTTGTGGTCTGACTAAAGGGCTCAATTTTCATCTGTGCAGACGCAAGCTGTCATTAATAGAGAGCTTTCATTGTTTATTCTTTCCCATGATATTGATATCTATTATCCTCTCTACTTTGAATCTGAGTGACTAAGTCATAACTACAGCATATGTAATGAAAAAGAACAAGTCATAAACCACTAGGCTGGGCAAAACGCCACCAATCTCCCAAATGCCCTATCCCAACTTTTTTTCAATCTTCATAGGTTATTTTGGTTCATGAAGCTAACCTTAGTTAAAGGAGCATAAAAACCATCTCAAATTGGCCTCTGCTGTAATTTCTGTTCTTGCCAGGAGCAGTACTTTCTAAAGAAAAAGAACTAAAACAAAACTTAAAGGAACAAAAGGCTATGCAGGCTGAAGTACTGCTCAAGCTGTTTTAAGGGAGTGGTGAGCCCACAGTAAATTCAGACACCTGGAAAGCTACAAAATCTTCTCAGGCCATTTAAAGATTCAATCCTAAGAAAAAAATTTTAAAACAGCAGAAGTGGAGCCTTTTTTTTTTTTATTTTGCCATTTTGCTCCTTTTCACCCTAAAAGGAAGATTGTTTCTGTATAATAACAAACTCCATTTATTAGTATATTCTTATTTATATTTATTTACAGTATTGTATTGTACATTTATATATTCCTGCTTCATTTACTAAAACATGGTTGCATTTAAATATACACAGGAGAACACTTCAGTCCTAAACACTGAAACAAAATAGAGCAAGCATGTCGTAGCCACTGTTCACTGAACAGCAGAGGCTTCATAAGGAAGTAAATAAATAGCTGAATAGTACAGAAATAAGGAAGTAAATAAATAGAGTAGATAAAATGAAATAAAACTGTAGAAAAGAGTAGTAAGCATCCCTTCATAGGCATAGCATTTTATACGTAGTATTCAGGAATGTGCAGGGCATTATCAGATGTAAAGGTGTATATTGTTTGAACAGGGCCAGCTAATACAGACAGAACAATTGCATGTATGAGCAAGAGAAATGTAAATTAAACATTTCCTCATTCCTACACTGCAAGTTTAGTAATGGTCACTAGTGGCTATGGTAAAACACAGTCATAACTGCTGACAAAATTAATCTCCTTGGTAAATCAGTTGTTTTCTATGCAGTTTCCTTAGAGAAAATTTTGTCAATGATGTATTTAGGGGTTTGGGGGTTTTTGTTTCTTTCTTTAGTAATAAAGTGACATGTTAAAAAACCCACTGTATTTGAATTTTAGCTAGAGAAATCATTTCAGGGATCAGAGAATTTAAAGCTTATATTGGGTAAAATTTTACGTTTACTAGACTGTGTAGTTATATGTGAATCTACAAGTCTGTTAACACAAATCAGAGTGTTTTTAAAAGTAATGATTCCTAAAATTTTGAATGCTAATTCTGCTGTCCTTGTTGTTGTTGTTATTGTTGTTATAAGAATCAGTCCCAACAATTTCAGTGGGGAATAATGAACTATTGAATATTAACAAAACAATTGCTTGTTCATGTATGTGCTACATTCCCACTGACTGTATAAAATGACAGTGTATGTTCTGTATTTGCTGCTTTTAAATGTATTTATGCATTTTAAATGTTATTTTATTGGCCTTTTTGCTAGCTTTACACATTAATAAAGTTGCCATTTGACCTGCAAGGCTTCTTCAACGTTCTTCTCAATTACAGCAATTTGGGAATTTTATTGAAGCTATTTAGAAATGTTGAGGCTGTTATAACACAACACAATGCTCAGTTTAGACAGTTTGCCTTTATTGCTTTAAGAATTCAGTTATCTTTTTATTCCCTAAAGGAGACACATAGGAAGATGGATAAACTATCAAATATAGTCAAGGAAAATGTTTTTGCATCATGCAGTGCACAAAATACAGATTTTCCTATTAAAAAACATACTAAGAAGTTAAACCAATAATTTGATCAGAAAATGAAAATACCCAGGGATATTCCTCTCTCTGTCTTCCTCTCTGTCTCTGTCTCTCTTTCCATCTTTTGGACAACTTCTGCAGAGCTGACAAGTACATTAAAATGTGTTGTTGGTTTTAAGTTCAGTATGCCCGATTACTTTGCCTGAAGCTTTAGAGGGCTTAAAAGGGCATAGGCCCTTTGCTAAGTCTAGTCCCAGTAATTAATTCCACCTTTTCACCTGGGAAATAACTATGAGAATTAAAATCTGAAGTTAGTAAATACAGTTTGATAGATTTCAGTGCTTCCCTAAGGCTCAGAATACAAGCACTAGATGTAAGTAAGATGGCACTGAGATTGTTTATACCACCAGTGAACTTGGGACATGGAATACATCTGGAAGCTAATTCTTACAATTCAATTTTATTTTTGTTTTAAAAGAAAACTCTTAATTATTTTCAAATATTTAAGTAGTGTCATGCAAAACCTCCAGATGGTAGTAGCAGTTGCATGTCTGATAAAAATCATACCTATCTTAACATAGGATAAATCTATAGCTGCAGTACTGCTAGCTCTATTTTTCTTTGAAAACTCTTTCTAGAGTTGCATTTACTTTTGAAAAAGGTATACTTTTAGTCTTTAAAAATCACTAGCCTTTGACTGCCTCCTTTGAAGTCACTATAGAAAAGGAAAAAAAAAGTAGTATTTTTTCTCATGTTCCTTTATGAAGTATGATATTTTGCATTTTTTCCCTACCTGCCCCCTTCTAAACCTAAGAGATCCTACATCAGCCAGTCCACTGTAGCAGAGTTACAATAAATGAAAATTGGAATGCTTTGACTGAAACCATCTGCCCTGTTCTGTGCAAAACAAGGGAATCCTTGTGAATAATGAGATCATATTGCTGTATTTCATTTGTGACACACATGAAGGAGATGTGCTGCTAAGAGGTTTGAGGATAGGTATTCTGGGTGTCTTTTTTCTGAGGCTCTGCTGTTGACTGGAGATTTTTCTCTTTACTTGACAGCAGCACAATTGTTTTGGCATTAAAGTTCATCAAGGACTTCCATTTCCATGAATGAGTGCTGGAATGAACTATGCTGGCTAAGTTACATCTTCAACAAGGAGTTAGCTTCTGTTATATAAATACTTTTGTTAATTCCTCTGAAGTTTTCATAACTTGATTAAGGTCAGTCACCCTGCAGAACAACACAGCTATAGTCTGCAAACTACAGCCTACATCTATTGTCGGCAGCTATAAACTACAAACACTGGTGACTAGCAATCTCTCTTCCATGGCTATATGAGTAATTATCAGATACTCCAGTCATTACCCAGACTGTGGAAAAGGCCTGCTATTTTAATGATAATTGAACTAGGAAACATGTTAGTGTAACTCTATTTGCACTGCAATGTGCCCAAGACCTCCACAGCAGAAACTTTGAAAAGTATGTAAGTGTTTTCTCTTCATTTGCTGTGCCTGAGATGGGAAGCATGGGAGACAGCTGGCATTTTTTTCTTCAAGCTCTATGATTATAGTACCCAAGGAAGGTAGTCAGATTTCAGGTCCCTGCTTGGTTTTGTCTAGGGAAGATCCTGGAATCTCCAGCATCCCTGTGGAAGGGCCTAAATAGACTAGCTGGTCTCTGTGGCAGCTCTCTTAAGTGTCTCTTTAGAGCAAAACTCCATATAGACATCTTACTCCTGGTTGGTATGGGTAGTTCCTGAAGCTTATCAGGAAATCAGTAACCTGCTTCCATCTGTGCACAGTAATGGAGGGACGGTGCTTAGGAATCTGAATCTGGGGAAGTTTACTTGCAGAAATGCCATTTTTTATGACAGTTCTCAATGTAAACATAAATTCAAAGGTATGAAAAGAAAAGGGATAGGAAACACAGCCTTTGGCAAACAAGAGACCATGTATACTGGAGAGAGAAAGAAACCTTTAAAGATTTTTTTTTTTCCTCAAAATTAATGTAGAGATAAATAATAATCTAAAAGTTATTTATCTAGAGTTTTCTTGTTATAGGAAATGAGCTCAAAATAGTCTAAGAGATGTCACATTCTGCACATCACTGTGAAAGGGGAAAGCAGGATGAATCTTCTTCCTGGATTTTTCTTAGCATATTTATTCTGTAGCAAAAGTGACATACATCTTATTTTCTTCAGAATAGCAGATCTCTGATATAGATCATACTGAACATTTTCCTGTGGGTTCTAATTCTTCGTTTGTCAATGAAACATCAGTAAGTACTTCAGTGAATGGGTTCTTTCTGTTGCTATCAAGCAAGGAATTTAGCAGTCCCCTTTCCTGGGAACATTTTATCTCTTTATAATTTCATGTTGCTTTGGAGGTAAGAAGAAAAAAAAAAAATTATATTATCAGGTAAAATTGAAAAATGAAAAGTGCTAACAGTTATGTAAATAGACTAAGACACTATGCTGATCTTGTTTTGTTTGCTTTAGCCCCGTTAGCCCTCAGGATGCCTTTACCAACAACAATGAAATCTTATTCCTCAAAATCATTCTCCAAAGGTAATTATGCATTCAGATAGTGTCTAGCTATCCACTGTGCTTAATAGTTTCTGGATTAGTAAAGGAAACAAGCTACCAATCCAGTCTGAAAACAAGAGCACAAACAAAAAATGCAGCTTATCATGTATATTAGGAGAGTTGAGCAGCAACTGGATGATAATAATGCTGTTTCAGAGATTTGTTCATTTTGTGTTCATATTGTCCTCTTTGGAAAATAAGCTTTTGAAAATATAGTTTACCATTCTGGACACATTTTTCTTCTTATCTGTACTTGAAATAGACAAGTCATTTTGATAATTCCAGCTATACGGTATCAGAATATGATGGAATATCAAGGAGTATTTCAATATTGCTATGTACTGGCTCATTCTATTACATGTATTAACAGTATGGTACTGTTAATATAAACTGAACTGTCCCAGATTAGGACACTCTAAATGTTTGTGATGTGTATCCAGAGCTTGCTCTGGTAAATCTCTTTCATTTTTGGTGCTTAAAGTCTCCTACTGTCAGTTTCAGTCCTCTTCCTCACTCTGAGTATCACCTAACATAATAAATAGTTATTTCTAGAGTAAAGCATCTGTGAATCTTGTACTTTAGGCTTTTACGGTGTTGCTCTCTTAGAAGCATGAGTAATTTGTAACATCAGTTTACAAAATAGAGATGCAGCTCAGAGAGCAAGCAAGATATATTGAACCTCTGTGCAGGTGTATGTTTCTCAGGAGAACTACCTGTGCCCTAGGGAAGAGTGGTGGAGATTATATGTGGCCAAAAATAAAAATCAAACCAAAATGATAGAGATTTGTAAGCACAACAAGATTCCTAACCCTTTCCAGAAATCAGAGAATCCCTAAGAAGACACAGTGATCCATATCTGTGGGCTTTTATTTTTGGAAGAAAACAAGGGGTGAAAAAACCCTGTGGCAATACTGTCAGATTCCCCAGCTTGGAAGGTTACAGTTTAGAGTAACTTTATAGACATTAGACTTAATAGGTATACCAAGTAGTACAGCTTGTTCTGTCTCTGTCAGTAACTTACTATGTAGTTCTACAATGTTGGAGCCCATAGTCCACCTTTAATGTTAAAAATTAAATAATCTTGGACAGAACATCCTAAGCTGAGCTATTGATAGCTGTAACACTAACTGTTCTGTTTTTAAGAAATTCTTCATCACTTTCAAGTTAGTCATCATTTCAGGCATAAGAAGTTAGTTATCTCCTAAGCATAAGAATTTATCTGAAAATATCTCTGTTCATTTTAAGTAAAAATGCTAAGATTTTTCTGGACATGTATTTGCAGATATATCTGAAAATGAAAACCAAATATATCCCAAAGTGCCATTCAACAGAAAGAAAATAGAATAAATCCTTGATAGTCTAAATGTGAAATATTACAAATTTTAAACCGATATGATGACTGACCCTTGTTTATTTATTTAGTACATGTAGGAATGTGAAACATTTTAAACCTAGATTGAAACATATGAAGCATCAAAAGATAAGTTTATTTTCAATAGTACTGAGTCTTCTTTGACTCTTTTCAACATCACTGTGACTCGTAAATTTGATCAATTGAGGTAATTTTTTGTAAATCCCATAAATTTGCTAAATATCTTTACCAGCTTAAACTGAGTTTTCAGAAAACACATGATGTTGATCTAATCTGCTGTTTAGTTAGCTAGTTCTGACACTGGCTATCAGACTAAATCAGCACTGAGATCTCACCCCTCTAGATAATATAAAAGGACAAAATAAATTTTTCATCAATTATCAGTTTTATATTAATCTATATGATACCAGTTCATCATATGAGTATACCTAACACTTCAGCTTGGTATTTCAGAAAATGTTGCTTTAATAAATGTAATTTAAAATGGAGAATTTATATTTAAAACCCAAATGAAATCAAACTAAAAAACCCTTGGACCTAGATTTTTCTTTCAAATTGAAGTATTGTTGCTTAACAAAGAACTACTTTGTTCTTGTCTCTGAAGTCTGAAATTTCAAAATCAAGCCATACACGATTATGGATAATATCTCTTGTTTTTCATTATCATATTGAAGTACTTCCTTCTAAGATATAGAAGAACTGAAAGTCTTCAAAACCTGTTTAAAATTATTTTTAGTTTAATGACTTTCTACCCCCAAATGTTGAATTTACAGAAACTTATGAGTAGAAACTACAGATGAAAGTAGTATATAATAAAAGTAATTCTGACACCTTAAATGCAGCTTATTTTTACAACCACAAATATATAAAATGTGTTAATAGATTAAAAACTACTCTAGCATAAAATAAAATAATAAACATTCCCCAAGTATAAAATTAATTGAAAAGTTGAAACATGAAAAATTGCATATGACTTTGGCATAATAATGCTTTTACCTTTAAAGCTGTCGAGACTAGTTCAGAGGAGCACTGAGAAAGTCAACAGAATTTTTGCATATATGGCTTTAATAATGGAATATTATTCTAAAGGAATGTAATGACATTCTATCATAGAGTAAGTATCACTTAGATATTTATAACTCCTGGTCATTATATTATTATAAAGAAGTTTAAAAAGTCTAGGTGAGAGTGATGCAGGATACAGTAAGGTGAGCTATAAAATTAGCTATGCTTAACAGGGGGGAAAAAAAAGGAAACCTACTTATTCCATCTCAAGAAGGCAAAGGTTTCAAATTTAATACAATATATATGCAATTTTAAATGACATCAGCCCCAACCAATAATACATAGTATAGAAGAGGTCAGATAGAAACTCAACAACATAAAATGCATAAGGCCAAAGAAAGAGAAAGGTACAGGGAAATTGTACCTTTCAGATAATTTTGCAATGTCGAATTACCAGAACAGAAGAGCTGCCAATGAAACAAAATGACTGCAATACGTCATTGAAAAAGAGAGAAAAGAAGAACATAAAATGCTCAAATTTGTCTTTAAAATTGATTTGCCCTTTTTTTCCACTGATCTTTTGGCTCTGAAAGCCAGTGTATACACTTGGCACATAGGAAATTAGCTCCAGGTGGCTTAATGAAGGGAAAACCCACAATGTTTTGAACCAACTTTTATATCTTACCTTGTCTACGTTAACCCAGGATGTATTCCTTTATACTGCTAAAGGTATGCCATAGCAGCTTGGCATAGCAGTATAATGCGGAGATATCCACTGTAGTTCTGAACAGTTTAATGCAGGTTATAGAATACACTGTGTGCAAGAAATTGAGAAAATTAGCCTCTGCTGTTCACCTAGACTTCAAAGTCAAGCTAGCTGACACAAGAATTGTTTGGATGCCTTTGAACTACATGATAGTTTGCAATGAAAAATTATGCTTATGTTCTGCAGGGATGGGAACCACAAAATGTATGAGGTACACAAGATGCAGGGATTATCAGGACCCAGTTGGCTGTATTCTGTACTTACAGAGAAGGAAGCATCCTACTCTAATATGCAAAAGAAAAACAGTATGTCGTGGAGAACAATATGTATTTCACCTCAGAACAGAAAGTTTATTTCTATGCTTGCTTACACAGCAATAGCAGAAGACATATTTCTGAACTGAAAAAACAAACCAAGTATATTCTTGGCATCATTCTATTATGTCAGTTCATAGAATGACACACAGAATACAGTGGATCCAAAATGTTTTTTGTGATCTGTGGTGGTGAAGGAATTGACAGCCAGGGCCAACTGCCTGTGGCTGTGAATGTCAGAGGAGATTGTACTCATTCAATGAGTTTCATATGAACATCTGAGTTCAGTATTTGGGCTTAAAGGAATAGATGTTGCCACACTGCACTGCTAGAGAACTTGCTTAGATTAATAAATATGAAAGGCAAAAAAAAGGGAAAAAATATATAAAATTGAGGATAAATGGTTAAAAAGCAAGGTTAGGCACCAATTAGCTCTTCTTTCTACAATGAGGCAAAAATTACTTGAAAATTTTAGAGATCAACTGAGAAATGCAGGATAGTTGTGGTTTTTTTCTTTGCCAGATGTAAGGAGCTATGTTCAATAGGAGCTATTTCTGACTTTGAGTAGCTGCTGAGTGTAATATGTCATAGTTTCCATTACTCTGAGTAGAAACTAAGAAAATGATCCAGTGTCAGTGGGAAAAGAAAAAGCTATTCTCTCAATGAGCCTCTTTGCTTTCATGTTTCTGTTTCGCCTTCTCCTTACGTTGTAAAAGAGGTGTTAAATCCTGACTGCTCTGACTTTCTCTGATGTTTGGATTTAAAAGTGTGCCAAACAAACAAAAACCCAAAACAAACAACTTTTACAGGGAAAAAGGAGCCAAATCCTCAGTTCTCTGCTATTTCTCAAAAATAAAGACAATATTAGGGGTTGTTTTCATTATCCATCATTTTTAAGTCCATAAAGTATCCATAACCTTATTCTAAAGATCTCTGGAACTCAGTAGGTAGGGCATGAGGCTCAGACCAGAGACTCTTAATCTTTGTGACATTATCTTTAAATCCTGTAATCCCTTCCTACAAAACTGCCACAGGTTACACTGGGAATTCTAACTCAGTAAAATACTAGGATCCAGACAGATCCCAGCCAGAATATATTTAACTCTCTAAAACAAAATCACAGTATAAACACTGTTGCAAGGTCAGCTTTGCTTATGGAGCTTGTCCCTTCTGCTCTGTTTCATGTTGCACAGGGATGTGATACAGTATGCTGCTCATTCACGAGGATGTCTCTACCCAGCCTCAGAAAGTTAACACATGTACCACATCTGCATCATCACTAAGATGAAACCTTCCCTGACATGTTTGGCTGTGTCGTTTATTGTTACCTGCTCTTTGGCAATGATGAGAGGGCCCACTAAATACACTCTTCTTTATGAAGACTGTTCCCTCAACCGTTTGAGAAATTCTCTGGCTAGCACAGCTGTTTCAAGAATAAAGTGTGCACTTTCATAGTGCTCTGTGGCTTTTCAAAAAGAACTGCCTACATATTAAAGTAAGGCTCTTACAGCTTTCAAAACTGTAAAGATTTTATTCTTCCCTTGGCATTACATGGAAGCTGTTCCATGCTATTTGGCTGATGCTGTGTTTCTCACAAAGAAACTACCAGACATAAATCTAACTTTTGTAAAATGCAGACGACTGAAAGTTTTCTAAAAAACAATAGCTATAAGTATTTCTTTGTTTCTTGTGTCAGAAGTGGTTTTGTTTGTTTGATTCATTTTTGTGGTTTAGGTTTGTGGGGGTTTTAAGGGTGTAATTATGTTCTGGGAAATATTCATATTTTGTGTTGGTTGGTAAAAAGAAATAAAAATATTTTTTAATCCTGGTATTTTTAAAAAGTTTATCTAAATAAGGCCTACGATCTGAAAAGCCCCTTCAGCAAACAGACTTCTCTACCAAACAAGGAGCCTGGTCACCATGACATAAATAGACTCATTATTCACTCTAAATTCATTGCAGTAAACACCAAAGAAACAATATCTAAGTATCTCATTTGTGGTTATTTATGGCTCGGTACAGCTTTTTCTTTTTTATTTTTTTTTCTTCAAAGCAATCTTCCCTCCCCTGTTCCAAATCTTTTTGAACTCAGAAGCATTTCTGCTTTGTTGGCACTGCAATTTTGTCATAATGCCCTTTAAAAATGCATGGAAAATGATTCACTGTTCCAAGGCTATTGAATCATCAACCTTATATTGATAGCCAGTTTTCCTCATCCTGTTGACTTGTAAGGTTTTAACAGATAATTTTTAAGTATTTTTTTATTTAAAAATTTGAAAATATTCATTATAAAACCAATTAGAGTTACTAATTATCTTCAGTATATTTACTTACTGAATCCCATAATAAATGCAAGCATTTGTAAATAAGGAAAATTATTAAAGTCACAATAAATTTTACTGCATAAGTGACAAATGTGCTATTCTTACTGAACAAAAAGGAAGGCATATTTCATCTTTATGATGGTGACTCATTTAAATGCTTTAATTATATGAATATTGGTCAGTCAGTTCTTAGAAACTTGGATTAAATTCAATTGCATGTCATGTGTATATGGGTATGTGTATAGAGAGCAATAGAGAGAAGAGACAGAAAACAATACTGAACAGCTGCAAATATAAGCAGAGATTGAAGGCAGTTTGTGTTGCTGGTAATATTCAATAGTTCTACAAACTAGAACTTAGATTATCAAATAGAAAAATGAGGAGCACTTGTAAGCAATTTCTTTGAAGTGATTATCAAGCATTACATAAGGACTGTGTGGCCAAGGATAAGAGAGAGTACAGTTTGGCAAGACAGCAGTCAGATCCAGTAAGGATAAGACCACATTATTTTCCTGCTATTTTCTGTCTTGTTCACTACACAATACATAAATTCTGTGTTGCTCCCTGTGCAACACATAAATGAAGCAGAGATCCTGCAGAACTGCTTAAAACAGAACACTGATTCATAATCAAAAGACATCTATCATTTGAACATTTTTATATCTCCTACAAGTGTGAAACAAATGACCATGTAAATAATAATGACCATGTCTGTCTCACCAGTGACTGAGTCCTTGACTGGCAATATCTACATTGATAGTATTGCTAGCAATAGTAGTGGTTCAGTCCCAGCAAGCCAGAATACAGCTTTGCCAAAAAGGACCTATGACAGAGCATATGGAAAGTATGTTGGCAAAGGCCAGACACATACTGAGCTGTCTTCAATTACCTACCATTATGGTATAAAACCCCAAAACAAGACTATACTGGAAGTGCACAATGAAAGGCCAACAGGCAGCACAAGTGAGTAGGAACAATTCAAAATACATATAAAGAACAATATTGTTAACAGTGAGGGGTGAAAAATACCAGAACGTGTTGCCTAAGGGAGCTGTGGAATCTCTGTCCCTGAAGATATTCAGATCTTGACCTAACAGCTCCCTCAGTAGCCTGCTTTAAACTGGCCTCCTTTGACCATGGAGTTGCATCAGTTTATCTCCAAAGCTCTTTTCTGATACAAATCACTCCAAGATTTTTGGATTTTTAAATCTGCATTTTTAACATTTGACTTTCTAACCTAAAGTATTTTTAACTGTGTGTAGGCATCAATCATAGAATCACAGAATCATAGAATGCTTTGGGTTGGAAGGGACCTTTAGAGGTCACCTAGCCCAACCCCCCTGCGGTGAGCAGGGACAGCTTTAACCAGATCAGGTTGCTCAGAGCCCCATCCAACCTGACCTTGAATGTTGCCAGGGATGGGACCTCCACTACCTCTCTGGGCAACCTGTTCCAGTGCTTCACCACCCTCATTGTAAAACATTTCTTCCTTATAGCCAGTCTAAATCTATCTTCCTTTAGTTTAAAACTGTTACTCCTTGTCCTGTCACAATGGGCCTTGCTAAAAAGATTGTCCCCATCTTTCCTATGGGCCCCCTTTAAGTACTGGAAGGTTGCAATAAGGTCTTCTCGCAGCCTTCTCTTCTCCAGGCTGAACAACCCCAGCTCCCTCAGCCTGTTCTTGTAGAGGCGGTGCTCCAGCCCTCGGATCATTTTGGTGGCCCTCTTCTGGACCCGTTCCAGCAGGTCCATGTCCTTCTTGTGCTGAGGGCCCCAGAACTGGACACAGTACTCCAGGTGAGGTCTCACCAGAGCAGAGTAGAGTGGCAGAATCACCTCCCTCGACCTGCTGGCCACACTTCTTTTCATGCAGCCCAGGACAGGGTTGGCGTTCTGGGCTGCAAGCGCACATTGCAGGCTCATGTCCAGCTTTTCATCCACCAGTAGCCCAACTCCTTCTCTGCAGGGCTGCTCTCAATCCCTTCATCCCCCAGTCTGTATTGATATCGGGGGTATTGGTCAGTGGCTCAGGGGTTGCAGGCAATGGCTCAATGTACAAATGGAGACCGGTGACTAGTGGTGTCCCTCAGGGGTCCATACTGGGACCAGTGTTGTTTAATATCTTCATCAATGACATAGAACAGTGGGACTGAGTGTACCCCCAGCAAGTTTGCAGATGACACCAACCTGAGTGGTGCAATTGACATGCCAGAAGGACGAGATGTCATCCAGAGGGACCTGGACAAGTTGTAGAGGTGGGTCTGTGTGAACCTCATGAGGTTCAACAAGGCCAAGTGCAAGGTCCTGCACCTGGGACAGGGCAACCTCCAATATCAATATCAATACAGGTATCAAGGGATGTTTAGCTACAGTTAGTACTGTCAACAGAACTTTCTATAGGTTAAGCTTTTTTCTTTCTCCTGGGTACCATATATAGGCCTATGGCAGCAGATACTGCACTGAGGAAGAATAAGGGACATCTGTTTCAGCCATTAAAGATAAACCTTCAAAACACACAAATACAGGAGGTCACTAGTCCTCAAGGAAGAATGTTCTAAGTAGTACCTTTTGGCTAACATAGATGTTAAAAAGGAAAAGAGCAGTGCTGAGGGAGAAACCAGGTAACAGAAGGAAAAAAAAAAACATTCCCCAGGAAGAATCTAAATCGTCTTCATGGTTGTGAACTCTCCAGAAGAATTATCTCCTTTTAACACAGTGAAGTTCCAACATCTATTTGAGGAATAAGATAAACACAGCATTGGTATTTTTTATAGACTCATTTCTAATCAACAGCCAAATATTTTTTACATTAACTTCAAGTACTAATTCCCACATTCTGCACCAGAGAATGCTCATTTGAGTATTGATTCCAAACTGGATTTACAATAGAAAATTAACAATGATGGAGACTTTTCTGTAGAGAAATTCACATTGTTTTAAAGTTAAAAGGGTTTTCTGCTGTCCATTGATGCTAACATAACCAATGTTCAAACTAGAAACACTCACAAATGAATGTCAATATTGTTACACATACTTGAAGGTCTCATCTAAGCCTATTTCCAGGTTTTAAAAAAAGGAAATTATCCTTCCTTATTTTCCTGCTGTCGTGGTTTAGCCCCAGCCAGCAACTAAGCACCATGCAGCCACTCGCTCACTCCCCCTACCCCGATGGGATGGGGGAGAGAATCGGAGGAGTAAGAGTGAGAAACACTCCTGGGTTGAGATAAGAACAGTTTAATAATTGAAATAAAGTAAAATAGTAATGCTAATAGTAACAGTATAATAAGGATAATAATAATAATGATACACGAAGCAAGTGATGCACAATGCAATTGCTCACCACCCGCCGACCGATACCCAGACAGTTCCCGAGCAGCGATCGCTGCTCCCCGGCCACCCCCCACCCCAGTTTATATACTGAGCATGACGTCATATGGTATGGAATAGCCCTCTGGTCAGTTTGGATCAACTCTTCTGGCTGTGCCCCCTCCCAGTTTCTTGTGCACCTGGCAGAGCATGGGAAGCTGAAAAAGTCCTTGACTAGCATAAGCAGTACTCAGCAACAACTAAAAACATCAGCGTGTTATCAACATTCTTCTCCTACTAAATCCAAAACACAGCACTATGCCTGCTGCTAGGAAGAAAATTAACTCTATCCCAGCTGAAACCAGGACAGTATCCACCCCTTATTCTAAACCATCTACGTCATGCACAGGCCCTCCCCTTTCCAATGTGTTCCAATTAATCACCACCGCTTTCCCTATCTTGATATACACACAGATATCATTCCCTTCGTCTATGGCCCATCCCTCTAAAATGTCCATTGAGTTCATTTAGCCCATGACTTTGGGTTCCATCTGTCATCACAGTCTTTCAGAGCAGGAGAGGTGGTGTGCAGTGTTGGACTGTTGCATGCTGAATTCAGTTCTCGTTCCAACATGGTTTCATCAAAGTTCATTTTCATTAAGCTGGGCAATTCTTACTGCAATACCATTGATGTGGCATATAGCAATCATAATATACAGTATTATATACTTAATATTAACCTACTATATTATTATATTAACATGCAGTTAAGAGATAACATACAGTTAAAAGATAACATACAGTATTATAAAGCAATTAATATCATACAATTCAGTTCATTGGCTATTTTCACCCAAAATCAAATTCCCTTGAGGTACGCATTGGGCTTCCCCACCCTTTCGCATCACCCACCAAGTGCACCCAGGTCCTTGAGCAAAAGCAATCCCACGAATGGGTTTGCCTTTGCCAGAGGGGGAAGTAACCCAGACTGTCTTCCCCAGCATATTTTTCATGTGCACTACAGGAACTTTATCTCCTTCTACAGTACGTAGAAGTTTTGATTGGGCAGGGCCAGCTTGATTGGCAGATCCCCTGGTGTTGACTAACCAGGTGGCTTTTGCTAAATGCGTATCCCAATGTTTGAATGTCCCACCACCCATTGCTCTCAGGGTAGTCTTTAACAAACCATTGTATCGCTCAATTTTCCCGGAGGCTGGTGCATGGTAAGGGATGTGATACACCCACTCAATGCCGTGCTCTTTGGCCCAGGTGTCTATGAGGTTGTTTCGGAAATGAGTCCCGTTGTCTGACTCGATTCTTTCTGGGGTGCCATGTCGCCACAGGACTTGCTTTTCAAGGCCCAGGATGGTGTTCCGGGCGGTGGCATGGGGCACGGGATATGTTTCCAGCCATCCGGTTGTTGCTTCCACCATGGTGAGCACATAGCGCTTGCCTTGGCGGGTCTGTGGGAGCGTGATGTAATCAATCTGCCAGGCCTCCCCATATTTATATTTCAGCCATCGTTCACTATACCCGAGGGGCTTGAACTGCTTGGCTTGCTTGATTGCAGCGCATGTTTCACACTCATGAATAACCTGTGCAATACTGTCCATAGTTAAGTCCACCCCTCGATCACGAGCCCATTTATACGTTGCATCCCTTCCTTGATGGCCTGAGGCATCATGGGCCCACCGAGCTATAAATAATTCACCCTTATGTTGCCAGTCCAGATCCACCTGAGCCACTTAAATCTTAGCAGCCTGATCTACTTGCTGGTTGTTTTGATGTTCTTCAGTGGCCCGACTCTTAGGTACATGAGCATCTACGTGACGAACTTTTACAATCAGGTTCTCTACCCAGGCAGCAATATCTTGCCACAATGCGGCAGCCCAGATTGGTTTGCCTCTGCGCTGCCAGTTGCTCTGCTTCCATTGCTGCAGCCACCCCCACAGGGCATTTGCCACCATCCATGAGTCAGTAGAGAGATAAAGGACTGGCCACTTTTCTCTTTCAGCAATATCTAAAGCCAGCTGGATGGCTTTCACCTCTGCAAACTGACTCGACTCCCCTTCTCCTTCAGCAGTTTCTGTGACTTGTTGTATAGGACTCCATACAGCAGCTTTCCACCTCCGATGCTTTCCCACAAGACGACAGGACCCATCAGTGAACAGGGCATATTGCTTTTCATTTTCTGGCAATTTATCATACAGTGGGGCCTCTTCAGCACGTGTCACCTCCTCCTCTGGTGATATTCTAAGGTTTTTTCCTTCTGGCCAGTCCATGATCACTTCCAAGATTCGTGGGCGACTGGGGTTTCCTATTCGAGCCCATTGTGTGATCAATGCAACCCACTTACTCCATGTAGCATCAGTTGCATGATGTGTAGAGGGGACCCTCCCTTTGAACATCCAGCCCAACACCGGCAGTCGGGGTGCCAGCAGGAGCTGTGCTTCAGTACCAACCACTTCTGAAGCAGCTCGAACCCCTTGATATGCTGCCAATATCTCTTTCTCAGTTGGAGTATAACAGGCTTCGGATCCTCTGTATCCCCGACTCCAAAACCCTAGGGGTTGACCTCGAGTCTCCCCTGGTGCTTTCTGCCAAAGGCTCCAGGTAGGGCCATTCTCCCCGGCTGCAGTGTAGAGCACATTTTTAATATCCTGCCCTGCCCGCACTGGCCCAAGGGCTACTGCATGAACTATCTCACGTTTAATTTGTTCAAAGGCTTGTTGTTGCTCAGGGCCCCATTTGAATTCGTTCTTCTTCCGGGTCACTTGATAGAGAGGGCTTACGATCTGGCTGTAATTTGGAATATGCATTCTCCAAAAACCCACAATGCCTAAGAAAGCTTGTGTTTCCTTTTTGCTAGTTGGTGGGGACATAGCTGTTATTTTGTTGATCACATCCATTGGGATCTGACGACGTCCATCTTGCCATTTTATTCCTAAAAATTGGATCTCCTGTGCAGGTCTCTTGACCCTACTCTGTTTTATGGCAAAACTAGCCTTCAGAATGATTTGGACTATTTTCTTTCCCTTCTCAAAAACTTCTTCTGCTGTATTGCCCCACACAATGATGTCATCGATGTATTGCAGATGTTTTGGAGCTTCACCCTGTTCCAGTGCTGTCTGGATCAGTCCATGGCAAATGGTGGGGCTGTGTATCCACCCCTGGGGCAGTCGGTTCCAGGTGTACTGAACACCCCTCCAGGTAAAAGCAAACTGGGGCCTGCACTCTGCTGCCAAAGGGATGGAGAAAAATGCATTAGCAATATCAATTGTGGCATACCACTTAGCTGCCTTTGACTGCAGTTCATATTGAAGTTCTAGCATGTCTGGCATGGCAGCACTCAGCGGCGGTGTAACTTCGTTCAGGCCACGATAGTCCACTGTTAGTCTCCACTCCCCATTAGACTTTCGCACTGGCCATATGGGACTGTTAAAGGGTGAGCGAGTCTTGCTGATCACTCCCTGGCTCTCCAGTCGACAAATCAGGTTATGGATGGGAATCAGGGAGTCTCGGTTGGTGCGATATTGCCGCCTGTGCACAGTTGTGGTAGCAATCGGCACCTGTTGTTCCTCAACCTTCAGCAACCCTACAATCGAAGGGTCCTCTGAGAGACCGGGCAAGCTGGACAACTGTTTAATTTCCTCTGTCTCCAAAGCAGCTATACCAAAAGCCCACCGGTACCCTTTTGGGTCCTTGAAATACCCTCTCCTGAGGTAGTCTATGCCAAGGATGCACGGAGCGTCTGGGCCAGTCACAATGGGGTGCTTCTGCCACTCATTCCCAGTTAGGCTCACTTCAGCTTCCAGTACAGTTAGCTGTTGGGATCCCCCTGTCACTCCAGAAATACAAATGGGTTCTGCCCCTCTATAGTTTGATGGCATTAGCGTGCACTGTGCACCAGTGTCCACTAGAGCCTTATACTCCTGTGGGTCTGACGTCCAGGCCATCGAATCCACACAGTCCAGTAAACCCAGTTGTCCCTTTCCTCCACCTGGCTGGAGGCAGGGCCCCTCTAACACTGGTCACAGTATTCGCTGTTCACTTCCTGTAAATGTGAATCAAAAGTCCCCTGATCAAGGTCGGAAGTAAAATTAGCCCTCTTACTCTGTCTCGGGAACTGCTCACTGGAAACTGGAGCTGCAATTTTCCTGGGAGAACCGCCTTTCCTAATAGTTTTTCCTTGCAACTCATGCACCCGTGCCTCTAAGGTTGAGGTAGGTTTTCCATCCCACTTTCTCATGTCCTCTCCATAATCACGCAGGTAAAACCACAGGGTGCCCTGTGGTGTGTATCCTCTATATCCTCTCTCTTGAGCATAGGGGCGTTGACTCCTAATGGCTGAGACACTGGTCCGTGCAGGTGGGGAGTAGGACAGATCCTCTCTGAGTTGTTGGAACTCTTGGCACATTTTTTCCACAGCCGAGACACAGGCCCGTAGGGAGGAAGAGAGCTTTTCTTCGTAGTCCCGGAGTTGTCTAGCCACTTCATCCACCGTTGGTGCCTCGTCGTCTTTCCAGGCTAGTATTGCCAACGAGTTGGAATACGATGCTGGTGCGCTCCGTACCACCTTCCGCCACATGGATTGTGTGCACCTGACTTCATCTGGGTCTTTGGTTAACTGCTCATCATTCAGGTCACTGTAAATCACCTCCAGCACGCCTAATTCCCTCAGGTACTGGATACCTTTCTCTACGGTGGTCCATTTGCTTGGGCGGTATAAAACATCCTCCTTGAAGGGATACCTTTCCTTCACGCTTGACAGAAGTCGCCTCCAGAGGCTGAGCGGTTTTGCCCCTTTTCCAATTGCTTTGTCAATGCCCCCTTCCCTGGAAAGGGATCCCAGCTGCTTGGCTTCCCTACCCTCTAAATCCAGGCTACTGGCCCCATTATCCCAGCATCGGAGCAGCCAGGTGATGATGTGCTCGCCTGGATGACGACCGAAATCTTTTCCCATATCTCATAGAATCATAGAATCATAGAATCATCTAGGTTGGAAAAGACCTTTAAGATCATCCAGTCCAACCATTAACCTACACTACCAAGCCCACTCTAGACTAATCAAGGGTAGACCAGACTAAACCATATCCCGAAGTGCCACATCTACCCGTTTTTTAAACGCCTCCAGGGATGGTGACTCCACCACCTCTCTGGGCAGCCTCTTCCAATGCCTGACCACCCTTTCCGTAAAGAAATTTCTCCTAATTTCCAGCCTAAACCTCCCCTGGCGCAGCTTAAGCCCATTTCCTCTTGTCCTATCGCTAGCTACTTGGGAGAAGAGACCAACACCCACCTCACTACAACCTCCTTTCAGGGAGTTGTAGAGAGCGATAAGGTCTCCCCTCAGCCTCCTCTTTTCCAGGCTAAACAACCCCAGTTCCCTCAGCCGCTCCTCATAAGACTTGTTCTCCAGACCCTTCACCAGCTTCGTTGCCCGCCTCTGAACACGCTCCAGCACCTCAATGTCTTTCTTGTAGTGAGGGGCCCAAAACTGGACACAGTATTCCAGGTGCGGCCTCACCAGTGCCGAGTACAGGGGGACAATCACCTCCCTGCTCCTGCTGGCCACAGCATTCCTGATACAAGCCAGGATGCTGTTGGCCTCCTTGGCCACCTGGGCACACTGCTGGCTCATGTTCAGCCGGCTATCTACTAACACCCCCAGGTCCTTTTCGGCCAGGCAGCTTTCCAGCCACTCCTCCCCAAGCCTGTAGCGTTGCATGGGGTTGTTGTGACCGAAGTGCAGGACCCGGCACTTGGCCTTGTTGAACCTCATACAGTTGGCCACGGCCCATCGATCCAGTCTGTCCAGGTCCCTCTGCAGGGCCATCCTACCCTCGAGCAGATCGACACTCCCACCCAATTTGGTGTCGTCTGCAAACTTACTGAGGGTGCACTCGATCCCCTCATCCAGATCATTGATAAAGATATTGAACAAGACTGGCCCTAAAACAGAGCCCTGGGGAACACCGCTCGTGACCGGCCGCCAACTGGACTTAACACCATTTATCACTACTCTCTGGGCTCGGCCACCCAACCAGTTCTTTACCCAGCGAAGAGTATGCCTTTCTAAGCCGTGAGCTGCCAGCTTCCCGAGGAGGATATTATGCGAGACGGTGTCAAAAGCTCTGCTAAAGTCGAGGTAGATGACATCCACAGCCTTTCCATCATCTACCAGGCGGGTCACCAGGTCATAGAAGGAGATCAGATTGGTCAAGCAGGACCTGCCTTTTGTGAACCCATGCTGGCTGGGCCTGATCCCCTGGTTGACCTGTACTTGCCTGTGGAGTTCGCTCAAGATGAACCTCTCCATAATCTTCCCCGGCACCGAGGTCAGGCTGACAGGCCTGTAGTTCCCCGGGTCCTCCTTCCGGCCCTTCTTGTAGATGGGAGTCACATTGGCAAGCCTCCAGTCATCAGGGACCTCCCCTGTTAACCAGGACTGTTGATAGATGATGGAAAGTGGCTTGGCAAGCTCCTCTGCCAGCTCCCTCAGTACTCTTGGGTGGAACTCAAGCTCACTCAGAGATAGGGATCGGGTGGTCACCATCTCATTTATGAGTCCTTCCTCCTCTGGTTCTCGTGATGGCCCTGGTTCATCTTCATCCCTTACTAAATGAACTGATTTCCTCGTGTATTTTTTCTTCTGTATAGGGGCAACTGATACCGGTGCAGGTTGGTTCTCTGGTTTAGCCGCAGTGTCTGTCACTGGGGTTTGAGTAGCCGCAGTGCCCATGGCTGTGGTTTGAGTAGCCGCAGTGCTCATGGCTGTGGCTGGAGTAGCCACAGTGCCTGGGGCAGGGGTTTGAGTAGCTGCAAGGCCTGTAGTGGGGGTTGGAGTAGCCGCAGGGCCTGTAGTGGGGGTTTGAGTAGCCACAGTGCTTGTTGTTTTGTCATCAGATCCAGAGACCTTCTCTTTCTTTTGAGGGTACTGATTAGTGTTGACCACGGCTCGATAGGCATGGGCCAGTCAATTATCAATATTAACATTCTTCTCCTACTAAATCCAAAACACAGCACTATGCCTGCTGCTAGGAAGAAAATTAACTCTATCCCAGCCGAAACCAGGACACCTGCATACTCCTAAATTATCTATTTCACAGTCTGATGCTCAATTTAAAGCAATGTAAATCAAGACTGAAACTGAAAAAAGGTGTGCTATGCCCACCTGGTATAAGTGATCTAAATTTAAATTCTCTCTTTCTTTTTTTTTTTTCCCTACCCCCACCCCCAAGAAAGATTTTAATCTACTATATTTCCTCCTGGCAGTTCACTGGTTAGCTGTATGGATAAGTGCACCAGCTCAAATTAGATGAGAGTAATATACACAGAAGCAGAGGAACAAACCAAGCAACAAAGTACAGGGCCAGAGAAGATGGGAAAAAAGGTAGCAAGGTTTAGCAAAGGATGTCAGACCAAAGTAACATGTAAGAAACCTAAGGGATGATGTTTCTTTTCAGCAAGGTGACTCATTCTCCATTCACCAGAGAAGGCACAACTCTGGTAGAAATAAGAGCAGGTTTCTCCAGTAGAAGGTCTTTGCTCTGGAGAAAGGCAAATCACACCTTCCTGAGAGAAGCTTGCTGACTTTGGGGAGGGACAAGCATGAAAAGGAGTATGCAGAAGTAGTGACAAAGGAGGAGCATGAGATTTGGAGATCAGACCTGATCTAAAACCTAAATGTGTAGAGAGCAGGAGACTCTCCTGCAAAGTCAACAAGATTGTGTGTGGTTTGCTGCAGCCCAGAAGCTACTGACTGAAAACCAGAGGAAGCCACTTGCTAGATCGATAACTAGAGAGTAAGCAACAATCTGCTCTAGAACACAGTGGCCAGATGTTGGGAGAGGTGGTTTCTTTGGCAGTGTCCCCTCTCCTCCCCCAGTGGTTTGTTTTGTTTAAGAAGAGCCAGTATATAATTTTGTATCTTGGTATAACATAACTTCACAGCTTTTGCAGTCTTTTGACATGCCCATTTTTGTAAAGAGGAAAAGGGATAACAGTTTCACCACAAGGATCCAACTAGTTCAATGTCCTCCTACAATTTATTGAGAGAAAGAGGGAGAAAAAAAGAGAACTAAAAGATGCACATACGGTTTTTTTCCTCTTTCATAGTGTGCTTACTGTACAAGTTGTGGGAGAACTAAGGGCATTTTATGCCTAGAAACTTTTCATAATATTCAATTTTCTCAGAGTAATCTCTTTACTATGGGTCACTTAAGCATATAGCTAATTTATTTCCAGAAGGAGACTATGTTAAATTGATTTGTTTTAATCAATAGATAACTATCCAAATTTTTGCTGTGCCTATAAAAATTTAATCTTCAAACATCAATATATACAGATGTGTGTGTAAGTATATTTTGTATGGGAAGTATCATTTTTTGCATCTTGTCTTCTTTTATGATCAAAAACAAAGAAATAATAATTATTGTTGATCAGGGATTTGTTATTGATTATGAATGAAAATAAACATTTAAATTTCTGATAGAATTTTTTAAGAGGTTTTTCTTTAGAAAAAAGATACATTTGATTTAAAAAGAACAAGTGCTAAGAAAATGGAGCACTCACAGAACAAAAAAATGACAGAAGAACAAACAAAATTTCTGTGAAATATTGAGGGTTGTGCTATAGTTTTGACAGAAGATTTTCAACCAGCCCTGCTGACAGCTCACAGATGATGACTGCTGTCCCTGTATATTTTCAGAGGAAAGAAATTAAAAAGAAAGAGGATATCTTCTGCAATTAGATGAGTTTGTAGGGAGGCACAAAGCATTTATATAGTTTTTCCCGAGACACATGGTAAATAGCAGTTATGTATTTCTTCTATTTCTGCTTTAGATTTATCACTCTGCTGTACTCAAAAAGCAATATTACTCACAAAATTTTTAGTCTCATTCAAGTCACATTAACTGTAGCAAAGTCATGTTTGAAAGATACTCTTGGCACAATTTCCTATGAAAGAAAACAATGCTTATCAAGAACAGGTTGCAATATAGGATAAGAGGTAATGGGCTTAAACTGCAGCAAGAAGATTTGGTCCTGATATTAGGAAAACCTTTCTAATAGTAAAAGTAGTGAAGTTCTGAAATAGATTTCTTCTAGAAGTTGTAAAAAAAATTATCCTTGGCTTTTAAGACTAGATTATACAAACTTTTGTCATGAGTGAAGCTCCCATCTATGGTGTATTTGCTTTAAGGACAACAGTTAGAGCTAGGGAGCAAGCCAATTGTTAAGCAGTATGAGAGCTCAGGATATAGGTCCAGTCTGTGGTTTAGTTAGCATAAATTTTGGTTCTCAGCCTTGAAAGTCTACTGATAGAGTGCTCATGGAAAAAATATCACATATGTACTATGGGATACTGCTTTAAATGTTGCTTTGTCAGTTACTGTGTGACATAAGAAGTAACAAGTGGTTGGGGTTTTGTGTGGGTGTGTGGGTGTGGGTGGGTGTGTGGGTGTGTGTGTTGCTAGAACATAGTGACTACATTTCCACAGTTTATGATTGATCACGTCTGGTAAACTTATAAATCAAGACTTGCAGTTGGACAACTAAAGGTATCATCAAGTGCAGTCAGCAATACAAAAGGGTTTATAAATTAAGAAACACAAGATCATTCGATTTGCCTGTATTGCAGTAAAAAGGATTCCAGAAAGGACATGATGATTTGCTCTCACCCAAGGACAGAAGGATCTAGACAGAAAGGACAAGGACAGAAATACTTAAACTGATGACTGATAGAGTGATCGTCTGGGTAATTATGTCCAAATTGCTTGCATGTTCTGTTAAAGAAACCTTTGCTCTGGCAGACAGCTCATTTGTGTACTGCACCAAAACATCTGCTTAGGTCCATGGAGGGGTTCAATTCTTGAGCTCACTGCCTGGCCTTCTTTCCATAAGTAACATAAGAGTAACCTTGAGGTATGGTCAATGCTCATTGTTTGTGACTGCATGTCTTTTGATCAGAAGAAAAAGCTTTGTTTACTAAGGCAGGGACAGAGAAGAATGACAGCCTCATGGAAATAAGCTGCCTGTTCTCCCAGAAGGATGTCAACAGCTTTTATATTGCACCACATGTATGTGTCAGCTCTAAACCAGCAATTCATTTACTCTTCTCTCAAAAATGAATGTACTGTAGCCAGAAATATATAAGGAGAATTTGAGGGGAAAGTAAATCAATCTTATCTTCAGTCAACAAGCAATATTATACACTAATGGGGGGCAGACAGGACTTGTCCAACATTACTGCTTGCTAAAGAGGAAGTTATTGATTTGTGTTTGCCTTTTTATATTAACAGTAAAGATTCTACAGCACTTTCACACATCATAGGATAAGGCTTAAGGGTGTCAAAAAGCAATATACAAAACTCAAAAGGTTTGTGGCTTTGATTTGTGAAAGCTATGAGCATTTTGAATGCTTATTTAATTTTTTTTCTGCATCATCCATCTTCCTTCAAACTAAGAGAACTTTTCTTCTATCATTGACCTTCTAATAATCTTTTCTCAACAGATCAGTTTTCACTATCTAACCAGTCCCACTCACCCTTGCTGCTCTGTGATACCAGACTATACTGAGAAGGATCTTACTCATAACCTTTTTCTTTATGTTTGATGACCTTGGGCATGTAGGTATTTGCCTCAGTTTGTCAAGCAAAACATAAAAAATACCAAGAATTTTGACTACAATAGGGTTGTTACAGCAGTGTGTTTTGATATAAATTTATAGGATATCATGAGATAGCAGGATTATTTACTATGTGATATATATGTCAACTGACTAAACATAAACCTAATAATCTCACTTATCATTATAAGTCAGATAAATATGACAACATTAGCCTTCTGAAATGTGTTCAGCCAGGACTATCTATTGCCTTGCTGAATACAAAATCCTTGCATAATTCCTGGTAAACTCCCACATGCCCATAATGTGAGCAGATTTTTTATGTATATCTCAAGTTTTATATTTAGCTGAAAAGTACTCAGTTGCCACTGCATGCTGAATTACATGCTATGGTCATGGAGTAAGAAAGCCATTAATCAAATTTACAAAATTCGCCAATACACTTTAAATTGTACAAGGTAAAAGAAGAAGTCTCCAAAGAAACTGCAGTTCAAAGATTAATAGGTGAAGGTAATATTTTGACCAATGAGTAAATACAAGAATGTATCCTTCAGTAAACAATTTGTGAACAGAAAGAAGTTTCCTTAACATTTGTTAATTAACAGTTTAGCTATGGGATATTCATGCCTTTGTTGAGAAGCTAACATGTTCTAGAGAAAAAAGATATTTTATAATCTTTGTTCTTATTCACTTTTTTAAACTTCTGTTTGAAAAATCACAATATATTCTAGCAGAACTGAGCTTCAAAGCATCTCTAGTACTAGGAACAATTGGAACAAATAAATACAGAGGGATCTGGGTCATACCCTCAGCCATAGAATCAACTAGAAGGAGTTGTGTATATATATGAGAAACATTAACAGTGGTATAAATCAGTGTTTTATTCTTTGGCTTAACTCATGAAAAAAATTGTCAGTTTTATTTTCTTCATTTCCTTAGCAGCTGATAGACATTGATGGCCATTTTAGACATCAGAGCATCCTGTCTAGCTTTCAGCTGGCCAGGCTGCCTCAGTTTCCTAGAAATGCAGAAAGTTGACAAGCATGTGTCACAGAGGATGTGCACAAAGTCAAATTAGGCAGGCTATGTAACCAAAAATAGTATTTATTCTAAACAAAAGTGTTTGGCACTCCGACGAACATTTGTAAACCACACATTCAGGGTGACAACAGGAATTTAATACTACACAGATGACTTAAGAAATCCTAAGCTTCAGAACAATGACTTGAAATGCACAATCACTCACCTGATAAGATGAGGGCTCTCAACCTTGAGCGGTTACCTTGGGTGGTGTCCCAACCCAAGGGGAGAGTCCCTGACTGCAGACCCACTATTTTGAGCAGGACTGACTCAATTTGCCCCCTTGTGAGACTCCATTTGTACCCTAGTCAAATCTGACCTATGGTCGTATATGGTCATGTTGTGTTCCTATTGGCCAAAGGCTCTATCTACCTGTGACTGTGTGCAGGGCAACAGACACAATAGGGCAGTAAGGGCACGAAAATTAAGGCACGAAAAGTAAGGCACAAAAATTAACAAAGTCCCAGTCTTTGTCAGTGTGGGTGCATCTGCCACAGCATGTTATGGGATTTAAAGGAAATCCACTTCTGCAGCAGCTGGATGTCAGATGCCATACTGTAAGGCACCTAAAATGACATTGAAAACCTATGTTTAAGAACTGAATCCTACCCTAGGTGACTAATTTAGGGTGAGCTGTATTGTCCTTTACGTTTGGGGCAAAATTAAATTGCTCCTTGGCCTCCTAATGTCATTTTAGATAGTGTGAAGTATCCTACTTGGTCTTGTTTCACATTTGGTAGCCTATGCAAATGCCTGTCTCATAACATCACCCTGCCCTGTTTTACATGACTCTAGTCACCTACATTAAGATAACTGAATCCTAACTTTGCTCTTCTGAGCTGGCAGATTCTTCCAGGTGTCCCAAGTGGTAGTAGATTCCTACATTTGGTCAACTGAATTAAACTTCTGTCTATCTTCTTTTCATTATTTCTTTTTACTATCAGGAAACTGCGACATTGCTCTCATGGGTTTCACAAGCTAATATCATATTTAACTACATCTCTGACATAATAACTGAAAGTCAAGGCTCAGGCTGTTTGTAGGTAGAATATATGGGTGAGGGGGTGGGTTGTGTATGCCCATATGAACAGAAACATAAAAGCAGCAAATTGAACTTGTTTGTCATTCATCCCATTAACACATGATTTGCACCAGAAAGTATTTACCCTATTGTCCATAAGGGGATGTTGTTATTGATATCTGTAGAAAGCCAGTGCAAGTGAGTCACACACAGATAGAATTTCAGGAAAGTTTTCCAGGCTCACATTGGAATCACACTATGAAAGTTCAAAGTCAAGAAGGCTTCATACATATATGAATGAAATTTGGAATTTTCAGGTAATGACACTACCATAATTCAATTCACATCATATGATCTTTGCATCTGAAGCTCGAGCATTACTGATGCATAAATGGTGTAAGTCTCAGTGGAAAGAGGCACAGGAGTCAGAATTTTAGACATGTTTTCTCCTAAGTGGGAAAGCAGCTGAAAATAAATTATCCCTCCTTATAATTTTAACCTCTTGCCCTGAAAACACCTAGGCATAGTGTCTTTCATGTTGTCTCATAGGACACACAGAGATTAGGCTAAAAATGTATTTCTTTACTTCTTTATATAATTTCAAGCTAGATATTCACACTGTATAACATTTATTAAACATAACCTTTTGCAAACTGTGAGGCATATAGTGCACTCTACTGTATTCTCCAGGCTCAGAGGTTGCGTGTGCTTCAGATCAAGAATGCTTGTCTTTGAATTGTCTCCATTTCTGAAAAGGTGACTGGCAAGAGACATTTCAATCTTGCAATTTTGATAAAGTGAACTGGTCTTACGTTTGACTGATACCTCACATAAAAGCACTGGGGTAAGTCACAGTTCTTTCAGCCTGTGCTGGTATTGCTACAGCTGCTGCTGCCGGAACTTCTTTAGTGTTCCATTAATCTTATAAAAGACAAGCTTGCCTTATAGTAACACCTACGCACAAAAAATAAGATTAAAAAAGAAAAAATAGAACTTCCTGAGTGATTAATTTTGATGATATAATTGGACTATAACAGGGGAAATCCATTTTATGTGATTAATGTTAATTTAAAAATTATGGGTTTGATGCACTTTTGGTATGTCTGTTGTAAACAACCTACCTTATAAGGTTGTGATGTTAGATTTCCAAGCACCTTATAAGACAGGGAACTATTATTCTCCCCATTTTACAGATTTGTAGACTGCAGCAAAGATTGGAGGGTGACTTGCCTAGTATAGGGTCAGGTCTCTCAATGTTACTGCTATAATCCATTTTGAAGCATTGGTAAATTTCTGTGTTGGAGTTGTCTGCAGCCATTATATGTGAAAATTTTTCACTAATAGAATTTTTACCAGCTTGAGACAGCCAAAATGCTCCCTCTGCCAGCGTTCTGGAAGCAATTTAGTAGATAACTCTCCATGACTGTGACAGCCACAGGTAAATCCCATGTGGGAGTTCTGTTGTCCTTACTTCCTGCAGCAGTACAAATACAAGTAATCAAAGGAAGGTTAGGAAGCATGAGCAATCATTCAGAAAGTGTCTTGCAGTACCCCTCATTATTGGATGTGTCACTAGCAGGCCATATACCCATTAAACTCCCACTGTAAATCTCCACTCCAAACATGTCGGAGGAAATGTGCCATACTAAATCTAAAATACACAGTGTTCTAGCATGGTTGTTTGGTACTTTGAACGCTAACTTGGTATTTTAATGCTGACCCACGCCATTATAGTGCCAGAATTGAAGCCTAAGCATTGCATCTCCCAAAACAATCATACCTATTTATAGAGGTCAACTAAGTCATAAGATGAATAATATTTAGTATGTTCTCTTCTACTATAAGTTGAGGAATATATAGAGTGACTGTAGTCCTTTTGCAGTAATTTTAAACTAAGACAACTAGTAATGTTTACTATCATGAGCAAGGATAAAACACAAATGCCCTCAAAGTAATGGAAACATTTGCCATCCTATCCAAAACTCCAGACATGAATCCCATGTTACAGCATTAGTTGAGGTTTGGCTCTAGTTCCTTTTAAATTTGAATAAAAATTGTGAGGCTAACTGTCCTCCTGGACTTTTGGCCAAAAATGGGGAAAGTTTTCCCGAAAACATCTGTGACTCAACCAGTAACTCATTTTGACATTTCAATGAAGAACTCAATTCCTCGTTCTTTTTTAGCCCCTGGACTACATAGTTGGACCTCAAAACACTGTGTTAGTCTAATCTATGTCTAAATAGGGATTCCTCCAGGGTACTTGAATAACTGTGAAATATTTCATTCCGTAAGCATAAACTGTGTTATCTTAAATAGTACACTAGATAACAACACACATAATACCATTGAGAAAATGTATATTTCTGATATATAGTGATCTGTATTGGTCTGTTGAACTTAGAAGGTCAACTTGTCTACAGTTTCCACCACTTCTGTGAACTTTCTCATTGAGAAATATAAAAGAGAGTGCTAATTTCACTAATCAGAACAGTAATGTCTATCTGAGTTCATCTAAAATGTAGATGAAGATATCTGTGGGTCTAGTTATAACTTAGTCAGACTTAGTGAAGAAGTTGCTTCCAGTCATATGACTTTAAGGCATGACAGAATTTGTCCAAGAGAAATGGAAAACCAGCTGTGGATTGAAAGCAGCTGTTGATCACTGATCTCCCTGGTATCCAGTGACAGAATGCATGGGAATGGTTCAAAGCTGCACCAGGAGAGGTTCTGACTTGACAAAAGGAAGCTTTTCTTTACCAAGAGGGTGGTTAAATGCTGGAACAGGCTTCCTAGAGACATGATTGATGCCCCAAGCCTGTCAGTATTTAAGAAGCATTTGGACAATGCCCTTAATAACATGCTTTAACTTTTGGTCAGCCATGAATTGGTCAAGCAGCTGGACTAGATGATCATTGTAGGTCCCTTCCAGGTCCAGTCTATTCTATTCTATTCTATTCTATTCTATTCTATTCTATTCTATTCTATTCTATTCTATTCTATTCTATTCTATTCTATTCTATTCTATTCTATTCTAACATTTTTCCCTTTGTTCATTAGTTGAATCCTATCAGTTTCCAGTTGCAGTATAAGTTCTTTTTGAATAGGCATATAGCATAAATTTTCAAAGCAATAATAAAAACAAGCCATATCACAGGTGTCAGATTTCAAAGTGGAAAAATAAATGGGGACAAGAAAACTGAAGACAATTTTTTACCCAAATAGATAATTTTATGCACAAATGGGTATTTGCGGTAGAGATAACAACATTGTGTAAGTTAGTGCTGCAGACTTCCAACAGGTGACACTGATACTGACGTGCACAATTTATTCCTTTTTCTATGTTATTATTTCCTCTCACATATTACCAACTGTACTAAAAACACTGATTGTTTTTTAATCTGTAAAAACTCTTCACCTACTTTAACTCAATGGCATTTACAGCTGCAAGTGCAGAGTTAAATACAACTAGATTTGAAGTCTTTTCCAGAAACCAGATTTAACAAACATGCTATACCAAGAGCTAGAATCAAAGTTTGGGTTCTTATTTTATGAGTTCTCAAATTATTTGACTTGATAAAATAATAATTAAAAAAAAAGTGTCACATCCTGTTCTCATTTATACTGATTTAAACATGAAGTAACTTCAGAATATCGGGAATAAAGTTTGCCAGAGTAAGCCATACATTCTTGACCTCCAGACTCTATTATTGCAAGTCATTATGTCTGGGAATGAATCCAAGCAGGTGCTAAAAAAGAAGTTTCAAAATGCATCAACCCGTCTTCTCAGTAACATAGGTCTCTGAACACATCACCCCTTGCACTGTTATGTGCACTGCCTTCCTACTGAATACAGGATCCAATTTATAGTTTATCTTAATATTCAGAGCCTTCCATAGAAAAGGACCAAGCTTTTCTTCTCAGAAACCATGACCTCCCTTGACAGCTGTTACAATCGAAAGAAACTATAGAGTTTTTTCTGTCAAGAAGGAAAGACTTGCAAGCACAGGAGATAGAACTTTTTCAAGAGCTGCATGGAGATCAGGGAACTCTTTTTTACAAGTGATATGAGCTTGTGAAATGAGCTTAGATTTCACAGCTTTCAAATTTAAATACAAAATCCATTTCTTTCACTTAATTGTCTCAAAATAGTCCTCTCACATAGCGTTTTTTGCTGACCTAGCTTAGTTTTCTTATGGTTGAAGTGGGACGTTAGAGGACAAACAAGTACCCAGACAGACCTTTGGAACAGTCTTTCATTTCTTTTTCTCATCCCATCCACACTCCTGGAGATCTTCTCACCATAAGGATATAGAAGCTTTGTGTTGTTTTTCCTCTTCTTACCTCTCTTCAGTGTAAAATTTCGTAGAGATGTCCATGCTAGCCCTTACCCCCACCACCACCCCTCCATGAAGATCAGGGATTTTAACATGGCTATCACCGGCTTTTTTGCGCCTCGTTTTTGCACCTGTTATGCTCAACAGCGCCCTCGGTAGAGGGAGCAGGAGACACGGGGCCGCTTGGTTGGCAGATAGGGACACAGCCAATGAGGTGCCTTGGCTCAGAGAAGCTTCTGGATTGTGACCAATTAGGACCACAGTTCAGATCCAACCCAGGGTATAAATGGGACACCGCCAGAGACCCCCTTTGAGTGGTCTTCTCAGAACAGCAGGTCTGTGTTTGAAACCTCTCCCCTTGGGTTGGGACGCCACCTTAGGAAATTTCCTGGGATTGAGTGCCGTCATCTCCTTTTGGTGAGTGATTTCTTCTGGATATATATCCTTGAGTGAGCCCTCATGCCCCCGAGTGAGAGATTACCAACGAGGTACCAATGAGAAAGAGAATTTCCTGCTTGTGATGAGTGTGTGCGCACTTTGGACCATTGTTCTTGTGTGTATTGATGTGTAGTTACAATATCCTGACTGACACCTCGAACCTGTATGTGTTAAATGTTTTCAGTGTTGAATGTTTTGGGTTTACCCCTGTTTCTCATTGTTTTCTGTGGTGTGGTTTTGGCTATTTTGTGAAATAAAGTTGTTTGAGTTTGTCCTTCGTTTGAGTCAGTCTTAGTGTACCTCCGTGAGAGGCACCACTGCCAGATCAGAAGAGCTATCCCAGGTTTATTCTTTCTATAGGAAAAAATAAACACATATTTCTTTCTTCCAGGGCCAGAAAAATGTTAACTTGGGCTCTGAAAGTTGATTTTTTTTTCTTTTCATGCACATTTACAGCACCTTTATTACCAGTGATCAAATTATATTGCTAGTTGTAGTTGCTTAATACCATTTTCTTTACTGTGATAAGCAATTTAATTTGTGCACAAGAACACAGTAACGTGCTGCCGCTTTTTCTCTCAGTCTCAGCCCAGTGGAGTCAAATTGGCTGACAGAAAAAGTGATTTTATTTATTTCACCAAAGAAGTTAGAACCCTTACTATCAGCAAAGAAAGTTCTTTTCAAAGAACAGTTTTGCAGTTGTTTCTCACAAGGGAAATGTAACTTTCTGTATAATTATACCATTGCCACTGTCCAACATATCCTGTGTAGGTGAAAACCTTTTTAATGTACTCGATCATTTATAAAAATGAATACTTTTAGTGTATTTGAGTTTAGGATCTGATAATCAGGATGTTGCGTATTATGTATAGTTTTTAGAGCTGCATTTTTGCACCATACCAATAAGGAAAATAGCCTTAGAGACCAAATATGTGAATACATTTTATGATGATTTCTTGATAATTCCATTACTTTAATAGATACCGAAATGAAAATTCTGAATTCTATGAAACCCAGCTCATTCTAGATCATATCTAAATCGAACACCTACTGTAACCAGCAGAATGCAGTCCAAAGTATCAACAGTCTTATTCATAGAGAAACCTATCAAGGTGGATAAGGTCAGAACTGCAGAATTACATTATAAGCATGATTGTTCAGAGTAGAAAAGACAGTTAAATCTTCCTGCTTATTCGAAACAAAGGTGACATATCTGGTAACGTATCTGACAGTAATTTACAAACACTATACTAACGATATAGGTGACATTCCTTTTTGTTATATCTATGGGGGTTTTTTTGAGAGTTTTGTGAGGGAGTAGGATACTGAAAAGTACAGGAATCCTGTTCTCAGAAGCATTTTATGTCTAGGTATACCATACTTTGTAGAAATAGGCAAATCAGCAGTGTAGAAGAAATACATAATATGGAATTACACTGGAATATTTCTACTAAACGTAGCTTTTTGTATTCTACATTGCCAAACATAAGAAGAGGATAAATAAAGAGAACCTTTCCACTCACTGAGACCTGCTTTTTGTTCTTGCTGAACAGTCAGTACATTTAGCCACTGAGGAAAAATACAAAGGGGTACCATACCTCTTCACAATAATTTCATTCCAGCCCTACATTCCATTCATTCTTACTGTTCTGTCTGCTTGTGTTTGGCATTCTTTTCCATATAGCTTAAGTCCAGCTATATTCCTCTGACTTAGGAAAAAATAAAATTAAATAATGCAACTAATGTGTTGTCTGCTGTCATTATATAATTATTGTGCAGTGTGTTTTACATTCTGTTCTCCAATTCCAGGCTGTTCTTATCTTGAATGTAAACTCTTCAAGACAGGGATCATCAAGTAATCTATGTTCATACAATGAACAATCTCAGAGTACTACTTTTCTTCTTCAGCCTTTGGGTAGTGCTGTAACAAGTAAGATCAATAATAATAATAGATACTGATCATTGCAGCTCATTTTCAACAGATATCAACACTGGATGAAATTTAATGGTCCGCAGTATATTCCAGGCTTGACAAAATGATCTAATAATCCCTTTTGCCTTAATCTCTATGAATCTATGAAGATAATTATTTACCTCTCTTAACTTTAGTTTCTTGAAATAGCTTAAACACAACAACTATGGAGATTAGATACAGATACAGAATGAAATTGATTACAGTGTGCAAAGAACTTGGTTTTAGGAACACACTTGTTGTGGTTTAGCCCCAGACAGCAACTATGCACTGCACAGCCACTCGCTCACTCCCCCTACCCCGATGGGATGGGGGAGAGAATCAGAAGAGTAAGAGTGAGAAACACTCCTGGGTTGAGATAAGAACAGTTTAATAAGTGAAATAAAGTAAAATGGCAATGATAATAATAACAATATAATAATGATAATAATAATAACAATATGCAAAGCAAGTGATGCACAATGCAATTGCTCACCACCCGCCGACCAATACCCAGACAGTTCCTGAGCAGCGATCGCTGCTCCCCGGCCAGCCCCCCCCAGTTTCTATACTGAGCATGATGTCATATGGTATGGAATAGCCCTCTGGTCAGTTTGGATCAACTATTCTGGCTGTGCCCCCTCCCAGTTTCTTGTGTATCTGGCAGAGCATGGGAAGCTGCAAAGTCCTTGACTAGCATAAGCAGTACTCAGCAACAACTAAAACATCAGCATGTTATCAACATTCTTCTCCTACTAAATCCAAACCACAGCACTATGCCTGCTACTAGGAAGAAAATTAACTCTATCCCAGCCGAAACCAGGACAAAACTACACAGTATTGTTAAATTTCTGTTAAAAAAAAACCCTAAAATCATCAAAAGCAATATAGTATGTCTACTTGTATTTTGAATTAATGCATGTGAAGGGAACTGTTAATGCAGAATGTGCAAGAAGGCATTTAAACAGCACTCACTGTGTCATTGAATCCTATGTAAACCATTATTTCAGGGTTAAAATTTATAAGAGGTCTCCTACTTACTGACATGGATATAATCTCAAGTTAGTTGCTAGGTTTCTTCCAGTAATAACCTTAAAAGAGTACAACTTTATGTGTATCAGTCATTGCTTGTAATAGAAACAGAAATTAAGATTTACTTTGCTGCTGTCTAGATAGTGGCTGACTGCCTACCTTGTTCACAGTAAATGATGATGTTAATGGAGTAATCACAGTGGAATCAAATGAAGAAGAGCAAACATAATATCTTCATTTAACAGGGTGGGAGAGTCATCAGAGTCATTACAGACTTGGTAATCTGATGTCAGTGGTTTCTAAATATTCAGCAAAAGCTTTAAAAGAAAGATCAACTAAAGACAAACAAAAATAGGATTAAAAAATTAGTGTGACATTTAGATTATGATAGACTAATTTGATATCAGTTTTCAGAAAGACTATTGATTTTCTAGGCAAGAGGAATGTCAATTGGCTTAATCTAGCTGTACTTAATAAAGTATTTCATATGGTGCTACATGAAAGCTTATTAGCCAAACTGGACACAAGGGTATAAAATAACTGACTTGGAGAAAGGCAGTGAACAGTGCTGAAAGGGAAAATGTAATTGTAGAGGGAGGTTACTAGCAGAATTTTTCAAAGGTAGGTTTTAGGATTAGTCTTATTCTGTAAGATCGTTCATTTCTTTGATGTGAAAAATAGATTTGTACAAGTGAAATTTCCTATTGACTGAAAGATAAGAGGTTGCTGTTCATACAGGGGAAGGATAACTGTAAAAGAAGCAAGAACTCCCTTATTGTAAAGTCCATTCATTTAGATAAAATGAGAAAATTTTGTTCGGTCATGGACCCTCAGATTTCTTTTTCTTTAGATATATCACATGAGTTGAAGGGAGTTTCAGGTCAGAGCCAGTGTAGAAATCTAATACCTTTTGAGAGGCATATACACCAAGGAATAGTAGGCATGAGCCTGAGCCTGCTGGAGAGCCAAGTTCTCAGAAATGCCAGCTGGAAGTCAGATGAGGTAGAGTATTTCAAATGACAACTGATAACTACATGTGGAGTAGCTGAATCTCATACACCATTTCTAACTGTTGCAAACCCATAACTCACCTAATTCATGTATAGACACTTCCATTTAGATAAAATAGGATTTGGGTGTCTGGAATACAGACATAAATCCTACTCTTTGGGCTTGTTTTGTTGCCCACATACAGGCATCTGGAGTCATCTGAGATGTTTGTGTTCAAAAAGCAGGTAGATGTGGCACTTCGGGATATGGTTTAGTCTAGTCTACTCTTGATTGGTTTAGGTGGGCTTGGTAGTGTAGGTTAATGGTTGGACTGGATGATCTTAAAGGTCTTTTCCAACCTAGATATTCTATGATTCTATGCCTGACTCAAGATGTCGCTCCACAGTTTGGGTCATATCTACCAGCCCCATGTGATGCCAGAGATGACCAATAGCACCTCAAATGACAGAAAAGTCCTATTTCTGGACAAGTGAATTGAGTCATCTGACCCCATCGTTCCACTACCTGATGTGTGTATCTCAAGTAGTATTAAAGAGGGATCTTCATACACTTTTGTTTTAGAAAAAAAAAAAAAATGGGAACAGAAAATAAGGTATGACTTTGGATGATGGTGAAACATCTTTTGTCTCCCTATACAGCAGTATACGAAAATAAACCCATATAATATTTTTTACTTTTCTTGGCTTTTTAGAATATTGTTACCTGCAACAACATGGTTTCCACCAAAAAAATAGCTTCTTGGATCTTGTGCCTTTCAGATGAAACTCCACTGCAACAGGTACATATGATACCTTCATCAAAACTTTTATCTTCATACAAAAGTAATCCCACTACCAAAATTGTCCTCCTCAGTCCTGCATAAAGAATTCACTTAAATGTTGTCAATGCTGGACAGGAGTATATGCTCAATTCGGCTGGAAAGCTGCCCAGCTGAAAAGGACCTGGGGGTGTTGTATGACAGCCGGCTGAACATGAGCTGGCAGTGTGCCCAGGTGGCCAAGAAGGCCAACAGCATCCTGGCCTGTATCAGGAATAGTGTGGCCAGCAGGAGCAGGGAGGTGATTGTCCCCCTGTACTCGGCACTGGTGAGGCCTCACCTGGAATACTGTGTCCAGTTTTGGTCCCCTCAATACAAGAAAGATATTGAGGTGCTGGAGCATGTCCAGAGAAGTGCAACGAAGCTGGTGAAGGGTCTGGAGCACAGGTCTTATGAAGAGTGGCTGAGGGAACTGGGGTTGTTTAGTCTGGAGAAGAGGAGGCTGAGGGGAGACCTTATCGCTCTCTACAACTACCTGAAAGGAGGTTGTAGTGAGGTGGGTGTTGGTCTCTTCTCCCAAGTAACAAGTGATAGGACGAAAGGAAAAGGACTCAAGTTGTGCCAGGGGAGGTTTAGATTGGGTATTAGGAAAAATATCTTCACTGAAAGGATTGTTAAGCATTGGAACAGGCTGCCCAGGGAAGTGGTTGAGGCCCCCCCCCTCCCCCCTCCCCCGGAACTATTTAAAAGATGTGTAGATGTGGTGCTTAGGGTCATGGTTTAGTGGTGGACTTGGCAGTGTTAGGTTAATGGTTGGACTTGATCATCTTAAAGGTCTTTTTCCAATCTAAACAATTCTATGATTTTATGATTTCAGACTTTTTTTTTTTTTTTTAAATAAGGTATCAATTATTAAAATGTCAGCTCAGTAGTGGGCTTTTTATATAGTGATGCATTTTTCTTTATATTTAATTTTGACCAAAAACCTCCACCCTGCATTTCCATCAGAATAGTTATTGCTGTTGCTGCTATGAATCGGGGGGTTTGAGGTCAGGGGAGCTTGAGTTCCTTCCTGGTTTTCACTGTTGTGGCTTTTTCTGCTGCATTATAGTGTACCACCATACTTTATTTCTCACATTCGTTATGTCTCTGGAATTAATGCACAAAATCTATTTATCTCTACTAATATGAGCTAAAAATTTATTATTTTCAATCATAAACAGTATTAACTGCAAGCAGAAAATTATAAATGAACTCTGCACTGTTTAAATTCAGCCTGACAAAGCCAATAAATAAAGCTATTTTTTGGCTTCTGATTTGGCCAGGCTTAGCATCATGGTTATTTTTGTTTGTCTCTTAGAGATCAGAAAAAAAGTTAAAGAACTCATCTTATAAAAATATTCCTGGCTTGGCTGACACCACTGCATTTGATTAATATTGGCTTTGTTTACCTAAGGGATCTTCAACAATCACAGTCATTTATTTCACTGGTAGGTCAAGAGTCAGGTTAATTGCTGTTCTTGGATAATTCATAGTTTAGCTTGAATTAGTTGATAAAACGGATGCTACCTAAAAACTCTTCATCATCACAAAAAGCCTCTTTGTAAGGCATAGGTTTTTTATGGAATTCAGGGATCTTTTCCCATGTTGGTATCCACCCATCCACAGCATGAGATCCACTGAAGCACCTCGGAACGAGTGTCTGCCAACAAGCATATAGAGCTCCTTATTTATCATAACTAATGAAAATACAACATAAAACCGAGTTTAGGCTCACATAATTAGGAAAGGAGACAGAAAGGAACAGAAGCCAAGTAATACAGGTTCTTTTAAGGGTAGTAAATTTAGAAAAGTTGTGTGGATATGGCATAGGCTCCACAGGTAGGAAAAATTTCCCAGTTGCCGTTGCAAATCCTCTTTTCATCAGATCTGAATCCTATTCTCATTCAGTGGAGGGAAATTATCTTTTTTTTTTTCTTCCTTCCCTCTTATAGGGTCTCCTGCAGAGCTCCAGGAAAGCTACAGGGAGCCATAGGAGGTTTGCCAAACCTCTCTCCTAGATCCTTTCTTACTTCAGGAAACACCAGTACAGCTTGCCAAGGAGCCACCAAGAGCAGGGCAACTGGGGGCACCAGAGGCAGCCCAGCCCCGGGCATCGGGCACCTCCATGGGATGGGGACGTGTCAAGGCTGGGTTGGGATATAATCCACAGACGGGGCCTGGTTTGGTGGGGCCCATAGCCAGGCAGGGCAGGGCTGTGGGGAGCTGGAGACTGGCCCTACTGCAGTGTCACTGGACCAGGGGCTGATAGCCCTGGGGAGCTGAAATGAAGTCCTGGGCCATGGGCAGGGCTGGGGGAGCCCTGGAGGAGGCTGGGAAGCCATGAATGAAGGCTTTTGTCAGCCCAGACAAACAGGCTGGGCTATTAAAGTTCTGTCAAATCTTCTCTTTCTTCCTGTATACATGAGGAGAGCAGGGAGAAAAAGCATGTGGAACAAAGCACTTCTCTGAAGTAAGTAGGAGGTGTGGTCATTTACAATCAGAGGAGTCTGAGAACACAATTTAGTTGCTTAGACACTTAGTAAAAGGCTTTGCGTATCAAAGCCCACAGAGATATGACACATAGATGTGGCACAGGGTGTTTGTAAGGACCTTCCACTCCTTTGGCAGACAGTGAGACTCTATAAAGAATAACTTGAGGCATCTCAATTAGCACAAACCATCTAACCAACCAGAGTTGAAAGATTTACCTGTTCCCTCATGCCACTAATAAGGCACAAGGAACTATATAGCCCACTACCCCTTATATAGTGGGAGAATAGACTGCTTCTCTACCACTCCAAGTCACAGTCCATAACTAAATATGTCTGTGTTGGTCCACATGAAGGAGCTTAATTTTATCTTCCTGTTTTCAACCTGGATCACTTTCATATTGTGGGGTTTTGTTATTTTGAATAAACTAATTGAAGCATATGGAAATAAAATACAGTCAGTGGTTGATGTTTGGCAATCAAAATGGTGTGGTGCAAACAAGTAACCATTTCATTTGTTAAATACAACTGAAAAAAAAATATGAGAGTCAAACTGACGTTTAAGAGGTGTTTGAAGACATGCAGGTAAGACCATGACTTGAGTTCAAGAGACATAAATGTTGCTGGTAACGTTTTATTTATGGGACTGGTGCCCAGCAGCATATAGTAACATTAGAAAATCACACCTCTGTGATTATTCAAAACTGCCTTTAATCATCTTTAATCCTTTAATCATCTAAGTCTCTGAATGATATTTAACACAGACATTCTAATTTTATATGGTGCCCATGTAAGAGAACTGAGTTTATGATTATATTCTCTTATCATTGAGCAGTATGGCAGTAAATAGCTTACAGAGTATTGCCCAAAGAGATTTACATTACAGTGTCACAAAATGAAAACACAAGATGTGTTTTATAAATGCTTAATAACATGTTATTTTCTCTGGTATTTACAGCCATGCTCCAAGATACCAGTTGGTCATATAACCAGAACTGTAGAGGACTGAGATTTGATTCTCTTGCATTTTATCCTGCTCTAAATCAAAAGCTGGATTCACACCAGCCATAAAAGGCAACATGTGAAAGAAGTAATTCAAGTGACTGTTTGGTTTTCTATGCATTACAAACATTTTCACTAGGACAAAAAAAAAACAACAAAAATTCTATCTCTGTTCACAGATGTTATCAAAAGAAGCAGGATTTGGGGTTTTTTTTCCCCCATTTAGGAAAGTGACAACATATCATGGCATCATGTAAAAAGATATGCATATGTTTTGTGCACTCTATTTCTTACCTATCAGAACATTACATTGTAGAAGGCATGAAGGAAAACAGAATTGAACAATCATACCCAAATGAACTTCCCTCTGCCTATCTGCATTACACTCCCTCTTGGAGCCATAGATACAACTCTAAGTTTCAGATGGAGCTCATCTTTGTAGCCAAACTGCAGATTCAAAGAGAAATTCTTCCCCTAAACTGGAGAGGTCCTAACAGACAACTGAGTTATGTAAACTTCTTTTGAGAGTCAGAGTTTTAGCCCTAAATACGGTGTTGAACAGGAACAAGGAAAAGCTAAAATGAGGCATACATCAGTGTTCTTTCATGTTCATTCCTCTGATCTGTGAAAAAATAATGAAGATGGAATAGTATAATCTTTTGTGTTGTACTTTGTAGTTATTCAAGTGGTACTATTATTCCTATTTTTATATTGTTCAAGATATATATAAATGCTGGCATTTAGTAAAAACTCATCAAACAAAAAAATTAGCCAGGAGATGTCTACTTTTTTTTCCTCCTTCTTTTCTGTTTTCTTCTTTTTTAAATATCCTAAGTACCTGGCCTTGGTGGGGGAGGGGGGACACTTTTTTGTGCAAGGTATTTTGTTTGTTTGTTCTGAGTTTTGGTTTTGTTTTGGGGTTTAGGGCATTTTTTGTTTAAAATTTGTTGTTTGCTTGTTTGTTTTTTGGTTTGAAAACTAAACTATTGATTCATATAATTTAAGCTTAAGAATTTTGGGTAGGATTCAGCTGCAGAATTACCTGTCTAAATTTAAGTGTCTACCTGGAAGTATCTACTACTGAACCAGGTGCATTACATCCTGTTGTAGCTACTGGGTTTCCAGTGTCCCTTGTAGTCAATACACATTTAGGAGTTTAAAAAATAAATCTGATTTCTTAATATGGGCACTTAAGTCAAAAATCGGTTGGCTAAACATACGTACCCAACATATATAATCACAAAAGGTTAACAGACATGACACAGAGTATGCAGAGTCAAGAGAAGACCTATACTTTTCTGAAGTAGCAGCAGGAGGTGTGGTGGGATACTGTATGGCGTCCCACATAGCATCTTTTGCTTATGTTTAGGCAATTGAATCCCACCTTTCACATCTGTTAGTTGTTTAGGCTATGTTTTTGGAAAAAAATCAGCATCTTCAAAGGAGGAATCCCATCAGAAAATAAAAAAGCATGAGAGGTAGAATGAATCACCCTTTGTATGTGTTTTATTTCCTTCCATCAAAAACAGTAGGAAACAAGATGGATAGAGCTAGATTGGTTGAATTCCACTTTTGTCAATTTACAGGAGATATGGATAGACTAATTCCAAAGGCAAACCACAATGATTAATTTTAAATATTTATTTTTGATGTTTTGACTTCATAGAGGTGAGGTGTCTATAACTGTGGTAGGATATAAAATGGCATTTATTGCTGCCATCACTATTGTTACGTGAATTGCCCGATTTGTTCTTCTGTTAAATGCCACTGCTAATGATTTTCATGCCACTCCTTAAAAAAATACTAAAAAAGAATAGTGTAAGTAAAAAATATCATTTGCATTGCAATCTCAAGGGGCAGAGATCATTCTTTCTTCCATGTTTCATAGAATCTTAATCACATGCTATTCATCCTAAATAAAACATTAACGTAATTAAAAAAACATTAATGTAACTTTAAAAGGGTACATTTTCTTCACAATAACTGTGTGCCTAGATGTATGAAGGTAAGTCCTACCACCAGGAGGCAATGGGTTACGTAGTTTTCATAGAATCATAGAATCATATAGAATCATAGAATGCTTTGGGTTGGAAGGGACCTTTAGAGGTCATCTGGCCCAACCCCCCTGCAGTGAGCAGGGATTGAACTTGTTTTGGGGAAGACTGGCAGCAAAAGTGCCCCCTTCTAATTGCTTTGACTTTTAAATTAGTTTAAACTAATCACCAAACTATAATCTCACCAACCTCAGTATGTATCTGAAGATATTCCAGGAACTTCAGTAGAGTTGATTTGTTTAAAAAGTGTCTGAAGCAAATACGGCATCTCAATAATACCAGTTTACTGCTGCTTTCAACAGAAATAATTAGTAAAAGAAGGGTTGCATCTCAGTCTCCTCTCAGTGAGATTAGCTGTTGTTGCAATGAAAGCCTTGAGGCAAAATCCTGAATTCCTGTTTAAAAGCATGATAAAACATTAGGAATTTTGCTGACTTCCTGAAATGGTGAAAAGACCAGACAGTTTCATGAATTTCTCAGTTCAAGTTAATAGTTAGTCCATCTCTATGGCTGTATACAAATTGCAAGGTCAAGTTGCAGTCTTCTAAATAGCAATAGAGGTTAACAAACTGAAGTATTTTCTGGCTTTCCTTTTATCAGTGAGGAAGTTTTCTTCTGTGCATGCGTGCGTGTGTGTATGCTTCAAGAGTTCACCCAGGTCTTGTGTCAGAAGGTAAGCTGGGCAAACAGAAACAACCATGGCTCAAACGCTTCCTCGCTTCATTTTCTAATTTTACAAACAATGGAAAGGCAATGGTGAAAAGAGACAGACAACAGAGACACGGGGGCAGATCAGTGTTCTGCCTTTGGAAAAGACTGTATGAAAAGACAGATGTCCATACAACACTATGTTTCTCTCCCCATATATGCTTCCAGTCAGTTGCAACTACAGTTTTCTTGAGCCAGAAGTGATGTTATCGCCCCAATACTGGGTCTTTTCTTGATTTTTTTCTAATCATCTGTAGTGATGCTAACAGAAGATCATTGTACAATGGGGACTAAGTGTATGGGGTGTCCATAGCAAGGTGCTGGCAGTGGGGGGGCTGCAAAGGTGGCTTCTGTGAGGAGAGGCTGGGGCTGTCCTGTGCCGGACACATCCAGTTCCAGCAGACTCCAACAGACCTACCACAGGACATGGCTGAGCCCCTCAGCCAAGATGGTGGTACCTTGGGGAAAACGTATTCTAGAAAGGGCAAAACTGCAGATAGGCAGAGGAGAAGGCAATCAAGCAGCTGGGTGGGCATTTGGCTGTCAGCCAAGGCTAATCTGCCACATAGGCACTGGCCCATGCTGTGCTTTGCTGTGCTATGCTGCATGTATAGCTTGACTTTCAGGCCTGTGTTTGCTGCATGTATTCTTCGGATGCAAGGAAAACTTAAGCAGCTAATTGTAACAGAGGACTCTGAGGCAGGTCCCTAGGGGCACTGGCAATTACACCACCTACATGCCTTTGCCTTTACCTTAAAGTGAAGCACAAGTTCATGTGTGAACATCCTTTTGTTCAACAGTAAAATCGATGGACAGAATTGTTTTCTATTAAGAAAGTCATGTAAGAGCTCTAAAAACCAAAATGTCAGAAAACCTCTCCATGGATGGGATCTGCACAGCATGACCTGCATTGCTAGTAGGTCCATCTGATGCTGCACAACCTGGGGTTCCCTGCATCTGAAGAAGTGTAAGATTATCTATACCATCCTTTTTTTATTTCTCCTGTTAGCTCCAATATATCGTATTTTAAACAGTATCTTACAAAGTCTGAGTGCCTTTCTCAACAGGATTATAATAAGCACTAATCCCATTGCATTACATTGTCTTTTGAGATGATGGAAACTTGTGGTGTCCACAAAGTCTGCAGTAGAGTTCAGTGATTTTTCTGTAGGGTAAAGGTTTAATGATATAGCTGGCAGAATCATCTCCCCTAACCCCTAGCCAAGTGACTGTCTCTCTTTCAGTGACAACAAGCAGAGGCAGGTTGAGAATCATCTTGTACTGCACCAAAAACAACTGGAAAGCAAAACCGACATGAGCCAATGTGACCTCCTACATTTCTAAAGCCAGGCTCAACAGAGTTGCTACAGTTCAGAGTGTAGCCACTGCATAATCCCACTGATCTCTCTACAGAGTCCACACAGTACATGAGGGCAGAATAAAGCTCTAGCTTTTGTTTGCCAGATTTTCCTGCCTCTGTAGCAATAGATATTAGATGTGCTTAAGTGAACTCAGTACTGAGCTTCTGGACTCTTTATCCAAATGAATTAAAGTCCTAAATGGTCAAATCAGTTTGAATATTTTTCATAGAATCACAGAATCATTTAGGTTGGAAAAGACCTTTAAGATCATCCAGTCCAACCATTAACCTACACTACCAAGTCCACACTAAACCAATCAAGGGCAGACTAGACTAAACCAGGTCCCAGAGTGCCACATCTACCCATTTTTTGAACACTTCCAGGGATGGTGACTCCACCACCTCTCTGGGCAGCCTGTTCCAATGCTTGACCACCCTTTCCATGAAGAAATTTCTCCTAATTTCCAGCCTAAACCTCCCCTGGTGCAGCTTGAGCCCATTTCCTCTCGTCCTATCTCTAACTACATGGGAGAAGAGACCAACACCCACCTCACTACAACCTCCTTTCAGGTAGTTTCATAATTACAAGAAGCTCTTGACCATTTTTTTTTTCTTTAGTTTAATTTTTATGAAAAAGTAAAACAAGAATCCCACATTTTGTTCAATTTGCTATGCATTCTTGCTTCCAAAAACTCTTCACCTAATCACAGCCAGTATTCTCACAAATGTAGCATAACTCATTGGACCTACAATTTGGGTTTTTTGAGTTTATGTCAGAAATAAACAAAAAAAGACAGAATTACCAGTGTAATAAGTGGTAAGATGTGTATTAAGTAAGCATCATTTGACTGTTAAAATATATTCCAAAATGTAGAGATAAGTTTGAGAAACATGGGTATACCGGGTCTGGCTGGGACCGAGTTAACTTATTTCATAGCAGCCCACATGGTGCTGTGTTTTGGATTTTGTGGTTAAAACTGTTGATAACACACCGATGTATCAGCTATCGTTGAACAATGCTTGCACAGTGTCAAGGGTTTCTCTTTGCCCACTCTGTCCCCTGAGCAAATAGGCTGAGGGTGAGCAAGAAGTTGAGAGGGGACACAACCAGGACAGCTGACCCAAACTGGCAAAAGGCATATTCTATACCATTCAATGCCATGTTCAGGAATTAAATTTGAGGGGAAATGAAGAAAGGTGTGTGTGTGGGGTATGGTGTTTGTCTTCCAAGGTGGCTGTTGCTCAGAGACGGGTTGGGGATCACTCTCTTTGGGGGTAGTAGTGAGTGATGGCATGCTCTAGCTGCTTGCTTGGGTCAACACACCACGGCAGGCTGAATTCTAGAATTTGGGAAATTTTTTTTTTTTTTTTTGAGGTAGTAGGCATGAATGTTTTGTTACAGGATTAGCAGTTTATGATTTGTTACTAAAAGACTGATAGTGATCTGAATTTAAGAGAGTTTGAATAGTCAGGAATGTGCTAAATTATGACCATATGGGTTTATTCTAGAAAAGTAATTTGACCATTGACATTATCCTGCATTTTCTGAGATACTATTGGCTATTAACAGCCATCTCATTTACAAGACCTCCTTTTCTGCTAGAGTCCATGAATGCTGCACAGTAAAACACATTTGTCCCTCATACTTGTGAAAAGCATGGGGGGTTGTTTTGTTTTGTTTTAATTTCACTTGGACGTCCCCAAAATAATCATGGGAAAACAGCTCTGGAAAATGGACAAATAATTTTAGGCTTGAGATGCCTGGCAAAGAGGAAGAGAAACTCCGAACAATTGTAACTGATTAAAACAATCAAAGGCACAATATGCAAAGAGGTTAAAGAAATGCAAGCCTAGAAAATGTTCACCACTCGGTAAAAGCACAGGTTATGTATATAGCACAGTACAACTTATTTCAAATTAATCAAATCGAGTAAGTGTGTCTTAAAGAAAATTAATAGTATATATAATATATTCAATACTATAACAGAGGTGCATGTACATATTGTGATAAATAAGATCTCAAAGCAATCAAACCTACTGCCCGTGTAATGCCCTGATAGGCTTTGATGATTGCTGTTACAAAGTAAATAGTAAAGGAAGTTGAAACTGGTTAACGTTCCAGTCCAGACAAGAAATATTTACATTTCCAAACTACGCATAGTTGCATTTTCCTTGTCCCTGGGTTTACGTGAACAATGCTGCTAAAGAAAGGTAGGTATTAACCTATCTTAGGGACAGATGACTAGCCAAAAAAGGTAGGGAGGCAGAATACCAAACACATGAGGAAGCTATAGGTAAAGGAACTGAGGAAAGGTAAGAGATGGTGAAAAGTCTATGAAGGAAGAAGCAAATTTAAAAAGAAAGAAAAGATTTGGAGGTGGCTTTGAGGGGTAATAGAGGCTAATGAAACAGTGTGGAAATGCATCACTTTTGAAAGGTTTTATGTTTATTAATAATAGTATATTTAGGCAGAACTTTCAACTGATTTACCTAAAAGTCTACAAAAATTTTGGTGGTTTGGGGTTTTTTGGGTTTGTTTTTTTTTTTTTTTTAGCATGTTGGAGTAATTCCTCTTAGGTAATCAACTCTAACAGGAATGGATGTACTGAGACATAAAGGATAACCAGACAGTATGACTACCTCATGGGCAGAGGTATTCTTCTCATAGCAGAAAAGTTAACTACAGCTTATCAATTAAACAGAGGATGTAGAAGGTAGGAGAGATGTCAGTTAGGCTAGGATACAAAGTAATCTGCAACAGCGAGCCTGACAAGGAGAGCTATGTTGTATATGAGAGAAAAAAAAAATATCTTCTGAAATAAAATCTTGAAATCTCTTTCTATGATTGCTATGATTTCTATGATTGCTCCTGTGAAGAAATATTTATTGTTCCTGCCCACATACACCTTTGAAGTCTACCTTTAACTTTTTGATGAGTAGGGTTTTAAAAGAATTGCCCAAGGGTTTTGGCTATGTAGGTATAGAGCGCCTCACATTAAAGCAGCTATGGGGAGGGGAGGAGCACAACAGAGTAATCACATGTGTGTTTTTTCTTAGATTTAGTAAAAGAGAAGTCCCAATAAAGAGGCAGAAGGAAATTAATATCTTCAGAACAAGTGCAGAGAAATGCTAGTATTTGAATGCCTGAAGATCTGAATAGGTAAAACGTAGGGCCTCTAAATATAGGGCTTATTTATTTCAAATTTATAGCACTTATTGATATCCATCTAAACAGTAAGATCCAGGTAAATGCAACAGTATCAATATTAGCATAATTAAATTTACCTTTCCAATAAACTTTTTTACTCTGTACTGTAATGAGAAATTTTGATTCATAGGCTTCCCTACCTCACCATCTGACTCTTCTCAGGCTCCAGCTGCCCTTTCCTGTTCTCCCTGCCACAGAAATTGTGCCTTTATTTATCCTGGATGGGAGTAGCAATAGCTTGTGAAACTTGGTTTATTTACATCTAAACTCTGAGAGAGACAGACAGGATGGGTATCCCTTGGTCCTATTGGAGCTCTGGTTTTAAGTCCCCTAAAGTTTTAAGTCATATGCAGGTTCCTAATTAAGGTGTGTGAAAATTCATTAGAGCCACTCCAGTTGATGCAGATGATAGTTGTGCAGCTAATTAATCACCAGTTTGAAGTTTCCAGTCCTTTCACCTCTGAAGAAAGGTAAACTAAGAATCCATTTGTGTTCCCAGCATAGAAAAAGGGTTGCATCGGATGTGTGCTGTCAAAGATACAGGTGTGGTTGACAAGTATTTGACCATAATGAACAAGAAAACTCAGAGTGGAGAAAAAAAAAGTTCCAATATTTATATCTATATCTGTATCTACACTTTCATGGACCTAACTGGTCTCAGTAAAAAAAAAGTATAAAAATTATAAAGAATAATGGTCAGAGCACTGAGCTTCAGGGCAGTCTGAAGCAGCTGCATGCTTTTATTATAACAAAGCTTGCTCAGTATGGCTTTACTAGCACAGGTGGTACTGTACATTATTCTTCCTAGAAAAGAGTTATTATATTGCATTATACCCATCATTCAGAATTACAGCATTCTTCTTTTCAAAGAAAGCAGTCGAGATGAGGTTTGTAACTTGAACTGGGAGGCTGTATGCTGTTACCTGGAAGACAATTAACAGTAATTTGATGCAACATGCAACATTTGCAAAAGTGAGAACAATAAAATCAGTGAGGCAAAACAAATGAGCCATATGTTCAGTTATCTATCACCCATGACGTGTACTAGGAAAAGAGTGCTGATCATCTGACAGAGCATTTTCTGAATATATATATATTACCAAGTCAAGACTAGGATCTTTATATATGACAATCATTCATGGTTAGTTTACACAATCATTTTGAAAAATTAACTTTTTTTAATTATTATTTCTTATTGTTTATATGGAGGAATGTGAGTGTTTCTCACCAATCTATAAGCACTACTAGCAAAGTAAGGAAATTTGACTTGCAGAAAATAAAATTTTAATTTAATGTTCAAGAGTTAATTTTATCTCAAGAGAAATGCATCCATGTTTTTCTTGTAGTTACAAATAGATATGTCACCAATTAGAAACCAATTAAGAAAAAAATGTAAAATAAATGGACAAAGTTATTTTGTTTCTTTTTGTCAGTGCTGATGCTTGAAACATGCAGCAACTAATGAAATCTCTTTAACAGTTTCTTGAATGCTTCATGTTATTCATAGTAGAATTGCAAATATAATTCTAAATATATTTCTACATTTGCCAAATCTGAACAGTTGGAACTTGCCATAACTGTTCTACCTAGGTAGAGTGATGGCTTTTGATTTTTCTTTTTCCTGTGTCACTCTGTGATTTGCTTTTCTCTGCAAAAAATATTTGAGGCTCTTTTTCTTCCTTTTATTACTGTACAAATACAAAAACTTTTGTATAAATAAGAAAACTTGAAATAAACTCAAATTTTTCCTGAACATGGCCAACAGCTTCCCCCCTCATAATGATTTCACATAATGATCTATCAGAAATTTGTTCACATTACCTGAAAATACGTTATTCCTCGTGACATATCAAAACCTTTTGGCAGAAATTATGACTTTGAAGCTGGAAACACTAACAAATGAACCCTCAAACTTCAGGCATCCTTTGTTTCAATAGGTTCTTATGGAATTCACAAATCTCAGCAGAAGAAAGTTACGCTTTTATTTTATAAGATGTATAACTAAACTGCTTATATCTTGATTGCCTTTTACATGCCTGTTGACTTTTTCACATAGACAAAAATTACGTATAAAGCTTATAACCCTCTTTCTCTGCAAATATTGCTGTAAACCCTTTTTCCCTTGGGCTCAGCAACCTGTGCTCCAAGGGTCCAAGGCCCAGCTCTGATCTGGTCCAGCAGCATAACCTTGCTTTTGACTTCTGAGAAAATTGCTAAGTTATGAGAGCAAGCTGTGAGAAATAGGGCAGAAAGATAAGAAAGATAAAATTACAGCCAGAGGTAGCTCTACTGAATCAAGATTATTAGTAGCTCCAGCATTCAAGGAGAAAAGCACCAACATGGAAAAATATAAAATACTAAACAAAGAACTGGGAAAGCTAGTTGAGTGGTTAGGAATCATTGGGGCTTTGGATCAAGCCATCAGCGTTACCAGTGATGACAGAGCTGGTGGGACCTGGCAAGTCAGGAGCACTGAGGACCTCTTCAAGAAGTGATAGAGACTGTCCCTGTGCCTCCTGACTGATGCCTGTGTGGCCAACACTTTTCCAGTGCCTGAAGAGTATTGGTGAGCAAACTAATGCTTAGCCTAATAGATCATTAAATCTTAGCTATGTTTTGTGGCGCACTGGGTTTGCATGGCAAGGTTTTAGTAGTGGGGGGGCTACAGGGGTAGCTTCTGTGAGAAGCTGCTAGAAGCTTCCCCTGTGTCTGATAGAGCCAATGCCAGCTGGCTCCAAGACAGACCCACCACTGGCTAAGGCCAAGCCAATCAACGACAGTGGTAGCACCTGTATGATAACATATTTAAAAAGGGGGGTGGGGACCAAAACAAAATGCTGGGAACACAAACTGCAGCTGGAGTGAGAATATGTGAGAGGAACAACTCTGCAGGCACCAAAGTCAATGAAGAAAAAAGGGGAGGAGGTGCTCCAGGCACCAGAGCAGAGATTCCCCTGCAGCCCATGGGGAAGACCATGGTGAGGCAGGCTGTGCCCCTGCAGCCCATGGAGGTTAATGCTGGAGCAGATATCCACCCTGCAGCCCATAGAGGACCCCATGTGGGAGCAGGTGGATGTGCCTGAAGGAGGCTGTGACCTTGTGGGAAGCCCACACTGGAGCGAGCTCCTTGCAGGACCTGTGGACCCATGGAGAGAGAGGAGCCCACGCTGGAGCAGGTTTGCTGGCAGGACTTGTGACCCTGTGGGGGACCCATGCTGGAGCAATCTGCTCCTGAAGGACTGCACCCCGTGGAAGGGACCCACACTGGAGCTGTTCATGAAGAACTGCAGCCCGTGGGAAGGACCCACGTTGGAGAAGTTCATGGAGGGCTGTCTCTCATGGGTGGGAATCCCACGCTGGAGCAGTGGAAGAGTGTGAGGAGTCCTCCCCTGAGGGGGAAGGAGCAGCAGAGGCAACAAGTGATGAACTGGACACAACCCCCATTCCCTGTCCCCCTGTGCTGTTCGGGGAGAGGAGGTAGAGAAAATCATGAGTGAAATTGAGCCCAGGAAGAAGGGAGGGGTGGAGGGAAGGTGTTTTAAGATTTGGTTTTATTTCTCATTACCTTACACATGTTCTCACTCCTTTCTCCTACTCAGTTTTGATTGGTAGTATATTAAACTGATTTTCCCCAAGTTGAGTGTGTTTTGCCTGTGACGGTAATTGCTGAGTGATCTCCCTGTCCTTATCTTGACCCATGAGCTTTTATGTTCTATTTTCTCTTCTGTGTCCAGTTGAGAAGGGGAGTGATAGAGCAGCTTTGGTGGGCACTTGGTATCCAGCCAGGGTCAAACCACCACATGTGTGCACTGAGCTAACAAAAAAGTACTTTTTACTTTTCAAGTTGTGTATGTATCACTTGTAGAGTGTCTTCGCACCATACAAAAGATGCCTTAATAAACTGATCCTAAAGAGCAGCAGTAGCAGAGTTCAGTGAAAAACAGTCCCACAACACGTCTTCCTCTGTGAACACTGCATAAGGAAATCAGCAAATGAAAATAAGGATAAGTATGGGTAGTAGACAAAGTATCAGAGGTTTGGCCTGTTATGGAAGGATTTTGTCCTTTCTAATACCTGCTTTCTACATACAATTTTGAGGTTTTTGTTTTCCCCTACTTTTCCAGAGGAAAGCTAAAATTAGGAGACCTAAAAAAGGTTGATATGACCTACCTTTTCAAGGAAAGGCTGATGTGTGGTAAACAAAGGACAATTTAAAACTCCTGAGTGTTTTCTCCCCATCTGTGGTATTCCCTGGGGTTTCTAAAAGCTGCTGGTTTAACAGAAATACTGGTAGCTAAAAGCTGCAAGAACATTAGCTTTCTTTCTACAACTGTGTGAATTGTAAACAAAACAGAAATGGAACTGCTTCTTGGGTTTCTAGACCAAACTTCAGCTCAGCCAGGTTCTTTACCTTTTCATGTTTATTTTCCATGAATGTTTGAGTAGCTGAGATTAACTAGATCAAACAAGCATAAAAGCAAAGCTTCATATAAAAGATTATCAATGAATTCTGATAGGATTATGATATTTGTAACTCATGTCCAATTCATTGGTTACTGTGCTGAAAACACATGAAGTGACCCATGAAGTGAAGTTTTCTGCTGTACCTCTGAGACTGTAATACAATACTCTTGTGCTCAGGGAGGAGGAACCCTGCAGATATAACCCTGATTTAACCTGAGTAGGCTGCAAAGCAATACAGCAAACAGTAATGCAGGAGTAAAAAGCACCAGCCACTACCAGGAGGGAACATTTCTTCGTCCTTACACCCTTATATTGGTAAAACCTTGCATGGAATATGAGGGTGCATTCAGGAGGCTTTCAGCTACCTTTCCACTCCCAGTTGTTACCTCTTGTCTATCACTTAGTACAGACAAAATCAGAACTCACATCAATTATAAGAGCTATAGGCAGGGTTCTTTGCAGGCCACCAAACCCCCATGAAGGTAGAGGGTGCACTTGGGGCCCTTATATTTGCTACCTGTATCTACAGCTCTTTTCTCCTAAGAGAAATACAGGGCTCACTTCTGAGTTTCTTTTCCAATGTTGACCATGGAATAAACACACTGAATAAAAAATAAATAAATAAATAAAAGGGAAATGATCAGAAACTTCCCTCTACTTAATATTTTTGTGCCCATTCATGGATAACTTATGGAGTTAATTTTGTTTGTCTATAAAATTCAAGGCAACAAAGAAAATATGACCTTTGTGATCCAATGTTATTATCTTTCAGAATTAATAATTAAGTATGCTATTACCTAAAATCTAGTTTCTGGCACTAAAATGATATTCAGAAGCTTGTGCTATGCCTCAAATTTCCATACATTCATGGAGAAAGTACTGACCAAGGAGTTGCCTTCTGTCACAATCAGAATGTGACTGCACTATCAAGTGGGTCACCCCAACACACCAAAGACTTAGTTTATGCTTGTTAGAAGGCACTTACTGACACTAATCTCTCACTGGAGAATCCAGGTAGCACAGCATCCTACAGATGCATTGAAAGTAGGTTTTGGGTTTTTTTTTTGTGATGGAATCCACACATCTTGGATATGAGTTATAATGGGTTTTCTCCTCAGTCCTTGTGAAATCCTGACTTCATACCCACCCAGACAAATCAGGAAAAAGGTTGTGCCACAGGTATTCAGCAGGAATGCAGAGAGCGCTATTGCACCAAAGCAGGAATATGCCTATGTATGCAGAAAGCACATGACCAAATAGCCCTGAGACTTGCATGGCATGGACAAAAGCCAGTCTGTAGTGACACAGTGAAGGCAAACAGAAGCCTGATATGCCACCAAAAACTGTAGAAATATAAAGTTAATATTCAGCTACCTAGCTAAGGAAAGAATTTAGTATGCCCTGAACGCTCAGATGCTTTTTCTAAGGCATACAGGGAAATACCTTGTTAGTCTCAGAATCCATCACCCTGACTTTTCTCCTGAAAACATGCATTGTTGACTTTTTTTTTTTCCCAGTAGCTGATTAGGTCTCACACTTCTCTTTTATAAATCAAGGTGTGATGGTCGTGTTGTTCACCTTTCCCTTTTCGTCCCACAAAGAATGAGAAGCTCAGATTCAGTTACTCCACTTCCTAAGGGTATTTACACTGCACAGGGGACTGCTGAGCACCAGTGTAGACTATGAAGGGTGGAAAACTGTCCATCCAGATCTACAGATCTTGCAGACCAGAGGAACACTGCCTTCTAAGGAATAAGATAACTTCTTGCCTGTGTTGGGAGGCTAAATTCTTGACTAGATCAAGGTCAGATTCAACTAAGTCTGTGTACTGGTGACTGACATAGATGTAATATTGGCAGAATACTGGTAATCTTCTGATAAACAATCCACTGAAAAGCAACAGTTTTTCTCTGTTTAGTTTTCTAGGCTCTAAATAAATTTTGAAACCATTCTTTCAACTTTTCTGCCTTCAAATATTTTTGTGGCATTTTCCTAGAAGATACAGTTTAGGATTGGGAAGAAAAAGAAATTAAACTTGGATCTCATTTCCCAAATGCATGAGCCTTGGTACCCAGCCATTTTGGTACACCTGGCAGCACCATCAAAGCCTTTATTATAATTTTTAACTTAAAACAGGAGTAATAACAACTAAATTTGATGGCCCCAGGCTCTTGCATATGGAATTACCTACCCATAAAGCCCTGCTGAAGCTTTAGAACTTTATCCCCTGCGCTCACACAGATAAAAGTGCATAAAGAATCTTGTCTTTGTCATTGCACTTAACAGAGCTTATGTAAGTTTTTGTGTATATATATTGTATATCTGTCCTTTAATTTCCCACAGGTTTCTCTGCTTTAGATCAAATAATTCCTTCCCAGTTGATATACAGTACGTAGAGAACAAGTGTATTTATGAAAAGCCAAAAATGAATACATTCTTCCACATAGAATAGCCCCTTGGTTATTAGTTCACACATGGACATGGTGAAACCATGAAACATATTCTTTGTTTGACATTATTAAATTTGTGACCTAACAAAGGAAAAGAACATATATACTTTTAGTTAACTGAATTATTTTTGTGAGCAGCAAGGTTTGATTTTTTTTTTTCTTTTTTTCTTAGGTCATTGGCACCCTGGTATATAAGTAATTTTAAAATTGGATGTTCATTGAATGCCAGTTCCTGCTACCTTAGTGATGCAAACAGTGCCACTAGCTTCATTTCAGATTACTACTGAGATTAAAAAGAGCATCATTCAGCTTTCCAAGTAATTTAAAACTATTTTGTGTTCATTTATATCAGTTCAATAGAGGAAATCAAGTTAATCAAGGCATAAAGCCAGGTGACATTTTTTGTCACAAAATCCCTGGAATGGATAACATTTTCTAAGCCTTACTAAAAGAAATAGCAAGATGTATTGGGCAATGTCATCTTATGACAAGCTCTCTTCTGATTTCACAAGTCACAGCCTTTTAGTCAGTGCACTTTAGAGCTGCAGTAAGTAACAGCCAACGTGGATTAGTTGAGAGCAAATCATGTCTAACCAATTTAATTCTTCTTAGGGTAATCTAACAGGCCTTACAGACAAAAAGGAAGCAATATATTAGAGTTGTATATTTGGCTTCAGTAAAGTTTTTGACATTGTTTTTCATGTCAGCATCACATGCAAGGTAAAGAAAATTGTTTAAATGCATGTATGATAAGATGATTGCAAAACTAATTGGAACTATATAGTCAGAAAACATTAATGGTTCACTGTCAAAATGGAAGGATTTATCAAATGAAATTCTTTATGATTCTGTCCCAGGACAGCTGCTATTTGGTATTTGACTTAATGACCTTAAACCGTGAATATGACCATTAGTTTTGCAGTTGATATCAAGCTAGGATAAACTGCAAGTACATTAGAGGACACAAACAGAATTCAAAAGGATTTTTAAACATTAAAGGAATGAAGAATGGGGTGAAATTTTACATGATTCTACAGGTTACATGAGATACATTAAGTTTAAACAGAAATAACTGCATAGTTATGGAGAAAAAAAAAACTAGTTAGAATTTCTACAGAAATACAGGTAGCGATACAGTAGATCATAAATAGTCTTGATATATCACTGTCATTGGAAAAAATAATGGCAAGGTAATAAAACTCTCAAATAGTGCATCTAGGGAGGTTTGGAAGCACTACTGTGAAAGTGTTTAAGAATTAAGTAGACAATATCCACCAACAATGATGTATCAACAATACTGTTGATATTTCTTTGGAGCAGAAAGATGGGCTAAGCAGCTATTTTAGGTCCTTTCTAGCTTTATGATTCCATGAAAGCTAATTTTAATGTACTCCAGCGTGTCTATGTGAGAGAGAGACAGAGACCATGTTGCTGTGAATCTCTGTTCTGCTGTCTTTGTGTGGTAAGGTTGACTTCATGAGAACAACTCTGTCTGACATTAGTTCAGTTCATAATCTTGCCCCAGGGTTGGAAGGTAAATGCTAAACAGCAAAAAGAAAAAAAAAAAAAAAAAAGAAAAGCAGAGATTACACTGACATCTTAAGAACCATCAACATAGAAGTGCATGTAAATAAGATATTCATTACTAATAATACAATGAAATTAATTCCATATGACCTGAATATACATGAACATTAAAATCCATGTTTCTTTTAAAAATAATATATTGGTGACTTTATCAGGTCATTTTGACTTTATAGACTTTTTTCAATATTTTTATTAACATTTGGCCCTGCCAAATAAATGATGAACTGTGATTGTACCTCGAGCTTTGAGAAGATTAAGTTCTGATTCTTTTTTTCATAACAAATTTTAAAGCACACCTTTCTACCATTGCTTCTCTTTCATTTGGGCTGGTTCACAAATATTTTCCATAAAAGTGAAAAATATATATTTTCAGTCATTTTAATTTTTTGGTCCCATTAAGTCATATTTGAATGTTCTTTCCTCTAAAAAGTGATAGACCAAATCAGTTTTTAGTATCCTAATAACATTCCATTGCAACACAATTTCCCAGCCTACTGATCCAATTCTACAAATGTGGTGAACACAGCTCCTCCGATTCGTAAATAAGCAAAACAAAGAAGTGTGAAGTAAAATCAATGATATTTTAGAAACAGAACCACTATTTTGGAAATTACTACTGTATTCAGTTAGTGGTGGATTTATGTTTACTGATCATATCTGGGGTTCATTTCTTGTAATGTAGTATAGGCTGTATGTTGTTATTTTCCACATTTTAGCAACTTTTAAGTTAAAACTTAGCTTTTGAGTTGATACCTTCTCAAAATAAAGAAAATGTACATAAGCAAGCATAACAAATGGGATTTGATACAAGATTGAGGTACGTACATCTAAGCTGTCTACATATGAACTAGCTCAATAATCTCCTTTTATAGCACTGAAAATCTAGTTAATATAGTCAATGGAGTCCATACAGCTATTCTGATGAGGAAGATACAGACACCTAGGGTTTGATTCAGTTGTCTAAGTGTAGATATCTAATGCTGACTGAGATGCACTCAACATCAACAAAGGCCTGCATGTATTACACAGAACCAAAGGGAAAATTCTTTCCTTCTTGGAATGGAACCTGGACATCCAATGGATATGACCAACTTTTGCACCCTCAGGGTCCCTAACTAATTTCCTTCCACCTGGTCACACAACACATCTCTACATTTTCAAGCTATAAAAAAAGCCATGATTCTGAGTTTCAGCACAGCATTCACACCATTTTAGACATGTTTGATTTAAAAAAAAATATACATTGAAAATAATTACACCTTGGAACCATGGTGCCAGCAGAAACCCAGAGCCAAAGTCTATGTGGTGTAATCACACCAATCTGCTACAGAAGAAGAAATCTCTAAACATTGTAGAAATGAGACATTCTGCACAGTTTGGCCTTGAGGCTAGAGATCATTTCCCCAAACTGTTGATTTCATGTAAAGTGTTTTTCAGAAACCTTCCATACCTGCCACTTATGCTTGGAAACATCTACATTCTCGAGGCTGTTAGATTTCTGCTAGTGAGGTTCCCTCAATTTGCACCACTTCATAAATACCTGCACAATTTCCATCATAGTATACCAACTGGAAGAGTATGTAAGACCATTCAGCAAGATGTTCTAGTCTAGGTGTTGCCCGAAGTACCTTATCTGTTGTGTGTGATTTCGATTTTTTTTTTTTTAAACACAGGCTTTTCTTTTGAAAAACTAAAAAAAACCCAAAAAGTATAACCTGGAATATTGCCTGAAGACAATGTATCCAGACCCAGCTTCCTGCTCTTTGTGACATAGGAAGTATTCCTCTTAATGCTTTTCCTACTTAAGAAAATTCCTCAGCTGCTGGGCTGTTTTAATCATGGTGCTTCAAGTTACTTGTGGTGATGACATGCTTTCAATTTCACCATTATAAGATTGTACATTTGATTACATATTTACTGCAGCAAAGAGAAAACAACTTGATAACTTGCTGGTTAGCATGCTCCTATAAGAGACTGAGGTTTTATTCTAATGAATACTGTAAGAAAACTTAGATAGGATGAGAAAGAGTAAAACACTCTCACTTCAGAACTGCTTTTCATACAATGTCTCCAGCTGCCTTCTCCTAAGTAAGAATATCTCTACTTGGAGACCTTATTGTGGCTGCTCAATACTTAATGAAAAATTATAAGAAAGATGGAGACATTTTGCCAGAGTCTGTAGAAGTAGGACAAGAGGTAATGGTTTTAAACTAAAAGAGGGTAGATTTATTTTAGATTTAAGGAAGAAATTCTTTACTATGAGGGTGGTGAGACACTGGAATAGATTGTCTAGACAAGTTGTGTACACCCCATACCTGGAAGTGTTCAAGGTCAGGTTGGATGGGCCTTGGAGCAACTTGACCCAGTGGAAGATGTCCCTGCCCATGGCAGGGGGGTTGGACTAGATGATTTTTAAATGTCCCTTCTAACCCAAACCATTCTGTGATTCTATGATTCTATTCAAATCAATACTACAAGTCAGGTAAATAGTGTGAAGGCGGAGAGAAAGAGAAATAGGAGACGTTAGCAAGGAACGAAGGGACCGGTTGTCTGACTTTGGTTCCTTACTGCATTGTTGTCAGTCTGAATCCTGGGAAAGAGATGTGTCTGCTTTCAGCTTAGACTCTGGAGCCCTGAATGTAACCAGCTTGTGTTTCCACATTCCCCTTAATATGTTGCTTTGATTAGTTTAAATGTCCTGCCAAGTCTGCTGTTTGAGTACCATTCTACATGTTTGACTGGACTCATGCATTCATGAGTCCAGCTGAATATGTGTAGGTCACATACCAAATGCAGGCACCTATGAACATAAGGGGTAATGATTAAAACAAAGCAAAGCCTTGTTTCCCTTAGTTGACTTAATTGTGAACTCATGGTGCTATCTTCTGAAAAATGGCTGAAATGAGGGGTCTGTGAAGAAGAGAAAAAAAATATTGGGAGAAGTTGTCTGAAGGTAAATAGAAGTGTCTCTTTTTGGATATTGAGCATTCAGGATTCACTAAAAAATTGCACTGCCTCTTGATTAAGCAAGAGAGGAAAGTAGGAGTCTCTGGGCACACTACAAGATGCACTTGTTGTTCCATGGGCTTCTCTTGGCAGCAGGAGGTTGATTTGAGAGCACAGCATACAAAATGCTGACCATGAATATTCATTTGACTTTATAAATCAACTTGCTTGACTATACTTACATCTGAGTTCATGTCTCACAAACATTTTAATAAATAAGTCTACTCAAAAGGAGTTTATTGAAATTGTGAATTGTGCTTGATTGTTTCAGGAATGGTCTCAGAAGCTGAGTTTCAGACCTGTAATCTTAAATGTTTAAAGCAGAACACTGATCAAAATCTCTACCATCTAGCTGATATATTGAAGGAAAACTTATTAAATGCTAAGGATTTGTCAATAAAATGGGGTCAAGAAAGTGGTCAAAAGAAATATTTTACAATAAATAAGGTCAAGATATTTTAAAATGTGCTGGTAGGCAATTTAGAGATAAAATTACTGGCTATTTGCACATTATTTATCTACTTTCTTATTGACAGAAAGACCCCACAAACAATAAAATAAAATTTTAGCAAAATAGTTTGTAATGAGGTGGCAGGGCTGAGATCTGCCTATTTGCTTTTAAGACTTTTTTGACTTGGGATTTGGGGTTTTTGTTTGGTTTTGTTTTCGGGGTTTTTTTTTCCCAGTTGAAAAAAAACACCGTATGAGTTACTTAAGAAGTAAACAGAGACATTTTAACAAGACATATTTTAAGGTTTTACATAATTTGATATCTACTCATTAAAATAGTTTTACCACCAATGGGATTAATTCAATGTGGAGCTATAGCAAATGTTGAATTTGACATGAAATTTTCAAATGAATGGTGGAGATCTACAAAACTAAATGTGGGTTTTCTGCATGTTCCTTTTTTTCCTAGATTTTTGGTTGTTCATTATACGTAGGGAAAAGTTTTTATTCTTATTAAGTGCAAAATTTTCTCTTAAAGCTATGTATGTTTTAAAATAATCATATGAAACAAAATTTTTCAGAAAACCTAGTATCTAAATAGATTCCCTTACTGGTTTATAACTTTATAAGATTTAAGGCAATTAAATAAACAGCTGCTTCCAAATATTTAACTTGCATATCAAGACTCAGCTTATTTAGTCTTTCAAAATATTGAAAGCATAAAACAGAAAGGCTGACACATTAGTTATAAATCTGTGGTCCACAGTATTTTTTTAAAAATTCCTGTAACAGTATTTGCATTGTAATTAAAAATTATTCAAGCAAAAAGAAAATAACAAAAGGAAGGAAAAAAAAGAAACAAAGCTTCTAAAAGACAGGAAATTAGTTGGAACTGGTTTTTAATACATTGGTAATCGAGCATGAAGAGCTATTGTTTTAATTACTGTATGGAAAACCAGAAATTAGCCCAGAAGACATGACTGAGTAGACACTTGCAGAGATAATGTATTTTATGTCTCCTTCAGGCTCAAGTATTCGGTTAAGTGAAAGAGGCTAATGTTTCTACCTGGTAATAAGGACAGCAAAAAATGCATTAAATTAATTATTTACATTGTTTGCAGGGTAGTGATCATATCTGGGCTTTCCCAGGGAAAGAGAAAAAGAGATTCTCAAAACCAGAGTTAACATAGAGGCATAAAATCAAAGAAAAATAATTATTACTCAGGGGGAAGAACCCAAGTCTGTACTGTTCACTGAAATAAAACTCATATAAAAGTTTAATAGGATCTCTATATGATCAATTCTAAAGTATCAGTGAGGAAGAAGATGAATATTTTAATAGTCTTCAATTTTCCTGTAAAGAAAAAATGTACTGGACATAACAGTACAAAACACATAATTTATCCCAGTCTCTCTACTATGGGTATTTTCTTTGCCAAAATTCAGGGGGTGGGGGTGTGTGCTGTTCTACTAGAAAAAAAAAAAAAGCAGGTAGAGAACTGATTTCATCAGCTTGGATTCCAGTTTTCTTAGACATGAATTTTGTATTAAGTTCCTGCAGTATTCCCTTCCCCAGACCATATTAACCAAGTATAAACTGGAAAAGGTACTGGCTCATTATTCTTTTCAGAAAATGTGCAGCTTATGTGTAATCTAACCAGCCAATTAAAAAAGTTCGGAGAACATCTAAGATTCATTTCAATGTTTCTCAGCATTTTGGAAATACAGTCTACTTTTCATGCATATGTCTTTGTATGATCCTCCAGAAAGTAATCTTCCCCTCTCTACCAGCTCATGTTTAAACCAAACTCAAGTCAAATCATGTGTGTAACATTTTAAGCTATGAAAAACAATCTAATTACCTCTGAATTGAGATGGGGGAGATGGTGTTAATTACTGCTAACTATCAGTAATTAATTAGCTTGCAGGCATGGTTTCAGTAAACTAACAGTAACTGGAGATGTTTCTTCATGTTCTGGAGGAGCTGAACTACTTTAATCGAAGAAGTTAATCTTTCTGTGTATATGCTTTTTTCTGTCATTTTTCAACTTCTTTGAGAATCAATAATGTAAACCTTATCAGCCACATCACTGCTATATTAGTGCCAGAACATACAGCTACTATCTGCTCCTTTGCAGAAGTTTTCCTTCTGTAATCAGCATTTATTACACATGTATCTAAATTTTGTCTCTAAATACATAAAATAGTATTTATTGTTCTAGCAAATTTTCATCCATGTCCATAACTATCACCAACAGAATGCCAACAGTCCTGACAGAATTCCAACAAGCTTAATCTTTACCTTCCTACCGTTGAACATCTGTATGAAACCAATATGAGACTGAATTGCCCATACTATCCAGGTGAAAAAAAGTTTTGCACTACTTTTACATTAAACATAAATTGAATCCTCTCTAAGTTTTCTTTCAGTATGTATTTTAGAAATGCATTTAAAAGAAAAGTGTGGAACAAGGTAGAAGAAAGATAAATTTGAATGATGTTAAAAGCAGCATGGATAGTAGAACTTGCTTAATTTATAACATTTCCCACTGCTGAAATTCCTCTGTTGCCTATTCAGCTACCTGAATCCAACTCCTCTGTTTGCAATCCCTGCCCCCCCCCCCCTTTTTTTTTTTTAATTTTGCTCTTCTCATCCTGAGGTAGAAATCTTCATTAACTGTAACCTTTGGGCATTCTTTGATCAAACCTCTTATTGTGGTGACAAAGTTCAGATGACAGAATAGGAACTGAATTGAATTTTGCAAGTGACACCTATTTGTTTCAGGCCAGAAGCAGCCACAGGGTTATCCTTAGATAATCCAGTCACATCAGAACAGCAACTGTGATTTTTTTCAATACCATGTATGAAACAAAACACAGGGATACCAAAGGCCATAGAGCACAAATTTCTACTGTTTCAACAAATTATGACCCTGTTTGATTGTTCAGTTTTCCATGATGGACAGCTCATAGCATGTCAACCTCCCAGCTGTCATGATACCCTTTTTGCTTGTCTTTAAGTTACCTTAACAGTATAGTGTGGATAGCAACACTTAAGTGAATTAAAAGCTTTTTCATGTCTTCTGTTCAGCATTTTGTTTTCATCCTACTGAATTGCCATCATGTTTTCCAGAAGACACATCACTGAGATTATAAATGTCAATTTGTCAAATTGTTTATCCTATCTGATTCTCTTCCAGTCCCATTTCTTTGAGAAGAGAAAATCTGAACCTTTTTTTCTGAAATCTCATATACTGATTGCTAGTCCCATAGGAAGAATAAAGTACAGATACATAGTCTTTCTCATTCCTCTTCTACTTTCAAAAAATATTCCAGAGTCCCTAAGATCAAAAGCTTCTTTTTGAAAATACAGTTTTAGCTGGCCATTCAGATATTATTACCATTTGTATAAGCATGGGATATGTTTTTTGCCAAAGAATGACAATCCCCTTTATTATTATGCTGAAACAGACTCTACTCTGAAATAGTTTCCTCTGAGTCAGCTTGCACTGGCTCACTTTCTAATCTGTGGCATAAATATCTCATTACAATTAACTGATCTTGTGAATAAATTAAAAGCTTCTTCTGTAGCATACCCTAATTCTACCACCTATGGATTGCATCTGTTGCCTAAATGATCTCAAAAATAATTATGAAGAACCAAAGCTGATATTCAGTCTCACAAAGTCCACAATCAAATCACTGCAGCTACAGTATTTGACCCTGCTGTAACTGCCATACCAGACTCTGTGTTCAAGTTTAAATTAAATTAACACTACTGCAAAAGCCTCTCTGTGCTAAACTACCTTTTATTCTAACAGCAGTGTGCTCAAGCAATACACAAAGCTTTGTTTCATGATATTATACATCAAGGAAAATAAAAAAAAAAAAAAACCAAAAAAACCCAGAAACAAAATCCTTGCATGAAAATCAGGGGTTTTATTCAAACTCATTGTGGAAGTGGGTTCCTATACAAAATCTAGATATTTTAATTTTAACTTGACAACTGCTTACATGTGAATTGGTTCTTTTTGATCATCCGTTCTATTCCCTCTGTGTATTTAGAGATCTATCTGCTTGTGTTTGTAACTAAAAAAAGAGCTAAGGAAGGAAACTAGAAGTCAGACTCCCTTTTTTTGTTTTCTTTCCTATGCACAATGACTAAAGAGTGCAACATTGCTCCAAACATTGCATGGTTGCAGGACTGTTACCGAAGATGCTGTTTAAAGAAATACATGTCAACAGAGTGTGAGGGATTAATTTGATATGAAAATATATATTCCTGATATTATTTCATGTAAACAGGGAAGGACAGTTCAGTGATTATAGCTCTAAGTAACTGACGGTAAGAGGCTTATATTTCTTCTTTATACCAATCAGAATTTTTTGTGATCTTCATCTCCTCACAGACGAGCATGTATAAGGGTTGTTTTTAAAACCGTCCTCAGTCATTTATCTGAATTTTTATATGATTAAGTACCTTTAAGACTCTGACTGTTAGACTTTTAGGGTGTATATAGCCTTTGCAGTAAGGCAGCTAGCTCCGTAGCTGGAAAGATTATAGCCATATGAGCATGACAGTCATTAGAATAGGGGAGGATGGTAACATGGTATCACAGCTGGGTTACAAGCTGGTATTTTCACATCATGCTGCGTGATTCTAATCATGCATGTTTGCTTGGACAGAACTTTGACATTTTGATAAAATAGGTTGTAGAAATACTCCAAATATCTCTGTTTCCCATGTGTGAAATGGTAATAGTAAAAATTCTTGAATTCAAAATGTTGTTTCAATGATAAATAAGATAAATAGCTTTGAGGATAAATTATATTTCATGTAAAAGGAACCATATAAATGTTTAAGTATATGACCATATAGGAAATGAAACCAGTAAAAGACAAATACAACTATTTTGTTTATCAGTAGCCACATAAACATGATTCTGTTCATGCCTGAACTTTGTCCAACTGAGAGACTGACAGACTCTCAGCAAACCTGCATAATGTAATAACATCCCTTGTGTGTTTTCTGTGTGCTGAAGAAACACACAATATAAGCACAATGAAGAATTTATATCAGTAAATTATCTTTATACAACTCTAAGTTTTAGCAGTCTAGTCGAGGTATTATTAGTATTCTAATAACTATATTAGTATTCTAATAACTGCTAACTTCTATAATCCAAATTACTTATTACAGCTAACACTTATCAATAGTATAGGTAAAACTATTATACACAGAGTTCCTGGTATCTATCACTTTTCTCTGATGTTATGTTCAACCTTCTGATTCTCCAGTGGGTTCTAAGGTTGATGGTTTCCGTTTTCCTTAAAAAAACAAGAGGTGTTTGGGCAAATCATCAGTCTAAATCATTTTCCAGGAGGAATATAATGTTATTGCTGGTGGGGGAGGATGTGTCTTCCTCCTTACTCTTGGGCTTGTTTGGGATATTTTCATGTTTTCTGACACCATCTCCTTAATTGGTCTTTGATTCCACTTTATATCAAATCTACTCTATGTGGCACATTTTTCATATGTTGGGTAGTTATTCTTTATTTTCTTTGTGATCTATAAAACCAGCTGTACCTAGCTGTCAAGGTTGGACTCCAGAGGTGGTCACTAATTGACCACTACTGTAGTGTTTATAGCCTTGGGCCTGTGGTATCATCCTGTGACCCTGCTTTCAAGCCCTCTGCCATCTTCCCATGCCTGTCCTCTACACTGCATTTATATTACAGGTTCACAGATAGTTCACGCTGCACACTATAGCATAGTAAGTCCAGACAAAAACTTGGTAAGTCCTAGTTCTGAGGTTTTGTGGAGTTAAAACTGACCTGTGGCCTTTTACTAGCAATGATAAGATGTAAACCTCCAGAGATAGAGGGTTGCAATAAACACAGTGTAACATAGAGAACATTTAATCTCACCAGGCTGAATTTAGATCATGGTACTCTAAAAGACATACTTTAACTCATAAGATTGATATGTTAGGTATAGACTTCATCCTAAAACTATATATAACTCATATTGCCGTGCTTAAAATTATTTCAATTCTAAACTCTCTGCTGAGATCAGTAGCAAAACTATACTGAAATCAAGGGGATCTGTGCCACCATACATGCCACTCAGAGTAAAACACCTCTTTGTTATCAGGATCAGCATCAGTCCACTGCACTCTTGAAGTACCACTCCAGAGCCTGAAAGCACTACTACAGCCTGAACCTCAGAATGCTCATCTCTATGTCTCTCACTATGTCTCTGTAGATGGATGATTTTCTGACCATAATAATGGCTATACTTTCTAGAAAAAATCCTTTGGGATTGGTTTTCTTCTATTTATGATTTTATGGCTGTCTCTGCCTCTTTCAAATGCTCTTACAGAATTCATTTGGGTGTTCATATTATTTCAATTTTTAATGCAATTTCACTACATAGCATTAGCTTCTGTGGCCTTCTATATATACATGTGGTCCTATGTAAACCCCACAAAATATTTTTTTATTATTGTTTTTAATACTGAATGCAGTATGCAATAGTACCTTGTATTCTTCATTTAAATAGAAGTACTGAAAATAAGTCTAGACCCTATTAGCTGATAATTTTTAGAGCAGATGGCATAAATTACACTACAGTCCAATTTTACTTGTAATTTGTTACTCTACGGACAGAATTAGAGATGTCCACTCATTTTCTGTCATAATATTAATTTCTGTTTGACCTATAATGAGCAAATGCTTTTTTGAACACAGCAAATTAAAAGAGATGGACAGGCACCTTTTATTAATACAGATTTTCCTCTTTTGAGTCTTTCCATAAATTTTGGTAACCAAAATAATTTGCCTTTTTTCCAGCAATAATATTCTGTCATTTTTTGAATGACTTGAGAGAGGTTAATTCATGTACAGCGAAGCTAACGCTTTTTAATGCGGAAAAGGATGTTATGAAAGAACCCTGAGCTCAGTTCCTAACACAAGTACCTATTGAAGCTGGCTTTATTTTTTAGGGAAAAAAAAAATCCAGAGGACAGCATGGCAGCATGATTATCTATTTTTTTCTCAGCAGAAAAAACCTGTGTTTGCCTATATCCAGTAATTGAAGTATTCACTTGCTATTATGCTGGCATTTTCCTACAAAGTATTTTATGATTTTTCCTAGGATAATGTAAAAAGATTATTATGTTTTACATGTGTACCTATACTATTTTTAATTTTCTGAACCTCAGTTATATTACAGAAATTGTCAAGTACTGAAGTATGTGTCCCATTTAGTACTAACTGTTCTAACAGTATTGAGTAACTGGCACAGTGGTGACAAAAGAGCGGCGGGTGGGTATCTCTTTGCTTATCAGAACTCTTAAATTCCTTTTTAAATTAGTGCTTGACAATTACAGCCTAAGGCTAATATATATATACACACACACACATATATATATTGTCTTATAAACATTGAATTCCAACATGTCCTCAAATAAAAAAATCTGGGATGATCTTGGTGTGAAATTCAGCTGCATGACTAAGCAGTGACTTCACCTGTCAGCTCCAGAATTGATTATACTCTTTGAGACAGTTTTGCCACTGCATTTACAAGCTAGTTTTCAATCTGATGCCAAGCTGAATGGGAAAAATAAGGAAGGAGGTACATAATCTTCCAAATCAGTTCATAGAAGGATAATGTTGTTATTCATGTCCACAGGCAATTATGATAATAATAGTCCTCTTCCTGAAGGGCTGAAAGCTTCAGTCAAAGCCAGTTCTTTCCATTTCTTTTCCCCTTTAAGTTTAAGTCTTTCACCATTTCTATAACTATTTAGTTTTGGCTGAATCATGTCTTATCAGCATGCAATATGTAGTGCCAGTTCTTACATTTATTTTCCTATCTCAAATTATGTTAGCCTCGTTGCTTTTTGTAGTCCATTCTAGTTAAGAGACTGGTCTAAGCAACAGAAATATTCATGAATAAAGATGTTTTTGCTGGGCTGAGCCTTTTGAATCTTTTCCATCTACTGTTGTAGATATGCTTCTGTCACCAGCCTAAATGCCTCGGGATAATGGAGGAGAAAGGACTTAGTTATAGAAAGCTTTATATGCTAAAGTTAGTCCTCATGATGCTTTTATCACTTCAGTGCTGACTTTGAAGTCAGGAGATAAGGGCCATGTGAGTAAGAAATACATACAAATAGGAAGGTGAGTATGTAGAGACACTAAATATTTTCAGAGCACTTTAGAGCCGTCTTTAATGAAGACTCAATATGAGTTAAAATCCTCATAGGGCAAATCTTCTGAGCGCAATAGAGCTTTACCAAATATGAAATTGGCTCCTGGCCTGCCACTGCAACCTGTTCTCTTGCACAGCAAATAGAGTCATCAAATCTGGACCAAATGCTTCAATATCCAACTGTCAAATGTCACACAGCCTTTGTTCAGGCAAAAGCACCACTTTCTGTGTTCTCTGTGTAAAAAAAACAAATGGATTTCAAGACTGGACCCATTGTTACTAAAACTGGTACTATGGTATTTCTAGGAAATTTTTATGAAGGACAAAAGAAAGAGATATCAAAATGTGTTCCTTTAGATTACAGGGCATTAGGTTGATTTGTTTTAGAAAGAAGTGGCAAGCAATATATAAATTTCTTTTATAAGATTTTAACAACCCAAATAAATCTGTAATGCTGAAAATGATGGCCCCATTTTTGTAAGCTTATTACATGACATTTCATAGTTAACATACCTTTAGTACATCTAGGAAACAATCATGCTCCTCTTCAGTACATTGAGTAGGCAAATAAAATAACTTAGAGGAAGCTATGACCTCTGTACAATTGAAATAAATATGCATTTTCTGTGACTATTAAAAAGAACCTTTTCTTTTTTTACCTTTCAGCTTTTGACATCATGCAGGATTGACTTTGCACAGGTACTGTGGAAGTGCAGGGCATAAAAAATCACTACTGTCAGAAAGAGAAAGAATGGTATCACCCCATTTATGATTTGTACATTTGTACTTTCATGCAAGGGTTCCAGTTTAGTCATCCAACTTGGCTTAAAATGACAGTTGATAACTAATGGGTAAAAATGAATAGTAAGAATGTATTTACAGTAACCTCTAAAGACCATTTGAATATTCGTGACTGAAAGACGACTTAACCTAAATAACAGCAAATATTATATTAAAAAAGCATGCTTTGGAACACCTTAAGCAAACAAGGAATATGACAGATTCCATAGGGAACCTTAAGTATCCTAAGTTCCTCCAACAGAAGACCTCTAGAAATTTCATTTTGTTCTGGACATGCTTTTAATATTCCTGATCTCCCTGAACCAGGTAAGCTTTGATATACTTTCCCAGTAACTTACAAAGATTAAAGTGAGTATTAGTGGCCCACATTCATTCTGATATAAACATAAGAGAATATTTTTTTATTTTATCCACTTGGCTAATGACTGCTATAATTACATGTATAATAATTTAATTCAATAAACAGCAAGAGCAGGACATTTATTAGTGACTCAGTTTCTGTTCCTTCGGAGTGGTCCTGTAGATGTAATGTTGAATTGCAATTTATCATTGAATAATATTGCTATTAACAGAATGAAAAATAATGTTACAATTCCTTTTACATTGTTAATTTTTCCTGATCCGTACCAACTGAAGACCTGCATTTTTTTCAATTAGAATTTCATATAACTAAATGATTTACATACAGAATTTTTCATTGTTGTTTTGCATGGAAGTATTCAAAATAATTGGATAATCTCTATTTCAGATTACTAATTAGACTGACAAGATGATGAAATTAATTTTCTGATTATCAGGAACCAAATTTGCTCTTAGAGGAAAAAACTATTAATCATTTGTAATAGCAGGTCTTCTTTATCAATCTTGAAGAACAAATAACACAGAAGAAAAGTATAGTTCTTCAGCATTTTAATAGACACAGCAGAAGTCCCCTGCCTCAGAAATTTTGTAAGAGTATAAAAATGGATTAGGCAAACTATGTTACATGCATTCTTTTTCAGCTACAGAGTCTAAGTGAGCCTTCTCACTTAGAGATTTATGAGAAGCTTATGCATTCAAGACCAGTACAAGTTGTGATGTGTTAAACTTAGCTTTAAGATCCTTTCCAGCTTACAGGTCCAAAATGATAGATAGATGGACAAACAAGAACTTGGACAATAATATCCTGTGAAATCAACAAATACTGTATTTACAAGCTTTTCTTGAACAATACCCTGGTTTCTTTAGTTATTTGCACCAATGTAACTGTCTTTAGTGTGCATTTTTTAGAGTTATACATGGGAAAAAAAAGGAAAAACAGATAAGACAGATAAGATTGAATTTGATATAAGGAAGCCTAAATTACATTTTCTGACAACTGCAGAATATATTCACAGATACAGTTAGGTCACAGGATCCAAGTATGTGCTTCTATTCCTACTCTGAAGGAAAAAAAAGTTTAATCTTACAAGTGGACTGTGGATAGAAAATAAATGGTTTGCACAGAAATAACTATAATCTTCATTTATTTTAGAAAATTATTATGTAGATTAGTTTCTTGTTGTCTTGCACTATCAGGAACATTGTAATTATGTTTTCTTTATCAAAATATCTTTTCCCTTGCTAGTCCTTTCAAGATTTTCATTTTGTTGTTTTTAACAGCCACTAACAGGAAAAGTTGCTGAATCTGTTCTCTTCCTGTTTCCAGGAGAACACATATTCTGGGATATCAGGATGTAAATTGTCCAAATAGCCTAAGTGTTTTGTTTCGCCACAGCTTGAGAAGGATGTAGAAAGTTAATCAGTTTTTATTTCAAGGCAAAAGCAGCTATTTCCAGCAGTTAGTTTACAAGGGCAGTATGTCACCAGCCTTTCAACATGAAACACATTTGTATTCCTGTCCTTTCCAAGTTCATCCTCCTGCCTCTTTCTGTTTGTCCTCTCCCTGAAAATTTTGCCTAATTAATGAGGGAATTTGGGAAGCAGTGCAGCTTATAGACCACTGCACTTTGACTTCCTTCGAAAGAAGGAATTCCAGAGAGTATAGATATATAGCTTCTTGTGTCTTGTGCCTTCCAGAAATATAGAAAAATATTGCCATGTAGTTCCCAGAGTACTGAAGGAACAGGGATATTGAAAGTGACAGCATAGCTGTGCTTCACCTCTTCAGAGCTGTTTGACTGGATCACACAGGAGGGAGATACAAGCCTAGACAAATGATATCGTTGAGACTTATGCAGAGAACAAGAAGTTTGGCAGAATGGTTTTGAGGGCAGTGTGGTTCGATATGATCAGTGAAAAGGGAAGTAAATCCACTGAGAGAAGCTGACTGAAGGTGATTACTCAGGACTGAGGTATTTTAGCAAGAAACCTCTAACGTTCTGATGGACTGTAAGGAAATGCAGAGGGATAGGCTGGTGGAGAACAGGCTTACCTCATTTACTGAGAGCTTGTGGCTCTTGTCTCATATACTGTCATCAGAGAGGTTGGATATCCCTGTATGACACTTTTTGTGGTTGCATTTCACACCATAGATAAGCTATGACTTTACAATCAAATCTATTAAATTTACCCTGTTTCCTGTAAACTTGGTTCAGCTTTAAAAAAAGACATTTATTCAATATGTACTATTTTTAAAACACTTATTTTTATTATTGCCAAAGTCTCACAGGATCCCTAACAAACATTTGTCATTGGCACTTCAAAGACATATAGCAAGGAGCTAGTCCCATACCACAGACCTTACAATTACCATGTGGTGTGTGCAGTATCAGTGACATAGGGAAATACAGTCTGTTTGGAGAAGGTCTTATTTTGTCTTTGTTAATTGACAGAAATTTGTATACAGAATTCTTCTTCTATTCAGCAAAAGAATGTAGAAGATTACTACACAGAAATAGACAGGCATATTCCAAAATTATTCTTCCTATTTCTATGTATAGTGACTAAAGCTATAGAAAAGGTCAGTTATTTCCTCTAGCTCTTCCGATTTGTTTCATCTTATAATGCATACATAAAATGAAGACCAGGTTTACTACTGTTTTTTTTCTGACCTTTGTAAGATAATGTCATGCTTGAAGATGTGGTAGTTTTTTTTTAATTATTATTATTATTATTTCAAATTTGTGAAAGAACTGATTTAAACTGTTATACTTTTTCCAGTTCCTACCTAAATGTAGTCTTCAGATAAGTCAGAAGAAAAGTCCATGTTGTTTGAATAGTTTACTAAATGGGAGAAATAGTTTGGGCATCTGTTTCGTAACAAAATAGCTGCATTTAAAAAATCAGTTCCATTGAAAAGAGTCCAGTGGACTGAGTGCTTCTTTTTTTCAACACAAAAGAGGGAATACTGCAAGGATCAGTTCAGTATCTAAAACTGGAACCAGCTCTTCAAGTGAAATTTTGTTAGTGAAAGGTATTGTCTGATTTTTTTTTCCTTTTTTGATATATACAGTATCAGTATTTTGGGGTGATTTCAGCAGTTGGTGGTATGGTCTTCCCATGGGTGTTTAAGGATTTATAAGTAGGTTTGTTACTTGCCTGTAACAAAGTAAGACAAGAAAAGGAGTCAGTAGAGAATTTAAGTGAAAAGGGAAATCTGAGTGAGTCAGTGAAGATTTAAAGAACAACAAAGTTACTTTCTTCTGGACAAGAGAAGAGCAGTAAAAAGACAAAGGCCTTGGTGCCTTAGCTAACCATTTTGGTTTATTATCTGTGTTTATGTTAGGTTAGCAATCTCAGATTGCTTTAGACAAAGAGGTTATAGGATTTCTGATTGAGCAATTTTGTCAAGGAGTCCATGAATGTCATAGAAGCTGAGCCTAAGGAGTCAGTTTGGCACCACTACACAGAAATTTCCCCGACTCTCAACTGGGCTATGGGACTAAAATATCCTCCCCTTTGAGTAAGAGGGACTTATTAAGCTGAGTGCTGTGGACAAGTGACTCAAAGGACATGAAACTGCTAAGGAGAACACATTATTAGGCTTATAGCCAGGTAGGGGCATGACTTGTGATGCTTTCCTCTACTAAAAGGAAGCAGATTTATTTAAGTTATTGACTTCTTATATGTATGCTAAACAAAAGGAAAAAAAAAAAAGATACTGAAGAGATCGAGATATTTTCTTTCTTTGTGAAATTTGTAAGCAGTCATTTTAGATCAGAAGCCACAACTTTGATATTCTCATCCTTCCCATCATGTTAGTCAATGAACAAATACCAATCTAGAATTTCTTCTCTTTTTCTCATTATCCCAAGAAAAAAAATCCAAATCTTTCCCATGGTAGACAATACATTTGTATAAACATTTTGCTTTCTGTTCTTCTGAGTAAGAAAATTTATGTAGAATCTAAAACCACAGGATATTTAATGTGTAGGGACCCAGACTTCAAAACTGAGAATGTAAAGAAAAATCTATCTTGGGATTGGAGAGATCCAGTCAGAATTTTCCATAACTTTATTCCTCTGATAGCTATAAACCTATTTCTGTCTATCAGCCAGCATTTTAATCATGGAAATGTTACACTTATTTCTTTCCACAAACATTATCTATTTGATTTTAAACTTTTTTTCTTACTCTCTGATATTTTTTCTTTTAATGTATCTATAAAGATTATACATTTTCCTATAATAACTGAGTTTTTACATCTAATTAGGCTGAACTTTTTTTTTTTCCTGATTTTCTTGGCTATCTGAGTGATGGTTTCTTGGAGCCTTGAAGTCTGAATTAATTTTTCTTAAACAGGGTAGATGAGGTTTTGACATGTTAAAGACATGTGCCTGATGTCTAGCACAACGACATTAATACTTTCTTGTTTCTACTGGAAATATATTTCCTAGTGCATTCAAGAATATTTATTTTTCCATTGCCATACCCTGTTAGTAGTTCAGAATCATTCTGCCTTCAGCTAATAAACCTAGGTCTTTCTTTTCCTTTAGAATTTCCAGATGATGAGTTCTCAGCCAATACTAGATATTTCTGAATTGTATAATCAGCTATTTTGCACTATTTAACTCCACCCTCTTGCTAATAACTCAGTCGTTCTTAAAGTAATCTAAAATTCCCTGTAGAATTCCTGAACTTTTTTTGCTATTTACAGTGTCTTCCAACTTTATTTTACCACCTGTTTCCATTAGCAAATATTTCAAGGTTGTTGCTACAATTATCAAGAAAAATTTGTCCAGTATATTTCTCTTTGTAAGGTAAGCCCATTGATTTCTCTTTCCTTTCATTGTTTTACACGAACCAGATCAATATTACCCTAAAAACTATCATCTAACCCCTGCTTCCTCTATTTTTGCTAAAAATTTCCCCAGTGTCAGTGGGTGAGGTAAAGCTTCAGATTAAGACAGTGTCTGCATAAGTTGTCTGCATCTGAACTGGATGTTTAAGGCTCAGCTGTATTAAATGAAGACTTAGTCAGTACAGCTAGTGGAGCTTAAGGGTAGAGTCTTTTCACTTTAAAGTAGACAAGGAAGATGAGATTTGGTTGTGTAAATAGAGATATCTAATGATACTTTGAGCCTTTACCATATCCACCACATCTTCAGCTGTCACTCTAAGAAAGCATGGGTTTCCCATAGGTTCTATGCTATTTCAGCCACTTTCACATGAATGTCTTGGATGCTTTATGGCATCCAGAAAAGAACAAGGCATTTAAGTTGCACCCCTTCACAAGTACACCTAAAACTGATTATCTGAGTTTCAGAATAACTGCCACCCTTTATGTGACATTCTACTGTTTATGTTTCTGATATACAATGAGGTTTTCTGCATTTAATTCACCTAGAAAGTTATCAAACTTATTAAATAAAAATGTCAAGTTGTCCTGGAATAGTCAATTTTTCATTAGTCCATCGTGTGTTTTGTTTCATTTTACTTCAAAATATATACATTTAACTATGACTAATATTAAAACTAATGCTAAAGCTTGCCCATTATTAAGGGCAGCTTGAGGAAACAATACCTGCTCAGAGACTCTAAACCTGCAGTGTAGGTTTACCTGTTGTATTTAACTAGAATTCCTGCTGGCAGAAAGTGTTTTCCAGATGGAAGATGTGATCTGGACTTTACTGGACTTAACCGGAGATAATGAAGTAGGATGACCAAAAAAGGCCTAAAGGCCACCTGTCACAGCCTTGTCATTAGGATTTTATAGGAAAGAGAGTGCAGATCAAGGAAATATATTTTGTGTTCCATGGCTTTCATTGTTGTGTTTAAAACAGTCCCTGAAAGAATGACCCAAAGATCACTTCTTGAGAAGATGAAAAAGACAATCAGGTTCCATATTCAAAGGAATATCTGATTAATATGCTGTATCTGATTTTTTTTTTTTTTTTTTTTTACAGCTATGGTTATGTTTGACACATCTATTATGTTTAATGTCATTTCACTTCAATTTAAACCCATGTATTTCACTGTAAATCCTTTGAAGCCATCAAATAATTACACTCTTGCAAATACACTGAAAGAAGCACAATTCCTTTTCTGCATTCTGCTTTCCTATGATAAAATAGCTTGTATTTCATTCATATATCTCTCTCAAATCATAACCTCCAAGATTAGAACATCTTGCTTGTGACATCAAAGGTAATAAATATTTTGTCCTGCATTTCCTTATGAAAGACATTGCTTTCAAAGTTCTAGATAGGTTAATAAAGGCATTTGTTCCAGTACTTCATATGCTGTATGCCTAGATCACTGATAGCAATTAAAATTTAAATTTGTTCAATTAATTTGAGGTAGTATCTCAAATAAGTTCTTAATAATCAGGCTTAACATTATAAAATAATACCAACTTTTGCTGCATTTCATGACAGCAATGGATTAAGTGTTTTCAGTCAAGGGTACTCAACTGTGAAACACTTTAGAGAAGAGAAAACATTAAAAGCAAGTATGTCTATCTTCCGAACATGCTGCAAAATCCATTTTCCATACCCTTCTCATTTTCATTAAAGACAATGCACTTCACCATGGTGTATAATTGTAACATAGGAATTTTTACACCAATACGTATACAACATTTTCTTGCTCAGTGACCCATCTCTGATATGGGCCATACCAGGCACACTATAGAAAACCACAAATGCTTCATAGCATACACCTTCTGAATATTTAAGTTACAGCAAACACTTCTTAGCTTCTGCAAATAAAATTAATCAGAAAAATATAGCAATCAGTCAAATGTAATCATTTATCCCTTGGATATTATGTAGCATTTTAATGGGGCATTTCATTAGAGGATGGCTTCAAATTCTGTCTGTTTTTTCATCCACTCATTCAAAGAAATGCTTGACAATAAAACTGAGTAGCTGCATGACAACCTGCTGAAGTGTTTCAGGCCAGAAATTTCAGTATTTCTTACCTTTTTTACAGAAGACTTAGAAATTGGGTTTTATTCCTAACTAACTGGGCAGGGGAGTGGGGGGGGGGGGGGGCGGAGGGAAGTTCTAAAAAACTTAGTTGCTTTATTACAAACAGCTCTGTCCAAAAGTATGAGAGTTTATCTATTTCCATTTCTAATATAACAGGGTAAGCTTTGTGATTATCTATATAAATGTTCAATTAGACTTAATGATATTTTATGGTGATTAGATTCACAGGCTGAACAGTATTATTGTTAGTGATACTCATGGGGAAAAATAAGGAGAAAAGCAATTCTAACTTTGCATGCACAGTGAAGGACGGTGAACTGGGTTGTACTACAGAGGAAAGAGATCTCACAGTTATAATACATTATTCTATGAAAATAGAGTAATCATCTTAATGTTCAGAAGCAGTCAAACAAGCAAATTGAGTATTAGGATTTATTAGGAAAGGAATGGAGAACTAATCAGAAAACAATGTTGTGGCACTGTAGAACACACAGTGTTCCTGGAACATGAATTTGTGTTTATTTCTGCTCCCCTGATTAAAAAAAAAAAAAAAAAAAAAAAAAAAAAAGATAAAATAAAACCTGGAAAAGATACAGAGAAAGAAAACAGGGATGATCAAAAAAAAGAACAGTTTCCATATAAGTAATGATTAAAATCACTACATTTTTGTTATCCTAGGAAAGAGTTAAATAATTTTTCATATGATAAATATCTATGAAACAACAAATGTCCCAGAAAAGTTGAAACAGATTTTTTTTTTTGCAGTGTCTTATAATTTGAGAAACAGGAGGCAGCAGATGAAATTATCAGATGTCAATCTGAAAAACACTTTTCCACATAAAGCACAGTTAAGTGATTGAACTCCCTGCAATAAGATATTGTGCATGAAAAATTTTATATGAGTTCAAAAGCATTTATGAAAATCAATGGCAGCAGAGCTACCAAGAGTTACTAAACATATGTAACTCCACTAGTCTGGAGGGGAGGAGGCTGAGTGGTGACCTCATTGAACTCTACAGCAGCCTGAAGGGGGAAGTGGAGAAGGAGGTGTTTATCTCTTCTTCCTGGTACCCAGTGACAGAACGCATGCGAATGGTTCAAAGCTGCGCCAGGGGAGATTTAGACTGGACATTAGGTAGCATTTCTTTACTGAGAGGGTGGTCAAACACTGGGACAGGCTTCCTAGAGAGGTGGTGGATGACCCAAGCCTGTCAGCATTTGAAGCATTTGAACAATGCCCTTAATAACCTGCTTCAACTTTTGGTCAGCCCTGAAGTGGTCAGGCAGTTGGATAGATGATCGTTGCAGGTTCCTTCCAACTGGAACTATTCTATTCTATTCTATTCTATTCTATTCTATTCTATTCTATTCTATTCTATTCTATTCTATTCTATTCTATCCACCTTTGATCACAGAGCTGCAAAAGCTGTGGTGATACTTAAACCATACATTCTCCTACATACACCTGCATCAAATTATTATCAGAGTAAACAAAAGCATATTTATCTTCTTAAATAACATCTAGGAACTTATTCATTTCAAGTACTTTCAAACTGTTTTCTTCCTCAGAAGGGCAGGTACTAATGATGGCACACACAGGCTATTAGAAAACAGAGACAGGTTCCAGTATCCACTTACCTCCTCTACCTTCCCATTAGCCCTGTGCTCAGCTCTTGAGTGACAAGAAGGTCCAGACTTATGTCTGGGTCCTGAATGTAGTGTTGCCTTTCTCTTGCAGCATAAAGGGGTGAGGCTTTGTTTTGAAGCACAATACATGCCAAGGGACTGATAGAAAGGAGGAGTCAAAAAAGCCAGGTTAAATGGTGCCCAGAAACCCTTGTAAAATGCCAGTGGCAGATGCAAAGATAAAACGTCTGTGTGCTCCCCTATCTCACTTTTCAGCCATCCAGTATGTCCTTCTTCAGACACTTCTCTTTGCAAACACGCACGGCATGAGGAGGAGGCACTACAATCCTTTAAACTCCTTCCTAGCCCTATTCCTTAGAGGGCTTAGAGGGAGTATTGCTCTCACTCTCTCTCCCCCCCTCCTCGCCCCGCCTCCCTTTCCTACCTTTTCTGCCTTGCTTGTCTTCTTTCCCTCCTTCCCTCCCTCCTTCCTGCGTTCCTTTCCTCGTTCTCTGCTTCTTCCTTTCCTTCTTATTCTTATATAAAATGTCAAGGCAAGCTCACACAACAGCTTGGGTTTCATTTTTTAATTTCCTCTTACTCCGCTTCTTATATTCGGAGCCAAAGAGAAAACAGGTCTGGCTCAAGAAGGCAGGACTGCTTTGTTCTCTTCGCTAACTGTCTAAAGCATCCCAGGAAGAGTGGAAAGTGGGCAGGATGTATCTGCAACACCCTGGGCTGCACTATTCAGGTCTGCTCTGCTTCTTGGATTTTCCCCCCTCTGCATCTTTGAGCCACTGATGTTCTGTAGATGGCTGCTCACTCAGGAAGGCAGCTATGCAGCTGGTGTTTCTATTGCAGCTAACAAAGGGAAACTCCTCACTAGTTGTCCATGACAGTGCCAACCACTACCTTCTATGTGGACATTATGTGAAGAACAAAGTTGGTGCTAAAATGTTAGAGTTAAGGAGTGTAGCAGATGCAGCCACCCTGACAAAGACCGGGCCTTTGTTACCTTTCACGCCTTTGTTACTTTTCATGCCTTACTTTTCGTGCCCTTACTACCCTATTGTGACTGTTACTGTGCACACAGTCAGGTAGATAGAGCCTTTGGCCAATAGGAACACAGCATGACCATATATGACCACAGGTCAGATTCAACTAGGGTATAAATGGAGTTCTGCCGGGGGGCAAATTGAGTCAGTCCTCCTTGGAGAAGCAGGTCTGCAGCTGGGGACTTTCCCCTTGGCTCAGGATGCCACCCAAAGTAACTCCTTGAGGTTGAGAGCCCTCACCTTATCAAGTGAGTGATTGCGCATTTTGAGTCATCATTCTGAAACTTAAGAATACTTGTCATAGAATCATAGAATCATAGAATGCTTTGGGTTGGAAGGGACCTTTAGAGGCCATCTAGCCCAACCCCCCTGCAGTGAGCAGGGACAGCTTTAACCAGATCAGGTTGCTCAGAGCCCCGTCCAACCTGACCTTGAATGTTGCCAGGGATGGGGCCTCTACCACCTCTCTGGGCAACCTGTTCCAGTGCTTGAACACCCTCATTGTAAAAAATTTCTTTCTTATGTCTAGTCTAAATCTATTCTTCTTTAGTTTAAATCCATTATTCCTTGTTCTGTCACAACAGGCTTTGCTAAAAAAGATTCTCCCCATCCTTCCTGTAGGCCCCCTTTAAGTATTGGAAGGTTGCAATAAGGTCTCCTCACAGCCTTCTCTTCTCTAGGCTGAACAACCCCAGCTCCCTCAGCCTGTTCTTGTAGGAGAGGTGCTCCAGCCCTCGGATCATTTTGGTGGCCCTCTTCTGGACCCGCTCCAACAGGTCCATGTCCTTCTTGTACTGAGGGCCCCAGAGCTGGACGCAGTACTCCAGGTGAGGTCTCAAAAAAAGTCAGCTGTGTAGTATTAAATTCCTATTCTCATCCTGAACCCGTGGTTTACTAACGTTCATCAAAATGCCAAACATTTTTGGTTAGAATAAATATTATATTTGGTTACATCACCTACCTAATTTGACTTTGTGCACCTCTGCAACAAGGAGAAAAGACAAAGATGGAGTTCTGCAGAAATTCCATCTCTGGACTCTGTTGCCAAGGTGCATCCTCTTTCTCCCTGTCCCATAACAAGAGAGAGCCTTGGATCTTGGACCGCTGCTTTGGCTGGAGAAAACATGCCCTTCTAACCCTCACGGCAGTGACACAGGGGGACTTGTAGAGACAGTGGGACTGACTGTGGATGGCACCAGTATGGGCATGAAGCATCCAGGGAAACATCTGCAAATACTTGTGACAAAAACCAAGTTGGTAAAGCTGCTGGAAAGCAGCTTGCCAGAAAAGTCCCTGGGGGTCCTGGTGGACACCAAGCTGAACAGGAGCCAGGAAAGTGCCCTTGCCAAAAAGGTGGTGAGTGGTACCCTAGACTGCACCAGGCAAAGCATTGCCAGCAGGTGGAGGGAAGTGACCCTTCCCCTCTGCTCATTGCTATGCCCAAGTCTGGGGTCCCCAGTAAGCAACTGCCATGGACATACTGAGGAGAGCCACCAGTGCCCCTCCACCATGCAACACACACCCGGCAAAACTGTCTAGGTCCGAATAGGATGTTGTGTTGATCCGGTGCTGGGCCAGCAATGGCCGGTGCTGTGTTGGCACAGATCAGCACTGGAGAGAGTCAGGCTCTTGCCAAGCAGCACTGCCAGGCACCGGGACCCCCCTTTGCAGCCTCGCTTGGGCCGGCTGGTCAGTAGCTGGGAGGATTTTTTTATTACTATATTTTTTTGGTTTTAAATACAGCTGAAACAGATGAATGTCAGTGTATAGTAGAAGAAACATAGGTCAGAATACATCAGTCCCATTAAACCACAGCCACCCTGCACAGTTACTCTGTCATTATTTTAACATGTTTCCAATGTTTACTACTAGGCATTATTATAATATTATAATATAAGAAAATGTAAGAAAGTAAATTAATGTGGTTACCAAACCCAGTGAGCTATTAAATAGGTAACAGTAGTCTTGAAAGATACTCATAATATTTAAGTATCATAAAATATACAAAATGAACTCTAGTAATATCATGTTCTTACTCCATAGTGACATCACATTTTTATTTATGTTCCTAAAAACCAACAGAACACTTAGTCTAATGCCAGTACCCACAAAAGTCGTGGAGAAGATCAGCCTGGGTGCTATTGGAAGGCATTTAAAGCACAATGCAATCATCAGGCACAGTCAACATGGGTTCAAGAAAGGAAAGTCCTGTTGAACTACTTTGATATCCTTCTACGATATGGCTACCTGCCTAGTGGATGATGGGAAGGCAGTGGATGTAATTGTTCTGGATTTTAGTAGGGCTTTTGATATTGTCCGTGACACCATCCTTCTGGACAAGTTGCCTAGCTGTGAGATGGACAGCTACATGGTGTGCTGGGTGAAGAACTGGCTGAACGGCAGGGCTCAAAGGGTTGTGGTGGATGGGGCTATACCTGGCTGGCAACTAGTGACCAGTGGTGTTCCTCAGGGCTCGGTGTTCTGTTCAACATTTTAATCAGTAAGTTTGGAGAGAAGGAGACTGAGGGATGACCTCGTTCCTCTCTACCCCTTCCTGTGGAGAGGAAGTGGAGAGTGAGGGGCTGATCTCTTCTCCCTGGCATACAGTGACAGGACAGGTAGGAATGGCTCAAACCTGTGTTGAGGAGGCTCAGACTACATTTTAAAAAACATTTCATTATAACACAGTAATGGTCTGCTTTAACCCTTGTGAAGCTTGAACGTGGCAGGATACAAAAACTCCAGATGGCCTGACAGAGTATGCCAGAGTTGTTAAGATCCCAGTGGATATTTTGCAGAATATGGTTGAAGACAGCAGCAGAATATACCTTGGAAAGGGTGAATGTTGGGAAGAAGTGAAAGGAAGGAGAAGCAATGAGGAGGCAAAAATAGGAGGTAAAAATAGATAATTTAAGTGATGTGGCATGTGTCACACATGCATTCTTATGAAAAGCAAACATCTTCACCAGTCCTTATAAATTCCTAGGTCCCAGGTGGCTGCATGAGCCAAATGGTTGATTAAAAAGAAAAAGCTAGAATAGAGGGAATTAAGATCAGAAATCATATGATTAAAGGAAAGATAAGATTACAATAAGATTTCTATGTCTGAGAAGGTGGTTAAAATAAATTAATCCATGGATGTTAGGAAATAGCTTTTGAAAAGCCTTGGGAACTACAACTAAATTTGCAGATAAAATCTCTTTTTCTTCTGAAGTTTCTCAGTCATAAGTTTAAAAAGGTAAAATCACTGACATACTACAGAGAAATGACATTCCTCCAAAAATATACTTTTGCTTGCTTTTAAATTTCAGTGACATTATGCACATTCCTAGAATGAAGCATATGGATGAATGTGAGTAGCTTTAGAGGCTTATATTGAAAGCCTGGGGACTTACTGATTTATATAAAATAATAATGAAGTATCTTGCAAAAATTTTCTTCATATAAGTATATATAGTGGACAATTACAGATTTTAAAGAGACTTTTCCCTCACCTCAGAGGTGTACTTTCTGTTCTTTCTAGCTCCTCACAATTGTCATGATATTCAAGACAATAGATATGGTCTGTCCTTTTTTTTACATATTCACACATTAAATTTTGTTTAATTTTGACTTAAGAACAGAAGAGTCAAGTAACTGCAACTGTACCTCAGGTCAATTCAAGTCAAAAGTTTCATTTCTGAAGGAGTGAAAAAACAAGAAGTAAAATATCCAGCCATGAGTAAGACAGGACACAGATGATCTGTCCAGTCAGGTTACTCATGGAGATGTATCTATGGTGTTGGAGGCTAGAGAGAAGGAGCAGGAAATGTGACAGATCCCCAGCCAAAGCATTCACAAACAGTATTCAGGCATTGCAAAGAAACTCACATGCCCACCTTCTGCCTCCTGCTATTGAGTGATGATACTAGTCCCTCTGAGCTGACCAGCTGCAGAGATAAAAGCCGAGTCCCAGAGCAAGTCTATGCAATTTAATTCCACAAGACAAACCTGAGACTGACCTTGCCTACTCCATGGCAGAGTTTGTCCCTTTAGCCTTGAGACTCACCGTGTGTTGCAGACATCTGCTTTCAGAGCTAACTCGCTCCATGAGACAACGGACTGAGTATAAAACTGAATCAAATTTTTAGGGCCCCAGTTATGGTGATTCAGACCACTGAAAGACTGTTTAATCACTCTAAACCTGTAAAGTCAAACACAGAACATGATTTTTCTAGCATGAAAACAGAGAAAAATATCAGATCAGACTCTACACTTAAAAATTAGAAAAGAAACTGTGGAAATACTAATAAACTGAAGTTTATCACGAGTAGCTATTTATGGTACCTGCAGCAGTCTGTCTGTGACCAATGCAATTTAATTGAGGAGAATTCTCAAAAAAAAGTCAGTTTATATCCAGGGAGATTTGCCTCTCATGTTTTGAGACTCTCATGTCTGTAATATAAAACCTAGAAAAAAATGCTTTTGTATTAGACTTATTTTAACTATTAACCCTATTATTAAACATAATTGACATGCAATAGCATGTGCTTTTAAGTGACTGCTTAAATGTATAAGCTTCAGTTTTCATTTATTTCCTCAAACAAACTATTTTTAGTTATTTCATGCTATAGAGAAAATATGTGAAGACCAGAAGGTGCAAATATTACAGGGTACAAGCTAATGTAATTTTTAACATAGCACAGCTGTTTGTAAGCCGCTTGGGAATGAAAAAGTTATAGCAAATTGTTTTTCATAAATACCTGTGACGCTGTTACAATAAACCCTGTTTTCAGTATCTTGTAGCATTTCACATGATAGTGAAAGTCAGTTAGGGTGAGCAAATTAAGTGACTCCAGAGGGAATTTGTATCAGTGCCAAGGATAGTTCTCATGAATTTGCTGCTCTGTACTGAGGCTGTTAGGGTCTATCTTTAAATTGTGCTCTATGGTACCTCTTTAGGTGCTGAGCACTTTTCACCTGAAATTTGAAAATAATTCTATTTAATAATTTTATACCAATTTTACTCTTTTTTTATTTTAAAAGTATGTCACATTTGTAACCAGAAAAGTGATTAGTAACCAAGCTATCTCGAGTCCTGACAGCAATGAAGCTGTCCTGATTCAAGCCAGTGTGCATGTATGAAGTCCTGAGGGATACATGTGTTTTCAATACTTCAGCTGGCAAGATAAAGGCAATTTTAGTATGCCTGCAGGTGCCACAGCTACCTCCTGTGAGTACATATCTAATCTTAGAGTGATTTATAAGGAGATTAATGAGGACAGTCAGCCATATTTCATTAGGGAAGAGTTTATTTAAAACAGAAAAAATATTAGAATAACTGGGAAATCAGGCACCATCCATCCCCTGAGTGTCCTGGAGCAGTGGGCCTTTAAGGGTATGTCCGTATTAGTGAATGAAATATCCCTCACCAAGACCATGGTGTGTCTTGTCTCCATTTGGCAAAGTGTCTTCCCTTCTAAAATAGGTAGTTCCTGTTATCCCTCTGTCATCCCTGAACAAGGCTCAGGCAATGTCTGGGAGAATATTTGTTTCACAAGTCTAACCTGCATCAAGGAGCTCATGGGGAGTTGTGCTTAAGATAGTGCTTGAACCCATTGACACTGTTTATTTAACTAGAACAGACTTATACAAGTCCTGGATGGCCAGGTCAGCACCAGTTCCTCTGGTGGTATTCTCCGGGCACTAGATGACTAAGGCTTTTTGGGTGCCCAGATCCACATCAGCAGAAGCGGGGGAAAGCAAGGCACTCAGAAGCCTGTGGTACAGAGCAGACAAGATTTGCAAGTTGGGGCAGTGAGGAGACAGGTGGAGACGCTTGCAAGCAATATAGCAGGGTTTGGGCAGTGTCAGTTAAAAGACCTGCACTGAGGCATGTTACAAATCTGGTAAATCATTGATCTTCAGCGCAAAAGTGTTTAGAAGGGGAATTTCTGACCACCTTTGTCACTGTGTATGTGTTCAACCAAATCTCAATGCTTTCCCTCATCAGTCTTCTTCCCTTCTGCTTTTCTGCACCTCTACTGCAGCAAAGAGAAACAGAGCTGCCACTGCCCCATTGAAAACTGTCATCTTGTTCCACTACCTAGCCCATGCTACCTTTCTTTATAAAAACATAGAAAGGAGAAAGCTAAATTTGCTTCATGACCTACGAAGACTCCTGGACATGCAGCAGCCCTCACTGCACCAGAAGAAGGTCAGGGTGGCAGAATGGTTTTCAAATGTCTTCTGAGGTGGAGAGAACAATGCCCTCCTGCCCTAGGTGTGAGCCGCTCTTCACAAAACTCAAGGAGGACCAAGGATACTGATTTTCTGTCCTAAAGTTCTGTTGAACATTTTTGAAAAACATGTCTCAAGACCTTCCAAGTCGCAAATGCTAGAAACTCATTGTTTCATCATTGTTATTAAACATTAGTCTGTGTTTTTACTCTCATTGTTCTTACATGATCTTTATTTAAGTAGGTCAAGGCTGCTTTATAGTAGATGTGATGAACAAATGTGTATGTTTCTTACTCCTATGGTATAAATCTACAAATTATTTTATTTTTTCTTTTGGAGAAGGTATTTTCTGTTTTTTGTTTGTTTATTATTTTCTTTTATATGTATATGTTCTGTTGTCATTTTAAATATGAGAACAGTGATGATGTATGTATATATGATAACATATGTATATATCACCACTGTTCTCATTTCTCTCTTTACCTGCAACTGAATGATATGAAAATTTGGAGAAAATTCTCCCTCCTCCTTATCTTGCCTGTCAATCAGTGAGTCTGGCTGGTTGTTTTATTTAGTACATCGAATGTTTTGGGGTAACTTTTCTTGCATTTACTAGTTCATAGGGTTGTTACAAAGTCTTGACCACTGTTTGTCTCTTCTGTGGTTTACACCCGTTTGCAGTGATGTATGACTGGCATTGTGCTGTATGCGGTTTTTGTGCTTATATATCAACAGAGTATTTATTGTAAGATAATTCCCTGTGTCTCTCTAAAGAAATAACATTTTCTATATCTTGACTTAAATCTTCTTACTTGGATTCCGTATTCTTTGGGAAAAAATATTTTGATATCTTGATGGTTAGACTGAGATATATTTGAAATGTAATGAAAAATGTGACGTAGGTAATAGGAACAAACCAATTTTTGAGCTTATAAAAGTTTGTGCAATAGTAGTCTATTTGCAATTAATATGCAATCACAATAATTTACTGAACATATCAGCTGCAGTGGAAAATGTATTAACAAATACATGGGTTAAAACTGATGTACCTATGTGTAAACAAGTGTTTATTTTACCAGAAATTTCAAATTAAGAAAAACACTTTCTTTAGACATCAAATCCACTCCTGAAGAATATGAAGTGAAATCCATAAAAACACCTTGATTATGCATATCTGCATTTAGGGATCAACAGATTTCACCTGCTGGAAGCATTTACAACAAATCTTTAAACAGTAAAACAGTGAAAGTGTCCTAAAATGGTATAAAAATTGCATTATCATTTGAAGAAAGGTAATCTCAAACTCATATAGCTGCATGCAAGGCAAGAAATACACTACGAAGTAAGATAAAGTGACATAGTCATCAGAAAAGATTCATAATGGAATACTGACATTCTCAAATTTAGGCCACTAATTTTCTTCCACCATTTTAGTGCAATTACTTTTATTTTTAGGTTTTAGGAATGTTGGTATTTCATTGCATATTACCTGCATCTACACATTGGTGTATATATATAGCATATGATTAAATACAGAAAAGTGAATAACTGATTCTAATATGCATAGCCATAGCATAATGTAAATAATAGTTATGATTTTAATTTTAAACCACTAAGGGAAGTTGCTGCTTAAAAAAATTGAAACAGCTCATCATAAGTGAACTTAAATAATGAACCAAAAACTTAAATAATAAAACAAAATAAAAAAAAAATTAACCTGTTCCTAAAGGCAATCAGCTGTAAAAGTCCATGTAATAAATAATATTAAAATTATAAAAATAACATACATATCAAAATAAAGTAGAAGATTAAATGAAATGTTGAAATATTCTTAAATTAAAATATTGAGGATGTAATGGAAAATAAAATATATATTAAAATCCAAGTATATTTCCAAAATATGCATTTCCACAAAAAGAAAAACTTTACTTTGGAAAAATTTATCAAGATAAAGCATTCCCAACATTAGTATCTTGCTCTGGGAGAACAGAAAAAGGCCTAGCTCTTGAAGACAGCTGAATATCTTCTATCAAAGAAAGGAGAAAATCACTTATGGAAAATTCCTCCCTGTACAGAGCTCTGGGACACATTCTGGCTTTCTCTTTCCATTAGTTCAAAACAAACCTACCAGACCCAACTAAGGCATTGCTGAAGCATGCACAAGGGAGATTCCTTTTTCTCCTGGTGGAACCTTTGTTTCAACAGTGCCATTTTAAGATTGCAAAATGCTTGTAGTAAGTAGTATAATGACTACTGGGACCTCATGAAATTCCTAGAAATTCAGACCATGCAGCTACAGATTTATGCTTTAACATTTGTTTTCTTCCCTTTTTTTAAACTACTGTATGTAGTTTGTGTTTCCTCTGAACTAGAACACATAGAGCAAGTTGGTTTGGAAAAAAAAAATCTTAATTAAGCATTAACTAACTGCCTTTAGTAAAAAAAAGATGTCTGTTCAGCAGAGGAAGAACAGTATTTTATATTGTATTATATCTTGTATTTTACATGCTTAAAATAATGACATTTCTCCTAGATATCACAACACAGAGGTGATATAACCTGCATACAATAAGTTATGGAAACAGATTAAGTAAGCAATTTGGTAATAGAAGTACTGTCTTTGGAATATTTTTGCCACAAGGTAGTAGATTCAGTTGTTCTGACTACAATACAAGCTAGGGCAAAAGTAAATAATATAGACAAATAATAGTCTTCCATATAATTTTAAAAGCTTTCTGGGAAAGAATGAAAGTAATATGGCAAACAAAATAGCTTTGGCAATTCACAGGAAAATGAGGAGAAAATAAGACTTTAAGTTCTGCTTTACAAGCAGTGACTAAGAAGTATATGAATATTAAGCAATATTCTGATAGATACTAAAATTATTGCATTTTTTCTAACTCGGAGGAAATTACCCACAATGGAAGAAATCTAGCTTTAAACATTACCACAAAGCTTCACCAAGGCAAAAACAAAACGACTGCAAACTGAAAATATCAAGACAGAGTCAGATTCACTCTCACTTGATCAAGTTTATATGTAGGAGACCCCAGCTGCAAGAAAGAGTAGGTAGAACATGTTTTGCATATAAATTAAGTCGGTCAGTGAAGAGACAGTATAGTTTATAAATTCTACAATTAAAAAAAAAAAATATATGGAGCACAGATCAGAGAGTTTTCTTCATTAGTGGTGAACAACAGAATGATTCAAGTCAAGGAATACAGGTAAGACCTTATCTTACTTCGATCACCTCACTGAGCAGACACATGCTGGTCACAATCTTGCTGATTTCATAGAATCGTTTAGGTTGGAAAAGACCTTTAAGATCATCCAGTCCAACCATTAACCTACACTACCAAATCCACACTAAACCAATCAAGGGTAGACTAGACTAAACCATGTCCGAGTGCCACATCTACCCGTTTTTTGAACACTTGCAGGGATGGTGACTCCACCACCTCTCTGGGCAGCCTGTTCCAATGCTTGACCACCCTTTCCGTAAAGAAATTTCTCCTAATTTCCAACCTAAACCTCCCCTGGTGCAGCTTGAGCCCATTTCCTCTCATCCTATCACTTGTTACCTGGCAGAAGAGACCAACACCCAGCTCACTACAACCTCCTTTCAGGTAGTTGTAGAGAGCAATACGGTCTCCCCTCAGCCTCCTCTTCTCCAGGCTAAACAACCCCAGTTCCCTCAGCTGCTCCTCATAAGGCCTGTGCTCCAGACCCTTCACCAGCCTTGTTGCCCTTCTCTGAACACGCTCCAGCACCTCAATGTCTTTCTTGTAGTGAGGGGCCCAAAACTGGACACAGTATTCCAGGTGCGGCCTCACCAGCGCCAAGTACAGTGGGACAATCACCTCCCTGCTCCTGCTGGCCACAGCATTCCTGATACAAGCCAGGATGCTGTTGGCCTTCTTGGCCACTTGGGCACACTGCTGGCTCATGTTCAGCCGGCTGTTGACCAATGCCCCGAGGTCCTTTTCGGCCAGGCAGATCTCCAGCCACTCTTCCCCAAGCCTGTAGCATTGCATGGGGTTGTTGTGACTGAAGTGCAGGACCCGACACTTGGCCTTGTTAAACCTCATACAGCTGGCCTGGGTCCATCAGTCCAGCCTATCCAGGTCCCTCTGCAGGGCCATCCTACCCTCCAGCAGATCGACACTCCCACCCAACTTGGTGCCATCTGCAAACTTACTGAGGGTGCACTCAATCCCCTCATCCAGATCATTGATAAAGATATTAAACAAGGCTGGCCCCAAAACAGAGCCCTGGGGAACACCACTCGTGACCAGCTGCCAACTGGACTTAACTCCATTTACCACTACTCTCTGTGCTCGGCCACCCAACCAGTTTTTTACCCAGCAAAGACTACACCCGTCCAAGCCATGAGCTGCCAGCTTCCCAAGGAGAATATTATGGGAGACGGTGTGAAAAACTTTGCTGAAGTCCAGGTAAATGACATCCACAGCCTTTCCATCATCTACCAGGAGGGTCACCAGGTCATAGAAGGAGATCAGGTTGGTCAAGCAGGACCTGCCTTTCATGAACCCATGCTGGCTGGGCCTGATCCCCTGGTTGATCTGCACTTGCCTGTTGAGTTCACTCAATATGAACCTCTCCATATCTTCCCCGGCACCGAGGTCAGGCTGACAGGCCTGTAGTTCCCCGGGTCCTCCTTCTGGCCCTTCTTGTAGATGGGCGTCTCATTGGCAAGCCTCCAGTCATCAGGGACCTCCCCTGTTAACCAGGACTGCTGATAGGTGATGGAAAGTGGCTTGGTGAGCTCCTCTGCCAGCTCCCTCAGTACTCTCGGGTGGATCCCATCTGGCCCCATAGACTTGTGAGCATCCAGGTGGCATAGCAGGTCATTAACTGCTTCCTCCTGGACTATGAGGGCTCCATTCTGCTCCCCATCCCTATCCTCTAGCTCAGGGGCCTGAGCACCCTGGGGATGACTGATCTGGCTGTTTAAACACAGAGGCAAAGAAGGCGTTAAATACCTCAGCCTTTTCCTTGTCCTCGGTGACAATGTTCCCCCCCACATCCAGCAAAGGATGGAGATCCTCCTTGACTCTCCTTTTATTGCTGATGTACTTATAAAAGCATTTTTTATTATCTTTTACAGCATTGGCCAGATTGCGTTCTAGCTGGGCTTTTGTTTTTCTAATTTCTTCCCTGCATGACCTAACAAGATCCCTGTACTCCTCCTGAGTTGCCTGCCCCTTCTTCCAAAGGTGGTAGACTCTCCCTTTTTCCCTGAGTCCCTGCAAAATCTCCCTATTCAGCCAGGCCGGTCGTTTTCCCCGCCGGTTGGTCTTACGGCACACAGGGACAGCCCGCTCCTGCGCCCTTAAGACTTCCTTCTTGAAGAAGGCCCATCCTTCCTGGACCCCTTTGCCCTTCAGGACTGCCTCCCAAGGGACTTTCCCAACCAGCATCCTGAAAAGGCCAAAGTCTGCCCTCCGGAAGTCCATGGTAACAGTTTTGCTGCCCCTCTGCTTGGCGTCGCCCAGAATCGAGAACTCTATCATATCGTGGTCGCTAAGCCCAAGACAGCCTCCAACCACGACATCTCCCACAAGCCCTTCTCTGTTAGTAACGAACAGGTCAAGTGAGGCACCTCCCCTGGTAGGCTCGCTTACCAGCTGCATCAGGAAGTTATCCTCCACACACTCTAGGAACTTCCTACAGTGTTGTCTCTCTGCTGTGTTGTATTTCCAGCAGATGTCCGGCAAGTTGAAGTCCCCCACAAGAAGAAGGGCTGGTGATTGCAAGACTTCTGCCAGCCACTTGTAGAATGCTTGATCCATCTCTACATCCTGGTTGGGTGGTCTATAGCAGACTCCCAACAGGACATCTGCCTTGCTGGCCTTCCCCCTCATCCTTACCCATAAGCACTCGACCTTGTCATCACCACTGTCAAGCTCTATACAGTCAAAACACTCCCTAACATACAGAGCCACCCCACCACCTCTCCTTCCCTGCCTGTCCCTTCTGAAGAGCTGATAGCCATCCAGTGCAGCACTCCAGTCATGAGAGTCATCCCACCACGTTTCTGTGATGGCGACTATGTCATAGCCATCCTGCTGCACAAGGGCTTCCAGCTCCTCTTGTTTGTTGCCCATACTACGTGCATTGGTGTAGATGCACTTGAGCCAGGTTATCGATTTTGCCCCCAACATTGCCATGCTGCCCCTGGGCTCCTCACTAGTGGGCCTGTTCATATCCCCTTCCCCCTTCAAACCTAGTTTAAAGCCCTCTCAATGAGTCCCACCAACTCATGGGCGAGAATCCTTTTCCCCTTTGGAGACAGCCGATCTCCATCAGCCGCCAGCAGGCCCGGTGCCATGTAAACCTCCCCGTGATCATGATTTATGACTGTTTAATTGACAGTCCAGGATTCTCACATGCCAGGTAATAGGAAAATGGGGTGAAAAGTCTAACGGAAATCAACTTTGCAAGCAAGGAGCACAAGAGGACCATTACCTAATCACCATTGCACTAGTAGAGTCCATAGACAGGGACTGCAGAGGCAGGCCAGTGATAGCAGTAAAGGGGACAAAGCAAATGGACTTCCTAAAGAGACAAACCACAGGCTAGCCCTGATTAGGACACCTGTACATTCCTTGTCACATCCAACAGAGTTGTTAATTGCTGGAGAGAGAAGCTACTACTAGATGTCTCCTACTGGACAGGTGTCCAGGAGCCAGGTTAAGTTATGTGCTATGGTTTTCTCCAGAAATTACACAGCTTCAAGTGTACATTTTGGTATCTGGCATGCTTCAGGAAATCCCACTAGTTGTGTTCTGGGGATAGAAAATCTGTTCCAGAGCCTTCAATAACTGCTGCATGTTTACCAAGGGCTGTGAATCTGATCTAGGCTATGTCTGAGCTCACAACCTACAAGCACATGCTGCTTGCAAGAGACCCAAGTGCTTACCATCTCATCCTGAAATTGATGTTTGTTTCGGCAGTTAGGAAGGAATCTCTCTGGTAAACATCCAATCCCAGTGAAAGAAATGGGTATACAAGTGCCAGGAGGGAAGCAGGATTTTCTCCAACAAATGCATGAAGTCTAGAAGCAGCACAACTAAACAGAGCAATTAATCCTCCCTCTCTTCCCATCTTCCCCATGCCAGTAAGGCAATACACACATGTAAGAACTGTATTTAATTTTAAAGGTACTGGTTCAGCTCAGTTGCTCTGCTATCAATATCTGAAAGTTTAATCATTTAATTTGCTGTAACAAATATGATAAGATAAACAGCTATAAAAGAAAGGGCATACTCTGTGTACTGTGCATTTAAAAAGAGAAGGAGTCTCAGTGTACTATTTACAGTTCTCATACAGCACAATTTCATTTCCTGGGTCTTCTCTTTCTGTGTTTCTTCCTCACTGGTTTCAAGCTGATCGTTGACTAACTGTACAACTTTGCAGCTATTGTCAAGCCTATGTCCCTAATTGTCATCAGCTGATGGTCTCATTTTTGATTTTGCTCTTTCTTTGTCATTTTATGTCTCAGCCTGCAATAAATTATTGAAAACATGTATGGCACACTTTTTTATTGTTATGTTCTCTCATAAGCAATATATTAAAGGATGTTGTATCATTCCTGTGCATCTTACATAGTGCCACATGAAGTTCATTTAATGAACAAACATATTACTTTTAATTAATATCAGGAGCACAAAATACACCCTTCGAGAATCTTCATATGAGATAACAGCCAGCCATGTTTATTTTCTTTTTAAAACTACATCGACATTAATCTGAGAGCAATAGCACATTGATCCCTAAGCACTAATCAAGATTACTTTGGAGTATACAAAGCAAATAATGGCTGCTGAGCCCTTACTAATGTCAAGGACTTCTTTCAGAATCTCTGATTTTATTGAGTGGTGAGAAACTTGACATTAATTTGCACTGTGAGAATCAGAAGTAATAATTAATACCTTGGATTTGTATTTTGATTAGTGGTTTGCTGTGTAATCTTGAAAAGAAAAAATCTTGGCAGAAAATTATCTAGCTATATATAGAAACTTACATTTATCTGTCATTAAACTGTGCAGTGTGTGAGCTATATAATTTAATCTGAAAAGAGAGTTTGTTACTTCTGAAAGGAAAGGGTTCTTATTAATTCCAAATCTATATAGTTTATAATATTTACTATGGTGCCCAAAACTACAGGGTTATGTTCTTATAGAAGTATTTTATTATTTATCTGTACTCTAAAGATATACTGGTAATATATGCAACTTTCTCAAATGGCTCTAATAACTTTGGCCACAAAATGCAGCCATCTGCATTGAGAAATCCATCAAAATGGTACTAGAACTCCAAAGCAAATGGAGCTGATGTTGTGATGAGTGTACCTCAGGTCAGTCAGTTAAAAATAATGTATGTGATTAATTTTTAAATGCTACTCTCTTGAGTCCTGTGTATTTTGTAAGTAATGATGTAAAAGAATGCCCTAAAACAAATGACCAAGTATCTATATCAAGTCTTTCCTTTCAGTGTCACACCACTGTGTAGAAGGGTGGACAACAGTTGTATTAAAGGCTACCTGAGGACATGTTGGTGGGAAGTGGTATCTGTGACAGATATTCCTCCCAGCCTTCTGGCACAGCCATTCTGCAAAACTCCAGTATGTCGAAAGACATGTAACTGGAACAGGACATGGGGGAAGCCAGGAAATAAAGGTCTTACATTCTTCATCAAACACAACTAGGCTGAAGTTTGGGTAAAACTCTCCAGTAAATCAGTGCTGCCTGAAATATTCTCTGTATTCTGTGGCATCTACCAGAGAGCACCCAGAATGTTTTCTGTGGTTGGCTGCAAGGATCAGCCTACTGGGAGCTAATGGTGCTCTTTTTTCCTAAAATAAGGGTTCTAGAGGGTATCACTCCTCATATATACTCAAGGGCTCACAATACTTCATGTACAGATTCATACAAGTCACTAGCCTCTGCAGCCTTTTTCTGTCTTTTACCTTAGACCACTCTCTGTCTTCTTCACAGCAAGAGGTTGAATCTAGCCTGATAACTGCATTTCAAAATCTTTGTACATACCTAGCAGAATTTAATTTTAATTTTCTTAGAAATGATAAGAGGCAAGAAATAGAAATAGATAGATAGATAGAAATAGATAGAATTTTCTGTAATAGCACAAAGTCATATCATGTTCTTACATTTATTGAAGGTAATCATTCTCCAACAACCTGACTATAAATTTCATGACTAGAATTTCATGATCTAATAGGACTGAAATGGGCATGGTGCCTTTTCCATATGCAAGTAAGTATAAACTAGTACCATTCACTTCTACAGAATGTAATAAGGGAAACAGCTAGTGATGGAGAGCTTCCATAACTGGAAACATATGTATCAACTTATTTCTAGAAGTTCCCACTTCAGAAGGGGGCAGAGGAAAATAACTTGAGGAAGAGGCTGAGTTTATACGTTCTAGTGATTAGGGCACTGGTTGGGAGGAGAAACCTGCCTTCCAAGCATTGCTCGAAAAAGTACTTGTAAATTTTAAATTTAACTTTCAGTGGGCAAGTACAGAAGTAGTCCTGGGAGCAGGGCCTGGAAAGGTAGCACAGCTGTATGAGGAGGAACAGAGATACACAGGGTACCTAACAGCAGGACTGCACTATTAAAAAAAAAGTGTTGCACATTAAAATCTTCAAGGAACTTTAAATATATCTTGTCTCTCCTTAGACCAGCACTCACTCTACATAACAAATGCTACCAGTTAACTTACATTGCATCTTCCAGTTAGGTATGGGGACTTACACAGAGGAACCCCCAGTTCCTTGGTGCAGGTCAGGCACAGATGGAAGAGAGGCTGGGAGATATTTAGATTGGAGTACTTCTCTGTGTTTGCTTAAGAACACAGTGCTTCTAGAGATTGTTAATGTCAAACTACTAGCAGCGAAGAAGGATTTTAATTTTATTTATTTTTTTATTTTAGATTACAAACCTTGCTAGTTCAGTCTTGTCTAAATTGTCCTTTGGGAGCCTGATTCTTACTGATTCTAGCCTTAGCTGTTTTACTGTATCATGGGAGAGCTTTCAGATAAATTAAATGGATTTATACTGTGTGAATTAATGATAAATTGGCAGACTGAAAACATTAGAAGCCAATTTTCATTCACTATAATTGGCTGGTGAAGTTTGATTTCTGCAAGCATTTTAGAAAATTTTCTGAAATTGGTCCAGGGTGGGAAAAAAAGGTGAAGAAGAGTTTAAGTTCAATTTGGATAATATTCAAACAGCTTGGGTACTCTTTGACAGAATTAAAATAGACTGTTAAAATAAACACAGCAATGTGCTCACCTCCATCTCTGAGTATCATAAAGAAATACATAATTCCTATTGAGACAGGGCCTTTTCATTGGTGAATATACTTCACCACACAAAAAGTTCCTGCAATGCAAATGCTAGCAAGTGAGAGATAGTCAAGGGAGGGGGGAAAAAAAAAGTTCCCCAAATATTTTTGATCCAAACCTTGTGCAAGTTTGAGTTTGAAGAAATGGCTGTATGTAAAGACACAGCTTTTTTGTCAGTTGTGGGCTGTGTCCTTACTGAAGTCCTAGCCATTTGAAAATCGTTCCTAGCGCAGAAATGTACTGTATTGCTGCATTTCTGTTGCTTGAACTTCATTAAAGGATAGTATAGAATCACAGAAGTCTGGGTTGGAGGTGACCTCTGGGACCATTTGGCCCTACCCTCTCTGAAAGCAGAGACTTAGATTAGGCTGTTCAGGGCCCTGTTACTATGACCTATTCTTAAAATAAGCACAACTAATCAGAGAATCATAGAATCATTTAGGTTGGAAAAGGCCTTTAAGATCATCCGGTCCAACCACTAACCTAATGCTACCATGTCCACCACTAAACCAATTAAGGGTAGAGTAATAATTTCATGTTTCCTGGCTTGGGGGCTGGATTATTTTTGAATGAAAGTAAAAACTAGGAATCATTAAGGTGGGAAAGGACCTCAAGATCGTCAGTCCAACCATCAACCCAACAACACCATGCCCACTAAACCATGTCCCAAAGTGCCACATCTACCCATTTTTTGAACACTTCCAGGGATGGTGACTCCACCACCTCTCTGGGCAGCCTGTTCCAATGCTCGACTACCCTTTCCATGAAGAAATTTCTCTTAACATCCAATCTAAACCTCCCCTGGCACAGGTTGAGCCCATTTCCTCTCATCCTATCACTTGTTACTTGGGAGAAGAGACCAACACCCACCTCACTACAACCTCCTTTCAGGTGGTTGTAGGGAGTGATAAGGTCTCCCCTCAGCCTTCTCCTCTCTAGGGTAAACAATGCCAGTTCCCTCAGCTGCTCCTCATAAGACTTGTTCTCTAGACCCTTCACCAGCTTCATTGACCTTCTCTGAACACGCTCCAGCACCTCAATGTCTTTCTTGTAGTGAGGGGCCCAAAACTGGACACAGTATTCAAGGTGCGGCCTCACCAGCACCGAGTACAAGGGAATAATCACCTCCCTGCTCCTGCTGGCCACACCATTCCTGATACAAGCCAGGATGCTGTTGGCCTTCTTGGCCACCTGGGCACACTGCTGGCTCATGTTCAGCCGGCTGTTGACCAATGCCCCGAGGTCCTTTTCTGCTGGACAGCTTTCCAGCCACTCTTCCCCAAGCCTGTAGCATTGCATGGAGTTGTTGTGACCCAAGTGCAGGACCCGACACTTGGCCTTGTTAAACCTCATACAGTTGGCCTCGACCCATTGGTCCAGCCTGTCGAGGTCCCTCTGCAGGGCCATCCTACCCTCCAGCAGATCGACACTCCCACCCAGTTTGGTGTCATCTGCAAACTGCTAACTAACTGAGGTGTGTGTTATGTTAAAAAGCAACAAAAGAATTGCATTGCAAACGTAGCACTGGTAACACATGTAGCCTACTGAATTATGTCCTGGTTTCAGCTGGGATAGAGTTAATTTTCTTCCTAGCAGCAGGCATAGTGCTGTGTTTTGGATTTAGTAGGAGAAGAATGTTGATAACATGCTGATGTTTTTAGTTGTTGCTGAGTACTGCTTATGCTAGTCAAGGACTTTTTCAGCTTCCCATGCTCTGCCAGGCGCACAAGAAACCGGGAGGGGGCACAGCCAGAAGAGTTGATCCAAACTGACCAAAGGGCTATTCCATACCATATGATGTCATGCTCAGTATAGAAACTGGGGGGGGGGGGGGGGTTGGCTGGGGAGCAGCGATCGCTTCTCGGGAACTGTCTGGGTATCGGTCGGTGGGTGGTGAGCAATTGCATTGTGCATCACTTGCTTCGTGTATCATTATTATTATTATCATTATTATACTGTTACTATTAGCATTACTATTTTACTTTATTTCAATTATTAAACTGTTCTTATCTCAACCCAGGAGTGTTTCTCACTCTTACTCCTCCGATTCTCTCCCCCATCCCATCAGGGTAAGGGGAGTGAGCGAGCGGCTGCATGGTGCTTAGTTGCTGGCTGGGGCTAAACCACGACAATTATTAAACACCGTCTTCTATTAAAAGCACCAAACACTTCTACAGAGTTGGTCCTCTGCAATTGTTTTCAGTCACAGTTGAACATAAGCCAAATTTAAAGTTATGATTTTCTGAAAAATATTATCCTAATATCCTGGTTTTGGCTGGGATGGAGTTAATTTTCTTCCTAGTAGCTGGTATAGTGCTGAGGTTTGGATTTAATATGAGAAGAATGTTGATAACACACTGATGGTTTAGTTGTTGCTAGGTAGTTCTTATACTAGTCAAGGACTTTTCAGCTTCCCATGCTTTGCCAGGTGCACAAGAAGCTGGGAGGGAACATAGCCAGGACAACTGATCCAAACTGGCCAAAGGGCTATTCCATACCATATGACATCATGCTCAGTATATAAACTGGGGGGAGTTAGCCAGGGGACAGCAATCGCTGCTCGGGGACTGGCTGGGTGTTGGTTGTTGGGTGGTGAGCAATTACATTGTGCATCACTTGCTTTGTATATTATTATTATTATTATTATTATTATTATTATTATTATTATTATTATTATTATTATTATTATTATTTTCAATTATTAAACTGTTCTTATCTCTACCCATGGGTTTTCTCACTTTTGCCCTTCCGATTATCTTCCCCATCTCACCAGGGGCAGGGGGAATGAGCAAGCAGCTGTGTGGTGCTTAGTTGCTGGCTAGGTCTAAACCACAACACCTAATGAGGTATATTTGTGTATAGATATAGGCAGGTAGGTAGGTAGGTATGTATGCAAATTGTCTGTATTATACCTGAGGATAAATCCTGGTATTGTTTCATGTGTATACATAATGGAAATACTGTTTTAACATCTTTATTTCTAGGCACATTTATAGGAATAGTTCTTTCAAACTGCAAATAATATTGGAAAATAAAATAGTCTGAAAAAACATTGGAAGAGTATGAAGGAAAGTAATACTATTTTATAGGTCAGAGTTTATAATGAGTATTTTACAGGAAAGCTATAGGAAAAATATGAAAATATAGCTAAGGTTGTAAAACAGAAATGAGCTCCTTTTGATCGATGAGTCGAAAGTTAATGTGTGTTGTATCACAGTAGAATTCAACCTGCTTGTTACTGGAGGGCAGAAAAGCAAAGGAAAAATCTGTATTTTAATGCAGTTATTATCAGAGGAGTAACATGTTCCTTTAAAGTTACAAACTTTAAAGACTAGTAAACATTACAGTAAGCCTTCTAGTTTTCATCTCAGTAGGTTAACAATGTCTTTTAAAATTAGTATCAGTTATTACAGATTACTATATATTAAGGACTTCATTTTTACAAAGACCTGACTATCTCAGTTGAAATGATTTGACATCAAAACCTTGAAACACTGCATGGCCTCATCCTAAAATGTGTATCCATTATGTTAGTAAAAACATTGAAATAGGACCACCCCATATATCAAGTGGAAAATTGTTCTTCTGAATTCAGTTGGAAAATGGTCATGATAAAATACAAGTAAAAATTGTATTTCTGTTACATTCAAAATTGACATGAGGTTAAGAAACTGTTGTTTCTGTATGCATATAGAAAAGAATATACAAAAGGAAAGCAGAAATCTATTTAACTCTCAAAAACTCTTTAATATCACTTCTATCTGTATGAAAAAGACTCACTTTTTTCCTGACAGTTTTTTCAACTCTGACTTATTAGGAATAGTGGTGTAGTTCCTAAAAATAATCCCAGCATTTTACTGTGAAGTTTTCAGTCAAAAAAGTACTGTGAAATGCTAGAAAATTAAATTTTAGAAAAGTGTCTAATTCAGATCAGAAAATGTCTTCCATCATCTCTAGACAACAGTTAAAGTCATCCAGTTGATGAAGAGCTATAATGAAGTGTGAAAGCACTTCCTATAAGATTTGACAGATGGGGACAGGGGGAAGTTTAACTTTAAAAGTAAAAAAGAAATTAAAAAAAAGGAGTGCTTTTGAGTTTAAACAACCAAGACAGAAGCTACCAAGGACTGCAGCCCACTTTTGAAAATTTGGCCCTCTGTTATTCCCAAACTTTTTCCAGCAAATTGATCTCAGAGTCCGGAATGGATTTTAAGAGCTCTAGCTCTTAATTGTGGGAGTGAAATTATTCAGCTGGTTGTGATTTTTTATATTAAATAACCACAAACCTTTCTTACTTATCTGAGTAAGTTGGATTTATGTTTTCCATGATAGAAACAGCACCTAATAACAAACAAATATTTCTGACCCATAGAGTGTTTGCGCTTCTGAGAGCAAGAATCTCTCTTTGAGAAACTAGAATTTTGAAGAACCAGTGGGAAATTGATAATTTTCTTAATTATCAAACTATTGGTTTGTCATGAGAGACATTTTTCCCTATTACTTCATTTGCAAAAAGCATATCTAATAACACAGCTATAATGCATATTTCACCTGTTTTGAAGAAACCTCAGGAAAACAAAACAAAACAAAACAAATTTCTGAACAAACATGAACTTTCGGGAGATGACCATGTATGAATACAAATAAAAATGAGTTCTTGACGTGATGCACAGACATGAACAATATTACACTAGGAGAATGAATGTCACAGAACAGGTGTCAACAAATGAGAGAGTTTATGGCAGCCCAGGAAGCATTGATAGTTGCTGATGTGAACAAGACCAAAGAAAAGGGCAGAGTGCATACATGGTGGGCTTTGTTTTCAGTGTCCTTTACTTTTATTCTCTCTACCCATCAAAACTCCTCAGTTAGATGGCCACTGTTCTAATCTGTGTCCTAACAAAGCTTAGCATTTCAGTTTAGGAGCTCTTTTGTTGTACAGGGTGCACTCTTAGAGGAGAAGACAAAATCAGATCCACCTCAACGTTCTGGTCACACTGAAAGGTCCTGTCACTTATGTCTATACAAAGCTGTGATAAAATGGTCACATTCAGGTTCTCTTTCATAGATGCATGTCCTACAGACTTGCTTTGACTTTCTTTACAGTTCAACCTTTCCCATCAGTCTTAAATACTAAAATTCCTCAGGCCATTTCCCTACCCTCTTAGCAGTTAAACTTACCTTAAAAATGTTGATATGCTGTTTTAAGACATTCAGTTTTCTTTTGGTTTTGTTAATTAAAAAATGTCATTCCAGAAGCATAGCCACCGCCTTTTTAGTCTCTGGGCCACTCTTGTTTTAGCAGTAGGATTTCTGTAAAATGAAACTCCTCGGGTTTTCTCAGCTTTTCACAGTGCAAGTGATCTTCAGCACTCACCAACCAAAATTCCTCTTCAATACTCTCATACTGTCTCTCATATCACCCCTAAAGACAGGAAAGAGATTTAGTCTAAGAGCTAGGATCGCTGCCATGCTGTAAAGCATCCCTGTTGGCAACATCTACACAGAACTGTGCTCAGAAAGCCGCTTAGCATACAATAACTTTCCTGTTTCACTTCAGTTTTGTCTCTCCCTCTCTCCAACTTGCTCCACCTGGCTCATATACCTGTTCAGCTTTGTCAAAGGCCAGATCGTGAGTACCTCTGGGTAGAATGTACACTTTTTATTGGGTGTCGGTTTTCTACCTGCCACAATGAGGTTTTTTACATTGATTTAGTCCTCTCTTGCAGTGTAATGGTGAGGTGCAATGACAGAAGAATTCTGCAGCTGGTCTCTTGTTCAAAAGAAACCATCGTAATGTCTTCAGGGCTCTATGACAAGTTGAAAAACAACGCCCATCATAGCCAGAGATTACAGCCTGGAGATGTCCAGCTGCAACAGATGGAACCCAACAATGAGTTATCTACTACCCCTTTTGAAGCACCAGCTTAACATAAAAAAAAAACAAAAGCACTGGTTTGGTAGCCTTTGTTAGTTGTTCCTTCACATGTGATGAGTTCAAACAGGTTGGAAAGAATAATCTTTAATTAACAGCCATGCCAATTTAAGACATTCTATATATGAAGTAAAAATACCAGTTAGGAACTATTCGAAGCTTGGCACAAAGCTTAGCCAGAGTTCTGCATTTTTTGCTGCTGTAAATCCATTGTCTGTCCAGAATCTATTTCAATCTTTCTTACTGCATTTGCCTTCAGTAATTGTAACTCATTTAGGAGATACTATCAAAGTTTTTCCTACAAATTTATTGCAAATAGAAAATAAATTAGCCGCTGTAAAATCATGAGTACACTACAGGCTAGGCTAAGTAGTAATGTGTTTCAAGCTGAGCAAGCAGATGGCACTATTTTCACTCTTATTCATTTATTTTAAGATATTTTGTTCAATATTTCTTTGAAAAAAATGTTCTCTGGTATATTGAGGATAAAAATGTAGCAGTCAAACTTTTTAGGAAGGGGTTTATAATTTTACAGCAGCATTTTAATACATTTACAAAAACCCCCACTGTTTTAAAACCAACAGAAATCCCTCAATGTTTGCAAAATGTCCCTATGTAAAAGACAAAGCTGTGGACTTAACTAAAACTTTTCTGCTGAATTGTGAAATAAAGTTCAGAATGCCACTGTCATGCTGAATATGACATGTTTTCACTTAAACAAAATTTGATATGAAAATGAGAGCCACTGTTCTAAGGTGGTACATTTTATAGCATACAAAATCTTCATTTATTCAGTCTCTCATTCCCTAAGTGGTGTTGACTGATTATTAAATGTAACTGTAGAAAGCTTGTTACCAGTTGAACACTGAATATCCCAACGAATAAAATGTTTTTCTTAAATTGACACAAAATCCTCCCAGATAGAAACATCATAAGAAAATCACAAGGAAAAAAAAATTAATCTGCCTCTTCAGCAAGCCCAGGTCAAATGAGACTCAACACAGACAATCAAGGACAGTCACCCAGTCATTTTATTGAGTGACACAGAAATTCCCAAACCCACTGCAGTCCTCTAGTAACTTTTGTTTCTTTGGTCACATTTCTCCAAGGTTAATGGTTTTAGTGACAAGCCTTTGGATATGTAGAACTTTTCAAATCTTCGTAGGTCTTATATGTGCCATATGTCCAAAGACAGATTTAATTCATCTGCCTGTCTTACATCTCCAGTCCTAAGGAAAGCACACAGGAAACTTGCTATGTGTCCACTTGAGTTACTGTTTTTCAGTTTCATTTCAACAAAACCATGGAGGGCTCCCTGTTAAAGATGATTTGAACAAGCTACTAGGAAGTAATTATTTCTCTCAGAATATTAAAATGTTCAGGCTGAGGTTTGTAGGTAACAGGCAATTTAGCAATATCCTTTTAAAATTATGGAATATATTCATCATGACTCTAAAGGAGAGATGAGCATCTTGTCACTCTGGTATCCCAGTTTAATAACATTGCTAGAAGCACTAACTTATATAGGTTCAACATTGCTCCCAAGAAAGCAATAGATACCAATTATTTTTCCAGTAATTATATATCCACTTTAGATACTTAGAAATATGGAAGGATATTTGTAACTCCACTACTAATTTCCTTGGGGGGTGGGGGGAAGAAGGACCTTCTTGTGTTATTAATAGCAGAAGCGATGGTTAAAACAAGGTGGTAAGATTGTGTCCCTCACTCTACTTTCATAAGCTCTCCTAGAGGTCATTATCACCTATAAGTCCAGTCACACTTGGCTGTATCATGAACAGGGTAGGACTTTTCTGTAAGAAACTTACAGTGGGTTTGTACTTTTAAGAATTAATTTTTATATATTCTTCTGAGTGCATAGTGGTTTTTTTTAAATTTTTTGAGTCTATGAGTAAAATATTCATAATTGGTTTAAAATTTGAATAAAGTCAAATGTACATACATACACATGCTTATATGTATACTTCTATTTATATAAACTTAATTTCCCATATGTTCATTTTCATTAAAAATTCCCCTCCGTGTTAATGCCCAGTGAGTCATTTGCTGTCTCCTACAGTAAGACAGTCCTTAATTCTTAAAATAAGTCTTGTAAATTTCCTACAGCCACGCTCACTTCCAGGATTTAGATAGGCAACACCTCATTTGGTTGTCAGTTCCACAGTAACTAATGTGTGCTTATTTGCAAATATAATACATTTCAACTTTTTACTTTATTATGTCAAAATAGCATTAGACCCTAAACTGCATTATGAGCTGACATTAAAACCAAAAACAGGGCTACTATTTGTTACTGTAGATAAATTTACAACAATCTATTTTCTCTGTTATTACATCTGACAACTCTTCAATATGTTTGTTTAACCATTCCAGTTAAGGAACTTATTTGTTCTTTGCTTGTTTGGGTTTTTGTTTGTTTGTTTGTTTGTTTGTTTGTTTGCTTGTTTTTTCCCAGTGCAACATCTTTTAAGCATCTGATAGAGATTTTATTTCTTGATGTGTACTTCCACTAATCTTGTTGTCATCTCTCAGAAAAGCCAGATCCTACTGCTGTTTGAAATCTTCTACAAAATTCCACTTATACACTCCTCTGAAATCAGTATATGGCTGGCATACCCTTTGGGCTTTTAAAGGTCAAAATATTACTGCTTTGCCATGTTATCTACTATTTCTACATGATTTATATATAAGGATGTTTTCCTTGCTGTATTTGCACTGCATACTGCCTTCTTTCAATAATTTATTAGAAAATTCCTTTCATCATTAACTAAAACCTGGAGACCCCACCTGGAGTACGGCATCCAGCTCTGGAGCCCTCAGCACAGGAAAGAAATGGACCTGTTGGAGCTGGTCCAGAAGAAGGCCACAAAAATGATCAGAGGGGTGGAACAATTCTCCTATGAAGAAAGGCTGAGAGCGTTCAGGTTGTTCAGCCTGGAGAAGACAAAGCTCCAGGGAGACCTTATTGAAGCCTTTCAGTACTTAAAAGAGGCCTGTAAGAAAGACGGAGACAAAATTTTTATCAGGGCCTGTTGCAATAGGTCAAGGGGTAATGGTTTTAAACTAAAAGAGGGTAGATTTAGACTAGATATAAGGAAGAAATGTTTTATAATGTGTCGTGGTTTAACCCCAGTTGGCAACTAAGGACCACGCAGCCGCTCACTCACTCCCCCACCCGTGGTGGGATGGGGGAGAGAATTAGAAGAGTAAAAGTGAGAAAAGTTGTGGGTGGACATAAAGACAGTTTAATAGGTAAAGCAAAAGCCGCACACGCAAACAAAGCAAAATAAGGAATTCATTCACCCCTTCCCCCCAGCAGGCAGGTGTTCAGCCATCTCCAGGAAAGCAGGGCTCCATCACATGTAATGGTTACTTGGGAAGGCAAAATACCATCATCCCGAATGTCCCCCATTCTTTCTTCTTCCCCATAGCTTTGTATGTGGAGCATGATGTCATATGGTATGGAATATCTCTTTGGTCAGTTGGGGTCAGCTGTCCCAGCTGTGTCCCTTCCCAAATTCTTGTGCACCCCCAGCCCGCTCGCTGGTGGGGTGGGGTGAGAAGCAGCAAAGGCCTTGACCCTGTGTAAGCACTGCTCAGCAATAACGAAAACATCCCTGTATTATCAACACCGTGTCCAGCACAAATGCAAACCAGAGGCCCATACTAGCTAATATGGAAAAAATTAACTCTATCCCAGTCAAAACCAGCAGAGTTATGGCGCAAACTGCCTTTAAAGCATCAAGTGAGTTTTCTGCCCTACTCCACAGGATATCAATGAAATAAAGTTGCTTTCTACAGTCCTGCACTCTGGTAACACTTCTCTAAGACATGTCACTAGAGACTCTGCAATCAACAGAAAGATTATTTGCCACTTCTCTCATGTTAGAGTCAGACGGGAGGTCATTATTCTGAAGAATAGGAATAATTATTTTGTTGGGTTTTTTTAATGTTTTGGAAATTTGTGTTTCCTGAGGTTTGGGGGGGGGGGGTGGTGGTGACAATTTATTGTCTTTTTCTTTTCCTTTTTTTTATATTTGTGTTGCTTTTAATGTTCAAGCAGAATGGCACAACAGGGCGTACATTATGGTATTTTAGTGACATATACTGGTGATTATTAGATAGCAGAAGACAGAATGACAGCAACCTCCTAGACATTTCATTATTAGTTCATAATCATAATTCATTCCCTGGAGTATCTCATCATGTTCATGAGCTCTTAAAAAAGACACAGGGTTAGAAGAAAAATACCTGTAAAATTGAGATTTTTTGAATTAGGCAAAATATGGCATTAGAAAAAAATAAGCACTGATACTTTAAAAGTGATCATGATAGTATTTTGCAATTCCAGAAAATTTTTGCATGAATTATACATTCTAGTAGAATGTAACATTTGTCATTTTTAAACACTGTGCAAATGAGACAATATGCATCCACAAGAGATAAAAACTAACAAAAGAAGTCTCAACTTTTAGAAAAAATGCATACTGAAGTGAGGACCTGTCTTATTCTACAAGGGGAATAGGATCTCTCTTCCTTAGGTTACTGCAATTTCTTCCTGGATCTTCTATCAGGAGTTGATGATTGATATTAGGCCATCACATATGCCAAAATGGCCAGGATGTTCATTCCCAGAAAAGAAAAAATCCTTGTTCTGTGGGAAACAACATGAGTGAAGAATCTTTGGCTACCTCTACAGTCTTGAATGCATCTGCTCCAAGAAGTCATCCCCAGCCCCAGGCTTAATGATGTAATCTCTCTCATCCACACTATTCAGTGTAGGGCAGCCTGCCATGTCCTCTTTAGCTGGGTGGCCACCTTCACATTTCATAGTGCTTGGTCTGAGACTTCCTTTGGGATCTGGACCCTCAGACATTTTATTATCATTTTTGTTGCTGTGTTTTTTTCAGTTCTCAGTAGCTGAAAAAATGTGGTCACTGTGCCACAGCTCAGCTGTTGTTGTTTCTTTTTTTAGAACATGAAATGGTGGTATGTATTTCTCTCTAACCAAAGAAAATCAGGGAAAAGCTGACCCAAATGGACTTCTTTGAAAAGACTTGCGAAAGTAATTTTCCTAAGACATATTTTGAATTAGTACAATGCACTCATACAGTCACTCAAACATATGTGTTCCTAAGTCTGCCTGTGTACAGAAGTTGAATAGGCCTCTAATTTGCAATTAAAAGTATATAAAAAATGAAACAGAAGAAATGTCATACCAAGATTTTCTTTTTCCTCTGTTGGTACTTTTGAAAGTTTATACCATTACTTCTGAATTTCTTTTTGACCATTACATATAGTATGGCTATTTCTGAAAATGTATATAGTTAGCACAGTTTAAAATTTATTTATCTGAGTCACAGTGCTTGTGCTGTTCCCTACAGTCAGACTAAGAAGGTCAAGTAACATGATAAATGTAAGGGTTTGCTGGTAGTAAAAAATGTTTGGTTTCTAACATACCACTTGCATTTTTCAAATGCTTAGAGGTGGAGGTGGAAGATTTTGAAGACAGATGCCACCTAGGGATCTTACTATCTCATTTTTAAAGCATTACAGGTTACTCAGATAACCACGATGTTGGTTATCTGTTTACAAGGGCTTTTTTGACAAACTATTTTTTGTAGGAACCAGTGCTTTTCAATGAATTGTTCTTTTTTTCCCAAGCCCAAGGTGGAACTTCTCTCTAAACTTTCTCTTGGGAAACTCTCCAGTGCTACTGGATGTGCTCATCCCATTTAAACAGCAGCTCCTGTCTGACCCTTGGGTCACAGCTTTGGCCTCCATGTCACTGAAATCATGCAACTGCTTTTCCCATCTGTATCCACAACTTTTTCCTTTTATGAATAAAGAGGCTGAAGATATCATAAGCCACATTTTGGATGGCCATACACATAACAAGCATCTTTTATGGTGGTATGAATGGAGTCCTTCAGCTCCTGTTTTAGGAACAACTTAAATGTGTGATAAAGTCAAAAGTTATCTTCATTGACCTATTTAAGTGCCCTGAATTTGATTAAAAGTGGTACTACTGTTCTTTATGTATGTCCAGAATATGATTCATTTCCTTCACATAGCAAGTTCTACTACAGAAATTGAATAGTTGGAAAGTGAATATTGCTATTCAAAATTATTCTAAAAAGCTGGATTTTTTTTTTTCCCCTGGAGATTTTGAAAGAGTTTTGACCTTTAGCCACAGCAAGTCTATATAGCAATAGTTTTAAGAACTGGACCATTCCAGAAATTTGTAAGTAGGAATGTTGAAACATAAACTTTTGGCAGTTTTGATCAAAGCAAATTTAGACATACTGAAATGACCGTTTTCATTCTAAATATTTCAGAAATCAGAACTGTTGATTTCAAAACTCAAGCTCTGTTTAATTGTTTTCTTTGATTATTTGAACTCAAAAAATATCATTCAAACATATAGTTACAAGACAATTTTTATTTCCCATTTTCTCACTGAGTATTTTTAGTGCAAAATGCTTCAGCAAACTCTAGTTCTAAGTTTAGAGGAAATTAGGACTTCCACAGAGGTCAGGAAGATGTTCCTTATAAGCGAACACAGTGATAGTAAGTCCTGAAATTGTTTCAGTCTGTTTGCACTGGGAGAAATGAGTGACATAACTAGATGCTAACACCTAACCACACAACAATCCCTCCTTTGCTTGCCTTTCCTCTGTCATCCCCTCTCTTTACAAGAGCAAGTACAGGAACCCTCAGGGACCTGTACTTGCAGGAATACATTATCCCATTGGCAGTGGGAGGGGGTCTAGCCCATGGCTCTTTCTGTAAAGCTGAGTTGAGAGGCAGAGGATGGAGTGTAGGATACACTTTATGAATATTTTTTTTTCTTCTCTTGAAGTCAGGGAAGAAAGAAACAAAGAGGAGTCAGGTGTGGGGACAGGAAAAAAAAGGAAGATTCTTATTTCCACATGGAAATAATTTGTCAATAAATATTTTGCCATATTTAAAAGTTTCCAGTGTCTGCTGAATTGATATGCATGTATGTACACACTTCTTTTCTCTATTTGTTACCTTTGTTTCTTTCCAGTAAATTGCACTAATATAACTTTTTAAAGGAATGGGATGTTTGGAAAATGCTTTTTTATAATAATTAGATAATAACAACAACCTAGTTTTAAGTATTTACCTGTGATTAAATGTATTGGTATAGCTGATAATACTGGTTTTCCTCTTAAGCCTTGAAATCTTTTGAATTTCCAGTGTTTAGTATGTATAGCATGTACTTCTCCTGTTTAACATAAAACAAACCACATCTGATTAAAATCATATCAAAGGACTCCATGGAAAATAATCAATAGTAAAGTCTATGCACTATGATAGTGCCATGACACTGGCTTGGGAAGGACATTCTATTATAAAGTCTATATGAAAGGAAATATTTCATATCGTGGTTTTAAACATGTCTAAGATTTTGTATCTCTTTCTGAAAGCCTCCTTGACTCTCATTCTTTGATAAGACACTGGTAAATATAGACAGTGCTAGCAAAAACCAAACCAAACCAAAACAAAACCTCCAGGCATGTCCTTCATTATGAAATTGGTAGATACAGACAGTTCCAATAAACAGGAAATTTTACATATATTCAGAGACACCATATTTAACAACTGAATTCTGCAAAATAGAGACAAAGGACAGACAGACTAAGGAGCCTTTAGGTAGCATCCCAGCTATTATTATATGTTCAGCTGCTGCACTGGTTGCCGTTGAATTTATTAGCCTTTTGATGAAGTCACAAATAAACCCTCTACAAGAGATCTCTTGTATATCTCTGACTATTCTGCTCTGACATCCTCTTACTGTCTATGCATCCCTTCATTATGTGGGGAATCTATGGTGTCTACACTTACTTAAAGTGTCTCAATTTAGAGCTGAGAAGTAGGTAGAGTTAATGAATATTCTAATGACTGCAGGTCATCAGGTACAGAATGATCCTGCTACTTCCTTGGAAAGTTTAGCAGTTGTTCAGAAAGTTCTTTAGAAAAGTTTTTTTGTTCTTGCTGTTGTTTCTTTGTTTTAGGACACTAACCAGTTAGTACATGAATATATAAATTCTGTTCTTGTAAAAAACACCACCATTTCATGAAACTGCCTGCAAACTTTCAAAAGCCATTAATAAATGATAAAATATTAGACCAAGACTTGGTTTAAAGAAAGTATTCAGCAGCCAAATGACATATGTTTTCTATAATATCCCAGCTAATGACTGGGATTACAGATTGCAGGTATAAACAGAGTATCCAATACAGCAATAAAAGCAATTAGATTGTTCAGCTTTGAAAATACTCAGAGCACAGAGAGATAATGCAACACAGTGCAGGTCAAAATCTGCACGGCATTTTGGCACCAAATTTGCATAGATTTAAGAAGCAGATAAACACCCAAATATCTTTCAATACTGAAGTCATAAAATACTTAATAACACAGCTCTGGATTGCAGAATTCGTTATTAAGATCCTGCACAGCCTTTACTTGAACAAACTCCAGTGATAATAAATACAAAATTTATTTCAACAAACTAAGTAAAGGTCCCATCAATCTGTAGAGGGTAAAAGAATTCCATGTACAATAAAACCAGCTAATTCACCTGAGGAACAAAAAAACCAAGAACACAAACCAACACAAAAAAATGCAAACAGGCAAATTGATACTCAGTAAAAAGTGGAGAATTAAAAACAGCAGTGGTGCCTACAGATCATTGTGGGTACTGAAGAACTAATGCAGGACCAATGCACTGAGACAGGATGGAAAATGTTAACAGCCCAGACTAGGAGGGAAATACATGTGATCCATATAGCAATGGAGCAACTGCATGTATGTCATGTTGCAGACATCTAAGTACTCTTATTCCATGAGTACTTAGAAAAGACTGAGTCTTCTAGACTTCTACAAAAGAATAGGAAGTATTATTAGGGTCAGGAAAAGATAAAGGATGAGAAAAGATTAAAATATGAACAAGGTATATCACTAGCTATTGTCTATATTTATTGGCTCGTGTTATCTACCTATGTGTGTTTTATTATGCATTTAATACTGTATTTCAGACAAAAGAAGACAGATGCTGCTTTGGGGATGACAGAGTAGTACTGGATGGATACATATACAAAACAAAACAAGAAAGAGTAAAAAGATTGTATAGAATGATCCAAGAGATTATAACCAAATTATAAAGGATCAAACATAGGGTATTTTTAATAAGTTTATAGAAGAAATCCTCAGCAGGTGTGAAATGCCAATTCTCCATTAATTTCAATGATAAGGTCTGTCAGTTAATATTAAATTTTCCTATGTAGCTTACAAGAGCATTTGTTTGGGCTGAACAGACTTTTAAGGTGAAACTCCATCTAATTTCATACACAAAAAATTATTCACCTGTTTTTATCTGGTCTTTTTAACACCCTCCACTGGGGAAAAACAAAACGAAACAAAACAAAAACAACCAAAACCAAAAAACAAACAGAAATTAATTCAGCTGTTCTTCACTATGTATCTTAGGATGGAATGAATAGGCACCTGGAATTACCTATCTATCTCTGCACTGTCTATAAAGGAAGTAGAGATAATTAATGTAAATGAGACTAGAATTCAGTTAAGTCGACATGGGTGTATAGTGACACTGAAACACCATTTAGGCTATCCACAGGAAGCTGACAGAACAGGACCAATGATAGACCTGTGATCTGGAGTGGAAGCAGGAGATGAGCCAGGATACTGTCAGACATCCTAAATAGCACTAGGTACCTCTGTATGGCAGCAAATCAGTGTCTAGATGCCTCATTTTTACAGAGTTAGGGCTCAGTTCAGCTACCCAAAGATAGCTAATGCCACTTGAAATGCCCCAGTTATGCAACACATCCACATGATGCTGAAAATATGACACTGGACCTATGAACACTGTAAGCCTATGTATGAGAATCTGAATCAAGTTGCTGGTCACCGTGCTGCTTAAATTAACCCAGTAAAAGTGTTCAACAATATACATTCAAATCTTTTTCTAAAGTGAATCATTGTAGCTCTGCTTGCTTCATGTATTTTATCAGGTGAATGTCAGTTGAAGACCTTGTACAGAGTTTAAATAACAATCTTGGAATGTGAAGCTATGGACTGTCAACTTTTTATGTCTTTTAGTTGCGTGAACATGGGCATACAAAAAAGAAAAGACAAATACATAAGTTATAAAGAGATGTTGTCACAGATGGAGTGAGAGAGAAAAGCAAAAATATACTTTATTGGTATAAACCAGTGAGTTAACAGGGTCCAATGGTAAATGTAACAGTGGTTTAACAAGATTCACAAGGTACACTTGGTTTGTTACTGCACAGAAGACAGGGTCAGAAAAAAACTGTCAGGGAGAACTTCCCGTTGAGTCATGAGGTTCAGGAAGGACCCCCTTGTTTTCTAAACCCCTTCTCAGAGCGGAGACTAGGTGCAGCTGGATCCAGTCCTAGTCCCAGACTTTGTCAACAGTTTATGTCTGAAGGATTATATATCCACAATCAACCCTTTACATCACTTAGCCAAGTTTTCAAAGTTTAGTATGTTATTAGTCACTTACTGAGGATCTGTTGCGGCAAGGAATCCTCAACCTTGAGGATCAACCCTGAGAGACATCCTTACTCAAGGGGAGATCCTGGCGTGCAGTCCGCTGCCATGCAGGAGAGCTCAAAGGCCTCTTGGGCTGCCCACTATTTATGGGGGAAGGTGATTGACTCATAGTCATATTTGCATACCGACTGCAGATTTTAGTTTCGTCACTGTAATTAGGTGGGCGCATTGCACAATAGCCCTTGGCTATTGTCTTGTTATCTGTCTCCTGAATCCACTTTGAGCTGGATGCAGCCATCATGATCAGATGCATCCATTACAACCATCACTGGTGATTATTGCCTGAGCAGGGTTACAGGAAATAAAGGTCAGGGCCAGGGGTGGGGCAGCGGCGTGAAGCACACCGTCACAGAAGTGTAACATTTGATATAACAGGAGAATATCAAAGTTGACAGGGAAATATTTTATCGTGTTTTTATTTTCTGTCTTCACTAGACAACAAAAGATGTGTTTTCACTAAAGTCAGTATAATCTCATATAAGAGGAAATATGTAGCTGCTTTCCTTACTTTATGAATTAAAGCAGCAACATGTTACAGCTACATGAATCACTCAGATGCATTTATGTTGTTAATGCTATCATTTCTCAGTGTACCTCTCTAAGATCAGTCCCACACCTTCAGATATTTAGAACTTATGAAGAATCAGTTTGTGACTTTTACAGACATTCCTCAAAGTCTTCAGTAACAAAATGAGGAATTTTAATCTCTCTGCCATAAATTACATTTTTCTTTTTAAGTCACAGCAGTTTTCAAAAATTTCCCACAAAACACCTGTATTTTTGTGTTAAGAAAAGTGTATCTGTTACTTTCATGCAGTATATAGGCTCATCTGCATCATCAAACAGAAACATATATTCCTGGGCTCCTTTGTAGTTTCACTTCCAATTAGAAAAATCATGTATCCATGGAAATCAGATCAGTGGTTTTCTATCCTTTCTGAAACATCATTCTCACTTTAAAATGGGTTTTTATTTTAGTAGTTTGTACAGTCTGTCTTGAAATGAAAGATAAAACTATGATGAGAGTCAGGGATATGAGCACAAGAAAATGTAAAGGAGTTTCTGCATCGGTTATGAGTTTTCTAGCTATTATTTCAGGAAACAGATCCCAGTTTCTCAACACTTTTTATTTGCTTTCATTGTGAATATGCATTTCAACCTCAGCATTGACTGCGGATCATTTTCAAGATTTGCAGTCTAACACTGTTTTATATGATTTGTCATATACCTTAAGTTTTATAATTTGTCTCCATTGGCTATAAGATAAAACATTGCTTTCTATGTTATAGGTTGCAGAGGTTCTGACTCAGGCAGAGAGAGATAGTAATGACTGGAGAATGAAACCATCTCCTTGCATTTCACAGGACTGATGATTACATAGTAGTGAGAAAAGTGTAACCCACACTATGAATGGAGAAACATAACCCATGGAAATAATACATCTCAGTTACTTTATCTACAATTTTATCTTCTTACAATCACACGTTAAATTGGTTTGGCATTCATGTGTGCAATAGGTGAAGGGCATGCTAATATTTATTACTTCATGTGATTATTTATATTTCTGTTAAATTAGAATGATCATAGAAACATTTTAATTTATTTCCAGAAAAGTAGAATTCGCTTTACACTTTATTTAGGCTGAAGTGTTCCCAAGCTTTGATTCTTGATTCCTGAATAATTTTCTAATTGGCATATTTTTATCACCTGGATTTTTTCCCTTTTACTTGTTTTGTAGTATTCTGAGAGTTAATAAAGTCTTAACTAGTTAAAATTCTCACTTTTGAAGGTTCCGAATTTCTATGCAGAAAATTCTGTTCACTGCAGATGACAAAGCCATTAAAAACATTGTGCTGTACCCAATCCAGTATGGCTCTATGTGCAAGATAAGTACTAAAAGCACCATTAGCAGCAGAGACAGAGAGTTACCAATTACTTATTGACGATTATGTAAATAATTAGGTAGTTGCTTCACATTAACATTTTCAATCTGAGTGTACATTTTCTGTTACGTATCCAAACCCAAATATTTGTCAAACTAGAGGACCAATCTGAATTGCTTTCTTAAGTACTTTCTAACCAGGGAGTTGCAGGAAATGAGAAGCAAGCATTATGCAGCACATGTTTTCAACCTGCATTCATGACTCACGATTATGCTACACTTCTTGTACTGCAAAGAACAGCACGTACTTTACCATGCACAAGAGACTATGGTCTTTATTCATGTGTTAAAGCTTCTTTCTATTGTTATGGATAAAATGACCCTCAAACTATCTTAAGGGTCAAGGACATATTAAGAACAAAAATAAGCTTATATATTAAAAAGTTTGGGGTTTGCCTCATGAAAAGAGTAGCTTATTGATGTATGCGTTTATTTCTGCTTCTTGAGACTCTACAAAATATATTACTGCATACTTAACTAAGCCTCCTATCCACAGTGCTTTCTCTGGAAAATTTTGGTAGCAAGGGTATCCTAAAAGTTTTCAAAGGAGAAATTCCTTCTATAAAATCTTGTAGGGTAAGCACTACTGATTTCCCTCAAACTTCTTTCCTGTTGGTCTTACAAACAGATAACAGAAATGCACAGTTGCCTCATCTGTTTATATCCCAGTATTGATACTTCACTGTTCTGGAGCTTGAGAAAAACATTGTGATTTGGGGGCAGGGGAGGCTATGTGTGTGATGTAATATTACTTCCCAGATTGGTATTTCAGAAGTATTGTGAAGTGTAATTAATGTATATTAACTTATTTATATAGAAAGGCTCTGTAATATTGATTAAAGCGAAAACAGAGCTTCATTCCAACATATTCTTGCACAATCAGCCCTAGGAAACCTCTCAGCACAGGAATACAACCAGATACATCAATGACTGTCTAATTCTTCACTTTCAGGGCTGACTTGACATCAAGGAAAAGCTTCCTCCATAATAAATTGAAATGTTTCTCTGCAACACATACAAGCTCCTGGAAAAATTGCCTGAAGCCTCAAAGGTTTAAGGATTTTGTCTAATAAACAATTTAAATAATCCTGTTAATTTAGTAAATCAATAAAAAATAAACAATGGAGCCTTCTTTATGTAACTAGATGGAAAGCTACTCTTTATGCTTTTTTAAACCAATACTATAACGTATTCTCTCAGTCAGACAGTTATGAATAATACCCATCCCTAAAAATCCCTACTGGCAAATGAAAGTCTAAGATAAGGCAATGAATCTAACTATTCATGATGGAGGACTTATCAGGTAACTATACAGACAGAAGGGGGAAAGAAAAAAGCTGGTGTATTAAAAATGCCTCTACTACTGCAACTCAGGGAAAAGGTCCTTTAGTCCAAGCACGTGTTTTTTAAATAAATAAAACCATATATGTTCAGATCAGTGGGCATGCTGTCAACAAACATCACTCATAAAGGCCCACTTACCTCTAACTGCCCATCTTTCTTCCAGCCACCTCTCATTTCTTGATCACATTTCCTCACAACATATTGCTGTGTCTGCTTCAGATTCCCCTTCTTCATGCCTCTTGCTACACATATCCTTCTTGTTAAGCTAGATGATATTCCTGGGCACAGGATGATATTACAAGGAGATAGACTGGATAGCTCTGATCTCTTTTTTTGCCCCCTTCAGTCAATAAAGATTAAATCATAGATGAGTTTTTGGTTTACTTCTTTTCTTTTTTTTTCTTTTTCTTTAAGTTAGAAGTACTCTTGAGATCAAAATGCCAGAAAATGAAAAGGTTAAGATTGCAAACAAGCTAACTTCTCTGTATTGCACACTATTCTTCATAATTCTCTCTTCTCACATAGCCTTCAGATGCTACTCAGAAGGGCAGAGCTGTCACAAGCACCCTGTGTCCTATCTACCATCCTATGGGCATATCCTGGATGCACTAGTGTGTGAAAAGACAAGAGAAGCCTTTGTTTAGACAACTAAACTGAGCCACTCATCAACATATTCCAAGGTGTCCAGAGAGGTTTTCAGCTGACCAGCCATAGGTGTCTCGCTTGCAATGAAGTATAAAGACCATGAGGCCTAGAAACTATTGATCGTATTGACTCAATTTTCAGTGACTGCCTGAAGTTAACTTTAAGTCTCTAATCCAAAGTTGTAATTAAGAGAAAGTGCTGGTTTTCCTCTTTCCAAGATATCCTGAGTTTGTGAAAAGGAGGTTCTCTGGCACTCTTCCCTCTGCTGTGGCTTTGGAGAGGTATACAAGCTTAGTGCCTTTGAATACCTTCATTGGTTTCTCAGACTCCATAATGCCCTATGTTAAGGGGTGTATAAACAAATCTCAATTATCAAAACAAAAATATGAGTAAAATACATATATCCTTTTGTAGCTGATGTTTTTTGCTTCAGATAATCCTCTTGTCATGTTGTGCACTGGTATCAGAGTGTCAGCATGTGCCACTAACTTCTATACTATGTATGTGCACTCTCATATTATACACAGTGAAAATCATTACATTCAGTTCTTGGTAGGGACCATAATGGAAGTAACTGTGCTACTCTGTTATGAGACATACTGATCCTTGTTAAGAGTGTCAGAGGAGCTAACGTGGTAGAACAGTAGAAACAAGGGAAAGAGGAAAATTGTACAGACCTTTACCACGGAGGAAATCTGGGACAAGTCCTGTGAACCTAATAAAGCTACAGCAGTGTTTCATTGCAGAGAACAATTCTGAATCAGTATTTTGCAAAGGAAAAGGGTCATAGGCAAAGGAACTGAAGACAGAAAATGCTCATGTAAAGGAACAGGTTTATGCTACTTCCAATTCTTTAGCTTATTTCCTTCAAGCCGTTTCAGAGTAGGCCTGAGAATATGCTTCCTTTGTGCAATGTAGTCCTTCCAAAAAGCTGAAGTCAAAACCTTTCATACCCACCCGTGAAAATCATGACTGGTATGTCACTTTCATTTGTGCCAGCTAATTTATTCTAAAGACATCTCTAAAATATTACAATGTCAACAGCACAGGATCCACTAATAATGAAGGGATTATGAGCTATTTTCATGAAAGGACTTGAGGGCCCCAAGCTACTATTTTCATTTGTCACAGTATCAATGGAAACACATCTGTTAATTACTACTTCTCAGCCAAGCTTGTCATTGCCTGCATGCGTGCTTCTCTCCCATTCCCTTGGAAAGCTAAACTGCCTTGTCAAATCTCAGGTGAGTGGAGCTAAACTCTGCCTTTGCAGTGAACCAGAAAGGGGTAATATTCTCTGAATCATACAGCTGTCTCAGCTGAAAGGCAACAGCTTACACCATCACCAAACAGCTGAGTCGCTGGCTGAAGCAAGCCTTAAGACAGCTGTAAGAGCAGTACGCAGCAACGTTCCAGGCTGAAGACTGAGGTGCAAGCTTACTTTAAATCTTGAGTATGAAAAATTCTTTCTGGCTGAACAGATTGTGGGACTTTGGGGTTATCACACTTTGTAAAGAGATGATCAGAAAGATTATATTTCTTATCTGCTTCATATAATAACAGATGATAAAGTAAGGTGTAAACAGTGAAGAATCAACACGTTGAATCTATTTTATTTGGGCAAGAACCAAAGGATTAGACACTTTTGATATTTTTTATTCAATAAAATAGTTTGATACTATGATTCTATGATAAGAGCTGCTTTAACCTTAAAAGGTTTAAAAGGATGCAAACTAGCATGCTGCTATGGGTAGAAAAGTATCACCTTTCATTATAAATCAGGTTTTCAAGGGTTCATAACACATTTAAAAACTTACTCGAGGCTGGCATAAAAAATCCAGTACAAGAGCATGTTTTGGGGAAAAACACAATAGAAACCTTTTACCCGTTTCTGGGTTATATACACCAAGAAAAAAATAAATAGCAGTTTATCACTGAGAATGAAAGGAAACCATGATATCAACTGTAGTCCATTTACTGTCAAGTCTACCATTTCTACATGTACATTTGCACCTTTGTTGGATACCTAAGCAAAGCTGCCTTCCTTTAGCTGAAATTTTCAAGGCTGTGCAATAAGCAGATGCCTTTGGGCATCTCTGAGAAGGACAGAGGAGGAAGCTAATGAAACAGAAGCTTTATTGTTTACAGACATGTTTTCTGTGTAAATACAGGTAATTTTTTTCCACAGAAATTTTAGAGGGAGGTTTAGTATGCAGACTAACAGTGACTGTATGTGCTAACTACACTGGTAAATATAAAACCTGTAGCTTCAGTCTGCCAAAAAAACCCCAGACAAACCTAGTTAAAAGTGCTGATCCTTAACCAAGTCTTAATTCATCCAGTTTTCTTGGCAGGCTAGAGGTTTTCAGTAACACTTATTTCATACATTCCTTTGGTGAATATCTGAGGAAGGTAGCTAGTAGAAATCTCAGATGTAATTCTTTTATCTTCCATAAACAAAATGTTATTTAAATAACATCTGAAGCCCAATTATTTGCCATGTGCATTTGTGTTTATTACAACTGTATTTCCTTGTTAGACCAAATTCTGGATTTAGTATTCATTTATATAGAGAAATATTTAGTATTCGTTTGTATACTGAAATTATTTTAATATCCAGATTTAGTTTAAACCAGAGAGAGTATTTTGATCTAATTTGTTTAAAATAAATACTACTTAAATGTAACAAAAGGAACTCTACTGCTGTTGTTGACTTAAGTGGAAGTAACATAAAATAAAAAATTGGGATGTATATCCAATTACCTGTAAGCTAAGGCCTGCCCTTCTAATCAGTTCTGCATAGATGGGTCTTGGCATCTTTTAAGGAACTCTATTGATTTTAGAGGAGGCTTAAACAAATGATCAACCATGCAATGCACTGAGTAAGGTATTAAGATTGTAAAACATTCCGTAGTAAGGATGTTAGAAAAACAGTCACAAGCATTTAAGAAATAACTGTTTTACCTACCCTAAAAACTGCTTATCCTGTCATAGAGTTGTAATTAATTATAATTATGCACTGTTAAATTTTAAATTATTGTTATTCTTTGAAGATCAGCAACTCATGAAGAAATTGCAGTGCTTTATTAATTATTATTGTTAGTTAGCTTCCAGCTTTCTGTTGCCTCAAAAGTAAATTTACCTACCTGCTGGTAAAGGTCAGTTTTCACAAATTTTCATTTAATTGCTTCCTACTCATTTTCCACTTCTTTTGTTTGTATCCACCCACCTTCAAAGAGCCTGTACCAACCTAATCAGTCTTATTTGACAATCTCTAATCAAAGCAAAATAACTAACAAGATGGTTTCAGAACATCCTATAGACTTTATTGAACACGCCTTGAGCATTAGAGAGAAAATGCAGTGTTTAGAAGAGAATTTAGTTTGTGTCCGTTGCATCCTCTTATGGGTTCATGTCTTAACTGAGCATGTTGTCATTTCTTTTAATTTGTATCGGAACAGAGATGAGAAAGGTGCCATTCAAATGTCATTGCCAGTCAATTCCACCCAAAAGCTTCAGACAGACTGAATATCTGAGGAACAATCTTAGATCTCTTTTTTTAATCATTTGTATTTCCAATTTATGTCCCTGGGTACTCCTTCACCATTTTCAACAAAGTTTGCAAATTTTATTCATCTACTATTTTGATGGCATGACATTTAGTGTCTTTCCAGATCACCCATAAAGGCTTTAAATGCTAAATATACTAAGGCTGATTAATGACTCTTCTGTACCATTGTACCTATCTGAAAACATCTCCCTTTAGCACTTTTCTTCATTTATAGTCTGGGGCTAGTTTTCAATATACATGAAACTCTAAGTTCACATTTTCAATAATAGAAGTTGTCTTTATCTACTGCTCTCTCTTCTTTCATGAATGTTGTAAATGTTCTTTATTCTTGTAATTAATATGTTGAATGAATTTCTTTGTGATTGAGTATTGTTCATGTACCATACTCATCGTTTCTTGAAATAATATCAAAAACTTAAATGAAACAAAATGTATCAAGATTTTCTGTCTTGTAACAAGCATTCTTAATGAAGTCAGACTGCCTTTTAGTTAGAAATCTATTGGAATATTGAAGGACATTTTAATTCCCTAGCAGAGTCTAGCTATCACCATTTCTATGGGGTAAATAGAAATAGACAACTGAATCAATCATGATGTTCTGAATACCATGATGAGTACCGAGTGCAAGTTCAGGTGAAAACTGGTCTAGGCTGTTTAGAGTTTTATTTATCTCACAGGTGATCTGTAACACAATGTGCCTTTTGCAACAGTTGACTCAAGGGACAGATTTCAACTATTGTCATAAAAAAATCTGTCATATATTAGCAGATGATTTTTGTGTTTTACCATTAATTCTGAATTGTTCCATTCATAGAATCATAGAATCACAGAATCATAGAATCATTCGGAGGTCTAAAAGAATATGTGAGCTGTAACTTTCAAGGACAGGTGTAAAACGTGTCTTTGCTCTGGCACTGCCTTGACAGTGTATTTGTTAACCATTCAAGTCCTGATATTTAGCTTGTGGGGAGAGTTAAGCGCAATTCCTTGACTAATCAGAGCATTTATTTTGAATCTTATATACATATATTATGATCCTACCATGAAAGGGATCTCATGTAGTAGCCACAACTATGTCATCTCAAAGCCAAATTATACTATTTAATTACAGACATCTAGGAGAAATAATGGGTTCTAGAGATATGAACCCCAGGATAGGCCCCCATCCTTCAACTATCCCTCATTATAAATTACATAATATTCCTAATTTATGTACTTCTGTGGAACTTGTATACACCTTTCCATTATACATCCGTGTTCTCAGATAAAATGAGCCATACAACCAAAACTATTTTCTCAATCCATTCAAGTGCAGTTTATAGAAAACCATAAAGTGTTAAATAACAAATACAAGGTTGTATGATCTGCTTTTATTGTGCTTTTTGACATATTTAAATTCCACATGCAAAACAAAAATTTATAACTATCCTTCTTCAATTAATTTACACGTGTTGATGGAACAGTGCACAGACTCTAGTTCCTCACATAACTTGTCAGTTTTCAACAGTGAAAATCTCAAGGCAATAATTTTGGAACATGCTAGAATGTTGTCATGAATACTTGGCTGCATCAAAAGGTGAACATGTTTGACGTGAAAATAAAACACATTGACGTTTGGTATAGTTTGAGTTCTACGAGTGTTACAGACCCACTAAGTTATGTTTCTTTCATCTACAGCATAAATAATCAGTTTGAAGAGATAAAATTATGAATTTTGTGGTCATTAACTTTGCAGGAATACCTGTAAGTACATTCAATTTGGAGTAAACACATTAATTTTGTACTTTGTAGATTAACTTCTACTTGAAGTTATAAAATCACTGAATAAGAAAACAAATTCTTCTTCTAAAGTACTGCTTATAGAAACTCATGCAAACCATGCAAAGTCTAAGTTAAAGAAGATGTTTGCTTTCAGTGAAAAATTACTTAAAGCATACTTTTTTATTATACTATAATCATTTTCCTGGACATACAATTAAAATAATATTACTTGTGATACAAGAAGTTGAAAAAGCCTAGTAATGTCTCAAAGTATGTCAATAAATGTCAATACAAACTTACAGCATATTAGATAAACTCCAAGCCAACAGAATCTTAGTCTAATAAGGTATCTGCTGTTACAGTGTTATGTCAGGGTTCAGGTACTGAATGGACAAAATTAAAAGGATAAATCCCTATGACCAGCTGGGTTAGCTCAGTTGGTTAGAGCATGGTGCTAATAACACCAAGTTCACAGGTTCAATCCCTGCTTACTGCAGGGGGGTTGGGCTCGATGATCTCTCAAGGTCCCTTCCAACCCAAAGCATTCTATGATTCTATGATTCTATTTATGGATTCACACCAGAATGTACTTAACTGAGAACCTATCTGCAAAGACAACATGTGAGAGACAACATGGGGTTGTAGCCCTTCCCTGAACTTTTTTGCATCTAGTCCTTGAATTTCCTTCTGACCCTTTTTTATTTAACAGTGCAGAAATATCCACATTTCAAGAGAGAGAAGGCAAGTGCTTAGTATGCACCTTAAACTCAGCTTGGAAGCCTAAGTATAGCACTGTGCCAGAAAATAATTCTGATCTTGTGCTTGAGTTTCATAAAGCTATTGGCACAAGTTCTCTTAAGGATATGAAGTACTGATACTGCACATCTTTGGAACCATTGTCAGTTTATCTGAGCTGAGTGTCGAGACACATTCATCTTACCAAAGGCCTTTTGGGATCCAGAAAAAAGGGTATCCCTAGGCCTAGACTCCATAAAGGACTCAACTGGCTAGGTACATGTGGCGTGTCCCTACCACATGACACTAGCTCAAAACCTAGCTGGGGTACACATCTTCTACAGAATAATGCTCTAAATAGGGTATTTGTTCAGAATTTTATACATAGCTGAACCTAAGGAGATTTGCCTGTACAATTTTGTCTTCCCAGAACACTGTTCTAGCCACTAGCCAAAAAAAAAAAAACAAACCCAAAACCCAAACTGTAAAAAAACCCCTTTCCTATGTAAGAATGCTCTGTTCTGCTGAAATTATGCCACACTTCTGCTAAGACTGAAAATGTGTGGATGCAGAATAAGTGAACCTGCCTTGGTATCCTAGTGGGTATGCAGTGCTTTGAAATACTTCTGTACTCGTTTATTTTATCTCCATGAAAATACACTCCTGTATGACAAAATCTGAGAAATTAGAGAACACAGGTCATGCCAGTGCTCTTCTGTCTCAGATTGTTTTCTGGAGCTGCAAACAAAAGCTGATGAGAAATCAGAGCTCAATCCTCAAGACAGTTCATATTTTTGAGGTGAATGTAAATGCATACTTGCCCAGATTTCAGTCTGGGAAAGTACAGGTAAAAGCACTATACTTTCTAGTACTTAATATTTGAATATTCCACAGGCCATTGAATAGATTACCCAGACACAGTGCTGAAATAAACTCTGTCTAACAGAAATTTTTAAAAAGAGTAATTTGCAGAAGATAGCTGCAGCAGTTATAGCTTAGAAAAATACCTTCAATGCATTTCATCTCAAGAACAAGTTAAGAAAGCTCCTGAAGTGCACCATAACACTGGTAAAGCAGCTTTGCAGAGCATTCGTGTGCTTGTGCAAATTTAAATCACCGTTGCATTCTGATTATCTCTTGGTCTGGTTTGACTTCTGATGCAAAATAGAGCTGTTTTAGGGTTATTTTAATTGGTATTAACAATTAAGCCCCCACACACACACACATTTTTCCCATTTTATGGAAGTTATCAGATTATAGCAGTACACCTCCAGTGTCTCATATAACATTCCTGACTAAAGGAATCTAGGAGTTACACAGGAAAAGGTATTTTGATTTTATATTGTCAACATTTTTACAAAGAGGAAATTCTGAGATAACTAGGCAATGAACTACTGCAGCAGTGCAAAGGCACAGAAGAACCTGACAGGTCTCTGACAAGTATTCTTCAGGGAAATCTTTTGGGTATGTTTGAAACTTGTATGTTAATTATTTTCAAATAGCTTGGGCTTTTGCCCAAACTCAGGAATGAAGTAAGTGCTGTGATATTCTCTGTCTCATAATCAGACTCAAATTAAAACATTTACAAGTGTGTTAGAGAAAGATCAAGCAAAAATGACTACACTTGGCTTCTGATCCAACAGAAAATAAACCTTCTACTTGCAACCTCTGCCTTCTGTTAAAACTTTCATAGAGAACAAGTACTAATAGTCTGAAGTCTCTTACCTCCTAGTGATGGGTAAATAGTATGTAAATAGTAAGTTACCCAGCTCTAAGAACTCTCCAGTGTGAATGTGTTTACTTCTCTTCTAGTAAAGGTACTTCAGAAAAAAAAATCCTGATCTCAGTAACATCTATTTGAGGCTGTAAGACAATATGGCTTGATAGCTACATAAGTGCTTTGCTTTAATTTAAGAAATAATTTTATCCTGTTCAGATAGATTGGGACCTTGCTGACAGATGACATGCTATGATATGCAAGTACTTCTGAATAGACATCATTGAAAACTTAGAGCTAAATCCATCTTACAATGACCAGTGATTTAAATGAAGTCTTTTAATATGATCAAGAGAACTCTAAAATTGATTCAAGCAATGTCCTCACCATACTCACAAAGATCACAAAAATTCAAGGACTGATTCTATAATTAGAGAATCCCCCCAAAAGAAAAGTAGAAAGACTGACTGAAAAATGAGCTATTGAACTAAAGCACATAATAGAGCTTTAAAAAGAACTTAGTAAGTTTCTAAACAAAACCTTCATTGAGAAGCAATTAAAACATATGCTAATAGAGACGATTAAATGTTAAAAGATGAGTCTTCTGGCTTTTTCTCTAGGGTTTAGGTCGCTTCCATTCAATCTTTAATAACTATACTTGCTGTGAGTACTAAGTGGTTTTCATAAATCTCCACCAATTTAACCAACACACATCTTCAAAGAAGATTTAAAATTTTATACCAGTCATTGCATGAGGATTACCTTTGGTTATACTAATTGAAGGAGAACCTTTGAATGACACAGACAGGCTCACAGACACACTGCTTAGTGCTTGCTCCACCTATACATGATCTCTGTAGGAAACAGCTAGTTGGAAGGGTCTAAGACAGTCAATGACTAAGGTAGCAATAAGGAAGTGTGGGGATCAGAGGTCTAGTACTCAAGCTCTATCTCTATCATATTTTCATTTGGCAGTGAATATTTATTCATAAATATGCCCAAGAATCTTTCCCAATGTCTGGGGAAGTGCTCCAGATACGATGCGTTTGGCACAAAATCATAAAGCACACATTATACAGCAATAAATAAAAATAGTACACATCTTTGGAACACCAGTCTCTTTGGAAGAATCTCAAGAGCTGGGTTAAAGCATACTTTAATACATTTGAGTGCTTAAGGTTGCTTGAGAGTCAAGCAAGTAAGGAATCTATTTAAATACTTTGTCAGAAAGTTTCAGTTTGATGAAGCATGATGAAAAGCAAAAGCAGTAACTTTCTGATAGTACAGAGATGAGCTGGAACCCAGAAGACTCCAGTTCAGTTTTGTTCTCTGGAAACAAATTTGAACTCAGACAAAGTCTGCTGTACTTCCCTCACACTCTGATTGCACATGCCAACCACCAAGTTTTAAACCCACCCTTTCTTCTCTTTCTTTCTGGTTCATTGATTATTTAATTATAAAAACAATGCTGAGGAGCTCTCCTGGAAGAAACTGAGCAGAAATCTATTCTGAATAGTACATGTCCAAAGGTTTCAAATTCCTTCTCCAAATTAGTCAGAGTAAGAACCTGAATCTTTATTGTATGATTGTATGATTGTATTTGTCCATAGCAAGAGTCTTACCACCTGCCCCAGCTGGCCCCATTCAATTAATGGGAACAGGTGGATCACTTTTTCATGGACATTTTTTAGACACATACCATTTGTGCTATGATATAGAATAAGTCCTAGCTTACTTGGTTTTTTCCCCCCACAAAATCATACGTTTGCAATTAGGCCAGCACTTACTGTGCTAGCCATGACATGTTTGTGACACTTTCCTAGTGAACCATTATTTATAATCAGTCAGGTTTATCTCTTATTAACCTTCAAGCTATATGAACAAATTAAAGTAGTTTTTTCCTACCTTCAATAGTGTGGGTGCTCCTGCAGATGAGCAGTTCAGAAGTGTATTTGGGGCATAACTTGACAAGCTGTTTTTGTTTTGGTTTTATAGTGAATTTATTGCCTGTAAGCACAGACAGATTAATAACCCTGAAATCCTTCATGAATTCACAAAGTAAGTACATCATCAGCAGTACATGCCTAACTCTTTACTACTCAAGTAAGGAAACCACTTTTGCAGAGTATAAAAGGAAGTTAGTTTTCTGAAATCTGTTCAAAATATTCTTGACAACAGCACTGGTTGTTTGCATTGGAACAGATTATCTGATGTGAATGTCCATATTGTGAGGCTCTAATAGGTCTCATCTGGGGCTCTGATTCTTGCTACTTTATTGCCACAAAGCAGCCGAAAATTAGAGAAAATTTCCCTCTGTTCATAAGCTCTATGTCACAGCTCCCAGTGTCTAGAACAGGGTGCTCTTCCAGGGACAAACAAACTGGACAGGATTTACTTGATAGACCTGGGGTTAATTTAATTCATGATAGATCATAGCTGACTGGGGTATTTAACAGCTCAGAAAAGCATGACAGGATTTTAGTCTCATTAGTGAATACTGTTCTTCCAATTCTGGTCTCATAACAAACCCAGCATAGCTAGAACAGATGATCAAGGTTGTCTTCTTAATATTGGGGGGTGGGGGGGGAACACAAAAACACAAAACAAATGCTGTGAAAAGCTGCTACAGTTTGCTCATCTGACTGAAATGCTACACATCTATTCATTGTCTTCAGAGATTAAAAGTCTGCTCATGAGAATGTCTTAAAAGGCTTATTAGTTTGGGTGGTTGACCCAGCTGAAAACAGTGATTCAGATCCTCATAATTATCTTTGCAGGCAAGACTACGCAAGCTGAGCTGCATACTTCTGAATGAATTAAAGACTGGTATGAAATGAGTGCTTATTTAAAACAGTGCTTCCTTTGGAGCTGAAGAGAGTGGGTGGGATTTATTTCAGTTAACATCAAGCATCTACAGTGTAAAAGATGTGAAGGATACTTCTTATAAGAATTCTCAGAAATATTTCTGTTGTATCCCTGAAGTATTGCAGTTCACCTTACTCTTTTAATGGAATACATTTTCTGAATTTAAGGGAATGGGCCTTAGGTCTTGAGAATTTTTATACTTAATTTCCCTCTTCACACTCCCACTTGTGCTCATACATGCCTGTTTACCTCATTCAGTCCCTCCTTGCATTGGCTTTAAGATTTTGTAAATTATACTTAACCTTTTCTAAATAAGAGCATGAATATTATTACAATAGCAAAAGACAGTTGGACACTGCTCACAAAAACTTGCCAGTCTGATAGAAAACTTTAACAAATTAAAAAAATAGCAGTGAAAAGCATTATCTTTTTTAGTCTTAATTTTTCCCATCCTGAATAAAGATGTTTCCATACAAACAACTAGATAATGAGAATGCTCATATTAACCTACTTAGGAAATGAAGTTTGACACTAAAAGAAGAAACAAGACAGGGTTTCGCTGGAGAAACCTAGGAAAAAGGGAACTGTTCCTAAGTGGATGCTTATAAATCTGTACAAGACTTTTTCACATCTAGAAATTTGTGTCACGATCCAAACTGGGCTGCCTAGGGAAGATTGTGTCAGTTCTGTGATTCCCTTGGGCTAAATTAAGGTGAAACAACACCAAACAATCGATTAAACATTTTATTGATGGTAAAATACAACCTGAACTTGGAAAGCATCACGGTAGGCAACCTGAACTAGGAAAGTGTAATGGTAGGCAATGTGAGTTCTAATTGGAATACTTAGAATCATAGAATCATAGAATCATAGAATCATCTAGGTTGGAAAAGACCTTTAAGATCATCCAGTCCAACCATTAACCTACACTACCAAGCCCACTCTAGACTAATCAAGGGTAGACCAGACTAAACCATATCCCGAAGTGCCACATCTACCCGTTTTTTAAACGCCTCCAGGGATGGTGACTCCACCACCTCTCTGGGCAGCCTGTTCCAATGCCTGACCACCCTTTCCGTAAAGAAATTTCTCCTAATTTCCAGCCTAAACCTCCCCTGGCGCAGCTTAAGCCCATTTCCTCTTGTCCTATCGCTAGCTACTTGGGAGAAGAGACCAACACCCACCTCACTACAACCTCCTTTCAGGTGGTTGTAGAGAGCGATAAGGTCTCCCCTCAGCCTCCTCTTTTCCAGGCTAAACAACCCCAGTTCCCTCAGCCGCTCCTCATAAGACTTGTTCTCCAGACCCTTCACCAGCTTCGTTGCCCGCCTCTGAACACGCTCCAGCACCTCAATGTCTTTCTTGTAGTGAGGGGCCCAAAACTGGACACAGTATTCCAGGTGCGGCCTCACCAGTGCCGAGTACAGGGGGACAATCACCTCCCTGCTCCTGCTGGCCACAGCATTCCTGATACAAGCCAGGATGCTGTTGGCCTTCTTGGCCACCTGGGCACACTGCTGGCTCATGTTCAGCCGGCTATCTACTAACACCCCCAGGTCCTTTTCGGCCAGGCAGCTTTCCAGCCACTCCTCCCCAAGCCTGTAGCGTTGCATGGGGTTGTTGTGACCGAAGTGCAGGACCCGGCACTTGGCCTTGTTGAACCTCATACAGTTGGCCACGGCCCATCGATCCAGTCTGTCCAGGTCCCTCTGCAGGGCCATCCTACCCTCGAGCAGATCGACACTCCCACCCAATTTGGTGTCGTCTGCAAACTTACTGAGGGTGCACTCGATCCCCTCATCCAGATCATTGATAAAGATATTGAACAAGACTGGCCCTAAAACAGAGCCCTGGGGAACACCGCTCGTGACCGGCCGCCAACTGGACTTAACACCATTTATCACTACTCTCTGGGCTCGGCCACCCAACCAGTTCTTTACCCAGCGAAGAGTATGCCTGTCTAAGCCATGAGCTGCCATCTTCCCGAGGAGGATATTATGCGAGACGGTGTCAAAAGCTTTGCTAAAGTCGAGGTAAATGACATCCACAGCCTTTCCATCATCTACCAGGCGGGTCACCAGGTCATAGAAGGAGATCAGGTTGGTCAAGCAGGACCTGCCTTTTGTGAACCCATGCTGGCTGGGCCTGATCCCCTGGTTGACCTGTACTTGCCTGTGGAGTTCGCTCAAGATGAACCTCTCCATAATCTTCCCCGGCACCGAGGTCAGGCTGACAGGCCTGTAGTTCCCCGGGTCCTCCTTCCGGCCCTTCTTGTAGATAAAAAGAAAGGAAAAAGAAAGAAGAAAAGGGGGGGGGGGGGGGGGGGGGAGAGAGAGATCACCACCCTTGAATCCTGCGATGTCAATGGTAAACATGGCAGTCCTCCAGTAGCAGGTGCGCATGTGACTCCTTGCAGTTGTGTCTTCTACAAGCTAGTACCCGCCTCTAGTCTTGCCCCCTTGTGGACTTATATGGTTCTTGTTCCAGAATGTTCTTCATATTCTGCGTACGCGCTGTTGTGGGGGGTGGTCACGAGGGGTCTTTTGGGTGGTCATGAGCCCCTTCCTCAAATGAACTCTGTATGACCTCTGATTATATATGGTGAGTTGTAAGACATCAGAAGGTGGAACTGCGCATCTTCTGACATGTCTTCCTGGCTCTGTGTCCATCAGCTTCTCACCTGTGGTTTAGTGGTGCTATGCAGACCCTAAGTTGTTGCTATGGAGACCTTAACTTGTCTTGCCACAATGTTTGAGACATCAACATACATTAACTCTTTCAGTCTTTCACAATGTGTCATGTCACCCTATGGTCCTGTATGACCATACAGGAGAAAAAAGGGGAGGAAGAGACACATTTATACTGAACCCTCTTACCTAATATTTAAGCATCTGCTGTAGGATGAGATTAATTCCAGTCTATGGCTATGTTTTTACTGTTGAATAAAAAGCTGGGTGCTGATCCTAAGTGACATCAAGCAATCCATATCAAGACTTCTTAGGGTTCACTTCTTACATAGCAGAGTTGTGCAAGAGAGAGTTAGAGGAAGAAGTTCAAAGCAAAGACAGAAAACAAGTTAAAATTTTAGGGATGATAAGTACTCAGTCTTTCTCCTTGAACTTCTTTAATTCAGCTGTATAAAAATGTTCTGTAGGTGCCTGCTTCTCTCCACTGACTACCATAAAAGGAGTGCAGGATACAGATATCCAGAAACAGGTATTTACATCACATATATTTAGTGAGGTGAGATGAATTCCTATTTTATACCACTGCCACTTATGGTTTTGGCTCGTGGAGGTACCAGATTATCTCTACACTAAGTGCAGTATTCAGTAAAGTAGGGGATACTCATTGTTTTCATTTCAAGGTAAAAGAGGAGACCTGAGAGTAGAGGGTTAATTGACAACCCACTGTCTTTCAACAGCTCCTTGAGGGAGTCTGACTTTTACATAGTCATCTCTTGAGTAATTCTAGGTCTAAAGAAATTAGCTGCTAATGAAACACTACCATTACTTCAAAAGAAGTCACAACAGTTGACTGAGTATATGTCTTTACAAATGAGCAGAAATTGTCTCAGGACTCTTTAGAAGGGATGAATGTGGAAAAAAAAATGTGTATTGATAATACATTTAAAAGGTTGAGAATATATAAATAGTTTATAACAAATTCATTTTCTTTGCATATTCATTTAATATTGTATTGGTTAATATTGTGGAGTACCAACTGCTAAAAATTCTGCAAATCACCATGTTAAAAACAGTTGTTTAACACAGTTGCATAGAAAAAAGTTGAATCTCTGGCTGTATGTTTCTTCTTTTACTAGTTAGAGCTACAAACTGGGAATTCAGTGAAACTGTAAATGTTTGTTGTTCAGCTGCCAACGTACTTGGTCAGGAATTTGTTGGCAAGATTATCTCCCACATCAGAGTACCATGGATCACAGAAACTGGGTGTTGGCCAGCTGCATAAATGATCTAACTGGCTTCTCTTGGATAGTTCTTGAATGCATCACTGTGGACTCTTCATCAGTGCAGGATAGGTATAGCAGAGTTCAGCTCTTCCTTATTGTTGCGGTTTAATCCCTGTAGGCCGTCCAGCCCCACACAGCCACTCAGTGACTTCCCACCAGTGGGATGGAGGAGAGAATCAGAAGGGTAAAAGTGTGAAAATATATGAGTTGAGCTACAGGCAGTTTAATAGGTAAAGCGATATCCAGTACATCCTCATTAACCACCTACCACCCTTTGAGCTCAGGTCAGGTCACTATTGCACTTGTACTGTTCCTGTGATGCTCATCCTCCACTGTTTCAGGTGGTTCCCGCTATAGTAATTCCTATATCATACAACTCAAATCACAGGTTTCAACAATTTAAAGATATATCTATTACAGTCTCCACCTCTGATCCCTTTGGACCAGGCCACAGGGTTTAACATTGCAATGAACTCCTCTTGCTCCTGCTCCAGCATGGCTTTATCCATAGGCCACAGTCTCTTCAGGGGAGTACCTGCTCCATTGTGGCCTTATCCAAGGGCCACGGTCTCTTCAGGGGTGTACCTACTGTGTCATGAACTTATCCATGGCCACTGACATTTTGGGGTGGACCTGCTGTGGCATGGATTTATCCAGAGCCACAGATGATTTGAGGCATACTTTCTCCAGCATGGACTTTTCCTTGGGCCACAATTGCTTCAGGGGTGTATCAGGTCTGGTGTGGCTACAGACACTTCGGGGTGTCCTGCTCCTGGGTGGACTTATTCACAGGTCCTTCAACTCAAGTTCACACTGGAGTTTCAGCATGTTCAGTACAGCAGCACAGGAACAAAAGCAATGCCCTGGCTGCCTTCCAGCCCAGGTGCATGTCCATTGCTGTGATCAAAATGTTTGCAGGCACAGCAGAGTAAAATGAGAAAGAGTACCACAAACAGCAAATGCAAAAAACATTAACAAGCATTAGATTCTCATATACAGTAAGGCAAGCAAGCCCTGTGGCAAGTGCAGGAGTCTGCTAATTAGTAGATAAATAGCCATGATAGCTATAAATTGGGTCTAGCACACTCCAATCAAATCTGTCGTTATCTCAAGCCTTTCGAGTCCCTTGTTGGGCACCAAAAAGGACTGCCATGGTTTAACCCCAGTAGGCAGCTAAGCCCCACACAGTACACCTGTCCAGCATTTGCTTCCTTCAGCATAAGAGAGACTTGCCTCACAGAGCTGGCTATTCCATCCTACTGTGAACTTATACTCATGGGCAATGGTCTGCTGAAAATCTGTGACAAAATTGTTATTTTTCTATGATGTCTGACAAATACATGGGGTAAGTGTTAGCAAAAACTTACTAAAGGATCTGGTTTTTGAGCCCGGAATTTGTGCTTCCCTGCAGTGGAGTAGGCTAATCATGACTGTTTATCCTGTTTGGGAAACAGTAGTTAAAATGTATGCTTTGCACTGAATTTTGCTTCCTTTTGCAGGGGGAAAATGGCTTTAGGTTCAGCCCATTCTGAGTTTTAATATCCTCTCAGTTTTCCTCCTAGCATTTCTGAAAACTGACAAAACAGTATTCCAGGACTTTTATTTATTTGAAATATTTAAAGAAGTCCTTAAATTGTTTTGAAAAGAAAAGAAACATTGTAGGAAATAAAATGGTGTCATTTGTCAAGCTGAATGACATATGAAATGGTAGATGACACCCGGGCTCCACAGAACTTACACAGGAGTTTTACCATTTATTTCAATGAAGGCAGTTTTGAAATAGCTATGAACAAATATCATGTCTTAGCAGTTCATTTTTCTGAAAAGAAGAGAAAGTAGAGAAAGAACAGTATGTTCCTTCATAGAGCAGAGAAATGTAATGAAAAATAATTTGACTGGTTTGGAAAGATAATGAATAAGACAGAGAAAATGGATGGGCTATTGGAAACCAAAGGGATTTTTCTAAAAAGAAAACAAAAAAACAACTGTACTGACAAGACAGAGAACCTTCCAAATAATCTTTATTCATTATTTAACAATTCTAAAAAACTGAAGGAAGTTGTAGAATTTGGAACAGATTCTGACCATTCAACACAGATGTCACAAATCATGACAGGTTAGTAGCTAGCCCCAATAAAGAAAATCTGTAAGCTGCCTTGACAAACAATGGAGAACGATTAGTGCCTAACTTCATCAGCCTGAATCCTCTTTGGAGGCACCTACCTCTTCCAGTCCACTATAGTGGGAAAATCAACACGTCAAGAAGTTATCACTTGGCTGAAAAGCCACCAGCACCAAGCACAGGTAGGAAAAGAGGTTTCTCTAACACTCCCAGAAAGATGTGTACACAAATTAGGCTACATACCAAATCCCAAACCCCCAAAAACACTTCATATGCAGAGTTTAGCTTAAGAATTTGAAAAGTTAATTTTCTTTTTATGAAGAAGTTCAAGATATGTTGCCCACTTCATAAAAGACTGCTTTATTCATCAGACTTTCATAGAATCATAGAATCATAGAATGCTTTGGGTTGGAAGGGACCTTTAGAGGCCATCTAGCCCAACCCCCCTGCAGTGAGCAGGGACAGCTTTAACCAGATCAGGTTGCTCAGAGCCCCATCCAACCTGACCTTGAATGTTGCCAGGGATGGGGCCTCCACCACCTCTCTGGGCAACCTGTTCCAGTGCTTCACCACCCTCATTGTAAAAAATTTCTTCCTTATAGCCAGTCTAAATCTATCCTCCTTTAGTTTAAATTTGTTACTCCTTGTCCTGTCACAACAGGCCTTGCTAAAAAGATTCTCCCCATCTTTCCTATAGGCCCCCTTTAAGTACTGAAAGGCCGCGATAAGGTCTTGTCGCAGCCTTCTCTTCTCCAGGCAGAACAACCCCAGCTCCCTCAGCCTGTTCTTGTAGGAGAGGTGCTCCAGCCCTTGGATCATTTTTGTGGCCCTCCTCTGGACCCTTTCCAACAGGTTCATGTCCTTCTTGTGCTGAGGACCCCAGAGCTGGATGCAGTACTCCAGGTGGGGTCTCACCAGAGCAGAGTAGAGGGGCAGAATCACCTCCCTCGACCTGCTGGCCACACTTCTTTTCATGCAGCCCAGGATACGGTTGGCCTTCTGGGCTGCAAGCGCACATTGCAGGCTCATGTCCAGCTTTTCATCCACCAGTAGCCCAACTCCTTCTCTGCAGGACTGCTTTCAATCCCTTCATCCCCCAGCCTGTACTGATACCGGGGGTTGCCCCGTCCCAGGTGCAAGACCTTGCACTTGGCCTTGTTGAACCTGATAAGGTTCACACAGGCCCACCTCTCCAGCTTGTCCAGGTCCCTCTGGATGACATCTTGTCCTCCTGGTGTGTCAACCGCACCACTCAACTTGTTGAGGGTGTACTCAATCCCACTGTCTATGTCATTGATGAAGATATTAAACAGCACTGGTCCCAGTACGGACCCCTGAGGGGCACCACTTGCCACTGATCTCCATTTGAACATCGAGCCGTTGACCATGACCCTCTGGATGCGACCATCTAACCAATTCCTTTCAGCTATGTTGGGACCATACCATTGTCCATTCCCACTGTTGAAACTGAGCAACTCTGCAGAAAGTCTTCACAGATTCAGTCAGGGCATTCACAGATTCAGTCAGGACACTACCAAACCTTTGTGACCCTGCCCAGCCTGCCCAGGATCTCTGCTGACCCCTGTCCATGGACCCAGGGCTGACATACAATCCCAGGCCTGGGTACCCAAATCTGGCCTGAGCTACAATGTAGGTATACCTGTCTCCATCCCTGACTGTGGCACCAGATCCTTCTGCTCTTGACTGAATCCCATGGTTGTACCTTGGACTTGATTCACCACCTGCCATGTTGGGGGTTATATGTGGACCATCTAACCTGCCCCGGGCTTGACCCACCATGCCCAGACTCCACAGGACAGAGTTTCAGTTTGTCCCACCTTGTCATGTAATCCAACTTCTGCAGCTCCCTGGCAGATTCACAGGGACAAGGGAAAAGTGAGTAACCCTATTATGCCATTCAGTAACTCACTGGATTCTGCTATTGTTTTTACTTTTTTTTCCAATGCTACATAAAAATGCAAAAGTTTCTGAAGCAACTGAAGCAATTCTGACGACAATTCAGTTCTATACTTCCTGGATTATCATGCTTTTTATTTAAAATATGGTTTGGTATGGGTTGAAATCCACTTTGCCCAAGTCTAGAGATGTGGTCTGAGTGTTTCTTAACAATCAGATGCTGCTGCCTTTATTTTTTTTTCTTTTTTATTCCCTTAAGAGAAAGAGGATAATTTAAAAAGAGGTTCTTCTCTGAATGCAGATGTAAGCAGAAAACAGTCACCAAAAGAACAAAAACTAAAGGTACAAAGTTAAAATCAAATCTGACAGAACTTGAAAATCCCTGAAAATTAACTTGGGATTTGGAGGTATTACACTGGGCAAGGGCAATGGGGATTAGTGTGGTGGAATACTTCAGTTGTGTGTCCCTGACGCTCACTTTCACGTCAACACAAAGTGGCAAAATCATGCTTACATGCAGACTTCAGATCCACCTAGAATTTACATCCACATTTTATGGATGTAAATAGGATAAGATGTACCAAGATGCCACTCCTGAGTTCTAGATCTGGAGAACTAGATGCCTGAAATTCATTTTTGAAGTGAACTTGCATTTAAAATTTGGCCCTCACCTCATCTAACTTCAGATCTCTAAAATAACTATATGGACATATCTGAGCTAGATAATCTCCTTTATATGGTATGTGGAGCATGAGAGAACCTGCATCATTCAGGTTATCTGATCTGCCCCTTATCTGCACCTTTTCAGTGCAAGAGGGATAATAAGTAAAGGGGGGTAGCAATAAATAAGAGCACAGAGACACAGACCTGATATGCAAGGGATAATGGAAATAATGCCAAAGACCAAAAGTCTGCGGTCACTCACTGATTGGTCATTAGGAAACTCCAAGCACAGCTTTGGAAAGGGCCAGCCTGGACTTCATAAACAGGGAAACAAGGGGAACATGAGATTTGGGATATTTGAGGGCAGGCCTGTAGGAATATATAAAATGTATTAAGAAACATTTAGCAGAAGGGGATTGGGGAGGAAGAAGGAAAAGGAAGAGACAGAAAGGGTATAAAAGGAGTGGTCATGTGTAAAGTGGGGATGATCAGTGCACTTGTCCGGCTGAGCCTTGTCACCAGTCACCCCAGTCCCCAAGTGTGGGGTGCGGGTGGGATGAGTATGTGAGTGCTGCATGTGTGCAGCAAGCGCCCAGCAGTATCAGCCGATGAGTCGGGGACCTGTGGGGTGGGTAAGGGTGGCCAGGATGGGGGTGGCAGGTAGGGGTGCCGGGCACCCAGAGGGGCCGTGCTGGTGCTCGGGTGATCTGTGAATGTGCGTGTGCTTGTGAGCCTGGAGAGTGTGCTGTGTGTGCTGCACCAGTGACCTTCTGCCTCTGCCAGCCCATGGGCTTGGTTTCCTATTTGTCTCTTCCCATAATTACTCCTGTGATTCTTCCAGAAGTTCCTATAGGGGTGGCACCTCTGACAGTGGTCCGTGAGCATATCTCCACCCCTAATTCAAATTCCTCTATAAGACCTTATTCTGCAATGTATATCATAAAGCCATCCATAAAATCTAATCAAAAACCTATCAATAATTTTTCATATGAAAAAATGATAAAACCTTCTTGTCATCCTTTCTGATCATGCAGTCTTCCCCTATGCAGTCTAATATAAGGGCCAGAACTGAGGCTTATCTTTACATTGGTAGCTGGAAAGCATTTAGCATATGTTATGTCCTCCCATAGTTTAATAAACAGCAATGAATAACAAGCAATCGCACTTGTCAAATTTCTCCAACGGTACAATGAAGTCCTCATGTTCAGATTACTTAAGCAGTTTTCTATAATAAAAGCAATGTAAACTATTAAATGGCAGTGTCAAAAACCCTTAAGATACTGCAGTGGAGAAAGAGATTCAAATTCTAGTAAGAAAATGCAAGTGCTTTGATTCAAACATCAAGAACCAAAATAACTATTAAAATTGAATGTTTGAGCCAAAAGCTACAAATACCCCTTGAAATCTTAAAATTATATGAAGTCACTTACAATAGTATTTGTCTTGCCTAAATTTACATATCTAGATGTTATTTATCTAACCTGATAATCACCATATGCTGCCTCTTTAGTAAATAGAGGAGGCAGCATTATAGAAATAGAAATAGGCACTTCATAGAGAACTACTCCTCCTGTTTCACAATGCCTTTCTAAGTTGTTTGGAATTAAGTACTCTCTGGGTACATCTATTTCACTCCATTAATCTTCTCCATGTCTCCAGACAATTACTTCAATTGGAAAACTGCTTTTAGATAGATTTAAAAAAAAAAAAAAAAAGACAAAGTGAATTCTGCCCTTCTGTCTGAGGTTTACAATCCTGACTATGTAATGGGGCTTGATGTGAAGGTTAAAATTCAATGCAGTTTTAAATGTTTCTTGTGCTGATCTTCTCAGGTCAGATTATGTATGGTAAACCTTAGCCAGTAGTGACAGAACCCCAGTAATCTGCAACACCTGAACAAAAATAGTAATATATGATAGGAGTGCCTCACACATACCTCACCATCATATTGTAGTTTGTTGTCTTCCCCTGCAGCTGAAAAATAAAAGTAAACTATTATTCTTTTTCCTCAAAAAGGGAAACTGTTTTCAAGCAAGAAAAATATTTTTTTAGTTACTGAGAATTGTTCAAACTTATCAAATCAAATACTGCCCCCATTTCTTATGTCTCCTTGTTACAGTGATTATTAAAAGAAAACCACATGCCACTGAAAACTTACTGAGAAATGTTCAAACTTATCAAATCAAATACTGCCCCCATTTCTCATGTCTCCATGTTACAGTGATTACTAAATGAAAACCACTTTCCACTGAAAACAGACTTAGAAAGAAAATGTTGAGAAAATTACCTATATCCTGCTGCTTTCTGAGATTTCCTTGATCCCTTTGTCATTATCTAACACACATGAAGAATCAAAGTGGTGTGCTTGCCCTAATTGATCTGGAGACCTTCATCAGAAAGAGAAACAACTGAACTTCACCTATTTATTGCTTGAATATTCATGTCTGAATATAATTTGTTTACATTTATCTACACTGCAGGTAGGATTTGACAGTAAGCTGCAAATGCCAGTGATTCAAGAACCCATATAATGCTAGTATTCTTATTTTCAGCTGAAATAAGAAGCGCTTTCTAACCAATACCTAGGCAATGTTTGTGGTACGTGACATAAATGGCAATCTTGTTCATATATTTAAGTTATACACTTCTTCCTAACTTACAGCAGTGGTTTTTAAAAGAATAAAGCCAGAAACAGCTCATCTTTCCCTAAGAGAGAAGCCTTTTTCCCATTTAAATAGTAACAAGAGACACCACAAATTTTTTTTCTTGACTATTGGATTGCTTTTCCTTGCCTTTTGAAATTGTGGTTATTATTTGTCATTTATATACATCAATACATAACGATGTGCAGAATAAATTCTATTTGGTTAGCAACTCCTAGTGGCTTTGATCCATTACTGTATGTATTAACTGCATAGCCTCACATCAGTAATGCAATAAAGCTGAAAAGACACCTTCAAAATCCATTTACTGTCCAGTTTTTACAGGCAACATCAAAGTGTGCAGTTTATTTCAGACATCCTCCACAATTTGTCCAAATTTCTGATCATTTTACAGTAAGTAAGAGATAGTGTAATTGGTTGTGTTAAGACTGGTTTTGTAATCAGGACAGTGATGGACAGAATAACTCCTGAAAAAACATGCATTGATATAATTCACCATAGAAATCCCAATGGTGGCAAAGATCAGGCACTGATGGACAAAGAAGATACTAAATTCAGATGGTGTACTTGAATATGAAGCCCTTGATCCTCTGCCTAAACCTGGAGCATCTACCGCAAGTCTGAGAAGGAAGTTTAGGGAAGAAAGCAAGAAAGTATGCCCAGAAATCTAGAATAGGCTTCACCTGGCCTAATGCAGACATCTACTTTAGACAATTTGTATCATGAAAGTCCTTTTTACTCTCCACCAACCATACAAGGAGTACAGAAAACTAGCTTAAAAGTTTATATTGTAGACATCTAAAGTGTGTACAATCAACCCAACCTCAAGCATCCAAGTAACATACTAGTCTGGGCATTTAGAGAAGACCTTGAATTCTCAGACTATGCATACATAAATGGATTAGTAGAAACCATCACTCATAGTGACTTTTTCATTCTTTCAGGAGTCAGATCACCTCAAAGTCACCATAGAATGACTCCATAATATGAGCTGTAGCATTTAAAAGAGCAGGCAGTTGCCTCCCTAAGCATATGGGAGTCTGTACAGAGCCTTTATATGATAAAATGTTGGCTGTTTAGGAAAAGTTCATCATCTGCATAAACAACAACAATTCCTAGACTTTTGGGACTGGTTTAAGAACTATTGTATAAATGTAAATAATTAAGTAATGTTTCCATTAATAAAGAGTACCACTGGTGATCATATTATAGTTTACATTCAACTTTGCTGTTAACTATAACTTCTCCGAACATTTTTTTTTTTTTTTATTTCTTCAAAACTAACCTTCCCTGGAGGTATGCATATCGATGCGTGTGTATATTATTTATTTATGTGCACACATATATATGCATTTTATTTGCACCTGTCTCCCCAACTGAACAACAATTTCCGTTGTTTAGGAAATTAGGAAAAATTAATCCCACCCATTGTCTAAGCTATCAGAAAAAATGTATATTTCCTACTCAAGATGAGAACATTTTCTTTTTCACTCAGAATTGAATAGCTATGTGCAGATACATTATGAATATGCTGTGCACATATCAGATCTCTTAGAGGTTTATAAATATCATTAGCACAAAGAAATTGTTTTGTGATTCTGCAAATAAGAGGCAGTGTGGAAAAGACCTTTGAAAGTGTCAATAACATGGTCACTAAATCAAAGAGCAAATGCTGCAAGTGCTTAAAGCCTATCTCACAGGAAAATAAGCATTAATGGAGAAGATCTACAACTGAAACACTTTCTCTTTCTCCCACAGTGGTCTGTAGATTGTTGTTCTTTTCTATTGATGTTTCTGTTTCTTTGCTGTTAAACAAAGACTGAAAGTTTTACTTGTAAATCCCATTAGATGCTATTGCCAGTTACCTTTCAAATCACTGTGCCTTCAGAAACACATTATGCCAAGCTTTTAAGTGTACCAGGATTTTACACTCCACAAAACTCACTTGGAAGGGGTGTAAGAATACTAGTCTTGTAAATTTGTGACCCTGACAAATGCTGAGGATAAGTCACGAGAAAGATAATGAACAGCTCTGTTCTCTAAGGTAGACTCTGGTCCTAACAGCTAGTAATATAGCATAGATTGGGACTGGTAACGAGAGAAACCATTTTACAAAAATTCGTCTTATCTATTTACCTATATACTTATCTATCTATCTATCTATCTATTTATTTCCTGGGGTTTTTTTTTCAGTTTGGTTTCAGCTACTCAGAGCAGTAAACTCTGATTTTTCTGAAAGCTATACCCAGAAGGGTCCATCTTAAATGAGTCATCCAGATACCTACATGATGTGAGTCTTATCATCCGTCTGGAAATTTCTTTCCATGAATTATGTTGAACTGTTCAAGTAAAAGGAGTATACCTCATGACATTTCCAGGTAATCAAAGTAAATGTACTTCTTTACATGAGATAGCTACAAATGATTGCTTATGAACAAGAGCCACGACAGCTGTTATTCATGTTAATTGTTAACATTATTCTGAACAACAAATATATTTAGGTAAATCATAATGGATTTCAGTAAATCATAATGGTTTTCTGGAGAAATCATGTATGTGACAACAGGTGAAATTTCGCTCACAAAAATATTTCAGTACTGTTTCTCATAGCTGTACAGTGTACCACAAGAACACTAGGATTTTTTTTTTTTTTGTTTATGCTGATCTTGTAAATGTCAGTAACAGATTTCTCCTCAAAAAGACATGGGGCTAGGTGTCAAGAAAGTTTAGATAATATATGCTTTGGGTATATATTATTTTCTAAATTAAAACAAAACAAAACAAAACAAAACAAAACAAAACAAAACAAAACCAACCACAACAAAACCCCCACCCTGTAAATACAAAAGCACTTTTACTATAACCTTGAGCTGATTTTATCATTCATCTGGAAAGCATTTCACCTTCCTGCAATTTGTTTAATCACAGTTTGTCTTAGAGGACAGCCCATGGAATCAATGCGCTGTGCAATAACTAGTTGACTGCATGATCTAATTAACACTAGCTTGTTATTTCCTTCCTTCTGGTTTTTTGTCATGGTCACTCTTACTCTTTCCACCCACTGCAGATAAACTCTAACTCCTCAGAGCAGGAACTGTGTCATCCTCAGTGTTCGTGATTCACCTATTACAGACAGCTGCCAAACCTTGTAGGATTTATTTTTCTTTAAACATTACATTACAAATAAAAACATGTATTATTAACTCTCATTAGTTTTAGTACAGGTAAATAAAGAAAGCCCATATAAATATCAAATCAGAATAATCAGGCATGAGAAAGAAGCAACAAGAAAGAAAAAGAGACTTTAATTCATATTTGATCATCTCTACCCTTAAAATACAAAATCTTATAAGCAGCCGGAACAGATGCTATAGATACAGTATAAAGCTCTGGGTTTTTTTTCCTATCTGTAGCAAATGATGCATTTATTCCTACTATGTTTAGTCCATTAGACAATTTATATCACAAGAAACCAAATATAAGTGCCTCAGTAATGGAAGAGCTTAGTTAATTCATTGATAACCAAGTGGGGAAGACAGAAAACATTAAATATTATAATTTAAAATGTTCCAATGTGCCTTTTTATAGAAAAAGTAATTGCATGGAGGTTAAATATTCACACTGCAAAGTAGTTCGGAAAAATTCCCATGTTAAATTTGTCCCCCATCAATTTTCTATTTTCTAACATTAAAACACAGTCCAAGAAATATGTGGATTTGACTTGTTCTTTTGATGTTAACACAGGCTATAAGAAAACCATCTCAAATAAAAAATATCTCAAGGAAAAATCAAGTTTATTTTTCAGTCTTGCTACAAGATGACCACTCTATTGAGACTGTGGTGACCTCACTGTGACTATTCAATGAGTCTGTAATGATTCACAGTGAAGCTTTTTGCTTTATGCTAATCAGCATTCATTATTTGCAATTAAAAACATGTGCTTTTATCATTTCACAAACATTTGATTGTGACAGCTAATTCAATGCTAGCTTTGTCTTCAATTTCAAAGAAGAAGTGTAAACCAATTGAATCACAGTTACTATGATGACATAAATTTACTATCAGGCATATAGACAATTATACTATTGCAATGGTAAGGGATCCATGTAGGTCATAATTTTAAGGGAGTTTATATCCTGGTATAGTAATGCAATGTAGCTCTGTTAATCTACAAACTCTGCTATCTTTTAGCTAATCTGTCTCCCTAGTAATCAGTCATGCAGTGTTAAACTTTTTATAGTTTTTAAAACAAAAGTGCTTATTCATCTTATAAATGACATCATTATGCTTTGAGAATATGAAAAAGCTTTAATTAAATAATTCCTATATTTTATTTAAAGAAATCATTAGGCTTTAAAGAAATATTAGACATACATTTTAGACATTTACTACTTTGGCTTTTAAAATGTTTCTTTGCTGGGACAGTTTGTATATGAGATTCTATTTTCTTTATAGACATTTATAATTTTTTTGCTGTATTTCTATTTCCTTTATAACACTAAAGCTTAGGCAGGAAATGTCATTTTCTGTTGTCTTTATCTTCTTCACTGTCAGTGGGTGATGTCAGAAAATTTTTGACATATTCAACATTAACACAAGCTCTATTATATTCCTCTTCATCTTTTTGTATTTATGTGAATGTAGTGATGTCTATGAGGTATTTTAGATTTCAAGATCATCTGTCAGTTACTTCAAGTAACCAGTTAGTTATTCAAAGATTACCTTCTGCTTCATTGGATTTGAAGTCTACATTTTCCCTTCTTTCTAGTGTTTCACAAAGATACTAGCATGGATGAAAATCAGTTAAATAAATATAGTGTATTCCAATCACTGGAAGAGACTGCAGATGGGTATATTTTACAGACCAAAGAAATTCCCTGGTTCCACATGCAGTGTTCATGTAGTCAGTATCACACCCACATCTGTGCTTAGTCAAATAAAAAACAGGCAGTAGAGTATGGCTATGCACATGTACAGCCATTTGGGTTTGTTCATGAATAATTCTAATGTTGAAACTGGTATACATAATTAGAAATAAGAAGCTTATTATTTTGAAAAGGCAGATGTTTATATACATCTTTGTAGTCAGATATGCCATGTCATCTGCTAATGAGTTTTTCAGTTTTGTTTTAAAAGCCCACAGACACATGTTGGGACAATCCTCTGTAAACTATAACAAGCTGTTAAGTGAATACCTGATTGACACCAAAATTCCCGTGTCTTAGTAATAAAGTCATGCTGTGGCAGCACTGAAAGACATATTCTCTCTCTAACAAAACCAGAATCTCCTTTGTTCTTTTAATACTTTCATGTAATGAATTGTTTATTGTCCTAAGGAAAATAAACAAGTAAAGGCACCTATTGAGACCCTGCAAAATGCTTGTGTTTTGAGGTGTCCATAAACTGTTACCCACAAGTCTTTCCTAAACCTCAGCCAATATTTAAGAATAAGTGGCAACTGGTAATTACCCGGTTTGATCAGTCCAAGTGTTCTCTCAATTCATTTGTTAAATACTGCCAGTATTTCCTCCTACCTTCATGTAATCTGATATAGTTTCAATGTATCTGTGAAAATCTTGTCTCCAACAAGATATCTTATGGCTCTCATGAATCAAATGTCTTTTTTCAATACAACACTCCTAACAGCAGTGGAGAAATTGGTCATCTTTTTTCATTGACATAGACATATTCCACAAGCAGTCTTACAAGACCTTTAGTAACATTTAACTTGTACATATGCCTTACACTAACAACTTTTTTGTGAATTGTTTTCATAAGAAGAGAAGACTGAAAAAATGAAGTAAGAACAAAGAAAAGCATGGGGAAGAGTTAATATATTGGTGTAGGAGTAATAGACCACATCATGGTTGCTCTGCCCAAAGCATTAAATGGAAGAATTTGAGAAAAGCACAACTTAGGAAAGTCATGAATTTATTTACTGAGTTCTACATATTACAAAAAGCTTTTTCTGCTAAAAATAGGTCTTAGAAACATTCTTTGCTTCATCAAAAATCTTTGCATTTCTGCTAGCTTTTCCAAAGTTCTCTCAGCCTGTAGCTAATCAAATGGAACAAAAAAATATTTCACCTGTAGCTGTCCAGAAGATTTTGTTCCATCATTCCAGTTGATGATTCATGCTTTAATGACCTCCATGCTAGATGAATGGGACTCAGAACTAGCATTCCCATCTCATCGTAATAGAGTGAAATGGTTTTCTTCATCATCAGTGCTGTCTATGGCAAATAATTACATGAGTCTTCTATGCAGTTCTCTGCATTTGCACAGAACCCTGAGTCAAATTCAAAGTCTTACTATCATTCTTTAAGAAAGTTCAGGACCATATAACTTATAAGGTTGCTTCCATGACAATAATCCTCCTAAATGTCTTTAGATTGCACTTACTCAATTTAATTTTCTATAGTCACAACAGATATTACAGCAATGAGGAAGAAAGGAGATATAAAAGCAGGATCAAATAACACACTGGCTACTTCAGAGTAAATAAAAATCAAACTAGACCATAAAGAAAAATTTAAAACTTACAGGGGAATAAGGCTAGTGCCAAGGAAATCATCAGTCAAAGATATCCGAAGATCCTGTCAGAGCAAGAAATACAGACTACTAGTAGTTTCTCTAGAGATACAGTGCAATGGTAGCAATGTTGGCCAAGAGCAGATGCCTGCTGCATGGAGACTTCTTTAAGCCTGAAAATGTCAGTAGTAGTGGATTTTCCAACTGATTGTGTGGACATGATTGTTTCTATTTTAATTTGCTAACAGTTGATCTGGAAGAAAAGGGTTTAATTTTAAAGGAGTAATTTTTCATAAATTAAGGACATTGGTTAAAATATTGTGATGAGATTTCTGGTGGGTTTCTCAGGCCTTGTACCCTCTCTCTGAGCTGTTTCTGTGTAGAGTGAAGAGTGGACAGTGTAAGGATCTGTATATGAACAGTACCCCATAATTATAGGAGCTGCCTTCTTTACCCTTTCCTCTACCACATGCTAGAAAGTATTTTCACTGACTGGGCATGCCTGCATACCTGCGACACTGTCAGAGCACGATATGCACAATTTGGTCTGATTACTAGGTCTCCAGGAGTCTATCAAGCAAGGAGCAGCCTTCCGTCAATCCTAGAAATAGTGGTTTGGAAAGATCTTAACAGAAGGTGGCCTTTGTGAAACTGTGTTCTTGGTCTGGTTTTCCAGGAAACAATTATCTATTGCCTGATATTCTCTTTGCAGTGTCTGATGTTTGAACCTATTGCTTTTTTGCCTTAAATTAAATGTGGCAAAGGGGACACTACTCAAGTACAGGCAGGAATAAACAGAACATCATGCACAGAAAAGGTAAAGGAGATGCAAAGAAGAGGAGTCAACAGGAGGAATGAAATAAGAGCATTTTATCAGCCTGCAGGTATCCACCCAGCCTAGTCAAGTTAAAAGGCAACAGTCAGGCAGACCATCAACTCATCCAAATGCAGTCTCTCAAGGGTAAAGAATAATTTCCTGTTTGGCCAGGGGGAAGCGAGCTGTAGCTAAAGATCAAGCAGTTCTTTTGGAGATCTATGTAAATGCACCTTAGGTAACTAACTTATGAAAGAGGAGTCCAGGTTTGAAAATTATCTGCAGGCATTTATAGAAGACATTGATCTCTGAGGTAAAATAAACTATTTCTAATGTTCTTTTGTCAACTCCGATGCTGCTTTAGAACAATAACAGCCATATATTTAACTGCCTTCTTGTCACTAAACAAACAAACTGGTGATTTGGGTTGTTTTTTCAACTAACTGATATCACAATGGAGAAAGTGTTATCAGCTCAATGTCATCTGTCCATTTAAGCGCATTTTATAATAGAAAACATTTTTAGCCCTCAGTGAAACGTCTTCCATAATACTGTGTGTTAATTTAAAAACAAAGAAACAAACAAACAGAAATATGTGTTTAGTCTATAAAAAAAAAAATGCTGAGAGGAAATATATCTGCCTGATACAAACAGCTCAAGAGAAACATGAGGAGAAAGAACGATGAAGTGAAAGTGAGTAACATCACAAGACTAACTAAATGCACCTCTACTGGTCACTTATACCTGTAGGCTGAAAATTGCAAGAATTATTTATCATGAAACCATTTTTGGAAAAAAACAACCTTAATGTGAAGGGCATAGCTATTTATGAGAGTCTATAAAATGTCATTGCCTGGGGTATCTGAGGATTGGAGTCAAGAGTCCCTTAGGTCCTTTCCAGTCCCGTGTTCTTGGGGAATCTCATTGCTAGCACATGAAGGTCCCAAACCTAAATAGGACCTGGTATGTTCTCATTCCCTAGCCGTGCCCCAGTTTCCCTAGTCATATTCATTCTTTCCACTACCCTACCAGCAAAAAAAGTGATAAGCCAGAATCATGGCTGCTATTCAGAGCAGAATTTTATATTATATACTTTTTTAATAAATATATTTTTTCTTGCTTGCTCTTTTCGCCTGTGGAAACAAAGACTCAAATACAAGAAAATTACAGGATCATCCTTATAAACAGTAGCATGCTCAGATAACACTGATATTCTCCACTCTCAAGGGAAAAAACTGGAGCTAATACAACCAACATTATGCTTGGAAAGGAACTTATTTAACATTAAATATATTCAGAAACAAACATTTCTTTTTTCCTTTTTTTTCCTCCTCACAAATAAACTCCAAATTTGGTTTGCTGGATGAGTGAAAAACAGATGGGATGTTTACTGTCACCACTAAAAAAATGTTTCTGCCACTGACTTTTATTTTCTTTGGTGTAAACAAGATCAGGGAGTTTTGTAGGTTTTTTGGAATTGCCTTAATCAAGCCTGTGAAACCAACAGAAAGATTTCCTTTTGGGTCCCATTTATTAGTTATTCGTTCTTTACTTTCTGGGAGGCAACTGTTACATGTCCTTCTTCTTTATATTTAACAAGTAACTAAAAAAATGGATCTCAATTAATTGGATTTTTTTTTTTTTTAATCATTGTGAAAACTGTATGAATTCTCCTGCCTGGAAGAATGAAATCTCAAGTTGTAAAGGCTAATTAGCTCAGTTTTGTTACAGATACATGAGATCCTGAAGCATCAGTTATCTTCTGTGTCCTGAAATATGTTGAGATGTCACATATAGAAGTTGCCATTAACACTTCCTGCTGTTGCTGTGAATCACTTCAGTTCTGTCATATGCAGTACATTAAAGCTTTGGATTAAGGTCCACATGAGTAATATAAGCTTTGAAGACAGCTGCAGACCTTGTCTTTAAGCAGTACCTTCATTTAACATTGCCGTATACAACTTACCTTAGAATATGCAATTTAGCAGTTACATTTCTTGGATACTGAGAAAGATGGCCTGCTATATACAAATAAAATAAGTAGATTTCTCCTTAGACTATGACAAGCTTTCACTTGAGGAGGAAGAAAGTCTGTTTATTTCAGGAAACTTAAAATGACAGCAATTCCTCAACATACATCCCTTCTATTTTAATACAAATTAACCTCCTATTAGCACAAAATTTATTAATAATAAACACTATACATTCAAGTCAGGATTAGGTTGTCACCAAAATCCTGATTACCTGAATACTAAATTATACATACACATATGTATATGCTTACACATAAACATTATCAACCATTCCAAAGCTGCAACAGTGGTGGAAGCTTGGCTCAGAATTGCCTGCAAAAGACAAGGCAAATATTCACGGATACTGCTTTTATCAGCTTCACTGGTTACAGGAGTGGGTCTTTACTTCATCAACAATCACATAATATATAACAGCTGAGTGTGTATATGTGAGTGTGCATGTGTGAAAGGCACATGCCTGTTCCTACTGTATTATGTACCATATGAAGTGACTTAAATACAACAGTAATATATCTCCTTATTGAGGAAAAAAGAAAAAATTTCTTTCTTTGCACTAGTGCGGAGAACAATGATGTTGAAAGTCATGCAGAATTAACCATCTTTTCATAAAACAATGATGCTGAAAGTCATGCAGAATTAACCATCTTTTCTAAACAACTTTCAAGACAAATCCCATATGTTGTCTGCTCCTTGCCTTGACATGTTTTCTTCTTCCAAACATTGCTGCAACTCTATTAGCGTTTGAATGTCTCAAAACATCTGATGCAAATATAAAATAGGACTCCCTTCCAGTGTCTGATATTATATTAAAAGTTGCTTCAGAAAAGCTGACAGGGAAAGACAGATTCCTACTAACTGATTCACAAGACTCAACTCTGTCCTGAAGAAACAGATGGCTCCAGTTAACTCTTTGCACGTATGCTTAAATACACAAGTGCTTCTCATCTAACATTTTTCTAAACCTGGAAGACATAATAGTTTCCCACACAATATAGAGGCCTGAAGCAGGCCTAGATATTTTTAGAAAAGGCGGGGGGGGAAATGATGGTGCAGAATTTACCTTTCATTTTTCTGCTTGAAAATATCTCAGGGATACATTCTGATGTGGAGTACATGTTCACACAATGCAGCAATACAAATTCTCTTTCAGAGTCATGCGTTGTAAAACTGCCCATATACACTGGTATGTCCAAGGTGACATTGGCCAGAAATACTTACCATCAGAGCCTGAAAGATATCTGGGCTCTTAACTGACTCTTCAGAGGGAGTTAAGGGCCTTTATAATTGTAAGCATCTGGGCATTAATGACTTAGAGATTCAATTTTCAAAAGTAACTTAAGTAATTAGAAGCCCAGGATGAATTGAATTGTAATTAGTTTGAGGTTCCAAAGGGCCATATTTTTGAAGCTACTCAAATATCTTGAATTGTTGCTGATTGGTTAGTGAGATTTCTAAGAGAAAAAGAGGTATAAGAGAATAAGAATTCGCTCTAAGACCAATTTAATTTTCACTTCTGAAAACGGGCCTGTGTTCCTATCTTAATGGAACACTTTTGAAAACATGATTAACAATCTAGTCATTAATTGGGTTGTTGAGCAATAAATACCCGGTCTCTACAGCTTTAAAATACTGATTCTTTATCCTTTATGTCCAAATACTCTATTTGTATTTTTCTTGAGGCATCAAAATGCTTTAAAATTCCAAAAGTGATGCTCAGCATTTTAAAAGAAAAATGTATGGGACTAGTAAAATGCACCCTACTGTACAGGGAGCTGGTGAAGTTTAATTACAGTTACTTGTAAAATTCTTTGAGATCTCAGGTAAAAGGGACTACAGAATTGCACTTGACAATGATGTTGACGATGATCATCATTATTCTTTCTGGGAGCTACTTGTGTTTTCATATAAATGCACTGTTTTCAAAGTCTATACAGTGGGCCTCAAATAGATTTTCTCTGTTGTGTTCAGACAAATTTTGGGATGGAAGCTACATGTGACACAGTGCTCCAAACTCACCCAGTTACTGTCTGCAGTAAAAGGTATGTGTCCCTCAGCGAAGTCAGAGACAAAACTAAATGTGCCATTTTGTTTAAGCTGATAAAGACCAGAAAACAGGTGTTTTGAAGCCCACAGAATTTATGCCATTTTCATTGACAAGATAACACCTGCTTTTTCACTCCCACAAACGATTGAATTGTTTAAACGTTCATTACGCAGTAAACTATTGAGACTTGTATTGCAATCACTTCATCAAGGATGTGCTGCATGGAAAGAGAATTCATTGTGACTCTACCAGCAAAAGTCAGCTTGAATACAGGCTAACTAACGTTCCCTTGATCACTGAGCTGGACAGCAAATCAGAAGAGACAGAGCCAACTAGGCCAGAATATAGCTAGCATTAAGTACGGGGAAAGAGAAGGCTGTGCTATTAAGCTACTAAACCTGGGATATCCATACCAGTACCCATACTCATGCCTCAGTGAGGTCGTAGAGAAATGCTTGTATCACTTTTATGTCTGGGAGCTGAATTCTCTGCCTGCATGTGTGTTTGGGAGCTACTGCCACTCTCACTGGTGATGTAATATGAAAGTCTTCAGTAAGAGACAATAGTAAGAGACAAAATCAACTACCTAAACCTAGGTATTCTGGGCTATCCAAGATATCTGTGAGTAAGATATGAAACAGGATGCAGCAGCAGAAGACAGAGGTCATTGTGCGTGATCTAAGGTTAGGGCAACTGATCCCCACCCAATTTGCCCTGAAGTGTTTATCATTTCAAGGCACAGCAAAGGAAGCCCAGAGCTGAGAGGCAACATGACTTGCTCATACAGCACAGAGGAAGTGCTGCGGGTAGAAAATGTGTCCAAAATCCCAACGTGGTGTTTGCAATGTCCAGATGTTATCCAGAGCTGAAGAGTCTCACAGAATGTGCAATCACAGACAGTTCCAGATGATTCTTTCTGGAAAACTCCTAAAATAATAGTTCCCCAAATTGTAGCCACTCCATCACAGGTTTGGGAAGGCGTATTGCATTTTTTCCATTCCCAACAGATATGATCACTATTCTCAGTGTGTTACCCTCATTGTCTTGAAGATTTTAACTTAGTATTGTCTTTTGTGGTCAATTTTGTTGTAAGTACACAAGCAGTTCAAGCTTTCAGGTTTTTTTTTTTTCTTCCAACTTGAAGTGTTAAATATAGTGAATGTTCACTTAGAAAATCAAGGGGAGCAAAAAAGGAATTCTGTGGGAAGTCAAAAAGGACAAATATAGATGAAAAGATCTGAGGTGAAAAAGATTTCTGTTGAGAATGAAGATTCAGGAGCGTGGAGAGCTTGATGAAGGAAGTACCCGTCAGAGAACAGAACAAGAAGGAATCAGTCATACCAAGAAAAATGTAAATCAGTCTTGGATCAAAGCCTGACAGATTAGACTTTACATATTTTTACACTGATTTGCACATGAATTATCTGTAGTCTTACTGTAAGGTTTGAAAACTGCTACATAGCAATAGCAAAAGTCGATGTGCTTTAAAGAATCAAACTTCTTGATAACTCACAGGTACTTTAGATCTTAGCTTTATTTTTCATTTATCTAATTATACACATTGTTTCAGGTATGCTATAACTTTTTGAAAAAACAGAGAACAGGCTTATAAATCAAGAAAATGATAAAACATTTGCCTTTGAAACTTAGTAGGTAAATGTTAAATGAAGATATGCTCAGTTGACTGTGGTCCACACCCTCAAGGAGAAAGAAATTAAACGTGGCTACAAAAAACAGCAGGAGCTTCTGATAAAGAAATTAGAGAAAGGGCTAAGACTGCAAAGAGCTTCAGCTGCCACATTGGCTGTCTGTATCCAAAATGTGAATGCTTATCCTTCTCCCTTTACTCAATTCCCTGCAACATTTAGTTACCTTTTGAAGCAGAACAAGACAAATTTGTGATGACAACAAGGTCTCCAAGGACTAGGACGTCTGTTTCAAAGCAAGCAAATGCACCCCCCGACTGAAGTCTCATATCTGTGGTAGGATGACCCTGGCTGGATGCCAGGTGCCCACCAAAGCTACCCTATAACTCCCCTCCTCAGCTGGACAAGGGAGAGAAAATATAACAAAAAGCTCATGGGTCAAGACAAGGACTGGGTCGAGATCACTCACCAATTACCGTCATGGGCAAAACAGACTTGAGTGGAGGAAATTAATTTAATTTATTACCAATCAAATCAGGGTAGAGTAATGAGAAATAAAAACTAAATCTTAAAACACCTAACACCTTCCCCCACCCCTCCCTTCTTCCGGGGCTCAACTTCACCCCTGATTTCTCTACTTCTTTCCCCCAAGTGGCGCAGGGGGATGGTGAATGGGGGTTGAGGTCAATTCATCATGCGTTGTCTCTGCTGCTCTTTCCTCCTCAGGGGAGGACTCCTTACACTCTTCCACTGCTCCAGCGTGGGGTCCTTCCCACAGGAGAGAGCCCTCCATGAACTTCTCCAATGTAAGTCCTTCCCGTGGGCTGCAGTTCTTTATGAACTGCTCCAGGGTTGGTCCCTTCTATGGGGTGCAGTCCTTCAGGAACAGACTGCTCCAGTGTGGGGCCCCCATGGGGTCACAAGTCCTGCCAGCAAACCTGCTCCAGCGTGGGCTCCTCTCTCCATGGGTCCACAGGTCCTGCCAGGAGCCTGCTCCAGTACAGGCTTCCCATGGGGTCACAGACTCCTTTGGGCACATCCACCTGCTCCAGCGTGGGGTCCTCCATGGGCTGCAGGTGGATATCTGCTCCACCATGGACCTCCATGGGCTGCAAGGGCACAGCCTGCCTCACCATGGTCTTCACCATGGGCTGCAGGGGAATCTCTGCTCTGGTACCTGGAGCACCTCCTCCCCCTTCTTCTTCACCAACCTTGGTATCTGTAGGGTTGTTTCTCTCACGTATTCTCACTCCTCTCTCTGGCTGCAATTGTGCAGGGTTTTTTTTTTCCCCGCTTCTTAAATATCCTATCACAGAGACGCTACCACCGTCGCTGATGGGCTCAGCTTTGGCCAGTGACTGGTCTGTCTTGGAGATGGCTGGCATTGGCTCTACGGGGAAAGCTTCTAGCAGCTTCTCACAGAAGCCACCCCTGTAGCCCCCCTGCTACCAAAACCTTGCCACACAAACCCAATACAACATCTAAGCCCTGTTGGGATTTGCAAGATAGGAGTACCTCACTGTCTGTTGCTAGTGCACCTGGTCTGGTACTCTACAAGTTCAGTACCTACAGATGAAAAATAGATGGAAGGAAAACCTCCTTATATCCAAGGATCACTGGTTTGAGTTACTTGCCTGGAATGGAGGATGCATGTATTAAATTTCTCCTTCTGCTGATAGTAATTTGGGTACTACTATAACCAGAAGGCAATAGGTATTCACAGTAAGGCTGAGGTTTTTATGGTCTAATCAAATGGTCATGGAATCTGACAGAAAACGATCTACAATCTTGTGGCCTGGGCATTGAGCTGAGCAAATGGGAAGATGATTTCATTACCTTTTCTATCTCATACTTTTCAGTTGCAGAATAATTTTTCTCCATTTTTTTCCCTCTTTTTCTTTCTCTCTTTCATTACGCTGTCCAGTGAGGGTCAGCTTTCAGAGCAGAATCTGAAAATATCTTAATATCAAACAACATTTTAAGCCACTGTCTCAATTGCATGAAGCAGGAAAACAGTGAAAAGGTGTAATGGGACCTATCTTTCTCGAATTTCTTTTCTGTCTCAGTACTAGATTTTTAAACTAGGTGGAGAGAGAAGAAACTGACTTTGAAATAAATAGATTACTCCCTTGTCATGTTCTTAAAGAAAAGGGCAGAAAGGAGGCCAAGGAAGAGTGGCAAATTTTGTTGTGAACCTGTGAAAAATGAAGTGCCTTTTAAGTAGACACTTAAATGTGAGATCTTACTAGGGATAAGTTTAAATATTTTCCGAGCACTTCTCACTGGATAATGCAAGTGGTACCCTTAAAAGTCTGTTGTCGCCTTGTAATGACTAGACAGTTCAGAGCTCAAGTTTTGGAACCCATGTGGTAGCTAAATGCATGAGACCCATCTTTTAAAGGGTACCGTAGCATTCAACACTGAGCCTAAGTCCTGTTTATAGAGCCAGTCCTATATTGTTGAAGTTGCATTTTTCTTTGAGTAGGAATAGGGGACACTAAAATTATAAAATAAAGAGAATACATCATTTATTTAAAGCAAATGGAAAATCATGTAGATTGATTGAAATTCAGCATTTGACTGAGAGAAGAGTCCTCAGCCTACAAATCATGGGTTTTCCAGGGCAAAAGGAGGAGTTGCATTTGATTGCCTGTGCTCAAGAGCTATTTAATGTGAACTGCAGGAGATAGTCTACATTTGCAGTACACTGAAATGGGAAAGATGCATAAAGACAAGTCCCTTGTCACTGAAAGACAAAAGGCCAAAGGCAATTGTTATTAAATCACTGTGATAGCAAGATAAAGATTGAATTCTGCAAGCAAGAAAGAGATTGGGAAATGTTAAATGTAGGCAAAGACAAAACTCTCAGCAGAGCACCAGGTGTTGTGCACTGAATCAAGCAAGAGAAAACATTCTCCAAAACAAAATGTATAAATACAATAAAATTTTGTCCTCTCATACACCTGACATTCACATTTTTTCTAATTTATGGGTCTTTGTCAAACTGGCTCATCATAGCTTAGATGGTCGCCAAAGTATTCCATGTACCAGTATTTGCTATGCAGTTAAAAGTACCTTGAGTCCTGTGTGATCCACTAAATTATATATTATATATAATATAATATATAATATATATAATATAATTATATAAATTATATATTATATTATTCACTATTCAACATGGCTTTGCAAATAGCATCTGCCATGGAAGACATTTTCGGAATATCTACATGTAGGTCTCTCCAGTCTGACGTGTTGATGCTGCGAATGTGTAGAGAAAATTCCCAAAGAGTAAAAAAGAGTAGTTCACATAACAAATGGGATAAAAATATTTAATAGGTAACAAATACTTTTGCAAAATAATAAAATCAAAATAGACAAAAAGTGTAGCTGTTTTGCTTATCCCCAAAATATACATAAATATTAACATGTTTAACACTGCTTTAATTAAACTGACTCTGACATGAAAAAATAATAACTCTTAGGAAGCATTCATTAATACAACTATTCAGGGCAGGAAAAGAACACAAACTAGAATAACTAGATAAAATAATCTTTAAGAACTGGAGAATAAAAATACAGGAACAAAAGTATCAAATTTGCTATAAATAATCTAAAAAAAAAATGATGAAACTCAAAAGGGACTACATTCAGAAAAGTAAAGATAGAAATATCTAGGTATCCAGTTGATGTATCAAAGTATATTAATGCAAAAAATTATTCACCTTGGAAGCAGGTAGAGTAAAAAGAAATGTCCTAGAAAGGGAAAAGAAAAAAAAAAGGAAAAAGGAAAAAAAAAAAGAAAAAAAAGAAAAAAGAGAGAAGAAAAAACTAAAAGAAATGGAATTAAAAGAAACAGAAAAAATAGGTTAGATAGCAAAACCATCCCTGACAGCAAAAATAACTGACACAATATAAATAACCTTTATCTCTATATGATCATTAAATGCTATCCATACACCCTGTCCCGAAAATAAGCATGGTATCAGTTTATCTCACTGAAGCATAGTATTTGCATCATATTAGCTACACCTATGCTATGACTTGGTATCAGCAGATTTGTGCAGGGTGTGCTCAGGAAAGAACCTATCCTTGTGATTCTGCATAGGTTAATGCAAACATTCAATTGACATTTTGCCAGAAGAACAGTTCAATGAGGGTGTTTATCGCTGTATTCATCAAAATAGCCATTACCACAGGAAGAAAGATCTGTGAAATACAGACTACTTTGCCATAGGCTGGGATCACACAGCAGTATAAAACTGAGGCATTATACTAAAGATTTAAAAGGAAAACATTATGCAATGTATTTCTGGACCTTTTAAAAAACATTATAAAACAAAATTAGGAATGTAAAAAGAGAAGGGTGTGGATTTTAATCTCTGTATTGAAATATGACTAGAGATTCGGGAAAAGAAGAAGAAATAAAAGACTCTTCCAAATCAAAACTATCCTACTATAACCTATCATTGTTAAATGTAGTAAATTGGAATGAGGTCATTATCTCTATTCTTGCTTTTTCCTTGTCTGAGTGGATTGCTGGAAGGAATGACTGATGTACTGGATTTTGATAGCAAGCAAAGTACAAAATCCTGCTTCTGTACATTTAAACATGTAAAGTATCACTTATATCTGGTTTCATATTTCACAGGTTTATCCCTTAGCCTAGCTCAAGTTGTGAAAGCAATTCTAAGAAATTCTTTGTATTTTCTAGAAGCTTAGCTACACACAGGCAAATGATTTCATTAATATAGACTCCATTAAAATGAGCTATTTTACATAGGTACTGGAGGGAAGTAAAACTTTCCACCATGGTAATAATGAAGTTTTCATAGTTGTCTTAGCACAAAAATAGTCCCCGAAGTGCATTGTAGATCAGTACTAATGAAAATAACAAATACATAACTTTAATGAAGAGAAAAGTGGCATCATGGGACAGTAGTTCATACTTTAAACTCAGCTTTAATGCTGGAAATAAACCAGTAATTTTACGTATGTATATGTTCTTATTTAATAGTCAGCACATTGCTAGTGAAGCCACTGAATCTTCAGTGTTCAAATGGATGGCACTGGCATTAATTCATTCATCACCTATTTCCACCAACATGGAATCATGAATTTGACTAGACTCAGAGGGATCTAAAATTGGAAAGGGAGGCCTAATCTTGAAACCTCAATGGTTTTTCAGATTAAACATAGAATCATAGAATAGAATCATTGAATTTTTTAGGTTGGAAAAGGCCTTTAAGATCATCCGGTCCAACCATTAACCTAACACTACCAAGTCCACCACTAAACCAATTAAGGGTAGAGTAATAATTTCATCTTTCCTGGCTTGGGGGCTGGATTATTTTTGAATGAAAGTGAAAACTAGGAAACATTAAGGTTGGAAAGGATCTCTAAGATCATCAGTCCAACCATCAACCCAACAACACCATGCCCACTAAACCATGTCCCAAAGTGCCACATCTACCCATTTTTTGAACACTTCCAGGGATGGGGACTCCACCACCTCTCTGCGCAGCCTCTTCCAATGCTTGACTACCCTTTCCATGAAGAAATTTTTCCTAATATCCAACCTAAACCTCCCCTGATGCAGCTTGAGCCCATTTCCTCTCATCCTATCACTACTTGGGAGAAGAGCCCAACACGCACCTCACTACAACCTCCTTTCAGGTAGTTGTAGGGAGCGATAAGGTCTCCCCTCAGCCTTCTCTTCTCTAGGGTAAACAATGCCAGTTCCCTCAGCTTCTCCTCATAAGACTTGTTCTCTAGACCCTTCACCAGCTTCATTGCCCTTCTCTGAACACGCTCCAGCACCTCAATGTCTTTCTTGTATTGAGGGGCCCAAAACTGGACACAGTATTCCAGGTGCGGCCTCACCAGCGCCGACTACAGGGGGACAATCACTTCTGTAGTCCTGCTGGCCACACTATTCCTGATACAAGCCAGGATGCTGTTACTCAGCCTTGCTGAACCTCATACAATTGGCCTCGGCCCATTGATCCAGCCTGGCTAGATCCCTCTGCAGGGCCTTCCTACCCTCAAGCAGATTGACACTCCCACCCAATTTGGTGTCATCTGCAAACTTACGGAGGGCACACTCAACCCCCTCATCCAGATAGTTGATAAAGATATTAAACAACTGGCCCCAAAACTGAGCTCTGGGGAACACCGCTTGTGACCAGTTGCCAACTGGAGTCACAATATTTTCCTTCATATAACTCAAGATTATCAAAAAAGTTTAATTTATTACTGTATGCAGGTAGTACAAGTTTATCCATCGGAGCCCTTTCCCTCCATGCAAAGAGTAATAGATTTCTCTCCTCCTTCTGGTGTACAGCATGAATGGATTACCTAAGTATGTTGCTTATCTTCATACTTATTTTCAAGAAACATTATATACGAGGCTTCACATTATCTAGAAAATTAATTATGCATGTGACAATATGGCACATCCCTCAGCCCATTTCTAGTGTCTGCTCTGCCTCTTCTGCCATCATATGCTGTGATCAAAAATAATCTCATTTTTTGAAGTTGCTTTGTTCTTGGGTTTTTCCTGTTATCCCTGGGAAGGAATTATTTTAACTTTTTCCCTAACAAATACTATTTACAAACATAATGAAGTTATATTTAAATCACCAAAAATTAACTAAAGCAGCAGGAGGCCAAGGGAAGGTGCTATCTCTTCAGAAAGCAAGATAACAGCTTGGGAAAGCTGAAGGTTTTGCAGGGTTTGCATTTGTGGTTTGGGTTTTGTTTTTTTTTTGGTAAGTAGGAGTACCAAAGGTTACAATTTAGTAATATAAAGATGCTGTTTACTGCCTGTCTCTCTCTCTGTTTGACTCCCATGCCAGCTATAATGTTTATTTGATACTGATGATTCTCTTTATGTCTGACATACTGTTGAAGCTGGTAAGCTTTGGCCAACTCCATACCACAGCAAGATATTGAGTTTGATCTTTTCAGATCAGGTATTTTAACACTGTAGCAAATTTTTTGGCTCACCTGATGCCAAAACCCATTTTTTCTCAGGAATTCTTCTGAAGTTGTTCTCCGGCCAGACCACTTTGTAAAACAGCGTAATATATTTGCAGAGATGATAGTCTTTTTAGTTGTGTGTAGCAAGTTAGGCTAATTGGCCTCTTCTTACTTCTAATGAGGGAAATTTCTCTGCCTGTTCCCCAACATATGAAATTTCCATCTCTATATACAGTGGTCTGTGGAATATCACATACGCTGTATTGAGTCAGCTTGGAACAATTCCACCTTCCACATCCTCACATTATTCTTAAGAGGAAGTGAACTGAGTGCCTCCATCTGTACTGATAAATATAGAAGGACCAGGGAGCAACCCATGTCCTAACCCCCACCATGCAGCACCAACGAGCATGCCTTTATACTTTTTATTAATTAACCCCAGCAACATCAGATTTATCTTTTTAGTTCCAGTAGTCCAAAGCAGAGCCAAGATGCTGTGCCAGCAGTTAAGCTGTGTGTGTGATTAGGAGGTGTGTGCTAAGGTCATTCACTGGCCCTCCTGGGAACCCAGACCCAGCTTTGAGACAAAATATATAGCCATGTGAGGTACTTGGGTCTTGATCAAGAAATCTAGTGATCAGGTGCCTACCCAGACCATTTGTGAGGAATATGCATGTTACCAGTAGAAAGTGAGAAAACTCAGAATCGAATCCAACCTGACAAGTGCACTGAGAAGAGAATCACCTAAATTCTGCATGTAGTGTGGAACCAGCAAAATCTAACTAAAAAATAACATTCAAGACCTTGCTAACTCCTAAGCACTCCTCCCCAGGCATCCTCATCAGCTGCCTACAAGGAAACACATTTTCTCGGTTTGAATAGATGGCTCAGAAGGAACTCTTGAAAGTACCTTCCTTGGCAAAGCCTCTAACATCAGCCCATTTTACAAAAATGGAGTGGCAGCTCACCTGTCATTACCTGAGTCCTGAAAAAAAGATGTTTCATCTTCCTTCATCCCTCAAGGAAAGTTGAGGCCTTTTTGCTGAGTCAGAGGCTCTTTTGAGCCTTGTGTTGTCCAGTGGACAATCATGACAATCTGTAGCTTTAAGCAAACCAGGCCAGATGTAAAATATATTTGATGTGTAAAACTGTGTCATAGTTCTCTAGAGTGATCTTTAGGCACTTCACAGAGACCATGACAATTTTAAATGGCTCCGTGATCAACCAACAAGCTGTTTTGAATTCTACTCTGTGGCATGAACTTCTTCTCAAGTACTGTAAAGGGAAAACAAGCAACCATTCTAGGTTGGTGGGGGCTTTTGATGCTGTACACTTCTCCCTGTCTGCAAAAACAAATGGCATTGTGTTTAGCTTTCTTTTTAACATTACCTCAATCTTGAAACTAGCTATGTGTACAAATTACTGAAGAAAAAATTCATGAACTTGAACTCCTTTTATAAATTCTAAAAATAGCTTCTGAAGTGTGCAAAGCCACCGATGTTACAAAGTTCAGTGGCCTGTAATAACTATTATTGTTTCCATTGACCCATAGTAACAATTGACCTGGACTGGAACTGGCAACACTCAATAGCACATTTTCATTTTTTTTTAATGTTCCATTTTCCAAGACACACACACACACACACACAAAAATATCAGTCTACATCAGACAGTCCAGCTTTTAAGCTGGTTATGCTTTTGGTGACAATAAAACTATAATCATAAAACTAGAAGGTAATGAATGTAATGTCAAATAACTAAATACAAATCAATAGACAATTGTGCAGAAAATCGAAGATTATTTTATGTCTTTGAAAAAACAAAAAAATATCAATATTCATTATGCTATGATATGTAGAAACAACTGTGTTAATGTTTATAAAAGCTAGTATCAAGTTGTGTAAAGCTGAAAGGTGAGAGACAGATATTGCTGTTTCAGAAGGTCAGGCATGGCAATCCGAGTCTAAGGAGGAAAGTTGCTCACTAACAATTAGTGACATATATGCTGGACATATATATGGCATGCATATCACACATATTTATGTTTGAGGATCTTTATACATCCACAAAAAGTTTTCAGTATCAAGAAGATTTGTAGCTAATGCAGTATGAACCATTTATTTTGGAGGTTGAACTTTCTACTTTCACTCAGTAAAAAAGCACAGGTAATTCTTAAAGTTTCAGACTGATCAGAATGAGATCTGAGTTAATATTAGATAGAAAATAATTTTTTAAAAAAGTTTCTTTTCCATAGATCACTTAAGTATCTCTTCCTCTGTGTTGACCTTCCCATTGCTGGATGTTTTTAAAACTTAAACAAATTACTTATTATCAAAAGAAAGATTCATTCAAGAAAAGTATTCTAATGTCAATGACCGTATGTGGAAAACTACCTTGAATAATATGAATAAAATACAACAGGGACATTTTTTTTCTGTCTTCGTAGCATGATGCACACAATTCAAATCAGAATGTATTAGGTTTCCATTATTTTAGGGTTCCTTGGGTTGTTACTTTTTGCTCTGCTGCAAGATCTTCTCAGTCAATTTACTTACAATATATAGTATATACATAGAGGTACTATTTATGCATATATCAATTTTCAAAGAGATGTACCAGAAGGGCAATGTACCAGGTAAAAGCTATTCCAGCTAGCAGTTCTATGCTCTTGTTCATTGGCTAGACAATTGAAATGGAGCTTTTTATATCCCTAAAGGAATAGGAAAACACTAACAAACATCTTGGTTGTGCTGTTAACACTGCCACATTAGATGGTGCATTACTAAAATAAAGCTTGAAATAGAAATTTACATTAATTGATATTTCATTCATAATCCCATATTACCCTGAATAAGGAGAAAAAGGTTTTACCCCTGTGTAGAGGCTGCCCATTTTTCCATGAATTATGCATTTCCATTTTTTAACAAAAAAAAAGAAAATTGGTTTTTCCCTGAAGAAATTCACTATATGAAGAAGTAAAACACTAAGTAATTTTATTCTATGCTGTAGGAAATGCCTTTTTACTTTTATTAAACTGCTTGCTGAGTTCCTGATTTCTTGAATTAAATGGTTATTATGCGGAGCCCTAGAGATGTGCAGCACTGGGAAGAGGAAAGGAGTCAAACTCTAAACTTGACTTCTCAATGCTGCTTAAGAAACATCTCGTATTTGTCAAATGGAAGTGCTATCTTATTGCAGGTAAAAATTTCAAACACCATCTTCCTACAAGTTGTTATTTTCTTCACTTACCTCAGTTAAATTGTATATGTATAAAGAAAAACTGGTGTCTGGTGAATAAAGCTAATAGTTCATAAAAAATAATGTGTATAATGAATTTTGACTTTCTGAAACTATGTTAGGGATAGATCACTTTTTTTTTTTTCTATCAGATGTAATTATTGACTAAAATGATTGTGAAGTAACTTCTGTAAATATTTCTTGATGGGTAATTTGTGAGAAGTGTGTTGCTAGCATCCAATATTCAGGCTCTTTGGATTCAACAGTGGTCTCAAATGATATTGCTTATTATTCTAAGAGTATGGTTTAAAGTCACTTTTGCAATGTAACTATTGTGGCTACACATTCAGAAGTCTCTTTCGCTATAATCTACCTTTAAACAGATAAATTTTAAACAACTGTATCTGAGCTACTCACTCTAGCCTGCATTTTTATTTGGGAGAGAAACAGACCCATCCAGAGAGCAATTTGTCGCACTTGTTTTAGACACCTGTCTCTTTCAGTTCCATACCTTGGAAATGTCTGTATCTCAGGAAAAAGAGCCTAGGCTGGGTGCCTGATTTTCAGATATCAGAAGTAGAGCAAGCAAATCCCAGCCTTTCTAATGAGTAATCCTCTCTTTCTACTACATATAAAAGTTGAACAAGACAGAAGTATGATTTTGATGTGACCAAATGCTTTTACAAACTCAAGAAAATCTGTATTTGGATGAACCTCAGAGGAGGTTTGGCTCCCACCGTTTGTTCAGCTCTGCCAAGTGAACCCAGGGCCTCTGCAGAGAAAACACTATTGTTTCTTATCTCAGTAGGGAGCTGAATGATCAGAGCGACAATATGAACAATAAAGCCACTATCAGCTGCAAGATTTCTGAAGCATACAGCCAATATGTTTTCCCATTATGTAAAAAGTTGACTACACATTAAGTTGTTTGGCTTCACTGTCTTAATTTCATCACAGACATAAAAATGTACTAAATCCCACTGAGAGCTGGTCAATTCACTTGTCTAAATAAAAGAAGCAATTTGGCCCAAATCCCAGATCACGTAGTAATTATCCCGTGTTCAGTAAAAAGCTTTTTGGGTTCTTTAAGAATTTTGGTGAGCAACGAATAAGTTAGCATTAGAGAATTAGAGCTAACAACTTCATTAAGAATTTTTACCTGAATATAGACTGAGGGAAGATGACAGAATATGGTCCCTGGAAAATTCAAAATAATTTATTGTCAAGGAAGCAAATGTTTGTCCTGCGTGGCCAAAAACCTTAGGTGAAACTACAACATATTGTTGTGTATTTCAGAGCAAAGCTAGGCAGTTCAACTGACAAGGTAAAATATATGTATAACTGCCTGTTCCAGAGGAATTAAGAGAACAGAAGCTGGAATACTATTGGACCTGCAGCAGTCACAGGAAACATTGTCCATATTACTGCACTATATCCACTCTCTAACCATTTCCATCTCATAAAATGAAATGGGATTGCCGGCTGCAGCTAGCTGGCTTAGAGGAACTACCTGACACACACGGTAGCCCACATGGAGCCTGACAAGCAAATGCCTTTGCGTCTGATAGCTACCTGGCATACCACAGGGCTTCTTCAATGCATTGTGCTCCATTGCTGGGAGCAGTGTGCTCCTCACAGATCTGATTTCTGGCATCAGGAGGTTGTAGCTTCAGCTCAGAAGCCATGGCTTAATGTCAATGAGAAGTCAATTAAAAAAATCTACATATTCATGACACTCTCATAACTTGCAGGCGTTATCTAGAAAGTGAGCTGGCAGAAGCTGGAATGCTGTCCCTAAACTGATGTGATAAGGGCTGTAATGAAAGACTTGTGGTATTAATAATTTTTAGCAGTATCACATTAGTATTGCACCTCAGCCTGTGTTTTGGCTTGTATGAAACAAAAGTTGTATTATTATTATTTTAAGCCTTACACAAGAAGTCAGTGAAAGCCAATGTTAATACACTGTGCAATACATTGTAAAAAACACTGGTAAAAAACACTGGTAAAAAAGATGTGCTGGAATGTAATCTGATTTAAATCTTTCCTTTCAACTTACTTTTAGAAAATTATGCTTCGTTAATAAACTTTAAACTAGTTTTTCTTTTGAAAATAAAGTTGTGATCAGACTAGAAACATTCACTGCTGGAATATTTTGCCATTTTTCCAGCTAAAAAGAGACATGCACAAAAAAGTGTGGAGACATATGCAAAACATCATAACCAAAGAACTCACATTTTTATGAAACCTCAAAAGAATTTGAGGAAGTTGGTCAAATGTATGAAATTCAGCTGTTTCAGAGACTGCAGGAAGCTTTTTTCCAACTTTCTTTTCTCTGCCAGTGTTTAACAGCTTGGATTTGTGATACTTCAACACGGTAGTCCTCAATAGACGCTAAGCTAACTAGACAGGAAAATCTCATCCACCTTTGTCAGCCTTCCTATCAAACATTGCTTTGTCTCGTGGGGTATTTCTTCTTAAGTTTAGACACCACTTTCACATGTTAGCTACTTTCTTGTAAAGTTACTGTGATGGCAGCAGGCTTTTGTTCATGGAAGACTGCTGAGCAGAACCTTGCAGGTTCACCTTGCAAGAGCTTGAAGGAGCCAGCCCTTTGAAGGCATGACTGGAGATTTGAGCGATATAAACTCCAAAGAGTCATCCATTTCCAGCTCCACTGCTGCTTTATTCAAGCTTGATGCAGAGTTTTTTACTGTCTTTCAGTGTCATGAGGGAAAGCGGTGCCAAGACCCCTCTCCTGCTCTGTGCTGAGAACAGGACGATCATGCTAGGTCTGATCTACAGTGCCATGGAATGATCACAGCTTTCAGTACAAATGCAAGCACCAGATGCTCAACACTTCTGCGGGCAAGGTCACTACCTAATATTCATAGAGTCTTTCACACTGTAATCTACTATACTGCACAGGAAGATCAGGATGTAAGGCATTTTCCTCACTTAGCAGCAAAGCAATAAAAAGTTTATATCACTAATAGTTAAAAGGATCTCCTTTACTTGCCCTGTATCTTTTGCTGTTTAAACTCTTCAGAGAAGCAGCAGTCTGTTAGTCTTGTGCTTTTCTCAGTTTTACTGTGACTAGGAATCAATATTAACACCAGTGCTTTCACTCAGTTTTACCGTTTTGCCGCTGAAAAGCACCTAGCTCAAAGGGTCACGCTGACTAAAGTATTAAGAAGTTTGTCAGCTGAATCAGTAGAATCTCACTGATGGGGAACCTTATACCACAGTCTTCCTCAGCAGAACCACAGGCTATAACAGACAGCTTTTTGCTAGGTTGAGGGGACAACCTGTACCTGCATCCCCATCTCTTATAAAAGTTGGTCAGGGTTACCAGCCATGCCAAAAAATACTATTTGTGATTCACTTTCAGAAGTAATGGTCCTGAATGATTCATCTGGAAGCGCTTCCATCTGCCACTGGAACACTGCCCACAAAACCAAGGCATTTCAATTCAGTATCAATACCTGCTATGTCCACCTTAATAAAGTCAAATAAATATTCTATTTTACCATAGCAATAATGTACATCTTCTAATGTATTTATAAATAACTATGACACTTCTTGGATTTCTTGTCACTTGATCTCAGTCTCATGCTTTGTAACTTACCTGAGGCACTCTGGAATCCTGCAGAAATTCTCCAACTTGTTCCTTTTTTATTCACTATTTGCAACCAGAATCTTGGATGCAGTACCGTTATATGGATATATTCAGCGATAATATGATTTGACATAGCAAAATGCAAGTTAAAAAGATATGTTTAGGTAAATGTGATTGAATGGGACTGGGTTTATAAACTGCTAACATCTTATCCCCAGAAAACATAACTGAATATAGAAATATAATGAAATCAGTTAATGTTTTCCTGGGACTTTGGAAGGGGCTGTCCCCCCCAAAAATGCCAAGAATGAATGTGACAATTTTGTATCTCTTCTGTACTGCTTCTTCTCTCCCACCCCTCATCCCGTATCCCACAGACAGCTGGAGTATTTCTCCTTAAACAGGAGATTTATTGGACACATTAGTCTTTAAGGAGCCTTTAAGACTTATTAGATCTTGCTGATGTCTAAAAAATAAAATATTATAGAGGTACCAGTTGCTCCAGAAAACTTTTAATTCTGCTGTTATACCTGTGGTTTAACAAAATAAAATGAAAACCTGAATACTATAATAGTAGAGGAATCGCCTACCCTAGCAGAGGCCCTGGGGAAATGCAGTAGCTGTGATTGTTAAGAACGGTATAGTAATAGGTCAGTAATTTCAAGAGGGTAAGAGGAAAAGGAGATAAACTGAGACATCAGGGGGAAAAAAAAAAAGTTGAAGATAGAATTTTATAGGGACTTCAGATTCATTCGCAAGAAGACTACTGATTCACTAAAGCTAAGATTATAATCAGTCTATGAAATTCAAACTCCACATAAATCAGTGTCCAAATCTGACTGAAATCCAAATGAGTCAATATTTCTCTGTTGAAATGAATAAAATTAGAGCAGATGTGAGTCAACTAAAAGCATCTGTCATGTCCAGCTAAACTAACTTAAACAGGATCGAGTTTGTGGGCAACTTTCACACTGAGCAATCTACAAAACAGTGCACATAGATGAGAATTTAGTAAAGGACTTGGGTAGTTTGATTTCTCTCTTAAATTATACATGTTTGCTCTGAACTGTATATACTGTATTGCCTGTTCTATTTGTGCCAGAACTGAATGGTAAAGATATAAACAATTTATAAGGGCAGTACACACTGAGTGGTTTCAAAGCCCTAGAGATTAGCGAGTAATAAATATAGCCAGGCCTTTTGTTAGTATCCTAATACTCTACTGTTGAAGTCACATATGATTACTGTAGTGTTAATGTCATTTTGGGGATGAAGTGGATATTAAATGATAGTATGTTCCAAAGAGATCCACTAAATAAAACAGAGCCTGATTCCGCTGCCACTGACTTCAGCAATAATGGGGTAAAGCTCTAATTCAGACAAACAGTATTGCACTATTTATATTTCAAGGATGGAGGATATGAGACAAAGGAATTAATGTGATTTGTTTACAGCCCTGGAGGAAGTCAGTCTTGGAAGTTTTTGTTTCTGTTCTGTTCTGTTCTGTTCTGTCCTATTTATTCTATTCTAGTCAATTCAGCTTGTGCCGCTGCCCTCATCCTCACAACATCCAAGAACATCCCAAGAGTTACTAAACAGTATGTTCTGTGTTTTTCCCTTATGATTTGCGTTTAAAAGATGCAGTATTACAAAAGACTTGGACATAAGGCCGATTTTGGATTGGAATTCTAATTACATTTTTTTTTTCTGTTTCTCCATTTTGGATTGGACGTGGAGTTTGTCTCAAAGAGTTGTAGAAGGAAAAGTGAAGAGTATTTTTTCTTTCGACTGACAGCAACATTTTTGCTGTCCTATATGTTTTTAGTACCTAAGCTGAGATCAAATGCCTGCATGCTGTGCTTGCCAGGGAGCATGGAGACATTCAAGGTGGTCTTCAGACCATGTGATTTAGAAAGTTCAATCTCTTGTACAAACTTTACTTTTGTGAAGGGGAGCTCCGCTGTCTTGGCAAATGCAACTGCCTACCAGACTCCCAATACTTGAACTCTCGGCAGTAGCCTAGATCCAGACCATTGAACTAGGGCTAAAGATGAACAGCTCAAATTCCATTTGAGATCTTGCAGAGAGCAAGTGTAAGGAGCACAGGGCAGGTTAGCTATCCTTTTGACAGTCCAGCACGTTAAGAAAATGTGTAATCGGTCTTGCGCTATCTGAAGTTTCCCGAGCACTGATAATTTCGTGTCTAGTTCTATGGCAGTCCTACAGTCTAGCCAACAGTGATTGGAGACTATAAAACGAGAGCGCATAATTTTCTGCCACAGGGGACCTTCAGGTTCCTAGCCAGCAGGAAATTGCAGTTGCTTCTCTAATTTGGCAGGACGCGCACCTTCCACCGACCAAACACTTGCAAACCCCTCAAATCATTACTTTCATTTCGTGCAGACGCAAGCCGCTCACTACTCAACAGGGCTCGGCAACGCTCCTTAAGCCGAGGCAGCTTTTAATTCTCGCTTTGCCCCCTGACACCCACATCACAGCATCGCTCCACAGAAGACAGGCGAGACGATTTGATTTTGGTTTGGTTTTTTAATTTTTATTTTTTTTTTTCTGGAAACCTTCGTTTCCGGACCGGGGGTATCTTCTACCCCTGGTGCTAGCGCTTCCGTGCGCGCGCACACACCTACCCCACACCCAACCCCCCACACCCACCCCACACCCACCCAAACACCCGCTCCGATGTGGACGCGCCGCTGCCCTCAGCAGAGCGTCTGCCTGCTGCCCGCTGCCCGCTGCCTGCTGCCCGCTGCCCGCTGCCCGGTGCCTGCTGCCCGCTGCCCAGGGCCCGCTGCCTGCTGCCCGGTGCCCGCTGCCCGCTGCCCGCTGCCCGCTGCCTGCTGCCTGCTGCCCGCTGCCCGCTGCCTGCTTGCAGCGCTGCCCGCTGCCTGCTGCCCGCTGCCCGCTGCCCGCTGCCCGCTGCCTGCTTGCGGCGCTGCCCGCTGCCTGCTGCCCGCTGCCCGCTGCCCGCTGCCCGCTGCCTGCTTGCGGCGCTGCCCGCTGCCTGCTGCCCGCTGCCCGCTGCCCGCTGCCCGCTGCCTGCTTGCAGCGCTGCCCGCTGCCTGCTGCCCGCTGCCCGCTGCCCGCTGCCCGCTGCCCGCTGCCTGCTGCCCGCTGCCCGCTGCCTGCCTGCGGCGCTGCCCGCTGCCCGCTGCTTGCTGCCCGCTGCCCGCTGCCCGCTGCCCGCTGCTTGCTGCCCGCTGCCGGCTGCCCGCTGCCTGCCTGCGGCGCTGCCGCAGCCTCCGCGGGCGCGCCCGCCGCCCCGCCGCCCTCCTTGCCGTGTCCGTGACTACCGGCTGAGCCCCCCCCCGTCCCCTCCCCTCCCCTCCTCTCCCCTCCCCGCGGCGGCGGTGCCCTCCCGAGCGGAGGGGGAGTGTCCTGGGCACAGCCCAGCCCAGCGCGGCGGCGGCGGCGGCGGCGGAATGGGCAGCGGCGGGGAGCAGAGGCGCCGGGCGGGCGGCGGAGCGGGCGGGCTGCTGGGGCGCAGCCGGCGGCGGCAGCGGTGGCCGGGCATGGGGCCCCCGGGCAGTCGCGGCAGCACCGGCGCCCGCGGCAGCCTGCAGGTGAGGGCCGGGGCGGCGGGAGGGGAGGCGCCGCGTCCTGCTCCCGGAGCCCGACTTCGCACGCAGCAGCAAAATTAGAAAAGAAACCCAAACCAAAACCAAACCCTATATATACATATATATGTTGGTTGTTGGTTGTTTTGTTTTTTTTTTTTTTTCTCTCGGCTCCGAGCTCCACAGATCAGACCATCCGTGAAAAGTTTTTTTTTTTTTTTTTTTTTTTTTTGTTGTTCCCGCTGCCGACGCGGGATGTAGCAGAGAGCCGGAAAAAAAAAAAAAAAAAAAAAAACGGGGGGGGAAATGGGTGGTTAAAAAGGGGAGAAGAAGGAAAAATCCCCCGTGGAGACGATGCGCGAAGTTACTTTCGGGGAGCCCGTTTCCATCCGCAGCGGGCCGGGGACGCGCTTGCCAACCGCGGCCAACTTCCGTCGCGCAACCTCCGCGGCTCGTCTGTTCTACCCGTATTTTAAGGCGGCAGGGAGAGGGGAACCCCCGCGGGGCTGCGCGGCGCCGTGGGGGCGGCCGAAGGTCCGCGGGGGGCAGGGGTCCGCGCGGGCTGCGGCGCCCGGAGCGCGGCGGCGGTGCGGGGGATCCGCCGGGACCCGCGCAGGATGCGCGGTGCTGGGCCGCGTCCCCGCTGCACCGCAGGGCCCGGGGGCATACGGGAGGAACAGTCTTTGGGACGGGGGAGAGACGGGGACGGCGAGGGGGGACGTGTTGCACACTACTGCTGTGGGAAGGGAAGGGGGCAAGCAAATGTTGGGGGGTGTGCGGGGTGATGCCCCTGCTTGGGGCGTGCTTGTGGGTAGAGGGGTGGGTGCTGCTGGTGAGAAGGGGGGGCGAGCTTAAGGAGGTGGGGAGGGCGGGGAGAAGAGGGAAGATGGCACGTCGGGGCACAATGCTGCTGCTGGTGGGGGGAGGCAGGGTGCCCCTGGGCCGTCCGTGGCATTGCGAATTTGTTGTGGGGAATGCAGCTGGTGTTGCCTGGAGGGTGCAGATGGCGATGCCCTGGAATTAGCTGCTGTACTAGGGGGAGAAGATGGAGGGAGAGGGAGGGTGGCTTCATGTTGCAGATGCCGCGCTCCCTGCTTGAAGTGGCAGTGGGGGAGGCAGTGGGCAGGGGAGGCTGCCTCCTGCCTCCCCTCCTTCTCTAACACCACCCCTTGCCCACACCCCTGTGCCTCTCTCTCCCCAGCACTTGCTCCTCTTCCTGCTCTTCGTTGGACCTTTCAACTGCTTTGCCAGTTACAGCCGGGCCACTGAGCTCTTCTACAGCCTCAATGAGGGGCTGCCCGCTGGGGTGCTCATTGGCAGCCTGGCCCGTGACCTGCGGCTGCCGACGGCTGGTGGGCAGCACCCTGCGGCCCCCCAGCCCGCACTCTCCTTCACCCTGGCCTCCCGTGGCTTGGGGGGACAGTACGTGCAGCTGGACAACCGCTCTGGAGAGCTGCACACCTCAGCCGTGGAGATCGACCGGGAAGCTTTGTGTGTGGAGAGCAGCGGGGCCACCGTCTTTGGGGGAGCAGCTGCTGTGTCCTCCTCCTCCTCCTCACCCTCATCCGAGTCATGCCTGCTGCTGCTGGATGTGCTGGTGCTGCCGCAGGAGTACTTCCGCCTGGTGAAGGTAAAAATTGCTATCCGGGATGTCAACGACAACGCACCCCGCTTCCCTGTGCCCCACATCCACCTCTCAGTGCCTGAGAATGCACCTGTGAACACCCGCCTGGCTATTGAGCACCCCGCCCTTGACCCTGACGTGGGCACCAACAGCGTCCAGACCTACCGCTTGCAAGATAACTATGGTGTCTTCACCCTGGATGTGGAGGAGAATGAGAGCGGGGAGAGGACTCCCTACTTGATTGTCATGGGGGCTCTGGACAGGGAGACACGGGAGGAGTATGTCACAGTCATTGTTGCTGAGGATGGGGGGACTCCTCCACTTGTGGGCAGTGCCACCCTCACTATCGGCATCAGCGACATCAATGACAACTGCCCCCATTTCAGTGACTCGCAGCTCAACATCACTCTTTATGGGAATTCCAGTCTAGGGACACACGTGGCCACTGTCCACGCAGTAGACATGGACCTTGGATCCAATGCCCAAATCACCTACTCCTACAGCCAGAAAGTCCCCCAGTCATCCAGAGACTTGTTCCATCTGGACGAAAGCACAGGAACCATCACGCTCTCCAGTACAGTCGATGGGGACACTCCAAGGCTCCACAGGCTGATCATACTTGGCAACGGTCCTGGTTGTATCCCTGCTGTGATCACAGTGCTAGTGACCATCATCAAAGTCATGATGAGGCCACCTGAAGTTGTCCCTCGTTTCATAGCTAATGAAGCAGAAGGGGTGGTGTACTTAAAGGAACTGGAGCCTATCAACACACCGATAGCATTTTTTACCATCAAAGACCCTGATGAAAAATACAAAGTCAATTGCTATTTGGATGGTGATGGGCCTTTCAGACTTTCACCATACAAGCCGTACAATAATGAATACCTGTTAGAGACCACAAAGCCTTTGGACTATGAGACACAGCAGCTGTATGAAATCTCTGTAGTTGCGTGGAACTCAGAAGGATTTCATGTCAACAAAATAATCAAAATACAGGTTCTGGATGACAACGACAACTCACCAGTTTTCTCTCAACAGCTGATAGAATTATCCATTGAGGAGAACAATGTTCCCAACGCTTTCTTGACCAAACTGCATGCTACAGATGCTGACAGCGGAGAAAGAGGGCAAGTGTCCTATTTTTTAGGGCCTGATGCCCCTTCGTATTTTTCTTTAGATAAAACCACAGGAGTTCTTACAGTTTCCACCCAGCTGGACAGAGAAGAAAAAGAAAAATACAGATACACGGTCAAAGCAGTAGATTCTGGCTTCCCTCCAAGAGAATCAATAGCAACTGTCACCATCACTGTATTGGATAAAAATGATAATAGCCCAAGGTTTATCAATAAGGATTTCAGCTTTTTCGTGCCAGAAAACTTTCCAGGTTTTGGTGAAATTGGAGTTATAAGTGTCACAGATGCTGATGCAGGGCAAAATGGATGGGTTGCCCTTTCAGTTCTGAATGGAAGCGATATTTTTGTCATAGATACTGGAAAAGGAGTTTTGAGAGCTAAAGTCTCCCTGGACAGGGAACAGCAAAGCTCCTACATTCTATGGATTGAAGCAGTTGATGGTGGTGATCCTGCCCTCTCCTCTACTGCAAAAATAACTATCCTTCTTCTGGACATAAATGACAACCCTCCTTTGGTCTTGTTTCCTCAGTCTAATATGTCTTATTTGTTGGTCCTTCCTTCCACCCTTCCTGGCTCTCCCATCACTGAGGTCTATGCTGTTGATAAGGACACTGGCATGAATGCAGTCATAGCTTACAGCATCATAGGAAGAAGGGGCCCTCGACCGGAGTCATTTAGGATTGACTCTAAAACCGGTAATATCACCTTGGAAGAGTCACTGATGCAAAATGACTATGGCCTCTATCGGCTGCTTGTAAAAGTTAGTGATCATGGCTATCCAGAACCTCTCCATTCCACCATCATGGTGAACCTTTTCGTCAATGACACTGTTAGCAATGAGAGCTACATTGAGAGTTTGTTAAGAAAGGAGCCTGATATCAGTATAGAAGAAAAGCAACCGCAAATATCCATAGAGCCTACACATAAAAAAATGGAGTCAGCATCCTGCATGCCTACATTGGTAGCTCTGTCAATAATAAGCTTGGGTTCAATCGCTTTAGTAACAGGGATGGGCATTTACATCTGTCTAAGAAAAGGAAAAAAGCATCACAGAGCAGATGAAAACTTGGAAGTACAAATCCCATTAAATGGAAGAATTAACCTGCACATGTTGGAGAAGAAACCAATGGAGATTTCTAACATTTGACGTTTCTTTGTGGATAAATCCAACATCTGAAAAACCTTGGACAGCTCTGAAACTGGGTTGTATTGACAGAGGTTGCAATGAAGGACCGCTAATTTATAACTTAATAATATTATAATTGTAAATAGCTGTTTACAGTTTTTTAAATTGAAATTCAGTGTACAGCTTTTTTATGAAACCTTAGTACTAACAGCTAGCACCCTGTCTATAAAAACATGGACATCATTTGCAGCTTTCATAAATCAATAAGATCAGAGATCATAAAAAAGGGGAAGGTAAGATGAGTCTTTAAACTCAAGTTTTAAAAGTCTTTTTAACCACAAGAGGGCATCAGATGCTCCTGAGCAGGGAACTGTTCGAGGTACTGTCCATGAGATAAACACAGAGTATATTTTAAATATATTGGTTTTAATATAAAATACACATTGGCATACAGACATTTAACCACAAAAAAAAAAAAAAAGAAATGTCTGTCCCAATGTATGTATAATTAAAAGAATAAAGACATTTCAATGCACTAGTAATAATAAAAGAAAAAACAGAATGTTTATTACCTCACAAGTAAAGCTTATACAGTAGGATAGAAAAGGCATTAACAAGAAGTGCAATTCCTGTTGAGCAAGAATGCAAGATGTTGTAATGAGAATCTGAACTGCTGTGACGTATCATCTCTCATTTGCTCCAGATTTCACCCACATTATCATTTGCTCCAGCAATCTGCTGGTCATTTTTATGGAAAATTATATTTAATATTTCCTGCAGCAAATAATGACAGAACCCCATGTTCATCCTCATAAACATGCCAGATGCAAGGAAGCAAGGGAATGGCTAAATCGTTAGTTGTCACAGAAGTGGTGATATTTTTTGTACTTTGAGCAATCTGTCAGTAGTACTCCATCAGTTTGGTTGTGTAACAGATTTTTCATGTGATACTCCTGAATCTGATCTGCCAGATGAAAACAAAAATTGCTTCATATCCTAAGGTATTATAGAACTTAGTTTATTCTGACTGTTGCTCCTTTCTGGATTGGTATTTCATGTGAAAGATCTTGTTTCTGACTTTTGATGACCATTCCTGGCTCCTTTTCATTGGCTTTGATTTTGGATTAGATCCAAAGTCTAACTTGTAAGACTGGTGGCATATTTTCTTGATAATTTATTCTTTGCTGTATCCTCTGCAACAAAGCAGCAGGTTTATCAGTGATGTATCACTTTCACTTCATTTTAAGAGCTGAGAACTATCTTTTGTATGATGATTACATGAAATTTCTCTGTGTGAACAAGATGATAAATTAGTGTTATGCTTAAAACTGACTATTTTGATTTCTGGCATCATATGTCTGTAATGTACCAGAAGTGTTTATATGTCTGCAAATTAAAGCTATATATTTTCATAATAACTTATTCTCTCTCTCTCTCTCCCCCATAGAATTTTAATTATAAACCTAAATATTAGTTACAAGAAATGCATATTTCACAAATGCTTGGGTGCTGACTATCTTGTCTGGCATGTCATAATACTTCCCAAAATTAGTACACTTCAAAATAATAAATGAGAGTGTATGCTGTACTTCTTGAAATTACTGACAAAGACAATTGTATTTCAGCTGATGTAAGTGGGGTGACAGCTGATACCTGTTTAGGGAATGCGATTTGAGGCAGTTCTTGATTTTTCTCTCTGTGACTGGCACTTTACTTCACCTTGAGCCTATTGAAATGTTGGAGCTTCTTATAGGTTTTGGTTCTGCTTAGCCTAAGTGAGAGTATTAATATAGTGCCCAGATTTTGCCATTCTACCTATAAGAAATAGCTATTTTTTCAGGTTAGAACATTTTCTGTTTATGCATGGTTTGATTGCTGTGTTTCATGAAAAATTAATTCAGCCTGTCAAAGGTTTGTGGTTAATCACCTTTTTTCATTTATTTTCATATCATTAAAATATGAAAATGGTATGTATGCCTGAAATGCATTTGTCACAAAGAGACATTGTTTATTATCTCTGAAGAAAAATGACATTTATTGTTCAGAAATGGCTTCAGTATTACAGATGCTCTGTATTGCTGTGGTGGGGAAGCTAGATCCTCTGCATTTTTTTCTTCAGTAAGGAGGCAAGGTAGCTGAAAGAAAGACAAGATTCTTTTCATTGCTTTTCTCTTATTTGAATTAGCAGTGCAATATCTTCTCAGGACAATTTAAACAGGAGTGAACCCAAGACATAAGAAATGCAATAAAACCATACACCTGATCCTTCAGTGCATTTTCGTGTGACACTGGGCAGATATTTTTATTCAGGTTTGACAAATACATAGTCTTCGACCTGTTTGATTAAGCTTACTGAGTTTAAATGTGCTGTTCTTGTTGCTTTTTTGGTTTGTTTAGTTCAAGCACGTTCCTACTGCGTAATAAAATATAATGGTATGAGCCTGTTAAAACCAAAGTACTGCTCATGAAGCATTTCGCTCACACAATTTTCTACACATTTAAAGAAAATTGGCTTGAAATCACACCTTCAGCCATACCAGCACCACTACTTGTGAAAAAGACTACCTTGAATAATGCTTCATAGAGTAAAAGCACATTTTTGCCTTGCCTTTGGGTAGGTAATATCACTGAAGATGGCAAAATATGCAAAGTGAGGGTTTGGGGTTTTTTTTAATTCCATATTTCCTGTTACTTAAAAAACATACAGGTGGTAGCAGCAAGTAATAAGCATGATATTTAAGCTTACAATGTTAAGCCTAACAGCGATTAAGAAAAACAAAACAGGAATCTAAGTTTGTAGAACCTGGGAATTTCTTCTCAAAAAAATGTTCTTTCTCAGTGGAAAAATGCTTGATACTGGCTATATAGCAAACATTTCCGTGACATTGCTGTTTCCAAAGTATCCCTTACAGAACTCCCTTTCACGTGAAAACACATTTTTAATGAGTATAACTAAAATAAATTAGGCTCAGATATAAAAGGCCTATTTTATTACCACCTTGTGCAGTGCACTTGCCAAAATATATGCAAATCTTGTCAACACTGGTAGTTGAGCTGGCACAAAAATAAATGTCTCATTCATTTACAGTATCCATTGAACAATCTTAGAGCGAGTGGGTGCTCTTTGTTCATTTTGATAAAAAATGAGATTGTCCTAAGCTTTGTATTGTCAAAGCCTCCTAAACTTGCCATGCAAACACTTTTTCATTATAATCAACAAATTAAAAAATAAAAGACAAGAAATGGGCAGCGAGCCCAGTGGCAGTGGACAGAGAAAATCAGCTCAGTCTTCTCTTTTTCTGTTTCATTTTATTCTTTTTAAAAGATCTAGGAGTCCCTCTCTCTTTGAAGTTACTGTTTTGATGCAAAATTAACCTAACACCTGGCTGAATATCAATAAAACATGAGATATGAAAGTGTGCACACTGCTTTTTCTTACGTCCAGACTCGGAAAACAATCTTACAGCCTTTTAAGTCCATTTTCCAGTACCAAGGTTCAAACATGCAACTGTGCCAGAGTCCACTAAGGGCAATGTAAAAAGATCCCACTGTCTTAATAGGACGAGTGATGGGAGGTACAGTGTTAGAGCAAAGGTTGGCCTCCCTGAAAGCAATCACAACCCCCTGATTGCTGACTGGGATTTCATTGTAAGTTTTCTGCTCCCAACTGCTATTTTGGGAAGGTTTTATTAAGTACTCAAACATATGAAGAGGATGGATGCAAGGCTAGCATTTCACTTCCTGGTTCAATGGAAAAACTCTCAGGGAGCAGCCTAACAGTTCCGCGTAAGTGGAGGTACACAGCATCTCTGCCATGAAGAAATCATCAGCTGAATATGCAGTGTTTCTTTTCATGATCCAGGGGTGTTACCAGAGCCATGCAGGAAGCTGTCACCTTCCCTGTACCGTGCTTGTCACCAGCTTCTTGGCAATTAGTTTCTATGTACATTCCTTCTCACTCATAGAATTTACAGGGGGAAACAAAGCAAGACAATTGTCAAATACAAAATACAAACCCTTGATTTAGACAACTGTCTTTCAGAGCTGGGGTTTGAGGAGCGAAGCACATTCATCTTCCTTACAAAAAAAGAATTTGATTTTAAAGGAGATGTGTAGTGAAATTTTAAGTGGAAATAAAGGTATTCAGCACCTCCGCTTCCTATAGTCAAGTCCTATACTTCTTATATGAGTAGTAGTTACTTGGACATAAAAGTTGCAGGAATTAGTTTTATGCTTTATTTTAACAGTGCGGGAAATGTTCTGAGGAAACTATTTCAAAGCTTCTGAATTACTGGTTCCTAACAGTTTGTTCAGAGTTATGAAATTTTGAATGATTGGCAACATGTCATAATTTACACTTTTATGAATTAAAGCATATGCAAAAATACCTGTGCAGGCAGTGTTGCTATTTCCTTTTCAGTCTCTCTACCAGACTGAACCAGTAGATAAGAAGATAAAACTGTCATCTACATTCTGAGATGGAGGGATTCAAAGATTTTGGCTCACAAACAAATGTAACGTCAAACAGCTCTGTCTTTCATGTTCCGGATGAGAAAAATACTTCCATTCTTATCAGCACAGATTGATAGGCTGCATACCCTTTCTAACATGCTGTATACGAATGTTTCAGTGATTTCTGCTGTATTTTCATTCCAGTTTCATCAGGGAATGAATTTTAAAGGGCAAATTTCAACTCCTAAATATTTCTGATGACAGAGTACTTTGAACAAGTGCAAAGAAAATATCGTTCTGAATGAAGAAATATTGAATCATTTATGATCGTTCAGTCATTCATTCCACTGCTTGTGAAAACAAATACATGCCTAAGTGTTCAAGTTTCAGATTTTCACGTTGCTAGCTAGTGCTGCTGGTAAGTAGTAAGCGTTTAACTTAAATACATGATATGGGATAATTTAAACTGTGTTCAAATTGAGCAGATTTGCATTTTAAGCATCAAGTTGGATGTTGCTCTACTCCCAGCAGTCCTAACTGTTTTGTCTTATTTTCCATCTTCAAAGTTTTGGTTAAATATTCATCTTCAGAGCAAGTCACTGAGGTGAGAACTCTTACCTCTTTATGCAGAACAGGAGCAAAGATAATGACAGCTTGATTCCTCTGCCTATGTGTCAGGATCTAGTGCTACTTGTGATGCCTTAAGGTATCCCCCCTGGCCTCCAGCTGCCAGTCTGGAAGAGTGCAAGCTTTCCATCAATGAACTATCATATCTGCCAGCCCAGTGTGGATGCTTTGGATATTTTAGGAGGGGTTCACTAAACACCTGTGTGTGTTGGAGTCTTTGATGTGATTCAGCTCCATATTTACACATCTACATTGAAATGTCTACAGACAGGTATCGACCAATGGGCTAGGAGTCCAAGCCCCCTCTATAGTCTGTGAGTCTTACCAACACAGTCCACAGAACTAGAGAGTGCTTCAGCTTGCTCTAAAGTAGGCATTCAGGGCAAGATTTAGCTGCTCTGAAAATTAATCTCAAGTGCTATCTAGAATGCCCTTGAGCATCTCAAACTTCTGCACCAGGCTGTTAGGAAGACTTGTACCTTTCTAGAGTAGTAGCTAGATGCCAAGAGTGCAAAACAGCACCTAAAATGACATGAGAAAGCTATGGATAGGCATGTGTACCCCACTGGTGTGACACATCAAGTGTATCAACCTCTCAGCTCCACTGACTAGAGCTTGACAGACTATAACGGGAACATAACACATAGATCATACAGAGACATCTGATCCTTCGCATCAGAGCCAAAAAAAAGACCTACAAGTCTAAAATGTAACGACTATCATACCTTACTGATAAGCTCTGAAGCCTGAATTCATCCCATCTAATTTTGGTGATTTAGTGGAGCCATCTGTGCCCTCTGCTGTGAGCAGAGAGATAAAGAATCTTTTTTTGCAGGCAATTCAGGTCTTTGGTAAGCACTGGAGTTGTTTACTTCTCTCTGCTAAGTTTACAGATAACTCAGGGTAACTAAGATTTCACTTTGTGTTTCAGTCAAAGAAGAGAAATTTAGGCCGTGAAGTGAACTACAGATCACAGTGCTAGGCACTCCTACTAGCATTATAATGCATGGAGTGAAACTGGTGTCTCAGACAGTACCAGAAGAGCCAGCATGCTGGGGAGGAAGCCATTTGCAGTCAGTGCAGGCTCCTGGAACTCACATGACTTTAAACTCGTCTTTGAAACACTTTGTTGTAGGCTGCAAGGCTCCATCCATTTGTGTTTCACTGTCCAAAGTTTCTCATGGCTTTATCCTTTTATTTTTTTCCTTTTTTTTGGTTATTCCTTTTGTTTGTTTGTTTTAACTGAAGTATTGCAGGCAAGTCACGCCTATAGAACACAATAAAAGAAGATGTATCTTTGATTTATATGATGGCAGAGCACTCACTGAGGAGGTCAGAAAATTTTGTTATCTTTCAGAGGGTGTTCTCAATTGTGTATTTGAAGGTGATACTAAAGGCATCTCTTGGTAAGAATACTCTCCAGCCTTCTTTTGGAAACTGAACTACTGTGTTTAATACAAAGACTCAAATGTCAAAATCCTCCCAGGTTGAGGAGACACAACCATATATGCCTAGTAGAGGAGTATTCCAAGGAACTGGAGGTACTTGGCCTTGAAATGGTGCTCCAAGCACTTCCAAAACTTTTCTTTAAACAGTCAGTGGGAGTTGAGGGGGGAGGAAACTGGGGAAATCAGAGTTCTGTGCTCTTCCCTCCATGATGAGCAGCTCCTGTTTTGTTTTTTTGATTGGCTTTTTTTGTTGTGTTTTTTCCTTTTTTTTTAAAAGAAGGAATTTGAAACTTTGAAACAGTTACTTCATAGATCTTTTTCAGAGGTATTTGTCTCCTCATAGTTCAGAATAATTTCAATCCTATCCTCTTTATTTGTGCTGTAATCCCATTAAAATTGCAATCTCAAGACAGTTAATGTGGTAGAAGTGGGTCTTCCTCTGCCTAAGACTCTATTTTCTGAAGAATGTATTTATAAAGGATCTGGCTGACAGAGTACAAAACTGAACTGCTTTCAGGATGTATTTTACTTCAGGACAGACTGAAGTAGAAAAGAGCAGAAGACAGCAAGAATAATTAAATGCAGTCAAAATTAAAAGGGCCCTTTACAAAGATTGCATGTGGAAGGAAGTGGTCAGAAACCATATAAAGAATTTTTCTGGATCTACTGGATTTACTGTGTATTATCAGCAGCGTTAATAATCCCCTTTCAGCAGTATCTCAGCCCTTTTCTTAACCTATAAGGATGAGATCTTGTTGCAGAGCATTGAGATTTCCTGACACAAAGTACTAACACAAAATACATTACAAACTGATTCTCAATGTCAGCAGGTCAACGTTGTATAGAGAAATAAAGGTTTTGAGTAGAATATCTTTAAAGTGTCTGTTTCATTATGATAACAGCATTCTTCTTTCACGGTGATTTTCTGTAGTGTTATTATGTTGGGTGCATTCATTTTTGCTAACTCAGGACAAAAAGATCTTATTAGAAACATTTGTATCTTCTCAGCCAAAATAAAAGCTGATACTGTGACATAATGTTTCCAGTGAACGCTGTTAATGAAATGAGATCTTTCTTGTGACAATACACAAATACCAGACATGCTTCTGTGCTCACTTTCGTAAAAGACATAATGATAACATAACCTTCTTCTTCATATTTATAAGCAAAATAAACGTTTCATTGCAGTAGTAAGAAGAGGGTTCTGATATACCACTGTGTTAACACAGTGTGGATCCTGTAGATGTTTTCTGTTGAAATACATTCAAATGGCTACTTAGCATATCTGTCTAGAAGCCATGCACATGTTTTGAAGGTGTCTTTTCTATTTCTCTTTATAAGTCTGTCCTGGTTTTGGCTGGGATAGAGTTAATTTTAACTTCCTAGTAGCTGGCGTAGTGCTGTGTTTTGGATTTAGTTTGAGAAGAATGTTGATAACACACTGATGGTTTAGTTGTTGCTAAGTAATGCTTACGCTAGTCAAGGACTTTTTCAGCTTCCCATGCTCTGCCAGGTGCACAAGAAACTGGGAGGGGGCACAGCCAGAAGAGTTGATCCAAACTGACCAAAGGGCTATTCCATACCATATGACGTCATGCTCAGTGTATAAACTGGGGGGGGTTGGCTGGGAGCCTGCTATTGCTGCTTGGGAACTGTCTGGGTATCGGTTGGAGGGGGGTGAGCAATAACATTGTGCATCACTTATTTTGTATATTATTATTATTATTATTATTATTATTATTATTGTTATTGTTATTGTTATTGTTATTGTTATTGTTATTGTTATTGTTATTATTGTTGTTGTTTTACCTTCCTTTTCTGTCCTATTAAACTGTCTTTATCTCAACACATTAATTTTACTTTTTTTTTTCTAAAAGACACTTATTGAGAATGTAGATGGTTTATGACACTGCCTGCACTGCTCCCAACTCACTCTAGAAAGAGATTACAACAGGGTCCTCACAAAGGTACCTCAATTAAATATCTCAAATTAAATAGAGTGAATCTAGACTACGTACTAGAACAAGAGACAGATAGGTATCATATTTCTCTTTCCCAGTTACAGTAGATGAGAAGCACTCCTAAAGTGTGGCAGACAATAAAACCTCTCTATATATTGAGACAACTTCCTTTTCTTTTCCGAGTATGGAAGGGTTTGTGTGTGTTTGGTTTTTACTTTAATCTTTATAAGTGTGGAAGCAAATTTCTTTGAAGTGATGGGGACAGCTGCATTTGACAGAACTGACATTTTTTGCTGTGTCACTTGCTGTTTGTAAAAATGAAAACCCACAAATCTTAAAAAGAATGAAATATAGCAGACATAAAGGCAATGAAAGGAGTCTCCTTCCTACTTTGTCTTCCCAAGTCTGCAGGTGATAGATTGCAGTGTGCTGAGTATGCAGGTCTTTGATGGAAGTTGTACATGTGATAAATGCTGTGTGGGAATGATGAAAACTATGTGAAAATATGCAGAAGGGGAGTAAAAAAATTCCTTCTAGCCTAATAAAAATGCACAGATTCCTGGTAAGATTTTGAACTGTTGCATGGGTCAAATACTTAGAGCACAACAGCTTATAGCATCATTACCTCTTCAGCAAATATCAGAAAGTCATAGGTAAAATTAGGTAAGCCCTTTTACTTTGAAGGTAAAGACTATTTAGAAATAATTTACTTGAATTCAGTGTACTTTGAACTGAGTGTTCTACAAGATGACCTGGGTGAAAAAAACAATTTGATATGTGAAATCTATCTTCACAAGACATGCAATTTTTACAGACTGTTTTCAGATAATGGTCAACAATAAGCTACTGTAAAATTGAAAACTTTTACACAGTGTTATGGGGTTTTGGTCACTTTCCATCTGCTTTAAGGAACTAGAAAATAAAAAGACTAGCGTAGTAAACAATTTGAACTATCTGAAATGTATTAAAGACAATAAAAGGAAGTATAAGACCCATTTGAGCACATCCTCTAAGGGTCAAACTCAAATCACCTATTAGAAATACTAATATGCATTAGGCTATATTTCATTGAAATTTGGACACATGATTACTTTCTAAGATGTTTTTAAGAAGCCATTAATAAGAAAGAAAATAAATATGTGAAAGAATGCCAAGAAATTAGGTGTAGCTAGGAGCAATGAAACAGGTTGCTGTACTAGTAAAAAGTAAACAATGAAAAGAGTAAAGAGTATCAACAGAAATTAAAATAGAGAAGGTACCAAAAGCTATCAGGTGAACAAATGATGGTAAAATGAGGCAGGAAAAGAAAAAACTTAAGGTTTTTAAGAATTCATGTATAAGTAAAAAAAAAAAAGTCCAAAAATTATACACCCAAGTGCATGTTGATTTTCTTTTCCCTCTACCTTATAGGACTGCCACCTATGACTCTGAGTGAATGTCACCTTAATTCCAGGTGTTCTATACATCAGTTCCTTGATGTGCTCACCTTCCTTTGACTTCTTCTCAGAAAGCTTTTTTTCTTTGATATATAGTGATGTGGTCTCTCATCATTTGTTAATTAGAAGTTTGTGACCTCTTCCAGGTAATAAATATAGCTGAAGATCAAAAGATAAATATGTGTTGTAGTGAAACATCTGACATATGCTTAAGAACTGTAACTCCCAGCAGAAAAGAAATTAACAGATGGGAGGGTTAACACAGGCAGAGGTGAGACATGTAACTAGGATAGAATAAAGATGCTGCCATAAGATTAAATACATTATTATTAATGTTGGACAACAAATAAAACTGTAGTAGGCCATGAAATAAAACCAGACCAACAGAATTATTGTAGATATTTCCTGGGTTCAGTGAGATGCATTTTCCTTTGAGAATCTAGCTTCTAAAAAAGTGAGTTTGGACACCCAACTATTAGCTCAAGCTTCGTAACTTGAACTTAGCTCGAATTTGTTAAACACATTAGTCTGAAAAATACTTTTTAAGACACAGATAAATAAAACTTCTAGAAGAGAAACTGGTTCTTCTTTCCACCTAAGAGCACAGAGATACTCCAAAGTACTCCTGTAGCTTTTTAATAATGTGTATCCACTTCATCTGCATCCTTTGAACATAGTCTCTATATCTGGGGGTTTGAACTACTGCTGCTCCCTAAAAGAATGTTGCATCTACTGAACTGCAGTAGAGAGACGAATTCTCATTCATCTGGTAATGAGTGAATGGGAAAGAAAAAATATTATTAATTTCATGAGGATTAAAATGTATTTCCCATAGCAAACAGAATACTGAACAACAGATACCAGATATGAGCATTTTTTCTAGGTTTGCTGGTGGTTAATTTGTTTAAATCACAGAGTAACTAGAAGAGTACAGAAGTTATACCAATATTTAGTAAGGCTAGATGGGATGACCCAAACATTTACAATTCCAATAATGCATAAAACCTAGGCAAAATAAAGAAAAAGCTGATTTGGAACTAAGATGGTAGTGAATTAAAGGATAAGAATACATAGCAATTAATGAAAGTAGAAACGATCCTGTGCAAAACTCATCTTGTACAGCAAACCTGAATTTAATCCTTGATTAAATTACAAATTTTGTAAAGTCAAGATGTAACAGTCAAACTGATGTAAGATATTTGACTTTTAACCAGATTATGTACTTCAAAGGTTAGCATTATGTGATATTAATAAAGCAATTTTAGTGATTTCTGAAGTTAATGGAGTTAGTACCCCTTAATGACAGATGTCCAACAAAAAGTCTTCAGGTGGAAAATGTCATTTAATGAAGGTTATTATGGAGAGGTTCTGCGGATATAAGTTTTAACTATTTTTTTTTAAGAAAACTGAAATGAATAAGCAATTCTATTTTAACTCCAATATAATGCCAAAAAGAAACAAACAAACAAAAAAAAACCAGAAAAAAGCCTACATTTTGGTTTTGTTGTTTTATAAAGAGAAAAGTAAAAACAGAAATAGAGAAGTAATATTATTCTGTACAAGGCATTAGTCAGAACAGTGCTGGAACATTGTGTCCAATTTTGGTGTCGTATTTTAAAAGGTCACTGAAAAATGGGAGGAACTGCAGAAAAGAGTCACAAATTTATTTTGAAAATTAGAGAAAAATAATTAATTTAAAAAACTGGAGAGTTAGTATTTTTAATTTTTCTTAAAGAAAGGAGTGAACTGATTATATTGCAAATAAGTGCTAAACACAACACTTTTTATTGTAGCAAAAATAAAAGAGTAAAAGATCCACCAGAGTAGACCTTTGGTGTCTCCAGATCAAATCTGAATGACATTCTGGAAGCTAGGCTGAAACAAAGTCAGGCACAATTAACTGAGATCAACAAAAGATTTACTGGATTAAATACAGTGGGTTTGTAATATATGATGAACAAAAGGCAGCCTAGATCTAGTGATCTCATGCTAAACTTTTTGGAACTATGACATAGATTCATTTTATATTACCTTGTATTTACCTTTTTTCATCTCTTTCCCTCCTCATGTTATTAGAGTGTTTACATGAACAAATTAAAAGTATTTGGTAATGTGTCTGAAATCAAATACAAGTGATATTTACAAAGAATTACAAAGCAAGACCACCTTTAATAAAGTGTCTGGTATGAACTTTGAATTATAGCAATCTCAATAAAACCTATGGTCATCTCAGCTACAGAGCGAGATTTTAAAAAAAAAATAATTCCTTTTTTTCATATATTCACTCACTGATATGTTTACTAGCTAAACATTCCTCTGTCCCTGTAATCACTGAATACCTACATTAAAAAAACCTAGACACTGCTGTGGGTTGGCCCTTGGTGGGCACCTGGTAGCCAAGCAAGGTCAACTCACCACAGAGAGGTTCTCAAACAATTAAAAATAAACTGTTCTCCATCAGCATATTTGTACACTTATTGCTGAGAAACAAATTAATATAACCAGATTCCATCAGGCCAAAAAAAAGAGATCAATCTCAAAGCAGAGGCACCTTCACTGAGAGTACTCCTTGAGATGAGATAGAAAAAGAATGAGGGACATGTTTTGTTCTAAACATGTAAAATAACCTTTGCCTGCAATCAGTCTCCATATGTAGAACTACTTCTAGAGAAGTAAACTGAATACAAATGCATTGATATAATTTTGTGCATTATTGAAGTTCTCAATTTACTTTTTTAAGCAAAGTAATCTCTTTCTGTCTCTTCTCATTCTGCAGCAATTAGCTGATGGAAAGTACAAGCATAGGGGTGTAGTAAGCATTAATGTTTATGCATGTTTAGGTGTTTATGTATATGTGTGACACATGTGAAAACTATACAGCCTGAATCCTAAACTGGAGACATGCATTTCAACTCTGCATTTAACTATTAGGTTGTACGACCTTACTCCCGTCTCTGTGAAAGCCTTGTCTCCTGTAGCCTTGAGCCTCCTACTACTGACCAGTAGTTTCACTACTTTTCCTGAACAGCCTGGCCATGTAGTTTCATCTACAATGTTGGTTAAGCTGTGGGAAACCACTCTTTGAAATTCAAAACAGAAGCCATCAAGGACCCCATACAGAGAAGGGAGGATCAGAGCAAAGATTCTTGCCCATCATTCAGATGGAAGCACCCCACACAGGGCTCTCCTTTCTCAGTTCTGAGGTGAGGTAAACTGCTGCATTACATGGACAACTGAGCCAGGATGGGTTGGAAATAAACTTCTACTGAGCTGCATCTAACTGGACATTTGATAGCACTGAAAAGTCCAGTGAGATCTTGATACTCAGTAATTAGTGGGCAGATGACTGCAATAAATGGGGACATTAAACAGAGGAACTTAAGCAGTACTGTATAACAGTGACCTGGCCTGGTCAGAACTAACTTGGAAGTGATAGGTCCAATATCCAACTATTGCTCTTGTGAGACTGTCATTCCTCCCAAAACCAGTATTTTCAGTGGTTATATACTGGCCTTATCATTGTTCCTTTAGCTGCTCTGAAATATTTTTATAACCCCCAAGAGTTTCAAGTGAAATAAATTACTGCAGTTACACAATAAAATCCTGCATCTACTCACCTCATATTATAAATCATTGTTCTAAATTGACATCAAACATAACCAAGTCTGGGTTTTATTGAGCCATTATAACAATGACTTTTAAAATTTAATAAGCTCATTGTAGAAGTCCAGCTTTTAATTATTTTCATTTCAGTCGGTGCCACCCTCTCAGCTGATCTCTATAACAGACAATTTGCTTCACTTTGTATTGTAGGTCACCAGTGGGACTTTAATTTTCCTAGCAGATGTGGTGAGAACCCAAAGAAGTAAGGAGTTAAGCACTTTTGAATAGAACTCTGTATCTTGATTTATCTTGGGTCCGTGAAGGACATCAGGCTGCTCTGTGATATACAAGAAATGCTATGCATTCTAGAAATCAGCCTGATTATGGCAAGGTTTGCTCACTGTATTATTTCTTTGGCTTAACTGGAAATGGGCTGTTGCAAAAAAAAAAAAAAAAACAAACCAACCCAACCCAACCCAACCCAACCCAACCCAACCCAACCCAAAGGAAACCAAACCTCAACTAAATCAAACAACCAACCAGCCAGCACTACCCTCCCCCCTCCCCCCCCCCCCCCAAATAACTGTGTATAACCATTAAGTATGCTGAAATTTTAATAGTTACTTTCTTATTCTGAAAGAAAGCAGTTGTCAGAAACATGTTGGAGGGAGGGAGGGACTGGATGGGTACATCCCCATGTAAAACCCAAGAATTTCTCAGGTCCTGTTACAATAAGAAAGCCTTTAATGTAGAGTTTCAGTAATTTTTAATAACATTTTTCTATTGATTTAAGCTTTTTTCACTCTGAAAATTAAACAATAATTTGGTTTGAGGATATCTCATCACTCTGCTTATCAGTAGTCATATGCTCACTAAAACAAGACTTAGAGCTGCTGAAAGCAGTCACACTGTTAAAGTAAATGCACTTAATCCACAATATCTTGTAGACAAACACCTGGTCTTGCAGAGGAAAAAATTGTGTGCTCAAAGACTGTATTAACTGGGGACAAAATGTTAGAAATCAGAAAGGATACATTTAAAGAAAAGAGCTGAAAGGACAGTCGGTCCCATGTCTGTGGTGATAACAGCTATACATCTGCCTGATTTGAAGTCTTGAAAGGCAAGCTAAGAAAAATACTTAAAAAAAAATGGTTTGGATTGACCTATAATTAAAAGGCAACTTTCCACACACACATATCCCAACACAATAAGAATTATTTCAGAGCACATGAAAGTTTTTTTCAGTTTCTTTTGAAAAAAGTGGAGCAGCAAGGGAGTACTGACAGAAGTGAAAATGTTACCACTTTCTTCCTTATTATTCATCCTATTTAGTTATTTTTCTCCCTCTCTGTGGGAGACCTGTATTCACATTAATTTTTTGCATGAAGCTATTTAAAACCATATCTAAAGAAAATACCCTAAAACTATTACTTCATTTAGTGTAGCTGGATGTTCTTAATCTCTTTTACTGGTGTTGTACTTCGAATAAACTATTAAATATTAGAGTTCAGATGTCTTATCTGTTGGGAAAGAATAGTAAACATGAGGCTCTTTCTCTACTTGTCTGTCTCCATTCCTTTGTTTGATGACAGTAAAAGTTCCTAATTTGCTGCTGATTTTTGTATCAAATTAGGTTCTTCCTTTGTGGATGGATAAATAAAGGAATACATTTATAGTTGCTATATTACAGACTGAATACTAAGTGATTCTTCTAAAGGAAGAAATAATGAAAGCATTAGTGAAAAAGATCAGATTAAGAGAGAGGAATAAAAAGAAATGAGTAATTAAAGTCTAAATAACCTCCACAGTAATAACCAGACTTTACATCAAATAAAAATATCTTGTGTAATCAGTAAATCCCACACACAGTGAAGGGGCAGGAGGAAGCAATCCCACAAGTCTGTCTGCAGATACTGTGAAGCACTTCATCTATTGTTCTGTATGTAAGAGCTCTCCGTAAGAGACTCTGTAATCATATGTGTGGAGAGAAAAATAAGTAGAGAAGCACTGAGGGTCTGACCATAGTTTCTGAGCCCCATCATCCTCCTCAATGTTGGGTGGGCTGTAGCTTGGTTCTGCAGTTATTTCCGTTTGAAGTGGTTAACCAGATGAAGTGTACTTGGTACTTATTCTTCAGCTGATAAATAGACTTATTAAAAACTTTCACTCCCTTAGTCTCTGTTTAGCTACCTAAATCCAAAATATACACCCCAAATGCTCACAAACTGCCCAAAAATTTTTGACACCTTGGATCCTTCCATTAGATTTAAAAAACATAGTTTTAGAAAGTAGATCTTCAGTGATCTCAGAGTGATCTGACCAATAGCCTCTAACAAGCTTCTCTCACATTTGCTTTCTTTGACTCAGTGGTATTGCATACGAAGTTAACAGCTTTGTGGGAGTTTGCTAGAGAGTCCTATCCCAAAATGCCTTGTAGAATGCTATCTAGACAATTTTGACATCAATAGGTTGTGTCAGGAACAGATCTCTTGCATGTCAGGTAATTTATAGAACCACAGAGTAAGAGAATAAAAGCAAGTAGACACAATCTGTCTGCTTTGGGGAAAAAAAAAAGGATTGGCCAGTGCAGTATGCATGACTGAGGATCCAAATCTGAGTGAGAATCACAGAATCACTGAATTTGGAAGGGACATCTGGAGGTCACCTGGCCCAACACCCCTGATCAAGCAAGGCCACATTGAGCTGGTTGCCCAGGACCATCTCCAGGTGGCTTTTGAATATCTCCAAGGATGGACACTCCACAAGCTCTCCAGGCAACCTGTGCCAGTGCTCAGTCACCCTCACAGTAAAGTAAGTGTTTCCTGATGTTCAAAGGGAATATCCTGTGCTTTAGTTTGTGCCCGTTGCCTCTGGTTCTGTCACTGGGCACCACTGAAAAGAGCCTGGCTCCATCCTTTTCGCACATTTCCTTCAAGTATTTATGTACGTTGAGAAAATTCCCCCCTGAGCTTTCTTTTCTCTAGGGTGAACAGTCCCAGCTCTCTCAGCCTTTCCTCATAGGACACATGCTCCAGACCCTTGGTCATCTTCATGGCCCTTTCCTGAACTCTCTCTAGTTGTTCCATCTCTCTTTTGTACTGAGGAGCCCAGAACTGGACACAGCACTTCAGGTGTGGCCTCATCAGGGCCGAACAGAGAGGAAGGATCACCTCCCTTGACCTGCTGGCAACATTCCTCCTAATGCAGCCCAGGATACCATTAGCCTTCTTTGCCACAAGGACACACTGCTGGCTCATGTTCATCTTGTTGTCCACAAGGGCACCCTGGTCCTTTTCTGCTGTTTTCCAGCTGCGTAGTCCCTGGCATGTAATAGTGCATGGGATTGTTCCTTCTTCCCAGGTGCAGGACTTTGCACTTCCCTCTGTTGAACTTCAGGAGATTCCAATCAGCCCATTTCTCCAGCCCATCAAGGTGCCTCTGGATGGCAGCACATCACCCACTGGACCCAGTATTGACCCCTGAGATACACCACTAGCTACTGGCCTCCAGCTAGACTTTGTGCCACTGATCACAACCCACTAGGCCCAGCTGTTCTGCCAGTTTTCAGTCCACCTCACTGTCTGCTCATCCAGCCCATACTCCAACAGAAACTCCTTCTTGTAGACCAGGGACAAACAAAGACAAGAAGAGAAGTTTTTTAAAAAGCCACCATTCTGATCAGATGGTGCAAACAATAATTTGAACAGTATGTTTTCTTTAGATTTTGGTGGATTCTGCTCATGAGATCCTGTTTTTCCAGCACATTGTGGAAACCTAGATCAATGCTCTAGTTCCTAGGTATTGAGCAGAAGGGCTAGGGAATGAGTTGTTCCTCATGAAAACTATGGATTTATGTGTTCTTCTGTGGATTTTTGTCCATACTTCCTCCCAGGTAGCTCTCTGGACTAGAGGACAGGTGAAACATATAAGAAAAATGTATGTTTTTCTGTTCTTCTATAATTATTTAGTCTTAAAGTCAAAGGTAATCTCTTTTTATGAGTTCATCCTTCCTTTTCTACAGTGAACTTGAACCAAAAGCAGTATGGCATGCTGGTTTATCAAAGTAAGAAGTTACAGATACAAATACAGTTTTCAGTTACTTGTATGAGAAAGAACAGTGAAGTTTCTTCTTTAAAGAATCTTTTCTTTTCTTTTCTTGTATTTATATCTCATAAACCTGATCCTACTTAAGATCTGCCCTGTCACATTAGAGTCCTTTTCATCCAGAAGCTGTGTCAATCATACGAGTTATACCACAGTGTTTTCATACATCCTTTCAGTGGATAAAAAATAGACCATTTTACTTAATGAACCACAATATTTCACCTAATCATAATTCAAGTCAATATTTGCAGCATAACTCTTAGTTGCTAAAGTATCAGATAGTTCTGTACTTACAATTTTATATGTTACAGGTCATTATCTATTAATGATTTCAAAGTGCACCAGAGGACCAGACAATTTTTTAGGAAAGGAACAGATGTAAATTCTGAGGCAATTTGGGTAGGCAAAATCTTTAGTCCTGTTAGTCTTAAGATTTTTCATGAGCACTATATTCATCTTTAAAAAGAAATGAACAATAAAAAAAGACAATATTCCCAAGTATGCCAATTTACAGCCTTGAAAAGAGTGCAAAAATGATTCAAAATCACATTTTCTTTGTAGTTTTTTTTCTGTGGTAATAATCTTTTATCTCAATGTATCATTAGCATAATGACATTCTTCAATTACTAAATCAACAGACGCAGGTATCCAACGGAGAAAAATGAAGGTGCAAGATAAGGCATTACAAAGAGGAAGTAAATATTGGAAAAGTCAGTTTTAGAGGAAATTTATTTTTGAAGGTTACCCTTAACTTTACTTTTCTTCTGCAAGCCATCCACAGTCAGATGGCTTACAGTCAATGCATTGACCCTAACCACTATCAAAAACTAGTTAGAAATTAACGAATCTAAAAGTTGTGCAGGAATTAGGGTGATAGAAAAATACAGTACTGGTTAGCTACACTCTAGTTCTAAATGATCTACTCAGAACTTCTGAGTTAGGCAGAAGTCTAACAGGGAGTTCATTCACTTGAGGGACATAATGATAATTTGACCTGTACACCTCTAAATCCAACATTGCAAGTCAAAAACATTGCTGTTCAATGACTCTCTCCACAGCATCTCCAAAAGCAAACAGGTAGCTCTTTTCTGACCCGAGAGTTCCCTAAAAGCAGTTTATTTCATGAGGTCAACATCTACAGTGGCCTAAATTCCACTATAGTCAAAATGAAGAGGGATAGGCACACATAAGGTCTCGTTCATCTGCTGAAGACGATGCCTAGAATAGGTCAGTCAAATCACTCCTTCAAATTGTCTGTGTGTTTCTACTTGCTTTAGAGGGAACTCAGCCTCTAACTCAGATCAAGATGTTGTGAGAGACTGAAAGAGTTAATGGCTGAAACACTGTGGTGGGAGAAGTTAAGGTCTGTATAGAGACAAGTTAAGGTGTCCATAGTGATAAATTGGGGTCTGCATAGCACCACAGGTGAGAAGCCCATTGGTGCAGAGCTGGAAGGCATGTCAGAGGATACGACGTTCCGCCCTCGCCCTCTGATGGCCGAGGGTCATGGGGGGTTCATCTGAGGAAGGGGCTCACGACCACCTGAAAGACCCCTCATGACCACCCCCACACACAGTGGTGCCTGTGCAGCAGATGAAGAAAATTCTGGAACAAGCCTCAAGTGGGGCGAGACTAGAGGTGGGGACTGGCCTATAAAAGACTCAACTCCGAGGAGACACATGCATACCCCCACCACCACAGTACTCCACGCTGCTGCTGCTCCAGACCTGCCTCCCCCACCCGGTGCTGGCACTGCTGGCGCAGCGGGGGGCCCTGCGCTCCAAGAGCAGCGTGCCCACCACTGGAGGACTGCTGCATTTACCATTGACATCACGGGATCCAAGGGTGGTGATCCCTCTCTCTCTCTCTCCCCCCGCTTTCTTCCTTTTCCTTTCCTCTTATAAGCATTTAAATTAGAACCCACATTGCCAATCATTGTGCTTTCCTAGTTTGGGTTGCCCACTGTTATGCTTTCCAAGTTCAGGTTGGTGTTTACCGTCAATAAAGTGTTTAATCGATCATTTGGTGGTGTTTCACCTTAATTTAGCCCAAAGGAATCACAGAAGCTCCGCAATCCTCTCTGGACAGCCCAGTTTGGGTCCACAGACAGATGTCCACAGTTAGAAAGACTGAATCTTGTTCCCAACCCCCTTTGTTTTTTCTATATATTTAGAAATTCTGAAGTCCCAGAAAATAAATGTCAGCTTTTCTGCAAGCCCCACTGGGCTCCACAAATGAAGGCAATCCTTAGGGAAACCTCCCAGTGGAGGCCCTAAAACAACAGGTATTTTGAACATGTTGTCTATACACCCACAGCAATGAGGCCCTCATAAAACTCAGGAAGAACTGCTTTCTGATGTGGAGTTGCAGGCAGCACAACCTCCAATCATAATAAGGAAACGGCTGAAGTACTTGCTCTAGAAGCAAGGTTCAGTTTTTCTCTAGCATGCATACTCCAGATACATATGTGGCTTTTTTTTTACAGTGCCTTTCAGAGGTCATCTTGCACTCCCCATGTACTGTTACAGGATCTTACAATAGCACCCACTGCTCAACTTGGGGCTAAGAGGAAGATTTAGCCCACTTGTTTTCATACCTAAAGCAAGTCTTTGGTGAAAAATAGTTGTGTAAGTTAAAGAGAATGATTCAGAGATTCTGTTTTTTCAATACTACCTTAAGTTGCCTAATCCAGTCAAAATTCTTTGACCCAAAATTTCTTCCACATGTTTGAATATAAACAGAAACACTGTGAATTGTAGTCTATTCACCCTTATCTAAGTTCTGTTAAAGTTCAAAGTTACGTGTGTGATGAACACAACACAAAGCAGCCATTGTCCTTTTACAGTAAAATAAATCTGTTTAAAAAGGGTTCTCAAGTTTTGAGGAAGGTTGAGGGGGAGAAGTGAGGGAAGGGCAGCATGATAATTAAAGCAGTTGCCCTGAAATGAAAAAGCTGTACTACTTCCCTCATCTGTCTCAAAGTCCTGGAACCCATTTCTCCAATTGCCACAAAAAATCTTAATTTTAATCCTATTCAGTTCTATTCCTTTGTTTCAAGCTGAGTGCCTGTGCAGACAGAATAAACTCATGAAATTGACTCTCATCCCTTCATGAATTCGAATATTAAACAATATATTGATCTTCTTGTAGTCAAAGCAAAATTTCTTACTTTCCATAGCAGTGGTTGCTGAAATTTGTGGAAAAGAAAATCAGATTTCTTTCATAAATGAAAATGAGAATCTGGAAATCTAGGCTTAAATTTAATATTTTCAAAAATTTATTCTTATTTTTTCGCTTGTTAAATGTTTTGCAAGTGCAATGACAGAGAAGGCCCAAACAAAGGAGATACCCTTTAACAACAAAATTCCTATTGACTTTAATGAAATCAGCATGGAACTGACATCTTTGTACTGAACTAGGATCTGCCAATGCCTTCCATTTCCAATACACTGATCTCATACAGGATGAACTATATCTTCTACTCAGTGGTCCAAAACTTTTCAGGAATTCAGGCAAATTCTTCACCTTTACAGGTTTCACCCCAGGGTTATTAGTCAAGGTAGATGGGGTATTCTATTTTGGGTGGGTTTTTTTGGCAAAGCTTTCTACTAGTCTGAGAATTAAAAATGAAATTGCTCTTTAAAGGATCAATTTACAACTGAACGTTACTGCTTGGCCCATTTGGAAGATTTGCTTCTTTCATCCATCAATGTTATTTGCATTCGCTAGTACAACCAGAAGTTAAAAAGGAAACAGTATATCCATGTAAAATTAATTAAGTTCAACCATGACCTCATTACATTGATGGAGTATAGTGCAGCTACCTGAAACCAAAACAAATTTATTTTGATTAAATATACTTCAATTTATAAAAACAACATATCTCACCCAAGTCGTAGGATTTCAGGAACATATGGCTTTCATTCTAAAATTCATCTAGTACTTGCAACATGATAAAATGGAGTTTCTTCTTTCTCTTGTTGCTTTTTGAGGCCATGACACAAATATTTGATTTGCAAAAAAAAAAACCAAAAAACACTGCATAATCATTTCCTTGGTGGAAGTTTAATTTAATCAGATTTAATTCTAAAGTTCATACATGTTTTAAAATATATATTAAAATGATCAGAATATGGTCTACTGTCACTTTTAATCCTGTAAGAAAATTTACCTTCATTTCTCACAGGGAGAACTGAGTAGCAAATAATTTTTCCATTTCATTTAGAGAGTTTGGAATTTTAGGAAAATTCCTAGGTAGTGATAGACGGCACTGTAACTCTGGTCTCTGGATGACTAAACTAATAGGTCACATGAAGTATGAAAGAGTTAAAACTCTCATAGAAGGAATTTAATCCACCGCTTCTACATCACAGTTAAATACCCTTCCTACCTGGTCACTTATTATTCTGGGGTCTCACTTGTTCTGTCTTCCTTGCCAGATATTCTATCCAAGACCTGGGAAACCTTTCCAAAAGTATTTCATTGAAACCAATTCAACACAGCAAAAAGGTTTATTTTAAGGGAAACAGCATTTTTTGAGGACAAAATCACTTTATTGAAACATTCCTGCTGGCTGTTTGCCACCATCTCTGAGACTTATTTTGGTTATTATATGCAAAGATTTCTTATTATCTGAACACATACATGCAAAAAAAAAAAAAAAAAACCCAAAAGGAAAAACAGAGTGAAAGAAAAATCCATAGGGAAGTCAGTGGTGCTAGCAATACTTTGCTCATGAGCAGAGCTTGCTGAAATAAATGTTGCCTCTGATTTACAATACATGGCTCAGGTTATTTTTTATCATTTTTAAAAACATTAAACTTGTTATTGAGTTATACACTGGGCATGATATGCACATAAATTCATTTTAGGATTAAGTTTCTAACTAGATCTTGTGACGAATGACAACAAAAAACATAGCCTAATGTTTAAAACAGAGGATAAGGAAAGATTTAATTGTAATCCTAGTTCTGCTCAGAATATCTTGCAGTGTCCTGGATAAATTACTGATATCTTATCTTCCCCATCTGAGGGAAGAAGGTGATAATATGAAACGCAGAAAGGTAGTGAGATGGTTCATTTACAGAGAGGTAAAATATTCACCTGCACAGCTCTGCAGAAACCTAAAATGTTATTCTAAAATAATTGTACTAATTATCAAATGGTGTTAATATGGCATTTCTTCTGTATTTAAAAGGATATTTTAGGAACACAGTGTGAATACAGGCACCACTGACCTCCAAAATTTCATTTCTGTGAAACTAGACCTTAGGTTTAGATGGGAGGCAATGTAATTATAGAAGATATTACATCACACACAAAGTGTCATCTTGTCTCTTATCACAAAGAGACAGTAAAGTCATAATTAGTGCATTTTTATATAACTAGTTATGTAGTGCTGAAGAGCATGGTGAGAAAGGTGCTTTTCAAATTGAATTATCATTATCACTTGCATCAGTGTGTTTCCAGTAATCATGCTATATATTTATAGACAACAATGAAAATGAATACAGTGCTGTTGCTACTTGTCCCCATCAAAAACTTTCACAATGGCAATGACAAGAACATTGTATTCATATCACTAACAGAAAATAAAATATACACCTTGAGACTGATTAAATATCCCCTACTATATTTTACTGTGTAATTCTAGCACTAAGCATCCTGCAGCTTTTCTGATAACACTTGCAAATTATGCCAGGACCAAACAGTACACATGTCTAATTTGCCGCATACTTGTGGGATGTATACAAAGCCAGAGCGCTTTTATTAAGAAATGCCACCATTACTTTTAGAGCAAACACAATATATTTGACAGTGGAACAGTGGGGTTTTTAGGTAAAGATGCAGCAAGTGAAGAGGAGAATTAAAGTGTCTTTGGCTAGTATTACTCCAAAGTGGAAAATTTCCTTCCCTTCCTCTGATTTTGCAGAGTGGTTAATATTGTCTTACCTCTGACCAAACCATTCTGGAAACTAGAGTATCTGAAATTACATTGAATTATTTAATTGTGTGGACAGCAAGTAGTTAGTATCACTTCTAGACTGATCACATTTCTAGATAGGCATTATTGTTCTATTTAAGGCATGAACAGAAACAATTACCAGGCCAATAAAGCAAGAGGTAGTGTTACATGGGATTGAAATCATGATTAGCACAGTGACCCGGTTATGATACAAATTAAGTTTCCCTCTTGCTTTTCTTCTTTTTAATAATTCAGGCATCCTTTCTCTGAGTTTGCTTGTGTATGTTCTGACTTTACAGTCTTTATAGTCTTGATTTAGTAGTATTGTTAATATGTTCTCTCTGACACTTTTAAACAGCTCTATTAAAAACAGCTTGCAAACAGTAATTCAAATGTAGCCTGTAATGTAAAAGAAAATGCTCTGGGCAAATATATTCTAAAACTGAAAAAGTTTCTTCTTTTTTTTTCTTTTTTCTTTTTTTTTCTGACCACCCTCAGGCTTTGATAACATGATTAGTTACATAAAAGGGAAATTAAGTTAATTGAACTGCTTTTTTTTTCTGTTGAAAAAATACTGAAATCCACAAGCATTCACAAAAATACTTTCCACACTGATAACCAACAAATATAAACCAGAAATACGAAACTGCAGGAACCTGTCATAATGGCAAGGGGTACAGAAGTGGGGAAGGAAGAGGGGAAGGAAAGGGGAAAAAACGGAAGATGGAGAGGGAGATGGGATGAAAGGGGGAATTCCTTTGAACAGAAAGCGATTTTTAATCACATTGTAACATTCATATAAAACTGTTACAGGAATCTCCATCAAAGACACATACTAGATTTATGTGGTTTTAACAATAGCATACTATATAAGGGTTATTACATTCCTTAAAATAGAAAAAACATAAGTTTCTTCCTTAGTCCTATGTATTTTGTACTACTACAAATTTCTTTTCTGGTTTCCCTCTCTTGTATATAAATACATTTCCTGCCACATTTAAAGTCTTGGTAGAATTTATTCCCACTTTTATTTTGATTCTGCTTTGAACTGAGTTTACACAATTCCTTTCTTTAGACACTTCTTAATTCCCTTCTTGGGGAATTATGGTTAGTTAACTCTAACCTGTATCAACCTATTCTGTCATCTTTATTTTTTTTCAGTTTATTACCAGTTTCTAAATAACTTTTATACATGTCCTGGTTTCAGCTGGGATAGAGTTGATTTTCTTCCTAGTAGCTGGTATAGTGCTGTGGTTTGGATTTAGGATGAGAATAATGCTGATAACACACTGATGCTTTAGTTACTGCTTATGCTAGTCGAGGACTTTTTCAGCTTCCCATTTTCTGCCAGGTGCACAAGAAGCTGGGAGTGGGCACAGCCGAGACAGCTGACCCAAACTGGCCAAAGGTATTCCATACCATGTGACATCATGCTTAGTGTATAAACTGGGGGAGTTGGCCAAGGGGGGTAGCAATCGCTGCTTGGGGACTAGCTGGGGGTCAGTCAGTGGGTGGTGAGTGGTTGCATCACTTGTTTTTCCTGGGTTTTGTTTCTCTCTCTCTCTCTGTCTCTCTCTTTCTCATTGTTTTCCTTTTCATTACAATTGTTTATTATTATTATTTTTAGTAGTAGTAGTACTATTTTATTTTATTTTATTTTATTTCAGTTATTAAACTGTTCTCATCTCAACCGGTCAGTTTTCTTACTTTTGCTCTTCCAATTCTCTCCTCCATCCGATTGGGGGGGAGGGTGAGCAAGTAGCTGTGTGGTGCTTGTGTACCAGCTGGGGCTAAATCATGACAGTGACATGGGCCATCCACAGGGCCAGAAAATCAAGGTAAGCAGTCATGTCCAGGTCCACCCAAGGTAACTAGACAGGAACAGCTGGTTACAGAGCCAGAGATGAGACTGGAGACAAGGCTACCTGTAATATAATTCTGAGATCCTGTGAGCGGGGAGTGGGGGGTCCAGAGAGAGACTGGTCAGGGCCATTAAGGCCTATTTGTGCACTAAGAGTTCTGACAGTTAAGAAAATTGTTTTAGGAATGTCACTGACAAGTAACCATCAGTGGAAAGAGATAGGTAGTTCCAGAAAGAGTCCACACCTTTGGTGGATTCAAACTCTGGAGTTGTTTATTACTCTCTGCTGACTCTGTCAAAAACCTGAGATGACTGCAGTGCTAACTTAGGTGATGTGAATCTGATCTGAAGATTGGGGGGGGGGGGGGGGGGGGGGGGGCGGGGAGGGGGCGGGTTGTGCTCTAAGCAATGCCACCAGCATTTAGTTTGTGGTTCCTTCTGGCCTAAATGACCTCTCTTTGCTGAGATTGTAGTGGAACGGGCTCCAAGACCCAACAGATATTTCTCATTCCTTTGTCCTTCTGAAATAAATTCATATTAACATCAACGTAATCAACCTGTAGGAGAAGAGGAGATGGCATTCAATGCCATCCTTAAAGGACATATAATGTCCTTCTGAAATACTGAAAAATGAGTTTGTCCTTAATTTAAAGAAGGCAAGAAACTATACTGGAAAATTTAATTAGTGTTGTTTCTAAGCTCAAAATAAACAGACGGCTACAGAAGATTTACCCCAGACTATTACAAAGTCATGTCAGAATACTGAGAAGAAGTGGAAGGGAGTACAGGATATAAGAAAAGAAATGCCCTCTCCTAGGCCAAGAAGAGATGCACTAATCTCTTCCTGGAGACACTGGATGCCACACAAAGCCTTTACTTGCCATAGAGCTATACATTTTATTTGTGAAGAGAATGACTATATACAGATTCCATCCCAAAATACTGAGTCACCAAGAGACAAATTTGACCTGCAGTCAACACCAGGAAGAACTGAGAGGGCATATAAGACTATGAAACGTGGGAACGTATGTACTGATTCAACCAAATATCCTTGTAATCTACTCTTTTGTCTCACTTTGGCAACTGTCCTGGTTTCGGCTGGGATAGAGTTAATTTTCTTCCTAGCAGCAGGCATAGTGCTGTGTTTTGGATTTAGTAGGAGAAGAATGTTGATAACATGCTGATGTTTTTAGTTGTTGCTGAGTACTGCTTATGCTAGTCAAGGACTTTTTCAGCTTCCCATGCTCTGCCAGGCGCACAAGAAACTGGGAGGGGGCACAGCCAGAAGAGTTGATCCAAACTGACCAAAGGGCTATTCCATACCATATGACGTCATGCTCAGTATATAAACTGGGGGGGGTTGGCCGGGGAGCAGCGATCGCTGCTCGGGAACTATCTGGGTATCGGTCGGCGGGTGGTGAGCAATTGCATTGTGCATCACTTGCTTCGTGTATCATTATTATTATTATCATTATTATACTGTTACTATTAGCATTACTATTTTACGTTATTTCAATTATTAAACTGTTCTTATCTCAGCCCAGGAGTGTTTCTCACTCTTACTCCTCCAATTCTCTCCCCCATCCCATCGGGGTAGGGGGAGTGAGCGAGCGGCTGCGTGGTGCTTAGTTGCTGGCTGGGGCTAAACCACGACGGCAACGTAGCAGATACCTGTAGAAAAAAGCATATGAATGGGACAAATATGGATTGGGTTTTTTTTTTGTCTGGTATATCACCTCTGTTAACAATGTCAGTTTCTGCAAAGAAGAGGGGATTTGCTGGGATGGATGTGTCTTCGTCTCTTTGTATGTAATAACTCTTTCTTCCATTAATTTGTCCAATATTTCTTTTGAACCCCATTGAGGGTTTTGACATCCACATCCTGTGACAATGACTTCCACAGTGTAGTTATTGATTATATGGAAAAATAATTCCTGATCTTTGTTCAGAAACTGTCAATTAATTTCATTTGATGAAATAATAATTACCCCCAATTCTTGTGCTATTCACCGTTTTCATACCATTCATGATTTTACAAGTCTTCATCATAAAAATCTGTTCAGTGTTCTCTTTTCCAGGCTATGCACTCCTTGTCTGTTTAGTTGCTTGTCATAAAGACACTTTCTATATCTCCTATCATCCTTGCTAAGTACCTTTTTAAGTTTCATATGTTTTGAAGTTCAGGAAGAGGAAGCCTGAATAGACCTTCACAAACAGTTGTAGATGTGGTTTTATGGGATTATGCACTGATATAATGTTGTTTTCTCTTGTGTTCTTTAATCTTTTTATAATAATTCTTAGCATGCTTTTCTGAGTGCCAGTGAGCACAGAGCTAACATTTACAAAGAACTATTCACCATGACAGCAAGATCTCTTTCCTGAATGGTAATAGCTAATTCAGGTCTCAGATTTGTGTATATGTAGTCATTTTTTTTTTTTTTTTACCCACATGTTCATTATTTTGCAGTTATCAACACTGAATTTCATCTGTCAGTTTATCTTCCAACCATTCAATATTGTGGATGCATCAGAGACAATTTACATCTAGAAAAAACTAAATATGTCCTGAAGAATTTGGTATCATTGTTAATTTGTATCACTTTACTACTTACTCCCTTTTCCAGATTATTGCTGAATAGATTGAGTAGGACCAGGAAAAAATTATTTGCAGGGCTGCTTATTTTTTTTCCTTATCCTTCCTTCTTATCTTTTAACTAGTTATTTATCCATGAGTGGATATAACATCTGAAACCATGACAGCTTCATTTCTTTCAACCTTTCATACAAGTCATTGTCATTATACCATACTTCAATGCAATAATCTCTGAAACAGTCTACTAGTCTAAATATAAATGCTATCTACAAAACAGGAAGTAACATGGAAAATAACATGAAATTTCACCCTGTAAGAATATTCCTTGAGACAATCATCTCTGTATACTTAGCAACGTGTTAACGGAGAACTCTACAGAATCAGAGACGACCTCCCTGCTCCGCCTTGCCCCCTAGACTCACAAATTTACAGATGGTATTCCAACCAGAGTGATGGGATCTGCCCTTTGACTTCCTTTCTGAGTAAAGAGGATTGTTCAAAAGTTCAGGTTGGTCAACGCATTCCAGGCAGAAGCAGAAAATAGAAGATGGCCTCAGAGGGAAAAAAGATGGGTAAGAAACTGTTGCTGTACTGTACATCTTGCCCTAGTCAAGAAGTTACCACAGTATCCTCCAGCTATTGTAAAATGGTGTTAGATCTAGATTCTCTAGGTCATCAGGAAAGAAGAGAAATAAATTATAATCTTTGCCCATCCTCCACAGAAGAATAAGACAACATGAGGCTATCCAGGTCTTGGAAGAATTGGATCATGTGCTGCTACTGTTCCTACAGAAGCAATTAAGAAAATGCCTGACCTGCAAGCAGATCCATGGCACAGATCTTCTAACAGTAAGAACCAAAGGGCCAACCACTAAGAAACAGGTGAGAAACTGAGTTGTTGTCAGCACATACTAATGAGCAAACCAAGAAAATATTCAACCATCCCACCAAAGAGAATTTAATGACTAGACAGCTTAAGGAAACCCAAGCCTTTACCAAAACAATTTGCATCTTCTTTGTTTTCTTCTATCCAGAATTTATACTGTAACTGCTACAGTTCACTCTGCTCTTCACATAACCAGTAGCAGTTTGGAGACTAAAGGATGTGCAAGCTTTCACATTAGTAGAATGTTTGCCAATGTATTCCATGATCACAGACAGCAATCTATCTGTTCAGGGGGATGGCTTTAGCTTTACTCCCAGCCAGCCTCTCATATTGTTCTGACAGCAGGAGTCAGAGAATCACAGAATCATAGAATCACAGAATCATAGAATCATAGAATCATAGAATCATAGAATGGTTTGGGTTGGAAGTGACCTTTTAAAGGTCATCTAGTCCAACCCCTCTCCAATGAGCAGGGACATCTTTAACTAGATGAGGTTGCTCAGAGCAAGATCAAACAATATTTAAATGTGGTTAATAATAACACCACCACCACCACCCCCCTAGTTTAGGTGGCTTGCAGTATTTATCTCATCCTTTATTCAGTCTGATGCAGCTCCTGGGTCATGGCAAAGTGGTTTTACTTTTCATCTTCATGGATCTTACCTACCCATTGGCAACAAAATACTGCCGTTTAGCCCAGCTAATGAGGGGGAAAAATCAAAGTGATAATTTGTTACTTGATGATAAGAAACAATAAAGGATTCTTTCTTGGCTTTGCTTCTCTGTGTCTGTTGTTTCAGTTTTGATTTAGACTCTTTACATGCCTTCCCTTCTTTGTTCAAAACGTGAACAATGTAGACATATGACACTGGATATGACAGGAGGCAAAAATAAATACCAGGCACTTACATTAATAGTACCAGAAAGACTTTACAAGAAGACAGGATACATGAAAAATACTGTCAACCTGGGTAAAAATGTCTGTAAATACATATGTACAGCTCTGACATTTTATTCCAGTGTATGACTCAGCCCTGCAACAATGAATGCCCTTCCATTTCAAAAATGATCAAAACATTTAAAGCTGAATTCTGATATGCTTATTGCGACTTAGTAGAAGTCTACTTTGAAAAGAAATCCATTGACTTAGAATAACTTGAGGAGCGAGTAACTCTTCAGAATAAATGGAAGCATCATTCTGCCAGTTAATTGCACAGAAACCTCATTCTGATTCTTTTATTCTTTCTCTGTTTTTAACACCTGATTTCTACCTTTTCCACAAAAAAAAAAGTTAGCATATTGATATGTCCCCACATACCAACTAGAATGGCTACAGCTTCTTTGAAAAACTTACAGTCTCTATCGGATATGTCAGAAAGAGAAAAACATACCATTTTCAGTTCTAATAAAAGAGATTCCAGATCTTGCATAACAAGATTTTTAAAGGTTTGCTTTTGTGTGAGGAAAACACCTTCAATGTGCACATTTTGCTCAACATTTGGATGTTTTTTAAGCAACATTTCAGAGAGATTCTAAATGTGATTCAGTATGACAGAGCAGGTGGAGCATAAAATGAGTCATAGCAGAACAGATGAAAGGTCTATCAAAACCAGGATACTGTCTCCAACAACTTCTTACACCAGATGTTTCAGAGGACTAAAAGAATAAATAACTCACTAGCAAAATGTGTGAAATTAATGTTGGAGAGGTGAAGTAGAGAGTGCTCTTTGTGGAGCTAGGATGGGTTCTGTTATATACTGACCATGGTGGACTGCAGAACTTATGAGATCATTTGAAGCAGGTTATTCACAAGTCCTGTTCTTTAGATCACCACTTAGCCCTTTTGTAACCTATCCACTTTGAAAGACTTTGGAAATAAAAGATAAATATTCTAAACATTTTCTTACCCATTCACTCTTTCATATAGGGTAGTTTCTTCTATTACTGGCTCTATTTTGTGCTCCAGGCACAGAGTCAACAGCACTGAATTCCACAGTTCACTTAGTATATTCAGATATTTACCAAAAATAAAATAAAAAAAAAAAAAGATGGAATTACACGTGCTTGCAAAAAAAAAAAAAAAATCAACTATGAAATCAATATTTAGAGAATTGTTATGTGTATTACAGAATTAGAAATACATTTACACATATTAGTCAATAAATTTATTTGTAAATGACTGAAGAACAATACTTACAGTTTTCTCATATTTTAGACTAAAATGGCCTATATTAAGCTTATTATTTCAGTATTTTGTTTAGTGTCCTGCAATATAAGAATGCAGTATCTGAAATAAGAGATGACCACCACATGAATACAAGGCTGTCATTCACTGAAAGATCTCAGCAGATTTCATAAACTGGAAGTCAAAAGGTTGAATGGTTTCTGAAGCGCTGCAGAACTCGGAGACTGAAATATAGCTGGGCATCTAGTGGAAGGCCTTTTATTGCTATGTATAATATATTGAAAATATTTATCTGATCCTGTAATTTTTTTCCAAAGCTAAACACATCCCCATATCCCACTTTTGCCAAGCAGAACAGCATACCATAGGCAAGCAATGACACTGATGGCTTGTCCTATATAACTCCATTCATGAGCTGGAATACAGGCATGGTAAGTGAGCATATGTATGTATGCATATGATGGTTTACTTACCTCCTCTGTACTTGGTCCCTTTGCAGATACCTAGAAAGGATAAGATAGGTCTAGCTGTAATGGAAATTAGATTGACATTACACACCTCGGAAAAAAAACTGAATGGTATTCACTTTTGGACTTTATTCTATATGAGTTCCAATTAAGTTCCAAGCTAATACATTTACATACTGTGGCCGTAAGAATCCAAATCTACATCTCTGGTGAACTACTGCCTGTAGCTGAGAAATAGCAAAATGCAGAGACTCCTGCAAAATATAGCTACTATCACTGAAAACAATTTTTATTCATTTTGGTTAGGAAACACCCTCCATCTTCAAGCTATTATTTAAATTTAGTTGTTTTCCTTTTCCACCATCTTTCAATTTAACAGTTCACATATGGAAGTCCACAGTTAATCCAGACTTTTACTTGTATAGCTGAAATGATACCAAGGTCCAAGGCTTCTGTTTTATCTTTACCACACTCAGAAAAGAAGTTTGCTAAAGTCAAGTTAAAAAGGCTTGAAGTACAAGCATTTCAAGCATATGGTATACCTACTCAACCTGGTAAGCAGAAAAGACACGATGTGGCCAAGAGTCTTGAAGAATCTGCAGTTTCAAAATGTGCAGAACTGATCTGTCTCAGTTCTCCCTGAAGTTAGAAAAACTGGCCATGCTTCAGAAAATGCCTTTGGATTTTAGACCTGAGAGAAAACAAATAAAGGTACTAGCTTTCTTATTTTATACAAGTACTTCTCATTCTGGTTAATTGATCAGTTTGCTTCTCCATTTTAAGGATGTTGCTTGTACTGACAGAGCATCAAAAGAAGTAGTCAGAGAGAAAGGAAAGATAGTTCCTATCCCACAGCCCCTCAAGGATGGCAGAAGTCAATTCTATTTGTAATGTCTGAATATGATTTTTAATATGAATAAAAGGAGTAGGTCTGTTGGGAATAGTTTCCTCAGAATACTTCTACAGACATCCAAACTTTCAGAATGTCTTTCAAAATAACCTCCAAACATGAAAATTTTTTGACTTGTTCTCAAAATTGAAGGGAATCATGGTTTTGTCTTTTCATCCGTCTTTCTGTTAATGCTTTTTTTCTGCTACTATTTTCTACCTACCAGCTTCATTTTATATGGGTCTTGTTGACTGTTTCTGAAGTGAAATATGCTTAATATCAACAGATTCTAAGAGCAGAAGTGTTTCTTCCTCTAGCAGATTAAGATTACAGAGGAAGAATCCATTGCTACAAGTGGAAAAAAAAAAAAAAGTGGTCACTTTTACTATTTGATAGCCTGATTATGCATGGTACATATGGCATTCATAGAATCATAAAATAGTTTGGGTTGGAAGGGACCTTAAAGGTCATCTATTTCTGACCCCCCTACCATGGGCAGGGACACCTTCCACTAGACCAGGTTGCTCAAAGCCCCATCCAACCTGGCCTTGAACACTTCCAGGGATGGGGCATCTAAAACTTCTCTAAGCAACCTGTTCCAGTTCCTCACCACCCTCATAGTGAAGAATTTCTTCCTTGTATCTAATCTAAATCTACCTTCTTTCACTTTAAAGCCATTGCCCCTTGTCCTATCACTACATGTCATTGTAAAAAGTCCCTCTCCAGCTTTCTTGTAGGCCCCCTTCAGGTCCTGGAAGGCTGCTATAAGGTGTCCCTGGAGCCTTCTCTTCTCCAGGCTGAACAACCCCAACTCTCCAAGCCTGTCCTCACAGGAGAGGTGCTCCAGCCCTCTGATCATCTTCATGGCCCTCCTCTGGGCTCACTCCTCTGGACTCGCTTCAGCAGGTCCATGTCCTTCCTATGTTGGGGGCCCCAGAGTTGAATCCAGTATTCCAGGTAGGGTCTCACAAGAGTGGAGTAGATGGGGACAAGTACCTTCCTCAACCTGCTGGTCATGGTGCTTTTGATGCAGCCCAGGATACAGTTGGCTTTCTGTGCTGTGAGCGCACCTTGCCAGGTCATGTTGAGCTCATTGGATGACATATCCTTAAGATAGTAGAAAGACTAGATATACAGGTGAGAAGCTTAGAGAAATGCTATCTGCTTGAAAAAGTATCCTGCTTTTTAAAGTTTTTTAAGCATAGCAAACTAATGATGTTTACTCTTCATATTTCATATGAAATGGACATTAATTACCCATGCATGCTTTAGTGATTTGCAGTTCACATGGCAATACTTATAAATAATCATCAGAAAATGCTTGGGGAGATTCATTCATTTGACCGAATGAATCAAAAACTCTGCTCTCAGTTGATAAGTTAGACAAGAAGCGCATCTGGGAAGAAAAGAAAAATGTCAAAAGCTGAAGAGAAGGAAGAAATGAGTATTAAAAATGATTCATGAGCTAGAGAACTGTTCCATACAGTGAAAAAGTTAAAGAACTCATTCTTTTTAGCTGATCAAAGAAAAAAGAAATGTCTTGATTATAGTAATTAGAGTATCTCTGGAGAGATGAAATAGTGAATACTGAAGGGCTCTTTAAACTAGTATAAAAGAAAAAAAAAATCATAAAACGACCCAAGAACTAGATATTGAAGCTGTATGCACAGAAAACAGAGATTAGGTCAACTTTTTTAACAATAAGAGTGATTAACAATTAGAAGATATGAAAGTAGTGGATTTGTCTGCTCTTGATGACATCAAATCACGAAAAAGTGCCTTTCAGCAGGGTATGTTTTAGTGAAAAACAACTAGGAAAAAACTACTTACAGGACATTTGGTATATTAGGATCAGGTTGGATAATTTCATGGTCAATTCTGATGTTAACTTTTAAACGTCTTCTAAATAAATCTCTTGGTCAATTCTGTGAGTATCTTGAATGTGATGGGCAATTCATCAGAACAGTCTTCCCTACTCTGCAGAAAGTTATGCTTATTTAAAAGTCTTTCTATTTTAGTTTTGTCTTCCATAACCATAGCTATTACAACTCAGGGCCTCCCTACTTTTCAAGGCATTACATTTGCAACCATGTCAAAAGAAATGTGCTTTTATCACCACAAACAGTAATATATGTATGAATATGTAAATGAATATTCAATTGAATATTTCCAAGTAGGTATTCTATCATGTTTATAGTCAGGGTTAGATTTACTTTGCCAAAGTTGTCACCTGTATCAAGATTATAATATGGATATAAGCTTGTAATGGAAATGAAGCATTTTTTGAAAGGCTAAGTAATTTAATCTTAATACCTAATTATGGAGACAGGCAAATTCAGTGAATCTGAAGGAATACTGAAAAAGACATTAATCTCACTTAAATTTAACTGCCTAAAATCTTGGCATTTTGTACACTCTCATTAGGTTCTTTCTTTAGTTAGTGCAAACTGGCAATTCCAGAGAACAGTTTATTTGTGTGTGTTAATACCCTTGGATGGGATGACAGCCTCTAGAGTCTACCTTTGTTTCCTTCTGTCAGCTGTGGAAGCTTTTGGTTAGACTAGAAACCTGCTTTTAGGCAGCTCAAGTTAGGCAAGATGAGTGGTAGCTCAGTGCTTTTTACTCACTTCTTCCCTTGTATTCAACATTATTTTGACAGTGCATGTTTTCTGTCTCAGAAATAGAGAACCTGGGGCAGAAACTTTGGCAGCTGCCCAATTACTTTTTTTTTCTCACCAGGAGTAGAGAAGCCTCAACTTCACCACACCAGTCTCTCAGGCCACCCATCTACTTCTCTGCTGAGCTGTTGTGGAGTATTGAGATCTTTGGATAAGACCACAGTGCTTAGGAAAAAAAAGAAGAAAAACAAGAAAAAGAGAGAAGCTGTATACCTCCTTTTCACTTGTTCCATCTTTCTTCTCCACGCTCTTTTCTATAATGGAAGGTTTTTACCAGGGATAAAGAAAAGAGGGAGCAATTAATTTACTTTTTTCCCCCTGTCCTTCTCTGTGGGAAACTTAAACCATGTATCCGCACTAATAAGGATTGTGGCCAAGAGGGCTGGTAGGACCAAGCTCAGACATACAAAGATTTACCCTGTGTTCTGTGTCCTTTAAGCTCTGAAATCTGAATGGAAAGTCAGTCCAACAGTACACGCTTGCTACTTTTAAATTACTTCCCTCAGCAAAGCCAAGACAAGCTATACTAAGATTGCTTCAACAGATAACTTTATCGTTGTTCTTAATACTGATACAAGTCTCACAGGGAATAACTGAATTTATACAAGTGAAAAGAGAGGTGGACATCACTTATGTCCAAATAAGATGGCATGAAAGATGAAGAATAAAAATAATAGTAAAAGAAAATAAGTCTACCTGTACAATACAAAAGTGTGTACAAGAATGGCATCATGTAGGGAATACATAAAAAGGAACAGTGAACTTATATTATATGCCACTCTTTAATTATCATGAGGTAACCGTATGACCATGACAAATCTTTCCCCTCCTCTTTTCTTCCCCGCTGAAATAGATAGAGGCAGGGATTTCCTAAGATATGGCAAAGCTCTTCTCATTAGCACTGGGTAACAGCCAGTCCACCTGTGGTGCAACTTGTCTCCCATTTGGATCACAGATGTGTCTTCTCTGCTTTAAATAACTTTATTTTCTAAAGGGTACAGTCTGTCTGCTCGTGCAGTTCTGTACATTGTCAAACAGAGCAGGAAGCAGGACTGAATGTTCTGGTTCATCTCTTGATCCATAACTGCTTGAAGGGACTAGCTCTCAGTGCTTAACACAAGATCTGTTTTTTCCTTCTTCACTGAAAAAAGATCAGCTTTCCAGGTAATTCACAGGATAGCCTAGTGACTGATATCATTCTTGCAAGGATATTGGGGGTAACCGCAGTCAAGACTACTGTACTTACTTTGAAGGATTATTTGATGTCATCTCGGGTAGCTGGTCAGTCACTATTAACACATTGTCAGGATTCAGCTGGATGCCCAGGAATGCTTTTGCTCACAATAGAAGAGTGAAAAATATAGTTTAACAGTCAAGTCTGCATTTTATGTGGGGCTAACACACATACATTTGAAGGATCATATGGACAGGCAGTATTCATGCCAACAATTACAAGCCTCTCACTTCCCATGTTGACTAACATAAGGCAGCAGTTTAAATGGGGATTGCTAAAGCATTTATCACCCTGCCCTGTCCATATTGATCCTCCCAAAGTGCTGCAGTTTACAATTTAGACCAATGAAGTAAACAGGAGCCAACTGTGGCTCCTTCTAATGTGCCAAGCTAGGGCACAGTGGCCATTCAGAAACTTCTGCATGTTAACCCATCCATGTTTCTGGGGGAACAAAAGCAGGGAAGAGGGCAGGTGATAGCCATTTCACTCATGCACACCTAACACAGTGCAATATGAGTCAATACAGTAAGGGATACTTCTACCCCATCTTAGACATAACAAAAATTGGATTTTTAAGTCTGAGCAGTTCTTATTATCAGAGAGAAATAGGCATTTTCAACGAGTGATTAAAATCACCCCTTGTTGCCAAGGTCACCAATGGAGAGATTTACAGAGCAATTCAGAGTACCCAGTTAAATGAAACTCCTTCTCTCCCAGCTCCACCAGGGTTCCTTTGTATGTGAGATTATCTCACACACGCAAGGAGCAGGGGGAAAGAGAGAGATCTATATCATTTTCACAAGCATCCTTTTCCAGGAATATTTAGTAAGAATGTCCAGAAACTACCATGCATTTTCTTTAGAAGTATACATATAACAGTAATGATTAGTATGCAGGTATGAAAGGAATATTGTTATGTTTTATTATGTTAAAAGTTCTATATTAAATTTTAAAAAACCCCAACCTTTCAACGTCTTTGAGATCAGTTTGTCTTTGTTCCAAGTGCTTCCCAGGTGGGTGTTACATTTAATAGAATATGCTTAAAAAGAAATTTTTCTCAAGTAGGGCAATATTGCATTTTTCAAACCACTGAAGTGCAAAAATTAAATAACTGGTTTTATTCATTAAAGTTATATTTAAAGTGTTTTTCATTAAAATAATCTATGGTGTTTGAACTGATACATGTTTGGAACACTTCAATATTATTTTTAGGTTGCTTTGGTCTTCCTGAGGGAACTTTTGATATTCCAAAAATTAATCCTTTTTTGTTTGGGTTTGGTTTTTTTCATTTTATTTGATGACCAACTGAAACCACTTACAAGTCTTGGACCTACAGTGTTAATAATGAGTACACTACGCCCTTGACTTATACTTCTGTGAGTTATTTGGAGTCATATTAGCTACATTCATTGCTTCTCCATTTCTTGCTTTATCATTTTCAGGTAAGTTCCTAGTTTTCAGAAGAAAGCTGTATATTTCTTCTGCTTGTCACACTTTAAAAAAAAGTTGCAGATCACCACACAACTACACTTTTGAAAGAAAGTTCCACTGTTTTAGAAATAACCTCAATGGAGCAGGAGCATATAAAAGTAATTACTGTATAGGAAAGCCATTACTGAAACTTAAATGAGGAGGTTTTTAGTGTTTCATTGTGGGTGACTGTGCAGCTTCCAGCATAGGTTATTAAAGATGAAATTTCAATAACAACTGACAGCAGTTCAATAACATACTGTCATAGTTTAACCCCAGTCGACAACCAAGTACCACACAGCTGCTCTCTCACCCTCCTCCCTGCCCAGTGGGATGGGGGAGAGAATTAGAAAAAAAAAGTAAAACCCATGGGTTGAGATAAAGGCAGTTTAATAGGACAGCAGAGGAAGAGAAAATAATAATTATAATGATAAAAGAATATACAAAACAAGTGATGCACAATGCAATTGCTCACCACCTGCTGACTGATGCCCAGCCAGTTCCCAAGCAGCGATCGCACCCCGCGGCCAACCCCCCCAGTTTCTATACTGAGCATGATGTCATATGGTATGGAACACCCCTTTGGCCAGTTTGGGTCAGCTGCCCTGGCTATGCTCCCTCCCAGCTTCTTGTGTACCTGGCAGAGCATGGGAAGCTGAAAAGTCCTTGACTTCGTATAAACACTACTTAGCAACAACTAAAACATCAGTGTGTTATCAACATTATTCTTGTACTAGATCCAAACCACAGCACTATGCCAGCTACTAGGAAGAAAAAGAAACCTATCCCAGCCGAAAGCAGGACACATATGTGAAATGAGTAACACTATTTTATTTTTGTCTTTCATCATGAAGGTTGTCAATAAATAAGTGTATATTATCCATACTGACATACTTCCTTAAAATACAGGATCATCTGAGGTAAAACTTTACAATGCTCTATGTATCACAGTGGTAATATAGGATGAAAAAACCTAGATTGTCTTACATAATGAAAAAGAATTTGAGCAGGAGGTTAATAATTGTCCTAATTAGATTTGATCAGTATAACCTACTGAATTGTCTTTAATGATCACAAGTGCTCATGACCCTAATTCTATTTACATCTCTCACCGTCAAGATTAAGAACGAGGTCTAAGCAGGTCTGTAGAAGTCTAGAGGAATTTTGCTCCCTTCATTTTCTATATTTTCACAGCTGTTACTCACCTTAAAACATCTTAAATTAGAAGTTTTTCACTCCTTTACCTTTCTGAAGGCAGAGTCAGATTCACCAACACATTTCAGCACTGTTGCAGTGATGGCAGAAAAAAACCATAATTTAACAGGACATTAATACTAGGCTTGTAACTGTATAACCACAACTTCAAGCAAAGAAGAGGACTAGTTGTTTAAAGCCCATTGTGTTAGCCTGGGAATTAGGAGATATGTATCATACCTCACAGATTTTCCTTGTGACCTCCAAACAAGTAATTTCTCTGCTTTTCAGACCACCATCTATAAAGTGGGATTAATAGGTTTTTGTTACCTTACAAGAATACTGGGAATTATTGGTACATCTTCTAGACAGGTAAAAAGTGGAATGCTTTAGATGAGAAACAGCATCTCATAAACAAAGTTAGATAGCTCCTGGGCTTGAGCTGAGTCATGACTGGGCAGCTCAGAGTGTTGGAAGAGCCAGTAGACAACTGCCTATGACTGTGTACGTAGACATGTTTAAGTAGATAGACACCATTGCCCTGTGGCAAATATTCCCAAAGTCACACACAGTCAACCAACTTATGTTTTTGTCATGCACTTGCTCTGCCAGGGATCCAGAAGGCAAAGAAAATAGAAATACCATGAGAAGTCACCATCTTCCAACACGTGACACAAACTTCAATTTTCTTAAGTATAGATATAGCAGCTCCAAGCAAGCATGGTAAAACAGTTTAACTCATGCATTGCTACCTCTGAGTTGCTTTTTCAGTTTCAGAAGTAGTATTTCAGTAATCACTCTGAAGGAAAAATAAAGGTATCTGCATAACAGAATTCTTTCATCTTCTGGGGTTCCCTAACCATCCTCCTTTGAAGGGTCTAGAGCACAAGTCTTATGAGGAGCAGCTGAGGGAACTAGGGTTGTTCAGTCTGGAGAAAAGGGGACACCTTATCGCTCTCTACATCTACCTGAAAGGAGGTTGTAGCGAGGTGGGTGCTGGTCTCTTCTCCCAAGAAACAAGTGATAGGATGAGAGGAAATGGTCTCAAGTTGTGCCAGGGGAAGTTTAGATTGGATATTAGGAGAAATATCTTCACTGAAAAGATTGTCAAGCATTGGAACAGGCTGCCCAGGGAAGTGGTTGAGTCCCATCCCTGGTGGCATTTTTGAAAGACATGTAGATGTGGTGCTTAGGGACATGGTTTAGTGGTGGACTTGGCAGTGTTAGGTTAGTGGTTGGACTAGCTGATCTTAAAGGACTTTTCCAATCTAAACGATTTTATGATTCCATGAAAGCTAGCACTGATGTGATCATAAGACGATATGAAGATTTAACAAATGGTGTCCCTGATTGGTTGTAATGGACTCCAGTGGAGAACAACCACCCATTGGCCCAGATCTAAACCAGGCACCATGGTTCTCTCTGACTGCCATTCTCTTTTTTTGGAAAAGCACAACAGCTGTAAAAGGAAGGATTTCAAGAATTGCTATCTCTACGTCAACATTTTGGGATTTTAAAGGAAAGGGTTCTATTCTTCAGGCATTTCAGTGGACAGCATTCCAGAGCACAAAAGCCATGTCTTCTAAGAATAAATATGCCTATATTAAATGACATTTTTAAATTAGCCTTTGTTATGGGCTGATTTCACATGATGTTTTCAAAGGAAAGCTCTAGGAATATGGCATAACAAGTACATCATTACACTATATTAGCCATTCTTTTTGCAATTTCAGAGAAACAATTTTTTAATGTGTTATTTCAGAATCATAAAAGGGAGGTAGGAGCCTTATTACAACTATCCAGGCCATGTGTGTAATGGCTGCATCAGGCTTATTAGGCCAGTAATCCCCTGAAAAAATTGCTACACAATAAAAGTGAAAGATAAGTCAGAGGAGAATTGAAATAAAGAAAAAAAAATCCTAGTTGTAATGGACAAATAGTTTTTGCACAAGACTACACTAGTATACCTCAGGATAAGGAAGACAACCCTTAAAAGCAGCAGGAAGCAAATTACACCATCTGTTCAAAAAAACTGAGCTTTACCAAAGTACCTTTAGGGCTGCACATAAACACTGTCTCAAGTGCCTTTTGCAGTATGTCTATTACTGCCTTAGAAATGCTTCAGAAGAACAACCCACTGAGACCTATAATCTCTAGTCAAAAGCAATTATTATAAATGCATCTGAAAACATAGCTGAGCTTTCAACATCTCACTACATATGTTCTACTGTATCACAGAGGTCTCACTCCAATGTCATGATCTACTAAGCTTTAGACAAGGAAGTTCAAATAAATCTAAGGTATCTGACTATTTTGCAAATTACATATAAGGAACACAGTAACACCAAGATAAATTCAACTGTATCTTTGTCAGGGTTATTGCAAGAAAGAATTTCTTCCAACATTCAAACCAACAGTTGAATTATCTACATATAATTATGTAATCTGTGTACAGTGTATAGATGAAAACCAGCCTTAAATTTGAGTATATATGCTGTCTAAATAAAAATACACAGAGTACAAACAAATATAGAAGAGAATTTTTGTACCAGGTCACACAACAAAATATCTAGAGGAAGTCTGATAGAAAAAACTGTTCTAAATCTTTTTTTTTTTTTTTTTTTTTTTTTTTTTCTTTCTTATTGGAAGGAGTATGTCTAAAGGAGCTTTCCACTCAGGCAGAAATGCAGCTACTTTATCCTTGGCCTGAATCACAAGGTCAAATTCCTCAAAGTGTGCTTTGCAGGTAGTATACAGGGGAAAAAAAAAATATATATATACATATATATAAAAATACACGGACACACTAAAGCAATCAATGTAACTACATTAAGATTGCGGAATCACAGCATCCTACCTCTGCTTGAATGTTTGGCTTCATCATTGAAATTACTAAACATCCTAAACTTCAAGAGTAAACAGGTGTAACCATGTAGCCCTGTAATACTGTGTTGTCATGACTAGTAACAGGCCATAAGCTTTATCCTGAGTTTGCACAGCCTCAGAACTGAGGCTTGTCAGGCTTATTCTGTCTGAAGTTACCTTGACCTGCCTACAGCTATGTTTTAGTTAGTTTAGCTGTGACAGTGGTTTTTCTAACTGAGTGGGTGGTGATGGATAATTTGTTTTAATTGTGTTTGTATAGTACAAATATAGTTTTATAGCAGTTACAAGCAGTCATGCTATATAGAATGAGGTATTTATGACTATACCATAGTGATGTAGGGTAGAGAAATAGGAGTCTGATATGATAACAGAGGCTTTGAGAAGCAGGGACACAGGATGCAGAGCAAAGAAATGCAGATATGGGATGATGAGGGATGTGGCACAGGCACTGGCTGGCACTGGAGACCCCACAGCTATACACAACTCACTCACAGCCAGTTAAAGTAGCGCAAACCTGGAGCTGGACAAACCTATATGTAACAAAGAGGACAATAGCAGCTATCATACCTAAAAGGCACCATGTATAGTACATTTGGATGTAATACGGTGCTGCAGGCTAATGAAGAAAGAGAAAAGGTGTAACAGTGTGTTAGAAAACACATGAAAAGGATCCCAGCTGGATCCTACAGTGAAGAAGAAACCATTAAAATGAACACCACATTCCTCCCAGTGAAGGGTTGCAGGTGCTGACAACTCACGTTATGAGCAGAATGAAACCATCGACCTTAGGACCCTGGAGCTCAGGTGGAGAGTAAGTATAACACCAGGAAAAGGACTAGAAACTAAAGTGTGTGTATAACTATATTAACTATATTACTGAAACCTTTTCTGCCTAGAAGCATTTATTCTCTTTCTATAATAATTCCTTTTGAACTAAAAATTATTCTGGGATTCTTAAGATTCCAGTCCCACAAACAATAAGTTTTTTAGCTTTAAGTATGAGATACATTTCTTCTTTGCCCCAAACAGGATTTTGAGAGTAACACAAGACAGCTTACAGTATGTAGACCTTCTTAAGAAATCAATATTTGACTGTTGGGTGTCACTTCCTATGCTTTATTACGAAAATGAAGTGTACTATGTATGTGTAAATTCAGGGGTAAAAAGACATTAATTACTACCGGTTTAACATAAATCCTGAATTTCTGAAAGAGGACAGAGGTTTTCTTCTCTATTTTGTGCTGGTAACTTCTATAGTGAATTCTCATTATTTTAAAATATGTTTTTATTTCTCTCCCTATTCTAAACTCAGACTGGTCTTTCTCACTACAGAAACTTCTCTTGTAAAGAAACAATCCTGCAGGAATAATTATTCTCTTCATAGAGTTTTTAAGGGTTTTCAATTGTATAAGTGATTGAGATTTAGAGAAACAATTCCCTTGGCTGTACATAAATTGTGATGCTCACCTGCACTCACACCATTAAAGCCACTGAGATTTGCATCCTTCGTTTCAATGAGACAGCCATACTAATAACCTGTGAGTGCTGCATGCCACTACAACCAAAAAAAAATCTAATAACTTCTTTGTATCTAAATTGGGTAATTATAGCTCTGAAGTCATACACTACTCAGTGCACACAACATAGATTTCTTGATAAAGAGAGAGCCAATGACACAGTAATTTTTCTAAATGTAAGGACACTTTTAACTCAGATGACCTCTGATATTTATAGAAATGACTTTTTAGATTATTTTCACACTGATTTAAAACAATTTCAAACAATTTTCAAAGGGTGTTAACTATGAATTGTAAAATATTACTGCATAGGTAAACTAATAGTTTGAATTCAGGTCATATGTCTCTTCAGAAAGGTATTATTAGTGCAATTATATCATTGATCACTGATAAGACGCTAGCATGAAATTTTCAGTTTCAGTGCTTTCTTTAAGTTGGAATCATAGAATGGCCTAGGCTGGAAGGGACCTCAAAAGATCATCTGGTCCAATCTTTCATGGGAAAGGGAGCCTAGATAAGATTATCTAGCACCCTGTCCAATTGCATCTTGAAAACCTCCAGTGATGGAGACTCTACCACGTCCCTGGGGAGGTTGTTCCAGTGAATGATTGTTAGCACGGTAAAAGATTTCTTTCTTATGCTGAGATGAAACCCCTCTCAGTGCAACTTGCACCTATTGCCCCTTGTCTTCTCCATGTGGCTCCTTGTGAAGAGAGAGTCTCTGCCCTCTTTGTATCCACCTCTTAAGTACTGGAATACTGTGATGAGGTCCCCCCTGAGCCTTCTCCAGGGAGAAGAGACCTAGCTCCTTCAGTTGTTCCTATGTTTCTTCCTATACCTAATAAAACAACATCACTGTCTGAAAAACATAAATTATTATGTACTTGCCTTCAGAAATAAATATATTATGAGAAATATGTGTGAAGTCTAGCAAACATTCAATAGCATTAAGACTATATATATGAGAATGACTTATTATAAAGGATTTCTTTAATTATTTGAAATTCCAATAAAATGTCTAAGGTATCTGATATTTGACCTTGTCATTTTGACTGATTTCTGCCAAATGTATTCCTTATTAGATGATTTTCTATTACATTAGGTCTCTCAGATCTCAAGTATTTTTTCCCTCAAGAAATTTGCAATGCCATGCTACTTAACCTCTTACTGCAAAGATGTATTGGAACCATAGCAACATATCTGTTTGAACCTTTGGTTTTCCAATAAAAACTATCACAAATCCATTTCTCCTTTTACTGTTTTACAATAACTACATGCAATTTCACATAGTTTTTGGCTGTGATTTGTTTATGGAGACTGTATCTGTTGTGCTACAGCATCTGTTTTTCAGTCAGCTCCTGCTAATACCCAGTTTTCCAGCTGAGTTGATTCAAGCACTAGAGGTCAAATTCATTCAGTGGTCACCTGCATTAATGCAGTCTTAAATTCAAGCTTTTTACCTTGTCTACCAATCACAAAAATAGCCCAGTTTGCTTTTGGCTACCTCTCATAAGAAAATGCCAGACCAGTATCCAAGAGTCACTAAAAAGTGAGACATGTTTAGTTTAAAAAATATATTTATTCCTCCTCAAAATGTGTGTTGCTGATCAAAACATATAAACTTCATAAAAATGTATAGGCTTACAAGGAAAACTAACTCCAAGATGTTGCTATGCTCTTGCACATAAACAGATTGCTGGCAGCTAATCTCTCTGATTATGCAAAGATGGAATTATAGTATGAATTTCTGATGGGCTCATAGGCTTGGATTGCCCACTTCAAAAAGACTGAATTCTTTTATGTTCTGTGACAAGTGACCTACCTAGCTGTTCGGCCATGCAGTGGAACAAGCACAGAAGCTGATGGGACTGTCAATACTGGTGAAACTTGATTGTAAAAAAAACTCATCCACCCTGAGTGCTAGTAGATTGTCTCAATATAATTAATGTTATTTCCTTTGTCTCAGCTTTATACTTTGTTTTAATTAATCTCAGCCTTAGGATAAGAGAGGAAGGAAGAAAAATAGAATCATACTTTGGTGGGGAGCTTGCCAAATCTTCACAAAACACATGCACAAAAATACTGGTTGAAAGGCATAATTACAGCTAGGATCAGTGAAATTTAATGAAATTGAGAATGTCCTTCATCAGCCTCATAAACTCATATATTTTTAAACTGTATGCAAAGTTATGTAAGAGCTACATTAAAAATATTCCTTGGAATTGACAAAATGTGTGTAGAGGCCAGATTTTCAAGGGCTCATATGCCTCACAGATGTCCATGGGATATTAAAAAGGACTCAGATCCATTCAATATGTAAAAAAAATGAGCAAGTACTCACAAACACCTAAGCATCACTTCTGCTACCGACAGACTTGCTTTTACAGTGGCTTCCCATTTTCTTCTTTCAGTGTGGAATGCATTTCCCTCTTCTTGCTCTATACTAGCATACTTATGTAAATAAAAAATAAAAATAAACTTCCAACATTTCCAAAAAATCTGAGGTTTCCATACCTTCACTGAGTATTTTCTGCCATTTAAACAACTATTGCAGATGATCAAGGAGGAATTTTTAGATGGCCTCAAAAGAAAAATACAGAAAATTACACTAATAACCTGTTTAAAAATTGAAGACTTGGTAGGTAAGCTACAGCAGATATAAATTTACTTGTATGATCTGAACTCTTTTTTTATCATCCTCTTCAAGAACAAGGATCTGGAGAGGTGAAGGAAATCCCCAGGAAGACAGTAATTTTGTTAGAAGTTGTATCAAAATCTATATGCAAGATCTCAATCTATATCACAATCTATCTGCAATTCATAGAACAGATCTACTTTCATAGAATAGATTTACGTTTTTGTAACTTTTCTGAGCTGTCTTTGCATCCAGACTACCTTTCCTTTGACATAACATTTTTGTACAGGATCTTTTTGAGTGAAAAAATTATCCCTACACCCAAGGTGACTTCTGCTTAGCTGTCACTTTCATCCCCCTATTGATGGCAGGAGGTATAGTACACCAGCCTTCATCATTCCTGTTGAGCAATTGATTTTTTTCTATTAGCTTTGAAGGCTGTTGTCACAGAAAGGACTGTACTTATGTAGGCCTGCAAATATGGGATTGCCATTACTTTAATAGGCCACAGATTTTACTAAATCTATAAGGCCTCATGACTGGTTTTTTCCAGATTTGTTTTGTCTGGGCTTATTTTGGGCTTTCCTGGCACTTTGTTTTAGCTTGCTTAGCTGTAGCAGGCGTTGTCCAGTAGCCAGGTGAGTATTACATATTTTGTTTTAGTTTTGCTTAGCTTTGAACTATTTTGTATAGGTGCAATGTCTAGTGTTACAAAAACTTTGATTCATTGTTATTAAGTAACAAGCATTGATAAAAGGTATTCTGTGCAGAGTCTATTACCCTAAAATAATGATGGGATGTAGAGGAGTAAAAGCACAGGATGACATCAGAAGCCTTGGAAGTATGAACACAGGACAATACCAAAGGCATCAGGGCTAAGAACAGGTTAGCAGTTGTCAGGTAATGATCATTAAAGGAATGCAGCCTTGTGAGCAGGATAGAATTTGTTTCAGTAGTTAACAAAGAGAGCAAAGAAGAGGTACTCAGATTATGTAAACCACACCATATACAGTAAATGTGGATGTAGTGTGAAATTACAGAGCAATGAAGAGAGAACAAGGTGTTCTCAATGTGTCAAAATAGCCCCCAACAGTGAGAACGAAAACCCCACTACCAACATCTGGATCCCCACACCAAGGTCTGTATCCTGGTGAAGGAGTCGGGATGCTTACAACTCACTATAACACCCTCACAAAAGCATTGGTTATGTAAGCAAAACCCCCTAAAAAAGATCTTATACAAAAGTTTTTGTATAACTATGTTAACATTAATACTGACTTTTTTTTCTGGATTAAATGGATAATTTAGACCAAAACTCTTAGTATCATTATGTCAGGACTAATAAGAATAACTATTGCATTTTGACTAGATTTAGATTTTAATTAGACTAAGAATAACTTCTTGGCTTCACATAAATATGTGCTGCTTTGGCCCACAAAGTCTATACTAGTTGCATCATAAATCTGCTTTTTGATTGGCACAAAGAAAGTTCATGCTCCCATTGTGGAATCTCATGAGCTAAGAAAAGATACTTTCTGCTCTTTCAAACTGCAAGTTTTCAGCAGTCTGCTCAGCCAAGAGAAGTATCAAAGCTTTAAAGAAAAACTGTCCACAGAAACCATTAAAATGCTGAGCAAAGCAACTATATATAGGTCATTCCAACTCATATAGTTATTTTTAATGGTTATTCTAGCCCTTCAGTATAGTTATTTTTTAAAGCTTAAGGGCCATGATCCTCTGAAAATGAAGCTCATATAATGGTAGAGAAACAATGTCAATTCTGACACTGTATTATCTCTCAAAAATACATCTTTGGAGTACTAGCTTGACTCAGTTTGTAACTCTTTCTTTGAGTCAGTAGGATTTATGAAATTCTTGAGGGAAGGGTGGAAGCTTTTTAGATGATAACTGGGAATGATCAGTCCAAGGAATTTTAGATAATATTAAACTTATTTTGCTTCTATTCCTTAACATATCAGTTATGAAATTGATTCCTAAATGGAAAATACCCAGATTATTTTCTGACTGAAGAAATAGAAGTGTCATGAATAAACTGCTGGAAGCAAATTTGTTGGCTGTCTACAGCAGACTTTAATTTTCTCCATCGCTTTTATAAAAAGTAATTGCATTTGCATGTATATATATGACACTTTTTGTGAATAGTGAGGTCATATACCTTTGTCTCCTTCATTTGCTTAATTGCTTCAGTAACGCATCTTTGGCTAGCAAATCTTATGAACATTGTCCCATGCATTACTTGTAAGTAAAATGGATTCATATCACAATAAAAAAAAAAAAAAGAGGAATGAGATATGGAAAAGATAGATGATATGTCCAAGGTCACAGGAAATGTGTCACACAGACAGAAGTTAAATACTGATTTCTCAATCCGGTGCCTTAGCCACAACCCTATTCAATCACACTCTTTACAGACTCTCAGAAGAGAAGATTCTAATACAACAAATTCCTGTGACATAAAGGGATATTTTTTTGCATATGTATACATATTTGTTTCTTTTGCAGACAGTTTCTTATTTGTTCAGGTTTTCATTCAAAAACACTTTAGTCCAGAAATTCAATGAGTTGGCAGTTTCAGTAAACCTAGAGAAGATGAAAATTTCTATAATACAAATTCAAATCTTAAGTAAAAACTCAGATAATTTCATAATCAAGCTTCACGTGATATTACATCAAAATGTGGAAATGAATTGCATATGATTCAAAACCATGCTACAGTCAATTACATAAAATCCATAAATAATCATCTCTGCTGGTTGTTTTCTGTTAGTTTGGTTTTTTTGTTTGATTGGGTTTTTTTCAGCTGATCTAGATATTTCAGCAAGTACCAAGACCTATATCCAGTCTTTACCCAAAAGTTGTCTGAGGGCAGAATTTTTGAAAAGGTGTAAGGGAATCACAAATGCAGATTTTATGTGGGAGACTACATTGCACAGCTTGTTTTCTTATTCCCCTTGAAAAATACCAACCCAAATCCCCAATTCATAATTAAACTCGGGCATATTCTATATGGTTTCAGTTTGTAATGTGAATATTTCACTAAGGTACCATAAATATCAGCCACAATTTACTGATATTAAACAAAAGCATAGCACTACCAATGCTTACCCAGTAAGTCTGTCAACAGAACCCAAGAATTCTGTTATTTACTCTTTAAACAGAAATAAGAAAATATAAACCATATATAGTCCATTAATTAATAACTTTCTTCTTTTGAAAAATTATTAATAATTCATAGTGTCACATTATTTTACAATTTGCGATGACTGCTGCTCATTAATTCAGAACAATAGGCTAGGCATAAATACAGATTCTAAGCAGGTGACATGTTACCGCCAGTAGAATTCACCTGGGGAATCATATGCAAGATGCAGTGATGATGGCAAATTGAGTGGTAACTGTGGGTTTAACTGTGGAAAGTATATTAGAGTAAATTGAATTGTTTGTTTAGAACTAAGCAAATGGCATTACTTATCAATCTCATGTAATTCAATTGTGCAGATGAGCTGAAATTAAACCTAATATTCGGCTGTCTACTTGACATCTTGCCTTTCTCAAACAGAAGCTATATTCTAAACACACATGAAAATAATTAATGGTGAAGAAAAGGCTGCAAATACAAATACTATCTCTGACATTGATGGTACTCTTTTAAAGGAATATTTTCTTCCCTCGGGAATTCATTACATCAGGAAGGACACAAAGCTAACTCAGACATTTATGCAGTTAGATAAGAAATCATGTTAAGAAAGCAATTTGGGGGAGGAGAGGCAGGATCAAGAGGCAACTCTAATCATCAGCAAGATTAAGGATGAAGTTAGAGTCTTCATCACATTGTCATAATAATGGTAAGACTCATTCTTCGGTTTCTCCTGGATTCATCTTGGCTCCTAGATTCTGTCAAAAAAAGCTTACATCCTTTCCAGGGAGACAGAAGAGTAGCTGCTTTGGTGTATGATTCTCTGTCTGTGTTGTGTCATTGCAAATTATTTTATTCAACTCTGGAAGCCATATCTGGAAAAGTTTATTCTGTCACAAATCTATTTACAGCTATTCCTATTGTCTAACATTTGCAGCAAGAGAGTTCATGTGCTCAGCAGTACATCCTCCTTCATTCACTTTAGCATCTATCTCCAGAAGAATGATAAAATTCATCTGTGTGGAATGAGGAAAGCATAGTTTGTAGAGTCTGTATGGAAAAGGACTGCATTATATAGATAACTTTCCTAAGGAAGCATACTCCATCTTCATGTCAAAAAAAAAAAAAAAAATTACAGACTGACTGGCTCCTCCTGAACATTTGACTGATTTTCAAGAGGAATTTCTCTGTTTATTCTTTGAAGAAATTGTTTATCCATGGTTACTTATTTTGTTTATGGGTCTTGAGATATGAGGTGGCAGTGCAGAAGGATGAAGATATGCTCACAGCAGATGGCATCACTTGTGCCCTCTAATTCCATGGAAGCCTTAGGAATGTATGTATAAACTGTGTAAGAATTACTTTTATTTGGAAAACATTAGCAATAATTTAAATAAAAGTTAATATAATAGTTCTTTTTTTTTTTCATGACTCTACCTGGAGATCCTAATCCCATACTCTCACTCAAGTTAACACTGAGATCAATACAATTTTTGCCTGAATAAGGAATGTAAAGTTTGGAGAGCAGATAGTATTCATAAGTAAGAGAACAGCTTCTTTGTACAGAACTGTGAATCATACAACAGATTTGCTGAATAGAGCACATATTGCCTGCAGCCAAAGAGCTGACTATTTCCGATTATAAATCAGATAATATTCAGCTGAGGATAACTTCAGATTTTAGAGATCAAAAAGTCATTAGGGGTTAAAGATAGCTGCTAAAATATAATAAATTAAGTATCCAAGCCAAGCAGGGACTGGATTTCTGTTCCTACTCCAATAAAGTGACTGACTGGAAGCATTTAGTTTTTACACATTCTGAACCTGGTCTGGAAATGTTATATATTTGCTGCCCTCTTGCATTGAACAGAATGAGAGAAAAAATCATGCTGTTAATGCTTCAAATCACATGCATACATAAATGGAAAAAATAGTCAAATACCTGTATTCTAGCTTGTGTAGGTTAAATAGCAATAGATTTGCAAGGAATTTGGAGAGGAAAGTTCCACTCAGTATAAGTAAGAGAACTTGTCTCTAATATCTTTATTTTGTTTGTTTTTAAATCCACTCAGAGTCTCTTGGAGCAGAACAGACTGGCAATATACAGCAACCACACAGTGATATAAGTAGTTTAAATGTTTTAAAAGCTGGCTGCCTATCTACAAATGAACTACTGCCTATTACCTAGATACTGACATTAATGTTCCTTTCTGTTTTCCTATTGCTGAACTTTGCCTCCTCAAGGTTACCTGTGCTTTGGTCCCTACTGCTATCACTGTCTACAGAGGGTAAAAAAGTCTTTAAAAGAAAGATATAAATGAGAAAGAGAAAATTTGCTATTCTGACGGGATTGTCCTATTCCCCCTCCATCAGAGGCTGTCTTTTATTGTATATGATTACTTCTCAAGGCATATCAGAATATTTTGGCATAGAAAGATACTTCAAAATTATTATTGAAATCAAGGCATCAGTCTTTCACAGACCCATAATATTTTCCTGACTAGTTTCCTACTGTCATGTCTATGCTACAGGACTATGTTGGCTGAAGGCTTTACAGCTGAACATGTCAGCTAGTTCTTCTCCTGTCTCTTTGCCTGTTTTAAGTATTAGACAGCACAGTGTAATTTGTGTACTTTCTTTTTCAGAATCATGTCACACCACTGTGAAATAACCACTTTTCTCTTGACTCAACCATCCACTTCCTACCACCTGTTCCATTTTTAAGACTTTCTCTTTTATATTCCGGAGTTCACACCTAAACATGCCCTTTCTGAAATGTTACATTGGTGCTTTTATCATGCATAGAAACAAAATAGGCTACCTTCTTCTGTATGTTATTCTAGCTACTAAAGCAAATGTCTTCTTTTAAAAGTGTAGAATAACAGGTTAATGTCATACCTATGGCTTTAGGATTGAAGCTTTCAATAGGTGATTATTTTTTTACTTTCTGATATTGTTTATTTTTTCAAAGAGCAAGTCTAAGCAGCCCACAAAAAAATCTGTCTGCAAATGTGTACTGTAGACCATAGCTCAAACTACTATAGGCTACAGATAATGCAGAGCTGATCCATCTGTGTCTCATGCCATATGCCAGTTTCTCTACTTAGTGTGTGCTAGGGAATACATCTATTAGAGATTAAGTCCTCAGTAAACTTTTATCAGATTATGGTGTGACCATAATGCAGTATGTGCAATGAAAAGAAACTGTCTTACATCGGCTACACTTTCTTTGTATCTACACGGTGGTAACCAGGGCAACAAAACGTGGTGGTCCTAGATCATGCAGATGTGAGCTTAAATCAGCAAATATATGTTCATCATAAATCAAGAGCTGTAGGCCCCTGCACCATCTATTTTTCTCTCCTCACATTGGTGTGTATCTTTAAGCTTATGTGTCTAACTTTATGATAAAATTTCAGTAATCAAAACTATGAGGTTTATTCACACTGTCTACTGTAATCCTTTAACCAGATCATTGTGATACACCTCATCTAACTTTAACTTCAGACAGTTTGACTGAGTCAGCATTGTGTCCTTCTCCTGTGCATGTTTATGTCTGAACTAGTCATCCTACACTCTCCTCATAGTTGAAATAAGAAAAGATAAAACACCTCCTTAAAATGATTTTGTTTCTCCATTGACTACAAAAAGATCTTAGGATGACTAGTTCAGATATGCTTATCTACATTCAGTAAGATGAAACCAATTCTAGGTGCCTAAATTAGCATCCCTGTCTCCATTGACCACCTACAGAGAAAGCTATGGCAAGAACTTGGTTTCATATAGGACAAATAAGAACCATATCCTGACCAGGGTGTTCTGAACCATTTTATTCTCCATTCACTTTGGAGAAAGCCTCCTAAACTCCAGTCTTTATCTCCGGTATCTCAAGTCGGATGCTAAAGGCAGACAGTGTAAGTGCCTTCTCCACCCTCCCAGCAAATCAGGGGGGAACAGCTAATTTAATCTGGCATTGATTTAGAGCAACTTTTATGAGTATGAGGACCATAGAAAATTCAACTCATACAAGTTCATGGAATCATGGAACTGCTGGCTGGAAAAGACCTCTGTAGTTCATCCTTGTACTTGAAGCAGGACTACCACCAACGCTAGATCAAAGCTTGATTTCTTTGTCTAAGTCCTAAAAACCTCCAGAGTTGGAGATTCCTCAACCTCTGTTGGAAACCTGTTCTTGTGTTGCACTGCATTTGTAGTCAGTATGTTTGTTCTTAATGTTCTAAAATTGATTTGCTGTATTTGAAAATAAGAGGTATAGGATAAGAATTGCTCATATAAATAGGGAAAACAATCATTAATTCAGTCAAGATAATAAAACCGTAACAACCACACTGGATTTTTAAAACACCTCCGCTTTAATGAAACAAGTTGATTATAACTATGTAGATAAGAAATACATTTATTTACAGCATACATGTTTTGCAAAGCATTGAAATATCCTTCAAATTCTAACACTAGTGCAAGATATTGTTCCATGTACTTCCATTCCATTTTCAAGTATTTGACCATTTGTTGTTGTTCTTAAGGAACTAATTCCTTCAGTTTAATAGGTCTCAACAATGACATGTTATTCTGACCTTTAAAACTTCTTTTCTGTTACGTATTTACATTGTGCTGCTGAGCCCCTGTAGTTCATATTTATTGTATCTTCTGTTTCTTTTCCACAGTCTTTTTGTAATTTTGGGTGCTGCAAGTGCTCAAATCCCACAATGATAAGCCTAGTGTAAAACCTGATTAGACTAGATTTTTCTTAACAGTAATCAGGAGTACAGTTCTTCACATAGTTTCACAAGAGGGGACAATTTATTTATTTGCTTATTTATTTTTTGAACTAAAGAGCATTTGGTGTTTGGAAGGACCCATAAGCAAATGGCTAAATGCTTGGGCATTTTGGCTCTAACTTATAATACTTAAACAAATTTGTTTTGTGTTTACATAAACATAAAACATCCCTAAGCATGCCATTCTAGGAAGTAATATGTAAAACAGTTTTATAGCCATGTGGACTAAAGATATATCATAAGTCAAAAGCAGCAGCTGTTCCCTTTGCTAGCCAAGCCATTTAAGCAGCGTTTGCCCATCAGTTCATTTTTTCTTAACATGATCCAAACACAGTGACAGAAAACAATAAGTGTCTTGGCTGACAAAAACTCTGGGTTTAGATCTAACCACATTCTTCTGCCAAAATTAAATGTTTATACCAAGTTCTGGTTTTGGCTTTTCTTCTCAAGAACAGTTCAGAGATTCCAGTTCAAAACAAAAGTGCCTACAAGGGTCTTATCCAAATTAAGAAAAGTATAGATTGTTAAGCCCCATTGTCTTTCAAGGACTACTAAGGGGCTTTGAAGGTTTCTTTGACTTACTAGCTGCAAAGACTAATTTTTATTAAAAGGTCATTTTTATAGAGACTGACCTAGTGGAAATGTAATAGTTTCATAACATCTTTTGCGGCCATTTTGGTTAATGAGCCAAAAAAGTCCTTAAATGTTAATGACCCAATCACCCTTTCACTGTAGTCAACAATAAATAGAATCATCATGGATGTTAATTGTAATAAGACACTGAGTAAAGCTGCCATGACCTAAACTGTTCTTCCTAAAAGGGAGAAAAAAGAACAAGTTAAGGAAAGCCCCCATTTTTAATCCAACTGGAAATACTCACTATAGTAGATGCAGCTCCCATCTCTCATCACAAACTAGCAGGTAGTATGTCAAGAAAGATAATGGCAGAAAAAATGGAAAAGAAAAAGATGATTGAGTGAAAGAAGAACTCAGGACATTAGAGTCCAACCCAGGCAGGGCATGTGCCCAGTTGTGTGAAAGGGCTTCAAGAAAGCTGACTGCTAGAGTTCTGTTCCCTTCCATATCCTGATAACATCAAAAAGCAACCTGAATACAAAGAACAATTTAAATTAATTTAGTTGTATTCCACTTAACTGGATTCTTGTGAAAATTTATTATGTAATGTTTATAATATGCTTTGAAAATAAAAAGCAGCAGATAAGGTATATTTAATTATTATTTTAGACACAGTAGTCACTGTGCTTAGGACTGTGAACTGGTTTTTCGTCCTGAATTCTTGGTTTCAGGAGTTGCATCTTTCCGAAATTTTTTATACTTTGGGCAGATGTTACATATAGTCCAACTTTGAGCAAAGACAATTTGTCTATTTTTTTTTTCCTCAGGCTTCATAAATGTAGAGATCAAGAAAGACTTGTGCATAACTAGTTTGACCTCCAGTACAATATATGACATAGCATATCAAACAGTAGTTCCTGCTTTCAGTAGAGTGGCAGTTAAACTGTGTCTTCTCTTTAGAAAAAGGCACTCTATCTTGATTTAAGTTTTCTTCAGGGAACAAATAATCCCCACAATTACATTTTAATAGGAGCTGGGTAACAAAATACACATTTCTACTTAAAAAAAAGAGAGAGGGAAATAATTTATCATAATTTATCAGCTCTGCCACTGAAAGAATTAAAAACTGGACTCTGAAATTTGCAAGCACTATAACTTTCATTGAATCCATTAGGAAATGCTAGGAAACGTATTCTTATTTCACAGGAGTCTATATTTTTTAAGTGTGTGCAATACCCTCATTCTAGTTTATATTCCCCCCAGGTAAAACACAAAGTAAACCAGTAAAGTGTTACTTCAAGGAACTTATCTGCAAAGTAACATGTACATAGAGCTATAGAGCATAACAGTTCAAGGGAAAACTTTTTCCCACCAGTTTTTGAAATATAAAATTTAAGTTAGCTTTTTGTGCTGGTGTCAAAATGTAGAGGTAATTCTCATCTCAACTACTGAAAAAGAAGTAGAAAGACACAGTTGAAGAAGTTTTATGAATGTAAAGTTTATACTTTATTCTGTAAATATATAAATATAAAAAAAATACTGAATATAAAGGTTATACTTTACTTTATAAACTAAAGTTTATTCTTTCATTATCCTAGTTTATACTTTCATTATAAATAATCGAGCCACCAATCCAGGAAACATGAAATTGCTACTCTACCCTTAATTGGTTTAGTGATGGACTTGGTAATGTTAGGTTAATGGTTGGACTGGATGATCTTAAAGGTCTTTTCCAACCTAAACGATTCTATGATTCTATGATTCTATGATTCTATGAATGGTGACTCCCCCAAGTACAATTACCCAACATCAGAGGCCCTACTAAAGACCCAGTTTATTAGGCATTAGTGCCTATATACCTGTATTAAAAGCATGTTGAGAGGAATTATACTGTCGCTGAAGCTCATTACTGTGTGTATTTCTTGCTTGTAAACAGCCCCTAGATATTATCACCAGTTTCTACATCTTAGACAATTGCCACTTCTACTGCAGAGTCCAAGGAATAGTCCTTGGAAATTGTGGAATGAAAAGCATGCCATAAATTGTGACTAAATAATGCCCTGCATATTAAGTATGCTATGTAGAACAATAGTGAACAGATGCCAGCAACAATGGGCTAAATAAAGATTTGAACCTAAAAAAGCCTGCATTTACTCTAGTGAGTAGTACGTGAGTGGGAACATAGGAGTAAGTATTTCTACTCTGTAACAAATGCATTCAGAATCAGGCTATTAGTTTTGTAGTTAATGGACATAGCTTCTAAAAGGCACCTAATAAAACTAGCATTGCTCAGACATATGCCACTAAATTAGCTTAGTTAACTGGCTCACCCTCTCAATTAGATTGAAAGAAATCTATACTTCTAGAAAGGGAATATATAGTAGAGTTGCTGATTAAAATCCCATTCCACAAAACATTTCAGCAAGTGATTAGTCTGAAACACCTGCTTAATTTCTACTGAAGTTAAGGAAACATTGTATGTGTTCTAGAGCTTTCCTGAACAATTGAGGGGTGAAATTATTAAAATATGTACCATAGACAAAAAAAAGAACATGCTACGTAAAAGATCTGATTTACAAGACAGGTATTCTTACATATACTTTAGTTTAATCATAGAAGAGTGGGGGGAAAAAAAAATCACAGGTATCCAGGATACCAGTACCAGAAAAATACAGATGCTATTCTAAGATATTGCTTTAAGTTATGATGTATACCTTGTTAAATATTGCAAACATTTATTATACACTAGGGGTACACACAAAACCTTGAATTGGTTACTCCTTGTCTATATAGTGCTCAGACAGACAGGCCTAACATTCTTTCACTGCCATTCTTGTCATGAATTTATTATTCATTTGTTTCATGAAGATCATTTGCTAAGATTAACAAACAATCTCAAAGCATTTTAAAAATGGGTGAACTGTGGCTGGTGATCTAATCACTAGAAATAATTTTCAAGAAACAATTATAAAGAATCATATATTCCAGGGCAAAACTCCACATACCGTGGATGGGTAGATAAAACTATCAGAATACAATAAAGTGAGATACATGGTTTCCTTGTGATCCACATGAAAATCTATAAGGAATGAATATTAATGGAAGTTTGGAGATGGCACCAAGGTAAGTGACTTCAGAGAATGAAAGTCATCCTTTCCTCAGCAACTTTTACATGCAGTGCTGTTTTTTCATGGGTTTTTTTTATTTAGCTTGTTTTGTGGCATGAGTTCTGAATATGAGCAAGGATGGTACTCTGTGTACATTTGCCCAGACCAGGCAATGTTGTTTATAAGTCTTTTAAGAGCTATTACCAATAAAAGGAAAAGGAAACTACACCTTTTAATGTGCAGAGCATGAAGTCATTTCACATGAAACAGATGAGACAGAGAGAGGTTTTTTTAAGCTATTTTTGCCTCAAGCTTCTCTGTGGGGAGAGGATAAAAAGATCTATGGCTTTATTTATAACCCCATTTAAATCACAAAAATAACTCTCCAATTTTTTCTTAAGCTATCTCATAAAAATATTGCTCCAGAAATCTGTTTTTAGTTTGCTTTCAATTAAGAGATTTGCATCTCTTAATTGCATTGAAACCAGTGTAGCATGATATATCAGGAACCTACAGCTTAGTAAAGATGCTATTTCTGATATAAGGGGGGGAGTAAAAATATAGAAATATTAGAATATATAGAATATATATTTCCTATACATAGAATACATAGAAAATACCCTTTTTTTGCAAAATAAATGGTCTGATATTAATCTTAAGTCAAACATATATAGGTCAGGTCCATGAAACAAATAAAATATTTACCCAGGTAGATGGCAACATACTTTCCCATTAAAAAATGAGGGAATGGATTGTATAGAAAGAATGCAGGAAGTGAAGGGAAGAAATGGAAGAGTGGCTCGAATATCTTATTATGGAGATTACTATCACAGGGAATTAATAATTTCTTGGATGCACAGACAGCAACAGATAGAATAATTTAAACACATATTAGGCAAGAAAAAAGCCATAAAGAACCTGTTTATTCCATGATCAGGTCATTGTGATATAAAAGTTGGCTCCCTGGATTCCAGTGCTGTCTCCAGAAGCATTTGTGAGAGCAGCTTTAGGGAACTCACTGTTGCCCTGGATGGAGCACAGCTCTTCATATGGAAGCTCTTATTTTCCTAAGGAAAGAATAAGAGAAAGCATGTAATGGAGAGGGGCCTGTAAAACAGGGGCAAGAATAAAGGAAGTATGTGTAAAAATAAAAGTAAATCACAGAAACTAGAAAAAAATTCTGGCTAAATGTGATCCCTGAGGGAGTTAATTTTCACTGTGGCTCTGTTCAAGAGAAAAATCTTTTAACCCCCTCTGCAGATTCAAGAGATAGAAATTCTGTAGTCTCAAACCTATCTCTTACCTAAATTTCATGACTAACTCTCAAGTTGCACTTAAAAGACTCCCATATATTTCCATTGAAAACATAATATTCTCTGACTTGTGAATGCTGAATCTACTGTTTTAGCTGCTCCCAATTAGAAGCTAGCTACCCTCCCAGCTAGCCTTGGTTAGAAACTACAGGACAGATGTTTCTGTCCTATTTTTATGTGCCAAACACCAGGCTCATTATCATAATTTATCTCATTTAAAGCATCATCTTATCTTTTTCTCCCATCAGCTTTCCACTGTCAGGCCTAGACTTCATGCCCGGGGGAAGACTTAAATGTAGTATTGACTAAGCTGACTATAGATGGCAAATAACCTCCATGCATTCATCTGGAATTAGTTAGTATGTTGAAACTGAGAAACAGAGAAGAGGAAGCAAGTTTACAAACTGAGCCCCTGGCAGTCTACTTGCCTTATTTGTTTAGACCACTCCAGGTAGCACTCTCTGGGACAATGCCTGAACAAAGGTCTGAAAGATTATTTTGGGCACCACCCCAAAAAACAGAACTGATCTGCACAATGGCTACTTTTACTCTGAACAGTCCTTTACCACCTGGGACTTTTCACCCTCAAGGATCACTGCTTTCTCTCATGTAACTTCTGGGGTTTGAAACAGTTTCATGCTATAAAAACACTCCTCTGGTTGGCCAAAGTTCCACAACCAAATTGTTTCAGACACATTCAGCTGAAAAAGCGCAGAAATTGATAACTGTATGATAGGGCCAAGGAGCTACAGCCTCAACCAGAGGGCTGGAGTGTGATGTAGCGTGGATGCAGCTGCTGTGCTGTAGAAGTAGTCAGCCTTAGGCACCATAGATATCAAACAGTCTCCACCAGGGGCCCTTAGAGAGGAAGGAACATAATCAGCCCATATTTTTCTTTAATTATCAGTATAGTCTAGTCCATGTATCCAGCTAGAAGTGCATCTTTGGTTTATGAAATCTATCAAATGAACCAGCAATGAATTTCTAAGAATTAATGGAAAAGTGAGCAGCAGTGCAGAAATCTAGGGCTGAAGACAATTAACAATCCAGAAAGATGAAAAGCAGAAGATTCAGTTGCCATTGCTATGTCAGTTCCAGTAAGCTGAATGTGCCTGGGACAGTTCTGTGGACAGAGGCCAAGCAGTATGAAATGGCCTACAACCTGTTACACACTTTTTACCCCACCAGACAGGATGGTAGCATGCAAACTGCCTGTTAGGAAAGCTCTATGGCCTTTGCCAACCCATGATAATGTCTGAGGAAACATTTAGCACAGGACCAATCTGCTCGTTTCCAGCGTAGGTTATTGAGACTTAGGTTCTGGAATGATCAAGAATCACCTCCAAGCTCAAGAACAGTTCATCCCAGGCAGCAAGAACTAAAGCAAGATCCTGACAAAACTCAAATGTAGAAATGAAACATACAAGAGGTGGAAGCAGGAACAAGCAACCCAGGAGGAATGTAGTGACAATGTCCAAGTATGCAGGAATGCAGATAGGAAAGCCAAAATCCTCTTGGAGTTGAATCTCCAGAGGATGTGAAGGGCAACAAAAAGGACCTCTACAGATATATCAGCTGCAAAAGGAAGACTAGGGAAAATGTGGATCCTCTGATGAATAGGTTAGGAGGTGGTGGATATGGATACGGAAAGAGCTGAGGTAGTCAATGCCATCCTTGCCTCAGTCTTTAGTGGTATGACCAGCCTTTATGAATCCCAGGCCCCTGTGACAACTGGGAAATTCCTTGATGGAGAAGGATCACATTAGGGAACATTTAAACAAATTAGACATGAAAAAGTCCATTGTGTAAGGTTATGCGGAAGGAAAGTGCCTGCTCCTTTAAGGGTATCTAGTCAAGGACCTTTTTCACTGCAAAAAAGGGATAATAAGGAAAGGAGGAAACCATAAACAAGAACACACAGGGACACAAACCTAACCAACAGCTGATAGGGGAGGCAGTGATGAGAACCAAAATTAGTCAGTCACAGTAATTGAGGAGAGCATGTGGGAGTGTGAGAATGTTTATTCCAGTGAGGTTATCTGATAGGGGATTGTCACGAATGCAGGTTTGTGAGTCCTGCTGATTATGTCGATTCACTATGAATGAGTGACTTTACACAGTTTGATTTAGTAAAAGTTAGAATTTACTTATAGCGAATTGCAGAATTTGATTATAGTATTTTTAATAGCACTCAATCATCAATGATTAATAAAGTGATTAATAAAGTGATTAGACAAAATTGATCAAACAGTGACTTAGTTACAGATTCGAAGATGGCAAGGTTCACTATTACTACACAGAAGCGCATAAAAGAGAATTAAATCACAACAAGTTAAGATGATTCATAAAAGCATTGCGTATATATGGAATAAAGGCAAAAAAGGTGGGGGGGGGGGGGGTGAAAGGGGACCTTCCCGTTGAGTCACGAGGTTCAGAATGGATCCCCTTGCTTTCTAAACTCCTTCTCAGAGAGGAGCCGAGGTGCAGCTGGGCCCACTCTTAGTCTCAGACTTGGTCAACGGTTTAGGAGAGTAATGCTATAAGAATAATACAACAATATAAAACTTTTAAAATTAAATCATACATACTACTTAAATTGATTCATGCATGCACACTTACAACTATAAATGCATATATGAAAATAGTATACCTGTTAAAAATTCCCCTCGAGTTTAGTGAAATACTCACGTCTAATGCCTTGGCATTTCTCAACGGGCAAGAGTAGAGTCTTGAGGAGTGAAGAATATCAGCAGCCCAGGCTCCGTTGTCGACCTCCGGCAATGGAGTTCTGGTGGCAGCAGACTTTTGGAATCTGCTAGTTTTTGCTGACTCTGAGAGACATTTCGCTCAGAGGGAGATGCTGGTGCAGCCCGTGGCAGTCCAGGAGAGCTCAAAGGGCCTCACTTAGGACTGCCATTTTATAGGATTGTGAGGTGATTGACTTTAATCACCAGTAAATTTCCATCCAAGCCACAATTCGGGTCGGCTTGTTGCTGGAATTCCAGCAGCGATGATACCACCCTGTTTCAAGGCTGTCCGGGGTAGCTGTTTGTTCTTGTTCCCCTCGTTAGCCATAATATGAATCTTGATAAGAACAGAGCCGCTCTCTGCTCCAGCCATGTAGGAGTTTCCGGTACAATTAAGGAGCGCTTAACTGACCAACTCTCTACACAAAAGCTGCGGTCTGCGAATTCCTGAGATTGTAAAGCAGACGAAGTAAAGGGGTAAAACAGGACAGAAAAAAAACCAGGGGCAGGGGGAAGATGTACCACCACAGGGATTTTATCAGTTGGGAAACTAAGGGAAAAGGGAGAAAGGAGAAACAAAATATACCAAACACAGATCTGACAAAACACACATGGAGACAATGACAAGACACAAACCTAGCCACTCACACTCATTGATGGGCTATCCAGAAACTGCATGTGCTACTTCCAGGAAGATCAACCTCGACTTTGCAACTGATAAGACTGTAAGCCAGGGGAGACCCTGACTAGGAGGGGTGCAGACATAGATCGAGCTGTACAGACCCATAAGGGGACATGCAGAAAAAGGGGGGCCAGGGAGGAACTAAAGGGGGATAGACAGAAAGTGCTATAAAAGGGGCTGGTTGTGTGTAAAATGAGCCTTGTGCCCATTCACCATAGTCTGTCCTGTTTTACTAAATTCCTTCTTAATGATGTGTCCATGTAATCTCGTTCCCTATCCCGTGTGTTAGTGCTGCAAGGGCCTATTGCCAGCTACTGGGGTGACATGAGGGGACTGGGTGCCAGCTTCTGGGATCAGACCAGTGGGGTCTCAATGTCAGATACTGGAGCTGGTGGGGTCTTTAACCTCCAGCCACTGGGGCAGGAACAGTGTGTGTCCTGAAAACCAGCTACTGGGTGGGGACGGGTGTGAGTGAGGTGACTGAGGGGCTCAGCACCAGAGGCTGGAGCAATACTGCAGCTCACAGCCTATGTGCTCGGTGCCAGCTGCTGGGGGAGAGCTTCTGTGCCTTCCCCAAACTGGGTGTGCATGGGGTATGCATGGATTCCTTGCAAAACTCCAAGCTGGACCAGCTGCCGAGTAGGAGGCCCCAGGTCTTGGCAGGGTTATCAGGCAGGCAGAGGATCTGTTCTGGTATTCAGGGGGACCTGTGAGTGTGGGGTGCCTGTGGGACAAGTGTGTGAGTGCTGTGTGTTTGCAAGTGAGCACTCAGCTGGACCAACCATTGTCTGGGATACATGCTCAACTCCACTGCTGGTTGAACCTGTGAACTGGAAAGCAGCAGCCATATCCAACAGCTCCAGTGGTTGGGTAGGAGGGAGTCCTGGACTGGCCAGAGCTGCTGAAGGAGCCATGCTCTTAACATCCCTTATCACACAGGACCTGATGGGCCACGCCTATGGATGCTGAGGGAGCTGGCTGATGTCGTTGTGAGGCCACTCTCAATCATCTTTGAAATGTTATGGTGATCAGAGGAGAACCCTGAGGACTGGAAGAAAGCACATGCCCCTCTGATCTTCAAGAAGGGCAAGCAGGAGGATCCAGGGAGCTATAGACTGGTTAAGCTCACCTTGATCTCTGTGAAGGTGATGGAGCATATAATCATGGAAAACATTTTCAGACATATGAAGACGGTGATGGGAGTAGTTGGCATAATTTTATGAAGCAAAAACATGCTTGACAAACCTGACCACCTTCTCCAATGAGATAACTAGCTTACTGGATGAGGGCAGAGCAGGGATTGTTGTCTACCTTGCTTTTAGTACGGTTTTTGAGACTATCTCTCAGAACATACAAACTGAATGAAGTATGGATAATGAGGTACACTGACAATTGGCTCATGTGATAGAACCAAAAGATTATGGTCATCACTATGAAATCATCTAGAGGCAAGTCACCAGTTGTGTACCCCAGGGGTTGACACTAGGGCCAATACCATTTGATATGCCTGTTATTTTTAGGACACAATGCACTATCAGCAAGTTTGCAGATGATGCAAAGCTGGGCGTAGTCTACAAAGTCTGATAACCAGAGGGTTATGCTGCCATTGAGTAGGACCTCAGCAGGCTAGAGAACTGGGCAGAACAGAATTTAATGCAGTTCAACAAAGACAAACACAAAGTCAGGGACGTGCGGATGAATAACCCCACACCAGGACATGCTGGGGACTGACTAACTGTAAAGTAGGTCTGCAGAGAAGGTGCTGGGAGTCCTGGTGGACAACAAGTTGACCATGACCCAGCAACACACCTCGCAACAAAGAAGGCCAACAGCACCCTGGGCTGCATTAGGAGGAATATTGCCACCAGGTTGAGGGAGGGGATACTTCCTCTCTGTTCAGCACTGGTGAGAAAAATCTAGAGTGCTATGTCCAGCTCTGGGCTCCTCAGCACAAGAAAGATATGGACTTACTGGGGCAAGTTCAGCAAAGGGCCACAAAAATGGGCCACAAAGATGTTCCAGAGGGCTGGAGCATCTGAAATGGGAGAGAGTCTGAGGGAACTGAGATTGTTCAGCCTGGAAAAGAGAAGGCTCAGGGGGATCCTATCAATGTGTATAAACACCTGGTAGGGGTGGGGAGTAAAGAAGATGGACCCAAACTCCTCCTAGAGGTATGGAGTGACAGGACAAGAGGCAATGGGTACAAATTAAAATACAGGTAACTCCACTTGAACATAAGAAAAAACTTTTTTTTTTTTTTTACTCTGGGGGTGGTCAAACAGTGGAATGGACTGTCCAGACAAGTTGTGGAGTCCCTCTCTGTGGAGTGTTCAAAACTTGATTGGACATGGCACTGAGAAACTTACTCTAGCTGACCCTGCTCTGAGGAGGAGGTTGGACTAGATGATCTCAAGAAGCATCCTCCAACCTCAGCCATTCTATGATTCCAGAATGCTGTGATTCTGTGACTGTTTCTAAGTATTTCTTGAGCTACTAGAACAGGTAAAGCCAATATGACTGGCTATTCATAGTAGATGATGCCCCTACATATGGAGTCATTCCACTTTATAAGCATTTAAAAAAAGATAATTTAAAAAAATTATTAAATTCCTCACTAATGAACATTAAGCACTCTATTTTGACTTGCTCTTTATTAAAGTGATGGGTGAAGACAGTGGTCAACAAAAATACTATATTCAGCATATGTATTTTATGATTTTTAATTTAAAAAAAGAAATCTTAATCTAGCAAATAAGAAAGAAAACATGAAATCAACACCCAATGATTGAACCATGATAATCCTTTTCTTTTTTACAGCATTTCTGGCTTTTACATTGACTTCAGATTTTGCGTATGTATTTTTCAATATATGGTCTGACTCATTCTGAAAGTTATTCCTGTTCCACTTCTACTTCATACAAATGATACCCAGCAAGTTTTAGGAATAATAACTTCCAGGCTTCTGCTCAGGAAATAAAATAACAAGAAAAAAAGAAAAGGAAAGAAAAAGACGTTTATACATTGAGCGGTAGAAAAGAGATATAAATTATTTGTGGAATGTTCTAAAAACTAAATGAAAACTTTTCTCTAATTTTTAATATGGACAATGATATTAAATGTAGTATCAAAAAGAAGATCAGAATATAAAATTAAAAGATTAATATCTGAAATGACAGTAAAATCAAGCAACTTAATGCAGTCAGGGTTGAAACATTGTCTCTTCCAGAAAAAATTTGCAAATGAATTTGCAGGTGTAATGGTAACATTTTTCAATAAATGCATCAAGTTAGAGGTAGTTCTAGGTAATCAAAGAATAACATGCACAATTAATAAAAAGAGACCATCTGGACAGCAACAAAGCAGGCCTTAAAGGTATGCAAAACTTTAGAAGGTATTTGGAAGGAAAGAATAATTAGAAACATGAAGGAAAATGGTAAATGGCATAGATTGTAATAGGGTTAAATCATATGAGCTATATATCTTTCTTTGACACCTATTTTTCAGAGAAGGGAAATGTAGTAGATGAAACATGTCTGGACTTCAGTGAAGCAGATGACATGTTGCCACAGGAGAAATTACTCATTGAACTTGAGAAGACAGCAATTCATAGGTAGAATTGGAAGGTGGAAAATGAAGGTTACTATAATAAAAACCTCATGAAGCACTCTGAAAAATAAATTTATTTAGTATTTTTAATTTTTCTTTAATGATATTTGCTCAAGAAATCAGATCAGCGAACATCGCTAGCAACACAAAGTTGGGAAATATTTTCTTTTCAAATAGAGGCAGAGCACAGTATTGTACATACAGCATTAAATATCCTTAAGGATAAGGAAAGGAAGGGTGGAATAGGACACGGTAAGATAGAATACAACAGGGCAGAATGGGAGAGGAGAGGAGAGGAGAGGAGAGGAGAGGAGAGGAGAGGAGAGGAGAGGAGAGGAGAGGAGAGGAGAGGAGAGGAGAGGAGAGGAGAGGAGAGGAGAGGAGAGGAGAGGAGAAGAGAGGAGAAAAAGCAAACCAAAACTAAAATAAAATAAAATTTGTCATGCATTTAGTATTAATAGTATGATCATCTCCTAAGTACTGAGGACATCTAATTTGAATGTTAAAGGAGAAGAAATAGTCAGGTGATTGGGAAAAAGCAGTGCAGGCACAAAAAAAGGCAAATATGATCTAGAAAGTATTCCAGTGAAGACAGATAAGAAACAAGGCACTCATTAAACTTTACGTAGAATACCATACAGTTTTGGTCACCTGTGCTTAAGAAAGATTAGCTCAGATTTCATGCCTGTAAAAGAATATTTATCAAGAAGACCTTGGGAATGGTAAAGCATCTTGCTACCCTATGAGTAGCAGACAAAAGAGAATGGCTTGCTTATTACAGCAAAATTAAGAACAAAAGAGAGTATGATTGCTCTGTAAATCTCTTGGGGAAAATACCAGGTAAGGAAGGGAGCTATATTAGTACAAGGTGTACAGAAAGTCAAGAATACATTTCTTTCACTGTTGGAAAAATTGCAAGAATTTTTCACATACAGGAAGTGAAATGCAAAACCAGTTTTCAATTTGGGAGCAGAGTCTCAGCTTCTTTTAAACAATCTTATAAACTTTGTAAAAGGGATTGGATTAGGTGGTTGCTTGTGAAAGAGTAGACTGGATTCAAAAATGCTGGAGGTATCTCCCAACTCTACATTCCTGTGAGAGACAAGAGACTATGAAACTTTCAAGCTGAGCACCTTAGGACATTATATACCTGACCATACAATCTGCAGCCCTGTTGCAGTATCAAATCTTCAGAGACCAGAAGCAAGATTAAAACTTTCTAAGCATCAGGGACAGAATAAGGAGCTTGCTGCATGTATTTTAGTCATGCACATTAACAAAGTTTAAGGCCATGTTGACTTCTTACATATCAAAGACAACTCTGCTAATTGTGTGTTGGGGGAAACACTCTGATACTGAGATCCTAAGATGACATTGGCTAGTTGGCATAGGCAAAAAAACCCAGGAGGAAGCAAGGTGGTATCCATCCTGCATTTCTTTGTATTTCCTGACAAATCAGGGAGTAGTTCTGCATGGTAAGAAGAAGAAAACTCTCACTTCCTGTCTTCTATGCAGTCTGGAAAATATTTGCATTTAATATTTTTATTTCTTATTTGAAGTATGAGAATCTATTTACTGACGTAGTGTCTCATGGTCCATAACCATTTCCAGAAACAGTAACTATATAACTGAAATCTCCACTGTTACTTGTGAAAGCTTAATGGCAGTAAGTGAAACGCTATACTTGTAAGTAGCTTAGTAACTTATCTATTCACTAAGTGAATAGCAGTGTGACTGCTACAAATTAAGAAAGGACAAATAAATTTGTCAACTGTGGCTTGACAGATATACTTGAACATACTGACCTAGCAGTTGTTCAGATTGGGGCATCTCTTGGAATCCTTTGAAACTAGGGCATGTATTGGGAGAAGCCAATGAATCCCCACATCTTACTGTGATACAAGGTCAAAAGTAGACAGTGCAACCTTGGTGTCACCAGTTCAGTGGGTGGGAGTTGATGCCTGTTGCCTAGAGACTGTATTTTTCAAGAAAGGTAGAAACTCGTCTGGCTGAAGGCATGAAGCAATGGGCTTCCATGAGCATGATGACAATTATAATCACTAAATTAGTGAGTAAAGAGTCTTTCAGCTTTTTTGATCAACTTTTATTACTAAAGAAAGATCTCTGTTAGTATTTGGAAGGAAGAGCTGCCAGAAGAGCTTCTGGGATATTGATCCCCAAAAGATAGATGAATATCCTTGAAGTCCATTTTTTTCCAAATTCTGTGTTGTTTTACAATGATCATGCTGATTCTACCAATAGGATTAATAAGAACAAATTTTAGAAGGCTGCATCTATATTAGTAACTCTTTATAGCCAGTACAGGACAATTAATGTTTTTAGGGACTGATTTTTATTGTAGATGCCTGAAGCACGTTAAATGATTCATGACACAAAATTGCCTACTCTGTAAACTTAGAGGGCACACTTCAAGTGTGCAAACATAGAGTCACAGGGTAATTTGGATTGCAAGGGACCTGCAGGAATTATCTGGTTCAACATTGCTCAGGTTTCTCAGTTCAAGTTGAATTTTTAATATCTCTACATATGGAGACTCCAGAACTGCTCTGGACAACCAGTTCTAGTGTTTGACTGTCCTCATGCTGAACATTGTTTTCCTAATATGGAATCAGAATTTCCCTCTTTGTAAACTGTACTTGTGCCTTTCATCTATCACTGTGCACATTCCAAAAGACTCTGGCTATATATTCTCCACATCCTCCCATATGGTAGTTGAGGGCAGCAGTAAGATACCATCTGTCTTCTAGAATAAACCCAGTCCTCACAGTCACTATCTCTACACAGTGTGCTCCAGGTCCCAGTCATCTTGGTGACCCTCCATTGGATTCACTCTGATACATCAATGTTTTTGCTTTAGGATGCCCAAGACATGTATGCAGGTGTGGTAGGTTGACACTGGCTGGATGCCAAGTGCCCACCAAAGCTGCTCTATCACTCCTTTTCTCAACTGGACAGGGGAGAGAAAATATAAAAAAACCTCATGAGTCGAGATAAGGACAGGGAGAGATCACTCACCAAATATGGTCAGATTTGACCTGGGGAAAATCAGTTTAATTTATAACCAATCAAAACAGAGTAGGATAATGAGAAATAAAACTAAATCTTACAACCACCTTACCCCCCATCCCTCCCTTCTTCCCAGGCTCAACTTCACTCCCGATTTTCTCTATCTCCTCTCCCCGAGTGGCATGGGGGAATGGGGAATGGGGGTTGCAGTCAGTTCATCACTCATTGTCTGTGCCGCACCTCCTCCTCAAGGGGAGGACTCCTCACACTCTTCCCCTGCTCCAGTGTGGGGTCCTCCAAGGGCTGCAGGTGGATATCTGCTCCACCGTGGACCTCCATGGGCTGCAGGGGCACAGCCTGCCTCACCATGGTCTTCACCATGGGCTGCAGGGGAATCTCTGCTCTGGTGCCTAGAGCACCTCCTCCCCCTCCTTCTTCACTGACCTTGGTGTCTGCAGAGTCATTCCTCTCCCATATTATCACTCCTCACCCCAGCTGCAGTTTGTGCCCACTTGTTTTTCCCCCTTCTTAAATCTGTTATCCCAGAGGTGCTACCACTGTCGCTGATTGGTTTGGCCTTGGCCAGCGGCGGGTCCGTCTTAGAGCTGGCTGGCATTGGCTCTATCGGGCATAGGGGAAGCTTCTAGCAGCTTCTCACAGAAACCACCCCTGACCCCCCCCCCAAAACCTTACCACACAAACCCAATACATCACGATAGACAGTTGTGACAAGGCACCTGTAGGGACAGGCCTGTGCTTAATTGTGAAATCGTAGGAAGTAAAAAATGACACTACATTTTTAAGCAAGTGAATTGTACTACAGAAGTCAAATGTAATAAATTTCTGTGCTGGCAACTCATTTCTCACCAAGCTGGTTCATTTGACCATTTCCTGGGCTTTTAATGGGATGTTTTTTTCTAGATTACATTCTGCATTCCATTTCATCAAGTTTAGGTATTACAGTGTCTAACTTTTCAAAAATCAGAGTTCCATTTTAACAATATAGTCAGTGCTGTGGTCCACAAATCTTCAGTATGAAAGTTAGGAGTAAAATGTTCAGATGAACTACATTTCATTTGTACACAGCATAAAGCATTCTTCATTTAACATAGTCTAATAACCTCTGATCCAGATATCCGAATTCTCTAATACAAAAAAGATGTGACTAACAGGAAAGCTAGAGCCTTTTTCCCACACAGGAGGTTATTGACTTTTTCTTAAAGCTAAGATATCAAATAACTGTTCAGTAAAGTCCACTATCTTATTATAACCTGAATTGCTACAGGCTGCTTTCAACTAAAGTAATAACTAAAAAATATCAAAATAAACAAGCAAGAAACAGAACCAAATGGAAGTTCATAAGTGAAATGTATCTCCAAGTAAAACTTTTGTTATTTTGCTCATATTTTAGTAAGCTTAAGGCCAAATACCAAGGTTTTCACTCAAATAATACTGCCACTGATTTCAAGTTCAAAGAATTATTTAGATCTCTTTTCAGTCCCTATACTACCTCCTTGCTCATTCACTGTGTTGGCACAAGTAGTCCTACCAAATAAATCCTTTGGATAGAAGACCGTGTAGTAATGCAGCATATCCTTCATTAATAAACGGGGCTCTACAGAAGCTGAGTGGATTACAAATAAAGTATTTTATAATTGCTATAATCATAAATCAGAAATGTGCTTTACCAATTAGTCTTGCATTTTCTAATCAGCCTGGTTGCTAGGCTTTTTTCCAAACCTACAGGTCATGCTATATGGTTTTCTCTCTGGCAATTTACAGAAATTCCATAACTGTAATTATTTTCCTTAATAAACGTGTTTTATTTTTTCAGGTTCTTGAGGTGTCTAACAAGATGCCTTGAAAAACAGTTCTGAACTAGCCATTATGGTATTAAATACTTATGAGTCAAAGGTGATGGAGTCCAAATTAGTTCATTGTAATAAAACTCAGCATCTGAAAAGAAACTTATCTGGTTTCCAAGGTACCTACAAATGCAACAAATTGTAATAGAGGTATTACAGTTATGTACACGTCTCTGTGCAAAAATGTGCTAGGAATTGATGATGAGGTAGTCTATAACTATTTCTTTCTTCTTATTTAATTTCGAAAGTTTCAACGATTTTTTAAATTTTCCCTCTCTGTTGATCTGATCTTCAGCAAAAACTGAGTTAGAGCTAAAGGTAAAAGGTAATTAAATTAGGAAAGTAAATGAATCTGCTGTGTTGGTTAAATTTCTTTGCCTGTTCTCAATTATTTAATCAAAATGTACTGTAAGCAGAATTATGTATCTGGGGATAGGATTATCTGACATAAAGTAAAAGTATGACAGGATTTGCAGACTTTGTAAATTAAATTGTGTGATTCATGCCTTTTCTAAGGATCTGAATGGCTTTCAAATGATGCAGCCACTTTATGCTTTCTAATCCTTCTTATGAAATAAATGGGAAAAATATGCTGATGTCACTTTTTCTAATAAAGTTTTCACAGAAGTACATTTGAAATACATGCACCAATCACTTTATTTCTTTAATTGTATTTCAGACTTTTGAATAGGTTTGGGGTTTGTTGGGGTTTTTTTTCACTCAATCAGAAACTTGTAAATGTATTTAAAATTACCTCTCTTCTTCTGTGTGGTACTAGACCTTCAAGACTTGGAACAATCCCTGACTATTTGCACTAAAAGGTTTCCAGATGTAAAAATAAATTTTATTAATTGGGTGGTTTTTTGATAAGGATGCTCTTACAGGAACTGGAAGGAGGCACTGAAGTTAATCCATGTGTGATTTTATTAATTGAAATGTAATTTAGTTAAAGCAGATTAATGTATTTACATTTGTCAGCTTTTGCTCTAGTATATGAGAAATGACCTGAGAAAGAATGCACAAATGGGTTTGAAGTATTTAATTGGATGTATGTACTCATGGACATTTTTCAAAGATAAAGGAGACAGGGAGGTTGTCTGGTTGGTTGAGCAAAATACTGGCCTTTACCTTCAGTCTATAACTTTCAGTGCTGTAAGACCAACAGCCAATCTCTAAAAGACTGATGTTCAAGCCACACAACCACATCAGTCAGATCAGCTCAGAACTGAGCTATTGTAGCAAGGATACTTTGCCATGTTTTCACCTATCTTCAAAATGTCCTTCCAGCACAGTAAAGCACTGTCAGGCTGATCAGAGGTGAAGAAAAACAGAAGTAGAATGTTTGCATTCTGACTCTGAGAAAAGTAAATTGTTAGTAGCTGCAGGGAATGAAATATTTTGTTTCCAAGGAACAGCATATATTCTCTATTATACAAACATTCAGTGGGAGTAGGGGGAGGAAAAGACAGAAACAAAAGACAGTGTCTATTGCAAAGAAAAGGGGAAAAAGGTGATACATAAGTGCACATGCTACATAAGATCAGAGTCACACTATAAAAGCTCAGAACTTTTTTCTTTCCTCTTCCTTTCATTCCCAGATTTCCCATCCCAAACCCTCCCTACAGGTCAAGATCAGATCCTGTAAGCTCAGGGTCAGATTCTTTCAAAGTTTTAGCATCAAACTCTGAACAATTTCAGCAGAGAAAAAATTTTATGCAGGATTTATATGGACAGAAAGACATTGAATGAACATATGACAATAATTGATCGATTTCAACTTTATGAAGAACCGAATTTTACGTGTTTGACAAAATGTTATGCTTCATGTTTGTTTTGTAGTATATTTCTCAGTCCAAATGCAAAGAACACCAAAGAACAAACTCTAGACTGCTTTATTGTGTTGGCTAAAGAAAGCAGAGTATACTTGCTGAAACTCCAGAAATAAATTAAATAATATGAAAAATAGAAAACCAATTGTTGACCACAGGGATTAACCTTCACCAAACCTGAAGCAAATATTATTCCCTTTTACAGAAATAAATGTATTCCCTTTTACATAAATAAATGCCTGCAGTACATTTCAGATCTGAGTGTTTGTATATGGTATGTTTCAATATACTTTAATATGCTACCTTAGTTATGAACATGCTGGTTTTATTCTTCTTTTGACCTGGCAGTAAGATAGGGACAAAAAAAAAAAACATTTTTCCTGTTTACCCCATTTTAGCTGAGAGACAGGCCCATTTAAGAAGGCAAGTTTCTGTGACTGTGATCCATCATGGACTTAGTGTAACCTTAGGCATGCTTCTTCTGTCCTCAAGCTCACCTTCTGTAAACTGAGTGTATAGGGATAGAATAAGAGGTGCTTAGGAGACAAGAGTTGCAGAAAGATAACTGCAAAGAATCAATACTTTTAATTTCTTTAGACACTTGCACAGATCTGAAAATCCCACTGCTCTTTGCTCTGCATCTTTGAACAGGGAAATAAAGATAAATGTATGAATTGTTTTCCTTGCTTTCTTATTTCAGTTAAAACCACACTGTTAACATGTTTTTATTGTTTTTAAGTCATATCAGGCACTCCTGTTTTCCCAAGGATCATCAGCCAAAGACTGATTTTCTCTAAAGCTCAGGATACTATTTCATTAAAGCTTTAAAGCTAAATTAGGTTTAGAAATAGACTTGATAATGAAGCAAAGAAAGTGAATATTTTTGAGGATAAAATCATTTACTTATTCTAGGAAAGCACTTTGTTTGGTGTTAGAAGAAAGCAAAGTTATAGCTATTTTAACTAGTTTATCAAGTTTCACAGAAGTGTTTTCCTATGTTTATTTTAAAAATTTCATTAAAAGAAAAAGTTTTCCTCTTATGTATTGCTATACAAATAACCCTAACAGTAACAGAAGAAACATTTAACTACAATGAGGTCATTTTAAGAGTCAACCTTAAAGCAAGAGACTAGGTCTCCTGTATACCTTCTTTGTTACAATGGATAGAGAGAAACATAAGAGGCAGCATTTAAACCACTTCACCTTCTACTCAAAGTAAAACTGTTTAGAGGAGCTTCTTTCTCTACAATTTTAACTTTTATATTATTATCTGGTTGCTGATAATTAACAGGTGGACTCTTCTACAAGCATTTGCCCAAGAGGTTTTATTTCCTGGAAATGGTAATAAAAAAGACTCCAGCAGACCTTGAAACAAACAGATATATATTGGGTTTTTTAATCAAGATTTCATATGCATCAAAAGTGTTATGTACAGCTATGTAGAAATGTAAGGAAATGGATATTTAGTCCCAGTGACTTCCAGAAAATAAGTAATGGCACATTTAATACATCCTTCTCATACTGGTAACTGTGGAAAGTTAGCGACAGAGCTTTGGAGAATAACTGTGCGCCCATGTCTTCAACACACAATAAGACCTTAGCATCACAGTAAAATTACAGTGGTTTCAGGAAGCAAGGGAGAACAGGCAGTCTAGATAGCTCTTTTAGATATACTCATAAGATTTATTTAATCTAACTCATCTAGGAGTTCTGTTCATGTCTGAGGATGATCACCATAAAGGTCCTTTATGGCAAAAGAAGGAAACGAGGCATCTTCAGAGGATAATAAATTACACCCTAATTTCCCAATTCCAGTTCTTCTCCTAGACACCAAACTAGACCTGAAAAACATTTGTATTTCCTTTGTCACTTTTGAAAATCATAGCTTTCCAGCTTTTAGTCACAGTTCAACTGCATGTTTTCTACTGAACTAGTTGCTTAAATTACCATTAGTTTCTAAGATAGGAAAATGAAAATTTTACTTGAGGTCCACCCTCAGCTATTGCAGTAGTTAGCCCACATTAACCCTCTCTCAAAGTTTCCTCAGTTTGCCCAGTCTGTAGAAAAAATGCCTGTAACTGTTAGCTCTGTACATAGCTGAGAACATACTGTACATATTTGTGTTTTGTTTATCCTTTCATGCAAAAACAACTAAGTAAATGTGGCATTTACTCAAATTGTATCTCCTGAGAAAAAAATTAGTGTAGCATAAAAAGATGCACATCGCTTGTTTATGAGGATCGTATCAGTGTCAAAGACTTTCCTGAAGTCCAGGTAGATAATATCCAGTGTTCTTCCCTTGTCTACCAGGACAGTCATTTCCTCATAGAAATTTATCAAGTTGGTTAAGCATGACTTCCCCTTGGCGAAACCATGCTGACTAGTCCTGATGATTTTCTTGTCCTTAATGTGCCTGACTCGCCTGTGGTTCCCTGGGTCCTCCTTCTTGCCCTTTTTGAGAATAAGAGTTACGCTTGCTTTCCTCCAGTCTTCAGACACTTCACCCAGTCATCATGATCGATCAAAGATTATGGAGAGTGTCCTTACAATGACATATGCCAGATGCCTCAGCACTCATGGGTGTATCCCATCAGGGCCAATGGACTTACGTATGTCCAATTTGCTTAAGTATTCCCTGACCTGATCTTCTTCCACCAAGAAGAATCTTCCAAGCACCATCTTCCTTGTTCCACACTTTCCGTCTGTTCCCTGGGGCCCAGGACCTCTGAAGGCCAGTCTTGCTAGTAAAGGTTTAGGCAAAGAAAGTATTCAGTACCTAAGGCTTTTCCACATCCTGTTGTAACCAGGTCCCTCCTCTTGTTGACCAATGAGCCCACATTTTCACTAGTCCTCCTTTTACCACTTATGTAAGCCCTTCTTGCTGTCTTTGACATCCCTGGCCAGATTCAGTTCCACTTGGACTTTAGCTTTCCTAATTTAACCTCTGGATGGTTGGACAATGTTTCTGTATTCCTCCCAGTTTACCCATCTTTGTTTCTACCCTGTGTATGCTTCCTTTTTGTGTTTGAGTTTGGCTAGGAGCCCTTTGCTCATACACACAGGCCTCCTGGCATTTTTGTCTGTCTTATTCATTGGGAAGGAGCTCTCTTGAGCTTGGAGGAGGTGATCCTTGAATATTAACCAGCTTTCTTGAGGCCTCCCCTTCTGTCCAGGGCCTTATTCCACAGGACTTTCCAAGGTATGAAAAGCGTGCTTTCAGAATGATGTAGCCTTTTCATTGCCAGAGAAAGTAATTTATATTCTCATTCTATTTCTGTGTGTTACTCATTCACTTATTGGTAAATATTTGACCAAGGGAAAATTATCACAGAACTGTTCTTCTAACTTCTGTGAAAGCAGAGGTTCTCTCTCTTCTTGCTGTGCTGTGTTCTTCCAAGACATCATCTTTGATTGAGTTCAAGTGCCACAGAAACTAAAATCCATAGGACTCAAGTACACTGCCAAAACTGTACGTTAGAGTATTGTAGCAGTCACCTGTGAAATAGAGATGGGGAGCTGTCAAAAAATAGAGCTGCTCATAAAAGACAATCTTTATTCTAGTGAGATAAATCTAGAAGTCTGAAACAATGTTTAAGAATTACCAAAAATAAAATTCTCCTACAAATGTGTTATCAAACACTTTTTTCAGGCTCAGGTGAGAAACAGTGAAAATACATTTAATCAGTGTAATTGATTACAAATTAAAGGAAAGGCTGCCAAAGTGGAGCAAGCAGCTGCAGTGAATCTGTGTGAAGGAAATGAAATGATGCCTACAGGTTACTGCATGCTTCATAAAAATTATTTATAACACTCATTTTTCATTAAAGCCAAACAACAACAGAAAAAGATAGCCTGAACTACCCTTATAATAAATTCAGATAAAGTTGGCTGTGCCAAAAAAACAGGTTTATTGAGCAAATTCACTGCATTTTTTGAGAGTGTGGGGATGTGGGATTTTAATTATTGTGCTCTATGTTTTGAGAACATTAGCAAATAAGCCACATATTTAATATAGTTCAGTCATTTTGACAGTTATGGGGCTGCAAATCGTACCTGAATACTGTTAATATTAGAAGGTGAATACTGATATTAATATAAGGCTTTATCTTTCAAAATTAGCTGGCAGAGGCAAGTAATTTGGTAAAATTTGCAAACCTTGATTAACTAATTTCAGCCATTTAATGTTTCCTCTTACCCAAAAAAGACAGTGTACCAAACACCATAAATTATAATGAACATTCCCTCAAACTATCCAAAAGCTCCGTTATCTAAGCCGCCTTGCTGTCCCCTAGTATTTTGGGGAAAATCAGGTCACATTGTAGTCTAATGCTAGTTACATATTATTCTTCAGTATTTAAAACAGAAAGGAAAATACAAAAAGAAAAGACAAGAAAAAAGTACTTCCCTCATTATGTTCTTTTAATTTTAAAGTAAAATTACTGATAAAACTAGACATTCCTCATGACACATAAATTGCTAGAACTTACCTGATCAAACTCAACATGAATCTATAAATTAATGTTTTATTTTGATTTTGTTGTTGTTTGTGTGTGTGTGTATTTAAGATGAAAGGCTAGATCTTAAAGAGGAATTCTATATCTAAAATTTCACACAATTCCTTAGGTGACTTTGGGCAGATTGTCCCCTTGAGAGAAATGTGGGAGCCCAGGCTCTGTAAGAAGTCCCTGAAAAGAGTTAAGGTCTCACCTGAGGCCAAAATACACCAGGACATTGTGAGAAAGATAACCCAGACTCAGTGAACTCTGTGTGAATTTAACTGAGAGCTTCCCTAAATGAAACACTGAGGAGAAACCCGAGTCTGAAATCCTGCCTCTTGTTTATTATGGCCAAAGCGTCTGTGTGACCACTGTTTTATCAGGGCGGAGAAAGCGCTATCCTTTCTTCCAGAGGACAGTCTTTCATTTCACCCTTTCCAGGTCTGACCACATCATAGGGTTGAGGTGTGTATGGATCCTTGTGGTCAGTGTGCTCTCACAACAAGCAAGGCACCCAAGCTTAAACTTTCTGCTGTCTATAAAGAGCTCAGATCTCAATTCCTACTTGCCAGCAGAGCATCTAAATTGCCAACCTAAAGCACAGTGTGTGCAGGGACTGTCTCAACCCCTCATACCACAGCCTTGGCCATGGGCAGAAAGGAACTGAAGACACTGTGGGCCAGAAGAGAGCAGAAGGAGGAATTAACCTACTAGTACCTCCTGAGTAAGGTGGTTCCCTCGCCTGGAAGAGGAATTTCTAAGTTTATTCAGTTCAGAAATCTTGGTATCACACACACTGAACCTGGGATTCTGGGATACAGAGAAGAAAGAGGACCTGGATTATGGACACCAGAGATCAGTTAAGGAGGTGTTTCCACAGCACACGTGGCACGTTGTGACCAAAGCAGGCAAGGGGCTTGCTGTAGATTTTGGGTTGACAACTTTTACAGTACAGCCTACTGGTACATTGGAGCACAAAGCTGCAATGTCCCAGAGCAGTGACTGTGTGTCAAGCAAGCATCATTTATCTCTGGGGTTGCTCTTTCCTGTTGTCCTGGTTTCACCTGGGATAGAGTTAATTTTCTTCCTAGCAGCAGGCATAGTGCTGTGTTTTGGATTTAGTTTGAGAAGAATGTTGATAACACGCTGATGTTTTTAGTTGTTGCTGAGTACTGCTTATGCCAGTCAAGGACTTTTTCAGCTTCCCATGCTCTGCCAGGTGCACAAGAAACTGGGAGGGGGCACAGCCAGAAGAGTTGATCCAAAATGACCAAAGGGCTATTCCATACCATATGACGTCATGCTCAGTATATAAACTATATAAACTGGGGGGGAGGGTGGCCAGGGAGCAGCGATCGCTGCTCGGGAACTGTCTGGGCATCGGTCGGTGGGTGGTGAGCAATTGCATTGTGCATCACTTGCTTCGTATATCATTATTATTATTATCATTATTATACTGTTACTATTAGCATTACTATTTGACTTTATTTCAATTATTAAACTGTTCTTATCTCAACCCAGGAGTGTTTCTCACTCTTACTCCTCCAATTCTCTCCCCCATCCCATCGGGGTAGGGGGAGTGAGCGAGCGGCTGCGTGGTGCTTAGTTGCTGGCTGGGGCTAAACCACGACACCTGTGCAAAGAGGTGCACAGTGTTCTCCTGTGAGAACAACAGGAGCAGTGGTCTCAGCCTATAGGTAGTCCAGCAATAGCTTCTTTCCATGGTCTAGGAAAGCCTTTATCATTTTGCATAATGTTCCCTAGGAGGAGAAGAAACAAATGTTTCTCTGCAACTTTGAGTCACAGGACTGATTTTCTGGAAGATCTTTATGCGTGATATTTCTTGGATGCTGCTTTGTTATCACCTGGCCGAGCAAAAATATCTTGCTGCTTCTCATGGTAAAAATAAAGTCAGAATTCTCCCTGATTATTTTGCATAGCAAAATATATTCCATTTAATGTGAATACACACAGACAGGGAGGGACACTTTACTGGGACTTCTCACAAGATACCAATTAAATCTAATAGTAATGACTATTGCTTAATTGAGATAGGATTAGCATAAATTCCACCCAATAGTGATACAGTCATCTGGTGCCAAACGATTGCATGGTGTTCAATTAAGTGTTTAATCAATGCAAATTTCCTACCTTATGTCAATTAATAAAAAGTAAGTATATTAAAAATAAAGTAATAACCCATTAAGTACAGCATTTATGATCCAAAGTATTCCAAAGTACTGAATGAATACTGTATTATTTGCAAGGTAGAAGTTACCATCACAAATTATAGGAAGAGAAATACAGGTCAAATAAAAAAAAGAAGATGTTAATATACACTGCAGTGATGACAGTGTGAGAATGGAAATACACAAGTGTTTTGTTTATCAGATACCAGAATCATCTGGTTTTGAATGCTGAAGTCCTCCACACAGTACGAGATCTGCAATGAAACAGGGTTGAGAAGAGTGATCATAGAATCATAGAATGGTTTGGGTTGGAAAGGATCTCAAAAGGTCATCTAGTCCAACCCCTCTGCAGTGAGCAAGGACTCTTCAACTAGATCAGGTTGCTCAGAGCCCCGTCCAACCTGACCTTGAATGTTTCCAAGGATGGGGCATCTACCACCTCTCTGGGCAACTTGTTCCAGTGTTTCACTACTGGTATTGTAAAGAATTTCTTCCTTATATCTAGTCTGAATCTACCCTCTTTTAGTTTAAAACTATTACCCCTAGTCCTATTGCAACTGGCCCTACTAAAAATTCTGTCCCCATCTTTCTTATAAGCCCCTTTTTAGTATTGAAAAGCCACAATAAGGTGTCCCCGAAGCCTTCTCTTCTTCAGGCTGAACAATCCCAACTCTCTCAGCCTATCCTCATAGGAGAGGAAGAGCCAAAGACTTCACAGACTCACCGTGCACCCAAAAAAGGTCAGCAGGAAGAGGAGGCTATAAGGTAAGCATTGTAGATTTCACTGCCTTTAAAGAATTGTCTTATTATACAACAGCTACTCAGAGTCAACCGTGCCCATATTTAGCCAATGAATATGAAGCCAAGCCTATATCCATAATGCCTCCTTTTCTTGGATCTGAGTACAGACCCAGACTGGAGCTCCTTGGCAGAACACATGAAAAGCAGTTTTCCTACTCTGGAAAGAACAGTTGAGGTCCCTCTTGCCACCAGAAATGTAGATGTAGAGGGGAGGGCAGAGATGAGGAAGACTGAAGGAAGAAATCAGGGTGTTCACAAAAATGCAGTTTGCTGGTTCTGCTAATTCAGCCATAACCAGCCTGACCTTACAGGACTTCAGGATAAAAAACCACAGTCAACACAAACGCAGCTCTTAGATTGTTCCACTATTCAGCTTTTCCATGCAGCAATTTTATTTTTGCTGTGCCTAAAGCCAATTTAGTCTAGGCAGGTGACAACATCAGAGATGTTGAGAAATGGGGTTTATTCCTCTTCAGTATCAGTTCAGGCTGGCCTGAGGCTGTCTTGAAAGATAGTATGTACATTTCCTCTCTGTGATAATTTTGTTAGTTTTCAGCTAATGAGAATCACACTATACATTGCATCTTTCATAATACAATTGTATGACAGGACATAATCAATGATTTCTGTGATGAGGACCTCTGATACTAAACATTTGCCCCAAATATCAGTTAGTTATAACTATATCATAACAAGTATCTGCAAGGTATTCAAAAACAATATTTCAGCTGAAGCTTTTTTCTTCATTTTCCTCTCAGACCGTTATCAATGGTGCTGCAGATCTAAATTCATCCTGCTCTACAGCCATTTATACTAGTTTCTTCATTGCAGCGACTTTGTTCCATCAAAAGCTAACATACTTCTAGACTTTCATCTCCTTTCTCTGTCTCCTTTCCCTTGAAGAGATCTCTTGTTATCAAATTGTTCAATGACCTACATCTTATCTAAAATTTACCCTGACACAGAACCAGCTTGTCCTTCTAGATGGGGGGTGGGGGATGGGGAACAGGAGGGGAAGGGAAGAAAAAAGAAAAAAAAAAATCAAAACAGGTCCCTAATTAGTGGAAAATAAAGAGAAAAACTCAGATTTTACACTACATTAAATATTCTCTATGCATTGATTTTGCTGGGTTTTGTTTTAGTTTTAGATTTAAACAGTGAACTCCACTGCAGCTAGTACATAATGAATCAATGTCATCTATAATGACATATGTAGGCTGGTAAACAGGAATATAGCCAAGCAAGTTCTTTTATTCCTACTCTTTCTTGTAAATGCATCTCTGTAATTCTTTTGCAGCCGGTAGTGAGATCTATCTTTTATTTCACAGATTGATAGCTCTTCTATTTAAGTTATGATTATTTTAACAAGATTGACTGATTGTAATAAAATGTAAGCACTACTTTCTGGAGAAATCTTGTAAACCCCTTTTAGTGATGCAAAAATCAGCTCTTGTTAATAGTTTTATTAGTCATTTCTGTCTAATCAAATACCTTCTGCTATGGAACAACAATGCCCTTTAAAGACTTAGAAATTCTTAACTGCTTTCAGTTTTCATTATTGCAGTGAATTTTTCCACAGATTTAATTCAATACTGTTCTAAATGCATTTTACTAAACTGTTATATTATGAAGTTATTGATTTGCATAACAACCTTAAAGCTTGTTCTTCAGCCTTTTTCAAAGAAAAAAAAACCTCAACAACTTCTTTTTGTCTTTTAGAAAAGACATACTTGGAACTATGAAGAGATTATGACCCTATAGCAAGGGTATGTCATATTAAAGTTCTATTCAAATCTCTTCAATATAGGTTGCTGTACAGTGTTTATCACTGTAGTTTCTGAGAAAATTGTTAAGTAAGGTGACAAACAATTCCCGTGTATTTGTTCTCTTATACTCTTCTTGTGAAGAAGAAATATATGCAGTGAAACACTTGTTTTGGATGTTTTAAATCTTGTAAACACCCATACCTTGCTAGTTACTTATTATAAACAGTGAGGCTAGAAAGGTGTTTAACATAGGAGGTATGCAATAGTGGCCCAGAGCTTCTGGAGTTGTTCTCACCATTGTCCTGAGATGGATGCTGAGAGAACTCTCATGACAGAGAAGCTATATATTTTTTCTATGGAAAACTGCTTTTGTATTAGAAAATCACAACTGCAATGAGTCTTTTGAACAGAGCATTTCTTAATCCTTTAGTTACTTCTGCCCACTGCTTTGAGCTCCTAGTAAGCCTCCTAGTAAGGAAGGAGACTTGGATTTAATATGATACAGGGTGGGGGGAGATCAGAAAACCTGTATGACGTAATAGTCGTTGTTACTAAGAAGGTATACTACAGTGTTCTGTACACATTATGGTTTCCTAAATGCTGACAGCTTCGTGGCAAGATATACTATACCGCTGCAGCCAGGTTGAAAGGTGACAAAAGCATGAATAATTGAGACCAGGCCATTGCCAGCTATGATAGGACAGCTTCTTCTAGATAGCCAGAGATGACAGGAAACATTACTCACAGATACTGTGATGTCAGTGAAGACTCCATTTTTGCTTCTGTGTTAGAAAACTAGATTGTTTAGTTGAGAATGCGCACCTTGAACCAAATAATACTCCACCAGGGGTAAAAACTTAAATCGTTTCCTTTCCCTACCAATGGAACATTTGTCTTGTTCAGATTTGAGTTCTGAAAATCTGTGTTATACCTTTGAACTGTCTACTTGTCATGCAGGAGGTGCACGAAGTCAGATTAGGCAGGTGATGTAACGAAAAATAATATTTATTCTAATGAAAAATGTTTCATACTCCGACGAACATGAGTAAATCACAGGTTCAGGATGACAATGGGAATTTAATACTACACAGCCAGCTTAAGAATTCTTTAGCTTCAGAATGATGACTCAAAATGTGCAGTCACTCACCTGATAAGGGGAGGGCTCTCAACCTCAAGGAGTTAACTTCGGCGGCGTCCCAACCCAAGGGGAGAGTCCCTGACTGCAGACCCGCTGCTCCAAGGAGGACTGACTCAATTTGCCCCCCATTTATACCCTAGCTGAATCTTACCTGTGGTCATATATGGTCGTGTCCTGTTCCTATTGCCGAAAGACTCTATCTACCTGTGACTGTACAGGGCAACAGCCACAATAGGGCAGTAAGGGCGCAAAAAGTAACAAAGGTGCAAAAAGTAACAAAGGCCTGGTCTTTGTCAGGGTGGGTGCATCTGCCACACTACTACTTGTCTGCAATGTTATAAATTAATGTAGTGTAGGGTAAGAAGAAAGGACTTGTGAGTCTAGATGCTAGTTCCACGCACAGGCAAACCAGGCAATTGACTATGGTGGCTACTGCTGGGAGTAGTAACTTTGCTGAGGATCTTTCAAGGTTCTCATGACTACGTTGCCTCTGTCGGGGAAAATGGAGATCAACTGAAGGACTGGTGTGTACTGCCTGAATATGTAATCTATCATGTAACTTCATAGCCTGACTTTTGCTGCTGCTGCCTCTAAAGGAAGAGGCTACATGTGAGATGGTAACTACTACCCTGGCCTGGAAAGGTAATGTTGATGCTAAATATGACTAGAAAGAGAATTGGCCTTGATGGGATACAAAAAGAAAGGTTCAAAGGACTGAGAGTAGGTTTGCTGCTCCTTCTTCCTTCTGGGGAGATTTGAAACATTTTAGGTTATTCCTCTGGATCTCTCATCTCTCTCACATACAATTATTAGTATTATATAGCATTATATCATAAGCAGCAGTATTAGCTATTAGAAAGAGGATCCAGAAGGATGAGAACCTTCAATTGACTCTACTTATTTAATGCATGTTACTTAGCAGTGTCATTACAGTCGTCTCCATCTTCTAGTATGCCGTGTCTAAGGTATTTCAGTTAGACAAGATCAGAGTTTGCCATTGATTATGTGCTCTCTTAGTTCATTTGGTGTGGCCAGTGTCAGCTTACGTATAATGTATCCCATACAACCTTTTATAATTTTGGCCAGACTATTGCATGGTTCTGACAAGGGTCATGTCCCTGACAATCTACTAAAATATGTAGTATGCAGTGGAATAAACAAACTTGTGTCACTTCTGGTTATATGTTTTTCATGTCTGCATGTGACCCAAGTCCAACTCTCACCTTTTCATTCTCAGTCTTATTTTTCTGTATAAAAAAGCACAAGGCTTTTGTGAGGCAGCTTCTTGATACTACCTCCATTTGTACCCAATCAGCTGGATTTACTGAATACATTTGAACAAACTAAGATTGTATACTTAAGCTGCCTCCACTGAATTTCTAGTTTACATATTGTGATGATAAATTAAGGGCTTATCTTTTGTCCTCCAATATCCAGGATAAGGTTAGTTAAATGTTTGAATTGTGCTACGATTACCTCAAACCATTTTTTTTTTTCACTTGTTTAGTCTTGAACTGTTTATTGAATGAAATAACCTCACTTTTATTTTAGTTTGGTTTTGTTCAGGTTTTTTTTCCAGACAAAATAGTTCATTACTTTTTTCTTTCTCTTGGTATGTGAACACATTGAACAGTTTATGGGTCCAGGTTACCTCTATACCAGGGAGGGAATAGTCTTCTCTAGGGTGTTCTTGCCATCTAAACAGCAATTCAGCAGAATTCTACAACAGCAAGTAACTCTTTCTAGTGAATTTGCACTTGCCAATCCAGGCCATTAGGTATGCACACCATTCAGAATTCACCTGTTTCATGCAAACCTCTTTGGCAACTACAGAAAGGTGGACAGCTGCCCCTGCTCCCCGGCTCCACTTCTAACTTGTGAGCACAATTATTGCTTGTTGATTTTACTGCCCTCAGCAAACCAAGAAAGGCCCATCAGCAAAGCACCTCTTGTAGGCTAAATCTCTTCCTTTTGCCAGGAGAATACATGAAGTAGGCAATAAGGCAATAAGTCCCTGTCATTGGGACTTGTCTTCCACAGCACAGGGAATCCACATTTTCCAGAATGGAAGGTTGCTTTCAACCTTTCTCATGCCTATAATGTACTTAGACACGATTTAGAGCAACGTCTTCACAACACACAATATTTAATATTGTCTTGACTATGTTGGTAACTCATCAGTGGATTCTCTCCAATTTATCCACATCCCTCTTCAACTGGAGATTGGGGGACCTAAAACCAGACACAATATTCCAAATGCAGCCTTACTAGTGCTGACTACAGAGAGATACAGAGAGATACCTTTGCTAGCCACCTCTCTCATAATATAGACTAGTAGCACAGTGTGCTTCATTTGAAAGGAGTGTGACATTGGCTAATATTTGACCTGGTATCCACCATAGATCTCAGTCTTTTTCAGCAGAACTGCTACCCAGTGGTCTCTCCTCAGCTGCCACTAGTTGTAATGTTATCCCTCCCAAGAGGCAGAGCTCTGCCCTTATCCTCACTGAATTTCATAAGGTCTCTGTTGGCTGAATCTTCAAGCTTATCAGTCTCACTCTGAACAGAAGCTCTACCACTCCTTGTGTCAGTCACTCACCTTTTCTTACTCTGAGTCACAAATTCACTGAGGATGCATGCAGTGCCCTCATCCACATTGCTGATGAAGATGCTGAAAATTACAGGTCTCAGTATTGATGCCTAAGATACTCTGTTGTTAGCTGCCAGCTGGATCTTACACTGTTGATCACTATCCTTTAAGCTAAGTGGTCTAGCGAAATTCCACTCCATCTAACAGTCCATGCTTCCTTAGCTTCCTAAAGAGAAAGCTTTGAGATAGAGTGTTAAAAAAAAATTATTAATATTACACAGGGTATTGTATAACAGCCTCTCCAGCTGCAACCTATTCTAGCCTACACTTGGTTCAGCATGAATTTTTGGACTGTGGAGAGACCAGTACATACTCTTAAAAACCAATAGCTGGGCAAAAAAGTTGGGCATTGCTCACTTCTTCCCAAGAAGCTGGGTATCACCCTCCAAAACCAATCACTGATTACTAAAAAATCAGTCTCCACCACAATGAAAGCTGCCATGCAGGTATTGCTTTTTCACAGAATGGCAAAATAGTTGAGCTTGGAAGGCACCTCTGGAGATCATTTAGTCCAGCCTGCATGCTCAAAGCAGAGTCATCTAGAACAAATTGCTCAGGGCTCTGTCCAGATGGGTTTTGAATATCTCCAAGGATGGAGACTTCACATCTTTCTGTATTCAACCATCTCCACAGTAAAAAAGTTTTGGGTTTTTTTTCTTTGTTTGTTTTGTTATGTTTAAATGGAATTTCCTGTATTTCAGTTTGTGCCATTTGCCTGTTCTGCTTTCACTGGGCACTGGTGAGAAGAGCCTGGCTCCACCTTCTTTACTCACCCCCCTTAGCTGTCATTTATACACAGTAATAATACTCACCTGAGTCTTCTCGTCTCTGGGCTGAACAGCCCCAACTCTCTCTCAGTCTCTCCTCATATGACAGATGCTCTAAAACCTTAGTGATTTTCATGGCTTTCCAATGGAGCCACACTCCAGTAAGTCCATGTGTCTCTTGTACTGGTGAGCCCAGTATTGGACCCAGCATTCCAGGTTTGTCTCACCAGTACTGAAAAGAGAGGAAGGATCTCCACCCTCGACATGGTGTAACACTCTTCTTAATGCAGCCAGGAATCTGTTGGACTTATTTGCCATAAGGTTACATTGCTGGCTCATGGGCCTCCATCAAGGCCTCCAGTTCCTTTTCTGCCAAGAGGAGAAAAGGGAGCTAAAGCTCTAATTCATCAAGGTAAATAAGACAGTAATATTTTGAGAAGGTGCTTTCTTTTCATCTTTTATTTTTGAGTGGTAACTTATCATATCAAACACTTCATTACCTTCAATTACATAGGCTACACTGACTGAGTACATTCACTCTGTTTACTCCAAAATTCTGTCCAGAACGTTTGAAAACCTTTTTAACAACAGACTTCCTCCCCTCCTACCCTTACAAGGAAGAGCACTGGGTCTCTTTTGCTGTGTCTGCAACATGCCTCTGGTTGTTCACATCTATCATGTCCTACCATGACAGTACTATGTGAAGGAGCCACAATATTGCTTTCTTCCCTTGCTTTTAGCAAATAATCCTCCTCTCCCCTAGGATACTGTGAATACTTCCTTCTAGCCTCAGATAAGTTGTGAAGTAGGTGCAGTCCACCAGAGGCACTGTGAAGTCGCTTCACATGGATGCAGGTGTGCTTTGCTGAGCTTCTGAAGCACAATCCCTTTTAAGATAATATATGTCTGGTGGAGATCTCATTTCAAAGAGCTTGATACCTCCTCAGAGGCTAAGTAACTGTTGCCTACATGGGTTCATATCTGCAGCCTCAGTGCAAATAAAGTACCAAAATATGCCAGAAATCCATTGGAAATATATCGCTCCATATGATGCCCTGGATCCTGTAAAAGAGACAACACTCTCCTCCTGCAGACCTCCAAGGATCCTTGTGCACAGCCTCCATGTGCAGTGTAGCTGTAGGCAAAATGGAATCTGAATCTTCTTGGAGACAGAGAGTACTATGCACTGTTGGCCAAAATTGATGTCCTCTCCTCAGCCCAAAGATAAATTTCTAGTTTCTTATGGGGATGCTTTCACTAGATTAATTTCCTTGCAAACTTAAATCTTGTCCCAGGATGACTGCATGGAAAATAGCTTTGGGCAGAAAAACAGCTACTGGCACAGAAGTTACTCCAAGTCTAGGAGAAATAACAAGACTCTAGGATCATCTTAAGTATTGGCAGTAAACTGTATCATAGAATCAGCAGAAAGGAAGGGGAAAGGAAGGTCAGTAAGTTCAGTAAAAAATTTTAAGTCATCTTGCTGAAGACTGACTACCTGCAACTGTGTAGCTCCATGTTTGATCTTTAATTCCTTAGTGTACAGTTAATGTGTGTTGAAATTCAGGTGTAGCATTTTGGTTTTTTCTCCTGTTTCATGATTCAGAATGAAAAATTCACCCAGTCTTTGCTAAGGGATGTTACAAGCAGCTGCCTCCTCCAGCAGTGCCAGCCCAGGACACTCCACCCGTCTACTGGAGCCCAGCCTGGTGCCTGGAGAGCTGGGGCCAGACTGCAGGATGCAGTTGTAGTTTTCCCATTTCTAGGTTCAACCAGTAGTGGAGCTGAGTATGTATGCCAGACACACACACACACACATGGGGGGACACAGACACACAAAGAGGACACTGGCAAGGCCAGTCACACAGATGGCCTCCAGCAGCACCCACATTCAGGACTCGCACCAGACACAGGCACAGCCAGCCACGTCCCCTCCTCCTCATAGGCTGGCAGAGGCAGAAGGTCACTGGTGCAGCACACACACCACACTCTCCAGGTTCACAAGCACACACACGTTCATGGATCCCCCGAGCACCAGCATGGCCCCTCTGCCTATTTGGCACCCCTGCCCAGATCCCATCCACCCTTACCCATCCCATGGGTCCCCAACTCAATGGCTGGTCCAGCTGGGTGCTTGCTGCAAACACACATCACTCACACACTCGTCCCATAGGCACCACACACTTGTGGGTTCCCCCAAATACTGGTACGGACTCTCTGCCTGCCTCATACCCCTGCTAGGACCTGGGGTTGGTCCAGCTTGGATTTTTCCAATCAACCGACATGCACACCCCAGGCACACCTGGTTTGGGGAAGATACAGATGCTTGCACCCATCAGCTGACACCTGGCACATGGGCTGTGACCTGCAGTCCTGCTCCAGCCACTGGTGCTGAGCTGCTCACTCACCTCACTCATGCCTGTCCTCCCCCAGTAGCTGGTACTGGGCCCTTGCAGCACTGACGCACATGGGATAGGGAGTGAGATTACGCAAAGAGATTGTTAAGAAAGGATTTAGTAAGGCAGCACAGACTGGGGAGATCAGGAGCAGAGCTCAGCCGGACAAGCATACTGACCATCCCTGTTTTATGTACAATCAGCCACTTTCACACCCCTTTCTGTCTACCTGTGTTCCTCTCTGCTCCCCCTTCCTCTGCACATTGCCTCAACAGTTGGCATAGCCCCACTGACACCCTTCCGATGTTCTGGACCCTCAGATTTGCATCCTTATCAGTTGCAAAGTCCTGGCTTCCCTTCAGATTCTTGATAGCCCATCAATTAGTGTGACTGACCAGGTTTGTTTCTGGTTATGGTCTTTGTTAACACTAATTGATCATGTTTTATGTCTGTTAATTTCCCTCCATTTCTTCATCTTCCCAACTGAGAAAATAAACATTCTCAGATTCCACATATCCTTATGAATTAGTGCAACTAACTAGGTTTGTCAAGAATTTCCTTCTCAGGTGTTGTTCAGGTTTGTCTCTTTATGATCTGGTTTATGGCTTCTTTGATCAGACACCATTAAAGGAGCAGACATTCTCCTTTCACATACCCTTACAGGCTTCCATCTATAGTTGATGGATGAATAAGGCACCCGTAGGAGATAATGCATCTGTTCCTCAAGTAGAAGTCTCAGGGACTAATTGCTAGTCTTTGGGGGTGCATATCTCTTTCTATTGCCTTTTGAAATGATGGAGATGACTGGATCACGTGCAACATCTAAAGTGAATCCCCCTACCAATAGAGGAAGGTTAATTGGGAAAAGCTATTGAAAGTGTCAAATTATGAGGAAAGTGAATATATGGAGAATAATTATAGTCTCCTATTTATTGGTGCAGAGGGTTTTTTTATATATTATCTTTGGATATAACAACAAGTAAAAAGCAAGATATTTGTAAAATACTGAAATCCTTGTCGTATTGAACCTTAGTAACATATTGTCATGTACTGGGAAAAAGGTTTGGTTTTCATGTTTTTGTGAATTGTGTTGCAAAATGTTATTGTATTTTTATTGACTGAATGACTGTATTTGGTGATTTTATTAGTATGCTGTCTGGCTCATTATATCAAGATATATTTTCGTCTTCATAGTTTCAGACTTTATGGCTATTTCTTTGATGGCTTAACTGAAAAGAATAAAATTGTAAAATTCATAACTTGAGTGATTTCTGTTTATGGAGATTTATGTACCACAGAAACCAAAGGTTATTTGGAGATTTTCATTCTTCTGTTTATCCTACTTGCTTGTGCTCTCAGGGATGACTAATGAAATGCAAATGTACAGTGTCCTTCAATGTTAGTATCTTGCAAATTATATTAAAGAACTTAAAAAAAATCCCACAACACCAAAAAACCCACGTAGAATCAAGTTGTAATTAAAAATTATAGCAAATAAAAATGTCAGCTCCTGATGAAAGCACTTTCAGTACATATACTGAGAATGTGCAAAATCCTCGTATTAATGGTGGGTGAGCCAGTATGGTTCAATTAAAAAATGCATCCAAAAATTAATGTAGAATCACTCAGAGAAATTCTATGACCTGTTTTATATTTAGAAAGTTCAAGAAAATTATAATGGTACTTTTTGGACTTAAAGACAAAATGGAGATGACCAATATGTAGTGAGCTTGAAATCTCCGAACAGCTATTCTGCAGAGATTTCATATATTTCCTGATTTTTCTCATCATATTTCTTGTCAGAACATTTTACAAGTGTGCTTTAAGTCTTCAATCTGTAGCTTATGTTCTACTGCATTTTTATTGTCAGGCAAGAAAAGAGAGACTTGATACTGGAGCAGAACATTTCAGGTAAACTGGCACAACTCTATTGACTTTATTGCGTTTAATGTGTATAACTGTCATGTGATTTAAATAAATTTCCACCAGTTTTTGCTGGGTTTAGCTCTGACTTTCTTCTGTTACTCAGCCTGCCCTTCTTTCCCTAATTTTTATCCAAGTCATTGATATAGGTACAATTGTGTCACAAATTATAATGTGATTGGATTTCTTGCTACCTGGGATGCAATCAGATAGATCCTGCAGCCAGCATAGCTGCAGACTAAATACAGCAAAAATGTTGGTTGTCTAAATTGCCATATTGTGGATATTAGGGCTCTAAATATCCAATGAGAATTTCCTAAAAGATAAAATTTGACTCTGTCTTTTCCCTGTTTATTTTATAGATTTTGTGTGGATAGTTCACAAGTGCAGGCTATGTGACTGTACAGCTCAATATGCGTTGGTGTTTTATCTCAGACTCACCTTTCACACTCTATCTTGGTGACTGCTTGAGAAAAGAAAAATCATCACAGAACTACCACATGACTATCAATACAAACAATAACATTGATTTTACCATGAATTTTTGTAATTTTTTTTATAATATTAGCACCAGATTCTATATGGTTAAAGTATGCAAAAACCTGGACATAAGTATGTGTGGGTGTTCTTCAATATTACAGCAACAAGGTCAAAGTGGGAAATCTCACTTTCTCTAATGAATCTGATGAGAAAGAAACCACATTTAAGTCTTGGTGTTTTACTGCTGCAAATATCTGCATTGAGGGATTTTGTTAATGATACAATCTTCATGTCTTTTGTGTAATGGACTACTGTAATGCACTAAAATTTAGAAGCCAAACACAGAAAAAGGAATGCAAAGGAAGGAAAAAAAAGGAATAATTTTTTTTTTTTTTTTTACTTCCAGTAATGTATGCTGCTAATGAGGTTAGAAAAAACAATCAATCATATTATTTAGGACTTTAAATGAAGTATTTAAGATAACTCTAGCAGCAATCGGGAGTGTATTTTGATCTCAAATGGCTTAATGTACAATCAACTAGATGTATTATAGATTTCATCATGCTTCTCTAAAATATTACATTTTATGGAAGATATTCTATTTTGTCTGAGCTACTGTTTTGCTCTGATGCTCTCATTCTTACAGCCAACAGGCAAAGTTTAGTCCACCCTGAAGTGTAAATTATGAATGGTTGCTTACCTGGCACAGATGGAATTCATTTCTGCTCAAAATCAATTTGCAGCAGTACAGAAAAAAGAAGTAATTTTTAAGTAAAATGAAAACCTGGTTCAGTCACATTCAGATCAAGACTAGCAAACTTTGAAAGTGACCATATATTTTGTTACAAATTCTTGTAACAAATAGTACTTTCATTTGTTTATTAACAAATATTATAGGTTTATAGATATACATATTAAAATGTACAGAAATACAAACATGAATGACAGAAAGCTTCATGATGTGTATGTGTTTTTTTGTATACATGTACCTAAATATCTATAAACTGCATATGTAGGAGTTGTACCGAAACAGGTAGGCTTTTGGCCACAGACAAAAAGGGAGTCCTTTCAAAGTGCTAACATCAAGATGGAATATTTAAGCCAGGAACAGTAGTGCTCCGAAGGTAAACCTCTAAATTGAAAATGAGGGCACCTGCCATCTGCTTTACTGTATGCAAACGGTGTCCAGAATTTTATATTTCTGGCAAGGTACCAGTTTTAAAAGTTTGGGATGTCTGCTGAAAACAGCAGTGAACACCTTGCAATAAGAACAGCTATTCATGTACTTCCTCCACTGTGTATGGGTGCAACTGAGAGTAGGTGGGTTGCCAGTCTAATAATATAGGTAAGTCATGTCCAAATCAAAGCCAAAATATCAGCCTTGCAAGACACCACAGAACAATTAGTATTCAGCTAGCTTTCCACCCAAGACATCAACTTTTCGGACAGCAAAGGTTAAACACAAAGACTTATCTCAGTCTTCCAGGCTCATTTATCCTCTATAAACTGATTTGCTTAGTGATAGCTGTAATTAAATAACTGAAATGGCATATCACAGATGCTCTACATAACATGGTTAAATTATTGTTGAGCCTTTTCATTCTTAAGTACTCAAAATAACACAATTACATTTCCAGTGCTCAGGTCTTCATATTCTGGCCATTTTGAATACTGTGAAATGAGGAATTACCAAGACTGGACATGTGACTCTTTCTGCAGTGGAATCCCTAGGATTTAATACATCCATAGCTTTTTAGATTTGTCATATGTAATTCAGGATATTGGAAAAGCTGTGAATCTAAATCTGTAACTGACCTAAAATTTGCAAAAAAGACTACTTCCAAATCATAGCATAACTTCTCAGAAAACATTTCAAAATAGCTTGATATATGTCCTTAAACCCATATTTTTGTTTAATATATATAAGTTAAAGTTCAACTCTACTAAGAATCATTTTTTTCTCATCCCTGATCTAGGAATTCTGCTGTAAGGTTTTGCTCTTCACTACTCTCATTAACAGAGCAACTGTCAAGAAAGAAGGAAATACATATTATGCTTCAGCCTACTGGTTTTCTTTCCACTAGATTACATTAATGTTGAAGAGATGTCACAATGCAAAGAATAAAAAAAAATTTTAAAAGGCCAAAATATTAAATCACCATTGGGCAAAATATTTCATTTTCTCAGCTGAAGGAAATTCAAATAAAAGCAAAAAAATCTGAAAGTGAAGGCATATTTCAGAAAATGGTGTCCAAAAATTCACACAAAAGGGGCCTCAGCTGCAACAGAAGAAACAATCTATCAATCGTGCATTACTCTCACTGATGTAGAAATAACACGAGATGCTATTAAATGGCCACAGTTCTTATTAACATGTTCAGAAAAGTTTGTAACACAGGAAGAAAAAAATCTCAGGATTTTTCTTTTAATCAAGCTAATAACAAAACAGGTGAGGTATAGTTGTTTGATGCAATTCTAAACCACAGTTATTAAAGCCACAATGAGCTTGTGGCGGGCACAGTTATAGCCAGTGGCTGAACCTGATTGATTTAAATATTAGAATTAAATATTTACTGTTGCTGTATGTCCTTATGATTTAATTCACGTGAGTGATCATGGTGAGGAAATATTCAGTGAAAACCCTTCTTTAAACTCACTTAAATAAATGGATGTATTTCCATTAACATTTTTTTGGCTTTGTTTGGCTTTGTACCTGTCTGTAAACAATCGAGACCTTTCAATAGCCAGGACAAGTGTTAACATTTCAGAAGACCTTGTCAGGCCTTCTTCACCTTTAAAAAGAAAATCTGGTCCTGTTGCCTTTGAAGTTAACAAGACATAACAAATACTTTTCAAACAATGCTATAAATCCAAAAAAGCTGTGAATTTTCTTCTTGGTAGGCTAAAAATAAAGATAGCCACAGCAGTTCCCCAAAATACTTCTCAAATCATGTTACTGACTCTAACTGGGCAAGAGGAGAATACAGACAAAAAGGCAACACTGGCTTCTTTCAAAAATGTAGGCTACAATTTTGCTGATAGAGGTTCTTTAGCTATAATGGATGCTTTTAGGGAAAATGAGATGCTATATTTTATGCTTAAAAGCATTATGCAGTCTCTTAATTTTTATTTCACTTGCCTTTTAAGCACCATTAAAAAAACCCACTTCAAAATAGCCTCCTCTTGAGTTGATAGAGTGAAACCTTCAAATAGCACTGCTTAATTAACACCTGCAGTTGTTACTTTCCTCCATCATTTATTGATTTAAATAGTTTCCATTAATTTTTGCATATGTATTGGGTGCAGGTATCTGGGTGTTAGCAATGGGGGGCTGCAGGGTGGCCTCTGTGAGGAGAGGCTGGGGCTGCCCTGTGCCGGACACAGACGGTTCCAGACAGCTCCAACCAACCCACCGCAGGGCACAGCTGAGCCCCTCAGCCAAGACAGTGGCACCTTGGGGAAAATGTATTTAAGAAAGGGTAAAAAATGCTGCATGCAGTGAGGGAAAAAAAAAAGTGTGAGAAACAGTCCTGCTGACCCCAAGCTCAGGGGAGGAGGAGGTGGAGGTACTCCAGGTAGCTCCTGGAGAAAACATTCCCCTGCAGCCTGTGGGAGAGACCACAATGGAGCAGGTATTTCCCAGCAGCCAATGGAGAAGACCACGCTGGAGCAGATATCCACACTACAGCCTGTGGAGGACCCCACACCAGAGCAGGTAGAAGTTCCCTGAAGGAATCTGCAGCCTGTGGAGAGCTCATACAAGGGCAGGGGAGAAGTGTGAGGAGGAAGGAGCCGCAGAGAGGAGCTGTTGTGGACTGACCACAACCCCCCATTCCCCATCCCTCCGCACTGATCCCGGAGGTGGGTGTCAGGTGAAGGATTTGGGAATGAAGGAGTGAAGGAGATCCTTGGAAAAAGAGGTGGAGGTGAGGGGAAGTTATTTTAATCTTCGCCTTTGTTTTTCACCATCCAAATCTATTTCAACTGACAATAAATTAAGTTCATTTTTCCCAAGTCCAGTCTGGTTTGCTCAGGAAAGTAATTGGTAAGTGACCTCTCTATTTTTAGCTTGATCCATGAGCTTTTAATGTTATTTTCTCCCCCTTGTCCTGTTGAGGAGGGGGAGAAAGAGAATGGTCTGGCAGCCAACCAAGGTCATCCCACCAAGGCATACAAAACCATTTAACATTTCAAGTTTGAAAACTACAGAATGCGTAAAATTTCACAGAATCAAGGAAAAAAAGAAAGGTTTTTCAAGCTATGCAAAGGAAACTATCAAAGCCTCCATCTTCATGACATTTTATTATTGTTTTCTCGAGTGACAACAATATGGAAAATGAGAACTGGCAGTCAAATTTGTTGGAAAAAAATCACTAAAAATCAAGTTATCCAATCAAAAAACCTAGGTCTTCAATCAGCAAATCACTGTGGATTATTGTGTAAAATTATATTTGTTCCATGCTTCAGAAGAGAAAGGCTGAATTGTACAGGTGTTAATTAGAATTTGTTCAACATATATATACACTATTTAGAGAACCATCAAATGCAAACTAGCATATTCCCCAAGAAAATTTCTAACAATTTATTCTGTGTTCATTGGGATGTCTCATTTCTGCAGTATTTTTTCCATACATACCTTTTGCTGTGTCTTTACTTCAATCCCTTCTATACTTCTACCCCTAACTCAGAGCTAATATTTGTAGGAATCAAACCCCAAAGATTCTATCTTCAGAAAACAATTTATTCCTTAGTACAAAAAGATGTATGAGTGCTTATAACAAAACTAACTGCTTGCATAAGCAAAAAGGCAATATTAGGTATGTAGGTGGATCTGAAAGTAAATGAACTACCAGATTATTTACTGTTATATAGGATATATACATTCAAAACTTGAATGCCCTGGGAATGTTTTAGCAAATAATCCTCAAATAAGTGAAAATAAATCCCCTGCTTAAAATTAAGTCAGTGTGTGTTAATGAAATCCAATGGGGCAGGGAGAAAGAAAAAAGTCTACCCTTTGCGCTGTTCAGTGTCTGCTCAGTGGAATACTTCAAGAAATTATATTCAGTCTTGTCATGGTACTGTTCTGTAAATATGGATAACATCCAAATAATTGTCTTATTAATTAAATAAAATTTCAGATTTAAAACAATTTGAAGGTACTGTTAGGATACACAAACTTATGTGGTGATAGAGATATTAATTCTAGTCTTCTTACTTAGCTTTGAGCTTGCTGTTCATGGGACAGAAGTCTGACATTGTCATCTGGGGAAGATGTTCAAATTAAACTCTCAAAAATCTGAAATCTGGTTATATAAATGCATAGAATTAAGAAGATTTTGATCCATATTATGAACATTTATATTGATTAATAATGTCTCTAGCGTAGCTGGTGGTTGACTCATCTTGATTAATTTAAAATATCTAGAACACATTTCAAATCAACGAAGTGCACTTGCATCAGCAGTTTGATCCTTATTACATATATATGATACAAACTTTTAAGAATATGAGTAGTAAACCATTTAATGATAGTATCTTAACTGTGATGACTGAAAAATAAAAAGTACAGCATCAAAAAGTTCCCTGTCTGAAGAGTTGTCTTATTTTCTTAAGACAACCATCAGTGTGACTTTAAGAATATAAGTAGTTGAAGTAGCATCTCATGCAAGATCTTTATCTAGCTTTAGAATTAACTGACTAAAGAAGACAAATCCAACCATTTTTTTACGTTCACACCAAAGGAGGGGAAAAAAACCCCAAACCTAACCCACAATATCAGTATTTTCTTTTATCAACCATACCCCAGGGACTACCCAACGTGTGATTGAAAGCTACCTACTGGTTTCTTAGACTTTGCAGAATTTCATTGAAGTGTGAAAGCAAGCAAGAACAGAAAAGTCACTCACCCACCTCCCTGCCTGCTTCAGAAGACAGTAATATAATAGCAGAGAAATAAATCAAACATCCCAATAGACAATGAGTTTCAAGAATTATTGACACATCTTTATTCTTTTTCCTGAAAAACGTACCGAGAAAGGACAGTTAGGTTGTATCAGCTTCACATGCATGTTTTTGAAAACAAATATACCTCCCTACTAGCAGAGGTGAGAAAATCAGGACCTGATCTTAGTATCTAGTAATGTTTAGTTGATTACCAAATGGTCTGTCTTAAATGTATGAATACTGTTTAATCACTTTCAGCACTAATAGTCCACAAATAGTGGGAAAACTCCAAGACAACAGATTTTGGTGCTGACCATTCAACATATACTTATGCATTTAATTTTAAGCAAGTTTATACTGCCTTTATTCCCTCTGAGATTAAAAGTTCTATTCATGTACTTTAGTAAAGCCTATGTATAGACTCAGAATCTCCATGAAACCTGTTGGAAATGACTCATCACCACAGGATGTATCTACTATCGTGAATGGGTGATTTAGAATGCTTAAGGAATCACCAACAAAGTTATTAGCAAAAGTGATTTTAATATGATGCTGTAAACGTGTGACTTAACAAAGTTCGATGGCAAGATTCACTCTATTAACTACTACATGGAATAATCATACAAAAGAAAACTGAGTTACACTCAAGTTAGAATGATTTACAGAGAGACCAGGGATGCAAAGAGTAAAGAGGATCCTCCCTTTGAGTCATGAGGTTCAGAGTAGAGCCCCTTGCTTTCTAAACTCCTGACGGAGCTTAGGTGCAGCTAGGTCCAATCTTAGTCTCAGTCTTGGTCAATGGTTTATGTCTAAAGGATTGTACATACAAAGTTTATGTAATGTTTCATTAGCATCAATTTAGCATGCAATCAAAGTTAACAAGACAAAATCAAAGTTACCACACTGCAAGGTTATGCGCGATATCGGCCACTTACCAAAGATCTGCCATTGGTAAAAGGTCTCTCTGCCTCAAGGAGCAACCTTGAGAGACGTCCCAGCTCAAGGGGAGATCACTGCCATGCAGCCACACTGCCTAGCAGGGAGAGCTCAAAGAACGCTCACTTAGGCTGTCATATTTATGGAATAAAGTGGTTGGTTTGTAGTCAAATTGCATGTGATGGGAAAGACATGCATGAGACTCCTTGTACCCACAACTTTCTTTGTTCCTTGATAAAAGAGTCTTAGAAAAGCCAGCCGTTATTCATGTGTTAATCGCATGATTAGTGTTCCAAGCTCATACACATCGATGTTCACTGTGTCACCCTGCTCCTTTGTAGGTTTTCAGAGAACAGATTGAAACTAGAGGAGTTCATGGCCCAGCTAGAGCTCAGGCTTTTACCTCTTTTGGATCCTGCACCAAACCTTTGCCAGTCTGGTCGAAGGGTGGAGTGCATCCATCACAATCTACACAATTAACTTGTGTCCTAGGTGTCCACTGATTATGAATGCAGCTTCAATAATACCATCTTGACAGGTAGTTATCTATATTTTGCTGTCTATAATAGTAAACAAAATCCAGTCCTCTGCATTCACATTAGCTGCCTAAACATAGGTGTCCAGTGCTATTGGGTCATCTCTGATGCACCAAGCCATCTGAAATATTATCATAGTGATTATGCATAGGACACAGGAGCTACTGGAAATCCATGTGCTTCTGGAATGGCAGATGGCAGATGGCAGATGGGTGGGAATGCCTTACATCTAAGAGGGCACTGCACATCTACATTTACACAACTGAATCTTTCTGTTTCTCTACATCAGCTACAGTTTCCCAGTTCTGTGATGTTGCTCATTTGCCTGCCAGCACCCTGAACACTCTCAGATGTTCCCCGCCTTAGCGCACTCAATGGCTTTCCAAAGGATGGTGTAGCACCTCTCTTTTTTCAAGACTTTCCACTTCAGTTATTCTTTTCAGAGAAGCATAAAACTTCAGAGAGCAAACAAATACAACACATACATCCCTTCAACAGTCCTGAGCTACATTTGCACAGATGAAATTGCCCTTTCACCCTCCTTTCCCGGTGCCAACCCCTTTGTTACCAACAGTGCCAGCCCATGTAATGAAATGTAGGTGCTCTGTCCTTTTGCTTCCCATCTGGGTAGAGCAGTTTGTCGACTGTGCAACACATACCAAGCTAAAGAGATGTTATCAGACTTACATGCTCATCCTACTAATGTTGTCTAATTTGTGGTAAAGGTTAAGTTGAAGCACACTCAGCTGAAGTCCTACTAGGAGCCTGGGTGAAATGTCCGTGAGATTAAACTGCAAGTGCATGACCCACGATAGTGGTGGGCATGAGGAAAACCAGAAGACACACTAGCACCCTGTCTGCTCCAAATGTTATGCCTTCTCTGGAAAGAGAACCCTGACAAAGGCCCCTGTGTTCCAGATGACCGAAGCATTATGAGAGTTAATCATAGTGTCCATGATTCTCCCGTGCTGAGGTAGGTCTTGAATGCATTAAACAGCTCTAACTACAAAGACACAAAGAGTTTTAAATTAGTGACTCCCACTCAGACATACTGAGGATTTTCTGATGAAAACATCATCTTAATGCTTACCACTGGTACAAAGACTAATACAATAGAAAACAGAGAATAAATCAGCATTATGTCAATGTATTTATTAATCCAAGATGCACTGGTTTCATGAATAAGGTGTGCATTCCTAGTGCTGCCCCATCTCAAGCAGGGTAGATTATGTTAAGAAAAGGTATCAAGAAGTGTAGTAAGGAAGATAAAGAAATTGAACACCTTCTATACAAAGACATTTTAGTGAGGTTCAAATACCTTGAAGATACACACATTCATTGATGATACAGTAAAAGTGAAGAAGCAGCTATTATTTGCTGGTTTTCATAATACGAAGTGCAGGGGGCATGCTGCTGAAATTTCAGACAGAAGTTTTAAAACCAACAAAATGTAATGCTTCCTACATGATATAAAGTTAAATTGTGGAACTTTTGCCACAAAATCTGTAGATAATAAAAGTTCAAGTGAGATTTTAAAGTTATTAGAATTATTCTGAAGGAAAAAAAGTGGGCATAACCTCCCATTGAGGAAGTCCCTGTACAGCAGATTGCCAGAAGCTATAAAATTGCCTTACTCTTGTACTCTTTTCCTAAATATCAATCAGTCATTGTCAGATGCAGGCTTTAAGGCTAGATTAACCCAACACAACAATTGTTATATACTTGTATAAATATAGTAGAAGTTGGCAAAAGGAAAAAACTGGCAAATCAATGAATAACAAATAAAAATACTATTTTATGTAATTTTAGCTCCTCATTATTCTCAAAAGAAAGCAAATCAAAAGCTACCTTCAATAAGCACTCGTATGTGTCGCTTAGGTTCAAACAAATGAAATTTATAAACCTCAGAGAGAAAATAATAGAAGTTATTACATGTGTATGGGGGGGGTGCAAAAATGTATAGGTACAAAGAAAAAGCTTTATGCAACTTTTATATATTTTATTTCAGTTTTCAGTAATAGGTTTTTGAGGAATATACTTCAGATGGGTTTAATACATTATTTCTGGAAAATCCCATTTTCTGTTCAGTTTTTCATTCAGTATTTTACCAGCTATTGACTAAGCATGGCAACACTAAGTGGGTTTGCTCCTTGATCAAAGGATGTGGGCTTATTGGCATTGCTCACTTCATATAACCAAACAACAAAGAATGATGCTACTGAAAGTTGAGTTCTTTCATAGCAGAACTTGCAGGTACTTTGCTAAGAATTAAATCATTTTATGAGCCATTGTATATCAAGATGGAGATATATATATCCATAATGCTATAAGAAAAAGAAATAAAACATTCTTTAACCTTTGAAAGATGGAAGAAAGGACAATAGACTTTTTAGCTACTTGGATATAGCATTTAGCTGAGAGTGAGGAACCACTGTCCAGTTCCCTGCTCCCAGGATTATTTCTGCCTTTTAGCCAGTGGCTATTTAATATAAAGTGAATTTGCAAGTTTCAAAGCTCAGGGTGACCTTTTCTGTGGCAAATGACTTATTTACTCAACTATTGCTTTTTTTCAAGCCCCACAGGTCTTGTACTCTTTCTTGAAAAGTAGCCTATCTTCAGCAAAAGGAGCTTACAGCTAGTCCCAACAAGAGGTACATGCAGCTAGACTCACTTGTAGTGTCATATCCTTCCTGCTTAAGCAGGCACTAAACACGGGCTTCTAAGTCTTGGATAATGTCATAGCGCTCATAAATAAGCAAGCCCATCTTCCTTCAGTGGCCACCTTGTGCAAACTAAATGGCGATGAAAACTCCCTCTGAGGGCTCTGAAGGTCTTAGTATGCCTAATGTATCAAACACATCATCAGTTTGGATCCCAGCGAGCTGAGGTGCCCCTTCTCTGGTTTCTGGATCTCACATGGATTTAGACAAGATTATCTGTTAACAAATTTATCTTCATAGATGATAATACTGGTTTACTTTACTCACTATCTGCAGAAGGCTTGGGAATAATGTGAGTGGAGCTTCTCTGTATTTTTAGCCCTTTCAGGAACCAAATGATATTTTTGTGCTTTGGATTAATCACCAACTTCAGGCTATTATTCCATTGCCTGGATAAACTTCCACCAGGGCAACAGATGTGAGGTAATTCATATTGTGGACATCAGCAAACCTATTGTGCCCCAACATTCATTTCAAGAACACTTTGTGAATGTCTATGGATTTATTTAAAAATTTGACTCCTGGTGATTTATTTTACTGTACCCCAGGTTCTACCTGTTTATGTAAGATTCCATTTAGTTTAATACACAAAATCTATAAATTCATTCTGAACTTAAATACCAGTGCCGTAACGTCTAAGTACCTATTTTACATTCCTAAACAAATAAATTAACATCCAACTCCTGCTAATTAAGTAGGTTCAAGAAGCTGTAATGGATGCAGTATGTACTGAGATATTTTCCCTAAGCGGTTGCCATCAACACAGCTAAAGATTACAAATTCAGTACTTTAGAGAATGTAAAGCATGCATTTTTCAAAAAAAAAAAAAAAAAAAAAAAAAGAAAACCCAAAAACCCAAACAAAAAAACCACAAACCAAAATAAAAACCCAGATAAACAGGTTTTACAATAAATGAATAAGTGATTTATTTAAAGATGTTTGATTTGGGGGGAACTGCTTTTTGTGTGTCATTAAAGTGTATTTGAAAAACCTTGAAAAAGCTCATAAATTAAACCCTGGCCATTTGGCTGAAAGTTTAAGTTTTTCTCTAAACTATTTGTGAAATTTCAAATCCATAAGCAAGATACATTTCCATAGTGCATACTCTTGTGACAATTATAGTAAATATTACTCTGAATACATGTAGACATCACAGTCACTTACTAAATAGGTTCTGCAGTGTTGATAGAACTCACACTCCTGATTTCAAAGTCAATAGACTTCCTACAACTCAGATAAATTAAATGGAATATGTCTATATTACATAACATAGGGGCAATTTCCAGAGTTACACCTGTATATGAAGGAAAGACTGAAGTGCATACACATCATCACTCTTCTCACTCTTGTTTCTGGAGAAATGACACATGAGATTATCAACTGGATAGGAACATGGTGCACTCCACCATAACCCCATTCTGGGCAACGGGAGGGCCAGAAACCCCCAGCTCACGCTAAGAGCTAAGTTCAGATACAGACAGCCAATAAATGGGATTTATATTTAATTGTCTTACAGAATCCAAACCAATCTCCTCATAATATGCTTCCTAATTTTAGGTGTACAAGGCATCTGTTTAGCATTCAGTACCCAATATAGAAGGAAATACTTAAAAAATAACAATTGTAATGTAATGACCCTAGTCTTCATAAAGTTACTCTGAGGTCAATGTCTCCAAACTAGCCTTCCAGATGGAGAAACTCAGTGGGAGCCCTCCATTTACTACACAGGAAAGTTAGAGTCCTCAGGCCATCACTGGAGTTTCTAAGAATCTCAAAAGCTTTGTGCACCTCAGTTATGTGTCTATAGATATAGAACTGACATCGCAGTGTGGCTGAGTAATCATACCCATCTTGTAATCAAAACTGATCTTGGCAAATATATAAGTTTCTCCATTAGCTGTTCTACCTGCTGTATCTAGTATTCATGTTCTTAATGCACCTATAATAAGCCTACAGGGGATAACTAGGCACAGAATGGAGTTGCATCTGGCCCTGTTTTTTAGAAGGAAGAGGTAGAAACAAACCGGAAAAATTTAGTGTAGCAGCTTAAAGCTAGGTCAAAAAGGCATGCACACGAAGTAGTTGACCTTAAATACTTTAAACACTTTCAATATATGTCTGACACTTTGATTCAGGATCCACTGTGTGGTAGCACTGCTGAAGATATGAAGAAACACTCTTCCTTTAAAGGAAATCTAGAGAAGAAATACTGCTACGCAACTCTGTATAACCTCACAATTGCTAAAGCATTTGTTTAGGAATCAGAAGACCTGAAAATTTCATTGTGGATCAACAAAAAGCATTTTGTTTGAAACAACCCAAAATACCATATTTTATTTTCCTGTTATATAACTCTATAAATGCTTTTTTCCCATTTAGTAAATAAAAAGCCATTTAAAAGTAAAATTCTTAAAAGCTACTTTTACAGAAATTGAAAGACAACACATTTTAGATCTTCTAAAACAATTTATTTAATTTTGAAACTATTTCTTCCTTTTACTTTTGACTTTTTTTCACTCTTCCCTTATATTTACAGATGATTTGGGGGTTTATTTAATTGCTTTATAATTAATGTATTGGTTTTATAAAAGTGTTCAGCTATAATACAGATCCATATTATCCCATATTCCTTAAAACTATTTTAATCAGAGGGTTAGAAGCTATTAAGGGATAGGGTTTCTTATTGAAAATGTTCCATTTTGTTTAGAAAAAATAACGGACGTTCAAGAGCCAGATATATTGAACAAGGAAGTTCTGATTGTCAGTCTGGTAGTTAAGCCTGTGGGGGACAGAGCTCATTTCCATGGAGCTATTTACACTTTTTATTTGAAAGAGTTGGTTAAAATTGCTAAGTAGTATTTAGTACTGTGGCAACATGTACACTGCAAAAAGCATGTACTGCAGGGACTGATCATTGACCCCTAAGCCAAGTAACAAGAAGTTGTCTCCCACTGTAGAGGACTGGGCACATTCACATCATATACTTGGCTGTGATTTCCTGCTAGTTCTGTCTGATGCCCATGTCATCTTGGTCAAAATGATTATTATTTTGTGTCTTTTGCCATTCAAAATGCTTGAAATCATTGGAGGGCTGTGTTGAAGCTCACCAGAGAGGTGTGTTTGAAGCAGGAAACTGCTGAGATATAGCATGCACTGAGAACAATGCTTTATATTTCTTTCTGAGCAGTCTGGTGGGACAGTAGTGGAGGAATATGTATTATCAGAGAGTACCATGTCTGGTATCCTTTCAGCTATATTACTTATAGGAAACGTTCCTTGGAGTGAACAAACTCCAAAAGCACATCTTGGTTTGTTCCATTCTAAAGAGAGCTTGGAAACTAACATTCATGAAATTTGGGGGAGCAAGGACCTGAGGAACTGAAGAGCTAAGTTATCTGAAAGGAGAAAGATCTCTGGAAGATGACCAGATCTATCCCTGCCTTTTTCCTGAGAGTTTCACACAGGATAACAGAAAACACCAACCTTCATGTTTGCTATTCCTTCAACATCTAACACTACACATTAAGAAAGCCTTGTTTTCCAAGTCAGATTCAAGAATTAGCTCTTGCAACAGTGAGCATAATTCTTCAGTGTGAAACAAACCAATCAATTTTGGTGGTGGTGTTTGAATGGAAGGAATCAGCCTTTGCATAGTAGCAGCATATCCTTTCAGCTCTGAAGGTCTGTTGACAAACAGCTAGACAGGGGTTTCATAAGCAGTAGACACCCAAAATCCAACCATAACAGAAACTGAGCAGAATCTTCTTCTTTCCAGAATGAGCATTTAGCCCTGGTTTTTAGAGTATTGCATCTATCTCGGTGACTGAGCCACAGAGAACTCTGCCATGTTTCCCAGAAAGACATTAAAGCTTAGTTCTCAAAACTAGTTAAGTGCCTACCTGAATTCAAAGGGCATTAGACACCTAATCAAAATTTTAAAACACGATACAAATACTTAATTTGTGTATTTCACAATGTGGGCTCCTTCTGGCAATGTGCGTACTGAATATCCAGTGAAGTCCCTGGGACCCCTAGCACGGACATCATCAGGACATCAACATAAGTATATACCATATAGTTATACTGCATATAAGCTAAATATTTGATGTAGATACCCAAAAATCAAATGCAGTAACTGTTGTTCAGCACTGCCTGAAGTTTAGCAACCCTTTCAGCCAAAAAGTACATCTCTGTGGGCTGAAATCTTCTGAAGTAGGAAAAAAAATGTAATTACTGTAGAATGAAAAGAGGATTTCCAACAGCCAGCTTGCAAATAGGAATAAAATATGCATCAGCATCCAAGCTCTTCTGAGTGATTTATTTAATCAACTAATTGAAAAGGCATAAAGCTGACAAAGACAGATAACTGATCCTATAGTTCACAGTTCATAATTCCATGCTCTGCCCCTGGTCTCTCTTGCAGAATACCTCATGCCTAGTGCCACATTTCTGCAAGATATTGCTCAGGGCATTACAAAATTTATATTTTAAGTCTAGTCTTTTAGCATGAGTTAAAATTTTCTTCTGTAGTTGTCCTGAATGAAAGTAAATAACTGCAGCTGAATGTACTAATGCAGGTAATGTACTACATGATTTGTTTTGTGAAAATCATATCAGCCTATTAAGATGAATGTGTCACAGGAATGAATCCCTGTAATTGGGATGAAATGACAGCACTGAGAATACCAAAAAGGAGCCTAAGGCTTGTGTGTCATTTGCATTTGTGGTTTTATGTACCTCTTTATTAGAAGGTATCTGGTATTTCTACGGAATTCTAAGGTATTTCTAAGTATAGAAAAGTGAATTACTGAAAAAAAAAAAAAAAAACCAAACCCCCAAACCATACATTCATATGAAAAGAAAAACATGGGGAAAAAAAGGCAAAAACGAATAAAGTATGATGATCTCCAAAACCACAATATAAATAGTAAGTAACATAGTGCTCCATCTGTGATCCATGTAGTTCTGCTGTCTCTTGAAGGTGCAGACTTCTGCCTCAGGCTGTGATAGCTCAGGTGTTGGCTGCGCCTCATATAAATAAATGCAGATGCCATGGCTGTACATGAAGAGCTGGGTACTCTAGACTCCCCTTAAAGTAAATGTGCAGTCATTTCTAAGGCTTGTATTTTCTTATTGTGATGTCCAAACTAAGTTATATTTTTCAAACCAGAAGGAATGCAAGATAATTGTCTTGCATGCTTCAAGATGAAGTTCCAGTACTGTGTTGCAGAAACTCCTACAATTGCTTAAATTGCTTTTACTATTAACATGATAAATTAGTGTATAACTCACGGAAAGTAATATGAGAAGTTTGAGACATGCACAAAGATTTAGGATTGATGCTGAAAATTGTAAGTATTTTAAACAAACTGAAGGAAACTTTAAAAAAAAATCCTTTAAAAATATGACCTAATTCTTCTCGAAGCTTGCTGCTTGGTTTTGGCTGTGGCTTGGCTTGTTTTGGACATTGTTGCCACTGAACTGTATATTTTACAGCTTGATTATTGTTTTTTTTTAAATCAGCTTTTGAAAAAACATGAGTTTCTGGTTACATGAAGTGTTTTGGTAAAGATGTCAAAAGAGAAAAATAACATGAGACTATATCAGCCAAACTGAAAGGTAGTTAGCTATAAATAGAAATATTTAGAATGGAGTCAAGAAGTGAGAAAAAACAAATCCTGACGTTCTCATAACCTGTCTCCTTAAACTGTCATTTTCAGTGCTGTAAAAATTTGTGAAGACATACACACTTACCTAATCTGAAAAGCAGTAGAAATCTAGACAACAGAAAACAGAGTTCTGGATCTTTCTTTTCCAAAAATGATTCAAAGATGAGTATTTGCTGGGGGAATCAGTATCAGCATGGTAGAAAATCAGGTGCTGTTGACTCAGCATTAGTGACTGAGTTATTAAATATGTTGTATTGCTGAGTCATGTTTCAACAACAGGAAATTGGTTTGGATGTGCTTGAAAACATTCAGGAAAACATCGGAAGGGGAAGGAGTCTGATGTAATCATCTAAAGTTTAGAAACACTTGATTCAAATGACACAAGACTTTTACATTGTCATCTAAAGCTTATTAAAAAGTGGATGAATGAGCCCATGACATTAGAAAGAAGAAGAAAAATGACATTTTAGGGTTTTTAGAAAAAATTAAAACGACTCCACAGCAACAAAAACAATACTTGGTGCAGGTTTTTTTTTATTTTCTGGAGAGAAAAATACAATGTCAACACAATACAGATGGAACCCAGGGTCAATAAAAGAATTCTTTGTTCGGGGCATAAAAGGAAACTATAAATAATGCTTTACATTGTGTCCTTTTCTCCTTGGCCTTTTTTTCCATCATGTCCAGGAGACACACTTAAAATTTTTTTTTTTGTTTTCTTTTCAAAGATTTTTTACAGAATCCAAATATTCCTTTTGGAGTGATTGGTGTCCCCCCATACCTTCAACATCTTTTCTCTAATATTTGCCCCAGAAGTGAGCACCTTTAATACCAGTTTGGAGATTAATTCTTCAGAATTCCTGAAGTGGAAGTAACTCACCAAATAAGAAGATAGATATAGATATATAGATATATAGATATATTGGCCCAGAGTTTCTAAGCATACTACTGTCTTTACTTAAAGAATAAAGCAAAATAAATTATAAAGGAATTAAAGAAAAATACTTACTTTTTAATATACTTTCCAAATATGACATCTTTTATCCTGGTTTACTGCTTCTCTGAAACCCTTTTAGAACCTACTTATGCTCTGGCCTTCTCTGCTTTATTATGTCCCTGGGGCATTCAGCTTTCCTTCATCCTTAGCCGCTGAAGAAGAATAAAGCAGATCAAACAACTTACTTGCTATCTTTTTTATAAGTTTCTAGCTGCTCTGCCTGATGAATCCCTGATCAGCCCTACAAGACGTTCTCTGATCCTTTCCAAATGACTTTATTGCCAAGGTGACAAAACAATTCTCCTCTGCAGGAGTTAACTTACTATCAGAGCAATTACGTTTGAGTGATACATTTTAAGCCAGTAATACTACTGTTAGCCTTGGATCAGAACTCTTTATGAATTTTAGTTAAGGTTCAGGCTAAACGACTGCAGCAGGAAAACAATGATTGTCTTTACAATCAAAATAAAGTTTGCAATTTGTCAGACAGAAACAGAACACAGTCTCAAAAATGAAATCCTCAGACTGTGCAGACAATGTCCTTAAACTGTCACACTAACTGAGTTAAAGCATGGTATTAAGGTGAGAGGTTTATTTTCAGTCATTGTTTCAGCACAAGGTCTTGGGCAAATACTATGTTGGAGAAAAAACACAGGAGAAGATTATGGCTACCAGCTGAGAAGGGAGCAATACAAGAAACAAAGGATTGATATTTTCTAATGGAAATTGAGTTCCTGTTCCACTAGACACTGCCATTATTTGTACTAATGCTGTGATGATTCTACATCAACTACAGAATGAAGATACAGGGAAATGCTGAGTACACAAAGTACTGCTAATAAGCTTAGAGACATGATGCGAATATGAGTATCATGAATGTTCACTGTTCATTTTGGTGTAGTAATAAGGGCTAATGACTGAACTCCCAGGGCATGGGGGGCCTCTTCCTCTCCTACTGATAGAGAGCACAGGGAGCACTTTGAGAAAGAAGCTTAGGGAACTTGAGAAGCAGGAAAATTTTTCATAGCATCTCTGTATAAGGAAGCATGGGCTACATTCACAGACATATTTCAGTTTCAGTCTAAAATATCCTGGAGGTCACTGCTTGAATTTGGGCCACATTTCTTGTGCAAAAGCTATAATCCCTGATTTTTCCTCTGTTTTTGCACTAAACCTTCTACTTCACTTCTCTCAGAAAAAAACCAACAGCTCCATTTTCACTTTTCCAAAACAATTGTCTTTTGGCTTCGGTTCTACCCTTTGAACATTCAGTAGTTTAATGTCCCTCCTGCAAAATCATTTGCATATTAACCCGTGAGACAGGCATTTCACATTTTAGTGAGTTTTGAATATGTCTGATGCCTTCAAGCTCTGATCTGTATTTGTTGATAGACCATGCTTTGTTTTCCCCTGCACCACACAGTATCCGGCTGTAGCATCGGTCAATGCCTTCTTACTGTGCAAACTTTTGGAGATAAAGGACTTTTACGTATTTACACAATATCTAACAAAAAGATCTTATTCATGGCTGAGCCCATTGACACTTCCATAATTTAAATAATCGTCATAGTACATGTAAAGGCTTAAGAGAAATTTACGTAATGTTTCTTGAACTCAAAAATTTTGAGGCAAGTGAAACTGTAAGTGCTGCTATCCTTCTTCCCCCATGTGTGTATTGTGAAGGTTCATTAGGTCATGTCCTAAAGGTATAAACTGCCATAAATGGGAAGTATTATATCTATGGGAATATGTTAGACTGTCTGCCCAACTAAATCTTACCTTGCTTCTGAGACTGCCAAAACAGATGTAAAACTGTGTCAGCGGTCATGCTGTTTCTGAGAACTCTGTTATGGCTGCTTTTTTTATTCTATTTCTGCTTCCTATCTTAACAACAACAGTTTCTGAAGCAGTGAATACTAAACACAATTTTGACATACAGAAAAAAAGAAGGAAAAAAAAATGTGAGATTAAAGTTTTATCTTTGTAGGAACTAGAAATCTATTGTCCTTTTAATTGAAAATTATTTCACAGATCATCTAATGAATACAAAGTCAATTCATTTTTTCTGTGATGAGTGATATGTATTCACTTTTGAAATGCAGCCTGAGCCATTTTCCCTTTTCATTTCAAGGACATTTTAGACATCTGTAAGACTCAACCTTTTATTATAATTTCATGCTGGGAAAGTACAAAGGATTGTCTGAGTCAATAAAAGACTATTTGGGGGAATAGACAAAACTTTAATAAGTCGGTGATGATATATCTTATTTTAAAAGACAGCAATGATTTGGCCTGAGTGTGCTAACCCTTTGGCATGCTGTGTGATTAACTTTTTAGTTAGCATGCTCCATGGGAGCTAGTGATCTGCCCATGCAACAATCTTCTATAAACCTTCACTAAGGTATACTTGAGAAAACTGCAGATTTAGCAGGACTGATGGAAAAGAATTACACCGTCTGACTGTCCAGCTACCTCCCAAATGGAAGATATCTAAAACAGATGAGCATTATCCTATAAATTAAACATGATATGAGTGTAATAGTGACAGATCCCACAAAAGCTTACTAGCCTGATTTCCACCTCAGAGCTACGTAGTGATGTATTAAATCACACAGATTAGATACCAATAGTGCAAAGTACTTTTCCCTGCAGAAAACGTATTCCACAGTTGTCACCATGTGTGATTTTTCACCTTCATCTGAATCAGCTAGGTGCTGCTACCCTCAGAGCCAGGATACTTTTCTAGAAGAATCACTAGTTTCATGAGGAGAGTCTGTTCTTGAGTTCAGATCTTAAATAGTCACGTGTGTTTTCTGAATAGTCAAGAGTCTATTAATAGTAGATAAGCATTTATTAATTTGCAGAAGTAATGAAGAGCTCACTCACATGCAGCAATACGAGATGAGAGAACATAATAAATGAACACCATTTTCATGTATGTGCTAAGCTCGTGATTCATAGTACTGCAGAAAAGAGAGTAAATTTATTAGCGTTCTGTATTTTGGCTGCTTTTGGCATCTACACAGAGCTGCAATAGCTGGTAGCAGTAGGAAAAGTAGCTAAAAAGTTTATTCTGTATGCCTCCATACATCCAGAGGAAGTGGTGTTGTCTGTGTTATTTCCGAGACTACAATAAAATACCTACCTGTTTCAATTGCACAAACCTCACTTTTCTCCTAAAAGCCAGAGGCAGTTTGGTTTAAGTTTTCTCAGAGCTTTCAAATGATGTAGTTATGGGGGCTGTGGATTTTTATTTTCTTTTATTTCCTTTGGAAGCAAGGAATTATTTATTTGCAAGCACAACAAAACATTCTTTATAAATAAGAGTGATTACAAACCCCAAAGATTGAGCTATATTATATTAGAAGATACAGAGAAAAATGCAAGATTTAAAAAGGTTCCTCTTGCAATACGTGTATGATCTATTATTTTATATAACATAATCCAAGAGTTGCATAATATTCAGGAATTAATCAAATGAGATGAATGGGGATGCAATGGATATGAAAATAAGATGACAAATCCAGCAGAGCTCTGCAGAAAAATGCAAGTCACTAACCAATGTCTAGAAATGCAATGAGCAGCACAAAGAATTTCATCAATGTCTAATGAAGGTCAATCACTCAAGTCACCTTGCAATGCTTTCTCTTTGCGATTTTAAAGTTTAAGTAGCAAATCAAATGCTTTCGAGGGATACTACTGTCACATTGAGAAAAACTAATTGACTGTAAATACTGACTGAGCATATACCCAACTTTTACATTTGAAATTTAATTGCATTTCCTTTATGCTTTATACTTTACTGTGATGATTCATGTGTCAAAAATTTAAGGACATTTACTATAACCAGTTTCTGTAGATCCAAAATTCTGCTTTAGTTATTTTTCTGCCTGCCTTTCACACATTCACTTTCAATTGAATTACTTACTGGTCATCTTGGGGATTACTTGGGATTTTCAGCTGGTCTAAATACATTTTTAATGTGCTATAGTAACTTCTAAAAAGAAGATTTTCATAGGAGTTCAATTGTAGGCATAATCAAAAATAATCTTTTCTTGAATTCTACCTTCCATTCAATAGTATAGCCTTGGGCAATAGATTTCAACTGAAAAGCAATGCAATCTGAATACCATATGAAAAAGAATTATTAGCCAACTACTAACTTATAAATAAGATTTCCTTAATATCCCCATGCTAAATATCTATACTTTTGTCATTTTGCCACAGGTTGTACTAGACTTAATTATCTCTGCAAAGAAGACAGATGGCCTGTGTTTTACAAAGTCTCAGCTTTCTTTCCCCTTGATTGACCATGCAAGCCAATATTCACAAATTACAAAACTTATAGTCTCATTTTCCTCAATTAGCCGGAGGCAAAAAAAAAATAATGGCTTTGGATCTTTTCTTTTTTTTTCACTCATACAGCGTTAGATCACTTCAAAAAAATTTTAGAAATCTCAAGCAGACTTCCATTTTTGTAAGAAATCCCTGCAAAGTCTATCAGTCTGTAAGTCTGTGTTATATCTGTAATATGAAGTATTATATTAGATAATACTTTTGTTCCTAATACACTTTATGTACTTTACTTTTACTATATTAACTAGTAATGGATACTGTACTCAGCGAAACAATCAGTGCTCAAGGAACTTCTGCTAGTTCCCTTTAGAAAATACTCCTTTATACATATTATTCGGTCTACTTCCATGACTATCAAAAAAGATTTTCCATTGGACACGTTCCATCACACTGCAATGAATTCAAGGTCTGGGATCATGTAAACACAGAAGAGTGTAAGCATCTCTGAGTTCAATGGGCTTTAAACAGATGCTTGCAGTTACACACAGATTAAAAGATTTTAGTGTGACAAATTTTAAGACAGTTCACTGCTGCCTAATGTAATCTTATGTGAGTTGTTCCCTTAAATCTAAAATTTCTATATACCCACTTTTAATACTATATGGCTCTTGCTTTCTATTTTTCTATGAAAAGTTTAACTGTTTTGTATATGGGTCCAGAGAATGAATGGTAACCAGACAGCAAAGATCCCAAATGTGAATGTTTTGAGTTTTTACTATATCATGCAGAGAAACGTAATAGCTGACATGTTCATCCTGTTGCTATACTTGAGTAGAATAGAATAGAATAGAATAGAATAGAATAGAATAGAATAGAATCATAAAGGTTGGAAAAGACCTCTAAGATCATCAGTCCAACCATCAACCCAACAACACCATGCCCACTAAACCATGTCACAAAGTGTCACGTCTACCCATTTTTTGAACAATTCCAGGGATGGTGACTCCACCACCTCTCTGGGCAGCCTGTTCCAATGCTTAGTCACTCTTTCTGTGAAGAAAGTTTTCCTAATATCCAATCTAAACCTACCCTGACACAACTTGAGGACATATCCTCCTGTCTATCGCTAACTACATGGGAGAAGAGACCAACACCCACCTCACTACAACCTCCTTTCAGGTAGTTGTAGAGAGCGATAAGGTCTCCCCCTCAGCCTCCTCTTCTCCAGGCTAAACAACCCCAGTTCCCTCAGCCACTCCTCATAAGGCCTGTGCTCCAGACCCTTCACCAGCTTTGTTGCCCTTCTCTGGACACGCTCCAGCACCTCAATGTTCTTCTTGTATTGAGGGGCCCAAAACTGGACACAGTATTCCAGGTGTGGTCTCACCAGTGCCAGGTACAGGGGCAGAATCACCTCCCTGCTCCTGCTGGCCACACTATTCCTGATACAAGCCAGGATGCTGTTGGCCTTCTTGGCCACCTGGGCACACTGCTGACTCATGTTCAGCCAGCTGTCGACCAACACCCCCAGGTCCTTTTCGGCCAGGCAGCTTTCCAGCCACTCTTCCCCAAACTTGTAGCATTGCATGGGGTTGTTGTGACCCAAGTACAGGACCTGGCACTTGGCCGTGTTCAACCTCATACAGTTGGCCTCAGCCCTTTGATCCAGCCTGTCCAGGTCCCTCTGCAGGGCCTTCCTACCCTCCAGCAGATCAACACTCCCACCCAGTTTGGCGTCATCTGCAAACTTACTGAGGATGTACTCAATCCCCTCATCCAGATCATTGATAAAGATATTGAACAAGGCTGGCCCCAAAACAAAGCCCTGGGGAACACTGCATGTGACCAGATTTAGCTCCGTGCACCACAACTCTCTGGGCTCAGTTTTTTACCCAGCAGAGTACACCTGCCTAAGCCATGAGCCGCCAACTTCTCTAGGAGAATTCTATGGGAGACTGTGTCAAAGGCTTTACTGAAGTCCAGGTAGATAATACCCACAGCCTTTCCCTCATCTACCAGGCGGGTCACCAGGTCATAAAAGGAGATCAGGTTGGTCAACCAGGACCTGCCTTTCATGAACCCATGCTGGCTGGGCCCGATCCCCTGGTTGACCTGTACATGCTTGTTGAGCGCACTCATGATGAACTGCTCCATAATTTTTCCTGGTACCGAGGTCAGGCTGACAGACTTGTAGTTCCCCGGATCGTCCTTCTGGCCCTTCTTGTAAATGGGTGTCACATTGGCAAGCTGTTATTCTTAAAGAAACAAACAAACATGTTATGATTGTTATGATTTGCTGTAGGATGTACACCTGATTTTAAATGAAGGACCTTTAGGTTTTCAAATTTGTCAATGTAATTTTCACATAAAATGATTAATTTACCAGAAGAAACTCCCTCTGCATTTTGACATAGATTAAACCAGCTGCTCTTTATATTTCTGGTACCTCAGTCATGATAATCTAGTCATGTCTATACAATATTATTCATCACTTCTTTTAGTACATGTAAATGGCTTTTTCTTCTTCACTTAGGCTTCTGCTGCTGCTGTTGGCATCTGTTTCTGCTCTGTCTTCACACCGGGGCAGTGTTTGGGGGATTTGCATTATAAAAATGAAAACCAAAGCCTTTCAGACATGGAGAGGACTCTTTCTCCTCATGCTAACTAAATAGCCTCTGAATGTCATTCTTTTCTCCTACCAATCTGAACTACTTACTGTTTGTTAATGTAGACAGAGGAATCCCAACACACCTGAAATGCTTTCTCATTCTCTCGTCTTTTTATGCACGCAGTAACTAGACTGAATGTGATTTTGACCTGACTCAGGTCTTCAATGTCACCTCAATACCCTCATCCAAGCTGAGTCTTTACACTCACCTTCAATTCATTTTGCTATTTTTTGAATAAACAGAAAATAAAAACTGTAATTGAGAATACTTTGGCAATAGCAAACCCATTATGTTTGCTCCACTGCAATTGTAACTATTCCAACTGATCTTTAATCTACAGTTCATTGTCATGATAGCCTAGTCTGATTCCATAGGAGTCATTTGCTTTATCTTATGAATATGTACTTGGGGAGCCTTTAATCCACAGATCATTGACACAATAAACTGTAATTCTTCTTGTACTTTGAGCTATTACTATCCATTTGGTCAATAGCTGCTGTATTAAATATATATATATATGTAAAATCCCTTTAATTTATATATTACTATATGCACAGCAGGTATGTATATTCAAAATTGCTTTCAAAAAATAGCGTGTATCTGTATTCTTTTTTCTTTAAGCCAAATGGACTATTTCATTTTATTCAAACAATTCAACACTAATCCAAATTACAGACTAATGTTTCTATCTGCAGACTGCTTTTGAGATTTAGTAATCCAAAAAGTGCATAAAACAACCAAGGTAATATTTTAACTGGAGAAATTCTAATTAGCACTGATACATACAAATGACTGAAAGAATAAGAACATGTTCTGAAATGTCAGGTATGCAGCTGAAAATAGCCTCTGTCAGTCTAACTTGAAGTTCTGAAGCAGAGCAAATACCTAGCGACACTTTTCTAGTATTACAAAAATAATACTTTACCTTAGGTAACTCCTCTTGTAAGGTATTTCCCCAAATTTTGGATACAAATTTGGGTTCTATGGCTACCTGACTCCTGTGTGCTTCCTTCTAAAAGCACATGCTTTTATTACACCCCAGAATCAACATAGTTAAAAAGTAACAACAGTCACCTTTTTTTCAAATGTCTTTGTTTCTAACAGATCCATTAATCACATGGTTCTTTTGAGCAACTTTTCCCAGCCCTTTCAACATTACCCTACAAAAAGGTAGTCCCTAGAACCTGATGACACAATTTCCATTAATTAAATATAGGTTAAGACCATGAACTTCAGTCACTGTCTTACTGATTATATCATCTCCTCAAGAAAGAGTTACAGTTCCCTTCCATGAGACACAGTGAAATATATAGGCAAAATGCTTATTGTGAAGCATTTTTAGACCTGGTCCTGTAGTTGGGAAGCTGCACCTAAATGAATCCACGATTGTCACAAGCAGCCAACACAGCTTCAGGAGGCCATGCTTTGAAGAGAGGTTTGTAACACATCATTCCTCCAGTGGGTGTAGGAGGAAATGAGGACTCTTACACTTCTGAAAGGCAGAAAGCAGAAAATGCATGTAAGGTTGATTTGTATCTTAGGAAAATGGGGAAGAAATTAAATAGATTGGGACAGGTACTGAAGGAAAGTCATACTGAATAACATGGAGGAGATGAAAATAGTGGAAAGTAAATGCATCCATAAGAGATGGGTAAGGATCCTCCTGGTGGAGGTTTAAAAGTTCTCCCTCCCTCCTGTCCTCCAGAAAAGACAAACTAAAGTCAGCACTCTTACACTGAGGTAGACATAAAGATGTAATTGGAGAAAAAGGTTATCACCTTTAAGACACATGCAAGATAGTCATGATTTAACTACACTAGACAAGAATAGCACTGGTCTTGGGATGGCTTCAGCTTCATTAGACTGCCAGGAGCTGTGGGTACTCACTGAGGTGCCAGGAACTCCTCAGCCTCCACAAGTTCATGCCTGCTAGCTGTGTTCAGTCATTGCTTAATTACACCTTCTTCCTGCAGGCATGAACCAACCAAAGAAAAAGCATTGACAAGGTACATGGTGCAGCTACCAGTCCATGTACTTACCTGCTCCACAACCCAACCCTTTATCAGAATGAGGCCAGTTTCCCCCTCATCTGTCCGCTTTTCCTACAAGCCCTGGTTTCCACATAGAGGAACCTGGATGCACAAGCGAGATGGAAGTCAGGTCCAAATCTGAAGGATGAGTTCCTCTAAGAAGACCACAATGCATACCAGATGCATTCACCTTCAGGTCTGTTATGATCAGATTTGGATGAAAGGAAGACCCCCTTGCATTCTAACTGACCTCAGATGAGTCTGGGAGGCTAGGGGCAGCTAGACCAACCTCTCATTTCAGGTTCTATCCCTTCGAGTGAGATTAAGACACAAACAAGGTCAGATGTCATAAGTCCACCTGTTTATTAACCACTTGAAGAAGAGAGAAAAATAGTGATAGAGAAAGAAGGAAGGCAAGATGGGAAATTAAGCAAGAGTTCAGGATAGAAGAGTGCAAATAGTCACCACCATGGATCCGCGGCATGCCAGGGGTCTGTTCTTCTGGGGTCTTCAATGCTGGGTGATCACACTGGCATCTGGGATGGTGGTCTTTTATAAGCTGCATGCCTGAGGCAACAAATTCACACTTGCACAGAACTCCCTTGCATTATGCTTGCCCAGCACATATCCCACGTCTCCAAGCCCCCCTATACCCGGGGTCTCATGCGCCAACCACGTGCACATGCCCACAGCCCATCGTCTGCTCCAAGCAGGCTGTTACCATGGCCTTGCTTCCATCCTTGTGGTTGTGCAAACGGGTGATATCTTGTATACTTTCCTGCAAGATTCTGTTAGCTTCGTGTGGGCAAGCTTTGAGACAAATGTCCAGCCGTTTCATCCCTCACAAGGCCATTTTAGGCACATCCCAGGAGAGCAGCTTGAGGGACAGAAAAACACTGGGTTGGTTTTTGTTTTTTTTTTTTTTTCAAAAAAAAAAAGGAACCAAGGTATGAAAGCCAGAACTATTCTGCTTTTATGTTATGGACGTTTCCTTTCCAGATAATTGCAATCTGTATAATTGGTCTGCAACATTACTGTACTTTTTGCCTTCTAAAGACAGGTATTTGAAGAAGATGATATCAGGCAGATCACGTGCAGATTAGATTAGGAAGCAAAAGCTTCTTTTTGATGCACCTACTATATTGTAGCTTTATTCCATTCCTGTTGTCTAAGAGTTTCAATTCCTGTGTTAGAGGTCCAGTGTTGCTAGATAACTCACAATTAGCAGTGAATTCCCTTCACAATTAAAGAAAAAAAAAAACAAACCAAAACCCCCAAAACACGGTGATTTTAATGTTTCCTGTGTATTTTAATTGTAAAACATTTGTAATGAACCGGACTGGTGTCCTTTTGGTTTGTGTCTGCTTTTCCAACTGAAATCTCTCAAGGTGTTTCCATGTCAAGTGTGATCTTTTGTAATGCATGGCCTTTCCCAGACTAGCTTCATATCACTTTCCTTGTAGGTACTAAAAATACAATTTGCTTTTTTCTTAAGGCAAGTTTAAACTTAAATTTTAGCCCTAGAAGACAGGAGTGAAATATATTTTCTAAGGACATTGCTTAATTTCTCATTAGACAATCACTGATTAAGTTCCAGTGTCTGCTGATTTAAAGCTTGAAAATTAAAACCAGATTTTTTTCCCCAGACTAAATGGAATTATTGTTGACTGGATAATTAACTACAGCTCTTGTATCTGAAACAGAAAGAGCTGCCTGCAGCTGCAGCTGCAAACATTTTCTCTAAAATAGATTGATTCCAGAGTTAATTGTCTTGGGTCTCAAACAAACCTAAATTAAATCTGGGCTTGCAGTGTTTTTAAATATATGGAATACTATTTTTTATATTTCTCAAGTAACCAGGCTCTGCATTAAATAGTTCAACAGAGAAAGGTGCCATCCTTTCTTGATCAAGTGTCAGGGTGACCATTTCAAGTGACACTATGACACAGAAGTTTATGGTTGCTGTTCAATGGCTTAGGCACAATAGTAATTGTAAGAGCTTCTTTCTCCACCACAGGCAATTTTTTATACATACTCTTTTAAGCCACATGTACTTCAGCAATTGCAGATCAATCTAAACTGATTCCATCTACCTTATCTCTAAACCCAAGGGAATATGGATTTGCTTGGAGGGATTGGGACTATGGAGCTAAACTCTGCCATTAATACAACCACATGCTAAAGCTACATTAGAGATTGCAAAATGATGCTGTGGCCCCATCACTGAAGAACATACCCAGCACCGTTAACGTAACACAAGAACAGACGCACCCCAGCTGGGCACATATGAACTGCCTCAGGTCCAATTACACATACATACAGGTAAATTTATACTGTACCCATATCTCAGGAGACAGTCTTCATATCACTGCACTGTGGCTTTCCAATCCTTGTTAGAACTGGTATCTGTGAACCACATTCTGTTTCATGATCTGGTACATGCTGTACTAGTCTCACCAAAAATGTCACTCTGACAGCTGCATTGTGAAGAAAGGAATTACTATTATGAATTGTAGCAAAGCTTAGAAAGACTGTCCTGGGGAAAAAGAGAATATTTCAAAAAAGATCAGAGTCACTGTGATTACATAGTACACTATTAAATAAAAGAGGGCCATGAACTAATTTCTGGTTCCAACACCAACCGACACCAAGTGGCATACATCTACACTGCTTAGGGCTAGTTTCCTTTAAAGCAGTTTATTTTGGAGAAGGCTAGTTGAAGCAGACCAAAACTGATCTGTGGAGTGGGATAACACCTACACATAGAGACCAAATCAAGGTCCTGTGTCAGAGCCTGCCCTTTGGACACCACCAGTTTATCAGTATAGACATATGTCTACCACAGCAGGCCTGCCTGTGGAGTTAAATACAAAGAGGACAAAACCATAAAGCCTGACCAAATATAAGCAAGAGATATGTGAGGAATACCAGGCTCACTCAAAATTACGATGTTTGTGGACATGCAGTAAGAAACCATGTATACCATTTTATGCTTCCTTCAGCTTTGCTCCTTACAAAAAGCATCACAAGGAGACCCACAACTCCCTGCCATCCTTCCTTAGGGTGAGCTAGACCAGTTGAACCTACAAAATCTTAGCAAACATAATGACTAGACTGAAGGGAGCCAGAGAGACTTAATAAGTATTAATTTAGAGTTAACTTTCAGATATAGCCAAAATACTTTTCAAAGAAGGAGAAAAATTACAAGTAATGTTATGGTAGAGAAGACTTAAATAGAGACAAATCTGTAGAAAGACTGCAAACTGGATGGAAGTAATTTTAAAAGAAGTCAGCATAATATTTTATTAGCTAATTTTTAAATTAATTCTAATACTCACAAACTGCCATCCTAAGCTACTGTTGTAGGACATAGAGATATAGAATTATAGTCCCTGTTTCAAAATACTAATAATCTTTCAGTAGTTTTTATTACAAATATTTTTAGACTTCCTTCTAGGTAGAATTCAGATCACAAAATTAAGACACCTGTCTTTTGGCATGTACATACAGGTTTTCACCTGAGAGCTAAGTGTATAAATTCTCATTATAACCACTTCTAGCACCAGTGAAAAGCTATCCCATCTGGCCTCTAGCTGCTATTCCCTAAAGGTATGAGTCTCCCCTGCTTCTCCTGTCATATTTGCCAGCCCCATGTGGATGCCTAGGGTGTCTCAAATGTTATTAAGTTCTCAATTAAGTTACCTCAACATAACATCTAGTGTCATTTGAGATGCATTCATGTACCTGAGATATCACCCTGGTGATGACTCTGAAGCCATACCCTTGTAGAGTAGCACCCGGAGGTCTGGAGACATACCTTAGGGTGTCTCACAAGACAAGTCACCTATGTTTAGGCAAAGAAGTCCCACCTCCAAAGCCCCTATGTGTGGGTAACTAAATCAAGCCTCTAGTCAATACAGTTGATAGAGCCTGGATGCTTAATTCAACTGCCCACCCATAAGCATCTAGTGCCGTTTGAGATGTCTTAAGGTATCTCCACTGTCCACGCAGTCTTCTGTATGCCCTATGGTATACCTGCAGCTCTAACATGATGTCTCAGATTCTTTATGTCGTCCCAGATGACACTAGACACCTAAGTTTAGTCAACTGAACTGAGCCCCATAGAACTATTAGTCTCACCCTAAAATAGATGGCTGATGGCTGGACAGCTGAACCATTATCCAGGACACATTAATTGAACCAGGCATGGCTGAGCTTCATTTGTCAAGTCACCTTGTACTACCTGCAATACGCAGCAGTACACATGAAATATGCATGGGACTGGCATGTTTGACCTAGCTAAACGTACAGATATTTGCATGTGGACAACTATAACTAGGTGCCTCAAGCTGTAAACTCTATCCTGCTCTGTATGATACTTAATATTGTTTCATATTTTGAATCACAATATTAATGCATTTGAATTATAAGCAAATGTTTGTCTTGTTTTCTATTAGTTAAACAGGTGGAGAAATTTTAATATAATCAGAATGGCTCCAGCTCTTGATTAAATGTTAAATCACTTTTTTTTAAGACCCTATTTGTTTTGTTTTGTTTTGTTTTTTCCCTGTAGACATCTGCACTTTATGATTGCAATCAATTACAGTCTTTCTAAAGTCAGTTTTAAGTCACTATTGGATGGATTTCAAAAGTCAAACTTGCAATGGTATATGGTGTGAATGAGCAGGAATTCAAGTGAAACTGCTGGAAAGAGTAAGGCTTTTTAAATATGTGCGTAAAATGGCAAAACTAATAAAAACAAAGTGACAGTATTAACTCAGTTCTGGACTGTGGTATTGCAATATGCTGGTATCATGGTTGTGGCAATGTGACAAAATATGCTAGATAGTAAAGTAAATGTTTATTGAAATTTTGTCATTTCAAAAATTGTCTGTACAATTACATCACAGATATTCAAAGGTCATTTACCTTTTTATCACTCAGTGTGTACAATCAAAGTCACATTCTAAAGCTTGAATTTGTCTGAGAAAAAACCAAAATTTAAGAAACCCTCATGTTTTTCACTTCAGTAGTTGCATAATATTTGAAAAATAAATAAAAAAAGGAATTTCAGCAAGGAATTTTTTCCTACGGCTGGATAGATACCAACATAAATAAATGGCTTTGCATGAGCTACTTCTCACGTTTCAGCAAAAAGCATTAGTAATGTTAGTATGTCTTTACCACATTAAATCTCCAAAGACACACCAGTAAGGATGAGCATTTACTGCAAATCTCTGTGTGTATGAGATAATGCTAAAGAGCCTTAATAGGCATAGACACTTTTACAGAAAAACAGCATGGTTTTAGTAATACACATCATTAGTATGAATGTAGATGAGTACATCCGATTTGCATAAGTGAGTGTATTCCTACCACTCTCTTGTTTTTGAAGACTAAATAAACATAAAACTAAAATTAAGTTTTTAGTCTGACATTTTGAAACCTGTGACAAAACTTTTTTATACTTGTTTATACTTATCAAAGCTGCTAAAGAAATAAAAACCATGAATTTTCAACAACATGCATGTAATTAAAGTTTCTGAGAAATATTTTAATACATATTGAAAGGAAACAGTTCTGAGTGTTTCTTTGCTGTTCATAGGAATTTTCCTTCAGAATGGGAGTTACAGGGTAAATTTACTTCTTGCAAGACTGTGCAAGCAGTGATTTCACTGTGTTTTAACATGATTTACTCTTGCTTCAGTGAACAGAACATTTATATGGTTCCAAAACATGATTATTAATAGGTTTGTTCCAAACACGCTATAATATGATTAAGGTGATGCATATGATACAACATGATTCTTCTAACAAGGTAAATTTGACTGAGGAGTCAGATATGGATTACAAATTTCAGTGCTGACCTGAGTTATGGTATTTAGGGATTTTTCCTAGGAATATTTTACTGATCTTCACTTCTTCAAGGAGAATACAAAAATGCTTCAGGCAAATTCAGGACCCTCATTTTTATAAACCCACATGTTTCTTAGATTTCTGTCAGACCCAGTAAAGACCTGGTTATCATTTTCCTTAGACTTCCTTCCCTGGCATCATTATATTAGCAATATTTTCAACAGTAAGCTATAGAGTATTCCCCATTCTTTCATCTATAATAAGGCTACCTTATGCCATCATTTTAATGTAAAACAATTGTAAAGAGGAATGTGAATTCACTCTTAATGCAAATAAGAAGCCAAAATAATGTGCTTAACATTTTCTGAGTTTTTGTCTGACCTTTTACTGATCATTCTCTATCATTCGTTAGATTTCATTAGAACTCGCATCAGATGCAAAATGTTTTATTAATGACATATCTAGGTGCTGTTCTTGATTTGGGATATTCAAGTAATTTTTTATAGGTTGCCTGAATATTCAACAAAGTATGTAGTGCACAAGAGCTTTGAATTCACAAGGAAGTTACTGAAATTCAATATGCAGAGCATCACACTATTTTTTCTAGAGCGTTTGGAAAACCATTTCTTTTCCTATTCCGGTCCCAGATAATTTTTAGTATTTGATACTGTGTTTGTTCTTTTATCCATCACTGAGTTTCCAAGGAAAGGATTCCTCACCATCCAGCATCCTCACCCCACACTTGGGAGCAGAAAAACAATGCTTGCAGTCTCTGATCTTCTGATTTTCCCTCCCTAACCAGTAACCATTTCTTGGAGTGAAATAATAGTGCTTCTGGGGGAGGTGAAATGAAACAGGAATACCAGATGAGGAATGGCTAATGAATATGGCTCAGAAAGTGTCTTAGAAACAAAATAAATGTTCTGGGAGGCAGAAAAATGAGGCTCCCCATGGCTGTTTTTTGGTTTCCTTGATTTTTTTTCTTTTAAATCTTCTAGAAAAGATCGCTCTCTGCTTCTGATTTATGACTCCCTGCTTTCATTGGAACATCTCTGTGGTAGAATTAGAATAGCGTGGAAGATTCTTGTAAATTAAAAACCTTGAGTTCAACGTACTGATAAATACTGCAATAAAGTTAATGTTTGTTCCATTTCTGGTTCTACTGTAGAAAAGTATAATTGTCTGTGTTGGCCTTAACTTTTCTGGTTTTCGTCATTCAGCTTATGTTGTTTACACCGAACAACAGAACTAATATAGTTGCCAAAAAATCAGCTTGAAAGCATTTGCATTTGAATAGATAATAGTTTGGTCTTTCAGCATCAAAAATTGAGGATTATAAAATAACCTATCACCCAAATGGTTCTGTTAAATTACTGACCCTTACAATCATTAATCACCTTGATATTTAAACAGGAAACTCTCAATAAAGAGAGACATTTTACACCTCTCAGGGTGATTGTTTCACGATGACATTAGTCCAATGCACTTTATATTTGTTATGAGTATGAAAAATATGATGAAAAAGATGGCCACTTGATTTCCAAATGAGCCTTCCTAATGTACCACATTCCTCAAAAAGAAGAGAGAGTTAAAAGTTGTATATGAAAGGTAGTAGAGTGTGACTGGGAGGATAAGATTGCTCAGGTAGGATTTAATGATCCGAGTAGAAAAAGAGAGAATGAAAAGCATGATATGGAGGAAACATCTAGAAGAAAACCTGATAAGAGCAAAGATGGCAGTCAGTGCCAACTCCAGTACCAGTGAGAAATCTTCAGCTTAGTATCTAATAAGAGTAAATCTAGACAGTACCAAGGAATGCTGTGCCGTGAAGACATACCTGAGCCGACAAATTAGTTTGTTTAATGGAAGTAATACAGTCAAGTTACCTTCTACTCAGTAGAAGTTATTTGTCCCAGTGGAAAACTACAAAAATGCAGTTAGCCATAAGACAGTGCAAACATTTCTGTCAAAACAGGGAGGGGGACAGGACAGGAGAAAAAACACGAGTGAGGCGATCTAGAGGCCAAGGCAGGGTTGAATGATTTCTTTTGATAGAATTAACAGTTTAAGTTGGTTTTGGAATTACAGTCCCAGTATTAACCAGTGCAGAGGATAAGAGGTATTTTAGTTCTTCAGGCACACTTCAGAGTATCCCATTTTATTGGGTGGTAATAGTCATGTTCAAAAATTTGTTTCCTCACCTGTTCTTACTCACTGTGAGTGAGTTCATGGTTTTGTGGGTTTGGTTTTTTTTCCAGCATTCCTAATTGACCTAACTTCATTTCTCTTGTTAAAGGCAGCTTTGGCACAGATTTTCTTTATCTCAGCCATTTCAGAGTCATTAGTAATTTAATTCTCCATCTCATTTATTAATGGACCTACTTTATAGTGGTACTGATTTTCCCCTGATACATTTACACAAGCCTATCTCATTCTCCTGCCATAACCTCATTAAGGGTGAGATAGTGCAGTTTGACTACAGACAATAATAAGTGGTACTTTTAAGCTTCCAGCCACTCTGTAAGTTACGTTTATACTGTCAGTCAAGCACAGGTCTGTTCAAATTCAGACATGTCATTGTTCATGATCAAGAACTAGCTCAGTCTCAGGCTTAGACCATATCCAAGAATACTGCCAAAGGGAAAAGTTCAGTCATCTCATGGTATACTCAGCCACCATGCTTTTTCTTCAATTTTCTGGACATGGTGAGAATGGAGGAGCTCAGTTCAGCAACTGGTACCTAAGAACAGTGTTACTTAGTGATTTAATCTAGTTAGCATCTACGATTCTCCCGCATGGGTAGCTTGTTTTTCATAGGCCAGTGAATTTCAGACAGCTTGTATTTGCAAGGAGGCAAGCAGATAACCCCCGTTTCCTTGAGATACAAGGGCTGGAATCTTGCCTAACATTTAGACAGACTGCCTGAGTCCACAAAAGCCTCCTTCTCTCTGCTGCTGTTCAAATACATAAACCTCTATCTTAATAACTTTTCCTTTGTGAACTTACTTGTTACTGCAGGAATGATCCAACCTGTAAAGCTTTTAACAATTTATTTACTGGTCCACCTGAAGTTCAGGCAACCGTTTAGGACTGAATCCAAACTACTTCCATTCCAATTAGCCCTCTTCAAAGGCATGCCATCCTGCTCTTCCTTAAACATGAGTTTGTCTTTGAGATTCTCCATTTTTTTTCTCATAGGTCTTGAATTCTTCTTCCTACCTTATCATATTTAACTTATTTGTTAAGTCTTTGATATTTGCTTTCCTAGAAATTAATGTTTTTTGGTATTCTTATTAGTGCTTCAGAAAAAAAAGTGGAAAAACCCTCTAGGAGCCCTGTAAAAAACATAGAATGGGAGAAATGTTGGGTTGAATGGGTTTCTAGGAGTGTTCTTGCCTAATCTGCCACTCACGGCAGAACTATTGCCAACATTAGACAGGTCATTCATGGTTTTGCCTGGTCCTGAAAACCTCCAAGTTTTTTTTTATTTTCTGTGCTCACTCTGGTATTGTTTCCCAATTCAGTAATTCTTTCCTGTCTCACCTGTAGAGATCAGATAGGAATAGGAGCCATTAACCATTTAAACCCTGTTTTTCTGCTGGCATACAAATAATGATGCACTTTTTATCACCATAATACTTTATATTCTGACAGCACTTCCAGTACAAAACTTTTAGGAAAAACTCCTAACAAGGTCAGTATAAAAAGTAGGACAGTTCCCATAAAAGTTTAGGTATTTAAAAGTTATGTATCAAAGTATCATAAGTTATATATCTGTAACTTACAGGCAATTCACCCTTCCAGTGGAATTTGCTTAGGTTTTCTATACAAGAGAGGTAGACACCACAGAAAAAGATCTAAAGGATTTGGTACCCTCTGAAATAAGCTAACTACAATCAGCATGCTCAGCATGCAGTACCCTAAAGTCAGAAATGACTCAAGGCTTAATCAGAATAGAAAGGTGCCTAAGGCAGCTGTCTGCTTGGGGGGCAAGGGAAAAGGATATGCAGGCATAGCCTAGGTGCCTGCATGTTTGGTCCCACATGTCTGCATGCCTCCTTTACTCCAGTCTTCCACTGGAGAAAGGGGATGGTGACTCTGGTCATCTCTTATCACTTGGCAGTCACTAAAAACAGTAGGCAAGGTCCTGACTTTCAAACACCTTGGCTGTTGTTTTGGTTTAGTTTGGTTTGTTTCTCAGTGACTAATCTACTTGATTTTTTGGCTGACAAGGCTACAGACTCGCGTGATCTTATAGCAATCATTTCTTTAAAAATCCCTCTTTATGTTTTAACAAATGTTTTTCCAAAAATCCATCTACATAACCTCACATCAACATTTCTTCTATGCTTACAGGTAAGTATGCTTCCATTATATTATTGCTTAACTGCTCAGCCAGCATTTCTTCTAACTGTGTCTTTGGCTTGATACAAGTATATATTATATGTATATTTACAAATGAAAAGATATGATGTATATAACATTTTTGTCTGAAATTTACAGAAAAATCTTCACAAAGTTTTTTTAAAAAATAAGTGTGTTCAACTTGTATGGGGTGGGAAAATGTAACGTTATTAGAGAACAGTACAGAAACAAACACACTCAGTGCTCATCAACAGGGCCATGTACATTTCTACAGCCAATCAGGATCAAGCTCTAGCTTTTTTCATGTGGAGGTGATTACAGCAAAAGAATAAAAGCTTCTTATCTTAATGAACAAGATTATGTCACACCACATGAATACCTGTTAAGTCCCTTTCAATGAACACAAAATTTCCCCTTACCTGCAGGTCCTTAATTATACCCAACTATTTCCATCTCCAAAATAGCTACAACAATAACCACACCTACAAGCAGCTCATAAATTTAAGACCTGCATAGATCACACAGTTGACAACAATTAATTCTGATTAAAAACACTATAGAGAAGCTGGCAGGTTCCACTGTTAAAGCTGATTTCCAAGTCTCTGTGACTCATCTGATTAATTTTATATCAAACTAATTTACATGAAGTTGAAACCTGGAATCAAAGTTGTAATTTTTTTTAGATGAGGTGTAATATTTTTTATAAACAACTTGGATTTTTGTCTTATTTCAATTTCATAGGGATAGTCTTAAGTCAGGGAATAAGGATGTGGTTTGTGTCAAGGGAATTCACCAACTCTCCCCGAAATTTCTTTGCTTTTAATGAGTCTGAGAAAAGTCATTATACATCACAAAGTAAGTGTTAAAGAGTCAAACCTGGAAAAGGCATATAGATATTTTAAGGTTAGTTTTAAAAAGTGACTTAAGTATTTACAATTAAGTGTTGTCATAGTTCATACGAAGGAAGGGTCTGGCTCCCAGATTCATTGGGCAAGTCTCCTCTGTCTTCGTGGCTGGGGGAGAGATAAGCATATAAAAGTATAATCTAGAAAAAGACATCTGAGCTTCAGCAGGAGTTTCTGAACAAAGACATGTCTCTTTAGCTACTTCTTGGACAAAGCTGAGGCAGAGTGCAGATCATTAGGAGGCCAGAAGAAGCCAAGGATTCAGAAGCACAGGGAGGGCATCTTCTGCTGAGAGCAGATGCCTTAGTTATCCCTGTAGAAAACCTAGCAAAACACACTCTTTTCCTTTAAAATGTGTCCAAAGATGGTAAAGCCACATGCTTTATAATATAATGCTCCAATAGTTAGATCTCTTGCTCAGTGAATGGAAGACCAGGCTTGTTCAGAGAGTTCAAACCACACAAGTCTTTTCCTTTCAATATCTGCTGGAGCCAGCCTAAGAGCAGAGAGTTAGCAGGAACTGATCTCCAATTATATTTGCATGTTCCTTCACACAGGGCTGGCTGGGATCACTGAATGTGAACCTGTGCAAGTGAGCAGCAGAAGAGGTGCCTCTGGAGAACTGCACTGAAGAGCACTCCCAACTCAACATGAGCAACAACACCAAGGGGCAAGATAGGGATTGAAGCACCAGATCCAGGACTCAACTGCAATGTCATCACAAAGCATAGTCAGTCTGAGCCTCTCCCCATATAGAAACAAGCACACCTTACTATCCAGGAACATTTTCTAGTTGTAGGGGACTCCATCCCATCATGAAACCATATCACCAAGCAAGAAATTATGCACATACTTAAGATCTGTGAAAGCAAAGATCTCTTTTTTGACCTGTCACCCAGGTGTTTCAGAGAAAGAATCTGAGGCACAGCCATGGTCAGACCATATAATCATCCTTAAAATCTAGGAAGTGACCCACAGTTTAGACATATGTATATATTTCAGGAGGGCTACTTAACTAGGTGCATAAAATTGCAGCATGAGTCAGTTGTTTAAATTACATTGACAGCGTTACAATCAGAGAGTATTTTTTTACTAACAGGCGGCTTTAATGATGATAATCAAATAACAATTGATTTAATTTGGTACACAAAGAGATTATTTATAAAAACAAGAGACTATATTTTCCCAAACAAAATTTCACACTATATCATTGGTGGAAGAAGAGGAGTAAAATGCAGTTGAAGCTGTGGGCTCCAAAGCTGCTTTTGAGACTACAATACTATGCATTCAGACAATGTCACTCAGTGATCAGTATGCACAAATTGGTATCTGGGGACAACCCAGGAAACATGAAACAGTGTGAACATGTTTTGTAAGTGGGTCTTTCAGTATATAAGCCAAATAGAACCTAACTTTACACAAATGGAAACGTTACAGTTGTTTAGAGGTAAATTATCTTCCGAGATGAGTTATTTTTTCACAGAGGACAGCTAATTCACTGAGAATTGACCTCCTGCCCCTTTACTGAAATGTACTGAATGCAAGTCTAGCCCAAGGGTAATGAATGGTGTTTGAATGAGAGATGTTTTACACCAAATTGTGACAAGGGTAATAGCATGTCACTGAGACTACAACAAATGTCAGCAAAAGGCTGAAATCATAATGACTTCGAAGTAATCGTTATTTGCTAGTGGAAAAACTGCAACAGATTAATTCACCACATATCTAGTTTGAATGTGGTACAGCTCAATGTAATGTGAGTACAAGCATCGTGTCATCGCTCACTAGTCTTACTACATAAAATCCCAACTAATATAGCAAGTTATATGTCAACTAGTAGCATATTATTTGCTTTGAAGAACCATATTAAAATTCATTTTGCATCAAGTCCTTCAATCCTGATATGAATAAAAAGAGCATGACAGTGATTACGTATAGAATTCTTATACAAAATCCTGGCATATAAACTGAACACTGAATCAGACCCAGGAATCCAGATTATATGACTAGACAGAGAACTTGTTTTATAATTTTTTTTTTTTTTAAAGAAGGAAGGGATGCAAGAAGAAAAATAATTTCTAATTAAATGCGATTGTTACTTTAATAAAATCAAATTAGATTACGTTTCTGATGGTTCTGCTATCCTTTCCTCAAGTCATTGTGACTTGAGATGAGAATAAATACATTTAATGCCTTTTAAGATATATTAAAAAAAGAAAAAAATCCCTAAATACTGAGCTCAGCAAGTGAAGGAGAAAGAGAATTCAAGACAGTAAATAAAACAGGCTACCAAACTGTAGGGAAAACTAAAAAATGATTCACAAAATTAATACTTCCTAGAGCTGCAGTCCCCAAGGATTTCTTATGATGCAATGCTCTCCTCTCCACAGTCTTCATACATCTAATTAAAGTGATTGCATGCGTATATTGTTATGATGTTTATTTTCTACTAAAAATTTTAAAATAATTAGCTTTCTAATAAAACTTGTAAGCATTAGCCCTACCCAAGCTGCTTCTGACAGACATTTTAACTGAAGCTGATATCTCTCTGACTGATCCTCATGTCATTCTTCTGTGCTGGCACCCACATCTCAGTCCTAACTGGATTGGATCTTACCCAGGCATTTTCCCTTGCTGCACAATATGGAATAATAAAGATAAGCCTCAGAACACAGAAAACCCATATCTATATGCTAATCCTGTAACAACCTGCTTACCCTTAAAGGCCTTGAAACCTGGGGTAGCTCATTTGGGAGAGTTTTTAGGATAAAAGACTAACAGCCTGCATTTCTTTCAAAAGACAAAAAATACCTCTTGGTGGTCAATGACATCAAAACCACAGACATTAGGTGCTACACTTACAGTTTGTGCAGCAACAGATATGTTTCTAGCTGGCATTTAATTTTGCAGCCATATCAAACCTTTCATAAACCTGTAACTCACTTTTTTAAAACAAAATTCCAAGGTGTAGTTAGCCCTGGGTTTTTCAGTTAGATTGTATGGTCATTTAAAATAATTGTAAGAATTACAGTCAGAGTTAATCCTGAGATGTAAAACCATTAGAAAAAAAAAAATGTGTTATAAATATTAAAATAGAAAAATAGTGGGCCAACCTGAGTTTTATGTCCAGCAGCCAGGTTCTAGGTTTAAATTAGCTAACTCATCATGAGATGGCCCTGTGTATAATGAGCATAAAGGTAAGAATTGTAATGGTGCTGAGGTATCTGAATCAATAGGACATTAGAATATTGTACAACTCAAAAATCTTGTATAGGAAGTGCCTTCATCTTAGTGCAATCAGTGCTTACCTGGTAATGAGAAAGTTCCTTATTTTCTGTTCCTTTCTGCATCTTATAATGGCTGTACAAAGTGGATTTTAAAGCCACCATTTTGATTTACCAGTGTTTTTTCAGAGAACATTTTCTGGGCTCAAAGATGATGATAGTTACTGCAAGCATCTGAAGTAATACAGAACCTTGTAAGTGGGAAATGTACATTAAAACAAGAAAAAGAAAGTCTAAAACAACAGTATTAGAATTAAAACAAATAAGCTGCCTTTGCTTGTTTTAGAGACCTCGCCCAAAAACACAGCTTAACATCAGACTATATTTTCTAGCTAAATATTAATATCCCATTTCTTATAAATCACAGCTTTCAACATCTAACTGCAAAGTTCAGGCAATGTCTCTAGAACAGAGGTGGATAAGAAGGCTCAAGATGAGTCTTGACTATCCAGGATAAGAAAGAGGACCTCTTCACTTAGTCACGAATCTGAACAGTTTCTGTAAGACATGGGTCTAAGCACACTTGATACTGTTATGCAGCTTGTTTAGACTGCTTATGACACAAAACCAGAGAAAACTGATTTGTAATGAACTGCATAAATTAATCAGTTTATAGTCAGTGTACCTGGAACAAAATCTGAAGAAATCAGACTCGAGTGTCTGTGTTAAAATAGTAATTCAAACACAAAATAAAATACCAACAATGTTTTTTGTTTTTTTTTTAAAAAATCACACCTCCATCTGAAAGGCAAAGAAAACAAAAGGTTAAAGCTGCTAATACTGACACGTCTCAGTTAACAGCCAGAGCTCCACAGACCTCTCTTGGTGTTCATGAATCTATGTTGACTTACACAAAGCCGACATTCATCTTTTTTAAAAATGTAATATGTGGCATGGAAGTGCTTTAATTTTCTTTCAAATAGACATCTTCAGCTCTGTTAACTCTATTGAATCCCACTCTGTATCACCCAGGTCATATCTCATTTCCCAGTTCCAAACATCCATCAAAGACTGTAAAAGGGTCTGGCCTATTTTCACATTTTTAATAATATTACAAAGACTGACATGACACAAAATTCACTTTGTGAAAATCTAGAACAGAAAATAGTTTAATGTCAATGTCAGGCGCGGTCACATAAATGTGCTCATCACAAAACCATTAAATCAGATTAGCAACAACTTTTAAAGAAATGAATGGTATTATCTCTCAGCCACAAAGAAAATGTGAAAAAAAAATGGACAAAAGAAATAAGCTGTGCTCCACTTTAGTAGGAGCCTTCTTAGAGCAGCTGTGCAAGTTATCTGGTTGTTGTAACTTTTCCTTGTTGTTTTAGCTTTTACTTCAGTAATTTTACTATTTTGTTATGTCAATGGATAATACAATGTGGGTGAGAGCATTTGCTCACTCTCAAAAATAGATTAGTACGATTTCATAGTGCATTGCAATAATAAACAAGTCATAAGTTTCTTTGAACTAAGGCAAAGAAAACTTTAAAACTAAAAAAAGAAAGTCGCAAAGTGGCAAAGGACAACCAAGCATATTGCCTACGAAGAAAATTTACACCAAGACCTAGAATATATTAATCAAATAAATAGCCTCAGTGCAATAAAAACTTTATTAAAAGATTGATGACAATATGCGAGCAACGTGTTCTGAATTTCTCAGCTTTCTCTGATATAGAGTTGTTCTTAATAACTCTCAGCAAGAACTTAACAAAACAAATTCTGACTAATAGTATAAATATATGTGACAGTATAATTATAAAACCATGCAGCACAACATGCAACTTAAAGAGAAATTATTATTATCACATAAAAGTTAATATAAATTTCATATATACATATAAATTTTAAAACTTTAAAATTTTGTATAAATAATACTGAATTGGTTAAACTTGTAATGTTTGGATAGTAGCCAATGACCATGAATCTTACTCCCTGACATGTCTGTTTATCTCAAATCTTTAATACACCTTGACTGACAAGGATAGGAAACTGTTAACAATTTCCAGTTCCCTTGCTACATAGTAGCATCCAAACAACTTGGAGTTTGCAGAGAACTTAGTGTTCTTGCATCATCTCATAAGTGTTACTGCTCTTTTGTCAATCTTCATTTTTGTCCTGGAGAATATGTTGGAAACATCTACACATGCCTGAACATCATCTTAAGTAAACCTTGATCTTGCTTTGTGAGTTGTAAGGCTGGTACACATCATACTGTCTTTTGTTTTAAGTATCTGAGTTATCTTATGAAAGGTTCATACTCTATTGCAACATCTACAATAATCTGCAAAAGGGAAGTAGATGTCCAGGACAAGAAGCTGTTCTACTTTGTCTCAGCTTACCAAGGTGGTAGAGAATGCAAGTTGCTTTATGATGGGACTCTGTATCAGACGGACATGTGAGCTTGATGTGCTTGCACTTTTTTCTTAAAGTGAAAATACTAACATCGAAGGGGCTTTGACTTACTAATACTGTTAGAAAAAAAGATGGAATAGTGAACTTCTAAATAGAGAATTTTTTTAGTTTGTAAGACATTTTTTTTTTTTTAGAAGTTCTCCCATTTCCCTGTTTCTATGCAAAATGTATCTTTTCCTTCAGCCTTGCTCCAGTAACTTCTACTGGCTCCTTGGGTTGCACAAACTCTACACAGTCCTCTCAAGAAACAGGAAAAATACTTTTGTTTCCTGATCCCCTGAGGTCTGGGCCTCTGTTCAATGCCCACCTAGTCTCTGCTTATATTGCAAACTCCAACTCACCCTGCCTCTTCTTCATCTGCTCCTGACAATTCTCTCCAGTAGAGCTCACTTAGCTGACCTCTGAGAAGGCAAAGTCCCTCCCTCCTACAAGTACTTTCTATTGAATCAAAATGCCAACAGCCCAACAAATAAAATACACAACAGAGTTGCTTTTTAACGAAGTGTACTGCAGAGCAAAGAGTAAATAAAGAGGACATATACCACAAACCCTTCTACCACCTTGCTTCAGCCCCTAGAATAGCCTCGTGGAAACAGGATAGAAGGTGGCAGCTAAATGCTAGGAGAGAGGGCTAACTCTAGGTCTACTTCTGTGGGAGGAAGGAAGCTTCAATATATATTGTAGGAGCATGACATTACCACAAAGCTACAGTGACAGAGAGCAATGTTCCTTCCTCCTGTTGAAGTTGGACTGCTGCACAGTGAGTACCTGGACGAAAGGGAAAGCAACCAAGAGAGATCGTGTCTGAGTAGCCTAGTGATGAGGTGTCCACGCGGGAGTGGGAAGTACTGAATCCAAGCCTCAGTTTTTAGGGCTCATTTAGGATTTCCCTACTTATGTTGGGTGGGGTGTATCACCGTCTTGAGCTGCCTCTCTCCACTGAGCATAGACAGAACATAAGTCAATGTGCTTTTAAATTTGGGGCCTAAAATTAAGTGGGATGAATCTGGACCTAAGTGCCTATGCTAGTTAGACTCATCCAAGAAGAGGAGACAGGTAAAGAGGATATAGTTTTTCAACTTAGGTTCATAAGTTTTATCATAGATTTAGCCCCAGATCATTCAGTCTCAAACATCTGAGAAACTTCTTGCTCCTCCTCTTTCTTTTTCCTGCTTTTGAAGTAGTGAAAATTTGACTATCAAAATATCGTAACATCTACACTTCAGATTTCAATTATTCTGTGGCTGACACTGTGCCAGTAGAAGAAAAAACATTTAGAACACTTCTCAGAAGTTTGATATATGCTTGCTTAGTGCATGTGGTAGCTAAAATGTAACATAAGTTTTGTACTTTCAATTACAGTTAATCTCCAGTATTTGCACTACTTACAACAGTGTGCATATTCTTGCTTTACATTCCTTGGGTCAGCAGTCTGTTTACCAGATATGAATGAGGATACCTTTGGGATAGGATTGTTATTAGTTCAGTATCTTTCCCTTTCTCATAGCAAATAAATAACTGTATTTATTTCCACAGTATAAAACAAAGGAAGACTGGGGCGGGGGGGAGGGAAGATTAAAAATGTCTGTTACCGGAGTTTGATTTTGAAACAATTGTGTTTGTATTTTCTGCATTATCTCATTTTTGTGATTTTCAATGCATCTGAAAATAGATCAAGCCATTAGACAGAAATTAGGAGATTAAAGCATCCAGGAAACTTCTGTATCTGCCTGTAAAAATGAGAAGGAGGTTTAGAGGAAAAAAAAAGGGGGGGATATGATTTCTTCACTGTACTATGTGCAGTATTCTGAGCACACATGAAAAGTATTCTACTTCTCATCTCTAGTAACAACTGGGGGGAGGTTGGGGAGAGAGAGAGATTTCTTTATATAAAAAGGGAAGTGAAAGGGAAGAAAGGCTTTAAAAAACAGGAAAATTATGTAACTTGGATGCATCAAAATTTTGGTGTATACAGAGAATATTGAAGATGCATGGCAAATCAACCCACGCTGGGGCTATGTCCGTACCCTTAATCTAAGAGGCTGCACTGAGTAGCCTCTCAAAAGGAGCCTTCATGTTGTAAGGAAACATCTTATGTTAAAGAACACTCTACATTTTCATATTTTCAATGAACTAGGCAATCTTTTGGCTGATAGCTGTGTAAGAGCTTTCTCAAAACCAATTAAAATAAAAACAAGCAATGATCTTGAAATTAAAAATGTAGCTGTCACATTAGGAATGAAAATAACTTGCAAAGTCATGCAGAGTTTGACAGTTTTGATGCAGATTATTTTGTTTGAAGCCAAAAAGATTCATTTCTCCCAAATTTTGGCTTAAGCTTCAAACTTGGACATCTCAAAAAACAACTCCATTGAAAAACACTGCATTTGGACTCATTTAAAACTGTGCCTAATTTCAGTTAAAATATTTGCTTTGCTTTTGCATTGGGTTTGCGTGGCAAGGTTTTGGTAGCTGGTGGGCTACAGGGGTGGCTTCTGTGAGAAGTGGCTAGAAGCTTCCCCTATGTCTGATAGAGCCAATGGCAGCCAGCTCTAAGACAGACCCACCACTGGCCAAGGCTGAGCCAATCAGTGACAGTAGTAGAGCCTCTGTGATAACAGATTTAAGAAGGGGAAAAAGTTGCTGTGCAACAGCAACTGCAGCCAGAGAGAGGATTGAGAATATGTGAGAGGAACAATTCTGCAGACACCAAGGTCAGTGGAGAAGGAGGGGGAGGAGGTGCTCCAGGCACCACAGCAGAGATTCCCCTGCAGCCCGTGGTGAAGACCATGGTGAGGCAGGCTGTGCCTCTGCAGCCCATGGAGGTTAATGGTGGAGCAGATATCCACCTGCAGCCTGGGGAGGACCCCACGCTGGAGCAGGTGGATGCACCTGAAGGAGGCTGTGACCCCAGAGGAGGCCTGCACTGGAGCAGGCTCCTGGCAGCTCCATGGAAAGAGGAGCCCATGCTGGAGCAGGTTTTCTGGCAGGACTTGTGACCCTGTGGGGGACCCACGCTGGAACAGTCTTTTCCTGAAGAACTGAACCCCATGGAAGGGACCCATGTTGGAGAAGTTTATGGAGAACTGTCTCCCGTGGGACGGACCCCACGCTGGAGCAGGGGAAGAGTGTGAGGAAAGGAGGAAGGAGCAGCAGAGACAACATGTGATGAACTGACCACAACCCCCATTCCCCATCCCCCTATGCCGCTGGCAGGGGAGGAGGTAGAGAAAATCAGGAGTGAATTTGAGCCCAGGAAGAAGGGAGGGGTGGGGGGAAGGTGTTTTAAGATTTCATTTTTATTTTCTCATTACCCTACTCTGATTTGATTGGTGATAAATTAAACTAATTTCCCCAAGTCAAGTCTCTTTTGCCCATGATGGTAATTGCTGAGTGATCCTTGTCCTTATCTTGAACCATGAGCCTGTTGTTATATTTTCTCTCCCCTGTCCAGCTGAGAAAGGGAGTGATAGAGTGGCTTTGGTGGGCACCTGGCATCCAGCCATGGTCAACCCAGCGCAGTTTTTAAGGAATTCACATTTACCTTTAGGTGTTCCTCTTCATTTAACTTTTAATATCACTACTGGGGGGGAAAAAAGAAAAAAGAGGTGGGATACACCACTGTAGATTACTGATTTCAGTAAATCAAGGGCAATTTATACTATCTGAGATTTTAAGGGAATTTTCCACATAGACAAAGAAAAAATTCTCACAAAGGGAGAAAACCTGATGGGCAAGGAAGGAAATCATACTCTTTGGCCAAATATTTAAAGCCAAGCAAAAATCAGCCTTCAGAATGATTGTTTTTAGCTTTCTGTACCTGTATCAACTAGTGATGAGTCTTTACCTTTTGCACAGTTTGTTTAAAGGAAGGGGTAGATTTGGTTCAGAATCATAAAATATTTCTTTGTGATGCCAGCAACAACTATATTGATGACATTTCACTGCTCTGAGACTAAAAATTAAAAAATATAGTACTCATACCCATACCACTCATCTTGTAAATATGCCCTTTCGTTCAGATTCCATTATATAGAGATCCAGTGATGCATGGTGGCAGCAGATGCAACAGCAGAAATCATTGAAACTGTTTTCCAGGAAGACTTCAACCACACACATTTCTGCATAAGAAGTACTTTGAGAAAGTCCTAATCCTGTTATGTCATGTGTGCCACAAGATTCTGGCTTTCAACTTAGAGCTGAGTGAATCCATTTTCTGTACAATTATTTAGATAGTACCTGCATACTTCAAAGCATACATACGTGTTATAGCTCTCCTAACAATTATTCTGAAGTATTACCAAAGTAGATTGCATGCAATGATTTTAATGTACTTCTGTATCTACTTAAAAATTTCATAGCTCCATGAAATCCACATTAGTCCCTCAGCCTTTCAAGTGCTCCAGTCCTCTTAGTGGCCCTCCATTGAACTCCCCCTAGTTTGTTGATATCTCCCTTGTGCTGTGAGCCCTACTCTGGACACAGTACTCCAACAGGCCTCCTCCCAAGTGCTGAGGAGAGATGAATAATCACTTCCCTGGAGCTTTTTCCTTTACTGGTGCAGCCCAGTATGCAGCCAGAATTCCTCTCCCCAAAGACTGAACATATATGTTTTTTTCAGGTTATTGGAGAATTCCCCTGGTCATCACAACTTCTGAAAGAAGACAGTGGCCTCACAATGATAGCAGCCAGTTCCCTCAACACCTTTGAATGAATGCATCATCTGCATATGTCCAGTTTACTGAATTAATCTCCAGCTCCACCCTGCTTTACCATAGGTACCTCTCTCCTCTGGACTTTGCAGACAAAACTGTGGATATAATGGCTGAATTGTATCCACAGGAATTTGTGAGCTTACAGCACCTTGTCATTGACTAGAGTGCTACACAAGCTGCATTAGCAGAGTTTGTCAGTTATTCTGGAAGACATTCTCAGATGGGCACAGAAAAGTGCTGGGTAGGGCTCTTCCTAAGGAACTCCTTTGACCATCGCCACAGAAAGTAGTAATGTTTTATTCTTCAGGAAAACTGAAAAATCTTCTTTTTATCTTGTTTAGGCCAGTAAGAAATAAATTTAACATTCCTCCTTACTGTTTTATTCCAAAACAGTAATTAATTGTTTTGTTTACAAGAGTTGGTAGTGCTGTTGCCCTTTCATTTGACAGCGCTGCTTCTAGTTCGCTCCTGCAGATTCCAAAACATCAGTTTGTTTTCTTTTCCTATTTGAGAGAGTTGAAAATCTTTTCTCTTACCTATAAACATGACCTCTCATGACATACTATTAAGAGCAAAGAAAGCATTTTTTTTAAACACAGAAACAGGTATTCCAGAAGTCCCCAAGTAAATTGAAGCTTAGGTTTAAAGATAAGAGTCTCAAACACTAAACTAAATGAGACATACCAAGGCTGGATTTTTTCGGTCCTCGCTGTTTATATTGCTCTTTCTGAATTAGATAAATATTTATTGACTAGTCGTGCTGGTTGAACCTTCACACCTTCTGTGGCAGATGGGATTTGCGAGGGAAAGAGTAGAAACAGCGCTGCCAGTAACACAGATATTTTGTTGAAGTATTTGGAAATAATCGGATGCAGAGAAGTAACACACAATGAAACTGGAAATGTTTCATAAAAATGTTTAAAGGTATAGGATCACATAACAGCAAGTGTTTTGCCAGAGCAACCACTAATTTACTTGACTGTTACAATGCATTCTGTCTTAAAAGTGTTTATAGCTGGTAGACTGGTCTTGCCTAAAAATATTGCATTAGAATGCTATTGTCACCCCAGGATCTCAGGTATAGTCAGGAAAAATTCTTAGACAGATGTAGAGCTTCAAAACCCTTCTATATTATAACTTCAGAAACATAAGTAAATATGAAAGCTAACTCAGAAATTATATACCACTTCATGGCACTTTCTGAAAGCACTTACACAATATTTCCAAGATACCTTTAAGTTGCGATTACCTTTTTTCTGATGGCAAATATAATGCAAATATGACAAAAGAACAGTAAGATAATGCCATAATCAAGAATAAGATATCGATGTTCCTTCTAGCTTAATACATGACGTTGACAGTGTGGTTTTTTTCTCTAATTCTTTGCCTCAATTAGCAAAGTTTGCAGTGTCTCAGAATGTCTTTGAGGGTAAAGAAGATGTTTTTGTAAATGCCATTTTCACTTAATGGCAAAAGGGAGAACATATCACCTGTGCAGTACATGCACCACAAGGAAGCTTCAGAGTTTCACACATGAACTGTGCACACATGGCTCAAATATGCACAGTGAGTCTACCATGATGAGACACACAATTTATCTTCTGGACAAGCATTGCTCGTGCAGTGCACAGCACAAATACACTTTGTTTTTTCCAGAAAATCCTGACTAGAAATAAGAGGCCCCTATGAAAATGAAAACCCCAGCAAGCCAGGTACACCTACTAAGAAATAAGGAATTCTCCATCACTTTTTAAGTACTGCCTTTGTTAAGGAATGAGCTCACTGACAGTAGCTATCCCAGCAACAAAATCGGGGTTGGGGAATGGAGCTAAGACTAAGTGAGTGATTTAGAAGTGTATAATTTATTTACAAAACAAGGTTAAATCAGTTTAGCCCTTGTTATGCACATACCACATCAGCCATGTGTCAGTTCATCCCTTCTATTCCAGAGTTTGAAAATAAATGCTTTGTTAATCATGTTGAAAACTCAGACTATTTGTTTCATACTAATTAGTTGCTTTGAGGAAAGCTCTGTGTTTCTTTTTCTGCTAAATCTGAATATTAGAGTAAGCTTGTAAGTCTCAGAACTGGTGAAGGTCAATGATTAAATTCATCAACTATTCTTGATGCTGAATATGACTATTCTTATGCATGCACTGTAGAGTTTGTAACCAATGCTGGGATTTCAAGTCTGACTAAGATTTAAACATTTGTGTCTATGTGCTAATGAGTTAATAGGTTAAATGCCTAAAGTTTTGTTATTAGCTCCTATGTAAATTTAATTCAACAAAATGTGATACACACTCCCTTACCAAACTGGGTGTCAGGCCATCCTGTATCTCTTCTTTAAAATTTCACATAGGTGCAGAGGAGCTCACTGAAATTCTTCATTTTTGGTGTACAGCAAGCTCTGTAAAGTGTAAGAATTGATGTTGTTGTCATTCCAGTCAAAGCTAAAAGCTTTTATGAATGAGTGCTCAAATCAAGCTGATATTAAATGTCACTTCTTTCCTACTTCATGGCTGAAAGTGCCATGAATTCTAAGTACAGTTAAGAAGAAGCAAGGCTGTGTACAGTTTAGAGGAACCACCTAAGCTTAGGTAGTGCAAACTGAAAAAGTGGAAAGCAGAAGCAGAACTATTCAATCAGTTTAATATCACTATGAAGAATAAAATAGTTAGAGTCTAAAATGCAGGAGTTACAATACACAGAGATTAGGAATTACCTCATCACAGAAAATATAATTTGCACTAACTTGTTCCAGACAATAACATCATTCTGCAACAAAATTCTGATTTCATCTAAGGGTGTCGCAGAAATAATTGAAAAAAGAAAGAGTTAAAGAAATAGTGCAAAATAGCTTCCTGTATCTGACAAGTGTGTCAATTGAAAGCAGTTACAGTTATGGCTCTAAACCTGTAAGTTATTTCTATGGTTGAAATTGAATGAAGGTAAACTGTTATGTTCTACTGATTAACTTTATTCACCAGTATTGCAAAAGCATATTATATAGAGTAAAAATGTATTAAAGATGCAGTTAAGATAATTACTAGCAGTAAAAGATCTATAACCAGAACCTGAGTTCAATAGCTCTGCTTTTGAACTTTCCATTTTCAGAACGTTAAGATATCTTAATGTTCTAATTGAGCTATGAATAGGGCCATCCACATTTTGGGTAAACAGGTTTAGAAAAAGAAAGTAGGGAGGTGTTGTGTCAATTAATCTTTCAATCAATCCTGTCTTGTAAGCCCGCCTGCACAGACTGTCATACCTGAGGTAGAAGGCAGAATTATCTTGTAAACAGACAGAAACTGCATTCTACGGGGTCAAAAACACCCTGAGAATTAGTTCTATGACCCAATTGCTTGGGATGCAATTCATTTAATCACACCAGAATCTTTTGAATTTAATAAAAGTGTGTACATCCACAAGCCAGTTAATATATCTATTCTCTCTCCATTGGCTATAAAGGGGTTAGATGGTGATTTGCTCCTAGACTTGTAGCATTTACAAATCTAACTTAGGCAAATGGATCTCATCAAGTATTTTTTAAACAGTCATAGAAATCTTAGAAAGTTACTTTAAACTTAACCAGTTAAAGAGGTGCATGGCATTCACCAAGCTAGGATTCACCTGGTTTTATTTAAGGAGCAACTAACTGTCACACATATCTATATATATCATAAATAGTTCATATGTAGTATAAGAAATAATTTGTGTAGCATATAATGCATATATAAAGCAAATATACATGCATATATATGCACAATATGTGTGTGTATACAAAAATAAAGCAACTTTCTGGGAAGGTAGAAAAAAGGAAAAGATTTTCTTCTTGTTAAATATTTGCCATCTAAACCTCCTGTGAACATTTAAAACTATTAGACAGACAAGATACAACAAAGATACAAAATTTAGAAATCAAAAATCCCCTTTGATTTATGTCGGTATTTATAACAGTACACCGTTATACAGACATTTAGAAATAAAGCAGAGTTACTTGTGCAAAATAGAAATATGTTGAAAGCCCAGAACATAAAGCTGAATTTTACGTAGATAGTCAAGTTAAAGCTATTAAGTCAACATTGGATTAAAAAGATGAACTCATTTTCCAAAGAAACTTTGCAGATCTAAACACAAGAAAGCAAATTTAAATTAGCATAGAAAATTTCTTTGTTCCATGCCTAACTTCTCTTTACTATTATTATTACTATTACTTAATTTAAATTTTGTGCAGTACATGACACTTACATAATAGCTCAAGGGATTTGTATTTAAAGTTTCATTGCTTTGAACTCCTTTTGGTAATAAAGGATTTTAGCATGGTTTTTAAAGCACGCAGATAATGAAATTCTGAATACCTCTACTAAGTTAGAGATGCAAATTCAAGCAATGAACCCAGTCCTGCAAATAAATCATGCTGAAGATGTAAGGGACTCTGCCATGCAAATGAGGTTAGTCACTGCTCCTAGCTCCGAGTAGAAACTTGGAATAAATCAGTATGCCTTATTTTTAATATGCCCATGTTATCAAATAAACCAGAGATAGCTGTTATCAAATATCAGAGATACCTGAGCCATTAAAGTAGATATGAGCTGAAAGGCAGTTTCTCACATGCATATTCCCAAAAAAAAGGTTTTCAGCTTTATTTTGCATGTGACATTATAGCAAAGCATATATTATATGAGACTATTATATGAGACTAGTTTAGGAAAGATTAATGTAAAAGAAGCAAAAAAGGCAAAAACCGGGCATGAAAACTAAGACTATCAATTCAAAATGTGACTGCAATAACAATGCAAAGGTAAGTCATTCTTTCTATTTCAATGGTTTTAACTACTATATGAGATTTCCAGGAGTCTCTGACAGAAGAATGGGAATAAGAAGGTGGATCTATGTATTCTCATAGATTAGGTATGGGTCTTCAAATGGTTTTGAGAAGTGTTGAAAATATTCCCTTGGTCTTGGTGCTCTGGTAGTTTGTCTTAATGGCCTCTGTTTCTAAACTGCTTTTTATTTGGCTAAGCTGAGCACACTGGCAAAGCAAATTTGTGTCACGATACGCTGTATTCATTACACAACACTCTCTAATACCTGATGATGGACTTCATCTCAGCTAACTGTTACTGCTTAAAAAATCAGTATCTAGGGTAAACTAGATATAAAGGCCTCTTTGGAGATCATGGAGGGAAAAAAGCACTTCTGGAAGCTGACGGACCCCAACTTTAGATATGTCTAAGAGATACTTATCTCTCCTCATTGTTTATAAATAGAATATAAACTACTAACTTAGACACCTACCTTACACATGGCAAATGTTGGATGAGATTAATCACCCTCTTAAGTAGGAGTACCTTTTCGAGAACATCTGGTGGGATAACTTCCTTTTCGGTTTCAATTTATGTGGATGATTTCTCATGTTAACAGTGAGGTAACATGCCTATGGCCAAATAAGTAAGCTGATATTATGAAAGTACTGAATGCATTTAGCCATCTTTGACTGCAGTTTAGTAGGATTTTAACATAAGGAAAGACAGAATAAGGTGAGAATCAATGGATATGAAAAGTGAATGTCCTTAAGACCAATATTTTTTCAAGAACAGTATGAGAACCTCTGTTCTGGGCAGTTTCAGAGAAACACTTAATTTTCCCATTGCTAAAAGCAACACATTCCCTTTGCCAGCTATACCAGTTTATTCCACCACTTCAGCTCTTAAACCCTGCTGCAAAGACCTCCATTTTGCCAATTTACATTTATACAATGCAAACTGCACAAAATATATATTATAGAAACTTATAGGGTAGCCTAACTCCAGTCCTCAGAATAATCAGAAGAGCACTGATGCAGAAGAAAGGCATGCTGCATTAGCAATAATTCATGTCTGTGTAATGTATATAAAATGCTACATTGGAGATGATTGCACTTGGCTTGACTGTATGATAGTTATGCAACAACCAAGCCAAAAAGGAGTATAAGGACTTCTGATGCAGCAACTGTCATATCAGACTTGTCTTACAGGGGTTGCCATTTAGAACATTATATTCATGTTTTGGCTATGGGTAAATCTTTATTATGGAGATACAAATGCTGTTCCACAACATTATCAATTCTTACTCTTTTACTGTGAGTCTGATGACTTTAGAGCTGAAAAGTCAATAAAATATTGATAAAATATATTTTAAAAGAAGACAAATAAAAAAAAGGAATTCTTTTGGTTGGCTGCATTTGCAGTCTCTACATTTCAGCCATCTTCATGACTTTGAAAGCCCTCACTATTTTTTTCTGAAAATTTTAGGTTTATAGTTTTTGTATCAGGACATGTTTTGGGGTTTTTTGTTTGTTTTTATAGGATCATGACCTATACTGGACTGGTAAATCCTAGACTTCATGCTACAGGACCATATAGCAAATATTAAAGTGAGGCATTATTGCCCACTCGAATAAATGAGCTGGCCACCAAGGAGCAGCTTGCTTCATTTATTTAAAATAAAAACAATCTAATAGGCAAAAAACTGATACCAAGGTAATAACCAGCATGTGTTCATGCTGGTTATCGCCTGTTTGAGAGCAACAGCATACTGTGGGTAGACCAAAATAAAAGACAAAATCATTTGTAGCTTAGCTCAAAGTGTTTCCCAAAGGGAACTGCAGCTTTTCTAAACAGTTGGAAATGTCATCTGAGGAGAGCACACTATTCAAATGGTTAAGAAATGTACTGGATTTATGTATCCATATCTCTGCATCCCCAAACAGCAAGACCACTGCTGTAAGCCCTATGTGTGCAACCATAGAACTAGTTCCTCTCCTTAAACTATGATGAGTTAATTTCCAGGTAACCAGAAAAGGAAAAGTGAGTGCCTTGTGTGTCTGAAACATTACATGAGTAAAGTGAACAGTCAAATGCAAAAACAGGCATGTATTATTTCTCCTGCTGTTTCAAGCACAGACTAATTATCTGGGCAAAGAAATCATTTTTTTTGGAAAGGAAGCCCATTCTCTGTTTTACAAGGATATGACTTACATAATTTTCATCTTACGCTCTCCATTCCTCCCCCCTGTTTCAGGCATCTGATAATGCTTCAGGGAGTTCTGCTGACAACTTGGGGACACACAAACAAGGAATTAGTGTAGTTCAGATTTTTTTAGCTCATGACCTGCAAGACATACAAGGAGCCAGAACGTCATCTTCTTAAGATGAATAGAAGAAAAAAAAATCCCACACTTAAAAGAATATTTTTTACTATTAAAAATGGGTGTGAATAAGTAAAAAATAAAGACATAACTCTTTAAAAATCTACTTTTTTCAATATATATGACAGTAAATATGAAAAAATTTTGCAGCCGGTACTGAATGCGCAACATGATCCCCTCATGTAAATAGGGCAATACCCATATCCTAGTTAAAATCATCATGCTATTATTGACATGTCTCTCCTTTTTTTTTTTTTTTCCTTAATCAGCACTCACACCTTGGAAAGAGCATGAATCAGTTAGAGATTGCAGTATTCTTTTAAGGCTGCAGTGTCTCTCTGAATTAAGATTGTCTGGTTCTTTAGAGATAAATATCACCCTAAAATAGTACAAAAAAAAGTGTAGGTAAAGTCTGAAAGCATGTTTTCTGGCTTGAGATAACAGAGCTCCCTTTTTAGTTCAAGCAGTAAGCATGAACTCAGGGGGCACAGAGACCTGAATTCTTGTTTTGCCACCTACCTCTCTGCAAATGAATTTGTTAAGTGAGATGGATATCTGCTTTCTTTGGAGTTATTAGCTGAGCATGTTTCTATTAAAAAAATTGCAATCAGGGAAGGTATTTTTAGAACAGACACTAGAGAAGAGCCAGCTGAATACTGAATGGTACTTAAGATAGCCTAGTGCTAAGAAAGTTCCCTTTATCCCCACTTTCACAACATTTGCTTTCTACTACTATTTCTGAAAATTGCTATGCAAATATCCTATCACTGATGTCTGTCAGCGATCATTGCATGAATCCAAAAAAGCCCTTAAAGTTCAACAGCACCCCTTCCAAGCTACAACAGCAGGGTATCTTTCAAATGAATCCAGCAGTGTAGCAAAGTCACAGCGCTCATGTTCAAGGCAGGTACCAAGTGATTTCACAGATGAAAGACAAGTTATCAGCAGCATAACAGCTGTACTGTTCTTTGGAAATTATCTACTTTATTCTACAGAATAAGGATAAAAGGGAAATCTTTGAGGCCCTCTGCCTCTGTGGCTAACTTTACTTTTGGCTACCACAAGCCATTAAATTATGCCCAGTACCTGTGCCAAGAAACTGAATGACAATGACCCTTCACTTTGCTTTGTTGTGCTGAACTGAATGACAAAGTGACTAACTCATGCTTCAAATGATATGGGAGATAAATGTTACTCTCCAAAACCTCTGTAAGAGTGTTACTGTTGTTAAGTATATCTTGAAAATACATGGCCTGCCTACTGAGTTTGTGTGCATCCCAAGCAAACATTTTCATTATCTTTTCAGCTCTTCTTCCAAGCCCTAGAGGAAACATGTGATTCAGCTGTCATGGTTCAAGAGGTAAATTTCTAGTAGCAATGGGAGACAAGAAATACAATACCTGACTTCAGCAGTCAGTGCCATAAGCCAGATCTCGCTTGACCGGATTTCTCTTCTTTCTTTCTACTCATGCTAAAATGCAGATAAAGAGTGACATGAAGAAATGGCATTAGTTTCTGTGTTGACTTCACTTTATCTAAGTCAAAGCTACATGCAAAGTCTGTGGAAGATGCTGGTCTTTGTTTATACAAAGCAGCAGTTATACCCTTAAAGCACATTTAGACCAGTGCTACACAGAATGCCTTGTACAAAGGTGAGTTTTATATAGAAGAAATAGTTTCAAACTGAAGAACAGCTCCTTGATATTTATTCATCAGTGCTACTTTTTCCATGGTAGGAAAAAATTAAATACTATTCCCTTATTCACAAAAGACCAAACTCTGCTTTGACTTGCACACACAGTAATAAGGTTTTTGAGGGAACAGTATTGTTATCTATTATTTTGAAACTGTGAATATGTTTGTAGGGTAGGAAAAACTGAATAAGTACGATAAAACAGTAAGCAAATGATTGATACAGAAACCTTCATTGAATTTGGAAAAACAAACAACAATTGCTGAAAAGAACAGTCTGGCTTGTACATGTGACCGAGGACCTCTGAATGAACACTCATTCTAAATATCTGAAATTTCCTATTATAGATTAATAATGTTCTCAGATTTCTGCTTCAGAGACCAGGAGACAAAACTATCTAGATGCATCAAAATGTATTTTAAAAATGTATTTCTGTGCCATACAGCCCCTTTACCAGAGAAAATAAAGCTCCACATTCTGCCATCATTATAAAGATAAGACATTTAAAAGTGAAAACAAAATCAGCCTGCTTGCTAAATGTAGCAACAAGAAGATTCATCTCTGCATTATCATTCTTCCAGCTTGTGTTGAGCTACACAATACATTTTTTACCAAAAGGTAAAAGGTCAGTAAAGGTCAGTAGATCAGCAGCCACATATGAAACTTCCCACCCTCTCATTTACATAGGCAATGGGTGCCTCAGAAGAGCAATATTTAAGGAAGACATTTGCCTAAAGCTAGGCTTATGGATGATAGTCCTGCCATAACAGACAGATGGAAATACTGCATGTTGTAAGTGACTCAAAGGTGCCTCACTTTTTGGGTAGAATTCTTTGGCCTTTGCTTTCTTTATGGTGTCTGCCTGCATTAAATGCATCTCTGATCTTCTATCATCTCATTTCCTCTGCTGTTTCTCATTTATTTTGTCCCTGAGCTCCTTTTCTTTGTTTCCCTTGTGTATTCCTTGTATGTTTTTACCAATAGATTCCATCAAAGTGATTCAGTCATCTCCCTTCTAAGGCATTTACTGTACTTGAACTTATCATTGACTTGATATTAACTCATGTCACACAGCATCAACATCAAGCATTGAAAGGAAAACACCATGCAGAGATTACTAATTTTGTCTCAAGAATTTGTAAAGTCTGTGAATGAAAAAAAAGTAGAAACAAACAAAAAAATCTTAAACAGGCTCAAGTAATCAAGTAGGGAACAAAATGGATCTAAAAGGTCCTGAAACCCCAGAGCTCAGTGAATAAGTAAGTACCTAGCCTCTAACCTTGGATTGTTTGCATTAAGTGTAGACACTGTTTTCTAAACTTTTTATGAAGTTCACAAACTTCATAAACCCAGACTGTTTAATTAGTAATAGCTTCACACTGTGAAGTGTCAAATAATGTATCTAAGAACAACATTTTCAGCTTACACAGCAACATAAACCACTCTGTTTTGTCTTTGAAAGGCAAAGCTCTAATAGGGTTTCACGGCACTCTACCCAGGAGGAACTTTTACAGTCAGGCAGCCATAATACAGGAATGCACAGAACTAATTTGAAAGGGTAAACTTGTTTTCCAAACTCTGGTCTAAAATTTTGTGGTTTCTGTGAGAAAGCCATAGCCAGTAAGATGTCTGGTGTTGGGTTTTTTTGTTTTTCTGAGAATTCCAAAATAGGACGATCTTAATCATTAGTGCTGGAATAAAAAAGAGTGTTCCTCATAATCTTTCTTTTGTCTGGTAATAAGCACTACTCAGTTTATTCTGTTCAAGAATTTTAAATAAACTGTTTAAGTTGCACCCATTAAGTCTGTTTGAAACCTAGCTGTCTCTTTAAGCCACAGAGAATGAAGAAAAATAATTATTCCCTGCCTTTTTCAATGTTCAGGAATATGCATATGAGGGGTTTATATCCAAATCCCATGTGATTTTCACTTTAGCCTTCCTCTGCAAATCAAAATACTTCAACCTCCAATACTTTCTTCTTTAAACACAAAATATTTTAAAATTGATTTTCAGTTTTTGTTTTCATCATTTTTTTCCCATGGGGGAAACATTTCTGAGCAGTGCCACAACATGACTGTAATAAACACCAGAACAAAAACCAGAATTTTGTATTTCTTTGCTAAAACTCACAATGCTTCTTGAAAGAGGCATGTATTACTTTCACTCTGCAGATGATGAAACAGGTCTTTAAAAACGGAAAACAACAAAGTGGTACAACTGGAAACCCTTATGTGACCTGCAGTAGCTCTACACATGTCAATAATTAAATTAAATTCTGATTTCATATCAAGGAAGAGCTTAATATGCAGTCTCCTGGCTATCTGCTCCAGATCCTAACTGTGGTTAATCACCTGCTTGTGGAACTGCAGTTTCTGATTTAATTCTCCAGCACTGTTTGATATTTGAGCTCCCAAATTCAAATTGGGAGCCTCTGTTTCACAATGAGCTATTTTTTTATTCAAAATTCAAGGATTTTTTTGTTATTTAGTCTCCTAAAATCATCTGCTTTATCACTTTCTCTTTCTTCTCTGTTTCTTGTTAATTCTGTTCTTGTCATTTTAATATGATTTTGTTCTCTATCAAAGAATTGCCGCTGCAGCTTACTTGATGATCAAATGGACTAGATGATCTAATTCATCTTTATCATCTTTCTTTTCACTTGAAGCATAAATCACATCTTCACTCATAAATATATTCAGATCTACAGCCAAAAGGTTATAGAATTAGTCTAGGAGACACAAACTTCCCTTATGCTTTTCTCAGCAAAGATTTTTTTCCCCCCCCGAAAGATTTTTGACTGCTATCAGCAATTTAGTCAGAAACCAAGACATGAAAATAACATCCTTTCTTATTTATTCAGGAAGAACACTGAGCAGAAACTCTCTAAGCAGACTGTACAGGGCAGTAAGAGTTTTTAGATGGGCTATTTCTACAAAGAAGAAACTCCTAATGAGACACATCGCTACATGCGGTTTCTCACATTGCACGCTGGAGCCTCAGATATATGGGGTTTTTTCCATAAAACCAAAATAAGACAATATAAATGGTCTAAAATGACAAGCTCATGTCTAGAAATAAGAAGGCTTGGTTCTGTTCTCAGTTCTGCGTCTGAACATATTTTGCTTTCTCCGTGCATTAAATGGGAGAGTTTACATTGCTTTATAGTTCTCTTTGAGACCTAAGAATGAAAAGAAGCATGTGGATGTCAAGTATTATATTTAACTGCATATATATCCTCTTGGTAACATAGCTGTGTTGTCAAAATAGTATTCTGGAGGCAGCCACAGACAAAGGAAAAGAGTACAAGTGAGGAAGGAGATTCACTTTATTCCATGAGTCTTTGTGATACAGTTAGAGCAGAGGCAGTGACAGAGAACTAAGATAGGGACTATAGCTTTTCTGCTAGTGTGAGGGCTAAAACCATAAATATTTTCCTAGAATATACTATGTTTTCAAAAGGGAAGGCACGTGAAACAAATCTGTGTAAATTGTATTGATAACTAAAACATATCAGCAGGTGTCTCCTAAGATACAGCTTAAAACACATTTCTGATACCCAGAGTTCTCACTGACCTGAAAAATATTTCCATTCTTTTGTAAACAGAAGTACCTTGAAACAGCAAGGAGGAGTTTTTCTTTCAAATGTAACTCCCCAGTGCATACGTTTACTTTAGAAGATCTTGTATACGTGAGAATTTGATTTTTCCTTTCCATTTTGGCTATCTGGTCGAATAAAACCTCTTTCCTCCACCTATGAACTTTTTCTTTCCCCTGTCATCAGACTATCACAGCTGTAACAGCCACAACTGTTTCTTTCTGTGCCATTATCAGAGTGCAAGAAGGCCCTTAAAGGCATTGAACTTTGCCTTCCCTTCATGGCTGTTATTTTGCCACCCAGCTAGTGAGTCAATCCAAGGTAGGATTTTATTCAGTTTGCTACATTAGGGCTGCACTGTTTGAACAACAGATCTTAAGACATTATGCATCAAGGCTGAAATAATCTTGCAGCCTTCTCCTTAGAGCTCACCTCAGAAAAGCAAATGAAACAGTAGCATAAATAAAAAGTTCTGCAGATGCTTGGGGCCAAGCAACTAACAGGAGAGGAGAAATGGAGTCAGGGCTTCATCTTAGCCTTGGAGAGTCCCTGTAGGCTGCAGAATCATAGTGTCCACCTCTTGCTGTAGAAAATACTGCAACATGTGAGGCTTTATACTGCACAGCATCAGTTCCAGCATGTCAGTATTAATGACATTTTGAGTGAAGAGTGAAACCCAGCTGACACAGACCAACCCTCTTTGTTGACTAGGGAATATTTTCTACAACTAACTCCCATTTAGAATTATTCAGTGCTGGCTTTCCTACCTCACAGATGTGAGTTGACAAAGCTACAAATGAGGCCTCCAGTTTAAAAAAAAAAAAGGTTAAAAATCATAAACTGAAATTCCTCATATTTTCTAGAAAACAAACACAAGAAGGAGAAAATGTTCTTAGGCACTGGAAAGGATCAGTGAAGAACATCACTCCAGCTGAAATTCAGCTTGTCTTTCTTATCTGCCCTTTTCATTTGTTTACCACCTTTGCTGGTGGATAGTAATTTGTTACCTGCAGAATTAAATAATTCTTCTAGTTTCTTTGACAGAACAGTAATAATATAGATCCTCTGGCTTAGTTATGCACAGTGCTTAAGCAATTTCTTCAAGGAGCTAAGCACCATTACTTATAATTTTTTATATATCCAACTTCTCTCTTCTCGAAGTTCCAGGTTTCTATTTTCTCTTTAGCATTCTGGTTATCTTGTGTTGAATCCATCCATTTCCATACGCAAACAAATCTGAATCACTTGGCAAGGGCATTTGTACGTCAGGAGAACAAATGTAGATCACCTTTGTAAAGCTAGAAATGGTTATATGGAAAGCAGTAAAATAAAAATGCAATGATAAAAAAACTACTGTAGAAGTTATCTGCCCTAATCCAAATTAGATGTCTAAATCTGGATTAGAATAAGGTAACTCCTGTCTCCTCTAACAGACAATGAAGAGACAGGCACCTCTAGAAGGAAATTCATCTCTCCAGAGACAGTTATCTAAAGTACCAAGCCTAGAATGACTCACGTTTTGAAGATGTTTATTTTTTGGTTATAAAAGGAACCTACCATTCCTAGCCCAGGCACAGATGTTTCACTCTAGGTATCTAAAAGTAGGTGAATCCCTTCCTACGTGTAAGGAATACCCATGTCATTTCTGCAGAACTGTCAGATGTGCAATCCTGCAAAATCAAACAAATACCAAGGTGATAATAAGTTCATTATTATTATCAGCTTTAATGACATTATTCCTCATATATTGTTCCCAGTTAGAGTTTTATAAAGGATGTTGAAAAAATAGAAGACTTTGAAAGAATGATACTCAGGAAGTGTACAAGGATCTCATTAGGTCATGCAGGGAGAAAATTAGAAAGGCAAAAGCCCAGCTAGAACTCAATCTGGCCACTGTTGTAAGAGACAATAAAAATGTTTTTACAAATACATCAACAATAAAAAGAGAGCCAAGGAAAATCTCCATCCTTTGCTGGATGCGAGGGGGAAAAATTGTCACCAAGGATGAGGTAAAAGGCTGAGGTACTTAATGCCTTCTTTGCCTCTATCTTTAATAGCCAGACCCATTATCTCCAGGGTATTCAGCCCCCTGAGCTGGAAGACAGGGACAGGGAGCAGAATGGAGCCCCCATAATCCAAGAGGAAGCAGTTAATGACCTGCTATGCCAGCTGGATGCTCACAAATCTATGGGCCAGATGGGATCCACCCGAGAGTACTGAGGGAGCTGGCAGAGGAGATTGCCAAGCCACTCTCTATCATCTATCAGCAGTCCTGGTTAACAAGGGAGGTCCCTGATGACTGGAGGCTTGCCAATGTGATGTCCATCTACAAGAAGGGCCGAAAGGAGGACCCAGGGAACTACAGGCCTGTCAGCACCACCTCGGTGTTGGGAAAGATTATGGAGCAGTTCATCTTGAGTGCACTCAACAGGCATGTAGAGGTCAACCAGGGGATCAGGCCCAGCCAGCATGAGTTCATGAAAGGCAGGTCCTTGTTGACCAACCTGATGTCCTTCTATGACCTAGTGACCCACCTAGTGGATGAAGAAAAGGCTGTGAATGTCATCTACCTGGACTTCAGTAAAGCCTTTGACACCATCTTCCACAGCATTCTCCTTGGGAAGCTGGCAGCTCATAGCTTGGATGGGCATACTCTTTGCTGGGTAAAAAAACTGGCTGGGTGGCCAAGCCCAGAGAGCTGTGGTCAATGGAGTTAAATGGAGTTGGCAAATGGTCACAAGCAGTGTTCCCCAGGGCTCTGTTTTGGGGCCAGCCTTGTTTAACATCTTTATCAATGATCTGGATGAGGGGATTGAGTACATCCTCAGTAAGTTTGCAGATGACGCCAAACTGGGTGGGAGTGTCGATCTGCTGGAGGGTAGGATGGCCCTGCAGAGGGACCTGGACAGGCTGGACCAATGGGCTGAGGCCAACTGTATGAGGTTTAACAAGGCCAAGTGCCAGGTCCTGCACTTGGGTCACAACAACCCCATGCAACGCTACAGGCTTGGGGAAGAGTGGCTGGAAAGCTGCCTGGCCGAAAAGGACCTGGGGGTGTTGATAGACAGCCGGCTGAATATGAGCCAGCAGTGTGCCCAGGTGGCCAAGAAGGCCAACAGCATCCTGGCTTGTATCAGGAATGGTGTGGCCAGCAGGAGCAGGGAGGTGATTGTCCCCCTGTACTTGGCGCTGGTGAGGCCGCACCTGGAATACTGTGTCCAGTTTTGGGCCCCTCAATACAAGAAAGACATTGAGGTGCTGGAGCGTGTTCAGAGAAGGGCAATGAAGCTGGTGAAGGGTCTAGAGAGCAAGTCTTATGAGGAGTGGCTGAGGGAACTGGGGTTGTTTAGTCTGGAGAAGAGGAGGCTGAGGGGAGACCTTATTGCTCTCTACAACTACCTGAAAGGAGGTTGTAGTGAGGTGGGTGTTGGTCTCTTCTCCTAAGTAGTGGTAGGATGAGAGGTAATGTCCTCAAGTTGTGTCAGGGGAGGTTTAGATTGGATATTAGGAAAAATTTCTTTACAGAAAGGGTAGTCAAGCATTGGAACAGGCTGCCCAGAGAGGTGGTGGAGTCACCATCCCTGGAAGAGTTCAAAAGATGGGTAGATGTGGCACTTTGTGACATGGTTTAGTGGGCATGGTGTTGTTGGGTTGATGGTTGGACTGATGATCTTAGAGATCCTTTCCAACCTTAATGTTTCCTAGTTTTTACTTTCATTAAAAAATAATGTAACCACCAAGCCAGGAAACATGAAATTATTGGGGGGCTGGACTGCCTGACATATGATGACAGGTCTGTGTGAATTTGCAGCTCATCAATCACGTGCATTATTAGCTACTTGCATGTTATGAATTCGTGGAACACACAGAATTACTCAGGGTAACCACTCTGTGAAAGCAGGGAGGTAAAATCAACCACAGGGTCTCTGATTATCTGAAAATAGGCATAATATCCTACCAGTGCTAATGGCACTGTTCAGCGTGACTACTGACACTGATGTGCAACAACATGTAAATTTCTGCATCATTTAGTGCAACCACATCCATGAAACAGGTCTTCTTACCCCTCTTATCGCCTTGAACTTCATTTCAGATCATGACTTCATTTCCCTTTGGGTTTGGAATCATGTCTTTCAGACTTATCTTAAACAGACAAATTCCTCTAAGGATATAACTTGGCATAGCATCATGCAGTCTGGAGATCTACCTCAGCATCAGCTGATAAGCTCCTGCTATTACTTTTCCCTGTATCACAATTACTCTTCTTTTTCCCAGAGAGAATGAATATTCCCATGTTGAGTTAATGAAATGTAATTCAGTATCTATTTTTCATAGGCCTAATAGTAGGATCCATGCTGCCAACCTAAAACATTCTTTCAACAGCTCCACTGACATGACTGGAATTCTTTGTGTGAGCAAGAATTTATTGCAACATGATCAGATCCTTGTGAATACCCTGTGAAAGCAAACAGTCATTTGCCTTACTCATAAATATCTCTCTGCTACCTTGCTCCATCATCTGTTTCTGAATCAGCCCATATGTTTTCTAATCAGGAAAATCTGAAAGTTTCTCCCACAAAACTCAATGAGCAATCTACCTTGTTTGGGAATAACTTTTTCACCACAAAGACAGTCAAGCACTGAAAGAGTTTGCCCAGTGAGGTTGTGTCCTTTCTGTCCTTGGAGATTTTCAGGACCGGACTGGATAAAGCCCTGAGCAACCTGGTCTGACCTTGTAACTGACCATGTTTTCAGCAATGGATGTCCCTCCCAGCCTGAATTCTCTTATGATCTCACAAGCACTGAGAACTGAGACGCAGCTCAAAGCCAAAACACCTAACATCTGCTCTTCTGATATGGTGAAACACTGGCTCTGGGTGCTGCAAGAAAGAAATGCTCTGCTGCACCCTGTTCTTTGGGGCCTGCTTTAGGGCATATGTTTTGCCATCATGAAGGGACTGTTCTTGGACCACGAATGTCCATCTGTCCCATCTGCCCTTGTGATATGAAGTCATATTATCAACAGCAACTCAACAATGTAAATTGTAATAGAAATATTAAGATTATCATGTGTGAAGGATAAAATTTAACATCTGTCGTGGTTTAACCCTAGCCAGCAACTAAGCACCACGCAGCCGTTCGCTCACCCTCCCCCGCCCAGTGGGATAAGGGAGAGAATCAGAAAGGCAAAAGTAAGAAAACTTGTGGGTTGAGATAAAAACAGTTTAATAATCCAAATAGAATAGAGTAGAATAGAATAGAATAGAATAAAATAAAATAATAAAATATAATAATAATTTGTTCAAAAGCTTTATAAAGGATCTCTTGGTGTTTGTTCCTTCCATTTTTTCCGTAACTTTCCCAGATGAAACCAGGACAACATCTGGTGTGGGAAAAGTGGAAAGAACAAACACCAAGAAAGATTTTATGAGAATGACATATGCTGATGTTCACTAGATTTACAGGTCACCAAGACCCCAGAATCCCAAATCGAGAAACGAAGTACAGTGAGTAAATCCCAACAACATGCAGCTGGTACAGAATAGAGAAACCAAACACTGGCAGCTCCTAAAAGGTGTGAAAAATCACACCCAAGACAATATGGCTGCCAAACTGAGAGCCATGAGACGTGACAAAGACTCGATAATTGGCATCCTTTGTCCTCCAGGCCACTGAAGGGAATCTTGGACAGACAGCCTGCATGCAAGCATCCTGGCACATATGAGTATATGGGTAGGAGAGCATGAGTGTGAATGAATGAAACCAATTTTGCTTAAAATAAAACCACCTTCTCATGTAAGTCTGGTATTGGGATTTGCTAAATTGATGGATTTCCTACAAAAAGACAGACTGAGACTCCCCAGGGACACAACAGCAATGTGCAGGCAGGGACTCGGAGAGTCGTGAATTTTAGGCCACCACCCTTAGAACTGGAAGGTGAAGTTAGAACAGCCAATAAGACTTCCAAGGCACCAAACCAACCATGTTCATGCAGTCTTATTCTCAGTACATGGAGGGTGGTTCACATGACACTTTGATACACTGTGATTCTGTATAGGAAAAAAAAAAATTAAAATGTTTGTTTATTCTTCATAATCATTGTCCTCAGACACTTCTCAGAATTCTGTTGTGTTTGGTCATTTAAATTATGTTTTCTTTTCTTATTTTTAGTATGAAACTCCCTCTAGCTACAGGAGTTTATATTTCCCAGTATTGAACTGTATTTATCAGTTCAGGCAATTAGTTTATCCAAGTAATTTTGTACCATAATTTCTTTTTCTGTCAATGACTACTATGCCTCTCTGGTTTTTAGTATCAGGAAATTTTATCTCTCTACTGCACATCTCCTCCTCTGGGTCATTGCTTTACAAAGTGAACAGAATTGCTTTAGTGTTCATCCGTAGTCATTCACTCCCTCTGCCTATTTATTTAAAACATATTCTCTCTCTTGGAGTTCCAAACCAGTAGGTCATCACAGTAATGTATTCATCAACTTTGCAGGTGTATTTCAAAAAGCATTCTTGCACCCACAATTTGAAAGCAAGAAATAAGGTTTCATTTGCCATCTCTAATGGGAATTGCTTAGCTAGCTGCCTGTGTAGTACTTTGAAAATGCAGTTACAAATTAATGTATGGACATATTATGTCTATGACTTTCTCCCATCAGCTTTTTGTTACCTCTTTTTTAAAAAAATCAAATACTGGCTATAAATTCAGTTTTCCAAAAACATACTGACTATACTTACTTCAATTACTGCTTATTCGATAGTACCCTAGAGACTGTCACTGATTAGTGTTTCTGGTGTATTCACACTGCAGAATTCTAACTTAAATGTCCACTGTTACTTGAAATTTCCTTAAGTCTTTGTTAAAATGTAGATGGCATACAAGTCTCTTTGTTCTATCAGTTCCACTATCTGCTTCCAAATGTACCTATACAAAGATGTACCTTTTTTCAATGAATGCCAAACTTTGTCCTTGAAACAATCCCTTTTTGGTGATAAAGAAAAAATAAATCTAAAGGAAAGGACAATTTAGACAAACCTTGCCATCATTCAGTGCCTGGTGAGGTAACCCAAGTTTCTGATGTTCCAGTTAAGGACAGATGTCCTCAAGGAAGGCCTGCATGACTGCAAAGGGCTTCTCTACATATGTGCTGTTGGAAATATGTTGTTTCTACGGTCCAAATGGCAAAAGTTTCTTTTAGCCCTTTATTAACTGAGGCTTTTCATGAGTTACTTTTTGCATTTTTCATCAGCTGAGCTTGTTTTGATTTTAACTGCATAGGTTCAACCAGATTTGGCAGGAGATCAATGTGGCAAGTACCACCCATAGGTTTGCTTAGGGAGCTATCACCTCTACAAGGGTAGCAAACAATATGAAATAGTCTCTAGATATTGATTTCCTTGCTGGTTTGCTCAGTCAGGCATTGAATCTATCAGCAAGGCAAGAGGCTCAAAAGGGATAAATGCCACTTGTATCCTCACCATGTAGTGTGTTAATTGACTACATGTGCAGCTATTGCTTCTCTTTTCCATAAGACATAGTATAAATCTATTAATTTTAATAAATACATGTTTTGTTCAGTTTTTAAAGAAAACAGGGTGTCAGTACAAGTAAACTGCTATAATTTTTATGTTATATCATATAAGTTCCTACTTCATTTTACAGCTTGTGGTGGCTAAGAGCTTTCTTATTTGCATGTTATCAAAGCAGAGGGAAAAATCTGCTTGAGAGCTTTGACTTGGGCTGACCATACCAACTGATTTTGCAAATAAATTTACATTCTTTGATAGCTAAAAACCTCTCACTCTTCTGGCATGAATGTTGCTTTCTGTTGTAATTGAGCCTTTAGTAGTCAATATCACATGTAAAACCAGCAGTTTGTTAAACTAACAAGACAAGAAATACTTTTTTACTTGCCTGAAAACTGATAATAGTGTCCCTTTAAACTGTAAGACAAGCTGTAAGACAAGTTATAAGTAGTACATAAACCAAAACAAAACCAAAAATACAAACCCAAAAGTAGTCTGTATGATGATACATTCTTCCTGTTGCAGTCTCTTTTCTTTTTTTTTCTTTTTTTTTCTTTTTTTTTCTGCACCTTGCTTTAAGTATAGTAAGTTCTGTAGGGCTGAGTATAAAGGCAAGAGTACTCACTCTTTCTCCAACTTTAGCTCCAAGAAATATGAGTTACTGATAAACCCCAAACACTTCTTGTTCCTAAACAGAATTTCTCAATATTTTTATGTAAAGATCACCTTGCCTTTTGGTAAAAAAAAGGAGTTACATGGTCTATTTACCTTGCAAATATTTTTTGCAGATTGTGGAAAGAGGGAGACAAGAAAAATACATAAAGCACTTGGTACCCTCATAAACCCAATTCTTCAGTTTTCCAGAGCCATAATCTAACTAGACACAGACCTATTCAAAAACAAATGAAGGGTACATCTACACTGTCAAATAACTTTGCACACAAATTTACCCTTGAACCTTGGTCTCTTTTTTTGAGTTAAGCAGTATAAATAGAATACTGCAGCAGACGTTTTTTTCTCCTACACCGTCTTCCAACAACATCCCAGCAAATTTTATCTCCTCAAGTGCTGTCACATGCCCTCATGTCAGACATTAGGCCAAGCAAAATACACCTTCAGTTTCATGTTAAAAGAATCCACTCTGGTGAGCTGTGCTGCACTTTGAATGTAAAAAAAAAAAAAAAAAAAAAAAAGGCCGCACATCAAAACTGCGTTTTATGTCTCAGAGCTTACACTTGTGGCCCAGAGGAGATGCACAACCAAGTTCTATACAGTGTGGATGTGTCCAGTCCGTGTGGAAGTAGAAGGGGGGATGCCCTTGGGCATGTGTACATGAAAACTCATCTCTACCAGGTTGAGTTCCAGAGCTCACTGTCCAAGGTAGGCGTAGTCAATGGTGGAGACCTTTCCAGAACAGGGCAGGAACACACTGATCCTCCTTCCCAGCAGGAAGGGATGCTTACCCAACAGCTAAAAGGGCATTGATGGTGCTTATATGAGGGTGGGGTTTTTTTTCTAATTTGTTTCATTATTATTTCTAGTAACCACTTTGTAGATCCCTTCCTATTGTCTTAGAAATCACTAACAGCCTGGAAAACCTCAGGGTCACTTCATCTTGTCAGAAATAAGAGACAAAACAGCAGAAGAGCCCTTGGCAGACCAGGGGGCAAAGTGCTAGGCTTCATGTCTTGTGAGAGCCCATGTTTCATCTCCCCGTACAAGAGGCAGTTACTGAGTCACAGACTAGGGTGACCAGCTAGGACCATCACACAGGGTCTCATGCTGGGAAAGAGCATGCAGCACAGCATGGCAAGCGGGAGACACATGGGCCGACATCTGGATGCTAAAAGGTGAGATCCGTGCATGTAATGGTCACCCTTAGTCCGTAACACTGCAGCAAGTCTAATTACAGACTGCGGATTTTGAAATGTTTAAGAAATACAACATTAAATCGAACCAAGAAGCATTTTTAAAGATACCCTGTTTTGACATGTATAAAGGGATTATAGACTGACCTTGTTTTCTGTGGATTTGAGGTTTAATGTTAGTAACTCCCAAGGGAGTATATTTACTGCTTTAGCACTATTCCGCAGCCACCTGTGAGTTACTGATTAGACAGGATATGTAAGAAACAAAAGGTATCTTTTGGAAAATATGGGAGCAAAAATTGTCACTGAAACACTATTGTGTATTCCCATTGGAAACATTCATTTAAGGCAATAACACTTCTTCAGGAGTGAGCAATGCTTTTCTAATTGCTTGTATTATCTCGTTACCGGTGTTTCACAACAGGTCGTAGATAGATTGTAACTGGCAAATCTCTAAAGACTCCAGACAGAAACATAAACACACAAGAAAAAAAAAATAATTTCAGTGATTACCTTCCAAGCCTTTAATAAAAGTAGTTAAGGCCTGATTTAAAAGCCTCTCTCCAATAGTAACAGCCTATTTGTCAGATGTTATTATACAGTGATGATAGTCATTGTGCAGTAAAATGCTTAGCATTTAGCACTAAATGCTGGGTTGTTTTTTTTTTTCCCAGATGTTTATATCATGGCAAACAGTGGAGAGATTGGCCTGAAGACAGGCTATCTAACCCCAAAAGACATCAAGCTTTAAAATAAATTTTCTGACTGTACATTTATTTAGCCTTGAAAGGAAAGCTATTGCATATTAACAAATAAGAAATAAGACTAAGTGCCAACACCATATAATTCTTAAAATGAAAAGGATTTGTATTAATTCTAAATAATTACTGAATTAATTTTTAACCCATTTAAGACTTTACCTTTGAGTTGAAACAGCCTTTTCCTTTTGACTAAAATAAGAATTTCATGAATGGATATGTTTCTCTGTAAATATAGATGTCATAACTTGAGCAAAAGGAATCTCCTCTTCCCTAATGTCAAAAGAGTTGGATCAGGTTCTGCCTTTTAGAATAGTATTTTCTGGGTATCTTCTATGGAGTTTTATTACATGACTTTGTCAAAGAGTCAGACCTTATACTCCACTCATTTATTTCTCTCCTTTCACAGGATATATGATGTGAAAATCTGATCACTAGTGAATATGTGTTGGAGGGAAATTACTGCTAGCCCTTTATAAGGTGGCAATGTTATAGTATTTAAAATATCTGTGATTTTTTTTCATAAATTTACATTAAATTAGATAGATCATAATCTAATAATGATGAAAAAGCAAGACTAAAAATTTAGTATTAGAACACAGAAACTGTAATATTTCTTTATTTACCTTTATTATATTTACAAATAATTCTTGTATATGATCTTTATTTAAAACAGCAAGTAAATCAATGCAATATCAATAACTGTTCTGGAAAGAACTACAGATTACATTTTCCTTAATCTGCTGTTACTGTATAAATAACATGGGTACTTGATATTCAGTGCATGTAATGCAATAGACACCTCACATCATTTACTTAGTGCAAGCCAAAGACTTATTTTGCTTCCAAAAATCCTTACCTACAATAAACAATATGAAGTATGTCCAATTTCCTGTGAAAAGTAGCAATATTATCTGTATGAATGACAAGATATGCACCTAATTTACAATGGATGCATGCAAAAAAATGGGAATGTGATCATTGCATGGAAATAATAAACTGGAAAATATTGTTTTAAAGAAAAATACTGAACCATGGTTAAAATCAGTACAGGTCCCCTGTTATACTGTTCTATGGTGAAAATCCTCTGGGTAAAAATGTTCCGTTTTATTTGAGAAAATGCTTTAGAAGTGTATTAGATTTATTTACCTACCTCAACCCAAATTTCTCAAGAATTTACTATCTTGTATTTATCCAAAAATGTAAAGGACTATTAATATGAGATAAAATGTTTAATGATTTGATTACTATGAAAGGTACTGGTTCATCATTTTTAACACATTATCCTTAATGAGTTTTCTCTCCATCATTATTTCTAATTTAGTCTCTAGTAATTTGCAGTAACAGATTAGCTTGCTATCAAGGAATAGAAGTGCACACAAATGTCATGTTAGGATTGGCTGCTGAAAGTGCAGAGGTTTGGTGACTTTTCTAGATAAGAAAGGACCTTCTGCTGTTGGACTGATGGCAGATAGAGTTGTGCTCTAACAGACTTATCATCCTATGTGAACATCTTTCCAACAAACTAAGCACACCGTAAAAACATTTCCAGATAAATGCACAGTGCAAAACGGGTAATGATTGCCAAAGTAGTTTTTATCAGATTATGCAGAAAATTCCTCAAAATTTCACAACAAATTCCATTTAATTCCATAATGAATTCAGCATTACATATAATACTTAAGTGTAACACATACCTGGTTTTGTCCTGAACTAGAAAGAAACTGCATTGCATCACCTCCATATATTTTTTCAACACAAATGTTTACTAAAGCTACATATATGCTGCTGAATATGTCCACCACAGGATCCCAAGCCAAGAGGGCCTACAAAGGCTTGTGTCCACCCTGCTCATGGCTAGCCCCATCTATAGCGGACTGGTTGCATCAGGACCTCATAGGTTTCAGCTTTGGGTCTCCTGGCTCCATACTGTGCTTTTGTTGCCATAAGACAAAACTGGGTGAGAAAGAGGGAGAGACCGGATATTGTTTTCAGTTCAAAGTGTTTGAAATAATTTGAGGACTGTGCTGCAGCCCAGTAGAGTTGTTTTCTGAAAACACAAAGATGTGAATGTATTGCATAGACAACACATTGCCTGTAGGGTATGTGATGGCTTTTGAAAGTGCAAAGCCTTCCTGGGTAGTACTGAAGGGCAAGACCCCGGGCAATCTCATCCATACTGCTTACTTGGGATGTGTCACTTACACTTCCTATACTATCCAGGAAAAAAAGGTCTTAGTTTCTTCTAAACTGCCTTTTGCAGGTAATGCTCCTCAATGAATACATATGGGTACTGTGACTCTAGCTTACCTGGTTAAATTCACCCTGTCCATCTAGGTACTATAGTTGAGGCACTGAAATGCTATTAAGCAACTTCTTTTAAGCACCAGAGTCTAATGATTTGGGACGACTTCTTCAATGTTGCCCTTTACTCTTACTGTATGCACAAGTTCTCAAAAAACATGAGATGTTTTGAAAAGCTAATAATTTATGTTAAGCACTTAATGGAAATAGGGCAATTTGAAAATCTGCCTTTAACTCACAAGAGGTCTGCCACAGTTTCATTAACTATAACAAGCTGATAACATTACCCACTACTCAACTACGTCCACATATTGCAAGGATTATCTAGATAGTGATTATAAAGTAGCTTGGCCCCAACTGAGAAAAACATAATTTTTCAGGAAACCCTTTAGGCAGTCACTTAAAACCTTTCCTGACTGAGGGTTACTGAAGTTTAGGAGACTGTCATCAGGACATAACTCTGGCGCTTACATGTATTTAAGATGAAAGATAACATCTAAAGATTCTTTTGTACACAGACAAGCACCTGGATTTCTTCTTTAAACTAGATGAAAATATAAACACAAATTTGTATATAATCTCTGTCAGTGAATTAAATACAGTTATACTCCAAGTAAAGGACTCCTGTGCTTCCTAAATTCCCATCATCCAAATATGGGATTCAATTTTCATCAAAGATGTTAAATACAAAGATTATTAGTTCTGGAAACATAAATTAGCATATTGTTAACTTCTTTTGATGATAAATATCTTTAGGGAAGATTCCCATTTTATTTTTTCTTTCTTGACACACTGTATGTGCTGTATGAATTGTTTATTGAAACAATAAAAGGTACAACCTTTAATTTCTATTCTTCTGGACAAAAGCAGTTAATGCCCTATAGCTCCTGAAGAAAAGAAAATTGCAATATGGTGTTGAATTTGTCATCTCAAGAAACCTGGTAGCAGCTCAAATATGTCACACACCAGAATTTTGGAAAAAAAAAATTAAAAAAATAATTTTGCATATGTTGAAGTGATTTTCAAAGACAAAAAGCCAACTAACAACTCTTCAAAAGGCAGTCGCATTCAGTTCTTGTTTATGCATTCATTATTGCTAACATTATGGCAACAACACAGTGCTTCACTGTTTTCTAGTACTTGATTTAGTGTCAGTATATAAATCCTGCTATCATCATAGCATTACTAACGTTTAAACAGAATTTAACAATGCTGCAGATGGCATTGGAAAGCTTGAAAAAGCTGATGCGCACTGCACTGAGATAAGACCATCATACATTCATTTGATATTTTTTTTTTACATTTGAGAATTAAAGTTATACTACAGTTTACAGCTATTACTGAATTTCACATGTTAGAGACTTAAACAATAACAACTCCCTCTCAAGATTCTGAAATTGCAGCCTGAGATGTATACAGTATTTCTCAGTTTCCTTTCAATCTTTTAGAACTTTTAATTACTTTTCTGTGAAGGCAGAAGCTACCACAGAGACTCAAATACTTTATAATTATAGACACACTCATGTCTTTTCCAGGCAATCTCAGGCCATTTGCAGTTTATTCCCATGACTCACACAGACATTTCTGCAGCAAGGTCATGCATAAAAACTGTAAAAACTATCGATGAAGTAATAGTTTTTGCCAGCATTATACTACATACTATGTTTTTCCTGAATCACTGAGTGAGAGCAACCCTTGTTACAGTTCTCAGCTATCCAAGACTGATGTTCAAACACTCAGAGGGGTCTCTTTTTTAAAAATTCATGTAATTCCCCAAATGGTTTTGAACCATTTTTGCCTGTTGGGACATAGATTTATTCACTTAGATCCTTTAACTATTACATGTGGTGAAAAAAAAAAAAAAATTGGTTTCACTACACTGACTAAGAATCCAGCTGAAAAGACTGAAGCTGCTTTTCCTGCCATAACATACTTGCACTCTTAAAATGAAAAACTCAAATTTAGCAGTGCTCATGACTGAAGAGCGACACACAGCATGAAGAAAGCCATTAGCATACCATTCCACCAGTCTGAAATGTATTTTCTTGTACTGGTTAAAAATACAGTTTCCAAGTTCTTTTAGGCCCTTTGGCTTCCTTATCACGTGTGTATGTATTGCAGCCTCTTCAATACAGAGAAACAATATGATCTTAAAAGACAATGGATTTTAGTCCCTACTCTTATGGCTTGAATTCTAAGTGATAATCTAAAAATACGTCATTGATTCACTGAGACCTGTCTCCATTCTACAACTGTTAGCCATTATCAGCAAGGTTGTGTTTTAGAAATAAAATTAGGCTCCACTAGGCTTTAGGCAGCCATAAAGTCAGGCTACTTGAGTCCTTTAAGAGCAGTAAAATCAGATATTTCATCCCTCTGATATGATTAAATTTAATATTATTTTGGTTATCATCAGAAGTATTCATCATTTATCAGTATATATACCATAATTTTGAAAGTATTGATTTCAAAAAGCTCATATAATAATAGTATATTACTTATATTACTTTCTATTAGCTCATATTTGTGGTACCTGAATACTTCACAAACACAATAAAATTTATTCTGGCAGCACACACAACTTTCATCTCAACAAATGCCCAAAGGATATCCACACGACTAATTTTTTTTTAAGTGTATAATCTGGACTTCAGGCAGGACATGGAATTAACACTGACTTAAGATTGCGAGTTGTGGATCTGCCTTGTATAGAAGACATGCATGTTTTTATTTTCCCAATCATGTCTGCAACATGTACTACTAATAAAATCTTGTTGTCTCATCAGAAAGAAGAAACTTGTATCTAAAAGTATTCTGAGACCCCCCCTACTTCATACCAGTAGCCAATAATAAGAAACTAAGTTCAACTGATTTATTAATTCTTAAATATAGCTGTCTTCCCACTCCTTTTCAGCCCCTGGACACAGATAACCTGGGCTACACTGTGGGATGCCCAGAGATCCTGGCTATATCTCTTACCATGGTTTGGTTTCCATTGGAAGGAAACTCTGGCACGCATAGACTGGAAGTTGCAGTGCTCTCCAGCTGTTTTCCTGATCTGGAAGAACAAGCATACTATGGAATATATGACATTTAGTTGCACAGTCTAATTTCAGCCATTGGTACAAAGTCAAGTGCAAATTATATGCAGAAGACAGACAGTGCTACCTAATCTTCACTACATTTGATTACTATAATTGTAATATTAGAGTGCTGGGGAGAGGGTTACTTCCTGAATAAAACAGTCAGATGAAGATTCAGCTGCGACCAAAGCTGAATCCAATCAGCTCAGCAATATTTCTACCATCTATATTCAAGTTGGCAATATCTCTTCTATCTGTTACCTGACAAAAGGCTCTGACCTATCTTGATGGAAAATGATCTGGGCTTATTTATTTATCACTGCTCAGCCAGAAAATGCCAATGACATTTAGGAAACAGTGACACCTTCATTGTTTCGGTATTCTCAACTGAGATAGAGTGTTTCAGCCCATCAGACCGGCCCTGCAGTAACTGATGCCTTCTCATAGAATTAATAATTAAGTTCTGTGCCTTTAAATGCTTCATGTAAATAGGCTAGGAATTTCAGCATGGAAAAAATGTGGGAAAAAATGCTGGAGGTATAATAGGAGTCAATAAAGTCATAAGTGGTGCAAAGAGGTAAGTAGGGATTGACTGTTCATTCTTTCTTTGAATGAAAGTACCACAAGCTATCAAACAAAGCTAGGTGTGGCATTCAAAAGGAGAAAAGGTGGATCTTCACACACTGTGTAAGCAATCTGGAACTTCTTGCCACGAGACATTGCAAATGTTAAAAGGGGTTTTTAATTCAAGTGGAGACTATACGAGTTCATTGAAGAAATTTTCATCAACAGTTATTAACTGCAAACACATCGGCATTTCTTGTTCAGGAATTCCTTGTGCTGCAAGTTTCTAAAGATTGCAAGAGTATGCTGAGAAAGTTTAATGTTTCTTCCATTTCTATACACTTTCCTAGATATTCACATTTGGTTAATATTAGAAAGATGATGTAGGATCTTTTGGTGTGACCTCCTACAATAATTCTATCTTCATCATGTCTTTGTTATCACGAAAGCACTCCATAACCATGACCACAAATATTTGAGTTCTTTGTTAATGAAAGAAAGCTAGTGGATGAATTTGAGCAGTAGATAGTCCCTCTATGTGTCCTTTTCTAATGTCAGCCCTTGGTTTTGGGCTCATTTCCTATGTAACAAATTTCATGGCAAGGGCAATCTGAAGGAGTCAGAGTTAGGGAATGAAATCTGTTAACTGTCTACAAGTCTGTTTAGCCTGGAAAAGAGGATGTTTGTATGATTTTCATTATAGCCCTGTCCCTAAGATATAAAATGTTTTGCACCACTGAGGAAAAATGGTGCTACATGTTTAGTGTACATGCATAAGTTTAACTTCACAGATGAAGTTTTTCCAATGTAATTTTCCAAATGTCAGAAGTGCAAGTGCAATATAACCATTAAAGACAAAATTTGAAATAGAGAGTCCTGTGTTCTAGCCCTGTCCTTAATCTCCAGTTTTTGAAGTAGGAATAATTCTTCTTCACCTCTCAAGAGCATTACAGGAACAAATACTATTCATAAAGTAGATAGAGATCTGTGTAGGAAAGTCACTACCTGGGTTGAAAATGTTATTAGGGTATCTCCTTTTTATTCAAGCTAGGGCTTGTCCACATAAGGAGACTATTGTGTGCTGAGCTGTGATACTGTAGTCAGAATGGAATAAGTGTTCCACAATCATTTCTATGGCTATATTGCTTAGTGCAAATTTAGCACTTCATAGGGTTACTCTCTCCACAATATTTTGTACAGGTATTTTGGGGGCCATAGACTGAGTTTCAGATATCAGTAATCTAGATGTCTACATCCAAGCTAGACAGTATACTTTTTCCTTCCTGGTCAATGGAAAGCAATGGCACTTTCAGGACACAATCTGTATGATCCTTTCAATCTTGTCTAAGTTAGAGTGAGATGAATCAGTCATCCTGAGTGCTTTCCTGTGAAAGGAATGTAGATAAACTATTCAGATATGGACATTTGCACTGGCAATGTCCATATTTCTCAGACTGATTCTAGCTTTCACTGTGTGTATTAATGGACAACAGTCCTCCAGTAGCAAGCTGAATGATCAAATTTTGACTCTTTTTTGCTTCCTGCTCCACTGTACGTCCTTTTCCATTCTTTCTGATATAGATCCTTACTTTTATCTTCCAGTAGGGGAACTGAGACTTGTGGCAAAATATTTCCATCTTAATGTGGGTCAGTGTGTGCTACTTTGGACAAGGAGCTTTGGCAGTAGTGCCAATAGTTGCCTGATAGCAGCAAGATGATGAGAATTGATATATAGATCAGCAGCTTGTGAAGTTGTGTCCATGGATCAGGCTGTGATTCAACCACAGGAGCAAATGAAGTTTTAGCACTCCTGGATAAAACATTCCACCCCAACAAACATTGATTTGATACCGACTTTTTCTAATAATTTCAACACAGAACTATGGCCTCTGTTCAATAGTTTTTATGGGCTCATTTCTGGGAGGAAAAGATTGATCGTGGCCATGGATGTAGAATATCAAGAAAACAAATACCATTTTTTCTGGAGCTTTGTGCAGATCTCATTACAGAACTGCAGGTCAGCATGAAACCTCCTCTATCTATTTATAAAACTGTGGCCACCACTCACTGTTATGAACATCACCATAAACATCAGATCTTAACTACCAAAACTCCCCAGCAGTAACTAACACCTTTTCCAGTCCTGATTGTCTGTATAGATTTTAAAGTTTGTAATTTCTCAAAGGTTGTGGATAACTTTGCATAGATTTTTGATTCCCACATTGCACAGGACAACAGACAGAACCCACATGAATATTTCTACTGCCTCTCTTCATTCAAAAGTTAGTTACCATGTTGGCATTTCACCAGTGTTATTCATAGTTTATTATGAAAGGATTCAGGATGTCAGTTGACATCCCTCTTATTTAACTTTAAAAGTATATTTGTTTCCAGACATTATGGATATTAGTGCTGTTGAAATTCCCTCAAAATGTTAGATAATCCAGTTTTTTCTCTGCCTACTTGACCTATGAAGATATTAATTAGACACTAGTTAGTCATTGGTTATGACTAATTTACTCTGACTTCAGCTCTGTAGACCACTAATCACCTAACCTCCCTCTGTAACGAATAGGGAATATCATCCCAGGCTAAAATAGATATGCAAGTGGAATACTAATTCTAGTTAAACTTTAGGAATTTCCACTCGAATTACAGAAAGAAACTTCTTATCTCTTGCTTAAACTGACATCAAATGACTGTAAAGTGTGCATTTGGGAGACTAAGGGGAAGCTGCTGCTGCCTCATGCTGAACATTACTTGCTTTGTGCCATGGCTGTACACCACGTACTCCAAAATACCCAAGAGGAAAAGAGAAATAGCTTCCTTGTAAACCCTGGGAGGTGCAGTAGGGAAGGTTCTTAAAATGCAGTGAGGAGTCAAAAAAACTTCTATCCCTCCAAATGACAGATGCCAAAGGCACTGACTCAGAGATGTCCAGTGTTCTTATTCTGAGGACTAGAGTTATTTTAACAATTTTAAACTTACACTTTAATCAACTGGCTATGAGGTTTCCTTGCATTATATTTTGTTATATATTTCATACAAATTCCACATGATAGCTCATGAACAATTTCATAGATAATTGTAAGAAATGTCACAAATAGTTTTATGTCAACAAACTGTGTTCATGTTTAAGAACTGGGATGGCTTGCATGACTGGAGTGCTGCCATGGAAGGGTACAAGATCTTTAGGAAGGACAGGCCAGGAAGATGAGGAGGTAGAGTAACCTGGGTTACTGATGGACAGTAATTTGAACATGAGCCAGCAATATGCCTTTATAGCAAAGGCTATCCTGGGCTGCATTAGGCAGAGCATTGTCAGCAGGCAGAGGGAGGTGTTCTTCCCCTTCATTCAGCACTTGTGTGGCCACACCTGGAGTGCTGTGTCCTCTTATGGGCTCCCTAGTACAAGAGAGACACGGACATACTGGAGACAGTCTAATGAAGGACAACAAGGATGATTAAGGGTCTGGAGCATTTCTGTTATGAGGAAAGACTGAGAGGACTGGGACTGTACAGCCTGGGAGATAAAAGGCTTAGGGGAGATCTTTTCAATGTACATAAATACCTGCAGGGAGAGTGTGAAGAGGATGGAACCAGGCTCTTTTCAGTGGTGCACAGCGACAGGACCAGAGGCAATAGGCACAAACTGAAACACAGGAGGTTCCCTCTGAACATCGGGAAACACTTTTTCACTGTGAGGTTGACTGAGCACTGGCAAAGGTTGCTGAGGAGCTTGTGGAGTCTCCATCCTTGGAGACATTCAAAAATCATCTGAACTTGGTTCTGGCCAACCTGTTCTAGGTAATCCTACTTCAGCAGAAGTATTGGGACAGATGACCTCCAGAGGTCCCTTCCAACCTCACCTATTCTGTGATTCTGTGAATAGTTCTTCTGGAACTTTCCATGAATGCATATTTTGTTTCATGTGATATTTCACTCTAGTTGTAGCTCAGTGTTCTTTTTTCTTTAATATTTTTAATTAATATTAATATTTCATATAAATATCATAAATCTTACATGACAATTTCAGAGAGATTTCTCATGAGTGTTTCATGCAATATTTCAAGAGCATTGCTATGATATTTCATGAATTTTCTTACACTTGAGGACAAAATATATCATCAAGCATTTCATGCATGTTTCCAGAATACTATCCAAGTTTTTATGGAAATTATGATATTTTAGAGCTATTTATGTTAAATACTTATTGACTACTTTCCAAGCAAGATTTTTTTTTTTTTTGAATATGCAACTTCTAAAAACAAATAAAGCAGCAAAGCACAAACATTTGAATCTCCTCAGGTATTTTTAGATGACAGTTTGACACAAAAAGGGTGACAGTGTAAATGCATCCAAGAACCTTCACATCCATACATATTATAAGAAGGTGAAAATACATGTCTGTTTAGAAATTCAGCTTGCAACCAGGCATGGAGTTACCTAGGGAGGGTGCTTAGCAGAATGTCTCCTTTGCTTGTTTTCCTTTCCACCCCCATAACTACTGCTGTTACAGCTATATGCCACCAAAATCACTGCTATGTGTATGTCAGGCTTTATATATGGTCCCTTTACAGTAACTTTTGGAGTGATGCACCTTAGAAAAATGCACCTCTTACTTGTGAAGTCACTTTCACACTGTCTGATGTCAGGTGAGTGTCTGTGAGATACAAATGTAACATTTACCAAGAGTGACAGGCTGGCTGAGTTGCTTTTCAATGGTAGAGAGGAAGGAGACAGCTACAACTGTTTTCAGGTGTAGCAGTCTCCAACAGATGCCTCCATTTGTCCTTGGCACTTTTATAATGCCTTGAGGTCTATTGAATCTGCTCCTTATTCTTTTTCTGAGCCCACAGGAACTCCATTCCAGAGCTACCTCACGCATGTCCTTTGAAACTCCTAGAAAAATCACCACACACATTCATTTTTGCTTTCTTAAACTAATCATAAGGGTTGGAAAACCAATAACACACTTATCTTTGAATACCAAACCAATTAAGATTTTGGGGCTATGGGAGATGAGAAAAGTAACAAAAAGGTATTACTCTTTACATGTTTTTCTTGGCATCAAAGATAGAATATATCACCCTAACTTTTGGTGTAACATTTTCAGCTCTTTTTCCTTCCCACTATTAGAATACTATAGAAACAGTAAGATATTTTCTACCTTACTTATGCCACATTCTGGAACCATGCTGCAATGAGCTTTTTTGGTGCTACTTGATAATGTTTGAAAAATGAATACAAGTTCTGTGCACTGCTGTTTGGGAGAGCCTGGAAGTATGCGCTTATGAGAAATCATTGGTTGACTGGCAGGATTCACTCCCTGCCAGTCAACCCAAGCCACTGAAGGAACTCCCAAGCCACTGAAGGAACATGGGTGACATGATAGTTTTGGAAACTGTAGTAGGATTGTGGAGATCAGGTTAGAAGTCACATGTGTATCTCTGCAGAAACTGCTTGTCCTGCAAGATTTCACTGATGCAAGTTCCCACAAGAAAAAGAATGAGCCCACTCAGACCAGAAATATACTCAGTGATATTATTTACCCACAAAATAGTTCAGGAGGGATCCAGTCCAACCTCTTACTTTAGGCAGGGTCATCTATGCAATCAGACCATGTTGCTCAGGGCTTTAAGCAGTCAGGCCACGAAAAAACTTCTAAGGATGAAGAATGAAAAACTTGTTCATTATTTTCTGTCCCCATGGTGAAAAAGTTTCTCCTTATATTCTGCCTGAACCTTCCTTGTTTCAGTTTATGCCCACAGTCTCTCGTCCTTACACCATTCAGCACTATGAAGAGCCTGGATCCATCTTCTTTTTACATTTCTCATAGGTTTTTGTGGAAAACTTTTCTTTTCCAGGATCAACAAGACCAGTTTCTTCAGTCTCTCCTTACAGGGAACATGCTCCAGAATATTAGAAATCATAACTGCATATTCAGACTCAGGTTAAAAAAAATCTAGAAAAAAATATAACCAAAACACAGGTCTAGCTTTGCTGAAGGCCGTTGCTTAAGATTTTATATTCTGTGCAATGCTCAAAGTAAAATTAATAGATTTTTGCAATTAGTGCTCAGAACTTCAAGAGTTAAAAATATTCTCCACCATTTGCTCCCTGGTGCCTTACTATCTCTGTAAATCTTCATCTATATGCAAGTTTAAGCTGTGAAATGTTCCCCCAAATAGTTTATCTACTGCTGAAATGCTAGTCTTTGTACCAGATAAAAATTCCAGATAAAATGCTGTGCAATAAATGCTATGGTAAAATATTGTATACACAGCTATAAAATGTGTCTCAGAAATTCTATTAAGTCTATAATTTCAGCCATAGCACTAACCAAACACTGAAGAAAATTAATTTGGATGGTGTTTTCTTTTTACAGTAACAAATTCAATTATGTTAATATTACGTTGCAACTTGGACATATGGTGAGAGAGAAGGTGTTACAAAGACAGCAAGAAGGGAACGGTATAAGAAATGATAATAAGAAATAAATGTTTTGGAAGGAGTTAAAGCTGGCTCCAGCCAGAGAACGTAAAAATTCCCAAAGCAAATGTGTTTTAGAAACAATCCCTTTGCTCCAGTTCCTGTTTCAATCATACAGTTTGAGGGAAAAAAATTTAACCTGCTCCTACTTCTGCACGAAATGATGACACCCAACCACCATTTCTCAATGACTGTGTCTTACAATACTTCAAAAATTTTCTGAATTATATTTCTGCATACCACTGCAATTCACCATAATATGTCACAAAAAAATGCATACTTGTTGACCACTTCACCATCTTTTGAACTGCTTCAGATTTTGTCAGATAGTTCAGCTCACTAATAAGATTTTTTCTCATCAGAACTTGTCTTGGGGTAGGAGAATGAACTCAATTGCTGCACCTCTATCAGCAAATAAAATAAATCAGAAACTGCTCTTGATGTCAGCTAGCCTGGCATGTCATGGATTCATACAGCTAAACCCTTTTGCCTCACCAAACTACATATCCGTATCTCAAACTGACAAGTTGGGAATGTTCCTTGGCTACTGCTCTCCCCCAGACCATTCCTGGTCATCATCTGCCAGGGCATTGCTTTGCCTGCATTAAAATTTTCCCTCAGAACATGTGCAGTCACTGTACAGACCATCGTATGCCAGCACTAACATCTGTGCCCAGCATAAGTTTACTTGCACAGACAGAGCTAATGACTTCTTGAGGTCCCCTACAACTCTATTTTCTCTTACTTTTAGTAGAGCCCTAGGTAGGCCTAAGGTCTTTGTTCACCTCATTGCTCTCCACAATAGACAATGTCTTTATCCACAATACAAGATGTGTCCCAAGGAAAAAAACAACTTATCAGTTCTCCTTAACATGGGCAGACAACACAAACAGAAGAGGTTTGGATATCATACTAGATGTTTTTTGCCCATTGCTAGATCTTCCAGGTATCTCTCCTTTTTCTGAGGTGATGTCCTCCTCATTCCATTGGTAATAAAGTTTACTCTGATGAGCAAAGCAACCCAGTGGGCTAAAAAACCCTCCCCCAGGGGCACAAGGAACAGCAGTATATTTTAATATTGTAAGGGTGTGGATCAATGCCATTGATGCCAGAAACATGCAAACATATGTTCCAAATCTGGCTGTCATACAGTATTTAAATAGGAAGGTGATACACAGTCCATATAAACCTGAAAAATAAAGAAGTCACATGGAAATCTGCCATTGAATCCTGCAAGATGCAAACAATCAAGTGATAGTTGGAGGGCTGCCAAGCCTGGGCATGGTAGCAGAGCACCTGCGCAAGCATTAGTCAATCCTAATACTGCAAAGTAACTTTGATATCGAAGAGTTCAGTCTACACATTATCTTGCTCTAACAATCGCATGATATGTACACAGACTGTTTCAAAGGAAATGAATTAGGCTCACTAACAATTAAGCCACACCTGAAGCATGATTAGATAAGTATTTATTAAACTGTGTGGTAGTAGAACTCCATCAGCTGCACCTCAACTTATCATCTCCTGTCAGAACAAACAATTAAGCAACATGCAGGAGAGTGAACTACAGTTTGGAGCCACTTCCACTGAAATTGTCAAATGTTTTCTGGAGAAAGAGGATGATAATATGAAGTTAGTATAGCTGTGAACTGACTGAAGAAACTTAAAATGAAAAAAAGCACTACAAGTGCGTGGAGCAACTTCGTCTGGATGGCTGTCATTCCTAGCCATTGCATCTGGCACTGGCTCCACTGATCTTGCAGCTCTCCACAGCTGTTACCTGCCTGTTCTTTAAAGGCTGCTCACAACATCACAATGCTGGAGATTCCAGTTCTGTGGGCTCTTTAACCCTTTGCATTAAGTTGACAACAATAACTTTACGACCTTGAGGTTTTTCAAGTGGACTAGTGTTGTCACATGTTAAGAACTTATATTCAAGAGTAGTATTTGTTACCTTTTTTCATGACAAACTCCATCATCTGTTTTTTTGGTTTGTGTGACTGTAGTGATAATGTGAAAAATAGCACCACTCTGTTTATTTTCCTAACTCATTATTTTTCACTCCCAACCCTTCTGCTAGTTATCTTCTTCACACATTTTTTCCAAATCCTCACCTTCTCAAGTTCATTTTTTCCTATCTCTACCCCCAATTTGTGACATACTCATTATCAAAAATGCTGATAAATACATTTTATGGAGTTAAATTTTTAACAATGAATGCATGTCATGATTTATGCTTTAATTGTGTCGTGGTTTAGCCCCAGCCAGCAACTAAGCACCACGCAGCCGCTCGCTCACTCCCCCTACCCCGATGGGATGGGGGAGAGAATTGGAGGAGTAAGAGTGAGAAACACTCCTGGGTTGAGATAAGAACAGTTTAATAATTGAAATAAAGTAAAATAGTAATGCTAATAGTAACAGTATAATAATGATAATAATAATAATGATACACGAAGCAAGTGATGCACAATGCAATTGCTCACCACCCGCCGACCGATACCCAGACAGTTCCCGAGCAGCGATCCCTGCTCCCCGGCCACCCCCCCCCAGTTTATATACTGAGCATGACGTCATATGGTATGGAATAGCCCTTTGGTCAGTTTGGATCAACTATTCTGGCTGTGCCCCCTCCCAGTTTCTTGTGCGCCTGGCAGAGCATGGGAAGCTGAAAAAGTCCTTGACTAGCATAAGCAGTACTCAGCAACAACTAAAAACATTAGCGTGTTATCAACATTCTTCTCCTACTAAATCCAAAACACAGCACTATGCCTGCTGCTAGGAAGAAAATTAACTCTATTCCAGCCGAAACCAGGACAGTATCCACCCCTTATTCTATACCATCTACGTCATGCACAGGCCCTCCCCTTTCCAATGTGTTCTAATTCATCACCACCGCTTTCCCTATCTTGATATACACACAGATATCATTCCCTTCGTCTATGGCCCATCCCTCTAAAATGTCCATTGAGTTCATTTAGCCCATGACTTTGGGTTCCATCTGTCATCACAGTCTTTCAGAGCAGGACAGGTGGTGTGCAGTGTTGGACTGTTGCATGCTGAAGTCAGTTCTCATTCCAACATGGTTTCATCAAAGTTCATTTTCATTAAGCTGGGCAATTCTTACTGCAATACCATTGATGCGGCATATAGCAATCATAATATATAGTATTATATACTTAATATTAACCTACTATATTATTATATTAACATGCAGTTAAGAGATAACATATAGTTAAGAGATAACATACAGTATTATAAAGCAATTAATATTATACAATTCAGTTCATTAGCTATTTTCACCCAAAATCAAATTGCCTTGAGGTACACATTGGGCTTCCCCATCCTTTCGCATCACCCACCAAGTGCACCCAGGTCCTTGAGCAAAAGCAATCCCACGAATGGGTTTGCCTTTGCCAGAGGGGGAAGTAACCCAGACTGTCTTCCCCAGCATATTTTTCATGTGCACTACAGGAACTTTATCTCCTTCTACAGTACGTAGAAGTTTTGATTGGGCAGGGCCAGCTCGATTGGCAGATCCCCTGGTGTTGACTAACCAGGTGGCTTTTGCTAAATGCGTATCCCAATGTTTAAACGTCCCACCACCCATTGCTCTCAGGGTAGTCTTTAACAATCCATTGTATCGCTCAATTTTCCCGGAGGCTGGTGCATGGTAAGGGATGTGATACACCCACTCAATGCCGTGCTCTTTGGCCCAGGCGTCTATGAGGTTGTTTCGGAAATGAGTCCCGTTGTCTGACTCAATTCTTTCTGGGGTGCCATGTCGCCACAGGACTTGCTTTTCAAGGCCCAGGATGGTGTTCCGGGCGGTGGCATGGGGCACGGGATATGTTTCCAACCATCCAGTGGTTGCTTCCACCATGGTGAGCACATAGCGCTTGCCTTGGCGGGTCTGTGGGAGCGTGATGTAATCAATCTGCCAGGCCTCCCCATATTTATATTTCAGCCATCGTTCACTATACCCAAGGGGCTTGAACTGCTTGGCTTGCTTGATTGCAGCGCATGTTTCACACTCATGAATAACCTGTGCAATACTGTCCATAGTTAAGTCCACCCCTCGATCACGAGCCCATTTATACGTTGCATCCCTTCCTTGATGGCCTGAGGCATCATGGGCCCACCGAGCTATAAATAATTCACCCTTATGTTGCCAGTCCAAATCCACCTGAGCCACTTCAATCTTAGCAGCCTGATCTACTTGCTGGTGGTTTTGATGTTCTTCAGTGGCCCGACTCTTAGGTACATGAGCATCTACGTGACGAACTTTTACAACCAGGTTCTCTACCCGGGCAGCAATATCTTGCCACAATGCGGCAGCCCAGATTGGTTTGCCTCTGCGCTGCCAGTTGCTCTGCTTCCATTGCTGCAGCCACCCCCACAGGGCATTTGCCACCATCCATGAGTCAGTATAGAGATAAAGGACTGGCCACTTTTCTCTTTCAGCAATTTCTAAAGCCAGCTGGATGGCTTTCACCTCTGCAAACTGACTCGACTCCCCTTCTCCTTCAGCAGTTTCTGCGACTTGTCGTATAGGACTCCATACAGCAGCTTTCCACCTCCGATGCTTTCCCACAAGACGACAGGACCCATCAGTGAACAGGGCATATTGCTTTTCATTTTCTGGCAATTTATTATACAGTGGGGCCTCTTCAGCACGTGTCACCTCCTCCTCTGGTGATATTCTAATGTTTTTTCCTTCTGGCCAGTCCATGATCACTTCCAAGATTCCTGGGCGACTGGGGTTTCCTATTCGAGCCCGTTGTGTGATCAATGCAACCCACTTACTCCATGTAGCATCAGTTGCATGATGTGTAGAGGGGACCCTCCCTTTGAACATCCAGCCCAACACCGGCAGTCGGGGTGCCAGCAGGAGCTGTGCTTCAGTACCAACCACTTCTGAAGCAGCTCGAACCCCTTCATATGCTGCCAGTATCTCCTTCTCAGTTGGAGTATAGCGGGCTTCGGATCCTCTGTATCCCCGACTCCAAAACCCTAGGGGTCGACCTCGAGTCTCCCCCGGTGCTTTCTGCCAGAGGCTCCAGGTAGGGCCATTCTCCCCGGCTGCAGTGTAGAGCACATTTTTAATATCCTGCCCTGCCCGCACTGGCCCAAGGGCTACTGCATGAACTATCTCACGTTTAATTTGTTCAAAGGCTTGTTGTTGCTCAGGGCCCCATTTGAATTCATTCTTCTTCCGGGTCACTTGATAGAGAGGGCTTACGATCTGGCTGTAATTTGGAATATGCATTCTCCAAAACCCCACAACGCCTAAGAAAGCTTGTGTTTCCTTTTTGCTAGTTGGTGAGGACATAGCTGTTATTTTGTTGATCACATCCATTGGGATCTGACGACGTCCATCTTGCCATTTTATTCCTAAAAACTGGATCTCCTGTGCAGGTCCCTTGACCTTACTCTGTTTTATGGCAAAACCAGCCTTCAGAAGGATTTGGACTATTTTCTTTCCCTTCTCAAAAACGTCTTCTGCTGTGTTGCCCCACACAATGATGTCATCAATGTACTGCAGATGTTCTGGAGCTTCACCCTGTTCCAGTGCTGTCTGGATCAGTCCATGGCAAATGGTGGGGCTGTGCTTCCACCCCTGGGGCAGTCGGTTCCAGGTGTACTGAACACCCCTCCAGGTAAAAGCAAACTGGGGTCTGCACTCTGCTGCCAAAGGGATGGAGAAAAATGCATTAGCAATATCAATTGTGGCATACCACTTAGCTGCCTTTGACTCCAGTTCATATTGAAGTTCTAGCATGTCTGGCACGGCAGCACTCAGCGGCGGTGTAACTTCGTTCAGGCCACGATAGTCCACTGTTAGTCTCCACTCCCCATTAGACTTTCGCACTGGCCATATGGGACTGTTAAAGGGTGAGCGAGTCTTGCTGATCACTCCCTGGCTCTCCAGTCGACGAATCAGATTATGGATGGGAATCAGGGAGTCTCGGTTGGTGCGATATTGCCGCCTGTGCACAGTTGTGGTAGCAATCGGCACCTGTTGTTCCTCAACCTTCAGCAACCCTACAATCGAAGGGTCCTCTGAGAGACCGGGCAAGCTGGACAACTGTTTAATTTCCTCTGTCTCCAAAGCAGCTATACCAAAAGCCCACCGGTACCCTTTTGGGTCCTTGAAATACCCTCTCCTGAGGTAGTCTATGCCAAGGATGCACGGAGCATCTGGGCCAGTCACAATGGGGTGCTTTTGCCACTCATTCCCAGTTAGGCTCACTTCAGCTTCCAGTACAGTTAGCTGTTGGGATCCCCCTGTCACTCCAGAAATACAAATGGGTTCTGCCCCTCTATAGTTTGATGGCATTAGCGTGCACTGTGCACCAGTGTCCACTAGAGCCTTATACTCCTGTGGGTCTGACGTTCCAGGCCATCGAATCCACACAGTCCAGTAAACCCGGTTGTCCCTTTCCTCCACCTGGCTGGAGGCAGGGCCCCTCTAACACTGGTCACAGTATTCGCTGTTCACTTCCTGTAAATGTGAATCAAAAGTCCCCTGATCAAGGTCGGAAGTAAAATTAGCCCTCTTACTCTGTCTTGGGAACTGCTCACTGGAAACTGGAGCTGCAATTTTCCTGGGAGAACCGCCTTTTCTAATAGTTTTTCCTTGCAACTCACGCACCCGTGCCTCTAAGGTTGAGGTGGGTTTTCCATCCCACTTTCTCATGTCCTCTCCATAATCACGCAGGTAAAACCACAGGGTGCCCCGTGGTGTGTATCCTCTATATCCTCTCTCTTGAGCATAGGGACGTTGACTCCTAATGGCTGAGACACTGGTCCGTGCAGGTGGGGAGTAGGACAGATCCTCTCTGAGTTGTTGGAACTCTTGGCACAGTTTTTCCACAGCTGAGACACAGGCCTGTAGGGAGGAAGAGAGCTTTTCTTCGTAGTCCCGGAGTTGTCTAGCCACTTCATCCACCGTTGGTGCCTCGTCGTCTTTCCAGGCTAGTATTGCCAACGAGTTGGAATACGATGCTGGTGCGCTCCGTACCACCTTCCGCCACATGGATTGTGTGCACCTGACTTCATCTGGGTCTTTGGTTAACCGCTCATCATTCAGGTCACTGTAAATCACCTCCAGCACACCTAATTCCCTCAGGTACTGGATACCTTTCTCTACGGTGGTCCATTTGCTTGGGCGGTATAAAACATCCTCCTTGAAGGGATACCTTTCCTTCACGCTTGACAGAAGTCGCCTCCAGAGGCTGAGCGGTTTTGCCCCTTTTCCAATTGCTTTGTCAATGCCCCCTTCCCTGGAAAGGGATCCCAGCTGCTTGGCTTCCCTACCCTCTAAATCCAGGCTACTGGCCCCGTTATCCCAGCATCGGAGCAGCCAGGTGATGATGTGCTCGCCTGGATGACGACCAAAATCTTTTCGCATATCTCGCAGCTCACTCAGGGATAGGGATCGGGTGGTCACCATCTCATTTATGGGTTCTTCCTCCTCTGGTTCTCGTGATGGCCCTGGTTCATCTTCATCCCTTACTAAACGAACTGATTTCCTCGTGTATTTTTTCTTCTGTATAGGGGCAACTGATACCGGCGCAGGTTGGTTCTCTGGTTTAGCCACAGTGTCTGTCACTGGGGTTTGAGTAGCCGCAGTGCTCATGGCTGTGGCTGGAGTAGCCACAGTGCCTGGGGCAGGGGTTTGAGTAGCTGCAAGGCCTGTAGTGGGGGTTGGAGTAGCCGCAGGGCCTGTAGTGGGGGTTTGAGTAGCCACAGTGCTTGTTGTTTTGTCATCAGATCCAGAGACCTTCTCTTTCTTTTGAGGGTACTGATTAGCGTTGACCACGGCTCGATAGGCATGGGCTAGTCCCCAGCATGTTGCAATGATTTGTGTCTCTCTGGAGCTACCAGGGTGACAACATACTTCTTCCAAATACTTTACTAATTCTTCAGGATTCTGCACTTGTTCAGGGGTGAAGTTCCAAAACACTGGAGGTCCCCACTGCCCTAGGTACTTGCGCATACGTTCCCACACACCCTGCCACTCATAACTATCCAGCCTTGGGGTAGATCTCTGGATGGTATTTTTAAACTGCTTACTGACCTTTATCAAAACGGAAACAACATTCCCAAGAATTATCAATAGAAGTATCTTAACTGCCCAGGGGTGTTCAAGATACAGGAAAGTTGTTGTAATGAAGGAGGAAACATCATAGAAGAAAGCAGCAAAGGTGCCATTCTGTATTTCCTCCACAACAAGCCTCTCAGAGTAAGAAGTATAATTGCTAACTCTCTCTATGAGGTAGTACCCGAAGTACAGTAGTGACTTCTGTATGAAACCCAAATACCAAAGAATGCTCAAGGTCAGGGTTTTGATAAGGAGCCTCCCAAGCAAAAGATCATGAATCACTGCAGAGCATAGCACACTACACAAACTGACAGCAAGCTTTAACGCGTGCTGCAAAAAAAAGAACATGGTGCAGATCAGAAGAACTAATATCGTGACCGGCAACTGTTAACAGACTCCTTAATACACTCTGGTTAATCTGTTGTTATCTCAAACCCTTCGAGCCCCACGTTGGGCGCCAAAAAGGACTGTCGTGGTTTAGCCCCAGCCAGCAACTAAGCACCACGCAGCCGCTCGCTCACTCCCCCTACCCCGATGGGATGGGGGAGAGAATCGGAGGAGTAAGAGTGAGAAACACTCCTGGGTTGAGATAAGAACAGTTTAATAATTGAAATAAAGTAAAATAGTAATGCTAATAGTAACAGTATAATAATGATAATAATAATAGTGATACACGAAGCAAGTGATGCACAATGCAATTGCTCACCACCCGCCGACCGATACCCAGACAGTTCCCGAGCAGCGATCCCTGCTCCCCGGCCACCCCCCCCCAGTTTATATACTGAGCATGACGTCATATGGTATGGAATAGCCCTTTGGTCAGTTTGGATCAACTATTCTGGCTGTGCCCCCTCCCAGTTTCTTGTGCGCCTGGCAGAGCATGGGAAGCTGAAAAAGTCCTTGACTAGCATAAGCAGTACTCAGCAACAACTAAAAACATTAGCGTGTTATCAACATTCTTCTCCTACTAAATCCAAAACACAGCACTATGCCTGCTGCTAGGAAGAAAATTAACTCTATTCCAGCCGAAACCAGGACATTGCCTTTCATGATTTTTGCTTTAATTGCCTTTCATACTGATATAATCAGGCAACTATAGGTCCTACATATCATGACTGTACAGTCTTGGCCAATGATCTACTTTCCCAAATCCTGCCTAGTGTTAATTGTTCAAACTATCGCGAATGTTGAAGTTAATCCTATAGAAGAAGAAAAATTCTAGGCAGTAGGCAGGGGTGAGAAGGGAGACAATAACCCAGCTTTTCCAGACAGACAATATTATGCTGCCAGAAAAACTCCACCTTTCCAATATTACCAATGCTTGTGAAGGTGAGCACAGCATGAAATTCATTGGTAGCATATGCTGCATGTTAATGGGGAGGAGGGTTTCATGGACAGAGACACTACTGTTGAGATATGATAGATGACTGTTTAAATTTAGAAACTGGGAAGGCATTTAATTAAAATTTACAAGGACAGATACTGTAAGTTAAATGTCAGATGATTGTTAGAAGCATTGTAAAACATAGCTGTACCAATCCTAATTGTGATATAACTAAGCCTTGCCATCATTTAAAGTACAAAGAATTTTTCAGCTTCAGTCACAGAAGATAAACTAGCCAAACTTCTTACTGCCCTCAACTAGGGATGTTTACAAATTTCAGACGTGCTGGATCCAAAGGCCTATAAGGGAATTCACACTACTTTAGGTAGGCTTTTGATTCAGGGTATTAAGAACTCAGTATTAACACACTGTGATACAAATGACATTAGTGCACTGTGAGTTATGTGCCAAAATGTTGTATATACCACTTGTTCATGCAGATCAGAAGCTATAATCTGAAGCAAGGGTCAGCAAAGCTCTTTGCATCTACTTCATGGTACTAGCCTAAGAAAGGAAAGTTTGCAGTCACTAGCTTTTCACCTATTGTACTAAATCATGATTAAAAAATTACTTAGATTTTTGAAGAATTTTTATGAAAATACACCTGTCTTTCTAAAGTGTGTCTACACACATACTTATACAAGTAACTGAAGCAGAAGGCAAAACAGTCACTCTATCTCACATTTACAGCTGAACTGTAAACAGCAGTTTAACTTAATATTATCAAGTACAATGAGGTGCATCTGTGTATCTGGGATACCCAGTCCACCCCTTTTTTTAGAAAATATACTTTTAAAGGTGTGTAGAAAGGGGTGTAGTTCTACACTTTTTAACTCCATGAAAGCTCAGCTCAAATGGCTAACGTACATTCACAAGGATGAACAAGGCTGGCTGTCTTGATTTACTTCCTTTTATCTTGGTGAAAAATACATGAGCTTATAAATAAGCTCATTTTCCTTGTAAGGCACAAAAAAGGACACATAAAGCCCAATATTAATTGTTGTAGACACATTTTGTGACAATTTTTGATGGCCATTCATAGTAACTAGATGAAAAATTAGAAGCATATTGATGCACCAATATTCTTTTCCCCACTTTTTTCTTAATTGGACTGAGTTTGTGTCCATTATAGCCCAGTTTCTCCTACTTCATAATCATAAATCATTTCCAGTATGTCAACGTAATACCGTGCTAGCCGCATAGTTATTGTTACATACCACAGTCTCTTTGGGTGGAGGCACTTATGTTTGTTCAGATTGGACAAAATGCAGTAGATAAATTGGAGTAAGACAGATAAGTTACATGGTATCACATATTTCTAACCTGCTATAATGTCATAAGTTCACTCAAGAGATCTTGAGTATAATGTTTTCATGCGCACAGACACGAAAAAATCACATTTCTAATCAGATTGTTTGTATTACTATAGTCATGAGTAAATAGGTCTGAGTTCCTCTAGCAAAGTACATGTAGTGAAAACAGTTTCTAGTATCTGTCCCTATAGCTTACCACCCCTGTTATCTGAAGCTCTAGTTCTGCTTTGGTGCTACTACCCTGAAGAGTGATTCCAACAACAGAGCTTGATCACCACATGGTGCAGCACCACAGCTCCCTTCTACAATTATATTGAATTTCTTGTTATTGTATGGACTTTGTGACATATTAACCAGAGATCATGCTGTTGGTATTAATTGCAGTTAAGCCTTATTGACCAGTACATTGGTCTAGTGCCAAGACTGTGTAGTGACCTGTGACATATTCACTCCTTTGTAACCGAGTTTGCAAAAGTGAGAAGCTGAAGTGTCTTGTTCTGCTGTTACTGACTTGCATGTGACTGCCAAGACATGAAAGGCCTGCTGGAAGAATCTCCTTGTTGCCTACCTTTTGTCACAGTATTGTAACTTAACACAGTCATATATGTCATCCTAATTCTGGGGTGCCCAGTTTTCAACACTAAAATGTACATTGAAGAGTAAGGGTTGGCTCTAATTTACTTATAAATATGGATACTTTTAAAAATAAAATAAAACAAATATTGCTACAATATTTATTTTTTTCTTGGTGTTTTCCCTGATAAACAATAAAAAAAGGTGGGGTTTTTTTGTTTGGGTTTTTTTTATTCTGTATATTCCCCTTCCTGGTCCCAGTGTTTATTACAGAACTGGAATTAGAAATGTTTTCAGTTTGTTTCCTTATTTCTGTTGTCCAATGATGTGTTTCAATCCAATGACTTCATACTTCTGAAAGTCAAGTAACTGCTTACCTGTAAGTAACCAACAATGAAAATTTTAAGTGAAATTCCTGAAATGCTAAGAAGCAGAGTAGTATGGAATATGTCTTCAAAATCTGGCATTTGGCTTTCATACTGTTATTGTTAATTACACTTCCCAGAAAAAAAGTTTGTCAGGTTTAGAAGTGCTAATCTGAATTTTAAAAAGAGGTTTAGCTTATTTTTTCTCCATGTCAACACTGGTTTGGTACAAAAATGCTGGGCATTCTGAAAACTGTTATTATTCTCTGATATTCTGCTAGTTCAGAGCACTCCGGTGTGCCTTCCTGAAGGGATAATAGAGAGTTTGCAGCAATGTCACAGGCTGACCCAATAGTCCTGAACAGCATTCTCTGCCAGGAATATTCAGGGCACCCTAGAGCACTGTGTTTCTGATACCAAAGCAACCTTCATTTTAAAAGAGCTTGAAAATATATCAGTCATTTATACCAAGAGATCATACCGTGTTTTCTATTTAAGAAAAGCTTTTTGCAAATGCTTCTAATAGTTTGTAAGTATTTCTGAAGTATTTCTCACCTCATGACTTTGTAACTTCATGTAGCGAGCAAACTGGGCACAAACAAGAAGCTCTGAATCCAGATGATTATGTTTTCTGTTCCTATATAATTTTTATTGGATATTATAGAGTCTGGTAATTTTCAAGAAATAGTTATATTGAAAAGTTAGCAAGAATAACCACAAATTCATGAACTGTAAAGATGACGCATTGAAATAAGTCCTATTAATTTGGCACTAGATTTGAAAACTGTCAAATAAATCCTCAGAACATGATAATAAAAAAAACAGTAGCAACATGACAACTTACACTATGAATGAGCCTTTTAAACAGAGAAAATGAGTCAAGCAAAAAAAGTCGAAACTTTACAGATTACATGCTTTCTGGGCTGTCAGGAAAGATTGAATTCCAACAGTTATTCTTTCATTGAAGGAAAAAAATGAGTTAATATCAGCTTGGTCCAACCAGCCACCAATTTAATGCAAATTAGTTTAAGAGACAACTTAGTTAAGCCAGTCAGTACCATCTGTAGAGTCAGAAGCTAGGTTTTTACTGCTGAATAAAAGAGGTCAAGGTTAATGGGCACTGACTTGCTTTACATCATTTAGGACTTGGTCATTTCTAAAGTAGTTTGGTCTTGGAGGAGACATTTTGGAGCAACACAGGGACTGCAGTAAGAATTAGGCAGTGTGGACCACCTTTATTTTTATTTAGCATAGATTTAGTCTTAGTTGTTTTATCGGTTCAAGACTAACTTCAAAATCAACCTAATTAATTTGAAAATATGCTTCTACTAAAACCAGTATAGGAGCTAATTTCCTGGGTTTCAGAGCTGCAACTAAACAGTGAACATTTACTAAATTATCCTGTCAGATGAGCATCACTGAATTAGGGGTAATCTATGTGCGTGATTTAAAACTCCCTGAAAAACAAGGTAATGACGAACATTTAAATTTAAGCTAAACAGGCATGTATCCCAGATCAGTAAACAGCAGCTGATAACTCACTCTCAGTTATATACCATATCCACAGATACATTTAAAGAAAAGTAGATATGTGCCATATTCATTCAAAAGTGTGGAAGGAAGTAATGTCAGTTCCCAACTTTTATATGAGAGACTTGTGATTGCAGTGTTTTCCTGAACATGTGAGAAAACTAGGTTCTAGGTTAGCTTCAGCTAAAAAGGCTACAATATTACTTATCTGGGCCACCAAAGAGCTGAAAGTAAAGATCAGTCATTCTTTCTATGTCTTCTGCTGAAATGCAGCCACCAAGTCCAACTACGAAAAGTTTATAACACCAGATACAGACTCAAGAAAGGCCATGTTTACATACTTCTGTCACCTTCTGTGACAGCAAATTTTTGATCTCCACTCCTAAGGGCCACCAGTCCATTTTAAACCAAAGACACAGCATAAAACATGCAAAGAGTGAGGCAGTGAAGAACATCTTACAGTCTCTTACTTCCCAGGCAAATATATTACTTCCTTGTCTACTGTATAATGATAAGTATTTTCAGATTAAAATTTCAAAGAAGGGGATTTAACCAATCTGTTATGGTCAAAAAGATAACAAATAATTAAAAAAAAAAAATATGTGGCTAATCCTAATATTAGATAGGAATTTATATCAGCATTGCACAAAAGGCTTTAATTGCCAACAAACATGAGGATTGCAGACACATACCAGTCTCCAGCTTTTCAGGTTGTCCAGGCAAAGCTATCTCATCCCTTCCCTTGTGTTCAGGGTTTGGCAAAAATTACTCCTTTCCTACATCAGATTTATGGAACCCATTTCCAGAGCACAACAGCTGAGAGACCTCTGGAAAGAATCTGCATTTTTTTCCATAGTTCTCAACCTGTCCTCAGCAATTGCCAGTTGATCATCTTGAGGGAATTGGCTGATGTAGTTGCCAAGCCACTCTCCATGATATTTGAAAAGTCATGGCACTCAGGTGAAGTCCCTACTGACTGGAAAAAGGGGAATGTTGTGCCCATTTTTAAAAAGGGAAGAAAGAAGGACCCTGGGAACTATCGACGTGTCAGCCTCACCTCTGTGCCTGGGAAGATCATGGAAAAGATCCTCCTAGAAGATATGCTCAAGCCCATGGAGGACAGGGAGGTGATTCGAGACAGCCAGCACGGATTCACCAAGGGCAAGTCCTGCCTGACCAACCTAGTGGCTTTCTATGAAGGAGTAACTGCGTCAGTGGACAAGGGAAAAGCAATGGATGTCATCTACTTGGATTTCTGTAAAGCGTTCGACACAGTCCCCCACAACATCCTTCTCTCTAAACTGGGGACATATGGGTTTGATGGGTGGACTGTTCGATGGATAAGGAATTGGCTGGATGGTCGCATCCAGAGGGTCGTGGTCAATGGCTCGATGTCCACATGGAGACTGGTGACAAGTGGTGTCCCTCAGGGGTCCGTACTGGGACCGGTGCTGTTTCACATCTTCATCAATGACATAGACAGTGGGATTGAGTGCACCCTCAACAAGTTTGCAGATGACACCAAGCTGAGTGGTGCGGTTGACACATCAGGAGGACGAGGTGTTATCCAGAGGGACCTGGACAAGCTGGAGAGGTGGGCCTGTGTGAACCTCATGAGGTTCAACAAGGCCAAGTGCAAGGTCCTGCACCTGGGTCAGGGCAACCCCCAATATCAATACAGGTTGGGGGATGAAGAGATTGAGAGCAGCCCTGCGGAGATGGACTTGGGGGTACTGGTAGATGAAAAGCTGGACATGAGCTGGCAATGTGCACTTGCAGCTCAGAAAGCCAACCGTATCCTGGGCTGCATCAAAAGAAGCATGGCCAGCAGGTTGAGGGAGGTGATTCTGCCCCTCTGCTCTGCTCTGGTGAGACCTCACCTGGAGTACTGCGTCCAGCTCTGGGGCCCTCAGCACAAGAAGGACATGGACCTGCTGGAGCGGGTCCAGAAGAGGGCCACCAAAATGATCCGAGGGCTGGAGCAGCTCTCCTATGAGGCCAGGCTGAGAGAGTCGGGGTTGTTCAGCCTGGAGAAGAGAAGGCTGTGAGGAGACCTTATTGCGACCTTCCAGTACTTAAAGGGGGCCTACAGGAAAGATGGGGAGAATCTTTTTAGCAAGGCCTGTTGTGAGAGGACAAGGAATAATGGATTTAAACTAAAGAAGAATAGATTTAGACTAGGCATTAGAAAGAAGTTTTTTACAATGAGGGTGGTGAAGCACTGGAACAGGTTATCCAGAGAGGTGCTAGAGGCCCCATCCCTGGCAACATTCAAGGTCAGGTTGGCTGGGGCTCTGAGCAACCTGATCTGGTTAAAGCTGTCCCCGCTCACTGCAGGGGGGTTGGGCTAGGTGATCTCTAAAAGTCCCTTCCAACCCAAAGCATTCTATGATTCTGTGATTCTATGATCAAGCACTTTCTGTGTGGGTCACCAGAATGAAACAAATGGCTGCTATGTGGCAGGATATGGACAAAGAAAGCAGCTCATGAAGGCATGCCTCTGCTGAGAAAAATGAGTAAGCTAAGTAAATAATAATAAACATTATTAATGCATTGTATGACAACTCCTAAAAAACCCTTGTCAGGTCTGGTGGGCTACGCTGTGGGCTGCAGTTAGTCAGTGCGCTCCTGCTCCAAGGAGAAGGAGAACAATATTCAAAATAAAATGGAGATAACAGGTTCCACAATACTGCTAAATAAAGAGTGAAAAATATTTATTGACTGTGGAATATATGGAACTTGTTATCTAATGAAATCTAATGAAAAACATAATTGGTCGTAAGAATCTGCAGTAGCAGTCCGCCCCTTCTGAGAATTACCAGATCAGTTATCTCGAAGGCAGTTATTAATTCCATATCTTTACCTCTTACAGGACGATTGCATAGGCTGGGGATTAATGCGATGATTGGAAGAGGGCTGAATTTACTACTTAACCAATTTTCTTTTAACCCTCACACCCTGGTTGTGTGCCAGACCAGGAATTGTTATCATAAAATTGACTGGGGGAAAAGAGAATAATACCTCTTAGCAGCTCTCTCTGGTTGGTGACTAGGTCAAAACAGAGAAGTGACCTGGGAAGGACCAGAAAAAATATAGCAAAATCCATCTTTCTCTGCAGTGCTCTGCAGTGTCCTTATATCTGTGTTCCTGAAACAGAGGCTCTTTAATTTCAGATATATTAAAAATGAATGTTCCTGAATTATGATTTGCATGGAGCATGTAAAATCCAAGCCAAACTGTTTAAGGTTTGCTCATTGCTTTTGTTAACACAAACTCTCACAGGATTCCAGAGGTTAATAAATGCATTAACTTGCAAGGATTAGAAGCTAATGGTAAATAAGGCTTTGGTAAAATGAGCTTAGGAAGTAATAGCATTAAAAATCAATGGTACCTTCAAAAGAGACAAATGGAACCACTTAAAGTATTCTGCCATTACAAGGTTTCTTCTCTTAACTAATTAAGGACAGAATAAGCAAATTAGGTTATTAACACAGAGGCCCACAGATCTCTGTAACTAGAAGATCTTTTCGGTGGATATAGTAGGAGAGAATAGAACCACTTAGATGTAGAGAAATAAAACTGAACTACTTCTTAAAACCTTCATACTGAATCCTAAAACTGTCACTTGTGTTTGCATAAGGACAGAGGAAGCTAACTATTAAACCTTGTTGATGTGAAAATTATGCAGATTTTTGGCCTTCTGAACACCATAATTGGTTTTTTAAACATAAAATTGTTTCAAACAGCAAAATTACAGAAATATTGGCTACTGTATTGTGTTTTATATCCTTGCCAGGAGAACTGCAAATACTGCAAAAGGGTACCTCCTTGTTTGATCCACCAGATGAAGAGCTTTACCATCTTTGTGAGACTTCTGACTATACTACACTAAAAGACATTCTGGCCAAATACTAATTCACTTATTTTTCATTATTATCATTGCTAGTAGAAACTGGTGATAGAACAAGTTAAATATAGTTATCAACTAAATGCTGATCAAGGTAAAAAGTAAAGGGGGAAATGGAATAATATTCATTGTTGCAGAAATTGACATATAACCAATAAGAGATCACATAAAATTTTACAATTCTCCATTTAAAGGAAAAAGAAAAGGAAAAACAATACTGGACTTACTCACAATGGTTGAAGATGACAAAACCTGATTTTCAATGGCAATCCACAAACCTGGGTTTATACTAGACATTGTGAAAGGAAAAGATGTAGGGATTCCAAGAAGATACAGATGATAACTTCAGCTGCTGGAGTTTAAGGAGGATTTCCATCATGGTATCATGGAATGAAGTTTTTATAATGTTTTTGCAAGATGTTTCATTTTTTGACATCAGGAAGATGAAGTTACTACCTCTTGTTTTTTCCCTTGATAGACAGATAAGTGCTATGTCTACTTGAAGAAAATGGATAATTCTACACAGTTACGACCTCTGTTTGCCAATATTAGAATGGAAATATGAGTCTTACAGAGCTTATAGAACGTCTCTTCCTTTTTCTCAGTTTCTCTTCCTTATAATGTGTTAAAGCATAAAGACCAGCATTTCATTTAAAAAAAATCAACTGGATTTTCACTAAATCTTTTGCTATGTAATTAATTGCAAAGCTTGGACAGAAAAAGCAGGATCTTGAAGATGTTGCAATATAGTGCATTTTTATAACCCACCCAATCATGCTCTGCAACTACCAATAGATCCTTCTTTTTCATGCATGTCTAGAGGTACCCATCCCGAAGCCATAACTTCACTTCACATAATCTCCCAAGTCTTTACAGTGTTCCTAACTACAGGAATATCAAAAATCTTTCAAATGGTATTTATTTCCTTTATTCCCAGACACTTTAGTTCTCTTGCTGAAAACAGTGACAACAAAAGCAAGCTTTTCTTGTCCTGTATAGAGTCTGAGGTTTCAAAGTTAGGAGGTCAGTTAGCTTGGTTTTTCTTGCAAACGGAAAACCAGAGAATTACAGGAGATTGTTCAGCACTCTGAGACTGTATTCCTCATTTTTAGATGCCTCTTTTTGAGACACAGGAAGACTATATGGTTAATTATATGCCACATTCTCAGCAAGTACCTCACATAAGGGCCTAAAATTAGATGGAATAAAAATTAGACGTGGGCAGTCTTCAACAGGACATAAAAATAGAACACAGAAAATGAGTGTTTGGAAAAACAATCACCTAATTAAATCTGAAGGACATTTTTGTAGACATACTGTACATGGATTAAATAAACTGGTTTGAATAACTACAATGACTTAAAAATTTGTAATTGGGGAGAAGTTATGACTCAAAAATGAGTATGTTGAAACTAAATATTTTAATATTTTGATATAAAATATCAACATAGGAAATTTCAACATTTTTAAGAAAAAAATATTTTGAAAATTAATCATGCTAGGTAATTAATCTTTTCAGGTAAACAAAATGGTTTGATGCAATTTTCTCTTGCAATATTTTCTGATTTTTATTCTGGGTAGTTTACACACTTGGGCAGACTGACTGTTCAGTAAGCATGTTTGCAATATATTCTTCACTGTCTCTGCTGAACTTTTGTTTTGATTTTCTGAGATAAAGCAATTTCCTGTGCTGCAAAACAGAAGCAACATTATTAAAGTGAATGGCTCACCTTAGTCTATGCATTGCCTTCCTTTCTTTACATGTACATTTTTTAGCACGAGTGACATGTTAGTAAAAGACCAATTGTCTGAAAACTAGAAAAACCTTGGATTTCTTGGGAAGACAATGCAGCACGGTGCAAAGTACATGCATTATTTCTTTTCTCCCTGCCTCTACCCTATCTACTGCTTCTTGGAAAAAATATAAGCATTGCAGTAGTAGCAGCTGTGAAAGCCACAAGGCTATTGTTGTTTTAGCAAGAGACTGAAAAGCAGGAACCAAGTCATTAGATGACATACTGATAAATGTAGAAGGGGCCCAGAACTACCTTGCTGATAAACAAGGAAAGTATAGTAAAGTAAAGAGCTTGTAATCAGTCAAGCAGTTAAGTACTATATGAAAGGGACAGTTTGCTACCTAAAAGAGGTCTTGGAGTTGAAGTGAGTGTACAAAATTGAAACAACATCGAGAGACTGGAAACAACCACAGACATATCTGTGTTCAGAGTTTGTTGCCACTTTGTCAAGTGGATCAAATGAAACAAAGCCCTGAAGACAACTTCTTCAAATGCTATTCTGTAATATTATGCAAACTGCTTTCCATTCTTGACTCAGATGACTCAAGTTTGTTCATCCTAGGATGAACATAATGTGAGAGTCAAAATGCTCCACTGCTGAACACCTAGTAGCAATGCAGGGTCCCACAAATGTTCCTTATCTATGTTAGACTCAGTCTCAAGATGTAATAGGTCTTGTCCAGACTGAAAGCAATCCTAACTTGGGCATCTGTCTCTGCATTATGAAAAACAGAGTATATAGAATCTCAGAATTGTTTAGGTTGGAAAAGACCTTTAAGATCATCCAGTCCAACCATTAACTTAACACTACCAAGTCCACCATTAAAACAATTAAGGGTAGAGTAGCAATTTCATGTTTCCTGGATTGGTGGCTGCATTATTTTTTAATGAAAGTAAAAACTAGTAATCATTAAGGTTGGAAAGGATCTCTAAGATCATCAGTCCAACCATCAACCCAACACCACCATGCCCACTAAACCATGCCCCAAAGTGCCATGTCTACCTGTTTTTTGAACACTTCCAGGGATGGTGAATCCACCACCTCTCTGGGCAGCCTGTTCCAATGCTTGACCACTCTTTCAGTAAAGAAATTTTTCCTAATCTCTAATCTAAACCTCCCCTGACACAACTTGAGCCCATTTCCTCTCATCCTGTTGCTAACTACATGGGAGAAGAGACCAACACCCACCTCACTACAACCTCCTTTCAGGTAGTTGTAGGGAGCGATAAGGTTTCCCCTCAGCCTCCTCTTCTCCAGGCTAAACAATGCCAGTTCCCTCAGCTGCTCCTCATAAGACTTGTTCTCCATATGTCTGGGTTTGGGGCATCTTATATAGCTCAGATGTGATATTACTAAACTAAAAAACCTATTGAAGCTCACTCTGCAGACTTCTCTTTGTCGTATAACAACTGATGATCCAAGCACAATATATTTGGAATTGTCTATACTCAGTACCGTCATACTCAGGACAAAGGAAAAATGAAAAGGAAAGTATCTCAGCTCTTTAGCATTGAATTATTGATGCTTTATTATATAAAACAACAGACTGAAAAATAAACCATCTCAGCTTTCATTAAATGCAAAACATACAACACTAAACTATCAAGTAGGCGCAAAATTTTTGCTATACATGAATGGAAGGTGATAGGCATGAATAACAAACATTCTGGTCTCTGTGTATGCAAGAGATCTACACTCAAAAGACAGCATTTTAAAATACCACTTTTAGTAAAAATGAATCATATAATCTCTAAGTCTGGCTTTTAAAATATATTTTAAGGAAACCAATTTTCATTTTTTATGCTTAAATTTAGTATTCTGCATTTAGGCTTGACAATTTAGGTACTTAAACATACACTTAGGCTCTTTAGTTTGATAGCTAAGGGCTAGTTTATAGCAAGCATAAACAAATCACGCTACTTGAATCAGAACCACCAAAGGGTGATTTCTAGTTTAAAAGTGACAATGATAGAGTACAGCGGAAGAATATAAAGGAATGTAATGCAGCTTTCTCTAAAAATACACATCATTTTATTATATTTCATAATATAACATACTGTTCAGCTATTCTTACTGAAGTGCATTTTTCCATTTGCCTTGTCTGTTTTGATTTGAGAGTGCTCTTATGCAATTTTGTAGGTTATCCTAGTGGGAAATTTATTTGAGAAGAGAATTAAAACAGATTCAAGAGAATTCAGCTAAAACCTCAGTTATACTTGCAGCATATGCACTCTTTTTTTCTCATACATCTCAGAAATGAATACATAGAATTACAAATTCTTTTTTTCCAAACAAAAAAAATGGAAAAGCTACACTATAGAAAAATATATTCCACTATGAATGGATACAAGAATGTCAGGCACATATGTAGATATGGAGGAATGCAGTTTAAACACCCATGTTGCAAACTAAAAAATTCATTAGATTACTTATATCCTATATAACTTTATCCATTTAAAAATAGGGGTTTTTCTATAAATTAGAATAGAATAGAATAGAATAGAATAGAATAGAATAGAATAGAATAGAATAGAATAGAATAGATCAGAAAGGAATAGAATACAATATTTTCAGTTGGAAGGGATCTACAACAATCATCTAGTCCAACTGCCTGACCAATTCAGGGCCGACCAAAAGTTAAAACATGTTATTAAGGGCATTGTCTAAATCCCTCTTAAACACTAACAGGCTTGGGGCATCGACCACCTCTCTACGAAGCCTGTTACAGTGTTTGACCACCCTCTCAGTAAAGAAATGCTTCCTAATCATAGAATCATAGATTTGTTCAAGTTGGAAAAGACCTTTAAGATAATCCAGTCCAACCATTAACCTAACATTACCAAGTCCATCACTAAACCAATTAAGGGTAGAGTAGCAATTTCATGTTTCCTGGCTTGGTGGCTGGATTATTTATAAAGAAAGTAAAAACTAGGAATCATTAAAGTTGGAAAGGACCTCTAAGATCATCAGTCCAATCATCAACCCGAATGCAAAGTCTGAACCTCCACTGATGAAGCTTTGAGCCATTCCCATACATTCTGTCACTGGCTACCACAGAGAAGAGATCAGCATTTCCCACTCCACTTCCCCTCCTCAGGAAGCTGTAGATAACAATGAAGTCACCCCCCAGCTTCCTTTTCTCCAGACTAGACAGGCCCAAAGTCCTTAGCCGCTCCTCATAGGACATTCCTTCCAGCCCCTTCACCAGCTTTGTTGCCCTCCTCTGGACACTTTCAAGTACCTTGACCTCCTTCTTTAATTGTGGGGCCCAGAACTGCACACCTTAGTGCAGGGGAGGCCGCACCAGTGCTGAATACAGTGGGATAATCACCCCTTTCGACCAGCTGGTTATGCTGTGTTTGATGCGGTTTGCCCTCTTGGCTGCCAGGGCACACTGCTGACTCATACTGAGCCTGCTGTCAACCAGCACCCCCGGATCCCTTTCTGCAGGGCTGCTCTCCAGCCACTCTTCTCCCAATCTACAATTGTGCCCAGAGTTACTCCACCGTAGGTGCAGAATCCAGCATTTGGACTTGTTAAATTTCACCCCTAAATTATCATTTAGGCTATTCACAATTAGTGTAGTGAAAGGCTACCTCAAGGATGATTCAGACCGTCATAGCTCTGATGTCTAAAATATATGAGATTAAACTACTTTTCAGATGTTTATCTCTCTCTATTGACTCTAGAGAGTGTCTAGATGACTAATCTAGGATTTTAACTTTTAGACAGCTGATGTTATACTAAATAAATTATTTTGCCTTACACTAAAATGAATCACTGGGAAAAAAATCTTGAGATAATTCAAAATTAAAGGAAGGCTGCTGTATGAAGTGGTTATAAATGCTTATATTATACTTACATTTATCTGATGTAAGACAGCTGAAAATAGATGTTAAGGACAAAAACAAACAAGGAAAAAAAAATCTTCAACTTTCTTCAGGAAAGTTATGAGACAGATAATTTTTGAGTTTTAGATTAATCTTTATAAAATTAATGGCATCACCCTTTGCCAGAGTACAATAAAATTTTATTTCCCAAATGAGACTATGGAACACCTGGTGTGAAATCTTACAAATGCAAATTTTAAGATAGCTTTAGATTTCATTATCTAATATCTTAACAGATCAGATCTCATTTTTCTACCAGCAAATCTAGATCTTTAATTCACATGCAGATTCCAGTAATGGAAGCAGAGCCCCGCATCCTGAACTGGGAATATAGCTCCAGAGATACACACCATCATTGAAACAAGAACTCAAGATCTGTCCGTATCAGTATTAGGGCCTTGTCGTCATTCACAGGCATCATCATCCCTTCCCAGCCTCCTCCCGGGCCTCTGCCACCTTGCCCATTGCCCAGGACCCCATTTGGGCTCATCCCAGAGCTGTCAGTTCCTGCTCCAGCAACCCTGTCAGAGCACCAGTCTCACGCCCTGTCTCTGGCCCTGCCTCCCAGATGGCCCTCTGGCCTACATCATAGATTTATTTCTTGCCCACTTTCCTTTTGCTTCAGACTGGAGCCCGTAGATGGACCCTGGACCTGGGGCACCACTCGCCATCCCAGGGGCTGTCAATGCACCCTTCCGCCACCACCTATACTCTGCCCACCATGCTCAGTCCCTGCTGGGTGGCACCCCTTCAGTGGAGGGACTGTCTGTGTTGCGGTCACCCTCAGCTCCAGATTTATCCCAACTCATGGAGCAGCCCCACTCCTGTGGCTCAAATAAAATCAGCAAGAAGGGCAGTAGGACAGGAGTGGATCTTAAAGAACAAATCTCACTCCTTTGAGGGACAGAGCTGTGTGTTCTACAAACAAAACATGGGAGGTTTGTTCTAGCTGAAAGAAGCAATTTAATGTTCTTCCTTCATGTGAGAGGAATATTACAGAGAAACCCAGTGCAAAATCCAGTTTTGCAAGCAAAAGCATTCAGAGGCAAGAAACAAGTTTTGTCATTGACTTTGATGGGATCCCTATAGTGACACAGCCAAATGCAGGAAGAGTGCAAATGCTGCACTTTGTATCACAGAACTGTGAGTCCATGCCAGAGACATAGAAAACAGAAAATAAGTTTTGCAGAAATGCAAAAGTATTTCAGAAGAACATGTTGAGCCACTAAACTCTTTATCAAATTATTATGATTTTTCAATTTTATGATGCCTGATCTTCTGTTTATGCTAAACTCTTACCTTAACAAAACAAAGCAAAAAAGTACTATCATAATACCATGACAAAAGCCTTGTTGTTGAAACCTTTATAGGAATAGAGTAACATAAAGATAAGAAGGAGCCTATATATCCCTAATTTAACCCAGGATCAGATCATGGCCTGCAGGTCACTGACCACAAGGAACAAGGTATGAAAATAAACACACACACACACACACATATATATGCACAACATGCCTGTCAGAGGGCTAGAATAGCGTGCATGCATTCACACACACACACATATATATACATATTCAAGTAGGCTGCCTTTACTGAAAGTGGGGAAAAAGACAATTACTCAGGTACACTGACCACAAATAGCAAAACTGGAAGCAAACAAGACAAGACTCCAAAGTACAACTACCATGCAAAGATCTGTCTTCACTGAAATTATATACAGCCTGGTACACATCAGGCTCAAGAACTCTGTGAGCTGAGAATTTATTAAATGATCAGAAGGTGAAAATTGTATCTTAAAAAAAAAAATCTTTGTAAACTCTAGTGGAATAAACCCCAAAGTAACCTATGTAAAAACTTCCAGAAAATCTCATTGAAAGTTATCATTTTTAGAATCATAGAATCATAGAATTGTTTAGGTTGGAAAAGACCTTCCAGATCATCCAATCCAACCATTAACCTAACATTACCAAGTCCATCACTAAACCAATTAAGGGTAGAGTAGCAATTTCATGTTTCCTGGATTGGTGGCTCGATTATTTTTGAATGAAATTAAAAACTAGGAATCATTAAGGTTGGAAAGGACCTCTAAGATCATCAGTCCAATCATCAACCCAACAACACCATGCCCACTAAACCATGCCCCAAAGTGCCATGTCTACCCATTTTTTGAACAATTCCAGGGATGGTGACTCCACCACCTCTCTGGGCAGCCTGTTCCAATGCTTGTCCACCATTTCCGTAAAGAAATTTTGCCTAATATCTAATCTAAACCTCCCCTGGTGCAGCTTGAACCCATTTCCTCTCATCCTATCACTAACTACCTGGGAGAAGAGACCAACACCCACCTCACTACAACCTCCTTTCAGGTAGTTGTAGAGAGCGATAAGGTCTCCCCTCAGCCTCCTCTTCTCCAGGCTAAACAACCCCAGTTCCCTCAGCCGCTCCTCATAAGGCCTGTGCTCCAGACCCTTCACCAGATTCGTTGCCCTTCTCTGGACACTCTCCAGCACCCCAATGTCCTTCTTGTAGTGAGGGGCCCAAAACTGGACACAGTATTCCAGGTGCAGCCTCACCAGTGCCAAGTACAGGGGGACAATCACCTCCCTGCTCCTGCTGGCCACACTATTCCTGACACAAGGCAGGATGCTGTTGGCCTTCTTGGCCGTCTGGGCACACTGCTGCCTCATGTTCAGCCGGCTGTCAACCAACACCCCCAGGTCCTTTTCGGCCAGGCAGCTTTCCAGCCACTCTTCCCCAAGCCTGTAGCATTGCATGGGGTTGTTGTGACTGAACTGCAGGACCTGGCACTTGGCCTTGTTGAACATCATACATGTGGCCTCGGCCCATTGGTCCAGCCTGTCCAGGTCCCTCTGCAGGGCCATCCTACCCTCCAGCAGATCGACACAAATCCCACCCAGTTTGGTGTCATCTGCAAACTTACTGAGAGTGCACTCAATCCTCTCATCCAGATCATCAATAAAGATATTAAACAAGGCTGGCCCCAAAACAGAGCCCTGGGGAACACTGCTTGTGACCATTTGCCAACTCCATTTACCTCCATTGACCACAACTCTCTGGGCTTGGCCACCCAGCCAGTATTCTATCCAGCAAAGAGTATGCCCATCCAAGCTATGAGCTGCCAGCTTCCCAAGGAGAATGCTGTGGAAGACGGTGTCAAAGGCTTTACTGAAGTCCAGGTAGATGACATTCACAGCCTTTCCCTCATCCGTTAGGTGGGTCACAAGTTCATAGAAGGAGATCAGGTTGGTCAAGCAGGACCTGCCTTTCACGCACCCATGCTGGCTGGGCCTGATTCTCCGGTTGACCTACACATGCCTGTTGAGCATACTCAAGATGAACTGCTCCATAATCTTCCCTGGCACCGAGGTCAGGCTGACAGGCCTGTAGTTCCCTGGATCCTCTTTCTGGCCTTTCTTGTAGATGGGTGTCACATTGGCAAGCCTCCAGTCATCAGGGACCTCCCCTGTTAACCAGGACTCTTAATAGATGATGGGGAGTGGCTTGGCAAGCTCCTCTACCAGCTCCTTCTGTACTCTCTGGTGGAGAGTCAAAAATATGTATGATACAACATATATCTTGGAATACATTAACCAAAGTGAAATAAATGGAAAATATAGAATCCAAAATAAAACACTTAGTTTAGCAAATTAAGAAAAAAAGTAAAAATTAATTTGTTCAGTCTCTTCCCTTCTTGAAATAGACGTCTTCTAATTGAAAGATTTGGTTCCAGCAAAGCTTCAGTTTCCAGTAAAAAAAATGCTTCATCAAAAATATTCAATCACCTTTGGTGATACAACTGCAAAACTGCCTGGCAGCTACTCAAAGGTGGAGGAATTGCTTTTGTCTGGTGCAATACCATGTGGTCATCCCATCTGTCCTGTGACCCCTCTTTTGTCCTTCATCTTTGCTCTGAGTTCTGATCAAAATAAACACCCTAATCCACACGCTGAGTTCCTCAGCCCCTCCATTCACCTGAAACTTTAAGAGGTGACATTAGAGGTGAAATATTCCTGTTTCTTGTTTAGCTATTTAGATATTAATACTTTAAAAAGAAAATAAAAGTTTATTCCTTTTCTCTGCACAATATGCCAGGTGACCTGTATGAGACTCTCAGCAACCCTTTTTGCAGGGTATTATAATACTGTTTTAAAACTCTATGTATTTTCTGTAGAAAGAGTGAGGAACAGCTCTGCTGAAATAGCAAGTTACATGCACTGAGTAAATATATCTGATAGTAAATTAAAGTGAAAGCATAATTAAAAAGTCACAGAGCCATAGGCTGATAAGGGTATTATGTTCTACACTGTTAGTGTATGCTTAGGTAGGTCTAAAAGAGAAATTGTAGTAATTTAAATATTGCTCTGTACTGTACTTATTGCTCTATACAGATCCACTAAGAAGTTTTACATATTTGTTTTGTTGTCAGTCAAATATAGGAGAACATTGGGTTCTTCCTGTGGCTTACTTCTTGCTTCCTCTACTAATAATTAAATTGAAAAATTGTGACAAATGGTCATAACACATTATATGGTGATTTATCAGTTAATATTGCTAATACAATTTGACAGGTCATAACCCCCAGACTTTCCTACAAAACTGAATCTTGAATATTTTTTTCATGTTGGCAACAGCACTTTTACCTCTCCTTAAATTTCTGTACTCCATTCTTCACCAGGCTAGATACTGGGAGATATCCTGAGATTTCTTTTCAGTGTTATGCAAAATAAATTATTGTCAATAAGTATGGAGAAATCCCAAGGACCTGTGCTCACACAATTTGTTTACTAATAGTAGTTAACAACTGAACATACCCCCTCAATAAATAAGGCAGGAGAACTAGTGACAAACAACATAGAGAAGGCTGAGGTACCCAACAATTTTTTTCCTCTGTTTTCAATGGTAATCTCTTTTCCCACAAAGAGTCCAAAGAGTTGCAGTCAATGGATCAATGTCCAACTGGAAACCTGTAACAAGTTGTGTTCCTCAGGGGTCCATACTGGGACCAATACTACTGAATATCTTCATCAATGACATAGTGGGATTGAGTGCACCCTCAGCAAGTTTGCAGATGACACCAAGCTGAGTGGTGCAGTTGACTCATTAGAGGGAATACCAATACAGTCTGGGGGGTGAAGGGACTGAGAACAGCTCTGCAGAGAAGGACTTGGGGGTACTGGTAGATGAAAAGCTGGACATGAGCCAGCAATATGCGCTGGTATCCCAGAAAGCCAACTGTATCCTGGGCTGCATCAAAAGAAGCGTGGCCAGCAGGTCGAGGGAGGTGATTCTGCCCCTCTACTCTGCTCTGGTGAGACCCCACCAACATCCAGCTCTGGAGTCCTCAGTACAGGAAAGACATGGGCCTATTGGAGCAGGTCCAGAGGAGAGCCACCAAAATGATCCGAGGGCTGGAACACCTCTCCTATGAAGAAAGGGTGATAGAGTTGGGATTGTCAGCCTGGAGAAGAGAAGGCTGCCAGGAGACCTTATTGTAGCCTTTCAATATATAAAGGGGGTTTATAAGAAAGATGGAGACACACTTTTTACCAGGGCCTGTAGTGACAGAACACAGGGCAACAGTTTAAAATGGAAAGAGGGTAGATTTAAATTGGACATAGCAAAGAAATTTTTTATGATGAGGGTGGTGAAACACTTCCACAGGTTGCCCAGATAAGTTGTGGCTGCACCATCCCTGGAAGTGTTCAAGGTCAGGTTGGATGGGGCTCTGAGTAACCTGATCTAGTGAAAGATGTTCCTGCTCACGGCAAGGGGGGTTAGACTATGTAATCTTTAATAGTGCCTTCCAACCCAAACCATTCTATGATTCTACGACTAGTTTTGAAATTAAAAGTCACTCTAATATTAATAAATTCATAATACTTTCTCAGCAAAAACGGGTAAGACTTGATCTGTACATGTTAAGACAGAGTAATCAATGTGTCTATTATGACTTTGCAATAATTAAAACATTAAAGCTACAGGGGTAATAGAGTAGGAACTTTATACAGTCAATGTTATTGGCTGTATTTTGTTCTTATTGATCCAGGAGTACAATGGAATACTGCTGAGAAGTATATAGTGACCGTTAAAAAGCTGCACTGAAAATGGCATAAATGTAGTCCCATCAGTTATCATTAGAGGATTAGATGTGTCCTCTCTCATTAAAAAAAAATCAAAACGGATTAATTCATATTAATCTTATCAAAAAGTCTTCATACATCCAGCCTAAATGGCAGCGTATTGTATAGCTAGAAAAATTAAGTAAACCTCAGAGGAATCAGCCATACACACCATATCTATCTATAAATTAAACTTTTGTGAGAACTTGGTTGCTTTTGCCTTATGACTCCCTATCCTTTTTCTGGGTGATCTGACTGGTTTCCAAACTCTGCCACTGAACTTCATTAAAATGAAGTCCACAGTGCACAGCCGAGCCCTTTTTTTAGCACAATAAAGATGTAAAACTTATTATGTATGCATAAGGCAATCTAAATAAATCATGACTTAAATGTCTGCAATCTCCAAGTTAAATAACCTAATTTACTTGGAAACAATGTGTACAACTGAAATATAAATTACATATATCCAGAATCAGGGATATAAAAAAAATCATTTTAGTTTATTTGAGCAAATAGTCTTGCCCTTAAATCAAAGGAAATTGGAGTAAACTTCACCCTTCAGCCTTTTTGTATCCAAAATTGCTTCATATTTCTCTGATTCCTTTTCTAACTAAAACTTATTTCACCAATTATTTTCCTCAGTTAAAACTCATAACAAACCAAGTGCACTTCCTGAAAACCTTCATATTTGTTTCTCAAACCTCATGTCCTACCAGCAATTCTATAAAATTTTGATATAGATGGCTTCTTATTTGCCAGCTATCTGAAATGAAAACTAAGGGGCCCAAGGAAGATGCTTACCTGAATTCTGTATTTTCTTATTAAAAACCTAGGTAAATCACATTTACTCCAAAATGTCTTGCAGCAGATCCTCAGTGATACATGAGGTCTATAGATTTGGTTTCCCTTTTTCACACCTAATTTCTTTTTCTTAATCTATTCCTTCAGCTAGCTTTCAGTGTTACCTTCTCACATTTCCCAAGCTCTTTCCCAAATGATACATGTGATGTTTTCTCCCATTCACTGTCATCTGTCTCCATCACTTTCTTCACAACACTTTCTTCCTGCCTGTGTTTCAAACTGTTTTGACATGCCATACCTTGCAGCTAGTCCTCCTGATGCTATCGCTGTCCTCAGCTCCCCTCTGAAATCTGCTGTCCTTCCCAGAACACAATGAACAGCAGATGCAGCATCCCAAAAGGGCTGCAGACACAGCAGCCATGCAAAAAGAATTGGAGCTGACATCATTTGAGTGTAGTCATAATCAAATTATGGGGTGAGTTGCACCCATATTTGAAGCTATTTCCATGCAGGGAGTTCATGATCTATGCTATGGTATTGTGCACAGACATTCAAGAGTATGTTCACTCCCATTTCTGGGATATTGGGTCAGAAAGTCAAAGCTGGTACTTCAGATTTGTTAGTAATGTAAGCCATGATAACACCTAATCTGAATACCAAAATATATTGCAAAGTTATTTATAGTTCAAATAATAAATAAGAATATTTATAATCTTCCACAAATGAGGGACAGATAGCATAGGTTATTGTTTTTACTATGAAACCTAAGTGTTTTATACTAACACTAGTAAATGTTTTTCATTTTCTTTCTGAGTAGAAAAATAAAAATACTATGCATATTAAATTCAGCATATGCTTCAGTGAGATTTCACAGTAATTTTACACATTTCAATTATACACAAGCCATGAAATCCCCATTGTGAAACTAAAAAGTTAAAAACATTATGTAAGCACTGACACTGCATATTTAAGCAATAAAATAAAAATGGAGTCTTAGCAAAGTATTGTGTTTCTGGCTACAGAGGTGAAAAGACAGGTTTATCCTTGGATTGTGTCACTTTTCATTTGTGTCCTAAAAAGCTTTCTGTCCTCTACTGTTTTCAGTTAGTGGCACTGATACAACTCAAACCCACTAGGACATGGAAAAAAGATTACATGGCTTATAGCTAAACCATGCCACACTGACCCTATCATTAGCTTGGTCCAGTTCCATGAAAGTACAAAAAAATCATAAGGCTGCTGTGGAAATCATAGAATCATAGAATGCTTTGGGTTGGAAGGCACCATTAGAGGTCATCTAGCCAAACCCCCCTGCAGTGAGCAGGGAAAATGGTGAACACTGGACTGAATCCCAACCCAGGTTCTGACTGGCAACATTGCACTTCCCTGCCAGTGGACTCTGTCCACAAAACTGACATAATTTGCTGTAGAGGGATCATCAGAGGTAGAAATGTTCTTTGGTTGTGTAGTACTTTGGTTGCATGGCAGAGGAGGCATTGCTGGACAATCTCTGAGATATTCACCATATCCATTGACAATGCAAAAGTCACAGTTATTTTGGTTTTGCCAAATGGATTTCTTCTTCTTAAAAATACTGAGTATAAACCGTACCCAGAGTCCAGGATATTAACATAAGTACCAACTTCAAGCCTGACTGTGCCTTGATACAACTGGATAGCTCTGCAGGGCACAGACAGGGCCACATCCAGAGTATAAACTCGTGCAAAAAAATTACTTGTAACAGAGAAAAGAAAATGAAAATCATGAAACTGATGTGTAACAATTTAAGGATATCCTAAATTCTGGGATGTAGAAGATACATAACTGGTTCTGGAGCTGCTACTTCTTAGATTAGCATGCTAAGGTCCCTTTATAGTCAATGGTGAGAGGCAACACTTGATTACATCTAAGGTGAAAGGGCAGTGCAGTTACCGGGACCTAATGGAGCTCACCAGGGCTCCTGCCTTATCTGTGTGCCTGGTTTTCTTCAATGAGTTGACTAAAAGGGAAGATCACCAGGTCTTGTCCCAAGACACAGTCAGGGTTTGACTCTGTTATACACCTTGACAGGACAGTTGGGAAGGGCTTCTCAGTCACATCATTTAGATAAAGTCTCTGAAACCTAGGGAGGGCAGCTCAGGCCAACTAAATTAGGTATTCTTGTGCAGGAAGCTGAGCCTTTCTATAGGCAAGCCAGACTGCTCTAGGTGACCTTTCTTCTTCCATGAGTATAACATGTGGTGTATGAATAGGGGTTTATAAGACACAAACTAGATGTGCACATCTCTCTGTGCAGTCATATGGATACGTTACTCTCTTTTGAGTATAAATATTGTGTGAAAAGATAGTAAAATCAACATCCTCCACATTTTACATGATAGCCTAGATTACTGGTCCAAGAACCAAGACCTTGGTTCATGCTTAAGAGGAGGGTCATAACTATAGACTCCAGGGATTTCCAGGGAAGAGATGGCACTGTGCCTTCAAAATTGTGCCACTGTGTAGCTAATGAAGCAAGAAAGCAGTCAAGAGAGGACCGCAGGTGGCTCTGACCTTGATGGATTAGAGCTGATACCACCTTCTGGTTCTTAATACACAATCCATACACAAGTTGTGACTTGTCACACAGTATTTACAGTTCAGAACTGCAGTTTGTTACATTCAGTTCATTCCTGTGATAAGCCTTGGGTAGGTAGTGATAGTTTAGTTTCACAGTTGCAAACACGTTTCTTTTTTACTGTTAAACTGTTGAAAAAGTTTACTTTTAACATACAAAGCACTAATTCCTCTTCTTAACAATTTTTGGAGAAGCAGTTTTTTTCTTTTTGTTAGCTAAACTGTTTCACATTGTTATATAATTATTTATACTACAGTTTAAATAAATGGTCTCAACTGAGGTTTCTTATTTAGAGACCAACAATATTATCAGGTGACTTTATTTATAAATTAACCATCCAACTATTTGTAGAAACTGTCTGTTAAACTACAAATATTGCAAATAAACATAGCCTAGAAGCTCTTCTATTTCTAAACACTTATGAAATAACTGAAAGATTTTAAACAAAGTATTTTCCAGCAATACATATTTTCCTGAATTTTCCAGAAACACTTTAAAGCATTTGTAAAAAATGTCTTTTTCAATAAGAATGTTCCTAAAATTCTCCATATCAGGTCAAAACAGAAGTTTTCTTTGTGAACAAAGAAGGTCACACAAAAAGGGAAGAGAAGAGAGAAGTCTCTTGTCTCAGTGTTCTGTAGTTTTAGAAAACTCTGTGATATACATTATTCCTCTTTGAGATCCTGTTGAAGTAATGTCATTGCCTAGCCATTTAGTAATCCATTGCTCATGGAAATTTGATTTCTAATGAAATAGTTTGAAAAGCAGCAATTAACCGTTGCTTTACCATAACTCACACTTAAAAGTTCTTATCAAGTACTGCATACAAAATAAGTAGGCATCCAAATATTCAATTCTACTACCCTGTAAAATAAATTGCACAAACTGCTTCACCTAAACAGAGGTTGCAGAACTGCATTCTAGCAACTGAGATTGGACCTACAAGTCAATAGTGTAGATTTATGGACCGGGAGGACATATTCCTCTTAAAGCTCTACATGTCTTTACTTTATCTAACATTTCATGGGAGTTGCTTTTAATCAGGCAAAACACTCCCTTCACTAAAACAAACAGCTATAAATAAATATACCACTATTCTACATGCAGCCTGTATATAAGTAGTTTTTTTCACTTTTAATAAGGTTGCAAACAAGATAGGTGTAACAGGTGTAAAAAAATAGCAAGATAATTAAAATAAATTTTCTGCTGTCCACATCTGTCCATGCATGGGAGAATACTCCCTGCACTTCAGTGATGTAAGCATTTAAAAACACTTTTCATGGCAAGTCTATGTTTTAGGGCATGTAATCAAGGCATAGACAACACACATCTGATACCATCACTAAGGAGAAAAGATCCCAGCAGTCACAAAACTTACTGAAAATCTTTATATGAGCATATCAAGAAATGGCTAGGGCACAGGCTGAGCACTCAACTGCATACATCCGTGCTGCTTACCTTCTTGCTCTTGCTCTCTCACAGGTGTGGGTCCCAGCCTGCACCACCTACCTCTTTCCCAGACAATATCAGGCACAGTTCAATGACAGCAGAAGACAAGGACTGCTCCCTTAGGAGATTTAGGTGTAGCCACCTTGCTTTGTTGTGATCTTTGGTGTGCAGTTACCATGATGTGCCATGTCATTTGCATTTGGCCTCAGAGCTAGATAAAGAGGCCCTGGACTCATCTATTTGCTAGTACACACATAGAGGAGTCAGTGTTTTTTCCTTTCCTCAGACTTCCAGCAAATATAAGAATCAAAATTTGCTCATCTGTTGCAGACTACTTTGCTTGTCAAAGAAGGCTTGCCTGGTCTGTTTCTCTACCACATCTTCCATGGATGAGCAGTTAGCAATCACTGTTAGGCAGAAATCGTATCTCTGAACACAGCTGTGCTATGTGCAGCCACCTGACAGCAAGTTTCAGCAACATTAAAGCATTACTAGCCTGGGATCCACAGAAAATATCTGTCTCCTGCTGCTGAGGTGAAGTAATTGGCCCATCAGGAGGTGTCTGCCATCAGGGAGATTCAGCTAATACAGCCTGATGACTTCCATTCTCCCCTCTGCCTCCTTATTTACTCCTAGTTCTTTATCCCAGTTCTCCCTCTTTCTCATCTATGTTTCCCATCCCAGCATCTCACCCTGAAGCTGTTTCTGCTTCAGAGTTGTTTCAGGCAAGTGCTCACCAGAAGAAATGGAACAGCTAGGTTTCTCCCATCTCTGCACCAGGAGGGAAAGAGGCTGAAGAAGCACACCTGGACATCTCAAAACTCCCAAATATGTGCTTTGAACCTAGCAGAAGGCTTCAAAAGAGAACAGAAAAGTGTTCTTTTGTCTAAATCCATTTTTTCATCCTCAAAGAGGGCAAAAAAGACATATTTTTTTATTAGTTGTGAACAATTATTTTTTAAAAGAATAATACCTCAGCTGGTGTTAGTACTTGGAAGGTCCCCAAAGCTTCTTGGATTACTTATTTGCAAAACCTAAACTAATTTGTGTCTGCAAGGAGAAATATGATAAAAGTAGAAAGCAGCATTTAGTGTTCTTAACAGCTGTCTGCAGAACAAATATATGAAGTGCAGGAGATGAGTTATTTAAAAGTGCCTATAAACTGTAAATATGATTCTTCATTAATCATGTTTAGAATTCTTCAGATTTCATACTTGCAAGTATTAATCTTAGGCACCCATGTTATTTTTGTTTATAAGGCATTGTGGCAAAAAACAGAACTCATATATACAAACATAAATTTTAACATTAAGGATTCTTTCCCTCTCCAAACTTGGTGACAGATATAGTGAGAATCTTAATGTTCTTTCGTTTCTATGACACAAAAATGTACCAGGCACTAATTTCATACTCACAGGAGCTGCATTTTCACTCCACTGTGGCAGCTCTGTAGGTACATGCAGAAGCAAAATCAATGGACAGCTCTCAGAAATTCAGGAGGAGGTGCAGATCTTAAGAGAAATTCTGAGACAGCAGTGGGTGACCCAGTAGATGTATGTGCTGATGGCACATGGCTTTTCTTATATTTGAGCTACATCCAGCCATATCTAAGGTCATCACAGGGCAACGACAGTAGTGTATCTGCCCTGTAACCAATCTCTGAACAGATTAAAAAAGTGCACATCATGTTACAGTGACTTTCATGACTGTCTTGATCTTATAGGCAGCACTAGCAGGTCTTGAATCACCAGAAAGTATATTTAACAGCTTGCAAGAAAAAATGGTTGAACTCCATAGGAATAGTCTGGTCATCAAAGTAGGGATACAGACAACTTTGATAGCTTGCTGATGTGATGATCCTGGTATCCCTACTCAATGAATGTTAACATTGTGTGATGGGAACACAGCATTGTCTTTGCCCTCGAGACAGAGGCCACAGTTGCAAAACATTTGGCCATCATGTGTAAGACTGGTGTCCACAGCGTTCATTCATAAATCAGTGTCGTGCAATAGGCATCAGTGAGGTTTTGAAGTATGATATAATAATTAGAGTAAATCATGAACCCCTCTTAATGAGGATGGCTAAGAATATGGATCCTGCAATGGATCTGAGAAAAACAGGTCCAGTGGGACTGCTTCTAAAAGGTCTTTGCTGAAGATGTCAAAAGTTTCATGGGCCATGTCTTATGTCCAAGACTGCTCCATGCCCATGGGCAATACTGGGACAGTCAGTATTGCAGGATAGGCATGAAGTAGGCTAGTGTAGTCACCCTCATTGGGCTGGCCTAGAAGAGTGGCTGGGCACAGCAGCACAGCCATGAGAGGCTTTTTTTTTTCTTTTTTAGTAGACTTATTGCTATGTCAACTTAAAATTTATAGGCAAGTTGCTATTGATTTCAATGGAATAGACTCAATTTCTGATACATGAATGTAAGTCAGAGAACTATATTGTCAGGAACATATAGAGAGAAATCAATAAGGCAGTGGTGTGGAATGGGCAAAAACATTGGACTGAATTTTGACCAAATAAAACCATGCAAGTTCATAGGCAGTGAAAGGCGTCTTAGTGGATTTCTGTTTCGTTGTCTCCAAGAGCACATGAGAAAGAAAAATAGTGGCTCATGTGTCTACCACTTTCCACTGAACTAGGCAAATTGTGCATTCAGCAGAATTATACTCAACAAAAGAAGAAACAGGAGAGACATGGTGACGAAATCACAGTCTCCCTTGAGGGTCCATAAAAGACTATAGTCAGGGCAGATTATTATCGCATACCTTGGTTATAAAAAGAAAAAAATTTACAAAATCTCTCTTTGCTCTTGAGTAAATTGCTTCCCATGAAAATTCAGCATAAATTTTAAATTTAATTTCAAAAATCTTCAGAACAGGGTTCTACTGTCATCATGACTGTATGATGACACTAAACTGAAAATACAAGCAGTACTCATCTAAAAAAAAATAGAGTTTTTATATTCAGGATAATAAACATCAGTATAACTGAAAAGGAGGTTAAGACATTCAGTAGCTGTGTTATGAGATTAACTCAAAGACAAAACTGTCAGTGTTTAACTAAATACAGACCAGGTTCTTTACAACACACTACTGACTCCTAAACCTATCCAGTAATAAGCTCTGTCCTATGCTTCCCCTTTACAATTTTATTTTGCTAACATGCCCTAACAATTTTTGCAGATTATGAAAACATCAAAATCTACATTTCTTTGGCTACTTCCTGTTTGGATGTTACAAAATTCACAGAATATAATCTTTCTCACATGATATTGATAGTTTGCTGATATATATGCTATTTGAAAACTTTAAGTGTACTCAGATGAATTCTTCCTAGAGGCCAGAAGACACTTTAAAAAAATCTTTTCTTCTGATAAAACTATCTGTATATCACAAGCTTTCTGCAATTTTCTTTTTCTGAATCTTTTTGTTATTAGAGGCATTTGCATGAACACAGGAGCTTTGTTTCTGGGAGTTTATGTGTTCATTCCTCATTTTAAGCCATCATCTTCTAGGTATAACAGCATAATCCTGTCTGCTGAAATGAGGAGTGATATTACAAATATTGTATTTCTATTTTACGAAAGAATAAACTTCAAGCATAGACAAACCCTTAAAAGTGGCAAGGGGGGGAAGGGAGATGTGTGCTGCAGGGGTGGCTTCTGTGAAAAAATGTCAGAAGCTTCCTCCATGCCAGACAGAGCCAATGCCAGCCAGCTCCAAGATAGACCCACCGCTGGCCAAGGCTGAGCCAATCAGTAAGGGTGGTAGCGCCTCTGTGATAGCATATTTAAGAAGGGGTATAAAACGTTGCATGACAGCTGCAAGGGAGGAGCGAGAAACTGTGAGCAAAACAACTCTGCAGACACCAAAGTCAGTGAAGAAGGAGGGGGAGGAGGTGCCCCAGGCACTGGATCAGAGATTCCCCTGCAGCCCATGGTGAAGACCACAGTGATGCAGGTTGTCCCCCTGTAGCCCATGGAGGACCCCAGTGGAGCAGATATCCACCTGCAGCCCATGGAGGACCCCATGCCAGAGGAGGTGGACATGCCCTGAAGGAAGCTGCACCCCATGGAGAGCCCATGCCAGAGCAGACTCCTGGCAGGAGCTGCAGCCCATGGACAGGAGCCCATGCAGGAGCTGGTTTTCTGGTAGAACCTGTGGCCCATGGGGCACCAATGCTGGAGCAGTCCATTCCTGAAGGACTGCAGCCCGTGGAAGGGATTCATGTTGGAGCAGTTCATGAAGAACTGCAGCCTGAGTGAAGGACTCATACTGGAGAAGTTCATGAAGGACTGTATCCGAAGGGAGGGGCTCTACACTGGAGCAGAGGAACAGCGTGAAGACAAGGGAGAAGCAGAGACAAAGTGTTATGAACTGACCGCAACCCACATTCCCCATCCTCTGTGCCACCCAAGGGGAGGAGGTAGAAAAGTCAGGAGTGAGATAGAGCCCAGGAAGAAGAGAGTGGTTGGGAAGGTTTTGTAAGCGTTATTCTTATGTCTCACTATCTTAATCTGTTACAAGTAATTGTCAATACATTAATTTCCCCAACTTGAGTCTGTTTCTCCTGTGAGATTAATTGCCGAGTGATTTCCCTGTTGTCATTTCGATCCACAAGCTTTTTGTCATATTTTCTCCCCCTGTTCTGTTGCTAGAGGGGAAGTGATAGAGAGGCTTGGTGGGCACCTTATGGTCACCCAAAGTCAACTCACCACATTTTGATGTCAATAAAAACTGTAATCTCAAAAAAATATAAACCTCACTTTAAAAATCCATTAAGAGTTTTTCATTCTTTAAAAAAAAAATACATAAAATCTAAACAATTCAGTGTGTATTGTGCATACAGCTTTATAGGCTGCAGTTTCTACTTGTTCAAGATAAAATTATAACTCTGTTCACAGGCCTAATCTTTTTTATCACTCATAATTTGTTTATGGATAGTAACCATCTCATACAACAAAAATATGGACAAACACCTCTACATCTGTCATCTTTTCAAATCTGATTTATAAGAAATCCTTGAACCTAGCTATGAAATTTGTATCTCAGATTATTTTGTTGCTTGTTATACTCACAGTATCATAATATACCTGTTATGCTCAGTTTAGTAGCTTGAGTTTCATAGAAGAGTAGATATTCCCTGGTTCAAAATGGGTTCAGAAAAAAAAATGTAAAGGTTAGCATCATCATTCTATACTCATAAGAATTTATTCATTCCACATTATTAATAATTTTAAAATTTGCCCAAATTGAGGAAGAATGGTTGGCAGCAGAGGCACATGAGGGAGAAGGAAGAGGCTCTCTAGAAATTTCCTCCCTTTCTCTGCAGGTAGTTTTGTAAAAGTTTTGACCACCACGCTTTTACAGGCAGATGGCAGAATGTTCAACAGATGCTTAAACTAATCACTAATGTTAAATGCATGATCAATCATTGGCTACATTTAGAGAACTCAGGACCTTAGGATTTTGCTTAGGAAGTTAGTTGAAATGAGGCTTAATATTCTTTACATGCCTGGGAAATGAGGATTTGCCAGTGTCAATCCTATTTTTGAGAAAAGTGTTTATAGCTCATCAACTACCTGAACCCATGCCCATGCTCAAAACAGGGACCTTTTACTACTGACTACCTTGACTACTTTGAAATATGACCAACTTTTTTTGAACTGAGAGGCAGAAGTAGGAAGCTGTCACCGATATTACCCATGATGATGTTTTATCAGAGAGAGGCTGTGGAAAATTAAATAAATAGAACATTACCACACCCTCCACAGATTTTCTGACCCCATCTGTTTATCAAGTGTCATCTTCTTCCTTCCCTTCCTACATAGGAATGTCACTCACTTTGTAACCTCTACCCTCTTTCCACCCTGCCTATTAATTACGGAAATATTTTATGTAATGTTACCTTGATTTTAGATTTCTGCTTTTATTATTGTGTAGAATTTGTGTTAACATTTCTCTGAGGTATTAAAATCTACAGGGTATGGTTATAGCTACTGATCTTATCACCTCCTATGACACTCATAGCACTTCAGTAACTAAACTCTTGCAAAGTCTCTGAAGGCTAATAAACATTTTCTCATTCTTAGGATTTATTTGTTTACACTATTTTAAATTGCTAGAGATCATAAAAGATAACCCTTCATCCTCCATGCCATCATGACCTTTCAGAACGAGAACTGCCATAAAAGAAAACACTGCAGCATTTCAAATCTTTATGACAGTATCTGGCTGACTGTTCTTTCAACAGCTTGCTGGTTTCCTAATGATCCCTTTTTCTGTTTTATTTCTTCAAACCCACTTATTTTCAGGTTGGTATTATCTGCCAAGGACGTACACTCTTTCTCAGTACAATATGTCTCCTTTCAAAAACTGAATAAAATGAAATGGTAAGATTTATTAAAATTGTTTCTTACAATAAAAATATTGAAAAGTATGTAAGCACTTCCCTTGGTAACAGGCAGGGAAATACCCAATGCTATTGCCAAACATCATTGTCCAAGGAATTCAGATGTTCAACCATTCAAGAACAACATATGTAATATTTCCTTTACAGCAGAGAAATTCAAGGTGGACTATGATCCATATTCTCATCTAATAGTTGTAGTCAATGGTGGGACACATCAGGCTTATTAAATTTGATCTACAGTTTGCAAAAGAAATGTATCTCTGACTTGGAAATTCAGTACAATACCTAGCGAAACCTGGGATATTTGAAGGAAATTATTAGAATGCTAAGAAACAATCTAGTAATGTTATTATAATGGTCTTTAAGGATATAAGTAAGGCCAGGTTTACAGGAAGAAAGAACCTCTTTTATTAGACCAGTTGACACAGAGAAAACAGATGCACAAGCTGTTCTTCAAATCCTGAAAATTTGCGTGCTTGAAGGCATATCTGGTTTTTTTTCCAGCTACATCAGCTGGTTTATTAAATTTTATTACCTTTCCCAAGACAAAATGAAGCATAGGTCAAAGATTGATAACATCTCAAAAGACAGCATTATATAGTTATGGAAGTGTTGCCTACATTTATTATTTTTCTTTTTATATATATATTTTTCAACCAGCTTCCTGAACTATACTCCTGCAATCACTTATGCCTCTGTTCAACATTCAACACAGAAGTAATGTCAACAATGGCAAGAACAGGGAAAAGAAACTTTTTTGCATTGGAAATGCTATGATTGCCTTAATGAAAGAATCTTCTTTCTAATTCTTTTCCTCTGGTATCTGTGGGAAGAGAAGGTTCCTTTCTATGACTGCATTATTACTTTGTAATACATACCAAAAGGAGGCCCTAATTTCCTTTGGGGTTTCTAACATTACTGTAAAGTAAACCCTAAAAATGTCAATATACATAGAAAGAAAATATTTTCAAATTAAAAAAAAAAAAACACACCAACAAAAAATGAGTATAATGATTTCTCAATGAGGGAGGACATACAGTTGTACTGGGTGAAAGAAATAGGTATGCAAATTACACATATGTAACTGGATGTCATTTACTTTGAATGTCTGAGCTCTAATGTTCAAAAATAGTCCATTTAATTAAGGGATGTTATTGTACTCCTCATTAGATCCACATGCCTAAAAAATGACTGTTCAGAACCTCATCTGTTAGACTGAGCTTCCCATTTGATTTCCTGCTTTTCAGAACTATTTGGTGTATTAGCTGTTCACAGAAATACCTGACCCATTTTTGCATACTGTCCTAAGGAAAGGTAGGCTCCTCTTTATAGGCATATAGGAAATTACAACATCTAACTTCCATCTTTTTTTTTTTCTTTTGCCTGATGAAATCTGCCAATAAATAGTACTAGCAACAGTAATGAAGATGTTTTAAGATATGAAAGGAAGTCTTTATTTTAGAATAAAGTGACAGGTCCTGTCTAAGTTTAACATACTGTCTGTGGTGGGTTGGACCTTGGCTGGATGCCAGTTGCCCACCAAGCTGCTCTACTACTCCCCTCCTCAGCAGAACAGTAGAGGGAGAAAATAAGATGGAAAAAAACCTTGTGGGTCAAGATAAAGGCAGTTTAATAAAGTAAAAGCAAAGGCCATGTGTGGAAGCAAAACAAAACAAAATATTCATTCTGTACTTTCCATCAGCAGGCAATGTCCAGCCACTTCCCAGGAAGTAGGGCTTCAGTAGGCATAGCGGTTTCTCCGGGAGACAAACATAATAATGAATGCTCTCCCTTCCTCCCCATTTCTCTTAGCTGTTATTGCTGAGCAGATGTCATATGGTACGGAATATCCTTTTGGTCAGTTTGGGTCAGCTGTCCTGGCCAGCTATGTCACCTCAAAGATCTTACCCACCCCCAGCCTGCTGGTGAGGGGGGAATGTTGGAGAGACAGCCTTGACGCTGTGCAAGCACTGCTCAGCAGGAGCCAAAAGACCGATGTGTTATCAACACCTTTCTAGCTACCAATACAAAGCGCAGGACTATAAGAGCTGCTATGGGGAAAAGTAACTCCATCTCAGCCAGATCCATTACACTGTCAGTTAAAAAAAACTGCATACAAGCTTGATAAGGCTGCACTAATCATTAAAACTTTGCCTTCATTATGCTTCTGTGTCCTACATTTCTTCTGTTCTTAATTTTTTTTCCTACTGTTTCTCTTTGAGAAAATTCAGAAATTATGTCTGGGAGAACTTTGACTGGGAGAATTTTGACTTTGAGTTTTATTCCAATATGGGGCAAAAATGGAAAAAAATGAAATTTCTTATGCATAATCTCAACAATTTGAATTGAAAACATGAGAGTTCCATTTCTGACATTTCTAGTAAAAATAAATCTCATAGCAAAATGAAAATGTTTCTTCTTTACTTCCCTTTTAGTCAGTTAAACATAAAATATTGTTTAAACATTCTGGTATATTTTCTCATGAGAACTTTATTACAGGAGCATAATTTCTCCATGGTCTTCGAAAAGCCAGGTTCAAAATGTGCCAAGGGTTTCATGGATCTCCTGACTTCCCCACTTGTGAAAGGGAAGTCTGCATTCATTGTGAAGGTATACTCTTTTTCAGGGGCTGCAGGTTATTGAAAAGAACTCATAACCAAACTACAATCTCATTGAGATAAATACTGACAAAGAAATGCAGTTTAATGTTTTGATTAAGTGATTTGAAACAATTTTTTTTACATCAATTTACAAGTCATATTTTTCAGGCTGACATCAAATTTACTGAAAAGAAATATTTTCTAGCAACTCTCACAGTGGAAAGTTGCAATGTTCTTACAATTTGTTTATGTGTATATGCAGAAACTTCATTTTCCACCAAAATATATTCCTGACCACCTGCAATAATGAAACTATAAATTAGATAGTATAACATTACAATGCTGATAGCAATGAGAATCCACAAAAAATCACCTCTGCCATTGGTGCAGAATCCTCCAATGTGTAACATTTCCACCAGATTTTCCCTTCCTGCTACTGAATCATCACCTAAGAAAGAAATTGAGTTACCAAGAGCCAAAGCTAGCAAAGTGAGCTCATACTTACAACAGCATATACACATCACATTTATTTGGTCTCAGTGAGTCTTACATAAGATAATGAAACAAAGGCATCCTAGCAGTCTAAAGCATTAATAATGAAAGCATTTCATTTCAACCAAGTTACTCATTATGTGAGAAGCAGTAGATGCCTAAGATAGTACTTTGGAGGTGTCTTTTTTTTTCATATTCTGTGTGATGAGCAAGGTAGTACAAGTCATCATTACCTATTTAATACATAGGAAAGCAAGAAAAGCCACCTGGAAATTTAATAAGTTAAAAGATATATCATTGCAGGGGTCAGGGGGAGGGAGCCCACACCAAAACTATTAATTTTTGCATTGGTTTTCATACTAATTACTTTCTTAATTTTCAATGCCGATTTAGCTGTACTGCAAATTTACCTTTCCATCCTCATTATCTCAAACTGTAGCCAAATGTAAAAACTCTTTAAAACTATACTGTTGTAGTCATTTCTGGCTGAGTTTCTGGGACTCAATTTTAGAGTCTGGTCTCAAATTCCCACATCTATGCTAGCTCAGATATAAGTAAAATGATAACATGAAGATAAATCATCCACTTTATTTTAGAGATTAGAGGGGGTTTTGCTATTTTTAAATTTTCTGTGGAAGAGTTATTACTTTATGATCTAAACTACCAAGGCAAATCTCTATTTTTCCACATACCATATAATCCCAATGATGTCAGTGCCTGTAAACCCACAAGAGAAGTCTGTTTCTCTCTAATTTATTAGAAAACCTGTATAGTGGTTGATCCATAGGACTAAGGCAGGTAGACCTTGAGTTTCTATTTCTAGGAAGAAATAGCAGACAGAGAGACTATGCCATAGAAATATTCTGAAGAAGACAAGAGCCAGTGCTAAGGAATTTTCCTTAAGCAAGGGAAGCATACTAGGACACACATACAGAGTAGATGAAGAGCTTATCCAAATCATCAAAAATCAATAGCAAGTATCCAGCCATCAAAAGTGTTTGTGAAGTGTGAAGTACAGTCTGAAGATGTTATCCCATTCCCTTGAAAATGTGTTATATTATCATGAGTCTAATCAAAATTTATGGTTCATGTTGGGTTACTCTAGGGTTTATATTTCTACTCTCTGATTTCCAGTAGAGACTCACATCAGCAGAAATAACAGTTCATCGCTTACAGTGGAAAGCTGAGCTGTAGGACCAGAGGGGTCTTCTACTGTTCTGTATGCACCCACCTAAATATTTTGAAATTTCATCTAACGATGACATCATTGCAAGTGGTGTACATCTTGGCAGCCTCCTTAGTAACAAATCACCCTTCTTCTGTACTCACAAGAATATCTCATTAACGTCTTTCCGTGTTCATGTAAATTTTTTAATTATGGATTACCACCATAAAAATAACATTTTCCTTCTTCTCAATGGAGACATTTATAGCCTCAGTCTGATAACACCCACCATTTTGTCTCAGTCTCAGTTCTAGTCACTGGGCTTACAAATTCATCACATGAAAAAAGACATTAAGATACATTCAACATAAAACCATATAAACTAAAACATGGCTTATAATGAGACATTATAGAATTTCTCAGGAACAATTTCTCACATTCCTTTGGGAGCTGAATATGAACAGAACAGTGGTGTGCACTATACTTCAGAGTTTTCTCTAGTCTGTTTTTCTCTTTGGTTCCAAAGGCCAGTGCCCACATGCTCCTCAATAACAGACTGCACCACTTTCCAGCCTGATTCACTGACTGCATATGTAATTCAGCCTTGCTAATATCTCATTCTTACAGTTGCAGCAGATATCTGTGTTTCTTTCTCCTTTCCTGAGAGGGAGAGAGCAAAGGCCTTTTCCCCCATTTTCCAGCCATTTCTTGCATAACCCATCTCAGAATATCACTAATATAGAACCTCTTTTCCTTTCAAGGGCAGAAGAAGAAAAAGGTATTTTTACATGTTTTCTCCACATGAAGGAGAATTTGTGCTCTGCCTTCGCCTCTAAATGAATTAATATGAATTGCTGGAAGTCCTGAAGAATAACCAGATCTACATTTTTAAAAGGTGTCTAATACTGATGTCCAGGTAGCTTACTTGAGGCACCAGAAGATCCTGCTGTGTTCATAGCATAAACAGCTGAAGAAAGCCTGTGAGGTCTACAAAATATCCTATTCTAAAAGATACAAGGGAAGGCAGAGGCAATCCATCATGCTCCATAGTTTTGAAGATTTGATTATATTTGACACCAAGATTATGACACTACAATGGGATATTATCAAACATTTGGAAGAGTGTGATTTGCCAGAGCCCTAACAGCATCCCCACCCCATGCTCATTTTCACTGCTTAACTGCATCTCATGACATCTCTGATCATAAGTCATGAGTGAGTCAAATAAAAGCTCTGGAGACATTGAACATGCTGAGATTAGAGAGACTTGAAGCAGCTGTGATCTGCTAAATATTGTGCAATACTGCATATTTGACTGACTGTGAAACTTTGTTCATTTACAGCCAAGTTTCTGTTGCATTTCCTTCTCAAGATTTATGTCCTTATTTGCATGTTGATGCACTTTGAGTCAGAGCAGAGACTCACTAAGCAGATATGGAATTACAGCCCCTTTAAAATGCGGCTATGAAGTGCACTGTATACCTGCTTGTATAATCCGTAAAGACAATGCTGCAGACTATACTCAGAATAAGATTGATTGTGTTTACATATTAAATATTCTTTGAACATGATAATGTGATAATATGAAGGGCAGTTCAAGCTCTTCCTAATCTCATTCTCCCCTTCTCAGTAAGAATCATGAAACTCAGACTTGGCCCTTCAATGGGTTATGAATACCTTATCTGAATATTCAAAGCACTCTGCCAAAGCCAAATTTAAGAGGCCAGGTGGCACCTCATGAAGAGAAATGACATAAAATGTAGCTGAATAAAAAAGGTCTTGACAAGGATGTGTGTCTTGTGGGAGAATATTAGATACATGGCAAGGACAAGAAAATGGGATGTTAGGAAAGCCTTTTTTTGTTTTCCTCTGCAGGATAAATTCTGAAGATATATCAAGAGTGTTTGATTTCTGCTTTTGAAAGGAAGAAGCATGGGGGGGTGGGTTGGGGGAATGGTGGATTATCTCTCGGCTAACTGTAAAAATGGCTTCCAAAACAAATGGATTGCCTGAAATGCCAATCTGATAAATACACTGAAATTACTTTTTAGTTTAAACTTTTCAATGCTAATTTATTCCCCTTTCTGCTCTCGCAGATCAATTGCATGTCTCGTTTTTCTCTGCTATTTAATTAGATTTGGGCTTCTCAGCCTGCATAGAAGAAAAAGCGAGATAGCTAAACTGGTCTGGCAGAACAGAAGAGGCATTCAGTACAGCTGTGTCAGAGTCTGGAGTTTCATTTCTTTGTCAGATTTTCTTTCTGTGTGCTTGTGCAGACTGAGAGGTTGCCCTCTAAATGCTAAATTAGCTTTAGTAGAAGACAAAGCTGACTGTAGCCATAGCAGAACAAGAGTTCCCAAGTTTTTTGGAATGGAAGTTTTTATTTGTAGAGGAGAGAATATTTTCTTGGAATTCTCTTGGGGTTCTTAGAATACTGGAAATAACAACAAAATGCAGTATAGCCTTTTGGAGGTAGGAAAATCTTTTTAAAGGGACAGCACTTCAAAACACCATAAAAATATGGTGATAGATACATCTTGCCAGGCAGTAAAAGGTATTCTACACAAAGATAAATTTGCAGGAATACTTAATCTACAGTCACTTTTGACCAAAAATACTAACAAGATAGTTTCTTTGGCACTGTGATGGAAAAGAAGCCTGATTCAGAAGACAGAAATAGAATCAGAATTGCCAGGGCTTCTGTGAAGAAACTTGGGTTCTTATTCAGAGAGAGTAAACATTTCTGAGTTTATGGGAAATAAAAAGTCACCCAGAAAGCACAGTCTTATAATACATTTATTATTCACTTTGAAATGACCCACCCATACAACACAGCCAATAGCAGCTCAGATAAATTGACAGATAAGCACTTCTTTCCCATCCCATCAGGAAAACAATTCTACCACTGGGTATGAAGGTCTGTTACAGTTCTCAAATACTGTTTTTGGTTTCTGTCAATAAGATCTTAAACAAGATAAACCTGTTCCATATGCCTAGGAAATAGCCACCTTTAAGTTTTCTGATGAATGCTTTTATCAAGTTACACGTAAACAAAGGTTCAGTTTCAGCCTCAGGAGAGAAAAGTTCTGCTCATTTAAGTGCTTGGAGCTGTCAAGAAGGTAGATTAGGTTCAACACACAAAATGAATTTCTGAAGGCATCACCAGCTAAGGACAAATGTTAGTCATTAGAAAAGCCTACAGCCTGGTTCGAAGAATCACACTAGGCCTTCTCTGCTGACAGTCTCATCGGCTGATGGCAAAGAAAAGTTGCTCACAAAAGAAGAAATCATAGCCTAACTGTGAAGCAATGCCAGTAAGTCAAAAATTCTCTGATGGCCTTACGGAAGACCACAACTTTCATCCATCCTTAATACAGGTTTCCAAGTATGATCTTAGTGGCAAGAATTTTGTGGACTGCAAGAGCACTAACAAAAAAGTTGTTAGGTTTAATTTTCTTTACCTGTGTGCCCAAGGTGCCCTTATTTTTCCTTAGCACTGTTGGAGCAGATGATAGAGATCAGTCCCTCCAGGCATATAAATCTTGGATTGCATCTGGAGATGTTTCTAGTAAGTTTTCCACTGAGTGTGCTGGAACAGATGCGCCAAGGACCACCCCTATAAATATGTTGACATACTTAGCTGTGTAATTAATTCACTGAAGAACACTGTTATTTGACAAAGGCCCTGTTGGGATAGCCACTTCAAGCTATATAACTTTCAAAACAATGGCTTTTGTACATTTTCTGCAACTATATGTACCTTTTGCTGCTCGTGATTCATACATACATCAAATAGGATGCCTAAAAGGCTTTTCTGTTGACATTGCCACTTGATTAATCAAGTCTTGTTTATTTTTCAGTCCTTCAAGTTCAAGTCCTACTGCCTTGAAAAAAAAAAATCAAGTTTAATCTTTCAATTATGGATGCTTGCTTTCTAAATGTCACAGCAACAACTTCTTCACACTCTCAGCAAGCCAGCACTTCAGAACACACTGCAAACTTTGATTTGAAACCAGAGAAATAATCATGAACTTTATACATGTTATATTTTTTCTCCACTTTTCGTATTTTTTTCACCATTTAGAACTTTCTACCGTGATCCAGAAATTCCTTCTGGATCCTCTGAAGTGGAGTTCATATAGTATTGCCACTGCTAGCAACAGGCCACAGGCTTTATACTGGGTTTGCTGCTCCTTAGGACTGAGGTTTGTCAGGCGTGCTTTGTATGAAATTGTTTTGACCTGTCTGCCACTTTGTTCTAGTTTGTTTAGATGTAGCAGATTTTTTCTAATGAACAGCTGGCTAAGCCTAATTTATTTTACTTTTGTTAATCTCTGTATGGTATAACTGTAATTTTACAAAGACTGTAGTAACAGGCAGTTATTCTGTGCAGAAAGAAATATTTATGACACTCAGAAAATGATGGAGTGTAGAGGAATATGGGCCTGTTATGGCAGCAGGGGCCTTGAACTGGGGACACAAGATGCACTGTAAAGTGGTTATGGGCACAAGGTGACAAGAAAATGGACACAGGCTGGCACTGAAAATCTAGAAACTGGAAGGCTAAAAACAACTTGGCAATGGTCAGTTAAAAAAATGCAGATATGAAGCTGGGAAAAAACAGTTTTAGGGGTAACAAAGAGAAGAAAAAGCAGCTATCTTACATAATAAACACCATACAGAGAAAATTTAGATATAATGTGAACTTGCAGACCAAAGAGAAAGGTGTAGTGCTTGTTAGCAAGTAAATAAACTAGATCCTAAATGGATCCTAGAGTAAGGAAGAAGAAATCATCATTATGATCATACTTCTCCCAGCGAAGGGTTCAGGATGCTGACAACAGACTGTACATCCCCTACACATAGCAGAATTAAATCATTCATCTTAAGGTCCAGAGGAGCATTGGAAGGGTGACCACACTACCAGCATAAAAAAACCCAACCAAACAAATCTGGTGACACTGTGTCTGAAGTGCTGGGTCTAGTTCTGGGCTCCTCAGTACAAGAGGCACATGGATCAAGAGACAGGACTGAGTCCAGCACAGGATGATGAAGGGGCTGGAGCATCCCTCCTGTCAGAAAAGGCTGAGAGAGCTGGGACAGTTCAGCCTGGAGAAGGTTCAGGATGATCTTACCAATGTGTACAAATACATCATAAGGGGAGTAAAGACGACAGAGTCAGAACCTTCTCAGTGGTGCCCATTTACAGGACAAGAGACAGCAGGCACAAATTGAAAGGCAGAAAATTGCACTTAAACATAAGAAAAAACTTCTTCACAATGGGGGAGGGGAAACATTGGTACAGGTTGCTTAGAGAGGTTGTGGAATCTCCACTCCTGGAGATATCCGCAACCCAATTGGGCATGGTCCTGAGCAACCTGCTGTTGTTCATCCTGCTTTGAGCAGGGGGGTTGGACTAGGTGATCTTCAGGTGTGTTTTACTACCTCAGCCATCCCGTGATTCTGTAATTCTGTGTGAATCTATGATGCTATGAAAAGGGGTAGTATGTGTAAAAATTTTAATTCTTTTCCTTCTATATTACTCTTTTTTTATTTTTACTTTTTTTAGGAGTTACATCTGGACTAATAATAATTCATTGATGAAACTGTTGAGATTTCAAATACACTAACATTAAATTAGTTTACATATCAAGTGTGTTTCTTTTCTGTCCATAACATGACTTTGAGCATAACACTCTCTATATGCAAAAAGTACTATGAACAGATACCTAAGTGCGTACGTAGTGTAGTCAATGACTAGGCAGTGTGTTCACCCACATAGCTCATTTTGTCAGGGACTGTACATACCACGGCTTCACTTCCATAGAGTGATTAAATCTTCTTTTAAAAGGGGTTATATTTTATTTTGTTGAAGGTCAGCCCAGTCACATAGACTGTTACAGCTCTAACATAATTTGACTAGCTGGCAAAGAGGTTTTAAGACATTTGATACCCTTATTCACAACTAAGAGAAATCATGGTGATTCTTAGGTTACAGCAATAACTGGAGCAGACTTTATAAGGTTTCTGTTGCACATGCAGTAACCACAGCTTTCAGAGTGCTTGAATTCTTTGTGGGAGGGTTTTTTGGTTGGTTGTTTTTTTGTTTGGGGGGTTTCCTGGTTTTGTTTACTGGGCATGAAACATGTTCGTTTACACTTTAAATTTTGCAGGGTTTCTTTTGTTGCTGACTTTCTCTATTAGCAGTAATACCCTCCCAGTCTGGAAACCACAAATGGCAATTATTATGAAGCAGCCTGGAGAAGAGAAGGCTGCGAGGAGACCTTATTGCGACCTTCCAGTACTTAAAGGGGGCCTACAGGAAAGATGGGGAGAATCTTTTTAGCAAGGCCTGTTGTGAGAGGACAAGGAATAATGGATTTAAACTAAAGAAGAATAGATTTAGACTAGACATAAGACAGAAATTTTTTACAGTGAGGGTGGTGAAGCACTGGAAGGGGTTGCCCAGAGAGGTGGTAGAGGCCCCACCCCTGGCAACATTCAAGGTCAGGTTGGATGGGGCTCTGAGCACCCTGATCTGGTTAAAGCTGTCCCTGCTCACTGCAGGGGGTTTGGGCTAGGTGACCTCTAAAGGTCCCTTCCAACCCAAAGCATTCTATGATTCTGTGATTGATTCTATGATTCTATGATTCTAAAACTATTGTATCCTATGGAATAGAAGTCAAAGGTGTCCACTCAATTTATTTTTCAGATTTACACAGAAACCAGATGGATTTTGTAGCACAGCAGATATCAGAAGACTGTGATTACAGATGGAAATCTCATAACAGATCTTAGATATGAAAAACTCTCTATGACAAGTTCTGAGAAATGGGTATTTTGTTGTGAACTAGCATTAGCCTTAAAGTGATAATCACACGTAATTCCTGTGTCATACTGACTAATATAACTCCCTTGGAAGAAAAAATGAGAGACAATGTCAATGAGGATGAAAGAAGAGCTACAAATACTTATACATCTTGGAAACAGTTTGGAATTGTTCCACTACTAAGCTCAACTGAACTGATCATAATTTGTAATTTCTGATTCAAAGAGTAATGTCATCATTTTGTCAGCCTTTGCTTGTGTTGAAGATTCCAAATTTAGATATGCCTGTAAACAAGGAACATAAAATTGAGGGAATTATTTATCACTCTCAGACCTTTTTCTTTTTTAATGTTTCATGCATGTATTTTACATTAGAGTTCACATTTTCTATTCAGCAGTGAAATTGATATGTTTCTCTATATATACACATATAAATGTACAAAACACATACAAAGGCTTGTAGAAGAAATATGGTGCTGTGTAACTTAGCACTGATTCTAAACCCTGGTGCTTCAGTCAGCAACCAAATACCAAAAATCTGTCGGACAAAGGAGGAATCGCAACATTTTCCTGGGGTTAAGTGGGCCAAGACCCATCTGGTTTTAAATAGAGCAAGACAATAAAATTTGCTGCTTATAGTGTCATGGAAGTAAAAGCAGCTGCAGTGGAAAATACAGGTAGAGTATTTGAGACAGAGAGACTAATCTGGTTGTACAGTGTTGGAGTGTTGCTGATGAGTCTTCTGAGAATAAAATCAACATTCATGCAGAAGCAATTTCTGACTCTGTCAGTCAGTTTCACCCTGGGTAAAGCCAAGCAACCTTCAGAATACTTGCTATTGCTTCTGTCAAAAAAAGCCATTGAGACTCAGAATTAATTCTTGTGTTTAGTGAAATACTACATGCATACAGCTACTAGCAGCACCAGACAAAGATATCAGCTTTGGTTTCTTTCACTATTGGCATTTTTGTCACATCTCATCAAAGGGAGTGCAATGTCTTTGCTCCCCTGTCCTTCTGTTATAGCTATCGTGCTGGCTTTCCATGATGAGGGTCATACTCTGATCAATCAATATCTGCTCCTAACTGCAGAAATAGTATATCACATCACCTGTCTTCCTGGTAATTAAAGTGGATCCTGCTTGTGATATTTATACAACAGATTAAAAGATAATGTAGGAAGAAAAGACTTCTGTTAACCTGCAACTTCTTTTAGCTCTTCAGCATGGCAATTATCCCTAATTCAACTGTTTTACATACAATATAGCAAGAGTAATTAAGCTTTAAAGAAACAAGAGTCAACCGACATGAAAATTGGTGGACCACATACTGAACAGGCAGTCTCCCTAGAGCTGGCCAAGTGGAAAGACATCCAGCACAGTATCTTTTTTTCCCAGATTTCTCTGAGTTAAGCCCTTGAATTAAGCAACTTTGTCCACTGAGGTTATTGCCTACCGAAGTAAATGTCCAGGGCTATTCTCTGGCATCTAAATAACGAATACAGAACAGCCCGCATATGTTATTAACTTTCTAAACCCTTCAAAATAAGATGACCTCAGTAAACAGCCTATTTCAAATGGCCCCTAGTCTTTTGACTACTGGAAACTAGTACAGTTAACAGTATACGCAGTAGAGATTTAAGTGTATAGGAACATTATCTGGCTTTTCTTCACTGATACAGTTAATTACAACAAGAATTATTGATTACTTTCAGAAGACAGGTACCTAACTGAGATGATTGGGTGCAACACGATAGCACAGGGCTTAGAGCAGGAAAGCCGGGTAAACTGCCTAAAGGGTTTTTTGCTGTTTCAGCCTTTCCTCTTTCTATTGATGGTAGTCCATAACACCAAAAAGAATACAAATTCCAAGGCTAGGAGAACTTAGCTTTAGCCTGCACTTTTCATATTGGTGAAAAGTGATGAAGCTATATATGCCGAGCTGCCTATTTCATATGGATAGCACAGAAACCCGTCAGTTCTGACCCTTTTAAGAGATGTGTAAGGAATAACATGAATTATAAGAAAGATTCACAGTTCTGCACCTTAATTCGGAGAATCTCAGATTTGTTTAAAGTCAGTGAAAAATCAGTAATTGAAACTGAAAAGTTGACTTCAAATTTCTATTATGATGTAATGAGACTGCACTGTAATGTTAGGTACACTACGGCTTCTAGGTGTGCACATTGTGAACCAGACACTTTCAGACACCCCACTCAGGTGGGGTGACTAAATCTAAGTGGAATTTTTTATGACTTCTTCTTGCATGTTTGGTGCCCAAGTGCTTTCTGAACATAAGGACTAGTAGTAGATTAATTACTTTTTCTTCCCTTCCTAATCCTTCCTGTAGACTTACTGAGCTCATTAAGTCAAAAAATAGCCAGACTAAAAGAAAACAACAACAAACAAACCAAAAACCCCACAGATCCATGAACTGTCTATACTTTACACCTATAGAAGTCCTTCCATGGCTAATGTGCCTGATGATACTTTTCATGCTGCGGCAGTGAAGCACTAACCCCTTCTCATCTCACCCTAAAAAAGCACAAGCATTCCCTATCAGATGGTTACTAACACTGTGACAGATATATTAAGCAGAGATAACTACTGCTTCTTCAAAAGACGGGGGGGTTTTTGTGCATATGTTTGTACATACAATGATTACCATGTATAAAGAAAGAGGATACAAGGGAATAACAGATTTTTTTCCCTTTGGGAACACTTGTGAGTCATATTACAATAAAAAAAGGAGTTCTTTTTGCACATGTACATAAAAATGACACTTAGTATGTAAATTCAGTCTGCCCAACATTAACTAACCCTTGTTATTCAAAAACACTTCAGCAGAAGCCGCCCAGGTACATGCTGTGGGGGTGCAGTTGTACGACTTTCCTATCATTCATATAAATATAAGTAATTAATTAAAATGGGAGTGATCATGAACTAGAAGAATCAAGTCTATGAACAAATTATTATCCACATAAACTGTCTTAATATGGCCTTATTTATGCAGAAAGTCTACCTAATTACCATAGCAAATTGAGATTTCGGAGGTGGCACAAACATTCAAAATAAAGCAGAGTGAATATCTAATTAATGTTTAATTGTAGCTACCAGTTACCATCCATCGTTCCCAAGTCTCTGGGTGCATAAGCCTGCCTTTTTCTTGTCCAAGCATAAAAGTTCCGAAGTCTGACAAAAGGCTTTTTTTTTTTCTGAGAACACAAAGGAAGTCAAGCTCAGAGAAAAAGAAAAACCCTCTTTGTTCTGCTAATCCCCAATTCAGGGACTTCCGAAATGTTTGGTTTTATCTTGTCTTTGGACTGGAGCTGTGCTTTAAAATTTTTAAGTCCTTCTCCACAGAATTATTCTGTTCCTTCACTAAGAATTTCAAACTGAATTTTAGGCTTTTATATTTATTTGTAGAACATGATGTACTTGTTATCTCAAATTAAAACAACTTTATAATTTAATATTTAATTTTGCTGCTTTTTAAAATTCTGTTCTTTTAGCTGTAATTCTATTTCAGAATCCAGATGTCTGTTAGAAGTAATGTTATCAATCTCCATCATTCAAAAATAACCACCTGGAAAACCCAGACCTCAGGTCCCCTATGAAAAACGATACAAGACCCAAAAAGTAAAAAAAAAAAATCTTTTTTTATCACAATCTTTAAGATTCCAGTGTGATTATATTTTGCATGTTTCTCTGCAACTATAAGGAATACCAAAAATTCCACAAATTTACTTTTATAGACTATAAACTGAGAGCATTATAACTCCAGAAGCTAGAACTTCATGACTTCAGAAGCCAGGACTTCATAACAAACCAAATGTCATGAAACAATATCTTAAGCAACTAGAACCATTTAAAAAAATATTAAATTTCACTGACTTTATTAATTAGGGGGGTATTTTAATTATTATGAAATATTTTATTAAGTAGGTTTTGAAAATAATTTTTATTTAATGTATTATAAAATACATTTAAGTTGGTTTTATTTCATTAATTAACTCATTCTAATTAATAACATCAGTGGATTAGCCAGAACTCTTGAGACTAGCAGTGGAAAGAAACTCATGAGACAAAAGTAGAATTCAAGGTTCTATTCCTGGCAAGATCTTGGCTGGTTAATATTAATGCTTCCCAGGTGCACAAAGTCTTATTTCTTATAAATGTCTAGATACAGCTGAGCTGCTGAACAGTTATCTCAGGCCTACACTTCAGGAGGATTCAAAAACTGCATTTCTCCTACATCTTGGTCATGCAGATCAGGTACCTTCTGCACAGATTTGCAGTTAGCACCATGCTAAGGACATGGTGGCCGCCACTTCATTTTAAAATAATGCCAAGAGTGCACACACGGGTTGAAGGAGGTAAAGGTTTAACCCCCTTCTCTTTGAGAAGATTCATATCCATAGCTCATTTCCACCAGAAGGAAAGCCCAATGCATAAGCCCATGAGCTATTCCAAGTTAGGGTATTTTCCGTACCCCTCTCACTATGTTCCACCCAGGTACAGCTGTTGGTTGATTTCTGGGGTGTCTGTCCAAAGTGACGTCATGCTCCCAATGCTCATACAAATGGCTGCACCAGGTAGATCAAAAGACCATCTAGCACTGGAGCCTGCTTTCCATGGTAGCCACAAACTGATACCCTCAGAAAAGTAACAACATGAAAAATGTAGAATACTTCTTCCTAATGCTTTGCCAGCTCCAACTATTTTTGACATCATAAAATGAATGTAGGCATTTACCACCTTTTAGATTATAATCAGGGCATTCACCCCTGTGGCTCTAGAGCTCTTTAAGAAAAACTACATAATTTTTTAAAATATGCCTTGCAGAACTAAGCCATTGAGACACTTGAAAATAAAACCCCAAGGGCTCAGTGGGCCCCTTTTTGCTATTCCAATATGTACATTTCGACACTGCAATGCAAAATGATTGAAGAATGGAAGCAAGCAGTAATTATTCCTCTCATTAAATGAGTAGCTCGAAGTACATTAATAGTTACTGATCCATTTCATATTTTACCTACAGCAGGTAAATTATGTGAAAGGCAAATTACTAGAATGCCTCCTCTATAATCAAGAAGAATATTATTTGTTGACAGTCTTTATTATTATTAAAACCACCTTCATTGAGAAACTACAGCACTAGTGACAAATTTTATTTATATTGGCATTGATCACATTTATTATATAACCATAACAACAGTAATATTATTAGTGTTAATCACAGCTATTTTTATGCATTTACACGGTGCTTTACAAACACATGCTTAAATACCTTGGACCAGATTTATTCCTTTCATAAATCCAGTAATATTCAACATAATCAGTCCAATATCTACTCCAAAGAACTCATCATCAGATGAAGCAAGACAAAAACTAGGCACAGAATGATAATTCAGACAAAAGATGATCTGAGGAATTAATGGGGAGAATGGAAAATTAGGGAGATGTCCTGACAGAATTGTGAGATTTAATAGAGACCTGAAGGAAAAGGAAGAGAAGTTCACAAAAAAAAAAGAAAGATAGAGGAAAGAGAATGGTATAAGCAACAATACCAAAACAGGAAGAAAATTAGGGGGAAAAAAAAAGGAAAAAGAGACTGTGGGGGAGTACAAAGGTGATAATTTGCCATGCCAGCTAGCCAGAAGCTGATTACCACCACTGTCAGTGTAAACACTTAGCCCCAGCAAATGGTGGGTACTTTTAGTTCATTCATTCCTCAGTGTATTCACTATAAGCTGAATACACACACACACACACAAAAGCTGTTGACATGCACCAGCTTGTAATTGCATGTACGTCCGATCTTTCAGATGCTTCAGATGACCCTTCATGCTGTAGATGACCCTGCAGTGTGAACTGTGTGGCCACACCCAATGGGTAATAATTTCATTAAGTTAACATTTGGCTAAGATAGCACCTACTGATTTCTCTACTGTGGACAGCGTCTCAAATCATCTATATAACCAAGGAACAAACATAGCATTTGTTCAAATAGAGTTTGTTTTTCTCAGCTTGAAGCATGGTTTAGAATATAATACTTCCTATGCAATTTTGTATTTCTCCCTATAGAATCACATAAGCATAAAGTACATTATGTTGGAAGGGATCTCTAGAGGCCATCTCCCTCCTGCTCAAAGCAGGTCAACTTAAGCAGGTGGCTCAGGGCCATGTTCAGTGAGGTTTTGAATATCTCTATAGATGGAGACTCCACAACCCCTCTGTGCAACCTGCTCCAGTGTTTGACCACCCTCACATAAGAAATTTTCCTTTTATCTAATAAGACTTGTCTGTGCTCCAACCTGTGTCCATTGCTCCTTATCCTTCTGCTGTACATCTCTGAGAGGAGTCTGACCCCCATAGTCCCTGTTCCCCCCATTAGGAAGTTATAGGCAACAATAAGGTCTCCCCTTGGCCTGTTCTTCTCAAGGCTGAACAGACCCAGCTCTCACAGTCCCTCCTTGTACCCCAAGTGCTGCAGTTCCCTGACCAGCTTGGTGACTTCTGTATGTCAATGTGTGTCTTGTACTGGAAAGCCCAAAAGTTGACACTACTGAAATGTAGTTTCATGAGTGTTGAATACATGGAAACCATCACTTGCCTTGACCTGCTGTCTACACACTTGCTGCCCAATATGAGGCTGGCTTTCTCTGCAGCAAGGGCACACTGCTGACTTATCTTAAACTCCTGTCAGCTGGGACCCTAAGGTGCTTTTCTACAAAATATTATTCCCCAGATGCTCAGGTGCAGGACCTCACTTGCCTTGGTTGACCTTCATAAAGTTCCAGTTGGCTCATTCCTCCAGCCTATAGAGATCCCTCTGAATAGCAGCCCTGCCAAAAAGTTTAGAAACTCGTCCTCCTGGTTTTGTACCTCACAGAAGCTTGTTGAGCAGGTCTCTGCTTCTAGAAAGAGTGCTCTTGGTAGATATTTGTCCTGCTTGTTCTTAAAGGCACTGAATCGAGGAGATGTCACAGTTCTCCAGGCAATTTCTCCAGTGTTTTGACATTCTTTCTCTGGTTGATTATTTCTTGTTCGTTTTTGCCTACACTCATCTCTGCAGAACTGCACTCTATTTTTAAGGCCTCTTCTCCAGCACTGAAAGGATCTGAATTTTATTCTTGTCCTCCTGTGCACCATAGATACTACCCAGGCTTCTATCTCCATAACTGTAATAAGCAGTCTCCATATTCTACCATCCAGACCATATGGAAAATTTTGAACAGAAATAAGTCTGGGAAAATTTCCTTTCAAAGCAGCCTCAATATACCTTTCCATTTTAGTTAGTTCCATTACAAATTACATTTGTATTAATTTTTTTCTAATCTGTTTTGCATGCATCTAGTATGTATGAAAAGAGCATGCTTCCTTATGAGAGTGTCATGACAGACAGTGCCCAAAGCTTTATTAAATTCAAAATAGAAGCTATCCATTCCTTTTCCCCTATTCACAAAGCCCATTATGTTACTGTAGAATAACATTAGTTTGATTTGGAAATATTAATTTTTTGACAGATTTCTCCTGAGTGTTACTTATCCTTTTAGCTATCTTCCAGATGTCTTGAGATAATTGATGACTTGTTACAGAATTTTCAACAGCACAAGTTTAACTGATATGCTTGTCATTCTTAGTTTTCTCTTTTTTTGAGCACTGGCACTGCATTTACCCCATTTCCTTTCTTTCTCCATACTTCTCAGATAATAGTACTAATTATTCTGGAATTGCTTCAGCAATTATTTATTTTGGGATAGCGTATGTTCTCAAATGCATTCTTTATTCAGTGCTCTACAGCTGGTTATGCTTTAATATTATATGCATCAACAATATTCTTTATTCAGGGAACTTTAAGGTTTATTCCTTTTTCTTTATGTCAGATTAATACCAGTACTTTGTCCCAATTTTTATCAATGAAAGCTAGAACCAGACCATCATGGTAAGTCAAGAAAATTTCTACTGAAGACAGTGAAATTATACTGACCTGAATAATTGGACTCCTAGACATCATTTCAATTTTGCAAGCTGACTCTTGTCATACATAAAAAGACATTTTAATGTAAAGCAACCAAAAATCATTTTATTACAGCAGCTTAATTACCTCTATTCAAAAAATTGAGTAATGCATGAAAACCATAGATGATTTACATTTTCTAAAAACTGAATGTACATTCTGTAACAAAAATAAAGTGTTCCATTTTTAGGCCCCCTACACAATGTTTAGATAAATTGGTCTCTCAACAGTTAGCAAATGTCTGAGAGAAAATAGAAAACACGTAATCATCCAAACTCAGCACAGAATTAGATAAGTATTTCTAGGCAGTCATTTCATAGTGTTTTGAATTGAAAACTACACTGCCATGAGTAGAGTTCATAAGCAGGAAAAAAGAAGTATTTCTAAAGTACAGTTTTCATGCCATTAAAAAAACAGTGGGGTTTTAAACATGTTTAAGGGAATATTTTGGCTTAATTTTCTTTTTCTTTTAGCGCTGTAGTTAAAAATAAAACATCGAAAATAATAAATTAGATCATTATTTCTCTGTACACTGCCATCATTGTCAAGGACTTTCATATCTGTATAGTCAAGAAAAAAAATGTCTTTAGGTATCTCCAGAACTGAGTCTCAAGCAGAAAAAAAAAAAAAAAAACTGTCATAGGAAAAAAGAAAAATCAAAGTATATCACCTCACCTTGCACACTACCAAAATTCCCAGGCCTGTCCAAGATACGTCTCATTTGCTGTACTCAGAAGATTCAAGATTCTGGTGCTACTTCTTGCAAATTCTTGAACTGGAAGTGACATCTACATAGCACAGTAATGCTGCCTTTCCAGTCTGGTTGTAGACAAATGGACCAGAAAGTATAAGCTTGAACCAGTCGACTTCTGTGGCACAGATGAAGGCATGGTTTTATCCATAGGTAAAAAATGGATGTTGGTGATTATTTCCTATGTATTGAGTAGCACGACCTAGATTATGGGTTTTGGAAGCAAATGGTTAAGCATATATTACCTACTTCATGTAAGGAGATACTTGAATTCAAGAAGCACCACTTAGAGACATGGAAAATTCTGCAGGTAGAATACTCAGCTATAGAATCATAGAACAGTTTGGGTTGGAAGGGACTTTTAAAGGTCATCTAGTCCAACCCCCCTCCAATAAACAGGGACATCCTCAACTAGATCAGGTTGCTCAGACCCCCATCCAACATAACCTTGAATGTTTCCAGGGATGGGGTATCTACCAGCTCTCTGGACAACCTGTTCCAGTGTTTCACCACCTTCATCATAAAAAATGTCTTCCTTGTATCTAATCTGAATCTACCTTCTTTTAGTTTAAAACCATTACCCCTTATTCTACCACAATAGGCCCTACTAAAAAGTCTGTCCCCATCTTTCTTCTAAGCCCCCTTTAAGTATTGAAATTCTGCAGTAAGGTCTCCCCACAGCCTTCTTTTCTCCAGGCTGCATAACCCCAACTCTCTCAGACTTTATTCATATGACAGGTGTTCCATCACTCTGATAATTTTTGTGGCCTTCCTCTGGACCTGCTCCAAGAGTTCCATGTCTTTCCTGTGCTGAGGACCCCAGAGTTAGAGGCAGTACTCCAGGTGGGGGTCTCACCAGAGCAGAGTAGAGGGGCAGAATCACCTCCCTCAATCTGCCAGCCACACTTCTTTTGATGCAGCCCAGGATACGGTTGGCTCTCTGGGCTGCCAGTGCACATTGCCGGCTCATGCCCAGCTTTCCATGCACCAGCACCCACAAGTCCTTCTCCGCAGGGCTGCTCTCAATCCCTTCATCCTCCAGTCTGTATTGATACCAGGGGTTGCCCTGACCCAGGTGCAGGACTTTGTACTTGGCCTTGTTGAAGCTCATGAGGTTCACATGGGCCTAATTCTTGGAGCTTATCCAGTTCTCAGTCACGTCCCAGGTAGAATGCAGTAGAATATGTCCAAAAATACAAACACAAGCTTAGAAATTTTAGAAGCCAAATACTCATTTCCAAAGGTACTCTGAACTCCATAAGCTATAAGCTTTTATATATTTCTAAGGTCAGCCAGCCCTGACACTGTAAAGATCAATAGATCTTCACTGAGTTATAAATTCACAAAGGTTGTTTATTTATGAGCCATGTTGTTCTTCTTTGAGGAGTTAGCATGAGCTGTTGCAAATCCTGAACCAGCAATATAGTGGAACTAACAATAAATGTGCTCCCAGCTCAATTTTTTTTCCTTTCTCATTGATATGTATTTATTGTAAAACCTCTTGAAGGTCTCCATCTGGGAACTAATTCCATTCCCCCTCTGCCCCATCAAAATCCCTAATCTATATCTACACTATTCAACTTTTTTAACTCTCACACAGCATTTTGCCTAAACTGTGACAGTGTCATAGCTGAAGGTTCAAATGAGACTCACAGAAAAGCATATCAATTCCTTTGTCAATCAAAAATAGCTCCTAGAGTGATATGTCTTTCACAAAAGGGTGCAAAAATATCGTATAGCCCTTATATCTCCCCATCATCCAAATGCTGAATTGTTTATAATCATCCTCCAAACACCTTTCTGTCCAGCACGAGTGAATCATTATTTACCAAGCCAACAACAGATAAACACACATGCCTATGTCCTCAGTTCCAAGCCTGAGCGTGAGCAAAAATGTAGAAGGCAGTCATTCATCCACCTACTAGGATTAAGTCACTATAAACTATAAATCACTATAAATATCACTGTTATCTTCAGAACCATCACAAAAATTTTGCTCTAACTGTATTGACATAGAGTTCATTTTCATGTTCAGACACCTACATGTATGTACATACCATGCATCTACTTCTACAGTGTCTAGGCTTCCATTATGTACAGTGAAAAGAGAGGTCTCAGAGCTCAACCTAAGCTATGCCCAGCTGAAGAGCTAACTCAGCTCCATTAACTGTATTAATCAGATCTCCCTTAACTGTATGGGATTTTATATACATAGCTCACGCATATATATCTGCACTGCAGAGACCTTATAGTCAGGAGTCTGAAGCGGGAACTGAACCCTACCTTTCGTCTTCTCTAGCTAATTTTTTCAAACAAGAATCCAACTCCAATTTGTTGGCACTCTCCTACATAAAAATGCTATACTATGGAAGCCAATCTGCATTTAAGCAACTGATTAGAGTAGGATTCACCTCACTTAATTTTAAATTTATGCTATTTAGATGTCAACAGATGAGCTAGTCACCCTAGGCTCTCTTGGTACTCTTACAGCACCATTCACTTGATCTGTTTTAGACAGCCACTTTAGGATGAGATTAATTATGCCCTGGAAATACCTATTTCTTTATATTAACTGTAAGAGAGTTTAGGATACCAAGCTCAAATCTGGCCACCTACAACAGCAGTCAATCACAAATATGAAATGGCAGAGCCATGCTGTAAACATTTCCTCTATTCTCTGAGAAGCAATGAATCTTTGAGAGCAAGGTCATGTAAAGCTCTTGTTTCTTCATTTTTACAACGCTCAAAAGAGTTAATTGTAGCATCATTGTCTGATTCATAGTGGAAAATAGCTACTCTGCAGTTCTCTGAGGATTTAACCTAGGAAATAAAGTGGGATCAAGTCTTGATTTTCCTACCAGTGCTTAAGCATAGACCAAGTGGAGTACTACTGTGAAATGCTGAATAAGACATGGTTAGACATGCTTTGTGCCCTTGATGAGAGCTGTCAACCACAGTCCTTTAGTTCAGTAGCCAAGCAATTTGAAGCTAAAAACCTTCATTTTAAAAGTACCCTAGCATAAATCTAACTAGGAAAGGGCAATACTCTCCCAGATAAAAGCTAGAAAGAAAACATAACAAACTCCCAGTCAACAAATCTTACACAGGCAACTCTACACCCTGGAGTTGCTGAGGAGCCTTACAGAAGCTTACCCCAAAGTGCCATTTCTGAGAGCTGTCACCTTGTCTGTTGTCAGCTCTGAGCCTCATATAACTGTATGTGCTAGTCCTGTGGGGAAAAAAAATGCGCAAACAGAAAGCAACATTGCTTCCAAGTCTCACAACTACTTTATTTTAGACAATCATAGAGAAAAATTTCTCCTTGAAAGCTACAGCAGAGTGAAATGCAGGTGTCAGCAGGCACAGTTTCATCAGGGAGAGGCCAGAAAGATATCATCTGGAAAGCTGATCAGGTACTTGCCTAGAAGTGGGGAAGCTGTTAGACCCTACTTTCTGCTGTGCCTGCCTTGCAGTGGGCACAGTTGGTAACAGGCATCACAGATAAACTTCACAGCATCCTGACTGTTCCTGGGCCAAGCCCCAAATGTGGATCACAGTGAAGCCTGGAGGCAATTCTGGCAACAAGCTGAAAATTATCCCAACAGGCTGCCACCAGCTGAGTATTGCCAGCCTATACAGCATGCCTGTTACTTTTTCTTCTCCGTCTTTGACGTGTACCTTATGCTGAATACTGCAGGAAGGAACAGGTTTATTTAGCAGTGTCTGGGTTGCAGCCAGATTTTTTGCAGGGAAGCAAAATGGAGGAAGCATGACAGAAAAACTGCTATGAATCACCATGTATGGTGGACAGTCATGGCACTAAATGCACATTTAATGCTTTTTACTGGAAAGGTGCAACAAAATATCTGGATTCCCAGTACACATGTGATCAAATTCTACTTTGCTGTGCACCTTGTGTCCTTGATATGTCTTTGTCTTTTATGTCTTCAATTCTCGTCACAGGACGAGGCATGTCCAATATATTGTTTTAAAAGACTTAATGCATTGTGAGAGGTGGGAAAAAAGATTGTGGGATTGGGTTATATGTTTGGGAAAAGAATGTGAAGATCTGTAATAGTTTTTTTTCAACCCACAGGTGTTATTTTTCAACCCACATATTGCGCCTCCCCTTCAGCTGTTGACTTGTGTGCCATTTAACAAAACAGCAACGTTTCTGGGCCCTGAAACTGTCAGTGGCTATGGACTAGTGAAAAAATTAATATATGAAAATAAGAGAGAAAAATAACTACCGTTGATATGTTACCCTAGGATCTCAAATAAAAACTTACTCCATGCATATTTTCTCCTCTTCCAATGCACTTTGTTTGACCTTTTGCTTTTCTGAACAAAAGCAGGAAATTAGATATGAAAGATTCCTAGGTCACTGTCTTACAAATATGTGGTCTTCTCAGCAAATACCATCATATTTACTAAGTTACAAGCTTGATTTTTTGTTCTTGATTGATCCACTCTTTAACTGTAACTTAATTATTTACTCCATTCTGGAAAAAGAATGAATAACTGCTTTTGCAAGAACAACAAAGCAATCACAAATGATTGAGACAACTTCCTTCTAAATATATTTCAACTCACATTTGAAATATTTTTATGTAAGTATATTCACATGCATTAATAGCAGCATATTTCTTAGGTATGAAATGTTAGATCAATAATGGATTTCCCAACGTTTTCAAGGAGAAATTCAGCTCCTTTCTATGTTACGTAAGCAAGTGATTCAGACATATGATCCCTTGCATATTTACATTCTAATCTGTATTTAGTTGTGTCTTTGCACTCAGGCATTAGTGTCAGAAAAATATAGCTCAAAGTGACCATACCTTTCAAGCCAAAGACATGTAACATTGCTCATTAATGTCACAGGGCTGTCCACTCATTTTTAGATGATTAAAGTAGAAAGAGGATTGGTTAATACAGAGCTTCTTTTTGAGTATCTTGAGATAACAGTCACATGGTTTGAAGACAAAGTGGAACATCACCTTCTTTTGTCAGTACAAATCACTGTGACTTATATAAGGCTTTCCCTGAGAATAATTATGCACAAAAAAATCCTTGTCATAGCTTTCTGGAAAATCTAGTTCAATCTCCTGCAGCACTTTTTTTCTGTAGTATTTATCAGCTTGATTGGTATGGAACAGTATTTCTCAAGAGTACCCTGTAGTTACTACTTGGTTCACTGACACTTTACAGGGAGTTTAAAAGGATACTGTAAATAGCAGATTAAATTCTGTCTTGATAAATGCAAAATTATGCCCATGGGGGAAAAAGAATCCTAAATTGCATATAGAGTGATGAGTTCTGAATGAGTTAATTACCACTGAGGAAAAAAAAAATATCTTTGAGCTATAATGGATAATCTAAGAAAATTATCAGTAGCTGTCAGACAGGAAAGCAAAATGTTAGAAGTCATTGGGAAAGGAATAGATAACACAACTGAGGACAAAATTATTCCACTACCCAATTCTGTGATGCACCTGCACCAATTTTAAAAAAGAAGTACCGAGATATCCATTTTAATGACCTTTTAACATAGATGAGGGTGTTTTCTTTGTCACCTATTTAGCCCGTCAGTCTGCAAACTTGTCCAGAAACAAAAACAAACACGTTCATGCCGTTCCCCTTCTATGTCTTTCCTTTTCCTCTCCCTCCCTTTCTCTGTTGAAATATCAGCTTGCTATCATTTTTATTTTCACATAGTTACCTGGAGCTAATAGGAATTATGCTCTTCCAGAGCCTAGATGAGAAAGGGCACATGAGCTCCCTTTATAGCAGCATATGACATTGATGCAGTGGACTGAAAATAACATTGAAAAGTTCAAAGTGAATGAACTGAAAAATATCTTAAATTTCTTTCTGATCTGGTAATTTCAGTAGTTGCATGTAACAGGGATAAGCCAAACAATAAAGGTCTTGGTCCCATAGAAGTCAATGCTGATTAATTCATGAAAGTCCTATGACCTGTTAACCAGGACATCAAACAGTGACTTCTGACATTAAAATATAAGAAGTTCATGGCCTTTTTTTATTTGTATAAATCAAATTGATGTGATTGTTTTGTCCCATACCCTGTTTCACCACAGATCTAATTACAGCTCCATTCCCTAAATACAGTTAATACATTCCCTATTGACTGATTTTTTAACTGCCTGGAGTCCATCTATACTGACCTTGCTATTGATGTCATGGGTTGAACCCTGGTTACTAGGACAAGTTTGTTCACTGGCTCATATCAATGCTTTTTGTATAATGCAACTCCCTCAACAAACTACTCTTTCTTCCATACACAGATTTCTACTGCTCTGTTCGCTGCTTGGAATCCATGACTGAATTAACATGTGCATTGTGCAGATTATTGGCAGAGCTACGTTCCTGCAGTAAAACAAGAAGCAAACCAATTTGACACTATATATGCACCTCGTGCATTCCCATTCCTGCCCAGGTAAAGAATGTTGCTATTGATTTTAATAAAAGAAGTAGACAGTCTGATTGCTAGTGATCGCTTGACAGATCTTAAGAATACGGGCTTTTGAACACTAGCTCATTGGTTCAAACATAGTGTTGAGAAATAATGACCAAAAAAGAGTGCATATATGTTATTTTTTTTAAATCAATATGCTAACCGCAGTGAATTGGGGCTACCAATCCTGTTCCATGCAAAAAATTGTTCATATCCCATAAATCAACATTGCAAAGCACACCTCTTTGACTAGACTCAGCATACAAGACAAAAATTAAGCACTTAATTCAGCTGTCTCTCATCTCCAGATCAGGCATATAATATAAGTTAAATAAAACCCAGCCAATCATATCTGTGACCATAACCTCAGCATAAGAAAAATACTCTTTTTCATTGCTGTCAAGGCTGTGCTTTCGAAAAACACTAAATATCTTTTAAAATAAGTCCACACCTAGAGTTTTAAAGAGAACACAGCCGTAATGCAAATAATGTATTGTTTATTTTATAAAATTATTTTTAGCGCTTCATCTATATAAATCTGTTTCACCTGTATTTAATTGTTATGTAGGCCAATGCAAAGTAAATCTTACAGAACTTACTCACTCCACCTGATAATTTCCAATTAATATTAATGTTTTGGCATATAAATCCATAGAAATAAAGGCCAAAAGGGATCTGTTAGGTCATTTAAACTGACTGTCTGCATATGACTGGTGATTAAATTTCACCTGGTCCTTTCCATAACTGAACAAAAAGCTTGCATGTGACTACAGCATATCTTCTTGAAAAGTCTTGATCTGAAGCTACAAAAAGGTAAAAAATCCAGTACTTCCTTTGGTAGAATATCAATCTACTCCTTGTTTCATCAGCTTACTATTAATAATTCATATCTTACTTAAAATCTGGGTTTGTTTGGCTTCACCTCCAATAACTGGTTCTTGCTGTGTCTTTTTTCTCTTGTCTGTAAAGTCTCTTATACCAGTCTACTTTTCCTCTCTGGGTATTTATGCATAATAATCACATCATTTTCTCACCCTCTTTTTTAAAAAGCCAAATAAGCTAATTTTCTCAAGTGTTCCACTGATTTGTATTATTTCTGGCTCTCCAACTACTTGACACTTCCTTTGAACTCTCTAGAATTATCCTGCACCTTTTTGAAAATATGTGCACTAAAATGATTCTCACTATTCTAATTAAGATCTCAACAAGTGCACCTATACACTGCATTATAGAAAAGAGGGCCAAGGAATGAACACCAGTCACCCGCCCTGAGGGCTAATTCCTTCCCTGTTTGTGCTTTCTGCTGCTCCAACCAGCTCTCTTCAGGCCAAATCTGCTGTAGAGAAAGTCCTAAGCATCACGGATGTGAAACAATCAGTCCACCTTGACCCCAGGGCATAGGCATCATCTCTGGCCCTCTTTTATTTGTCTGCATCAGACAGAGGCATTAAAATCACAGACAGAAGTAAAAATCCCTAATTCATAGCATCCCAGGATCGTTGGCTTTTCTCTCAACAGCTTCATAATGGGAGCTCAAACACATTTTTTTTATTTATTATGATAAATAGAAGACCTTTTAAAAGGTTATATTAGAAACTTTTCCAAAGTGCAGTCCACAGATTTTAGCTAAACTCCATATTTGTCATTTTGAAAGGGCTATATTTGTATGTGGCGGTACTGAGGTATGTATTGTTGGAGAGGGCACAGATAAGAATCCCAAACTGTCAAATTTCTGTGTTTTGAGCATTATTTTCTACTCTGGCAGTTGATTCTGCAAAGTTTATCAGTGGGACTTTTATATTTCCTTTCAATTATTGATGGAAATGTTGAAAACACTGGTCTTCTTATTAACATCGATGAAGTAATTAAAACAATTCCTGTCAATTATCTTTCCCCACTGACTACAGCTTTATTAAACCTCAGAATCCACATAAGGTGTATTTTGGTGGTTCTGGATAATGAGGTTTATTTACTGAGCATGCCAATAGTACTATGTTAATAGTTTTACACAGCTCTAACTATATTCTATCTATGTAGCAACAAATTTCAATCAAATATGTCCACCTGTTGGAACACAAAAGAGCAAGACCTAATTCCTATGTCATCTTGTGGGACTGGCATTAATAATTATTTCCCCTCTTTAATGGCTTATTGTTTCACCAGTTAAATATTTTATCCAATAACTGTCCCATACAGGTATTTCACATGACAATAGAGCTCATGATCTTTCTCTCTCCTTTGTAGCTGGCAATCCTGACCATTAGATGATTACTATGCTTTTCATCATAAGGTCATTATCTTTTGCACAGCTTCAGTGAAATGGGTGGAAAGCATCTATAGCCTCTCACTTGAAAGGCAGAAGTGGTTGATTTGATCCCCTCAGGTACTATGGAGAAATGAGTCAATCTCTTGTTCCCTTGATGCGTGTTCTCACCGCTGATATCTGTTAGAGCAGCAGAATGCTACTGCTACTACCACCAAACAGGTGGAGGTTTTAAAGAAAATTATGAGCTTTGTGTCATCATCATCTGCCTGTGGCTCTTCAGTGGACAAAATTATATTCCTGCATTGTTACTGAGATATAGAGCAGGTGGCATTTGGGGCTTGTCCCTGTGCTTGGTGTTTAGTGGCTCTCTCAGGACAGCTTTCCATTAGCAAGGTGACTTCAGGCTACAACCTGTTCAAGGTGCTGGCTGTGTGGGTTGCCTTCCAGAGTGCCTCAGAGGGTGTGCAGAGGGAGCCATGTTATCATGGGATGTGGCACTCTGTAGGACTATGTCCATAACACCTAGGCATTCCAGAGGTAAACCTGAGACCCACAGCCCTGTATTGGATCTTGCACAATGAGCATTTGCAGTTCTGCCCTTTTGTAAAAAACAGGGTGTGCACAACTAAAGCTATGCTTGGACTAGGAAAAATTCAGTCCCAATGGTATTTCGTATCATCCTGAGAAGTCAGTGCCTCCACTAACATGATCTCTTCCATCCTTTTCAAATAAAATTAGCTAAATCAGCAAAAGCTCAGTTTTGACAGTACAACTGTTTGTATAATAGAAGCTTCTGCTGTCAAAGATCACGTTCTTGATGACAATCACTATGCTGGCAGATGCTTTTATAACAGACACAGAATATATCGCGTACACTGTGAAGTGCTCTGACAAGCATAAATAGTCTGGGCCTAAATATCTGTACTGCTATTGAAAGAGTACTTGGCCTTGAAAGGCATTTAAACATTTTCAAAAATTTTACCCCCATATCTCATCACAGAGTAAACAATGAAAAACTGCTCACGTTACCTTTTCATTTTAATAACTTGTTAGAATATTCCAGTTGATTTTTCTTGATTGATTTTCAGCCTAAGCTCAACAGGCACACCTACCTGGGTAAAAAAGCCAGGGTTTCATTTATCTATGGCCCTGTGGCACTCAATGCTGATTCAGCTGGTGATTTACAATGGTGCAAAATGTAAGTAAAAAGGTAGTCACAACACTTGCTGTTTGCACTTGCCTTAACTACCATAAATAACAGCATCAAATGGTAGGCAATAAAGAATCAGATCCCAAGTGTCATGCACTTTCTTTCTGAATGGCAGAATAAACATGTTGAGTCTTGAGTGTTCTCCTAAATTTGGGAAATCTGTTCATTCTAATTACTCCAAAACTCCCTGGAGTTAAACATCATCAGTCCCATGGAATTTTATGATTTTATGTAACACAGAAATTATTGACTGCTTTTCCCTCAAGGATGTTCTTCTAACCTGTTTTTATTACCATTTGATCCTAGTCATTTAATGGACCTAGCTATGTGTTACACATAGCGGAACAGACCTTTAAGATAACACTTGCTTTACTGATGCTACAAAAGTAAAGGAGGAAAGAACACGACTTAACACATAGGCCCACCAGACAGTATAAACACAAGATCACATTAAGCCAACACATTCTCTTTACTACTGGAAAAAGCTATAGGCAAGCATCTGGGAGACATTAAAGGATAAACACTTTATTAGTGTATAGTGCTATGTATACATTCCATGACCTTACCACTTTATGATGTGATCAAACAAAATTTCACAAGCAGAGCAGAGATGAGCTAGTTTGGTACTTGGCCAAGAGAACTCCAAGGAGCCCATAGCTACTGCAGGAAGTGATGTTAGCAATTCATGGCATGGTATTTTTCTTTGAGCAAGCATCCAAATGTAATAAAAGGGGTGACTGCTTGCAAATTGTCATCAGTATATGAAGCAAAAACTGGTTTCTGAGAACTTACTCAAAGCAAGAGGCTTATCTTAGCACCAGCTTTGCTAATTATTTTCTGCCTATGTAAATTTTCATGACTTTTCAAGCAGGCAGCAGTTTGCACCAGTTCTGATCAAACTGTTCATGTGCAATAGGACCAAATGAATCAAAATCATGCAAAAAATGAATGGTAATGGTTTTTGGTGAGCTGAATTTATAAACTATTTTGCTGATGCACAGTGGAATCACTTTTCAAAAGTAAAAGAATAAAGAAGAGCTGAGCGGCAGGTTACCATCCGCAAAAAATTTGATCACATGGAGGAAAATGAGCCAATGGGTACTCTGTTCTGATTTAGTATTGTAATATTTCTGACTAATATCAGGTTTTTTAATAATAACATTTTCTTCAGTCAAAAAATTTGTGCTTGATCGTCTAGAAATTTGGGGGAGGGAGGTTGGATTCACTGAAAAATGTCAACAGTCTTTTTGTTTTTTCCCCCAAATTATGTATTTAAAGATACTGATACAGTGGTTCCAGTCTTTTGCATAGTTACCCAATAAGCAAGCTATTAATTCCGTATATGCAAGATCAAGGTTCAGGATCTTTCCTTGCTTCATGACGTTTGGGCTCACTGTTTAGATAAATGCTTTTATTCCTGCTTTTTGAATATTCTGCAAAGGGTTGTGTTCAGTTTCTCCCATGTACAAAATGGAATTGTTTCAATAGGAATTACATGTAGCCTGGAGCAGGAAAATAAATGTAATGCTTGTCCTGATAAGGGAATGTCTAGTCTATAGAGTCACTTGTGAGATCTCAAGTGAGAGACTTAACATCTTGCCATGGAAGTAAATAGGGGAACCTCCACAGAGCAGTTCATCTCATCTTAAAGTAAGAATGGGATGCAGTTCGTCCTACTGGATTTAACTGTGTATGGTGAAAATACAGGATACAGTTCACCTACAATTCATTGTCTAAATACATATGTCAACATATGAACTAGGAACTTAAGTTCCCATTTAAGTCAAAAGAGATTCTAGCCAATACAGAAAATGAACCTATACTGTGGTTCAGAGTTAATTAAAGTAGACAAATAGTTTTATTTTGCCATGTTTTAAAATACATCCCAAATATAGTAAGAATAAAAGAAACCGTTGTATTCTACCTGAAATCTGTTAACCTTTATATTTTATTAAAAAAAGAGAGAAAGGATTTTTTTGCTTCCAGTCAGACTAATTCTTCAATTACAAAACTGAAAATCAATTACTTATCAACCACTGTTCCTGACAGTCATTTATCTTCCAAGATTTTCCATTATCACGTTATTTGCACCAATTCACTCAAAAGATTGCTGTATTTCTGTTTCAAGATCTTCAGCTCTGAATCTATTTGCAAAGGTAATTTGGATTAAATTCTTGTAATTCTTTAATGCTTCATTGCTAATTGCTATGGATTCACTTTTCACAATTAACTCAAAAGAATACAGATGAATATAACCCCAACCTTGTAATGAGAATTTTTTTAACTTTCACTTTCTTCTAAAGATTGTAAGCCATGAGACTAATTTGATACAGTACTTTATATGTTTAGTGGAAGTAAATGACAGCTTGCTAAGGCACTTTATGTTGGATTTGAGCTGCATTTGAATTAGGAGTTTTTTTTATTAGTTTATTCACTGATATAATAACAAAAGTATGAAAAAAAGAGCTGAGAGATGAAAGACTGACTTAATTCCATGTTATCTGTCAACTATTTGGAGGATAAATCAGAGCTTTCTCATTATATGGTATTTCTTTATGACTATTAAATGAAATAAACAGTCTGCTTAAAAGGAACGTTACAGAACAAACCTCAGCAATGATGAGCAACACACTGATCTTAGTGAGCACATTTCACCTCATGTTACTTGTGGTTCTGGTAAAGACAAAAATAGCTGAGTTTGATGATATCTTTTAATGTCAGTGCTATCAAAAAGAATCCTTTAACACACTTTGATTATACGGTAGCTGAATAGCCTATCAGTAATAGGTTTAATGGTGCCTTTTGACAGTGTTATGTAACCACCTCATTTGTTCAGGACATATTCCCAAACTAAAGCAATTTATAGGAAGAGCATTCCTCTTGTTCCAGTTTGTTTACTTTCATTTAATGACAGTTTTCTTCTCAAATTACATTTTTCTGTCTTTAGGATACTTGTCATTTTTATTAATACTCAGTTAATATCTCAGCTCTTTTATTCAGTTTCTTCAGATACTGCTTTTGACATCACATCACTGAGTGCGTTCAAAGTTCTGTCTTCCGTGGCTTTTGACTTTCTTTCTAATATTAAAATCCTTATTATTAGTATTCCACAGAATTTAGTTCTCTTCATACACTGTTTTCTATTTGTATTATCTCAGCATAAGTTGTTATTGTAGCGCATAGCCTTGCATATTATGTGATGACACACTAATTTGTTGTTCTTTTCATGACTCTTTGACAAATCCTATTTCCACCTTATCATAGATGAATGCAAATAACTTGGCCTTAATGCTTTGAAAACAAAATCATTACAGGCTGACAATCCATTTGCCCTGAAAAATTATTATTTTTTTAACTTTTCCCTTTAAAAAGAAAAAAAAATAATAATTTTTCAAGTTCGAACGCTCATATAAAGCTGAAAGATTTGATTCCTCTTGTTTCTTAGTCAGGATACATGGCACGTGCATGGTTTCATTTGCTTCTCTGCCACAATTTATCTCAGAAGTGTGATTCTTTGCTACTTTGGCTTGGACAATTCTTTTATCTTGTATATTGATTAGTAAGTGCTTTCTAGTTTGTCTTCCTAATTCTATCATTCAAAGACAGAAGTTTTTCCAAAAGCAACCAAATGAGTTGGCTAGGAAATTTCAATACTATGGTAAGATAAAACCAACCTGTTACAAAAATATCTACTTACCTATGTTTAAAACTTCTCTTCTGAAACTAGAGATTCAAATTTACAAGTTTTTGATCAAGGCATAGACAGAGAAGATGCTTGTGGCCTCACTGAGAACACTACATGACTAGCGGTCCCAGGATTTGAAAACTGCTTGCATTTTGGATACAGCTCGATGTCTATTACTGATCTTGGAAAGGCACCTGGCCCAGGGCAGAAGTGCAGCTCTCTACTGACTTCCATCATACTCCCAATAACCTTACTTAGGGGGTAAAAAAGAGCCAATAATTTGATTCTATGTGCTATTACTCTGCCTTGAGAATCTCACAGCAGGTGATACACAGGAGAAAAGAAAGGATTGAATTCTCAGTTGATATCTTCTGGTTTCAGGGTCAGCTATACCTTCTTTTCTCTCTGATATAATCTGTTTCAGAATCTTCTTGGGGCCCTCAGCACAAGAAGGACATGGACCTGCTGGAGCAGGTCCAAAAGAGGGCCACCAAAATGATCCGAGGGCTGGAACACCTCTCCTATGAGGCCAGGCTGAGAGAGTTGGGGGTGTTCAGCCTAGAGAAAAGAAGGCTGCGAGGAGACCTTATTGCGACCTTCCAGTACTTAAAGGGGGCCTACAGAAAAGATGGGGAGAATCTTTTTAATAAGGCCTGTTGTGAGAGGACAAGGAATAATGGATTTAAACTAAAGAAGAATAGATTTAGACTAGACATTAGAAAAAAGTTTTTACAATGAGGGTGATGAAGCACTGGAACAGGTTGCCCAGAGAGGTGGTAGAGGGCCCATCCCTGGCAACATTCAAGGTCAGGTTGGCTGGGGCTCTGAGCAACCTGATCTCGTTAAAGCTGTCCCTGTTCACTGCAGGGGGTTTGGGCTAGATGGCCTCTAAAGGTCCCTTCCAACCCAAAGCATTCTATGATTCTATGATTCTTCTGTTCTATTCTAGAACAAGGTGCCCTAGTCACAGCCATATGAAAAGAGTGTTATAAGTGCTGGAACAAACTTTTTTATGTGCAAATCATCCCACCACATCTGCACCATGTAAAACCATTCTTGTTACTCAACACAGGAATTCTGCTTGTTTTGCTATGTTCTTTCAACAGCTCTGTTCAAAAAAAGGAAGGCTCCTGGGCCAGAACATGACCCACAAGTGGACTGTCAGCCCTCCTCACAACACTCCCCAGGAGCCTGCATTTGTGCACAGCAGCCTATATTAAACAGAAGTCAAAATTTACACCCAAGGATTCAGCCTCTCTTTTTCCCTCTAGACTCAGGGACCAAAGCAAACTGGCATGTGCTGTGGCCTCCTGCTGCCATGAATCTTGAATTTGCTATTGAATCAAGACCCTTACCGTTGGAGGGAAGCTTCAGAGATGGTCTTGAATGCCCACAGCCTGCCACCTCCTATGGACACAGAATCCCCAGCTGTGAGAGACAGAAAGGCCATTTCCAAATGGTGGTGACAGGAACCTTGAAGTTAAGGCCTTTCTTTAGTGCAAGAACTCAGGAGACAACACCCATGCCATAATATCACTCATTTCATTTCCTAGCAAGACCAACACAACTTAATGTTATCTCATACCATGCTCCTGCAACTCACCTCACCCATGGAGCTCCTGTATGAAAATCAGCACAGCCATGATGCCTTGTGGCCATCTAAAAGCCACTTAACTGAGGGGACTCTATTCCAGTGTTGTTCAAGTAAGTTGAGGCAGGGCATACAGTAAATGGAAAACAGTGCCTAGACTGCCTAGGCACTGAGAAAAGATCCCTATAAAAGAAAGGCTACATCAAAGTCCTTTCATGCAGGTCTTTTTGAGGATCCCTATGGCAACAACATTCAGCCTTTATGAACACAGAAACATCACTAGTTTCCCTCAAAATGAATGCATATTGATATAGTTGTTAGAGCTGAGAACAGCCTTCAAGAAGCTATAGAAGACCGTAAAGCATTCAATGTTTCAAATACATCTGCACCATGTATTGTCCTTTTCATAACTAGCTACCCTCAAGAACTGCTGCACTGTAATTTTGCACTTAGAAAATTCAGTGCTTTCTTGCGTTTAAGTGAAATTTGAGTGATGAGTTTCATTTGACAATTTACAGAGAGCTTTCCAGCCAAATCTAGTTTACTATTTATCAGCTAGACCAGTGATATTAATAGTGGTCTGGGAAATGTGTTTCAAAGAAGGAGGAATTAAAAAATACACTTGTTTGTGGAGGAATTACATATCAGCCTCACAGCTGGCATCATTATACCACTAACTAACATTGTAAAATAGCTGTCTGTTTTTTAATAAAAAAAAAAAAAAAGCATGAGATGAATCACACTCTGGCAGAGCTTATCTTCTTCCTTTGGATGTGCAGGATCAGAAAGTAATGATACTCCCATCTAGTTGTTAGGTACTCAAAAGTGGCTGGGGTGAGCAAAGACTTAGTAAAGTTTCTCTAGATTTAAAAAAAAATCAAAACCAATGTTATTGCTTGTTGTCATATTTTGTTCACTTTTCTTTAAAAACCATTGGCTTCTTTAATTTTACAGGTGCTACACTACAGAAGAGTTCATTATCTGTTGACTATTTTCTCCAACTGTTTGCAGGAAGATTTCTCTCACATAACCTTTGCTGTCTAAACAGTGTAATCTGGTATAAGTGATCATTTAAGCAACAGGGAAGAGACAGGTATCTTCAGACGATGATTCATCTCTATGATAGGCAGAACGGACACTTACCTCTGCCCATGTGCTATAAGAATAACCCTATGTAGATAAATTTCTGACTTACAAATGAGTCTAAACCTCAGTGATCACATCATGTCTGTACCTTTGGCACCTGTGTCTATAGACCATAGGTACTCACCAGGTATATTTATTTTGCATTCCTACAAGAGAACCATTTCTGGGGGGAAAAACAAACGAACCCCTCAAAACTCCAATACTCCATTACTTACAACATTAGTTGTAAATAGAATTTTTTCTCACTGATGAGCTTCTTAAACTTTTCATATCATTAAAATCATTTAAAATGAAAAAGATTTGAAAAATAAGCCACCCATACCAAAATTTGCTGTTTGCTGCTGTCTGTTTTTAAAAGGATTGGTTTAGATTTTGTGTGGGAGAGGGAGCAAGTATTTTTTCTGCTGAATATAATTGAATAGGAATTATAGCTACAACATCTGCCTACTCCAAAGTCTCTTTAGTACAAAGGAGACAGTCTTGTTTAAGATTCACTTTTAAGCATTTTTCAAAAGTATGCCTTTAAATAATGATGGACTCTTTCAGTGATATGTATTTAAGGCCAAATTTGCAGACGTGACTGTCTGTATCTTTATACAAACATGCTTAAGTTCATCTTAATTTCAAAGAGCATTCATCTGCCAGTGCCAGTTTCCACTTGGAACTGGGTTACTGGAGATTTGTATCATTGTTCAGTTTGTATCAGTTGTTCATGCAGCTGAGACATTTCAGCAAGCAATAGTTGCTTCTGCAGCTTTCAATGTGTAACACTGATTTTGCAGAGTGACCCTTGCAACTTCTCTGACTTTTAAAAGATTCTTTCTCAGAGTGTTGCAGAATGGCAGCCTTTCATCAGAGTCCCTCATTCCTCTAGATATCTCTGTGGTATAATAAATCACATCTTTTTTTTTTTTCTTTTTTTTTTTTTTTTTGTGGTATGATGTTACTTTGGAATCTTGGTTTTATGTTGGGACAACCAATTAAAACTATTGATAGACATAGGGTTAACACCAGATGCAAAAACCATACATAATAAAAACAGAACTAACAGCTCGACTTGTCAGTTGCTGTAAATCACTTTCTACCTGTTTCTGTCACACCCTTTTTAACTTAAACAACAAAAAAAAAAGGCTTCACTTTTTCTTCCACTCCACTTTTTTTCCGAAACCCATCACATTCATGAACAAGTCAGACAATTCTTCCAGTTACAGAAGACATATAGTACTGTAGCTGAAAAATTTGCTGCAATGACAGATTAATATCAAGAAACTTAAGTGTATTTAAAAAAACATAGTCATTGAGCTTTCTGTTTTTTTCCATTCACACCATAGAGACATCTATCTCCCATTTTTGATCCTGAAGCTTAGAGGATTAAAAATAACTAGGGAAAATGCCTTTATCTTTCTGCCTCTGAACTTCATTATTTAAGATAATGGAACTATTTCTTCCACAGAGCTTACTATCTATAGTTCAGTTCTTGGTAACTGCTCCTGCTGCAGTGTATTGTATGGGATTTTCAAGGAAATACTTAACAACCTTAGCTAAGTACACTAGTCTGCCAGCGCAAAAAGTGTAGAAAATGAGTGGTGGCTACTGACATTATTTATATCAATTATTCTGACCTATATATCATCAAAATATTTAAATCCCAAAACCAACATCCTGCTTAACTCAAACTCCCACTGAAGCCAGCCAGTTGCACCTAAAGTGCAGGAGCAGGTCTCTATAGAAGGGCAATGAACATTTCTAAAATGGGAAAGACTAGAGAATGGTTACCTGTGAAATTAATCAGCACAGACAATGCTTATTTATTCCAGCAAGGTTGCACTTGCTTTCACTCTACCTGTATAGTTTTGGCAAAGTGCTTTACATAACAATTATTCTTTGAAAAGAATAATTTTGAAATATGATTTCTATTCAATAATATAGCAGCAACTTCTTTTAAAATTGTAGAAAACCGATTTAATAAACCATCAGCTGAACAAAAAATATATATGCATGTCAGAGTTCAACTATTGCCAACAAATTTTTCTATTTAAAAAACAGCAAACCTTTTATTTCATTCTTCTTTTCCTAGAAATGTTGATTATATTTTGTAACAGCAGTTTTGAAAATATCAGATGAACACTCCTGGGGATACATGAGCACTTGTCAAAGAGATTTGCAAGAAAAATCCTGTAATGTAGGACAGGTTTTTTTTGCACTTCATAATGAAGTGCAACTTGGCCATCAAAATACTAGAATTGAACTTTCGTGTGCGCGTTGTGAGTTACTTACAATAACTGAATTTTTCACCTACTGGCTAGAAACTATCAGTCATTTTAATTTCAAAAGATACGTGACACATTCAACAAATTATTATTGCCCACTAGATTAGATGAACACACATACCGTTATACATTTCTCTTTTTTTGCACAAAGTAAATATATGTTAGAAGTGTAACTTTTCTGCTAGGCACTTTCTGACAGAACACAGTTTTTCTAGGACTAGTGACCTAGTCCCCCTCCAGAAAGCCAGGAACAGCAACTATGTTGTCTGGCCACCCAGTAAACAATATTGTGTACTTCACAAAAAATAAGCTGAAAACAAGCAAACAAACAAAAGATTTAAATAGATAGATTTTACTGGAGGGAGAAAAAGAGGAAGCACAATGATATGATATTTTGGGAAATATGCATATTCTCTGAAAATCAAAATACCTTTCAGAATACGGGGGGAATATTCCCAAACAAGCCCTTCCCCTTTAGCTGTATGTAACTACTCTAGTAATGAGCTGTCACTGAATCTCTGGCTCTCAGGAGCACAAATGACATAGAATCACAGAATGCTTTGGGTTGGAAGGGACCTTTAGAGATCACCTAGCCCAACCCCCTGCAGTGAGCAGGGACAGCTTTAACCAGATCAGGTTGCTCAGAGCCCCATCCAACCTGACCTTGAATGTTGCCAGGGATGGGCCCTCTACCACCTCTCTGGGCAACCTGTTCCAGTGCTTCACCACCCTCAGTGTAAAAAACTTCTTTCTAATGTCTAGTCTAAATCTATTCTTCTTTAGTTTAAATCCATTATTCCTTGTCCTCTCACAACAGGCCTTATTAAAAAGATTCTCCCCATCTTTCCTGTAGGCCCCCTTTGAGTACTGGAAGGTTGCAATAAGGTCTCCTCGCAGCCTTCTCTTCTCCAGGCTGAACACCCCCAACTCTCTCAGCCTGGCCTCATAGGAGAGGTGCTGACAGTGTGTTAATGACATTAAATACAACGTACTCTGGGTTCCTGCTATTGGGTTAAGAGGTCCCACTAGGGTCTGCTGAATTCAATTGTGTGTTGTAGCACTTGTTCTTCCCCACTGCCCAGGCTGAGTAACTCACCTGTGTTTGTCATATATCAGCTGTGACTTTGATTAGCGAGGAAATCCCTCACCATCTCAGCTTGCTGCTAGCTCCAGCTACTAACTTCTTGCTTTTCTAGTCCTTCTCAAGACCAGTTTCCCCACCAGCTGTGCATGTTGCCCTGGCCTGATGAACCAAACTACATGCACACCTTCACAGTGCCTTATTTCTTAATAGCAGTACAGCAGTGAAGGGGGGCCACAAGCAGCTCCTCCTAAGCAAATCTTTTCTTTCCTTTCAGAAAAAAATTTACCAAGCTTTCCTTGCCTAAAATTTCTCACATATAGACTACAAAGCTGCGCTATCAGGTTAAGGTATCTGTTTCTACCATTATACCTGGAGAGCACTTGGCTCGTCTGCATTTCTCCAACATAATTATAAATAACAGATTTTCTCCAACTTTTTAACTAATTGACTTTAACAGAAATGCCTCCAGATGTTTCAAGACCCATAAATCAACCTGTTTCAGTGTGCCTATTGGACCATTCTGGCCTGTTTTCCTAGCAGAGCCTGAAAGCCCTTACAGGCTTCCATCTCACTGGAGATCAGGGAAAGATCAACCTTTCTCTTCAGGCTTCAAGCTGCCAGGTTTACCTGGGATTATTCTTGCACTCTGTGGGAAAAAATACAGATAAATTCAAAACTGGTACTTTCTACAGAGTGACATTAGTAGGTATCAGAAGGTGTTCAGCTGATTTCAACTCTATCAGTTGGCTGGAGATATGCAAATACTGTCCTGATTCACAACTTGGGATGCATCTCACCATTGAAAAGCACACGGAAGTACAGTTTTGACGAAATCTAATCTGAATTTTGATTTATATCAACTGAGACAAGTAATACGTTCACAAGCTGTGTGCTGTGAGACAGTCTTTTTTGGTAGCTGTTCTTTTCTCACTGCCATCTTAAGAATAGCCATGTGAATTTAAAAGCAAGCCAATTTAGTATTACAAAAACAAACTGAAGGCTATATAAAGTAATATAAAAACCATGCACAAAATATTAAATCAATTTCTTACATGAAACATGACACCTCACGAGTAACCCAGTGACTGAAGCAATGAAGCCATACACTGTTGCTGAATGGTGGTGAGAGCAGGAGAATGAACTTCATCATGCAGTGTCATACTATGCAGATGGCACAGCAGAAAATATTCTTCTCCTCTTGTACTGAATCTAGATACTCCATGAACATAGCTGATGTTGTTTTTCTCTTGGCTTATGTGCATTTTTCTCTTGGTTTATTGTGCATTTTTCTCTTGGTTTATGTTCATTATGTGTACAAAAATATTGTGCGTGAAGTTTTTTTTTTTTTTTCTCTTTTCTCATCTCCTCTCTATCTGAACAGCTGTGAAAAAATAGATTTTACTGCTTGATAGCTTCATGACCAAGGATATCATTGACTACTACTGCTGCACAGGTATTTGTACTGAGGGAGTAAAATGAATAACAGGGGAAAAAAGTGGACTCATTTTGTGAAGCGTGCATCTAGGTGACAGTAACAGAAGCTAAAGGAGTACCTTGCAGCATCCACTCTGATTCCTGGAACAGACTTAGGCATTTTTATCTGTTTCAATTAAAATTATTATCAACAGGGTGAGGCCTCTAGACTGAAGAATTGCTTTTGCCCTGTGTGGTAAAACAGGAAAAGGATACATGCTCTGCTCTTGTGCTTTGAGGATGCCTGCTGCACAGTGGGAAAATGTCCTCCGAATCATCTCATGAGCTCACACTTTTTCACACAGACCATGCCTCTAAATGTCATCTGCATTGAAAGCTCCTCCCGGCCTTCAACATTTACCCTACTCACTACTGTCATTTTGGGTTGTGCTTTGTGCAGTTTTTCAGGGCGAGGGAAGGATGGGTTGCCTAAATGAGTTTAAGTTGGCCCTGAAGTCTTTTTTTTTTTTTTTTTAAATACAGAAAAGGAATTGAATCAATGATTAAAAAACAACTCTTTTAAGCCAGTTGCCCAATGGAAACGTTTTGTTACTTTTCAACACTACAAGAAATCTTTGCTGCAAAGACTATGCAACTGGATGAAGGCTCAAGCTGACATGATGAAGCTTTTGAATCAACTTAGCCACCAGCTTTAAGAGTACTATCTCAAAATGAGTGAGACAAATACGTGGCTGCATATTTGGTCTGCATCTTTCCCTTCCCTCATCTGTCAAAGCACAAGCAGGCAAACCTTATAAAACTCTCTGCCGAAAGCTTAAATAAGTGCTTTGCCCAAGCCTTTGGCAACCTTTCAATGAATTGGACAGAGGAGCACCTGCACAAGTTTTGTTGTCCTTTTCCACAATGTATCATTGGAATGTCATTTATTTTTTACTTGGCAATAAAACCAAGTGCCATTTGTGACTGTAAGTGGAAAAATATCAGCAATAAAAACTGACTCCAAGTTTTCCTGCCATCTCAGGTATACAATAAATCTGAATAAACCCATGATCATACATCTAGGAAAAAATATACTTCCTCATATTTTAATAGACTTCCTATGTTTCTGTGTCCAATGGGATACATGGTAGAATAGTTTTTCTGCAAATGACCTAAGTTTGAAAAAGCACTACATTATAAATTTGATAACTCATCACTTGTCATCTCAAAGGAAGAATAAGAACAATATACAGAAGACAGCAAACCCCCATATCCCCTTTACTTTACTCCTTTTCTCCAGCCTTCCAATTTTTGCTTTCCTCTTTCTCACTGAACTTCTGTTAGAGAATACTTTCATTGAAGTTTGAAAGCTAGTGACTCAACATTCTTTATCAGTCAATTAAAGAGAGAAACTTCTCAAAATAATAATATAAAAATACTTTAATTGGGGTTCCACTATAAATCCTCTGGATTTATGAATAAGCAAAAATATAGATAAATAAATAAGGTAAATTTGTGTAGAAATTTTAAATCCTGCAAACACTATTTTCTTACCTGCTTCATCCTGAAAAAAAGTAAAAGAAATGAAAAAAAAAACCAGTAATCAAAAACAAGCAGAGGAAGGAATTGCTGACAAGAGATATTTGCTATTAAGAGTTGCAAGTTAGACCTGGGCTTTGGGCAATGCTACCTTCTCAGAACTAATATGTGTTTACATGGCTTACAGAGGGGTTTGGTGTCCTGGATGCCTCAACAACAGAAATACAATCATTGTCCATCCTTTCCTATTTTATAGAAAAACATACTGATACGTGACTCTGGGAAACTTGCTCCCAGAAAGTTTCAGTAGAAAAGATACTTCCCTGAGATTTCTGTTCTTATTCAAATGCAAGCTTTTTCTGATATTACCTAGAAGTAAGAAGTTCTACTTCCCAACAAAATGTCTTTGAAACCTTCCTGATTGCAAAGAGACTGCAGAATTTGGAAAGAAAGTGCAATCAGCATTACTCCTCTCTCATGTCCTCTGTGTCATTTGTCTCTGGGTGGTCACAGCCAGGCTGTAACACCTTCTCTGAAGAGTATTACCCTCTATAAGGAGTTCCACCAGCTCCCTTGTGCCTGTTTGCAGAATAGGTTCTACACAGCAGAAGTAAAAGCAAGGAAAGCATTATATTTGTTATCTAAAAGATCACAGAATCATAGAACCATAGAATCATTTAAGTTGGAAAAGACCCTTAAGATCATCAAGTCCAACTGTTAACCTAGCACTGCCAAGTCCACCACTTAACCATGTCCCTAAGCACCACATCTACACATCTTTTAAATACCTCTAGGGATGGTGACTCCACCATATCTCTGGGCAGCCTGTTCCAATGCTTGACAACCCTTTCTGTGAAGAAATTTTTCCTAATATCCAATCTAAACCTCCCTGTGGAGTAATTGCTGGAGGTGACTTAGACATCAGATTTAGATTTACGATTTCAAGAAAGGCACGGCATTGAAGAAGCTTTCCAGGTGGAATGCAGCTGGATGCAAGGAATTTATCCCACAGGAAGTTCCCTAAGCCTGCAACCTTGGGTGTCAGGAACATCAGGGGAGCCTGGTGTGCTGACTCTAAGGAGAGTTGTCCAGAGGAAGGAGTGGTGTGGAGATACCACAGCCCAGCTCTGAGATAAGGAACTCAGAAGAGCACCATGGCACTGATAAGCTGCATAATTGACGCCCTGAGCTGACAAGCTGTCATGATTTTGATAAAATGCTGTCCTTTTGGTAAACTTTGCTCATTATAATATCATTATAATACCAAAACACACCTCCATCCCAAAACCTACCCGCCTCTAAGGTGAGACCGCTCCTCACTGAGCCTGCGCTCTGAATTTTCCTGAGCCTGTACCTTTAAAACGAAGTGAGAAAGTTTTACACCAATCGTAACAAAAGTATGTATGACTAGAGTCCCTCAAGCTCCACCTGATGTGTAAAAATACTATAAATTAGCCTAAGAGAGAGGGGATGTTAGGGAAGATACCATCGTGTACTACTCTGACCTCTGGGATCAGTCGACGGGCTGAGCCTCTCTTCCCCCCCATCGGGACGCCTTTGGGTAAGAATCTAACACTTGGTTATACCAAGTGCCTCCCCGGGAAACTTAGAAACCTCTATAGAGTCACTTTATGTCTTTTGATGCATCTGTGTTATCCAAAGCTTTGGTATTTGCATGTGCCTTGCAGTCAGTGAATTTATCACCAGTAATCCAAAGAACCTGTGTGTCTGTTGCTTTAATAAATTGCTTTGATTTATTGGTCTAGCATGATAGTGGTCATTGAACGTGACCAGACGCTTTAAGTGTGGCTGTGATAGTTCATGCAGCACGACTAGACGAAAGGTGCCTATGTTATTTGTGAATCCGTTATCATGATAATTCAGTGCACTGAATGCGACCAGACTTATAACGATAAATTAGGTACCTTCCAAAGCCTCTCTTGATGCAACACTCCCCTGGCACAACTTGAGGCCATTTCGTTTCATCCTATCACTTGTTACTTGGGAAAAGAGACTGACACCCACCTTGCTACAACCTCCTTTCAGGTAGTTGTAGAGAGTGATAAGGTGTCCCCTGAGCCTCCTTCTCTCCAGACTAAACAACCCCAGTTCCCACAGCTGCTCCTCATAACCCTTCACCAGCTTCATTGCCCTTCTTTGGACAAGCTCCAGTACCTCAATGTCTTTCTTGGAGTGAGGGGCCCAAAACTGAACACAGTAATTGAGGTGCAGCCTCACCAGTGCCAGGTACAGGACAACCACCTCCCTGCTCCTGCTGGCCACACTATTCCTGATACAAGCCAGGATGCTGTTGGCCTTCTTGGCCACCTGGGCATGCTGCCGGCTCATATTTAGCTGCCTGTCTGCCAACACCCCCAGGTCCTCCATGGATGGATGGCTCCATCCATGACACTCCCATCATTGAAATGCACTCTACGACCACGTTGTCACACTGGCTAATACTAGCTAAGAGAGCTGTATTTCTTGAGCAGCTCCGAAAAACCTACATTTAGCCATGTGGATCCCAATCAGATATTGAATGGATTCAAGTCTATTTAGTGCATAAGATACAGAAGAACAGTAAGACAAGTTTAGCAAATTTTAAAGTTTTGTTATTCCATATCAAGCTATAGTCCTTCTTCTGATACTGGTTAAAATGTGTTCGATTCCCAGTTAATCCATCAATGACACTTGTACATCACACAGCTCTGTCTGATGAACTAATCATTGCTTCTCACTCTTTGAACTGCAAGCCTGATTTTAGAGAATCATCAAGTGCAAGTGTCTTGAATTAACAAAATAAAAGAAACATATAATAAACCTGCACGTGTAACTTTTCCACTTGTTTTCCTCAGTTGTCTCAGGTTTCAAAGAAAAGAAAGGGGAGGGGAGAGTTTTCTTTGATGAGTTTTGCTATAGCAGTTGAGAATGTTTCAGAAAATCTGACTCCTGGGAAGATAAGAAAAACATAATGTTCACAGCACTTGCAAGAACATAATTACAGTTCCTTTCTGCTACTCTAAAATATGCATACCTTCCACTTCATGGCTGCAGATCAGACACAGAAATGGGCATATTTTAAAGTGACAGGGGTGAAAAATGTCCTTGTTCCGTGCACACTTGTTTTCATCCTTACCTGTTGACTATCATTGTTGCTGGAAATACCAAACCAGCCAGGAGATCGCAACTTGTTTGCCCCAGAACTTGAAGCTTAAGTTATTTTTTTTCTGACTTTTACTTTTCATTTAACTTCAGATGTGTTTAATACTTCTTCACCTCCCCCCATTTTGTTATATCAACTTAGATTCTCAATGGTTTGCTAGTTACTCCAGGTTTTTTTAAACAACTGTATCCAAAGAGCTCCACAAACAGAAAGTGGCATACCCTTTATAGTTTATGCAGAGTTCTCTCCAAGAAAAGAGGAACTTTTATGTTATTTTAATGTATTGGCTCAGCAGTATCTTCTGTTGCTGAACAATAAAACAACTTTCTTGAATCTCTTACCCTGAGGCAAGGACAAAAAAGCTAGTTAGAGTTAGATTATGGGATTCAGGTGTCACTGTGCCAGCAGATCTTAGCAGAGCAGACAGGGGCTGATGAAATGCTCCTTTATGCAAGGAGGATTTCAAGCCACATGAAACATTTCTTCTTCTGTTACAAAAGCTTATCAGGTTCCAGAGGCTTTAAAAAGTCCACATGGGAAATTCAATTTATATAAAGGCACTTTAATCAATTATGCTAAAAAAGATTCCAAAACAGTGAAAACATATCCAAGTGAACAATATCCTACACAGAACAATGAAGGAAACTAAGTATCCGTGGAGCTGTTGAGGCAGAACTGAAGGTCAGGATTCAGGACAAGTTGTAGTGAAACTACACACAACAAAAGAGAACTTGGACAATTACAATGAAGCTAACACCAGAAAAACAACTGAAATCCAGTGCAGTAATTTTCTATTAATTGATTAACTGTTAAAATAAATAGCTATTTTTTAATTATTGCTAAAGAGAATGAAAAGAATTGTGAGACGATTTCATGCCACAATAAGAATTGCAAATGGAGAGAAGATACAGCATTTTATCTTATACGGAGGCCAGAAGAGAGTATTGGTAGCTTTTTAAATCATCTCCAAGAAGATCAATACATATTATGAGATGCATAGTTCATAATTTGTCTTGACCAACAGGAGTAATGAAATACACAATAGATAGGTGTAAACATTGAAATACTCCTCTTTGAGAGCACAAATATGCCTCCTGAAAAAGAAGAGGTCCCCATTTTAAGAGATGGAGTATCAGAAGTAAATCCATTCACTGCAGTAAGTCCATTTTAAGAAATGATGTATTTTAACTGTGGGAGGAAGCTACTAGGCCTGATCTAAACAGGCATTTGAACTTATATGGGCCACCAAAAGAGAGACCAGATCTGCCATGGAGGCCTACATATATGATATTTCACCTAATTAGTATAAACCTGAACTAAACACCAATCTCCGGTATAAAATGGCACATTAGAGTGACACTTGTCTTGTCTCCTATTGTTTTTCCCTTCCTCAGGCTCAGAAGAATCACTAGCACTGCATCAGGTATAGACTTATCTCCAAAGGCTTACAAATTCATATGAGCATTTACAAACATAAAACAAGGATTTGTGCAAACAAATTATTCAGAATTTGTTTATTTTTTTGAAATTACACCAACCATTCTGTTTCCTGCTTTTGACCATTACATAAAGATTTAAATAATAAAAGGCAACAACAACAACAACAACAAAAAACAAACAAAAAAACCCCAAAAATCCTGGTGTGGGAGCCAGTTACATTCTTTGACAAAGTATGTAATGAGTCTTTTGAAATTTAATGTTTTTTCAACCTCATATAAAGGTTTAATACCACAAGAGATCATAAAACCAAATTGATGCTGCCTTGGTGAGGTCAAGTTGCCGCTGAGGTAGCAATGCAAACTGGCATAAAGTGTATGAATATAGATGGGCTTAATCAAGGAGAAAAAGGAGTCCATGACACCTTCCACAGCTGGTTTTCCAGTGATGAGAGGCACATCCTCTATAAGATCTATATGGCAGCATGGACTATGTGCCAACAGGAGCTCCAGGCTCCTAGGAAAGCTCTCCCAGAGCTGGAAGGTGGTGAAGCAGAGCAGTGCAGGGCTGTGGCTGAGCTAGCAGCCTTGCTGGAAAGCAAGTTGTCTTAGCCCTCACTCAGAGCTGCCTTGATATCACACCCAATGACACAGTGCAGACACACTGTCACAACACCTGTGTCCTGAGCTGTTTGGTTGTCGTGGTTTAGCCCCAGCCAGCAACTCAGCACCACGCAGCCGCTCGCTCACTCCCCCTACCCCAATGGGATGGGGGAGAGAATTGGAGGAGTAGGAGTGAGAAACACTCCTGGGTTGAGATAAGAACAGTTTAATAATTAAAATAAAATAAAATAGTAATGATAATAATGACAATATGATAATGATGATAATAATAACAATATACAAAGCAAGTGATGCACAATGCAATTGCTCACCACCCGCCAAACGACACCCAGACAGCTCCCGAGCAGCGATCGCTGCTCCCCGGCCAGCCCTCCCCAGTTTCTATACTGAGCATGACGTCATATGGTATGGAATAGCCCTTTGGTCAGTTTGGATCAACTCTTCTGGCTGTGCCCCCTCCCAGTTTCTTGTGCACCTGGCAGAGCATGGGAAGCTGAAAAGTCCTTGACTAGCATAAGCAGTACTTAGCAACAACTAAACCATCAGCGTGTTATCAACATTCTTCTCCTACTAAATCCAAAACACAGCACTGTGCCTGCTACTAGGAAGAAAATTAACTCTATCCCAGCCGAAACCAGGACATTGGTGCAGAGGCTCAGAAACAGAGTCTTTAGCCCAGTTTCATTTCCAGTACCTGAAGCACATAAAGTAGGAGCTGTAACCATTCCAGCCAACTTCTTGAACACACCTCTTTGACCCACAGAGGACAGTAAGCATCTCCAGGAAAAAAATCACTCACACATAAGAGCTAAGCTGCCCTCTGAAGTAATCTCTCTCTCTCTCACTCTCTTTCTCTCTTGTCCTCCTCAGCGTCTAGGAGACATGACCACACATCTAACAAAGATGCCTAGCTGAGGTGGGATAAATGTGCAACTTAGATTTTATTATCAAGTCTAGAAAAAGCTCTCCATACTGTTAACTTCCAGTTAGGGAGGGAGGAAGCAATTCTTCGTAATTTTCAAAAAATTCTGGGTTGTTGGCTGAAAGTACACATGGAGCAGTGCTGGTCCACCAGGGCAGCAAGCAAACTGCCCTTAACCGACTGTCAAGCAGCAGCTACTGCCAGCACCCATTAAAAAAAAAAAAAAAAATCCTAACATACTTGTTATTTAATCAGAGCCATACACTTTGTGTTGACTGTATATCACTGATCCACAAATAAATGTTAGTTTTGCCCTGAAGAAAGCAATAAAATGGGACATAAAATTAATAATGAATATCAGTGCATATGAGTAATAAATAGATTTTAACATTTTCAGCTCCTTAGAGGGGAAAAAAATCAATTTCTGTGTAAAATTTTGATACTTTTACACAAAACTCATTTCCACAAAAACCACCCAAATATTTTAATCCAAAAACAAAATACACCAATAACTTATTCACCTGAATTGGCCTAAAATCTTATTACATACTTTTTTCTGCATTCTTTCTTACAGCTTCAGTTTGGCAAAGAACTAACAGCCCTGTGATCAGATGATCTATAAATAAATTTACAAATTACTAATGTATAATGCTTTATTTCTTTAATGTACTGCCCAAATACAAAAGATGCAGGTGTGAGTCTGAGTTTCATTTGAATTAAAAACTTATGGATATGGAGCCAGTTTACACTTGGAAAAGAAATGGCTTGGCAGATGAGAGTGTGCCCTGGCAGTACAGCCTTCCAACACAGCTCCCATCCTGCTGCGTCATCTTTTGTTTGCACTGCATCCATCCAATTTAGATCTGTCCTGCTCTCTAGCTTAGGTATTTGCAACACACTTATCATGTTCATATCTAAACTCCTCAGATCAGAAACTTTGTCCCACACGGCATCTAATCCAGCAAAGTCATAGGAGTATGCACCTTCTGAATCACTGTAATTGAGCAAAGGTGTCTGTTGACTGTGACCCCTGGCATAAAGGAAATAGCAAATAGATGTAAGGCAATAAAGAGCTACAAGGGGAACTGAACAGAAAAGATAAGGAAGCAAGTGAAATCCACCTCCCAGGAACAGAAGGAGGGAGACACTAGACCCTGGAGGCTGAAGTGTTCAGTTTTTAAGTTAGAAAGCCAGAACCAAAGAGCACTTCTCAGAGATGTTGCCTTGGGAAATCTGTGTAAACCAGGTGTTGAATCTAGTCAACAAAGGGTTTTGATAATAGAAAAAAATGTTTTAAAGCTTTTATTATTTTCCTTACTGAGCAGCTGCCAATAGTTGTCAACAAAAGCTTTCCAGATCCATTTCTGTCCAATTTCTGTTAAGCTCCACATTGCAGCAGGACTTAGAGCCAAAATGAACAATTCTTGTCCTCTTCCTTTCTTTCTTAATTATAAACAAGGATGAAAAATCACTAGGAAAATACATGTATAATTAACATATTTGATGGATGTGTTACTCTCTGGTTCCTGATTATCTGTCTGAGAACACTGATAGCTTATCATCCTGTTCAGCAGTTAAAAAATGCACTGAGGGCTGCGACAAAGACCTTGTAGGAAGAAAATAGAGGAAACACTAGCACAAGAGAAGATTTTAAAAAACACAATAACAATCCTCATACATGATGCAAAATCTGGTCAATTGTAATGTCAAAATATGTGTCCTTCAAAAACAATTTTTCGAGAGCTATGGTTTCATAAACTTTCAGCAGGACAATGTGACATGACTTACCAAGCGGGGCTGCTCCTTTTCCAACTTTTACCTAAACAGCTGGTTACAGTGTACTTTCAAGGAAGTATCTGATCTGGTCTCTTCCTACCTGATTACAGAATTTAAATGTGCCATTTAAAGTGCTTTTGCTTTCCCTTTGAAATTTGCTTAGGTGGGAAGGTTTAATTTTTTGTTTAGAAGGTTTTTCAGTAGTAACTTGTTTTACAGAACACTTACTTTTTTCCTGAAAAATCTGAGTCCCTCCTCCTTTTCCTCCCCCAAATTCTTCAGTGTAAAAATAGCTAAATAACTGTTCCATACAGCTACAGCATTCAGAGAAATGTTGAGGAAAACAGCACCTATAACAGAAGGAATGGCTTGTAATTCTTACATGTTCAAGCTTGATACATCCAGCAAGATGAACTGGTGGCAAAGGGGGAGACTTTGTATTTATAGTAACAGAGTTGTCCATCATATACTAGATTGAAAATGATTACTCATTCATTAAAGTCAGCGTATAATCTGTTCACTCCTTGCCCTTGGATATCTAAATATATCAGAATGTTTTCCTGGTAAGACACCAATGAGTACAATGACCAATGACTAATCGAAATTTAATCAAAACGTTCCCCTCAGCTATCAAGGTAGCAGGAAATAACAGAACAAGTCACATGCTTCATCAGTGAGGGATAGTGACCAACACCTGCTTTCCCAGATGAAATGTCATCATAGGATGAGAAAAACTCAGCACGTACAGTCAGTAGCAAACACAGCAAAACCTTGACAGTATGTTTTTTTCCTTTTTTTTTAATGAAATGATGATCAAAAAATACTTATTATTGAGTACACAAATAATACAAATTTTCTCATATAGCTGATTCCTTGAATTTGTGAATAGATTCAGAGAACTGATTTAACTTGATACTGTTCTCATTTTGTGTATGATGGAAGCAAAAAGAAAAGTCAACATTCAGAAGCTGTGTTTCTAATACAGTTCTATATGGATATTTCCTTGGCTTAATGCTATTGAAGCTGTGATGAACTAGGTAAGATGCATATGGAGAGGTAACATGTTTTATTAGGAATGGAAAAATAGGTCACGGGTTGAAGAACTTCTGCACAGAAGCTTCTCTGTTCCTCTAGGTGCACCAGTTAATCAAACAAAAAACATTACTTGTCCGTGCAAACGTTCACCTCCCTGCAAAATCATCTCAGAACAACTTTGTTTGTGTGGCCTGTATTTTAATAATGCTTTTGCAAACTTGCTTTTGCTCTAGAGGCACATACCTTACTATTCCATAGTCCTTTGCTAAATACAGAACAAAGACTTAAACTGTGCTTTTCCAAAATATTTAACCATAAAGTCATAGAATCAGACACATCCATTTTTTTCTGTAAGAATTTCTCTACTTTGAAGAACCACATATTGAAATCTTCTTGACTCCTATAGTATCTATTTTCCTCAGACCTTCCCTCAAATACATCTGGATACATCAAATCTGTAGCAGATGTGCCAGAAGATCAAATGACAACAGTGCAAAGGAGGCTCAAAATACACTTTGTGAACTTCATTAGTACTAACATTAACATGGAATTTTCTCTACTCTTGGAAAAATCCACTCAACTCTGAAGGCCTCTTCATTGCTGCAGATTTCTTCTCCATTGTCTGTGGAAACACTGTGTTGAGCAGGAAAAGTAGTTTTTCTTCATGCTGAAAGGCATGGTTTGTATAGATCTTTGACTATGGTAAACTACCTATGAGCTCTTCATAGCACCCAAATGAGATCTTCATAAAAAACACATTTTAGACATTTGCAATATACTAAAGCCACAAAAAGTTTCTGACAGCTTCTATTGTTAAGAGAATTTTTTTTTTTTTTAAATCTATTCCAAAGAATACTATAGCTCAACTACATATTTTGTTCAAGCCATTTCTGCTTTGGATATTCACTCAGGACATAGCACGTAAAAGACAGAAAGAAAAAAGAAGGATGACTATGCTTTTTGCTTATCTGAAACACATTAGCTTTACTAAGAAGATGCCAAATTAATCATTGTATGAATTTTAGAAGGTACTTATTTCTTCTGAAATTTAGGAATGTTGGGTCTGAGTAAAATTGATACAGTTTTTTATAAATCAAACAATGCTCAACCAGTACTTGACTGGTGCATCTGCTGCAAATTATAAACTTATACTGATGCCTCATTGTAGATTATAGGAGCAAGTAATCTAAGATGACAGGTTTACATATTGTCCTTCCGTTCCACACTTTGATCTCTGCAGTAGCTGGCAGTTATGCAAGCTACAGACAGCTGAAAAATTCTGTGAAATCCTCTGGGCCGTGGATACTTGAGTGCACAACTAGTTCTACTCAAAGCTGAAACTTCCATATTAAATTTGCCACATTTTTTTTCTGATTCAGTTACCATTTTCCACAGATTTTACCTGGTTTGAGCCAAAAGTCCCTTCTACGAAGTGCTGAATGCAGGTTAGTTCTGCAGATCCCTCTGTATGGGAAGACAATTTTTAATTAGGGGGATCCTCAGCTAGACATGGTGCTTGCTAGTCTTTTAGCACAGAGAAGACCCCATTTGCTCATTCCACAGGATCACTCTAACATTATCACTAGATGCCTGTATTTTAGTACTGTACTGACCATACAGGTTTTTGGTTCTCTGTGAGTTAATGAGAATTACCAGAGAAAAAATATCATCTATGTATTTATTCAGGTCAGACACATTTTAATAACTATCTTCTCTTTTTTTAATTTTCATGAGAATATTATAAAGACTTTGCCTCTGTACTGAACAGAAAAAAAAAAAAAATCCAAACATGCTGAAAATCTCTAGAGTGAGGGGCAGGGTTGTTTGCTTGCTCTTCTCATCTGCCCATTGGACTGAGAATCTATTACACAAATTTCTGTGCAAGTGGATCTTCAAATATTAGTCCACAGGCGCTCTTCCATTCTGTGTTGATTGCATTTGATTGTTTTTACATGCTTTAGGCCAAATATACAAACTTCTTCCCTACTAAGCATTGTGTAGCTCTAAGCAGATGTTGCTTTAACCCTGTTTCTAACATAGAAACTAACAGAAACTTCCCATAATTCCTATGTTTTGCCTTATGGCTAATTTAAATGACTGCAATATAAATCTCCATGTAAGCTTTTTCCTGAGCTTAGTTATTTATTATTGTTTTTCTTAAAGGAACCCTCTTCCCTTTCCTAAGTCCTTTTACTACACAGTAACACTCCAACTCATTTTCTACCCCTGCTACTAAACCCCACCTGACTACACATCAGGCTGAGTCAGAAAGGAGATTTCTGCTTTTCTAGCATCTTGTGACAAACTCAAATCCTATCCTCTTATTACATAGCTCATTAACTCACATTTCTCACTCTTCAACTGTATAAATTTGGCATCATTAAAATGTGGCTTTACCAAGTGCAATCACCCTTCTGATAATTACATAGAATCTCCAGTGACTGAAGATAGCTGTATGGAAGGATAGGAGTAACTTATCTGTGGACATCCTACCAACTAACAATCTCTTCAGAGTCTTCATTTTCATATTTTTTATAACGCTAGCCAAGGAAAAGAGTGATGGAAGTAACTTCCAGAGAGGTATTTGATAAAAGAATACAATTGGTGGCTCATTAAGAAATTAAGTAGTTCAGAGTTATACAGAAATGTTGTATTTATACCTTCAACAAGGTTAACAATCCATCCAATCTCTTTTGTTAGTTAGATTCCAAACAAGTATTAAGTGAGGTTTCCAAAGAAGAAAGATCTACTGTTAATATTCAATCTAATTTTGCCTTTAAGAGGTGAACTGTACTGTGATAGGGAATCATGACTATTGACAACACTCAACATTGTCAGCACAACAGTGCTGACAATGGTGCTTGCAAAGGTCCACTGATGTGAAGAAAGCAGATAGACCTTGACTTCATTTATGAAGCATGTGTAGAAACAAGTTGATTACTTTTTTCCTTATATATGTTTTATAGGGGGGATTATTTTCTACTATTTAAATTTCAAAAAAGAAAAGTCACATCATGCATATGGGTGGAGGATAGGGTTTACAGAGTTCCTAAGACTGCTTACGGATTAATGCTGCACAAGAAAATCACAACGTAGGTAACATAGGTAAAAATCACACATAGTGTGAGCTCTTCAATCATGTTAGTGTAATGGATCAATATACTGACCTCTTTTAATAGTACCTAATCTACAATGTCAGACAAAAATCAGATGGACTGATGAGATAACAAAAATGCTTGACAGGGAAGTGACATAACCAGAGAAGATAACATACTGGATAGGATGTAGTAACTTATGCTGTTATAATTTAAACTGAGTTAAAGCAGTCTGTCATATGCCCTTCCAGCCACAAAATCCAACATCCCATAAAGCAAGAAACAAGAAGTGTTTAATAGTCCAGAACCCCTTAATGATTGACTCAGCAAGCCACAATACGATGGACCCATGAGAAAGGCAGAACAATTGGAAATGGGCTGCTAATTAAAAGCAAAGCACCTGAAGATATGTGCATTGAATCTCACTAGCATTTAATGCTAAGAAAACTCTGAAGAGATGTTACTCAATTGAAAATGTGGGAACAGAATTTACAAATAAACCTTTGGTACAACCACAGTGTGAGAGACAACAGAGCTTTTCTAAAAAAAGCTGAAAACTGCAGTAGCCAATGATTAAAGGGAATTGAAAAAAAAATTAAGATAATTGAAAAGGGTACGTTCCCAACTAGTGAAAGAAAGAAGCTAGTGGTCTGATGTAGGATTGATCTAATAAATACACAGACTCCCATGTATATATGGAAAGTCAGATGGGGTTTGAATGTGCCATTTCTCAGAAGTACCACTAATAAACATTGCACATTCAAGCTTTATCTGGTTGATGTCTCAATATGTATCACCTCTCATTCCTGTAATTTTCCTGTTTCCTTGTGAGTGGTCTATTCATAGCATTCATAGACCTGCCCAAACTACTTTTTGGTTTTACAAAGATTCAAAAAGCCCCAGCCCAAACAGCTTAATCAGAATGCAGTGCAGCAAGTGGCAAAAATATGCAGGCTGCGTTACTACAGGTAGTACACTCAGAGAAGGTAACAGGCAAGCACTGGAACAGGTTTCCCAGGGAAGTCATGGAGTCTCCACCCCAGAGATATTCAAAAGTTGCCTGGACACGATCCTGGGCTACCAGCTCTAGGTGGCCCTACTTGAGCAGAGGGGCTGGCCAAGATGACCACCGGAGGTCCCTTTCAACCTCAACCTTTCTGTGATTCTGTGATTCTATGACATGAGGGGATACAATTACCCCCAAAGTTGAAGAAAGTACATGAAGCCTACTAATAGCGAAGTGGTAAACACTTCCATGATTAATATTTTGACTAACCTGATAAAAGTCCTTGCAATCCTGTACATGTCTGTTTCATCTCTACCTTACTAAATTTAGTAAGCCTCCTTATGTACTTAAAGCTGTCGTGTAGAAAACACATTACTGCTAACTTTCTTTAACATATTGTACTTCTCAAGGTTGCATGACCATGTTTATGGAGCCTTGTTACCATTTTTCATGTGAATTGCAGAGCTCTTTTCACCACCCCCCCTTCGCCATTTACCGCACTGACTGCTCCTGAAGATTTCCCAAGTGATGAGGTCATTTTCAGAGTGAATGGGACCATGTGCACAAATGGTCAATCTGTCTGCTGAGGCAGACATAAATTAATCAAAAAGACTCAAGGCCAATATCAATAAACTTATGTAAAACAAAAAAAAGTGTTGAAGCCTGATAGGTACCTCTCAGGTTAGCTACACATTCATTTTCGTTACAAGCTGAGGAACACTGAGTGGAAACTCACCAAGAACAACATGACAAATGATAGCTCATCACAGTTAGAAAAGTAAGAGAAGGGGAAACAGAACACAGTCCCAGTGTCATGGGAAGAAACTGCTAGCACATTACATGTTTATGGCCATTTTTCCAATGAGATCTAACTTGATTCTATATCTTAGTGAAATTCTATATAGAATATATAAGTACTTATTCAATTACTGGATCTCAGACTGATCTCTAGAAGCAGGACACTACTACATTTTTTTCTTGCAGTTAATAAGCTAGTTAGAGAGTAATCAATTGATTCCTACCCAGGCTTCACAGGACACTTTTCATTTTGAGGCCAATGAAACTGGTTATAAATTATTTCCAAAACCAGAGACACCACAACCACCATCTGGTTACCACTCCAAATGCTATTTTTCTTTCTTTGTGTATGTTATTAGCTTTTTTCTTAGGCCTGAAAGGGGGAAATGGAGTTGGTTCAAAATAAGAGAGTATGATTTGATGTTTAAAATCAATACTATAACTTTGAAATATATAATATTCAAAGACACTTTCACTGATTATGGTCATTAGTCATGTATTTCACAATAATCAAGTACCACCAAATAGCTTTTGGACATTGCTACTCAATTTTCATCCAAATTTCTCATTCAGAAAACAACTCACCAAACTACCAAACTGACACCTCAGTACTCAATAGAACATGTTCTCTGGCCACACTTCATTTAATTGGGGAAGATCCATACCATAAAACCAATCAGTACTCTGGGCTCAGTTTCAAACCTGAATATAGCAAATGATATAGCACTTGTGTCATCAAGAACTAGACTCTTTTTACTGTTGGTCAGTGTGTTTCAAAGAACACTGCATTTTGAACTGCAATCTTGCAAGTATTGTGTAATTGCCTTTACTATAAACATTAAGACAGAGGCCTGCAGGTCAGGGAAATCCAACAGTAAAGAGCACAACAGAGGATGTGATTTTGTATAATCACACAGATCTAGCACAAAGTGGGGGAAAGTCCCCTTGCATATAACATGTGGAAAGGAATCATTCCAGTGAAGAAAGAAGCTCTTCAGACAGAGCTAGCAACCAAAGCCAGCTCTTCCACTTCTGGGATGAGTGAAATAATCACTAGGCTGTTACAGGAAAGACCGATGACTTCTTTTTCCTTTCCAAAATAAGGAGAGAATGTCTGATTTTTGCAAGTAAAAAAAAATGTGTTAGCCATCCTCAAGATATGGCCCTTTGGAGGATATAACAGCAATGTCTAGTTTCTGGACCTAAGGTAGGAGCTATACAACAAGATGCTGTAAATAGAGCATGATGATGTGAGAAATCTGGTAAACTTTAAAATAAATTCTAGAAAAGGACACTGTGTAATGACTATGTTTATTGTGAGACAGTACCTGATGACAGGGTGTAAGGGAGATAGATATGTTGACTCCCTGGTAAACAATTTTACATCTGTGCTCCCTCATTCTAACAGCCTTGCTTTAGCCACCAGTCCTTTTCTGGATCTACCCTATCATCAATGCAACAGAGGAAACAAGAAGCAGTAGAAAGCAATGCTTTGTTTGCCAGGAAGAAAGTTTAAATATATTCATCATCTGTATTCGGATTATGCCTTTCCTTTTACCTTTCCATCCTTTAATAAGAATGTCTACAGTTCATCAACAAATCAACAGCATGAACACCATCTGAATTAGATAACACTACACTGTGTCTTTCACTATCATCTGATACTACCGCTATTAATGAGCTGTGCATGGTAAATCCAATTAAAGACAGCAGCAGTCACAATGACCATGACCTCCATGAAGCAGATTTCACTGAACTAAATGAGTTAAAAATTCACACAAATAATTCTTTTTTAACCTAAACTCACCAAGTAATGAAAATGTCTTCAGAAAAGGTGTTCTCTCTTTTACCCTTACTGCCCTATATCTAGAAACTATATGCTATCTATAAAAATGGGTAAATAGACTGGCTTTTCCTGGAAGGTTAGAAGTAGTAATAGGAGAAATTGTAATCTCCTTTATGCTCTAGAACAAGCTGCTATTATTTTCTCTCTCTCTGCTCCTTCCAGGTTCCCAGGGTACAATTGACAGTCATGCACATTTTCGGATGCTCAAAATAGCACAAGAGAAAAACTCCTCTATTAATATAAAGGTGTCACCTGTCAAGAAATTATGAGGACTTAATACAAACAAAAAGCTGCTACAAGACATGTAGGACTATTGGGTCAAGCCCACCAGAAAAACCCTACAGTGCCCCATGGTGGAGTAAATAATGGACTAACAGAGCCCAGAAGGAGGTGAGAAATTGAAAAATTAAAATTAACCAAGCAGAACAGTGAAAATACAGAGTCAAAACAAGGTATCAAGACTCGTCAGCATTGGGCAGAGTATTCAAACTTACTCCCAGCTCTGGAGTGACCTGAAGTGCATGAGTGGGAGAGATGGGGGAAAAAGTCCTCAAAGCATCAGACAGCTGCTCTTCTGACATCATCCTCTTGGACTGGTTGATGACTGCCTTTATCAGCACTAAGAGGACAGAGGGATCTTAGGACTTCTGTGGAGCTCACAGAACATCGTATCCATGCAAAAAGCAGCTGCAGCCTCCGTAAAAGATTGTAGAGAAATAAGAAAGCTGCATTTAACAGGAGTGTCATTGAAGTGCCAGTGGCTTTTTGTTTGTTTTTAACCAATAATGCTTGATTTCTGGCCACAAAGCCATGTGCCACAAGAAAGCTCATATATTTTCTGCTCAGGGCTAGTCTATCTCCCCAACTTCCCAAAAGCAGATTTGACATGCATGAAGGTGGCCAAGGCAGTCCACAGCAGAGTGAGGGAATGAGCAGCATGGACAATCAAGATCCAAGCACTTGAGCAATGTTTCTAGCATCTCTTTTTTTATCAGAATGGATGTAGTCAACCACATGGACTGGCAGCTGCAGAAAACTAAATACCTATCCACCCTTGAAAGGGGTCAGGCAAGTACAGGGAGTGAATGCTTCCCATGTTTTTCTTCAAAGTGTCTCAAATCAGTTTTGATGGGACCACTTCCAGTAGGATGTTGAAGCCATTCACTTTCAGAATTGCTCACAGAATATCACTTTTCTCCTCTCTGTCCATGCAAGAACTTCAACAAACATGCCCAGTAACAACTGTGGAGGCAGTTATATGGTGTGGATATCTGTTCCCTGGGAACAGGACTGAAGCTACCAACCCAATTTGCATGGACTATGATGTGATCTTCAGATAGTAATAAATTAAGGTGACTACTGCCAGCTAAAGGCTTGGTATTCTTCTTATAAAACCCCTGAGCAACACAGACAGTATATAGATATTGAGACTCTAAATCAGACCTGTAACATTTTGTGAACATAGGTCGTGGCATTTTGTATCTTATGTTGTGTTGGAGAAAGAAAAGGCAGCAGCCTTTAGGTGTTTGGGGGTGGGGAACACGTCAACCAGTATGTTAAAAATTAGCTGAGCATAACACATTATTCTTAATATGCATTCACAACACACACTGTAATGACTGAGAATGCTGCAAATACTGAATGTAAACTATTGCTAATGTGTTTTACAGACCCACACCACGGAGCACATTCGGTCATGTTTCAAGTTTCAGTTGACAGATTGACAGATCCCAATTGACAGAATACACTGTAGTGGAATTCTTGACATTGCTATTATCTATCACAGAGTGTAGATGCATGATCACAGTAGGACACATTTCCATGTGAAAGATTAGTCATAGGAAGCAGTGAACTACTATATTTCAGTAACACTGACTGTACAGAAAAATAAGGATGATGAAGGTACGGTGATGGTATTTGCTGCATTTTCATAAAATGTTGCTTTAAATGTTGCAAGGAGTAATTAAAATAAAAATACTGATATGAACTATTAAGTAGAAATACTTGATTTACATAATCAATTTGTATCTGGAAATTCAATGGGATGAAAGCAGAAAAGTCAAAGGTATGTTTATACCTCAGCTCTTAAAGGTATGTTGTTCATTTTAAATTACAAGGAAGTCACTCTGAAGCCCTATGGCTCCTCCTACTGAAACATAATGACAAAATAAAGGTTTCATCATGAATTTAGATAGGAATAATACAGTTCTTTGAAATTATTTTCCTTTGTTTAAGCTATACAGATACATACATTTATATATATGCATATGTATGTATGCGTATCTGAACAAAATGTCCTGAGAATAGAAGTTTACAACATAAGCTTCACCATGGCTTAAGATAGTGCTCTCACCAAAACATAAGACAAAATTCTTAAATGTTTCATTAAAAGTAACATTCAACAGGCAGCATGACAGCATAAAGTGCTAAAATATGCCTGTAAGAATTGCTACTTTCTTTGCATATTTTACATCATGTGGATTTTTCTTCTTTTCTAGATGAATCATATTCATATTCGTTAACAAATTCTCAGAAACAAATGCCACAAGAATTAATCAAAAGACCCTCTCATGAAGGATAATGTTAGAGGCAAAACAAATAGATTCAGACATGCACAGAACATGCAGTTCTCAAGAACATTCCCACAGGAGTGTCACAAATATAGAGAAACCGAAGGCTTTTTTGATTTGTAGAAGAATGAACCTCTCACAATGGAAAATTCAGATAGAACTAAATATATATAAATTGCTTTAATAAATATTTCAGCAGATTGAAAATCTGAATCACTAGACAAAAAATTTTTGAAATTTGAATTAAAGTGTCATTGCATTATCAATAGAATGATATTACCATAATGTAAAGCAATCAAAATAAACCATAGATTTCTTGTTATTTGCCACATTTAATTAAATATCATTCTATCATCCATACTTGTACAATTTCCTAGACCTCCTGTGGCTGCCAGTGACAGTCTACAGCTACAATAGGGAATCAGTTCATACAACAATGCATACTAATGAAGTAACTGATGCAGCATTCTCTGCAGCGCAGCAGAAAATACAAAAATGTTGTTGCCTTAATTGTGCAGATCAGTGGGATTTATAACAGAATGGGGTTTTTTTGTACTATTAATATATACTTTAGTGTTCAGCTGCACAGTGCGCCACAGCAATGTGTTAATTCCTTGATGCAAGTTTAATCACTTCTCATTGACAGAAAAACAAAGGCTTCTAAGTTGCTTGCACTGCTATAATATTTTATTTCTTTTTTTCCTTTTCCTCCTGTCTTCTCTTTTCAGAACACAGTTTAGCATACTCTAAAACTCTGCCAGTTACGGGGGAATTATAGGTGTTGCTTTGAAGAAATAATATTCCTTAAATCACCCTGGGGAAAAAAAAAAAAGAGACACAGCTAGACATGTAGAACATTCAATAAAAGGTCTTAACAATGAATTTACTGTCTGACAAAGAGATGATTCACTTACTACACCTCTGTTTCTTATTACTGTATGCACTTTCACTTCTGGCAGTTTCATATGATAAGGTAGCATCTTGTTTGTTGTATATTAAGTAAGTACCACAAAATATCCCCAAACACCTATCAACAAATATTTCAGCTAAATGACCTTTTTCAGATTTCCAGCCCCAGCATGTTCTCACTCAGGTGCTGGATATAAAGCAATTTAAGGATACGGAACTTAAATTTACAAAAAAACCAAAACTTTGAAAAGGAAAATATAGTTCCTGCAATTTCTTGGCAGGATGTGTGATGTTCTAGTTTGTCATTCAAATCAGACAGATCAGTTCTGACCTCTTCCTAAAGTGTGCGCAATCTAGCTGATTTAATACCTTTTTACGTGAAGACAAGAGACAACAGAAATGCATCTCTAGCAGCAACTAGATTTTCAAAGATGCAAAACAAACATGGTGTTTAGGGAAGAAAACATTCTGACAGATTCAGTCCTCATGATAGTTGAGACATAACAATTCCTTATGCGTAGAGTAAATAAAGCACAGCAGCAGCGACTGAAGCATGGACAGTGGATCAAACCAGGCCATAAAGCAGTTTTAGATGGTGTCTGGGAATGTTGCTGGCCAACCAGTCAGCTCACACTATTAGAATCATAGAATCATAGATTTGTTTAGGTTGGAAAAGACCTTTAAGATCATCCAGTCCAACCATTAACCTAACGTTACCAAGTCCACCCCTAAACCAATTAAGGGTAGAGTAGCAACCCCATGCCTCCTGGCTTGGTGGCTGGATTATTTATAACAAAAGTAAAAACTAGGAATCATTAAGATTGGAAATGACCTCTAAGTCGACTACCACAGAGGCAAAGCTCATGAATCTTCAATAATTCTCGGACAGGTTTTAACTCATCTGTGCTGGAAAAAAAGAGTATTCTTCCTTCTGCTTCTGAAGGTTGTCTGTGAGGTCCTATGTAAAGCAAAAGGGCTAATAATGAGGCAAGTGATCAGATAGGAACAGAAGCTGGCCCAAACCTTGGCTCACATTCTTGTTGCTGCTCAACTGAGAAGAGGAGATGTGGTTGAGAAAGAGAAAGCCACATCTTAGTTTGCCTCCTACTCTAAAGCTGAAGTAGAAGGAGGGAAGGAAATGCAGTTGTCTCCGTATAGACTTAGCTTCTGCCTGCCTACACTCAACAGGTCTGACTTAGCCCCTTACAAACACAAGGGCCAGCCTTGTACTGTGAAGGGAAGTTAAGAACAGCAACCTCCTCCAGCCACCCCGGGCCAAGACCCCTCCTGCCCGGCCACTGGAACCCAGCCCAGCACCCCAGGGACCTGGGGTCTCCGCCCAGGCTGACCGATGCAGCTCCTGCTGTCCCCTTTGCAGGTTCAGCCAGCAGTGAAGCTGAGCACATATCCCAGGCACACAGAGGACACAGACCATGGCTGGTCACACAGACGGCCACAGAGAAGGCGCTGCCTCCAGCAGCACCCACATTTGGGACTCGCACCAGACACAGGCACAGCCAGCCACGTCCCCTCCTCCTCTTGGGCTGGCAGAGGCAGGAGGTCACTGGTGCAGCACACACACCACACTCTCCAGGTTGTCAAGCACACGCACATTCGTGGACCCCCTGAGCACTGGCATGGCCCCTCTGTCTGCCCCGCACCCCTTACCTGCCCTACAGGTCCCAAACTCGCCAGCTGGTCCAGCCGGGCGCTCACGGCAAACACACAGCTCTCACACACGTATCCCACAGGAAGCCCACATTCGGCGGTCCACCCAGACACCAGCACAGACCCTCCACCTGCCTGACACCCCTGCCCAGACCCGGGGCCTCCTACTCCCCATCTGGCTCAGCTTGGAGTTTGCCAGCGAATCCACACGCACACCCCCCACACACCCGATTGGGGAAGGTACAGGCACTCGCCCCCAGCAGCCAGCACAGGCTGTGACCCACAGTCCTGCTCCAGCCACTGAGCCCTCACTCACCTCACTTATGCCTGTACCCCCGTAGCTGTTTTTCGGGACACACACCATTCCCGCCCCAGTGGCTGGAGGTTAAAGACCCCACCAGCTCTAGTAGCTGATGCTGAGACCCTGCTGGCTCCAGTAGCTAGCTTCCTCCTTTTCTTATTATCCCTTTTTATCCATTGAAAAAAGTCCTTGCCTAGATAGCCTTAAAGGAGCAGACACTCTCTTTCTACATACCTTTACACAAATCACGTGTGGCGTTTTTTGTACCCAAAACAAGAGGCATCCTGCAACCCAGAATTCTGGGTTAACACAGAGGTTATATCCACACATGTAAGTTAAACTTGCCCGTGGCAATTCTCTGGCATTAAGGCAATCTAGCATGGAACAATCCACAGCCTTATTTTCAAATTGCCTTGGCCTCCAAAATCCTGTGGTTGAATACAAACTGTCTATTGGGAATCATCATTGGCCTATGCTCGCTGGCAGATTAGTTCAGACCATGCTAGTTGGCACAGGCAAAAAGCACACCACCTACTCTGTAAAATTGTTTGAACAGTTTCTAATGGATTCCCAGTGCTTGGGCATGTTCTTTGGCATTTCTTAATTTACTGCTGTACACCTTGCCTATAAAACTCTGCAAGAATCACCTTGGGTTCAGCAAAACCATCACAGAATTAGAAGTCATAGAGCTAAATAGACAAGGGGTGATGTAGCATGGTCTGATGTCTCTCCACTGAGGCCCATGGTTTATCCCATTTTATTTGTATAATCCAAATTACCACATTACTTCTGATGAAGAATCAACTTTATAATTACTCTGTTTTAATGGTCAAACCCCTAAACCCCTCTACAGAGACATGTAGACTTTCACTTTCCATGAATAGGAAGTCTTTTCAGCTTTTGTGTTTTAAGAATGGTCAGAACCACAGGTCCAGATCAAATAGAATACAACAATAGCCTGCGTGTATAGGGGTGAGGCAACAAACCTTGAGCTATTTTCTGAATACATTGGTAGCGTTTGATTAGTGGTGGGGGAGCAGGTGAAATATCCAGAGTATCAATGCCGTCATGTTTGAACAGATTGATTTGTTTACTAGTATTGACAATAACATTGAAGAACTCTGTTTTCTCAGACCTAGAAGATCCAAAGTATTAACCAGTACTTACTGACATTAACATAGCAGTGACCAGAAATGCCAAAGAGTCTAAGAGCACTAGTACAGCAATAAGTAGAAAGTGCAAAGGCCTTAGTAGTACAAAGATAATGTTTTGCATAACTTGATAAATTGAACCATTCTATAGCTTGCTGCTGATAGCTTTTGAGTCATATTTTTCTTCTACTGCTTTTTATATATCACAAAATTACAACAAGCCACTTCTTGTCTGTTTTCTAACTATTCTTTCTCTTGACAGGAGAGCTTTCTCAGTGGAATAGTCTTAGATGAACAGAGTCAAGTTTCTAGTTATTTAGAGAAAAGGCATAATTACAAAAAAAATAAGTTGCATATAACTTCTCCTGCCAACATCACCATGAAACTGCACCTCATTTCAAAGTTTTATTTCTCACTGCCTTTGATCAGCTCATCCTAATGAAAACATATCCCATTAAAAAAAGCCTGTCTGTGGGATTGAGTGTTCTTTTTGGTTTCCTATCAATTGCCCAGTGATTGTAAAGGGCAATAAGGAAATTTAAGCTAAAGAGTAAAAATGTGACAACAAAAATAGCACATATACCATATGCAGTATCACACAGCACAGCTAATTTATGGCATGATGCTGAAAGTTGGAACAAGGCTCAACTGTACTTGTCTAAACTTTTTCTCCTACACAGATTAATAGAGAACAATCAATCCAGTATGCTACTACTTTCAGTAGACTTAATGTACAGTGAATGGATAGTAATTAAACTTTAAATTTCTGAATTGTCATTGTGCTATGATCTCACTTTTTCCTTTTTTTTTTTTGGTACCACCTATAAATTACACTATAATGTATTATTAAAAGGTTACAGGAGGCAGTATTGAGATTAGAATATCAAAGTACCACAGCAGCAAACAAGTAGGCCTCTGCTTTCAAAGAAATTTTTATCCTACAAAGTGCAGTAAAAAAGAGCACATGATGTTTTGCTGGGAGCAGAGAATAAAGTCATACATGATTAAAATATTTCAAATGTATACTAGCAAGACAGATCCCCTTCTAGACAGCACAGCAGAACCAGATGAAGGACTTCAGACATGAAGCCATGAGTTTCTACAGAACAAGCTAAAAGCCAGATTTGATCATTAATGTACTAGTAGACTCACACCCCATAACTAGCAACCTAGCTCAGATAATTAATGCTTTTGATAGCTTCCCATTCACTGATATGGAAAATATCCCATGTCCTCCCTTGCCCACACTTATTTATGCCTAATTTTAGCTAACAGACTTTAATGTTCAAGTTAGTTGTCCAGTTTCCTCATGCTCCCTTTATTGTCAGTGGGAAAAAGCAAGCTTCTACAGAGTATTTTGGAACAGGACCCTAAATGGAAGAGGTCCAGATTTCTCTTGAGCAGATTATCTCACTCTGCTGACTAGGAAGAGGCCAGTGACAATGCCCATAGTTTAAGTATCTAAAATTAAGCAGCTCAATCCAAGTCAGTCTGGCCTAACACACCCCTACATTGCTTACTTTTGAAATAACAAAAGGCAAATTCCACTTTCAGTTTCTGTGCTCACAGAGACAGTTTTGCACTGGGAAGGATGTAATTGGCTTTGAATCACAGTGAAATAACCTGGTGTCTAACAGGGAAGGGCCAGCAGCTGGCTCATTTCTCCTTCAGCTGCCCAGGAGAATTCATCCAGCAGCTGACCAAGGCTTGCAGTCTGATATGAACAGATTTGGACAGACAGAGCTGATTGAAATTGATTGCTGGCCACCAAAGCATGGGGAGTTTTGTGTGAATAGTCCATGGGGAAGTGATGTGTGAGAGTGCACGTGTGCTTATACGAAGATTGCAGCAGTAGAACAGAGTGTTAAAATTGTACCAAAAGATGATGTGTTAGCCTCCTCGAGAGGAACCCAAGACGTCTGTCACGAAACAGAAGAGCTAGTTTAAACTGGAGGTCTCAGAATGAATAAACCACCTTCTTTTATCTCCTGTGACCCCATAGTGTAGAATTCCTTGCTAAAAGTCTAGGCAGGTTCAAAACTGACAGGCCAACATCATGGAAAAAAATCCACCAAGGGCTGTTAAATACAAAGACAATCCTAAATCCTAAGTCATTGGTCAGGAACAACTGGAGGTCAGGATAATATTCTGGAAAATACCAAATGCTGACTTTCTTCATGCACTCTTCCTTAGGCTATTGTTGGATAGCAGATACTCACTCTGACACAGTAGGGACATTTTATATTCCTTATCATTTTCTTAAATACTCTTACTAGACTGGGGGTTCTCCCTCACTTCCTAGAAAATCTGTCACTGTCTCCCTCTAGAGTGAACCTAGATAAGGATGGTGAGAAAACAGGAATGTCAGAAAGAAAAGTCTCACTTGATCAAGGTGCTCCAAAGGGAATAGAATGTGAAGCATTTGTTTCTTTCCATAGGCACAGAGGAGACGGAAAGAAAGGCCCCATCCCTAGAAGCAATCAAGGTCAGGTTGGATGGGGCTCTGAGCAACCTGCTCTAGTTAAAGTTGTCCCTGCTCACTGCAGGGGGGTTGGGCTAGATGATCTCTAAAGGTTCCTTCCAACCCAAAGCATTCTATGATTCTATGATTCTAAAATTCCCCATGCAGCAAGCAAATCAATCAGCAGAAAGAGATTTAGCCTGTATGTCTTACACTGACTTTTATAATCTGAGTGAAGATACAAATGCAAATCTCTGGATCCAGGACTAGCTACCCAGCCTGATCAATTCCCTGTTAAGCCCTGTTCTTCATTCAGTCATCTAAAACATTTTAAGAAGTAGAAGTCCAGACATTCCAAAGAACTACCAAAAATACCAAGAGATTCCCACATCTGTTAACCTTCAGTTATTCTAACCTTTCTTACACAGTAGCTCAATAAAACATAAGCACATCCTTTCATCCTTCTCTATTCAGTGAGCATTCTACTATACACACTTGTTTTAAGAGATTTGCAAAGTAAGAATGGTTAGTTGAATCAGGGTTCAGACAGCCACACTTGTTTATAAATCAGAATTTTACATAAGCTCTGAGATTCAGAGAAAGGTAAAAAAGGCACCATTGCTATAACAAAGTCTATTCTGCCATGTAACATAGGCCACAGGTATTAAATCCTGCTTTGGGTCTGATGACTGTGGTTGAGCCAGAGCACATCAAAAGGTTTTAGCAAGTAAGAATTAAAAAGGAAATGGGGCCAAAATACTAAACTTTTCAAAGTTGCTGGGAAATGACAATTCTTAGAGACACAGAAGACAATATACCCAATAAAGAAGTTTAGAACATGACAGAAACCAAAACTGAAGAATTGTAAAGATAATTCAGTCTTATGTGTTCAATCAGACAGAAAGCAATGAAGTACACTGTGTTAGACCTAGATATTTCAGTTTAAATTACAGCCCTATATTGGAAATGCTAGCTTCCTTCCAAAGGCAACCAGACTACCCAAAGCATCTGGCTGCTTTGAATAACGCATGAAGAGGGAAAAAAAATATTTTAACTTCCTTAGAAAAACAAGCAGAATTTTTGTTAGAATTCTAAACTTTCAGTCTCATTTCAGAAAAATAAAAATGCCTTGAGAGATATAAAATATTCTTAGACTAAAGAAATGTATTTTAATTTAAAGAATTAATTCTGGTTTTATTCAGAAATTATTGATATACCATATTTAACTAAGACAAACTGCAAACACGTGTTCATCAAAGGGTTAAGAGATCTAAAAGCTGTTATCATAACATCACTTTTACTTTTAATCAAGATTAATTTTAATAAAAGCCTGATACCACATAGATTTGTATGTGTGCTTCAGTTTTTGCACGACGAGTAGTCCTATCCGACTCAATAGGAATAGTCACAAAGGATAAAACTAAGCAATTGCATAAGTCTCTGTGTAGGATGCGAGTTTAATACATCCTGGAAAAACAATTTAACTGTTAGCCTCTGGGTAAGAAGAACTTGAAAGGCACTGACCCCAAAAGAGAGCTGGAGATTTTAGTTGGAATGAATTATTATTATTATTAGATTATTATGTAATACGACAGGAAAACAAAAAAGGCAACGCAATTCCGATTGAGGGATTGCGTCACAGAAGTAGGGAGAAAATAATCCTCTCTGGTTTAGTCAGATAAGAAAAATAGTAGCTACAATTAGGAAAAAATACATATAATTACATTACTGAAAATGAAAACCTTGAATAATTATTAGAAAAAATATCCTGATAAGGGGAACTATTAAGCTGTGGCATAATGCTTTGGAGAAAAGAATAAAAAGCAGAGCAGCATTCAGAAATTTTAAACTCCACCAGGCATAATATTAGAAAAAGTATTCCCAGGATAAGCCTTCATAGGCTAGAAAGCAAGGTAAGTAGCTTCTTTTCTTTCTTTCCATTGCTTGTCATCCCATGAGCTTCCAGCTGTGTGAACAGCACTAGCAACTCTGAGCCAGCTTTGGATGCAATGGCTCACACAAGATACAGTCGCTCTACATCTGAGAGCATTCCCTCTCTGCGGGCAAGACACCAAACGTGTCTCATGACTGAATCTAACTGTGCTGAATTATGCCATAATTAAATAATTATAATTACTTATATTAACCATAATTTAATATAATTACCTAAGTGATCACTGTAAGTGTGTCTCTCAAATTAGCAACTTTTCCTCCCATTCAAAGACAGATGTCCCTCGTGGTAACTGTCAGTGCTTTTTTTTTAGTTTGTTACAAGCTGTCTTCCCTTGCCACTGTAACTGAATAACAGGTACCTGTCCCTCAGAGAATTTACCTCATTAACTAAAAAATTCTGAATCCAACTGAGTCTTAGACTTGGAATTACAGCTCCTTCATGACCGTAACAGGGTGGAGGACTCAGGTTTGCAAGACTTTCTCTTATAAAAATGTGGGGTTTGTATTTTTAGGACTTCAACAAATTTAAAAACTCGGGTCAAAATTTTCTATGTGCCAGGATTTAAATTTTAAATGTTTAAAACCATGAAATACTCTATAAGCACTGAAGAAACCTTGTCACAGTTTGTCTTGGTTTCGGCTGGGACAGAGTTAATTTTTTTCCTAGTAGCAGGCATAGTGCTGTGGTTTGGATTTAGTTTGAGAATAACATTGATAACACACAGTTTTAGTTGTTGCTGAGTACTGCTTATGCTAGTCAAGGACTTTTCAGCTTCCCATGCTCTGCCAGGTGCACAAGAAACTGGGAGGGGGCACAGCCAGGACAGTTGATCCAAACTGGCCAAAGGGCTATTCCATACCATATGACGTCATGCTCAGTATAGAAACTGGGGGGAATTGGGCGGGGAGCAGCGATCGCTGCTTGGGGACTGGCTGGGCATCGGTTAGCGGGTGGTGAGCAATTGCATTGTGCATCACTTATTTTGTATATACTATCATTATTATTATTTTTCCCTTCCTTTTCTATCCTATTAAACTGTCTTTATCTCAACCCACAAATTTTACTTTTTCTTTTTCCAATTCTCTCCCCCATCCCACTAGGGCAGGAGAGTGAGCGAACCACTGTTTGGCGTTTAGCTGCCTACCGGGTTAAAACACAACACAGTTTCTAAGACCAAACAGACTTTCCATTTGCCATGTCAGTGTCTGGGTGCAAGTAGAGGAAGAGATGTATAATTGTACTTCAAATAGAAAAGTAATTTAATTTTTTTCTGCTTCATAGGAACATACTCTGCCTTTAGCTCCAGGAAACAAGTAAACTAGATCCTCTGATTTAGCATGCAGTCTCCCACCCCATCCCCACACCCCAAAAAGTGAACCTCAGTTAGTCATTTCCCCAACTGCAGTACTAACTTGTAATAGAAAAGTGATCATTGTTATAGTATCACACATAAAGAAGCAGAAGTTTTGCTTCTGCTGTTGTTCAAAAAAGGCAGTTTAATACAGTGAGTTCCCCTATTCTTTACGTTTTATGACTTGTGATTCTTCTGCTTGTCAGTTCATTTCAAAGTCTCCTTATTCTATGAAAATAGCTTGTGACACAATCTTAAAAAAGGAAGTTCTCTAAGGATTACAGAGCAATGTTAGTGGATATATGAATGAACCACCCTTGACAACCAGGAGGTTTAAGCCTGCTTGGCAGTAATAGATCCATCTCCAAAAATATGCTTGCACATAAGGATTTTTTTTTTTTTTTTTTAAGAAGAGCCTCGCTTGCTCAGACCGGAGTTCTCTCAGAAGCTGCCAAATCCCATAACCTGATAGATGCAAAGCTGCTGCACCTCTGTGACCCCATCTCCAGCCAACAGTGAGGTTGAGCATTCATTCCCAATAAGCACATATGCACGTTATATAGTGTGCATGTATAGATATGTCCATATTCACAGACATCACATAGATAAATACAGACAGAAAACACACAGCATTCACACTACAGACAGCCTGATCCCTGTTCCTCCTCTCCAGCTGATCAGGATTGAAGTCCTTGAATAGAATGTAACACCATAGCTGTCCATATACACGGTTATAAATATGCACATCTGTGATATCTGCATATGCAATATCGATGCCTCCAGCAGCTGGCCTAGACACTCAGTCTATCCACTAGCTGGTCCCCAATCCTCTGGTCTCCCCAGCTGTGGGCACACAGACCCTGTGAGTCCCTGGATGTTCATGGTCCCACTCCAGTTGCTGGTACTGTCCTCTTCTACTCACTGGCTAGTCCAGTTTTAAATTCATTAATATTCACATACACACACACACACACACACTCAGGATGGAGAGCTCACCCACACAGACAGCAAAAATTTGGTTTAATAGGTTATGGCAAAGTGTGGTAATTAAGCACAGGACTCGGTCAGGCAAGTGTACTGACCTGCAACCTGATTACACTCAACCAAGTCCTTTAACCCCTTCTATTTTCCCACACCATTCCTCCCCAACCCACCTTTTCCTGCCTTTGTTAATCCCCCTGAACATACCATAGCAGGTCTCACACATTGCCACAATCCCCTTAATACATCCCATAGTAAGTTTTACACAATCCTCAAAATACTGTTCTGCCTGCATCCCACGATGAGTTCTATTAGCCCATAGGCAGTAACATACAATTAAAGAGTAAAGGACAATATTTCCTCATCCTTGCATAACCTCCCTTTGTGCAGCTGACATATAATCAATTACTTTTTTTAGAGAAACCAGAAGCCCAACATAATATAGTAACTAGTACCAGCATGAGAAAAAAAAGGCTTTGGATTTGCTTATGCACAAATCATTATATTAATATTAGCAATTCTTTACCCTGTGGGATGGATGAGACTGGCTGCAAAGCATGTATTAAAATATCTAATGCAGAGAGTTAAACAATGAAAGCATTTCCCCACTGAGGGCTAATGACAGACACTTCACCTTGCAGCCATGGGGATTAAATGTTCGCATTAGCCACACAAAAATTAGCAGAGAAACTGTCCGCACCTGACCATAATCTTCCTAACTTTTGGCAAAGAGTATCTTGAAAATCTGGAATAATCGTGAAGCATCCTCTTGTGAACACCATGTTTAACTACACTAAAGCAGATGTGTAATTGGTGGTTATACCTGGAGCTACTTCTTTACACCCAAATGGTGGAATGGACAAGAACATGTTTTTCTCCTGGAAAGAAGAGTATCTGGGGCCTTTCCAAACAGAATTTGATTTGCCTCAAAACATGGCGCTAGTCTGAACCTGCAGGTGGTACAGATTACCACAGGCTGTTTTAAGTAAACTGACTGCTGAAGAGCTCTGCTTTCCAATTCATTTCTCGGTAAACCTGCTGGATTTTGATGTGAGATTTTTACTTTAATCTATAAGATTCTAAGTGATTACCTTCAAAGGATGATATGAAAGATAGCTTATAGCCACAGCAGAGAGTAACAAAAGGCCTTTATCTGGACCCCCCTTGCTGTTGTCAGGACTTTCTCTGGAAAAGAGCTTTGGTTTTTTGAGCTCTTTACCCTTTAATCTCTTCCTTTCTCCAGCTCACAGATTTGTTTCTGTTTTCAGACACGCAGAAGAGCCTACCACTTCCGCTACTTCTCTAGCGGAGATTGCAGTGATTAACTTCACAGCCCCTGCTTTTCTCTCTCCTTAACCCATGAGATTGAATACATTAGATAAATAATAACCAAACATCATGTTGCAAAGCAACCAGGCAGAGGGAGATTTCATACCCACAGCTACCTGAACCATTCATGCTGGGTACTCAGGAAAATGAGGCCATTTAGCTTTGAATGGAAAGAGAGAGATGCATTATGAGCAGAAATTATTAGTGCTCAATCTTTATTTTTCTTCCTTTTTTTTTTTTTAAAAAAAAAAAAAGCTGAGTCTTTTAGCATATATCATACTGCATAGTATAAAAGAGGAAGGAGAGATAAAGCTTCCTTAGTCCGTCATCTGAGCCCGCCTAGGAAGTCATCCTTCAAGTGCGTCAAGTGAAATGCATCAAAGACATAATAGACTCTTGATCCTGAGCAGCTTACAATTCCAAAAGGTCTTTCAGGATCTACTACAGGAACATAAAACAATAACAGAGAATAAGAGTTTTTAAAAAGTTACTAAAAGTTAACATTAAGGAAAATATTTCATGCTCGATTTTAAGATTAAATTGTAACAGTTCACATACAGTCCTCAAATATAAGCCTACCTAATACTGTATTATTGTATATGTACGTGCCCTGGTTTCAGCTGGGATAGAGTTATTTTTCTTCCTAGTAGCTGGCAGAGTGCTGTGGTTTGGATTTAGTTTGAGAATAACATTGACGACACACTGATGGTTTAGTTGTTGCTAAGTACTGCTTACAACAGTCAAGGACTTTTTCAGCTTCCCATGCTCTGCCAGGTGCACAAGAAACTGGGAGGTGGCACAGCCAAGACAGTTGATCCAAACTGCCCAAAGGGCTATTCCATACCATATGATGTCATGCTCAGTATATAAACTGGGAGGGGTTGGCCGCGGGGCAGGGATCGCTGCTAGGGAACTGGCTGGGCACCAGTCAGCACATGGTGAGTGGTTGCATCACTTGTTTTTCCTGGGTTTTGTCCACTTCTTTTTGTTTTCTTTTTCACCATTTTTATTATTATTACTACTGCTATTATTATTATTATATTTCAATTATTAAAGTATTCTTATCTCAACCCACAAGTTTTCTTTCTTTTACTGTTCTGATACTCTCCCCTGTCCCACCGACGCGGGAGGGTGAGCGAGCAGCTGTGTGGTGCTTAGTGGCCAGCTGGGGGTAAACCATGACAGTACAGTAAATATCAAAGTATCTCTTTATTTTGAGGTGATAAAAGTCACAGCTCTTGAGTATTTTCCAGGCAATGTTGCTTCTCAAATAGTAAATAAATTCTTAATATATATACACACACACACAAGGATCTGTGTAGTTCATATAATTTATAATTTCCTCTTTCCTCACAGAAGGAATCTATCAAAAACTCCATGAGGCTGAGACAAGTTTTTTAAAGTAAACGAGTGAACACTCAACTAATAAAACAACAAAGCTTTAATTGTTTCCCAGAAAAATGCTAAATCACTTTCATCATCCACTTTCATCATCACAATGGAAGTTTTAATATACTATGGTTTTCTATGAATTTGCAATAAAGCTGTACATAGCATTGTCTTTTCCAAAGGCAGCTAATAAAACTTATCCAGAGTATTCACTGTTTTAATATTCTTTTCCAGACATTGTGGATAGAAGATGGCATCCATGGAAGAGCTGCATCCGTTGTTACACCATAGATAACGGCTTCCAGCAATGTACACCATGGCTCTAACTCCACAAATGAACACATAAGCTTTTCTTTCAGCCCAGAAAATCTGTCAACAGTTCATTCTGAAGAAGACTTCATCAGAGAAAATCATAGAGTTCCCTCCTAGCACCCTCAGTCACTATTTTTATTCTTTTTCAATTCTTAAGACATCATGTTCACATAACTTGAGGAGAGCCTTTAGAGACCTTTGATACTTCCAGAATTATAGCTTGAGAATCATTGCTTCCAACCACGGTTCTCTCCTTGGCACTCTGCTCCCATAATGTTCTGAAGTACGCTGTGTCATTTAAAAGGTAGAGCACAAAACTGAGTGACAAAAAGGATTAGAAAAAAAAAAAAAAAAAGAGGGGATGTGACTTTGAGGTGGGAGGTTGAAGTAAGAGGAACAGACAGATAGATTAGAAGAGTCCTGATTTTTTTCCTGCACATTGGCAATCTTTCAACAGTAGAAGAGGAAATATTGTCTGTCCAGATGGACTATTGCCTAACAGCTAAGGCAATTTGTGGGAGATGCAAATATGATTCCCATTAAATGGAGGAGGGACTTTCAGGCTAACTGTGAATGCTCTCACATCATTACCACCTTCTCCTGTTTCTGTTCTGCAATGTTTTAAAAGGGGAACATAAGCAGAAGGAAAGTTAAGTGCCTGGATTCCAGTCCTCCTTTGGCAAGTGGTAGGTACTAGTGTGAAAACCAAGACTAAGACATGCCTGGGCATTTTTGAAATTCAGGCACTGGCCAAAACCCAAAGCCCCTCCAAATCAGGTAGCAGATGAATGGATTAAAATTTTGCTCTTCAATGCTGAAATTTCACTGCAGCTTTAACATAAAGGTTCTTCTTTGCATCTCACCCTCTGGGACTCTCCCACATGAACAAACCACAGCATTCATCAGAACTCCTCATTGAAACACACAGCTTCAGGACAGGACATGAGGACAGGTAAAAGCTAACCATATTGTCAGCAAGTTTAGGTGGTGACTTGTTGGTCATTACCTTTCAGGGACATCACATATTAAACATCTGAGCATCCACTGAAACTACCTAGAGTTTCTTCACAACACTTACATATATTGCGTGTGTTGGCAACCCATCTGCTCTGTGACAGCTGACCGGTGTTTTGCCACTCTGCTGTCATGACATTGCTGGCATTAAAATTTAATCAATACAATTCTGTATGCGATCTTGATCTAGCTTCAGAAAGGCATATAATTGGATTATCTATTGAATTGTAACCTCACAACAACTGCAGATGGGGCTTCTTGTATCTTACTCAGTCAAGGACAGGTGAAGTATGAAAGTATGTTATTGAAAACAGGAAATTCTATTTATAAGTCTATGTTTAATATGTTTCAGTATGACCTGAATCTCCCCAAGTCTGAAATCTTAATCTTTCCTTTCCAATTTATTAGCAGGGTAGCTTTGAGGATATGAATAAAGGAAAAAAAAAAAAAAGAGAGAAAATGCAGTCTAGGAATAGCCCTCTTCCCCTACTCTCCCATCCCTATCTCCAGGAATTTGAGTTTTTCCCTCTGCACATCCTACTAAGGATTGAAGAGCTCATTAATTATCAGGTAACAAAAACCAGTCATTGAGCCATAGATAAAAATTAGGAACTACGTTAGCACTACAGGTTACAAACTGGCTTTTGTGGATTTGTTGCATTAGTAGCACAAAACAAAGCACCTAAACTTTTACTGAAGTTTACCTTACAGGCTTGCCAGTCGAATTATTTGTGAACTATTCCTGGCTCCTGGGCTGGGTACAATACCTGAAGCGTGACCCATGAGTAAAACCTTGTGTCTTCATTCAGAGTGTTGCTACCCTTGTTGGGGTAAAACAGAGATCTATTCCCTTTTGAAGGGCAATAGGAACTGCTGTGCTATTCCATAAGGACACTGATTTTAATAGTAATATATAATATGTACATGAGCTATTTACATAGGACTGGACTTTTCCTGAGTGCTTTAATGAATGTGTTTCCAACTAGGGGAAAGGCAATAGCAGTGGACTACTACAAAGATTTTAAAAGAAAGGCCATGCCCACAGCACTATCCTCCCCTAACCTCAAGCAGCTGAGATGAAAAAAAAAAGGGTTCAGAGCCCTTGGTCTGGAGAGGAAGATGAAGTAAGGAGAGGCTTTTCATAGATGAGAAGATGACAGCTAAATGCAAAACAGCTTCCCTCTTTTTTGCATCTTCGTTCCTTTCTAAAAAGCTTCTTAAGCTTTGAGAACCCCATTCTTAGGTGGTTGGTTGTGCAATGTGTCTTACAGGGAAGCCCTGATACCCGTTTCGGGACTAAGACTGTCTTTGAGTAGTTACGTGTGCATCTAGTCCAAGGTCCTTTCATTTCACATAAAGGCATGGGGTCAAGGAAGAGAAGAAAAAAGGGGATTGTGCTCTTTTTTATGCTTCACACTGTGACTCATTAGCACACAGCTAAGCACTGTCACAGCACCTCATGGTGACAAGCCTCAATGTCACAGCACATCACAACCAAAGAACTACTTGTTTAGGCTTAATTTAATTACTACCTTATCCCACAGCCAGCTTGGTTTGCTACATTTATTCTGCTACAAAAGCAAGAGCAGTTAGCATCCCAATGTACATTTTACTGCTGGGTTATGGCAGGAGCTCACAGATGAATAACTGTAACTTTTGGAATATCCCCGTACCGCTGTGAAATAGTCATGCAGGCAATTGGACAAGAAAACCAACAATAGACTGAAATTCCAGGATAACGCTCAAATCCACTGTGTTATTATGGTGTTTGTACCAAAGCCCATAGCTTTGCTGTTGTTAAGGGTCTCGTCAGGTTTTCCATTATATGTTCTTATTTTCAGGGATTTGTTGGTCACAGAGATTCACTCCAGGCAGAGTCAAAACACTAGGAGACTAAAATTTGGCCAAAGGCAAAGAGCATTGTTTACAGCTGATAAAGTAGAGAGTTGGTCCAGCTGTGAATTTAACAATGTCAAAAATAAATGGAGAAGTAAGCATGTCTTCTTATAAAATGAAATGTTAATAAGAACAAAAATCTTGAACTTGTTTTTTACGACACCAGAACCTATTAAGTGCTAAAATGCTGGTGAACAAGATAAACTCTACGCAGAGCTTTTCAACATGGTCACATGTTCATACTCATCCCAAACTCAGAATTACAGGGTAGGAGCAAGAGTACTTTGACATCTGCATCTACATGGCAGGACTCTGCCTGTACACATAGGCTGGATTCAGTTACGTACTTGAAAGTACACTTTGACCACCTCTAAGAATCTGTTTCCAGGTCGTCCAAAGCAGCAACAATCTAGGTAAAATGGATAGTCCTAAGCTGTACACAGAAATCCAAATACCTGCAAGCTTTGGATATGGTCACACTTCAGTTCACATATCATAACTGATTTGTATTAAATCAGAAACACCTACAAAGCACCTCTGGGGAAAAGGAAAAAAAGAAAAAAAAAAAAAGGCATGATTTAAGCACCACCTAGTTATACATGAAGATATAATTCTCTACATTTTTAAACTTAATTCTCTTATTAAAAGATGCGTACTAAACTATCTGATAAAGACAGCTGCATGTTTTTCTTCATTTTTAATGACCACTGAAGAAAAATTTTGAAGAAAATTTAGATCTTCACTTTTTCAGAGAAACTCTTCCAACACTGTCATCATCTGATTTATATCTAGAAAATATGGAAATGTTGATTCACATAATCAACATTTGAATCAAGTTTATTCAAAAATAAAAAATGAGAAATTAAAACATATAAAGCACAAATAGCTTTAAAAAATAGTGCACATTTCTGCATACCTTCTTAATTTTAGAGAAGTATATATAAAAAGTCACAGATATTTGGATTTAAGTACCTTACCAAGATTTCTTTACTTACTTGTATCCACGGTATTCTCAGCTTGCCAGCAGGGAAAAGAACATAACATGGGCTGGGAGTGAGGATGCCAGGTTCAGTTTCTGGCTGTGATGTTCACTGCCTTCATGACCCCAGAGATGGTGCTCTGCTGTCCTTCTACAGAATGTTCTAGTGAGATGTTCAGAGACAACAGGCAATAAATTCATCATGACAGAGAAAAGAAAAGATGAAGCAAGGCTAGCTTCTAACAAGAAAAGACTTATTCCCCACTTTGCTCTTTAAATTAAGTGACATCAGGTCTTGGGAGGATACACAGAACCAGAACTCTGGAACTACATGTTTTTCCTGTCTTTAGTCTGTAAGCACATTAAGAACCATTTGCCTGAATGTTTTGATTATGGTCCGTTCCTGCAATATGTACAAAGACAAGCCATCCCAAAGCCTTTTTAGAGAGTGGCAAATCCTCTTGGACAAGTGCAGTACTATCAGAGCACCACAGTCATCCTGTTAAATTTGAAATCTGTGCAGTTATTTACAAGATCTTTTCAGCTCACCTCCAAGTCCTAAACCTTAAATCTCTGGTTACTGGAGAGATCTGCAAACAGTGGGAGGTCTCATGTATCATGCTAATACTTTTGGCACAGCAGCAGGAGACACTATAATTGCCTCAGCAAAATTCCTTCATTTATGTGTCTACATCACTGAAGAATTTGCAATTATTTTTAAATATTTGCTGGTGGGTCTTTTAAAATATATTTATAGAGCTAACATTTTGTGCAGCACAGGAACTATAAACTGTACAGTCTGTTCATTATTGTTTTGTATTTTACACTTCACTGACATTACAATGTCTCTAATGGAAAGGAATCCTAGTACTTTTATTGCCACATGAATTTTAACAGGGTTCCCAGACCACACAGGTACTCTTCTCCAACTCTGTAAAGGGTCAACCTGAGCTGTTGCATTTCTAGTGGGCTATTAGGATGAAATAGAAATTACAAATCACATAGGGTATAAAAACAAAAAAAAGTGCTCTAACCCCCTCAGATGATACTCATCAGACAAGCTACTGTGCTACGATTTCCTTCTATTTAATACATAACCTTAATATCTCCATGTTCAGAATAATTAGGAAATGTTCTCTACACTGCTGTGTCTTTCAAAGTGAAGAACATTAAACATTTTGATAGCTTTACTGTACCTCACTGTGCATATTTTCCTTTGTCAGGGCAAACTGGAAGTAAATAATATCAGTAGAACATTAAGAGGGATGAACAAAAATTCATTCATATAAACTCACAAAATATCCCTTGTCTAAGAACTTGGCTGAATGGGAAAGTTTCACCAATAACAATAATTTTCCTCACAGCTGATCAGCTCCTGGTACAAGTGGAGATTTTTTAATTATGGTTTGAAGCCTCTTTCAAGTAACACACAACGAACTTAAAAAGGATAATTCTTTTTAAATGCCAGAATAAGCCTCAACATTTGCAGTAGGTTGGGGAGAGGGAAAGGCTGCAGAAAGTTGCTTTGGGAAGCAAGAAGAAAGATGTACCATTGATGGTTTAAAAGAAATTGTCAGTGTGGTTAAAAAGATGCATTTGAAAGCTTATTTCTGGATACCTACAGGCAAATCATAGCAGTGTATTTCTATAGCAAAGAATTGTGATTTAGAGTCAACAGCCCCAGGAGAAGTAATTTTCCACAAGCTGACAGTCAGTAAGAATGTACTGGGCTTATGTGATTATTGCTGTCTTAAAGACAAGACCAAAGACAAGACCAAAGATGACCTAACAAGCTACACCAAGTAAAAGGACTCTCTTGAAAAAGTTATTTGCATCCACCTTAAAATATGAGACTTTTGAAATACTATGCAACTGATGCATGAAAAAATCAACCATGAATTCAAAAGTAACTAGGTATATTAGCTAAATTACGAGGTAAGCCAGTATAAAATCCAGTCTGAATAACATATTTGTAAAGAAAATATAGAAATTGCCAAGAATTAACATTTTTAAGAGCAACTGAAAAGTTACAATAGTCACAAAAGTTAATTTACAATTACTGGAATTTTCCAGCTTGTCATGCCACATCTAACTCACTTCCGATGAAATGGAGGACTGTAGAAAGCTGTTCCTTTGCGACACACAAAACAGACCACTACCTTGCCTTCATACACTTTCCTGCAAAATCTCTTGAGCTTTCTTGTCAGAGTATCCTTCTAAGGCACTTGACTCTTCGAGACTCAACAAACACATGAAATCTCAACAGAAACTTAAAACTCTTCATGAATGAAATAGAGCAATGATTTTATTTTAACTGTAAATGAAATTAAAAGCAACACTACTGAGAAAGAGCAAAGCAGCCAACTTCGAGTGTAGTCACTTTCCCTTTAGAGGCACTTCTAAGTAGTTGGATTGTACTGAAGGCATCTATTAAAAAATGAAGTACAATAAAAGGAACAATTCCAGAATAATTGCCATTACCTTTTTAAAGCTGTAATGAGTTAAGAAGCAGTAAAGATATTTAGCCAACCTCACTCAGAAATCGACACAAAGTTCAAAATATAATGAGCAACACTAAATTTTGAGCTGTATTTAGCACATGATTTTCTTGATTAAAAATACACACAGGGGAATGCAGGAATGAATCTTGCACCCCTCGCATCTCTAAACCCATTTCTTCTGCTGCGAGGGAGCAGCTCTGCATTGCACTGCAGGCAAGAGACAGCCCTAAAACTGAGATAGCCATTAAAAAGGAGGATTACTTCAGTGCTGGGGAGCCCTCCAGTGGGACAAAGTTATTATAGCGATTTCTCCGCTGCCTCTGGCTCCAACTTACAGTGAAGCACATTGATGTTTGTTGTGCAGATGAACTCCCTGGGGCGTCAATCTCATCTGGAACAATAAACACGTTAGTCCAAAACACACGGGAAATTGTCCAGCACATGTAGAAACCAGCTTCGAAAGAAATGAAACAAAAACACCTGTTTACTTTAAAGCTGTGAGCCTGTCCACGAGGAATGCAAGCTCTTCAGTTAGAGCATGTCTTTGCATTCACGAGAGCCAAGTTCAAGTTCTGGATCTACCATGGGGTTAGGCAAATCATTGTGCAATCTACTGCAGGGTTAGGCCAGAACCCCCCTCTCTGCTGAAGGATGGAGATCCAGCTGTACAGGGGAGGTTTTAAAATAAATACATTCAAGGCAGCTGAAGCCAGACTGCACGTGTGTATAACTACATAAATACCACAGAAGTTTCAAAGAACAGACAGACAGCTCTCCTTCGGTTCAACTGTGGGTCCTCGCCTCATTTCTCAGTTGCTCCTGCTGCATTTCTCAGTAAAGACCATAAAGTGTAATGACCCAAACAGTGTCACAGAAGACAGAACCTTTTTGTTAGAAGTGCCTATGCCAACATCGATCAGCATTGATGAAAGCACAGATCAGCTGCTATCCCTCTTGTGTTGGGGCACTTTATGAAGCCTAAGCTGACTTCCTAAGCCACAAGAGAGAACTCCAGCAACAAGGGAGATCTCCACAAAGAGATGAGAGACCGTATCAGTCAGCTGGCATTGCCAGGTAAATTGACAATGTTCACAGCCCAAGGGAAGAGTGCTCCTAGGAAGATATTTCATCACAAAGGAAATTTGATACTTTGATTTTGTTTCATACTGACTTTGCATATGGCCTCAAGCTGTGCCAGGGGAGGTTTAGATTGGATATTAGGAAAAATTTCTTCATGGAAAGGGTAGTCAAGCATTGGAACAGGCTGCCAGAGAGGTGGTGGAATCACCATCCCTGGAAGTGTTCAAAAAATGGGTAGAGGTGGCACTTTGGGACATGGTTTAGCAGGCATGGTGGTGTTGGGTTGATGGTTGGACTGATGATCTTAGAGATCCTTTCCCACCTTAATGATTCCTAGTTTTTACTTTCATTCAAAAATAATCCATCCACCAAGGCAGGAACCATAAAATTACTACTTTACCCTTAATTGGTTTAGTGGTGGACTTGGTAGTGTTAGGTTAATGGTTGGACTGGATGATCTTAAAGGTCTTTTCCAACCTAAATAATTCTATGATTCTATGATGGGGGGTGGGGGGGGGCGGGGAGGGCTGTGTCTAAGTATCCAGGACAAACTAGGTCAAAGGCACAGAATCTGAGATTGTTTGAATTTTACATGTTTGGAAGCATGCTATTTTCATAAAATAGTCCATGCAGTAGCATCAAGCTACCTCTAGCATTTTTTATGCTCCATTTTTTCTGTAATTCCACAGATTTCAGTTTGACCTCCAAGTTCTTTAGTCACTTCCACCCTTCCACTGGTGTAAATCACACTACTTTCAGTCCTCATGCAGACATCATCTTGACTTCAATGTAAAGTACAAATATATTCAGGTGGCAACAGAGGTGAACCTCTGTTGTGGCAGTTTAAATTGCACAAGTACAAAAACAAATGAAATTATTCCTGAATGCTATATTTCTAAAATCCACAAATAATGTAGAAGCTAGGGCCTGGCTCCATCATTTGCAATTTTTTGTAAAGCATTGAAAATGTTGCTAAATTCTATGAGCAAAGTGGCAGAACATTGACATTTCAAAAAGAAGGCAAAGACTAATTACTAAGAATTCAAATGAAAAACATGGGTTTGTTCTGCACTTTCATTTTCTTCCATTCAGCAAGAACTAGAGCTGATTGTATTAAAATGTTTCATTAAGCCTTGAATTTTCAAAGGTTGAAACAAGCTGTTCAGTGTTTAAATGTTCACAATACCAGAGAAATAAAAAATAGTTTAATCAGTATAATTACAGAGGAAGAAAAAAGGAGCTTTTCTTTCACTGATGCTAAACAAAATCTAACTCATGCAAAATGAATAGTTGCATCATATGTTGTTTTAATACTGTATCAATTTACTAATAGTAAGCTAGAATACATTAAAAAATCATATGTATATAATTAATCTTTTCCAAACTAAACCAAACCCCAAAGAAATACAAAAATGTAATTTGGGAGGGGGGGAGGGGGGGGAAGAGCATTATTTCACTTTAAGACATTAACTTTCTATTTCTTATCATATTCTCACCACATGCATACAACACTCCTGCCCATAGCTGTAATTTACAGAATAATTAATAGCTATTAATGGATGGTTATGTTGCATAACTTCCCACTGTTACTCTAACAGAAGACTACTCTAATATAGAGCAGACTCTTCTACTAGAAGATTATACTCTAAGAGTATTTAAAACAGAAATTAAGGTAAATATATGCATTATTTAAAGGAGAGATATGAACACAGTGACTAGTTAATTTTTAAATTAAACTCACAATAAGTAGTGTCTAATTAGTTTTAAAGAGTGACCTCTCTGAGGAGGAGGAGAACTAGGGCAGCCTGGTTCTTCTATCAGACCCAGCAGAAAATGAGCATGCATACACATATAGACTCTGTAGCCCTGGGGCAAAGACAGTCCTTGAATCATGGACAAAATATCAAAAATGTTTAACTTCATTAAGCTACTGAACACACCTGTCATGTGAGTAGAGATCAAAGAAGGAAGATGTGGCATCTCCTTTAAGGACCAACCTGTCATTTCAACATCTTTCCTTCCAAAATTCAGCAGCACCTGGTGAAATCATGTTGTGACATGTTCCTGAGTGATATTTTGGCTTTACCTGTTGTGAGGTCTGTACATAGAGATGTCCTGCCCCGAACAAAATGTAATTACCAGGAGGATGTAGTTCACCACACACTTGAGGTTCAGAATCTCCGTCTGCTGCAAATGTAGGAAACAAACGATGCTGAAACATTTCTTGCACTAAATGGAGGAAACATAGGCCTAATTCAGGTCAGTATTTAAGTTTTATAAATTATTTACATGAAAATAATCATTAAAGTATGAACCTGCTTTGAAAAAAAAAGGTTTCTAGAAGCTAATTTTATTTATCTAAAATACACCACTCTGGCAAATAGAACAGTTTTGCCAGACCTTGTATCACTGAGTTAAATTTCAATGGAAGTTTGCAGCACCATTTTTTAAAATGTTTTTCAGAAAGCAAAGAGAAAAAAACATTTTGGCTGGTGTTTTGTTTTTTTTTTTTTTTTAAATGTCTTAATGTTTTAAACCTAACAGAGTGTGCCACAAAAACCATAGTGTTGGGCTGAACACTGGGGATGGCAGTCATCTGACAAACCACAGGATTCCCCATCAGGAAATCTGATCAGGACTGTTAGTAGGAGCTAATTCACTTGTGGACTGAACGCTTACATCATAGGTTGTCTTAATATGTCCTCAATTTATTAATATTAAATTACAGTCCTGTTAGTAGGAGCATTTTGGAGCATGTTAGTAGGAGCATGTTGGTGTTTTCACTGGATGAACTGCTCTCTGAAAGTACTTTAACATAGATGAGATGATTCCTAGTCTTGAATATGCCAAGTTTCCAACTTTTATTTGCTATACACAGTAATACAATACATGCTACAGTGATTCTGATAACAATTTAATTCCAGATCAGGGTCAGGCGGGAGCAGGAGAGAGGCTGCAGGGAATTGAGTTCTGGGAGTGCATGAGGCCATGATTATGGTATAACTCATGTGGAAAGAGTTCGAAGTTGATCTGTACTCTTATTTTATTCATGACCTGCTCTGACCCCCAACAGAATAATTTGCTCAAAAAGTTCACTTGGAGTCCTCTCATTTCAAAATCAGCAACAAAACAAGAAATGCATAACCTGAGGGACTGTCAGTTGGTTAAGCTGCTTTTGCTATACTCACTTCAGTGGAGTGATGCTAATTTACACCAGCTGAGAATCTGCCCTTATGTGTTTCATTTACTCTTGAAGTCCTTTAAAAAAAACCATACCAAGTTCACCTGGTAATTTTCCTCAAACTTTTGAGGTCAGTGACCCCTACCTACTTCTAAACATCTCTTTGAATCAGAATGGGAATAATACAGTTTCTCTGCATAGAAAGAGATTGATTCTTCCTAATATACAAAGATTTCAGTGATCAAAGTGATGATTCCATCTACTGTGATATCTCATAAATAAATATAACAGCAGAATCAGTGCTGTTGCCAGCTATTCCACAGGAAGCTATCATCCTTTCTAACAATATGTCAATATGCTTAATTAAGGACTAGAAAGCAGATGAAAGCTCAAGTTCATGGCAGGTTTTCAACCCAAAGATCGCAAATGCACATTTGCATCCCAGGAGACAAAGAAATTAATCAAAAGATAGCAAGCCGCACACCAAGAAAAACTACTACAAGACAAATAGTGAGATGATCCATGCAAAACCAGATTAAAAACAGTAAGAAATCATTCTACTAGTACCTCCATGGAAAACGTATCTTCCTATTGAAAGGCAAGGAGGCAAGAAGAAAAAGAGCATAATAAAAAAATTATAAGATTAGAAACTTACACAAGCTCAATCTCAGTGAGACTGACAAAAAGCATTCTCTCTGTGTTATAAAAATAACTTTAAAGTAATTTGAAGTTTTCAGGAAAAAAATGGGAAATTATCTTAGGCCTACAGATAATGACTGATATGGCAAATAAACATACTGAAAAGCTTTCTGCCAAAACAAAATACAATGTTGCCTTCTGTATCACCTGTGGAGAATGGCATTTTACTGCTTAAATCACATCCCCCATAAAACAGATAATCATCAGTGTATCAAAGGCATGAAAAATCTCTCACACAGACTGAAACTTCTTTAAACTGCAAAAGATTCTGGAGAGAGGTAAGAAATGTCACACACTGTTCCATACCCTTCTATAATTCCCCTGGATATGGATCAGAAGGACTCTTGAATCAAGGTCAGTGTCTCCTAATGGAGTCAATCAAGCTATTTCACCTTTGATAAATGCATCAAAGCCTATGCCCTTCTGAAGGTTAGTCACCTTCTTATAGTTTCTAACCTAACTTTACCCATGGAAAAATTAATACATCTGGCTCCTCTTCTACCATTCTCGTTTAAGTCCTTTCCTAGCATTTACCCTGGATGTGTTTCTACTATACAGTAAGACCTTGTCTTGCTAAACTTGAACAAGCCAGGTACTTTTAACTTGTTCTGGAAAGATTGGGTCTCCATTCCCTGATCATCCTACTACCACTTTTCTGCGGCTTTTGCATTTTGAAATAATTTGAAGTCAAGAAGATTATATGAGAGTAAATCTGTAGTAGAGAGAAATAGGAGATAGTCTATGGGATAGACTTAATGGTACCTGTATGCCCTAGTCTATATTTGTTGCTCATAAGGGGGGAAATAACACTGGGTTAATAACTTGGCCTCTCTAGTCTCATTGCTTTCCTTTGTTTCCTCTCAAACTGTTTTATTATTAATTGCAAAGAGCACATCATCATAAAATTGGAATGCAGAAACTTGGCTGTGCCAAAAAACCTCTCCCTAACCTCAAGGACATTTCGCCATTAGCAAATGCCTCAATATAAAACTAAAAATAAATGCATGGACTCAGCTTACAAGATTTCCTTTCTACAGCTTCTCTACACTGCCAAACCACAAAAACCAGACAAGGGCAATAGAGCCTAGGGTGCTCTATTTCCTCTCCCTGAAGGTTATAATTGCTTATACATTAACTTATGCTTCAAGAATTTACAGTGTAAAGTGATAAACTCATTATTACATTATTTCTGCCTAGCTTCTTCATTTTTCCAATTTTTCTTGGATTTAAATGGAAATGTATATCAACACATATAACTTTATGTTTCATTGGACTGATCCCTGAAGCCCTGCAATTTTAAATGTGGAAACATACATGTGAAATAGCCTCAAATGTCAAAGTCTCACATCTCCTTATTTTTCTTGTCTTTTAGAAGACTGAACTAAATTTTTCTGAAAATGCCAAAAAGACCTGAATCAGCTCCGTTGCTAACTTGGGTTCCACTGCTAGATCAAAATTTACCACAAGAAAGGCAATTTCAACAGCAGAGACAAAATATGGCAAGAAGACTTTAGTGAATTCTTTAGTATTTTCTTAGACCGGAGGACTTGGATTTTAACTAGTCTCAGACTGGATCTTTCCTATTTGTTCCTACCCACATGTGACAGTACAGCCTAGATTCATCCAGTTGAGAAAATTACCATCTTTATCAGTTCCCTCATCACATAGTTGCAAAAAACAGATGTGGTAGGACAAAAAACATTAGTTGGACATTAGTGGCAATGACTAAGGAGACAGGAACCTCTTATATCAGCTTAGACAGCATTAGTATGCAACAGGTAAGAGCCCCAGATGTAGAAAACTGTTGCACATTTTTTCAGTTAAAGTCATTTGCTGAGTGAAATAGTGGCAGTACAGCCTGAGAAGGAGGACAGCTCTCAGTCAGCACAGGCATCTTTATTTCTTGGTGAGTATTTCAGAATCATATACTAATTTAGGTTGAGAGGGACCTCAGGAGGTCATCTGGTTTGACCTGGCAAGAAGGGAAGCTTTGCCATTAGATGGCAGGGCTCAGGGCTGCTCAGGGCCTTATCCAATTGCATTCAGAGCATTTTCAAGCATCTTCCACAACTTTTCAAGGCAACCTGTTACTATGGGTTTTTTTTCCTAATGTCTAATTAGGATTTTCCCTGAGGCAGATTGTGTCCATTGCCCCCCATCCTTTACCTGTGTACTACATAAAAGAGACTGGCTCCATCTTCTCTATAGAAGGAAAAAGTTCTTCTCCTATTAGATAGCTGAAGACATCAGTTTATGTGCAGGAAACAGATGGGGAGAAAGGTAAACAGCATATTTTAACAGTCATGACACTTCAGAATATTAAAAGATTCTGTTATACAAGGACTGAAAAAGACATGTTCAATCCATGAATAAAAGCACGTGTTGGTGATTGCTAAGTTAACGCCAGTATGATTAACCTTCTCAAGAATGAAAAAGTATTGTGTTGAGATAGGAAGCCCTGTAAAATGTGTTTTATAAATGGCTTTTTCTGTTTTAGTCCATCTACCTGGCTCTCTGCCAACTCCAAAATGATATTTCCATCACATGAGAAGTGGAAAACAATGAAAAAGATTTAAATGATTCAGTGAACTTTGGCATGCATGTTATTGAGATAAAACTCATACTCTTCTTTCAGGGAAGCCTTAATGAATTGTAAATTTTTCCCCTGAAGGAACAGTGATTAGATATTGATTTAGAAAAGGTAAAGGGATGTGAACAACCTACAACAGAATCAAATTACAACAATGTAGAATCTCATTGTATGATGAACTGTAACCATCCTACATACACTACTTGGCATGGGAAGAAAAAAAAATTTGCTCAGTTCTTTATCTCAGAGGAGGCAAAGTACAGGTAGAAAAGTCATCATGCATTGCAGAACAGGCAAAATCCATCCCTAGAGTGAGCTACCCGAGCTCTTTCTCAGTCTCCAGATGGATTTTATTAAGCCTTCTATTTCATTCTTTCAAACTTGTCTTCATTTTTCTCTTGCTCAAACCACGTAGGAAAAAATATTTTTTATTCTTTTCAGAACAAGCATTATTCTAGAGCTTCTGCTGTACAAAAAGTAAGGAGATTCAGTGTGTGTTGAGTGGGGTGGCTTGAATATCACCTCTGTGCCTATATTTACAGACAGTTCGTTAAATGCACAGAGACTGTTAATTGTAAAGTACCCATAAATTATGGTGGTAATCTGGTTTTGAGGAAGTAGGCAAATTGAGCTGAAGTGACATATGCAAATCTAAAAGAAATTAATTTCATTTTCCTATTTGACCTCAGCTCACCTGTCTCTTTAACGTCCCCCTCTCCTGCAGGATACCTCAGTATTTCAGTAGACATGAGTTTTTATGCCATATTGTCCCCATTCCAAATCTAACCTTAATCTTAAAACAACACCCCAGAGCTGACTCTGCCTTACCAGAACACAACTCCATCTTAACCCTGCAAACTCACAGAATCCACCAATAAATCAAGCTCTTCAGATTCTTGTACCCCTAAACTTAATCCCAACCCCATCCATTAAACTGGCTCCTGTCCATTCCAGGTCTAGTCAGAGGTCACATGGCCCCTATCCTAGCATTTTGAGTAGACCAAAGGTCCAGGCTACCATGCTTCTAGGAGGGAGTGCATGCCTCAGTTGTACTGGTCCTTTCCTACTCGTCACTTAATAGCTGCATTTCCCCCTTCCTTCACCCTACAGAGAAGACTCACACCTTCCCCTATTAAAAAACCCAAAAAGTGTGCATATACTATATGTTTTGTAGAAGCTGAAAGTTGTGTGCACATGTAAACATATATACAAAGGTGAAGCCTACAGTGTTGTGGAGAAAAGAGGTCTGTGGACTGATCCATAACTGAAGTTGGATGGCACTGTCTCACATCTGTACACTGCACAGTGCTTCTGGAAGAGAGGGTCCACTCCTCTTTTCTCACACCCATCCCTCCCATTATTGTTCCCACCCCAAAAACTTTATTCTAAGTCATTTGCTAGGTCTCCCCTTATACCCTTTTCCTTCTCCTATATTCTATAGGTTTAATTCTGCTACCCACCTTCCTCTGTTCACAGTCCTCTGCTGTTTTTCAAATGGTTTCCCTTCACCTACCTTAATCAGAGCTGATCTACCGAGCTTTAAATGTTTCACACACCCCCTTGATTCCTTTCTTGTTAATCCTTCCTCATTATCTCATTAGGTTTCCATATAGCATTGCATCTTTATCCCATCATTCCTCCTTCAGTGCAGCCAGAGGAGCCAGTATCCATTTTCCTTCTCCCTATACCTTCATGGCTATAACTACCTTAAATAATTCTTTATCATCAGACTGAACTATCTCACTAGTCATTTTTTCCAGATTAGCTATGTTAAACAGTAGGGGTCTACTTGATAACACTTTATCAGTGACCTTTCCCTTTTTGGAAAATTGATTATTCCTGTTCTTCACTTAATAATCTTGTAACCTCTCCGAAAGATTAACTTCCATTTTATCTGATAGCAGCTTAATTTTTTGAGAGAGCTTTCAGTTAACAATCAGGTCAAAAGTTTGTTTGAACTCCATGTAGCTTGTGCAAAAACATGATCTTTATTTATGCATTTGTTGATTTCTTCAAAGTTACAGATTTAGAAGACATGATACACTAATGTAAAAGAGAAGAATCGGTTTGGGTTTTGTAGAGGGAGGTTAAGGCTGAGGGAAAGAACTAAGACGGGGAAAAAAAGAGTGTGAAGAGAGATTTATTGGCAAATTGGAAGACTAACTGGATAATGCAAGACCTGCTGTCATAGGGATGTTGACTTGCAGTTGATTCTGGGGCAGGTAGGGATGCCTAGGTAAGTACAAGGGTAGGGCTACCCAGGTCTTGAGACAGAAGAGTCTGGAAAACTAGCTTTAATGTTCACTATTTGTTGTAGTAACCTACATTATCCATAGAAGTAGTACAAGGGTCGGAGCTGGTAAAAATTGATGATTTTTGGTTACTTTTGAGGGAGACCATGTTTGCTGGACTATGGCTTTAACTCTAGCCTTAAGCAGAAACTCAATAATGGTTTGGGATAGGAGGAACTGGAGATCTTTTATTTGTTTGTGGGATATACACATCGGAGAAGAGAAGACTTGAATGGCATACTGATAGCTTTTGCCTTAATCCTAGCCAAGAAAACCTGAGATTGTTAGTTTGAGGTTAGGCTTTTATGAAGTTGGAATGGAAGCATTCAATTTCCTAGCGACTCATCCACAACACACACAGCGAAGATGATCTACAGTACCAACAGGGACAACTAACTCTGGGACAGATCAGTCCATCTGATCATAGTAGTTGGACTCAAGGAACAGTTAGGAACCTGCTGCAACCTTTGAGGATAACCCAGATAGAAAGAGGGTAATGTAAATGCCTTATGCAAGGTTCTTCAGGGAATTGCAGAGTTAGGATATAAAGATTACAAAAATAGGATATTCACATTATAGTCAGGATTGTGGCTAGGATTAGTGTTTGGGCCAGCAGGGGGAAAGCTTCTTCCAAATTCCAACACAAGGAGAAAAAACATAGGGGTGAGTACCCACAAGTGAGAACAGCTTCTGGGACAGTTCATAGAGAATGAAGTCCTCTCTGAGAAATGGAATACAGAATAAAGGCCAGAAGAGCTGGAAGATAAATACAGGAGTCCTTGCCCAAACATGAGAGATTGAACCTGGATCTGTACATGAGACTGACTCTTTTTTGAAAACTTATTTTTTCTTTCCTAAATGGACAATTGAAACTTATACAATAAGTATTTACCCATCTATATTCTCCCACTATCATCAGTTGTGTCTATTTATGGGATTAGCAATTCCAGATATTTTCCTGAAATTTTAAAGGGCCGTGTACCTTTTTTTTTTTTTTTTTTTAATACCTATATCTCAGAGGCTCCTTTCCCTCCTCTTAAATATAATTGGAACATACGCTTCCTCTTCTATGCTTAGACAAGCAATGTTACTTAACAGGGAGTATCTTGGAAGTATTTAAAGTCATACTGCAACATATAAATAGGATACACAGCTTAGCCAACCAGGAATTTTTCCTCATGGACTAAAATCTGACAAAAGCAATTATACATTTTCAGGTTCACTTTCATCAATAACATCTGAAGTGCTACTGTCCCAACGCGATGGAACTACCTGGCCACAGCACACTTCACAAGCTTTCCAATGCTTCATCACATGAATGGGACCTTTTTTGTTTCTCCATCTTGACACATTGAAAAAGGATATTTAGCAGCCGAAAAGAAACATAACATCCCACAAGTGGGTTTAGGGTTCACTAACTTTCATCTTTGACAGAGCCAAAATAATTCTCTATGCCCCAAAAAAGGCTGCGCTCTCAAGTTTTATTTCCATACAGATGCCCATGCACGAATTGCCTGCCTCAATGTCTCACAGCCTGCCTCAGGATTTTATCTACCAGGCCTTTGTCCACAGCTACAAACTGTTGCTCTCAAAGAGCTGCAAGATCAAGCTGTTCTTGTGGAAACACCTGCCTGGAGTTCATCAACTGTAGAGCCTAAATTCCCCCTGCTAAGCTGGGTCAAGTCACCTTGCAGGCTCACTACTCCTCTCCTGGTTTCTGAGGTAGAAACAAAAGCATGATCAGGTATGGCAGGGATAGCTTCCAAATTTCTGGCTCTCCTTACCAAAGGTAAAACAAATTATGGACCCTTCCTTTTCTGCCATGAATCTTGTCCTTCCTGGTGAGGAGATATCTCTGAACTCACTTCCAGCAACCATACGGGAAAGAGATGGTTCAGCTTAGCTGTGGAAAAAAAGCAGATGAGAAGGTCTCAGTGTGTAAATCCCCTTTTCTACAAGTGAAATACCTTAGGGTCTGGAGTCTTCTGGTGGTCTGCTGCCTAGGTGCACTTTCAGCTGAGTTCCTACCAGTACTGCTGCCACATCTAGGCCCAGCACCCAGTTGTAGCAATCCAATCCCATTTCCAGACTCCACTTGGGAACACCTAGAAGAATTGCTCTAGGGTCACTTCTTTGGCTATCTCTTGAGAGAGAATTTATTTCTGGTTTCAGCCATAGGGTTCAGGAACTTTCAGTCGCCTTAGCCACTCCTGTAGGGCTAAAACCTGAGACAACTACATCTCCTGCTTAATTATCTCCAGTCTTCACAAAGGCTTCTTATCTTAATTTAAACCAAACTAGAATAGTTATATAGTCTTAAGCGTCTCATACTTCTCATTACTTAATGATGTATTCCCAGATGGATAATCCATTCCAGGGCTAGTTATAGATACCACAGAAGGAAGATTTTAAATTATCCCCTGCTGTGAACACTCCCCCATCTACTGCAGGTTCCTGTGTCTTTGCACCCATTGAAGGTCTCTCTTTCCCAGGAGCTGTTAGGCAGAACAAGAACTGCTGCTATAATTGTTATATAGGTCAAGAGCTGCTACTATTCCTGTCACCAGACCCTCATTACTCACTATTCTTTGGCCATTTAGATTGCATTTTATTCTGCCTAAACTGGTTCTATTTTCTGTTAACCACCTCAATAAGAGAAGTTCCAAGACATGTTTTTTCCAGTTGTGGTGGTGCATCCCCCCGCCCCTTATTCCTTTTTCTCTTCAACTGCTTTACGATCTCAGGAATTCCAGGCCGCAGCTTTTGTGTAGCGAGTTAGTCTGTTAAGTGCCCCTTAATTGTACCAGAAACTCCTACATGGCTGAAGCAGAGAGCGGCCCGTCCTTATCAAAATCTTCATATTATGGCTAACAAGGGGAGTAAGAAAAAACAGCTACCCCTGACAGCCTTGAAACAGAGCGGTATCATCGTTACTGGAATTCCAGCAATTAGTGACCCAAACTGTGGCTCGGATGGAAATTTACTGATGACTAAAGCCAATCATCTCATGATCCTATAAACAGCAGTCCTAAGTGAGGCCCTTTGAGCTCTCCTGGACTGCCATGGGCTGCACCAGCACCTCCCTCTGATCAAAATGCCTCTCAGAGCCAGTGAAGCTAGCAAACCCTGAAAGTTTGCTGCAAGCAGAAATCCATTGCCAAAGACCAACAGTGGAGCTTGGGCTGAAACCCTTCACTCCTCAAGGCTCAACCCTTGCCCATTGAGAAATGCCAAGACATTAGATGTGAGTATTTCACTGAACTCGAGGGGAATTTTTAACAGGTATACTATTATATATATGTATTCATGTTTGTATGTATGCATGTGCAAATCAGTTTAAGTAGTCTGTAGATGTACAATTTAATTTCAAAGTGAGTCTTATACTGCTGCATTATCCTTATTCACATAAACCGTTGACCAAATCTGAGACTAAGATTGGACCTGGCCGCACCTAGACTCCTCTCTGAGAAGGAGTTTAGAAAGCAAGGGGGTCTATTCTGAACCTCGTGACTCAATGGGAGGGTTCTCCTTATCCCCCAGATATGCAATCCCTTTGTGAATCATTCCAACTCAGTGTAATTTAATTTTCCTTTATGCACTTCCATGTAGTAACAGAGTGAACCTTGCCATCTTCGAATCTGTAATGGTTACTGTTTTGATCAATTTTGTCTAATCACTTTGTTAATCACTGATGACTGAGTGCTATTAAAATATTACAATCAAATCCTGCGATTTGCTACAAGTAAATTCTAAGCTGCTACTAAATCAAACTGTGTAAAGTCACTCATTCACAATAAATTGACATAATCAGCAGGATTCACAAACCTGTATTTGTGACACCACTCAAACAAAAAGAGGAAAAAAAAAAAAGAAAGGAAAAAAAGGACATTTCTACCAATTTCATCTTAAGAGAAAATAACTCTACTTCCACAAAATCACAGAATGACAGAATGGTTGAGGTTGGGCCAGATGACTTACAGAGGTGTGTTCTGACACCCCTACTCAAGCAGGGCCACCTACAGCTGGTTGCCCAGGATCCTGTCCAGGCAGCTTTTGAATATCTCCAAGGATGGAGACTCCACAACCTCCTTGGGAAACCTGTGCCAGTGCTCAGTCACCCTCACAGGAAAAAAGTGTTTCCTGATGTTCAGAGAGAGCCTCCTGTGTTTCAGTTTGTGCCCATTGCCTCTGGTCCTGTCACCAAGTACCACTGAAAAGAGCCTGGCTCCATCCCCTTTGCACCTTTTCCTTCAGGTGTTTATATACATTGAGAAGATCCCCCCCTTGGCCTTCTCCAGGCTACACAGTCCCAGCTCTCTTAGCCTTTCCTCATATGTGAGATGTTCCAGTCCCTTCATTGGCTTTTTGGCCCTTAGCTGGACTCTCTCCAGTATGTCCATGTCTCTCTCGCACTGGGGAGCCCAGAACTGGCCACAGCACGCCAGGTGTGGCCTCACCAGGGCTGAACACAGGCGAAGGATCATCTCCCTGCACTTGCTGTCAATGCTTTGCCTAATGCAGCCCAGGATACCGTCAGCCTTCTTTGCAGCAAGGGCACATTGCTTTGCATCAAATGACAGAACAATGCACTTCAGATCCCCCTTCTCCGCTGACAGCCTCCTTTATCTCAAGAATTATGTTATCTAAAGCTTTTCTCACCTAACATGGAGAACTCTGAAACTTCTAAATTGAAAATAAGCTCATATGGGCTGATTGCCATCAACTGTACCTATTTATGTTAGCCAGCAGAGCCATTCACCTTTCCAAGACTTAAAAGGTTCATACACCCTATTGCTTAACCCTAATTCCTTTCTGTCATACCTGTGAGGAACAGACCTATAGCAATCTCCTCCCCAGCATCACCTGATTCTTACTAAAGGTCTGTATCATCTGGGTAATTCAACAGGAATACACCTTCCTCTTCAATATGTGGTTCCGCTCATTATCATTTGCTGTAGTTGTATTAAATTTGCCCTTGTCTCTCCATTAGAATTGGAAAACTTGACAAGCTAGAAAAAAATAACTAGGAAAGCTCTAAGCCCGGGTGTACTCCCAAAGGAAAAACAACAACAACAAAACCACAGAGCTCCCAGCTTGCACCCAATCTACTGACTCACAGCCATGCTGGCTGAAACTGAAGGTCAGATCCAAAGCTGCAAGGGTTAAACAGTAAGGTTTGCCCAGCCATGCCAAAGAGCATGCTTGGACAGCAGCTGTTAGCAATAAAGAAGAGTAGATAGGTTTGATCAGCAGTTGTCTGGTTTCAGCTGGGATAGAGTTAACTTTTTTTTCCTTCTGGTAGCTGGTATAGTGCTGTGTTTTGGATTTAGCATGAGAATAAAGTTGCTAACACACTGATGTTTTAGTTGTTGCTAAGTAGTCCTTACAACAGTCAAGGACTTTTTAGCTCCCATGCTCTGCCAGGTGCAGAAGAAGCTGGGAGGGAGCACAGCCAGGACAGCTGACCCAAAGTGGCCAAAGGGCTATTCCATACCATATGACATCATGCTCTGTATATAACTGGGGGGAGTTGGCCAGGAGGGTGGTACTGCTGCTCAGGGACTGACTGGGCATCAGTTGGCGAGCAACTGCATTGTGCATACTTGTTTTGTATATTCCTTTTTTATTATTATTATTTCCCTTCCTTTTCCATCCTATTAAACTGTCTTTATCTCAACCCATTAATTTTACTCCCCCCACCCCTTTTTTTTTTTCCCCCCCAATTCTCTCCCCCATCCAACTGGGGAGGGGGGTAGTGAGGGAACAGCTGTGTGCTGTTTAGCTGCCCGCTGGGTTAAACCACAACAGCAGCCAATCTCAAATGCTTCTGAATTAATTGGAGGCTTTCTGTGTTAGCTCAGGAATGGCAATACCTATGACGGACCATGAATGGGAACACATGATCATGCAATTCTCCTGCCTGGCATGATACTACAGCCTCCTTCTGTGGACAACTGCCAGTACCTACACAGAGCTGTGAAGAGCTGGTAGCTCTTGATGATCCTGCTCCGGAAAGGATTTCCAAGGTAATAGCTCTCTGGAACCTCCCTTTTGTTCCCAGGGGAAGAAGCCATATTCCACCTTCCTGACTCAGCACAGGATTGGCTTTTATTCTCTGTTGGCACTGCCCCAAACAAAGCTTGCAATTTAAGAGCCCCTGTTTGTTAGCACAGGTGAATCTGACAAGACTCCATAACAATCAGGGTAAGTTTTTTCACATAAATATGGAGTTCACACACAGAGAAAAGGTACCAGGGGAGAGAGGGAGAAGCAGAAGAAAAGAATAAGGGATGGAAAGCAAGCAGGTCCAAGCCCAGCACCAGGGACCTTGACTCCACTCACCACAGAACTCAAGGACAGGTGTAATACTCACTTTACTCATATGACAAAGTGAACCCCTCTCTCTCATATACATACTCTCTCTCACACTATTTCTTTCTTTCCAATGCTCTCAGAAACTTCTACCTTTAGTCAGTCATCCTTGCTGTAAGTCTCTTCAAACTGTAATTGTGTCATCTCCCAGTTCTGGGTGAGCCCTTTGTCACAGGAATTCCTGGGAATATTGCTCCTATCTGATGAAATTCTTCGTACATTCATATTTCTGTATTTTATTTTCTGTCAAATTAGACTCTGAATTTATGAACACTGTGATCTGCGTGTCACATTGGGAATTTGGATCTTAGTCTGCGCACTTGCTACCCTCAACATTAGAGATCCCAAATGTCTAGGCACCATCTGAACTAATTTCCTGGGTCAGTTCCTTTTTTTCACTCTTTCAGTGTACATGTGATCCTTAGTCACACAAAAAGCCCTACAAGTAACAAAACAACGCTGAAGCCACCAGCACTGTATAAATCCGGGTAGTTTCAAACTAGTATAGCTGCATGGAGAAAATGAAAACCTACCGTAGCATTTTCATGAAATGTATATATAATTTTATTTTCCCTGCTGTATTTTGCATTGTTATCTACCATAGCTGCAGGGGTGAAGAGCTTTGCTGCAGGTGGAGTAGCCTAGTCCTTTCTGTGGTTGCCTCTATCAGGAAGAGACAATGTGTGCAAGGAGCTACTTTGGAGATGTGATAAAGAGCAGCAATTGAGCCATTAATATGTAGGAATACTACTGAGCTAAAACCCCCACCTTTCTGCAGGTCCTCTCCTGTTCTTGAGTGCACAGAAGTTATTCCCATGAACTAGCTGACATTTTGAGCCAAAGAGAGAAAGTAAGCATTAGTTGTGATAAGCATAGTGCTGCCTGGGGCAAAGGAAACAAAATCATGTATGTCTGCAATACGTTAAGCAGCAGGGGTGATCAAAATGCATCTGTACAGCTTGATTTTCTGTTCTAACTGAAGAATTCCATATACTGTTTTCCCCAGGCTAACGAGTATTGCCATGTGCAGATTTATACATCTGCTGGTTGCCTTGCTCCCAAGATGGTTGTGTTTCTGAAAAGAAGCCAAATTATCTGGTAAGGGAGAACCCTGAATGTGAAAGAGAGGAGTGGAAGTTGAGCTCCATTTCATGGCAGTGGAGCTGCTATGGCCACTTTGCAGAGCAGAAGACTATGCCTAGAGCTGAAAAGAGTATGCTGCTAGAGGTACTAATTAAATGTCTGGAAACTCATAGCAATTTGTGATAGTTGCATTAATACAATCAACTTAGCAAATCTTCTCTTAGGATTATTCAGTTCCACTCTCATTACTTGGTTCTAACTCAAAAATGTGTTAAATTACCTCCCTTTGAAAGCAGACAAAAAAGACAAAATAGAAAGTAAGGTTTTCCCTGGAATATAAAAGAAAATTTGAACAGAGAAACAACTTTTAGATGAAAACAAGAGATACAATGGGAAAAGCAGTCCTTCACTATTGAACTTCACTCTATTTTCTAAACCAATAAAAATTCAGATTAATAGATTCCTTGTGCAATAAAAATGGAGATAAGACATATATTTCCTCCTTGCAACCCATTTAAACAGAAAATTCTGCACTGTTCTGTGAGAAGTACCTTCTGTATGAGGACAGAAAGAGAAGGAATGTAGAGAAAAGCAAAATTTTGTGTTTACAGAAAACCAGCAAGTTATCCAAATGGTGTATGTTTCCTGGAACTAATAATATCAGAGAGAGATAAACATACTCTTGGAGTAAGAGGTACTGCTCTATTACTAGAAAAGACAGTGATCTTAAATACAGGATTGATAAAGCAACTATCAATTACACTTCCTTTACATCACAAATAGAATCAGTGTTTAAAAAAAAAAACAAGGAAAAAATGCTCTATGAAAATACATAATGACCACTCAAACTAAGACCCTAAAGCAGTATTATACACCTCAGCTGGACATAAAGACATTCCATCACAAGTATTTATTCACCATTTTGTCCATTATTGTCTGCAACTACAGTCTTGCCTTTCACAGTAAGGTACATCACTTTAAGAGGTTAAACCATGCTGGAAAGTCAATTAGCCTCCACTGCTTCATCTTAGCTTTCAGGCTAACAGCAGGCCCAATGACATGAACACGGAGAGTGGGAAGCAGAAAATTCACAGAAATCTCTTGTAAGACCCACCTCATGGACATCCACCAGGGCATTCTGCCCCACAACAGAAACGGCCAGGAAATGTATGGCCTCCAAATGCCACCCACCTGTGAGTTCCCATGGTAAGGTCTGTACCAGCAGCAGAAGTCACAAACCACCATACGCTTCCAGTGTCCCTGTCTAGAGAGTCATGTAAACCACATTGCTAGAGCTTCTTCTACCTGGGAATTCACAGAACTCTGTTTTAAAAGTTGGAGAACTTCACTCTGTCAATATCAGGTTATGATAGATTTATCTGTGAAAATCCAAGCTCTTCTCCCAAAATTTACACACCCTACAATCAATGACCTCCATGTGGAAGCTCTGAGGATTGCTTCTTTGTTGTCAGGAAGATCTAAAACACTGGCTTGCAGTCTTAATTTTTCCTCCCTGGGAGGAAGAAGGGGTGGCCCTTCAGGTAGCCATGCAGTCATGCTCTGTAGCCCCGCAATTGCAACTCACCTTTGCAAACAAACTGTTAAATTTGCTTACTAAATGCAGGTCTGTTAAGCAACAGCAGTCTGCTTATTAATGACAACAAAGGATACAAAACTTCCATGAAAAAAAAAGGTTGAAATCAAAACCAATTAAAAAAGACAGCTACCGTGTTTTAAGTGATGCAGTGGATACAATGATTATGTTTAGATAAAGCATAAACATAGACTACAAGGATTTGGGAGGAGCTTTCTAATACAGCAACAGACACACACCCACGCAGCTCACAGATTGAACCGTGAGCATTGCTGGTTAAAATACGACGCAGTGCAATTTTAGCCAGCATGGACAGAGGTGTAACATATTACATTTATTAATCATAGAATCATAGAATCATTTAGGTTGGAAAAGACCTTTAAGATCATCCAGTCCAACCATTAACCTACACTACCAAGTCCACTCTAAACCAATCAAGGGTAGACTAGACTAAACCATGTCCCGAAGTGCCACATCTACCTGTTTGTTTTTTTTTTTTTAACACCTCCAGGGATGGTGACTCCACCACCTCTCTGGGCAGCCTGTTCCAATTCTTGACCACCCTTTCCGTGAAGAAATAATGAAGACAAACATAACTGAAATCGGAAATAAATCCAGTTGGGGTTTTTTCATGGTTTTTTACCTTCCATTTCAAAGAAGTTAGCCCTAGAAGTCAGATGCTTTTACAGAAAGCCGTTACAGATACATAACATCTGAGGTAAAAAGGAAACTGCAGTTGTCAGGCATGTTCCTCTCCATCGTTATAAGTAGCATCTGCTTGAAATTATCCCTAATGAACAAGCTGTATTCTTAAATTTCTGCAGAATCTGAAAAACTTTGATTTAGACATTTTTCATTCAGAACTGGAGGGATTCAGTTTGAAAGACTGCCTGGATGTTTCTCAAAGTAATTACCAGAGAATCACAAAACTCTGTCAAGAGGTGCTAAAAATCCAAGCAATCAACATAAGCACTTTGAAGAACACACATCAGAGACAGAAGCTTAGATATTCTTAATGTGAATATCACTGAAGAATTAAGATCCAGTTTTAACTGACTCCAGAAAGTCCATTAATTCCCCTTGCCCAAAGATGGAGAAGTGAAGCACACTGTGTTGAGGAGACTGAGGCAAAATCTATGTATTTGCTTGAATATAAATGCTTTCTGTCCAAACAAACGTGATCACCCCTTTCTTTTACCCTGAAAACATGGGCTATCCTAAGCTCTCACATTAATGTCATTCAGCTGTCAAGGGCAAAGGGATTTTTCTTCTTACATGCAGATTCATTATGCAACATTCAAGTGCTCTATAACAAGGAATTTAAGGTCTGGATCCCTGAAACAGATCCAGGATTACAGTAATTTTTGGGGTTATGAAATCTTCTAATATAATAGGGAATGATTAAGCATTTATAAAATGGAGCTTTGCTGAAGAAGCTTCCAAATAATGAATCCTTAACCATGTGAGGAAAATAATTCATGCAACCTGTAAAACACACTGCAGTTAGCTTAACTCAGCTGTTTCAGGGGTGTTAATAGGAACAGGCAAGATTCCTTTCCAGTTCCTGGAAACCATACTTTTTGGCAGTAGGCAATGCATACATAAACACATATGTTTAGTCTTCTTATTTATTTATAATTATTCTAGTCTTTATAATACATACTGACAGAGAATGGTTATTGAGAACTAGGATGAGCAACATTTTCTCAATTTCCCATGTATCTCAGGGGGAAAGAATAAAGGAATTTGGTATGTTTTGATTAAGCACTTCCTAATTAAATATTTAAAAAGAAATTGTCATACAGTGCTGCTTCTCATATGAACAGTAATTTTGAATACTATTTTGTAAGTAAAATATTGGAGATAAAATATTTTTGTGTTTTATACATTTCTTTAGTGAATCTGTCTGCATTCATAATCAGTGACAACTTTTCACGGTGTTTTGAGCACAGCACAAACAGAAAGCTCATTTCAAATGTTTTATGGGAACATATATTTTAAAAATCACAAAGACAAGGAGAAGTCAACAAAAGGACAATGCAGGATTATTTTTTTTTTTTAGGAAAAAAGTTATCTACTTGTTACTGCTGAAAAGTGAGCTTTGAGGTAATCCAGCTCAATATAAAAATTCCATGAGCTTCCTGTTGTTCAAGCTGACCTCCCAAGTTGAAGAGTACAAAAGCTATTTAGATTTCCTTTCAGAATCAAGCCCTATTTTACTATACAAATAAGAAAATTTCTAATTAGTATTTCTGTATAACCTGGACAGACTTAAGTTTCTGCTACATTTAACAGATCTAAGCCTGGAATTTAGGGATATCAACATGCAGAGAAATCTTATTCCCTAGAAAAAGAAAAGTATAACATAAACCGTAGTGAATATCAGAATTACTATAACAAAGAAACAGAGAAGGCACAATTCAAAACAAATGTATCAAACCAGAGCAAAAATATTAAAACTGATGCTAGAACCCAAACCAGTATTATTTCTGAAATCAACAATTTTTATTCTTATGTAAGAAGTGATGATTTCAACAATATATTTGCAGTTTTTAAACTGTTTTTGACACAGCTGCTTATTTGCAGTTGTGACATTCTTTTTTTAGTATGTTTCTATATTGCACCGTATAGCCTTCCAATACAGTAATTGTTTCCTGCACTATAAAAAAAGTCTGTAGTACATTGACACAATGTTCTAGGTATTCGAAACTCTGTTCTTTTTGTAGAGGTTTAAAATATTTTTCTAGTGCAAAAGCTAATCCTCAGCTCTAGTTAGAAGAAATGCAGTTCTGCATAGTTTTAAAAGAGCACTTAAACCCAATAATGCAAATCTGGATTCCTGTAAAATGACTGAGAAAATGCAAAAATGGGCAAAGGTAATGCACAGAAGTAGGGTAGCAAATCAAGAATATGTGGAGCACAGAGAGATGAATGACTTTTCAGGTCTGGCTGCTCTAGATTTACCATTAATTTCTATAATTAAAGTAGCAGCAGTTTCCCTGTTTTCTCTCTCAATTAGAAAATGAGTGAAATACAGTCAGCTCTCACTCCTACTTGTTGCCAGGTTATACCTTAATTGCAATGGAAAATCCTAAGAATAACCAGGTAAAAGGCTTATTGATTACAATAGGCTCTTTTGACTGCAGGACTGTTTGCCTGTGTAGAAGAATTTTTAAAAAAAAAAAAAATCATACTAGGTTAGTACAATCCACACAATGAAACACAGCGTGGGTGGGATAAGAGAGACAGGAGGTCAGCTCTTCTTAGACTGCTGTTACCATATAGCCACAAATGCGTGGAGTGAAGTAAGGGCAGAATTTTCACTGGAAGAAGGTTGCATGCATTACTTTGTTTACACAGTACGGAGGAAAAAGGGAGAGATTATGATTTTCATTCACAGTCTGTATTGCAGAGTAGCACAGACACTTGTTTTTCCATAGGGCAGAGGCAGTCTGGTGGCAGGGCATCTTCCGGCACTTCCTGAAGCTGGTGAGCCAGCCCATTTTAAACATTGCCCAAAAAGCTCTCAAGAGCAGGTCCTTACACTGCTCATATGACAGAGCACACGGACACACGACGCAATGACGTGAATAAAAATCATTCTGCTTTGGCTATACTGGTACAGTCATCGTGTTTATACTACTGTAATCTGTTTTCATAAGGGAAAGGGAATGACCCTTTAAATGATCATAAATCTTTGCAACAGGAGGATTTCTACCAGTATAATTAGCTCAGAAAGGAAAAAGTATATCCTTATGTGATCTAGTTATTACACAGAGAACACATTTAAATGCATTCTAGGCCCAGTTTTACCTGTGCTAAGTTATTTATAATGAACTATGCTCTATAAATACCTCCTCTTTGAAAAGGCAAGCACTGCTAAGCTCTGAGGCATGCATTTCTCTAACAATGTAAATATTAAATGACAGGCCTTAGGTGAATGAACAATGATCTTAATCAACCACGCTCAATGAACCATAGCATTATATTTTAATCTTTTTCATTACATATTACTTGACATTAGATAAATTGGAAGTACTTTTTGAACTTGCCAAGCACAGCTAAGGTCTCTTCTCCATAACTCCTTCCATTAATCATATATAGATGTTGACTTTTGTATCGTATTTTGGGTTATTTATCTTACAGCATATCATAGCTCATAATAAATGAACTCACAGTATAAATCTCCATGCAAAGGAAAGTTTTAAATATGCTAACAACTTTCATAATCAGTACATTCAACTAAGCAGCTGGAGGAACTGGACCAAAAAAGGCTCAATAAAATGTATACGCTAAATTTAGTCTCGCATAAATCCTCAGGTGATTCTTTAATTCTGCAGTCCACAGGCAAATATAGAGAAAGAAATGTACTGAAAGTGATGTGGTAATCTAACAGAAAATAGGATATTCCAATCTTCCGGATTACTCTGTGACAAGCACAGTCTATTCCAAGTTTTATGGGATAAACAGATATATGTTACAGCTCCTGCTAGTAACTGCTAGCAATAAAACATACCCATTGAGAGCAAGTCCTGGAGGAAAAGAGCATTTATTTTTCATTAAATGGGCACTTCAGGATATGCCTACCCTTATGATTTGTACAGTTCCAAGTTTCTTTGGAGGCAGTTTGGAGACCATGCCAGGAGCTCCCTGTTCCTCAGGTCCTGCTGCTGGGAACAGACGCATTAGTCCAGCTTCTCTGTTGCCAAGTCGATGCTCGTCAAACTTTGTTAATCTTGTGCCCAAGGGTAGCCCTGCTCCTGACATTGTCCAAGACACTCATTTCTATTCCACACTGGAAACACAAGTAGCACAGAGATTTTACTCTGACAGCATTAGACTATTTTGCTTCTGGGTCCTACCATATCACATAACATATTGCTGTCAGCAGATGACTTCCCTGCCCTGCTTCAAAGCATTCCAAACTGCATATTTAAGATAAAAAAAAAAAAAGTTGCTTCATACTGGTAATATCAACAACATAATAAGCAACCTCTTCTTCCTCAGGCTCAGTTACTACTGTCTGAGTTTGTGTGTCAGGTGTGCTCAACTCTTCGCCTGTCTTTATATTTAGGTTGGATCTTAACAACCAGTCAGGTCAACACCTTGTCAAGAAACATCAGCATGTTGACACAAAACTCCAATACCTGCTAGCAGAGCATGGTTTTGTTCTCTTGAGTGACAGTCATGTGGCATACGAGCAGTATGAGTCAAACTATTTTAGAAACATATTAGAGCAAATTCATAGTAGCAGCATTAGATCAGCCAGGCTTAGAGACTGCACAGTCCAAGTTATTCTTTCTATCACAATTATATCCTTACCTTTGCTTTCTTTAAATTATTTTAAAAATAGTCTATTTTTGGATCTTCCTAATATTTTACAAGTAGATGAGACATTGTAAGATGGAAAAAATGTATAGAAATTGTAATTAGAATAATAAATATCACATGGTATGTCATAGTAACAGGTACTCTCTGCTATATAGTCTTACTGCAAATCCCTCTTACTGAGCAAAGGTTTCATTTGTCTTCTGAAGCACAGATCGTTACTGTCTGATGAGCCCCCAATTACTTGAATAATTACCTCTTGTTATTACCAACTAAGCTTTGTCCTACCATTGTTCCTTTGTGATCTACGGTGATTAAGAGATAGAAGATGATTCAAGGACCAGAGCAGTCACTGAGTGCTGATAGCTATGTCTTTGCAGAAGACCAACAAACCTACTGGCCTGGAGGCCAGTAACAACAGGATTACCATACGCGTCTACCCTGGGATCTGCCCTGTTTAACTCTTTGTCAGTGACTTGAAAGAGGCAATGAAGTGGTTTCTCAAAACTTGACACCAAGCTGGAGGTGGGCTGGGAGGGGAACAATGTGATAGGCTTGAAGACAGGGCTACCATTCAGATGGACCTAGACAGGCTGGAGAAATGGGCTGACTGGAATATCATTAAACAAAGGACAAATTAAAAAAGTCCAACACTTGGGAAGGAAGAACCCCTTGCAGTGCTACAGGCTGGGGACTGACTGACTGGGGAGCAACTCTGTGGAAAAAAAACAGTGGGTATTGGTAGACAGCAAGCTGAATACGAGCCAGTGGTATGCTCTGGCAGCAAGGAAGGCTAGCAGTATCCTGGGCTATATCAACAGGAGCACAGGCAGTAGATCAAGGGAAACTATCATCCTCCTTTACTCAGGGCTCATTAGACCCCACCTAGAGTATCACATACAGTTTTGGATTTGCCAATATAAGGAAGACATGAATAAATTGGAATGAGTTCAGTGGAGGGCTACGGCAATGGTCAAGGGCAGAGCACTTGCCCTGTGAGAACACAAAGAAATGGGGCTTGCTCAGCCTAGAGAAGAGAGTGCTCCAGGGGGACCTAGCAGCAGCCTTCCAGTAGGGAGATTTATCAAGACACAGCCAGGCTCTTCACAGCAGTGCATGACAGGAGGACAAAAGACAACAAGTACACATTGAAACAGGGCAGGTTCAGACCGCATGTCAGGAAAGACTTTTTTCCCCATGAGGACAGTCAAATACTGGAGCAGGTTGCACAGAAAGGTTATGCATCTGCACCCCTGAATGTTTTCAAGACCTGACTGGATAAAGCTCTGAGCAATCTTACTTGATCTCACAGCTGACCCTGTTCTGAGTAGGAGGTTGGCCTACAGATACACTTCCTGAGGTCCCTTATAACCTGCACTGTTCTGTAATACTATACAGTCGTCTTCCCTGATCACAAGAAGGAAGGCACATGAAACTACAAGTTTAAAGAATTCATCAATTCAGTGAAGGCATATACAACTGAACAGAAATTACTGCACGCAGTATAAGCTTGAAGGACCATGTGAGTCACAGAATCTCCTGTGATAGCATGCTACCACACTGCAAATGGTTATTGAACAGGATTTGCAGGGTATTGCTCTTCCATGCCCTCATTTAGCACAGTTTAGAAATTGCCTACAAATACCTCAAGGGTCAGATGAGAGCTCTATAAACTGAAGGTCAATGGTGACACAAGAACAAGTGTGTGTAACTGAATACGTTTAGGCTGTAATTAAAAGATTTTTAGCCTTCTGAGGAATTAAATTCTGGAACAATCTGGTAATAGGACTAATTGGGAATAACAGAGCTAAGTGCTTTGAAGAGCTAAGGAACTTTATCAAAGGGATAAGTTAATCAATGTCCACAAAAAATTAACAAAGTCCTCATATGCAGAGGACTCGGGAGACTTCTATTTGCTATGCTGAAGAAATACCTGGATAAAAGTCTAAAGCTTATGTGATGAAAGTTAAAATTGCCTTAAAAATGTAATATTAAAATTTAAAGTAGCACTGATAAGCAGTCTTTGACAAACAGATCTGAGACAAAAGTACATAGTAGTATTACTCCTGCCTAGTTAATCCTGAACCAGAATACTTTTCCCTGTTTTACAACAGATTTTTTGCCAGGAATGTTATACCACAATCAAACCAAATATCATTATTATTCTGCATTACACTGGCTTTGAATTGTAGGGTTTATGTTACCTAGGGAAAGTCACAAAAATGACTAATTCAGGGGTTAAAAGTTTACAGATTGCAAGTCAGAAATGTCCCAGCTGAACAGAGCGGTCCAAACAAACACTCTGGACCCACATTTTCTTGACAGATACATGGATGACCCAATGGGCACTTGTTACCCAAACAGAACATAATTGTGCATAACAAATAAACAGTGTGACTCATCATTCATGCAGGCTTTCTCTACAGTAGGAGGTACAAAAATTACCAGAGGAAACATCAATATTTTGGTCAGATGAGAACATAAATTCAGTTACACAGATTGGCTGGGCTTCAGCATATGACCCACAATTCCTCCATCAGAGGCTATATGGCCTGCTCTTACTAAAAGAGTGGCCTCCATCAGCATCAAGGAAACAACAATATGTAACTATCACTGTTTCTAACCACCAATGAAAAGAGAAAACAGTGGCAGAATATTTTTATTGGCCTACTAAAGGAAAGGCTGTGGATGTCATTTACCTGGACTTTAGCAAAGCCTTTGACACAGTCTCCAATAATATTCTCCTTGGGAAGCTAGCACCTCATGGCTTGGATGGGCGTAGTCTTCACTGGGTAAAAAACTGGTTGGGTAGCCGAGCACAGAGAGTAGCGTTGAACGCAGTTAAGTCCAGTTGGCAACTGGTCACGAGCGGTGTTCCCCAGGGCTCTGTTTTGGGGCCAGCCTTGTTTAATATCTTTATCAATGATCTGGATGAGGGGATTGAGTGCACCCTCAGTAAGTTTGCAGATGACACCAAGTTGGGTGGGAGTTTCGATCTGCTCGAGGGTAGGATGGCCCTGCAGAGGGACCTGGACAGGCTGGACCAATGGGCCGAGGCCAACTGTATGAGGTTCAACATGGCCAAGTGCCAGGTCCTGCACCTGGGTCACAACAACCCCATGCAATGCTACAGGCTTGGGGAAGAATGGCTGGAAAGCTGCCTGGCTGAAAAGGACCTGGGGGTGTTGGTTGACAGCCGGCTGAACATGAGGCAGCAGTGTGCCCAGGTGGCCAAGAGGGCCAACAGCATCCTGGCTTGTATCAGGAATGCTGTGGCCAGCAGGAGCAGGGAGGTGATTGTTCCCCTGTACTCGGCGCTGGTGAGGCCGCACCTGGAATACTGTGTCCAGTTTTGGGCCCCTCACTACAAGAAAGACATTGAGGTGCTGGAGCGTGTTCAGAAAAGGGCAACAAGGCTGGTGAAGGGTCTGGAGCACAGGCCTTATGAGGAGCGGCTGAGGAAACTGGAGTTGTTTAGCCTGGAGAAGAGGAGGCCAAGGGGAGACCTTATTGCTCTCTACAACTACCTGAAAGAAGGTTGTAGTGAGGTGGGTGTTGGTCTCTTCTCCCATGTAGTTAGTGATAGGACGAGAGGAAATGGGCTCAAGCTGCAGCAGGGGAGGTTTAGATTAGATATTAGGAAAAATTTCTTCACAGAAAGGGTTGTCAAGCATTGGAACAGGCTGCCCAGAGAGGTGGTGGAGTCACTATTCCTGGAGGTATTTAAAAGATGTGTAGATGTGGTGCTTAGGGACATGGTTTCGTGGTGGACTTGGCAGTGTTAGAATAACAGTTGCAGTCTATCTTAAAGGTTCTTTCCAATATAAGTGATTCTATGATTCTGTGATTCTCCAATGGGTAGTATTTATAGAAGAAATCTCAATTTTAAGATCCTTTGAATGTGTTATCCATATCGGCACCATTTGTTTGACTTACACTGTTTTGCAATAATGTGATTATCTTGATGTGGATGTTAAGAAGGCCTTTAACACTGTTTGCCAGAGCAGATCATCTGTATTATCCCATCAATTAAACTGGGATGAAATCTTTTTTAATTAGCAAGGGGGGAAAAATACCAAATTTTTACATTAAAAAAAATTTCAATTTTGAAGAAAGCTATTTTACTCATTCAAGTAGCACATGGAACAATGACTTTGTATATGCTATTCTAGTCCCTCAGTACAAAAAACAGTTTCATTTGTGGCATGTCAAAATGATAGAGCACCCCTTATTTATTCAGCTTTTTACTTTTATTATTACTGTAAACAAACCAAGTTCCTTTGCTAAATAGCTACAGAAGAATAATCAGCACAAAATAGATGGTTAATTGAGACTTAAATCTGTGCACAGTCATGTAAGACTACAGCTGTTTTAGCAGAGGCATAGCCATTTATCTAATTGCTAACAAAATATACTTGGGATTAAGACTATTTTGACCATAAAACAAATATAAAATATAATTTACGTTCTTTAACCTTTGCAGTTTAGAAATATATGGTATAAAAGAAAAGCAAAGCAAAGCATTCAAGATCCCATGACATACTAAACTGCCTGAAAATGACATATCTTCTGCGCAATACTTACCCACGCATCCATTTTAAGATAGAAATATGTTAGTCAGGTTGCATGAAATATTACAAGGCACTATAATATGATTGCAAACTTTTTCCTTAGAAGCAGCTGCAGAACTTTTTTCAGACCATCCATGTACTCTGTTGCTATTATACACCTAATCATTTCCCTTTGCACAGTTCCTATTTATTTGAACACATGTAAGATTTATTTTTACTATACAGAAGATTCTGGTTTCATTCATACCACCATAATTTCCAGAATATAGTTATGTCCATCAACAGCCCTTATGTTTGTATGGAAACTGACTTTTTATGGTCTCTCAAACTTGGGGCAAAATTAAGTATTGATGTAATTTCTATCTTTACTTTTTAATTTCTTTGGAGTCATTCTCAAAACCTCAAAACATAATTGTAATTTAAAGCCAGAACAGGCCAACATAAGCAACTGACATGAAATGTATATTGGGGAAAAAAATTAAAAAAGAAAAAAAAAGAAGAAGAAAGTAATTATGAGTCTTTACCACTGGTTTGAAGGATATCACTAATACACAAAGCTTTTCATATGCATATCATGCTATGAGAAGGTCAGTGCCTGCATGTGTGGAGTACCTTCCACAGTTTAACTGCTGCCTTCCTGCAACAGGTTACTCTGAAACACTTAGGAAAGAAAAAAAAACAAGAGAATGCCTCAATAGTTGTAAAGCAAGTAGAAAGCTAAACTAAGCTAGCTAAATTGTGCAATTAGCCATTCTTGAGGCTAGTTCTCAAGAAAGTTTTAAGATTTTACTGGAGTTGGATCAAGTCACATGATGAAAGGACAGTCGAACTGGGATTCTCCTTCAAGAAAGCATCTACAGACAATCATTCCAAACAATACGTTCCTGTGTATGCACAAAAGCACTGGAGATTTTTCTGTATGAAGTCCTCTCCAACCATTATGCTAGAAAGGGACTGTTTACCTACATGAGACCAACCTTGATTAGCTAGTTTGGCTATTTGGGAGCTCTCTTGCAAATGTCTCTTCAGATTTACCTCACGCTAAATCTTTCTCTTCCATTAAGCTTTTACTCATTCTGTATCTAATGCCAAGTGCACCTCATGGATAAGATTTGTCCTTCCTGTGATATCAACCTTTTGCCACCCAATGGAAGTATGTGTTGTTAATACTGCCTTGGAAAGCCATACTCCCAACAAATTTCACCTGCATAATGCTCAAGTCATTACAGAGAGATTCTGCAGAGACAATTCCAGCAGTATTTCTTGGAAGAGTGACCTTGACAAGTGATCCACAAAATGCTTTGTACAGTTGTTGCCAAAGACTTAAAAAGAAAGTACCTGTCAGTGACAAAAGAAAAAGCTATATTAATATATACATATTTAAAAATATATACAAATATCTATCAGATGTTAGTCCAAGGCAGAATTTTAAATGAAAACATGACAACTTCAATCAGATTTTGTTACAAAACTCTGAAAACATGTAAGATAAAACCAGAACATTTGCACTCTGTGTTTCGAAATGATTTTATATCTCAACAATATAAAGGGGGGAAAAAAACAATTCTTGTAATAATTATTCAATGATAGTATTACCGACTTGGCAAATAACTTTTATAATAATTTAAATCAGAAATTCTAACTTTTTAAAATCTCCTTTAGATAAACATATTCTATACAAGTCCATGGCAAGGAAAACATCCCATTAAAATTGCATTCCTAAAATTCAAGACAGAAACTCTCATAAGCTGTATCTATAACCCTAGTAAAGGATGGGCACGGACCAGAGACCTACTGGTTCACAGGTCGAGGCACAGATTTGCTCATGTCCAGCCTGCAAAGGGCAATGTTTCTTTGTGACAGGTTTGTCTTAGAAACAGCTAGTCAAGGACACTCCAAAACAGAGTCAGAAATCAAGCTAGCAAATAGCGTGCATGATCAGGATCCAGTACTCCTTATCAGCCTTTTTTGTTTAACTACACAGAAGTAGACCCACAAAGTTCAGGAGCGTGCTTTTGCTGTTGCTTTCGACAAATTAGAAGTTAACTTTTACATCAGTTTTGAAGACCTATCTAGTTGTGACTTTTTCTGAACGTAAAAGCTAAATAAATTAATGTTCTTGTGTATGTAAACTTTACTACATTATGACTGGCAAATTATTGTATTTGTGGTTTTGTTGGATTATGCAAATTAAGAAAATAATTTATATACATACCTAGTTTATCATCATGTTGTTTCCAGATACAGGAATCAATGAGCATGAACATACGAATTCTTGCTTTTCAGAACAGCTTGACGCAAATAGATTTTATCTACTCAAATCACTGGTTCTTCAGATCTTAAACAGGCAAAGCTTTCAAAAGAAGTTATTTCAGTCAAAACCAAACCAGAAAAGAATCATAAAACACTCAAAGACAACATGTCTTTTCAAGGAGACTCTCCAGCTGTTTGCTTACTCTGGCTTTCCAGTTCCTTAGCACAGTGGTCTTCACTGTCTTACAAACAAAAACAACATTCTCAAATATATTTCATTTGCCTACAGACAGCTGCACATACATGTGGTAATTTCAGAATACCACAACCACTACAGAGGAAGGCTCCATTGTATTTCTACAGTCTTCAAATTTTCATAAGTAGGCTTTATTTTTTACAGTTCACTAAATCAGAATGCAGTTTTCTGAATTTTATGATTTAGTTCACAGCAAGAATGAAAGCTCAAAAGAACATAAAAGTTATTTTAATTTCAGAAATTGCTTTGGTACACTGATTGTAGGGCTCTCATTTAATGCACAGTCTATTTGTAAAGAAAAATCAAAACTGCTTTTTAAAAAGATGCTACAGCTGCATCACTTTATGGAGCTGAATTGCTGCTATCAGTGGTCTTAGCGATAATTCTGGAAGTAAAGCATTCAACATCCAATGTATTAGATCTGTAATTTATTTATTTGCTGGTACAATTTAGCAGAACTGACCAGAATGATTCATAGTATTTGGAAAGTGGTTTCTAACTTAAATCTAACAAATTTCATAGAATTTGTTGTGTGTCCGTTGATAGTGAAGAACTGCAACATTGTACGGCTTGTTTTAAGCTTCCAAATTTCTTTAGAATTATTAGTGAGTTGCATTATAATTCTCAAGAAGCTGCTTAAGATCCATTAAGGCAGCAAAACATTTGGTTACTATTCTGCAAATATTTATGCGCTTGGTAAGATTTGACTGCATTTGGACAGTAATCCACATTATGTACTGCAAATACATTCAATTACATCATCGATATAAAACTTCTTTTCATCCAAATAAACCAGGATCTATCCAAACAGAGTTTTGTATGAGCACTCAGAGAGAAATTCAGTAGAATTAATTGTACAACTTATACCATTAATATGTAACTCGGGTAAAATTCTGTCTTTACAGAACTACCTCAAAACATATGTGCTATTTCAATCATAATTAAATGATCAGAATAAAGCTTAGAAGGGATTTGCATGGTACATTGATATTGAGTGCTTGTCAGCTAAAGAAATAGTGAAATTTCAACTATTTGTCATAATCACATCAGATTCAAAGATACAGCTTAGAATGAAAAGTAGTTTGACATAAGATTCTTTCAAGTATCAATGATAACTGAAAAAATTCTAATAATATGAAGCAATAGAAGCAGAGTTTAATGCTACAAGAAAGTTAGAACCTACTATTCAACAGGTTGCACATGTGTGCATGTATACACATATTTACGTTTAAAATACTCATATGCATCTTTCAGTACTTTTTAACTACTTTCCTCTACATTCTAGAAATGGTTCTACTCCTGTAATATAAATATTCCTAAAAAGAAAATATTTACCTAAAATTGTTTAGAAAATGACTATTGAAATTGATGATTTTTTTTTTTTTCTGTTTCGACCTTTTAGTCACAGATCATGAAAAACGTAATATGCAAATCTGTAATTTGGCCTTCAGCAACTTTGGAAAATAAACACAGAAAACACAGTCAAAACCTATTCAGAATTTCACTGTACAATAATTAGCTGAAAATTTTTAACATGTTTCACTAATGCTAGCCTAAAATCTAAATTAAAGACCAATCCTGTCTGCTTTTGAGAAAATATAAGTTTTTTTACTTTACTAGAAACGATATTAGAACCAAAATCAATTTAAATGAATAAAAATCATGATACATTAGTATTATGTTAACTAACAATGAAGGCTCAGTAAAAAGAATACAAGGCAAAGAATAGAATAGTGCACTGTGGTTTTATTGATGGCAGCAATGACAATTTGCCTCTTTCATATGTAAAAAGTATTCAGCTTCATATAACTAAGAACTTTAAAAAAGTCTCCTGTGGTGTCAGGTCCAAATTCCTTCTGCTCACACGAGCTTTCTTTGTTCCATCCTGTTGCTTGGAAAAAGCCAGAATTTCTTCTAGAAGTCTTCAGCAAGTTGGAGCTGCCAGTGAATTTCCCCCCACTCCGAGAAGGTTTCTAAATGAAAAAGATAAAATACAATAGATGAGCATAAAAACTGTGCTCTTTGTGCAACATACGCTTTACTGTTATTTCATTTTCTTCCTCTGAAAGAGTGTGTATCTGCTTTTCAGTACTTACAGAGATACAAGTCCTTAAAAGAATAAATCAGAAGGTTGCACTTCAATGCAGTAAGTACAATTGGTATAATACAAGGAAATAACGCTTTCTGGAATGACTTCTCACAAAAATACAGTTTCTCCATTGGTAAGGACTTCAATACAGATTTTGTAGCAAGTGTGACAAGGTGTAGATTAATTCTGTCATGGAGCAAAGGAAGACCCAAGAAACAGATAATGACCACACGCTCATAGGATCACACTCTTGGGTTCTTTCAAGCTCCTCCAAAAGCAATGATCCTTCAAAACACTCATTTCTGATTATTTGTTCCCCTTCTTTTTCATACTATCATGACATTCTATACAGGAAGTGTAAGCTCAGGATGTATTTTTATTATTGTTAGATTCCAATTCCTGTATCTTGATTCTCTAAGAGGAGTATCTTATTTTACAGACCTGTTAAAGCTAGTATTTGACTTGTCCCCTAAACAACTTAGAGTGGGTTCAAGGGCTCTCAGTGCAGTGCTCTGATAAAATTCTGAGTTAGTGTCCTCTACCTCACACTACTGGATATTAATAAATGATCATTTCTAGGTCAACCACTGTGAGGTACTGACTTCCCTATACTTCTGTTACTTCACCTTAACATGACTACCCTATCGCTGTCTTCATAATAAACACCAAGACAAGACTTCCTGCAAGTCTGCTGCAACTGTTCTTAATACCCAAAGCATAGGACAGTGTGGGCAAGAAGCTCTTCAGAACGACAGAATCATAGAATAGTTTGGGTTGGAAGGGACTTTTAAAGGTCATCTAGTCCAACACCCCCCCCAATGAACAGGGACATCTTCAACTAGATCAGGTTGCTCAGAGCCTGTCCAACCTGACCTTGAATGTTTCCAGGGATGGGACATCTACCACCTCTCTGGACGTGTTCCAGGGTTTCACCACCCTCATCGTAAAAAAAAAGAAAGTCTTCCTTATATCTAGTCTGAATCTCCTCCTCCTCTCTCCCCTTTGTCCTATTGCTACAGGCCCTATTAAAAAGTCTGTCCCCATCTTTCTTATAAGCCCCCTTTAAAGTATTGAAAGGCTCCAATAAGGTCCCTCCAGAGCCTTTTCTTCTCCAGGCTAAACAACCCCATGGATCCAAACTCCACTTTTAAAAAAAAACTGAGGATATTAAAAACTTAAGCCTCCTCACACCTAAGACCCAATTACAATGTAGACATAGATTATGAGCTCATATTTGTCAATACTAATTCCAGATTCGCAAGGAGAACTTCAACACCTAAAGGAGTACGCTGAAAACTAATCCAGGAAGCAGTATAGCTTCATTTCTGCATTATTGTACCGGTGCTCATAAGTTCTCCCTGTCAAGTGATGTAACATGCAAGTAGGTCTAAGAGCTTTTGGGTCTGAGGCGATATGTCTACAGTATGGACCTAATGTTTCATCTTTGATATGTCCCTATCATACTCAATACAAATATGGCCAAACTTTACTTTTAGAATTGTCTAAGTTGCTTTTGAAAACAAGGTACCTTTGCATTTTAAATATTAAATACTACCATATTAAAATTCTACAGAATTTACCAATTTATAATATAAAGTAATCATCAATGAGGGCTCTCCATCTCTTTTGAGGAAAAAAAATTAAGTTATTTTACCTAGGTAAAGAGGTACTCCCTTCTCAGGCAGGAAGGGTGTCATTAATCAATGATGTGGTGAAGAAGTAAAGCATCCTTCAGTGGGAAGTTGTGGTAAAATTATGTCTCACTGGATCCCTTAAAACTTCCCCCAATAAATCATGTCGTCATCTAACAGGTTATCAAAAACTTGAAATAAGAACAATATGCCATGCTCTCAAAAGCTCTAAGGAATAAAAAGGAGGAAAAAAATGTATAGAAATCGACTTCTAGGAACTAACAATCAATATTTCTGAACTTTTACATGACAAGACATTAAAGCTACACTGTTGTACAAGTCTGGGTAAGCAGAAAGCAATTCAGAAAAGGACTATGTTTGATTTCCTGCCTACATTTAAAATCAGAGAAGAACTTATTACATCCACCACTTATTTTTGGAAAAGTTTAATAGGTTTCTCTCTAATTCCACTGTCTTCAACCAGTACCTCATTAGGTCAAGTGTAATGCATTTCAAGATGCAACCTAAGGATAAGATATATGGTAGCGTGAGATGTACTATGGGGTGCTATAAGCCATACCTGATAAATACGTCCACTACAGTATCACAATAAACACCTCCTCACATCACTTTACCTATTGAACAAGGCAAATGAGGGCAGCTACACTGGATTCTACATGAGCTTCAGAAAGCAAATCTAGCAGGTAAAACCTTGTCTGTACCATACAGAAAAAGCTTCTGGATACAGCACTACAATATTTTTATCCTCGAAAAGATTGGCAATAGAGTGTTCTTTGAGGAAGAATTCCCATTTTTTGACACTATTCAAAGATAACCACACATGCCACACTCTTGAAGAGAAAGGAACAAGATGTTCAGTTTTCCAAATATTCATTAGAACACAGTGGCAGAGGTAAAAAATCGTGTTAGAAATTCTAGACAAAAACAAGGATTGTTTTGACTGGAACTAATACAGGAGCTAACTATGCTTAAGTAGCACCACTCAACCTCTATATAGAAGGCATTTCTTGCCTCTATTTTCTTTTTCTACCTGAGTGATCCTAGTGTTTCAAGAATCTGAGACCAATTTTATATATCTTGACAACTACTTTTTGGTGTTAACATTCAATAGATGCTACATTATTTTATGCTGAAATATAGTTGAGTTTAATACTGGAAATTTTTCAAATACAAACCTAAATCTGATAAAGCAACTAATTAAAATAGCTAGATTTAGCAAATCATTTTAATATAAAATACACAAATATTCTGACTACATTTTAGCTATTTAGAGGTAGTTTCCACTTACAGTTCAAGACAATTCAGTTACAGCAGCCAATGAAGATGGCATTGAATGTTTCGATCTAGAGGGAATGACTCGTCCTATCAAGCAGTAAGTTGTATTTTTTCATAATGAATTGCTGTTTACAGTGATGACTATTTAAGGTATGTGTAACTACTACAATATTTGCTATTTGTATTGTGGAAGATAAAGTGCATAATATTCCAACAGGGTTAGAATTCCAAAAGTAGCCAAAATTTACATAGTTTAAGCTGCCACTGATTGTACATTGCGGTGGGTTACTAAGTTCAGTTTTGGATGACAAATTGGCACTGTCTATCTAACTTGAGCAGGTGCTGAAGTAAACAGTCCTGGGCCAAAAGAGGGCACAGGAAATACCTCGTTTCATCAAGTGAGGAAGAGAGTTTTAAATTGTGATGAAAAGAAAAGGCGGCTATATCTGGAAGTAGTCAATAAAAGATGTACTTTTTAAAGCAAAGTAAGCAGTTGCTGAAATATTATATTCAGATTCATGATGCATTTTCCAAAATGTACCTTGAATTTTTTTTTTTTTCCCCCCTGGATGAGAAGAGTCCATTGCTACTTGTTGACAAATGCTTTTAGGTTTATTTAACTGACACTATTTACCACCTGAATCTAACCACTTTATTTAGAGATGTCTGACAGAAAACAATAGTATCTGAACTGAGCAGGGGAAGCGCTGTCACTGTTTGTTTTTTTTTTTTTTTTTAATGGTAGGTAGGTTTTGATATCAAGTCTGCTGTCCATTTAAATCAGGATCCTGTTAGAATCTTCAAAGCAAGGTATAAGAAAACCTGCAAGGAACAACCACCTGTGCCTTAGAAAGGTTTTTCCTTACTTAGCAACAAGTCCTTTGCTCTTCTTGAGATACAGGAGTTACTATCACTCTCCAGATGCCTGTTTTCCCCTCTCTCCCAGCTGACCAAAGCCAAACACAGTTTTCCAGATCTATACTGTAAAATTAGAGAACTAACAAAAATATTGCCTAAAGACATAAAAAAACCTCCCTGGTTTTGACTGCTGTCTACACTGAGCACATTTCATTTAGCTGATCACACTGACACTCTTCTGAGCCAACTGAGCTGGTTAGAACTCAGCTCAGTGCATATGCCAGAATTTTTTCTGCATAAATTATCTCATGACATGCTTATTGATAGTGATTGATACACTTACTTAAAATAGAAAATCGAATGATATGGGCAAAAATAGAATAATTATCATCTTGGCAAACGTCAGCAAAAAAATTTTGCTCTTATATTTCCAGTACTCCCCCAAATGAAAAAGGTATTTTAGCATATGATCAAAAAAGTAAAATCATACATTACTGCATGTCAGAAATATCAAAAGCTGCACATAGCAGCAGCACCTATTAAGCCAACTGAACGTGGAAGACTGGAGCAAGGAAAGGAATTAAAGAGAGCTTGGTAAAAAAATGGGCTAGTAGGGAATAAAAAAAAAATCAGATTCAAGACAAAGACATTTTGTACATGTACACCAAATAGCATGTGACTTTACAAAGCTTTCTTTATTCAGGACAGACTTTTAATTAGCATTTGAAAATCTAAGGATTTAGAAGATCCACAAGTAAAATGAAAGCAGTACAGCATACTTGATTTGTTTAGTAAAAGAATTATAACTTTTATCTGGCTGGCCTTTTTAGATTTCTGAATGTACATATCAGGTGTATTTTCTGAGGATGATATATAATCCCTTTATTTCTGCTAATTAATAAAGCAGAGGTGCAAGTATATCCTCAAGACTCACAGTATGGTAAATATTCTTAGGCCTTGTACCTCCCCATTCAACGGTGAGCTCACAGATTCTAGATTTTATTATTGCAAATTCTCTTTTCCATGCTAAGAAAAACAACAGAAAGAATATTTATTCACTTAAGTGGCTCATAAAAAGTAGAATATGGGACCTTGGACAGAGACAGACAGTACTGAGTTCAGCAGGGACTGCAGCCACTTATTTCAGAGAAGCAGCTGGTCCAACGTATGTCAATGAGAGAAACTTTCTGCTGCTGCTCTCAGGTGAAAAAGTATCAAGTAAAAGCTTGCTCAGATAACGCGAGTCCTTACACAAAGCAAAGTTAAAAATCTGTTTGCCAAAGTGTATTTATTGCCTTCCCTCTTCCCACAGGTATATTAAGTCTCTTCCTACAGCCACAAAATCCAGAGAAACAGAGATACCCAACTTCTATCACAAATATACCGATATCCGTAAAAAATTTAGAAGCAACATGCCAAACATCTTCCAAGTAGGTGATCGCAGGAAGTGGTTTCTAAACTAAAAAGATACAACCATAAAACTTGCACTTACATGATAAGACACTGATTTAATATCAATAGGTCTTTCATAGGTGTATCAATCACTGCTCTATGCTTGCTCCTTATAAACAGATTACTACTATTAAACGAAGTTGGTCATACAAGTGCTATTAATACTTTTTTTGTTAAATGAAAAACGAGTTTTTTGTAGGAACTTTAAGTTGTCTATTTGCTTGTAAAATGGCGATTACAATAATTTATTTATTCAAAATATTAATCATCTGCAGCCCAGTGCTGAAGGTTCTTATAAAACCAACTACTGGCAAAGTCGCAGAAAGTTCTCTCAAGAACTTCACAAAGACTGAAGAACACTGAAGTCTAGAACAATCCAGATTTACTTTTCTTGAAATCTAAACACATAAATAAAATGTCAATATCACACACTTACCTTTTATTTCTTATTAATCAGTTTCTAGCTCTTGGGGGTTGATAAAATTGTTGAGTAGGCCGTGTGGACCGTCTTGGCTGACCATCGCCTCCTCTGCGGAATTCTAGAGTTTGCTCATATGTTTCTTCTTCCTCCTCCTGCAGGTAAACAGCATTGTTTTAAATGGAAGAGTAGGTAAATACATTATACATCAGTAGGCATATGCATACATACAACACATACACACACATACATGTATGAATGAATTCATGCACACATAGCAACAGCTGCTTCTGTGCTGATGACCACTTAATAAAATGAGATAACGGAAGTAGGTTTTTCAAATCTTGGAAAGCTAACAAAACCAAGATGGAGAATCTCAAAACTCAATCCCCAGGGCAGCAGCAGCAGTTATTAAATATTTGCAGAAAAAAAAAGCATATATATTAAAGCAAAATTATTTTCCAAGAGTCATACAGGCAACAAACTCAAGAAGCAAGATAACCTTGATAACCTGCCAAAGCAAAAGAAATATCAGCTTTTAGGAGTTTAGAAATGTGTGTGGAATGTAATAAAAGAATTAGGAAATGGAAATGCAAGGAACAGCATCTGGCAACATGCATACTAGAAACACAGATCTGAAACAGTAGGTAAAAATCTGTGATGCAATAATAATAATGAGAAAGGCCTACAAGTATAGTGGACAGCAATTTAGATATGAACTTGCTATGTGCAGCGATACTAAATATAACCTCTGAATAATAAGGAGAGATAATTACATATTTGCAATATTGCATTCATTTCTAGGCATCTCAATACCAGAAAGATATTGACAAGTTACATGGAATTCAGAGAAAACAACAAAAAAAATAATCAAGAGACTGGAGAATGATTTACAAAGGAAGATTAAAATGGCTATATATTTACTCTGGTCAAGAAATACTGAAAGGAAAAACATTCATCTGATGAAATATTTGGAGGTGGTACACAGTAAAGATAGAGAGGAATTTTAAGAGCATTAGAGTTGATAACAAAGAAATAAAAGAAAAAATTATGGGCTGAAAGAAATAAAGTTTCTGAACATGATTATGATTGTTACTGTCTCAGGGAAACAGCTGTAATTTCATTTGTTAACTTCCTAACACTACACTGTAGCAGACACCATGTCTAGAGGGAACATGCTGTAAGAAATCCACTTTTGGGAAAAAGTACTGAGTACATAACTCTTAATTCCCTCTCATTCACAATAAAGGAACACATAGGAACACAAACCAAGAACACTGAACAATTCCTTAAAAGTCAGTCAACAATTCCAACACCCAGGAACTGTCTTAGGGTGCAGCATGCATATAACAGAGAGTAAGCAAGTCACAGCAGTAAAATATTTCATTATGAGAGACAGAAAGGAAAATCTACAGCCTAAGTTTCTGTTGGAAAAGTCAGATCTTACTCAAGAAATGCCTCTTTCTGAATCATCTTGAATATCAATAAACATGCATTTTTAAAATAACAGTTACAGACAACCACATTCCTCATGGTAACGTCTCCTATTTACAGGGCATGTCTATGGTCATAGCTGTATTTCCAGAACAACAGATTAAGCCCTACTACAGAGAGTGTGCAATAACTGTCTGCAATAACTGTAGAAGAAAACATATTTTCAACACAATTGAATACAGCATAATTGATTTATATCTTTTATTTCACTGTAGCCAAAGGCTGAGAAGGACAGAGTTCTGCCATAAAACTTACTTTTCTCAGTGTACCTTTTACTGCTTGCAGCACTATTGATTCCCTCATATAAAGAGGTTCAGAGACACTGATCATCCAAAAAAGAAAAAAAAAAAAAAAAAAAAGCAGACACCTAACCAAAAAATCCACACAGTCTGCAATACTGTTAGCCCTAGTACAAACCCTCAACTTAGTATATGAAGTAATCTGCCATCACTGACAATGCAAACTGTACTAGCATCAAAACATTAAAAAATTAAGCTAGATGCCTGAAGTGGTCTAAATACCTTTAGCGCTTTCAGTATACTCCAAGAAACCTGAAAATAGTCCTGTATTATTTGCCAAAAGAGTAAAGAAACACACAGTTGCAAGTTTTCTTAAAATTATTTGCCAAACTGCAATCTAACATAAAAGAGCTCACTCGTCAAGAATAAATTGGTGAACTTTCATGTGCTCGATATTTGGATTTCTCCAAAACTGGAAAACTAAATGGCATATATACATGACTGAAAATTTAGCAGTGCATACTGTGTTTTCAAGAGACTGTAGCAAATTAGACATGAATCTTTTCTTTGTAACCTTAGTAGTCTTTGCTCAAAAAAGAACAGAAATTAAATAGTTTAGTGCATCGCATCTCACCTGCAATAGCCAACCTCTTTCTGAGGATATCAGAGTAAATTTCTAGAGCAGCAAACCTTCATCAAATATCAAAGTTAACATTCTTGATCCTTTGAATTCAGTAAAATCAAATTAAAACTAGAATTTGCCTTACATATTTCTATTTTGGTGTAGTTGTCTTTACACATGGAAAGAAAAGCTTCAGATGCATGCATTCCAATTCAAGTCTTTTTATTACAATAGGCAAAAGTGAAATGTGAAATCATGAATGAAAATGAGCAATGCAGCAAATGATAAGAAGAATGAATGAGCACCCTTTCAACTGTTCCCTCATTCTTCCCTATGCACAGCGGCTCCCCACACACAGTTACTGATCGTCTTGTTGAAGTCTGCCATCTTCATGTCAGATTACACATTGTCATTTGCTTCTTGGGTCTTACCTACTCACGTTTGATCCTAATTGGATCTAACATTCTCCAAAGTAACAATTTGTCAAGCTACATCTTTATTAAACATTGTTTCTTGTTTTGCAAGTAGTTGCATTTCTTTTCTTCCACCATTTCTTGATCATTGACCCTCAGTCCACCACTGCTCATCTTTCATCCTTCTTCTATTGCCATTTTATTTCCATCTTAAGGATTTTTTTTCTGGATTCACCTTTATCTCAATTTACTTTAAAATCTCTCCACCCCATGCTCAAAACTGCCATCCCTCTTCTGGAACAGCATCCACCCTTTGTAGGCAAAATTAGTATCTCTAATGTTCACTTCCTTGTTTTTTCTGTTCTTCAACCTAAGAACTTCAGCTGTCTACATTTCTTCCACTATAACTCTGCAGTCAATTAGGTCACACGTCTTGCCACCAACTCTATTTCTCCAGTCTTTCTTGCTGCTTGCTTTCAATTTATCAGTTGCTTGTGACTCATTCTAAATTATTCCATTTCCTACTTCCTTATCCATGTAAGATCTAGATTACATTTTATGAAGTAAAGGTGGCCACAAATCTCACTTAGAGCATTTTCATTCTCCTTCTATTACCAGCTGAAGTTTCATATTAGTACACTATTCCAAAAACTTATCTATTTTATTATCTCCATCCTTCATCTTATTAATCATTATTTATCTAATATTCCAGGATCCGGGACTGAGTTTTCTAGTACTTGCACAATGCCTTCCTAGGGCTATGTACCCTCAGATTAAACAGTACCACTATGCACAACTGCAAAAGATAGCAAAAACTGGCAGATCCATAGGAAAAAACAAGGAAAGGTTTACAATGCAAACAATGAAATGCACAAAGAAATTATTGCAGTAACAGGTTAGAATGACATGAGAGAAGTGGGGGATGTCAGCATTCTTTAGGTATGTAAAACAACAGGGCAAATAGGGAAGCATAAGTCATTGGGAATTTCAGCTTCTATTCAAAATTTTGCCATAAAAATCTGCTGTCACTTGGTATTTTTGTTCCATCTCGTAAGACAGACAAGAAATAAACAAGTGTAAAATGGGAATATATGCACACTCAGTGCTTTTGTTTTGGACCCACACATTCTGAAGAGCTTGTATCACCACCATACTTTACCAGCTGAGCTTAGTGAATCAGCAAGTAGCTTCAGTCCAGCCAAGTGACTACCAGGCATGCTTTTATATAAAAAATTCAATGGATTTCATAGCTGCAGAATGAAGTTATAAATCCAGCATTTAAAATAACTTCAACAACCAATTCACTCTTAAAATCAACAATATTAGAGCAGAGTAAATTTGTATTTCATTAAAAGCTTTCTCATTGAATTTCAACTGCAAGACTTCTTCCAGTACATTTAAAAGAACTGTTTAGAAACTTTTTTTCTTTAAAATACAGTCCTTGAGGTGAATACTTACTGTATAACTTCTGAGAACAATGAATAGGTTGAAGACAGTAAAGAGCAGGAGAGAAGTTATGCATTACACAAAAGCTTTGCTGAATGTTCTGCTCACATATATTTAGGATGCAGTTGCAAGTCACAGCTGAGCAGCCCCAACAGTTTGCCACCTACAAATAGTTACCTCTGTCTATTCCTGCTTATGAACAGAAAATTCTGCTCTATTCGCTGGGCCCTTCTGCTAAGGCTTTTCAATTATAGCTCTCTGTGGGCTATTAAGGGATGAACACCAGAGCCTGTGTAAGGAGGCATGAAGGAGCAGCATGGGGCCAGGAACCATGGGATGAAGAAGAGAGAAGGCAAAGAAAGCAGCAGACATTTTCAATTTCAGTAATGTCAAATCACTGTTTCAATTTAAGCTGTAGTTTTAACTTCACCCACATACTCCATGCATGGAAAACTTGCTGGACTCAGTACAAAGAAAGAGTGTTGGCTTCCTTGCAAAATGAACTTTTCTTTCATGTGCATTTCAACTCCCATTTCCCAGTCCAGATTTAATGCCTTTTTGCAGTGCCCGCTATGCTGGCAACAGCTGTCTCCTGCTGTTAACACACCAAGTGATCTCTTGTTTTGCTGGTTAAATTCCTCTCTTACAACTTGCTGCTTTTGCCTAATCATCCAGTGTTGATCTCCTTGAGTACTTTGATTTTTGCAGTTTCCACTTACTCGTGCTTACATCAATTGAAAATAGATCGTAAGATTTTCCAGAAGTATCAAAAAAAGAAACCAAACAGAAACCCCAACCACACTGTGGCCATATTGAAAAATTCACAACTTTCCTAGAAAAAAGCATAAGCCTAAATAATTGAATTGCAATGTTATACATCCTGTACTTGTAAGGAAAAAAACATTGGCTAAAGTGTCTATGGTATTCCCTTAAACTTTTATTTTATCTGAATACTTAAATGGATTCTTAGAACTCCATAACAACTAAGAATGAAAACAGGATTTTGTCATTAAATAGATTTTGTCATTAAAAAAAGCATGAGTTTTAAGTTATACAATCTTAGAGAGGCTTTAGGGCATAACTTCAAAAATTACTATCAAATGAGGTGTGAAAATTCCAAGTAAAAGAGAAATTACCAGTAGCGTAGATTTTTCAAGGACCTTAACCAAGCACTGACTTTGTGACAAGAGCATTTTTGAAATGTCTGTTACAGAGTAATGCAACATATTTGCTCTTGATCAATTTTCTTTGCAAGTTACGCTTGTTACTTAAAATATCAGTTCCTGTCACAGAGTAATCTTCACACAGAGTAATCTTTGTGAGTCTGCAGATGCTCACAGTTTTTTTTTCACAGTACACAACTCATCTATATTAGATTGGGCCTATAGACACAAATTTCTGAGTTAAATTATGAGTGAGAAGGACAAGTAGGATTCAAGCTTATATCGCTAGACCTGCATAGAGCTGACCCCTCACTGCTGTCAAATAATTAATATAAACTCTTACCCTATTAGTGTGCATTTAAAGGAGTCATGGTAGCATTAAATTTTTAGAAAAACATACTTTTAGTCTGCTCACACATATCATGTAAGACATTGCAGTAAGGTATCACTGATGACTAGAAGTACACATAACTAATTGTAAGGATATGGCTGTATTTAAATCAGAAGGTGTTGTTACTTTTTTTTTTTTTACAGAAATGTTAAAATGTAGTAATTACATGATAAAGTTCTTTTTTAAACTAACCTTTTAATATACCATTTAGAATGTTAACGATAAAATATATAATTATTATTGTTACTTAACTCTTCCCTGGATCTTTTGAAGTGTATCATCAGGCTACAATTATATCTCTTATAACTAAACAAAGCAATTTTTTAAAAACTTAAGCAGCATGATAGTTTTTTACAATTTAAAATAATCGCAATGGATTGTAAGCAAATTGAGAACTTAAAACAGATTTTCCAGATTTCACATTAACTTTAAATTATCCTGAAGACCAAAACTATTAACTTCTAATAAAACTGGTAACTTTACATGGGACTTGTGAAAATAAAGTGAGAGAAAGCCAAAGACAATTCAAAAATAGAGAATCAGGTATTTCTTCATTCTTCAATCATGAATGAAAGGGGAAAAAAAAATGACCAAACATATGAAAGGCGATAAGCATTTTCTAACTCACAAAACCAGAACAATGACATTCGAGCTACATTCATTCTTTTATCTTTCCCCATTGTCTCTACCTTTCTATATATTTCTAGGTATCTGGATATATTTTACTGAGGTGACAAAGAAAGAGCTAAAATAAGCACTTTATCTTCTGTTTTGGATGAGAAAGTTTTCGATGTTTAGACTATTCTTGGAAAAGCATATAGAAAAGCTATGGAACACCAAGAATACATCTTTAAATCATTCAAATAAATGCAAAACAAAAACCCCAAAATAAAAAGAAAATGTTTACATATGCTTTTTCAAATTTTTCTCTCTCACATTGAGAAAGTATTGTTTTAGTGTTGACTTCTGGATACAACTATCAAGTTGGTGAACTACAGGATATTTAATTAATAGACTAACCAAGATCTACTGTAATGGATGGGCACAGCTGCCTCCTTCTAAAACAACAACAAAACAAAACAGGAAGAAAATGAAAGGATCACATATATTGGAAATGTTTGGCCTTACTGTCTAAATGGATTTTTTTTAAAAGCAATAGACTTTTCTCCTGAATTGGTAAGAATCTGTAAGGTCTGTTCAAAAAGAAAGTATTTTCATCTTAAAGTAAATTTTATCAAGAACTTTTAATTCAATCTAATTTTAAATTTCTTCTAGTAGCACATGCCCGAGGAAAACTGACTTTGGCCACTTCCAATAAGGAAGCTCAACTCTATCAGCAGTAGGGACTACACAGGACTTCAAAGATACTTTTTACTGACTGCATTGACATGCTGGCATTATTTTCTGTCTGTAAAGGATATGCAGGTGTTGTGGTTTAGCCCCAGTCGGCAACCAAGCACCACAGAGTCACTCGCTCACACTCCCCTCCCCGGTGGAATGGGGGAGAGAATCGGAAGGCCAAAAGTAAGAAAACTTGTGGGTTGAGATAAGAACAGTTTAATAATTGAAATTAAATAATAAAAAAAGTAATAAAAATTGTAATGCAAAGGAGAACGACAGTGGGGGACGACAAGACAGGGACACAAGGGAAAACAAGTGATGCAACTGCTCATGACCTGCCGACTGATGCCCAGCCAGTGCCCAAGCAGTGATCCCTGCCCCGCAGCCAGCTCCCCCCAGTATATATGCTGAGCGTGACGTCATATGGTATGGAATAGCCCTTTGGGCAGTTTGGATCAACTATCTTGGCTGTGCCCCCTCCCAGTTTCTTGTGCACCTGGCAGAGCATGGGAAGCTGAAAAGTCCTTGACTAGCATAAGCAGTACTTAGCAACAACTAAACCATCAGTGTGTTATCAACATTCTTCTCCTAAATCCAAACCACAGCACTATGCCTGCTACTAGGAAGAAAATTAACTCTATCCCAGCCGAAACCAGGACAGCAGGATAAACAACTGTAAAGGATTTATAGAGTATACACGTTCTTCTCCTACTTGAAAGTCATGACCCCATAAGCATCTAGCTACATGTGGGGCATTACAGCATTATTAGATAATCAGTACAGGCAACATGCATGTGTATAAATGCGTATACACTACATATATAGTACTCCATATGTAACTCTGATTTGACTTTTACATCAAAACCATCAATAGCTTTGCTGAAGCTTTTAGCTTTAGCTTCACTATAGTAAAATATTATACTACACTATGCAATATAAGACAGTGGTAACAGAAATAGCAATGTTAAATCTATTACAGAACCTACTGAGAGATTTACTGCAAAATCTTAACATAACTTTAATTGTCCTTAAAGGTATACAATTGACTTGCTGTATGGTACTGTATGATTTACTAGAAACCTCTTGAGACTTTGAACTACAACTACACAATTACTGTTTGCTGCCATTCTACATGCAGCCAGAATAATTCCTAGCCATTTATATAATGTTTTAACCTACTACACTAGCATCATCTTTCTCTTTTCTACTGTTTCTCAAATTGTATGAGATTTTGATGTACTGTATGAGTAAAACACTGCATTCTACTTTCAAGCTCTGTACAAATGCAACAGAGAAATTCAGTTAATGGTTTCCCTAATGCAGGAGTAGACAAATTTAAAAGTTACTAATAATTCATTAAACCAAACTTGCTGTAATGTCATTAAAAAACCCCAAACCATAAAAAACATACAAGCCATTTGCTTCTCTTATTTACACATAGAAAAAGGAATTGATCCTTATGTGAACACACACGGGCCACAAGTAAGTATGTTCCTAACTATGGTACGTAAAACTAGGTGGCTACGCCATAATATCTGTCACGTTTTCGTTTTCAAAATACAAATTTCAAGATGACCCTTCCCTGAGCAGTCTTTTCTTTTGCATCAGAAATAATGATAATAAATCTTTTTTTGTTGACTTTCACTAACCAAACATAAGAAGTTAAATAATTTTACATTTTCTTGGCCAGTTCTTGTAAAATTCTACAATGCATTCTTCAGGGCCAGCAATTTATCAACTATAGCCTTATTACACATTAATTTAAGATACTAATTTTATAATAAATGATTCAGTAATTCTGAAAAAATTGGATATACACTATTAACATTTTTAATTAGATCTCACTTTTCCTCTGCTGAAAATGTAAGTTGTGACAAAAAGCAGCTGAGCTTCAAACACAGCTAGTTTTTAAATGATTCTGTTAAGACAATATAAATCCTGAGCTTTGAGTGAAGCAATAAACATTAGATACCAAGCGACAGAAAATCTGTAGATTCTTCAGAACAAAATCAAGAAATGGAAAATAGATGGATAGACAAGGAAAAGAATTACATACTTAAATCTGAGACCACTAAAAGCAACATAACAGTTAACTTGGAATCAGACATTTCTTTGAACTTCATTGCTTTTCTTTAACTCTAAAAACAAAGCACTCATTTGTTTTCTAAATAGACTACATTCCAATTACATTTCCATAAAACTAGGATAATGTAAGCCTGGGGCATGATTATCCCACAGACATTTTGCTAGCTTATCTGTCCCCCTTAAGGGTATTGCACAGGTTATTCATTCTTGCAGTCATTCCCTGTGGCACATATTAAAATAAATGTGCAACTCTTCTTGTGAGGTTTGTGCTTGAAACAAACACGCTCTCCTGCAAGTTGTCACTATTTTCTCAATATAGAAAAAAAATAAGGAATTTGAAGTTCTTTAGAAATAGATATTTAAGCCATTCACTCCGTATCCCTTCTATTAGTAAAGGCTGCTTCACTTGAGTAGTATCAATATCAAACTATAAATATTTAAAGGTTTATTTTCAATAATTTCTAAAAGAAAAGTAGACACACTGAAGTGAGATCTGCTATATAAATAATACACAACCAGCAGACACATCGAGTTTTCTCAATTTCAGCAAGAAGAAAGCCACAAACTGAAAGTGGAAATGTTTTCAAAAAACCACAAATTTAACAACAAGAAATCAGTAACAGAAACCACATTACTCCTTATGTGCCATAAGGACTAATGTTACTTTGAGGAGCAATTGTGCCAGTTTTTGGAAAAGAGCAGCAAATTAAGGGTCCATCTCCATCCCTCCTACCACATAAAACTGTCAGCTCTTCCCTCTCCCCAACATTTTTATTGTTTTGTTTTTTAATAAATAAAGTATTCATCCAGTTTTTCAGAACATCAAGTTGAATTAAGAGCTCTGGAAAGGTCTAGTTTACGTGGGTAACAGAGACATAGTCCTAAACATACAGCGAAAAAGAATACTTCCACAGACTTGGAAAAAAAGGTCAACATTCAGTTTCTTTGCACTAAGTGCACTCAAGAAAACATACACTTCCATATGGGGGAAAAAAGTATTTGCTGTATTGCTGGACTTACTTTAATATGTAATCAGAAAATTCTGCCAACAAAAATTTCAGAAAGAAAACACTTAAGTGATACTATGAGAAATTATCTAATTGCTTTAGGGCACGAAACCATTATCAAAACCTAAACAGGAAAGCAGGGAGTTTTGGTGACGTTTTAGGTGAAACAGAATGCTGTATGCACACGCTCACCCATGACAAAATTTGATATAGAAATCCCCAATGTCAAACACGTGTGTATGTCCAGTAAACAAATGTCTATGTGATTTTACTTGTGAATGACCAACAGCACAAAAAAACTTAGAAAGTAAAATATGGCAAAAGGTATTTAAGTAAATATACAGAAAAATTTTAAACAAATATATCCCAACTCCTAATTCAAAAAAACAAACCACTACTTACAGGTGGTGCAGGGACACAGCTATTTAAGAAAGTCTTAAAAAAAGTAAAGCTACCTGTGAAGCAACTCAGAATAGCCCCATAAAAAAAGAGAGTATCTTAACTTGAAAGTCAGAACCTCTATATTACATATATGCTGTATAAAAATATGGTGAATTGCACCTATTTTTCAATTATTAACCACTACTTTAAAAAAATAAATAGATCATGTCATCCAGCAAGTTCTGCAAAAGGATCAAAAAATTATGATGGGCAAAATATGCTTATAAACACCAGGAACTTATTAAACTACTACAAGATAGAACAGTTGGTGGCTGGTCACAAGTGGTGTTCCCCAGGGCTCTGTTTTGGGACCAGTTCTGTTTAGTTTCTTTATCAATGATCTGGATGAGGGGATTGAGTGCACCCTCAGTAAGTTTGCAGATGACACCAAGTTGGGTGGGAGTGTCGATCTGCTGGAGGGTAGGATGGCCCTGCAGAGGGACCTGGACAGGCTGGACCAATGGGCCGAGGCCAACTGTATGAGGTTCAACAAGGCCAAGTGCCGGGTCCTGCACCTGGGTCACAACAACCCCATGCAACGCTACAGGCTTGGGGAAGAGTGGCTGGAAAGCTGCCTGGCCGAAGAGGACCTGGGGGTGTTGGTTGACAGCTGGCTGAATATGAGCCAGCAGTGTGCCCAGGTGGCCAAGAAGGCCAACAGCATCCTGGCTTGTATCAGGAATAGTGTGGCCAGCAGGAGCAGGGAGGTGATTGTCCCCCTGTACTCAGCACTGGTGAGGCCGCACCTGGAATACTGTGTCCAGTTTTGGGCCACTCAATACAAGAACGACATTGAGGTGCTGGAGCGTGTTCAGAGAAGGGCAACGAAGCTGGTGAAGGGTCTGGAGCACAGGCCTTATGAGGAGCAGCTGAGGGAACTGGGGTTGTTTAGCCTGGAGAAGAGAAGGCTGAGGGGAGACCTTATCACTCTCTACAACTACCTGAAAGGAGGTTATAGCGAGGTGGGTGTGAGTTTCTTTTTCCAAGCAAAAAGTGATAGGATGAGAGGAAATGGCCTCAAGTTTTATCAGGGGAGGTTTACATTGGATATTAGGAAAAATTTCTTTATGGAAAGGGTTGTCAAGCATTGGAACAGGCTGCCCAGAGAGGTGGTTGAGTCCCCATCCGTGAAGTATTTAAAAGGCACGTAGATGTGGTGCTTAGGGACATGGCTTAGTGGTGGACTTGGCAGTGCTAGGTTTATGGTTGGATTCGATGACCTTACAGGTCTTTTCCAACCTAAATGATGCTATGATTTTTAAACTGTAAAATCTAATCTTCAACAAATTTTTATTTCTACACGTAATTATTCAGTAAGTTAGGAACAAAGTAAAAAATACCCCAACTTTTCCATATGTAAGCAAAGCAAAAGGACTTCATAATAACATTCTGTATCTACTGAAATGAATCTACATAAAATAAGCTCTCAAGATTTCCACTAACAAGTCAGCAATAACATTCCCAACTAGGTACTAACACAAATACTTAGCAAGTATTGAAAGAACAAAAACAAAAAGAAAATTAGACTGATAAACATGCTTATAAACATAGGAGAATCTGAAACAATCTTTCTGAGCAGTTAAGATATTCCCTGATAAGCTCCTGCATGACAGCATGTCCCAAGTTAGAAGACCCTATGATGTTTGATGTTCAGAACATGGGACAAACACAAAAAATGTACAAAACGTGGGGAAAAAAAACCCCTGTATGTAGCCATCACATATTTATTGCTTTCTTGTTAACCAACTCTTCCCTCTTCCTCTCATTAGAGAAACACTTTGGCAAAGAGCTCTTCAACACCACAGTTAATTTTTAAAAGGAATATGGAATTAATCTCAAAATCTTTGACATTCTACTCCCGCCCGTAAATTAAAACAATTAATCAGCTTTATACTCACAAAAAAACCCCACATCTTGACTACCTTAGCAAAGAATTAAATGCTTTGTGTAAGGTTGAAGCAAATACTACTTCTCTAAAACTTTGAAAATCTAGATATACCAACCATGTTCTGAGAAGGCAAGCAAATTTTGTAGGAATGATATCAGACCAAAACATTTCCTCTTCTGTTTATGCTCTCTAAAGACATTCTGAGGAAAATCTGTTTAATTGCTGCTATTCTTTGACAACATAAACGATTATGTCTAGCTCAGACAACCACATGCACTCATTTAATAATACAGTCTATAAACGTGTCTCTTGGGACGTGAAAGAAACCTGCAAATGACATTATTAATATGAAGAAAATAAAGCAAGAGTAGAGTCCTTGTCATTGTTACAAACCTTACAAAATTTACTCTAAGAAAGTAAGCCAACAGAAACAGAAAAACACATCTCAAAAAAAAGAAAACCAAAACCAAACCCAAACCACCCCCCCAAAAAACCTCAAAACCCCTAACCAATCAAGAAAACCCCAAAAGGAGTAATTACATGTGCTTGAACATTTATGAAGAAAAAACTAATCACCTTTCTGAAAAAAATTGCCTTCACAATCAACTTTTTTTTTTTATTTCTTACTTTATGGAAGATTTCTTGTTTACAGATATTATTACTGATAACACTTTCAAGTGATCAAACAAGGAAAAAAAACCCAAGCATTCCAGATATTAATCATCCCTGTACAAGGAAACTTCAGTACATGGAATAATGTGTCTATTCGACATGCGCTGCATACATAAGAGGGAGTAAGATCTGGAATCATATACACATACCCCACTATAAATTAGGTTTGTCATAGCTTCTCTTCTGCAATACCAAGCCAACAGTATCATGTCTTTCTTCCCTAGAAAGCAATCAGTCAGGAATACTACGTCAGCTCCTCCAGTTTCCTCTTTAATTAAAATCCTTTGAATGAATCTATTAAATGTGGACAAACTCAAAACACTGAAACGTGTAAGGAGACAGGGAAATAAAACAAGAAATGGTGATGGCAGGAATAGTTCAGACAATTTTACAGATCAAACGTCTTTTACATACTAAACATGTTCAACCACAACACACGCAATACAGAGAAATCCAAGCATAAAATCCTTCAGAAGTCCAAAAATGGAATCTGAAGAACTTTCATAACATGACAACGGGATCAAACACAATACTTAAAACAGGTTAAGCTATGCTATCTCAAAACAAAATTGCAAGTCTTCAAAGGAAAAGTGTTTATTGAGGAACAGTCTTTCTCAAAATAAACAACCTAAGGAGCCCATATGCCCTCTCCAAATGACAAATCATTATTTATATCATCAGTTACATTTAATAACAAGGGTGGGGAGCAGAACAGTGTAATGCTCCAGGTATCCTGCTTTAACTGTCACAACTTTTTTTCAATAACTCCAAGAAGAATGTGTCCTTAATCTGATTTGTACAGCTGGCAATAATGTCAAATGATATTTCATAGTCTGACGAATATGAAATGATCAAATAGAAGACTCAAAGATATTTTGCAATGCCTAATGATACAGACAGAAAATTGAAAGCCATTGTTTTATGCCCACGTAGTATAAATTACCTCCTCTCAACTGAAATTTGCCTGCTTTTAGTTTATTAACAAGTAAAATGACAAGTTAAATGTCAAGTTATTACATTTCAGCTAAGGGCTAACTTTCAGAGGAACAGTTAACTTGTGATCTTATGTCTGTATTCCAACATGGATACACAAAGCTAAAGTCTGAAAAGCTATATAGTTTCTCAGAGGACAGAGATGCTAAAGAAAAATACTTACTAGTAGTTAGGATAAATGCTTTCCACAATGCTTATCTCTAAATACTGCCTTTTAAAAGAAGGCTGGGGAAATAAATAAATTACATAAAGAATTATCCTGACAGAACCTGAAGGCTAATTCTGTGTAAAGGCATGTATGACAATGCTCTGCAAAAGATGTGATGGAACTTAAGGCAACATTTCCAGTAAGTAAAAAAAGTATCTGGTAGGAAAATTAAAAAAAAAAAGTTTAGGATAGACTGAAAAGTAGTTTTTCAGCCTGGCAGGACAGAGGCAACTGAAATCACCACATATTGGTGAGATGGAAAATGAGGCACATCACAACAAAATAACTGTCTTAATCTAAAGTGTTTTAATAAAGCAGAAAGATGGCCTTTTCTGGAAACTAAATCCACAGTAGTAACTTTTTAGCTTAAAATGAATTAATAAATATTCACCACCATTCAGGAACAATAATAGTCCAAAATACTCAGCCTTCATTTAATTGATTTAGTCAATGAGTAGTTATGAACTGTAAAATTATTCTAGAGATTTTCCTAACAGTACAGAAGCCAAAGAACTAAAGACATCAAAGTTCTTGTCTGATGCAACTATCTAGGGACATTTTTTCCACAGTAATCTTAGAACTGGTTAAGTAGGCTGTAAAATTCTCTTTGAACAGCCTTGGTTTTAGTACAGTCAATGAGGACAGAAGCTAGATAAGAGATCCAACCAAGACACATTTATCTACTGCACCTACTTAATTATTCAATGGGAAAGACTTCCTGCTTGACACACAACACAAAAAGATCATAGTGTGATGCCAAGGCCGCCCCGGCCAAAGAGAAATAAAGAAATAACACCCAATCCTTCAAGTATTTACCTGTCATAAATCAAGACATTGGAATGGGTTCAAAACCTCCATAAAAGAGGCAAAAGTCTTCTCCAGCTTAAAGAGGCAGCTGTAAGCCTTTACCAGTTAGTGGTTTTCAGTGTTTCTCTTTACATTGCTGGAGAGAGATTCAAACACCTTCAGAAAACAGGAGTTTACTACTTTACTTACCTGCAACAGGGGACAGGTATAAGAAAGCCCTGCATTATAGTTTAAGATAATGCAACACTTACAGAAGCTCTTAGAGCTCTGTGAGGTACAAGACACAACATTAGCAGATTTGAGCTCTCAAATATCTGCCGGCATGAATTAACTGTAATCCAAGACCCTGTGCTATTTTCTTTCCTCAACTTATTCCTTACTGGAGGAATGAGTTGAGGAAAGCTGCAAAGCAGATTTTCAGTCTCCACAAAACAAAACAGATTATCGAAAAACTAGGATTATAGAAACCTTAATAATGATTTTTGCCTTCTTACCTCTTTAGGCAGAAATACAGTACAAAATACAGGAAGAGGAAACTAAGCTAAACTACATGCTTCACTTCATAATTAGTACTTTTAAGTGAATTATGGTAAGCAAAAAGTTTGTATGAATTCTAGCTTGTTTTGAAAGCAATCAGAACAAGGCCATAACATATATAGGTGGGAAAACTATAAACTTTATTTCCTTCATATAACAGTAGAAAAGAAAAGAAAAGAAAAGAAGGGTAATGATAGTGTAAATGGTGGAACAAGGCCTATCATGTGACTAAGGAAATGCAGAATGGAAAAGGGAAAGCAACGACTTGGCTTTGAGGAAAAATGTCACAAGGTAAGTATTTAGGCTACACATTTCCATAATGTATTAAGAAAATGCTACAAGTTAGAGAATAAAATTAAGACTTAAAGTTTAAAGTATTATCTTGACTTTATTTAATTTTTTTTCCACAAAACAAACTAATAAATGAGTCAGGAAGGCCCTTAACGTTCCATGCTTTTCAGCTGTTAGTATAATCTTACATATTTTACAAGAAAAACCAAACAGTTCTTATTTCTACAATGACTTTTCAGTGAATTTTTTCATTAGGATTATAGTATTTTCATTAAGTGACCCCTGCTACATTGAGGGAAATAGAAGGATACAGTATTATAGTGTTACATACAACATACTTAGAAGAACTCTGAAACAATGGAATCCAATGTAATTTTATTATTAAAAATATTTATGAATTGCATACCTAAAACATATTTTGCAAGTACTAAAAACCAAAAAAAACCCTCCAAAACACCCATTTTTAGTGTTCTTCTATATATTTATATGGGTATTGTATGTGATTGTTGAAAAAAAAAAAAATCCCCCACTAGCTTTTTGATTTACCTTATGTAATACACAGCTTTATCTTCTATACTTCTAGCTATCAGAAAGATAAATAGCAGCGTATTAGGTGTCAGAGGGACTGAAAACTTACAAGGACTCAGGGCAAACTGGGTGATGGACAGTATACAATCAATGATCAAGGAGTCTTAAGATCATCTAGTATCACTTTTTACATTAAAGTGGAAAGCACAATGTATCCTGAGGATATCGGGCAGATTCTATCTACAGTCAATTAAAAAAAACAAAAACCCCAAAACACCCCCCAAAAACCCACTAAAACCACAAAACTTGTATTAATGCAGTGTAGTTCAGTATTAAGAGAGTCAGCAGGAATAAAGAACAGATTGTTAACCAGCAGGGGGTAGAGAGAAAATGGAATTACATTAAACCTACTAACAATGTCAAGGATTGTCATTAATTTAGTATTTTTGGTAATTAAAAAGATTGCCAAAAGTAGACTCAGGTGCTTAAACAATAGATCATGTAATCAAAAGCAGGTCACTGTGTTATTTTGGCTGTTTTTTCAAGCAACTAGGTTGAGCAACTTTTTGGTTGTTTTTTTTTTTTTTTTTTTTATTCCTCTCAGTGGTATACTTTCATCAGTTTATAGTTGCTGAAAAAAATTTAAATTCAACACGAGTACCAAAAAGTATGCTGGAGAAAACAGTAAAGAATAATCAATTGTAACACATAGACTAAATTTATGCCTGTAAGTCATTCACTAAATCTTTTCTTAATATCAACAACTCTTTCAAAAAGGAGTCTGAAAAACTGGCAATATTAGGACATCAAAACTCACATACAGTATATCTCTACACTAGTAACAAGTCTTCAGAAGTCTTCAGTTCAGACAGCTAAGGAACACTTAGCTATCTGGAATTAACCTGGAAGGACTGAAATAAAACTCAGCATAACATTTCTAATAAAACAAGCTCATTGCTGCTGATAACATCGATCAGTGAAAGAAAAGTAATTACTGAAGTCAGTTTAAAACCTGTTTTTTTCTCTTCCAAAGAGGAAATATCACAAAGTTACTTATGACAAAGAGTTAAGTATTAAGCAGCATGAGAACTTCCTTTTGCATGTGTGCTATCTAGATTAATATATTAATATGAACACTGAGACAAAGAAAAGTGACCAAAGCATTCAGCTTAAAAGACAAACCCGAGTATCCCAGCATGAGTCCAATGGGTGATTAAGAACTGCAAATGCATAATGAGGCCTGGAGTTAGCATCCAAACACAACAAAGTGAAGAGCAAGGTGCTAATCAACTTTCTCCTGCAAAAACCCTATAGCTGAAAGGACCTTTTAGCTACAAACCAGTAAAACCTCAGAAAGAAACCATAAAAATTTTGTTTACTGTGAAGATGATGGTGGCATTTATCTTGTATAACTATAATGATCTAAATTTAGTTGTCTGAATTTACGCTATTCACCTAGGCTACCTTGAGAGAAAAAAGAACCTTGTGAAAGGTATCTTTCATTTCTGAATGGACTGAAAGGTCCATGGAAAATCCTTATTTCTCCCCAGTAACAACTGAGGAAGCCTCAATGAGTAGATCAGGATGCAGCATGATGTCAGAACCATGCTACTTCAGCAGCACAATCCCCTCTCCATACCTTGTCCCACCATGTTGTGTCAGCTTTAACAAACTAACTCTGAAATAAAACAAGTGAAACTGAGGGGGGAAAAGCTGTCCATCTCATTCGACTCATCCTGTGGCTACATGACTGACAATCCAACATGGGAGGAGAGGGAACAGGAGGAACATGTGGTCAGAGGTAGGCAGAACAGACAGGAAGAAGGATGGCTGCTTCAGGTTGGCACCTCACTACTAGATCAACGCAGTCTTAACACCAGGTCAAGTTCTCAGACAGTGGGAGCTAACTTACAGAGGGTTAAAATAAAATAAAGTCACTCCAAGATTGTAATCAGAAGTGTGAAGAAGAGGCTGATTATCAACCTGGAAAAAGGGCCAAAATAAGTACAATCATACAGTAAGAAACTAGCACCTTACAGCTCAGATATTGGGATAAAAAGAAGCGGGCAGGTGAGGAGGTAACTTTTCACAGAAACAGCAATGCATCAGCTGGGAAGAGCTTCAGATTCTTTTTAAGTACAAAAAGGCCATCTCAGAGGCTGTAAGGGCATCTGAGAGTCACAGCAAGAACACAAGTTAAAAGACCACTGGCAGGAAACAGTAGTTGACTGTTCAGCCTCTGCAGCAGCAGTAATATGGCTATATGACCCAGAGGTAAGAAATGAAAATAAGTCAACTAATTATTAAGGAATCAATATACAAATATGAATACTTCTTGTGCAACTTTTTGTAGTAAGAGTACACAGCGAAGAACTGTGCAATCCTGATATGTTTTTTAAAAAAAAATCAAAATGTACCTCTATTTCCATGACATTCACAAATAAAGCCTTTTGAAATTTCCAACTTCCATAAGGCTAATACATTCTACACTTCATAAACCAGATTGAGGCATACACCTCCACCACACTATTTGGCAAAGAAATCACTGAAACAAGAATAAAATCATGATACAAAATAAAGTGATATAGATGTCTATTTTTAGCCATACATACACACGTAGTAAAAACCTTCAGAAAATATATTTTAAAAGACTGTTTCCTAACCTTTACAGAACAACATACAACGTACATGAAATAAACCAGAAAACTTTGTTTAATAGAGTAAACAACAAGTTCTAGAGAGAAATATGCATAAAACCGTTTGGCTGACAGGTCAATTATTCATTTTCAAACAATACAACTGAAATTTATTATACAGAAAGAATACCACATGATAATACACTTTTATGAAGTTTCATATAGACAACTAAAAGTTGAGATTTTGTTCATGTATTCGCTTAACTATTTCTCTACACATGCAATTAGCACTGTTTGCATGAGCAGGCATTAATTTCCAAAGGGTTACATATTTTGTACAGACTATGTAGTTTGTATTTTTTAATACAATTTGTTATCACATACCCATGTGTCTGTATGAACAGGCCTGATGTTGCTGAGAAGCACCTCTTCGTAATTTCCATAATCACAGAATTTAACAACTGCAGTTGTCCCAGAAGAATGGAGAGCTTCAATTTCTGCCCGGTAGAACTTGAAAGAGAAATTTTCAAAGGTCATAAAATACTACCTGAAATACCACAAATAGCTTAACAACTACATTTTCATATATATGTGTGTGTATAAATATATAGTCTTAATCAGTATTATATTTTGAATAAGATCTGTACCAGACATTAAAACATATGTATTAAACTTCCACATGGTAGACTGCAAGGACACGGTAGAATGTATTTGGAATACTCACTGAGAAAATATGCAGCTTATGAAATTAGACTGAACATTTAAAAGACTTATTTTCATTTCTCTGAAAGCAGAACAAATTCATCACTAATACAAATGGTGTTGTATACAGAGAAGTGTTACTGTAAGACTTTTTCTTAAAATACATGGATCAGTAAGTGTCTATCAGCCATATACACTGTACATACTAATATATACCTATTTTAGCACATAATATAAAAATGTGATAAAACTGCCCCTTCAAAAATCCTTTTTCTAAACACAAAACTTCTTTTGACATTTATGCAAACACAGATCAGCTTTCCTGAAGATATTCAATCACTTTTATCTTACTGAACACAAAAAAAATCACTGCCTCCTAACATTGTTAAGCTTAGTACTCTATTTTATCATCACATTTCAAAATTGTCCTAGATGCGAGCAGCAGCATTTATTATAGCTACCAAAAAACCAATAACCCTCAAAAAAAACCCCTTCTAATGTGATGAATACTTTTCAGGTAACGGTCTAGGATTACCTCATATCTACTTATTTTGCAAGTTTCATACCTTCCAGAACTTCAAAAACTCATCTCACAGTAATGCAAATATGCTTCTCAAAATAGGAAAGAATTCCGTAATATGCCATTATATTTCACAATAATCCATTCACCCAAGCTACATATTCCTATTTCAGAGAGTCAACTCACTATATGTTGCCACTACCAAAAATGTTGCATGCCTTATCATCTGTTTTAGTCATACAAACAAAAGAGAGAAAAATAAAGTCATGCTGCTGAGCTAACGCTATCTACTTCCTGTAAAAAAGACAAACACAGGAAAAAACTTAATAACATAGAATAAACAAACAAAAAAGACAGAAAATGGTAGGAATAAAACCTACTCAAAGAACAATAATATTTGAGGTAGTTCTCAGGTTACCAGAAAGGGTCAAAACCTGAAGAAACTACTCAAGAAGAGTGACAGAGAACTCCTGAACAGATAATAACAAATCAAAGAAAACAGCCTAAACTTTTTTAGCAAAGGAGGAGAAGATGAAAGGAAACTATCTTGCTGCAAGAAAAACCTTATTAATAGGAAAAACATCTGAAGAGGAAGTATTTAAACCTTTAAAAATCAGTAAAACAAAACTATCAGGCAGCATAACTCATTTGTTCCACAAATTCTTCAGCTAATAGTCTACTAGTGATGATAAAAAATGAGCCTTTTGCTGTTTCTTTTCAGCGATGATTGAATTAAGAGGGAGTTTTTTCAAACAGCCCCATACCTGCAGACTCTGATCTTCCCTTGCATTAGTAAAGGTTGCATGCTGACTTATTCTGGAAAAAGGCATTACACATCTATCATTACAGACCACTCTAGATAGCACACCATCCTGTTTCTTGTTCCTTGGAGAAGAATATGGGCACCTAGATCCATATTCATCCCTTCAAATTTTCAGCACTGAAGTCAAATGCTTCAGTTAGGAGCTTAGTCATCCTGAACTCCACCTAAATGAGAGAAACAATCACCTTCAAGATGACTTAATTTAAGCTCTTAGTGTCACGCAATGAATACAAGTGACTTCTCATAAATTCAAAAAACAAAAACAACAAAAAAAAAACCCAAAACAAGAAGCTAACCAGGAAGCACACTACACACCTATGAACAAAGCCCTGTGTCTCTGTGCGATCGTGCTAAATCTCCCACATGTACGTAAGAAAACATTAAAGGTACAGTTTGAGGTACTTCTCATTTGGCAAAGGCATACCTTGTTGTCTTCCCAATAAAGAGCAAAACATTCATCCCCTGGTCTCCAACTTTTTCCATACTCCATGTGAATCGATGGTTCTAATATTTTCTCTGGTTTGATGGGCCCAGATCTCCTTTTGGGAGCAGTGTTGTAATACAACATTTTATCGTCAAAAGATGGGATTGTAGTGGGTCCTGATGATTTGATAGGTCCTACTCGTCTTCCTTTCTGATGATGCTCAGTATCTCCATTTGGTACAGCATTAAAATTATCAGTTCTACCAGGATTTTGGTAATTGTTATTAACACCAAAATGTTGCTCACTTTTTACCATAAAGGCTTCACTACTTATTGTTCGTGCCTTCCTATCACAAAAGTTTTCAGAATTGTGTATTTGGTTTTCCCTTTTCCCACGTTTCTGGTTATTGTTGTCTGTAGTATCTTGAGCAGCAGAGTTCTCCTTGAATTCTGTGAAAGACACCCCTTTTCCTACTCTGTTTTGCATATTGTTATCCCTTTTTTTGAAAGTAATATCACTCTGGTGAGTGGCTATGGGATAACACAAATCCTTTGGCCTATCATTTCTAGGATAATGTCTGTCACTTTTATTTTTTTCATCTGTCCAATGTTCTAAAGAGCTGTGTCTTTCAGGACCTCTGTTTCTTGGTAACCCACCACTTTCCAAAGCCTGCCTTGAATTTTGAATATCCCTTTGAAAACGAGGGGGTTTCTCATTCCTTGGTTGTCTCATGTCATTGCGAGAAATGTGTCTTGAATGATTCTCTTTGATGCCATTCTGTTCTGTGTTCATAACTTTGTGTTGTACTTGATGTGGTGGCTGAAATTGCAATTTTGGTTCTACAAAGAAAAAAATTATTTCAATTATTAACATATTTCACACAAACATGTTTCAGAAAGTGTTTCAGATCCTAACTGATAAACCAACAGTATTATTTAGAAAAGTATGCAGTATTTATCTTTATGATACAGAAATGGAATGGTCCACAGAAAATTTAGCAGACATTTGAACTGTAATTCTTAGTTCCCGGAAAACATACACTACTCTGGGCTATACTTAGAACCAAACCACCTACCAGTATGAGAAAAACTGGGCTTAAATTTCCAGGAGGTTACTCATTTCTCCCTATGGACATCAATAACTCACTTGAATAACAGCCATTTAAGACAGAAAAATAGAATTTCAACATGGAGAAAGGAAGAGGAAGGAAAATGAGGAGAAAAAAGGAATACTTTTAATCTGAATTGAAACTTTTTTTAAAAATAACTTGTTAACAGCTATTCAGCATAAAAGACAAAAGCAAGAAATACAAGTCATAAAACGAACACAGTTGACAAACCATGGATAACAGGAATAGTAACAAAGCCCAGAACTCCAGAGACCCTGATCAGCGAGCCATAACAGGAACTACTCAAGCATTACCTTCAATGGATTCAACCAGAACTCTAACTGGTGAGAAGCAAAACAAGATTATCATGGACCTCATGAGAAAGAGAAAACTTGCTATGGGATGCTAGGGAAGAGGGGAATTGCGGGCATCTGTGAAACTTTTTATGGAATTAGATTTTTTTTTTAGGCAAACATAGAATTTTTAATGGGATGCTTAGGTGAAGAGCCAAAGGAGGAGAAAGATCAATATGAATCCAGGAGGAATACACATGAGAAAATAAAGAAGGAATGAGATTAAACAGGACAGTTGCAAGTAAGCAGGCTCCTGGTCAATACACTTGCTGGGTCAACTCCTGCATGTGATCACTGTAGCCTGTCTCATCGCCTCATTAAATTCCGTTTCTAAAAATCCTCTGTGTGATTAAATTCTCTATTGTGTGTGTCAGGTGACATGTTTTTAAACCTGCTGGTGAACTTGAGACAGGATAAGCTGGTAAGTGGGACAAGAAAGACCTTGCAGCTGAATAATGGAGAGACCATTGGGTCTGAAGGACATCTTCCAGAGACACCACAGGTCTGGGCTCAGATACTGGACAGACCTACGTAAGTACGCTCATGTAACCCTCCTGCAAACTTCAGGCTGTACGAGCCAGCAAGTTGGACAAGAAGTGTCTGAGGTGGGTGCCAGAGGTCAAGGGTCTAGGTGACAGGAGAGACCCATGTGAGCATGTGCATGTAAGTGGCTGGGTATGAGATCTGCTAGCAGACTTTGAACCTGACTGAAAAGGACAGCACAAACCCATTAGAGTGATTGACCTTTATGTGAGCAATTTTGTGTCACGTGGGTGCCGGCAAAAAGTGTCATTCTCTTGCCTGTGTCCTTCCATGGCAGTTGGCCATGGGTGCATGAGTCCAGTGTGCGTGCACGGGCCTCGTGGGACTATGCACTCACGCTCTCTGTCACCTGGCCCTGAGTACACTCCTATGGGGAGGAAAAACTAAGAACTTCAGTTTACATTCAGCTTACTACAAACACGAATGCTGATACCTGATAGCAAATATATCAATTTTCATAGTTACTTGCTACACAGTAAAAGTTAAAGTTAAAATGTACAATTTGGCTTTAAAAAAAAACAAAAAAAACCCCAAACAACAACTTCAAGCATCACAATAACAGCTCACAGAATTTATCAATTTATTTGACTAAATTAGCTAATAAGAATCTAACTTTGGTTTTGCATACACTTGATTTACCCTAACTTTTAGAAGTCAAAAAGGTTTGACTAAAATGCCTTAGTGTTTTTTTTAAGTGACATAAGCATACATGAGGCTTAGCATGATCATAATCTTGATAAAAATACATCTTACGGCAAAATTTATGGACTTTGAAACCAATAATGTTTTTAATGCATGCATATGTAAATATATATTACTCAGAAAGAACCAAGGGTTTCATAAATATCCATTTTCTTTGTAAAAATTAAAAGGTCACTTTTTAAATTTTGTAACATTTAAAATTTTTTTTTTTAGATTAAATCCTTAGATGAAAGTTTAAAAAGTACCTCTTTATCTCTCCTTCACAAATGGAACATGAAAAGACTGTTTTTCTTTGGTTTGTATCTGTAACCTTTCTCTAAGTATCTTCATTACACTTTCCCACTTTTGTATAATGCACACCAATCTTCTAGATTTCCTAGCGTCTAGAAAGGTTTAACTTCCTAATTAATTAGCAGTCTTCCTTCATGACATTCTTAATGTGTATGTCTTCTCCTCTCATAGTAAAAATCCTTGGGCTTCTACTCTTCCTATTCCCAACCTAAACTCTCATATCTATTCCTAATGTTAACTACACATGAAATGACTAAACTGTTTGATGACCTCTGAGTGTTTACTGCCTTGTATACATCATTAAAGATAGATATGTATAAAATTCTAAAATATTTCATTATAAATCATCTTATTTAGTATTTTGTAACATGAAATTCATTAAAGGAAGTAATTTGCACAGGGGAAAGTTATTCCAACAGTAAAAGTAGAAATGGGCTAAAGACTAGATTGGGCATGTTAATATTTTGCTAGTTGGCAGGATTTTAGGATTGACTTTGAATTTAGTTTCCTCTCAAGGGTTGTCCTTTGACCTTTTTCTAAATGAAGAAACATTTTCTGAGCTGACATGGGTAGTCACCTCAAACAGCGTCTAGTACATACAAGTACTCTGTACAACTGCAAGATTTATCCCCGAAGCATGCAGAGCAGTTATAACACTTTAATTAAAGCCTTGAGGAAAAACTGAAACATATATAATTGGAAAAAGTTTACCAAAATTTCTATTCCATTTCATTGCATGTAATAAGTAATTACTTGTAATAAGTAATTTTAACTACTGTCTAGGCACCTTAATGCAAATAGCTAGTTTTACTAGACAACAAAAAAATACGGATATAACAGATCTGAGCAACCTGCTTCTGTCACACAGCTGCAAATATCTTCTCTTTCTACCTTTCTTCCACCTGCTTTGACCTTTGACCTTTCTTTGACCTGCTTTCCAATAAAAGCTACAAGCATTCTCATGTGAGACAGTATTTTCTGACTTTAGGAAGGCAATATTAATCTTCAAAATCCAGAAAGAAATAATTCAGAACTTAAATGCTATTCACCTACTTAACAAGAATTACCTGTAAAATAGGACTTTAAGAAGTTTCATTTACAGTTATAATTCACTGTTCCACAAAGAAGCATGGAGATTTAAAACAGAGTAACTGCTAAGAAAAAATAGCAACACATTAAAACATTGGCATGAATAGCTCCACCCAGAACTAAGTAGTTAGGAAGAATTCCTATTGTCTCCTTTTTTCAAGCAACAGAAATTTTAGCAGTATGTTAATAGAAAAGGCCATCCGTTGCAAATCTATTTAACTACAACAAATTTCTAACGTATCAGTTGCAAAAACAGGACTACTGGATGATTATTTCTACACAACATAAATGTGATCATGATACAAAAGCAACAAGCTGACTTTAAAGTGTGTTGGACTTTTCAGTTACAGCTTGTTTTTAAATAGCATGGGAAAATGATAATAATAGTAAATGTTAAGACAGCATGGAAAGAGACAACAGAACTTCAAAACAGTGAACATAAGCATCTTTTTTCTAGGTCTATTTGCTGTGACATGCAAAAGCTGCTCACAAAACACCTGACATTTTTCTACTCTAACCTTAAGAGATGTAAAATCCCGTAAACTGATATCATCTATGAAGATGCAGTTATTGTGCTAAAAGCTTCCCAGGGGACTACATCATACACAACAGCCTTGAATGAGCAGGACATGTCAACGAATTGTTTAACGTTCAAGCACAACCCATTCACAAATGGAAACCGCCAAACAACAGTAAACCTGACTTTGTCAACAGGAGTCAATGAAAAAAGCCTAGAGATAAGAATATTACAGGTTCTTCATGAATTTATGCTGTCTGGCCTGATCACCAAAAAAAAAAAAAGAAGGGAATCTAAAGCTTCTTTAACAGAAAAAGTGATGAGGGATGTTATTCACAGATTGTCTATTGCAGCTACTGTTCCTTGCTTCTACTTCTTCCTGCTCCTCCTCCAACAAACCATTAGCTAATGTTCCCAGAAAAGTAATAGATCCTATAGGGCAGTAACAAACAAATATTAATTTGGCATTTAACAAGAAGATTTGGTATGCTATTTTGTCAAACAGCAAGATGCATCAGCCCAGTCATCACCACTGTAACCAGATGTTTGGGAACCTCGTCTGGAAAAAGATTCATTTCAAAATTAATGACAGGCTAATTAAAAGGCTTTTATCATCTGCTGGGTAGTCGTAAGACGACAACTAGCATTTCTCAGTTTGTAACCATCACTCAGTTATTTTACTCATTTTAGATTTTGTATGTGATGACCCAAGAAGACTGTATAGAACCAATCACATTCCCTTGCTTACAAGAAAGCAGCAGGACCTGCTGCAGTTGGACATCCCAGCCAACGCAATCTAAAAAGTACTGCTCCATGCACAATGGAATTTAAGTAGCACCATTTCCTGCAGCTCTCTCCCATGCATTTTATCATGCTTAATAATGCGGTTAAACTCAAAGACAGCAGCCCTTCCCACATTGGTGGCAATGATTTGGGTTTCTTCTTCCAACTTGAATTATATTTTTAAGCAACTTTATGAAAGCATGGCTTTGAGACAACTAGCCCCATGGCATGTTCTATCTCATACTGGCCAAAAGATTAAAAAATTAGAAGGAAATTAATAATACATTTGCAGACACTTCATGTCATGGAGTGAAATTCCAGCTACTCAAGAGTTTTGTCAAGTTACAATATCATTCTTTCTAAAATGTAGTAAGACTGAGGAACTGGAACCTGAGTTCATGTTTGTGTTGAAACAAAATAAATACAAGCTGAGGAGGATGATGATATTAATAAAGAAGTGGAAAAAAAAAACACCAAAGCATTCTGCCACTGCATTCACTACAAACTTGAATTTACAGGATTAAAGGACTAAAACAAAAATTGGTAACTTTTTTGTTACTCTCCAATAGAATGAAATTTACTATATTTTTTCCTCATATATTTGAAGAGGTTACTGACAAAATACAGAAGTCTCCTAACACGTCACCAACACTAACATAATACTACAACAAAAATAAGTTTGATTTTCTTGAAATTCACAATTAACAGACTGAAATTTAATTTTTAGAAGCTGCATAATAAACATGACTATTTCATAATTCAGATCCCTTACTGTCAATAGGGCACCGTGTGTTTTGAAAACACAGCTACTAAATGGTAAACTCCAAATATTACTAATTCCCTTTAACTCCAAACAGTCAGACTCTTTTTTCCTCCCAAGTTTCCTCACCCCCAGATATTCAAATAAATTGTGTGACCAAGAAATGAAACAAATAATTTGAATTGTATTCTATTGCATTACCAACTTATTTCAAACCTTGAACTTATTTTGGGGATATATAAATCATAATGGACTAAAACAAGAAAAAGACTGTGGAAATTAGACAAGATGTATTAGCCCCAAATTGTCCAAGTAATGTGTTACCATATAAAAAAAAAAAAAAAACCAAAAAAAACCCCCACATATCACACATCCTGGTTTACCTCAAGCATAAACAGTTAAGTAGGAAAAGGACAGAAATTCAAATCTGAAAGCACAGAAATGCCCTGTTCCTTTGGAGATCTCTGGGGTTGGGTCCCTAAGAATTTGGGTGTGTGTCCTTCTACTTGCAATAAATACTTACTCTCCACTAAGTCCTATTTGTTCTGAGGCACATTTGGGTGAAGAATTAATATGAATCAGTAAGAAAACCTCTGCCAAAGGCAACTGTTTGCAAACCCTCCTACACGGTCAGTACTTCTTTTGTTACTTATCTCCTGTAGACAACACTGGCAGCAGAGAGCATAAGGGTAAGTGCAGCTAAATTAGGTGGGATGCTCAAGATGCAGAGTGAGCAGAGGCAAGAGTCCATGTGATACTGATGTTACACAGCATCATTCAAACCACTACAAGAGTATGGTCTGTACTTATGGGATGCACATTTGAAGAAGAAAACTGATAAAAGAGTTTGTTGGGAAAAAGAGAGAAAGCAGCCTGAAAAAATGTCTTTGAAGAGAGGCTAGAAAAGCTCAATCCACACAGCTAACACAGCTGATGGATAAAATACAGGTCCATTATGACTTATAAATAGCTACTAGGAAAGTAAATTTTGGTATCTCTCTATATGGCAAGAAACGGATAATATTATACAGCAGTTAGAAGCTGGGTATAGAAAATTCAGATTAGAAATAAAAAACTGGGATTTTTAAAATGCTGATCTTTAATTGCAGAAACAATTAACCTTAGAGCAGAATTAATTCACCATCTTTAAATCAAAACTGCATGTCTAAATTTGTATTTCAGTCAAAGCCTAACTATTGGAGCAAGAAACAGAGACTATAGCCTAAGATTTTCTCCCTTCTCCTTGAAGTGGCTCTCTTAACAGACTACACAGACATGCTACCTCTCACTTGCTTTTTCTGTGATCCCATTAGTGCTGTAGTTGGTTGCACAGGAGGTTCATTTTAACAGGAAGAGCACAAAATGTCCACCCCAAGCATAGCCTCTCTCTTGGGAGAACTGAAAAGGCAATTCTGCACAATCTGAAACAGAAAAGGTTTTGGCCTTCTATGTCCTGGGTCAATGCTCTAACCAAAATCATTGTTGTGCTTCTCACCACATACCCCATTTAATAACAAATAAATAATTATTTAAAGTTGATTCAATCTTTGCTTGAGTCTTTCAAAGACATAGAGGTCTGCCAAAAGCTTTTGTGCCTTTGGATCCTGAGTAGATGGAAGCACCAGCCTGTTCTCAGTCCCTAAGAACTGAAGACAGAGTAAATACCTGAAACATGCCTGGTTCTCAGCATTTTGTCCATTATTCCTTAATTCTACAGTCACAGCTCTTGGCACTCTTTTGTTCTCCCTGATAATACTTGTGTTTATGTATTTAAGCTAGCAAAGATGGATGAATTGTTCCTCATAACAAAAGAAAAGAAGATTAATAAAAAAAATCTTTTGTGTTCAGTAGCAGAAATAATCCAAGTGCAAGCAAAGGCTAATTGACAGCAATTTTGCCTACTATTTTTGTTATCTCTCACAGTCAGCAGGTTTCTCTCTCCAAACAAAACTCAAACTACTTAATTTCAACACAGAAATATTTTCATAGGTGTCACCAACCATTCACAGTTAAAACCAAATAAATCTGCAGTATAAAACTATGGGTTTGTTTGTTTTAATTCTTTGCATTTCATTTAAATAAAGTGTGTTTACTATATGCTATGTTTTACAATTAAAGAACTAGCAGATCATGGAGTTATGGCAACTGTAATTACTTAAAACAATTCTTCATTAACTCTGAAAAAAGGAGACAACACGTAAAAAAACCTCCGAAGACACCACTTACAGGGCAAAAGACTAACACCTTACTATATTCTAACTAATATGTACTTCTTTAAAAACCAACCAAACTTTTTCTTTGGCTAAAAAGCTTAATGTGCTGTCTTATCTCTAAAAAGGAATAGAAGTACCTACTAAGCAAAATACAAACTTATTTCAATTCATAAATATTTTTCTACATTGTCTAAATCCAACTGTGAAAAGGTACCAAATCAAAGATAACAAATTAAACAACTGTCCTGCAGTTGCTGTTCACAAACGGAACCATTTAGCCTGGTTACTGCAAATCCAGAAGTGAATTTAGAAATTCTCAACAGTACTGAGGTTTCAGGTGCAATTAGAAATGCTAGATAAGAAAAGCAAGGAGGGATGCACAGAGAAAAGCACATCAATCCTCTGTGTGCTTGGAAAGAAACAATTCTTCCTTTCAGACACTTTCTCCCCAGATCACATCAGCAATTTTTGAAGAAAATGTGGTATGGCACAGAGTTAAAAAGTATTTACCTCAGTTCAGCAAAAGTGCTTTTTGTTTTTGCTTCCACATAGACTCTCAGTCATTTAGAAGAAATTACAATCTGCCTGAAGGGTATAGAAGGCTAATGCTTGCGATAATGATAAATATGGCCATTCCAGGTAATCATATGCTACTGATCATACACATTAGTGTAATAGTAGGGGTGTGCTCATTTATTCAAAACCACTATCCCTATACAAAGGCCATCGCTCTGAATATCTAAAACACAAACTGGGATTTTAGAGGCCATATGGGACAGCAAGGGGCTAGAAATACTGCAGAACAACCCTCTTTTATATTGAATGGAGGCTGTACTATGCTACATATAAATGCAGAAAAACCTACCTGCCTGGGCTCTCCTTAGTACAGTTACTATGCAGAAAAATCAATGAAGAAACCTTGTTCTTGGCTATATAACATATTTGACTTGTTTCTAGCTGTTTCCCTGACGTGTCTTTCATTTCTGACCACTACTTTTTTAATACTAAGGGACAACTATATGTCTCTATTGCTAGTAACTGACAGGATCAACTGAAATGAAAAAGGTGCGAGTAATATATATCCTGTTTTCTGCAAACACTTGGATGCAGACTTGATGACAAAAGGAGTTCACAGTGGTAAGTATAATCATTGCTGATCCATCACCAGTCTGCAAACATTGTTAACACATCATCTCAGTTTGCACAGAACTTAAGACAACTAATCATTAAGAAATTAGATGAGATAATTTTCAACTGGAGAGGCATAAAAATGGCAGAAAATAACACTTTCAATAAACAATTTTTAAGATGTGCTTAAATTCATCTGACTGCAAACTTAGCAAAGAAAAAAAAAAAAAAAACTTTGAAGAGACAAAAAGCCTCCAGTTCAGCATATGCCTACTTATTTCTTCAAAGAACTATCTGAAATAGACTCTGCAAGATAAAAGTAAACCTGTCATAGAAACAGAGGCACAATTCTACAGGCTAGACACATTCAGTACAGAAGATAAAAACTAACAAAATGCAACTGAGCAACGAATGTAAAGCCCACTGACTTCCAAATAACAGAAAGTACAAGAACATGTATTAGTACTTCTTCAGAAGGAAGAGAGGCAGAAATAGTAAAAAAAATGTTGTCAAAAAATAATCAGAACACTTTCTGAACTCTTCAAAAATGCTAACAAGTTGATCTTTTGGCTTTTGTTTGTTTTGTCTTTCTCCCCCGCCCCCGAAAAGCCCAGGTGTCTATGAGGTTGTTTCGGAAATGAGTCCCCTTGTCTGACTCAATTCTTTCTGGGGTGCCATGTCACCATAAGACTTGCTTTTCAAGGCCCAGGATTAGGATTCCGGGTGGTGGCATGGGGCACAGGATATGTTTCCAGCCATCCAGTGGTTGCTTCCACCATCGTAAGCACATGGTACTTGCCTTGGCAGGTTTGTATGAGCGTGATATAACCAATCTACCAGGCCACCCCATATTTATATTTCAGCCATCATCCTCCGTAACACAGAGGCTTTAACCGCTTGGCTGGCTTGATTGTAGTGCATGTTTCACATTCATGAATAACCTGTACAATACTGTCCATAGTTAAGTCCACCCCTCGGTCACGAGCCCATCTATATGTTGCATCCCTTCCTTGATGGCCTGAGGCATCATGGGCCCACCGAGCTATAAATAATTCACCCTTATGTTGCCAGTCTAGATCCACCTCAGCCACCTCAATCTTAGCAGCCTGATCCACCTGCTGGTTGTTTTGACGTTCTTCAGTGGCCTGTGGGTATGTGGGTACTTCAGACTCCTGGGTACGCCAGCATCTATGTGATGGAGTTTTACAACCAGGTTCTCTACCTGTGGCAATATCTTGCCACAATGCGGCAGCCCAGATGGGTTTGCCTCTGCGCTGCCAGTTGCTCTGCTTCCATTGCTGCAGCCACCCCCACAGGGCATTTGCCACCATCCATGAGTCAGTATAGAGATAAAGGACTGGCCACTTTTCTCTTTCAGCAATATCTAAAGCCAGCTGGATGGCTTTCACCTCTGCAAACTGACTCGACTCCCCTTCTCCTTCAGCAGGTTCTGCGACTTGTCGTATAGGACTCCATACAGCAGCTTTCCACCTCCGATGCTTTCCCATGAGATGACAGGACCCATCAGTGAACAGGGCATATCACTTCCCATTTTCTGGCAGTTTATTATACAGTGGGACCTCTTCAGCACATGTCACCTCCTCCTCTGGCGATAGTCCAAAATCTTTGCCCTCTGGCCAGTCCATGATCACTTCCAAGATTCCTGGGCGACTGGGGTTTCCTATTCGAGCCCGCTGTGTGATCAGTGTAACCCACTTACTCCACGTAGCATCAGTTGCATGATGTGTAGAGGGGCAACACCGGCAGTCGGGGTGCCAGCAGGAGCTGTGCTTCAGTACCAACCACTTCTGAAGCAGCTCGAACCCCTTCACATGCTGCCGATATATCTCCATTGGAGCATAGCAGGCCTCAGATCCTCTGTATCCCTGACTCCAAAACCCTAAGGGTCTGCTTCGAGTCTCCCCTGGTGCTTTCTGCCAGAGGCTCCAGGTAGGGCCATTCTCCCCAGCTGTGGTGTAGAGCACATTTTTTACATCCTGCCCTGCCCGGACTGGCCCAAGGGCTACTGCATGAACGATCTCCTTTTTAATTTGTTCAAAGGCTTGTTGTTGCTCAGGGCCCCATTTGAAATCATTCTTCTTCTGGGTTACTTGACAGAGAGGGCTGACAATCAGACTGTTATTTGGAATATGCATTCTCCAAAAACCCACAACATCTAAGAAAGCTAATGTTTCCTTTTTGCTAGTTGGTGGGGACATAGCTGTTGTTTTATTGATCACATCCATTGGGATCTGACGTCCATCTTGCGTCCATCTTGCCATTTTATTCCTAAAAATTGGATCTCCTGTGCAGGTCCCTTGACCTTACCTCATTTTATGGCAAAACCGGCCTTCAGAAGGATTTGGACTATTTTCTTCCCTTTCTCAAAAACAACTTCTGCTGTATTGCCCCACACAATGATGTCATTGATGTACTGTTCCAGAGCTTCACCCTGTGTCAGTGCAGTCTGGATCAGTCCATGGCAAATGGTAGGGCTGTGTTTCCACCCCTAGGGCAGTTGATTGCAGGTGTACTGGATGTCCCTCCCAAGTGAAAGCAAACTGTGGCCTGCACTCTGCTGCCAAAGAGATTGAGAAAAACACATTAGCCATATCAGTTGTGGCATACCAATTGGCTGCCTTTGACTCCAGTTTGTATTGAAGTTCTAGCATGTCCAGCATGGCAGCACTCAGCAGTGGCGTGACTTCATTCAGACTGTTAGTCTCCACTCTCCATTACACTTTTGCATTGGCCATATGGGACTGTTAAATGGTGAACAAGTCTTGCTGATCACTCCTTGGCTCTCCAGTTGATCATTCAGCTTATGGATGGAAATCAGGGAGTCTCGGCTGATGCAATATTGCCACTGGTGCACCATTGTGGTAGCAATTCACAGCTGTTGTTCTTCGACCCTCAGCAACCCCACAATAGAAGGGTCCTTTGAGAGACCAGGCAAGGTGGACAACTGTTTAAGTTCCTCTGTCTCCAAGGCAGCTATACCAAAAGCCCACTGGTACCCATTTGGGTCCTTGAAATACTCTCTCCTGAGGTAGTCTATGCCAAAGATGGACAGAGCCTCTGGGCCCGTCACAACGGGGTGCTTTCGCCACTCATTCCCAGCTCTGGGGAACACCGCTTGTGACCAGTCACCAACTGGATTTAACTCCATTCACCACAACTCTCTGGGCTCGGCCATCCAGCCAGTTTTTTACCCAGCGAAGAGTACACCTGCCTAAGCCATGAGCCAGCAGCTTCCTTAGGAGAATGCTGTATCCCCTATATCCTCCCTCTTGAGCACAGGAATGCTTACTTCTAATGGCCGAGATACTTGTTTGTACAGGTGGGGAACAGGACATAGCCTCTTTGAACTGTTGGAGTTCCTGGGACCGTTTCTCTGCTAGCACGTCTGGTAGTTTCTCCACAGCTGAGATGCAGGCCCATAGGGAGGAAGAGAGACTTTCTTTGTATTGCCAGAGTTGAGCAGCTGATTCATCCACTGTTTGTCCCCCTCTGTCCTTCCATGTCATTACTGCCAATGAGTTGGCATACAATGACAGTGTGCTCTGTACAAATTTCTGCCAAATGGGTCGTGCGCACCTGACTTCATCTGGACCTTTGGATAACTGCTTGTTGTCCAGGTCATCATAAATCACATCCAGCACGGCTAACTCCCTCGTGGTCCACTTGCCTGGGTGACATATAACATCCTCCTTGAAGGGACACCTTTCCTTCATGCCTGACAGGAGCTGCCTCCAGAGGCTAAAGGTTTGCGCCCCTCTTCCAATCACTTTGTCAATACCCCCTTTCCCTGGAAAGGGATCCCAGCTTCTTGGCTTCCTTACCCTCTAATTCCAGGCTACTGGCCTTGTTATCCCAGCATCGGAGCAGCAAGGTGACAATGTGCTTGCCTGGACGACGACTGAAATCCGTTCGCATATCTTGCGGCTCACTCAGGGACAGAGATCGGGTGGTTACCATCTGATTTATGAGTTCTTCCTCTCCCCCCAACAAAGAGGAGGAACCCTCCCACCGAGATCTACCGCAGGGGGAAGTGCAGAATTCTTCCTCTTCCTCCTCCTGTTCTTATGATGGCCCTCTTAGGAAAAGCTTCTTCATCCCCTACTAAACGAGCTGACTTTCACTTCCAAGATTTCTCCGTGTGTATGGGGGCAACTGATACCAGCACAGGTTGGTTCTCTGGTTCAGCCACAGTGCCTGTCATGATGGTTGGAGTAGCCGCAGTATTCTGAAATAGTTGTTTAACCCTAAGCAAGAGCTGACACACATTCAGGAGACATAAGTCCTGAACAACATTCAGGAGACACAACAATAGGACCATGCTGGCTTGAACATCCCAAGGATATTCAAAATTCTCAAGAGCTATTTTAATTAGTGTGGAGGAGAAGAGATGATGGAGGAAGGTGTCCCCCCCATAGGTTGGCTCTAAGTAAGAAGTGTAATTATTAATAATTTCCGATAGATGGCTCCCAAAGTACAGAGGTGATGGCAATGCTGAGTACAAATACAAGATTCATCTCATGACCAATAATTTTATCATACCATAAGCCAGTGTTACACAGTCAGCAAAGCGATAACCTTAATCCATCTCCCAGAGGTGATAAACAACAGATAAATATTAATAAACAGTATATATGGCAAGTAAGGTGTTACATAACACAACTCTGAGAACAAATACAACAACTCTGAAAGCAAATAAATCAACATTGTGACCGACAACTACTAAACCAATATAATAAATGCTTATAAAAAATTTGTTTTAACAACAGATCTGAGCAGAGTGTGTTATCTCAACCCCTTGTGCCCCATATTGGGTACCAAAGAGGACTGTTGTGGTTTAACCCCAGCTGGCAACTAAGTACCACAAAGCCACTTGTTTACCCCTCTCTGCCCCCCGGTGGGATAGAGAATTGGGGGGGAAGAAAAAGTAAAACCCGTGGGTTGAAATAAAGGCAGTTTAGTAGGACAGCAGAGGAAGAGAAAATAATGATAATAATAATGATGATAAAAGAATATACAAAGCAAGTGATGCATGATGCAGTTGCTCACCACTTGCTGACCGATGCCCAGCCACATATACTCAGCATGATGTCATGTAGTATGGAATATCCCTTTGGCCAGTGTGGGTCAGCTGTCTTGGCTGTGCCCCCTCCCAGCTTCTTGTGCACCTCAAGCCTTCTCTGTCAGTAGAGCATGGGAAGCTGAAAAGTCCTTGACTGGTGTAAGCGCTACTTAGCAACAACTAAAACATCAGCATGTTATCAACATTTTTCTCATACTAAGTCCAAAACACAGCACTATGCCAGCTACCAGGAAGAAAGTTAACTCTATCCCAGGCAAAACCAGGACAGCATGACTCAGGAATACATCAGATTACATATTGATCTTTCAGAGAATGCTAAAAAATCCCAACATAGTGTTAAAACACAAAAAACCCAAAACCTTGAGTGTCATGTTAGGAAATATGCCAGACATTTTGGCAGCTGAAGGAGTACAAAGACCTTACAAAGTTTTCACAGAATTATGTTTTTCTTCTTATAACATTTATGGAATCTTTTTATTTTTATTTAAGAGGCAAAAAATACACAAAATCAAAGCATATTTACTTTAAAACACAATGTTGAAGATTATAAACAGAAGTATATATACTAATATAACTTCTTTTTTTGCTCACATAACACTATGCTTTATTACACTACAGTATGTTGGCTACATACATGTACTCAACCCAAAGGATCATAAAACTCCCCCTAAGAAAACACTATCAATCAGCAATATCATTTTAAAAGAAGCAATTTACTCATTTTACAATTCTTGGTAAATTACTATTACTTACTTTCTATAAAATTACTGACAATAAGAGAGGCATACATCCCACTGGGATTATTTCTATTATTTTTCTTTTAAATGTCTTTCAGTCACACATAAAAGCTTTCTCTAATCTCTCAATATAAGCACAAAACTTATCCAAAGACAAATCAATGTTTGTAATGTGAGAGAAAAACACTACAACAGTTTTCATTTCTTTTCACTGTAGAAGTCTAACTCATCTTTGGTAAACAAAATGAGTTGGCAAAAGATATATCTCAAGCATCATTCCCTACACATGCTTTTGAAAATGTGATTATATTCATTACCTAAACAGTTTACAAAATCGTACCAGCTAATGCAGAATGCTTGTGTATTTGAAAGGTATTTGCTTTAAGTATTTTAAATTTATGAAAAAAACAGTGAAACATAGAATCATAGAATGCTTTGGGTTGGAAGGCACCTTTAGAGGTCATCTAGCCCAACCCCCCTGCAGTGAACAGGGACAGCTTTAACCAGATCAGGTTGCTCAAAGCACCATCCAACCTGACCTTGAATGTTGCCAGGGATGGAGCATCTACCACCTCTCTGGGCAACATGTTCCAGTGCTTCACCACCCTTCATTATAAAAAATTTCTTCCTTATATCCAGTCTAAATCTACCCTCCTTTAGTTTAAAACCATTACTCCTTGAAGACTTATGCTAGAAATGTCCTATCTACAACTAGCTTCCTTTCATAAAGGAAGCCATAAATCTGTGGCTACTCACAATAAACTATAAAAAACATACATAAGAAAAGGAACTCTTTAACTTTCTTGTTCACTTTCTACAAACTGTTTTAGTAAGACTAGACCTAACTAAAATATAAAATGATATCTACCTATTTAAAATCACTTGTTTTGCAGGCCAAAAAAGGTACTTGTTGCAATGAAACTCAGCCTAGGTACAGCAACAATAAAGTATTTGCTATCAAAAGAACTATAAGCTATCACATTTATAAGCAAATGCCTTTCTGTTCATAGTTAAAACTTAGCATGTCATAAAAACGTTTAGTGAACTCTAAAATGGCTCACAGTGCATCTAATTCTACCAGCAGCAGCAAGACACCCAAGTTTGCTAGCAGGTTCACTAACTCCTGAGCCCATCTGCTGAGCCAAGTTTTCTATGACAAAACATGTACCCTTTTTCGCTGCTGCTGCTTCCTCTTTTCTGGATAAAGGCATCCTCTGTACAGTGCCAAAAACTGGATTTCTACACTGCTGTGTTTCTTTCCACCTGAATATGCTGACTTTTAATTGCTACAGGCTGCAAAAAAATATTCAAACACATTAACGCAAAATGCTACACTGCTTATGCAAGTAGCAACTGTAAATGCGCAGCTTCAAACGTCCGAACGATCTAACAATAACAACTCTCGAAAGAAAATATGCCATGCATTTAATGGAAAGCAGATAGTCCTAATAATTCTCACAGAAAACTGGGGTTTTGATGCACTGACAGAGTATACGTGGCTTCATATTTTCATTTCTAATTCAGTAATGACTCTCAAACACAACTAACCTTAAATTCATTGCTATAGCAAAAAAAGACAAATATTTACACATTTTTAATACATATAAGCTACAAAGAGAATTAATACATTCAACAAAAGATCTCTCACTTGACTAACTAGGGGTGTTCTACTTGTATTTCAGATGCAGGTGCCTGCTGACATTAAAGCCATTCACACCTTTCCCAAGAGGGCAACGTGTTCACTTTCATTTACTACAAGCTTATTTTCCACTTTTTCCATATTCCCTTTTTCTAAAAAAAAAAAAAAACCCAAATCCAGTGAAAATACACAAAACAAGAGTCCATTATTAACAGCTGACAAAGACTATTTTGGAACTTAAGTTAAAAAAATAATTACATATAAACACAGTCTCTCCTTAAATGCACTCATTCCTTAGAAAACTCCAAAACATCAAACAGTTCACATAAACTAGTATGACCTTTTTTTCACCCTTTGTGAAAAGTGTCATTTTATAGGGAGAAAAAAATTACAACTCCATCACAAAACCTTCATGTTAAATAATGGAAGCAGATATTTTCATTTCATGTTCACCACTCAAACACCTCCAAGGCCATACCCAAAAGAAAAATGATCTCCATTTATTACTCAGCTTACCAAGAGTTTTACTTTAATATTACAGCAGCCTCTAGAGACCTCAGGATGTATGGAGTTTCCTCTTTTTTTCTTTTAATGCATCTGTCAAAGTTTCCAAAGTACTGAACGATTTAGGCCTAAACAGACATCCTGATGCACAGACTACATTCTTGCAGGGCTTCTTAAGAAGCCAGCAAAGTAACTAAAAGGAAATTAAAGAAAAAGCCCTGATCTTTTGCATTAAATCTGACAGAATATTTGGCTTCCCTCTTTCTAAAATCCTACATTTCCTTCAGTCCTTACAGTTATTAAACAGGAAAACCTGGAGAGAACAGATGTTTAGTATTTTACAGCAGTGAAAAAGAATTTTCTTCCCCCTCCAGGTAGAGGGAGTACAAAAACAATTAAGCTTACCACAACTACTAAACTCTTAACTGGGCAGCACGTAAAACATGCTGTTTATAAGCTGAGGAAGGAGGACTGCGGTTATGGCTTTTTTCTTTACTTACTTCTGAACAACACTGAACAAAGTCGCAAGAGCCTTTATCAAATTAGATTAACAAACCGGGATTTATGTCACCTTATTTCAAAATTACTGACTTCTAGACATCTAAGCCTGAAACAAACACCCTAAGCTCTTCTATAATCAAGATGGAAGAACAAAGAACCACAATGTGATTTATTTGACCTTTCTTCAAAAGCAGATGAATAGCTCTCTAGCACTCCTTGGGTTTTTTTATGGCTACTGTGGAGGAAGTTCTAGGAACCACCTTTTAGATGACAAAGTTAGGAAAAAGAATTCCATCAACACTGTCCAATATTGGTTCCAGATACATTAATATCAATAACTTACCCTCTACTGTTAGAGTACCCATTTTGGATTCCAAGAAATCAAACAGTGTGCTTGGTGCAGACGGTCTGGCATTTCCTAGCTCTTCTTCATCTTCAGGTCTTATTCGGCCTCGGCCCTTCCCTTTACCTGTAAACATCAGAAGTTATTTGTGAGTGGGGAATAAATAAAAAAAGTGTACACACTTTATTTGATTTGTAAAACATTTATATTTTCTAGCTTTAAAAAATTCTATCACAGACAAAATAGATATAGATATTTTCCATTTAAGGATATTCAAATCTATGACTTCAGAAATTTTGACAACTCAATACACAGAGGCCTTTTCTAAGCATTTGCTTTCAGGTTTCCAATACATTCTAATTTGCAGGAAAAAAACCATGCATATATGCCCTTCTGTAACTACATTAGTAATCCACCATACACAAATTCCTTTGCTCGTAAACACTGTTTTAAGACATTTCTTTGCAAGTTTTACCTCTAGGTGGTGGTCCCTGAATAGGTTTCTGTTTACTGCTGTTCAGAAGAAAATTTAATGCTGCCTCTAGGCTGTTACTGTTATCCATAAGTGCCTGTCTTGCTGCTTCTTTGCTGAAACCCATCTCTGTTATGTGTTTTAGAGCCTTTTCATCAACCTGAAATAAAAGGTGCACAAGAACTAATCATAAGATACAACAGAGACTCTATAAAAACACCAGATTTGACTTTATTTTTTCATTAATAATTAATTGAAACACTATTTCATATTTCACTGATGATAAATATTTCAGTTTTATATAAAATCTTCACATCCAATCTCTCTTAGGTCCAAACAATCAGCTAGTAGAGGTTTGGGGTTTTTTAATATTATTATTATGATGATTTTTAATTCATCAGCTTTCAGTTCTAATATTATGCAGTTTCAAGCACAAATTCCCCTAGTCTACCTCTTCCTTCACTGTACACTGGAATAGTATGACAGACTAATATACTTTCTCCGAGATGAAAACTAAGAGGAGCCCCTCAAAGTAACATTGGTATGAAAACTAGCCATTTGTTCATGTTTGAACCCTTTCACAACTTTTACAGACAATACAAAACCTAGTTATACACTTCTTAAAACATGGAGAAAATACAGTTGCTAAAGGTTCTGTAGAAGAAAGCAAAGAAATACAAACAATTTACCTCTGCAGAAATACAGGCTTTCTTATTCTAAACTGTATAGAGCATGATGACAAAAAGGCAAAGCAGGAATCACAGAGCATTAATTACAGAAAACAACCTTATATCTCTGCTGTGCTTTAAAGCACTCAAGTAAGAACTGCCTCCTCCAGTGCGGACAGACCTACATGGACTAAACATCAAATGGGATGAGGCCCTCTGTCCTTCCTCGTCCCACACTCAACCAAAATGATGCCAGTTATCCATCTACTGCAACAGCTGTAACCAAATACATTCTTAACTGGAGTTGTAACATTTTGTCTACAGGTTCCAAAATAGCCATACTGTGATCCCCCCCCAAAAAAACAAACCCCCCAAAAAAAACAAAAACAAAACCCGACCAACCCAAAAAACCAACAACAAACCCACAACAAAAAAACCCGAATAAACCCCACAGAATCTAACCTCTAACATACACTACCCCTTTTTTCTCCCACTACTTAAAAGAGCATGAACTTTTATTGCTAGAATGATTTAAATTACAACTGTATGAGAGTTCTATGACAAATAACATTTAACCCTTCCTCTCCCCTGCTTTCCACAGTCTTATGATGTCATTTCGCCACTCCTCATTTCTCCTGGTGTTTTAATGCATTCACTTTTTGTCTTAATTCCAGCTACACACTGTGCTCTGGGACAACAGATATGAGCAGGTCTCCTTTAGGGGGCAGAGACACAATATCAGTGTTTGTGGTTGCTATCTCAATTCAGAGATACCTCAATACAGTAAACCATAAGACATAACAACTCAAATAGCTTTCATAACTATGCTTAGCTATGCAAAAATCATTGTAATGGGCAAGACATGACTTCGCAGGGCTTGGCTACAACTCCCACATGCTCAGCAATGTTAACTCTAATGCTTTCATGTAGCCTTCTTCAGTCCCAAACTCAACAATACTCTTGATTGAACTGCCCAAAGACTAAGGAATAGCAATTTAAAAGGTCTTTGAGGATGAATGGGGTAGAAACATGACACCTCAGTGTCTACCAGGAATCATCATCCCACTTGAGTTTGACTTCAGGTTGCATAAATAACGTCTTATTTTTAATGACAGAATATAACAGTTCTTCCCCTAAGCCATTCTCCTAGATTCTTCTGTGTGGCAACAAGGGTCCAACGGAGGGAAATACTTCCTCAGCAAATCTGCTTCACTCTTCTCCCCTTCGTAGGTAAATAGTTGGTTTGGATGAGAAGAGAACTTCTAGCCGTTACTGCTGCATCACCTCCTTTCAATGGCTGAAAATCTGTGCATGACAGCTATGTTCAAAGACCAGCAGGAAATAAAGACATATATACAGTGCCTGTACTCTCAGCTATAGATAAAGAAAATAATCTCAGATAGGTCACAATTTAAGACCCAAGGGAACAGCAGTTTCCCAGATACAAAGACTGTTCGAGAAAGGAGATAGTATCTTAAGTATCTCTGGATGTCAAAAACTCTCCCTTCCACTTCATTTACACAGCACAAATCCTGCTTCTCATATACAAAACTGGAAAGACAAAGAAAACGTATTCTGTAAGGACTATTAAAAGAGCAGGATGATTGACCTCTGCAATCTATTGTCTGTCTACAAATAAAGAGGAAAAACTGCTTCTTTCTTTCTTGTTTTGTAGGTAAAGACACAGTGCTTCAGGTTTCTCAGAAGGTAACACACCAGATAGATTAAAAACCTTTAGCCATTTCTAAGTATACACACAAGTCAACAATATACATGAAAGTCAACAAACCTACTTGATGTCACAATTCTAAAAAGACAAAACAAACTCATTATGCATTGCTTTAAGATCTAAAAATCATTACTTAAAAGCAAAGAAGGCTTTCAATGTAGGCTTAGTGGGTTCATATTTGCTTCTTCTAAACAGCACCTAGATATGCTAAATGACATAATACTAAGTTTCGATAAGTTGGAAGTACTGCCATTTTACAGCACAATGCAAGACGAATTTCTTGCAATTCAGAGAAAAAACAGAACACACAATGCTTTAAACAGTTACCCAAATTTTGTGGGTTTTTTTTTTGTTGGAGTTTTTGTCTGTTTGGGTTTTTTTTTAAAGTCTATTTAGGTCAAGACACAGTTGTCAAGAATGACAAGGTGTACCATTGGTGCTACATCAGGCAGAGGGATGACTAAAGGACCTCTTGAGGTCCTTCCAGCCTGTGTTTCTACAATTCTATATTGACATATCTGAGCACAGTGCTGAAGGCAGCACTGCTGGAGGCTCTCCTTGCTGCAAGATGACAACACATACTATACAAATAGAATTACAACAGGCAGTTACTGTTCCTAAATCTCTTTTCTTCTCACTGTTAAACCTTTGGTAAAAGTAAATAAGGTGGAAAATATTCAACAATAAATAAGTGATGTTTATAATGGATATTTTATTTCTGGTTTACGGAATTACTATGTTGTTGCGATGCCTCTTTCAGTCTGCTTTCATCACTCAAATCAGAATCATTAATTGTTATTGTGCACTTGGAAATTCCTCTCCCAAGTTGTTCTTGACAACAAGTACTTCCTCCATCATAAACTTTTAGATTGGTGAAGTAATCAAAACAGAACCTTCAATGACTGGTCATCTTATACCCACTGAATTCAATGCAGTGATCCCAAAGAACACTTCTCAGTAAGTATAAAGTTATGAAATACACTGGAAGGTGATGTTTTGGATTAAGGGGCACAGTTCAGATTCTCCAATCGTGACCCACCTTACTCAAAAGGAAACCTTACTTGTGACCACATAAGCATGACATTCCCATGTCACAACAAAAGCATTTCTACTTTGTTATTTTAAACAGCGGAGTACCACTTAGTTTTCTCAATGTCAAAGAAATAGTTTAAAACAGATTCTTAAAATAAATATTAATTCAGAAGAAAAGCTACATTAAAATATTATTAAATGTGCTGAAATTGAAGGATTAAAGTCTCCCTGCCTCAAATGAATTAATAAATATTAACATGCAAAGCTGTTAAGCTTATTTAAACAAGAAAATAAAACTAAACTGTAATGTCATATACTACAACTATTGTGAGGACTTGGTTTTAAATTTTACTGGGTAAGACAACTTTTTTCTTTTTTTTTTTTTTTTTTTTTTTTAAACAAAAATCACATTGAAACTCATGACTATCTCAGTAAGGTACAAAACCACCCTAAGTATTCTAAACACAAACTGAAAGGAAAGCCCTTATTCCTCAGGGTCTTTTGGTTTTATTTTTGTTACATTTGTTCTTTGTTTTTTAGTAGTACACTTTTAAGGTTCCACTTAAGTCTTCCACCTTACCAGTTCTCGGTAGACACCTTCATTCTTTCCCTCAGGTTTTGTTATCTTCTCTTTCTGGAAGAGTTCCCTGTTTCGATTCCCTCCAGCGCTCACACTGAGATTACTTCTGCTACTACCACCACCTCCTCCAAACGTCTTGGTCTTTAGATAAGGACAAAAATAACATTTCAGTAAACAGGACTTATGAAAATAAGCCTTAATATCTAAGCTAGTAGAAAAAGTGTAGTAAATTTGATGCAGGTGAATTTTTTATGATTATGCTTTGCACCAACAAATAAAGTACTGATTTACACACACAAAAAAGATGAATTTGTTAGGCAGGTGATTTTTTCCCCTATGCCCAAATGAGGCTGTAAAAAGGGTATATAATTCTATTTTTTACGACTTACTAAGCAAATTTGAAAAATAAACTAAAAAGAAAACCAAGAGAGGACGTAAAGACCTGACACGTTAGAACTAAACTTCCTAGCTCTTCTTTCAGACATAATGCAGGGAATCATGGCGTTTTGAGAATCGAAAAAAAGCAGATGAAAATTGATAACCTGTATTTACCACTTAAATTTCATTAGCTAAATTGTAAAAAACCACATTTTTTAATAGTGGTATCAAATCAAAATCATATCTACAATGAAACACTATGATACATTTATCAGCTTTATGAAAATAAGAACATACCCATCAAACCAAAAGGACTCTGTTTTTGATTCATCTTTTTCAAGATACATGAGTAGAGTTATAAGCAGCCAAACATCAGAAAGCATTTGTCATTTAAGAAGGAAATACTTAAAATAACAAGAAAAGGTAAATCACAGTAAGAAAAATGCTGCAACACATGCATTCTAACCTCCTTGCTCTTTGCTACTTCTGCGATAGCAGCTGTTCTCTGCTTTTCAAATTCATCATTGTCCACAACAGTTTTTACAGTATTTGTCATTTGCAGAGTCTTTCTGCGATCAAGATCTCTGCTATCCACTTGCACATGAGATGAACACTTCTGAAAATGCAAAAGAAAGTTTTAATTAACTCTTCTGCCTACTCTCATTTGGGGGAGGGGGGGTGGTGGTGTAGGGAGGAGTAGAATTCCATTAGAGTAGCACAACTTTATCTAAACAATATGATCACAAAAATCTACACCTAGGACATCTAGATGTCTGCTGAAAGCACACTCCTCTGGTTCACTAGAAAGTCCAAAAGAATGACTTTTAAATTTTAAGATTAGTTCATGATGTATCTAATGCGATTCTTGCAAATACCTTTGGTGTTTAAGAAGAGACTGTGTCAGTGTCTACAAGATATAACTGGAAGAATCAAAGACTACGCGTACTAAGTAAAATTTTAAGTTTGAAATTGAGACAAAAAACGTTCAATATAAATTGGCACAACAGCATGATGGGATCAATGCAATGTTTTTGAAACAGGCACATTTTTTAATTCCAAGTCATCATGATCTAAGGTGTTTTCATAGCCTTTATCTCACTGGAACCAGGTCCCCTACATGTCATGATACAGGGTTTTTTTATGAGATGACAAAAAGAGAAGTACACTATACCTGCCCAAAAGGTACAAAAGGGGGAGGGCCACCTTCCGTTCCAATGTTACTCCTATTGTGTTTTGCTAAACTCTGTAAAAGAAAATTGTTGATTAATAAATTGCAAACAGAAAACAGAGTATATGATAAATGTCTCTATTTCAGAAAGTATATGAAACTTTCAAGATAAACATTTTAAGCATAAAAAAATAAATATATACTTAAAATCCTGGGGCACTTAAGAAGGTTGGATGAATGGCAGGGAGATGAAGAAAATGATGAAAATTTGCAAAATCATGAAGGCAACACATACAGCAAATGCAGAAAATTCTGTTGCATACCAAAATCTACGCTAACAGGACAAAGCAGCACACAAATAGGCAGCAGATGTTTCTTTACATAGTGCCTAGTGAACTTGCTGCCACTAGAGGTTGTAAAGGCATACAGTTTCAGCATGTTCAAAAAGGGATCAGACCAATTCAGCCTAGAGAAGGTAAGACTCAGGGGGATCTACACAAATACCTGAAGGGAGACTGTAAACAAGATGGAGCCAGGCTCTTTTCAGTGGTGCCCAGTGACAGGACAAGAGGCAATGGGCACAAACTGAAACACAGGAGGTTCCCTCTGAACATCAGTTAAGATTACCATTTCTATCAGAGCTGAAACTAAAGTTAATTAAAAATAACGAGAGCAGTGTTACATGGCAGTGGGAGCTGCTGTGGTTTGGGGCTCACATGCCTGCCCAGGAGCTGCTCAGGTGTCTGCAGTGGGATCACTCAGGCAGCTGATCATGCTGCAAACTTGTCTTTTATTGGTGTTTCTCTCTAGTTTTTGGTGGGGTTTGCATTTAACATGGATCAGCTCCCTAATCTGCATTACACAAATGTGAGTGCTAGTGCAAGGGAAGGATAAATGGCCTCAAGTTGTACCAGGGGAGGTTTAGATTGGATATTAGGAAAAATTTCTTCGAGGAGAGGGTTGTCAAGCATTGGAACAGGCTGCCCAGGGAAGTGGCAGAGCCTCCATCCCTGGAAGCATTTTTAAAAGACATGTACATGTGGTGCTTACGGACATGGTTTAGTGGTTGGACTTAGCAGTGTTAGGTTTATGGTTGGACTCAACGATCTTAACGGTCCTTTGCAACCTAAATGATTCTATGATTCCATGAGAAAACACTTGTTTTTTTACCATGACAGTGACCGAGCACTGGCACAGGTTGCCCTGGGAGGTTGTGGAGTCTCCCTCCTTGGAGATATTCAAAAGCTGCCTGGACATGGTCCTGGGCAACTGGCTCTAGGTGTCCCTTCTTGAGCAGGGGGGTTGGACCAGATGACCTCCAGGGGTCTCCTCCAACCTCAACCATTCTGTGATATTCATAAGCAAATACTGAAAGGATCAGTCAGGATTGTATATCCTGATAAAACGTAACACAACAATTCTGAATGCCAAGGCTGTATAAGAGTTCAAGGTGTGTGCTCTCCCTAAAAACCATCTCTTTTTGCCACTGTTGGAAACAAAATACTGTGCCACTAGGAAATTTCCCCTATGGCCTTATGAAAAGTATGGTAGGTATGTTAAATTGATCAGCAGATCTTTGGATCGCTAAGACCCTAACAATAAGCATAACAATTACTGATACATAATATCTATAGGAGTGCTCTAAACTCTTAGTCACAATCAGGCAATCAGTGACCTAGGCCTGAAAACAAAGCATTCTAAAATAATACAAATTACTAGTCACCAACAACAGTAAAAACATGAATTTATAAAGCACTGAATTAAAATATCTGTTCATAGTTGATGCACTTTTCCCTCTTTCTTTACATATTGTGAGAACAGCAGCAACCTGAAAGAGAATGAAATTCACTGGAATCGACATTTGGTTACCTGTTAATTATTTCATATAACACAGAAATATTTGGTTTCAGAAGTGGAATAAGGAAGAAGAACAGGTCCTTAATGCTGTTAAAACGATTCAAAACTCTATTTCCTATAACGCACCTGTTTTATCATCTTCATTTCTTATTGTCCCTTTTTTCCCCAGTATGACAGTCACAGATGATTACATACATTATTTACTACTCCCCACTGGCAGAGAAAGTTTTAATTACTTAAGGCTATATATGACATTTACCTATATATTTATTACCCTGATGTAAAATTGATTTAATTCCATCATGTGAGAACTGTAGTATAAACGTGAATACGCTTTAAGCCATTACACTATCAGAGAATTTCTTAAAATAAGAGATTAATTTGGCTAACTAATACCCAAATCAAAACTTTTGGTCCACTCTTTTCAAGTTAACTACTTTTATTTAGGAACCAAAGACCATTTTCTAAATCATTTATGGTTATTAATTCCTTTCAAGGGTGAAAAAAAAAAAAATTAAAAATCCTTTTCCTCATGCCTTGGAGCGAAAAACACTGATAAAGTATTCAATAAATTATTCAAAACAAAGCACTTAGAAGTGCAGAAATCATAATTTTTCTGCTTTAGTTTCAATCAGTTCACTTAAAGCACTGCCTTCGAATTATGAGCTAACCAAGGGCTGATCACTATAGCACGCTCATACCTTCCCATATCTATTAACTGAAGCACCACAGTGCAACAATTATTTCATGGCCAAACTGCTTTGCTTCCCCAGGGTAGGCACTCTAGGTCCAATAAACACTACACTTTTTTTTGTTTGCATATAGAGAAATGTAGGCAATTCTGGAATGAACTCCAGCACTGAATCAAAGTATAATAAAAATATTTATATGATAGCCTAAGAACTAGAGCATTTGATCATAGTTAATTCCCCATGTCCTACAATCAGGAAGAACATGCTTAAGTTTAAGGTCACATTTTTTTTTTTCCCTCCCCCCTTCCCCAAATCAGAATCAAGGAAACACATACAAGAAAAAGACTGTTCCAAACTACTGCTCAAACATGTAATTTGGCAAATAGCAGAAAAGCACTTAAAATTGACTGCATATTACCAACATTTAGCTACATGGATTTTGAATCCTAACAATTTATTGCATAAAATTGTTATCCAGAATGAAAGAACTCTGCCTAATGGTTAATAACAACCTTGACACTTTCTTCTCAGGTAGCACTGTCTGCTCAGAAGCGAGAACAACTGCTTTGGAAATTAAATTTCACTTTGCACTGAATAAAAAGCACACCGGCAACAAGAACAATATTTTTAAACTTACAATTGAATTTGCTTGTAGCACAGCAGTAACCATCATTTACAATAAACTTTGTTATAAATACATTTAATATGCTTTCTTTACCCTTTCTGATGTATTTGGATTGTGACATTAAAAAGATATTTCCTAGCGAATCTCTTAAGAAACAAAGGTTTACATTACGAGACTGAATTCCTAGATATTATATACTATTATACCCTCACACTTCTTTTTAATATTAATTTTAAAGCATAGATAAAACTACTCCCTTTTCTCATCAGGTAACTTCAATATTTAGCCTCACTTTCACCAAAACAGAAGAATCATTAAGTATACTAGAGAACTTTTTACTTTTAGATGATCCGCAATTTGACAGATTCTATGTTTTAAAAATGTAAGGGCCTACCAAACAGTCTCACCAATCATCTCAGCAAAATTTGCTTCAGCCTGCACTTATGTATCGCCTGATATTTTGATTAACAGCAATACAAAGTACTCTTCCTTCATAAGGAGGGTACCAGCAATATCTCACAGATACTCATCCTCACTGAGTGAAACACCAATCACCACCAGAAGACTAGGAACACTATGAAGCAATAATTGTTTGGAACTGTATTCTCACCTAAGGAAGTCTATAACACATTACCTTTTATTTCTAAATAGTCTAGAAAAAAGATCACACAGTAACATTCTCATTTACTCCTTATTTATTTATTTATTGTCACTTAAACAGTGACATTTGAAATTGCTAGGTAAGAGTTACCTTAAGATAAAATTGAATGCTACAGGGAATACCGCATTTATTCCACATGCAGTATGATAATACTGCATTCATTCCACATACACTGTATTTGTAGTGCAAGTCTTTAATTATTAAAACTTGATTCCTCCCAAAAGCAGTTTCAAGCATCATTCTGAATGGAACAAAATGGTAATGCAACTATGCAACTAGAAACCGACAGGTAGGTACAAGGGCAATAATTTAAGAGTGATAAAACAACTTCAATTCTAAAGTTTTGTAATATTATTTGTCTTAATAGCACTAACTTTTTTAGCAAGTATAAAAGAAACTTATTTCATCATCTACACAGGAAGCCCAATTAACACTTCTCAGACTTTGTAGTGGAGAGAAAAAAACCTGGCTTCAAATCAAGTAATTTGAAATAGTCACAGAAATAGAAGTTTTCTGTCTTTTTATGCAAACACAGTTCAGCATTTCATGTAAGCTTCAGTGGCAATATTAGACAAGGAGTGGCAACACCTTTGCTCAAATATCTCAGAGAATTGACAATCTTCCTTGCCAACCATTCTCTTCTGTAAAGCTTTCTGAACAGGACAGAAACATTGACTTCACAAGGAAACTACTACCAAAGTAGCACCTAGCTTCTGTAGACTTGTTTGAGCCCTGTCTGTCTAGCTGTCAGTCCAGATATAGAACTGGAACTACAGTTTCCAGTGGTCATGGTTCACCTGTCCAAACTGATTTCTTGTCACCCACAACTTTTCTGACATGACCACATTCATGCCAGGAACCTAATCATGTGCTGTGAGCTGGTCATCGAGAAAAAGAAAACGATACTCTCACAAATCGCAAGATGGAACCAGAGAATTGAGAGGATAGCAATAGGCAATAGTTAGCTTTCTATATTTTATCTTACCACAGTAAATCAGTGAAAACTTAGTTACCTCTCTTTTAAACATATCGCATAAAGCCAACAGAACTGGCTAACAACAAGTGCTAAAAGCTGTAGCCAGCAGCATGCCAATGGTTATTAAATGGTTTGCTTTCTTGTAAACAGAACATGCTCCGAGTTATTTCTTGACATTGACACCAAAACCAAACTAATTTTTATAAAGCAACATTTATTTGTTAAAGCCCAGATAGAAGGAACATGAAAACAGACTGTCCAAAATATCACCAATAAAGCTAACGAATTCTATTGACCCTTCTCTTACCAATTAGACGGCATTCTTAAGAATGCATTGCTTCTACATGTCTCTCTCCCGTCCCCATCAATCTTAAAACTTACTGGTTTTTAACTGGAGAGAGAACTCACAAGACTTTATACTAAATATGAATAAAAAATGGGATGTTTCTGCTGTTGGCCCCAGAACCTTCTTTTTAATCAAACATGCAACCAGGAATGTTTTAAAAAACCCTCAACTATAAAAGCACAAAAAGGATGCCAAACAGATTCTGCTAGAGTGGACACTGTGTAACTCAAACGCTCAAATAAAGTTCGGTCCAGTTTGCTCCCATCTATAAAACGCAAACCACTGCTGAAGAAGGCTAGCCATAACAAAAACAGCTGTGCCAAACTTAGCATCAGCAACAATAAAAGAAGTACTTTACACAGAAACAACCACTGTGTTTATAAGCAGCTACTCTGTCTCAGAGACGTGGATGTAAAAGTAGAGAGATGTGTGTATGTAGTAGTAGTGATAGTTGATCCAGTAAGTATTTGGGACTGTAGCTGAGGCACAACTTCCTTCCCTAAGAACTTCCATTCACTTGTGAGAAAATGTATGAAAGTCTTCCTGCACCACCTTTTGTTCTATTGCAACAGGAACCAGGCTAAAACAGAGGAAAGGGGCTTACAAGCATTTGTGGCCTGTTAAAAGATTTTCAAACCTCCAATTTGTCTTTCTAATCACAAATTTACATCAAGCACTGGTGAAATCTGCAATACAGAATTCATACTTACAGTTACCAACTTCAATGCTTTCCATACTCTTACTATATTTTTTTTTTCCCCTCAAAAATATAGTCTACAGACTGTAATGGTAAAAAGCATCATTCCATAATATTTTGGTACCAAACACACTGTTTAGGAAAGCAACCACCCATGACTGCACTAAAATAAATTTAATACTTTTGATTAATATTTTCAGTCCTTGAAGACTATGAAAGGAATCAGTTCCTATGCAAAGATCACTTATCATTTCTTCATTTGCAACATCATACATAAAACTGATTCACATGTATTTGGCTGCATCCCTAAAAATATTGGGACAGTAAAGTTCTAAAAGCTTGTATGAAAGTTCACAGTCAATGCATTAAGCTTGATGTCATTAAATGTAATATGCATCCTGTCAGACAAGCATTTCCAGTGGTGTTACCTCACCCTTTGCAATTCCCACTTTTCTATAAGATGCTCCACTTCACCTCCGAGAACTGCTGTGTTACTGTCATCCAACAGCAAGAATCCATTTCTCACTTCAACAATTCCTGAAAGCTTAATTTTTGTTCCAGGTGGAGTGTTCAGGCTAGAAGTAGAAACAAAGCCAAATATTTCAAAAACATTTATTAATACCCTGCCACCAAAACCATATAAAATTCTACTCTTATTATACTTCTACCATTGTCATATTTCACAATAAAAAAATTAGCATCAAAAACTTTTACAATAATTCCTTCAGTATGCACAGCACTTTTCAATAGCTTTATTGGAACACTTCCCATTCATTACACAAAAATGCCATATTGCAAATTAGATTCTAACAAAGATGAATGTTTGCAAATTGTCTGTTTGGTTAAAATCCAATTTAACAATACCAAACTAAGGATGTGATTTGTTTAGACTAACAGAAGATGTCTCAAAGTCAGTTGTTTAAGTTCCTCATCCTAGGATGCATTTACAGTTAATAAATAGAGGATCTCCAGATGGTTAATCATCTCATTTGTTTTAGACATTTAACTTAAAAAAACAAAGAGTTGTTAGAAAAGAAGCTTTCTATACATTACTAACAACCAGGACTGTCCCAGAATAAATATTAAAAAACATGCATCTTGTAGTGCTTCTTCTGTCATTACTCTGCCATTTAAAAACATATGGATACTCTCTGTGGTCAACTCCCACAAGGAGGAACCTTACTTTCTTTTCATGTGAATCTACGCTATGAAAAACAACAGCAGATGCATAAAAGAATCACACATCTCCAACCCATAATGGAAAGATGTGAGAAGCAGCACAATCTGGAAACTACGAATCTTACTGTGAGAAACAGGACGCAGTCAGTTATAACCTTTCAGCTGAGTGACAATAACCTCTTTAAAATACGCTAAAGCTATCGTAATCACAGGATCATACCACATGGTGAGGAACATTCACAGTGGAGTCAGCCAATTTCAGCACCAGTGGCATTAACCTTAGCAATATTAATGGATTTTTGGTATTGTTCTGATAAAAGCAAAGAAAATGAGACCAGATAAAATAGACAAGAAACATGGCAAAAAAATGTAAATTATGCAAAGAGGAGGAGGAGTAAAAGGAAGCCCTAGTCATGAAGAATTTTAATTTAAAAATAATCTGTGGGTTTTATTTATTTATTTAAAGAAGCACTATGTACTGAAACAGCATATTATTCCAGGTTAATAGCCCAACTTCAAACCCGAAACAAACACATACAACACAAATTAAATTTTCATACAATGTTACCTGAAAGAAGAGTTCACATCATTACTACAGACTGATGAGTTCTCTGACATTTTTGAGATTTTATCTAAAAGTTTTCAAAGTATGTCTTCTACTTGGTACTCTAAGTATTTTGTGATCTAGAATCTACTTACACAGAGGCCTGTTTGCTTTCCTTTTCTGTGTTCTTTATATTCACGTTGGAATATGATATTCCAAGTTCTGCTGGCTCAAGTTAAAATTAAAATATCATTAAGTATTCCACCTTTTAAGACAGCATAACTCTAAACTGCAACCTGGCTCCTGCTCAGAAGGAGCAGTTTAACAGTAAGAGATGACGCTTAAAAATGAAGTATATATGTATTATCTAACTGTTGCAGCTAGCAGAGAAAACCAGAGGAAGAAGATTTTTTTTAAATCAAAATAATCCAAAGTGAAGGGCAAAGCACACCATGATTCCAGAGACTAAACACTAGAGCTAGTTTTCAGGATCTTCATAACCAAATGCACAAAAAATCCCCATGTTCAACAGTGATTAGCTTTCTTACCCTTCATTTTTAACTGAAGAAATATTCACTAATTCAATCCAAGCTAAAGCATTGTCCACGGTAAAGCAGCACTAGTTGCATTAAATTATGTTTGTCAGGCCTGTGACATTCCTGCTACCAAAGTCAGACAAAAGATCTTGCTACGACTAAAAATTGGGAATTTGGCTCAAGTTTGCACATACCCAAAACGCTGCGTGCCATGTCAACTTCGACTCAGCAGACAGCTGCAAAAATTCACTTTCTTCTATTATGTACTTCAGCGTAGACGTTATTGTAAATTACATTCATATACATCTTTGCATGCTGAATTTAAGGTTCTCCTTTATGTAGAAAATTTGAGAAGAAAACTTGGTTTTGAAAGCAATTTTTCCATATATTACTAAGGCCACTTCCATTATTTTAAGCATACTTAAGTATCAAGGCAAAACTTAGAAAAGAAAGTTGTTCACCTTATCTTTGACATGCTACTGTATTCTATAGCTGTGCAGCTTGTGTGTCCATCGGTCATCTGTAAACGCAACATTCTGGGAGCAGCCTGAGATTCTTCATTATCCTTTGGTGCAGCAACGTTGCGTATTTTCTGTATTTGCAGAACACAAGGCCCTTCCAGCTATATATGCAAAACAGAAAAGACAAAACTTAACACCATGAAGCAAATACACTGTAATATCTAGATACACTAACAGATGCCCCCAGGCAAAAGAAAGTGTAATTTGATAAGGCACTCATGTTCAATTTCTATCACTCATGTACTGTACATTCTAAAGGCATGATAAAAATGGCTTTTTTAAAGAAACAATTGCCGTGCTTCATACACCTCTGAGATACCAATTATGGAAAAGAAGTGAATGAGAACGGGGGGGGGGGGGGGGGGGGGGGGGCAGCAAACACAAACATAATCACAAATATTGTCACTTCCAACATACTCTGGAGTCCAGATAAGATTTCACACGTTGTACTGCAGGGTCTCATTCACAAAGCGTTCTGAAGAAAGAAACAGCCAGCTTCAAACGCTGCCTGGTTGTATCAATAGTACATTTCAAGTGCAACCACTTTGTAAAGAGTAACGAGGAACACAGCTTCTTCAAACAGAGGTACAATCAGAACGTAACAACCTCAAGGGACATCACTATCTGCTGGTTACCTAAAAAATGCAGCATATCCTCCTATACATACTGCAGTTTGTGTTACACCACCCCCCCCCCCACCCCCCCACCCCCACCCCCAAAAAAAAACCCAAACCACTACAAAAAAACCAAAACCAACCAACCAAACCACTTCATCACATTTTGGTTATAGCTGAGTACACATTCATTCTGATACCTCTGAGAAATAAAAATGAATAATCTGTTGCCGCTCAACTGATCTCTAGCACCTGAGAGACAGCAGAAAAGATGAAAAAGTGCACATTTCATCAGCTTCTTCCCTTTGAGAAACAGAACAGGTAGCCCAGAAGAACACAAAGTGAGAGCAGATAACCAGAAGGTGAATATATACAGAGAAAATAGAAATGAATGAATAAAAGAATAGAAGCAGTGAAACTAGATAAATTAGAAGATGAGGATACGGGAACTTTATTTAGGATGAGAACAAAAGAGAAAGGAAAATACTTCAGAATACCATCAAAGCATGAAATTGTACTAAGAAGAGGAGTTAAACAGTCACTAAAAGGAGCAAAAGCAGCACCCTACAGAGTTCACTTTTTAAATAGTTTTGTGATCTTGACACAATAGCCAGTAATATAAACGAGAATTTCTATGTAGTTTTCCTATTCTTGACACTTTTAAATAAATTTAAAATTTGAAGGCACCTGCATCGTTTACGAATTCAGATCCAACCATGGAAACAACAGTATTTGGGACAGAGGATTTCTCAAAAGCTGAAGAAGTTACGTTTATTTGGCACGAGCTGAATCTTGGAAGCTTTCATATCTTTTTTTCTTTAATACAGAATGTTTGAGGAAAAGAGCATAAATAAGAACAGTATTTTTAGTAAATGCTGACTGAATCTTATTTCTTTCAGTAACAATTAAAAGACTAATTCTGTTTCTCATACGAATGGAAATTTTTTTCCTTTATTTCCACAGAAGCAAAACTGGATAATCTAATGTATAGTACGAATACAAGTTCCCCTCCTCTATCAGTTAACTACAACGAAGAAGGCACCAAAAAAAAATATTCTCTTCTAGATTTTTTTTGTACAGAATGATTCTTTCTACAGTAATGAATGAACCACACTCAAAGCGTTGCTTCAACAAAAGTCTATACTTGTCATAAATTAACTCTAAGAGCTTTTAACATTACACAATGTTTTCAAAGTAAAGATGAAGAAACACTAGGCAACTGAGAAGCATTTCTAGTTAACCGCAACCAGACTTGTCACTCAGCTGACTAGTAGCTTTACTGTGATGGCAATTTCTTTCACAAATGTTGAGCAAAAAGTCAGAATATGAAATTTGAAACAGCAGAAAGGCATAAGAGGAATGACTGGAAATAGAAATTTAATAAAAAGTCATTGAGACATACTACATCCCACTCCTTCCTCTTTACCCACAAAACCTATCAGTGCTAATTCAAGGACACACATGACTCTTGTAAAGAAAAAAAACAGATAAAAACCAAACAAAAAAACCAAAATCAAAGTAAACAAATATCCACACTTTCATGTGATACAATATACTCAGGTCTTTCTGGACATACTTTAAATTAATTAAAAAAAAATCATTCACTCATGTTGCTAGCTTACAGGCTCCAAAAGTACTTGTATCATGTCGTGTTCAGGAAAAAAAAAAAATCTGAAATATTAACTACACACACTGATTGGAGGGCACTCCAGATCAACAGTTGTAAATACTACCTCTACCTACAACAAATCCATAGCCTTTCTGGCAAATCCTGTAAGTCAGTAAAGCTATTTTGCATCAGTGCTCTTCAACCAGTGCTTACACCTGCTTCAATGTCTGCCAATTAAGACATTACTGCTCACAAGAAGGGATTAAACCACTACAGCTATCCTTAAAATGAGAGGAGATGCTCCAGATCAAGCTAGGGTGACAAAATATCTAGAAGCATACTTGCCCATGTGATCAACATAGAAAATAATGTTCTAATAAATCAATCTCTTCAGATCCCTAAGTTACAGAGATTAAGTTTCAAACAGTGCCCAGTACCTGGCTAATAATTTTCAACAAGTTTTGCAATATAGCAACTAGACTATATTCTACTCCTTTCAAAACTGCTACCGCACTGTCTTCCTAGAGGCATTGCTTTGACACATTCAAACTGGTCTGAAACCAAAACTAGTAAGCCTCTTGCAAAGATATAGTTGATTATATCTAACATTATATACTTTTTCTCATAAATATGGAAATAAACATGCCTTTTTAAGAGCTCCTGAAATAGGCGTTAGGAGCTAAGAACACAATCAAAACACTGATCAAGATGAAGAGCTCAAGGCCCGCAGCTTACCTAGGGCTGCCAAACAGCTATTTTCTAAAAAGACCACGACTCAGTTTAATCTGTCAGCATTACTGCATGCATAGTCTTGTGAAAATCATCTTAATTGGAAAAAAAACAAACAAACAACTGAAAATATGTGGGATAATTTTTGACACATGCAGTTTCAAACGCGGGTAACATCAGGAGTTCTGATGTAGCAATCACGCTCACTGGAAGGTAGAGATGAGCACCTCAAGAAGGCGTTTTTTTTAAATGCAGATCAATTGTAACTGGAACAGCAAATCTGATCATCCCTTTAAAAAAAAAAAAACCACCAAAAAAAAAAAAAACCCACCAAAACAAAAAACAAAAAAACAACTGTAGGAAACCAAAATCCACAATCAAAGAGACACTATAAGGCAACAAAGCACAGTTAGTTGTATTAAAGTAATGAGACATGAATTGGGAAGCGTATGAGTAACCTTAAACAGGAATTAGAATCGCTGGCAACTTCTGTTATAACTGCTTATAATCAATCTGTCGGTACTCAGAAAGCAACTCTCTGAACTCAGAGACGAAATCCTTTCTGAATGCTTCTTCTGGAATGAATGTTTCCATTGTAATGGAACATAAATACTCAAAAAGAAAACCAGTTATACCTTAAACACAACATCATTACTAAATTACACATTATAACTTTATAGTCGTCTTTGCATTTTTATTCCATTAAAAATACTTAACATATATTTATGATATATATAGTCATCTAGATGGAAATGGGAGGGTTCAGCTTTTTCAAATCCTGTGCAAATGTGGCCATCTTGTGGTTAATGCTGGCAACATTGATTTTTTTAAATCCTTACAAACAGAGATATCAATGAGTGAATAAAACATTTCTGTGTACTAATGACTGAAGTTGATAACCACCTATAATGGTCAAATACCCATGTTGTTTCACAACAGGACCCTATGCCAGCTGTTACACATATATTTGCCTATTACACTAATACTACAAAATAAAGTTATTTCCTATGCAAGATGGAAACACATAATACATTCTCAAGATACAGATCAATAATACTGATCCTAGTCTTGATGAGAGGAACAATAGTAGCATATAATTTCTATTGTTTCCTGAAGCATTTCTGAACCACAAACGACTGCTTTGAGAGATTATATTAATAAGAAGTTGCTCCTGTCCCAACTGTATCCTTTACTTGCATAAAGCAAATACTCTCCTTTATAAACACATGGTTCTGTAACATAAAATATTTTTATATATTGCAAGCTAAATAGCAGCACTATACTGTTTTGTACTGCCAGTAACAAAAATGAGAACCCTCAAAATGACACACAGTAACACAAAGCAGAACATACACTGAGGGGAGAGCAGCAAGTTTAATAGGGATCCTTGAAAATTAAACTAGAACTAGATTATTCCTCACCTTTTCATTTTCTGAGACATTCAGTTTTACAAAATACAGAAGTATTTGTACGTGTACAGGTGCAGGTTTTCCCTGTGAAAGGGTAGCTGTTATCTCACAGGTATTTTAAAGCACAATTTTCAAGCACACATGCCTTGTTTTTGTGCACTGGTTTTGTATTTTGTGGAAACAAATGGCACAACTGCACCTTCTCCAGTCTGAGCTAGGAAACATGAACAACCCAAGTGGTGACTTGAGCAGCTAAAGTAGAAGCAAACATTTTAAAGCATGTAAGTAGATTCTCATATACAATGTCCGTCAAAGCTTTGAGGAAATTAATGACACTTTTACCTTTAATTCACCACTTGAACTACATAATGACAACAAAAACTTAGAAAACATTGTCTCTAAAAGAAATGGACAAGTTACTAGGTATATTCTTAAGTGATGAATGAAAACTGAGCAACTACCTCTAAAGAAATCCTACCATAATGCAACAAAATTCCGAAAAAACACTACAATTAAAGTCGCTTTGAACTGAAATCATGTTTCAACAGCAAAACTAAATAAGGCAAGCATTACCATACATACAACCTTAATACTCTGAAGAATTACATTTAACCAAATACATTTGGACCTTGTGAATATTACATGATCTGAAATGAAAAATTCAGTAATACTCCAACTAAGCAACTGAGAAACGAACAGTGCAAAAACAGATGCCATAAAAAGCAATTATTTTGCTTGTTTGCCATCTTTCAAAAACACGATACTAAAGAAGAAGAAACATATTAACATCATAGATATAAGAAACAGCTAAATCAAATTCTTTTAGGTAGTAAAAAGTTATTTAAGCACTGAAGTATCTTGAACAGCATATTATCCAGAAACCTAAACAGGTAAACAATCAAATTTTATTTTTTAAAGTAATACCTGCAAAAAACATAGCTCCACATAGTAAGAAATAAAGTTAATAAAACTTTTTCCAGAAAGTTGGTTTAGTAAGTAGTACGTTGCACACACAGACTGCTGCCTGGCTAAAAATTATGATCCTGCAATACACTCTCTCTCAACTGGACCTTTCATATTCTGGCAATAACGTTCCTGCTGCTGTTCTTGTAGAAGTCAGTGTTTACAGCAGTCACCACTCCATTTAGACAACAGGATCAGAAGAAAAAACAATTCCAAAAAGCTCTTAACAGCCTCTCTCATCAATCTCGCTTTCTTAAAACAAACCCACCTTGATTTATCACTATTTGAATTTCAACAGTAATGAAATGTTTCCTCAGAACTTTCACATCAGTGATACAGACTGTCACCATTTGGAAGTTACAGATAATGATTTGAATTGAGTACTACTACTAGGTTTAAAATAAAATCCCTTCATTTAACCACCCTCTTAACTGCATGTAAGGAAGAAAACAGGAACGGTGTACTGAAGGGGCCAAATTTAATTTTTATCTAAACATACAACTTATGTTAAAAATCTAGCACATCCAAGTTTTGAGTATAATACTACTCTGTAGTATAGAAAGTGTTATACCATCTAACACGGTTTATCCACATAACCTATAGGATATGTAGTCATAGGAAAATTACATAAAGTGTATAGCTATAATCATGTATATCAGTAAGTCAAGTAATACAGCATCAACATATATCACTATATATCATAATCATACAGCTGCTTTGCTTTATTCCTAACCTGCTTTGTTGCCCTCACAAGAATAAAGCGGAACAAAAAATGAACTTCTGATACCATGTCAAGATCAAACAGGTTAAATGACTTCTGAGTGATAAATTGCTAGGATTGTTCACATTTAAGCATTCCAAAGTTGAGATATAAAAAAGGAGTCCTCTCTTTATGAGGCCTAGCAGGCAAACTAATATGTTCATATATTTATCCTATAACATACTCAAATATTGGGTTCTTTTGTATGTGAAATAATGACAAAACCAGACTAATGTACCACAGAAGGCTGTCATGACACAGAAATCACAGAAAAAGTGAAGTAAAAATATTGTCTACCTTTTCCACCTTTCCACCATTGATGTCACTGGGGAGGAACTTCTTTCCAATCGTTCTTAAATCTGTCTGAAATTAATACAGAAGACAGGAGAATATTAACCTAAAATATCCTGTTTCAAAAAAAATTATCATCATAAAATAAGAAAAAGGGTATTTCTTCTATAATGCCAGTTATTTATAGACTATAAAAAAAATCCATCTAACTGCATCTGATGAAAAAAATTCAACAACTAAAAGAGTTTACAAAAGAAATCCTTTTGCTTTTTAAATTATATTCTTGTTCTAAGCACATTTTCAAAGATGATGCTTTTAATAGATGAAATGAAATGACTAAGTAATGTTTAATTATTACACATAACTCTGAGATTTAATACAGGTCAACATCTTTCTTCACTCTCCATCTGGCACTTAAAGAAAAACGTTTTTAGTTTGGGTGTTCTTTACATGCACAAATCCTTCATAAAAGACTGGGATGATTTTTGCAATTATACCTGGAGTAAAAGCTTACATCATATTTCCATTAAATGTTTTTTAACTTAAATGTCTGATTACTTCTTTTGGAAGTGAGGTAGACAGCTGCATGACATTATTCAGCAACTGTGCAACGTGGCCACTGACAACATTAAACTAAAGAATTAATGTGATCAAAGCAACAAATCTCCACAAAAGCACTTTCCTCACCTAACACTGTTTGGGCAAGCATATCAATCAGGGTGATGCGTGACAAAAGGATGCGCTGGATGGCTAAAAGGCGCAGCATGTGAAAATAGGAAATGGAATAAAAACTAATTAAACTTTACACATTAGGTTTTTAGTGCATTTACATGTGTTAAGAAAAAAAATAAAGCACAGCAGCGCAGCCAAAACCACCTATGTTCTCTAAACGCCATTGCCTGAAATAAGCCTGTTGTCTTCCATAGAACATGCTGGTGCAGATTACTCTATTGAAGCTGAAAACCCTCCTTGTTTATTCTGATCATAAACACTACCAAAAGAAGAAGGGATAAATGTAATTACTACTATAACTTGTACACTAACTTGCCACTAATATATGCCAATGGACTACTATTCCAGCACCCTAATCTAGAACTGAGCAGCACTATATTTTATTATCTAAAACATTGTAAACAAGTGGTTTAAGCTGTTTTTCAGCAAGAAACATTGGTACCCTACAAATAGAAAACTAATTGTAGGGATGCTCTTTTACTGTATTTACTCTGAGTGTCTACAGAGAGTGGATAAATGCTCAACCCACTTTCTGTTGCAATAGATAGCCATAGACAGTGATAAGAAAGCACATTCGGTTTCCAATCTGAGCCCACCTGAGGGAACTGATCTGTCATCTGTCAGTTATTTATCTCTGAATAGCACACAGGCTCCTATAAACTGTTCCCGCATGTTCCATATCCATATAATTGACAAGTCTCCACTGAGGTGCTTTGCAATCACAGGGGCAGGAAGGGGACACAACTTCTACAAACTCTTTGCAAGACCTTCTACAAAATGAAAACATCTGAAGGACTGAAGGTACGTTTATGTCTACTTCATACTTATTTAAGCAATTCACACACAACCCAAAAAAAAAAAAAAAAAAGTCAGCTGACTTCTTGATTTCTTTTGCCTGAAACGTGTCTCTAGCAGTCAAGGAAAGAATTTGTAAATTTGTAGCAAGTGGCATCTAAATTCACTGTTACCCTGTTGTTCAAGCCGCATTGTTATTCCCTGTTTACCCAACAGGCAACTTAATCTCCTGGGCATCAAAACAACTAGCTTAATGACAAAAACATTGATAAGCAATTAAAATTGGCTTTGTATAACATTTCTGGTTTATTTTAATTATCTATCGAACAAACGGGAAATACAACACATACATGCACAAATGATCATCTTAGTACTTGTTTCAGCATGTAATTACATGCAGGGCAATACCCAACAACTTGGAAGTATTTTATTTGGGTTTTTTTATAAAGGAGTAATGCATTCTCAGAAATATATAGGCATGCTACTACAGCCCAGAAACAAATGCTTACCCTCTGCATGCTTTGTGTTATATTCTTTGCATTTTTACACTATAATTTTACTTCTTTTCAAATTAATTATATGAATTGGTACATACGAGTGATCGAACGCATGCTTCAAAGAATAAATGAAAGGAGCACAGCAGATACTCTTTCCAGAGTATCTTCTTAAACCAACAGTGGTTGAATCTCGAAGACAGACAAAATAATCCCTAACAATTCTCATTCACAATTTCATTAAGAAAGAATACTTTTCTCTTAAGCACTCTACTACATTGTAATAAATATATGTAGTTCCAAGGGGAAAAACAAACGTCAAAGTTTACATAAATCCATATACAGTGCATACAAGCTTTAAAACTTCTGAGTATGGATGACTGAGAAGTTTTAAACAAAAAAAAAAAAGCAGAATTCTCAAAACTCTGCCTCATGATTTTGATAGAATAAATTAAAAAGTAAGTAACAAATACATGGATTAAGTAGCTGCCCTCTTTTCGTTGTCACTGAAAGGGAGCAGACTTACTAATGTTTACCAACAATGTATATACTAGAATTCTGAAAAACAGGAATTCACATGCACACTTAAAAGTATCAAGGTTTACTGCTTCCAAGTTGTTTCTCTATATTGCATACTTTTGTATTTATTTCTTGGCAGGAATAACAACTACTAATCCAGATTTCTATAGTAAATCAAAAAACCTGTTTGTAGTTACAAAAATATGTACACGTCACAGAAAATTCACCGTTGGTTTGAATTTTAAGGACTATCATGTCCAGAAGTCAAACTAAGTAAAGGTGTTTTACTCATCCCAGGAAACTAATACTTTGTACTACAATTTCATACCCATGTTAGTACACAGCCCTTCTGATTTTATTACTGCTTGTACTTTGACTTTAGATTTACATTTCATAAACATAAAAATATTTTCCTACTGCAAATTATGTTCATTTTTCTCCTCCAGGTTTCACAGTGTGGAATAAGTATTATTTCCAAATAAAATTAATTCACAACTCATACACGCAAGGAGAGAGATAGGTGCTCTGCCCCTTTACATAAATCACACAGAAAATAGTACACTTCATTAGCCAAACAAACCTACACTTGAGCCATTAGATATATCATTTTTAGTATAATTTGTCAGAAAAAAGTTTTCACAATCATAACTTACATTAAGGGCAACTAGGATAATGTCATTTGTATTAACTTTTTCAGAGGAACTTATGCAAGCTTCAATTCCTTCATCTGAAAGATACCTGTTAAAGAAAAAAAAAATAGAATATTACATAATGTATATATTAGGCACACATTTTTTCCGGATATAAGATTATTGTCTTTAGCTTGTATCTTTTGTGCTGGTGAAGCACAGATTTAAAAATACTTCGAAAATTACTTCATGTGATCAGTTTCCTTACAATGAGAGGAGATTGAGTAAGAGATTTCTTCTTCCATAATTTCTAAACAAACAAACAAACAAAACCCCTCTACTTACAAAGCAACAACAGCCATTATCCTGATTATTATGTCAAACAGGGTAATACTATCATCCTCACACCCGCCCCCCCCCCCCCCCCCCCCCCCAATTATAGGAACCTGGTTTCAAAATCAACCATTTGGCCTTTACTTGATGTAAGTGGCATACTGTCATTCATGCACTTGCAAGGAAAAAACAAAACAAAACAAATAAAAAACCCCCATCCTGCACACAATTCAAAACACAGCCACAGCTGTTTCTAAAGAGCAAGACTGGACGGTTAAGCCCTCAAGGGCTGGGGCACGTAACACTGCCATCCTATAAAATGTATTCTTGCTTGTCTGGGCTACAAAGAAACTGATAAAAATGGAAGTTCATCAGAGTGTAACAATACTCAAATATGGTGAAAAAGTTTAAATAAGAGCAGAAAAATCTCCTCCACAATCACATTTGGAAACGGCATTTGTGACTCTCATGGTGGTAGTCCAGGATCAGAATCTTTCTTCCAAACTTCCGTGAACATACAATAAATTTGCTCCTCTGAAAACTAAGTAAGTTTTAAATAGATTCAGCTAATCAATTCAAAAGGGCTGACCTATTCTAACCTCCAAAAACACTTAAAAAAAAAAAAAAAAAGATAATTTTAACTTGAGTGGTCAGAAAATGCGACATTTGTTATTCATTTTGCCTAATATTTCCTATTCGAAGACCCAGTTTTTATTTTTATGTAGCTGGCAATCTCCCTTCTCTGCACAGCTCTTCATTTTATTTAAATACATCACAGCAATCATTAAATAATTGATATTTGCTAGATACTCAGTCTGAAACACAATACTTGCCCAAGTAACATTTAAATAACTACCTACCAAGAAATCACCATTCCCCAAAGAATAAAAAGAAGTATTTAAGAAAGAAAGCTTAATATACATAAAGAAATATTAAAAATGAATATTCCTGACTGCTTCAAGAAATACTGCTTTTTAAGGAAAATAACATCACAGTGTAAAATACAAACAAGGCTAAACATTTAAAGGAAAGTACACTTGACAGGCCTTCTTGATTCTAGCCCAGGTAATGTTAACATCACCCTCTCCAGCCCTGCCAGTGTTCCCAGACTAATTAATGACCCCAGTTGTGCTCTAACCCAGACACCTGATGGGATCTAACTGTGCAGGTCACACACTGACATCTAGCAATCTTGAGGGACCAGACCACCATCACAAAAAAAAAAAAAAAAAAAAAAAAAAAATCAACCCAACCCAAAACCCAGATGTACTGAATGGGAAAAAAATGCACATATAAAAAACATAAGACAAAACAAACGTATTTTTTATATAAAAGGCAGATGGTTGAGAAGAGTAAGGTGGCAAGATTTGGTGGCTTGCATGGGAATGCAGGATTTCCCAGCCGAGAGACTCTAAGCTCAAGTACTATGACCTGTGAAGATTCATGTAACTACTGTGAATTAGCAGATCTCGTTAGCTGGAGTCAGAAAGTAAAGTAGAACAGCATTCCCACTCTGTGCCAGAGGAAACTGAAACAGATACATCCTACAGGCACTATCCTACTCTTGAGGCTTCAACTGTGGTTTAATTACACCAACAGACTTCCTAGAAAGAGCAATATCATAAACACTACAAGTCTACCTTATGTTCAATTTTATGCTGAAGATGACAGAAGTTCAACACCAGGGGTCAGGAGGAGTACAACATCCATAAGCTGAGTTTTAGACTGTTGGGCAAGTCATGGAAAGATTCCTCCTCTTCTGCTCCTAAGGTAAATTAAGTCATTCTTCAATTCTACTGAAGCTAGCAGGACTGCAGTTCTCTTACAGAGTTATTTAGCCTCTTATTTATATGTAAGCACTGCCGTTTTTCAGTAAGAAAAAAAAAATGGTTTTAGAGAATGAATAAACAAGAATCTGACCTAGAATTAAATTTTCCCTGTACAAGATTAATTCTGCTATCCCAAAATTGACTGCTGAGTCATGTTTTATTTTCTTCACTTGAAAGTGAAGACTGAATCACAGCTGTCAAAATCCCACTCTGCTTTAGTCAAAATTTTCAGTTTGTAACTTTTTATATATAAATTTATATATAAGTTTTCAGTTTAGCTTGTCTCATTACTTTGGAAGTTTTTTGAGACAGAAGAATAAAGAGAAACCCACTGGAAAAGACTATTCATTTTTAACTTGTGCTAATTTAAGTGACAGCATTTAGCAGGAACATTGCCCATCTGACTGAAATCTCTGCCAATGTAACACAGGCACCAATCATGAAATACCATTGGGGACATCTGCTAGTTTCATTTAAGCAAACACTAAAGCTTTTCAGCAAAAGATTGATTAACACGGTTATTAAAATAGTCTTTAAAAAAGAAAAATCTATGAACATCAAAGTGGGAGGGGATATCTTATAGTTTGGGGATTTGTTGGTTTCTTTATTTTATAAATATTTATTACATGAAAGCATGAATTACTTAAATGCAGAAGATCAGGATCAAAACTACTACTTTCAAAAAAAAGATCGATCAGCAAAACTATGCTGAAGAACTTCAATGACAACAAAAAAAAATTAGCAGAGTCTTCCAGCAACGCATCAGGTGTTGCTCCTGTGCAACAGGATGTAAAAATGCAGATTTCATCAGAAATGGTCAGGAATTGGTCAGGGAACAAAGAGCACCCAGGAAACACTGTACACCATAGTTCACCAAAGCAGAGATTTCTCCTTTAATAGAAGCTTGGAACTAGCGTCTATCAAGTCAGTCTTTTCCATTTTGCTGTAATAACCCTCTTATACAGACTACTTTATACAAGTACTCCAAATACATGTTTAGATTTTCTTTACAACCTTACAGAAAGTTCTTATTTAAAATAAATTATTTTCTCCTCATTCTCTGCACAGTCTCCTATAAGATTAGCTAAGAGTTAGTTTTGCATATTTCCTGCTACAGGCCCACAATTTTTTTTTTTTTGGGGGGGGGGGGACAGATATCAGTACTTTTAGGAAATTTTTGTTTTAAAATATTTATACAGAAAAACATACATCTGTATCTCTCAAGTATGAAAAGGGAGTTACAACAGGCAAAATTAACTCTTCAGCTGGCATAATCCTTCCCCCCACAACATAAAGATTATTAAATCTGAAATTCTTTTTCCAGGCTCTGAAGGAAACAAAGTCCCCTTTTTTATTGGCTTTTAATAAGGGCATGTGATATGCTGAAGGTAGGAACTACACAGCATAAGGCCACTCAATCTTTCTGTTCTCTGTATTAGATGAAGGGAAAAAAAAAATAAATCTGACCCTGAACAAAACCAAAGACAGCAAAAACCTCCTCTGGAGTCAGAGACAGCCCTGAAGCTGTGCGTCTCTATTATATTCGAGTGCCTCACGACATCTACGTTACTCATTCTGCCCATTTTGCAAAATATCACAACCTGTCACAACCTTAGATGATCAAAGGTGAACTACAATGTGATTCTGTGACATTAATGCACCACACTTCCTATTGCCAAGGGGCAGGACGCAATCCTGAAGCACCCAGGAACCCGACAACGCTGCTGGGAACAGCTCACAAGCTCCCCGTCCCCAGGAGGCAGCTGGCAGTGCTGTACAGGCAGCGTCCTCGCCGATTCGTCTCTCCGTACCTCCATCCCAAGCTGTGCCCCCCACCTTCCCTTTAAAAGGCAAGGAGGGCACAGGGAATAACCTGGCACAGAAATGCTGCTGCCACAATCAGCAATTTTTTCCTTTGTCAGGGTCCAAAAAGGACTGTCGTGGTTTAGCCCCAGCCAGCAACTAAGCACCACGCAGCCGCTCGCTCACTCCCCCTACCCTGATGGGATGGGGGAGAGAATCGGAGGAGTAAGAGTGAGAAACACTCCTGGGCTGAGATAAGAACAGTTTAATAATTGAAATAAAGTAAAATAGTAATGCTAATAGTAACAGTATAATAATGATAATAATAATAATGATAAACAAAGCAAGTGATGCACAATGCAATTGCTCACCACCCACCGACCGATGCCCAGACAGTTCCTGAGCAGCAATCCCTGCTCCCCGGTCAACCCCCCCCCAGTTTCTATACTGAGCATGACGTCATATGGTATGGAATAGCCCTTTGGTCAGTTTGGATCAACTCTTCTGGCTGTGCCCCCTCCCAGTTTCTTGTGCACCTGGCAGAGCATGGGAAGCTGAAAAAGTCCTTGACTGGCATAAGCAGTACTTAGCAACAACTAAAACATCAGCATGTTATCAACATTCTTCTCCTACTAAATCCAAAACACAGCACTGTGCCTGCTACTAGGAAGAAAATTAACTCTATCCCAGCCAAAACCAGGACACCTTCCCATAAACAAACATTTCAGAATTATGCGCTTTTGCTTCAGGTGAAGGAGTGAATAAACAAATGGCAAAATACATGGGTGAGGAGCATGGAGCGAGAAGCAGCCAAGCTCCGCAAAGCTCTCTAAGAAGTCAAAGGCTAGCTAGTAGCTGACCACTGACATCTTACACCGACAGCCACGAGACAAATTATTTCCTTAATGTACAATGCATATAAAGCTACCCTGGAAGATGAGCCTGAAAGACTTAAAAGGAACTATGTTCCAACTGGTAGCTTAATTTTTGGCTTTATGCACCAAAATCTTAAGCATCCTAAAGAGATGCTTATATTTCCAAGGAAATTAAAAAAAAAAAAAAAGTTTAAAACCACCACAAAAAACCCTCTAACACACACACAGAAAACCACACTGAACTTTCCTCTGTGAGGATTGGTAACTAGAACAACATACATTGCAAGCACCTTTGGTTTCCAGGAAAAAAAGTACTCACTAGATTTCTTTCTTGCACATGCTTTAAAACAATCTCAAAAGTTAAAAATTGAAGTAATGCAGACAATTCAATTGATTTCAAAGGAATTACAGCAAGTAATGCTGCATGAGTCACACAGGGATTCTGTGGCCTTGGAACATTAATACAAATTAAAAAAAAAAAAGAAATAAAATCAGTTTACAACCAAATGGGCGCAAAGCTGCTGCAAATGGTTGAGATGGTTATTTGTGGAGCGTTCTCTTGAGAGAGAAGACCAGAAGAGAGAAGAAAATAAATGTTTCTACTGCAATTCTTCCACATTATGCTTGCTGAAACCTGAGGGACATCTTGCCTACTCCTCCCCCCGCCCCAGCTCTGCTGTCTGAGACATGTAGCAGTACAAGCCTCTTAGCAACAGCTTTTGTCAGAAGAACATCTCCTAGAAAGTACGTAGATCCTTACTGTACCTTCAAATGAAACATTAAAACAAAGCCATTAGTAACGAAGCAGCGTTTTCTATGTGAACCATATAAACCCCAATCTGCAATTTTTCTGTCAAAATGTTCTCAATAAGCTTCTATGAAAAACAGATTTCAGTAATTCTTCCTTTGTAATACATAGAAAAACATATTACATCAGTGCCAGGCAGAGCTGTTTTCCCACTGCTTCTTCATATCGAGTATGATAGCAATTTAATAACCCACTTTTGCACATTATAGGTGTGCACATTCTCCTTTTCAGTATTTCCCATTGCTAAGGGCTACAACTCTGTAGTACCAATCTCACCTGTGCCTCTACATATCTCATTTTATCTTCTGCTTTACTTCGTCAAGAACAGATTATACCTGACATGGCCTAAATAGACAGATTTCTGTACTGCTACACTATTACCACCTGTGTCTGAAACACTGAAGAAATTGGCGGTATCAAAGGAAGATGCATTTTTGCTTGCCTGCTCTATACTGCTGGATCAAATACTTGATCTGAAGACAAACATGTACGTGCATACACACTTTAAAAGGTTTAAAATAAGAACATTATTTTAGAATTAAATCCACCAGGTAAACAACTTTCCTAATGATATTTATTTTTCACAAGCAGCTTTCTTGAAAAGTATGTTTTCTCTATTTGTAATTAACAGTTCACGCACAAACACAAGTCTTCGATCCTTTTTCTCTCCCATATTACATTTTTCTAGAAGTCCTCTGTAATTTCTCCTATCATCTCTACAATTAACATTTTGTTAAGGAGAAGCTTTCTTTAAGGAAAGAAGCAAATAAGGAAAATTAGTAAACATGCTCTACAAAATTTACATCTTTCAGATTCACAACTCTTCACAGAATCACTGTGATATTAGCAGAAAACACAAACTGCACTAACAGAACGTCTTGTAATTGAGTGCCAGCCACATGAAACAATGTTCAAGTTTTATAGTAAGTTTTATACAGCTATTTTCAATGTGTTTGCAGAAATCAAAATGTTCCTTCTATTGCTTTGCAAAGAAAGCAGATTTACACAATCATGCCATAGAAAAGATAAGGTTTTAAAGGGGAAAAATGAAAAAAAAAAAAAAATCGCAGAGAGCTTTCATTTTCTCATACTTGGTAACACCACAAAAGAACAGAGAACAAGTTTAACAATAAAGCAAAGTGCAATTTCAAAGAACACACTAGCACAAGACCACCACTGGGTGCCAGTATTGTTCCATAACAGAAGAACCTTATCTCCTGTATTAGCTGTTTTAAAAGCTTGGAGTTCTCTTAATAGGGTTTCACAACGTTCTGCTGAATTTCAGTTGTATAAAGGAATTACACTGCAGCGTTACAAATTTTATTGAGGGGCTATCAGTAAAGCTGTTAAAAAAAAAGAACCAACACATTTTAAAACATTATTATGCTAAATATGAAAATCAGATTTTAAAGAAGGCTTCTTCGTACCCTATAACCTGCGTAACAATACTGGGAAGGCAATTGACACCGTTCTTCCCTTCAACTTCTGAGCTTTTTATTTAAAGAATAATGTAGTATTATACAAACTACCAGACAAAAAATGGAACTCAAGGGTGAAAAAGAATAGGGAAGATTTTAGAAAGATTCAAAAGCCCTGCCAAAACTAGGGCCAACTGTTCCTTTATCCACAAGGCAAACGTCTGTAAGGAATAACAAATGTAAATTCAGTGACATTCTTGGCAATTTTACTATTAATATTCTCACACTCAGAAAAGTGAAGTTTTTCCTAATGCCTAACCTCATGGCACTGCCTTCTGTTGCCTCTTGTTTTCTGCACATCTGTGGAGAAAAGACCATGCCTTTCCTTTTTGCAATCACATTTAAAGACTTCCTATATCTTGTACACCGTGCTCTGTATCTTGTGCACCTGGTGTATCTTCCTCTATATCTTGTACTTATACTGATGACTATTGCTATCCAAGTGTATTTTTATTCTCCTATCACTTCTCCAATTTGTTAACATCAGTTTGAACTCTGACCCTGAGCACTCTAACAGATTTGCATTCCTAAGGAGCTTTATCTTGTGTTTAAGCTTAGTACTTCATGCTCCATCACCCAGGTGTTTAATGACAGTATCAAATAAAGCTTGACCTAGAAGATGCCTTCATGCAGCCTCAGATTTTGACAGTGAACCATCTGTAGCCATTCTTTCTAGTACGGTCAAACCAATCTTATAATTGTCTTACAGGAATTTAATCTAAACTGTTTCCCTATTTCACTCCTTGAAGATGCAAAAACAAAAAGTTAAAATAACAGAATGTACTGCATTATATAACCATTAGAAACTCACTAAGTTTTAAGTGCAATTATGCTAGCAAAAAACTATTTGCACTACCCAGAAAGCACAGAGAATTACAACATCCTGATTGCAACTAGGTAAGCATTTAGATGAACAAACACCAAGGTACTTATGCCTATCTTTAAAATTTGTTGGAATTAAAAATACTGACATTCCTAAAACTGCTGCACCACCACCACAGCACCTCATTTGCCCCAGCAGTTGAACTTGCATCCCAGCTACCTAACTTTTCACTGCTGGGAATACACCACTTCCTTAAGTGCAGTCTCCAACCCAGGTCAAGCTGCAACCCCAGAACGGAATTAATAACATATGCATTCCCAAACTCAAATTCTCCCACATCTAGCTGACAAAATTTAAGGCTTAAACCTCTCTCAGATGTCTGTGACACTTGACTTTCAATAAAAATACCAATTAAGCAAGCCAATGTATTTTTTAGAATACAACAAAACAAAAAAAGGGATTTATTTCTTTTTTTACATCACGTAGTAAAAACAGAGTGTCATTCCTGCCCCCCTGCTTTTTTTAAACGTAGGGAAGCAAACACAGGGTAATTATCTAGCAGTACAATCTGTTTTGTCAGTGAAATCATGACCTACGGAAAGCATAGCAAATGCTCAGAGCCAAGGAAAAAGAAAAGACAAAAAAAAAAAAAAAAGTAGTGCAGTGCTTTGAACAAAACCAATGCATTAGCTTCTTGCTTGGTTACTTCTACCTGAAGCTTTCAGCAGGAACAGGATAAAGACCAATAATTTAGGAGCATTATAGTCCTAAACATATGCGATACCAAACGCTACAAAAATGACTTCACTGCGTAAGCAATACTAGTCTGGCATCTGACGCTCAGGCCCAATGGAAGCACCCCCTGTGCTGCTCCTTCAAGAACCTCCCGCTCCCCACCCCGCCTCTCGGATCTTGCTGCAGAGCCAGTCCCTGACCCTCCTACCAACACCGGAGAGGAGAAGGGTCTGGACCTAACTGCTCTCCCTAGCCGGCAGCGTTTTTCCCCTCTCCTACAACAGTACAGGAGAGAAGACGACAGCTGCCTTACGCCTGGGGTCAGCAGGTCCTGAGGCGGGACTTGGTGGCAAGGAGGTTTCTGCCAGGGGTCACCAAAGGCAGAGGGCACCCCAGCACTCCCTTTAATACCTCATGTGCTTCAAAGTCTGCATTTATCTCATAATTTTTTAGTCCTGTTTACTAACCCAGCTTCTCATCCATTTCCAAAAGACAAGGACTACTTTAATACAAAAGCTTGAGTAACCAGTGATAGTTCTAAAATTACTCTTTAATAAATTCCACATGCAAACAGCAGTATTAGTCTTATTAGGTTAGCCTGACAGTCCATCATTCTCTCTCACACCTCCCCAGACCGACACACCACTCTTCTGTTTTTAATTACTAGCACATGTATTGATTTTTTTCCTGCCAGCTTCCCTGAAATTACTCTGTTCCAAAAATTAAGTATCAAAAGCAAGTTTTCAGCATACTCTTTATCAAGTTCCTACATGGAGAAATATGCATTTTAAGACATTTTAACACTTGCATTAGTGAGATGTTTGGCAGTATCTCCCACTGTGATATGTAGTGTGATGTATGCTTTTTGCAAGTCTATTTTCTTCTATAAAATTCCTACTGCTGGGAATGCAATTTTTTTTTTTTTAAACACAAAAAGGTTTAAAACTATATTATGAGACTGGCAGCACATCACAAGCATTTCACAACAGAAAAATTAAGAAAAACTTTGTGCTTGAACCAAATGTAAAACTTAATAATACCTTCACAGCCACATTACCCATCTCCAATAATACAACCGTCAAAAACCTCAGATTCTATGCTTGCTCTTTCCCAAATGCAATGTATTTCACTCACCAAATACTTCATCTAAACTGTAAGCAAAACTAAAAACTGGAATCAATTTTCCTTTATAATCTCAGTTTCCAGCAGAAGAACATGAAATAATCACTTGTAAAGCCCTGAGAGTCAGAAATCCTAGAAACTAGAGAATGTCTCATCACACAGTTCTAAGACGCTGGTTTTGGGACACCCACCATTCTTCTCCAACCAAGTGACTGGGAAAGGGAGAAATGCACGTGGAGAAGCCTCACTTGAATAAACAAGAAACTACTAAGCAGGGTACTCTCCGAAAGGGCTGCACAGCTGTTGAATTTACTTCCTTATGCTTTCAAAAAGCGTAAATTAGATGGCCTTCACTGAATGCTGTAATGCTCATCTCTCTTCATTGGCATCTGTAAACAGGGTAAGAAATCACTGAAGGACAGGATAAAAGCTACTAATTAAGTTGTCAGATCTGGATGTGGAAGGTTTTAATAAATTGTACAGCTGCACTTTTAGGGCATTATTTGTGATATACTTTTAAATTGCATTAACAGCACTGTCAGTATTTGCAAAGGTAACTACCCTCGAGACTTATATAAATAAAAGTAAACAGCCATTTTATTTTCAGCTTTAAAACAATTGCAAAAGTTACTGACAAATACTTTGACAGGTAGTTTACATTCAAAAATTATCTAACAAAGTATAAATTCTTCATATTAAAGATGTCAAAATCTGAAGCACTTGTTAGGAAGTAGGGAATTAAGTGGATGTAAAGGATGAAAGATAACAGAATTTTCCCCAAATAAAAGATTGCAATCACCAGCTACTTAGCATCAGTCTAGAAGGAACTTTTGCCCATCTCAGCCATAACTGCATTTCCACTTCTCCAGTCCTGCATGAACACAGGAGACACAGAGCATAACTTTCTCTGCTGAAAGTAACCAACCAAGTTCCATAACCCAGAGGTAATTATCAATCACACAGAAACGCAGACACAGAAATCACTTATTTCACCACCATGTATGTAAGACTGGGAATGTCTGAGTCAAACTGAGAACTCTATTCTGCTTCAGTGGCTGTATACTATCATTTTACTGTGAAGATTAAAAATGTATGTAATTCTCACTTCACCATGTAGATAGTTACATACAGAATCTTGCAGATAGAATGAGTTGCTATCAAGTTCAAGAAAACAGACAGGAGCTCAGGAAAAATTCAGATACTTAAGATACTATAAAAAATTATTTTTAAACTGTGAGGAATTATTATTTTTATGATAAAAAAAAGTTTCATGTTTTTGTGACTTCCCAGAGAACTTTATTCCAAGGACTTTATTCCATTTAGTGATGGCTTAGGCAAAACAGTAGAGGGGTAGTGAATTCTATATTCAAAACCCAAAAATTAATGGACATTCTTCAAAGGAAAAAAGGGAGGTTAATTATACCAACCAAACAAAAAAGTTGTCAAAAGAAAGACTGACAAAAATATTCTGGAGGATTAATTTGATAAAAGCTAATAATAAAGACATGTCAAAGCAGATGTAAGAAACCTGACATGACAAGGCTAATAAATGACTTGAGATGCAAAAAGATTGATAAAAAAACCCACAAAACTTACAAATAGCTTTTTCTTTTTTTTTTTTTTTTTTTTTTTCCATTTATTTCTAAACTAAATCTCTACAACAGAGATTTGGAAGGTTTCCAAACTAAAGTTATTGTTGAAATACGTATCTAAGAAAGTTTCTCAAACTGATATTACAATATAAAAGGTCTTAGAATAAATACAGCAATGACAACAAAACCCGCTGGGACCAACAACTATTCATCCAAGAGCTCTACAAGAGCCAAAATACGAAACTGCTGATGTGCCTTAAATCAACACCTGTACCAGAAGAACGGAAAATATTAAAACATCATACAGTATTTTTAAAAGGAGCAATCACATGAAATCCTAGGAGTTATACAGAACCTTAAGAGCAATCTCACGCAAGCTATAACAGAGACTAGAATTTGTAGGCTCGTGAGAACCCTGTGAGCTTTCGGGTGAAGACAATACTTCTAGCAGATAGAAGATGTCCCACCCACAGCTATCAGACTTCTCTGAAAGATGAAGAAAATGAGTGGAGGGGGAAGGAGGCAGGGAGGAGGGGGTGGAAAGACTGTTCTTGAAATAGCTTTGGTAAGATCCTTCACACCAAAGGTTCTTAAACTGAAGGCACAAGAAGAAAGAAGAATCCTTTCTCACGTACTAAAACACGGGAAAGGAAGGGTACGAATTAAATGGTCCACTGTTAACTAATCCTCTAGAAGAGGGACATATTCCATTGGTCTGCACTGCATACCACAAATACTAAGACAAAGGACTGGCTAGCAAGGTGGCAATTGGTGACAATTATACATATTTCTAGACGACATCAAAATCTAAAGCTCACTGCCCTTTGTGACCACAGGATAAGATGTCCGGTGAGTTTCAACATTAATCATAGAATCATAGAATGCTTTGGGTTGGAAGGGACCTTGAGAGGTCACCTAGCCCAACCCCCCTGCAGTGAGCAGGGACTGAACCCGTGACCTTGGCATTATGAGCACCACGCTCTAACCAACTGAGCTAATAAACACAAAGTACTGCACAAGGAGAAGAAAACAACAGCAACACAACATGCACAGTACTGAGCTCTAACTTAGTTATCATTCATGGAAAATACACAGTCACATGGTTACCTTCTGGACATTAACTCATGGCTCAGTAGCGGTCCAAAACACACAAAAGAATACTAGGACCTATTTTTGAAACAACACAAGACACAACATTATAAAACCATGCAAATCAAATCAGAATTACTAAGCAACAGTGCTGCTGCACATAACTTTCACTTATAAAAGCTGCAAATTAAAGGTGGTTTAATTTTTAATGCAGACTTCTGCCACAGATCACAGTGCAGCACAGGAACAGGTTCCCCGAGTGGCTGCAGAACCTCCACCCTTGGACTTCAAGGCACAGCTCGGCAAAGCTACAGCTGACCTCATCTAGAGTCCTGCTTGGAGCAAAACCTTGAATTAAGGTGACTTTCAGAGATGTCTGTTTTCTGTAATTTCAAGAACTCAACCCAATTTACATCTGTACCTGAACGTTGCATTTTAATATGCAAACATATAGGCTTAGTTTTAAATAACCTAAAATTATGCTGCCTTCAGTTAAGGCATTTTACTCATATTTCCATGTTAGTTTTATATACATATAGATATTTTTATTTCCATGGTTTTAAATTTAACTGGAATTATGGCACAATTTCACAGATGTTATCGTCAGCCCTTTAGGTCAGTGTTTTGTTTGTTTGGTTTTCTTCTTTCATACCTTGGAGCAAAAGCTATTTAGCTTCCATAAATTGATTTGGTAATCCTTTAGCAAATAACTTAATTAACATACACATTTTACATGTAAGTACAAGAGAAGTTTGAAGTCAGTTGCTGATACTGGTGAAGAGAGATGAAGATACCAAATCCCAGTTCGGAATACATCTAATACTTCTATGTGGTAGGTTTTCCACCTTTCTGAGGGCATGAAGTGCTCTACTTGGTACTGCTGCCTCAGCATAGATTCAAGGCTTATGCCTTCAAAAATTATAAAACAACTGTACCATAATGTCCTAATTTACTAACATTTGTAAGACATACAGCAAACAGTTGATAGGCATGTGGCCTCTGTGTAACCAAGCTGATTACATGACAGATTACAGAGCTCAGCTTTCTATAAAAAGCCAGACAAGAATTAACCGAGACCAGCTCCGTGCGTATACAACACAACTAATGAAGTGTTAATTTACTGTACAGGAACTTAGTACGTATTTTCATGAACTAATGACTTGGGAAGGAGTTGAGAATCAATAACGCCTCCAATACTGGGACAGGTCTCTAAGAAACTATCACATGTAGGCAAATGAGTCTTTGATATTGATTTGGTTTTTTCCCCGCACATCAGCCACAACTACAAGTTCTAAGTGTTATATAACCATTTTTAAGAATCTGAATTTAATTTTGCAATTGATATTTAGAGATTTTATTTGACTGGATTTGGTTTTTTTAAGGTCGCTTTGCTCAATACCTGATGGGAACATAGCAATTCATTCCAGTCTACCAACACCATCAGTCATCCAAAGTTAAGATCCCACCACCACTTAGCTGACTAAATGATAGAAGTCTACAGCTTGGTCACACAGAGCACCCCTAAAATCACCATCTTTGATGGCTCTAATTCGACATCAGCACCGCTTGACCAGACAAACCCTTCACCCACAGAAACCATTCTCTTATTCCAGACAGGCACAAAAGAAAGGTAGGATTAGAATTAGGATGCGGAGAAACGTGATAGTAAGGCTATCGAGTAATAAGTATTACCAGCAGTAACCTGATGATATAAAAATGACATAAAAAAGATCTGATTGGGCGTAAAATAGCATGAAGTTTAAGTCATTATCTTGCTGTCAAATTTTGGGTTGCATCTTCGTAAGCATATATTTGTCAATATATAGTTCCAGAACCACCTTGGTTAGTTCATTTTTATCAATTCAGTACGTTTCTCTTTTCCTCCTGCACTCAAACTGATGTTACTGCCTTCTAAATTCATCTAATTTATAACTATGTTTTTCTAGCTTATAAAATGAAGGTAAATACAGCAATTATAGTGTTTATGCTAAATTATTATTGCGAGGTACAAAGTGAGGCTGTGATGCTTCTGGCATTCCACTGCATAGAATAGTCCAGTCTACCATCAGACAACAACTAGTTCTCTGCCAAAACAAAAGGAAACATTTAAAAACTTGAAACATGGCAGCAAAAAGTAAATTCCATTAACCATACCCAAATTCAGACAAAGGAAAAGCAGCTCCAACATAAATGCAAACAGGAGGGTAATCACCTATGTTTTTTCCTTATAAAATAATCATTAAAGTATTTGTTACTGCTGAAGTCCATGAATTGTTTTTAGAAATACTTCCTAATGACCAAAATCAATGTTTTTATTTCCGTTTTCTGAACCTCAAAGTTAATACTGGGAAAGTAACCAAGTTATTCATCAACACTGGATAAAAACTTCCGCAAAACCTTTTTATATGTTTTGAGATTTCACCTTACCAATGATAGTTACGAAGGCAAAGATCTTTGTAAATGCTCTCCTTTCTAGCCTGCCTCTCTTTGTTTTGTTCATTTTGTCCTCAGATAGTGACATTGTAAGTATAGCCATTATTTGTCGATATTTTTAATTAACCCATGAGGATGATGTGTTTCTTCATTTATCTAAAATAACTGAAGCCGTAAGATAAGCATACATAGCACTTTTAATGGAGGAAGGGGTCATTTCTATTTCTTTCCCTTCCCTACCTTCCTCCTCCCCATGGTTCTAAACAGTTCTCACCCTCACACTGAAGGACTGCAGAAAAGATGTAAGGTGATCTAATGTAATAATATGCAAGAAGGCATGTAAGATAACAGGGCTTTACGACAGAGATAATGACAAGACAGCTTTCAAATGGGCAGTTCACAATATTCTCAGAGAAAAGATCCACAATATGAATACATTTCCTTGAAACTACACCATTCTTCATGTTACTGCAGTATTATCGCACTCGCATACACAAGATTTATGCGCTAGCCTATAAACCATATAGTAATTTATCTACTCAACACTATTTTTATTTTCAGGATTGGTCACACATTAATCCTACAAGCAAAATAAATTTGGGTAAACCCAAATAAACTTTGTAGAGGTAGCTGCAGAAGTAGGTGTAGAATTCAGGTGTATGTCGCTTGACTGCACCTTGATCATTACTGCCCTTAAAGTATTATAGGCAGCTATGAGAGGATAGTTTTTAAATATATGAAGACTTGCATTTCCTAGGCTTCTCTTTTTAAACTAAATTACCCCAACTCTTTCAGCCTTTCCCTAAAAGGTCAGGCTGTTTTCTAGTTCTCTCCTAGACTTTTTCTCTCTTCCCTTCTCCCCACCTACACACCTTTCCTACAGTGCTGTACCCAAACTGGACACTCACTCCAGCTAATGCCTTACAGTGCTGACCAAAGTGAAAGAACCTTTTCAGGTATCTTACAAACACCATACTTAATAAACAACCAGAACAGTTGCTTTCATTCAACAGCATGATACTGCCTCATACTCTGTATGGTGTATAACAAAATAGAAAAAACTCTCAAAATATTTTTCTGCAGAACTGCTTCTTATGAAGCTCACAATATGCAGGTGACTAATCCTACCTACACCCACAAAATAATCTATTGAAACACATTGCCTTTATTTCCTTTCAATTCTGCACCCTTTTCAAAGTTCATTTTAAATTCTAAAGACTTGCTGCTGAAGTGCTTGCAACCCTTCAGGTTAGCTATTGTCTCATACCGTAAGTAATCACCCATCTTACAAGCAACTGTGTCTGTTGTATATAAACCACATTTTCTCTTAGGTACCTAAAAAAAAAAAAAAAAACAAACCCCAAAAGCTTCATTAAAAGTACAAGACAGTACTGCTCTTTCCCTGTCAAAACTTGTCATTCCTTTTTCTTAAATTTCTGTCTGTGGTTGCCTGTGATCCTATTATGTTTGTTTATAAAAACACTGAAAAATTATTAAACTATTTACAGAACACAAAGTTAGCCTGAGTGTTTTAAGATTCTCATTTTTACGGGGTGGGGGGAATCTAAAGGAGCCATAACAATGGCTAAAGCCCATGAATCTTTTCTACCAGTGTTTTTCTGCTGCCACATTTACAAAAGTGTGAAGTGTGAATCATTTAATTTTACATATAGCAAAAAGAAGGCATTCTGGAGGTAATCTTGTTACCCAACTACAGGCCAACAATTTTAACCTAATCCAGGATAGAGATAATCCAGATAAATAGATCAAAGACATAAAATGAGAAAGAAGGAGTACTTAATACAGTAAGACCCCCTACCTTAACCTGTTCCTTGTGATACTTCTTTATGATAGTGGGAGACAAAGAATTATCTTCTGGAAAGAAAAACCTATTTCTCACCCCTAATTAAAGCAAGTTTAGAGAAAGGAGAGAAAAAAAAAACCACAACCACACCACCACAAAACATTTACCAACTTTTCTCTCAAAAAAATTGTGCTACTGTTCAGATCTTGGAGAACACCTGGTCATTTAAACTATCCCTCTGTGCTAATTGCTAGTGGCTGGACCATTAAACTATGTTAAGTGCTAGCATTCAAGTATGGCATGTGAAATCTAAGTGACATCAGCTTACAGTATGCCTTGCGGTGTTTACGGTCCTTGCATGACATCCTGGATCACAGGTCACATCTTTCACTTAAATGTTGCTAGCTGCCACTCATGTCCTATGCTAGATGAAAGTGAACAGACATGAACTCTAACTTGTTCCTGCACATGACACTTAGTTCAGCGAGAGATACCTTACTGATACGTCCATATTCAACGACTCAGTCATGTGGAATCTTGAGGTGAAAAGGGGATTTACTTTCTACAAGGGCAGTTTCTCACAGACATTGCCTTACAGTGGGGAAGCTTAGCAACAACTGCTAAAGGCATTAATTGCACAGTCTGCATGCAAGCTATCTAATAGAGGCAGAGTATTCCTATAAATAGGCCAGATTTGTTCCCCAGAGACAGTGTGCACTGATTTGAGACAGGCTACCAAGGTTAACCTACACATGATTTGGCATCAGAACTTGGATGTGGGCTATTCTTGTTGTGGGACGGCAGCCAAGTAGTTGCTGGCAGAATCTTACAGCAAAATTTTTTGCTATGACGAATTCAGGTGGCTGCGCCAGTACAGTAGAGAAGAATGAATGTATCTTTCCTGGGGGGGGGTGTGTGGAAATAAAGGAAACTATGCCTGTCTGTGGTAGTGAAATTCAGGGCAAAGATTATCTGGAAACACTCAGTGGCAGTCCCAATCCTTTCTATGGAGACGTGGTATGCTTTGCCATTTTGCCATCAAAAGAACAGCTTGCAGTTAGTTCAAGCACCTACAAGCACCTTTAGCTACAAAAAGTAAATCCATTTAACAAAGCAGTGTATTCGTGCTATAAAATATCTTAGCCTGTAAAAAACACTTTTGTAAGCTTGTTAGGCAATTCAGCACATTTTCCCAATCCCAGTCCCTACAAACACCCAGGACATGACTGTTTTTTACTGAAAGTACAGGGGCTTCACAACCTTCTTAAAGTACATTTGTCAAGCTTTTTATCAAGACATATGAAATATGCTGGTTCTGCCTGCTCTCTTACAGCCCATGAAGAAAAATGCTCACTTGTTAGCCCAAGCTGTATAAGAGCAAAGGGCTATTCCTATTCTCATCTCACTAAAACAGGAAGGGAATAAACTAAAAGCAAGTTAATTTTCAGCATACTGCAACACCTTTGCCGTGCTGGAGATACGCACCTGTATACCAATGTTTAGTTCCTTCTGCCAAGTACAAGTTAAGATCATGACATGGCAAAACATTTCAGACCACAATCTCCCAATTTTACACGCAGATGCAGCATTCATGAAGATTTATCAGATTCCTAAAACCAAGACACACTAAGCAAGGAGTACTCACATTTGAGAGGCTCAACACATAGAGAAAAACTTCACAGACAAAACTAAGCTACTGCACCACAGAAGGAATTCAAAGAATCAATAAGCAAAACTCCCAGACATCAAGAAAAATCTTTTTCATAAATCAAATAACCCACCTCAATGTTTCACGCATGATCTTCAAGGAAAGAATGCTCCTGCTTGCACCTTCTCCGACTGTCTACTGGGTACTAAATTCCCTTTTTTCCCCCCAAGAGATCTGAAGTATAAAAGTTTAGCTTCTGATCCAGAAAAACTGTATCTACGTTGATCTGTGTTTACCTTATATTTTGTTCATTGTTAAAAATTGACAGGATTGTCAGCCCAAAAGGTTGTTCACTTTTTCCAGATTCATTACCTCTTCCTATAAACCTTGCTTCCTTTATCCTTGGCCCATCAGCTACAGTAACAGCTACAGCTACTGTAGATCAAAACCAAAAAACCACACACACCACCAAAACACTTTCAGAGTCCACGTCACAGTGATGCATATATTGTAGCCTTTGTTTTTACATGGATCACCTGTTTCCACAAAAGATTCTCACAGTACCTCTAAAGGTATCTTACCTTTATCCTCCTATAATGTTTTACGTACACTAGCTGCAGACTAAGAATGACCAATGAAACAACAGTTAATGACTGCTGCAAATAAATCCAGTCACAATGAGCAATTAAATTAAGCAGCTAGTAAGTTCCTTCGTAACTTGCAAAAATGTCTTTGGGTTGACAGTCACACACTGATCCTGGAATTGGAAGCCAACAGTACAAACAGCTGGTCCCCTCCAACCATTTACAGGTCACTCTAACTGTTGTTGAAGGAACTTTGTTCCTTTTTACAGCTCATTCCTCTTGACAAGAAAACACATCTATGATGGCTACCATTATTACAGATTTTAAAAAGTGAAAAAAAAATATCTGGATGATAACAAAATATAAGGTTACGGAACATTAAAAAAGTAAAAATTATACAGGATGAATTAAAACACAGAGCTCCTTTCTGCTCGGAACTTACACTGGGATGGATCCAAAACCAGGAGAAACAATTAGGTAGCAAAAGGCCCTTACTGTTATTGACAGCCAGGAAGAAGACTTTTCAATAACAGTACATAAATAGTCCCCTTTTTAGGAAGGATGTACAGTGTACAACAAACTTGCTGCCTCAAAATGCGGAGGCTCTAAAACTTTAGATATTTCTTAGCAAAAAACCAAAACTTTTTTTGAAATTTAATTAAAGTCAACTCTTATCTTCACCCAAGTTCCTCTAGAAATACTCTGGGGTATGCGGAAGAGACACAAATGGGTGTCCCAGCACCAGAGCAGCTTTCAAAAGCCCCAAACTACGTTTCTCAGACTCTAACGCTTCTGTGATATTTTAATACTAACTGTAACTTTCAGCCTCACATCCAGTACTCAATATGAAATCCAATTCATTTTTATACACTTACAGCCGTGATAATTCAGAGCATTGGCTAAAAACTATTACTGAATTGACAAAAAAAGATTTTTGCTTGTTGCTGTGACCCTGCTTCCACCTGTCACAACCCCAATTTAGGTAACAAACCTAGTTTTGGAATTGCTGTTTTGTATTTCCCCATATAGATGTTAAAACAGGAACTACACTGTCAAAGTATTTGCAACAATATAATACAGACAACTTACAATTTCTCAGGATTTATGAATTTAAGGTTTTGTAGCATCATTCTTAGCATTCTTAGCATTTTCTGAGGTAGTCACAGCCACAGCATACCTTTCCTCTACAAACTTTGACAGTGTAAGGACATCCAGAAGGTTTACCAGTACATTTATGCCTGCTTAATTAGAATTGAAACTTTCACATTTAGTTTAGTCTTATATTGTCTTCTGTAACCACAGGAGAAAACCAAAAAATATCAAAATCTAAGCAATGAAAATGAACTGCATTACACTAACACAAGTATCTATTTAATTCACAGTTAAATATTCCTGCATATATGCTACTACATTAACAGTGTAACGTCACTCATGACAACCCACAGCATAATGAGGTACAAAACATTTGGCACCAAGTTGTCATACTTTAAGTCAAAAGACACAAGAATTGCAACACGGCAGGTTGCATGTTTTTTACAAATGAGAAAGCCTATGGTTCTAAGAAAAAAATATGTTTTCTTTCTAGAAATAGCTTTAGTTTTAGAAGTTTTCTACTTAAAAAAAAAGAAAAAAATCATTTACCAGCTAACGGTAATGAAGAAATCACGCAAAAACTTCCAGTTCAGACTGAAGATTTTATTTTCCCCAGGGAACTGGAGCACTTGAGTGCTACAAGAGTATGTCAAAAATTAAGGTATTCCAGTAACAGGAATCTTGAAATCTTCATGTGGTCAATTTAAAGAGCTCTCTATTAAGGTACCTAGCAGTTCTATCTGAGACACCATCAGCTTCCAGCTCAGATGCACACCAGGCTCCCCTAAGTCGTGCGTCGTATCTGCCAGCGCTTAGCTTCAACCAGCGTTAGACGCCTGCCTGTTCAGGTAATGTAACCGAGCCCTCGCGCCTACAGGACTTGGCACTTGGCTCACACGGGCACCCTGCCCTCCTCACTTACAGCCAAAAAGCAAAGCCTCTGCCACAGCTGCCATCCGTAAAAGAGCGATAACAACATTTCTCTACGTCACAAAAGCACTGAAGGCAAAACTGAATTTGAGGTAGGAAGCATACAGAGACAAAAACTGGGTATTTTGATGAGCAAATTTGGAGCCTTTTTAATCAACTAAACATTTGAAGCAACACAGTTGTTATACCTCATGTTCAGAAATAGTGCAAAGATCACCCACACGCTCCTTTGTCTGTTATCTTCCTCCACACCCTCCAAGGAAAACGCACAAGAAAAAGCACATTTATTTTATATAAAGTGATTTATTACACCTGTTGCTATAATTAAAAACATAATTAAAAACCAAAAACAGTTAGTGTTGTCTACCATGGTAGAAGAATAAAAAAAAACCCCAAAACAAAAAACCACTGGACTGTATTATACATCCATCTTAACTATGGCTAAACAACCCAGAAAACAAATACTCCTTTAAAAATGGCTCAGATGAAAAGGAGCTTTTTATGAACTACCACTGACCCTCTGAACTGGGCCTCCAGAACCAAAAGGTGAAGCAAACAGCAGTAACTCATCCAAACCTCCAGAGCCTCAAAGGCACGCAGCAAGGGCTGACTTACACTTAAAATATATATCTATATATCTCCACAGCTCGAAACAGGAAGAAGCAATCTACGACTGAACTAGTGCCATCTGAATAGTTCTGATGAGATTCAGTGACCCTCACTGCAAAGGGTAAGCTGGGTATTTGAATCTGAACAAGTCACTCTCTGCTCCATTTGTAATCCCCACAGCAATTTATCTTTCTTATCTTAGACACCTAACTTAGAAAGAGATGAATGGCCTTCTGGAGGTAATTATTTGTGTAAATTTAATGGAGACTTAAGAGTAACTAGCTCAACACGGTCATCTAAATTTTAGACAACTAAATCTGAACAGAGAATTAAACTTCTGTCTACTGTTGGAGCATAACTCCTAGACTACACATTCTTGGCAGCAGGCATCAAGCCAAGAGCTATACTGTCCGAAGCACAGTCTAAGATTTACCCAATATTTGAATGGAACTGCAAGGTAGCCTTTCAGTATGTAAAAAAACAACATAAAGCCTCTACAAAATAGGCAAAATCATAATGCTAGGGAAAAGAAAATTCTCTCCTCAGAAATAATAATTAAAAATATTTATATACATAATCAAAATCTTCAGAGAAGCCCAAGAAATCCCCTAGTTTCCTGAATATCTAAGAAAAGTCCTTCTCAGGAAGCACTACACTTCTGCTTCCTACTCTTTTCTCTAATAGGAAGATAGAAACAGCTACTACACAGTCAGTCTTGTATAGGACTTGTCCAAGAAGTAGCGAATCATTTTATCGTCCTCTACCAATGACTGAACTTGATGGCTCACAAAAATGATACAGATTGATCCAGATGATTTCAAGGAAACTACTACTTCAAACACTAAGTTACTTTTACACCTAAAGCGCCAACGGCTGCTGCAATAGATTCCAGAAGCGTGCAGAAGGTATACAGCGTAAGTGGGATGGCTGAATGACATCCCTTCTGGAAATCACCATCTCCAGGCACACACCACCACTACTCTCATAGTCAACAGCACAGCTATAGGCATAAACTGCTTGCATAGTCCAGTCCAGTCCAGAATACTTTGCCATCAGAAAGTAAATGACTGCCTCAAAATTGAAAAAAAAAAAAAACCAAAAAACTAAACCATGACAAGCAAATAATGCACATAATTGTAATACCTCACAATGTCTGCTAATGCAGGTGTGTGTTCAGAAAAAAATTGCTATTATTTTTTCACTGAAGAGACAGCAACATAAATTTCTACTTTGTATAATTCAAATTTGCCACAAGTGATATGCAGCCAGTTAACAGCAGCAATAATGCAAAATCTTACAACTTCTACTCTGTTTCATTCCATGAGCACCACACACCAAAAAAAAAAAAAAAGTCTTCCATCTTGCACTGCCTCTCACAATTTTCTCAAGTTCATTTTATAACCGTACTTTCACATGTGGATAGAAAATTCAGGAATAGAAAAATAAAGCTCTCAGTAACCTATCTGACAGGATACATTGAAAATCTACAGGTTGCTTTCAAAACCTGTGTATTACTACACAAAAAAAAAATATATTAAAGACACACTAAGATTTCAAAGACAATACCAGAAGAAAGAGAAAATACAAACAGTAAAGGTCAAACTGAGGTTTAATTATCAGTCTTTTTATGCATATTTGCACACCCCATTTCAGGCATATGCAATACCATAATATGCAGTCACTCATTTTAGAATCATAGAATAGGTTGGGTCAGAAGGGACTTTTAAAGGTCATCTAGCCCAACCCCCCTGCAGTGAGCAGGGACAGCTTTAACCACATCAGGTTGCTCAGAGCCCCATCCAGCCTGACCTTGAGTGTTGCCAGGGATGGGGCCTCCACTACCTCTCTGGGCAACCTGTTCCAGGGTTTCACCACTCTCACTGTAAAAAATTTCTTCCTTACATCTAGTCTGAATCTACCCCTTTTTAGTTTAAAACCATTACCCTTTATCCTGTCACAACAGGCCCTACTAAATGTTTGTGCCTATCTTTCTTACAAGCCCCCTTTAAGTATTCAAAGGCCACAGTAAGGTCTCCCCAGAGCCTCCTCTTCTCCAGCCTGAACAACCCCAACTCCCTCAGCCTTTCCTCATAGGAGAGGTGTCCCACCCCTCTGATCATTTTTGTGGCCCTCTTCTGGACCCACTCCAAGAGGTCCATGTCTTCCCTGTGCTGAGGGCTCCAGGGCTGGATGCAGTGCCCCAGGTGTGGTCTCACCAGAGCAGAGCAGCAGAATCACTTCCCTCGACATGCTGGCCACGCTGCTTTTGATGCAGCCCAGGACATGGTTGTCTTTCTGGGCTGCGAGCAGGCATTGTTGGCTCATGTGCAGCTTTTCATCCACCAGTACCCCCAAGTCCTTCACCGCAGGGCTGCTCTCAATCCCTTCATCTCCCAGCTTGTATTGATATCGGGGGTTGCCCTGACCCCAACCTTGCACTTGGCCTTGTTGAAGCTCATGAGGTTCACATGGGCCCATTTCTTGAGCTCCTTGTCCAGGTCCCTCTGGATGGCATCCTGTCCCTCAGGCGTGTCTACTGCACCACTCAGCTTGGTGTCATCTGCAAACTTGCTGAGGGTGCACTCAATCCCATCGTCTGTGTCCTTGATGAAGATATTAAACAGGACTTGATCCAGTATGGACCCCTGAGGGACACCACTCATCACTGATCTCCATGTGGACATTGAGCCTTTGACCACTAACCTCTGGATGCAACCATACAACCAATTCCTCATCCACCAAACAGTCCACTCATCAAATCTGTATCTCTCCAATTTAGAAAGAAGGATGTTGTGGGGGACCATGTCAAAGGCCTTACAGAAGTCCAGATAGATGACATCTGTAGCTCTTCCCTTGGCCACAGATGTAGTCACTCCATCACAGGAGCCCATTAGGTTGGTCAGGCAGGACTTGCCCTTGGTGAAGCCACGCTGGCTGTCTTGAATCACCTCCCTCTCCTCTATGGGCCTTAGCATTGCTTCTAGGAGGATCTGTTCCATGATCTTCCCAGGCACAGAGGTGAGGCTGACAGGTCAGTAGTTCCCAGGGTCCTGCTTTCTACCCTTTTTAAAAATGGGTGCAATGTTTCCCTTCTTCCAGTCCCCAGGGACTTCACGTGACTGCCACAACTTTTCATATATCACGGAGAATTGCTTCACAACTGCATCAGCCAATTCCCTCAGGAGTCCGGGATGCATCTCATCAGGTCCCATAGACTTATGTACGTTCAGGTTACTCAGGTAGTCTTGAGCCTGAACTTCTCTTACAGTGGGAGGAACTTTGCTCCCCTAGTCCCTGCCCTGCAGTCCATCCACTCGAGAGGTGTGGGAAGAGAGTTTGCCAGTGAAGACTGAGGCAGAAAACTTGTTGAGTACCTCAGCCTTCTCCTTGTTCATTGTTACCAGTTTGCCAGTCTTGCTCATCGGGGGGCTACGCTTTCTTTGGCCTTCCTTGTCTGGCTGACATACCTGTAGAAGCCCTTCTTGTTATTCTTTGTATCCCTTGCCAAGCTCAGCTCCAGCTCTGCCTTGGCCTTCCTGACCCCATCACTACGCAACCAGGCAACATACCTATACTCTTTCCAGGGTACCTATCCTTGCTTCCACTGCCTGTGCATTTCCTTCTTGCTCTTCAGCTTGACCACCAGGTCTTGACTCATCTATGCCTCTCTCTTGCCTACCTTTTCTGATTTCTTACACATGGGGATCAAGAGCTCTTGTGCTCTATGGAAAGCATCCTTAAAGATCTGCCAGCTCTGTTGTGCTCCCTTGTCCCTGAGGGCATTTTCTCAGGGGGCCCTATTCACTAATTCCTTGAACAGCTGTAAATTTGCTTTCCTAAAATTCAGGGTCCTGACTTTACTCTTCACCTGACGCATATCATAGAATCATTGAATTTTTTAGGTTGGAAAAGACCTTTAAGATCATCCAGTCCAATCATTAACCTAACACTACCAAGTCAACCACTAAACCAATTAAGGGTAGAGAAGTAATTTCATGTTTCCTGGCTTGGTGGCTGCATTATTTTTTAATGAAAGTAAAAGCTAGGAATCATTAAGGTTGGAAAGGACCTCTAAGATCATCACTCCAACCATCAACCCAACACCACCGTGCCCACTAAACCATGTCCCAAAGTGCCACCTCTACCCATTTTTTGAACACTTCCAGGGATGGTGATTCCACCACCTCTCTGGCAGCCTGTTCCAATGCTTGACTACTCTTTCTGTGAAGAAATTTTTCCTAATATCCAATCTAAGCCTCCCCTGGCGCAGCTTGAGCCCATTTCCTCTCGTCCTGTTGCTAACTACATGGGAGAAGAGACCAACACCCACCTCACTACAACCTCCTTTCAGGGAGTTGTAGAGAGCGATAAGGTCTCCCCTCAGCCTCCTCTTCTGCAAGCTAAACAGTCCCAGTTCCCTCAGCCGCTCCTCATAAGGTCTGTGCTCCAGACCCTCCACCAGTTTCGTTGCCCTTCTCTGGACACACTCCAGCACCTCAATGTCTTTCTTGTACTGAGGAGCCCAAAACTGAATGCAGAATTCAAGGTGTGGCCTCACCAGCGCCGAGTACAGGGGGACAATCACCTCCCTGCTCCTGCTGGCCACACTATTCCTGATACAAGCCAGGATGCTGTTGGCCTTCTTGGCCATCTGGGCACACTGCTGGCTCATGTTCAGCTCTTTCCAGGATACCTGTCCCTGCTTCCGCTGCCTGGGCATTTCATAGAATCATAGAATGTTTCTAGGGATGGGGCCTCCACTACCCTTCTGGGCAACCTGTTCCAGTGCCTCACCACCATCATTGTAAAAAATTTCTTCCTTGTATCTAGTCTGAATCTCCCCTCCTTTAGTTTAAAACCATTACTCCTTGTCCTGTCACAACAGGCCTTGTTAAAAAGATTCTCTCCATCTTTCCTCTAGGCCCCCTTTAAGTAGTGGAAGGCCGCAATAAGGTCTCCTCGCAGCCTTCTCTTCTCCAGGCTGAACAACCCCAACTCTCTCAACCTATCCTCGTAGGAGAGGTGCTCCAGCCCTCGGATCATTTTTGTGGCCCTCTTCTGGACCTGCTCCAACATTTCCTTCTTGCCCTTTAGTTTGACCAGCAAGTCTTGACTCATCTATGCCTGTCTCTCGCCTTCCTTTCCTGATTTCTTACACTTGGGGATCAAGAGCTCTTGTGCTCTATGGAAAGCATCCTTAAAGATCTACCAGCTCTGTTCTGCTCCCTTGTCGCTTGGCAGTTTCCCAGGGGGCCCTATTCACTAATTCCTTGAAAAGCTGTAAGTTTGCTTTCCTAAAATTCAGGGTCCTGACTTTACTCTTCACCTGACTCATATCCCCCAGGACTGCAAACTTCAGCAGCATGTGATCACTGCAGCCCAGGCTGCCTCCAATCTTGACATGTTGTGGTTCAGCCCCAGCCACCAACTAAGCACCACACAGCTGCTCGCTCACTCCCCCTACCCCAATGGGATGGGGGAGAGAATCAGAGGAGTGAGAGTGAGAAACACTCCTGGGTTGAGAGAAGAACAGTTTAATAATTGAAACAAAACAGTAATGATGATAATACCAATACAATAATAATAATAATACTATACAAAGCAAGTGATGCACAATGCAATTGCTCACCACCCACCAACTGATACCCAGACAGTTCCCAAGCAGCCATCGCTGCTCCCCAGCCAACCCCCCCCAGTTTATATACTGAGCATGACGTCATATGATATGGAAAAGCCCTTTGGTCAGTTTGGATCAACTCTTCTGGCTGTGCCCCCTCCCAGTTTCTTGTGCACCTGGCAGAGCATGGGAAGCTGAAAAGTCCTTGACTAGCATAAGCAGTACTTAGCAACAACTAAACCATCAGTGTGTTATCAGCATTCTTTTCCTATTAAATCCAAAACACAGCACTATGCCAGCTACTAGGAAGAAAATTAACTCTATTCCAGCTGAAACCAGGACAGACGTCACTGATTAGCTCACTTGTGCTGGTGACCATCAGGTCCAGCATTGCATCCCCTCTGGTACGGGTGCCTATTACCTGGCTTAAGAAGTTACCCTCAATGAATTCCAGGAGTCTCCTGGATTGACTATAGCTCGCCGTGCTGCTTTTCTAGATGTCGGGGTGGTTGAAGTCCCCCAGTAGGACAAGAGTCTGCAAGCGCGAAGCCTCCCGGAGCTGGAGGAAGAAGGCTTCGTCAGCAGGCTCCCCTTGATCAGGCGGCCTGTAGTAGACACCAACCACAAGGTTCCCTTTGTTGTCTCGGTCTCTAATTCCTACCCATAAGCTTTCAACCTGCTTGTGGCTATTCTTCAGAGACAGCTCTTCACACTCTATCCATTTCTTGATGTAGAGGGCAACACCTCCGCCCCTCTTTCCTTGCCCGTCCCTTCTGAACAGCCTGTAGCCATCAATAGCCACACTCCAGTCATGGGATTCATCCCACCAAGTTTCAGGAATGGCAACTAGGTCACAGCTTTGTAGCAGCACAGTGGCTTCCAACTCCTCCTGTTTGTTGCTCATGCTGTGTGCATTGGTATACAGGCACTTCAGCTGGGCTGTTGGTTCTAGCACCTTCTTAGAGGAAGACCCCTTAATTCCTTTGAGGTATTTCACTGGTGTTTCCCTGTTGGCTCCTATTATCTCAGGAGCCCCTGGCTTATCTCCGTAAGACTGCATGTGTGCTGCAGTGTACCCAGCACATCTCAGAGCAACAGGCTGAGGGCCCTTGCTAGCACCCCATCCCTCTAACCTTGGCATGTCATCCCACAGCTTGTCACGGGCAAGCCTGATATCATCCCCCACCCCCTTCAAGCTTAGTTTAAAGCTCTGTCAATGAGCCCCATTAGCTCGTGAGCAAAGACGCTCTTCCCCCTTTGAGAAAGGTGAATTCCACCTGGCGCCAGCAGGCCTGGTGCCATGGTATGCCATCCCATTATTGAAAAACCCACAGTTGTGGCAGTGACACCAGCCATGGAGCCACGTACGAACAGACTGGGCCCGTCTGTTTCTTCCAATGTCACTGCCCGCAACTGGCAGGAAAGAGGAAAAAAATAACCTGTGCTCCAGATTCCCTTACCAATCGTCCCAAGGCCCTGAAGTCTCTTTTGATCACCCTTGGACAATGTGTTGTGGCTTTGCCACCCACATGGAAGACCAGTAGTGGGTAACAGTCCAAAGGCTATACCAGGTTAGGAAGTTTCCTAGTGATGTCCTTAACCCGGGCCCCAGAGAGGCAGCAGACTTCCCTAAGAGGAGGGTCTGCCCGGCATATTGGACCCTCTGTTCCCCTCTGAAGGGAGTCGCCTACAACTACAACTCATCTTTTCTTCCTCATGGAGATGGTTGTGATATGGGGGGCAGGCCTTTCTGACCTTGGCGACGCCTCTGGTGTAGATGGACTGTCATCCACATCATCCATTGACTGGCCTTCCACATCCAGAGCCTCGTACCTGTTATACAGAGGCACCTGGGAAGGTGAGGTCAGCAAGGAGGGGGTTCATCTACAGCCCCAAGTGTGGATTTGCCTCCATTCACTTTAAGCTGCTGCCTTCATGCTGGTATGGGAAGGATACAGGATCCCCTTTCTGACTTTGGCGACACCTTTTCAATAGCTACTATTTGCAGTCCACTCTAAATACAAAATTATGCCACCCTTAAGAGTTTTTTGCTGCTGTTGTTAGGATATTGTCATCAGAGAATCCAAGTGAACAATATGAAACAATTAAACCTGCCTTCGAGGACTTCTGTAAGGTAAGATGACATTACCTTCCTTTCACAATATGGAATTAAGCACAGTTAGATTTTAGAATCATAGAATCATAGAATCATAGAATCATCTAGGTTGGAAAAGACCTTTAAGATCATCCAGTCCAACCATTAACCTACACTACCAAGCCCACTCTAGACTAATCAAGGGTAGACCAGACTAAACCATATCCCGAAGTGCCACATCTACCCGTTTTTTAAACGCCTCCAGGGATGGTGACTCCACCACCTCTCTGGGCAGCCTGTTCCAATGCCTGACCACCCTTTCCGTAAAGAAATTCTTCCTAATCTCCAGTCTAAACCTCCCCTGGCGCAGCTTAAGCCCATTTCCTCTTGTCCTATCGCTAGCTACTTGGGAGAAGAGACCAACACCCACCTCACTACAACCTCCTTTCAGGGAGTTGTAGAGAGCGATAAGGTCTCCCCTCAGCCTCCTCTTTTCCAGGCTAAACAACCCCAGTTCCCTCAGCCGCTCCTCATAAGACTTGTTCTCCAGACCCTTCACCAGCTTCGTTGCCCGCCTCTGAACACGCTCCAGCACCTCAATGTCTTTCTTGTATTGAGGGGCCCAAAACTGGACACAGTATTCCAGGTGCGGCCTCACCAGCGCCGAGTACAGGGGGACAATCACCTCCCTGCTCCTGCTGGCCACAGCATTCCTGATACAAGCCAGGATGCTGTTGGCCTTCTTGGCCACCTGGGCACACTGCTGCCTCATGTTCAGCCGGCTATCTACTAACACCCCCAGATCCTTTTCGGCCAGGCAGCTTTCCAGCCACTCCTCCCCAAGCCTGTAGCGTTGCATGGGGTTGTTGTGACCGAAGTGCAGGACCCGGCACTTGGCCTTGTTGAACCTCATACAGTTGGCCACGGCCCATCGATCCAGTCTGTCCAGGTCCCTCTGCAGGGCCATCCTACCCTCGAGCAGATTGACACTCCCACCCAATTTGGTGTCGTCTGCAAACTTACTGAGGGTGCACTCGATCCCCTCATCCAGATCATTGATAAAGATATTGAACAAGACTGGCCCTAAAACAGAGCCCTGGGGAACACCGCTCGTGACCGGCCGCCAACTGGACTTAACACCATTTATCACTACTCTCTGGGCTCGGCCACCCAACCAGTTCTTTACCCAGCGAAGAGTATGCCTGTCTAAGCCGTGAGCTGCCAGCTTCCCGAGGAGGATATTATGCGAGACGGTGTCAAAAGCTTTGCTAAAGTCGAGGTAGATGACATCCATTTTAGTTAAAACCATCAAAAAGACAAGCATTAACTTTGAACACCCTGTTTGAAACAAGTACTTTTTTTGTCCGAGTAGTTAGCATCTTCATACGAATTTAGAGGTATGCACTGAAGGCAAAATACTCCTAAGCTCCACACTTCCAAAAATCCCGACTCCAGCCTTCCTCGTCACTCTGCTTCTACCCCTAGTCAGAATTCCCACCCTTTCACTTCTCAGCCTTCTGCATCTGATGCAAAGTGGTCTTCCCTCAATCACTGTACAAAAATAAGGAGATTGTCAGCAAAGAGTTACAGAGAGACTTAACAGCTACAGGCAGGTAAAGAGTACTTTGGTAAGTATGCTCAGACAATGCAATCTGGCATTTGCCTTGCCATTCTTCTACTCTGGCAATATGTATTTTTTTTATGTCATGATGTCAGATATACATGCTACAAAATTTCCTCATGACCTTAAAGGTTCAGAAATATTTTTGATACACCAGAGCTCCTTAATTCACACTGAAGACAGGAAAATATTTTTCATATAATCAACTAAGAGATTAAATAGAAGGCATTTCCCTTTTGCCCTCTCTATATTCCACTGACAAGCTGTAAATGCCCAGCTAAACGACTCAGTAAGGGCTTATGTCTTGCTGTACACTCAGACTATGCTTACCCTTTATGGCCAACTATTTATTTTGTCTTTACAGATTTAAGGACCTAGCCAATGTCTGCTCAAAAATAAAATAAAAAAAATTATGCTCCTCATGAGACCATTTTCACATCCCGCTCCACAAACATGACTGTCCCATCTCTTTGACATTACTGATAACTCTTTGAAAGATCAAGAGTCACTGCCTGCACTTATGCTGTTTACTGCTGAGAAGTTAATAGAAGTTAAATGGTTTGACAACAGAAAATTGGGCTTTCAGGAAGACTGGTCAAATAGCCATATGACTCACAGTGCTGATCTCATAACGTTGCTTCATCCATACAAATTTGATCAGAGAAGTCCCTTTTTACTCACAGACTCTTTCCCAAACCATGCATCATCTCACTCTTCCACAGCCAATACAAAGCCTTCACTATGCATATTGCCTAACATCACATGTGTAATCATACACCCTTATCTCCCCTGAAGTTTGATTGATGGATAGATATAATTCCTCATCTCCATGCTAACAACCGCAATCACAAACTTCAGTGTGAAGTCTCACTTCACAATAAACTTTATAGTAACACACACATCACAAAGTATTCTTGATATGAATTAAATTGATGCATTCTGCTCCTAAGTCTGAAAATTTTAATGGGTCTGAATTAACCGAACTCCAGCTACATCTTCTAGAGGCAAAATGACAATATATCATCAAGACTTATATAACATTAAGTACAAGCGCGTTCACAGCTCCACTGTTTACTAGTGAGGTGAGATGAGGCAATTTGTGAGCAAGCCATGGGGTGTAGTGGGGTGTTGTACACGGACTAAAACTTGAAGTCTTCAGCTCCGGCCATCAGCAGCATTTACACACTGTAGCTTTCCCTTAACCAAAAAAATCCCTTTAAACTGCTCATATGACTGAAAACTGCAAGCTTCAGTATGAAGAAATGGAAAGGACCCAGACAAAAAAGGGTGACAGAAGTTAAATAAATATAAGGAGGAAGACCAAAGCTAGGGAAAAAAAATGACAAAATAAGTAACCTTGTCTCTGGTTTGTTCTTCATTTTTATCACTTCAACTGAGACCACTCAGTCTTCTGCAGTCTGATGTTCTTTCAGCAGTATTCAGAAAGGATATCCAGAAAGAATAGAGCAACATGAAGCCTGTCTTTATTGCTGTAAACAGGTAACTAGTATGACAGCCATTTTGTTAGATAACTTGCTTTTTTACATTTTTTTTCTCTCCTTTTCTCCCCTTTGTTTTTCTCTCCTTGCTTTAGAGTTATTTGACTGGAGATAATGTGTTAGCAAATGTGGAACATGGTAACAGGAGACCCATGTTCTTGATATCTATTCAGTATACTGCAGATCAATTGAAACTTAGAATTACCTGCAATTCTGTCATCCTTCATTAATACCACCCCTCCACACACCCCACCCAGCTACTTCAGGTTCTGTTTTCTCTGCAAGTTTCACAGACAGTTAAATTCCAGTCTACTTCCATCTGAAATATTAAAAGCTAAATACCTTAGTACGTACCTGCTCTCGATCTCTGCCAGGTAAGGGAGGAGATGGTAGCAAGCAAAAACTAGTGTGTCAGGGTAAATAGAGAAGTTAAATTCACAACTTCTGCTTTCTGATTCCCAGGGAAAAGAGAACAACATGAATAACTTAAGAGATAGGACAAGTCATGGTGCCTCATCATAGAGTCGGGAAAAGGTAAAATTTGCAAAGCAATGTTTAGGAACATTGTCTACCTTATTTTGAAGCCATTGCCTCAAATCAAGATAAGATGCACCTAAACGTCCATTTGCTATGAAGAGAATCTCCTTCAAAAATTACTCTCTTATGCTTTGCAGGATAATTATCTGCCAATAACCATATAAGCCCTATAAACTAAATCATAGGAGAAGAACGTCCTTCTCAGCCATTTTTATTTTGGACAAATTCTGATAAAATCCTTTCTGCACCTGCTGAAATTTTATCTACCTCACAAGTCTTTCAGGAAATGGTCACTTACAGCCTGTCTTTAATGATGAGCTTAGTTTCTGCTTCTAAAAACATGAGGGGATTAAAATCACTTTACTACAGCTGCACATTTTCCTAGCAAAGAATAACTGCAGTGGATAATTGTACAACAAATAACATTGTGCACAAAAATTAGAATTCAAATTAAAGTACTGCATGAACATTAGCATTTCTCCACAGTTTCAGTGCTAGGTATCTGACCCTGTGTTGATTCCTTCTGTTGAAGTTGCTCCAAATGTTAAAATACACAGAGACAAAGAAAAAAAAAAAAAAAACCAAACCCAGACTGACTCACTAAGCCTAAGGGGTAATTTGCCTTAGATGCTAAGGCAACTCTAAAGGAACTTTCATTATTTATAAAACATGGAATGGCATCAAAGAAGAAAGACTATTTCACCACAGTGTATATTATGGATTCACAGACAAAGCACTTTCTGCAAGAGGCAGAACACCTGGATCAAATACCCAGGGCCTGAGCTGGTATCCACTTCACCTATACCAAAACACTCTAGCTGCTGAACTAACCAGCATAAGGAAGACACAGACACTTGCGCCAAATTTGTCCTCCCCTCCTTTTGTATTCAATACTTGGAAAAAGCAAACACTTCACAGATTAAATAGATAAACCATTCACATCAAGTCTAGTTTCTTCATTTTTGTTTTAGCAAACAAATCCAAAAGTTTTTAAAATGCAGTTGCATTCAATTACCCTTAGAAAACAATGACTATATATTATGCAGTCTGTCCAGCAGCCCTGTCACACCAATGAATTCTAATCACGCAGGCCACTTTCAGCCAAATTTCACAAAGAAACAGAGGTCTCAAAGAAGCTGAGTTCCCCTAAGTTTCACAGAAATCGGCTGCTGGGTAGAAGCAAGACATACAAATTAGCAGTTGCATTGTGGAGAAGGGAAACAGACCTTGGCTCTCATCCATTTCGAGCAGCAGCAATCAACTGGTCAATTGAAGCACTTGCCTAGCTCCAAACCAGCCGTAACATATGCTGGTGCTTGCCAAACAGACAGGGACGTGAGAGGAAGCCAAATGTGTTCTGGGGTAGGACAGACCACGAGAAGGAAGTGAAGGCATGATGGTACACAGGCATTAGAAAGCACCGAGGACACAGCAACAGGCAATCACGGGAGTCAAAGGAGAAAGTTTACAATATGACTTCAGTTTTCGGAGTAGAGGGCACAAGCCTGAAGACAACCACACTTTTCAGTTTTCCATAGCTCTCAAAAGCTTATTTTCAGCTTATTTTTCATTTCATCAATAAAGTCAAGTAATCAATCATACAATGCTATGACTCAAAACCGGACTACTTACTTTCTTTAATGCAAGTTACCTGAAGGTTATGCCCTAATAGTCTGATTAAGAAACAGTGAAATCAAGTGTGTGTCACAACATTTAGAAAGTAATGTTAAGCTAAACAGTACAAGTGAAATATACATCCGCATTCTGTAGAAAAATATAATTCACAGTATATGACAGGGTCAGGACTCCAATGGATGCAGGCACACAAGCAAGAACCAGCTGAGATAAGACATCTCAAGAAATAACCACCTCTCAGGTGAGAAGTAGTAACTGATGACACCCTTCATCTGCCAAGTAGTAAAACAGGTATATCACCTTCAGAGGGAGATGGCATGATAAAGGTAAACCTTTTTATTCTGCATGTTTAATGACATAGGAACACATCCACATCCAGCCACCAAGTCTCACAGAAGCCTGTGCAAGCCAAGCCCTACCTCTTGTAACTGCAAATGACGCTCTTACACTCACTCTTCTACCCAAACTCACAAGTACACGAGGGGCTAAAAGGCACCACCCAAAGGCCACAGTCTTGCATTATATTTAGCTTTATAAGCTGTAAATTAACATTTTTTGGGGGTACGGGGTTGAGTATTACCACACCTGCGTCACGTCGCATTTTCTCAGTCATTCAGTACTTTCCTCTATGATGACAGAGATTGAATGATACGTATCTACAAGGCATCTCCTTTCATTTCCCTCTTTCTCCTTGTCCTCATCCCATCACTTCCTTTCCTAAACTCTTCCCCTTTTCGGGGGGAGGGGGGGTCAGCTGTTTGACAGTAACAAAGCGGATCAAACATACAGAACACCTTTCTTTTGAAGATTAACTACACAGAATAGGCTTCTTCACTTAGAACCATACAGATCTGTTAAATCCCTTCTGCAGTCTTTTTCATGATGATGTTAAAGACATAAAAAGGGATTGGTTATTCACTGTCTCTAAATTCGGAAGTGGGAAATTCAGCAAACTTAGGAAAAGGGTGCTTCACACAGCATATAAAGTTGTTATTCACTATTCTGTGGCTGCTAGAATTTTACATAGGTCCAAAAAACAACTGCACAGATCCATGCAGAAGAAATTAATCAAAAGTCTATTTAATAGAAAGGAAATGTCCAGCCGAGGAAATTGCTGAAAAAACAATAGTTAGAAGCTGGGGAAACATTCTGAGACACCATCTCTGCATATCTGTCACAGTCTCAGGCTTCTCTACAGACACCAGTTATTGAACTTGATTAGAGACACGGCACTGGGACAGAAATTTTCATTGACGCAGCAAAGGACAGCACAAGTTCATCCACTGCAGAGACTGAGCAAGGAAAGATGTGCATGGGGAACAGAACAATTTAAGTTTCTTGGATCTGTAGCAAAGTTAACTCAAAATACCATTTCCACATAAAAGAGATCTTTCGTCTTTTGTGTTAGTCTCCAGTTCATAAATTTGAGAAATCAGAAGTAGCTGCCAGACCAAAAAAGGCATTCTAGTAATTGTTCATATTAAGTACTTACTTTCTATATATCACATTTTCTATAATCAAGTAGTAGATTAGTTTTTTCACTACACATCAGCATAGCTTGTGCTAGCATCAGCATGTCAAAATTATATTAACATAACCACTTTATAGTTTAAAAGAGATGCACAACTTTTCATCAAGAAAAATGTAACAGAACTAATTTTCATTTTTCTTTTGGGGAGGGACAGTGCAGGAGATTACGTGCTAGTAAAAACTGAACTATGTAAGAAGCACCAGCATAGCAGTTCCTCGGCCAAAAGGAACATCACAGAGCTCAAAAACAAGCGGTGAGCCACACCCCTTGCAACCACCGAGGTTGGGAAGTGGCTGAACAAAAAGCAGCTCTGTGGGTTCACGATGGAGAACAATTTGAACGCAAACCAGTGTGCCCGTACGGCGGTAAAGACTAACGATATACTGGGCTGCGTTAGCAAGACAGTAGCCAGCAAGTCAAAAGACATGATTATTCCCCTCCTCCCAACGCAAAGCCATGTCTAAAATACCGTGTCCAGTTTCAGGGGTCCCCATTATGAGAGAAGACCCGCAAACTGAAGACAGGCCACTAAGATGTTTTGGGGGCTGGAGCCCATGTCATAGGAGAAGCTGAGAGCGCCATTTGGTTTGTCAAGTTTGTTCAGGCTGAAGAAGAGCAGGCCAAAGGAGGAACTCATTCCCCTGAACCCACCCCTGCTATCTGAAGGTGGTTTAAGGAGACAAAGCCAATTCTGAGAGGTGTGGATTGAAATGATGAAGTGCAAGAGACACAGGCTCCTGGGAAATCTCAATTGGACATAAGGGAGAGAAAAATTTTCCCAAAGAGTGCCTAAGCACCGGAACAGACCACCTTGGAGATACTCAAAGCTCAACTAGTCAAGGCCTAACTTTGGAGTTAGCTCTGCTTTGAGCAAGGGGTGGGACTAGGATGGCCTCTCCAGAAGTTGTCCGAGCAAACTTTTGTTTCTAAATGATATTTTGAGTATCTCAAAACAAAGCAAAACCTGGCATCTTTATAAGAATTAATTAAAAAAAAAAAAGCTTTCAAAAAAGAACATTTTTTCTATTTTTTTCCAGTAAGGATACTTAACAGTTGGCTTATTGAGACTGGAATACGTAACGTAAAATATTCATACATATAAGTAACAAAAGACTATATCTTTAGTAGATTAAGTATAAATTTGATCATTTTTAATCACCTTATTTAGCTTATCAACTGTACTCATGAAGGAGACTATTAATATCTCTCAATTCAAGCTGTAAAAATCTTACTTTATTACCACACAGAAACAGCACTGAACCATAAAACTACAAAATGAAACTTGGAAACATTATTAATTGGTATTTTGTTATTAAAGCATGCCTTCCATATCAGTGTCAAAGACCTGGACTACTTCTGCTTCAAGACACTTTGTATTAATTTCAGAAATAACAGAAGCTTAACGTCCCCAGTGTCTACTGACTCGCAAAGCAAGATGTTAAGCAAATGCCTTCAGTTTTATTTGAAATATTTAAGCCAGAATTTTATCACCAAGTCTCCAAGAATAGCTGCTGTAGAGGGCACTGTTCTTACAGAATTGGCTCTAGTTCCCTAACTAAAAAAACGTAACTTTTGAAAATACCCCCCACACATCCCTCTCTCCTACATATCAAAATTGACAAAAACAACAAAACAAAGAAGTTACAACCTGGTCAAGAAGACAAGGATGAAAGATGAGTACTTGCTCCCAAACAAAAAAGAACATGTTATAACTGAAAATGCCAAGCAGAAAATAATTTCTTTTATAGCTGTGGTCATCAATGCTTAAAATACACACATCTCTTTAATATTATTGCATAATTTTAACTCAGCACAGCAAATTTCTCTGCATAGGAAGAAGTTATTTTCAACCCTGCAGAAGTGGCAGGCTTCTTTTTATTCTACTTTGTGCTAAAAATAGCCATTTCCACAGACCTTTAAAACTAGATTTATAGCATATTTACAAAAAAAACCCACTCAAAATAAGAAGTGTAAAGACATGCACACTTGTGCAATGTAAAAGAACACACACTAAAACTAAGATGTGTTTACAACTAATTTGAAAAGCTCTACAGCTACAGAGATTCACATACTTCTAAAACTAAAAAATACTACCGCATCTGTTAAATAGCGTCCAGAATTATTTCCAAGTCGCAGTTCATCAGCTTCACATGAACTACAGAAGTCTCATTCAACCACTAACCTACAGACAAATATAGGTCTGTAAAAAACATGAAGGTGATCAGCCGAACTACTGCAAAACCAAATTACGTATCCATAAGTGCAGTCTGACCATGCAACCAGGAGCATACTTTTCCTAACTGATAGCATTTTTTTATTAAAATGTTTGTAGCTATAGCAACAAAGTTTTACTAGAGCAAACACTTTTTCAAAGTTTGCAGGAATTAGAAGACCAGTTTGCACAAGAGAAAACCTGCACTGCACTTCACAGCTACCGCTATAAACAAAGCACAAAATAGAAACATGGTAAGACACCAAATTATGTTCCCTTTCATATGGTTTACTTAAACATTCTTTGAAATAACAGGTAAAAATCAGGTGTCCAAGTAGTTCCTTCACTACTAGGCTTTATTTTCATATTCTCTGGTTTAATTAATATTTTTTAATTTAGTATTTTAGCATTGCAGGCTCAGGAAGAGGAAGGATTTAAATTAAGGGCTCTAACACTCAAGAGAGTCATCTAACCTCCCAGCCAGCAATGCAACACAGGAGAGCAACACGTGGTCTTTATTCTCCCTGCTTTTTTTGAATGATGTTCTAATTCAAGCTTTCACTTCCTTTCCTTCCTAAGTCAGTCACAGAAACATTTCATCTGACAGAAAATTACTTTTTTCCGGTCAGGCAGTAACTGGCAGGGAGGAGGGGGGAGCTCAGTTATTACTAACTGTTACTGGAAGATAAAAATTATGGTACTAATTTAAGAATCGAACAACAATGGAACACAGTAATTATTCTGCACAGAAAACAAGAAAAATAAAATTACAAACTCAAACCTAGAGAAGAAACTGGAAAACATGTAAGAGCAGAATTCTGCAGTTATAAAGCACTAAGTTCATCTCTAGTGTTATAGCATGAAGAAAATATGATCACAGCTAGAACATAACAGCAATTACTATTCTAGACTAAATTAAGCTATTTCCATTTCTTCATGTTATTATCACATGGCAACATCATTAGGTTAGGAACTGAAATGTAAACTAAGAAAACAGAAAAGACAGTGAGTAATGAAATGATTAGAAAGACATTTCCTCTTCCCTATTCCCAAATTTAGAGAAAATTACATGCTGGTAAACCCTTTGCATCATTGTCCAAGGAAATCTTTTTCCATATCAAAAACCACACAATAGAGAATCTTTTTGCCTATGTGTCCAAGATCATAACTGAGCATCAATCATGAATTTCTCTAATAGGTATCTGTCAAGGTTGAAAACTCGGTGGATTAACAAAACTCAACACCTCAAGCATAAAAAACACTCCAAGTTCTTGTTTCCTCATTTACTCATTTCACAGGGATTTTCTCCAGTTTAGCCAATCCTTCAAAAGAAAATTCTGAAATGTATGCAAGAAAAGTTTCAAGCCAATTTGACAGTGAGAGACTTCATCAGCCATTAAAAAGTAAATTAAAAATTGTTACATACTTTATTTAATGACACAAAACCGGTTTGCAATCATTATATGCTACATATTAAAAGAAAAATTTAACTATAAAACAAACCCAAACTGGTTTAGCTTAAAATATTAAGTATACACATTGATGCATCCACTTCTTTCATTTACTCTGGTCTTCATAGTTATAAATTTGGTATTAATTTGTATCAAAAAATAGATAAAACATTGCAGATAGCAATCAAGTGAAAAGTTGCCGAGGAATTTGGCAAGTACTTGCCACAAGGCAGAACTCCAAGTTGTTTCTTAGACTAGCTGAACAGCAACTCTCGTATCTATCAATAATTATATGTGTATTACACAGACGTATACGTATGTTCTATCTGACTTTAAAAACACAACTCTGAATAAGTTTTTAAAAGCAATAATCATGACTGCTCATTATACATTCTGTTCTGAAAGAAAAGCATCTTGATGGATCGTATTTTTTACATAAGGATCGTCTCAGCATTCCTGAATAGCTCATTGCTTCAACACAAAATATGCGTCATTCAGGAATCACTACTCTGCAGTCAGAACCAGTCCCTTGAAAATCACCCACCTTCTCTTCAGCTCCTTCACTGAGTTTTTTCTCCTCGCACTCTCCTCCAAGTAACAGTTAAATGAAAACCTTAGCACTCGCAACTACTTTCAACTATAAAACAGAAAGTGTTCTAAGATGTTGAAAAATGTAATGCTTCATTAGTGTTACCATTCTAAAAAGTAATCCAGAATTCAACATCTCTGCTTTGTGTTTAAAACTGTCTTGGATACAGGGTCACAGTTTAACAAAATAAAAGAAAGTATGTACTTAGAACCTCCTAGTAAACTTAACTGCCCTGACACCTTTTAAAGTCTCCCCCACTCCCACTGTACAATGACCCTAACAGTAATTACAGTAACATCAACCAAAATAAAGAAGTGTGAATGTGCTTCCATAATAAATGGTAATTTCTATTTCTATCATTCTATCAAGCAATACTACATAGCAAGATGATCTAGCTGTTGAAAGTTGTATTTTCCCCATTCAGTATAGTGCCATTAGTATCAGAGCTAAATAAGTGATTTCATACCTTCATAAAATGGGAAAACAATGTTACTAATGCACTTGGTAAGGGTCCTGGATAGCATACACTTTTAGCCTGTGTTTTAATGGTATATCCTGATTTACATCCATGTAAGTATTTAAATATTGAGATAACAACATGCAGTATTTTATAACAGTAAAAGAATGTAATAGAGTGAAACTTCAGCAGGTTGCAAAAAAATGTTAACATGAGTCTCTACAACTACTTAATAGAAGAGATTTAGTGATAAGTACACACGCTGTTATCCGGCAGTAATAGCTGCAATGCAAGAATGTCAAACTTTTCCAGGTAACACACAGAGATATGCCCAAGATAACATCACTAACTCCAAACTTTGTTAAGATAAGCTTTCAGCAAGCGGCACTGCTGTAATACAGCAGATGCTAGAAACAGTCCCTGCAGCCAAAAAGCACTGGACAAGAGCTCTTGCATGCTTTTCTCCTTGAGAAGATTTGTGACTCCAAGATTCCTAACAGGCCACAGCAATTCAACATACAAAAGTCACAATGAGGAAGGTTTTCTTTCCTCATCTAATGAAATGATTTTTTTTTTTGTGCTCAGATACAAGCTGTGAATACTGTTTCTCAGTCACATTCCCCAGGAAAATGTTGGCAGCCACCTTAAAGCGTTAAACCGAACACAAATATTCTGAGGCTGGGGCCATGCCAAAGCCACAGCTGCCATGCCACTGAGAGTATCTTGAAGCTGTCGGAACACACATGGCTTTTTCTCCTGTGGCTTTCCTCAACAGCTCTTCTTCAGACATGACGCAGCACAAGCAGCTCCTAGCTGTTCCTGGAGCAGTATGAGACGAACAACAGGAAAGAAAAAGCCAGTCTTGACCATGCTGCCCAGACAGCATGTTCTGTCAAAGAAGCGATTTCAGCAGTCTGTTCTCTAACTCAGAGTAAGTCTTTGCTTGCTGTCAGTTAATGCCATCACTCCCATTTCTAATACCTATGTTACATTTCTCAAAGTGAAGGGTGCAAAATGATGCCATTGCAAGAATGCCCATCATGCTTCAATTAACTGCTAGTCTTACAAAGATCATTTAAACCAGTAACTTCCCTTAAACGTGTGAAGCGGCTTTCTCAAAGGTTGTACATCAGTCCTAGAGCTGTCCAGGCTTCCTAAATTCCGACACCTCACAACTATGCATTACATTAAGTACATAGAATGTTATTAGAAACATTCACATACCATTCATCCCCCAGAGAGCTTTTCCTTCTTTCCATCAGCTGTATTAGAATTATTGCTATTGGAATTAAATATCCTCCTTTTGCTTTAAAGAAATAGAACATGTTATACTACTGAAAATACGAACAATATGCACAGCTTGGAGAATCAGTCTTAGATTTATTTTTATTGTTATGACTACCACAGAATAAGCAATCTATAAAAAAATTAACCAATGTATAGGATATTTAAAATCCAACATTTCTAAGCATAATTCTGTCTCCGTTAAGCTTCAGGACAGCTTCATACTTCTACATGTATTATTTACATTAAGTTGTATTTCATCCAGCAGTAACACTTATGCAAAACATGCAGCTATAAAAACCTACTGAATATCAGTTTGTTATCAGTATGAATGACAACAGCACCTCACTCCAAAATTGCCAGCTACCCTCCCACCAGCTTGCTGCTCAGGAAAAAACCATCTGTCTCGAGTCTCACAACATGATTTCAGAATGCAAAATCTTTGCAAAGGGCTTTCTCCTGAGACTTGGTTCATCTATATCTAACATCTACTCCAAATGCCTCAAATTTCCACTTTCTAGAAGGTACAGGCTTTCTGACTGATAATTTAAATCTCCAGGAACACACAAGTTTAACACACACCCACTTTGACTTTTGCTCAAATGGTAGGAGATACTGACCATCAGGAAAAGGTAGACTTCCTGAACACATTGTTGCTTTTATTAACTTACTCTTCCATTGGGAAGTTCACCTGGGTTTGTTGGAAAAGGCAAATAATAATCAAGCACGCTGCTATTCCATCCTGCCCAAGTCCGTCTCTCAAATCCCTACCAAAATCACCTTTTTACCTGCTCCGCTTACAGGACACTTAGAAGCAAAATTTGTGGGAGAGAAGACATAAATCAGCTCAAAGTGGCCAATCATAATCATGTAACAAACTCCACCCATTCACCTTGTTTAGCGATGATATCAATCAGTTTCCCTATAAACAAATTGATAGAAAATATTATGAAACTCAGCAGACATCTCCATCTCAAAGATAATGTGCACTGTTCAACATGAGGTCAGTCAAAGGCCATGAGGACAAAAAGAGGCAGAAAGAAGGAACTACATCATTGAGTCAAACACATGGACACTTGTCCTAATAGAGAATCTGCATCTTAAAAAGATGGAAAGCCTGTGAATTGTAAGGCTAAGGAAGCACCTTCCGAAACAAGGCTAAATAAATTCAAAGTCTCCAAGGACTCCAAAAAGGAGACTAGCTATGGAAAGCCTACACAGTCCTACAGCCTACACAGTAAGGGATACTCCTGAACAAACCAAAGATACAATGATGAGGCAGTTTTCGTACTGTCACTTTGAGATTTCACAGTACCAACCAAACTTCACAAAATAATGTACATCACAAAAGGAGTGTCAAGAACCTCAAAACAGATGAATCTCTCCTGTGAATCACTGCGTTATCCATGTATTTAAGGAACATCTTGTACCCAGCCTGGGCTTGCTCCGTATGCAGGGACCAATTTCAGCTGAGCTTTCCAAAGACATTTCAGTGGAACAGCAAAAGAACATGTAGGAAGAGCAGATCATCTTGCAGGATCCTGGAACTGACTACTTTGCCAAATTCCTGCTGCACTCTTAGAAAGAGGTGTTAGATTCACCCCTGTGAGCACTTCCCTGCACTTCCAGGCAGGCACCTGCTTTTGCTCTAGAGCTTGGATCACATCCCATGATTAGTCCTACAAGAGGACAAGTCTGAACAGACCAATCGTAAATCTAAAGTTATCCAGTATGCAGCACATTACTTGCTGAAATACCTAAAATTCAGTTTAAAGGTTTGGTATACACCAACTATGTAGTTTTCACTGACAAAGTACGTAAAACCCAAATTATTGATATAAGGGTTTTCTCATGGATTACTAAGCAATATTCTTTTGTTGCCAAACAACCAGTACAATTCCAATTTCTCTTCATCTCCAGAAACAGCTTTTCACAGTAAGAACATTGTTTATATAACCTTCAAAACCTGTCAAGTTTTACACTATATACTTTTGCCGTAGACTTACTAATTTTTTATGGCATCACACACTGCAATAAAAAAGTCTGTACTACTTGACAAGGAACTCACATGTACATTTAATTGTACCAAGAAAGTCTTTAGTTATCCAGTTTGCATGTCTTGCTTCCCCACATTCAGAGAGCAATCAGTCACCAGACCCAAGATCTGTGGGACCACAGGTTAAGCCTGCTGTAGGACATGGCATACTGTTCATTTTTGACAATGTATAGGCATTTCCACGTAATAAATTCCCCAAGTTCTACAAAGATCTAGGACACTGAAGAGGTCCTGGCTTGTCATATTCTTTTGTGAAATACCACCTGGGAGACTTAAAAACACCAAACAAACAAAAAATTCTGTTGCAAGCCAGCGAGAAGTGTTCTGCAATTCATTGTTTACATAAGGACGACGTATTCTGCAGTCCTTCTGGGCTTCACGTCGAGTAAGAAAACTGGATTCAGTAACTTAGGTTCCATTAAGGTTTGTATTTTAATGGGAACACTGGAAAATTGGTTCCAAAAATTCATGAATAACTATAACAATATAAAAGGTAACTCCCTCTGCCCCTTAGCCTTCCTCCTCCTAAGTGGTAGTTAAATAAAAAGTTAACACAGAACTTCTGCTCCAAGACAGAATACCTTTTTCACTGCAACGTAATATAAACACACCTTATCTCATCTCTAAAGGCAGAGCCAGTATCTCATTCCAAGCTACAGCGTAGTGTGTAATGAAAAGAACTAGCCTCAAAAAATGCATACTTTTAAAAGACAGCTGCAAGGCCATCTCTTCAGAAAAACTACAATTCTGCACACAAACTACAGGGGTCTTTTACCCATTTTCATGAAACACCACCACCAAAAGAAAAAAAAAAATTCCCAGTTTTAGCTACCACTGTTACATTTACCAGGTAGGGCAACTTGATCTTTCAAAAGCTGGTAAAAACATAGTTTATATACTGTAGCAAGCTTGAACAGCAAACATTACAAATTTCCAGGCAATTTTACAACACATTACTCCCTTGCAATACCTAGCTGGAAAAAGAAAAATATATATTACTACTATATTAACGACACCGTTACTGCTGTACTTGAAAAATAACTTTACGTTGCATCCAGAATCATAAAAAACATAATTGCAGAAATTCACATAAACAAGTGCCTGTATTAACTCTTCTTACCTTTAAAGATTTAAGAAAGTCATAGTAAAATCCAATCAGTACAGGCAGTTTCTTACAAGCTAGCAGATTTGCAACTGTGGAAGAACAACAGTTTCTTACTTGGTTTGGAATGCCAAGTGGTGCTTCTGCAGTTTAAGTGGGGACAGATTATAATGTATAAACTCAGCTTCATTTTTGTACTAGAAAACATACCATTTTGACATGAGGTGACAGCAACAGTGGCTACTAATTTGGTACAGAACATGATTCAACCACCAGTGTAGTCAAGTGTAGTCAGAAATATACTACATTAAACACCACTGAAGGCTTACTCATACATGTGTTAAATAACTTTGAGATCTAATAATAATATGAGAAAAGTCATAAGCGTACAAGCAGAAGCAAAACAGTTAAAAGCATGGACACCTAGGTTATTATTTTTTTAAAAGTGCATGAACGCTTAGCTAAACAAGATTTCTGAAGCGTTATTTCTTTTTCCACTCCACCTCACATTCCTCAAAAGTATATGCATTCATTTCCCCCTCTTTCATACTACCCTTCCCAATGCAACTAGGTCAAGGCATAATTCCAGTGGACCTGACAATCAGCCCACTACTTGCCTGATCATCTTTCAGTATCTGTCTTTGGCTCACACCCTGCAGTACTGCAAGAATAACAAGTGTTTATAGCTGTTCAAGAGTATATGCCCCCAAGGAGAGAGCCAAACACTGCTGAATAATAGATCGTTTCAGAGACGCCTCATATTTGTACTGCCAAAACCTGAAAGCCATTTACCAATGGCACTCATTCAACTGACAAAGTAGTAAAACAACATGGAATTGAAAACTGTGGAATAAAATTTCAAATACGCAACAGAAAGCAAAAAAACTATGACAATAGAAGTTATTTTTATGGAAAGCTTTCTCTTTTTCAGAGAGGAGTAACTATGGAAGAAGAGGGGGGTGAGTTTTAAGTTACAGTCAAAACTTCCCTTTAAATAAGCTAATGTTATGAAAATTAGCATAATGAGTTACGATTCTTTCAATTCACTGATAGCCGGAATAACAGGATTGTGCACTCTAGAACAGCTTACAACAGTATTCTTGAAACATGACAGGCTTACCAAGAAGACTAAAGACACTCATTTTCTCAATTTGCTTAGTATTATAACAAAGTAACATTGTAAAAGCTAGGTAAACACAGTATAGCCAGCTGGTCAAAAGGGGTGATTATCCCACTGTATTCAGCATTGGTGCAGCCTCACCCAGACTACTGTGTGCAGCTCTGCACCCCACAATTTAAGAAGGAGGTGAAGGTACTCGAATGCATCCAGAGGAGGGCAACAAAGCTGGTGGAAAGGCTGGAAGGCATGCCCTATGAGGAGCAGCTAAGGACTTTGGGCCTGTCTAGTTTGGAGAAAAGGAGGCTGAGAGGCAACTTCATTGCCCTCTACAGCTTCCCAAGGAGGGGAAGTGGAGAGGGAGGTGCTGATTTCTTTACCCGAGTAGCCAGTGACAGGACGCATGGGAATGCCTCAAAGATGCATCAGGGGAGGTTCAGATTGGACATTAGGAAGCATTTCTTTACCGAGAGGGTGGTCAAACACTGGAACAGGCTTCCTAGAGAGGTGGTCGATGCCCTAAGCCTGTTAGTGTTCAAGAGGCATTTGGACAATGCCCTTAACAACATACTTTAATTTTGGTCAGCCCTGAAGTGGTCAGCCAGTTGGACTACATGATCGTTGTAGGTCCCTTCCAACTGAAATAGTCTATTCTTTCTAAACCAAATGGCATCTGTTGTAATTTTGTACGACTTAGCCATACATGAAATCACAATCCAGGAGAACCACTAAGTTAAACAGCAGAAGAGAAATATCCCCAAAGTGCTACTGAAAACAATGATGCTTCTTGTAATTTCAGCATTTTTCCTCAAAGCAAGCTGCTTTGTGTTTTTGTAGTTAGCACTGAGCTTTTGTTTTGGTGAAAGACTTGTACGTAGTTAAGGAAAAACACCTAAGTGTTGACTAATAAGGGAATTACTTTGATCAATTAAAAAGAAACAAAAACAAACAAAAAAAAAACCCAAAAAGCTTTCCAGACAACAGTGCAATAAAACACCTCTAGGCTAGCAAATGAACTGCAGAGTTTGCACTAGGTATTTGAAAAGCACAACTCATTGAAACGCGTTGTTCCAAAACGGATATGGTGTGCCTAATGATTAGGACTGACTAGAAAACACGAATACCTGGCTTCAAGCCTCACGTGTGTATTTACCCCACCTTAACTCCACTTTTTCCATCTTATCTTCCTTACTGAAAGGGCGCACGATGTACTTAAAAACAACTAAAGTATCGGCAAGCACCAGGCCTCCTGGCATTTGCTACCGCCGACAGCCAGCCGAGGCAGGTCTGGAGGGCAGGCAGGCAGGAGGACGGGAGGCAGGCAGGCAGGAGGACGGGAGAACAGGAGGCAGGTCTGGGGGGCAGGCAGGCAGGAGGACGGGAGGCAGGCCGGCAGGAGGACGGGAGGCAGGTCTGGGGGGCAGGCAGGCAGGAGGACGGGAGGCAGGCCGGCAGGAGGACGGGGGGCAGGCCGGCAGGAGGACGGGGGGCAGGCCGGCAGGAGGACGGGGGGCAGGCAGGCCGCCGCGCAGCCTCCGCCGGCCCCCGCCGCTGCTCCGGCCCGCCGGCCCCCGGGGAGGCTCAGGGCCGCGGCTCGCCCCGGGAGCGGGGCCGGAGGCCGCCCCTCTCCGCAGGGCCACTATGAGGGGCCGAGAGCTGCTCGCCCCGCGACGACAGCAAGCCGCGCCAGGCCCCGAAAACACGGAGGTGGGAGGGGGGGCACCCCCTTCCCGTGGGCACCGCGAGTGGCTCCAACCCGGACCTCGGGGGGGGGCTGGCGGTGGTGTTCTCCTCACCGCTGCACGCTTCAAAAACAGGAGAATCCCCCCAAACCCCACAGCGCTACTCGCGGCTTCCCGCAAAGATGTGCCTGCCCCCGGCCGTGCCCGGTGGGCTGCTCCCCAAGGGGCAGCGGTCAGGCTCCGGCCAGGCCCGGCGGCAGCGCCGGTCCGGTCAGGCCAGGCCAGGCCAGGCCGCGGCGCAGCCCAGGACGCCCCCACTCACCAGCCCGACTCGCAGAGCGCCGCCCTCGTCCTGTCGGCCATGGCGCCTCCTGCCGCCGCTCACCCACAGGCCTTGGGGCCGCCGGGGCGGGGCGGCGGGGCCGGGCCGGCGCGGGGCCGCCGGGCGCTGCGGGGAGCCCCGGCGCTCGGAGGAGGGACGCGGGGCCCGCTCGTTCCCCCGCCCCTCGGCCCTCTCCGGGCGCTCGGCCCAGCCAGCTCTCCGGCGGGGGAGGGAGGGGAGCTGGAGCGAGGGGAAGGAAGGGGCGGAGGCGGCGCAGGGAGAGACGAACAAAGCCCGCGACCGGCTGCTACGGGCATGAGGGAGGCGGCGGGGGAGGGGGTCCCCCTGCCTGCCTGGAAGCCGCTGCCGCCATGGCGGAGAAGGGAAGGAGTGAGGGCAGAGAAGGAGGAGGGGCCGCGGGGCTGGGAGGCGGCGGAGGGCGGGCCCTGCTCCCGGCCTGCCTGCTCCCTGCCTGCCTGCGGCCTGCTCCCGGCCTGCCTGCCTGCTCCCGGCCTGCCTGCCTGCCTGCCTGCCTGCTCCCGGCCTGCCTGCCTGCGGCCTGCTCCCGGCCTGCCTGCCTGCCTGCTTGCCTGCTCCCTGCCTGCCTGCGGCCTGCTCCCGGCCTGCCTGCCTGCTCCCGGCCTGCCTGCCTGCCTGCCTGCTCCCGGCCTGCCTGCCTGCCTGCTCCCGGCCTGCCTGCCTGCCTGCTCCCGGCCTGCCTGCCTGCCTGCTCCCGGCCTGCCTGCCTGCGGCCTGCTCCCGGCCTGCCTGCCTGCCTGCCTGCCTGCTCCCTGCCTGCCTGCGGCCTGCTCCCGGCCTGCCTGCCTGCTCCCGGCCTGCCTGCCTGCCTGCCTGCCTGCTCCCTGCCTGCCTGCAGCCTGCTCCCTGCCTGCCTGCGGCCTGCTCCCTGCCTGCCTGCGGCCTGCTCCCGGCCTGCCTGCCTGCTCCCTGCCTGCCTGCCTGCTCCCGGCCTGCCTGCCTGCTTGCCTGCTCCCTGCCTGCCTGCGGCCTGCTCCCGGCCTGCCTGCTCCCGGCCTGCCTGCCTGCTCCCGGCCTGCTCCCTGCCTGCCTGCGGCCTGCTCCCGGCCTGCCTGCTCCCGGCCTGCCTGCGGCCCCCGGGCTCCGTCCGGCTAGGCCTGGCTGCGGAGGGCCCCCCTGGACGGGCCTCCCCTGCCGCCCAGCAGCCTTGGCGGCGGCCAGCCGCCTGCCTCCGTGTAGTAGCGGGAAGAGTTTGTTTTAAAGGCGTTCCATCTGTAAATAATGTCATTGCTAATAACAGTGTGTAGGGAAAGAGTCTCTTCGACGCCCTCTAAGCCGGTGCTGGGGATGAGAAGGGGTTTTTTAGCACTTAGAGTGACAAGGCGTAAAAGGCTGTTCCTGTGTTTCTTTAATGGCCTTTTTTTTTAATGCTTTGTCCTAGAATGCTGGGCACTGACATGAACATTCGGGTTTGTGATCTGCCTTTTCAACGAAATTATATTTTGAAAGAATGGCACCATTTCACTACTGCTGTAAGTGCGCAGTTATCTCAGGCACCAGTAATGGACAGGGTGGGAGTGCGGTCCTCCTGTTCCCTCTGCGCTCCAGCCTTCAGGGGAACTGGCAGAAGGTAAAGGTGAGCGGGCCGGGCGTCAAGCAAATGCCTACCCGAGCTTGGCGCTCAGGGTTTCTGCCTGCAGGTGAGGGCAGCTACCTCCCAGAAGACACGATTTGCATTAGTCAGTCATGTCCAGCTACATCTGTAACCGATCGGTGCCAAATGATAATTCTTTTTTGCTACACTAATGTTTCAAAGCCTAGCTACCCGGTCTGTTTATCTGTTAAAGATGCACTTTTCTCCGTGGGTCATTCCCGTCCTTGGCATGTTTCAATTTTTCTTCAGCATCTTCAAAAGAGCTTCTTGGTTTTGTATTTTTGATCCACCTGAAAACCTGGCTTTGCTATACTGAGTGGAAATCGCTCAGAAGTTTTACACATGACAGGCTGTGACTTCTGTGCTGGTCAGCGCTTTTTTTTTTTTTTTTTAAATTTCTTTTTTGTTTGTTTACTATGGCTTGTTCATTCGTTGTATTCTCTTTCGTATCATATGGATTATATACCCTAGGGCAAAGGTTTTGTCACCAGTGCGCATGGTGTCCTGTGTGGCTGCTGTTTCTCAAGAAGTTGCACATCTTTTTTTTTAATCAGTAGTTATAAAAAGCTTGACACAGAAGAAGGAAACAAAACCTACATTGTTCAACTTAATCTGAGCAATCTCTTTATGTTACACATATAATAACCCTTGAGGCTTTTCTGGTCTGGAGTCTTAACAGAAAGAATAAACTCTAGCCCTAAAATTATAAACTTTCACTTAAAATAGAAAACGTGTAATCTCTGCCAGCAAAATCTCAAAATGAGTACCGCACTCAGGGAACTTTTAATCCTTGTGCTGGTCATTAAAAAAAAAAAAAAAAATTAGCAGAGGGAGCATTATTAACTGGGAAAATGCAACAATGCATTTTTGATGCAAGTTCATAGAGAGCAATCACAGAGTTCACTAAACTGAGCCAACCCAGCCAGCCGTATAGTTCATGGATTGAATAAACATATCACTTGCTCAGATTTTCAAAGGTGGTGCAGTCCCGTATCACAGCAAGACTCCGGGTGAATATGGGTTTCCAAAGGAATAATGTCAAGGAGAACTAACATAAGAGCCCTGAAATACATCTACTGGATGTCTGTACCAAAGAAGCTTTTAAATTAGTGCTGAGGAATACACTAAAGTCAAGCAGAAGAGCCACACTGAAACATTAGTGGCCGAGTCACACCCTTGTTGCACGCTTAACAAGCGTAGCAGCTGCTGACATGGAAAAGCACCAGCAAATAGGTGGAAGTGTAGTGCTAGTTCAGACGCTTATTATGCAAAAGAAGTGGGAATAAAAGCACCTTGCCTTTAGAGTCTGACCTGGCTGCACATTAGATTATCAAGAAAAGGCTGTAAACATTATTGTAACTCAAAAAGGGGTGCCCATAGAGCCAATTAGTAAGGGATGGAGTATGACCTAGGAGAAGATAATGAGAATTACGGAATTTATGCATTACCTCATGTTGGTTTAAGACATGGAAGCTTTTACTCACTTAAATCTTCATCGAAATCACCAGGCAATTATACCAGCAATTTACACCAGCATATGGCTAGCTGCTGCACCTCATGGCACAAAACACCACCTATAAAGAAAATGTAGTACCCAGCGCTGTCCTTCTTAAAGGTTTGCAGGCATCTGTTCTAACAAATTCATTATATGCAAGCTGAGAGACAGAGAGATATGCACACACACATCCTTTTGTACATGACAAGTCCCCATTAGCACATGTTTCTCTGCTCACAGAGGGCACTGCCCAAACTTTGCTGTTTCTAGCTGCTGTTAGCTGTGCTGCAGTGAGGTAAATAATTAGCTCCACTGTAAAACAGAAGGTGACACAATGCCTGCCGGGCAGTCAGAAAACCGCAAATTGGAGGGATAAGACCCTCTGTACCAACTGTTCACGATAAAACATTCTTAAAGTAGATCTCCATATCCATCGCCTTTAGAATAAACGACATGGCTGAAGCTAATGAGCATCAGAGTACCTGGAGCTATACAGGGACTGAGCCTAGACTGCAGCACACCTGTAAGGGGCTCTGCGCCTCCATAGCTTTCTCTGAAAAATGTAGGTTATTCAGGATGAATCAGTGCATCGCTGTTCACAAAATTCACATGGTCTCCTTCTGTCCAAACCATAATCTAGTTTGATATACCTCACCGAAGTTGAAAGGCTCGTTCCAATTCCTTCTTCCAAGCATCTGTTTCAAAATGTTAGCCATGGAAAAGTATGAGGTTAAAAAACAAGGTCTGTGAGGAACAACTGACACTGCTAAGTTTCATATGTAGCTTCAGGTTAATTTATGATACAAAATCACTTTTTGTAATACCTGTGAAAGACATCAATACCAGCCAAAAAAAAAAAAAGAGTAATTTTTAGTCATCGTGATGGTTTGCACAAACACACCCTCATGCGTGACCAGTTGACAGTCCTATTTAAAAATGCTCCATGTGTAAATCAGCTGTGTTAAATTTTCAGAAGTGCCTCAACCAGTTATTCTCCAAATGAAAGAGAGAAGCGTCATGGAGCAACAAGGGCCGGCTACTTGTCGAGGGAAGGCAAGCCGGGAGTGGAGTGTGCTAACACGGCAGGCAGGAGCAGTAACCTCAGCATAAGGAGCCAGGATGTGGAGCGGCAAGTCCTGGTCAGGATCAGGGCCAGAGATGGTGGCCAGGGTCAGACAGAGCCCGATGGTCACCCAGCATGGTCACCAGGACGAGAGAGGTCGGAGCTCAGCCGGGAAGCCAGGTCTGAGTCCAGGTCAGGGCAGAGGAGGTAAAGCCTGAGCACAGGCAGGGGCTGGTGGTGCAGACACTGCTTAAAAATATGTCCCATGGGAAAGCGGAGTCAGGGCCTCGCTTTTATCTCCTTCACAACAGCTCTTACTGGCAATGGAGATGACCTTGGACTTGGCCAGCTAAACTCCTTGACTCAGCCATCTAATCTGGAAGGGGATGTGCTCCAGGCCCTAAGAACAAGACATTTCTGCTGCTGTATTAACGTGTGAACAGGTCTGAGGCGCAGTATACTCGTTTATCCATGATTTGTCTCTGAAGATGGGTTTCTCAGTGTTTTAAGCAGAAACAGGCTTAATAGTAACAGCATTCTGAATCACCTAAAATGAGGGCATGAGACTTAACAGCTTACTCTGGTACATCTTTTACAAAGGATTTCAGCTTTCAAGGAAAACTGGAGAATTTTCTGTATTTTTCTTCTCTTTCAAAGAAAAAAAATATATCTAGTACTTTATAACTTAAAAGTGCTATACATGAAGCTATTTAAGTTTTAGTAAGCTCTTAAATTAATATATATTTTTCATTAAGTTTTAGATCTATTAAATTTACCTTTTAGATGTTATATATGCTCAAGTTATGACATGACTATTTAAAAAGGTAGAGGGGATAAATGGGGAAAGATTGCTTAATATGTCATCTTAGGCACACTGACTGTAAGTATGTAACAGTGTCCAAAAATGTAACATAAGACCAAAGTAAGTGTGCTCTGCTTCTAAGCCATATTTAATTATGTAGCACAACTTTTTTTCTATTACATTCAGATTATTAACCAACAAAGTTTAAAGTATAACTATCACTTTGCTTGCATATCCTGTATTTATGTGCCTTATTTATTAGAAGTGTAAGAGGCTAAGAGCAGAAATTGTATATAGGTAGCAACTAGCTCCTGTTGTTTATTTTAGCAAAGAATAACTAGATCCTGTGATTTCTTCACAAAATCCACAACCATGTAAACCATGTCATCCAGTGACTGAGGGAGGCAGCCCCTCGTCTGGAGTACCAGGTAATGACAGGCATGTAAAGATGTGCCTAAAATGCAGTTCTTGACTGCTGCCCATATGATCTGGGACAACTTAATCTGTGACAAAGAGGTTATTTCCAGAATGCTGTGTTATTGTCAGTACCTAAAATGTTTCGTCTATTTGAACACCTCCACTAGGGCACCAGTGAGGCAGAGAACAGACAGAACTGATGCACAGGGCAAGACAGCAAAAGCTGGACAGCCAGCTTTTTGCAGCAGCCCTACAGGTTCCCACCTGTGCCTTGATTCATCCTGGTTGCCTCTAGCTCCAGGTTCAGCGTCGGGCTCACAGAACTGGAGAGCCGAACTGTTCACTGCACCTCTCTGAAATAGGCAAGAGCTGAAACCTGTAACACTCGTTGTGAGTTGTGGCATCATGCACCCTAACCTGGTATGCTGAAACCAACAACAGCGGGATGGAGCCCCTGAACACTGGGTTTGGTGGGAGGCTAGAAGGACAAGAACACTGTTGTAGTCTCAGGTTTTATGTCATCTTTTATGGAATACGCTTTCTTCATTACATTATCTGAAGATAACAGGTCCTCTCACTGAATGCAAGAGCAGATGATTCCTACCCTGGATCTGTAGCCCAAAATAATCAGGCACTAAAGGTAAAGGGCCTTCACTTCTGTATTTCTAGGAATGTGCTGGGATTTCAACAAAAGTGACTAACTCTCAGTGTCCTGTGATGGGCCAGATACTGATCTGATTTGGCTGCAGTCAGAAGGATCAGCTTTACTGCATGTATTGTTGCTGCACTTCAACCAAAATATGCAGGGCTGCTTGTGAATGTTTTCTCTGTTTTATCTGAAGTGGGGGGACAGTAGCCAGCACTCAGTCTTTCTCCTTACCCTTCTTCTATCATGAACTTCCCTAAACTGTAGACAAAGAGCAAGGAGGGCTGGTTACTACAAGTGTTTCACACTGGGGAGGTGTTTGCTGGATGTGAGGGACCAAGCCTGACCTGTTGTGTCTCAAGGCAATCAAGCAGCTGTCATCTGTTACGGCATCTGGAGAAGGAATTGACTTTTCACAGAGTAAAGAGAAGAAGGGAAAATTACAGAAGTAATGAATTTTTAATGGGGGGGAAGAAGGAGAGGAGCTTGGAAAGGAGCAGGATGAAGGAAAGAGGCAAACAGGAGGCACATTTTGAAGCCTGGAAATTGTTAAGAATTACGAAGTCTTGGACATAATACCACCACCTATAGCCACAGACTCTGTAGTTAAGGTGATGTTGCAAGGAGAGATAACTTCCACTAAGGCGAAGGCTGACATTTTTCTCAGGCTGCTCTAATTGATTTTGTCATCTGACTGCCCGCTTCTGGAACCTTTCAGTTTGACCGCACTCCCCACTTTCTCCTGCAAATCACAAAATGCATGGCAGGCCATGGTGATCTTGAATGTATAGTTCATGCGGGCATTATGTCAGTCTCAAAAACAGTATCGCTGCCGTCAAAAGACAATTACCAAGGTGCTGTGGTTGTCAGGATAGGGGTATTTATATATGGCATGATGATGCTATTGCTAGGTCTGCCTGGCTGCTTGTCAAAAGGTGGACAGTTCAGATCTGAAAGTTAGCTTGGATGAACCACTGCAATGATCACTAGGGTACAATGGATCACAAACTACAGCAGAATGTAATCTCGTATAATTATGACGCTGGCAGGCCCCCTTGAGGGCCAGCAGAAGGGCTTGTGTTTGTCAGTGATTCTGGCACAGCTCAACCTACTGGTTCTCTGGACGCTGAATTGGTAAATAGCCAGGGAGCAGAGGATCAAACGGCATATGGCTTTGCAGACTTTCACCGGGCTGCAGTAAACATCCCAGCCCTGAACAGCTGTGCCTCATCTCTAACAAGATTACTTTTAAGAGACTGATACCTTCTGGACTGGATGGAAATCTGGAAATAAGCATGCTGCTGTCAGGGCTCTGAGTGCACCAGAGACTGCAGCCTCTTCCCTCCTCCGGGGGGTTTGGCTGCCTGTGCTCCAGGCCAGCTCCGATTTGGTGCAGCTGTAGCCTTGGATCAGGCTGCTGGGAAAAGAGCTGTGTGAGAAGCAGCTAAGGGAAGCCTCGTGGGGGCCTCCTGCCCTTTGCTTGGGAACTGCGTTGAAGCTCAGGCCTCCATCCTTGAGACTTGCCTGAGGTATGCCTCGCTGTGTGCCTTGCTGATCCCGAACCACTGATTTGACTTGCTGGCTTGACCTTGCAGCTGCTTCATCACTGCAGACATGTCTAGTAACCTTGAATATTGGCTGACCCCGCTCACCAGCATGGTACCTGCTCAGGTACTGTGGGATTGTGCCTGCCTGGGTGGGCTCATTGCCCTACCTGCCTTGCTGTTGCCCTCAGCTCCTGGCTTCCTTCCCTTGCGGGGCAGCCCGTGCTTGCTGTTTCCTGAGAGCTCCGACTCCAGAGCTATGAATGTGTCTGTTACGTTGAGAAATTGGTGTCCAACTGGCAGTCAGCTCACATCTGAAATCGATACACATGATGTAACTGAAGAAAACTCGGTAACAGTGGAGACACGGCTGAAGGCCAACTGCTATCCATACAGTCACTCAATGTACAAGACAGTAACAGTGCCCTCACATAGAAGGAGAGCAGGTAGGGCATGTCTGGTGTTCTCTGCAGGCTTCGGCTTCCCTCATGCTCCTGCCTTTCAAGTTGTATTTGTCGTAGTTTGTCTCAGTGAAATTAAGGTCCATACTAATAGACACTGCTGGGCAGAACTGCTCATGACAGGCTGCCTAGTGAAATCATGGCATATATATGGAGCAGGCAAGTTAGGGAGAGCACTTGGAGGGTCTTCCCAGATGTGCTAAACGCCTTGTGGGATAGATGTTGTGCAAAAGGGCGCCTCACACAGTGTCAGGTAGCTCTCAGGGTGATATAAAATACCTGCAGAGTGGGCATGGATGCAACACTTCAGAGTTGCCCATCCAGCCCCACTGATGTCCCTGCTAAAGCTAAGCCCATTCCTCTAGGGTAGGGCAGCAACACCCAAGACAGTGCAGATGACAGAAGCCCATACATAGATCAACCCATCAGAGCAATGCAGGCATAGACACCGTCATCCTGCATAGTACACAAACAGAATATGACCTTAACTATAAACATAGATTAGATTCGAGAGCACAGCTGCACAACAAAACAGTGACTACCTATTATGCAGCAATATGCATGGCTGTGTAGTAACTCTATATTGGTTTTGCTATTGTTACTATTAAAACCATAAAGTTTTAATTTTGTATCTCCACAATACCAGAAGACATCATCTCTATATGAGCAGTTTGGGGCATAAATGATCCAGCAATCTGCGTCAACACTCGACTTAATTGCAAGGTGGGAGAAAAAGACCAAATAAATAAATACTGTTTTCTCATGGAAATCTAAAAAGATTATTTTCAGATCATAAAAGATTCACTCTGTGGTTTTCCTCGAGTGCTGTCGTATGTTTGTGCTTGAGGAAAAGCAAGTTATTGGAAATCTATGCCAGGCTCCAGCTAAGCAGTTGACTTTCTATCCATGATTGAATACACACTAAACAGACAAGAATGTTTCTGGTTTTTCCTGGCAGTGAAAATATACTGTGTCATGCACCTTCCCTATTCAGATGTGGAAGCTTTTGCCTACCATTGCTTTTCCCCTGTACCCTGCAGGCCCAAACCAGTGCAGTTTGGAGAAATAACTAAATTTCTTAAGAACTTTCAAGAAGCAGCAAAATCAACACTTCCAACAATCGAATGCAATAACTGGGCATGCTGTTTGCTGAGCTTCACTCACGAATGATTCAGTTCCTTTCTCTTCTGATTCTGCTTTTATTTATGTATCTTTTCTGTCTCTGTTTATTTTAGTTATTATTCTGTCCTCGGTGCTCCTTGTTTTCTGCCTGTTAGCAAAACACAAGAAACCAAAAGAATGTGAAAGAATCAGCAGATCTTCATAGCAGGTTTTTAATCTTCTTTCAATAGAGAATTGGGCCCCATATTCTGAGTAAGTGCAGAATTATGAAGGGAATTATAGAATTACAGAATCATCCTTACAGGAGCCTTACATATTTTAAGTTGTTAAAAGCAAAATACTCTTTTTCCAACTATGTGTTTCAGCTAACTTTTAGGTTAAATTCTGCTGTTCTCAAAGATGCAGAATGAAAGGAAACAGAAATGCTAGAGCCCTGAGCAACTTCTCATTATTTGCAAGTATACACTTTGAACTTCCCTGGCTTGGATATTTATCCTGAGTGCCTAAGATATTTCAAATGGAGTCCATACAACAACAGGGCATAAGAGCGAAGGGAAGAGCTTCAGAGACTGGAAAAGCTGCATAGCCCCAAATCCACAAGTGGGCTCCCGTTGCCACAGTCATTTTAAAAGCTGTAACTCCCTTAATCCACTACAAAAGCATAAGCTCACTTTTTCCACAGCCTACAAAAAAATTCTGATTCAGTTCAGAAGCAAATACACGTGCTAATTCAGCAACTACTCTATGCAGAATCCAACAGTTGACAGCCTGGGGGACACAAATATGCTCCAGAAAGCACAGGGCTGTCTGGCAAATTAGTGAACCATTGAGAAATGGCACTCACCATGAAAAATGAGCAAAAGGGGAAAAAGAGAGAGAAATGAGAGATCAGAAGAAAAAGTTCTAGAGGAAGACAACAAAAAATTGAGATAATAAAGAAAAGTTGGAAACAACTGGGTTACAGCCAAGAGCAACAATTTGGGCTACCCATGTCAGGCCAGTAAAATAAGATGCAGTGAATTAAAATAATTTCTTGTCATGAAACAATAATACATCAAGTAATGCTGCTAGTAAGCAAACCAAAGTAAACACAACATATAAATATACAGAGAGTTCATTAAGGACTCCCTTTTTTCTTCTCATACAAATTGACTTTTGGCATGGAGGGTAAATACAGATTTTATAAGTTTATATTTTTCCCTTTTCTGGCCACAAAATCAGAAATAATCAGTACTCTGTTCCACCCTCTATAAAATTCGCTGAGGCATTCCTTTAATTATGTTTACACATGCTTATGCTTGTGGGGCTACCATGTGAACCAGGCACCTGGCTGAAAAAAGGGAAGTTGGAGAGAAGAGGTGCTGAGATTTTTACTTTAAAGTGGATCTCTTTTCATATCTGATTCACATTACAGTCCTGCACCACTTCTGTTGACATAGGGGTAGAAATTAATTAAGTCAGCGCTGATGCTGGAGACAATATATCATCAGATCATTACCTCTCTGCAAAAAAACAAACCCATTATTTGTGGAGCAGTGTAGCTGCAAATTAGAGGTGTGAGGAGAACACATAACTGAGGGGCATATGAAAGGCAAATGTGTGAGGGACAGGAAATGTGTGTGTGGGAAAAGCATATGGAAAACAACAGAGGGATGGGGAGAGGAGGGATAAAAGGTGGTAGCAATACCTTGACCAACTCACTGACCATTTTTATAGAGCCTAATTAAAACTTCCAAGTTTTGCTGGGTTTGTCTAGTTTCAGGCTTTCTGCAATTACTGCTGTAAGTCTTAGGTTTACATCAGCAGATACACAGACATGGGCTAACACACTTTTACTGCTAAAAATGAAACAATTGTTTCCCATCAAAGCACAAAAAGCAAAGCAGCAGAGCAGAATCTACCAGCAGTTTGTTATCTATTTCAGTGCTCACAACCACGTTCACTTAGCCCTATAAACAGGGTGGCCTGCTGTTAACAAATATTGCCTGAAGCAAAACACTAAACAATCTAAAAGAACCTTTTATACCTATTTTACATATTTATTTCCAAGCATTTCCTAACAGCTCCAGTTAATGCATTAGGGTGCCCAATCCTTACTGGCTGCACAAATCAGTCTTTCACGCTGACGCCAGCAGTATTACCATGGTTACATTACGAGAGTGGCTTAACCTGGCAGGTGGCTTAGCAAAATGCCTAGTGCTGAAACAATCCTAGCACACAATCTATACTTTTCCATCAAACAAATTAGTGTATCGCATGCTTTTCTGTCCAGATTGTGGTAGGGTGGGTTTTTTTAATTTGTTGGGGTTTTTTCCTGGGTAAAAATACTATTCTTGTAATTTTACCACTTATCAACTGCAAAATTGCTAAAAAAAATGGTTTCCTCTACTCACATTTTTGTAGATCTAAAAATCTCAGTTAAGATAACAACAACAACAACAAAAAAAGCCTTCCATAAACCACAAAAAAACAATGCAAGGTTTGTATTTATAACTGCATTTAAAGCTGGGCTTTAAACCTGGAAAAATCCCATACCAGCTGGTGGCTGGCCAGCTTTTACTTGTTTGAGAGGATTCTTTGGAAGATGCAAAGCTCTGTATTATCATTTTTTAACTGATGGTTTCAAAGCCTTCAGTTCCTGAAGCTTCGCAGATAGAATCAGCTGTAAACAGTTGTCGTTGACAATACCAGAATTACCGCATTGTGGAATGAGAATATTTGGCTACCAGGTATCCAGACTAAGTCATTCACATACAAATAGCAAAATGTTCCATAGGACTTAAAGCAGCATGCCTTCGTGAGAGGACAAAGAATTGGAAGAATATAGAAATAAAAGTGAAAACATAGTGGACAGATCAAACTTTGGCTTTTGAGCAAGGTCCTGCTAGCAGTTTTTTGGATGGAGGCTGCCAGCCATTACAAATTACAAACTAATACAAAATCTTAATACCTCAGCTGGTATTATTTTAGTTTTAATTCTAAAGATATTGTAATTGTTATATGTGCTACATGCAAAAACCTTTTTTTGTTCCCTCCTGTTTAGTGGGGTACAATGCTAAAGAGGAAAGAGGGAATTTTCATTCTTAACACTCTCACACTGCTTGCCAGGATGCATTTTCTGATCTGAATATACGACAATGTTGTAGCTTAAACATAAATACTTAAGGTTGTATTGGGTTTGTGTGGCAAGGTTTTGGTAGTGGAGGGGCTACAGGGGTGGCTTCTGTGAGAAGCTGCTAGAAGCTTCCCCTATGTCCGATAGAGCCAATGCCAGCTGGCTCCAAGACAGACCTGATGCTGGCCAAGGCTGAGCCCATCAGCAATGGTGGTAGCGCCTCTGTGATAAAATATTTAGGAAGGGTGGTAAAAAAAACACTGCACAACTGCAGCTGGAGAGAGAAGTGAGAATATGTGAGAGGAACGACTCTGCAGACACCAAGGTCAGTGAAGAAGGAGGGGGAGGAGGTGCTCCAGGCACCACAGCAGAGATTCCCCTGCAGCCCATGGTGAAGACCATGGTGAGGCAGCTGTGCCCCTGCAGCCCATGGAGGTCCATGGTGGAGCAGATATCCACCTGCAGCCCATGGAGGACCCCACGCTGGAGCAGGGGGATGTGCCCAAAGGAGGCTGTGACCCCGTGGGAAGCCCACGCTGGAGCAGGCTTCTGGCAGGACCTGTGGACCCGTGGAGAGAGAGGAGCCCACGCTGGAGCAGGTTTTCTGGCAGGACTTGTGACCCTGTTGGGGGTCCCACACTGTAGCAGTCTGCTCCTGAAGGACTGCACCCTGTGGCAGGGACCCACACTGGAGCAGTTCATGAAGAACTGTAGCCCATGGGAAGGACCCATGTTGGAGAAGTTAATGGAGGACTGTCTGCCATGGGTGGGACCCCACGCTGGAGCAGGGGAAGAGTGTGAGGAGTCCTCCCCTGAGGAGGAAGGAGCGGCAGAGACAACGTGTGATGAACTGACTGCAACCCCCAATCCCCATCCCCCTATGCTGCTCGGGGGGAGGAGGTAGAGAAAATCAGGAGTGAAGTTGAGTCTGGAAAGAAGGGAGGGGTGAGGGGAAAGTGTTTTAAGATTTAATTTTTATTTCTCATTATCCTCCTCTGATTTGACTGGTCATAAATTAAACTGATTTCGCCAATTGAGTCTGTTTTGCCCATGACAGTAATTGCCGAGTGATCTCTCCCTGTCCTTATCTCGACCCACAAGCTTTTTTTGTTACATTTTCTCTCCCCTGTCCAGTTGAGAAGGGGAGTGATAGAGCGGCTTTGGTGGGCACCTGCTGTCCTGGACTGTGTAGAAGTTTCATAGGTGTTTCATAGATTCATTCACACCATTGCCCCATATATTTTCTGTTTCACCTCCGAAAACACTAATGTGTTGTGTTTCTCAGCTTGTGTGCATCTCTCCTTTCTCATGCTGATTTCACTACTGCATCGATGAAGCTCCAGTCCTCTGGTCATTATACCATAGCACTCAAGTTTAGAGACTCTGAAGCCTTGCTTAGAAGTGACTCAAATAACTTTTCACAATGGAGGAGAAAGCTGAAAAGCCTTCAATATTTAAACAGAAACACAAGTTTCAAGAGTAGTATAAATGCTTCAGATCTCTTAACCTTATTCATCAATTAACATATCTGCAACAGCTGGGTTTTGATCCATATTTTCAGAGAACAGTAATGCTGCTGATACAGCATTTCCACTTCAGTCACAGGAATACTGAAGCAGTTTTCAGAAGATAATTTTACAAGTACTCAGTTGACAGGATGTTTCTTCAGGGAACCACTGATCGCATTCTCAAATTGCAACAGAACCAGAGATAGTCTTCATTTTAATTTCAGTATCAGGAATGCCTTAAGTGACGATCACAGCTAACCCATTTTAATGACAACCTTGAACATTTAGAAACTCTGTCTATTCAATATACTTCTGTGCAGAGAAACAGATGGATACTTTCTTAACACCTGATGCTGTGGGAGTCTTTTGAAACACTTGCAAGTAAGAAATTATTACTGCTATAAAATGTCTCTCAGTTTTATTTGTTTAGAGGATTTCTATAGAACACACATACAATTTATTTTAGGTTTCTCAGGTTAGGTTGTGCTTTTGGAAAGCTGAAGAAGTATCACTTACTGAAGGAAAGCTTATTTCTATGCCTCATAAAAAGGTTTTAGGATATTAAATTGAAGATTTACTGCAATCTGTTGTGTAAGGAGGCTGAAGGATGCACATGCTATGCTACTACAGAAGTGATGGAATAGCTCTAGGGATGAAGAGCCCAGTCCTGCAAAGCAGGAGGCATCCCAATGAAGAAGAGAGGGATTCCTAGAGGAAATCACAGAAAATTGAAGCCTAATGCTTTTCTGACGAGGAACATCACAGAAAGATGAAGTACAGAGATTTTAGCTCATAATTATCTAAATAGCTTTCCTTGGGTGATTTAAATGTTTCTCTGCTTCCACATGTAGCCAAAAGGAGAGAGACAAATTATTTCCTAGGTTTGGAATGCTCTTCTCTGTTCTTTTCTGAAGTTACATGCATCAGTTCTGTTCAGTTTTTGTTTGTTTTATAGAATGTCATATGCAGTACATTCAAGAAATAAAATGTAAGTTCAAAGGATCTGAAAATTAAATGTTATTAGGGTTTTTAATCCACCTAGATTATTTAATAGGTTTCATTTTCATTACGCTTAGTGGTCAGAAATTGCCTTAAAAATTCTAGTTATTTGCAATAGGAGATACAGTCCAAGTTACTTTAAATATTAGAAGAAGACAGTCTAACTTATGTCCAAAAAGCTCCCAAAACCCCGTATTTTCCTCCTGCCATCTTCTGGCATGGCTGTTGCAAAAAAGAATGCAGGTGATTAGAAATTTGGAAAATGGAGAGCGCGGTAGTATCTGACACAGAAGTAAGGTATTTCTTCCAGTCCAGGCAGCCATTGGTGATTAACCATGTAGCACGTCACTCTGGTTCTACTTTATAGATCCACAGAGTTAACAACTGAAATAACTATGCAGACAATTTACTCTGAGCTTTTCCATAATAGAGGTCACAATACCTCACCCAGTAATTCCTGACCTATAATTTCTAACTGGGCCAGAGGACATCTCTTAGAAAGACACACAGTCATAATTTAAAGGCTTCATATAGTCATAAATTCATTAATTCCCAAGGTAAGTTGTCTTGATTGTAAATTGCCATCATGCTAAAATGCTGTACATTATTTTAGCTTGAATTTATACGTTTGTCTTCCAATTACAGAACTTTTATATGTTGTCTTGCTGATTCCACAGTTCTCTGATCTAAGTCTCATCCCAGTGTACATACTGACACACTATGATTAAATAACCACTGACTTTCCTGTTGGCTAAACTTATTAAATGAAACTCATTAACTTATCTTCTGGCTTTAATGTATGATTTCCAAACTTTACCAAATTAAAAAAGATTCAGAAGAAAGCTGCAGGTATTTTCTGTATATTTTTAAAGACTAGACGGAGGAAAATAACATTATTTCTTACTCATCTCTGCACTAATGCCATATATAAGCATACAAATACACCTTTCAGTCTTCTTGTTAATTTGTCTAAGGATCACAGCAATTAATTCAGACCCTTTAGGTTATCCTGCCAGTTTACATGCATCTAGGATAAATGTTGTAATTTGTTTTGGCTCCTCTGTCACCTGAACACAAAGATAAGTTTGCTATATGTCTAGGACTTTAATTCCAAGAGCTGAACACTATACGGTGTTTAATGTACAAGTTTAGATAAACTCTTTATCTACTCTGGGTGATTAGGACCTGAAGTACATGACTTATGAAGAGAAGCTTAAAAGAACTGAGTTTGTTTAGCCTTGAGAAGGCTGGGGGAAGTTGTTGTCTACAAATCACTATTGGGGGCGTAGGGAAGATGAACCTGGACTCTCCTTGAGGGTGCACCGTGAAAGCATGAGACGCAGTGAGCACAAACTACTACAAAGGAAATTCTGATAAAAAATTAAGAGAAAAAAAATTTCTCCTATTGAGGGTAGGCAGCCACAGGCTGCCCAGGGAGGTTGAGGAATCTCCACCCTTAGAAATACTCAAAAGTCAACTGGATCACCTGAGCAACCTGCCAGACCTGCTCTGAATGGTGGATTGGACCAGGTTCCTTCCAGAGAGAGGTGCCTTCCAGTCTAAATAACTCTGACTCTATGACTAATTAATTAGCTCTGCTGGCCTTATTCAGTGGTGGAACTTGAGTGATGCTGTAACTGAGGCTCAAAATGCAGACCTTTCTCCATAGACCTTACATGGTACCTGACAGTAGGAACAGGGATTTTTATCAGCGTGCTGATTGATACGAACAAAAGGCTATTCTGGGGACAAGAGCTGAATGTCCATCTCATCCATCCATTGTACTTCTCTTGGGCCTCCCTGTCTCTCCTGTATGATCTAAGCTACTTCACTTTACAGGACAACCTGGTATGGTAAACTAGCATCAATTTCAGTTCTCCGCAATAGACCAGTTTTAGCTCCTCATACTAGACCATGCTGTAATTTCCATCAATGCAGTAGTAGCTGCTGCATAAAACGCTGGCTTCTCCCCACAGCCGGTGGAGGGCAGATAGTTGCAAGGAAAGGAAGCATAGGCAAAACCAATTTCTGAATCAAGAGCCTTCTTTTTTGCTTTCATTGCTGCTAAAAAATGGTACAAAAAGTTATGTTCTTGACGCAACTACAAGATGTGCCAAAGCTAAATGTTATTGAGCTTGCTTATCAGACATGATAAGCAATGCAATGTATATAACAGGTAACAACTTAATTTGTACCTGTTGTGTTCAAACGAATCATCCTATTATCTTTACTTAACATTCTTTTACACCCAGTTAAACTAATCCAGTGAAAAGCACGTACATAAGAATTAGGCCTTTGATATGATCAGTAAATTAAATTAACTTGACTCTAGGAAGAAAAAGATAAGAAAATGCCTGTCCTTACAAGAAAGGTCACAAAGAAAGAATGGGAACAGTGCACATTTTAAAAATCTAGAATATAAGGAAATAATAGCCAGAGAGATAAGGGACCTGCATATTCTATGTATGTATGTCTGACAGAAATCTTTTTTTACTTCACACTTTACTGTATTCCAGATTAAGGTCACTTTCTGGACTTGATATACCTAAAACGCTGCACTTTTATTGCAGATAAACCAAACACACTGTATTGCAGCAAAAAGTCAGAAATGAACATGTTAATAGATTAAACTACAGTTACATTGGCCAGCATGTTGTAAATATACACACCTTCCTCCCCATTCCACACCATTTCCTCTCCAGCCTGAGACTCACATCAAAGTCATGTCCCTATATTGACAGGACAAAAAGACTTTAGGAGTTAATACTTAAAACGTTGGGAAAACCAGAAGATGAAACCATGAAGGTATGAGCACCATGAGTTACTCAGCTAAGGCTTTGGATATGGAAGAAGTGTCTTGCACTGGGGTGCACTGAGTTGTTTTCTGTAATATATCTTTTGCCTTAACGAGTATGTCTCCTTCTGCTGATTACTCCAAGATCAAATATAATCAAGGAGACGATGTGCAAAACTCATCTCAGAGCTTTTTACACCTTCTCTTTCCAGAAGCAAGTGTTTTAGCTTAGCTTTCAAAAAGTCCAGTCTATAACATGATCTGCTTACACAACCAGGAAGATTTAAATGGTGTGGATGTGTCCTGGAAAGGATATGGTTAAGTCAAAGTCAGGCAACTCGACTGGAAAAACAAACAAACATTTTCTGCAGAGGAAGAAATATCCACTAACCTTAAAGACTGTCAGCAGTGACTAAGGTGATGTTTGTGAAATTAATTCCTTTGATATGTATCTGCTTCAAAAATAAAACAAATAAAAAAATCTTTCTTCCACTTTTTGACTGGATGCATGATTCAGCTGCCGGCATCCAGCATAAGCAAAAGAAGACATAAACTTACTTAAACTCTGTCTTTTCAAGTATTTCTGTAGACTCTCAGGTGTTTCAGATTGCAAGTTTGGTTTTCTTTAACTGTGTAGAATAACTTGGTTTTCAGTATTGGCAGATGATAAAGTGATCACACCCAAACAGCATTACTAGGAACCTTCTTTTGCTACCAGACCTCACCCACACCCTCTAACAGTCTTGTTCAGTGACTCACTCTCCCTATCGCTGCACAATTTCTCCCTTTCTCCTGAGAGCAGGGAACAGCCGTCGTTTCATCTTTGGTTATTCATCAGAGAGCCCTTTGCAAATCTATGGCTACTCGCCTGGTTCATCTCCATTTTCTTAATTGAAAACTGAGAGTTTTGTTCATACAACGCATAACAGTGTGCGGGCTTGCCTTTCAACTGTATTTGTCTGATAAAAAATTTATTTGCAAGTAGTTATATCAAGAATTCTGCATCCATAACAAGATTTGTTACTGCAGTACCACTGAAGGTGTGAAACATGTATGTGTGTATATTTGTCCCTGTCTTCTCAAACAATAATTTAGTGTAAAACTTTGAATGTTATTTATATACCTACTCAAAGCTCTAGAGTAATTACTGTAGAGAAGAAAAAAATAAAATAAAGGAGAGATGCAAATATAATAAATCTTGCTTTATGTTTGGGGGCTGTACTAAACATAATTTGCCAGAAAGCTGCATCTTGTGTTTGCATAGTGTTTATCAGCCTTCAATATTTATAACAGATGGAACTAGGGCATTGTGAATGTTTCTATTAAACAGTAAATGACACTGCAACATAAACACAATATTGCGGAAGTTTGGTCTTGCAAATTAAATTCTACAACCTGGCAGATAGCTTACAAATTTGAAATCATTTTATCCTCTGTTCTGTAGAATGTAACTATAGCAGATATCCATTGCCACATGCTCAGTGAGGGCAACATTATCGATGCACACTCTGAAACACAGGAAAGCAAGGATAATACGGATAATTCTGCGAGGGCCATTGCATGGATTTCATGAGGCACTATTACTTATGAAAATAAATGAATGGTCAAGCAACAAAGAAGCAACAAATACCATCTCTCCTAGCAGGTAAAGAAACCTCACTCTAATTCTGACTCTTAGGCACTTATGCACCACCACATTTCTGGCTAAAATAATTTTCCAAACTGATTTTCTTTTAAGTCAATAGACAAAATAACAGTATAATCACAACCATTCCACATTTCTGGCAGAAATATCCTCTTCCAATGAGCATATGTGCTTCCAAACCTCTGACTTTGGCCGTCTTCAAAGGCCATGAATAATTGTTTACTCATGGGCGTTTATGCAAGTCCTTCAGCTGGTAATCATCTCCTTATCCAATTTCCAACATCTTCATCTTTTTTTTTCTCACAGGCTGAGGTGTCTTTCCTCCTGGGTCTCCACAGTACCCATCCTTGTTACAGGTCCACTCAAGACTAGAGGTAGACACTCGCTCGTCTATAATTTCTGTCTTCATTTATTTAAAAAAAAACCCAAACCCAAACCTCGTGTGTGTGAATAAAACCATAGCACCATAGTATAAAAAGTGCCAACTACCAGTGAGTCAATGTGTTCAAATCCCCCCGACCCTTACTAGTTTATAACCTTCCTCCATCTAGAACCACACAGATGGCCACAAAATGGCACTATCATCTTGTAGCTTCACTTGCATAAAAAGTTATATGAGAGTTCCCATCCCCAAACTCTTGCAGAAGTATTAACCTGAGATACTATTCCCTGTAGAGTCCAGGCTTTTAATTTCTGGGCTTACATAGGATGATGCTTTATCTTCTCTGGCCCATGTGTGTAGAATCGTGACCCACATGGATGAGATGGTATTGGGTGCAGGTGTCAAGGTTTTGGTAGCCAGGAGATGCAGGGGTGGCCTCACCTCCATGAAAACATGTTTAAGAAAGGCCAGAAAATGCCAGATAGGCAGAGGAGGAGGGTATAAAAGAGAGAAGCAGCCCTGTAGACACCAAGGTCAGTGAAGAAGGTGTGAGAGGAGGTGCTCCAGGCACTGGAGCAGAGATTCCCCTGCAGCCCCTGGAGGAAACCATGGTGGAGCAGGCTCCTGATAGGAATTGCAGCCCCTGGAGAGCCCATGCAGAAACAGGTTTACCCTGAAGGACTGCAGCCCATGGAAGGACCCATGCTGGAGCAGGGAGAAAGTGTGAGGAGGAAGGAGCAGCAGAGAGAAGCTGTTATGGACTGACCCCAACCTCCATTCTTCCTGCACTACTCAGGGGTGGGGGCAGGAGGTAGAGGAGTTAGGAATGAAGGCATAATGTAGAGCCTGAGAAAAAGGGGTGTGAGGGTAGGGGGAAGGTGTTTAGTTTTTGTCTTTTTTCTTATCATCCTGCTCTATTTTTATTGTCAATATTTATTAATCAAGTCAAGTCTGTTTTGCCCATGACAGTTATTGGTGAGCAATCTCCTTTTCCTCATCTTGACCCATGAATTTTTTAATTTTCTTTTTAATTCCTGTCCCACTGAGGAGAGGCAGTGAGAGAGCAACTGGGTGGAAGTTTGATTGTTAGCCAAGGCTAACCCACCATACTATTGTATCATCTCTGTGTCACCTCTAACTTGATCTCTATCAAATTGAGTCCATTCAAAAAGTCACAATTATAAAAAATATGTGCATGCAACTTTGTGTTCTCTAGTTAAGCCCATCAAAGGTTTCTCTTGCCATTTTGTGGGTAAAACTGGACACTCCAGCAAAAGACACATCTATAAGCCTTATAATTTTTTAATTTCTCAAAGGTTATCCTCAGTAGTTTTCCTCATTTCTCATACTTCATTACAGGGCTGGGGTGGAAATGAATCCTATTACCCTGAATAACTTTTGAAAAATAGTTCTTGTTCTTTGTACATGTTTAATCCGTCAGATGTATGCATAAGGCAGCATTTATCAAGATGTGAATACATAACCACAATGACATTAATATCTTGTCCATGAGTCCCTGAAACATTGCTGGAGCTTCACACTTGCCAAGCAGAGCTAAGGCAGTCTTCTGTACCTTCCTGTTGCTTTCTGCAGCTCAGGCTCTCTGCCATTATCTCCTCCAATTGAGCATGATTACATACACAGCTTCACCTGGCATTCTGACAATTCAAGACATCAGTGACAAATTCAAGCAGTGCTCTTAGATTCAGGAATCGATACGTAAAAGGTAATATGGTTGAACTTTGGAGCTAATATAAGCTGTATCACTATAAGATAACACAAGAAATACCACAAGTGGTATTAGACATTTCAACAACATCTAGCTTAAGTATCTTTAAACCTTCCAAAAATATTTCCAGTATCTGGAAGTGATTCTAATGGATCTGAGGCACATGTAATGTTCAGTCAAGTGGATTGCCCATGTAGTGGTTATGAAAACATCTGATCCATAAAACTCAGATTCCTAACTGACCCTGTATGTGACCTGTGTTTTGCCTACTGACACCTAATTATTTCAGCTATCAATCATATCTATAAAGCAGCTTAATAAATTTTTAATTTTATCTTGAGTGAAGTATCAGTTCCATCAAACTTTTATCCAATTTCAGCATAGCATTAAACAAACCTGGCAACTGAAAGTCTGCCAAGAGGTTTTTGTTAAAACAGTTGGGGTTTATACTTTTGAAATTGCCTGTAGCTGTTTATAAGATTTTTTTGAAAAACAGTTCTTCTGTATGTATGACAGTGGCTCATTTATTGATATGAACCAAAGCCAAAAAGTTCAACACGATGCTAGAAATGAAATTACAGTTTGTAGCTGAGCTTCTTCAAAAAGGTTCTGACTTTTGGATTAGAGCACTCCCCATGTTTTTATATTTCAGGTTTCAGAAATCACTTTTGCCTGTGATAGTCTTTTCTTTCTGAAACTTGGCATGACATGACTATGATATTATTATTAATCTGCATTGTACACACTCAAGTCTCTATCTTTTCCATTGCCCCAAGTACCATAAAAACATAGGGAGGTAAATATCTCAACTGAAAAGCTTAAATTCAATGTTGTGTTCACAATTCAGCTATTATGCAGGAAGCTGAATGGCTTATAACTGTTTGGTCTTTAACTGATATAGGATCACAGATTTTCAAAAGGTGATGTACTTAGCAAGGGCAGCTGTTTCATTCAAGCCAAACAAGTAAACAGTTCAATTTCTGATTGTTTTAGTAATGGAAGACAGCAATGGAAACTTAGAGTAGAATATTTCAGCTGGAAGGGGCCTACAATGATCATGTAGTCCAACTGCCTGACTGCTTCAGGGCTGACCAAAAATTAAAGCATGTTATTAAGGGAATTGTCCAAATGCCTCTTAGACACTGACAGGTTTGGGTCATCAATCGCCTCTCTAGGAAGCCTGTCCCAGTGTTTGACCACCCTCTCGGTAAAGAAATGCTTCCTAATGTCCAGTCTGAACCTCCCCTGATGCATCTTTGAGGCATTCCCATGCGTCCTGTCACTGGCTACTCGGGTAAAGAAATCAGCACCTCCCTCTCCACTTCCCCTCCTTGGGAAGCTGTAGAGAGCAATGAGGTCGCTCCTCCGCCTCCTTTTCTCCAAACTAGACAAACCCAGAGTCTTTATCCACCCCTCATAGGACTTGTGTTCAAAGTTTAGATTAAATGGTAATACATGACCTGAGTTGAAATTACTATGTATGCGTGTGTGTATGCCAGAAGGAACACACAGGAAACGGCAAGAGAATTAATTGTTGCATACATCAGAGAGCAGTCCAAACCAGAGAACTCAGAGTAAAATGGTATCAGGTGAACGTTATGTCTCCTGTTTTTTATTTTCCACCATATTCAGAAAAACAGGATTTCATGTACATTTTTCTAAAATAAACAAGATTACAGCAAAGACATACCTGATTGCAAAGCCAATTTCAGGGGAAAATAAAACAATCTGAAAAGTCTCAAACTGCTTAACTTCTCATGCTATACCTGTACAGAATTCTGCCTTGCTATTCTTCTTATTATAGACCCGTAAGAAAAGAAAGAGTGTCATTTCCAAAATGTTATAGTTTGTGTGTTACAAACTGAAGGGAAATATATATATTTGTGAGGCAGTGAGGGATTATTTCACATTTCATTTAAAGCCAAAACATACAGTTTGTAACTTAAAAGTAAATCATTCTATACTTAAATGTTGTATTATTCTTAGGGAGTGATTTACCCCAAGCAAAACATCAATGCTGATTTGTCATGAGGAAACCATTTTGCTATGCAGAAATGGAGTATTTTTCATTTAGTATTATCTCGATTATTCTATGATATAGCTATTCCTTCTTACATGATTGATTTTTAATTGTTAAAGTAACTGCTGTCAGAGGTAAAGGAATAGAATAACTTTTCGAAGTTTACATTTCCCTTCTTATCAAGTGAATACGTTAAAAAAGAAAAACCACAAACTGCCCAAGGTCCTAATGACAAAGCATGAAGTGCACAGGGCACTCTGCTAGAATATGGGGGGGGGAAGCCTTGGTCCTTGCTCTCAAGGTTGCTGGTATTTTTAATCAAAGATGGTCTAATGTAAAGTGCCTGTGTTTGAGAAGCCTGGTCTGGAAATAGGAGATCTGTTCCCACTTGGGTGATTGCCTTAACCACAGACCTTTATTTAGGCTTTGCTTCTCTGTTCTTCCACATGATCCTTGTATGCCTAGCTATACAATGGTGCATTAATCGTGACTTGACCATGTCTGAAAATTGGGGTATATTTAGGGGATTTGGGTTGGGTCAAAGGAATGCCTGCGTATGTGGAGATTGCAATGGTGCGTGAAGTGACAGGCAAGAACCCACAAACAACAAACTAAAGTGCGTAAAGGGTTAGACCAAGGTGGAATTGATTGCTGTGGGGGACGTAGCTGAGTTTTAGCCTGATTTAAAAAGGATTTAGCTAGACTGCATTCCTTCTGATTATGTCATTGTCCTTCAAATGTACCTGTCGATGTAGGCAGCCACTGCCCTCTTCCCATACTTACAATCTGTTTATGCTTTGTTGTACAATAACAGCAGCCAAAAACCAAGAGTGCTTCAAAAAGCCAGGTGATGAGCTGTGTGGCTTAGAGGTGTTGCTGAGACAGATTAACACTCCTGCAGTACAACTCACCCATCGTTTTACAACGATTTTCCCTATGGAGTGTGGCAATGCAGCAGCCACAGTGAACAGTTGAGATACAGGAAAATAGTACTGAGACATCATCATTCAAATGTCACCAAGACAAATGTCACCTGGTTTGGCACCTGGAGACCACAGAGCTCTGGATATGCTGTAGCAGTATTTCTGTGGTCCCCTGGCAGCAAGAGAACAGCTCTCACCTTTCCCTCAGGAGAAAATTTACCACAACTCCCAAGACAACAGCTCCCAAGCATGCCGAGACTGAGAAGATCCATGTCTCTTTACTTCTGCTTTATCAGCTTTGCCCATCAGAGGTTTCCTTTTGCATCAATGGTGAAAGGTAGGAGCCACATTTAGGTCTTCTGAGGTATATTTGGAACCACCCACCTCCTCCCTGTATTGGCAGCACAGACATAGAATCATAGAATGCTTTGGGTTGGAAGGGACCTTGAGAGATCTCGCATGCCTCACATCACTGTGCTGTAAGTAAAAGCCGGGCCTCTACTTTTCAAACACCATGCAGATGTAAAAGAAACAGTCTAAATCTGGCCCTAAGTTTCTCCATCAGTGAAACGGAGACTTCTGCGTCACAGCACCGCTCTGGAATATGACACTTAGGCTCAAATTGCTGTGCACTTTTGTAAGACACTTCAACTCAAAATTAACTGTATCCAGCAAGCAAAAATTTGGTTTCTCTCCTATTGAATAGTAAATCACTACAAGCTTTATTTCAGGGTCCAAAACTAAAACAGAGTTTGATTTCAGATGCAAGATTGTAATGAAAATAAAACGCAGGGTTATTCTTTCTGAAGGTAGACAAATCTCAAAAAATGCAAAGTACAAACATTGCAAATGCGCAATTACATAAACTATTTCATTCTGCAATAAAACTCAGTAAAATATTAAATTTTTAATGCAACTATACCATATAATATGCAAATTAACATTTACAAGTCTACATTTTCCAACAATAGATGGCACTAGTAATTCCTGGATTCGCCACAACATTAAATAATGTTATAGTGTTTCAACATATGCGAAACTAATCATAACTGCCTAAGTAATATATAATGATCAGCTCTGCTCTAAAACATTTATATAGATTTTTTTCTTATAGCAAAATAGACAGTTATGATAGCAAGAGCAGCATCTCAAAAATATTTTACTACTTACAGGGATTTATCTGAACTGGGAAGTAGGAAAATATTCCACTCTCAATTACATTGGTGTAAATCACAATGTTCAATGCCAAAGAAGAAGAGGATTTGGTTTATTAGCACCGATAAAGCCTGTTGTGTACTTACAGAGGAGCAGTAGGATTATTTTTACCTTTCATTTAAAAATTAGCAAAGTAATTTTAGACATAGGTCTCCCTTAGAACAAAGCAAAAGTCACTTTTAGATGGACACAAAGCTTGCTGATGTTTTTTGTGCAACAGGAACACGCCTGCTCCTTCAGGAGAGCAACCACATGGGTTTTCCTTTACAGAATCCAGCCTCAAGAGCTAGTTAGTGTGAGGAGTACTGCAAAAACACCATGCTAAGAATGCCGCTATAGCAGATGAGGGATCTGGACTATGACACGCACACCTTAACACAGCCCTGGGTTAAACAACCAGGCTGTTATTTAGCAACCACAGAAGGCTATTAATCTTTGTATAAGATGATATATACACTACATTCCCTATGTTCTTCAGCAAGGTGAAGGTAGGATTGAAATCGGCTGACTAGCAGCTGGTGAGAGAAGACTAGGCACAAGATTTATAGGTCTGAAGTAGTGAACAGAGCACAGAGGACAATTTACTTATGGCAGGTAAGGATTCATGTATTAGCAAATCAGTCTTCTTGCCTCTGTGGTTTCCACAATAGAACAATTCTTTATTAGCATGTGGGTTGTTGAAGTGTCTTCAGCAGACCAAAAGAAAAGGAGGAGGGGGGCAGGAATGTGGACTTCACATCAAAGTGGGTATTCATGCTGATGTAACAGAGATGTAAGAAGAACATGGGGATGATTGACCTCTGTCTAAACTGGAACAGCCCACTCCACAGTCTACTTGCCATCAAGTGTCTTCCTTAGTATAGACCAGCATCAGCTTAGATCTTCACAGTCATTATGGGGCATTATAACAAAAACTGGGTTTTATGTCTTTAGGCAATAAAAAGCATGACTTCAGAAATGGGAAAAGGTGTGAGGTAGTGGTGTCTGCTTTGGCATTTGTGGTAACGACAGCTTCCAGGTACTTTTGCCGTTATCTCCCCACTCACCCATTATCAAAACACACTGTTGTGCATCACTACTTAATAATTGTTGAATCTTAGTGACAGTCCCTGGGAGAGAAGTGCTATCAGGTGAGTCAGGGAGTCCTGCATACACCTCTGAAATGTAGTCTTCCTTCTCCAAGTAATATGGAGAGTTCATTGCATGTACTGTGGTAAATATCCAAGCTTCACGCAGGGCTGAACTTTAGATGAAGTCGGCATGTTTGTAACAGCCAGGCTTAATCAGTCCCATTGTTTGGAAAAATCAGCTCTAAACAGACCTTAGAAATAACCATTCAGTTTCTCGTTTAATATCTTCATTTTTAATTGGCTTGTTGCATTCTTTATATGCATTGAAATCCTAGTACACTAGCTCCTGTGGGAAAATAGTACTCAGCAATTTGAAGTTGTTAGCTGCTCTGAACATAGGGGATCTGATTCTCATTTATGTTACAGTCACTTTATACTGCTCAGGCAGTAAATTGCATTTACACCCAGTAAATGAGCAACCGGAGTAGTGTAAAGTAACTTTAGCATGAATGAGAATTAGGCCCAAAGCCTTCCTAAGTTTTTATAGCAACTCTATTATTCATCTCAATTGGTGAGATACAGATTGATTGACAAGCAAATAGCAACACGGTATTACCTAGTTTGGAAGGAGAATTGAGCCAGGGATTAGAAAACCCCAATTCAGTGAAGGAAATCAGACTGGCTATTAAAAGTCTGAAGTCCAACAAAACACTAAGGCCAGATGGTTTCAGCATACATTTTTACAATCAGCTAAGTATAAAAGATGAAATAGCACCCCTGCTAGTTAAAGTATTTCAAAATTATTTACAGATGGGAATTAATGTTAATGAGTCGTGTAGCTAACTCCCTACTTACCATACTGAAAATTTACCGCCCTTGAGTTTAGTCCCAGCCAATGCACCAGAAAGTTTCATCTTTTGGAAATGGAAATAGATTTTCCTTGTTTTACCATGTACAACTAACCATTTCAATTTCACATCTAAGAGGTTTAAACAGAAGTAGGATAATAAGGGACAGAGCTAATATCAGAAATGTCCTCAACATGAAGGTTATTTTAATTGTAAATTCCCATGGCTGGAAGATTTACCTGTAAAACCTAACATACAGTAGAAGTGTATTATAGAGAGGAATGATATTAAAAATGTATGCAAGAGTGGTTCAGGGGAATACAGAGCTCTAGCTCTAGGTCACTGGCTCAAAGCCATCTTAGGTCAAAATAGAGGTTTCACCATTTGATGATTGTTCATTTACTTTGATTAAATGAGTTGGGTTAATCCATTTAGTTCCTGTGAGGCAGCCACACACATGACAAAAGTACTAATAGGCCACCTAGCTGCCCGTGTAGGCAAAAAACTGAGAATATTCTGTTCTTTTTATCTGAACATATTTATCGACCATTTGCAAAGATGTAATTGGGTAATCTAACCCAATCAGGAATTTATAATAAACAAAAAAGAAAACAGAAAATTCCCCCACTGTGGACTTCTAGTTAGCTTAGCCAACTCAGTTGCTAGAACCATGATCTTATAAGGATATTTTCTTGCCTATGTCTCCTAAAGGTATATTGTTACAGACTTTTTCCATTGCATGCATGCAAAGGAAGGGAAAATACAACACATTCTGGAGCTTTTAACTGAAGATCGGATAATATTCCTGACTCTTCAAGAAACCCATGGATTTGGGGTAAGAGGTGGCAGAATATTAACATTTTTTTCAGACAATCAATGAAATCAATAAACTTGACTAACTGGTCACTCCTGTGGGTGTTCTATCACACAAACAAATGGTGAGAATTTTAAAATCATATCTAGGGTGGGCTGGATATCTGATGAGTTAAATGAACAGCCTTGGGTGAGATGCTTCTTGACACAGATCCTAACTCAGATCCAGGCTACAAGCAAGCAGTGGTATTTCAAGAATCTCCTTTCCATTTGTTTCCATGGTATAGGAAAAATATTCACCGCAATTCTGGGCTGCTCTCCAGATGCTCAAATAGTGCAGTGACCTAACTCAATGCAAGGGGGTTTTGAGGTGGAATAGAGTAACCATAACTGCCTTAGCTCAACTTTCCCCACATGGCCCATAGAAGAGATGGGTTTGGAGAAGAGAGAATTTGGCAACAGCATTTGGATATAAGGCATATTGAATATGTCACATCCTCTCACCCACCACATTTGGATCTAATGACCAAATCCCTTTATTTCACCCTGGGAAGCTAAGTCAGTAAACTACAGCTTCTAAGTAGAGTAAACACTATCTTTTCTCTCATTTCACTGTTCCAGCTGCTCTAGCTACTGCTGCTTATTTGGCTCAATTAACAGAGGCTTATAAACCCAAATTTTTACTTAGGTTTGAGCTATAGATATCCAAAAAGTAAGACTGTTTGGCGCACACACGTTGCCTCAAAATGCCACATTGGCTCCATTAATTTTCTTCAAATTTAACAACAACCACCACCTTACCATCAGTCTGAGAGCCTATTTGAGGGTTTTGGGTTTTTTTTTTGTTTGTTTTGATAAAACCTTCATTCAAAATCAGGTTTTTGGAGTACGAGATGTAGAACTCCTAATGGGGCCCATTTTATAACAGCCACTATACAGCTGTAGCTTCTACTACCTTCTAAATTGCTACAGTGCCTTTATTGGAAAAAATTGACTACGGTTATGAGAGTGAATTCTAGCAAGTGGCAAAGGGTATTTACAAAACCAGTTGTGTTGAAATGTCATCAGGTGCAACAGGAGAATGTAGGAATGCAACAAATTTATTCTTGTAATCACAGAAGTGTTTAAATGTAGATAGAATGTGTGTCTGTATAAACTTATACCTTTATATATATATATATATATATATATGGAAGAACTTTTCACTAACTTTGCCTTCAAGCTGGTTTTGTTCAGAGAAATATTGAACAAGTCTTAAGGACAAGACAGGCAGCAATGCCTTAGTATGCATTCAGGGTTTTTTCTGCTGTCACTCACAAGGGGGTTATTACTTCTGTGAATGTATCAGCCCTGCCATCCTCAAGTCTCCAGCTAAAGACTGCTGTGAACTTGCTGCCCAACAGAGGGATTTGGGTTTGCATTTGGAAATGTGACCCATGCTAAATTAATGCAGATTTTCTCCTGTACACAAATTTAAAATTAAGCTTTTGTCTCACTAAGTGGCACAGGTAAAGTAGACTGGAATCCGAATGAACAGGTTCTCATTTCTCTCCACAGATAAAAATCTCACTAATCATTGCACTCCCTTAACTGATTCATTTCTCTTAGGTACAACTAGCTTATTGTTTGACCTCTGTTCTCTCTTCCATTAAACAGAAAAGAATTTAAATATACACCTTGATCAAGGTCTTTCCAATTGCTCATCTTAAAAATAGGGATAATACAAAATGGATGAGACCTAGAAAGAATTTCTGCTATTACTCATATATCTTTACAGCCAGACAAATGCTACCTTTTTTTTTTTTTTTAAAGATTGCATTCTGGATCTGGCCTAGCAAGGCAAGTTAATGTAGCACTCTCAACTTTCTGCTTTTCCTTTAAGTTGTCATTAATTACAATTCTTTGGTATACAATAGCAACTGACCTAACCACTTTGATATACAAAGAAACTACTATCAAATACATCATTTTAATAGTCTGTATTTAGACGAAGATGAAGGCAGATGAAGCTTCTGCAGAGATCATTAAATGATTGACCTTTAGCCTAGATGAGAGAAAACAAATAAAAACGCTTAGTTGTACAGAGCAACAGGTTTTTAAAATACATCTTCAGGAAAGGTAAGAGGTTTCCTTCTGGCCATTTCTTGAACCCGCTCCTGACTTTCCCTTCATTCAGTTATTCTCCTTGGCTTTTCAAACCCTTCTTCAACCTACTCAAATCTCCAATTTTGAAAGAAGTCTGATACTCTCTAATACCAGACTGCTGAAGGAAACTGAAGTTACTTTTGGAGGGAACGCTTCATCATGAGAACTGATGGCAGCTATGCTCAGTAATAGGTTTCTACCATTTCCATGACTTATGCATGGGCTGCTAAATGACCAAAGACAGAACTGCAGGAGGTGCCAGTAAGTACTGAGCAGCACTGTTGTACCAATTATCAGTCCAAATTAGCAAAGCTCGGCTAACAGCTGATTCACTTGTGTTAGTAATAAGGAGAGTCACTGAAAAGCCTTGGGGCAATTCTCTAAAACCCAGTTTATAATCCAGAACGGGAGATGTAATTCCTGACAGCAGCAGCATGCACAGAGGCAGCAATCAACTGGCACTAACTGCAAGGAATCGCCTAAATAAAGGCACATTCCTCAGAGATATCCACCAATAATAACTGTCATTAATACTTACTGCCTAAGTTAATGATAACAAACACATGCTATTTAGGAAAAGTCCATCTCCACTTTTAGGTTTTCAATGCACTTCAGCTTAAATATCTGAACTGCACACAGCGCTGAAACCCGTCAGATTCTTGTGCATCTTGTGAGACTTGGTTAATCAGAATCTTCCTTTGTATAAAAACACAGTAAACTGGAAAGTAGCTGTTCAGGAAAATCATACATTCAGTATACGTTGCTTCCTGAATCATGGAGAGGAGGAAGAGGGGAGGAAAAGCCATTAATAGTCTTGCCTACTGGAGCAGTCACATTGAGGGCTGTGAGTGAGCAGGGCCTAATTCTGTTCACAGCGATATGTCAGGGTCCACAGAAGTAGGAGAATGAAGCCACCAGAGCAGTAACTTTTCAAAACTAAGACATGAGAGTTGTGGGGTGAATTCAGTTGTCATTCTGCACTGTGGCAAATCCAGTACCATCATCCCACCAGCCCCCTATATATTGTCTATTTTCCATGAGAGGGAATTTTCCCCCAAAGCCATTTGTATTAACTATTTCTGTCTGCTGATCCCTTAATTTTCACTGGAGACTTTTTCTCTTCTCAACAAATGGAGGTTTCTTTCCTCTCAGTTCCTTTCTTTTTGAACATTTTCATTAGAAGGACGAGACATAACTAGTACACAAATACTACACCTGATATTACTTTCACTCTTGACATGCTGAAACAGATACAGTTTTGAAAGAAGAAATTAGCTGTACAGTTTTCCTTATTGCATATTAAAAGAAATTTGCACAACAAACATAAAGATTTAACAAACACATTAAGACTGAAAGACCGTTACTTATTAAACTAAAACTGAGATAATACAATAATCAAATTAAAAATACTGGTGCGAATAATATCAGCAAGTTGATGGTGGTTTGATTTAGATTATGAAATTGATCCAACTAGGGATCAATTGACTAGACCCAGGGATCTATGGATTAGGAACTAGGGATCAATGACTATACCCAGTTGTGAGACTGAGACAAGAAAAAACTGCTTTTTTCTAGTCCTGTATTGTGAAAGAAGTTGTTGTATCTCAGTCTAATACAACTCTCTTGTCCCCATTTTTCCCATAGTAATAGGGATTTTCTTCTGACAGTGATTCAACTGTCGTGACTGCTTTCACAGAGTTATGCATAGGCTGGATATTCTCAAGGAAGTACAGAGACCAAATAGGCTTCCTTAGCTACAGTTTCACTGCTGTTTTCCCTTTTCCTTAAATGCCATAATTGTTCTAGTAGCTATTCTTTTGCTATTCTTATTACACTTCCTATTGCACATAACAACATAAAAACTAAGCAACAGAAATAAAACAGAAGAGTGTTTACTGCAACAGGTTTCTACACACAATAGTTCCTCCAAAAAACACTTTAACTTTGGCAACACTTACTAACATAAAAGACCAATTTGGGAACTCATTTTAAGGTTTCAGGAGCTATTATCAGAACTGTTTTTTCACAAGCACATAAATTCATTCTTTGCGCTTTCATGCACTGGCAGAACAAGAAAGCAGTATTCCTCAACACGAAGCAGGAATAAAAGAAATAGAAGCATACACTTTTACTTCTTGGTCTTGAGATCTTTGATTTATGCAGGTGCTGCATAGAATAGCTGATACAGTAGCTTGCTTAAATTTTTTGACACCCACATGCATCTAATAGAAAGCAGCAGGTTTGCCTAGTTGGCGTAGCCAGGTCAGCCAGTTCTCACCTCCTCTAGCAGTATCCAAGAGGAGGGAGGGACACTTCTTTCATCTGTTTTACCTAACAGGCTACATATCCATCTTATGTATGCCTTTGATCACCTCTGGAAGTGATTCTCTTGTATGCAGTCTTTGATAAAAGCACTGGGCTTCTTAAATACCAGATTAAATATCTCAACCTTAATACTGGCTTGTATGCCCTGCATACAGTTAACATAATCCAGTCGTTTCCCAGTTGGTAGGCTTTAAGGCTGAGATCACTGTGGGGCCACTAAGCCACACAGGAACCGCCCTTGGAAAAATTCACTCTTCCATCTGCCAATGAGATGAGCTCCAAAAATGTTACAGATGAATTCTCCATTATCTAGGGTATAACAAGCCAAACGAATGTCGATCCCCCAAAACATGACTAGTAGGGAGTACAGTGCAGAGGTACTGAAGAAGCACCACAGGAGTCAGCCAGCGTTCGGCATGAGATGGAGCCGAGAACAGAACAGATTCAGTCTCGTTGTTGTGCTCTCTAGCACCCTCTGATCAACTGTTTCTGGCACGCAGCCCCAGATCCGAGCTGGCTCTGCCTGCTCCTGAAGTGCTGCTGAGGAAGTTAATAAACCTCCCAGAATTCACAGCCCTGGGAGGAATAATGCGAAGCCATCTCTGCGGTGCTCAGCGGGGTGCTGGGACTGAGCCAGAGCAAATGAGCCCAGCTGATTCTTCTGAGGGACAGTTAATTGCCTCTGAAACATGCACCCCAGGACTCACGGTTCACTGTAAGGAGCAGGCTCAGGCTTGTAGGAGTCATTAATTGATCAATCAGCCCTGGAGAAGTAGCTAAAACTGCTTCTGACTTACTAGCGCTGACCCTGGAAGCAGTGCAGTTGTGATCATGCAGTGCTGCGCCTGACCCCATGGGCTCTGCAGAGCTGACCGAGACCTGCACAGAATCAGCTACCGTGCCCCTCTCTCCCGGTCAGGGTAACCCACCAGCTGGAGACTCAGCCATAATAATCAAGGGTTAAATATATCGGTTGCATGCAAACCCCAGGCAGAAGAGGTGGCATAAGTCTTTCTACCTTCTCTTAACAAATAAGCCATATTTAAATCATTCTTTAAAAATGACTAATGACCCTGTGAACACCCTACACTCACGCTCATTCATCTTTGTACCAGCAGGTGCCTGGTCATATATCCTTGCATGAAGGGAAATTAGGGAAATGTGTTGTAAGATCTTATCAAGGGGTATTTTCGTGATCTGCTCAGTAATTTTTAATCGAAGCAGGAATTGCTTCTACACCTTCTTACACTAAATTCTATTTAACATCAGATAATTCCACTTAAATGTAAGGTACTTCTTTAACAGACAGCTTTTTCCCCATTCCTTGTGGTCTCTCTAGCACTTGCATTTACTGCAACTGCTGATAGCAAGTTTAATAGAAATGCCGGCAGCAGTTTTTCAACAGAAAGATACTTGCCTGCAAGATACCTCTTCCCCATTTCCTTTAAGTTTTTTCTTATTTAAGAGGATGGGAATTTAGTAGCTTCCTCCATGGCTTGCAATTCCTTCTCTAGACCACCTGCTGGACCACCATTACATTTATGACATTTATTTCTGATGAATCTTCCTTAAAAACTGTGACTATGGTTCTCTTAGATGGAAGTCGTTCCATATTTGCAGTCTCACTGACATGAAATTCAATTAATTTTGTATTATGATCAGAAACATGGAATAGATTTGATTTTGCAGCAAGTTGACATTTCAGCCAAGAGACATGTCGGTTATACTGATTTATCTGATTAGGGCAAAATACTGTGAAACATTTTTCCATTATGGTAGTCATCTGCAAGAGAGAGATTCCTTATTTATGTATGAGCAGAGGGAAAGCTCTTTGACCTAGGAATGAAGAAACTTGGTTGCCCCCTCTTCACATTGCTATGTTATATGTCTGTGTATCTCGGGAAGCTCATTGCGTAGCAAGACCTCAGACTTTTCCTTAGAAAGCTGGCAACTATCACCCCCCATTTCATCATGAAGTGGCACTGCACACTAACTCTTAGCTAACATTTTGGCAGAGCTGGACAAAATCCCTTTCTCTTTTATGGCAAACTGGAGCTTTACCTGCTCAGGCAGAGTCCTCCTGGAACGAACGTGGCAAACAGGAATTTGGATATTTGCTAGGAGGGCTGAAGAGAATTCAAACTCTGCTGATGGCCTGTGAAAATGAACCCTGTGGTCATATAATACTGTTTTCTCCTCCAGTTTTCTTTTAGGAAATGTGTTGTTTAATTTATGTATCACTTGGTACATGACTTCTAATTAAAAAAGTATAATCTGTCAATGATGGCATCACATGCTAAGCATAGACACTTTACTGTCATTGGGGGACATATTTTTGGATCTCATTAATAAAATCTCTCACTTCTGTCACTTTATTAGCATTTCAGACTTTATTGATAAGTCTTATCACATAGTGGCAATATTGAAAGTTGAGGAAAATATATAGTGTATTGGTATCTGAATAACAAAGCAAACATTGTGAAGCTCTGTCTGCCTTTTATGCCACGTTCCATTCAAAGATTATTTTATTTTGTTACAACACTTCCACGAGTTTCCATGGAATTACACGAGTATCGCAGAAAAGCATGGTCTTTCATTATTTTCCATTTTGTTTTGGTCAGTTTGGTTAGCTGGGGTCAGCTGTCCCAGCTGTGTCCCCTCCCAACCTCTCGCCCACCCTCAGCCTACTGGCCTTTGGGGAAATGGGGAGGGGGTGAGAGCCAAGAGCCAAGAGCCAGCCTTGATGGTGCGGGAGCACTGCTCAGCAATAGCCAATGCACTGGTGTGGATATTGGCAACACTGTTTTAGCCACAGATGGAAAGCACAGCACCATACGGGCTGCTATCAAGAAAGTTAACTCTATCCCAACCAGACCCTCTACAGTGAGTTTCCTCCTCACCTCTGCGGCCATGAAATCTCTTTCGGTATTTCCCAAAAGGTCTGATGTTTCCTTCCCTCTGTTACAAGTTTACTAAGGCTGGCAAACATTAAATGTCTGCATCTGGATTTTCTTATTCATTATGCCACGAGGGGTAAATTTAGAAAGAATGGCATATATTTTAACCAATTTCATCTAAAGACAAAGATCTAAAATTTTTCCCCAAGCCAGGATTGTTTGTAAAGATCATAAAAGGATACTTTGGATCTAGAGCTCTTCATGCATTTTAGGAATTCAGTTTTTACAATCACCTGTCAAAAATAACCATTAAAAACTATACCATACTAAAAAAGAAAACTTTGGAGACATTCTTTGATATGGCAAATAGTTCTTGGCAGTGAAAGAAAGCAGCTGTGATGTGAGCAGTTCTCTTATTTTGCTTGTTATAATAAATGCCATCCTACAGATGGAATTCAAGCAGTAATTCCAAAAATATTAAATGATCTACTTTAAAAAATGAGTCAAGTGAGTCCTCCCTTTTTAAAGGCTGTGAAAAAGAAATCATCTTTTTTCAGACTTGCTAGTACAGAAAGGGATAAGCGGGAAGTACAATTGATCTCATCTAAAATCTTACAGTCAAGAGCATGTATTATGGCATAAGGCAGAGAGTGAGAGATGCTTATAAATGAGATCCAACTGTCTCTCCAGATGCATTTTGCTGAAATACTATTCAGAGTGAACCTTTAAAACCTGAATTTGGAAAGCATAAGCCATGCTAAAATAAATCTAAGCTGATATATTCATTTGTAACAAAATGAATGTGACACCATGGCTATGACGGTATGTAATTTCACCCTGAGAATTCAGTTTTCAGAGGTGATTTAATTTTCTTTAAAACATTATTGAAAACTACAAGACAGATTAGAATAAATATCCTTGTCTCTTATGGATATTAATTTTGACAATGTTCACCCTAAAACTGAAATACAATAGGCAAATCCAGTATTTGCTAAGTCATCTATGATGGAAGGGGTTGATACATAATTATTTAAATGCTTAGTAGGATTATCACTCTAATGTTTAAAGACTGAGCAGAAGATAGGATAAGGGGTAGGAAAATTAGATGATTTATACATGCTTCATTAAATATTTTTTCAGGCATTAACACAATACAGAAGAAGGATACTAACTCAACATACTGCTCTCTGTAAAATCTGTACATAAGGTATAAGACATGGTAAAGTTAAACTGCAGTAAGAGATGTGTCCATGGTATGGAGCTGTTTGATAAATGCTGTTGCAGTATTTGTCTTAGTCCCCAAACTGTGCCTATTAAAGTAAATGGGAATTTCTTGTTGCATCTGCAGGCAATGAGTAAGGCCTAGATTCTTTACATTTGCTTTTACAATCTGCTTGATATTCCCAAATACGGTGCTGTCCTCCCTACAGTTGTGTGTGTGTATGCAAATGCACACAGACACACATGCTATTAAGACCTAGATGTGGGATTGAATTCTCTGCCTTCACACTCGAATGTCTACCAGAATGAGTTACTGTGCACCTTTCGTATCACGGGGATGTATAGTCTTCATTAACCAAGCTGCATTAAAATCACAGCTCCAATATTTTGATTTAGCAAAGCGTTTAATCCTGTGCCAACTTTAAGCATGTAAGTAGTCCTGTTGAGTTAACGGTGCTCCTCACATGATTGAGCTTAAGCATGTACTTAATTGCTTGATTTGGGGCCAGAGCGCTGAGAACGCTGCAGGAGGGAGCCGTGGGTGGGGGAATGCACTCTGCTAAGCCAGACACCATCCAGGTCGTAATGGCTTAGTTCAAAACTCTCTCTTTCCGACAAGCTGAAACTTTGAAGAAGCCAAAAGTTTTTGCAGTTGTTTGAAAGTATCATCATGGCTCAAAATTTGAGACAACAGGGGGAGTGAGGTGGTAGTACGGACTGGATATAAACCAGAAAAAATAGGATCAGAAAGAACAAGGAGATTATGAGATATAGCAAAATGTCAAAACTAATAAGAGGAGATTTCAGCTACCCAGACACACAGGAACAGGGACACAATGAGAGAAATAAATCAAGCAACAGTCATGTACTATATCTTCAATGTATTAAAAGGTGGCAAGAAAGACGAAAGTTCTGACTTTCAACAGTGCAGCTGTTAGGAGATAGAGGTGGAGGACTCACTAATGACCATAATCCAGTTGGATTCATTACTGCAGACTGAACCTGCAAGAGGAATAAAAAACCCCCAAGGACTTTGAACATAGAAGAATGGGGAAGTGCTGGAGAGGATCCAGTGGGTTAAGCGTCTAATGGGAGGAGTGGGAGGAGGGAAGGACACAGAGGAAATGGAAATTGTTCAGAAAGCAATTACTGCATATCCAAGGGTGATGCGTATTATCTAACAATATGTACACTAGGAGGAGAAAGAGACCATAGCAAATAAACACAGAATTTAAAAAGATATTGAGAGATAAATAAAAAAGATACATAAGCAGCGTAAAATTTCAGGTGCAGAGGGAGAACGGAAAATGTATGCAATTAATTTAAGACAAAAGAAAGCAAAGATACAAAAAGTACAAGCAGATAATGAAAGGAAGATCACTGAAGATTATAGAAATAGACTAATAACAGAATATATCCCTAGCATATGTAAGAAAAACTCTGCAAAGAAAGCAGCAGGTTTTCAGGGTGAAACCAAGGCAGCATGATACTGAGTTGGTTCAAGTCCCATTCCTCATGGCTGATTTTACTATTACTGAAAGGTTTAAAACAATAAAACAATTGGCAATGCTTTTTTTTTAGACAAAGTTTTCTCCATTTACAACATAATGGGAAAAAGGCAATCCTGCTTTCCCCATCTCACAGCCCAGCTGACATCAAAACAGGTAAGTAGAAGTAACTACGTATCATCCTTAGCAGACAATGCAAGATGCTCGGGCAGTTGCCTCTTCACTGCCATTCCACCTCCATTTTGCACAAGGCAGAAATTGGAAAATGTAGGAAGCACTGAGTTTGAAGAGGTATTTGCAGTTCTAGACAGGATACATTTGCACTTTCAGGCCAATTCGGGCATTACAATCATCAGTAAGATGGGAAACATACTTTGGATGCAATTATGCTTGGTTTGTTGTTGATCTCAAGTCATTGCATTGGGGTCATTGAAATTGCATTTCCACTGGGTTTGTTTCTCAGTAAAGACAATTTACTGCCTTACTTCCATTGGTGGATCTGTCCTATCAACTTACAGCCCTCATCACTCCTAAAATTCGCATTGTTGGCATCTATTCATGAGTTCTCATACAACTTGACAGAAATGCTGGGATGAAGATGATGCCATAGGCTTGTTCTTGCCCTGTGCTGCCATCACCATAGCTAAGCAGTATTACTTAAGTGATTTAACACTTCAGCTTTCAGATGCCTTTTATTTTGTCCAGGAGGCAACTTAGGCTATATCTATGTGAATATGTAATTTTTCCTGCAAACTTTTTTGACACTGAGATTTAGTCCAGAAGGACCCACCTGCACACTGGTAAACTCTCTGACCCTCAAAAACAGGACAGCTGCATGCAAGTCTCTATTGAAATGGTCCCATAGCTTCTGAACTGTGCGTGGGAATTTTTGGAGAGACAGTTAGTTTGCCTAGGCCAAAAACATTCCAAGAAGAATCCTGAAAAATTATAAATATCTACAGTTAAGCTGCCATGCCAGGGAGTGTTCCTCAATATTACTTGAGACCATTGACATGGGCCCTTGTGAAGAGCTTCCTCCTAAAGACACTTCTCTCTGTCTTTCCACTAACAACTGAGGAAATCTATGGAGACCTTCCTCCCCAAGCCAGTCTTTGGCGTCTTCCCTTCTCCACCCACCAGCTAACAATCTAAGCTCATACTACCAAAATAAGGCAAGGCAGGATGGTTCAGGTCAGAAGACTTGTAATTTCTTACAGCTTACAGCATTAGGATCTACAGTCTTTCACATCCACTTGGTAGAGTCTTATAGGACTTTAACAACTCACTTCCCAGGAACCAAGCAATTGGCTTTTGAGCTACCCAAAGTGATGTTCCTAGAGCCAGCCCTTCCTATGTAAACATGTTTTCTCTGTGGCAACATAATTCTGCCCCAAAACTGCAGTTGTAATTTAAAAGCAATTGGAAGAAGCATTAAAACAATAGACAAATAGCCAGCAAAATCCCTATATTAATCAGTGAAGTCAACAACAGAAAATCTTTGGCTGAGAGCAGAAGGCTATGTCTCCTAATTTACTGCTATATTTGAACTACAGTAATAAACTGTGTAGGACAGCATTGTTACTTTAATGACATCTGTTTAGATGTCTCATTTTGTCGAGCAGATTTTCTCCAAGTTTTTTCATTCAAGATTCTGTACTGTTTGAGAAAGCAAAATACAACATTGCCAAAGCCATAGCAACAACAATGTTAAATGACAGGTGGCAACAGGAGCAAGGTTGTATAGTTTGAGAAACTGTTCCACTCAATCAAATGTTGCATTTGGAAACAACAGATAGGAGGGCAGGTACTTTCTTATCACCATTCATAATGGAAGTACAACTGCAGCTCCAGTTCTGTTTGAGATGGAGCAGCACACAGTGGGATACAGAAAAATAATAGTCAGAGATGCTGCTTAAAGCCACAAGAGAAATCATGGATTGGTTTAACAAACAAAGACACAAAAAGCCCTTGATATTCATGAGATTCAGTAAGCGCTGATAAAAACTTCTTCTGATGCTTAACCCTTTATAACTTAGGGTGGTTTTTATTCTCATTGCAGTATATGTGCACTTTCGTGTGGAACAGAGCTAGTGGAAACATCCACTGGGGAAAAAAGGAGAACTATATACACCAGATATTATAATGTACCACTTCCCCTGTACAGTACAGTGCAATTAATTCCCTCATGACAGCTTCTGAAATGAGGAAATATGTAAAATATGTATAAAATATCTGGATGTATTTTATTAGCTTTGTTTAGTATTTGTCACACTGGTCAAACTTGCAACAACAGAATTCCTGTGCTCAGACATCTCCAAGCTCACCCTGTTCTTTCAGAAAAATAAGCATTTGTCTCAGATTGGAGTTTTCTTTAAGACAAAACAAAACCTGAAAACAACCCAAATCTCTTCATTTTAAATTGCAATGTTAAGAAGAAATCCAAACTGGTACTTTATTGATGGTTACACTAAATGACTTCGTTCATTTGCTTACACATAGAATATGTTCACTGCAGTTTAACACACCAGGGCTATCTAATGTACAGAGAAGCTGTTGCCCTTTATACTACTTTAACCTGAAAAAATATAGATTTAATAGTATAACTTAAATGTATTGATCTCACTTAATCAGCACAAAATACTCTTGACTAAAGATATCTTTGTCCCTTCTGATGTGAGGCTATAAACCAATGTATGATTTATAATTTATAGTCCTTTATAATTCCAGTCAGTAGCACACATACTGTATAAAAATGTCTCTTGATTTTATTTGCTGTTCTTTCAAGTTCTGTATCAGTGAGAAACTTCAATAACAGAAGTAAAGCACTTAAAGCCTTCTGCTCCCCTCTGCACCTTTCAGCAATGAATAAATAAGACCCCAATCCTGAAGGTAAGGCTAACCCTTGCTCTTGCACAGAGACCTTCTGTTTTCAGTAGTCTTTCACATAGATCAAGTTAAAGGAACACTAATTGCAATAACTTGTCCATTTTATTTGCATAACTCTCTTTTCTCTACGAAGTGTGCTGAATTCAGGACATGGAAAACCAGGACATTTGGCATAAACTTTTCATTTGATTTTTTTTAAACAGATGAACATGTATTTTATCTCTTCAGAACAAAGTTAAAGGCATTTGAAAAAAAAATACTTTGCTAAAACCTTAATTAAAAAAAAAATCTTTTTCCTGAAAGCTTTTTTAGGTGAACTAAATTATACTGGACATATATAAATAAAAAAGAAAAGAGCAAAGAAGAACATGAACATATATTACTAGTGTAATTCATCAAAACCAGTTGACACTTCAATCTAATCCAGAAAATGAAAACACAGAACTTTATAGAGTTATAGGAAGTAAGCAATTTAAACGTACCATGGCACAAGGTCATCTAACAATGAAGCCAGGAAGATGTTCTCTTTTTATTTGCTCTCCTTCACTCCTTTAATCCTTCTGAATCTATCAAGTAGAGATTAATATAAATCTTTTTAACAGCCAGAGGTGATCTTCAAATCAGATAATTAATAGTAGTGGTCCAAGTGTTCTATAACAGGTCCATCTTTCCATTTTAATATAAAATGAAACAGCACTTTATCTAACTAAGCTATCACTCTGGGAAAGGTTTCTTTTTACATAATAAAGTAATAGATGTCTTAACTAATTAGTTCATTATTTTAAAATGTAATTTTTGGTAAAACTCACTGAGATAGTTCATCTTCCTTAAAAGGGTGCTGATGTGGAAAAAAACAATTCTCAGAATACACTCACCGCCGCTCATTCAAAACACTCGCTTGCCGAATCATTCCCCAAGTAGTCAGAGCTAAATGTATGAGGCAGAGGAAATACACTCAATTTGTTTTGCAACTAAACCTCCAAGGCCATTTCATAAGCAAAAATCATATTCATGTCATACAGATACTGTGGTTAAGTTTATGATTCCAATTAGGCCTGGAGAGCTTTCAATACTCTAGAAAAATTACTTCACTAATCTATATGTAAATACTTCAGTAAAACCACTGAACAGTGATCAAGTTCAGTATTAACATCACAAATTAAAGATGGCATCTGAAAACGTACTGTCTAGAAGAATGATCAGAGTTCATGCAGAAGAATAATCTGTGATTTCAGCAGCCTATAAGCACCACAGAAACAACTGCGGTGTTGTATTCACTAAATCTCAGTGTTATGTATAAGAAAAACACTAAATATTGAAATACAGCTAGTGGTCTGGTGGCAGCAGGGTGGATAGTAGATAATCACCTGGATATGGCAGCCTGAAGAGACTCATGGTAGGATTAGCAGACACTATGTTGTACAGTTCAAATTGGCAATTAAAGATACTATCTGTGATTGAATTTCCATTATACACTGTTAAAGAAGAAAAAAAAAAACAACACAACAACCCAAATAACCCCTCTATTTCTAATTATTTGGCTGTCTCACTGAAAGCATGTTTATTTAAGTAGGTGGAACAGCACATTTGCTTGCCTCAGTGGAGAGTGGGAAGAATTAGCCAAATATCCCATTGAAGTCCTAATCAAGGGGCAAAAATTGTTGTATTGGAGGAAGGCACAACCACCCCCATACTTTAAGAAGTGTTTAGGGTTTTTGTAGCTCCAGGCCACATGAGCTGTCACTTGTTTATGCCACTGCCTGCCTCTAGGTAGACCAGCTTTGCTCTGCCCCTGGTCTCAGCTTTTGCACAGCAGCATGGAGACAAGCTAGCTGGAGTGGGCAAGTCCACGGTAAGAGCTCGTGACTGTTCTTGCTCCTGTTTCTGTCCCTTGGCTTTACTGTCTTATCTTGAGCCTTCTGGATGTGCAACACAGATTTAGACAGTGTAATTTTTAAAGGCAATCACTCAATTGACATGTAAGTTAGTTACAAGACATATGGGGCAGGATTTAGGTCCAGAACATAGATACCTAAATAGAGGTGACTACCTATGCACTAGATACACAACGTCTCACTTCAGTCAACAAAGGGTAATTCAGTGCCCACACATAGCTGCTTAATTTCTTTTTAGATGGATGCCCTAAGGTCTCAAAGACATCGGCCAAAGGTTGGCAGATGTAATACAGAACTTACAGGAGATCCTCAGTTGTAACTGGTATTAGGAATGGCAACTGGTATTACAGCAGTACCCTACAGTGTCTCAAATGACGCTGTATGCCTGCATGTAAGCAAATGGGCCAATCAGTCCAGTCAGTGATGGCTGATCTATTTAACTCATCCTGTGGCACACACCTAAGCTTGACAACTTCCCTTCCACCTCCCCCTACTGCAAAATAATTCGAATATATCCTTGATGGTGTCTTACGTGCAGATAACATGGGAATATTACTCCCTCTTCCACTCTCTGATTTCCAGCTGATGAACATTGTTTAAAGCCTCCTCAGCTTAAAATGAAGTTGATTCTGGTAACAGGTCCATAGTAATGTCACATATCCCTGCTGCTCATAAACCTTGTCACTGTACAACCTATTACCTAAACTCTACTGCAGAAATAGCATAAACACAAAAAGAAACGGCTCATCCATCCACAGTTCCAACCTTGTTGGAACATGTACAGCATAAAGAGCAGGAAGCACCTGAGTTCCATAAGTGTACTGCCCGACGAGGTGATTTTCACATAGGGATGTGGAAGGGAAAGGAGGATGCTCCACTGTTCAGTGCAAGCTAATTCTAAAACGGTTTTAAATCGCAAGGTACTGAGAGCCAGGGACAGTCTCCCCAAGAGCTGAGCTGCCACATCTCTCACTGCTGTGTCAGGAGGCAGGCACACAGGGAAGAGCTCTGGGCAGCTCTGCCATTTGGATGGTCACGAGAGACCTCAACATGCAGTAGGCATGAGACAGAGGCCAGGATATATCTCTGCAGCAAAGATGAAGAACCAAAAATTAACAGACAAAAGTAAGTGGTGGAAAAAACTATTTCCTGTTGCTTTTCTTAGCTTAAATTAATGAATAAAATATTTCTCTAACTGCTGTTTTGTCTAGGAATTAGATATTTTTGGTATGACCCATGAGAGAACTGAGCAGGAGGAAGACAAGGTCATCATAGCCTTCTGACCCATTTCAAAAAAGGGTTATTCTGTACGCTGTGAACCACATGGGATTTGGTGTGAAGGTAGGCTGAGAGGGAAGTAGGAAAATGGATACTGCAGATAGCAAAGCCAGAGGGAAAAAGTAACATAAGAGCCAATAAATATATGCACAGAAAGGTATGAAGGTCCCTGAATGTACAGAAAGGAAATCTAAACTTGATGCCAAAGTCTAGTATGGTCAAGTGTCAGATATCATGATAATTAAGCAAGCCCTAAGAGACTGGACATCAGCAGGAACTAATTTACCTTGCTTAAATACTAACAGTATAGACAATCCCATTTGGAGGAGGACCAGTCAGCTGCAATCTCTTCTCTGTTTTCTCCCCCTGTTTCCTATGTGACAAAGGAAAGGTAACAGAACACAGCTCAGAAGGTAAAACAATTTTCACCCACAGATACAAGGAGACAGGAAGACCCATGTAGTCATCCTGTGGCGTGGGAGAAGAGGTCTCTCTGTCCTCCCATAATTTGTATCTGATAAACAAAGACAGAAGAGATGTCAGCCAGAGAGCACACACAAAAAAATTACCACAAAGTACAAATTCTAGCTGCAATTATATTGTAACTGCTTTCAGCTGACTTCGATCTTTTCCAACTGGAATTCACCCAAACAATACATTACAGTATGAAGTATTTTATAGATGTCATCTAGAACTGGAAATTGTGGCACCTACGCATGGCCAGCATGCAAGTTTCTCTCTCACATGTGTTACGGAGATGACCATTTGTCTTCATGAAAAACCATTTTCCCTCAGTATGTTACAACAGGCTATGAAACTGCAAGTTTTTAACACATTACATAATTGCCCATATTTGTCTCTGATTCCAGATCTTCATTTTGAACTTACTATTTTGTAACAGCACAAAGGGAATTTAACGTGTCAAGTGGCTGGTAAAGCTGAAAATGAAATATCATAAGAAAAAATATGTGGGGTAGACCTTTCTGACCCAAACTTCTCTTTTGCCAGCAGAACAATTTGTCTCACCAGTCACTGTATGGGCTCCATCAATTGTACAGCTGATCTTTTTTCTGGACTTGCATCAAACAACCTCAGCACATCGATCAGGACATTCTTAAACCTCTGTCCTTTGACGCTAAATCCAAAAGTTCCCTTTTCATGTGCACTCAACAAACAGACGTTGATAACCTCAGAACATAACAATATGACGGATTTTATCTTGAAGGACCTAGAATAATTAAATGCGACCAACTTGTTTCTGAAAGGTTTCCTTCAGCTCTGCCTCAAGGATGTGACATATTTGCTGTTTTTTCTGTTTTCGATTTATTTTGCTTTGTCAGGGAAAGCAATGCTGTTATATATCAGACAAAATAGTGATGCAGTGAGGAGTGATGAGTGACAGAATCCAGCAGAGGAAAAAAGAGATCAAATAAAAGTGTTTCAAATCTTAAGCCGTACAGCATTTTGCCAATAATGTAAAAACTTGAAAACTTGGCAGGTACCATTAACCAAGATTTGCTTTCCTAAAAGACTAGAAAGAAATTTTCTTTCCTCAGAAAAGCAGGAGCAGTCAACAAAAAAACTCATCATCATTAGGAATGCAAATACAGGGTGAATTTATCCAATGACCTTACTGAAGAAAAATTATGAAAGTCAAAATCTGGAAGAGAAACACCCAAAGTTCATACTGTTGTCCATTGCTTGTTTTTTATATTAATTTCATTTTGCCTTATGCGCCTGTATAATTACATGGCTTCTGTCATCACTGTATCCAACAACCTCCTAAACACTTATAATCTTTTTTTTTATTTCCCACCTTGTAGAAATAACTTGACTGTTTTATGCACCTACATGTACGAAAGATTATAACAGAGAAATTATGTAAAGGACTTTTTTTTTAAATATTCTGCTCTAAACACAGTAATCTCCATGGTTAGTCTCAGCCTAGGAGTGAATCCCATTGATGATCACATAAATGTTTTGCCTCCTCATATATGTTCAAGTCTCATTGCAGTGGACACAAGTTGTCATGGAAAGCATTGTTGCAAGGAAAGAAATAATTTCTTAGGTAGATAAAGGGGCTTTGGGGGCTTGTGGGGAGAGGAGCAGCTGAGGGCATGGCTGTGGGAAAGGCAGGACTGGGCAGTGGTGCTGGGCACAGCTGAAGGCCATAGCCGAAGGGCTGAGGAGGGGTGGAGCAGCTCACAGCGCAAGGCAAGGTTGGCTGAGAGCAGCTGGTGAGGAAAAAGTGGCAAGTACAGGATGCTAGCAGCTAGCCTTGGCAGCAGCAGGCAAGCGCAGCTAGCAAGCTCCTGGCAGCACGAGGCGTAGCTAGCAGAGAGGAGGTTAGCTAACACAACGTGTGCCACCATATTGGCTCATTCTGAGTTAGTGCTACCAGGTAATCCCTAATAATTTCAAACTGTGAATGCAAATAATTGCAGGAGGGGGAGTGTTTTACCTCCTCTGGCCCCCAGGGAAAAAGATTACAAATTGTTATTGTTCTTTAGGCATTAATTATGGCTACTCCATTTTTCTTACCTCCCTCAAATAGGAATATTATTTCTTATGTAATTTGATTTATGTTTGTACTTGTCAAGTCCAGGCAGATGCCAAAGCTAGTAAAAAGTCTGAAGAACAAGCAGAGTATATGCAATATCAGTTTCTAAAAGCTAGACCCCCTTCCTTCATGATAATTGCTCTGTTCATTTGGAGATGCTATAATAGCTGAATAAACAAAACTAGATTAAAATTTGATCGTGCAGACACCACTACATCATGAGTGCATTGTTTTGCAAAGGAAGGATTATTTTAAAGAAAAATATGAAGCCTTATCAGATACAAAACCCCAATGTCCATACTACGTAAATGCTATCTGTAAATACAAAGTAAATATTTCTACAAAACAGCAAAGAGATCCATTTAATCATTGGTATACAGCGGCCTCTGTAAATCCTGGGTAAATTAAGATCATAAATTCAATGAAATTATATTACTACTAATCTCCCAATTCCCACAGTTATTTCTGATATTCCAATTTTAACTGTCAGCCACACTGAAATTCAGAGGATATATAATTGGCACCCACCTTAGTTCTTATCATTGAATGGTAGCATTTGAACCCAGGTCTTTTTTTTCACCAGAAGATAGAAAAGTCTACAGACACCAAAGATAAAGAGATGCTGCTGAGAAGATGGAGCCTCCAGATAACTGAATGAGGGGACAAAAGCAGTATTAGGATTATGTTGATAATAGATCTCAACCAGATGTTCACTGACTTTTTCTGCCTTTTCAAAGCAGCGAAGCTGGCCTACATGAGACACTTCCCATAGTACAACTGTACCTTGAGGACTCTGAATAAAATTGCTGCTTGCAATGTTGTGTAATTGTTTTTTTCTTTTCCTAAAAATGACAAATTTAGTAGTTACTTGTTTTTATTTCTAGCCTGCATTTCATGTTTGGTTAGAGTTCTTATAACTATCTTCCATCTACTACAGCACTCCATGTGCAGTGAGGTCTCCCTGACCAGGAAGTAAATGAAGTATCTCCTACCCTAGTAGGATACACCAGAATTCAGAGACACCGTCATGACTCAAGCTCAAGAAGCGGGCCCACGTGAACCTCATGAGGTTCAACAAGGCCAAGTGCAAGGTCCTGCACCTCGGTCAGGGCAGACCCCCCATACCAATACGGGCTGGGGGATGAAGGGATTGAGGCCAGCCCTGTGGAGAAGGACTTGGGGGTACTGGGAGATGAAAAGTTGGACATGAGCTGACAATGTGTGCTTGCAGCTCAGAAAGACAACCATGTCCTGGGCTGCCTAAAAAGAAGTGCGCCCAGCAGGTCGAAGGAGGCGATTCTGCCCCTCTGCTCTGCTCTGGTGAGACCCCACCTGGAGTACTGCGTCCAGCTCTGGAGCCCTCAGCACAGGAAAGACATGGACCTGTTAGATCAGGTCCAGAGGAGGGCCACAAAAATGATCCGAGGGGTGGAACACCTCTCCTATGAGGAAAGGCTGAGAGAGTTGGGGTTATGCAGCCTGGAGAAGAGAAGGCTGCGAGGAGACCTTACTGCAGCCTTTCAATACTTAAAGGGGGCTTATGAGAAAGATGGAGACAGACTTTTTAGTAGGGCCTGTTGCGGTAGGGCAAGGGGTAATGGTTTTAAACTAAAAGAGGGTAGATTCAGACTAGATATAAGGAAGAAATTTTTTACAATGAGGGTGGTGAAGCACTGAAATGGGTTGCCCAGAGAGGTGGTAGATGTCCCATCCCTGGAAACATTCAAGGTCAGGTTGGACAGGGCTCTGAGCAACCTGATGTAGCTGAAGATGTCCCTGTTCATTGTGGGGGGGGTTGGACTAGATGACCTTTAAAGTTTCCTTCCAACCCAAACTATTCTATGATTCTATGATTCTATGACTCAAGTCATGCAGCTATCCTGATGGATAGCACTGAATTGACCTTCAAGAGAAGGTCTCAAAATTATAAAGAACATCTGTTTCAAGGCACATAGAAAAAAATTAGAGTGCAATGTTCACAGAGCTCTGTGCAGGGAACGGAGCAGAAATGGCGCTATTGAAAGAACAGACTGTCTTCTTCCATGCTGTGTCAACACTTACCTGTTGAGACATGCTGTGACACACCACACATCCTCTTTTTATTGATCATCTAGACTGATAAAATTTCTTTTTTTGTGTGGAAGCCGGGACATGGAAGCAGGGAGCCCTCCATAGAAGCTTTGTTTGCCACCCATTTCCCTCACTTGTGTGGTCATGTTCAGCCTATTTTGTTCCATCAGTTTTTTGATGTGTCCTGCTTCCACCCCTGCAAACCAGGGACTTTCTTCTCGCAAAGCAAGTGCGTATACTTCCATTGTTCTGATTCCTCCTGTTCCTCTCCTCTGCCTGTCAAGCATTTGTTTGTTTCCCATTCTGCTCCTTATACCCACCACTGAGTTTGTGCGTTGCTCCTTCGTTCCTTCCTCCCTCCTCTCAGCATCAGTGTCTATTTTTCCACTGCATGATACCTCTGATAGTCTTATGCTGCAATTCTTTAGCAAGTCCATGTTCCCTCATTATTAATATTTATATCGTCTTGGAAACAAATAATCTGAAGGTATCAAGATACTAAATACTTTGGGGAGAATGAACAAAAGTAAGAGCTAGCTAGGTTGGAAGGCATGAATGAAAGTCATTAACCACTTCCCTCCTTTACAGTCAGTTACAGAATACGTATTTCAAAAAAATGCATCATCCTTTTCCTTTTAGTATTCAGATTTCCTCTCAAATCAAGGATGCTGTCCCCAGTTATCTGCATCTTTGAATTCATCAGATGAATCTGCTGTACCTGCTACTGAACAGCGGTGAGGCCACATGTGGAGTATTGAGTCCCATTCTGTGATCCCCAGTGCAAGATATGGATTTGCTGGAGCAAGTCCAGTGAAGGGCCGCAGATATGATGAAGGGACTGGAGCATCTTTCATATGAGGAGATGCTGGGAGAGGTGGGACTGTTCAGCCCAGAGAAGAGAAGGATCAGAGGAGTCTTATCGATGTATATAAATACTTGATGGGAGGGAATGGAGAGGCAGATTCTTCTCAGTGGTGACCAAGACAAGAGGCAAGGGGCATAAGTGGAAACACATGAGATTCAATCTGAACACAAGACAACACTTTTTTTACTGTGAGGGTGATCAAACACTGGCACAGGTGACCCAGAGAGGTTGTGAGGTCTCTCCATCTGTGGAACTGTTTACACTGGGACTGGACATGGACCTGGACAACCTGCTGTAGCTGCCCCTGCCCTAAGCTGGGGGTTGGACTAGATGATCTCCAGAGGTCCCTTCCTACTCAAACAATTCTGTGACCCTGTGAACCAGTCAAGATCCTTGTGTTACAGACTGACATACAGGAGAACTGACATTGAGTTAAATCAAAAGTTTTACAAATGTAGGCAAAAGTTTATCTGAAATTCAGTGTTGTGTATTTTTTTTTATATACAGGAAATTGCAACTGACCTAAACAGAAATGTAACTTTTGTGGGTAAAGGTCTATGACAAATAAAACCAACTAAACTTATGGTGAGAACCCTTTTCCTATGTAGGTGTCAACTCTTTGCCAGATACCCTGTACCCTTTTTTTAAAAATTGGCTATTATCAAATAGAAGCAATTTATCTCTTTTGTGAGGTTAGGCAAATAATCCATTCAGAATTAACATGCAGCTTCTATCCCCAAGAATATTTCGTAGGAAATTATTTTAAAATAAGATTCAAATCTTTATAATTAAGAAGGGCAAATATATTAATAAGGATAAAGAGATACATTTCTAATCTCCAAGTTATGCAAATTACTCTGTGATTTTTGTCATTTACTTCAGAACCAGCAGAACAATGGATTTTTTTCACATGCATGACAATCCTTCTCATTTATGTGCCTGAGACATTGCAACTGGATATTTATTCTTACATGGCAAACTTTAATGGCATTAAGACTCTAAGTGCATATCTTTTATTTAAATACATTCACACTTCTAAAACCAATGTTTGTAAATATTTTTCTTTACAAATAACCTTTACACAGCTCTCAGATCTCAGCCTATTATTGTTCAAATTATTTGCTAGGTACATAATTACAGGTGGTTAAGGAGACAACTTTGCTTCAGACAAAATTTCATGCTTCCTTTTTGCCTTTGCTTTTTTTGTCCACATGCCAAATATTGGAGTAGCCAAATATCAAATAGGTTTGAACCCTGTTGTTAACAGACATGTCAAACATGTTTTATGCCTAGAAGAGAGCTATACAAATTCAAACACCTTGTTGTTGCCTCCCTTCCTTTTCACTCAGCTAGCATAACAAGGAAGAACCACTTGATAATACCAGGATTGGGCTAATCATCGCTATTGCACAGTGTGTATACAGCACACTTAGACTTTCCCTGGGCTCAGTTGAGGGATTAGACAGGGTATGCCTAGATAATACAGTGCAGCAGCACAGGGAGATTCCCGAGCTAGCTTGAAACAAGATGAAGGCCAGTAACTTGCTAATACAACTGCACTGCTTTAAATAAGCAGCTCTTTTATAGTAGATAGGGGAGATCTACACACTCCCCATTTCCCTGTTTTTCCACTCAGAGTATGTTCCAGCACCTCTCATGCCACCTACCTGATGGTTCTCACGCTGAGAGGCATGCCCTGGAAAATGCTTCACAGGTAGAAGATATAGGGAAGGGGTGCTTTGCCAGGAAGCTGCGGGTGGCAGAGCAAGGGTTTCTGTAGGGCTGTGGCCAGGGGAATGGAGGGGCAGTGGGGAGGGCTAAATTGTGCAAGCAGGTGATACAGAAGAAATGCATGGGTGCTAGGAATCATTTTAGCCTTTCTGGGGAATCCTGAGACGTGAAACTGTCACAGTGGTGAACCATGGGCTGCTTCTTTTCACGCTATCTCCCTACCTTCAACCACTGTCTTCTCAGCACCATGCTATTCCCCATCCTTGTCGTTTATCTTTTGGGTGCTGCTTCTACAGGCTTCCCAATAACATGTCTGCCTCAGTTGTACTCTCCATTTCCAAAAAAACGGGAGCACATTTCCTACGCTGGTATTTCCTGTACTTACCAAAACCCCATGTCAATAAGCTCACATCCATTTCAGTATTTGATGTCCAAAATTCCTGTGGTTTTAATAACGCTCCATTTTACACACCCAAAACCCACACCTATGTACTGGAGCAGCTGACTAATTAGACTACTATAGGGAAACATGACGGCTCTTCAAATGTAACTGATCTTAGAATCATAGAATCATAGAATCGTTTAGGTTGGAAAAGACCTCTAAGATCATCCAGTCCAACCATTAACCTACACAACCAAATCCACACTAAACCAATCAAGGGTAGACTAGACTAAACCATGTCCCGAAGTGCCACATCTACCCATTTTTTGAACACTTCCAGGAATGGTGACTCCACCACCTCTCTGGGCAGCCTGTTCCAATGCTTTACTACCCTTTCCGTGAAGAAATTTTTCCTAATTTCCAGCCTAAACCTCCCCTGGTGCAGCTTGAGCCCATTTCCTCTCATCCTATCGCTAACTACATGGGAGAAGAGACCAACACCCACCTCACTACAACCTCCTTTCAGGTAGTTGTAGAGAGCGATAAGGTCTCCCCTCAGCCTCCTCTTCTCTAGGCTTGTGTAAAGGTAGGGAGAAATATTGGAAACCTTGATCCCAGGAGGACTCCCAAATTTGCAGACTGCATTCTGTCAGCAATTTCACTTTGTTGTAGTCAGAGTCAGAAATCTTCATTACAGGCATGGCTAATAGGCAATATTTCTTTGCACTGATGGAGTACATAGTTCTGCTTGTTAAGGTATAGGGTGCAAGGGATGGTGGAAAGACAGAAAGAATCCCAAGTAAAGGAATATTTTCTATTCCTTGTCACAGAACTTCAGAGAAACTAAATACAGATATTGAAAAAAAGGTCTCTCACAAGAAACAACTTGCTCTTAGTCATGTATTGCCCTCTAGTTTATATCTCAGATAGTAAATGAAGGAATTCTCAGGTATTTGTGCAGAAAAATGAAGGCAGGTTTGAAACAAAGACACTTTTAATGACTCTTTTGTTAATGCTGCTGGTATTAGTGCCGGTGTCCCAAGTTTCAGCATAGACTAGCAAATGCAGTAGGTCATCAAGGCATGTACTTCTACGTACAGCACACTAAAACTGTATAGCTCAACTGATGACAAGGGCAGATGCTGCTTTGTGAAACAGAGTTAATGCAGCATGTTACAGAAAACACATACGATAGTCTAAAAAGGAGACATTTTCCTTTGTCACACACTCATTCACCTGAAAGCCCTTCAGGGTGGAACCTGTGACTGTTCTGCATATGGATATAGATGGGATCACAAGGCCCCAGTTGTGTAAAAAGTTCACATAAATAACTATAATGATGTGAATAGGCCCACTGAAAGATATGGGCATTTTTAATGTGCAAATTTATAAGTAAATAAGTGCTTGATGTACAAATAATGTGACTATGTACATATATCAAATGATGAGAAGCATTTGACAAACAGATCTGAAAGCTCAGCTTTCCTTTTTTCCATAGGTTTTCTGGAGAACAGAGAAGTTACTTACTTAAAATAAATCACTCTAGCCAGTAATTTCCAGTAAAATAATGAAAACTATACTTTCAGGCATAACCACATACCTAGATTGCCGTATTCATCAGACCTTGGCTAACTAGCTGACAGAACTTACAAAAGCTACCAGGATTTCTAGTTGGCTTGCTTGTCAGCTCCCTTTTGCAGATCTGTTTCGGTTCATGCAGTTAACAAATTTCAAAACATAAGCAGAGCTGCTGAATAACTCACTGTCACGTGAAACCAGAAGCTTTTCTCTGTATCTGAGAGAAAAAAGATTTGCAGTTGTTGAACAAGAGTATACAGGAGACACAGAAACCACAGCGTCACTTGCAGAACCATAAAGCTGCATGTAATATCCTCTGTAAACTTACAAACCACTTAAATTCAAAAGTCAGTAAATGAAAAAATCAAGTATTTGTTACTTAAATAAGACAGAAAGGCAGAACTCATTGTACATGAGAAAATATTCCAAATTATTTTTTGTACCAAGATATTTTGAGATAGATTATTTCAGAAAAAATATATTTAAAAAATCAAGTAAATTTGAACATATTTAAATTTTTAAAAATTTTAATCTTTTTTTTTTCAGAAGATCTCTAACTTAGAGGAATTTTACAGTTGAGCAAAGCTCAGAATAAAAAAGAAAGAAAGAAAAAAGAAATCTATCAACTGTGCAGATGCATATTAGTGACTACAGAAGAAATCACCTCTTCGCAAGAGTGGCTTTTTACCTCGGTAAGAGGGATCCACCTCCACTACAACATTAAAATCTTCCATAAAATCTTTGAGGCTTATTTCCTTGCTGCACTAAGTGCAGATAGCACATGTGCCAGAACCAAGACCCACATTAGAACAGGACACAGCATATACACTAAGACCAGAAATACGTACTGGAAGACGAAATATGTTGCCCTGACATGCCCCCTTATCTGCCTATGCTTTTTCCAATTGCATGAATATAAAGGACTAGAGCGGCTGCTGCCTCCATTATTAACCTATCCCCACTCTCTTTTTCAGAAAGTGTCAATAAAAAAGGTTAACCTGATACTCAAGTAGTAGGTTAGTACTGTGTTCAAAGTAGACTGAGCTCTCACCCTTTGTTTCACAGAGGCTAATGAGAGAACACTGACTGGTAGCTGCTTGTGTCTAATTTTGACTGCATAAAGCAAAGTAGCAAAGGTGAAGATATTTACGTCCCTCAAGACATCGGTGTTAGTGGATATACTTTACTCGTCTTCTCCAAATCCCCATTGATCTCATGTCATCATCTCAAAAAGTCAATAGGCTGTTACTACCCAAACCAAACAGCAATTGCACCTAAATACAATTAATCTTGTGAGTGTCTTAAAATGCCTTGGAAATAATGGCTAAGATGATCATTAAAAAGGAAATGGGATGGTCAGAATTGTAATGGCATCATTAATTATGATCAATATTGGACATTAATTCTTACTAATAAAATAATCATATTGCTCTTAAGTGCCTAATAATTTTGTCAATATTCAAATAAAAGACATTAACCAAGGGGCACATCCCAGCACATTTTTACTTGAAATGTTTTCTTCCTGAAGTTTGTATTTGTGATATTGCTGATTAACAAAATACATTAAACTCACTGTCTATTACACTCCCTACATGCTGTTTACTTAGTGCATAATTATGAAGAGTAACAAGGAGGCATCACTTTATAGACAATAGCTACTTAATGCCTGTGGTACTACTGCAAGAGAAGTATCATTGAACCCTTTTCACTCAGAGGAAAAAGTTATGGACAGTCAGCTAGTGACAGAACTAGAGAGCATGTATAATTCTGTGTTGTAGGTACGGAGGGTTAGCTGTGGCTAACAGCCAAACTCCCACCCAGCTGCTCACTCACCTCCATCCTCAGCAGGATGGGGGAAGAAAATAGGATGGAAAAGCTCATGGTTTGAGATGAGGACAGGGAGATTGCTCACCAATTACTGTCACAGGCAAAACAGAGTCGACTTGGGGAAAACTAATTTAATGTATTGACAATTAAAATAGAGTAGGATGGTGAGAAACAAAGACAAAACGTAAAAACACCTGCCACTCACCCAGCCCTGCCCTTCTCCCAGGCTCCATATCACTCCTTCATTCCCAACTCCTCTACCTCCTCCCCCATCAGCGGTGCAGAGGGAGGGGGAACAGGGGTTGGGGTCAGTCCGTAACAGCTCCTGTCTGCTGCTCCTTCCTCCTCACACCTTTCCCCTGCTCCTCCACCATGGTCTCCTCCAGGGGCTGCAGGGGAATCTCTGCCCTGGTGCCTGGAGCACCTCCTCCCCTTCTTCTTCTCTCACCTTGGTGCCTGCAGGGCTGTTTCTCTCACATTTTTCCCTCGCTGCTCGCTGTCTGTGCAGTGTTTTGCCCTTTTAAAAATACGTTTTCCCTGAGATGCCCCCACCTTGGCTGAGGGGCTCTTGCCCTGGAGCCGGCTGTGTCCGGGACGGGGCAGCCCCGGCTGCTCCTCACAGAGGCCACCCCACAGCCCCCTGCCCACGCCTGGCACCCGCACCTGGTACAGAATGACACCAGCATATAGAATCATAGAATCATAGGATGCTTTGGGTTGGAAGGGACCTTTAGAGGTCACCTAGCCCAACCCCCCTGCAGGGAGCAGGGACAGCTTTAACCAGATCAGGTTGCTCAGAGCCCCGTCCAACCTGACCTTGAATGTTGCCAGGGATGGGGCCTCTACCACCTCTCTGGGCAACCCCTTCCAGTGCTTCACCACCCTCATGTGCCAGGCATTTCTGCTCAAGTGGAAAGGGAGAGAATCAGTCTCCCGACTCCCATTGCCTGTCTGCTACCATGCTTATTGCAGGAGAAAATTAAGACTTAGAAAGTTCTTCCTAGTTGTTATAAAGTTCTGGTGGAGATGAACCCTAGTACCCCAAAGGTAAGAGCTCCTTCTAACGGAGACCACCTTAGCAAAAATTCCACTCTCTCATGGTCTCCTGCTGAATATGAAACACTTTTATACCTGGGACTACAGGGAATAGTTTTTCAGTTTGTGTGCCTCATGTCCTCCTCCAGATTCTTCCTCCTTAAGTAATTCTCCACATTCAGAACTTCCCCATCTCCTTTCTGCCCCACACACCACCCAGATGCTCACCGACTGATGCTATTAGTGAACTGCTATAATTAACTTTACAGAAAGAAAAACTGCAGAAGCCAGTTCAGAATTAGGAGATTTGCAACAACTGTCTATGCTTATTACCTATGGAAATATAAATGCCAAAAGAAGATAAAATGCTCATCATAATAATGAAAAATGTGAGAGAACATGAATTTAAAATTCCAGTACTTATTAACTAAACAATGCAAGTGGGGGAATTGAAATTTACATGAAATAATTAGAGATACTAAGTATTGAAACTCTCAAAATACATTTTAAGAGTGAAAAGTTCATACTTCCCCATACAATATTATTATGAAAAATTGATTCCAATATTAAAATCCTATCAGTGCAATGCATATGTCATTTTTGTTGCTGTAATATAGCTTTTTACAATGATCAATTCCCAATTATTAGCCTGAAAAGCATCTCAATAGACAGAAATAGAGATGAATACCTCATTACTATACAGCCAACATCAAGTACTTTCATCATTTTTTCCTTTTTCTTTCAAAGGAGGAAATTAAACCTCTGCTTATAAGATTTAGTGGTCCTTCAAAAAACAAAGCCATTAGAATGAGTGGCACATGATCAGAAAAAGTGTATTCTGAGTGTCTGAGCAGTTAATAAGCTGTTGGACTTTGAGATATTAAAACAATAAATTTAAGATACACATTCATGAACAAGAAATGTTGTAAATGTGCGTAGGCAAGTGCTCTATAGGATTCCATTTATTTGCTTCGTGACAGGGAGTCCCTGTATATTATAGTTCAAATCAAAATCCATAATGGAGACAGAGATAAAGAAGGTGGGGGAGCAGGACACTGCTTTAGAGGACAGGCTGTAAGAGGGACCAGATGAAGTGAGGAAAAAGGAAAAAAATGGCATTAAGGTGTCAGGCTTCACCTTGGTCATTTTGCTTGTATGTCTCCCCTCATCCTATTGACTTGTATTTAGCTGTTGGGATAAGGATTAGTCTTTGAACTATATATATAAAATACACCAATTATTTTTATTACTTATTCTTGCATGTAAAAAGCATACATACAGAGCAGGATTAGTCAATCATGTTGCTTGCATTATAAAAAACAGCTACCTGGCATTGTGTTTTTCTAGTTCATTATTATTACACAGAGTCACAGATTATCATGGTATCATACTGGGAAAGGCACTATAGAAAAATATTAAACCAAAAAAAAATCCTGAAGCAAAAGTAATAAAAAAAAAATTTGTCAACCAAACCAGTGGGGTTCTAAAATACAAGTTGTCCAACAATTTTCAAAAATGGACAGACTTCACAGTAAAAGACATAAGTCTTTGGAGGAATTAAAGAATGATAATGAGCCGAATTTGCAAGTGTTACTCAGAAGATATCCCTAGATGAGATGAGAGCATGAGAGAAAACACAAAGGTGCTTGTTTGAAAACTTTTAAAGTAAATAATGAACACAGGTATCATTAAAGATTAGAAGGAAACTCTGAGGGAGGATAACCAAGATGACAGAAAAGTAGATGCAATAATAAGTTAAATAAATTTTCTGCAAAAAAATGAGTAGTCCAATTCCAAACTCTTTCTCTTTTATGCAGCTACATCCTTAATGCCAGAAGTCCTTCCAGCAGCACAGTATGGGGAAGGAGGCTCTAAGATCTGTATTGACCATGTGAAGTTACCACTGCTTTAAAACTTGGGCTAGGAGGAAGATTAATGTATTGGTGACAACCATGCCTCAGCAATGAAGATCACAGTACTCAATTGCAGCATGCTGCCTCTGAAAAGGGCTTCAAATTTTCTTCTTCATCTATGGGAATACAATTGCAGATTATGAACAGTCCTTACTCTCTAATAAATAAAGCATCAAAGAGAACACAATGAAAAATAAATGGGTCAATTGCTGTGTGAGGTCAAAAAACCTGCTTTACCCTTTGACTTTAATAGTATTGCACTGGGTGCAAATTAGGATTAGTATTTGAATAATTCTGTACCAGACAGTCAATTTGTATGATGAAAATAGAACTTGCCTACTCAATACTCTATTTACAATTGCAAATGAAGGACGAGATTGATAAATCATCCAATTTCTGCCAACTTCTACACAAATAAGTTACCTATAGGCCAGAATTAATTTGTTGCAATGACACTGCAAGGTCAGGTGTTCTAAGGAAGCATTGCACTAGCCCCTCCACAAAGGGATGATGGCAGAGTCATCTATTTGTCCTCTTCGGGTTTAGAACTGATGTCTTTAGCAACTTTTTTTGATGTGAAAAGGTGATGGCAGGCCAGAGGAGGAGCTTCTGAACCAGCAATTTTACAGTGACCTGCATACTGAATAGAGAAGAGCAGTACTTACATTCCCAGTATTACTGCTGGTTCAAATACTGTGAAAATGCAATTTAGTGAACAAATTTGTATCCCCACATAATCTCACATGCCAGGCTGTTGTGGGGAATAGGTGAATATAAAATTCCCATCTGTATTCTTCGTATGTATTTTTAACGTACACTTTTCACCTGAAAAGTCTGGTCCAATGAATCACTTGTCTTATCTAGACTATTCGGCCTTAAAGGTTTGATGAAGAAGTGTGAAAAACTACAAAATCTCTCTGTATGAAGACGAAAAGCAAAACAAAATAAAAAGTTAAAGAAGAAAGAAGCTTTTCCTTAGCTAGTGCCAAGTATCACATCAGTTTCTGTTCATTTGAAGACTCACTTTGTATTAACTTTTCTTCTGACATTACAGGAAACAGAACTTGCCTGAGGCTTCATCCTTTAAAGACTATTTCTGAGATGTTTTGCCTGTAATTGTTAGTTGCCATGAGGTCGCGTTGCTCTTGGATCACAGTTTGTGAAGAGAGAAATCTGAACATATTATTTTTAAAACCATGATGATACACGATAGCAAAATGTCATTCATGTTCCATTTCCGCGTAGTGATCTTTTCTCTGCATACACGAGATATATACATAATAGTATGCTTAAAGGGAAAAATATGTATTTGAAAGAAAGAAAAAAATCCTGTTCAACAGTTTAAAATGCAAAACAAAGCTTATTTACCCAAAAAAGAAATCCATATCAATCCTTATGATTCTCCTCGCCTCCAGATTGTGATGGAAAAATGAAGCAATTAAGACAAAAACAGGAAGTTTTTTTAAGCCTGCTTGGAGCACTGAGACTGAAGGGCACTAGTGCGGTAAGAACTACCAATTAATCCTGATTCTATTCCTTACTGGACACACTGGTAAGTCAGTGAGGATCTGTACACACAGCTCTTAACTGAATTTATGACCAGGTAATGAAATTGTTGACCCTGAATGAAGCTTCTTCTAAATACTGCTGAGGAGCAACTGTTAGTAACCATGAATAGTAATTTTAGAAAACCATATTTCACACTGTGAAAAAAACCTAAGTATGAGATTTACTTTGCACCTGTCACAACCTTAAGGTTAGAAGGAAGCAATACTAAAGTAAGTGCTCAGGTTCTGTCTGTATTCAATGGAGAGAAGTGGGGGCTTCAAAACACCTCTGAAAGGAAATTTCAGGCACCTAATTTTGACATCTAAAACTAAGTGCTTAGGAGTATTTCCTCACTATGTGTGGACTACATTATTATTGAAGGTAGGACCTTGTAACTCATTTTGCGTAGTTTGAGAGATGCAAGAAGAGGAAGACTGGCTTGCTTTCATTCCTTTTTCTGCAGGAGGACATCCCAAGGCAAACTGACTCATATGCAACTCACCCTCCTTCTAGGAACATTTGCTCCAGAAACACATTGTCTGGTCGGCACCTATGAAACTGTATGAAAGAATATTAATACAAACACAACCAAATAGTTGTAGTTGCAAATACACTCTTGAATGAGACCTTTATCTTCTTCCCACTGGAACAACCAGCTAACCAATTGCACAGGTACCAGGTGAGCCATGTCACTCTCTGGACTTCAAACCACAGCAAACTCACAGCTATGTTGTTGACTGTTTCTTTAGGCAATTAGGGAACAATGCTCATTAGTTTCTGAGTAGGGCCAGAGATTGCTCACTTAGAAGATGGGTGTAATATTATGCTCTCTTATCTGCCATAACTGACGAAATATTTAGCTATGGCTTTAGCTATCCTGCACAGTTAAGACCAATAGCTGAAAGTAATTCCTTTATGAGAACTGTTAGGCCAGTGAAGATTATTATATTATTTGTTTCTATAAAAAGGAGACCTCTATGAGTGGAAAAAATAGCTCCAAGTCTTGTATTTTTTTTTATCTTAAATAAGGTATCTGGGAAAGCACATTTGAGAATGCTAGGACTTGTGCAATATCATGTAACTTTTCAAATTACAAGTTATGAATTTATACTGCAAGGTTAAACATTTTTTGTAGCTTTTCAGTCTGACAGTACAAAGTGCTAGTTATACATGACATAATGAAGTCATACAAGACAGAAATGAATTATTCATGAACCTCATCATACTTATTCTGAAAAATTTTGCATGTATTATTTTTCATGTATTATTCTACATAACTGCAAAGAAAAACTGGGAACAAAATGGGTCGGAGATCTTCACAGACAAATAACCCAAACCACAAAAGCTTTTTTTTTTTTTTTTGTCACCATTTCTCAAATTGGTGTGGCTCAATCTCACCCTGTGAAACTCAGGTCTAATAATCTGCTGTTGTTTGGGATGGATATAATGACAAAGTAGTCTCTTAGCACGTTTGAGATGGATATAACAGCAAAATAAACTCTTAGCATGCTGCAAGAACTTGAAAAAAGGGACACAATAGATGTTTTTCTCAGAGCTACTGTATTGTAGAATATAGACCATCTACTGAATCTAACCTTCACACTTGAATCTTATCATGACACTTTCTTTCCCCTTAAAATGATACCTTAGTTAGGTGCGTCTCTATCTTTAAATTATTATAGAAGAACAAGAATATGAAATAAATTATTCCCGAATTACTTTGCTTGGCAAAACTTGGTGTTTTTAAGGTGAGCAAACAAGAATTTTTTCTTTTTCATATAATGTCATCATTTATTTAATCGACTTATTTCACTATTGAAAGTAAGAGGGTTTTTTCCAATAGAAGTGACTCTTTGGTGATTTCTGTGCACATATTCTTGCTCTGTTCCTGAAGAACATTCCATTTATGAGACAAAAAATAAAGAACAGTTTTATGAATTCAATTATAACAATGGAGGAAAGAATGAGCAAAGCAGAACATTAGAGTAGAAACCTTTCCTTGCAATGGGCAAGTCACTACAAATACACCTAGTGTCCTTGAAAGTATGTTTTTTTGTTCTCTGTGATGAACGAAAATGCATAAGGCAATTCAGTCCTTTAGAGGTCTGAATTTTGTCTGCTTTGATATGAATACTGAGACAACTGTTTGGAGTGCTGTTCCTGATAAGAAATAAAGTGAAGTAGGAGAAGGCATTTGAACAGTATAGGGATAGTCACACTTGTAACGATTAAACACAGTTTCATGCAGAGTAATTTCAAAAGCAAAACTGTTACAAAGGGAACAAAACGTACTTTTACAGGAGCTTTATCTGCCATGATAACACTATTCCTAATGTTCATAACATATGCTAGTTTCATAGTCTCTGTTTTGTTTGTTTATACAATCTACTATCTGTGCCACAATACTAATAATTGCAAAACTATCACATACTTCTGCATTCTTATCCTTTTCCTTTCTCATCTATAGTCTCAATTTTTAAATGTTTTGCTGTTAACTATGTTTACTCTTAAATTCTGAAGAGAAGGATCATGGATAGATAGAAAGCAAGAAGGGGAAGGTGAACCTTAGTAGACTGAGAGAGAGGTATGGAAAGACAACCAACTGCAAATCTCTGAGGACCCAAAAAGGCTGAGACACCATTCTAAGAAACTGTTTCAACATGGGCTTGTTTCAAAGTCTTCTGAATCACTTTGCTATTTCATCTCACACAATCACATGCTAGTGATCTGCAAGGTAAGAGGAAAAACTCCATCCAACAGTACAGGCAGGGACAGAAAACAGCTTTGCTGAAAAGGACCAGCGAGAAAGCTATCTTGATGGCCCATAAGTTGAACATGAGTCAGCAATGTACCCTGTTGTGACAAAGGTTAACCACATACCAGGCTGCATTAGCAAAAGCTTAGCCAGCAGGTCAAGAAAGTCAATTATTTCCCTTTATTCAGCACTATGGAGGCTGCATTTGAAATAGAGTGATCAGGTCAGGGCTCCCCAAGACGAGACGTGTCAAACTGGAGAGAGTACAGCAGAGAGCCGCTCAGATGGTTAGGGGGCTGGAGCACAGGACAAAGGAATAGAGGCTGAGAGGAGCTAGGCTTGTTCAGCTGGCAGAATAGAAGGCTGTTGGGGGATCTATTTTATTTCCTTCACTTTATCCTTTTTATTTCATTATTTAAAGGGGCGGTTAAAGAGAAGACAGAGCCAGTTTCTAAGACCTGCATGGCAAAAAAGACAAGAGACAACTTGTCACTAGCTTCAACAAAATAAACTCCAATTGGACATAAGGAAAACATTATTTCCAAAGAGGAGTTAAGAATTGAAATAGGCTGCCCAAAGGGGTTTGGCCATCTCCACCATGGAAACACTCAGCATCCCACTGAGGAAGGCCCTGAGCAACTTCAACTGCCATTGAATCAAGCCCTACTCTGATCAGGAGGTGGGACTAGGTAACCTTCAGAGGTCTTTTCCAACCTGAATTATGCTATGAACTATGAGGAAATCCATTTTCCTACTTATCCACAGAGCAATTACAATGCCAAAATTCTGCAGTAATTTTTATGCAGCACAGACCAGCTGAATAAAGAGATCCATTTTTATTCCCTTGCTCAGCCATTCATTCCCATCTTTATATTAACTCCTCACTTGTGCCAGCACAAAAGCTTGTGCTTCCAGGTGGTAAACTAGGCAGAGAAACTGGTCCAAGTTAAAAATTGAGTATTTATTTTGCCTGCCACTCTGCCATCATCTCCCTTTGTCCAGCACAACTGTTTGTGTGAGCACAGCAGCAGAAAAAGTAATCTGGGGAAGGCTGAAATGCCTCCTTTGGCAGCTTCAGGAGTTTAAAGTGATGGCTAAACTATGGCATAAATTTCTCTAGCTTATCCACAGCCAATGCCCTTCAGCTCCCTTGTAATAAACTGTTTCTATGGGTATAATCTCTCCTTGTGGTTTCTGCTCAGTTACCTCACCTGAGCTGGTGAGCTGTGGCCTCTGTGGCATGTTACATCTGCTGTGTGATAGTAACCATGTCACAAGCCAAATTTTCAAAAATATCAAACAATTTTTCATCCCTCATTTTTCTGAATTCCTTATTTACAGGGCTCTAAGGGCCTCATGTTCCCTAGAGGTGCTCTAGCTTTATTAACTACAACATTATGACAAGAGTCAAACCCACTGAAAGTGATTTAAGCTGGACATTTTTTTTTTTTTTCTTTAAGTGGAGGAATCTAAGATGACTAGTCACTGAAAATATTGCTCTTAATCACTGTGGTCCACGTTTCCATAAGCATAACACCTTTGTAACTTTAAATGATATATGAGAAAAATATGTTAGTTTTGGGAAGTACCCAGATAACACGGTGATATAAAAGCATAATGTTTAGAGCTGTAGCAAGCGCCTGCCACCTCCAGCAGCTCCAGGCCTGGGGATTCCTCCTGCCCAGCCGCTGGAGCCCAGCCAGGCGCCTGGGGAGCGTGGGTCTCTGCCCAGGCTGGGGGATGATGTGGCTGATGCTTTCTCCTTTGCAGGTTCCACCTGCAGCAAAGCTGAGCATGCACCCCAGAGACACACAGACACACACACACAGACACACACATGGACACACAGACACACAGAGGAGACAGACGTGGCTGGTCACGCAAACAGCCGCAGACAAGGCGCTGCCTCCAGCAGCACCCACATTCAGGACTCGCACCAGACACAGGCACAGCCAGCCACGTCCCCTCCTCTTTTTGGGCTGGCAGAGGCAGGAGGTCACTGGTGCAGCACACATACAGCACACTCTCCAGGTTCACAAGCACACGCACATTTACGGATCCCCCAAGCACCGGCACAGCCCCTCTGCCCGTCTGGCACCCCTGCCTGGATCCTGGCCCCCCTTACCTGCCCCAAGGGTCCCCGACCCGCCGGCTGGTCCAGCTGTGTGCTCGCTGCACACGCTTGTCCCACAGGCACCCCACATTCGGCGGTCCCCCTGAATATCAGCATGGACCCTCTGTGCACCTGATACCCCTGTCCAGACCCGGGGCGTCCTGCTCACCAGTTGGCCCAGCTTGGGGTCTGCCAGTGAATCCACGTGCACGCCCCATGCACACCTGGTTCGGGGAAGTTACGGCATTTAGGGCCAGAGTTTTTGCTTAGCCACAGATTCAGTGTGTGGCTGCTGAGAAGTCATTTGAACTACTCTAGTCCTCGGTTCCTCTTTCTCTGAGACAACGGTGAGCCTGCCCGCTTCGCAGTGCTATTCTAAAGATCAGTGCACTCACGTTTTGAGGTGGTCAGACATTCAAGTCATAAGGCCGAAAAAATAAAAAAAGAGAATACCTTGATGAAGATACTGAATAAAAGCTCCCTTCAAAGCAAAAGGAAGGAATAGGGAAGATTAAAAAAGGCACCTCGCCTAAGAGGTTCAAAGCACAAAAGAGAAGGAGGGAATTCCTTTTACCCAGCCTCAGTCAGGTGCCCACACTAGCAGACTATCACAGAGGTAAAAGAGAATCAACCTACATTATGTTCAGAAAGCAATTTATGTTAGGTGTCATTGCTTGCTAAAGGCACTTCTCTGGCCACATCTACAGTAAGAAGCCCTCCCTGGTCCAGGCACACCCTGACTCTCTCTGAGGGCTAGACTTAACACACGTACCAACCTCTCATTTACCACCGGGCACTCACAGAAAAGGAATGCGCATTTGGGGAGGACAGCCACAGCACATTTCAGTTGTTCCCTTATTGAGACAATATGATATGGGATATATATGGGAACAATATTAAAATGAACCACACTGAAGAAGTGTAAATGCAGCCTTTGTGACTGGTCTTTACAGCCTCCACTTGCTTTTCCATAGTCACCATGGATCTGTATCTGAGCCAAAACTGAACTTGGGTCCTAAATCCCATTCCAGTGATGTATTCATATCCTTCAGGCCATGAAAAACTAAGAAAACAAAAAACTTCTAAGATCTTCTGTTCTTAGTCTAGGTTACCTTGGTCCGTGCACATAGCTAAGCCTAAGTTAGGATCGCTGAGAAAAGCATGCAGACTATCTGCCTCTGAAGAATATGAGATACTCACACGATTGCCCCTGGCTCTTAACCCTTCTCTAGCTCCCTTCTCATACGATCAGTGTTGGCTGACTGTTCAGTCTGGTCTCTACCTTTCAGTTTATGAGTTGTCTAGGATTTCTCTACCTCTTGAAAGAAATTTAAGGTCTGCCTCATGAGCACAAAGAGGGCCTTAGTGATTAGCCTCCTAAATTTGGTAGGATGAATCTCCAAGTAGAAAGACAATTGACGAATAAGATGTATAACACTACAGGACTTCCTACTGTGGCTGCTACATAATGACTACCTGTCATTAAAAGCTTCTCAGAAGCTTTTAATAAACTCAGAGAAAATTGTTTGCAGTGCTCCAGAAGGCACAATCAGTTTTATAAAGAAATTTTGCAGACTTTGGACACCTTGTTGTTTATACAACACTCAGATACATTCTCACATTGATTTAGGCTAATTTCCATTAAATACAGCCCTTTATCAAGAAAAAAAAAACAGATTTTTTTTTTTCCAGGAATAAAATATACAGAAACTTCATATTCCTTTACCATGTAAGATAATTAGATATTTCTTGTTTCTTTATTAAGATTGTTGAAGTTGGACAAGTCCTTCCAGTAGGTATCTCTATTAAGATTACTTACCTATGCCCAACACTTATCAGCTCCTTATCAGCTCCACAGACTTACAATGTGTCACTTGGCTAACATTGAAGGCTTTAAAGGAGAACATACCAACTCAAAGAAACACTTTATATTCTCAACCACTTGGTAATGCATAGGTGTAAAGGCAGATTTAAACTTTTAAAGACTTTTTTTTATACTTTTAAAACTGCATTGCTAGTCTTCACTTCCTCTTTTATTGCTTTCAGCTAATTTTCTGCTGAACACTGAGAGCAAGCAGGTGTAATGAGAAGAAACAGAAGAGGACTCATAAAACATATGGACTACATTTTTCAAAATTAGGTATAATCTAGTGTGTATTTCTAAATTATGCATATAGAAACTAACAATAGGTAACTGACCATGTGCAACACCAATACCTGACTTGTACTGCACAGCAGGTATTGGACCCATGAATTAACTGCATATTTCAAGTCGTTAATGTCTAGTTTTGAAATTCTAGCCCATGTATCCATTTACTACAACAAGTAACAGTAACAAGAAAACCATTTTTACTCTTGTTGTCTGTTTAAATCATACTTACCAAAGGAAAATGGACTGACATTTTTAAATGGCTATTTTAGCTCCTTTCTTCTCCATCTATGGACACGTATTCATAAATTCAAGAACAGAGGCTACAAAAAACAGTTAAGATACTGGAGTATGAAATGTTCTCTGTAGGAAAAAAAAAGAAAATTCACAGACAGCTTGTTTATGACTAGAAGAGTGTAAACACGCATCTATTTTATTTAGCTCAGTAATCCTCTGACACAACTTGTGATGTGTTTGATCAGCAGGCTTCTTGTTCATCTTCCATCACAGAAGTATCTCTGCTTTCCCCAGGGGTATTGACAGCTGGCAGCAATCAAAGCCATCTAACTGCCAGTATCTCATTTAAAGGGAATGACATTCAGCTACAAAACTCCAAAATGCCTTTAATTCACTGTACTGTACTGTGCCTCTAAATGAAAAAATACATTCTCACTTAGAAAAGGAGACATTTAGACCCATGTTTCTAGGAAAGGTTTTGTTCATTAATCAGCACTTCAGAAGTGCTGACTTGCTCTTGAGCAGACCTTAGGCATAAGGCAGCCTTGTCTATCATAATCCGCTTTGGATATGTTGTCTTTGCGTTAAACAATATGAAGTCAGAATTAATTCTAATTAATTAATTAATTCTACACTAATTCTTCAGAATTATTCTAATTGTTTTATTTGTGGCCTTTCAAACAGAAGAAGCATATTTCGGCAAATCATACTTTAAAAACAAATCACTCCACCTGTCTGACTTTTCAGCCTGTTAATGGCAAGTCAAATGTAAGTTATCCCATAATGTGCTGGAGTAGAGTCCCACGTGATTTTCGTTCCTACATCTATCTCATTTTCGAGGATTCTCAAAGAAGAAAAGTCAAACCAACAAGGTTTTTAATAACAGAGATAGAAGGTGGAAGAACTTTTTCTGAAAATTGCAAATGGTATCAAACTCTGTCAGCATCTTGTCCTGACTTTGGAAAATGTTGGGAGTTTAGTCTCCTAACCTGGCATATATTAAATAGCCTGGAACTACACAGTGGCTCTTCAGCAATTCCCAGCCTGTCCCAGTGTTAGGTTTTGATATAGTGCGGCTCTCTGGAAAAGCAGAAAGGACAATGTGAATGCCCCATTACTCTAGAGAATTTTATCTATTGCTGTACCGAGGGACTAACCGGGATCAGTGATGGGACTGGCACAATCTTTTTCTGTGATGTGCTCACTGTGTCATCACTTGTAACTTCTGCAGAGTAGTGGGGTCAGTTTTGGTTTTTACTTAACATGCTGGTAATTGTCTTGGTTACCAGAGCATGAACAGATCTGTATCCAAATTTGAACCCATGCATCTGTCTATCATATATGCCTATCATCTTTTTTGTCCTTCAAGCCTGTAGTGTCAGAGCACTGTTGACCCTCCTTAAGCCTATTTTGGCCCTTCTGAATTCAGTTCCCAAATGCTAGCTACGTCATGCTTTTATGTGTTAATTCTGTATCTTCCGTTGTGTATTCCAGTTTCCAGTTTCAATCTGGACTTTTGTCCTTTCTTTCCGGGCATTATACATTTGGCTCCTGCATCACTCTCAGACTCTTATGTATTTTCAGATTTTTTTAAAATGCATCCTTCATGCACTTGTGTGGAAGGCCCCATTCTCAGTCAGGCTTCAGTGTGTTATCATGATGAAGTTATTTAACAATTAGCTTGAGTTAATTAAAAACTATGAAGCATAACAAGTGACACAGAACCAGATATAGTCAGAAATAAGGGACCTTCTGATTGTCTTCCTCCTCATTCAGTGCTTAGATGGCAAATGTAAGTGTTCCTTAAATTTTTTGTTTTCCTTTCACAATCCAAGTGAAAGTTCTAGTGATCTTTTACATGTCCTATTTTTCAACTCAGACTATTTCCTCTACCATTTACTCATTGCACTTGTGTTCAGCGGCCACAGTAGGGCAAAGTGCTTAGATGGGATCTTGTTGATTCAGTGACCAGTTCTAAATGCTTCTGCAGAATAGAATACAAGTTATTGTAGTTCCTTCTTTGGCTCCCTAATTCAAACCCAGCCATTTATAATGACAGTTCCTAATTCCTCACATTTTTCTCTCTCTTTTAACATGACATATTTGCTGTAGTCTGAAGCTATTGATTAAAAAAACCCAACAAACAAACCAAAACAAACAAACAACCTGAATTTACAGGTCAGTTCAAAAAGCTGAATATATCCTCTATTTCATATTCATTGCATAACTTACTTGTCAGACTTACCCAACTGATGAACTGTAAATTATGAGTCTTTTTTGTGCTAAAAGTCTGCACTGAAAGAGATACACAACACCATGAAACACCTGAAGCTATGAGTTGTCCAATATAAAAATAGATGAAAGACCAGTTCTGGGGACTGTGATCAAGGGCTACAGAAGTCACATTGACTCAGGTTGTTTCCATGGAATATTCTATGAAAGAATTTATCCAGCACAACCTTGGAGTAGGGGAGTGCTGGTACTGCTATCTACTCACTCCCAGAATAAATAACTCCACTGATCCAGAAAACTGACTACGTTTCTTGCAGCTATAAAAATTAATCAAAATATTATCTGTATGCTTTTACAATGCTCATTTTAAAACTGCAATTCTTCTGCCATTTTTTCTTACATCTGTGTGCTTTTCCAAACCTATTTTGCAACAACAAGTTAAATTTTGCACATAGGATTAGAAAGCATGCAGAAAGCAGTTAAATAATAGCTACTCATCTTTTTCCAGATCCATTTCTGATCCCCTTGTGCATTTTTATACCTTGGTATTGTAGAAGGTCTGTGCCCTTCTACACTTACCCTAAGCTGACTACTGCATCAGCCAAAGCTTAGGTAAATCAAAAGTAGAGAGATTAAAAAATGTCATTAATGCAGCTGTTTATTATTTTTCCCTTGAGGTGACATCAGATATCAACCCCTTGCGGCTTAAAACTGAGCCAAGGTATATACTGCAGCAGATTGCCCATCTGGTGTGACTTCAGAATATTAAAATCTCCTGCAGGCTATCAGCACAAGGACCAGTCAAAATCTTTGCAATCATCCAGACATCTTATTTCACACTACACAGAGTTGTGTGATCTCCAATTAAGATGTTCAAAATCATCGTTATTAGCTTGCGATGAATGTTGATCATATCACCCAACCACAACAATTCTGCATTTCATCTGTAACTGTCCAGCTAATATGTAGTTACTGAAACAAGGTTTTGTCTGTGAGCCAAAATATTATAGGAAATCAAGAACTGTCATTTACAAAGTGTAAAATCAAACAACTTCCTAGCCTCTGTTGAACACTGTCACTGCAGATTAATGTGATACAACTCCTAAGTGATTGCAAAGCCATGATTTACATAAGACTGAATCTAAATGAATATAGCTTGTATAATCTCCCAATTTAAAAGCAATGGTTGTACAATGACAGACTTCAGTTCTAGATACACAGGGCAAGTTTTCCTCTGTTTCCACCTAAAACATAAATGGATAATTATATCTATTGCCAACTCCTCTCACAAGCCATACTAATAAACATGGGGATAAAACAGTCAATTCTGAGATTGTGCACATGTATAGTTCAGAGCTATAAAACACCACAAGTCTGAAAACTTTATTGAACAATGTCAACTATAAAATATGGATTACTTAGTAAATATGGTGAACACTGACAAATTACAGCAGGTACTTAGTGACTTTTTGTCCTATTTGAAGAGTGGAACATTAAGTTTGGAAAGCAAGTATTTTTTATTCTGATACATCTGTTCTAGTGAATTTTCCCATGGAAATGCAGGCAGAAACTCAGAGAGAAAGTCTAGAAATCAAACAGTTTAGGTGTTCTGGTTTTTGCAGGTAACACAAATATCAAACTGTGCATTAATCAAGATGTTTATTATTGTAAAATGCCAGGGTCCTAGAGCTGTAAGTGTTCTGAACAAAAACAAGGCAATGCCCCAAAAGCTGCTGTCTCTTTGTAGAAGAGAGACAGGAGAGAGAGACCAAATCAGAAGCAACACCTGACAGTGAGAGGCTGTAATGAAAATCTAGATCTCTGTGGGCAACCTGGCAAAGGAGAATTTTAAAGAAAGATTGAAAAAGGAATAATTAAGTTGCTTGTGCATGCTTACAGATTACTTCTTCATAGAGTGAATGCCATCTGGAGAGAATGCACACAGGTACCTGTTTAGAAATCTAACAAATTAATGACGGGACTGATGTCATGCACTGATTAGAGAAGAGAGTTAATTTCTTCATATTCCAAAAGGTCCCAAGGTTGAAGGGGAACTTTTGAAAGTGAGAAAAAGCAATCTATTGTAACAGAAAGGGGGTGGGGGTGTGGTGGGGAAGATGAAACAGAAAGATGGAATAGATTTTGTCAAGAAAATGTGCTAGAACATTTAGGTTGGTAGCAGCATCAATCCTTTTAATCACCGTCCAAGTAAGTCCATACAACAGCAGAGTATATTTGCAACTTAACGCTCCCCCCAGTTTTTGAAGTAGTTTAATATCCACAATGATAACAGACTACAGCAAAAGGAGTAAGGGAAGTAGTCATTAATCATTTTGGGGGAAAAAAAAAATCTATCTTCAATTTTCAGACTATCAAAAACTATTGTCAGAGATGTGTAGATTAACTTAAAAGTATGATTATTCAAAGTTTAATTCTCTGAGGATCACTTGAGAATTTTCTTGTTAATTCCAAGGAGTTATTAACGTTGCTATTTAAATATTTCTACGTTTTCTGAATTAATATGAATATGTCTAATAAAATCTAGTGAAAGGGAGTGAATTTATTGACTGCAAATTGCTGAAGTCCCCAGAATAGTTTGAGAAAATGAGATTTACCTCGCTTACCTTCAGCACATAAAAGGTCTCATCTAGTCTAAGTCAGGTATTGAAGCATCTTCTGTAGTCAGTCAAGGCAGAGAAGCATCTCCAGATGTTATTCTTTCCATTTGTTTTAGATTCATATTTTAAGAGTGGATGAACTGCCTTTTGCAGGTGCTAGTTTCTCTTCACTAGCTAAAGTGAGAGCTTCAGTTAAGTGTTGCTTCATTAATCACAGAAAAAGCTTAGCTTACTTCTTTACCTTCTAGATTGCCCTAAGCCGGAGAATATGAATCTCCCCTATGTATAAATGCTACAAAACCCTCACATATTTTATTTGTCTTATGGAACCATAATACTTGGAAATACCTTCTCCCTTCAGGTATGCTGACACTCATCCCCAATATCACTACTGACTTGGGACATGCAGGGCCACAGGAAAGTCACATCACCTAAGTACAACTAGGAGTAATCATTACAGGGACCAACAGTCTTACAGTGAATGACACTGCTGTCGGGGGGTGGAGGGCAGGTGAGTCAAGCTCACAATACGCATAAGCAATGTGGTTTTATTTGGGATGAGTACCTTTCAACGCTCAGTTCTCAGCACCATTCTGTACATAAGCCTGCCTGCTGCTCTTGCTGCTGAGCTCTTTGCCCTGCATGCTGCTCTTGCTTCTGTGCATGCTGTTCTTCTTCAGAGAATCACATATCTTGGTGCTCTATTCTCATTTCCAGTGAAGAATGCAAAAGAGTTGATCAGTGTACTGCTCTTCATGGTGTATGCTTTGAACCACTTTTGGGATAACATTCTTCCTTTTTCCATGTTGTAGTTCACAGAAAGCAAGCTGTTTTGAAAGTAAGTATCATCCATCCAAACCATGTATCTGGACTATCGCAGCTTGGCTGCCTTTATTAATCCCCCAGTACAGTCACCATTCTGCAAACCTGTGCAGGTCTTCATATTCCCTTGCTTTTAATGGGACTAAAGGAGGTCTTTGTTGATGCTTTTCTAGCTGGAAGACATGCATCTATCTGATGTCCAGATTTGAAACTCACACAATATAATGGTAAATAACAACTCTATGAACACTTAGCAGGGTATAGTGATTGATTCCCTGATGACTCCCTACTTGATTTTTAATATTGTCAGAGGTTATCCTAACTTCTTTGAGATTTCCTCTTCATTGGTACCAGCATGGTTGTTCAAAACAAGGGGGAATGAATAATGAATGAAATGGAATGCAGTTTTGTAGACAGATGGGAGCAAAAAATTACATTATTTTTCAGAGACTGATGGACACATTATCATAGATTTTTTTTCTTTCAGGGTAATGGTCGTTGTGGAAGTTTGAGGCTCATGAGGCCACTCATGGGATACACAAACAGGATGGATTCTAGCACATATCATACCACATCACAGAAAAGAGAACAGACCTTCACTCTACCAGATATGAATGCCGTTGATCCTGATCTGCCGTGTGACTTCTGAGATTCACCTGTCTCATCACTGTGGACATGCCCACTCATCACTAGACTGTGTCTGACCCTCGTTACCTTCACTGGACCTGACCCTGACGTTTGGCCTTGACTTTCTGTCTTGACCTCACACCTGCCTCATCATGATGTAGTTGCCTGATGGTCTGGCCTATTGGTTGAATCCAGCTACCATCCCTGGGCTGGTCTTGCTTGCCTCTCTTGGGAGTGGTGGGAGGCACCCTGGCTAGTGAGGCCCCTTGCCCTGCTGGCCATGGTATCTCGCAGAATAACAGAATAGTTTGGGTTGGAAGGGACCTTTAAAGATCTTCTAGCCCAAACCCCCTGCAGTGAGCAGGGACATTTTCAACCAGATCAGGCTGCTCAGAGCCCCATCCAGCCTGACCTTGAATGTTGCCAGGGATGGGGCTTTTACTGCCTCTCTGGGCAACCTGTTCCAGGGTTTCACCACCCTCATCGTAAAAAATTTCTTCCTTACATCTAGTCTGAATCTACCCTCCTTTAGTTTAAAACCATTATTCCTTGTCCTGTCACAACAGGCCTTGCTAAAAAGATTCTCCCCATCTTTCCTGTAAGCCCCCTTTAAGTACTGAAAGGCCACAATAAGGTCTCCTCGCAGCCTTCTCTTCTCCAGGCTGAACAACCCCAACTCTCTCAGCCTGGCCTCGTAGGAGAGGTGCTCCAGCCCTCAGATCATTTCTGTGGCCCTCCTCTGGACCTGCTCCAAGAGGTCCATGTCCTTCCTGTACTGAGGGTCCCAGAGCTGGATGCAGTGCCCCAGGTGGGGTCTCACCAGAGCAGAGCAGAGGGGCAGAATCACCTCCCTCGACCTGCTGGCCACGCTTCTTTTGATGCAGCCCAGGATATGGTTGGCTTTCTGAGCTGCAAGCACACATTGTTGGCTTATGTCCAGCTTTTCATCCACCAGTACCCCCAAGTCCTTCTCCTCAGGGCTGCTCTCAATCCCTTCATCCCCCAGCCTGTATTGGTACTGGGGGTTGCCCTGACCCAGGTGCAGGACCTTGCACTTGGCCTTGTTGAAGCTCATGAGGTTCACCTGGGCCCATTTCTTGAGCTTGTCCAGGTCCCTCTGGATGGCATCCTGTCCCTCAGGCATGTCAACTGCACCACTCAGCTTGGTGTCATCTGCAAACTTGCTGAGGGTGCAATCGATCCCATCGTCTGTGTCCTTGATGAAGACAGTAAACAGTACCGGTCCCAGTGCAGACCCCTGTGGGAGACACTTGTCATTGATCTCCATCCGGACATTGGGCCATTGACCACTGCTCTCTGGATGTGACCTCATCCACCAAACAGTCCATCCATCAAATCTGTATCTCTCCAATGTAGAGAGAAGGACCTCCCTCAGCTCCCCAACCCTTAGGGAGAGCTGGCTCTCATCATGCCCTGACACTTACATGGAGGTTGTTATTTTGCTCTCTCTAAATTTTCCATTTATAAAGTAACAGAAACCATGTCAACTGGCCTGTGTTTTTCCTGGCAAATACATTTTGATTTCAGAAGTCTTAATTCTGCCAATTGTGGTACAATGAACCAAAAACATCCTGAGAGGCTACTGTCAACTACTGGCAGCTGAGAGGCACTCCTGTAATGATTAGAATACAATTTCTCCCATCTGCCTTTCCCCCCTAATACCTGAGAGTTAGTTACAACTCTAGGTCCTGTACGATAACCTCTATATCACAATTCAACATAATAATCTCCCTTGTTTCTGCAGAAATATGTTGTAAAAATAAGTGAATACATTCATTTTTCTTAACCGACAGCTTTCATTTAACATAGGTGAAGGAAAACGGAAACTTGTGAAGTTTATTCTGATTCACACCTGCCATAAAACTGCCATTTAAGAAACTTCTTAGAAGAAACTTATCATAGTAGCTATGCTGCACTGGAGTACTTGTGATACAAATACACCCGCCAAGTACATTCTTCATCTTCCTGTGACAAGAGATGAAGGTTCTACACAACGTAAGAAAGGTTGCACATTGCACTCTGCTTGCAGAAGCATATGACTACGTGTGCTAAAGAGCCATTAAAAATCAGGTTGTTCACTGAAACATGGCAAGGATGAAAAAGTAATATGCAGATTGGATAGCAACAGAGTGACTTCTGTTACCCACAAAATTGCTGATTATGTTTCATAGAGAATATATTTCAGGAATTTCCCAAAATGATATATACTTTTTTTTTTAATGAGAGGAAGCATTTTTCTTAATGTACATGTACAGTACTTACTGTAGCTGAATATTCAGTTGCAGTAACCATGATATGATTATATCCATTATTCTTGTGAGAGTAAAAACTAGAATGAGAAACTTAAAGATGGATTGGAGTAAGAAAATCAGTCAGAGAGAAATAATAGCTATATAAACAAATTATAGTCAATTTTCAGACTTTCTCAATACATAACTAACTCATAAAAAGCATTATATATGCACATACATATATGAGTTTATATCTCTCTCTCTCTCTCAAAGTAAGTGATACATCTGTCAAAAGAAAATAAGGGATTTTTGAAAGGAGACAGTATGATGCCCTAGTAGAAAGTAATATAAATTATCACAAGTAAAAATGAAAGACAGGATCTTAGAAGGAAATTTGGGAAGTGAATCATAAAAAAAGACAGAAGTATATTAAAAAAGGAAAGCTATGAGGAATTCAGAGAGTTATCAAGAAGTAATGGAAGATAATTACATCCCAGTGTTCTGACATAAGCCTTAAAAACTTTATAGTAAATGCCCTGAAAAATCTCTATGCTTGATCACACCACTACAGACCCTTATATTCACAAAAAACTTCATCACAATTTTCTCCTCTGGAAACATTTATTTTCTTTTGAGAAAAAATAACTATTTGCAATAATTTTACTCGGAGCATTTAATAGCATAACGGTAGAATAGACAAGGTCTGAGCAGCTCATTTAATTCTTTAGGCGGCTCTGAAAATCCCACGCGAAGTATAAAATTATGTAACATAGCCTTTATTGCGGCCCATGACACTCAGACCACTTACAATTTATAATTTATATCAGCTGTCAGGCTTGGCCTAGTCATTTCAACTAGAGTTAGAACTGAAGATAATTTGGCCCATAATTAAATTACAAACCTGAACTTTATAATAATGTAGTATGCAATGTATCCTAAATAGTGCCACAAATCACATCTCCAATATCCTCATAAAGATCCATTTGATGAACTGTATAATGGACTTCTTTACTGATTTTTTCCCCATCTAGGCAGTATCTTGAAGGAGGTATATTAAATTTCCTCAGTTGAATGAGAGGCTAGCCTAAGATATTTTGTGAGAAATTATTAGCAACATGTAATCCACAATAAATTGATGAAGCAAACTACTTTCCTACTTCTTATATCCTCGTCTTTAACAGGGTGACTTTGAAGGCTGCAAAAAGGAGAATGGTGCTATTCAGACTACAACTACTTCTGAAAGTCCTTAATTTAAATTCTAGCTAGACAAGAGACAGAATAAATCCATTGCATGTAAAATTTTGTTTGGCATTTCAAAAAACTATGACTGGTATAAAATCAACAACAGGATTGTGACATATGCTGTCTTCAGAGATGCCTTTCTGATCTCTACATTCTTGAGTAAAGGCCGCTATGCAGCTATAACTTCAGAATCTGCTAAAACCATTTGCTTTGTTGTTTTCTTCAGTAACAACTCTCATGTAATAATTAAAAATGTATAAAAGTATTTTAAAGACAAATCTCAGTGAAAGCTTCATTTCAGCTTGAGTCTTTTGAGTACATCTTTTTTAAGTGCCTGGAATTTACTGCCGTGCATAACTGAAAAAGAGCCCTGATGTCCTCTGTGTTTCTCTAAAGCCTGAATATTTTTTATAACTGGTGCAAGATACATATGGCATTGAAACTTAACACTGATACTTACCATTGTGCAGGTGTGACTGCCCACAATGCCTAGCAATAAATAATTGGGATCCAAGTCAACAAGTTTCTGGTTTCCAAGAGTATTTCTGTTGGTAGCAGAAATTAATTGCAAGAAATACAACCATAATATTCTGGTTTTTAGTTTTTTTTTTTTTTTTAAGAGAAAGGGAAGAAAACAACTGTTTTCAGAAGATACTAGTTCAGAGATTTTAAAGAGACAAGAAATATATGTGCAGGAGGTCTGACTAGTTCAACTTTACCAAGTTTGTGATCCAAATGGCTCAAAGCTCCTTGTCTCTACAGACAATTCAACATACCAGGTAAGACAGCATTTTCTTTAATTATCTGTCCTGTCATAGGGCCCAACTTCCACCTACAATATTCAAAAATATTAGACAAGTAATAATTAGCACACACATACACGTCTGCCAGGGTGCCAGTGAATGATGGTAAACAAGTGTTTTGAGTACTTCCAACTGTATGTAGCATACTGGGCAGTCAGACAGACAAGAGTAAGAGCAGGATTTTAAAAAAGAAGCATAAGACAAGCAATGTCATACATTCTTAAGGCATCACATGAGTAAAACGATCTTGTTACCAAAAAAGAACCCAAGGAATCTCAAAGAAAATCACTATTTTTTAGAGTTTAGCCTAAACTCAGTTCTCAGATTTCCTTTAAGCAGATTCATAACAAACAGAACTTTTCTCAATGACAAGCTTAAGCAAAGGAAAAATTCAATCCTTTATAAAAAGACTGTTAAACTCAAAAGTCCCTTTTGTCACATTTTAGTAGACTCATAACTGTGTAACTGTTCATAACTATAACTGTACATCAGAAAATGTCTAATAGCTTTTTCCCTTGTAAGAACTTCAGGCTAGTGTCTTATTAGGCTGCAAATTTCTAGTTGCTTCCTTTTCCTGATTGATAACCATGACCTTCCAGGATAGAGTTCTAGCTATGGATTTTCAGTTTTCCTAGTCTATGCCCCAAACAGATAGCAGAGATGACATATACTAGTATAGTGGCAGTGACACTGACTAAATGACAATCAAATGATGATCAAAAAAATGCAAGAATTATAGCTGTTTGTTTTACAGGAAAAAAATAGTAAATTTTCTTCAATAAAAACTTATTATTTGAACAGAGCATGAATTTTCTCATAACTGTAACATAAATGTGTTCATTTATTAGTATGATAAACTTGTTAACAGCCAGGTTCCTTAGTAAATTTAATAGACTAGAATAGATGAACAATTTGAGTTTTTAATGGGTACATTATCTTAATAACGGAATAATAGACTTCGTGAAACACCCATGCTGTGAAAATTAAATAACATCTTATCCATAGGTTACATTTAAAGATATTATATTGTAATACATTTAAATTATTAATGACTGCTGTTGCAATATGAAAATGCAACTGTTGAAGAGTTCCTTAGATAATAAACAGCATCAATTGTCTGTGTTGTTCCAACTTAATTTTTATTGGCATTATGAGTTTGACAATCCTATAACTTGGTGTAGCTACTTTATTAACTGTTTGAATAAGATGTTAGGAAAGTTATAAGATACATATTCAATTGGTGTGACTTACAAATAACTATGCAATTTTGAAGGATTTGGAATAGAATGGCCTGTTTGGTGCTTTTCATGAGAGAAAGAAGAAACTATTTTCCTGAAAAGGCACGTCTATATGCCATTTGCCTCGCTTCTGCCAAGACACAGGAACTGTGGCTCTGGAAGGTTTTGCTTGTTAGAATACTTAAATAGTGTTAGTAATAAAGACAGTTAAACTTGTATGCTTGCTGTATAAAAACAACATTACTCACAAAATCCTTCATAACTTTTATGTGACAGTTTAAGAGCATGAATCTAATTAAAGAACAGTTCATTAACTGTTTTATCTTCTTCTTATAGGCAAGAACTAGGCGTCTCCAAGTGAAATATGGAGAACTGCCTAAACTCAGTCAAAAGCCAGCTTGCAAACACTGTGCACAAGGATTTATTTGAAAAACTGCCTCCCTGGAACAATGAGTATTAGGAGGGTTTTCTTTTTTTTTTTTTTTTTTTTTGTTTAAGACCTGAGTCACAGTATATTTAAAAAAAAGAGATGGAACAGAATGGGAAAAGTCTAATTAAATCCATCACTCCTAAGGACCAGTTTTGCAAATATCCGTATGTTTAACTTTATGCACTTACTTTGCCTCAGACTTTTATAATTGAAAAATTCTCATTCCAGAACAAAAATAATGCAAAATTGCCAAGCTATATGCATGCCCCAAACAATATGCATGCTATGACTAAGTATAATCTCTGCACGATTATAGTATTACTGATTAATTAATTTCTCACAATTGTTTCCTCAGTCATGATTAATCTTGACCAGCTAAGCTGCTGGAAGAGTGTATTTGTTCTGTGAAGCACCTAACAAGCACAAGAGTAAAATAATAATAATTGATCAAAAGTACTAACATTTACTTTTGGCTTAGTAAAACTGTCTGATAAATTATTCCCTTTAGTGTTTCCCTATTATTGCAATACAGTACCTTGAAAGTGATATATTGGCACAAGCCATTGTGTTCTACCACAGTGCAATTAGGAGGTCCATTTAAACAGCTTTATCATATGCATACATAGGCTGATTAATTTTCTAATCAAATGTTCCAGGAAATCATTAACCATGACATTAAACAGTGTTGTACTAATTATACTCTCCACAAAGAATTCCAAAATAAATTTACAAAACATCTATAGAAATGTGCCAAAGGACAAACAATTTAATGTATACAAATAATTCTAGCATCTACTCTACAGAGCCCCACAGCTCCCTAGCGTTAAACCCAAGTCCTGCAAAGGTCCAGTTTGGGGCTGAATTCTGCTACGCTTCACCAGAGCTCCATGTAGTGGCAGTCATTAACATTTTGTAGGTCACTGCCCGTGTAAGTCATGCTGAAGGATTGAGATCTTTATTCTTTCTATGTCGTTGCATTGGAATGAATGCCTGTCAAATTGTGTGGAAAAAATGAATGCAATCATTGGAGGGAGCATTTTATTTTCACTGCATTCAAGACAACACAAAATGATAAAAATAAGATGGAAACCTCAGCGCCTTTCTTACTCAATGACAGAAGAAAAAGGAAACTTGTTCTGTTCTAGAAAATACTCTAGAGATATGAATGCTGAGTGTTATCCTTCTTTTTCTTAATGATACCTACCACTGAGATTTGGGAATAGATTTATCCCTATATAAGTCTCCAGTCTGCATCATTATTCTAACTACTGTTAATTTAAGATAAATGCAAGGTATTGATTGTAGTAATGAGAATTCAATTACTTTCTGAAGCATACACAATTTGCTATAGTGTAATGAAATCTCTATTTACTTGTGTATTTCCCCATAAACTGGAGAGTCTTGCAGGTCTTTCCGTGACAGAAAACAACAGATTGCATTACACAAATACCCAACACAGGTATGCCTGCTCTTTTGGCCTTGCTGGTACAGTTAACAGGTCCTCCACAAAGACCGTGTCGGTCACAAAACAAAATCCTGGCCTAAAGAAATTGAGGGAAATACTGCTATTGTTTTGAATGGGGCCTGTATCTCTCCTGTGTTATTCTGCTTTCTTAACCTAGTACCAGCAAACTGGTATAAATAGATATTATAAAAAATACATATAAAATACATAGAATCACAGAATCATAGAATGCTTTGGGTTGGAAGGGACCTTGAGAGATCATCGAGCCCAACCCCCCTGCAGTGAGCAGGGATTGAACCTGTGAACTTGGCGTTATGAAAATGTGTATTTACATATCAAAAAACCAAGGCTCTAAATGTATTAAAAGCTTATATAGAAATAGATGAACCAGTTTTCACCTGTCAAACAGTGGATCTACACACGAAATTGGAATTTTTAGCAAAATCAGGTTTTGGAAATTGGCATCCTAGGCCAATCCAGTGAGGGGCCTGTCCCGCTGCGGGTGATCAGATCCTTTAGAAGAAAAGGCAGGACCTCGGAGGCAACGAAATAAACCTTTCCTGAGGGGGTAAAGGTGTATCTTAACCCCTTACATGAAGACGACTGTACCTCAAAACACGGGCATTTACTCTATCTTCTGGCGGTATTTTCACACAGCCTTTCCACCCCAGCAGAGCTGGCTGCGGGGAGGGACACACCTCACATCACGCGCCAGAGGCGACCGATGCTCCCCTCCCCAAGGGATGTTAAATTTGGCTGCGCACCCGCTGTTCCCTGACAGGGCAGCCGCCCTCTCAGGGTGGGCTGTAGCCACCGCGGTTACATGGCAGTATAGAATCACAGAATCACAGAATGCTTTGGGTTGGAAGGGACCTTTAGAGGTCACCTAGCCCAACCCCCCTGCAGTGAGCAGGGACAGCTTTAACCAGATCAGGTTGCTCAGAGCCCCATCCAACCTGACCTTGAATGTTGCCAGGGATGGGGCCTCCACCACCTCTCTGGGCAACCTGTTCCAGTGCTTCACCACCCTCTGTCCTGGTTTCGGCTGGGATAGAGTTAATTTTCTTCCTAGCAGCAGGCATAGTGCTGTGTTTTTGGATTTAGTAGGAGAAGAATGTTGATAACACGCTGATGTTTTAGTTGTTGCTGAGTACTGCTTATGCTAGTCAAGGACTTTTTCAGCTTCCCATGCTCTGCCAGGCGCACAAGAAACTGGGAGGGGGCACAGCCAGAAGAGTTGATCCAAACTGACCAAAGGGCTATTCCATACCATATGACGTCATGCTCAGTATAGAAACTGGGGGGGGGTGGCCAGGGAGCAGCGATCGCTGCTCGGGAACTGTCTGGGTATCGGTTGGCGGGTGGTGAGCAATTGCACTGTGCATCACTTGCTTCGTGTATCATTATTATTATTATCATTATTATACTGTTACTGTTAGCATTACTATTTTACTTTATTTCAATTATTAAACTGTTCTTATCTCAACCCAGGAGTGTTTCTCACTCTCACTCCTCCGATTCTCTCCCCCATCCCATCGGGGTAGGGGGAGTGAGCGAGCGGCTGCGTGGTGCTGAGTTGCTGGCTGGGGCTAAACCACGACACCCTCATTGTAAAAAACTTCTTTCTAATGTCTAGTCTAAATCTATTCTTCTTTAGTTTAAATCCGTTATTCCTTGTCCTGTCACAACAGGCCTTGCTGAAAAGATTCTCCCCATCTTTCCTGTAAGCCCCCTTTAAGTACCAAAAGGCCGCAATAAGGTCTCCTCGCAGCCTTCTCTTCTGCAGGCTGAACACCCCAACTCTCTCAGCCTGGCCTCACAGGAGAGGCGCCCCAGCCCTCGGGTCATTTTGGTGGCCCTAACACTTCCTGGGCACCAAAACAAACCGCCCCCAAGCCCTGCAGAAAGCCCCCGTGCGCCCACAAACCCCGCACCTGGGCTGCCCAGACCGGGCTCTCCGGGGTCCCTGTGTCCGTACCCCCCCCGCCCCCCAAGGCGCCGCTGCTCTACGAGCTCCTCCCCGCAGCCCCGGGGCTCCCTCCGCGGGCGCGCGCCGCGCTGCTCTCTGGGACGTGTAGTCCGGAGGGGTGAGGGGGGGGTGGGGCGGAGCGCGAGCAAACGGGTGCGGTCACGCGGGGGGGGGGGGGGCGGAGCTCCTCGCCGGCGACTTGGCTGAAGAACAGCTGATTCACCGCAGATTGGCAGAAGGCCAGCCAACCGGGAGACGCCATTTCCCAGCTGCCGGCGTGGATTGGCTAGCGGGGGGGAGGCCGGTGGGCGGGACCGGCGGTGGCGGGACGATTCGGACGGCGGGACATTCCTGGCCTCTGACAGGCGCCGGGGAGCGGCCGTTGGCAGCGCGCGCCCCTGCCCTTCTTTCCCGCTCCCGGCGCTCTGGCGTGGCGGCCGCCGGCAGCCGCGGCCGGGATTAGGGGCGCCTCGCTAAATCCTTTGCCGCGTTGAGGCGGCGGCGGCTTTAGCCCTGAGCCCCCCGCCTCCTCCCCCCGCGTTGCCCTGCCCGGCCGAGCCCAGCTAAGCCGCGCTAATCGCTGGCGCCCAGCTCGGCCAGGGCCGCCGGGCCGGGGCCCGATCGCAGGCGGCGGTCTTCCCTCATCTCCCCTCATCTCCGCTCCCGGGCGCGGCCATGGAGCCGCGGCGGCCGCGGCCGCGCTACTGCGCCCCGTCCTCGCCGCCGGGCCGCGGCGGGCGGGAGAACAAGGGGCTCCGTCGGAAGGGCCCGCCGGGGGCCGGGAGCGCCGGCGGTCCCGAGGAAGCGGCGGACGGCAGGAAGCCCAAATTCGTAAGTACGAGCGGATCCCAAGCCGCCTCCCCTCCCCGCGGGGGCCGCGGAGGGGCTGCCTGAGGTGTGGGCCCGCCGGCGGCCCTGCCCGGCCCAGCGCCCCGCTGCCGTGTGTGGCCGAGGGGGCCCGGCCGTGCGGCGGGCCTGTCCTCCGCCCCGGGGCGGTCACTGACCTGGAGCCCCCCTGAGAGACCGGGGGGCCGGGTAGGAACAGACAGGTTACGAAACGGCGCCGTCGACTTCAGCTAGGCCTCAAAGCGTGAGCCCGCCCGCTCCAGCTCGCCTCTTCCTTGCCTGCCTGAAAGCACCTGGCTTTATTTTGCAGCACGTTTTCACGTCTTTCCTCTTCATAAAGCTTTATTGTTTTTACTCGCTGTGTGGCGGCTGTAGGTGTAAAGGGAAAAGAACAGACCCTCAGCTCTTCAATGATGTTACTTTCATTAGAACTGGATTGTTACTATTTATTTATTTTAGTGGTGTAAACTGTATAGTGAAAATCTGAATCTTCGCATTTAAGGGACATACTAAAGTTCTCCCTAGCCCTGCTTTTACAAAATTTTGGCTAGCACACCAAGAAATTGGGAAACTTGAAATCGCTAATATATGTCCACAAACTAATGTTTCCATAAGGTGTGCTCTAACTAAAAAGCACCCAGGAATAGCCAGTTTTTGTTTGGACGTTATGAAATTTGTAAGTATTAAAGCTGTGACAAACATATATTCTACAGGTCTTGTATCCACCACATGCAGAGCGGATGCATACCATGCTCATATGTAGGTTGATGCATCTGTTAGTCTTTGTTTAGCTGGCTCTGAGCTCACCTGCTCTGAGCTGTATTACCTGCTTACAGAATAGATACTATAATAAATAAGATACAGTAGATTCTCGATTCTAAGGCTTCCTTGTGCTATATTCAGTAGTTGAGTGTCTGGCACTTGAGCACAGGTTCAAAAAGGTGTACCGTACTTCATATGTAGCTAGTTGAAGTCAGCCAATAAGCGATATCAAACTGTAGGCTGGTCAAACCTGTTCTGGTCACAACTTGCTCCTGGCATTCCTGTTTCTTGGAACCCTTTGCGTATTGTGGCTGCGCAGATTGCTGTTTGAACCAAGTCCTTGTGCCTGGTTTTGCGTGTTAGAATGGGCATTTATGAAACAGTGTGACCAAGACGTGTTTGCTTGTCTTCATAATTGGCTATCTACCAGAGGTGCATGCATTTTAGTCATGGAGGTGACATGGCTGTATATGCTTTAGCATAGAATCCCTCAGTCTATACAGTCTGCTCAGTCTAAAAGGTTGGATAGGGTTACTGGTACATGACTTGATGGCTGGATTATTCATGTGGTGAGTGGGAGACATAGATTTGTGTGTGTTTGAGACCGACAAGAGCACTGAGTCAAGAGCTTTTACTTCTTACTGGTACTTTAACTGCTAAGTTCTTATGCAAATAGGATATTGCAATAATTTTCCACTTTTTTCCCTAACCTCATCATAAAACAGAAATAGGGTGTTGCTATCATGTTCACTTTTTTCCCCTAACCGTGTGTTAAAATAGAAATACAATAATTTATAGGGAGTATTACCCTGCCAGATATGTGAGACAAGCCATTGAGATTTTTTTCTTAGATAAAGTCTGTTTGGCTTTTTAGTGAAAGGCGGCCTTCTCTTTCGTGCAGATGAGCTTGTTTGCTATACGTCTACACTTCCCAGGCTAGTCAAGGGTGGTTTTGAGCATGTGCAGATATGGACATCAGCTGACTAGCTTTTTGAGGTCTCAGTGTTGATTTTTTTACCCAGCTACGGAAAATAAAGGGAGTTGAATTTGGGTATCTGACTTAGCTTTGTAGGGTATATGATCATCATGTGGGTAGGTATTTTTGTTTATTTTGTCCTGTTTCTGTTCCCCCCACCCACTTTCTCTTTAAGCAGGAATGACTAAGAATATCCTTAATTCATGAGAATGCCTAATCAAACTGCAACTTTCAAAAGCACTTGAAAAATTCTCAAAAGGTGATTATCCAGCTGCATTCAGAGTTGATGTGGCCTCACCTTGAATACTGAGTGCAGTTCTGGGCCCCACAGTTTAAGGATGTAAAGGTCCTTGGATGCCTCGAGGAGGGCAGCAAAGCTGGTGAAAGGGCTGGAAGGCATGTCCTATGAGGAGCAGCTAAGGACTCTGTGTCTAGTTTGGAGAACAGGAGGCAGAGGGGTGACCTCATTGCTCTCTACAGCTTCCTGAGGAGGGGGAGTGGAGAAGAGGGAGGTGCTGATCTCTTCTCCTGAGTATCCAGTGACAAGATGTGTGGGAATGGCTCAAGGCTGCACCAGGGGAGGTTTAGACTGGACATTAGGAAGCATTTCTTTACCGAGAGGATGGTCAAACACTGGGACAGGCTTCCTAGAGAGGCGATTGATGTCCCAGGCCTGTCAGTGTCTAAGAAGCATTTGGACAATGCCCTTAATAACATGCTTTAATTTTTGGTCAGCCCTGAAGTGGTCAGGCAGTTGGACTACATGATCGTTGTAGGTCCCTTCCAACTGAAAATACTCTATTCTATTTTGCCCTGAGGTGTTGATAGGGGACTGAAGAATGATAGTTCTCCAAACCTGGATCGTGTTATAGATATGCTGTTAGCTCACTGGGTGACCTTAAGAAGAGTTAGAGGTGAATATTTCTTGAACAGAGTTTAGTGTCTCTGTCTTCATGTAAACTGTTACGAGTGGTATAGTTTACAAATGTGATCCGTGGAATTTAACAGTTGCTAAAGAGCAGCAGGCTGCTTCATGCCTCAAAACCTAAGGGGCTGCTGTAGCTGCTATAACCTTTGAACTGTAGTCTCTAATCCCTGGCTTGTCCTGGCTGATAATTTCTGGTGAAGAAACACACACAGTGGTACAGTTAGAATTACTGTAATAGTTGTAGACATCAACCAGCTTCTTTGATTGGGGTAGTTCACTTGAAGGGTACTGTGAAATATGCCTTTCTTTCTATCGCTTCATAAATTTCTGCCCGAAGATACTGCAATACAGCATATTTATCACTCAGCTGTTAAATCTAAAATTGGTAAACTCTCCTTCCTATCTACCTCCTGTTGTCTTACAAGACCGGTTTGGTTTTTTTGGGGGGAGAGATGGTATATCTGTGTTGACTTGTTCACATCTACCTCTTCCCGTAATACATCTTCAATATACTTTTATTAGTTAAATTAGTTTTGTGTCAGAATACATAGAACTCTCACCCATTTGAATTCTCTGTAATCCAGTCTTAGATATAGGCTGTAGCCTTTTCTGTGTTTGGGATACTTACAGTGCCGTACTTCTTCATGTCACCTGAATTGTGTTTCTGATCTCTTGTACATTTGTCAAATGCGGATGAAATTGGCTGTTTAGATTCGGTGAACTCAAGTCATCCAGACTGTATTAGTCTAATTTTCCTCAGTGCAAAAGGCTTGAAAATAAGTTCCAGTTTGGACCCTTCCAATCAATGCAACATATTGATCTGTCACAGCAGATATGCTAATCTGAAAAAGAACTGGATTCCCTGACAAACCTTGAGGTGACATTGGATTGCTGGTTGACAAAGCTGACATAATTAACAATACCTGCCTCCCCACCCTGCCAAAAAAAAAAAAAAAATTCTTGTTTAGCAGGAAGAAAATCTCTCTTTTTAAAAACCACTTCATTTGCAAGGGAGAAGAAAGAGTCTTTGGGCTAAGCAGTTATACTTGTTGATTCCAATCAAATGTCATCTTGAAGTACTGCCTTTCTGAATAAACTAGCTTCTCAGAAGAAGTGAATGAGTTGCAAGTCCTCGTTTCTCTCTGTTCTTTTACAGAATCATTTAAAAAAACATTTAAGGAGTGACAGTTAATTTTGAAGCACGTACCAGCTTGGCTTTGTTCAGCAGGTCCAAGGTTTTGGAAGAGGGGGACTCTTATAAAGGGTAAAAGATACTCTACAGTACTGTGGTACTTCAGCTTACTCAAAGCTCTTATATTCACCCTTGAGGGTTAGGGCTTGATAAAAAGAGGAAATTAATTGAAGGATGGCAGAGATTATATCCGTTTTCTGCGTATACATTGACTGAGCAGGAAACTTTGGAAATCTGCTGGGGGGATGGGGTAAAAAGCAGTTGCCTGCCACTTCCTCTCCTTGATTTCCTGCGCCACCCTGCCCTTTAGAAGTGTTTGGAAATCATAAAAGTGAGTGCTAGACTACGTGCCGTCCAATTGCACTTTACTGGGACTACATCCTCTAGACACTAGTCCTCAAAAGATCAACTTCAATTTCTAGCTCAAGTTAGAGGTGTTTCTGTTAATTTCAGTATACCATTGATGTGTCTTCGGTGACTTTCAGGTTATGTTTTTGATTGAGTTCTTTATGAAATTTATATGAGTCAAGAAGGCTTTCTTATTTGCACCAATCTGTTAAGAATAAACAAATTAACACTTGCATTTAACAGTATCTGTAAATCAAGGAAAGATGTAGTTAAGAGCAAAAGCACTTTCATTTCTTTGGCATAGAGAAGAAAGGTAAGACCGATCTGTGTCAATATCGTTAATTACGAAGTGACTGAATTATTGCTGCAGTTACACTGCAGTGTAAGACCTTGAATCTAAATTAGTCTTTTAAAGAAATGATTGCTGAACAGATGTTACCTAAAACACTTTATTGCAGCTTTGTAAAATTGTAAATTCCTCATGCTGTTATTTTTGTTGGCATGAATTAACACTGTGGGTTATGATATTAAATTTTAGTGCTGTGTTCTAGCACTTTGTTATATAATCTTACCTGTAAGCACCAATTTTGAGTTTAACTCATCAGTGTCTAAAGAACATCACTGTGTAGAAACTGTCTTGTTAAGATAATTTTGCCCCTGATTGCTTTTCAGACTGCTTTCCAAGCAACAGAGAGTGTGATAAAGCCATTAAATAAATGCTGAAATAGTATATTGGAAATTAAAAGTAGGAAATGCTGGGAGGATGTACGGCAGTTTCTAAATTGCACATACAGACTGAGGTAGCAAAGTTACTGAGGGAATATTGTGACAAAGGAGGTTCTAAAGTAATAGCATCCACTGTAATCATCCAATTTACATCTCTCTAACTGAGTCTACAGGTTTCCTTGCACTCCCTGCTTGAGTCTTCTGGTTGTGTTTCTGCTGGAGAATAGCCTTTGGGGAAAAAACAGCTAGCGTTGAATCTTTTTGGTGATAGAATTAATGGGCAGTGTGTGATAGTTCTTTCTCACTTTCTAATTTAAAAAGGAACAGAGGGGATTGTGTGATTATATGTACATCCTTAGTCTTCTTTATCTAGTTTCAGCATTCAGGCTTGTTGGCCAGTTCTTCTAAAACTCATTGCATCTTGCTTGAACCCCCCCGTTTTACCTTTTTTCTTTCTTCTTTTTTTTTCCCCCTTTTTTTTTTCTTTTCTCATAGCTACATGTAGCCTCTAAACTCTTCTTAATGGGTCGGAGAAGCTATACATGTGTGTAGTGGTTTGCAGGGGGTGTTATATGTGGTTTTGTTTGTTTGTTTTCTTCTGCAAGGAAGGCAAAAATGAAGATCCAGAAAGGATTTAGATACCAGACTGTGGGATTTTTTTATTTTTTGTAAATTGAAGTACTTCGGTGTCATGGAAGGCATACATGTTGAAATTCTTGTTTAGCTGTCTGAGATCCCCCTACTTTGCATGCCTAAAACTCCTCTCATTGGCAGGGGTGTATGGCTCGGTGCTTGTCTGTCTTCTAATTCCATTTGTGATCAACAAATCAGACTTTGTCTGCATCTCTGATGGCATCCTAACAATGTCCATCCCTGCCAAGCATGATCTGAGTTCAAGTATCAAACATACATGTTTTTAAACATGCTGTTTTCATTCAGAAAGTCAGATGAGGAGTGTCACTCACTGCTCTTGTGATGGCGAAGAGAGCACTTGCGGCAAATGGAAATGCTGCCCCTTTTGGTAGAGTGGCAAAACTTTTAGATGATGCAGACTATATCCTATATTGTACTATGGTATTCTTCATTTCCAGGCCATACTGAGCTTTAGTACTGGTGGAAAAAATGCTACAGAGATGAGACCAGAGTCCTGAGTGAGAAGATGACATTCTCCTGAATTCTGGTCCTGTTTGCCTGGACTGCTTGTACCGCATTTAGATGCCAAGGTCACAGGTTCAATCCCTGCTCACTGCAGGGGGCTTGGGCTAGATGATCTCTCAAGGTCCCTTCCAACCCAAAGCATTCTATGATTATGATTTAGATAGAATTCTGTTTATAAATATGCATATGCAAAGACAGAGAAAAAAATGTAATGACACAAAAGATCAAACTAATACTCTTGATCCATTTAAATGGCATATCTCATTTCTTTGCTTCACTTCACTGTCTCTACCCAGAGTTGACTGGGGTAATTATATAGACAATGACTCAGCTTGTTAAACCTTGTCTTGCAGATTAACTTTCAGTATGTGCTACTGTTCGGGTATGCGATGTAAGATCATCCTCTTCTGTATGATAATAAGATTCTTTACTGTGAATATATATGAAGCCAAATAGTATTTAGATTACTTTCCCTAGCTGGGTGGTGCAGAAGTTGCATCACACACATGGCTTCATCATATATGACCTTTTCAAGAGACACAGTGGTCTTCCTGTTCTGTGAGTAGTCTTGTTGCTGTGCATGTGTTGTGAACCTCAGCTGTTACGTCCTATTGTACCTTTCGGTTTCTGTGTAAGGCTCTCACTATCTTGGATGTTTTGAGATCACACCTTTTGACAGCTTATCAAGAACACTGTACTGTACACTGAATGTATGTGTCTATGCTGTGTCCAATGAAATCAGTTATTTACCAGTATGCCTGAGGGACATAATCTTCAATAAAGGATAATTCTATGTCAGATTGCTTGCTTTATTGAAAGATTATATATCTATACACTTCTTTTTAGTTGTGACTTAGCTTTAACTAAGCTACTTCTACTCAGCTGCAAAACAAAATGACCTCTTTCTCCATGCCCCAGACTAAAAACTAAGTTAACCTGGAAAATATAATTTCAAAATGTTAGTTATTTATAAATGTGTTTGTATAGCTGAAGACTAAGCAATGGTGATACTTCGCGATACTTCTGCTTTTCCAACTGTAGGTGCTACTGATAAATCTGGACTTCTGCAGTATCCTAATGAACTCCTTAATCTCTTCATGGTTTTTTATCTCTGACTAGAAAACTGGATGTCAATGTACTTAAAATATCATTAATTCATTTTTTAATGTTGCATATCTACTTTTTACATGATAAACAGACTACAGGAATACTTGTACATAGCTCCTATGTTATCAAAAGCTATAATTTTATTATTCTGGAGTAGTTCATGGAAGGCACAGAATAGCATATTAATATTTTCATCCATTGCAAAGCAGTGTTCTGTAAGCTTATATCATGTTTTAGCAGCGACTGAATATTACAGGAATATTACTTAAGCCAGACTTATTTACTTGCAGGCCTATATTTAAGGCAACCTGTTCACTTGAGCAGAAAATGTCTTATTTCTGTGAACTGATATATCCATGCCTGAAAATAAAAGTAAGTTCCTGTGGCAGTAAAGCACTCCAGCCTCCACCGAACTGTGGTCTAGTTATTTTTTCCCCCTTATTAGAAATGTGTTTGTTTTGTTTGTTTGGCCTGGCAAGCATAAAAATATACCCCTATTCTTGAGTCACAGCACTCCTCTAAATTTAATGTCATTAAAAGATCAAGTGTGGTAAGATTTTTTGTTTGTTTGTTTGTTTTTTGTTAAGACCACATGTAATGTTCCATATTTCTGTATCTTTGAATGCTACAGAAGACCACGGAAGTTGGCAACTGGTTTTACTTTGTACAGCCTTGCCAGAAGAGAAGGACTTGGTGAGGGAGAGGGGAAAAAGATCACCCCAGTTCTCATGTTTTAAGCAGCTCTTCTGACTGAGAAGTATAATAAAATAAAATTCACAGAATAAGTCTTTTGAGATCTCTTACTGCAAGTCATTCAGCCATTTATATTAGAGTGCAAAAAAATCTGAACATTAGGTTGTGGTTCGCATGGGGTTTCTCCTCCTTTATAAAGAAATCTCCGAATACAATGTCAGTAGTGTTTATAGATGAATGCTGGCTTAGTAGGTTCACTTCCTTGTTAGTTACAAACCAGACCCCACAACATTGCCTGAAAGAAGTCTTATGCTGGTATTTTTAGATTCCTGTACTGTAGTAGTCAGTAAGCTGAAGACTTCAGAGACTCATAACTGTATATTGAGTTTCGTATACCATTATGGTGTCCTTAATTGGTTGCATGGCAGTCTTTTTTCACTAACTAGTCAGATGACCTGGGTGAATGAGGTGTTGTGATATACAAAATGGGGAACTTTTCACCCTTTACCACACTAAATTCCATTGCTGAATTTCACAGCTTAATTGAAAGGTACAACAATGGCTTGAACTAACCCATTTCTGCCTTTTTCAAAGAACAAAACCTAAATCTGAAAAATACTGCCTTGATTCTGTGGATGATGATGGTGTCTTGTACAGAGCAGCTGCAGAACATCCAGCATCTGTTCCTAGGTGGAAGTGAACCCGATCTGTCCTATGTCTGTTTAGTGGAATGTACATGATTTTGACATGAATATTGAACTTCCACCTCAAAGCATACAATGCAGAAGATTTTCATTCTAAGTAGATTGCTCAGGCTCCTACCATGTTACAGGAGCTTCACAATAGTATCTGTGCATTGCTTAAGGCTTAGTGATTTAAGTCATGTGTATGAAAACAGAATAAACTTTTATGTACTTTGCTGCCAAGTTGCAGTGTAAGACCATATGTTAGTGTTTTCTCCTGCAGTTTTGATCGCTTAAGGATAGAGGTATTATACCAACAACTTGCTAAATGTAAAGTTGTGAGCTCTGGCAAATGACAGAAATTAACACTCATGCTGTCTTTGTAGCTGTTTAGCAGAATGGGAAGAACAAGTCATAAAACCCAGCTGCATAGCAGCGTGTGAGGCAAGAGTCTGATCTATCCCTGCAGCAGGAGAAGACCAATGGGAAGACTGGGATACCGATCTTCTGTCTCCTGACTGGATTGAAATATTTCACTTTATTTATTAGAAATCCTTGTCTGTTAGAACATGGAATGGGTTTGTCATAAAAGTTTGGTACTGACCTAGCTCCAATTTTTTTTATTATTCATGGTAGAACTTACGTTATGTTACTGAGTACAGAGTGTTTCCTCACACTTCACTTGCTTTTTATTTTTGACTTCATAGCCATTTATCAGATGCTTCTTCCTCAGTTTCTTGACAATACTCAGAGTAGAGCTGTCATGGGATATTTGACTTAACACAAATTGTGGTTCCATTCTGAGGGAAGAGCTGAAGATGATGTCATAAGTAATGATGCCAAGTATTGTTGACTTAGTGAAGACAAAGCAAGAGTTTCCAAATCTTATTAATTTCAATATAGCCATTTACAATTGCTGTAGCTGCTGCCAAGCTTTGTATACTAGGCAGCGAGGGGATCTAAGAATAGCGTATGAGTCTATCTCACTAAGTATGTGACTTCACATTCTTCCCATTTCCCTGCCAAGTCTGTTCTCAGCCTCTCCATAAAAACTATAAATGGGATCCCTGCAACACTGACTCATGAGTCACCAATGCTCTTCAGTGCTGCTCTTGGGTTTTGTGCAAGAACTGTGTCTCCTAGCACTTGCTGTGTTTGTCAATGTGCAGTGGAGAGCAAAAGAGTTTGTTCAGGAACTGGTGTTTCACACAGCAGCGAGTAGTCTTCTATAGGTTTTTGGATGTTACTATTAGTAAATGCTTATGTCAGTTTCCACTCATAACTTCATGCTCTGCTTGCCGCATAGGCATTGCTTGAGATTAGTGAACAGTCTTAGTTGTTTGAGTGTTGCAGCTTGGCAGATAGTTTTGAACTGTTGAGGAACTCCATGTTCTTCTGTTGAGTTTAAAAATCTCTGGACCAATTCCTTGGTGGTTTCCCCAAAGCTGTTTTGAAAAGACACAATTCTAGTAGCTGAATTATGAGCAGGTCTTCTGTTCTAGTATATGTAGCTATAAAATATAATAAAACACAACTTGTTTCAAGCTGTGCTTGCTTTATATTCTTCTGGTATTGTTCTGTCTAAGGATCAGATTACAGATTTTTTTTTTTTAATCTACACTGTATAACTTGTTGTGCACTGTAAGCCAACAAAGTACAACTTGCCAAGAAATTGTTACTTCAAGTGCCAAGATTCAGTACTGTTTAACTTGCATTTTATTTTGAAAAACAGTAACTATAACTGACACTTGCTTTTTTTCTTTGGGTTTTTTGGTTGTTTTTTACTGCATAATTGTGACATGACTGGTTTCCTGTTTGATTTACAGCACTTAAATATCAAGACGCTGACAGATGATGTGGTAAGACAACTTAAGTTTTGCTTTGGCTTTGCTAAGCTAATAAGCTTATTGCTAATGCAATAGAAATAACCTTATTGATACATGAAACTGTCTTAATTGTGAAGTTAATTTAGTTAATTGGCAAACTCTCACTACACTGTTAATTATCTGTAACATACTCAGTGCGAGTAGCAAAAAATCGGTGGATGGCTTTGAAGTATGCCTTAATCATGGCTAAATGAGCTTGACACAGGTAATTGTGCCAGTTTACATGTGGTATAGTTAAGATATCTGTGATTGCATGTTTAATATTAAAGTTACTTAGGCTGCATGGCTAACTTAAAATACCATGTTTAACAAGCTAACGGTTGCTTGTAAAACTCATTAATGCTTGCTTCAAACAATGTTGGGTATATTCAGTGTCATGCTAACACTGTGTTTCTCAAACTTCATCTGTCTCTTGAATGACAGATGAGGTTCTGTATCACAAAGCAGATTTTTTTCTTGCTATTGAAGTTACCTATTTCATTGTACCATTCTTTTGTAGGTAAGAATAGTTTTTCTTCAAGTGGATCATTCTACAAAGTCTTTGATTTTACCTAGGAAGTAATGTTCTGTAGGCATCTAAAGAGTTTTATGCTGGACGATGTGCAACACACTTGTGCTGAGAAACAGTGCTGTTTCCTAGCTTAGGAACCAATGGTCTGGTTATTGTTGATTACGTGTGCAACGTTAGTAGTGTTGGTATGTTGCCTCCACCTATCGTGCATAGACTGACTTAAATCACCTGTTGCTATTTCTTTAGCAGAGTTTCATAGGCTGGAATTGGTTATTAAGAAATTTGAGTCTGATGGGTTGATAATACAACCTTGATTCTATAAACTTGTGCTTTTATCTTCGAGAGCTGAGGAATTGTTCACTGTTGTCTCAAAGCAAAAGTATTTTTTGGTAACCAGAACTTAATTTTGGTAGTGTTACATAAGGGTTATAGTACGTAAGGGTTATAGTCTGGATGCACTAGATTTTGCTGTTTATTTTTCTGTGTGTGTGTGTGTGTTGAAGAGGCTAGTTTGCTGCCTTATTGCACTTCTTTCCTTAGCCTCTTGGACTTGTTTAACTTGTAATGGCAGCCACCGTTAAGTCAGCAGGCTTATTGTGTTGGAATAAGGACAAAGAGCTCTGTAGTAAGCAATCTTCTTCCCAATTCCTTAAATTTCTCAGAGCATACTGAAGGCCCCTTCACAGACTAAAGAAATGTCACCTGCAAAGTAGTACCACATTTTCCGTATTTTTTTTTTTAACGGGAAACAACAGCTGTTTAGTAAAAAGCTAACAGTAAAAAACCCACCAACCTCAAATATTGCAGTTGTGTATGCTTTTAAACTTGGGTATTTTGTTCACTTGCAGCTTCGTCTTGCTTGGAACAAGGGTATGCTTTCCAACTGACACTTCTTGTCCCTCTGAGTTTTCTGTTGGTTTAATCTGTGTCTGATTCTGGGTAACAGCTAATGCTGTTAGCATGTTAGCATGCTAGCTGTTAGCTAAATGCTAAGTATCTGAGTCCTAGGCAACTTAAATGTGGCTCAGCAGAGGGTTTTCTGACATTTCATACCAAGCACAAAAACTACAAAGATATTTTCTCCAAATTCCTTTTGTGATAAGGGGGAAAACTGTAGTAAGAGAAGATTAAGAAATTAAAGGCTTAAGATTACTTGATTTTGTAGCTTTCAATGAAACACTGTATTTCCTTTCTTCTCATGGGCAATCATTTGCATGTTAACTTGCTCTCTGCTGCAATATGCTTTATAAAATAGTTATATTTTATTATTCCCAGTCTGTTTCTTACAAATACAGTGTTGTATAACCAGGAACTTTTTTTTTTTTAATTTAGGTAAGTTAGCAACATTTTGAGAGTCTAAAATGCAGACTGCTTTTCAATATTTGAATTGTATTGGATTATTCCTGAGATGCTGATGAATTGTCTACTTTTAGTGACAAATCTCTGTTAAGTTCAGAAACAGCTTGTTTTTTACACATGCTTCGTTTAGCTTGTTTGTTTACAAACTATGAAGACAGGGATCTTATTCCACAGAGGAGTGTCAAGTAGGTATCTGAGAAATTATCTACCTGCAAGATCAGTGTGGAAGCAAGTCTTGTTTTCTATCTCAAGTGCTCCACATTCCAACAAATGGTTTGTAAGGCCCATAAAGATTAAAAAACCTGCATATTAACAGAATTTTATTAAAAAGGTATCTTATGTAGACAAAAGTGAAATGTATACTAAAAATCCTTATAACATAAATTTGTTAGATTTCATAGCAACTCTGTAAAGATAAGAAAGGCTTTATAATTTCCAGTATATAGAGAAACAGGGTTCAGAGTGAAATATGTTCTACACATTCAAGGTGTGACTATGCATAGGTCTGAACTCTGTAACTTTTAATTTTCTGCCATTAGTTGAATGATTCGCTCTCCAGAAAGGTAACATCATCGCTGGGAGATTGAGCATATTGGGAATACGAAGTCATCTAATGAAAGGGATTCTTCTGTTTATGCAATTCTTTCTGTTACTAAAAGCTCTACTGCTACCAGTGGAATTTCTCATATAGTAAGAAGTTAATCTTCTAGAGCAATTTGACTGCCAAAGAAAAAATATACTTCCTTTTAATCTTCTGGAACTTTGAGGAGGAAAAAGATGTTAAGAGATCTTTGACTCAGAATCATTGGAAATGACTTCTTTGATCTTATGTGAAGTAAGGGAAAAGAGTCATTTGCTTTTACTTCCAAAGATGCTGAAATATATTGATGAAACCCATATTTTCCTGTGTGTTCCCCATTCACTATGAATAATAATTATTTCAAATGAAGACATAGGTTTTGTTCAACTTTGTATTCTCCTTCCTAAGTTGTTAATGTTCTACTAATCCTTCATCATGTGTCTACGTCAGGGTGTTGCAGCAGACTTGCACGATTGTGCTAAAATGACTGGCAAAATGTCTGGGAGACTCAGCTATGCTGTAGTACTTGAGCAGACTTTCCAGATATGATTGTGTTTACTGGGTATATAAATAGTGGGCCATCAAAAACATGTGATCTTGAAAATTGAGGGTGGAAGTACTTTTTTTTGTACAGATCTATAAGGCAGAGTGAGAAGGACACCTAGAGAAAGAGCAAAGATGTAAGCAGTACTCTTGCCTTTCTACCTTCAGACAGGAAATTAAGATTGTGTACCTGCTGGAAATACCACACAGCAGAGAGGCAGCAGTCTTGGAAGTTCCTAGAGCATGTGGGGGATAACTTTCTAATGCAGCTGGTAAGCGAGCCTACCAGGGGAGGTGCCCCGCTTGACCTGCTGTTTACCAACAGAGAAGGGCTTGTGGGAAATGTCGAGGTCGGAGGCCGTCTCGGGCTTAGCGACCACGACATGATAAAGTTCTCAATTTTGGGTGATGCTAAGCGGAGGGGCACCAAAACTATTACCATGGACTTCCGGAGGGCAGACTTTGCCCTCTTCAGGGCCCTGGTTGGGAAAGTCCCTTGGGAGGTGGTCCTGAAGGGCAAAGGGGTCCAGGAAGGCTGGGCCCTCTTCAGGAAGGAAGTCTTAAGGGCGCAGGAGCGGGCTGTCCCCGTGTGTCGTAAGACCAACCGGAGGGGAAATCGACCGGCCTGGCTGAATAGGGAGCTTTTGCGGGGACTCAGGGAAAAAAGGAGAGTCTACCGCCTTTGGCAGAAGGGGCGGGCAGCTCAGGAGGAGTACAGGGATCTTGTTAGGTCCTGCAGGGAGGAAATTAGAAAGGCAAAAGCCCAGCTAGAACTCAATCTGGCCAGTGCTGTAAAAGACAATAAAAAATGCTTTTATAAGTACATCAGCAATAAAAGGAGAGCCAAGGAGGATCTCCATTCTTTGCTGGATGTGGGGGGGAACATTGTCACCGAGGACAAGGAAAAGGCTGAAGTACTTAACGCCTTCTTTGCCTCTGTGTTCAACAGCCAGACCGGTCATCCCCAGGGTACTCAGGCCCTTGAGCAAGAGGATAGGGATAGGGACCAGAATGGAGCCCTCATAGTCCAGGAGGAAGCAGTTAATGACCTGCTATGCCACCTGGACGCTCACAAGTCTATGGGGCCGGATGGGATCCACCCGAGAGTACTGAGGGAGCTGGCAGAGGAGCTTGCCAAGCCACTTTCCATCATCTATCAACAGTCCTGGTTAACAGGGGAGGTCCCTGATGACTGGAGGCTTGCCAATGTGACGCCCATCTACAAGAAGGGCCGGAAGGAGGACCCGGGGAACTACAGGCCTGTCAGCCTGACCTCGGTGCCGGGGAAGATTATGGAGAGGTTCATCTTGAGCGAACTCCACAGGCAAGTACAGGTCAACCAGGGGATCAGGCCCAGCCAGCATGAGTTCACAAAAGGCAGGTCCTGCTTGACCAACCTGATCTCCTTCTATGACCTGGTGACCCGCCTGGTAGATGATGGAAAGGCTGTGGATGTCATCTACCTCGACTTTAGCAAAGCTTTTGACACCGTCTCGCATAATATCCTCCTCGGGAAGCTGGCAGCTCACGGCTTAGACAGGCATACTCTTCGCTGGGTAAAGAACTGGTTGGGTGGCCGAGCCCAGAGAGTAGTGATAAATGGTGTTAAGTCCAGTTGGCGGCCGGTCACGAGCGGTGTTCCCCAGGGCTCTGTTTTAGGGCCAGTCTTGTTCAATATCTTTATCAATGATCTGGATGAGGGGATCGAGTGCACCCTCAGTAAGTTTGCAGACGACACCAAATTGGGTGGGAGTGTCGATCTGCTCGAGGGTAGGATGGCCCTGCAGAGGGACCTGGACAGGCTGGATCGATGGGCCGTGGCCAACTGTATGAGGTTCAACAAGGCCAAGTGCCGGGTCCTGCACTTCGGTCACAACAACCCCATGCAACGCTACAGGCTTGGGGAGGAGTGGCTGGAAAGCTGCCTGGCTGAAAAGGACCTGGGGGTGTTAGTAGATAGCCGGCTGAACATGAGGCAGCAGTGTGCCCAGGTGGCCAAGAAGGCCAACAGCATCCTGGCTTGTATCAGGAATGCTGTGGCCAGCAGGAGCAGGGAGGTGATTGTCCCCCTGTACTCGGCGCTGGTGAGGCCGCACCTGGAATACTGTGTCCAGTTTTGGGCCCCTCACTACAAGAAAGACATTGAGGTGCTGGAGCGTGTTCAGAGGCGGGCAACGAAGCTGGTGAAGGGTCTGGAGAACAAGTCTTATGAGGAGCGGCTGAGGGAACTGGGGTTGTTTAGCCTGGAAAAGAGGAGGCTGAGGGGAGACCTTATCGCTCTCTACAACTCCCTGAAAGGAGGTTGTAGTGAGGTGGGTGTTGGTCTCTTCTCCCAAGTAGCTAGCGATAGGACAAGAGGAAATGGGCTTAAGCTGCGCCAGGGGAGGTTTAGACTGGAAATTAGGAAAAATTTCTTTACGGAAAGGGTGGTCAGGCATTGGAACAGGCTGCCCAGAGAGGTGGTGGAGTCACCATCCCTGGAGGCGTTTAAAAAACGGGTAGATGTGGCACTTCGGGATATGGTTTAGTCTGGTCTACCCTTGATTAGTCTAGAGTGGGCTTGGTAGTATAGGTTAATGGTTGGACTGGATGATCTTAAAGGTCTTTTCCAACCTAGATGACTCTATGATTCTATTCTATGATTCTATTCTATGTATTTTTCATATCAGAACTCTCCTAATAAATTGTGCCTAGTGATCATCATCGGTGTCTTGATGATATGTGTGTGTGTGTGTTTCTTCATGAGAATGGTAGTGGGGAGGGGAAGAAAGAAGACTGTTCAGTACTTCTAGTAACACAGTTTAGGCTAAACCAGAACAATTCTGTAATCCTGTCTCTTCATAATGAGGTGTCAGAAGTAGTGATACCTCATTTGTGGCAAACACCACATTTCATATAGTCAGGACTTTGATACTGGGTTGCCTACTCTTCTAGAATAAAGATTTTCCTGTAGTGCAGTGACATCCTCTGGTAATATATTCTCTACAAACTCGTCTTGGGTGGAAGGTTTGCTGTTCGTGTGGTGAAGAAAACAAAGATCCAATCCGATCGTTACTTTGCAGCATTTTGATCTGGAGCCTTTCTGTTAATTTTCTTCTCTAGGAACATCCCAGACATTTGCACTGGGATTTGGGATGGTAACAGAGGATGATATTTTGCCATTTCTGTCTTACGAAATTGATGTAGATTGATGGGCTTTGCACAGCTGGAGAAATGGAACATGAAGAGATGCAGTAGTGGTTCTTATTCTTGTTTCAAGGGCATCAAATCTCTTGGCTTCAGCCTTAATGTGAGAGGATTTTGCGTGCCTTGATTTATATGCTTTACGTGTTTCAGGCATCACTGTTCTTTGTGCTAAACCAAAATGCAGGGATCACAGACCTAGTGCCAGAAACCTCAGATCCACGTGGTATGGTGCAGCTGTTGAGTTGATATGTTATCTTGGGTCCAGAGCGATGCACGTCATGTCTAATCTGGTAAGCCCTATCTCCAAAAACAAAAAAAAAGGAAAAGTCAAGGTATCAAAGGCTATGGTGGATGAAGGAACTTTAGTCCTTTGTTTCATTTTCAGTATATCATGAAGTGTATCTTCCATGGCAGAGCCACTGTACTGTGCTACTGCTTACCTTGAAAAATGATAGCTTTTTTGTGAATTCTTCTAAGAATTTTTTTCATGAGTTCAGATAATGTTTCAGCTGTAAACTCCTTTTGGTATTGGTTATGACAGGCACACTTTCATAACATTCATATCCTACATAAACCTAACTAATTCTTCCATCTGCTACCGGCTAATTTGGTACAGCTGCTATTTTTTTCCTAAATGCTGGGGTCCAATCCTTGCAGTAAACACAGTCTGAACAGTGTTTATAAAGAAATACAGCTTATGTTCATAGTGTTTGTGTATTTAACAAAATTTGCTCAGCCAGTGATGAGATACTGGATTAGGTCCACCACTTTAAGTATGGTTAACATCCTATTTTAGATAAAATCTTCCTGGCTAGATATGTGGATAGTGTGCATAGTAACTTTTAACTTTGGAGACCTACAAGATGTTGCATGCAAGCTTTTGTTCCAGATGTGGGCAATAAGAAACACACTTTATATGCAAAGTCAAAAATAATTTTTTAGTCTCATTTTACACATCTAATCTGTATACAATAAACAGCTGTTGTTAGTCAAGTTGCATTGATACCAACATTCATAGTCCAAATTATCTCAGTAAAAGTCTCATTAAACACTGTTGGAAGTTGTTCTACAAAAACCTTCTAGTATTTATTCTTTTTTTTCTGGCATTGTGCTTATTGTTCCATTGCCAGTTTGGGTCTGAGGGCTTCAGTCTGGATATGGAGAAGAAAGGTAAGACCCAGCTGATGTAATGTTTTGTCCTTAATGTGGGCAACCTCTGTTGCTAAATCATTTCCCTTATTCCCTACCCACTTCTTCTCTCTGATTGTAAATAAGACAGCCATGCCAGTCAATTCAAGCTTCATTTGTTGGTTCCCAGAACATTCACAAAGCAGAGGTGTTGGTAGCATTCTTCAGAAAATAACTCTTTTCTTCTTTATGGGTTATTCTAGGAGTTATTGTCTGCAAATGGTTATTCACCTTCAACCTAAATTGTTAACTAGAAACCAGGTGTAAGCACCACAGTTTTGAGAGTTACAACAATAACTTGAAGTAAAATATGATTGAGAATCTATCGCAGTGTTTGTTTTTTGTATTTAGTTAAAATTCAACAATATAAAGCAATTAAAACTGTGCTTTTAAATAGAGTATCTGTGTTTGTAAGAATGGCACTGAATTTATTGGCTGACAAGGCATCCTGCATATGTCAGTTTTGTGTTAAACATGACCTCCAGTTGTTAACAGCCTCAAAGATGGATAGTCCTTTGGCAATTCCCTTAGCAAGTCTTGTTCCTTCAACAATAGCTGATGCCATCAGGTTTTTCCATGGATGTCCCATTCTCATCTGACTGGCTGTCCTCTGTTCCTGAGGAAGACATTGAATCAAGGCTGGAGTGAAGCACTGCCAGAACTAGGGAAGTCTTTCAGTGATCATGAGTGTGGTTACGCGTGAATGTGTTGGATTTTATTTTTGAAGAATTTTTTAATATAGCAATAGATGATCTGATGTGTTAATTGAGGGGGTGGGAGAAGATGAGGGAGGCAGGATGGCAGGGAAGCAATACCTTTCATTCCTGCATGCATAGCAGCTCTGTAGGAGGTGATGTCTTGATAAGCTGTTAAACCAGCAATTAATCTAGCAATAACTAATCCATTGATTCCTGCATTACCAAATATGTAAGTTCAGTAGACACTATTGTCTTGGAGAATGGTATAAGAAGTCTTCAATAAGATCAAAATGAGAGCACAAATACATGTACTTTCTAGGGACTGATCAGAAAGTGTGATGAGCCAGAAAGTTTGTATTGTGGATCTTTTTGTAACTTTGATTTTCAGGTCCATGGTGTGTGCATAAGATCACTTTCTTATTTCATAGGCTCCCAGAGGAATAATAGAGAGCCTCTGAAATAAGAACCAAATAAAACTTTGCCATCCATCTTGTGATCTTTGCTTCATTTTAGCTCTTACAGCTATTACTCTTGCTACCAGTGAATCAAATTCTGATACCCAATTTGTAGTCAGTCTGAAATCAGCTCCAAGGGGGTGAATGCTGCTTATCTAGACTTGTAATTTTAATCTCTTTCCTTAGTACCACATATTGTGGCTTTCTATGTATTTTGAGAATGTCTGGAATACTGTTAATAGTTTCAAACAGTGATGGAGATCATTGTATAATGCTTGATAGCAGGTTTGTGGGCTCTAAGCCCGTTTGGACTCAATGATCTTAAGAGTCTTTTCCAACCTAAATAACTCTATGAATGATTCTAGTATTTTAAGTAACAAAAATTGTTCCTATGCTAAGAATATCTGATATTACTGGCAGGGTGGCTATGAATGTGTGAGCCCTGTTTGGTAGAATAAATACTTCATTCTGTGAGAGAAGGAAAATGTAAGGGGGAAAATTAATCCTGCAACACAACAGAGGTGAGCCTGCTGTAGCTCCACGCCCTGCAGGTCCAACTAGTAGTGAGGCGGAGCATGTATTCCCAGTAGGCACCTGCACAAACACATGCATGCAGTGTATATGCATGGCAGGCCACACAGATCAACACAAACAGCACCATGGGTGTCATCCTGTTACACTCTTTGGCTGATGAGGATGAAGATCCATTAGTGGGAAACACACAATGTGAATCCCTCCAGTAGGTGAGCTCACAAGCTCCCTCTCTCCTTGCTGGCCCCCAGATCCCAGACTTCCCTGTGGCTGGCACCTGGGTCACGTGAGACCCTGAGTCTGCAGACTCACTCCAGTTGCTGGTAAAGACCTCCTCACTCACAGAGACATGTGTACATGTGCACAAACACACACAGAGCCTTGGCCACTGATGAGGCTCCGCTGGTCCTTCTGATAGGCCACTCGCCTTGTGGTCTTGTCTTTAGAAACACGGGCACACACACACACACAGACAAAAATGTCCATGGGTTGGCCAGGATTCCCCTCACTCCTGTAGAATCCAACTCCCCCAGTGGCCACCCCTTAGACTCCTGTGTGCAGACACAGGTGTGTTTCCTGGCTGACCCTATCCCAGAGTCTATGGTCTCTCTGGCAGCTTTCCAGAACTTCCCTTATCCCTCCTCTAGCCAGCTCCTCCTGTCCTCTTGCTCTTACAGATACACATTCCCATGCTCTCAGGCCATGTCACCTTCTCACGGGCTAGTCCAGCTTGATAGTTGCTAGTGATCATTCACTCGCCACCCTCACTCATTCTAGTTGTTGGCACCATGGACACAACTAAGGTTCTACTCAAGTTGCTGGTACTTAAATTCACTCACTCTGGTCTCTCCAGTTGCTGGTCTGTGGTCCCTTTGACTCATGGTCTGGTCATGTTGCTGACACATGGGCCTCCATACACACATGTGCACACGAAGCAGAGTGCCTCATCCAGGAAAATAGTTGGAAATAGACTTTAATCAGGTAGGACTGACTGTGCTGGTTGGGTACAGGGCATGGCCAGACAAGTGTATCAACTAGCAAACTTTGCACACAACTGGCCCTATTTATCCCCTTATCTTATCGTTTGCCTGTGCTTGTTCCTCTCTGAATCACTGAGATCCATCCTTTTCCCTGCCTTTGGGTCTTCCCTTAAACATTGTGTTGTGGTTTAGCCCCAGCCAGCAACTAAGCACCACACAGCTGCTCGCTCACACCCCCTACCCTGATGGGATGGGGGAGAGAATCGGAGGAGTAAGAGTGAGAAACGCTCCTGGGTTGAGATAAGAACAGTTTAATAATTGAAATAAAGTAAAATAGTAATGCTAACAGTAACAGTATAATAATGATAATAATAATAATGATATACAAAGCAAGTGATGCACAATGCAATTGCTCACCACCCGCCGACCGATACCCAGACAGTTCCCAAGCAGCGATCGCTGCTGCCCAGCCAACCCCCCCCAGTTTATATACTGAGCATGACATCATATGGTATGGAATAGCCCTTTGGGCAGTTTGGATCAACTCTTCTGGCTGTGCCCCCTCCCAGTTTCTTGTGCGCCTGGCAGAGCATGGGAAGCTGAAAAGTCCTTGACTAGCATAAGCAGTACTTAGCAACAACAAAAAACATGAGTGTGTTATCAACATTCTTCTCCTGCTAAATCCAAAACACAGCACTATGCCTGCTGCTAGGAAGAAAATTAACTCTATCCCAGCTGAAACCAGGACACATTGCAAAACAAGGCTTGCACAGTCCCAAAATGTTTTCCCCCTTCATCCCATAATGTGTCTTATACCCCTAAGCAGTGACACGCCTCAGTCTGAAAGGTGCTTTGGAGAGCTCATGGGGTGGGTGCAGACCTGGACCATAGGGCAGAGGCTTTGCTGGGATACCTTGGGAGGAGCCTGGACAGCATGTCCTTTCCTCTGAATTAATATTTGGGTTCCTCCCACCTGCTGTTGTGCCTCTTGTGTTCATCTGGGCTTGTGGAGATAAGCCTTTGATGGGTTAATGGTTCTTGTGATGAGTTTGAGAAGAGAGAGGTGAAAGTATTATTTGGATTTCACCACCCACCATTGTCTTTCTGTGCTCTTTTGTTTGTGTGCAGGTGGGTTTTTTAGCACATAGCCTTAAGAGACAGTCCTTTCCTTTAGTCTTGATCTCACTGCATGCATCTCCTTTCCTCTTGTCCTTCATATGGTTAATGCGTGTCTAAGAAAACTTTTGGTAATGTCCTTCCTGTGTCAGTTGCTTTCTTTAATGTGTCTGTGTTTAAAAATACTCATTAGAAATTAAATCCCTATGGGATTTGAATATTGCTCTGACAATACCACCTTTGAAATAAGCAAACACACTTCCTTGTACTACTAGTGATAAAAAAGCACAGCTCAGATCTTTTTGGCACTGTGTGCACAATTTTTTATATTTGAAGTCATGTGAGAACTTCAGCATTCACTCACATATTTTGTCTGCCAAGTGATTATTGAGACAACTTTTCCCTGTGCAGATGCTGTCAGCACTGTTACTGTGTACATACAGTAACTTGCTTTGCACCTCATACACTGCTAGGTCTTGTCAGTAGGGTTTGGTTACTGTACTTCTGAAGCTGTAGTTTCGCAGAGCTTTGTAATAGAGCAGAGCAATGGAAGAAACAGTACCGTAAGACAGTTTAAGTCTACTGCAGTGCAAGGGGGCCATAATAATAGTTTCTACCAAGGCTCCCTGAGAATCTTCAGGGCGGTAAATGTGAAATGCTACTAATAAGCAGTCTCATGGTAACTCATGTTCACATGTTGGCCATGGTTTACTTTTCACTATGTTTCAGTTCTGACACTAAGATTTTGTTTCAGTTGCCTTGCTGTTTTTGTCTCGTGAGGAATGTGAACTGGCAGAATAAAGCACATGTCTTTATAGATGTGGCAGTCTCTGGTGGTAGGAGGCATAAAGATGTAAAAGCTAAAACATATGCAAACAACTTATTGCTTTAAATTCAAGTTTATGAGGAAACACTCCTCATGCCTTTCATGCTGGGGGTTCTACTTTTTGGGATGAGAACTGTGTGAATTATAACTTTAATAGCTTCTCTGCTGTCCCAGTTAATTTTTGTTTATCTTTTTCCCCCTCTTCCTCTTTTCTCCCACCTTAAAAAAAACCCAAACCAACCAGACCAAAACCCCTGCCTTTTGACCAAAAAAGACTAAATGCTGTCTCGGTTAGTTTTTACTAACAAAATAGTGATGTATCTGTGTTTCTAGAATTATGCTTACCATTGGATAGGAAACCTTTTCCTACCTTCAACGTTTTTTTCCTTTCCAGAGTTAACTTTTCTTTTTAGTTACTTTCACTTCTTCTTTCAATACCACATAATTTTTAAACTTAAGACCACTATGTGGCCTGTACTGTGATTACATGGGCGGTTCTTTTTTTTTTTTTTTTAAATAGAATTTGGAAAACAATAGTTTTAAATTACTGTTTCTGCAGTCTTTTTGTACTCATTAGATAAATTATTTTAGAATTGTTTCTTTTTAGATTATGTATCTGAAATACAGTTTTCGCCATGTTTGGTAACACTGTGCTGTGATGATAGGAATACATTGTTGTTTGAATTAATGAACTAGTTAGAGATTCCCTGTTATGTTTTTGTATAGTCTATTAAAAAAATTCTAGCTTTCTCCTTTGAGTGCCCGGAAGTATTAATTGCACTCTTATTTTCTTCTCACTCCTTATTGCCTTTGAACTCTTAACTCTGGATAATCTACTCTGAGTTCCATTAATGCATCAAAACAGTTATTAGTTTGGAGAATTTTGAAGAGATTTACTGTGGAAATACTGTGTAACAAGACCATATAAAACACTGTTTATTCTTTGGTTAATTTTAATGTTGGCCCTACAAAAACGTTAAGGGAAAAGTTTGTCCTTTTCAGAAAACTATTGTCCTAAAGCACTGTTCCTGTATGGGTCTGTATGTATTTATTGGTGAAATAAATACAAAAAAATGGCAGACACTTTTAGAAAAGATAGACGGTCAAACCAACTTTAAACTATAGTGATGCTCTGTATCAAAACTAACTTTAGATATTCCCCATTGGTTAGTCTGATTTAAAATGTTTTTGATGTAACATGGAAGATTATTGAACTATATTTTTGCCGTTTCCTCCTCTATGCACTTGGATCGCCAGCAGCATCAGTGGTAGATTTCATTACAACCAAGCAATGAAATTTCTATTCTTTCTGTATAGTGCTTTCTGTGGACCATGAAATTATTCGCATGTATGGAATACTGAGAGGTATTAACTTTTCTGAAGCACTATCAATGTATAAATCAAAAGAGAAGTGTATGTAGAATACCCACACTGTACTGCTGTGCAGGTCTTCTTGTGAATTTCCTTTTTTTAATCTATGGAAATCTTATTTTTAGGCTGCATTATTTTAAATTATTTAAGGAAATTTGTTTGACACATGTTTAAATGTGCTTATAATCCTAGTATCTCACTTGGTCTTACATGTTCTGCTGATCAAATGTATTCCAAGAGTCTGCTTCCCTCCTCGAGGACAAGAGGTATAAGATTTGGTGACTATGGGGAATGTGAATGTTACGGCCTAATCTGTAATGCTGCAAAACATCTACCATACAGTCTAACATTTAAGAGGAGCTTAAAAACAAAGCATAAACTAAAAATGTGAAAAAGTGAAAGGAAGTGAAATACCCATTTTCAAAGATGAACTGGCTCTCATCCGTGAACTGGTGCTGCCTGTTCCTAGTGGAGCAAGAGTAGCTCTGGGACTGCATGGGGTATTTCATGGCAGAGACTGGGCTGGTTCTGCCTGGCTGCAATTGCTATTGCTGCTACTGTGTGGAGCAGGGGAAGGAAGAGGGGACACTTGGGGAACATGGAATGTGAGGAAGGGGCTGAGATTTTTCAGGAGAAATGGGTAAGGGAGTGTAGGGCACACCTCTCTTAAACCTAATTTAGTAAATTCTTTGCTGACTGAACCATGGGCTGAAATCTGTTATTTCAGCCAAAGTGTCTTCCCTCTACCCTTGCTTCAAGTCTGCTTACAAAGAATCTTCAAATATAATGGTTTGTTTCTTAGGTTACGTACTTGATAGTGAACAGTGGGGCGTGGAGAACCTACTGGCTAACTCATTCTTTGGAGCAGGTGTGCTGCCTTTCATCAGTGCTCTGTGAAAGCTGTTGTTTGAGGAGAAAAATCTTGTATAATATGAATTTTTTTTTTTTTTTAATGATTCCATTCTAGTCATTGCAGTTTGCAGTCTGGCTTCATCCCCCCCCATGCTTGCCATAGAATTCTGATTTTAAAGACAGGAAGGGAAACTGCTGTCTGGTCAAGATGCAAGATAGTTTTTGCCACTGATGTCTCTATAGTTCACTTCCAATGATGCTACCCTCCTTTTTGCTTTTGTTGCATTCTTTCTTCCTTGGTTTTGCCTATGTAATTATTCCTGTAGAGGGTGCTTTCCTCATTGCCTACTCGTTTGATGTGACACTGAAGGGTCCCATCATCCATGCTGAGCTCTTTTATATTTATGCCATATTAATTTTCTGCTTTTGCATGTTCTACAAACATCTGTATGTGAGTGGCTTACAATCTATTTCTACATTCCAAAAATGGTTCCTTTCCAATTTTGAACAGGAAGAATTAAAGTATTTTTGTTTTTCCTCTAAACCTCTCTCCACAGTTGTCTAATAGTCAATTCTTGCTGTGACTAGAGTGGAACACTTGTACCCAATTTTTGCTACTAATTTTCTTTGCTGTCTCTGATCTTAATTCCACAGATGCTGTAATAAATTCTCTTGTCATTTAGTTTGTTAACTTTGATGTACTTATTAAGTGATACCTCAAGATACTTCAAGATACATTGAAGCATCAGAATATTTTTGCATAGCATTTCAAAGATGTAAGGCTATTGATATGGTTGAAATCTCGTCCAAAATCTCTTATGCATCAAATACTACCATAACTTCCTTCTGTGTTGACAAGTGTAATATTGCTGTTCACATCTGTTCAACAGGCTGCTACAAAGATGATTAAGATTTAGGGCATCTCATTGAGTGTGTCAGCTGCTTTTGTGTTCTGTTGGACCTTGACCATATACATTAAAACACACAAGCTCTAACAATGACAATGTTTAAAATTTCACTTAGTAAGTCTTATTGAAAAGTTGATAAATTTCTAACCAGTAAAAAAAAAAAAACAAACCAAAACCCAAACCCCAAACCAAAACAAACCACACAACCCAAACTGCTTTTCCAAAGAAGTATTTTTGGCCTTTGAAAGGGTGAAGTCAGAGCAATTGTCTTGTGTTGATGCTAAGTCCTAAGGATTATTCATAAAACAATTGGTGTATCCTACTTAACAAAGGAGCTGATGGTTTTTATGTTTCTCCTAAATGAATTTCTAAATAATTGGAGCACAGACAGGCACTAAGTTTTGGACAACATAATCCAAAAAAAAAAAAGAAAAAAGAACAGTGTCTTAGTTATGCTAACTTGTCTTTTTATTAAAAGTAGTTTCTTTGCATATCTTTATATTCTATTACAATGTCAGGAGAACAGCTCTTTCAGAGTAACGAAAAACATTTTAAAACTATGCTTTTGGTAAATAAGTCTGCTTTTTCATATTCTGCATGTAATGGTTGGGAAGAACTCTTCATGAGTTGGTTTTGTAGATATCTTTTCCTCTAAACTTTCCATAAAATTCTCACGTTCTGCATGATTTCTCTATAATGTAATGGGATTCTGGTCTGTTAACTCAAGTGCTAAGGCAACTGACTGTTATATGTATCTTTAGGAAAACCCTTTAAAACAAGACAGTTAAATAACAGGCAAGTTATCGCAGAAAAATAAGGATGTTTAGCTTCCAAGAACACCCATCTTAATTGGGGTTACATAGAATGGAAATAGTATGTGATATGTTGTACCTTTTCTGTTTTCAGTTGGATAGATTTGCCAGTATAAGAATTCCAGGAAGTAAGAAGGAAAGACCTCCTCTGCCACATATGAAGCAGTCACATTCTACAGATTGGTCATCCACACCTATGGATGGGGACGATTTTGCTCCAAAGCCCCTGTCGGAAAGAGAAATCATAGCGCTGTTTGAAAAAATGATGGTAAGAGTCTTACACCAATTTCGTTTACTTAAAGAAGGACAACATGGCTAACTGACAGGTGGAGCCTCTTTGTGCATGTGTTCTGATCTCCACCTCAATTATTAATATCGTTGTTGTGAGTTGTAATTATGCGTTTCTCGGGGGATGAAGTCTTTGAATTATTTTGACAAGATTTTGCTTCAAATATATTTAAAATGGAAACTAAAGGTTTCTGATTATTAGAAGTGAGATGATGCAACAGATTTTGAGGAGGAACAAGAAATGGGGAATCCTGCTTGCTTTCAAGACAACCTGAAACTTTTACAAAGGGATTTTATGCCTTTGAATGTCACAACAGGGTTTTGTTCTGAGCCTATGTTCCATGTTGCTCTTGCACAAAAAAGACTTTAGGCTCTTGCCTCCAAAGCAGCATTTGTCTGCACATGCAGTCTCAAATTTGCTTCCTTCCTTACCTGTCATCATGACTGTGCTACAAAAGAACAGTCATTTGCTGGAAAGATCATGTGGCATTGTTACCACCTCAATAGCTTGAGATTTTTTGTCATGATGATGATGACATTTTTGGCAACTGAAAACTAGATGTGGAATGGCCATGAGAGAAGAGAGTGACTGCAATCTGAAGAGCACAAGAGGACATTAACAGGGAGAGCAATGCCTAGGTTATTATTTCTTCCTCTGCCTCACAGCGAGTAACAAGTAACTCCTGAATCACAAGGGACTGCCAGGGGCTGGGATGTGAAGGAAATTGAATGTGCTATGAGACAAGTACCTTTATGGAATTTGTAATTCCTAATACTCAATAATATTAGTTTAGTTTTGAAGATGCTTTTGTAGAACTGTTGAGAGCTGTGACTGAGAGATAGGATTCAGAATTTTCATGGTTAGGCTGATGAAGGGGAGGACTAATTTACTGTGTTACCAACTTCTGTATTTGTACTTGTTCTCACATGGTCCATTTTTCTTTGTATACCTCAGTGTCTAGGATATTTTACTTCTGTTAAGAAATTTCGCTGTGTTACACTAGTTGCTCAAATGTTAGGAAATGGGAGAGGTTTTTTTACAAAACTTGAAGGTATGCCTCCCTGTGCACACCCCCTGCTACATAAATGCAGGTTTTATTTCTCTACCATCCCACAGAGACTGTGGTATAAAATAGTGTGTGATGTTGAGACTATGGCATAAAAAATGGAAACTTTCAATAAATCCTTAGAAACCTACTACTGTGTGTCTAGGTAAACAGAAATGCTTATATCCATGGATCCTGAAGCAATTCATTCCAATTTTATAACTACTTTGCAAAAATATGTTAAAGTAATGATGACATCCTGGATAATTTGAATGCTTTCCTAGTTGAATAGCAAAGCACTTAAACTGTCTTCGTTAAACTACTTGATCAGTGTTATCTTAGCTATAACATGTAATGCAGAAAGGATTCTTCAGATTATCCACACTTGAACGGACTGGAATAAAGCTAGTTTAGTCACAGTAGATTACACAGCTAATTATATATTGTAGCCTCTAGTTTGCGTTTCTGATCAAATTAAGTGATTTGGGGGAGTGGGGTGGTGAACAATTTGAATGTTGTAGCCAGGCTTTTAGAGCTAATTTTGCACAAAATAAAAATAGTCAGTTGGTTAGTACTGAAGGGAGCAGTTTCTAAATTCTGAAGTTTCACTGAATGTGTTACATTATACTTTGGTTTTTCTGGATGCATATTGCTTCCTTCTCCCAGTCTTTTACGTGGTCATGTCCTGTGTGGTTTTGATGGCAAAAATTATGAAAGACCTCATGAAACCAGACAGTTAAAGCTAGTAATTAACTGTCATTTAGCTCTCTTTATTCCTGTTAGTGTTATTAGGAAAATGTCCACGTGAAATGACTTATTCTTATTTTCCAAAGAGGTATTGCTCACCTGTAGAATAACTTTAAATCATTTAAGAAAAAATAAAAGAATGGTGTTGAAGTATTTTATAAACTAAAGCACATCTGATGTGCCCCTTGTACCGCTGAATACTTCTAATCTATATAAATCAATTGCTTTAATTATGTTTCATTTGTTAAAAAAACCCAACAAATAAATTACTTTTTACTGCACACACAGACAGAATATTTCCTATAAATAAACCTGCTGTTATATCTAGGATTATGAAATATAGTTTGTACTGATAGAATGCTTGCCCCCCCCCCCCCCCCCCCCCCCCAAAATGTGATTTGATGTTAGGTATTTTTTCAGGAAAAACAAGCCCTTTGTTTTCTCTTTGGTACTTAAGGTCACAAGTTATTTTTCAGAAAACTGAAGTTAAAGTTATGCAAGTCTGAAAGAAGTGCAAAACTGCTTTAAGCAGAAGAATGAACTTTGCAGTAGCTACAGGCTAATGTGAAAAGCTGGTTTGTTTGTTTGTTTTTTTTTCATTCCCTCTTAGGTAGGATATACATGCATTTCAATGTTGTTATGAAAAAAACCTGTGACATATTGCAGGCAAGGTATTGAAGATATGATAACTTTCAGAAAACATGGAGAAAGACCTAGCCATAAATTTTTGTGAAACTTAAAATGGAATACTTTGATTTCCGTATTCTTACGTTTCTGTTTATGTAGGTTTTAAAAATGCAATTTAAGTTTTGAATAGAATACAGCTACCCTTATTAAATATACATGTAAAGTGTATTGTAATTTGAAGCCAGTATTGCTATACAGTTGTATCCCTGTGGAAAGGAATCCTGAGGCACAGCGTTCCAAAGACATTTATTGGAACTTGCGGAAAAAACCAAATTCATCTGGTAATGTCAAGCTGGACTTGATTTTAGTAATTTGTAGTATGGGTTGCCATGTGCATATCTCAACAGATGTGTTGCCTGGTAATAAGAACAGTCATAAGTATGTTGTTGTGCATTTAATAGAAAGTAATTAATTAAACAGAAATATTACATAAAATGAGAAATACCTGTAACAAGATAAGATAACAAATGAAAGGCTAGAGGAAATACTAACATTGTAGTATTTTTGGCAATCTGACTTGATTTCTATTCCACACCACACCCTCCCCCCCTCCTTTTTTAAGCTAAGGAAATGTCTTTAAGGCATAGAGATTTTTGAGCAGTTCTTGAGAATTTAAAGTTATAGTATTTTTCTGGCTTTGAAAGAATTTGTTATTGAAAAAATATTTAAACGAGTAAATTGAAAAGAATTTACGTCTCTGTTCTTATTTTAAATGCCTTTTAGCAGTTCCCAAATCCTTAGGTCCAAAACCATATATCAATGTCAGAATTCATTGATGAATTGTAAAAGTCCGTGCTAGTTATGCAATTAACTGCTAAATGCTTGACCAGTAAATTAAAATATTTAGATTGATTTGTTGTGTAACTGGTTTAAATTTTTAGGTTTCTGCCTGACTATTTAACATCATGCTCAACAGCCTTCATATACCCTTCCTTTCATCAGATGATTACTCTAGGTTTTTGATTTTGAAATACTAAAGACACTACTTTTTGTGGTTGATTATGTGTTCTTTCTTATCTTAAAAAAGCTGTAGTGAGTTTTGTAAGCCTTGATAGAGACAGGTAACTTTAAGTATCTTTCACTTTTTTCCAAACGGTGTATACACACACACAAAATTTTCCACTGTTTTATGTGTCTTGGAAGAAAATGATCTTTTTGCATGCAATATAAGATACCAGCAGTGATTTGAATGTATGTGTATTTAAGCGTGGTGTGGTTTTTTTGTGTTTTGGTTTGTGTGGGTGGTTGTTTTTGTGTGGGTTTTTTTTTGTTGTTTTTTTGTTTGTTTATTTGTTTGTTTTTTTAAATTTTGATATGGATGTTTGAATCCATTCAGCATTTTTGGATCACACCAGGTTTCCCATCATTAAGTAAATCATAGTAGTTTCTTGTCTTGCTTTCATGCAAGAAAAGCTGGAAAATGCAGCATACACTTTCAAGGTAATGTCCATGACATTTGATTAAGTATGAGGCAACTTGCAAAATATTCAGAAATTTTTGTGTCCTTATGCACTGCTAGAATTTTGGTGTGGGCATAAGCAAATAGTTTCTCTGTGAATTTTTTTGATCAAAGGGATGCAGTACTTAGAAGAACAGAACTATGAGAAAAGACTGAAGTATGTGTGGCCTCCTTTCTTCCAGCTTGTTTAGACAAAGTTATTTTGCATTTACTTTCAGGTGTAGGAAGTAACACCAATATGCAAGCTAGCTGCCAAGGAGGCAAAAGACTATGTTATTATTGCTTGAACAAAAGAACTTTTTACAACATGCACCCTGTACTTATTTGATACTAAAAATATCAATTAGTAGTATAGTGTATATATAGTATCATATATATAAATATTATATATAATAAATATATAAAAATCTGATACTATAAATACACTATATAGTATCAAATAAATAATAAAAATACTAATTTAATGATAATTTAATAAATAATAAGTAATAAATTAATTGCATACTAGGCTGAAGTGAGGAACTTTTTCTAGTCCTTAAGGAAACAGTAATATTTGTGTGTGGGGGAAATCCAGAATCTACACAAAATCACCCTAATTGTACTTTGAAGAAGTTTAACTTAAGGGGTTAAGCATTTTCTGCAGTGTCTTCTCACAGCTCGGATTTATACAAAACTCTAAATGTTTCTAGGATCTGTGCTTGATTTTGTGCTATTCAGTATGAAAACTAGCAAAAGATAAGGAAACTTAAGTTTCAGTCTAGTATAAAATTTTGGTCTTTATGTTTTTTTTCTTAAAATTCTAAGGTTGTAAATTTGCTTGCTCTTTGTCTTTGATTTCTGACTAGGTGAAATAGTGGGTAACCATCTTGATATCAAAGCTGATTTTGTAGTATTGCTCCTGCCAAAGCTGGTGGACATTCACCTCATGAGTCTCAGCTGAAAATAACTGCAGTAATTCTGCTAAATTTGGGTGACCATAGTAATGCTGTATGTGCCTGTTTGTGGGTGTGCCTAAATTGTTTCTTAAAGCTTTTTTTTTCTTTTTAACCTCCATCATGATAGAAAATGTAATTTCTCACAGATGCAGAACTGATTACAATGATCAGAGCATTCCTAGGCTGGAACAGTAGAAGTCCCTGTGTCGGAAATCATAGAATCATAGAATCGCTCAGGTTGGAAAAGACCTTTAAGACCATCCAGTCCAACCATTAACCTAACACTACCAAGTCCACCACTAAACCAATTAAGGGTAGAGTAGCAATTTCATGTTGCCTGGCTTGGTGGATGGATTATTTTTTAATGAAAGTAAGAATCAGGAATCATTAAGGTTGGAAAGGATCTCTTAAGATCATCAGTCCAACCATCAACCCAACACCACAATGCCCACTAAACCATGTCCCAAAGTGCCACGTCTACCCATTTTTTGAACACTTGCAGGGATGGTGACTCCACCACCTCCCTGGGCAGCCTGTTCCAATGCTTTACTACCCTTTCTGTAAAGAAATTTTTCCTAATATCCAATCTAAGCCTCCCCTGGCGCAGCTTGAGCCCATTTCCTCTCAACCTATCGCTAACTACTTGGGAGAAGAGACCAACACCCACCTCACTACAACCTCCTTTCAGGTAGCTGTAGAGAGTGATAAGGTCTCCCCTTGGCCTCCTCTTGTCTAGGCTAAACAACCCCAGTTTCCTCAGCTGCTCCTCATAAGGCCTGTGCTCCAGACCCTTCACCAGCTTCATTGCCCTTCTCTGGACACTCTCCAGCACCTCAATGTCCTTCTTGTAGTGAGGGGCCCAAAACTGGACACAGTATTCCAGGTGCGGCCTCACCAGCGCTGAGTACAGGGGGACAATCACCTCCCTGCTCCTGCTGGCCACACTATTCCTGATACAAGGCAGGATGCTGTTGGCCTTCTTGGCCACCTGGGCACACTGCTGGCTCATGTTCAGCCGGCTGTCGACCAACACCCCCAGGTCCTTTTTGGCCAGGCAGCTTTCCAGCCACTCTTCCCCAAGCCTGTAGTGTTGCATGGGGTTGTTGTGACCCAAGTGCAGGACCCAACACTTGGCCTTGTTAAACCTCATACAGTTGGCCTTGGCTCATTGGTCCAGCCTGTCCAGATCCCTCTGCAGGGCCATCCTACCCTCGAGCAGATTGACACTCCCACCCAGTTTGGTGTTCACCTGCAAACTTACTGAGGGCACACTCAATACCCTCATCCAGATCATTGATAAGGGTATTAAACAAGGCTGGCCCCAAAACAGAGCCCTGGGGAACACCACTCGTGACTGGTTGCCAACTGGATTTAACTCCATTCACCACTACTCTCTGTGCTCGGCTACCCAACCAGTTTTTTACCCAGTGAAGAGTACACCTGCCTAAGCCATGATCCGCCAGCTTCCTAAGGAGAATGCTGTGGGAGATGGTGTCAAAGGCTTTACTGAAGTCCAGTTAGATGACATCCACAGCGTTTTCTTCATCTACTAGGCGGGTCACCAGGTCATAGAAGGAGATCTCTTGTTGGTCAAGCAGGATCTGCCTTTCATGAACTCATGCTGGCTGGGCCCGATCCCCTGGTTGACCTCTACATGCCTGTTGAGTGCACTCAAGATGAACTGCTCCATAATCTTTCCCAACACCGAGGTGGTGCTGACAGGCCTGTAGTTTCCTGGGTCCTCCTTTCGGCCCTTCTTGTAGATGGACATCACATTGGCAAGCCTCCAGTCATCAGGGACCTCCCTTGTTAACCAGGACTGCTGATAGATGATAGAGAGTGGCTTGGCAAGCTCCTCTGCCAGCTCCCTCAGTACTCTCGGGTGGATCCCATCTGGCCCATAGATTTGTGAGCATCCAGCTGGCATAGCAGGTCATTAACTGCTTCCTCTTGGATTATGGGGGCTCCATTCTGCTCCCTGTCCCTGTCTTCCATCTCAGGGGCCTGAATACCCTGCGGATGACCGGTCTGGCTGTTAAACACAGAGGCAAAGAAGGCGTTAAATACCTCAGCCTTTTCCTCATTCTTGGTGAAAATGTTCCCCCCCCCCGGCATCCAGCAAAGGATGGAGATTCCCCTTGGCTCTCCTTTTGTTGTTAATGTACTTGTAAAAACATTTTTTATTTTCTCTTACAACAGTGGTCAGATTGAGTTCTAGCTGGGCTTTTGCCTTTCTAATTTTCTCCCTGCATGTCGTAACAAGATCCCTGTACTCTTCCTGAGTTGCCCACCCCTTCTTCCAGGAGTGGTAGACTCTCTTTCTCCCTGAGTCCCAGCAGAAACTCCCTGTTCATCCAGGCCAGTGGTCTTCCCCACCGGTTGGTCTTACAGCACACGGGGACAGCCCGCTGCTGTACCCTTAAGACTTCCTTCTTGAAGAAGGCCCAGCCTTCCTGGACCCCTTTGCCTTTCAGGACTGCCTCCCAATGGACTTTCCCAACCAGTGTCCTGAACAGGCCAAAAGTCTGCCCTCCAGAAGTCCATGGTAACAGTTTTGCTGCCCCTCCTCCTTACGTCACCAAGAACTATTATCATATCATGGTCGCTAAGCCCAAGACAGCCACCAACCATGGCATCTCCCACAAGCCCTTCTCTGTTTGTAAAGAGCAGGTCAAGTGAGGCACCTCCCCTGGTAGGCTCACTTACCAGCTGCATCAGGAAGTTATCCTGCCCACACTCTAGTAACTTCTGAGATTGTTGCCTCTCTGCTGTGTTGTATTTCCAGCAGATGTCTGGCAAGTTGAAGTCCCCCACAAGAACAAGGGCTGGTGATGGCGAGACTTCTGCCAGCCGCTTGTAGAATGCTTCATCTGTCTCTAGATCCGGGTTGGGTGGTCTATAGCAGACTCCCAACAGGACGTCTGCCTTGTTGGCCTTCCCCCTCATCCTTACCCATAAGCACTTGACCTTGTCATCACCACTGTCAAGCTCTATATAGTCAAAACACTCCCTAACATACAGAGTCACCCCACCACCTCTCCTTCCCTGCCTATCCCTTCTGAAGAGCTTATAGCCATCCAGGGCAGCACTCCAGTCATGCGAGTCATCCCACCATGTTTCTGTGATGTCAATGAATAGCTGCTTTGTGGCTTTGAATGTGGTTCTACCTCTGCTCTTTTTGATCTCTGGTTTATGTTGGAATGAATTAATTGTGATGGGGTTTTGATAACAGTTGGAGGTGTTGGTTTAATGGTCAAATGGTCAAGAATTTGGGCCTTACCTACTGTGAAGGTGAATATTATTTTGTGAACTACTCTCAGGGCAAAACAGATTCCACTGCCCAGGGTTAGGTATTTCTGAACTGAGGAACAGAATTATAGAACACATGTGTATGTAATTAAAAAGATCTTTCTAAGAGACCATTTTGAGTACACTTATAAATGTTTTAGGAGTGTTAAATAACGCTTTTCTGTAGTTTAGTGCATGTATGTGTGTGAAACTGTAAGTGATTTCTAAGAAGAGATTATGCTAGTATTGGCTGTGATGCACTTGTTTATCCTGGCATAGCTGACTGGTTTTTTTTAGTCTGAGTTGCTAGAAAAGATAGATAAAGATTTTTATGCTTTTAAGTAATATCTAACTTATGAAAAGTTGCTTGTATAACAGCTTTCAGTTGCTCAAGTTCATATTTTTGTGTCTTAAGTTTTTTAAATTAGTCTCTTATAGTTAAACAACTGTGTTGCTGGATGACATTTAAAACTTTTTTTTTTTCCCCCCCTCCCATTCTAGGAAGATATGAATTTAAATGAAGACAAGAAGATGCCATTGAGAGAAAAGGATTTTAATACCAAAAAAGAAATGGTGATGCAATATATTAGCACTGCTTCAAAGTCTGTAAGTAAATTTCTCTGAAGTACACCAAACACTTAGTATTTACATTATTTCCTACTGGAGAGAAAAAGTGATGCAAGCATTTTACATTCTTTTGACTAATTTTTCTTTCTCATAGACACAAACATTTTTAAAGGGCACTGTCTCATTATTTTATAAGCTGCAATGAAAGTTATTCACTTGTACTTGAGGTGTGTCTTCTGTACACAGAACAGCATTTCTTTTTGATAAAAGTATGGCTATTAGTGGAGATGGAAAGATTCTGCAGAAAATGTCTTGGAAAAGTTTGATGTGAACCTTTTTCCTTTTCTAGCACTGTCTAAAAAGAATTCCTTAACTGATTAGCATTTTCATACTTGGCTTGAGCATAGAATTCATGTTTTGATGCTATATAATACTTGATAATGGAAGTTAATGTTAATTTTTTACTTATTGTGATAATTACTTGTTGTTTTAGAGAAGTGCAAGGAGTTGTGTACTGGGCAGTGTAAGGATTAAGTTGGCATAAGAAAAGCTACTGTAATTTTTGCATAGTGGGGACTGGCTCCAGTGCTAAATGCTGCAGTGGTAATATTGTCCTCAGACCTTTTGATTGTTTTAGAATTCATATATTTGATTATTTGACTCTCACTGCTCCATGCATGTAAAGATATCAGTAAAATTGCCCATATGTAATTATAACTAAATACTGAGAAAGGAAGGTATTAAATACAGTAATTTAAATGGGGTATTTATCTTATTGTCTACTGTAAATTACATACCTTATTAGTGTAATGCTCTAGCACTTTTAGGAAGGTAGATGTCCAGTGCAGGACGAAACTGTCTGGAGGTTGTTTGATTTAAGATAAGTTTATCAAAGCTACTAGTCCTTCTATAGCATAAAAGTTCCTTAGTACTGGAAGATTAGGAGGTCTGGTCTGTTTTTCTTTTTTAGACATATTTCATGGGAAATCAGGAAACTTCAGGCTCGCACATCTCACAACATTCTTGAAGTTTCTCAGCCTAAAACAACATGTCAAGTTTTATATGATGCTGACACTCCTAGCCTCCTAGGGTTCTAGGACCATTCTAAGATCTCAGTTGTTTGATCTAAAAAGTCATGTGATAATAGGATGCGGCTGGCTGTTCAGAGTTGCTGCAATCGCATCTATTGCTGGAATGTTAGCATCATGATGATGGTGATGTTAAGACTCTTTCTCAAGAGAGAGATTTGCATGTTAGCTCTTTACTTCCTGGCACTTAATACTTGCAAGGATCTGAAGCCTATAGCAGAGTAGGTTTCATCCATCTTTCTTTCTGAATGCCATTTGCCATAAATACTTTTTTTTTGTCTTTGGTTGTCATCACACTTGTTTTTTTGGCAATGGAGCTTCTTGCACTGTGCCGAAAGCAGCCATACAAGGCACTGTGTTGAAGAGGACAGGTCTGTTTCTTCCCCCAGGGTAGTGATTTGTTCCCATATACTGTTGTCTTGCATGTTTTCATAAAGCCCCCAACATTTTTTCCTGCCAGCCCACCAGCTTCCCCTTTCTGCTGTGGGAGATCACTGAAGACTAATTCATGCAGGGAAACTCTTGTTTTTACTGAACTCTGTTCCTGCTGTTGTGTCCATACTAGAAATGGCATTCACTTGTATAACTGGGAGGAGCTGTTTCTGAGATGAATAGATTCAGCTGTTTGATACACTAGTGCTGCAGATGAATTCAGCTTAGTGCTGGAGCTACTGGGATGGGAAACTCCTTCCCTTGCCCTTGCAAACTTTGTTCCTGTTGTGCTGTTTCACGCCTCAAGTGCATTGGACTTGGGTGCCTTCTCAGTCTAGAGAGAATAGTGCACTGCATGCCCAGGGTACTTGGCTAAATGTTGGTGTACCTTGGCTTGATGAGTGTTATACTTTGTCAGAAGAGCTGAAGTGCCATGTAGCTCCTGAATATTACATACAACTAACCCCATCTCAGGTGTCTCTTTCTGTGAGTGATACTGCAGTAACATCTCTTGATAGTTCATACTTCTCAAACTTTAAGGAGACAGGTACTAAGCTATATTGTCCTGAGATAAATATGATCATTTGCAACTGCTATGCAGAATACTCAGCAGGTATCATTTTAAACAGTTATTATTACAAAAACTATTACAATGAAGAGCAGAGGCTGCGTCTCTAATGAATCACTGAAAATGAAGCAGCCTCTGGTGATCAAAGTGCACTCCACTATAGTCAAAGCTTCATCATTGACCTCAGTATCAGGGTTTCTGTTTCTTAGAAATGCAGAACTCCTTTCCAATATTCACAAAGCACATCTCTTTTACTGATGCATCTAGAAATGATGCTGGGTTTGGTGGGGCTATGCTCAGGAGCTTATTTATGTACAGAATATTGTGGCCTACCTCTGTGTACGCATGAGATGTTTAGAATTAATCTATCCTTCAGGACTCAGTTACTTAAAAGTAACCAGAGTTCTACTGACTTGCATCATCCAATACTCATTCATGTCACTCCACTTTGCTTAGAGACTTCTTAAACAGTTGGCTGAAAGGGTACTTCTGTATGTATGTCTGTATGTGTGTGTCTGTAAGTATGCTGTTACCATCACTCTTTATGATGTGTTCAGGGGCTCCCTGTAGAAGAATGGCTAAGAACAAACAGTCTTGGGGTTTGGGATACTAGTAGTACTTACTGAAAATTTGAATGATAGCAAAAATTGTATGCTTGGAAGAATTCTGCTCAAGTACTTCAGTATTCTGCTCGTACTTTCTTGTTTTGTTGTAATGTGTAGTGTTTAGATGAAGCCTTATTTCTTCCCTTAAAAACATTACCTTAGAGATGTATATCTCTATTTTGTTTAAACCATCATGGCTTGGAAATCCTGAATGGAACTTCTGCCTGCTGTGGTGTCGTGTCTCAGTTATCGGGAAACAGTTGGAGAAGGGAACAACAGTTGTGTTTGAAGGCTATTATGTGAGTGTGAATTCTCATCTACCAAAAGCAGTGTGGTTCTGTTTGTTGTTAGAGTTTGTTATGTCCAATGTATTTTCTGTGGTTTTGTAGCTGTTCGTATGTATTATGATTATTTGATGTTAGAAACAGCATCACATTTTTTAAGTGCTATATAAACACATACAAAGATGTTCCAGCCCAGAAAAGTTTTAAAAATCCATTTCCATGTTATAGAGTTAATACTCAACTGGAAATAAAAGCAGCATTGCTGTGAAGTTACTCTACCATAAGTTTTGCTGTTCTGTATGTTGAACACACACAAACTGGGGTTTTAAAGTGAGTTTTCTTCACAATATTTTGTTTTTGTTGTGCAGCTTACTCCCTTGTAATGTTTTAACTGAATGAATTAATGCTGACTTCATACTGCATCTGCTCACAGACCAGTTGTTCTTCAGTTGAGCAATTAAATTTCTAGAGGCACTGATGCCTCAAGATATTTCCTGTTTCTCAGTTAACTCAAGCATTTTGAACTTAAGCAGCTTTTCCCATGCAGAAATATAGCTAATATAATCAGTTTCACAATTGGTACCAAATGCAGCTCTCATTTTATTTAAGCACTGGCAGATGTATCATATTCTTATAATGTTGCAGAACCTTGGCGTAACTATGAATAAGTGGTACTTGGTACTGTGGGTATGCTGTACAGACATTCACAGTTTATTGGCATCTTTTGCATAGGGAAATGTTCAGATGGGGAACTGAATCTGAAACAGGATGGCTGGTTACTGTCTGGATATTGATGTGAGTCTCCATTGCTTGTGACACTGTCTTCAGATGGGTCAGATGAGACTCTCTGAAATGTCATTTCAGTGAATTCTTATAGTCTGGCTGGGCTCCTGTCCCATGTGACCTTTCCACTACACACATTGCTATTGATTAAATTAAATTACTTCTTCCAAAATATCTTCTAAACTTCTTATCTATATGTCCTGTCCATATGACTGTCCTATATGACTGTTTCTGCATCATAAGAAAGCAATTTTACTGACTATTTGTAAGTATCTTAGTTATATCCAGCTTGGTCAATTTTACAGTAGGAACTGCTGGGGGAGGTCACTGGAAATGACAGATTCTCCACCCAGGATATTAATCTATATGTTTAGGCATACAAGTAATGCTTATCAACTAGTCTATGCACAGCAGGAGCTGCCAGTAGAATTTCTGGGACTTTTTGAAATTTCCAACTGGAGAGCTTCTGTAACATTTTGTTAAATACTTTGTCATGAAGGCTGCTAAGAGTTTGGTCATCTTGTCTGTGGTCAGTCCATTATCTCATGTATGCAGAGACCAGCTGGGAAGATCCAGGATCACACAGGGAACTGTGTATGCTGCATATGCATACAGGCACAGCCCTGATCCCCTGTTACACCGCAGTTGTCACAATTTTCTCCTTACATCACAGCCGTAACTCAAATTCCCCTGATTGTGCCTCAGGGGTATATATTGTCTAGTCTTAAAATGTTTGGGGATTATTGTAACAGGATGGTTGTTCTCAGTATATAAGCTCTTAAATAACCAGACAGGAACCCTTGTCACCAATTCCCCTTAGCCAGTGAATTTTTAGTGCTTTGGGCAACTCATGGTGTAGTAGCTTTTATCTTTCATGTTTTATCAAGTCTGATATTTAGTTCTTAATATTATGAATGCTTTTTTGTTTTGTTTTGGATCTTCTACATTTGGAGATTCTTTCCAGTTGTTTTTTCATTCCTTTTTAGATATAGCTGTATCAAAGCTGTAGGGAAGCTGAGTTTTCTTGCCTTATGGAAGTGCAAGCAATTGTACCAACTTGGTGAGGAGCATAAATTTGTTTTTTGAGGTGGTGATGTTCTGTTCCTAGCATTACCCATGCATACTGTTAACTCTTGGACCCAGATAGTATCTGAAGAGATTAAAGTAAGTTCCCTTGCTGTAGGGCCTTTCTGACTTGAGTGTTATGTGGCTATGAGCTAAACACAGAACATGAAAGAAAACTGAAAACATTGAGGGGTTTTTTTTTGTCTATGGGAACATTTATTGTTATGGACTTTTGTTTTTTCTCTGGGTTTCCGAGATCTCTAGTTCTAAGGTTCCCCCTCAACCCTCATCCCTTCCTGGCCATCTCATCTACTCCAGATGTGTCTCAGCACTGCTGAGCTGAGGGAAGGATCACTTCCCTTGGCCAGCTGGTGATGCACTTCCCTATGGTCAACTTGTCATCCACCAGGACCCCCATTTTTTTCCTACAAACCTACTTTGCAGCTGGTTGGCCCCAATACGTGTTGGTGAATGGGATTGTTCCTCCCCGGGTTCAGATTTAGTATTTCCTGTTGTGGAACTCCCTGAAATTCCTCTGCCCATTTCTTCTGTCTGTTGAGGTCCCTCTGAATGGCAGCACAGCAGTCTGGTCTGCCAACCACTTTTTGCAGTTTTTACCTTCACTTCTCTGCTAGAACCTATTTCATCATCATCTTCTTCAGGAGGAGAAAAGTATATTTTTCAACACTTCTTGAAGATCTACCCAAGTACAAAAACATCTTCTGTGTGAAGCCTGTGTAATAACATAATGAGACTGCCTCACCATTTACAGTGGATAATGTCCAGTTATTATTGCACTGCAAGCCACTAGATAATTCAGTATTAGTTAGTAACTCACTTTAGTGCTACATGACAGAATATTTGTGCTTCTGCTCTCAAAAAAAGGAGTCCTCCAATGGATTAAGTCAAATATAGGTTGTATATCCCATTGTATGCCTCTTTTTTTGGAATTTAGATATGTTCTGTAGAAAATATATCTATCCTTCTTCATGTCGTAAGTGGATGTTAGGTGGAGTAGACATTACTTTCCACTGTCTACAAATTTTGTCTTTGCTGCTACTTAAAAAAAAAGGGGAGGAGGATACTTTTTAAAGAACAGGCTCAATGCCTCTTAGATTTGCCATTTTAATTGCAAATTGTAGAGCTTCATTAGTTCAGCATAACTATTGCTTTGTTTAAAACAATGGATACTATATATCCTTCCGAAGAGTGTCTTTCAACCAGTGTTGCTTGGAACACAAAATACTCTGTTTGCACAAAACTACTTTTGCAGTGCTGCATTAACTTGCCATTGCATTTGCCTTTCTGTCTCCCTGTTCTCCATGGCCCCATTTGCCTCCCCACCTGCCAGAAAGAGCAAAACCCAAAAAGCAAGAAAAAATACAAACCTGAAGTTTGAGTAAGTGTCCTGATGTTATTGCATCAATAGTTGTATTTGCGTTGCACTGCATTCTTACAGATGGCAAATACAACAAATGAGGAGCTGGAATTTATCTTTAGAACTTCAGTGGTTCTAAAGAAGTCTATTTCTCTTCTTTTTATTTTTTTTTTTTAATTTTTAAAGTTTTTTTACTTTAGCCTTTAGACCCAAAGCTAGTCTGTTTTTATAATCCCAGTCTCATATACTCCTCATCTGAAGGATCTTTGAGGGAAAAGTGTTTTACAGCATTATCTGCAAGAACTCAAGTTACTGCAGTAACATCCTGAGTACTCATCTAGTACACTGGTTCTTTCCTCTGTATTCTTGTATGACAGCAGTCACCCTTCTGGACACATGCTCTGCGATCTCTTCAGAGCACCTCAGAATTGTGGGGTTTTTTTGGTTTGTTTTTTTTTTCTTTTCTTCTTCTTCTATTGAGTATTGAAAATTACGATGTTGCAACAGAATCCATTCATTACAAAAATCGTATTTCACTGCATGTGCATGATACATTTCTACATTTGATGCATGTTGCTTTTGACTATTGATTATAAATTTGCTCACAAATTGACAAAAATTTAGACAGCATTTAGCATATATAGTAGATGGACAACAAACAGTTACAGGTTTAGGACTAAATTATATCTTTTTTTCCTCCCCATGTTTTTTCAAGGAACAGAAATGAAGGTTAGCCATTAATAATCGATTTGATTTCTGTATGTGCCAAATAAAAAAACGAATGTATTTTTTGTATTTCAGGGAAGTCTCAAGAACAGGAGGAAGATTTCACCCCAAGAGTTTATACAGGAATTAAAATCTGGGTCAACAGATGAACGACTAGTCACTTGCTTAGAATCTCTCCGTGTGTCCTTGACTAGTAATCCTGTCAGGTAACATCATTAACACATATTGCAAAGATTAATCATATTTTTATTTCTTAATGGATTAAAATTAATGGATCTGTAGATGTGCATGTTTCAAGGTTTTCCAGTTAATGAATGTGTATGCATTAGTGAATGATTGTACCTTTTTTCTTATTTTTTTCATTGATTACGTATCTTCTGTAGATCTATTTTTCAGTAGATTTCAATGATCTGTACAAGGTAATGCTAAGAGAATGTAAACCAAACGTAGTGCAGAGCAGTTTGCTTCATTTTCTAGTGCTAAATAGTCAAAAGTTGGGTTTTTTTTCCCACTTTTACTTTTGAAGTATTCTCTTAACACTTTAATCTTTTAACTTACTTTGTCAGGGTGATCAATAATGGGAGATACACACCTTGGTGTAAGTTTGTTAGCCAGAAAACCTATATATTTTTAATTGTGTGTTCCTTCTTCTGTCCAGTGTGCTTTAGGCTTTCTTCCTTGCTGCCTTCTAGTATTTTTTTCTGTATCTGTGGGGTTTATCTATACAGAAAAGACCACAACATTAGTTTAACTGTGGTTTGTTTTTTTTTAAAAAGGCTAACTCTTCAGTAATCCTAACTCTAACACTGATATCAGTCTTTACATTTAATTTTGATTTTATCCATGCAGCTTGATTTGTGTATGCTGGCTTTATTAATTTTTTTTTAATGTTCTACTCTACAACCTTTTGTTTTAGAGTACCTATTTAAGCCAATGGTTGAACACATGGTTTTGGGAAACTGTTTAGGGCTTAGTTCAAAATAATGTAAGTGAAATGTTGGGGATGCTTATGATGGGATGTGATTAAAAAGGATTAGACACCTTTCTTCTTTCTTCATCTGGCTTGGCAGAGTTGTTGATGTGGGTCTTCTCTATGGGTGTTTGCTTCTTTCCTGCTATTAATTTGTTTTTGAATTGGATTGTCTTATTTAGAACATATAATGGTTTACATGGGAAGAAACATGAAACATGCTTTACATTAACCTGAGTTCTTCTGACAGAGGGTTTTACAGAAGATCTACTTCCTCCATGAAAGTGAAGCTACTTTTTGATATAGTATTGCTTCGCCTCCTTTATTTAAAAAAAACAACCCCCAACAACCCACAACCCCAGAGATATTTTATTTACACGTATGTTGAGATAATAAAGAAAGCTTTGCTTGTTAGTATGTGTCTGAGAATAGAAACACAAAATGTATAAAATGTGTGACAATTTAAGTTTAGAGCAGTATCTCCTCTTTGTTCTTGATAGGACTGCATAGTTTTGTCTTTTTGTATGTGATACCCTTTGCTGCCCCTTTCCCACACCAAGAGAGAAGTTAATCCCCCTCCCCCAAAAACCAAAACAAACCAAAACCCATGGTCTTGGTGAGGTGCTAGTTCTGCCTGGCAGCACAGTGCAATGTGATAGGACATGAAGGGGTGAAGAAGATGGAGAAATAGTATCAGAATAAGGAATGTGGAGGCCAGCTATGAGACAGCGGCATTGGTCTATACTTGAGACATTTGATAGAGAATGCAAATTGAATTGGACTATGGTGTTGCAATAGAGTGTCTGATCAATACCAGAAGTCTGGTGATCAATATTATCTGGAAGAACAAAGTACAGAAACTTAGAAGATTTACAGCAACTACATACAATGAAATTTTGGACTAAGTAGATTTTCCCCAAGTGTTTCACTTCAAGTAAGGAAAGGATTAGAAATCTGTAGGTATGAGTACAGGGAAAAGAGCAAGTGCTTTTGTGCATGCAGAAATGGAAAAACCAAATATTTTCATTTTCATAATCTTAGTGTATTTGATGTCAGTCCTTCAAAGCATGCTAGAAGGGTATGATGCATTGTTGATATCAAAGTATTGCACTGATACCTTTGAGAGATTAGTTTCTTTAAGTTACTGGTACAAATATTTCTAGATTGCAACTTTGGCTTTAACTTTGTTCAGTCAAATATAAAGTATGGTAGGTAGAAAATTTGGCAGTTGAATCTAAGTCCTAACTTGACCATAATTTATTAAAATTTAACTCCCATTTGAAACATTAAGTAGAATGTAAGAGACAACATGAAAGAGCTATAATGCTTGGATTGGAGTGAAACCCATTATTAAGTTAATGGATGTATGGCCTAAGAATAGGTCTGAATTTGCAACGTTTGAATTGGAAGGAGAGTGACTGTGGCTTGCAGAAACACCAGAGAAGAGATACTTAAGTAGGCAGCAGTTTCATAAAAAAAAAAAATCTCTACTACTTGTCCACGAATGCCTTTTAGTCTACAAATCAAAAGAAGGGTCACAACCAAAGGAACGTATGGATTCTGAAACAGTCTTCTGGTGTGTTGAGTGGTGCTGAAAAAGATTGTTAAGATAGACCTCGCTAGGCTTAAACAGAGCATTTTAAAATAGCCTTTGGAAAAAACTAAGTTCTTCTGTAGGGCTTATATACAAAAATAGCAAAAACGTAACAGTGGCACACTGTTCTTCATACTAAAAATTTGTTGAGTAAGCATTTTTTTAAATCACATCCCCTTCTTTCTAATGAGTAACAACAATTGATATTCATTGGATGCAAATTTAGTGACCTTGATTTTCCTATCAGCAGCCAGATCTTTGAGTAAGAACTAGCTTTGACACATAAATACTGGACTCCAGTCTGGCTGCTATAAATCCATGATTATTTTTAACTCCTGCTTTGTATGATATGAAGAAGGAGAAATAACTGATGAAACTTTGGGATTTTATTTTGTGTGTGTATAATACCTAAGAATAAATTTATGCTTTTTTAACAGGATGAGAATTAAATTTAGATTGAATCTAGCCTGACAATCTTCATATTTGTGGGCTGTCATCTTTTTGACAATATATAATTTAGGTTTTTTTTGTTGTTTTTCGAATTACTGTACTTTAATCAACTTTTTAATCTTATTGACAGTTTCAGTTTCTAATACAAGAACTGGTTCTACAACATTGTTTTCAATGAGTCGTTTTTGTAAAATGTATTTTTAGTTCACAAAGAAAATCTGAATCAAGTGATATTGAGTAGTTTGATCCTAGTACTTAGAAAAATGTATTGAAACCTATAGCTTACTGCAGAAAGCAGTATTTATTTTCCATCAGTATAAAAAGAAAGCCTCAAAAGGAAAATATATCCACTGATCTTGGTCACTGTTCTTCAGGTAAATAAATGGGGTGTTTTTACCTCACAGTTGACAACACAATTCATCAAAAGTGGTTCAGTGATCTAGCTGTATGTAGTGTTATAGATAACTAGTTACCCACAACTTTTTGTTCTCGTTTTGTATAATAGTTGCAACAGATTTAGCTCTTTTCATTAAGAGGACATTTTTAATAAATTGAAAATAGGGGCACTGATAGCTTGGTGTTTTGTCAGACTGACAAAAAGCTGAGTGTTTGCTCTGGGTAGTGCAAGTAATCTTTGTTCTTTTGTGGAAGCAGGGGAAAGGGCAGTAATAATGGAACAGTATTTTAGGCACTTGATCATTCTCAGCATCCTCAGCTGCTGGATGTATGACAAAGTGGCTGCGCACAATTCTGTCTAATACAAAATGTGCTAAGAAATGTCTAGTAGCATCATCTTTAGGTCAGATATGGCCAGTTATACCTATAATTGGCAGTATTTGCCTAATCTGTTTCAGAAGAAAACACTTATCCAGAAAGGAAAAAAAAAATCCTTTTTCATATATATTTACTTATAGGGGGAAGACATATAAAAGCATCTGATCTGGTTCTCTGTTCCTATAATTTTAAGTCCATTACAGCTCTGTATCTAGCAGATGCGAAGAACTGTTTAATCCCATCATAGGATGGGGTTGGAAGTACTATGTATTTCAAAAGAGCTATTGCATCTCCCTTGTGTTATTTCCAACAGAATAGCTTATTATGTGTCCCTAGTAAGGTGTGGCATTATAGGAGTATCTAAATATTCTGGCTACTATTCAAAAGCGGTGATAAATAAATTTTACCCAATGTGTACAATGGTGTCTAAATAGGCAAAACAAAGAAAACAATGGAAAGGCTATAATGCAAGTAAAGTGAACTTTGTAATTTTTTTACTAATTCTTATCAACATCTTGATGAACTTCTGATGTGGCAGAATGGATGCTTCCTTTTTATGTAAAAGACTTTTTTTTTTTTTAATACATGACAAGGGATTTCCTCAGCTTAAGCTTTGTTTAAGTAATAATATAAAGAATGCACAGAAACTATTGGTACTACATCCACAACAGAATCTATGTTTTGATGATGAAGGTGGTGAAAAGTATTACACCTTCATCAAGCTAACTATATCTGTTCTAAATAGAGATGGTTTTGTAATCAGTTAATAGATAAAAGTAATATACTGATTTAAAAGTAGAAAAAGTATGGAAGAGATACCCATTATGAAATAATTTTCTGTCTTGTTGGCCAAAGACAATAATAAGAGATCCAAGGGCTTGTCTTAGGTCAGTAGCATGGTAAGTTGACTACAGGTGTCAGGAAATATTCCTGCTTCTTATGGAAAGAGGAGTATTCAAGTACCTGTGAATTCGTTCCATAACTGAATATTATAACTTCACCCTTTATAAAAGGAATTTCCTGAGAAAATATTCTCTACAGTTTCTCTGCTTGTATATGTATTTTTGTTGCCTCTGCAGCCTACTTCTCCTTCCTCGAGTGGGATTTTGTTAGAAGTCTGAAGTTTAAAATATCTGTGCCTTACACAGACAGTGAAGTCTAAAGAGCAACATATTCCTTCTGGTATGACTATGAATGACAGTGTTGTCTGTGAACTTTAGGGTTAGGTAATTTATCAAACATCATAGTTTCAGCAAGACCAACAGCTACTATCAAAGGGATGGTTGCAGTACTGCTGTTAGTCATGCAGTTACTTGTATTTGATATCAAGGGGTTTTGAGCAATAGTAAACAGGACTGTGAAGCAGCTCTCTCACGTAGAAACAACATGCCCATCACCAAAAGATAGCTTTGGCAATAGCTGAGATTTTAAATTTTTAAATTTTTGTTGTGTTCACTTCGAGATATTTGTATGGGTTAATATCTCAGGCAGCCACTTCTGCAATTCCTTCAGGCTTTTCCTCCCTTCTCTGCTATTTACGGTTAGATTCTGACCTTCCCAGGAGAGCCTAGAACAGTGTACAGTAGAAATTGTTGGTTTTCTTCCCTTTCTTTGCAAGGTTTTTTTAATTACAGTTCTGTGCCAAAGAATGTATAATTGTTAACTTAAAAATTCAAATTACTAAATGTAATGGCTACTGTAACTTCTTAATCTTTTTTAATTTAAGGTTATCTAATTGCGTCAATGAGTGAATGGAATGCCTCTTGATCTTGTATTGAGTAAAAAGTTGATTTTGGGTTTTAAAAAGATCCAGTTATACTGCTTTTATTTATGCTGACAATTTTCATGCATTGTAATTACTCCTTGAAATGTCAATTTTTTTTTTTTTTTAATGTCTTCTTTCTTTCTCCCTAGCTGGGTTGAAAACTTTGGCCGAGAAGGTCTGGGGCTGCTGTTGGATGTTTTGGAAAGATTGGTTGAGACAAAAAAGTAAGAATAATTTCATATAAAATTGCTAGCTTTTCTTAATATGTAAAAAGCATTTAATTGCACTAAATCTTTTATTTATTCAGCCAGGACAAAATTGTGAAGAGGAATCAGCATAAGGTTATACAGTGTTTGAGAGCCTTCATGAATAATAAGGTATGGGACTTTTTTTAATCTGGAAATCTAAATTACTGCAGTACAGTCAGATAATGTACATGATCAGTGGGTGTAAGCCTGTGCAAATTGGAGAAGTGGTGTGTTGGTCAGGTGTGGTTTGAAGTTCTTTCTCCTGCCACATCCTCTCTGCAGAAATATACTCAGAGAATAGTGTAAACTTTTGATGCTGATGGATAACCTTATTACAGAATAAGTGACCCATTTTGGACTTTACTGTCATTTAATTTTTTTAATTAGGTATTTTATGGACTTCAGTGTCATTTGAAATATTTACTTGAGGGAACTGTCATTGTCTCTTACTAGATGTTCGATACAGTCATTTGTATTCGCTCTAACTCTCCTTACAACTGTTTCTCTGTTGTTTAGTATGGATTGGAAAGAATTTTGGGAGAAGAGAGAAGCCTGTTGTTGCTCATCAAAGCAATTGATCCCAAGCAAACTAACATGATGACAGATATAGTTAAACTCCTTTCTGCAATGTGCATTGTTGGAGAGGAAAACATGTAAGTACTGTATTTAGCCAGAAATAGTAAGGTAATTTTAGAATATCCAAAATTATAGTTATACCTGAATGAAATGCTAAAATTTTCAACTTAGACTTGAAAGTCTTGTACTATAAGTCTGTACTATATTGTCAGTCTTCAGAATACCTTTGTCTGTGATTTTTATTATGGTCATATCAATAAGAGTTTTCTTTTTGACATGTGGGTGTACTGGTTAGATGGAAGTAGTTATGCAGCCATGCTTTTGCTTAGAATTTTTTAGAATTACTTTTAAGGTATCTTAACCATTGGAATCCAGTAAGTCATTCTTTGGTTACAAAAGTCTCCAAAGGAAACAAGTAATGCTTAAACCTCCTAAATTTGTACGCAAGAAATTGAGGTAGGTGAATACTTTGGCAACATGGCTCTTCAGATAACAAATGAACAGGAAGGTTAAATGTCTCTCCTGAGCGAAATGCTTTTCTTTTATTACAGCCTTGAAAAAATTTTGGAAGCTGTAACAGCAGCAGCAGAGGAAAGGAATGTTGATAGATTCTCTCCTATTGTAGAAGGTCTTCAGGATAACTCAGTTCAGCTGCAAGTAAGCAGTTATTTTTTTCATAAACCTCTGCAACAAGTAAAAATAAAATTACTTTTTTTTTCTGTATTGAACATGTCATTGCAATAAAAAGGAAGACAAAAAGGATACTGTTTCAAATAAGGGTCAAATTTTGGGATGTTGTTTATAATGTAACCTTTTAAAATGTTTTGTGGGAAGATTCAGTGTTGAGAAACATGGGTGTTGCAGGTTAATTTGTTGAGTTCTGTTTACCCAAATCTTACAGACTTTGGGCGTTAAATTTTTACTGCCTTTTAAAATAAAGCATGAGTCATATATTCAGATGCAGAAAAATTATCTCACATGTGGTGATATTTGCTGAAACTTAAAGATTAATAACAGTAAAAAAGCAAGTTTTTAGGCAACTGTTTTTTATAATTAATGTTTAAATTAGCAGGAAATCTGTCCCTCATGCCCACTTTGATTTCATAAAATTGCACCCAGAGAGTCCGAGCAAAGAAATCTTTCACCTTATTTTCAATTTTCAATTTGCTTCAGTTGGATATAGAGTTTACTGCAGAAAGACAAAAAGTATTATAGTGTATTTGAATGATCATTATAAATCATTATCTAAGAGTGTAAATATTAACTCATATTGATTTTCATGTAATTCACTTGAAGTGAACACTGTTCATAATTGTCATTCTTTGTGAATATTACAAAAATGGTAAAAGATGAATCTCAAGTTTGAAAGAAATGATTGTGTTACTCCACTGTCACCTTTTTTATTAAATAGTCCATGTCTGCAGTAAAGATTGCTGTTTGTTTCATCTGTCTCACAGAAAAGCTAACCATAAAGAAATATTTGAAGTTGGAGAATCATTTGCAGTTGAATTATGCTGGTACTGATGAGATCTTCTTTTGAAAAATTGTCCCTCCTTTCTTACTCCTTATATCTTCCAATCAGAATGGTTTGGGTTGGAAGGGACCTTGAAAGGTCATCTAGTCCAACCCCCTCTGCAATGAGCAGGGACATCTTCAACTAGATCAGGCTGCTCAAAGTCCTGTCCAACTTGACCTTGAACACTGCTAGGGACGGGGCATCCACAACGTCTCAGGATACAATTGGCTCTCTGGGCGACAAGCACACACTGCCATCTCATATCTAATTTTTCAACTATGAATATCCCCAAGTCTTTCTCTGAAGGGCTGCTGCCAATCTGTTCATCATTCAGCCTGCACTGATACTGGTGATTGCCTCAGCCCAGGTGCAGGACCTTGCACTTGGCCTTGTTGAACTTCATGAGGTTCCCATGGGCCCACTTCCTGAGCTTGTCAAGGTCCCTCTGGATGGTGTCCCTTGACGCTCCCATCTTCAGCTTCCTGTTAGGTAATTTCATGCCTCTTCATTCTAGAACAGAGCTTTTTACAGTTACAATTACTTATTTACCTTTTTTATTTGTAGTCGCTGAATAAGTTGCTTTCTAACCCTTTTTAGTAGTCTAGATATTAATTTGTAGCATAACTTGTTGAGTAAACAGATTGTCTTTTTTTACCCAGTATTGTGAAAATCACTCCAAAATACTTTCTTTTCTGAAGTGCATTCTAGAATACACATTCTAGGAGTGCTAAACTGAGGTCAAGGGAATATCATACAAAAGATGGAGGCAGAAAATTACTATCCAGCGTAAAGTCAGTTAAATTCAGTTACTTTGATTTGACATATAAATCGTTGCCTTCTGTTTCTTTTATTTGTTTGCTTTTTGTTGTAGTGTGCGTAGATATCCCCATGTTCTCTATCCTGAGCAAGAGATCTGATAGCAAGAATTTTTTTTTCTTCTCTTTAAATCTTGCTGTCATAGCCATAACAGGAATCAGTTACTGTGATAGGACAAATTCAGCTTTGAATTACTGCTCAGCTTTCTGCCAGTAGGAATACATAGCTGTGGTGTAATTCGCCAGGTGAGGTGATAACTGAGCGAAGGATGATTCTCTAATTCAAAATTTTTTTTTTTAATCTTGTGTTTGTTTATCTCAGAGTGTATTTATTGCACTGAGTTAAAAAGTTTTGAATGAAAACCAAATCAAAGAATTTATGGATTCTCTAGTTCCTTCCTTTGCTTCAACCTTGAATATTTCTAAATGCCTGTAATGCATTTTGCACTCCATTACTAATGATGATAGTCAAAGTTGCTTAGGAACCTCAGACAGTCAGCTTCAGGGTCAAGTAGGCTGTCCCCCCAGCAATAATTTTTATTGACTGGAAATGTACATATTTTGTTTGTTCTTATATGTCATTTGTTGTTTGTTTTAAAAAGTGTATCTGGTTGGTATTGGCTTCATGCAGATGATGTTGATTCTGGCTTAGTGCAGAAAGATTTGTCTTTTTTCCTTTTTTTTTTCTTTTTTTTTAAGATTTATGTATTTTGCTAATGTATTGAAAATCATAGTAGTAATTGCCTTTAGGAGTCAAAAAGGAGTCCTCATATTGGCAAGGCTGGAGCAGGACTGGAAAGGGGCTGTAAGGAGAACTGTAGAGTAATACATTTTTTTCTTTGAGCAGTGGCTGGGGGACTTTGTGCAGGGCTCAGCCTACAGTTAACATTAGCAAGGAGAGGGAGAAAAAGCTTTGAGCTCCAGTTGTAGTGGGACTGGAATGGGACTGCAGAAGGAAAGTGTAGACTGTAAGACAACAAAATTTCCTGTTTTCCAAGGCTTTTGAGTCTTTGCTTTCCAGATTGGACATAAATTTCTTGTAGTAGCGGATCCTTACCTTAGGTATTTTTGCAAGAATCATTGCAGTTCTTGAGTACTAAATTTAAATATATGATCTCCTATATTTCTGTTCTCCTCTGGGGTCTCTGTTTCATTTAGATTTCAAGGTGAATGATGTTCATTCAACATCAATATCAACTTTGATGATTCAACAGTTAACAAGTTCCTATTCAGTATGATTTTTTTTTTTCTTTTTCTTTTTCTTTTTTTTCCCTTCTCCCTCCATATTTTAGCATCCTTGAGATAGTAGGCAGTATGAATTTGGGCCAGGTGTGCATGCTTGGGCATGTCAGACTTTCAGGACAATATAAGATTTGGCTCACTGAATCTGGGGCTTTTTTTGTTTACATGGTTTTTAGTCCTTCTTTGTTTACTTGTTTTACTTGCTTGGTTTACTTTGATGTTGGATCATGACATAAGTAAAAAATTTGTTCTTATTTGATCAACCTGAAAAACAAAAATATGAAAAGTTTGATGATTTTCTGTTATGCATATTTCTATTGTTATAGTATATTCAATAAGGTAAAAATTTATATATAATATATATTAAGAAAATTTTATTCATAAATATAATCAGTCACAGAATAAAAAAAAGAAGTCCAAATGGAGGAATTAGTTTTAATGTTGAATAACAGTAGTTCAGTGTCTCTTCATACTGGTTGAGCAGCTTTCTTCTTTCTTTGGCATGAATATGAATATCAATAACAATTTTTAAAATATTTTGATTCAGTAGAAAGAAATGCTTTAGGTCATGGAAATTGTATTTTCCAATTTCAGGATATTATATCTAACTTAATAGAATTTAAGAGCCTGTATTCTCTATAGAGCATATAAGGGTTTGAAAACTTCCAGGTCCATCACAGCACTTACATGAGATGCCTAAATTTGAATAGTATAAAGACCAGTATGTCTCTGGTTATTCTTTGCTAGCTTATAGGTATACAGACTCCTGAAATTAACAACATTTTGTTTTGACTGTTAGGCTTCCAAATGTGATCCTGAATTTTCAGGAGTTGTATATATTTGCATGTGTGTAGATTTAATAAGGCAAAAAAGCTATCTATAACTCCTTCTTTCTATACAGTTCAAAAAGCACATGAAAACTTCCTTAAAAGCAGCCCCTTACTTCATTTGAAACAGTGGGTAAATTAAATTGATCCTATGTACTTTTCCCTTTACCTGTGATAGGTACCCAAATGGGTATTTTGCCCATTTCCCCCTTTTTAAAAATTAAATAAACTTATGAGGGCCTCTCTAAATCTATAAATACGTCTTGCAGATTAAACTGCAAGTAGAACAGATAGTAGCTCTTTTGGATCAACACGTGGGAATAGGCTTCAGAAATTATAATCCCTTCTGAACAGTTCTTGGTAAGCAGCCCCTTTAAGAAATAGGAAGATACCAATATTAATGGTAATTGAGACAGTCGATATGCAGGGGAAAAAGGTCATAGCTGATTGTCTCTAACCAGTTAGATCTTTCTTCTAAACATGAGCACTTCCATATTCGCTGTTCACAGAGATGCTCAACTTCAATAGTGAGATACAGCTGATGAGATAACCGAAATCAGTGCAGAAAACTTCAGCTGAGCTGTTAGCTGTGCAGTAACAACTTCTATTTTTCTAGCACCACTCTTCAGATATTGAACAAGTACTTCTCTACTAGTTATACCTTCTCATGATTGTGCTATACCTCCATTTGCTATTTTGTTATCCTTTGATACAGAAGATAGCATTTTTAAAACTGAGGCTTTACTCTAAATGTTACAATTGCAATACTTCAGCTAAATATGTTCGTTCGGCTTTACTGAGAGTGTTACCCTAAAGTTCCTGAAAACAGGTAATATTTTGCTGTTTTATTTGCTGTATCTTATGTAGACATGGAAACTTTTAATCAAGTTCTCTTCTCTTTTTTTTTTTTTTTTTTTGAGTTAAACTTCCATTTGAACATGATCTTTCCGCTAAAAGGCTTTTTCTCTTTTTCAGACTGCACAAACGGTTGCTAGATTTCTTTTTTTTAAGACCAGAAAAATCAAGGTTCTTCATGTGAATCAGTTGTAAACTTTTGTAACAATGACATTGACTTGGTGGTTAATTTGACAGTATTTTAACAAGACAAAAGTTTACAGTTATCAGTTATTTGGCATACTTGCCTTTATTATCTGCCTGATATATGTAGGTTTGCTTTGTGGCAGTTCAATTTGACACTAACAACTAAGCTGTTAAATTTTGAATTGACTAGCTTTTCTGTTACTTGAAGGCTGAATATGTAAAAAGCCTCAGTATGATGGTTTTTGTATGTTTAGTGAAAGCTCTATGTATCTACTTTTTGTATTTGTTGAAAGCAAGGGATATTCTTTTATTTTTTATAAAATCCAAAATTATTGAAAGCGTACATAAAAGTTTTTGGTTCAAGACAAGATTAGTAATCATAGTTTGATAATGTAAGTACAGCCAGGAGCAATATTGAGTTTTTGGTTTTGTTAAAGTAAGTGTAGTTTAACATCTTAAGCCTGTGCTCAAGAAAATGCATACAAGGCAATCTGGTACATTGTATACTTATGACGACAACTGAAAAAGTCTAATACTTTCGTTGTTCAATTCACGGAGGCAGGAAATACAGTTTTTCTGACACAAGCCATTTTATGTACTTAAGACAATGATGACGACAGCAACAACAACAAATTGTGTGTTGCCCGGTTCTTCTCATTCTTCTTGTAGAAGCAAATGAATGCTTCTCCTCTCTGATCATCATCTTTCATCACTGTTCCTCAAGCAGGCAGTTTAACTAATGGAAGAGTGCTGTTCTTCTGTATGGTTCTAGTTGCAGATGCCAGCTCCTTCTAATTTTCCAGTTAGAACCGGGAAGAGGTACAACATTGAAGCAAAGGTGCAATTCTTCCTTTTCCAATTAAGTTCCAGAAAAATGAGCACTGATCATCCCTCTGGAATCCTGCAGGTGCTTCATGCCTGTCCTAGGAGAAGCGTTTTTGTGACGAAGTGAAAGGTCTTATCTATTCATCAGTAGCATTACCCTCTCAGTATTTGTAGTTGTCAAGGAATACCATTTCATCTTTCTTTTTCATCTAATACTATGAGAATATGAGATGGTGCAGTCTGTGATATTTTGTGGCTGAATCACTTGGTGATTCTTGCTTTTTCTGTGCTAATGAGATCCTTTCCATAACTTGTATGTAATAGGATGAATCAGAGCAAAGCTCACCTTATCTAGATGTAGAGACTGATAATATTTAAGATCCATGTAAATGTACATGCATGTGGATGGTACATCTCAAAGTCGTTACTAAGAATTTTTTGCAAGGGTAAATAATTGATGAATGTCAACATAGAGTCTGTACTAAAGCCAAATCTACAGTCAGTTTAGTACTGGTAAGCAGAATTTAACTAAATATGCATCATCTTTATAGACTTTTCTACAAATGCATACTTGCAGTAAGAGTGAGAAAAGTGAAGTAGAAAATCCTACTGCAGTTCCTCTTAATCAAATGGGCAAGATATGACATAAGATGATACTTACCATGTAGTTATTGTTGATTATCTTGTCTATGTGTCGTGGTTTAGCCCCAGCCAGCAACTAAGCACCACGCAGCCGCTCGCTCACTCCCCCTACCCCGATGGGATGGGGGAGAGAATTGGAGGAGTAAGAGTGAGAAACACTCCTGGGTTGAGATAAGAACAGTTTAATAATTGAAATAAAGTAAAATAGTAATGCTAATAGTAACAGTATAATAATGATAATAATAATAATGATACACGAAGCAAGTGATGCACAATGCAATTGCTCACCACCCGCCGACCGATACCCAGACAGTTCCCGAGCAGCGATCGCTGCTCCCCGGCCACCCCCCCCCAGTTTATATACTGAGCATGACGTCATATGGTATGGAATAGCCCTTTGGTCAGTTTGCATCAACTATTCTGGCTGTGCCCCCTCCCAGTTTCTTGTGCGCCTGGCAGAGCATGGGAAGCTGAAAAAGTCCTTGACTAGCATAAGCAGTACTCAGCAACAACTAAAAACATTAGCGTGTTATCAACATTCTTCTCCTACTAAATCCAAAACACAGCACTATGCCTGCTGCTAGGAAGAAAATTAACTCTATCCCAGCCGAAACCAGGACAGTATCCACCCCTTATTCTATACCATCTACGTCATGCACAGGCCCTCCCCTTTCCAATGTGTTCTAATTCATCACCACCGCTTTCCCTATCTTGATATACACACAGATATCATTCCCTTCGTCTATGGCCCATCCCTCTAAAATGTCCATTGAGGTCATTTAGCCCATGACTTTGGGTTCCATCTGTCATCACAGTCTTTCAGAGCAGGAGAGGTGGTGTGCAGTGTTGGACTGTTGCATGCTGAAGTCAGTTCTCATTCCAACATGGTTTCATCAAAGTTCATTTTCATTAAGCTGGGCAATTCTTACTGCAATACCATTGATGCGGCATATAGCAATCATAATATATAGTATTATATACTTAATATTAACCTACTATATTATTATATTAACATGCAGTTAAGAGATAACATATAGTTAAGAGATAACATACAGTATTATAAAGCAATTAATATTATACAATTCAGTTCATTAGCTATTTTCACCCAAAATCAAATTCCCTTGAGGTACACATTGGGCTTCCCCATCCTTTCGCATCACCCACCAAGTGCACCCAGGTCCTTGAGCAAAAGCAATCCCACGAATGGGTTTGCCTTTGCCAGAGGGGGAAGTAACCCAGACTGTCTTCCCCAGCATATTTTTCATGTGCACTACAGGAACTTTATCTCCTTCTACAGTACGTAGAAGTTTTGATTGGGCAGGGCCAGCTCGATTGGCAGATCCCCTGGTGTTGACTAACCAGGTGGCTTTTGCTAAATGCGTATCCCAATGTTTAAACGTCCCACCACCCATTGCTCTCAGGGTAGTCTTTAACAATCCATTGTATCGCTCAATTTTCCCGGAGGCTGGTGCATGGTAAGGGATGTGATACACCCACTCAATGCCGTGCTCTTTGGCCCAGGTGTCTATGAGGTTGTTTCGGAAATGAGTCCCGTTGTCTGACTCAATTCTTTCTGGGGTGCCATGTCGCCACAGGACTTGCTTTTCAAGGCCCAGGATGGTGTTCCGGGCGGTGGCATGGGGCACGGGATATGTTTCCAACCATCCAGTGGTTGCTTCCACCATGGTGAGCACATAGCGCTTGCCTTGGCGGGTCTGTGGGAGCGTGATGTAATCAATCTGCCAGGCCTCCCCATATTTATATTTCAGCCATCGTTCACTATACCCAAGGGGCTTGAACTGCTTGGCTTGCTTGATTGCAGCGCATGTTTCACACTCATGAATAACCTGTGCAATACTGTCCATCGTTAAGTCCACCCCTCGATCACGAGCCCATTTATACGTTGCATCCCTTCCTTGATGGCCTGAGGCGTCATGGGCCCACCGAGCTATAAATAATTCACCCTTATGTTGCCAGTCCAAATCCACCTGAGCCACTTCAATCTTAGCAGCCTGATCTACTTGCTGGTTGTTTTGATGTTCTTCAGTGGCCCGACTCTTAGGTACATGAGCATCTACGTGACGAACTTTTACAACCAGGTTCTCTACCCGGGCAGCAATATCTTGCCACAATGCGGCAGCCCAGATTGGTTTGCCTCTGCGCTGCCAGTTGCTCTGCTTCCATTGCTGCAGCCACCCCCACAGGGCATTTGCCACCATCCATGAGTCAGTATAGAGATAAAGGACTGGCCACTTTTCTCTTTCAGCAATTTCTAAAGCCAGCTGGATGGCTTTCACCTCTGCAAACTGACTCGACTCCCCTTCTCCTTCAGCAGTTTCTGCGACTTGTCGTATAGGACTCCATACAGCAGCTTTCCACCTCCGATGCTTTCCCACGAGACGACAGGACCCATCAGTGAACAGGGCATATTGCTTTTCATTTTCTGGCAATTTATTATACAGTGGGGCCTCTTCAGCACGTGTCACCTCCTCCTCTGGTGATATTCTAATGTTTTTTCCTTCTGGCCAGTCCATGATCACTTCCAAGATTCCTGGGCGACTGGGGTTTCCTATTCGAGCCCGTTGTGTGATCAATGCAACCCACTTACTCCATGTAGCATCAGTTGCATGATGTGTAGAGGGGACCCTCCCTTTGAACATCCAGCCCAACACCGGCAGTCGGGGTGCCAGCAGGAGCTGTGCTTCAGTACCAACCACTTCTGAAGCAGCTCGAACCCCTTCATATGCTGCCAGTATCTCCTTCTCAGTTGGAGTATAGCGGGCTTCGGATCCTCTGTATCCCCGACTCCAAAACCCTAGGGGTCGACCTCGAGTCTCCCCTGGTGCTTTCTGCCAGAGGCTCCAGGTAGGGCCATTCTCCCCGGCTGCAGTGTAGAGCACATTTTTAATATCCTGCCCTGCCCGGACTGGCCCAAGGGCTACTGCATGAACTATCTCACGTTTAATTTGTTCAAAGGCTTGTTGTTGCTCAGGGCCCCATTTGAATTCATTCTTCTTCCGGGTCACTTGATAGAGAGGGCTTACGATCTGGCTGTAATTTGGAATATGCATTCTCCAAAACCCCACAACGCCTAAGAAAGCTTGTGTTTCCTTTTTGCTAGTTGGTGGGGACATAGCTGTTATTTTGTTGATCACATCCATTGGGATCTGACGACGTCCATCTTGCCATTTTATTCCTAAAAACTGGATCTCCTGTGCAGGCCCCTTGACCTTACTCTGTTTTATGGCAAAACCAGCCTTCAGAAGGATTTGGACTATTTTCTTTCCCTTCTCAAAAACGTCTTCTGCTGTGTTGCCCCACACAATGATGTCATCAATGTACTGCAGATGTTCTGGAGCTTCACCCTGTTCCAGTGCTGTCTGGATCAGTCCATGGCAAATGGTGGGGCTGTGCTTCCACCCCTGGGGCAGTCGGTTCCAGGTGTACTGAACACCCCTCCAGGTAAAAGCAAACTGGGGTCTGCACTCTGCTGCCAAAGGGATGGAGAAAAATGCATTAGCAATATCAATTGTGGCATACCACTTAGCTGCCTTTGACTCCAGTTCATATTGAAGTTCTAGCATGTCTGGCACGGCAGCACTCAGCGGCGGTGTAACTTCGTTCAGGCCACAATAGTCCACTGTTAGTCTCCACTCCCCATTAGACTTTCGCACTGGCCATATGGGACTGTTAAAGGGTGAGCGAGTCTTGCTGATCACTCCCTGGCTCTCCAGTCGACGAATCAGGTTATGGATGGGAATCAGGGAGTCTCGGTTGGTGCGATATTGCCGCCTGTGCACAGTTGTGGTAGCAATCGGCACCTGTTGTTCCTCAACCTTCAGCAACCCTACAATCGAAGGGTCCTCTGAGAGACCGGGCAAGGTGGACAACTGTTTAATTTCCTCTGTCTCCAAAGCAGCTATACCAAAAGCCCACCGGTACCCTTTTGGGTCCTTGAAATACCCTCTCCTGAGGTAGTCTATGCCAAGGATGCACGGAGCATCTGGGCCAGTCACAATGGGGTGCTTTTGCCACTCATTCCCAGTTAGGCTCACTTCAGCTTCCAGTACAGTTAGCTGTTGGGATCCCCCTGTCACTCCAGAAATACAAATGGGTTCTGCCCCTCTATAGTTTGATGGCATTAGCGTGCACTGTGCACCAGTGTCCACTAGAGCCTTATACTCCTGTGGGTCTGACGTTCCAGGCCATCGAATCCACACAGTCCAGTAAACCCGGTTGTCCCTTTCCTCCACCTGGCTGGAGGCAGGGCCCCTCTAACACTGGTCACAGTATTCGCTGTTCACTTCCTGTAAATGTGAATCAAAAGTCCCCTGATCAAGGTCGGAAGTAAAATTAGCCCTCTTACTCTGTCTTGGGAACTGCTCACTGGAAACTGGAGCTGCAATTTTCCTGGGAGAACCGCCTTTTCTAATAGTTTTTCCTTGCAACTCACGCACCCGTGCCTCTAAGGTTGAGGTGGGTTTTCCATCCCACTTTCTCATGTCCTCTCCATAATCACGCAGGTAAAACCACAGGGTGCCCCGTGGTGTGTATCCTCTATATCCTCTCTCTTGAGCATAGGGACGTTGACTCCTAATGGCTGAGACACTGGTCCGTGCAGGTGGGGAGTAGGACAGATCCTCTCTGAGTTGTTGGAACTCTTGGCACAGTTTTTCCACAGCTGAGACACAGGCCTGTAGGGAGGAAGAGAGCTTTTCTTCGTAGTCCCGGAGTTGTCTAGCCACTTCATCCACCGTTGGTGCCTCGTCGTCTTTCCAGGCTAGTATTGCCAACGAGTTGGAATACGATGCTGGTGCGCTCCGTACCACCTTCCGCCACATGGATTGTGTGCACCTGACTTCATCTGGGTCTTTGGTTAACCGCTCATCATTCAGGTCACTGTAAATCACCTCCAGCACACCTAATTCCCTCAGGTACTGGATACCTTTCTCTACGGTGGTCCATTTGCTTGGGCGGTATAAAACATCCTCCTTGAAGGGATACCTTTCCTTCACGCTTGACAGAAGTCGCCTCCAGAGGCTGAGCGGTTTTGCCCCTTTTCCAATTGCTTTGTCAATGCCCCCTTCCCTGGAAAGGGATCCCAGCTGCTTGGCTTCCCTACCCTCTAAATCCAGGCTACTGGCCCCGTTATCCCAGCATCGGAGCAGCCAGGTGATGATGTGCTCGCCTGGATGACGACCAAAATCTTTTCGCATATCTCGCAGCTCACTCAGGGATAGGGATCGGGTGGTCACCATCTCATTTATGGGTTCTTCCTCCTCTGGTTCTCGTGATGGCCCTGGTTCATCTTCATCCCTTACTAAACGAACTGATTTCCTCGTGTATTTTTTCTTCTGTATAGGGGCAACTGATACCGGCGCAGGTTGGTTCTCTGGTTTAGCCACAGTGTCTGTCACTGGGGTTTGAGTAGCCGCAGTGCTTGTTGTTTTGTCATCAGATCCAGAGACCTTCTCTTTCTTTTGAGGGTACTGATTAGCGTTGACCACGGCTCGATAGGCATGGGCTAGTCCCCAGCATGTTGCAATGATTTGTGTCTCTCTGGAGCTACCAGGGTGACAACATACTTCTTCCAAATACTTTACTAATTCTTCAGGATTCTGCACTTGTTCAGGGGTGAAGTTCCAAAACACTGGAGGTCCCCACTGCCCTAGGTACTTGCGCATACGATCCCACACACCCTGCCACTCATAACTATCCAGCCTTGGGGTAGATCTCTGGATGGTATTTTTAAACTGCTTACTGACCTTTATCAAAACGGAAACAACATTCCCAAGAATTATCAATAGAAGTATCTTAACTGCCCAGGGGTGTTCAAGATACAGGAAAGTTGTTGTAATGAAGGAGGAAACATCATAGAAGAAAGCAGCAAAGGTGCCATTCTGTATTTCCTCCACAACAAGCCTCTCAGAGTAAGAAGTATAATTGCTAACTCTCTCTATAAGATAGTACCCGAAGTACAGTAGTGACTTCTGTATGAAACCCAAATACCAAAGAATGCTCAAGGTCAGGGTTTTGATAAGGAGCCTCCCAAGCAAAAGATCATGAATCACTGCAGAGCATAGCACACTACACAAACTGACAGCAAGCTTTAACGCGTGCTGCAAAAAAAAGAACATGGTGCAGATCAGAAGAACTAATATCGTGACCGGCAACTGTTAACAGACTCCTTAATACACTCTGATTAATCTGTTGTTATCTCAAACCCTTCGAGCCCCACGTTGGGCGCCAAAAAGGACTGTCGTGGTTTAGCCCCAGCCAGCAACTAAGCACCACGCAGCCGCTCGCTCACTCCCCCTACCCCGATGGGATGGGGGAGAGAATTGGAGGAGTAAGAGTGAGAAACACTCCTGGGTTGAGATAAGAACAGTTTAATAATTGAAATAAAGTAAAATAGTAATGCTAATAGTAACAGTATAATAATGATAATAATAATAATGATACACGAAGCAAGTGATGCACAATGCAATTGCTCACCACCCGCCGACCGATACCCAGACAGTTCCCGAGCAGCGATCGCTGCTCCCCGGCCACCCCCCCCCAGTTTATATACTGAGCATGACGTCATATGGTATGGAATAGCCCTTTGGTCAGTTTGCATCAACTATTCTGGCTGTGCCCCCTCCCAGTTTCTTGTGCGCCTGGCAGAGCATGGGAAGCTGAAAAAGTCCTTGACTAGCATAAGCAGTACTCAGCAACAACTAAAAACATTAGCGTGTTATCAACATTCTTCTCCTACTAAATCCAAAACACAGCACTATGCCTGCTGCTAGGAAGAAAATTAACTCTATCCCAGCCGAAACCAGGACACTATGCAAGGAAAAAGCTGCTCTGAGCTACTGAGATGTACCTGACATTTTCCACCAGAAAAGGACCAGGTATATTCTGTCTGGTCTCCAACTGGGGAAAATGCAAGTTTAAAGTACAGACTTTTGAATCCTCAGAAAATACATCCTGTACCTTGATAGACATTACCGGTTAGAATCACAGAGGACTAGAATTTCAAGCTGTAACTTCTTACTTAGCAGAATGTATCTGATCTCATTGGTCTAGTTCCTCATGGAGGAAAGCATTCAGAATTTTGACATTCCAGGTGAACTGTGTCATCATCCATGCAAAGTTCTTCCCTACCAAAAATAATGTTTGTTCATCTGTCAAGATATGCCTATCTCTTAGATAAACATGCAAAATCAAGTATTGTAGATTTCCCTACCATGTGGCAACAGGGTGTTAAAAGCATTCCAGATGGAATATACTTGCAGACCCAAAAGCCCTCAGAAAACTAACATGGTGGACTATACTTAGCTGCAGTTCTTTAGAGATGAAGAAGGGAAGGAAGCATCTAACCAGACCGCCAGGTAAAGTGAAATATTTGCTCTTGGCTTTTCCCTGAAGAAAGGAAAGTGCCTCTACATGCTTTCACTGCATGCCCGTTGTAAACAGCAGGATACTCTCAAGATGTAATTGCTGTTTGGGTTAGAGGTGCCCTTCAGGAAAGAGTACTTAGAAATTGCAGTCCTCAGCACCACAACAAAATTTTAGAAGGTACACCAGAGAGCTGTGTATTACCATATGTCTTTTGCTGTTAGAGCCTGAAATAATTTCACTTATTCAGGCATCTTCTCAAGGGCAGACTGACAAACTACTTCCACCTACAGAATATACAACTCTTCATGAATTGGTTTTAGATACCATTTGTCCAGAATGTTTTGCTCACAGTTTCGCTCACAGTGAATTCTGCCTTCCTAGGAAGTTAATTTGCCTATCTTCACTAAATACTTCACTCATACTACCTCAGCAGAAGTACCTCTTCATTTATTGAAGCTGAGACATCTTTTTTTGATATGGACACAGGTTTCCCATGTTGTGCCCATGGCTGAAAATTCAAAAAGCTGCCAGTCTTGTTTACAGAATCTTATCCAAGGTAATTGAGTGTAAAAGAATGCAGTTAGGGCCCACTCATCTGGAGTGCAAGTAGTGACTGATTGTTCTGTGTTCCAAGAGTTGACATTTATAGAGCTGTCAACTGGAGCATCACAGGCATTTTACTTAAGAGTTACATACTTTGAGAATTGTCAAGGAACGATGTTACATTTGGGATAATTGTTCTTCAATTTTTGCTTAATTAGGAACATTGAAGACAAATAATTATGAGTGGATACTCCTTGGAATTGTGTGTAGTATGAAAGCACGTAGAGACAAGCACTTGAAGAAAAGAATTACTTATCTGTAGCTTCCTTTCTCCCTTAAAAAGTTCTTTCAACTCTTTGGTCTCTGTTTTCTCTTTGGTCTGACCCTTTAGTAGCAGCATTAGAAAATGGACAGTCTCTTTTTGTGGAAGAAATTACCATATCTGTTATTTCTACTGCATTTCTTTGATCTAGCCACACTCTAGAAGCAGGTAACAAACTCATTGTTTGACTATTGTTAGATCTGAAGTCAGTAGTGCTTTCTGGTAATTGAGTAATTCTAAATACCAATCTGTATTTGAATGTTCAGAATTTTTTAAGCATGTTGTTAAACAGATTTAGCACTACCGTAAGATGAGAAAGTCATAATCTGGTATTTCTAAACAAATCATGTACCTCTATCTTTTTAATTAAAAAAAACCCCAAACCCAAACATGACAGACTACTTTTTGTTTTTTCTGAGCCATTTTTGTGGTTGAGACTTTCTTCCCAAACAAATAGGCACAGATGGAAGTAAAATATCAGACTTATTTAAAACTTTGTAGATTGGGAACAAATGAGCTTCCTAAGTAAGTGGCAGATCTTTCTTTTTAGCAATGTAAGAAGCTGAATAGGATTTAGTCTGCAAGTAAGCCAACACACCAAGCATTTGAGCTAGATATCTAAACTGTCTTGTAACCAGTGGAAATCCAAGGTGCAATTTAGTTGCCCACGTGTGAACTTCAAATGTCATTTCAGATGCCTTTGTAGATATGACACGGTACCTTTAGGAGATTCCTACCCTTCTGGATTGGCATTTAGAATAGAATCATAGAATCGTTTAGGTTGGAAAAGACCTTTAAGATCATCCAGTCCAACCATTAACCTACACTACCAAGTCTACTCTAAGCCAATCAAGGATAGACTAGACTAAACCATGTCCCAAAGTGCCACATCTACCCGTTTTTTGAACACTTGCAGGGATGGTGACTCCACCACCTCTCTGGGCAGCCTGTTCCAATTCTTGACCACCCTTTCTGTAAAGAAATTTTTCCTAATATCCAACCTAAACCTCCCCTGGTGCAGCTTAAGCCCATTTCCTCTCGTCCTATCACTAACTACTTGGGAGAAGAGACCAACACCCACCTCACTACAACCTCCTTTCAGGTAGTTGTAGAGAGCGATAAGGTCTCCCCTCAACCTCCTCTTCTCCAGGCTAAACAACCCCAGTTTCCTCAGCCGCTCCTCATAAGACCTGTGCTCTAGACCCTTCACCAGCCTTGTTGCCCTTCTCTGGACATGCTCCAGCACCTCAATGTCCTTCTTGTAGTGAGGGGGCCAAAACAGTATTCCAGGTGCGGCCTTACCAGTGCCGAGTACAGGGGAACAACCACTTCCCTGCTCCTGCTGGCCACACTATTCCTGATACAAGCCAGGATGCTGTTGGCCTTCTTGGCCACCTGGGCACACTGCTGGCTCATGTTCAGCCGGCTGTCTATCAACACCCCCAGGTCCTTTTCGGCCAGGCAGCTTTCCAGCCACTCTTCCCCAAGCCTGTAGCGTTGCATGGGGTTGTTGTGACCCAGGTGCAGGACCTGGCACTTGGCCATGTTGAACCTCATACAGTTGGCCTCGGCCCATTGGTCCAGCCTGTCCAGATCCCTCTGCAGGGCCATCCTACCCTCGAGCAGATCGACACTCCCACCCAGTTTGGTGTCATCTGCAAACTTACTGAGGGTGCACTCAATCCCCTCATCCAGATCGTTGATAAGGATATTAAAGAAGACTGGCCCCAAAACAGAGCCCTGGGGAACACCACTCGTGACCGGCTACCAACTCGACTTCAACTCCATTTACCACAACCCTCTGGGCTCAGCCACCCAACCAGTTTTTTACCCAGCAAAGACTATGCCCATCCAAGCCATGAGCTGCCAGCTTCCCAAGGAGAATATTGTGGGAGATGGTGTCAAAAGCTTTGCTAAAGTCCAGGTAAATGACATCCACAGCCTTTCCATCATCTACTAGGCGGGTCACCGGGTCGTAGAAGGAGATCAGGTTGGTCAAGCAGGACCTGCCTTTCATGAACCCATGCTGGCTGGTCCTGATCCCCTGGTTGACCTGCACTTGCCTGTTGAGTGCACTCAAGATGAACCTCTCCATAATCTTTCCCAGCACCAGATGGGACACACTAAAGCAGCTGTAATGGTACTGTCTATATATGATGTGTTAATGTTTAAGCTGATGAATTGGGTCCCTAGTCAGTAAAGACAATGGATCCTAGAGTGCCCTGGTCACTCCATGTGTGTCATAAAGAAGATGTTTTAGAATCTAGAATCTTAAAGACAAGCTTTAAAGAAGCATCTAGTAGGCTACTGATTAACAATAATGGCAATTCAGCTATGCTTATAGCTACATATAGATATCTGTCTACATACAGGCATCTAAATGCAGGTATCTGGAGCTTGAACTGTGTTGTCTTGGAAAACTCTGGAGATTTCTGTTTGATTTATTCCTGTGCCTTATGCAAACACTAACTGAACAAAGCTTGTTACTTTTTTAAATTGACTTACTGTCAAACAGGGGAATATTAATATATTGGTATTCGAACTCCAAAGGTTATGATAGCAAAAAGTTTCTTTACTCTTGAATCTTCCCTGGATTATTGGTTAAAACTGCCTTTTAATAAGCCAGTCAGATGCTGTTCATCAAGATTGGGAGGGGTATTTTTCTTTCTCTTGCTTTTGGCATATTCTCCCAAAACCTGACTTTCCAGACTGCAGTGTTACTACAATTTTCACAAGCTTGTATCTCTTCTTGATAGAATTTAATACATTTTTTCTTTACAGGTATTAGGTGCGCTAAACACATCTATCTTGCTGCAGTCTACTTCTAAGTGAATGAACGAATTTTAAATTTTTGTGACCATGTGTGATTTAAGTATTATATGTTAACTGCTAGATATTGAATGATAGTTTTATTTGGAGCATGTTTCAAATGTTTGTGATCTAGTAAGAGGTTCTCGCTGTTGTCTTTATCATTAGTCTTTTAAAATTTTTTAAATTTTTTTTTTTAAGTTTTTGTGAATTTTTGTGAATTATTCAAAGGTAGATGTCTAAGCAATGCCTTGCTTAGACTTGTGTTTGCTTCCTCTTGTATAACCTTTTCTCATTCTGTAGACTTTTGTTTGGAACTTTCACTATTACTTTGTTTTTGTATTCCTATAGAAATGGTTTGCTAATACAATCCAGAAGATCTTTATCTTGTTTATTCCAGGAAGGCTGAAGTATGTTCTGGTTATGAACTGCAATCAGATTCCCACTTGATGGAATTTGACTAAAGTACTAGAATAACTACTTCTTACTGATGTATTTCTTGCTTTTCATTGTCCTATCTTGTCTCTGTTCTATTTGAATAGCACATGTGCAGATGTACCTTGTTGATTTGGCAAATTAAAAGAAAATACCTTTTTTTTGACAGCAATTACATCTGTAGACATCCTTTAATCTAAATTGCATTGCTATCTCAAAGATAAAACTGTAGTTTGCTCTTGATCAGGATTTTCACAGTAGCGTACTTTGTTCAGTCTCTGCCTCTTCATTGATAGTTTAAATCAAGTGTGATAAATGCCGATTCCTTGCTTAGCAGTCCATTCACATAGTTTTGCATGAAAATATACTGTGTTTTAAACTGCTGTTAATAATGACAAAGGTTCCAATTCTGATGTAATCAAACAACACAGAGTTTGACTTCATTTGAAGTGTAAATGTAACCTTGCAGTATTGTACTTTATCACTGACTGTATGATAGTGATGTCCAATGAAGTCTACAATCATTGAAATGCCTCACTGATATTAACAGGAGTATAGGTGTTGACGGCATCTGTCAATGTACTGAATTACTGGTTTTGAATGTCAGAGCTAACTGAATCAAGAAAATGCAATTGAATGAAAGACGGTACTCCAGAGAGATGAATCAGTGATGGTACAACAGGTTTTAACTAAGCAAGCTCAGAATTAGGGGAAGTAAAAATTTTCGTCATGGCTGCTGAAGAAAAATAAAAATACTGATGGAATGGATGGTTTGATAAAGTGGACCCATACCTAAACAAATACAAAAAGTTTTAAGAATAAAGAATACAGCCCATGCTTAGATAATAAGAGAATATATTCTGTTGCACTAAAGTTTAGCTTCATTTATGCATTTAGCTCATTAGCCTTCATTTTCTACCATTTGTGGCATCCAAATTGCAGACGAGGCTGATCTGATTCTCCACCACGTTGTGACACAGCAACTTGTGCAGTTTGTGGGCCTAAGGAATACACCTTATATTCAAAGCCAAGAATTTGTTGTTAGTCTAAATGAGGTCTTAATGTCTAATCAAATTCCTCTTAGCAGTGCTAACACATGTCTCTGCTCACATCCCATGCCTCTACTTTTCTATGCTGCATTTTATTTAGGGTTATATTGCTATCTGCCAGTTATAGAAATATATGTAACAGTAAACTTTGTGCCACAAACTTGTACAAGGCTAAGCAAAATCTGAAACTAGTGGGGTTGTAGTCATTCTGTTACTAGACAAATCCTGTTGCAGCTAAATAAGCCCAAGCAGAGCTCCAGGCAGGCAAGCCAAGTCTCGATAAAGCCTGACAAGTCTGGAAGCATGTGGTGTTAGCTTAATACAAAGCCTGTATCCTGTTACTAGAAAAAATAACTGGGCTGCAAGGCCACATGTTCTGAACAAGATTTTAAAGGACATGACAGACAAATATTGACTATGACGAGCTTTTTCAGCGTCCAAAAATAGTTGGTTGTGCAACAGGAGAGTCCTAATTTCTTCTCTCTTGGGTGCTGTTGAGACAATTATTGGAAGGTTTTATTCAGTCCACTTTTCAAAAGTGGACTGGGCACCTGAGGTGGTTTTCAAAATTTTTTTTATTGATATGTGGGGTTTGGATGCAGGTAAGTCTAAGGATTTTCTTACTTTTTTTTTATCTTTTGGTATTTGTAGTTTCCTTTTTTGGGGTTAGTACCACTTTTTGTTACCTAGTGTAGAGTAAAGCTTTGGCAGTAACAAACAAATATTACAATAACTCTTAGAAACAGTACATGCACAGAAACAGGCTTCAGGATTAATACAAAGGTTTTGTTTGGATTTATTTGAAGAAAATGAATGATAAATTAAATAAGTCATATTTTTTCTTTAGGTCTCTAAAATACTGTAGACATATGTACAGAATTTTATTGCATAAAATTAGGGAAATAACAGATTTCAGGGAGGAGAAGTGTCATAAGAACAGTTCTGACAGGCACTACAGAGATGAAGAATCCTCCGTGACAGTTAAAGCCCCAAATTGTTATCAGTTTAGCAGCTTTCCAAGTGGGTTGTTCAGAGAAGAGTAACTGAGGATTGTTTCTTATTTATAACTTTAAAGAAGCCCCAAATTTGAAAGATCTTTATCACGGGAACATATTTTATTTAAGACAGAATGGTCAAGGTTGTGGTCCTGTTACCGATACTCCTATTTAACTGAGTTCTTTTAAAATTGACTGCTAGTAACGTAGTGCCACTACCTTTCTGAAAGCAAACACACCACAGGTATATTCCTCTTTAATATGTGTAGGGTTTTTTATTGTTACTCATCAAGTGATGGTGTAATTGATCTCACTGTAAAGAATATGGAAAAAGTACATGAACAGGCTTTCATTGACTTGCAGTTTATAGCCTTATATGTGGTTGACTTTTTATTTTATTAATATTTTTGTTAATATTTTACATTACACACTTTGCTAGCATAAAATAAAAAGATGGACTTACAACGAGAAAAAAAGTAGCAAGGAAACATTACTTCAATAAACATTAATACAGGCAAATAATTTTTGAGCCTTAAAAGCTTTTTTTAAAAAAAGACACTTCTAAACATTAAATGTAATACTATTTTGTAGTATTTTGGAATTTGGCTACTTACCATACGGTTTTCTAAATTTTTCTAAACAGTTTTGACATTTTACAAACTTTTTTTTATTTTTTTAAGTCCACACTTAGTCCTATAAGAGCATTCTTGCCGGCTCCTTGAGCCTTTCAAAGAACTTCTGCGGGTTTGTGAAACAGGATTTTGCTTTATAAAGCCACGTTGCAATTATCCATACTGTTCATTTATTCATGTTGCATTTTTTTTAATGTTACTCATTAATTTTGTTCTCTGTTATACTTTCAATATAGGCTTTTCAAGACTTTGACACAGTCTCCCACAGCATTCTCTTAGAGAAGCTGTGGGCTCATGGCTTAGACAGGTGTACTCTTTGCTAGGTAAAAAACTGGCTGGATGGCCGAGCCCAGAGAGGTGTGGTGAATGGGGTTAAGTCCAGTTGGTGACTGGTGGTCCCAAGCGGTGTTGTAGTGAGGTGGGTGTTGGTCTCTTCTCCCAAGTAACTAGTGATAGGACAAGAGGAAACGACCTCAAGTTGCATCAGGGGAGGATTAGAGTGGATATTAGGAAAAATTTCTTCACGGAAAGAGTAGTCAAGCATTGGAACAGGCTGCCCAGAGCGGTGGTGGAGTCACCATCCCTGGAGGCATTCAAAAAACAGGTAGATGTGGCACTTTGGGACATGGTTTAGTAGGCATGGTGGTGTCGGGTTGACAGTTGGACTAGAAGATCTTGGAGATCCTTTCCAACCTTAATGATTCTATTCAAGTTTTACTTTCATTACAAAATAATGCTGCCAGGAAACATGAAATAAATTGTTACTCTACCCTTAATTGGCTTAGTGGTGGACTTGGTAGTGTGAGGTTAATGGTTGGACTGGATAATCTTAAAGGTCTTTTCCAACCTAAACAATTCTATTATTCTCTAATATGTTTGCATTGTAGAAAAGTCAAGCTTACCAGTCTGTAGTTGTCCAGATCTTCCCGAAAATATCCTTGTAAATTTTAATATAATTTCTGCCATCTTCCTTTTCTTGGATGTCAACATGCTTTTCAGTAAGAACTTACATGCAATAGCAAGTACTGAAGTTACTGTGTCCTCAATTTTCTTCAAAACTTTTGGGTGAATTCTCTTTTGTGACTTCTCACTGTTGGCTTTGTTTTGTAAGTTCTTCTGCAAACCCCTGAACCTGTTTGTGTCTCTGTTAGACTTTGGGCACTCCTTTCGCACACCAGTAGAACATTTTATGAACTCTTGCTGTGGTCTTTGTTTTCTTTGCATAGCCCTTTCACTGTGATCTTTTACTGACCCTACAGATTCTCTCATTGTCTTCCTTCTTTTGTTATCTTCGAGGAAGAAGATGTATTAATCAGAGATGCTTTTTGCAAGTTGTCCCTCAAACCCTTTTTTCCTCCGGTTTGTGGTTTTGTTTTGTTCGATCAGCTAAAGTTTTGGTATTTCCCCTCTCTCCCAAATTGTGTTGTTTTAATTTGTTTAGATGTTGTAACTTCAAAAATTATTATCTAAGACTGGACTAAGTTACAGAAGTCTATCTTAACATTTTTATGCACTTGATTTCACTCTCTCCAAGTGACTCCAGCTACCATTGTTTATGGGATTGGGTGGAGAATGCCTGATGCTTAATTGGGTCATTCTAACAGTTGGACCCTAACAACCCGCTGGAGCTCACAGTCTGCTTGACTTGATTTTCTCAACAGGTTCACAGCTCTCATGTTGATTAACAGGTTGTTTACACTTGTTACATCTCTGTTCTTATAACTAAGCTATTCCCTTCTCCTATAGTGTTAACTAAAGTTCATCTACGTATGTTAACAGTGATGTCAAGTAGGATGAAATTATGCTGACTGCCATGCACCCCCATAACAGTTCAGCTAAAATAATGTATAAAACTACTTTCATACTTATATTCCTTGCAGTAGGCTAAATGTAGGATCATGGTTGTAGTCTGTGTTATCATGATGTGTCATCATCTTAGCGTGTTCCTCTTGGAAACCTAATGACTGCTGTTGTTTCTTACAGTCTGTATCAAAGTAGCTTGGCCATCCAGTACTTCTGGTGGCCATATGTAAATTCAGTACTTAGAATTATACGTACTTTGAAGATGACTGATACAGTATGTTCCCAGTATCTCCTTTTGCCTGACCACGGCATAATACATCATCATCTTCTAGACAATAAAAGGCCTTACAACAGAGGAAGTATTTGAACCAGGTTGCTTTACCTGTTTACATAGTATGTTATACCAGAAGACATAGCCTAATTGACTTGTGCTTTTAAAAACCCCTTAAAATGCTGGTAACAGATGAATAACATACTTCTGTGCATTGAAGCAAGGTAAGCAAACAACAAAGAGGGTGAAAAAAGGAAATAATGGCTGACATCATGCTTATTTATGATTACTGATAAGTTGCCATTGTCCTGAAGGGTTGTGAATCTGGACAGTGAATTCCTCCTGCTCCTGGCTATGGGTTTTCAAGATGAATCTCTTGATTCTTCAGAAGAGAGACTACTCGCTAGTTAACCACAGACTGATAACAGGCATCATAGTTGACCTGATGCTTGCTTTTGAGCTGAAGTACTGGTTCCCATGAAGTATTCTATGACACTCAGTATGTTTAAAGAGGGAAGATTTTTAAAAAGAACGGGGAAAAAAAAACCATTCTGTTCTTCAGGCTTGGTTTAGTTTAATCAGCATTCTGTCTTTTAATATGTTTTCCATTGTTCACACAGACTTTAGCCTTTATTAGTTCTATTATGTCATTAACTTTTTATATGTTTGTATAGATAAATGTATATTTACATTGATTTTTAAATATTGAGAATTATGCTTATCAAGGTATTTACTATCTGCTAAAGTAAATTTACAAAAGGAACTTCCTGCTTCTATAAAATGAAAAAATTCAATGGAGAGAGAAAATACTTCATTTTTATGGAAACTTGTGAACTAGTGTTTAGTATTTATAGCTCATGTGGCTGATAAGAAATCTAAGTATCTTAATTATAAGATTGCAGTAGAGTGATAGACATGATGTAGTGTCTTAATTAGTAGTTCGTTATGTCTTTTTGACTGTGATGCATATTGAAATCTAAGAAATAAAATAGTTTAATATTTCCTCTGTTATAGGTAGCTTGCATGCAGCTCATCAATGCTCTCGTTACATCTCCTGATGATTTGGATTTTAGGCTTCACATCAGAAATGAATTTATGCGCAGTGGATTGAAAGAGATATTGCCAGTAAGCGTCTTGTAGTCTCTCTTTGCAATATTATTTAAATTACTGGACTATTTGAGCTTGAGAGGGGGAATGGGAGAACACGTTCTAATAAATTATTCTCAAAGGCATTTTATTAAGTCTGGGCATGAGCAGTTAGATATGAGAATCAGTCTTAAAATAAGAATGAAAAGGTGACGTGTGCTCTCTGAACTTTATGCTGATTCCTCAGCATTTTAGGACTTTGATTTAGAACGTGACAGATTTGTGCAGACACTTGTATATCCAGGCTGAAGCCATGTTTACCTTTTGAGTATTTAACTTAACTCATGTGTTCTTGTAATTTTAAACTTTAAAATAACATAGACTTATGAAAGTTATTAGATAAGTTTTATTTACATATAGAAATGCTAATTTTGCAAGCCTTTCTACTGTTTCTTCTTTGCAGCAATTGAAATGTATAAAGAATGAAGCACTAGATATTCAGCTGAAAGTGTTCAACGAGCATAAGGAAGAAGACATGATCGAATTCTCTCATCGTTTAGAAGATATTAGATCTGAACTAGAATATCCTTTTGATATCAGCAACAGAAACATGAACAAAATAAAGTGTATAATGGACATTTTTCTGGTATAATTTCTGTTTGAAAACAGTTATCAGTCAACATTTGACTGAAATATTTTTTTCCTTGCTGTTGCTCTCCTTAACACTTTTACTGAAGTAAATGATGTTTACAACATGGTGTGGAATACAGTTAAGGACACCAGCGCTGAAGGATATTTCCTTTCTATTCTCCAACATCTTTTGCTGATAAGAAATGATTATTTTATACGGTATGCTTAATGCTATGTTAAATGTTAATTATTGATTTTGTTGTCGTTTAGTCATTAATAGAGTATTTCTTCCATAAATTTAATGATCAATATAGTTTAGTCTTTTTCTGTGTGGATTGCAATTTGTAAGTATTCCTTTGTGAACTCACGTTTAAAAGTATCAGCTTTGAATAAGAATGCCATCTATATGTTTTTGTCTCTTCTGCTTAGGACACAATTTTATACATAAATATAGAAAACTATTTTTGTTGATATCTGAACCTTATTGGCTGAAAGTATAAGCGATCAGGACAGGTCTCTTAATTGGTTATAAATTATGGTAGTAGCATTGTAATTTTGTGGTGTATTTGAGTCAAAGGGCAAAACCAAGTGCGCACAGAAGTGCACTTCATACAGAAATCTGAACATATGCTTAATTTAGAGTAACTTTTGGTTGGGAATTGAGTATTCTCAATATACCTTATAGGTCAGCATGAACGTGTTAGTGTCTCTTGGAAAATTTGTTATATAAATTACAGGAAAATAGTTAAAATCTTAGATGTTTGAAGCTGCCAAATACTTTCCTTTCTAAAATCTGCCTGTGTTGTTTTTGAGGAAACACTGGAGGAACCAGATATGAACTGAACAGGGAAGAGGGAAGCTGTCTGTTTTCTGCATAGCGTTCTTCATAACCTTGCATTTCAGGCAAGGTCTAGCACGGATGTACCCTTAAAGGTTAAGAGTGCTTGCCTGATACGGGTACATCCATGCTAGACCTCTTCCACCTGAATTCAAAGCTTGCGTGTTCTGGGCAAGTGACCCAGCTGTTATATCCTCTGGCCTTTGAGAACAAGGTGCTTTTCATTCCTCTTACTGAAGCATGGCTGCAATGCATCCATAGTTACAAAAGTCACAAAAGCAGAAGGGATCAAGCTGAAGGAAGAGCCTTCTCTTTACTGGGAGGAAGCAGGAGGGTATCCTTCCTTCCTGTATTTCACAGGGGGAGAGATGCAGAGTTACAATGTAAGAATTGTTTATCTTTAGGTCCACTGTATTTTCAGACTTTGTGCAAACTGTTTTTGTGTAATAAGCTGCCAGATGTATTTGCCCTTTGAGGCTTTTGGGGTTTGTATCTACCCTTCCATGGAAATAAGTCAGCCCAAATCTTTTGACCTTACTGTGTTCATAGACAAGGTTTTAAGTATATGTTAATAAATAAATTTGTTGTAAAAGAACGCATCTCTGTCTTTAGTCCACAGTATTTCAAATTAATTGAAGAGTGTGTGTCCCAGATAGTGTTACATCGAAGTGGAACAGACCCAGATTTCACCTATCGTAAAAGATTAGATATAGATTTCAGCCACTTAGTAGGTAAGTACTACGTTTGGAAGTGATTACAGTATTATACTTCTTCATATGTTCCAAAAACCAAGTTAAGAGTTGTATGTGTGATTAAGAATCTTGTGTTACCTTATGTGATCTACTTAGTAAATACAATAAATTAGTAGGCTTTCTTTGTGATTTTGTTGTGATGGAATATGTGCAAGTGTGTTTGTTTATTTTTTCAAGATACTTGTGTAGATAAAGCAAGATTAGAAGAATGTGAAGAGAGGGCTTCTGAACTTTCCAGAAAAGTAAGTAATTTTTAAGTTATGTGATCATCAGATGGACACAGGGGATTACCTAATAGCTTCATGAATGGTGTAACTGAACGTGGCATAGTTTTTAACTTCAAATTACTATTAGTTCTGTGTTTACGTGGGAATTTGGATGTTTCTTGTGGGCTAGGAAGCAGAGAAAAGTAGTGTAAAGTAGTTAACCTTAATTGAGAGGTTTTCTACTATGTATTTTAAGGTTTCATGTACAAATTTCCAAAAAATCAACTGAATACTTAATTTGAACAGTTATCAGTTCCTTTAAGATAAACAGTGGCAGCATAAGAGATGACTCATCTGTATCTACAGACTCTGTATTACTGTACATCAATTTTTTCAGCTACTCTGTCTAATTCCAACTTAAAATACATTAAGTACTTTATACCATTTCATATAGCAAAGACTTGTAGTGGTAATAGAGATGGTACTTACAGTCAGTGGATACATGGAAGTTAGACTAGCAGATATGTTGTATGCGTCCTTAGTGTTGTTAACACATGAGTTTTAACAGACATAAAAAGAAAAGTTGTAAACTAAAGACACTATGCAGAACTGACTAGTATGAATTTTTTTTTTTCTTAGTTTGAAAAAGATTTTGTAGTTCATCAGGAGACACAGGCCCTACTGCAAAAAAAAGAAGAAAGAATCAATGAACTTGAAGCAGAATTACAAGCTTTTAGATCACAGGTATAAGACAGTTTAAATGAATGTATGAAGTATTGTTTTTGAAAGGGACTTCATTTTGCATCTCTTGCAGATTCTGATAGTACAGTTGAAGGCTTTTTCAAAGAGTCCTTGTTATCAGTTATTATTGACTGTTAGTTTCCTTTATTTCTGTTTTATACAAAGAATTGTAGTGTGACATTAATTAGCTGTTTGAGTTCCCAGATGATCCTTTTTGTGCCTGAGCTCTGTTAATTAAACTAATTTCTTATATTTCATTTGGGTTTTGCTTTCAGTGTCATATATTTCCAAAGTAATTAACCACATAGGGTAATAAGTCTTATGCTTTAGATTAGCATTCATCACTGTGATCTTTATCCCTCCACAGGAAATTATTCATTATGCAGTTTGCTTTGCTGAAGCCTTACCATGGATATCCAGCAGTGAAAGAAAGAACCTGTGGCTGGATAAGAACATTTCCTGATAAATTTTCAATTTTCAAGCATAAATATATATTTTAAAATGTGATGGAGAGGAATAGTGCAGATATTTGAGAATAATACTTGAGTTAACTTGTATCTGCTTCAGCTCTAAAATCTGTTTAAGAGACTGTGTGACCAAGTGATTTTTTTCCTGTGTCTTATTTCCTGGAATAAGAAGCACAGTCTAAAAATGCTTAAAGACAGACAACACTGGGAAGATATGCATATAGGAAGGTGATAAAATACATGTTTTGATCATAGAGGGTTTTTTATGCTTTTGAGCTTGTTTAATTTTCTTAGTGAGGAAAATTAGTTTAGCTCTGCTTTGGTCTGTTTAAAAATGTTGTTCTAATTCAGGTTTCTGGTCAGAATTAACTGTTAATGTCAAAGTCAAACAGGCTTTAAAAAAAGCAATTAGGAAAATTGTTGCGTTCTAAAAAAAATAATTTTAGTGAGACCTGTATGTCATTCATTATGAAAGTTTTCATGTGTGTATCTTGAAAACATACTTAAATACATTTTATCAGTGAAATAGGTTTTCTCTCCTATTTTACTTTTTCTCTTGTTCACTGTATTAAATATAACTTTTTTTAATGTGCTGACAGTGAGCACAACATACTATGCTTACTAATTATCATACCATGAATTATCCCACTGTTAATTGGATACTTGGAATGTTTTGTAAATATCAAGTGATTGATATTTACTGCAACTTAGTACTCTTAAATCCATCTTAAGAGGAATCTTTGGTTTCCGTATGGCATCAGTTGCTACTTAGCATGGCTATTTTCACCTCTTATGACTATTTTTCTCCTGGTCTTGTTCCTTTACTCTTTTGTTGTATTTGGTATTTGTTCATGTATTTGTTTTCATTATTAGAGTCTAATTGTTCAGTGTCTACTTGTCAGTGTAAACAATGCTTATGTTCAGAAATGCGAAACAAGAATACTGTTGTGCATGTATTTATTTGTATTTATTGATATGCAGCTATTTCCTTTTAAAAATATTAAGTCCTTTGCTTATTGTATTTCCCTCCATTTTTTAAAAATAAAATAGACGGTTTCAGCTCATAATTATCAGTTGAAAAGTTGATTAATACTATCACCAGTAGATAAATATTTCTTATTTATTCTTTTGTTGTTTTTGTCAGGTACCTATTTATTAATGTTTGAAGGCCTATGATAGAAGTTCTTCAAATAGTAGAAATAAATATATTTTTTTAGACTTACTAAAGTGCTAATAAGCTTACCTAGATACAGTATAGATGTCCTTACTATATAGAATAAGAAGTCAGTGTGTAAGGCAGCTGTATTTTTTGGGAAGGATTTTATTTTTCATCATAACTTTGTGCTTTCAGTTCTGTAGAATAAGAATGCTCCTATATTGGAAAATGTCTGTATTTTCAACAGAATTACTAATGTCTTCAGATTCTATTATGTCCTTGGAATGTTTCTCTGTGAGCTGTAGGATAAGTACAAACACTAGAGACTAGGATGTCGGGTTTTTTTATTTGAGCTAAACCATGGTAGTCAAATAAAATTTCATCAAGATACCTATCAGACCCTTCTTAGATCGTGATCAGTGAGTGGAATATAGCATTTCAGTTTATCATTTTTGGTGCGCACCCCCTGGTCTGAATGTCCGCTTCAGATGTTGAGACTTCCAATTACGAAATCAAAAGCATGTTGGTCTCATTATAATTCATATTTGATTGTTCTGTACAAGAAAAATGGCACTGTCTTTCAATTGGCTTGCTGGATTTAATCTATGAACTATGATTGTTATGGCATTTTGTTGATAAAAAAATATGAAACTGAATAAGAATATTTTCCTTACCAGTATGGCTCCCTGCCACCTGGTTTTCTACCATCAACACGTGGAGATGCGTCTGTCATTCCACTGGAAGCTGCAGGACCACATCAGCTGCCGCCACCACCTCCTCCACCGCTGCCTTCTAATGGAGCAATTCCACCACCACCACCTCCCCCTCCTCCACCACCACTTTTGAATGGCTTGGGAATTCCTCTGGCTTTTGGTGGTGCTCCTCCACCACCACCTCTACCAGGCCTGCCTGGAGCACAGTGGTCTCCACCTTCATGTACTTTGCCATTTGGAATGAAGCCTAAAAAAGAATTCAGACCTGAGGTTACCATGAAAAGACTCAACTGGTCCAAGGTAGTACTGATTACAGGCATACACTTGATGTAAAATCTTACATAGAGCCTCGGGTAAATAGACTGTCAGGAGTAAGACTGTATAGAGCAATTGATACAGTAGTTAAAATTGTGTAAGATATGAATACTTTCTGCCTTTAGTTTTCATTGTTTCTGAAAACTGTGTTTCACTGACTCATGAATCATCTGGGCAAGTATCTGTTGACTTTCTGAGATGCCTGGAAAAGTAATTTCTGGTCTAGAATAATACAGCCTTGATACCAGCGTGCTTCCTGGGTCCTACTGTGCCTTGTCTTTTAGCAAACTGTTTATATTGGATCAGTCACTGCAGTGTACTGATAGCTATAAGGTTTCCAAACAAGTGTCTTGCATCTATCTAGCCTGGACTGTGGGAAGAAGCATTGCAGGTCACTGCATTTGTCCTTAGTACCAATGTACTTACGTAAATTTAATGGTTGAAAAACTACAGAGTCTGTTTATTCTTTCTCTTCTCCATTGTGACAGGATCAATTATACCAGGACTATCAACCTACTGAGTTTTGGAAACTGTAATTATTTAGACCAAAATAAGTCACTAAAAAGATTTTCAGGGCTTTATGAAGCAATCAAAGCTACAGTCTAAAAAATAAGGTATTTAATATCTAGTTAAACCAGCTGTGTTCAGACTATTTAAAGTTTGCACAAGTTTTAAATCTAGAGGAAATATAATTTGCTACATTTAGGCCTTGGATAAAAGAGTATGTTGTCTGTATTGCTTTGTATTGTTAGAATCAATTTGTTCAAAAGCACTTCCTGTAAGCACTTATCTTCAATCAGAAATATATTAACAATTTTAAAGATGAATTATGTACCAAAAGTTCATGTTTTACTGACCTCTTAAGTATTCCATTTGCTTTAGACTCTGCGGAGCACAGTCTCTGCATAGTAGCAAAATTAATAAAACTTTGTTTTATCTCTTACTTGTAGATCAGGCCTCAGGAAATGACAGAATCCTGTTTTTGGGTTAAAGCAGAAGAGGAGAAGTACGAGAATGCTGACATACTTTGCAAATTGGAACTTACCTTTTGTTGTCAGAAAAGGGGTAAGTAATTGATTGTTTTAATTTTCAGCTTTTATAGATATCTTTAAAATTCTTGGGGCTTAAATACTGTGTGAAAAAGTTCAGAATGGAACATTAATGTTCTGGTTTTTAAGTGGAATGTGAGAAGAAAAAAGTTGAAAATCCCAAACTATATAAAGCAGTAATATTGAACTATTTTACTTAAGGGGTGACAAAAATTGTGTGACCTATAAGGAAAACCTTACCAAAAAAACCCCAAGAAATGCTTCCGGATAATACAGACTTTCATTCAGTCAAGTTTGAAAAAATATTTATAAAATTTTGTCAGAATACCTTAATAAAGTACTGTGACCTAATTTAGAGTCCAGAAGATGATGTGTTTACCCTCGGAATGCATATGATGACTAATGTGTTTTGGTTTCATGAAGGAGGAAAGTCTTTTAATGAAATTTTTTACTTTCTGATAAACCTGTAACAACATTGATCTCCTTTTGATATTTTGCTTAGCTTATTCAGCTTTTAAAGCCTTGAGGAAGAGCAAAATATTTAAAAGTATTCCTGGCTTTAAACCTTTTCTCCCTTTGTGGAAGTAAGTCGTCTCACTAGTAGTTTAGGGTGTTCTGCCCCTTATATAAAATGTCTATATTTCCACTGTTATTTCTTGACATTCCCCTCTGTCCCCTCCTTGCTTGGTATCAGAGACTTAATACTTTGGGGCAGCCAAAGGGGTAAAATGATTAATTCCTTTTCAAATTTAAAATTTCTTTTTAGTTTGTTTTTTACAAATTTCACTTTGATATTTTTATTTAATGTAGTGCATGGCATTCTCAAGTTTCTCTCTCTTTTTTTTTTTTTTTTTTGGTATGCTTTTGTATTATCCTTTTTTTTTTTTTTACCATAACCAAGAACTTTATTCTGCTTTTGTCAAAGCAGGGTTTTTATAGAATCATAGAATCGTTTAGGTTAGAAAAGATCTTTAAGATCATCCAGTCCGACCATTAACCTAACACTACCAAGTCAACCACTAAACCAATTAAGGGTAGAGGAGCAACCCCACGCCTCCTGGCTTGGTGGCTGGATCATTTATAATGAAAGTAAAAGCTAGGAATCATTAAGATTGGAAAGGACCTCTAAGATCATCAGTCCAACCATCAACCCAACACCACCATGCCTACTAAACCATGTCCCAAAGTGCCACAGCCACACATTTTTTGAACTCTTCCAGGGATGGTGACTCCACCACCTCTCTGGGCAGCCTGTTCCAATGCTTGACAACCCTTTCTGTAAAGAAATTTTTCCTAATATCCAATCTAAACCTCCCCTGGCACAACTTGAGGACATTTCCTCTCGTCCTATCACTTTTTACTTGGGAGAAGAGACCAACACCCACCTCACTACAACCTCCTTTCAGGTAGTTGTAGAGAGCGATAAGGTCTCCCCTCAGCCTCCCTTTCTCCAGGCTAAACAACCCCAGTTTCCTCAGCCACTCCTCATAAGACTTGTGCTCTACACCCTTCACCAGCTTCGTTGCCCTTCTCTGAACACGCTCCAGCACCTCAATGTCCTTCTTGTAGTGAGGGGCCCAAAACTGGACACAGTATTCCAGGTGCGGCCTCACCAGCGCCGAGTACAGGGGAACAACCACCTACCTGTTCCTGCTGGCCACACTATTCCTGATACAAGGCAGGATGCTATTGGCCTTCTTGGCCCCTTGGGCACACTGCTGGCTCATGCTCTAGCAGTATTTCTACTGACTTGAGTATTACAGTTTATTACTGTTGATACTTAATAATATTAAGTATGTTATACAAAGATAAAAAGGCAAGAAAACCTCACAGACCATAGATGCTTTTGCTTGAATCTATTAAAATAAGTCTAAAAGGTAATTGTGGTGCCTTTATAATGTTAGGAGAATTCCCCAAAATGTTCCCTGAATTAATAGGTTGGAAGTTTTAAAAGCCACTGGAGGAAATACTGTTTCCTGTGTGTAATTAAACAGTAAAATTTGGGAGACAAGATGATGTTCAGGCCAAACATGTTAATGGTTCAGAAGAGGATTGTGAATCTCCACAGACAGTGAGAACATTAGAGTTAACAAGATTAACATCCCTTCAAAGTTTAACTGAATGGAGTGAATACATTGTTCTGACAAAACCTCATAGAAGAGAGTTACTGAATCTACAGTTGAAACATCAGTGAAGTATAGTCTTGTACCAAATGGGGGGGCAATTAAAAGGATATAGCCTGCAAGAACAAATTTTTTTTGTTTGTTTGTTTAACAGGTGGAGCTTCCTGCTTAATCTTTTTTTTTTTCCCTAAGTTTTGAAATCTCTCTCATCTCACATGGGTGATATAAGTGTGCTGTCATGTTAATTTTTCAAGGGGGGTGGAGACACTAAAGATTTTATTTGGAACAGCAAATAGGTGTCTAAAGGGCAACATGGAACTAAATTTCATCTTTGTTCAACCGAGTAGTTTACAGAAATTTGCATGAATGCTTAAACACCTAAGTAGACAGCACCAGGCATCTTGGTGTCTCTTAGGAGCATGAATTCTAGTATAAAAGACAGCAAAGTAACTGCTTTTGTTCTCATGACTATGGAGGGAGGGGATGCTTCTTTGAGGCTTATACATAACTTATTGCTCATAATAAAACTTGCCAAAGAAATTGGAGACACTCAGTTTTCTTCACTTCTCAGTCTTGAAGAGATTTAACACCATCCTTTCTAAAGTAGAATCAGGAAGCTATTCACTAGACTCAATTTGGGAATAGTCCTTGACTATTTCTAAAGCTTGTCTTTAAAACCAGAAAGACAAGATGCTGAAAATTATTCTGTACCCAAATGACAGCATGCAAAGAATGAGCTGGTTTCCATTCTGCTGAAGGGTCTGCTTATGCACTCTTTTCATTGAAGTCATTGTGTAAGAAGAGGTATCTAGTTGTGGAAGCAGGGACCAGAATGTTCAATGATGCTTTAAGTTAATTTTATTCTGATTAAATACAATCAGATTGAAGTACTCAAATGTTCAGTTGCTGCATTTTGCCAGCTGATGTGCCAAAAGTATTTCAATGTTGATCCAGAAGAGGAAGTCTTATGTGTATGTAAATAATCCTCTGAGGAATTTCCACTAGAGAAAGGAATGCAGAACAGTATAGAATATACTGTTTATTTGAACAGATTTGAAGCTTTAGCAGATGTTTGTATAGAAGTTATAAATGATGTTGATTCTGAATGGGTATTGAAGGAATTGAAGTAACTGAAGATGTTATGGAGGTATGAAAGAAACATTACTCCAAGAATAAAAAAGTAAAAGAGAATCTAGCTTGAGAGAGAAGGAAAAAAATTGAGTAGTAACATAGAGCAAAGACTATACATGGAGAAAAAAATCACTCTTATTGTCGATGTTCTTCAATCATGGAATTACCTAATTTGGAAGGGACCTCTGGAGGTCACCTGGTCCAATCACCTTTGTAAAAGGATAGTCAGCATAGTTCATGTTGCCTGGGGCTATGTCCAGCTGAGTTTGAGATATCCCTAAAGAAGGAGATGTGTGGATGGACAACCTGTTCCTGTGTTTGTCGCCATTGTGGTGAATTTTTTTTCATAATATCTTCTTGGAATAGTTCGTTGCAACTTGTCTCTGCCTCTTTCTCGTTGTGTACTTCCAAGAAGAATCTGTTTCCCTCTTATATGTAGCCTTCTGTTAGGTAGTTTGAGACAGTAGTAAGAGTTCTCTTGCCCTTTATCCTTCTCAAGACTGACAGCTCTCTCAGCCTTTTTGTCTGCATTTTATGTTTCAGCCTTCTAATCATCTTGATGGTTTTCTGCTGTACTCATTCCAATAGATCTATATTTTTCTTGAAGTGGGGAGTACCAAACTGAAAAAGTACTTCAGATACTTCTCCCTGAGAGAGAAGGGGAGTAGAGGGAAATAATCACTTCTTTGACTGGTAATTTACTGGAGGAAATGTTTTCACTGTGCTGTTTGTTTAATAATAATAGTGATAGTGATGGTGGTAATGGTGAGTCCATGTAAAGGACTATGGATGGTATATGGTATTTTCTCTTCATTCTTTTACTTGTTATAAAGCTGGTTTTGTCACTTTCCAGAAATTGAACCATTTTTTGAAAGCAGTGTGTTTTATAAGAGTTAAAACTTTGAGCTGGAAACAAGAGAAATATTGAAGCATCATTTGCAGATGGTATTCTTGTAGCAACTTACTGAAGACAAAGGATTATTTATTGACTCAGAATTTATTCTTGTCTCAGAATAAATTTGTAATCTTAAAGAAATCTAAGGTTTTATATATGAAAGAAGTAGGAAGGGCATAATGGAAAACCAACTTCTTTGTCATAAAACCATATAGATTAACTGCTACACAGGGAATGTGGGAGGAGAATATTAGTTCAGAATCTGGAAATACAGGTCAGTGTGTAGATGGAATGTTTTCAGTGTGAATACTTGAGGAAAGATTTGATTGTGACTGAAAAGTGTACTTATGTTTAAATATTTGCAAGAAAACATGAGAGTTTATTGTGAGATGCCCCAAGAAACAAAAAACCAAAAGATTCTGGAACCCTCAAATCATTAGCTTTGTGTCAGCATCTAAAAAAATGTAAAGTAAGGAGTGAAATCACTGCCTTAAAGACAGCAGCGTGGAAGTAAGGTATGCTCCATGGCTCTTTCCCTGGCTGGTGGGGGGAGGGTAAAAAAGTAATTGAGGCGTTCTGAAAATAAGATGATGAATGTGAATGGTTTGCATGAATGATCTTTGTTTTTCTGATAACTTTTCTTTTTAAAGTCAAAAAGAAGGATTGGTAAGAAGGATAGTTAGGGACTTGAAAGAGAAAAATAATAAGAAATATCAAGTGTTTAAGATTTATCGGGATTATACTCATGGTTGCAGATCAATGAAGAAAATCTGTGAAAAGCCTTTTTGGCAACAGTGGTATCAAAGGAATCTCTTAATATAATTCTTTGAAAACATTAAGCTGAATATGTGACTTAAAGTTTACTGGTATGTGAAATACTGAGCAGCAGAGCTGGAGCCAATCTTATATGTGCTTTTATATTATCTTAAGCCTAAAAGATAACATGAACAAAGAAAAATGCTCTTTATCGAATGACAACCACTTTCTAATAGATGTGTTGGAAGCCTGATGGAAGGAGAATAATCACTGGTGTATGATGTTAATATGCTGCCATCTTTGCTGGAATGATTAGACGGGCAGGGGAGTGGCAGCTTGCATAAAGGTAGCATGAAATGTAGCAGCATGAAAATCTTGGGGGGGGAAAAGAAGCCTACCATCCGAAATCTTGTGAATGGAAATTCTTTCTAATAATATAATATTATACTGTATTAATAGCTCTCGGATCAGATGATGTTTGTGATGAGAAAATGTTAAGTGAGATTAGAGAAGGTGCAAATTTCGTGGCAGTAAAGTGGGAGATTTAACTACCTGCATATGGGTTGAATCGATTCCTCATCAGGATGTTACAAGAAGATAAAAGCTTTGGATGCAACAAATTACTGTTTCCAATATTCCTGTAACCAGTGTGAAAGGGAGCTGTTCTGGGAATGGGCTTGAGTCATGCACAGGACCTAGCAGGTCAGAATAAGAGAGGAGGAGGGAATGATCACTATCTTAATGCTGTACATTGGAGAGAACAGTTGAAGTAAATCTATTATACAGGTATTCAACTTCAGGATAGGGAACTGAATGAAAGAGGCAGATGGTCAAGCAAGCAAGATACTCATGCCTACTAGCAACCCAGAAGCTATTCTGAATATGCCATCTTAAAGATTTGAATAAACTTTGTACTGTAATTCAGAAAACTAAAAGAAAAAAAAAAAAAACCAAGCAACCTAGCCCAACTAAAGCTGTGGGGTAAAAAATGTGTGTGACTCAATAGGCAAGTTAAAGACAGTATCACAGGGAAAAGGATAGCATTAAAAATGTGGAAGGCCTACCCAAATGAAGATAACGGGAAAACTCATTAAATGTACCTAGATAAGTGTAAACAGGACATTCTTCACATACTCTTTTAGAATTCTGAGTTTCCTGCAAAGGATACTTCAGCTGATATTGAAAAGTGTATTTAATTTTTTGAAAATGAAGTTAGCTAGGGAATTGGTGGGACCACTTGGTGACAACTTCAGAAGTTCAGCAGTTTTAAAGAACATTAGACAAATTCAGGGGTAATAGGTCCAAAAGAAAAAGGAAAGGATGTAACATTCCTAGTCTAGTGTTTGCAGGAAGAGGAGCTTCCTCTTTTGGGAAGTGAGGAGAATGAATTATAAGTAGAGATAAGTTGACATAGTGTCTTTTTACGTAACATCTCTTACTGCAGCTCTTGGAGGGAGAGTGCTGGGCTAGGGGGATTGCTGGTCAGACCCAATAGGGCATTTATTAGGTTCTTAATCATGGATATAAAAGTGCCTGTTTGCTTGGAGTAGCTTCAGGCTACTATGTTTAACACTTACAATGCTGAAATAAGGTAAGTTTTTATAGGCAAATGCTTGGCCTTGTCACTTATAGAAAGGAGAAAAGTAATGAAGCACCTATAAGAAATGTACTTTATTTGGGGGGATAATTTGAAGAGTACTGGTGTGGAGAAGATATAACAATAATTTGGTGGAAGTCTGTGAATAAGTGTAATTAACATAGTGAGACTGTAGTGGTTAGGCTTAAAGTGGGATATGTGTTCAGGGTAACTCATGAGAGACCCAGCTACAAGTTGCTTAAAGTCATCCTTTGGGTGCTTGAAGTGGTTTGGCAGAGGTGATTCCAAGACTTAGGAGGTTGTATGGAGTGTACAAGAAAGCAACCTCCAACCAAAAAGAAATCTTTGGAAGCATTTAAATACAAAATGACAATTTGTTTCATGTATGCAAAATGTGAGAAAGGTAGTAGTTTTCTGGAATACATGCTTTATAATAAGTGTGCTGGGTTTATAAATATCCTATTAATAAGTTGATTTGACTTGATCCAACAAATGTTTTTTTTTAACGTAATTGTTATGTTTAAAGTGTTAAAAGTCCAAATGAGGATTAGAAATTGCAGATCAAACATACAAGAAACCACTCCTAAATTCTTCATTATTTTTAACAATATTTAGATAACTGCAGTTAATGGGAAATGGCATGGAAAAATTAGAAATGTACTCTTCTTTCTTTTCTAGATATTAAAGGGAACTGATCTAAACCCGAGAAAGATTGCATGATCTCTCTCTCCTTTTTTTTTTTTTTTGTAACTACTGGGACAGATTTTCACCGTAATCGTATTGGAGATGGCAGTGTCTGATCCCATCACACCAGAGCTCCTGCCAGACTTGATTATTCAGAAATAAAGCACTTCTGTGGGAGTGCTATCTCTGTTGGCACTTATCTTGAAAAGGTCAATATAGTTCTCTCTGCCGGTTTTTTTTTCCTTTTTTTTCTTTTTCTTTTTTTCCCTCCCTTGTATACTTGGTAATAAAAACCATCAAGGCCTAAACTGCTATGGTGCCAACCAAGTCTCAAACATTTTAAACCAGAAAAGAGAGTAAATGCTAGCAAGAAGGTCAAATCAGCAATATGGATTAGTTTAGTGCTGTATTTGACACACCACAACCTACCCAGCATAAGCAATAGAACTTGTGGTCAGCCACCTGAAGGATTAGGTGGAGCCCAGTGTCCTCATACTTTCCTCCTCTGGAGGAGGATTTACACAGAAGTTGAAGGTGGGTTTACACAGAGCTTGCTCCAAACTGTGCTTCTTATAGAATCTTATTATTATAAACCTGAAAGACTGCCAACAATATAGTCTAGTAACTGCTGCTAATAAAATAGCACTGAGTAACTTGAGTTACCTTTTAATGTTATGATTACGAGCTATGTACAAGTAAAGCCTGATACATGTTTAAGTTTGGCTGCCTTGCAGTATCACCCTAACTACCCTAAACCAAAATTATTCTGAAAGATTTTTGCATATAAAATGAAAAAGGAAAAACAAGTTTCTTTCTGAAGAGTGCAGGAGGAAGTTATAGGCATTTACAAGGGACAACAACCAAACACTTTTATAAAGCACAGAAATGTCAACGATATCTTGCAATTTTAATGTCATCTTTCCATCGAAGGAAGAGATGGTATATTTACTGTTGCATCAGTGGTAAATTTATTAGTTGTTTCTATTCTTAACAGATAGAATGATCTCTGCTCTTATCTTATTTAGATATCTATATCAAATATATTTGTTATTTACAGATTGATATATAAGAATCCATTAATTAATATATCCTTGTGGTGGGTTGACGTTGGCCGGCAGCCAGATGCCCACCCAGCCACTCTCTCATAAAATGGAAAAGCTGGTGCATCAAATTAAAGACAGGGAGATCTCTTACCAATTACTGTCACAGGCAAAGCAGACTCAATTTGGGAAAATGAATTTAATTTATCTTAATTTTTTTAATGCCCTACCACAGATAGGACAAACCTTCAGTTGTTCAGAATGTTGAATATACTTAAGGAAGTGGGATGTGAATAACTCCTAAAACATGATTTTCATATTGAGATAACCCCACAAATATGTGGCAAACCAAAAGTGGAAAACCTGAGGAGGGCATTAACATACTAATGGTTGGAATAATCTGACAATAGCATTTATTTTGTAGTTGGTTTCTTTTTGGAGATATAAATTTTGGCATCTTTTTCCCTTTAATCTCTTTCTATGGCAATTTCTTAGCATGAATTCTCCTCTCATCAGCACCCTAATCTGAGTACATCAGAATCATCAGTAACATCACATCAGCATTCTGGTAAGCCTGTAGAAAAGAGGCAGTCTGTCAGTATAGGTTATAAATAGTTTTAGAAAAACTGTTGTTGGTAGAAAGGGTACTTTGACTTCTGTTTGCAGTTAGGAAATGCTTTGTCAGACAGTGAAAGGGTATTGTTGAAAAGTTTGTTAAAGCACTTACAAGTAACCACCTAAGCAAGTATTAATTTTACCTTAACTTTAATTTATTTTAACTTACTTCAACTTAATTTTTTTGCTTTATGGCAGAGTTGCAGTATGTGTTATTAGGTGATTGGTTCTTACCTTCTACACACAGACTATTTATTATTTGTTGTCAGCTTCAAAACAGATTGAGTGCTTTCCTTTCTCCTCAGTAAAGTGCCTTGATGGAGTAGTTCCTGCAGTTACCTTTACCTTTTTCTTTGAAACAAGCAATTCTTTTTTTTTTTTTTTATAGCTGATTTCTACCCAAAATGCAATATTAGTCTGCAGTCAACTCATGTTTGATGAAAATATGACAGTATATTCAGGCTAACAGAAGCACTCTACTCCCATTTTGCAACACTGTGGTAGGAAAAGTCTTCAAGGGCTTGATGGTTTAGAAGCAACAAGAGTGTTCCTTTATTGATTTCTAGTAGAGAATGTTTTTACAATGTGATAAGTAAAATCTTAGAGAAGACAAATATTATTTTCATGTATCCAGAGAGGAAAAAAAGTCTGCTCAGTATCATAAGTCCTAAACCATAAATACCAATGGAATGGAAAAACAGGTTTGGAACTTAAAATGCAAGTTAGAGGAGGTCATCACAGTGCCCCTGCTCAATCTAATAATTTTGTTTATTTAATTGAAAATACTGACTTTAACAAGTTGTATGTTTGTCCCTATACCAGCAAGGATCTCACAAGAATTAATTTGTTAGTGTTTGTATTGCACACGAGGTATAAAACACTATACACGTACTACAAACCTATTCTAATGGAGTTAACCTCCATTTTACTTTTGTTACATGTTTATGCACTAAGTGCTTTTGATGAATTTCTAATCTAATGTTACAAGCATTAATGTTTGACTAAAGGTAACACTATATTTGAGTGCAATAAAATCTTCATTACAACAGTGCTTTTATTGCAGCCTTTTTTTCATTGTGAGCTGAGAAAAAGAACTTAAATGCAAGAAAAGAAATGTTTAACAAACCTTCTCTGGCAAACCTTCAAAGTCACTGTTGATGAAAATTTTTAGCATTTAAATTTCCATGAGAGCTACTTTTCATTCTTTAGAAACTCTACCCTTTACTTCCTCAGTGAATGGCTTGATTCAGAGAAAATTCATTTCAAAGACAATTCATTTTTAAGAAATGGCAGCTGTTGGACAGTACTTGGGTAGACAGTGGTATGCCATGCAGAATATAGCAATATATTTGGCAGAGCCTTTGGTTCTGTTTGCATCTGTTCTGGTTCTGCTGGAACAATATTTTAATTATTCGTATGCAAAAAAGTGGTTATAAACATCTTCTTTCCTTACCCAATAAGATTACATATTCCTTTTTACCTACTAGCTCCATGTAAATATGATCTGACCTTATCTAATACGTAACTTCTTTTCTTAATTGAAAGGGTCTTACATAAAAAACAGTAAGTTGATACTTCATGTGAATGTTTGAGAAATGGACTTCCATTGTAGGCTGCTGTTCTCCTCTACGTGATCTCTACGTGATAAATTTCTGATACAGTTTCTTCATTCTAAATAGATTCTTCTAATCTGTAAATATCTTGCCTTTATAGTTTCCTAACAGACTTCTTAATGCGGCTCTTTCAATATGTTTTATGACACAAAAATCACCATAAAGAATGTGTATCTTGTAAATGTCCTGTGGATGGGGTTCCTCCCGCCCCATTAATAGCAATCAGGTTCTGAAGGTTATGTAAAAATGGAGAGAACTTAATTGATCTGAAATGGTAGGATTTTGGGGCGGGGTTAAATTGGAGTTTCAACAAAACATTATTTTACATAGGATATAATCCAGTTCAGCATTCTGAAAACTTTCCTAATAGGACAGGACATGTTTGCATGATTTATTAGTAGTAGTATTATTGTCTGGCCCAATAGTTAAATATTTACAGTGAAACAGTAGTTGTGTTTTCAGATACAGTTGTCTTCTGGATCAGTGTGTTGCTTTCGGTTTCATTTAAATTAAGAAAATGAAGACACTGGACAACATATTCTGTAGCTTTTAACAACTTTGTAATTCTGTTTTATGGCTTTGCTTCCCCACTCTTCCTATTTTTACAAGTTAGTGGGGCTCTACTTTTCTTTTTAACTCACAAGATAGTTCTTCTACAACCTTACTCACCTCTAACAGCACCTGAATAATGAAACTTAGAAACCTTATCTGCTCTATTATTCAGCTTAACAGTTGTAAAGACTAAATGTTTTCTGCTGTGCAATCTGACTTGTCCTTTGATACAGAAATGCCTGTTTCTAAAATAGTAAATGCATATGTATAGCTGGCAAGGGTAACAAGCTAGAAAGAGACTACTTGGGGTGACTGCTTATCTTTGCAGTTCCTTGAGCGTGTGGTGTAATGCCTTGTAGCACTTAAAATTTGGCTGCAATGTATTTGATATATGTGCAGCAGAATGTTGGGTTTTGTTGCTGGCGTTTCAGTGTAAGATCTCAAAGTATTGGGTCATCTATTTGAAACAGTGGGAAGATGGAAAAAGCAACTAAATGTTCAGCAAGATTGTTTGAATGAAAGCTGCTATCAAAGCTGACAGAATGGAGGGTATATGTAAGTGGAATGCATGAAGACAAACTGGGATTCAAGGCTCAGCTGCACATTGCAGAAGAAATCTTGGCATGTGGAGTTCAACAGACCTATAATGCTGCTGTGAAAAGGAACAAACCTGGGTAGGTTTGTTAAAAACAAACTGGGTTAGATCATCCTAACTGCAAAAATCCAAGACAGAAAGTTTATTGTCAGTAGTAATCTAGTAGTATGAACTCAATTGCTCTTTTATTGCTGTATAGAAGAAAAACAGTAGTGATAAATAGAGGATTGGACTTGGTCGGATTTGAAAAAGGGGGAGATAGAATCCATTTGCTGCTACCAGCTGACTCTGGGAATGTACCTGTGAGTCTTTCTTGTTCAGTAAAATAATGGAAGAGGTAGTGACCAAGTGGGGACAAATGGTAAGTTAAGCTGTGTGGTGTGGATGCATGCTTTATAATAAATATAAAGATTCTGAACCACTTAAACAAAAAATAGCATTTTTTTGGGAACAGAATACCCATATGCACTGGAAGCAGACAGTTCTGATCTTCAGATTGTTGTTGCTGAGAGAACCTCAGAGTATGGATCAAAACTCAAAGTACGAAGCATATTTGGGACTAAATAAAAGCTTTCCTGAAAAAACACTGGCAAAAATAAGTCAGTATGAAAAGAGTAAGAGACATTAAGGACAAAGGTTTTCTTGTGTCAAGGGGCTATCATGCCTCTGATTTGTCAAGAAAATACTGTGATTCATTTTGCTGGAACTTGTGCCTACCTTTAGGGTGAAATGGAAATTACATTATGTTCAACTTCCTTAAAAATAATAACAAAAAATTGTTCATTTGTACCAATATCAGTGTTTGCTCTGGACTGTCTATATAGCTCTTGGTAATTATGAGACTCCAGTCTTTGAAGATAAGGATTATTCTGTGATCACCAGTTGGATTTTTCAGTTTACTCAGGGAGATATTTGTATTCAGTCTTGGGTGTAGGGGGGAAGTCATATAGATTAAATCTAAGTATAATTCTGTTGCAAGAACCACTTTTAACTGATAATGATGTTTCAGATAGTTGTATATTCAGGTCAATTTGAATGAATGCTTTGTTAGTGTTTACAAGTAGAAATAATAAATAATTTTGAAGGTAGTCAACTGTTATGCATATGTGAACCTGGCAGGAAGAGAGTGATAAAATCCTATTCAACAGCATTTAGAGCTGTTAATGTAATCAATACTGAAAGGACTAAACCTGATGCAAAGCAGACTTATTTTTCCTTTATCTCTCTCCAAATTTAAAAATTTGAGGCTAATACAAAGATGTGTGACCAGATAATAAAGAAATACTATTGTTGTTGTATGATAAATTATATTTTTCTTTGTAAGAGACGTGTAAAATAAATGAATCTGCATACTAGACTGATTATTCAGGTTCTCTATAACAGAATCTACATCATCTCCAGTCTCACAAAACTATAGCACAGACCTTGAAGAGCAGGAATTCAAGAAGCTTTAATGATATGAATTTTATTTGACTGAGTTGCTGAAGGAATGAGAAGTTTTCTGGACCAAGTTTTAAATACATGCTAATTAGAAAGTCTTTTAATATTTAGCCTAAAACTATTCACAGTATTTGTCTGATATGCTAGCTTTGATAGGTATGTTAGATTTCCTATTATCTATTTTTAATGCAGAAATACATATCCTTTTTCAACATAAGAGTAAATTAGAATTTGCGGTGAAGCTACGCTCAGTTTTATAGTATGGTGTGGTATTTATGTGTTCTCTAGCCAGTGAAGATGAGTATTCACTTGCAATTCCATCACCACCATAGTTTAGTCTCTGTCACATAGTACATGAGATACAACAGCGTTTTAGTGAGAATAAATGCTACAGTTCTCTCCCATTTGATTTTTAATATAATATTCTGAAATGCTGTATCTTAAAGCTTGCTTGCAATGGATGCTTTCTTGGTTTGAATCTCTTTCTCCGTTTACGATTGGCTGATTGCTTCATTCCTTAATATACCACAAGAGTGTGTCATAGTACAGTAAATGATCTGTATTACTGAATATCTATTACAGATTTGGTGAAAGATGAGGGAAAACTCTGAGAAATACAGACTCTGAAAGTAACATCTCTTGTACTTTTGTAATAATGCTGAAGAACCATGGTTCTGTAATTGAAAGATACATAGGCATGCTTTCAACTAGAATACTTTTTGCACTTCTTTTGGAGAAGTGAGGTCAATGTTATTTCCTGCAAGCTTTTGTATTTTCAGTGAAATTAGCAAGTGGCGTCTTGTAACACAGAACCTAGTTTCCTAGTTGATTCCTGTTTGTGTCAGTTTTTTATATTTGTCTTTCATATTAGGGAAAGCTTTTAGCAGAATATATTTCTTTAAAGAAATTTGTAGTATTTTATTAGCTATTTATGTAGAATAGTACACTGAATATTAAATCTGTGAATTAATGGAAAATGTTCTTTTGTGGGTTAGAAGTCATGTACATAAATTACTAAATTTACTTCACTCTCTTCAATTTTTTGATGGTAGTGATTAAAAGCTTTTAATGTGCAAATTGTGAAATACTGTTCTAAGATCAGAACACCGATGCGTTCTTGGAAAATTGTGCTGCAGATTCCAATATAGTCTCCAGTTACACTCTCCCGTTCTGAGGACAAAGTTAGGGTGCTTTACACGTTTAGTGTGCATTCTGTTCATTAGCTTGCAGAAGTTGGAACATTTTTGTCTTTTTTTAAAATAATTATATTTATGAATTAGCTAAACAAATGGGTTTTATTTCAGATTAGGATTTGAGGATTTTATTTCAAATGTCAGGGTTGGGAACTACGACCCTCATTATATTTTATTTTACTACATATCTCATGACATGGAGTACAAATAAGTAGCATGTACGTTTTTTGTGGTGTTTATAGTGCTCTAACTGTTTTGAATAACGTAAGTAAATTTATATGTTATTTTGAAAGGCTGTAGTGAGATAGTGTTTCATTAAGGTACCTATGGCATTTTAGTGCTGGTAGTTATTTAATTTACTTTCAGTTTTCTCAGAAAACTTGCTGTTGGCTCCAGCTGTTGCTCACATCTATGATGCTATGAGCAATCATGAAAAATATGCTCTAAAATATGGGGAAACTGATGCAAAGGGAAAGTACAGTACAAATGCAAACATGGAAAACAATGAAGTTTCTTGGAAACATTTTTACCATGGGGTTTTGTATTTCTGAATACAACAACTGAAGGCAAGCAGTAGTTAAAAAAATGGCATGAAGATAGTATTTCATTTAGAATATGAAGTATTTTAACATAGGTTTCTGGGAAGAGACAGGATGAAGCAAGTAGTACTTGCACAAAATCAGCCTGTGGATATATTAGAGCAATGCTAGGCTAAGCTTCCTTTGCAAATGAAATAAATGATTTTTCTTTCAATATCTTAGTTCTGGTACTGCAGTATATCAGACTGGCAGTAATCAAGCAAGTTTTACTTGTTTTGGTATATAGCCAATTTTTCACATTGATTTCATTGGAGAGGAAAAAGATCTAAGTTGCTTGCATCTATCAAAAAGTTAGAAAGGTGCACTACTGTCAGGAGCAGCACTGAGAACACTGTATGTTACTCTTCCCCCCCCCCCCCCTTTTTTTTTAAAAATTAAAAAAAAAAAAAATCTGGAAATGTAAAGAAGAGATGTCATTTTCTGTAATTAACCATGTCAACCTAAAACCCTCTCTCTGTATTATGTTCAGATATACATTGATAAAGGTATTAATATCATTCAATCTGGGGAGTTCTAATCGTTTGTTTCCCCTATAGATTGTTATTAAATACCAGAAAACAATATTTTTCAATAAGTCTAACAATAAGAAGCTATAGCTCTTATTTACTGAGCTTTGTATGTGTGAGTCCCTGTATCCCAAAGAAAAGAAAACAATTTAGTACCTGAATAATCTGTTGTCTAGAGGTATGTGATGCAATTTCCTCATACTGTAGACACCTTCATGAGTATATTATGAATACAGAAGTTTTACCTGTTTTAGTTGGTAGTTTAATGATCTTCTGATAAATGAACTTGTGGCTACAGTTATTAGATGGTACTTGCTTTCTTTTTTGCTTTGTTAGTTTTCCTCTCTTTCGAGGCTTTCTTCTAGAGAAGCAGAACTTTAATAGACATCCCGTAAGGTCATAAAATTAAATAAATGATCATTGACTCATTTTGTATGTTTTTCTCAGTACTTTTTATTAAGGTTTTTTTTCTGTATTAGACCTGTCCAAAATCAATAGTTAAAATGGGCACTCTTCTGAACAGCCTTGAATAATTGGCTTATTACAGGGTATGTTAAAGCATATAATCTAAATGAAGGTATGCTCCATTTACGTTTTCCTTGCAGTATCGTTATGGCTTGAGACTATGCGAGTTTAGTGTTTAATATGATGAGCACATGGAGTCTTAATGGCATATTTCATATGCTTAGACAGTATACCCTATAATAGTGTAATCTTTTGCTTGACACACAATGCATTGAAACTTCTAAAACCTCATTAAGTATTCCTAATGTCCTATTGCAACCGCTGGTAATGGTCTAGGCAACCTTTAAATGTGTCTAAAGTGATCTTACAATTTGATGTAAACTGTAATGTGTTAAGTAGAAACTTCTTAAACTAGAGTATGTTTGGTAAATCCAGTTATTTCCAGCTTGACTGTATGAGGTCAGTCAGATATCTTGGCCTATAGAAGGCTTATAGTAATACTTACCTTTTCTGAGCTGTTTAACGCTCCCAACCCCCCAAGGAAAACAAAACAACACAACACCCTCCACCCCCCAACAACACAACCTGCCTTCCCTTGCCCTCTGGAATATTTCATCCCTTTCACTAGATTATTTTCTAATATTAGTTAAAGGCTACTTTGGAAGTAAGTTGAAATTATTTATCAGACATTCTAGCAAAATTTAAGACAGAAGTTCTTGAGATTAATTTCTGATGTTTACGAGCTTAAGCTAACCTAAATTGTATGACTGGCATCTGATTTTAAAAACATTTGTTTCTTTAAATGTTTTTGGCAATATTACTCAACACATCAGGAAGACTGAGGAGGTCAAGGGAAATCAAGTTTGGGTGACTGAGTTACCTTCTTGTTGTTTTCTAGCAAGATTCGACATACTTTTTAAGTCTTTTTACTCAGTTTTGGTCATTCAAAACTCATGACTTAAATCTAAACATATTCTCAAATCTGAATTAAGAGTATAATACTGGTGATTATGCTAGGCCCAAAAGTTGTGGCATGTGTTTGGGGTGTGAAACATCAAATCTGGAATTCGTTCTGTATGTTAATCATGGACTTGTTCTTCTTGGTTTTGAAGTAGAGGCCCTTCTGGAGTGAATATCTGTCTTAACTTCTTTTGCTAAATGCTGTAATATACTTCAATTAAAAGCAAAGTAATACTCTGAGCCTTCCTCCCCCAAAAACTACCTGAATAGTTATTAAAGTGCTAATTATTACTGTTAGCTAGTAAATGGTTTTAAATAGTTAAATAATTATTAAGTATACTTAAATCATGCTACCATATAAATTATTGCTAGATCAGGAAGAGTTCTTGTGGTTGCTACTAAGATCAAGAATTTTCTTGCCATTTTTTTCTGAATGTCTTGTGCGTTGTGGTCAGTGTGTGACCTTTACATCTAAATAAAAGTCTAAATTTACACTCTTCATCTATTACTTTTGTATTTTTCCCTTTTAGCTTTTGTTTTCATGTATGACTTGTTATAGGAACTGCTTTAATTTTTGCTGCTGGATCCTATTTTGATGTCAAGACACCGTGGTTTGAGATCAGCTTGAGTCCCCTCTTCTTTTCAGTAATATCTTGCTGCTTTCTTCATTTGATTTGGTTTTTGGTGTAATGTAGTGTTACTATGCTGTTTGAGAGTAGAGACTCTGGTTCACCATACAGGCACCAAAATGTAATTTCAAAAGGGGTACTGAAATCTGGGAGAAAAATATAGCTTCCTATTAAAAAAAAAAAAAAAAAAAAAAGGATGAGTGACCCTTTCAACTTAAAGAAATCTCAGAAACTAATTGTTAGTGCTTGGTCTGAAGTCCTCAAGCTGTTGTCAGAAAGTTACTTTTGATATGCAGTGTATGACTGAAAGCCTAGTATTTGTGATAATGAATAAATTCCCATTGCAAAATATGTAAAGCTATTAATCTAGCTTATTGAGGAGTTACAGTACAGACTTGTGCAAGGCAGTTCTTTATTCTTAATTAACTTTTTTCTACAGAACATGGACTATGTTGTTTATATTCATCTATCAACAAGTTAATGCTGCTGCTAATACCTGGATTTATTTATTAAATATAGCAACTCTATCCTCATGGGGGTTTTGTGTAACCTTCATTGACACTGGCTTTAGTTATAGAGCTGTATAACTTGTTTATCCTACAAGTACTCCATTATGCTCTAGAGAGTTGATGTTCGTTAAGATTTGTTTATTATGCTTAAAAATAAATTAATTTGTTATTTGTGGGTTTCTAGCTAGTGTGAAAGATGTACGAATGCTGCTTTCAGTAAGTAAATATTCTGATTGTTCAACTTTTTCTCAGAAACTATTTTGACAGATTTTTTTTATCAAGTGTAATGTTCCCTTTTGCAACTGGGAGCTCACCTGTAATGTGATTGCTACATATTTATTAAGCTTCATATACCAGATCAAGTTTCTTCAGAGATTTTTATCAGGAAACTATACATGCATGCAAATATAATCTGGGTTTCAGAGAGAAAAGATACTACATTATTCCTTGGCCATTCAAGACTAAATCTATAAGCTGCTTATGGTACAATAGCTATGCACTTAGTGCGTTCCCACTGCAAACTGTCTACTTTCTCCAGTTTGTATGGTACCTACTTCCACAGTGTGAAGTAGTGTAGTTTAATTAAGGTGGAATATAGCTTTCTTTTAGGGAGGGAGGTATGTGATAGAGCAAACCAAACTTTTTTTGCTTTTAAATTTGCCTTAGTCATGTTTGTATTTTTCTCTAATTGCTATTTTCAGTTTATATTGGGGAGGAGAGAGAAATTTCCTGAAGCAAAGTTTATGCTTTATGAAACTACATTCCATGTGCTAGAATAAATCTCAGTACTTACATAGTTACTAAATTTGAACTATTATAATTGTAACTTCTATTGTTCATCTCTGTTTTCTTAATTCTATCTCATTTTAAACCTCAGTCTCTTCCTATGAGGAGATTATACATACTTGTAAGAATAGGTAGATCAAAATTATAACTGTTGATATTTGATCTGAAACTAATATGTAAATATGATAGTTTAGTTACTTAAGGCTAAGATGATTTTAGCATTTGTTTAAATCTGCCTAATCATTTAATGGCTGAGATCATTTAAGTTAAATCCTAAAATAAAACAGTAAAATATTTTGTCACCTTAGAACTTAAGTGGTTCAAAGTAAATGAAACGCTAGTTATTGATTAGTGATTATGTCATATCAATGTAATATGATTTTGTAAATTTAATGTAAGCAGTCCTTTTGTAGTCAACAAGATGACTCTCCTAAAAAAAAAAACCTTAATGAAGATCAGCAATTATAGTTTGCACTGTCATTTTCTAATAGAAATAGTAATGGTCAGTTAAATGTCTCTAGCTCTGCACTACTTTAGATTTCTCAGTAAGTTTTCAATGTATATTTCTGTCTTTGTATACATTATCCTTTAATTTCACATATATTATGTGAAATCAATTTAATGTCTCACATTGCGTTCTTGCATCACATCTTTTTGTTCTGTATCCAAATACTTTTTTAAAACTATTTATGCATGCCGTTTTGACTTTCTGCTTCCTCCTGTCTTCACCATAGCAACCAGATTCTTGGATCTTTTTTCAGCCTGTATTATGTCTTCTATTACTTTGACCTTTGTATATTTAAAAAAGATTCCAAACTTTACTCATCTTACATTCTTACTAGAAACAGATCTTAACATCATGTTGAATAACCTGCTAATGCATGCTTCTCTGTAAACCTTGCAACCTCTGCTTTTTTGATATATAGATATGTATGCTATGGTTTAAGAGACTATGAAGCTAAGAATCCTTTTTCCCCCTCCTTCTTTGTGTTGCAGTTTAGAACTGTGATTTCAGACCTGTTTCAAGTATTTGGTTAAAAATCTAATGTTTAGTGTGTGTTGAAAGTAATGGCTACACAGCTTTAGGTACAGATTCTTTTTTCCCTCTGCAACAGTAACAGTTTTTTAAAATGTATTTTCTATTATAGTTAACTTCTGGTTTTAAGTATACCCATAGAGAATTACAGAAATGCTACCTTTATGCTTTATAACGAAGCAATGTCATCTTAAACCAAAGTATCAGTTCTTAGAAAAGGCTTTTATCATGGTAGTTCTCAGAATAAAATTAAAAGATAATATTTTGTAGATTTCTCTAATGCATAAAAAAGATAAGGTCATAGTTTAGAACAAATTATGATTCTATATAAGTAGAGTATTATGTTGTTTACATTTACAATAATAGCTTTGAATACCTATTGACAAAAGCATAAATTGTGTCTGTGAGTGCCATGTGTAGCCCGTCCAGATCTATGTGTTGATTTAAAGTTAACTGGACAAAAAAAAAATTTAAACATTGAACAGCCATGTTTTTATTTGTTTATTATTTGTAGCTTATGTGATTGCATCTATTTGCAGAAAGTAGATGCAAGAAGGCAACTCTGTGCATCATTTTGATGGTGAGATAGCTTTAGTAAGTACCATTATCATGTGAAGTCTCAGTATGTTCTAGATCTCATTCAAACTGAAAAAGTGGATTGATAGTAAGGCAAATTCTAGATGTAAGGTGCATGTCCCAGCCACTTACTAATGAATGAATTGTGTTGGTACTGATGATCAACAACAACAAGTTCAGCATTATAGAGCTAGAATAAGCTCGTGGATTTCTGGTCTCAATGTCCTATTTTTGCAAGTGGATAGTGTAGAAAAACATCCTTTCCCAATGTTTGGTTTGAAATGGTACTGAATATAGTTCATTTTGGAAACTGCAACGGCACAACCTCTCTAATATTTGGGGACCTAACTTCTGAAACATTAGTCTATCTTTTTGACTTATAACCTAGTGGCTATTTCAAATACTTGAAGCTTTATAGAAGGAAATACAGCTAAAAGAACTGGAAAGCTTTGGAAGTACAACTTTACATTTCTTCAATGTCTTATACAGTACATTCCTGGTTATTTACTACGTTAGCATGAACTATTTCATAGTAGTCATAAAAAATTGAAGGCTTTACTTTGAAGTGGAAAACTGCTCTATAGCCTCCCTCCTTCCTATTATAGGGCAGTGTAAACACAGCCGCGTTTCTGTTCAGGTTGACTGGGCAAAAGGCGTTTTGGATCCAACTGCTGAATAAGTCTGAAAAGGCAGCAGCTCCATGTTTTCTTTCTGAGAAACAAAGGCGTAATTTTTTAAGTGGATAGAAAAGATACAAGTTGGAATTACCATCCTGATTTTGAATGTCGATCAAATCTGTTCTTCTGAAGTCGCCATGTGTGTCCCCCCCGCAATTATAAAACATGGCATGTTAAATATTTTGTTATGACACAGTATCTCTTCTGTTCTTAGCCTGAATTTGACATCAATGAACCAAGTTCTCTGAAGCTTGTTCTCAAAAAGGAAATGAAAAAGAAAACTTTTTCTTCAGAGATTCATGGTCTGAACTATGAGCATCTCCATCCTGCCTAATGGAGGCAGACCAGTGTATTTGGCTGAGGGCAGAGTTCAGGGCACTTTCTTTCCTGGAGCTGTTCAGTATTTTGTGCCTCTCTGCTAGTGGAAAAGAGGGAAGGAAGGGCAGGAGAAGAGCTGACAACCTTCACTGATGATTGCATAATGTTTAAAAGTCTTGATCTCTGAAGGCAGAAAAGAGAAAATTCTCCAAATTAATGCATGGGTGTTCTCCTATTGTTCTTGCACTTGATTTCTGGGTAACACTGAGCCATTGTTTAGATCCTGCCATGACACTTGTTTTTACATGTGCAAAAGTTTTTCTTTCTTACATGGAGAAAGGTTCATCCATCCAGAATGAACAGATACTTCCCCCCGCCCCCGCCTCCAGTGTTTTTTTCTCGTGTGCTTTCTTGCTGAAATTCCCTCTTCAAAGTCTGTCCAGGTAAAATTGTGGTGGGTATATGTCTTTGCATCTCTGGACACAATTCAAGTCCAATGGAGTCCTAACAGAGAATATAATTATAATGGGTAGATGCAATTGCATCTACCTTCTCTTTTCCATAAGACATTGTTATCATTGTCCTGTTCGCAGTCCCATTTTCCAGAGTAAATATGGGAAGTGCAAGAACCTCTTGAACTTACTCTTTCCAGAGTAAGCAAGTGAAGTGTGAGAACAATTAATAAACAACACCCAAGTAGACAGTAAAATATTTAGAAAGGGCAAAGGTGAAAAAAAAAACCCAAGAAAAACACCAACAACAATTAAAACGAAGATTTCTAAATACCTCTCCTTGCCTTACATTGGTCAGGTTAAACCAAAACAAAACAGCACACTTTCAACCCATCTGTCATGAGTGTGTCAAGTTCTGGATTGTAGAGGTCCCAGAAAGCTTCATTTACAGATTCATCAAGCAGTGTTACAAAGGAAATCGGTGGGATTTAGGATGAATAAGCATTGATTGCCACATAGAGAGATCTTTATGATAATAACGTGGTTGTCAGTTGCTTCAAGTGCATCTATGCTTTTATCAGCTACTCTGTCGCTGATATCTCTAAGCATCATACTGCTTTTGAAAGAGCGATATTTATGCAGTTAAACTTCAGGATGCTATTCCAGGTAAATGATGGTGTATGAGTAGAACTTCTCATTGCCCACAGTATGAATGCCTATATAAACACCTATTTGAGAAAGAGAGAGAGATTACTTGTCAGTAACTGGAATTCATTAAGACCTGTTATCTATGTGTACATATGTAACCTTTCTATTTCTGTCTTTGCAAGGATGAAAGTAAAGATCATGCACCACATTTGTATGGCAACGTGCCCAGCTTTGGGGAAGAACATGTAGAAAGGAACATGGTGGCTTGCTATGTACCTTGAGAAATGGCAGTGGCAAAAATACTGTGGTATACTTGTGCTCTTATGCTACAAACTATAACTGCACATGCATGTCTGGATAACAGATCTCAAAGAATTTCAGTTACTGACAAATAACTTTTTTTTTTTTCTCAAATACTAGTATCACAGTATTGATGTGCTTTTTTACTCAGTGCTGCCTTTGGGAGGTGGATGCTACAGAAAACAATTCATTGATAAACAACTTGCTTTAAACTGTACCTGAAAACTTTCTTGCCTCCTGAAGGATGCCTACTACTGGTTGTTTGATGCAGAAAGGAAAACTAGGTCTTGTGCTCTTTCTCTTTATTTTTGTTTGTTTTCAGTGACACTTGTTCAACATTCTGTTTGGAGTAGACACATTGCTCTGTCTCCCATACTGTCATTATGTATGCTCTTTCCTATGGCAATGGGAAATATTAATTTAAATCTGTTTTTTATTTTTAATTTAAAAAAAAATTCTTAGATAATTACCTCCTGTATAAATTCATGCTACTGCAACAACAGCTGTTGCTGTAGTCCCATGATTTAACTTATTCCAAAGTGAAGAATTTGGGCAGGATATAGGTTTCTAATGGACCTTCAACTGCAATTTTTTTTTTCTGCATCTGAAGCCAGACTTGCTATTGAAAAATCTGCTTTCATTTTTATAGCTCTTCTTTCATCACCAAACTTATTTATTTTTTATCATAGTAAAAAAGAAACCTGGTAATTTCTGCAGATGCCTGTCACTTATCAATAGTAAAAAGAAAACATACAATTTTATCATGAAGGCAGCCTTCTAACTATGAATAATTTTTAAGAAATAATGTTTCTTTCGGTATGGAGATTTTTCTGTTGCTGAAATGGAACACTTCCATCTCAACAACTTCCTCAGAAACTAGAGATAAATGTAGAGAAAGTTATCCTCTGACTTTCAAAAGGTTGAGTTTGGGGCAGGAAAAGCAAGAGATAATGCAGCACTGAAGTGATACTTGTAGAAGAGACAGGGGCCATTATCAGCACACAACAGTTTGTTAACAGAGATAGACATCAGAAAGATTTTTTTTTAACTTTTTTTGATAAGTAATCTTGTTGGTTTTTTACTATCAGTACATTATAATAAACATAATCTGGACTAGGTGGATATCCTATTTTGTCACGGAAAGGTAGCTATATGTTGGATTTTCCACTGATATTTCCTTTTTCAATTACAGCAAATTATATTGAAGTTTTGGGGGAGACCGGAAGATTGGGGGATAGGTTTTTTTCTTGCCCCAGAGAAAGAACAATATTAAGAAAACCAAGAGCTCTATCTTCCTTTAGCTTGTTGTGGAATGTAACTATACAGCTATATATACAGTTGCTTTCCTTTTTGGTTTGTTTTAGCATTTACTTGATCTGAATTCTTTTGTTATATTCTTAAATATGACACTGATTTTCTTTCAAAGGAGTATAGTAAAGTTACCATCGGAGAGTTTTGTAAAGATGGTTTGTAATCTGGGAATTGTATAAATTATTCTTGTTATTTTATTAGCAATGAAATTAGATAATAATGAATGACAAGCTAAGCTTCAGTTTATATCACATGACAATTTCATAAATATTACATCTTCTCCTGAGCTGTGAGCTCACACATTTCGATATTTGTTATGTGATCTGGAGAAATTCCTATCTTAGAAAATACAATGCAATTGGATCATTAAAGCCTAAAATATGTTAGGATTTCTTTAGTTGCTAATGAAATGTCTTCTTTTCAAAGCTGCTGAACAGGACAGATGACTTTTTAAACTAATTGTAATTCACTGAGGCACCCTATAATCTATAAGAAAGTTCACCTCTGCACTGTTCCTGTCCAGCTGTTGTCTTGAACAATTATCAGCAAGTTATTGTTCTGGTATGAGCCATGTCATGCTTGAAAGTGAGATGAAAAAAATTAATGAGGGTGCATGAATGCTGGTTGATGAAGGTTAAGTAGATACAGTTACGCTCTCTGCATTCTTTACTATGACTGTTGAGATTGAGGCAATGTACTCTAATGAGACCACACAAACAAATGTGCTGATTGACAGCTCTTGATTTAGCAATGAAAAATGTTGGCTGAAGCCATATTTTGTTTCAGCCTAATGCTCGGGTTGCTTGTGCACATAAGAACCTTGAATTTAACTTATACTGTGGAGTATTATTGGGTTTTTTCTTTATTCAATTATAAAATCCATTTAATTGCTCTTATTATGAACGGTGTATATAATTTTTAGTGATGATTGCAAGGGAATCATGTATCATTTAGTGGTTATAGCAAGGGAATACTGAGGGGGTTTTATATTTATTTTTGCTGGGAAAAAGGGCTTAGTACCTTTTCTATAAGTTAATTTAAAAAATCACAGAGGACGTTGTTGTAGATTCGTTAGTCCCATATCAATGATATGCAGAAATACTGAAGAGTTTTTCTACAAAATTATAATCAAAGATATAGAGGTAGATTTAAAAAAAAAAAGTGTGTGTCAGATTCAGCATATGAAAAATAAATTATGCCACACAGTTGATAAAATTTGATTTCTTTTGAGAAGATGATAATTTTTCTAAGCAAAGTAAATGTGATAGATTTAACCTCTGGACTGCAGTAGGACTGCCACTGTGCCGATATTAGTGAAAAGTGGGATTAGCTGCAGATTTGTAAAATAGGTAATTCAAGAGGAGATGTGGAATATCAAAAAAGGATGCATTGGACTATAAGTCTATTAGTAGAGTTTCTGAAGTAACCGGTTTTGGAAATAATTATTTATTAAATAGTCTCAATGATTTGTTACATATCTTAAGAGAAGACTGAACTTTGTAATGGCAGATTTTCGAGGCATTCTCAAGTTGAAGAAGGTTAGGATGTCACACGTAAGAAGCTGGATGAGTAGTAGAAACACAGTTAAAGTAAATTTGGGAACAAAACCAAATCCTTAAGTATGATTGGCAAATTTTGCTGTTACTTTTAAAGAACTTGTTCTAGTTAAGTGCATGTCAAGCCATCTCAAGGTATTTATACTACATATATGATCTACAAACTAAGAACCATAGGACTTTTTTGTACAAACCTTAATCTGTAACTTCACTTGTCTGTATTTAAACAGAACTTTGGGCATGTAACAAAGAAATTTCAATATGTTCAGTTCCTTGTTCATGTTGCTAAATGCTGCTGTATTTGCCTAACTGGTATTTAACAGCATGCTACTTAGTCCAAAGGGTCTGTGCCTGATGTTGGGAGGAAGTAGGGGCATGGGAGTGGGAAAATACAGACAGCAGAATAGGAAAAGCAACTAGGAACCTTTATGTTAAAGTTTTGTAGTAGTCACTAAACTGTTTCTTACTATCTTTGTGTAGCCTTGCTAGCATCTATCTGCTAATACTTTATTATGGAGAGCTATAGGAGCTGACTGACTTCTTACAAAGTGACAGAGTACTGGTGGTGTTTAAGAACAGAGAGTGTGAGTGCAAAGTGTACCTGTGTCACAAGAAAGCAAAAAAACTGGTAATAAATCATCTGAGGAAGAAGCTGTCTGAAATAAACTAACGCTTCTCCGGTCCATTCAAAAGCATTTTATATTGTATATAAGTGTAGCATAGAACTTGCCTTTCCTTGTGATCAGGGTATTGGAGCCTAAACTTAGAGGTGATTATGCCCAAAATTTAACAGTGTGAACAGAAACTTTAGGTTAAGGCTAGAATCTGTGATTTTTTTTACTTGGGTTTATGTACATGTATGTATGTATATATATGTAGCAGTTTTTACAAAAAAAAAAAGAAAAAAAAAAAAAAAAGAAAAAAGTTAAGGGAAGAAGAGCAGAACAAATCCTGGATTTCACAGAAATGTTTCCAGTAGGGAAGCATTGTCGTTAATATGTTTACAAGTCACGCTTTGTAATGTGACTTTCAGTTCTACTGTCCCAGACTCAAGACAGATTAAATCACAGATGCATAGAAGCTGCTGGTATCATCAGGTGAAGAGATTAAATGGATTTGAAATTTTTAATTAAGAAAAAGCAAAGATCATGTTGTAGCGCTAAGATGTTTTCTTATTCTTTTAGAAGAGCATTAGGAAGGGAAAAGAACTGTTTAAACCAAGAGAAATAGGTATAAACCGGTCATGAATAAATTTAAACTGCAGATTGGTTCCAATCTACTAGATCAGAGAGGTTCAGGCACACTTATCCTGTGAATGCATCTTTAAGAAAAAGAGCTCACTTAATATTTTGAAGGTAGACTTAATAAAAATATGAAAAATGTGTATGTTGTGCCTTTCATATAGCAATGACCTGGTCTTTGGACCATGAGAGTTCCTATTTTACATTTATTAGATGAAACTGTAGTTCGTATTACTGTTGCAAAAACTTACAAGTAAGGGATAGACTTGCTTTCCTTTATCTTCTCTCCCCTGTCCCCATACACTACATAAGGTAAATGTTCATGAGCAGTAGGTGCAGCAGTAGTGCGTGAGGAAGAGGTTGGGCGGCAGATTGCAGGATGGGAAATCCCCAGTGATTTGGCTGTTTCTTGGCTTGCCTCCCAGGTTTCCCAGCTTCCAGGGGTTGTAACGATGAGTAAGCAGTCTTGCTCTGACGGCTCAAACCCAAGCATTTGACCTGCAAGTCCACTGCTACTTTCAGGTTGCCATTCAGCATAATGCCATCATCTTGGAGATCTTGGAGATACTGCACTGCCTGGTTATGTACTGGTGTCTGGTATCTTACGTTGGTAGAAGTTGACCCATCCAGATCTCCGGGCACATTTCAGGGTGCTTCAGGTGCTTTGAGGCACTTCAGGGATGGATGTGAGGAAGTGCTGTCATCTCTCATGTTCTTGGTCTCCTGCTGTCTGTGTAACTTGGCAGTCCACTGCTGACCGTAGCTTCCTCATTCAGTTTCATTCAGGATACGCCAGCTCCTCTGTCGTAATCCCAGTTTGCTGTTCTCTCTCCTCTGCCTTTTCAGTTTGGAGTCCCATGTACTGCCGTTTCTTCCCACAGATAGATGATCAGTCCTCTGTCAGGTTAGTACTGCCCCTGCCTTTTTGGTATGTGAGACAGTGACAGTGCCATGATGTGACAGTGGTAGCTTAGTAAGTTTTTTGTCCCTCTTAAGTCAGATGATTCATTCCTGCCCTTGCATTCCCCTGTCTTTTTTGCTGCCATGTCCTTTATTTGTGCAGTCACTTGATGAATTAGATTGAAAGCCTGATCCAGTGTTTCCCTGCTGGAAAGATCTTGAATTGTTTTGAGGTTAATAAAAGAATTAAAAATAACATCAAAACACATAGAGTACCCTTTGAAAAATCTGTGTTCAGCGAAAGTGCTTACAAAAGCATACTGTATAGTGCAATATGTGTTCTGCGATGAAATGACTCCTACATAATAACTAGTATAAACTGTCTTTTTTTGTGAGTACCTTGAGGTATTGTTCATCTATAAGCATATGTAGTAAAACACTGATTTTTGAGAGCTGAGTGCTGGTAAGACTGTACAACACTGCATGAATTTATGAAGTGAAATTAAAACCATCATTTAAAGGAAGGAGATGAGATTTTAATGGCATCATTTTTCTGTCAGAAGTATGACTTAAACTTAGCTGTAGATGTAGATGGTACTTGTTAACTTTAAATCTTGCAATAACAAAGATCAAATCAATTATGAAAAATGTTTATCTTATTAAGGTGTTACAGTGTACAGTTCTGAGAAAAACAACCTTTAAGTAAAAAGAAAGGTTTAATTGAAAATGTGTAACTTTGGTATATAATTTAATGTGGTAGCCAATTTCATGAATTTGTTCTGTGCCATATTTCAGTGACAGGTGAATCAGGTGCTGCTAGATGCGGGGGTCCAATTCTCTTGATTGACAGGAGTGTTTACGTGGCTGTGCAGTGAACTGGGGCAGGGAACTGGCACAACTGAAAATGTGCTTCTGGCATTTACTACACAGATAAAAGTATGCTGGTCAGTATAAAGTACCAGGAAAAATGGTAGAACAGCCTCTTTCAGATGCAGGGCCAGCTTCTGCTCAACTGGGATCATGGGATAGTGCTCTGTGAGCAACTGAGCAGATGTGTCCGTTCATTGATACTGAAGGGAATAGACCTGGCTGATGTCTTCTGCCCTGCTCTTGGTTACATGGCCTGCCCCACTCTAGTGCTTATTAGATTACTCCATGAGCTGATCAAACTTGCTACTTGTAGAAAAATACCCACTGTTTGGGGTTTTTTTTTGCTTGATAATTGTTCTGCCATTTTACAGTGTTGAAGTTTTTGAAGCAGCCTTATTGTGCTGGCTTTTTCAGAAATGGTAGGAATATGCAGCCAAGAGAAAAGCTGAGCGTGTGAGGGGAGGAATGGACTTCCATCTATTACCAGCAGTGCTCTGCTGTGTGTGCATACTGTGATTTGTGGAATTATAGAATCATAGAATAGGTTGGGTTGGAAGGGACCTTTAAAGATCATCTAGCCCAAGCCCCCTGCAGTGACCAGGGACATCTTCAACTAGATCAGGCTGCTCAGAGCCCTGTCCAACCTGACCTTGAATGTTTCCAGGGATGGGGTGTCTACCACCTCTGTGGGCAACCTGTTCCAGGGTTTCACCACCCTCATTGTAAAAAATGTCTTCCTTATATCTAATCTGAATCTCCCCTCCTTTAGTTTAAAACCATTACGCCTTGTCCTATCACAGGAGGCCCTACTAAAAAGTCTGTCCCCATCGTTCTTACAAGCCACCTTTATATATTGAAGGGCTTCAATAAGGTCTCCCCAGAGCCTTCTCTTTTCCAGGCTGAACAACCCCAACTCTCTCAGCCTGTCCTTGTAGGACAGCTGCTCCAGCCCCTGGATCATTTTTTTCGCCCTCCTCTGGACCCGTTCCAACATGTCCGTATCTTTCCTGGACTCCAGAGCTGGATGCAGTGCTCCAGGTGGGGTCTCACCAAAGCAGAGTAGAGAGGCAAAATCATCTCCCTTGACCTGCTGGCCACGCTTCTTTTGAAGCAGCCCAGGACATGGTTGTCTTCCTGGGCTGCGAGCGGACACTGTCAGCTCATGTGCAGCTTTTCATCCACCAGTACCCCCAAGTCCTTCACCGCAGGGCTGCTCTCAATCCCTTCATCTCCCAGCTTGTATTGATATCGGGGGTTGCCCTGACCTTGCACGTGGCCTTGTTGAACCTCATGAGGTTCACATGGGCCCATTTCTTGAGCTCCTTGTCCAGGTACCTCTGGATGGCATCCTGTCCCTCAGGCGTGTCAACTGCACCACTCAGCTTGGTGTCGTCTGCAAACTTGCTGAAGGTGCACTTGATCCCACTGTGTGTGTCCTTGATGAAGATATTAAACAGTACTGGTCCCCATACGGACCCCCGAGGGACACCACTCATCACTGATCTCCATCTGGATATTGAGCCATTGACCACTGCCCTCTGGATGCGACCATCCAACCAATTCCTCATCCACCAAACAGTCCACCCATCAAACCCATATCTCTCCATTTTAGAGAGAAGGATGTTGTGGGGGACCATGTCAAAGGCCTTACAGAAGTCCAGATAGATGACACCCGTAGCTCTTCCCTTGGCCACTGATGTAGTCACTCCATCACAGGAGCCCATTAGTTTGGTCAGGCAGCACTGGCCCTTGGTGAAGCCACGCTGGCTGTCTCGAATCACCTCCCTCTCCTCTATGGGCCTTAGCATAGCTTCTAGGAAGATCTGTTCCATGATATTCCCAGGCACAGAGGTGAGGCTGACAGGTCGGTAGTTCCCAGGGTCCTCCTTTCTACCCTTTTTAAAAAATGGGCACAACATTCCCCTTCTTCCAGTCCCCAGGGACTTCACCTGACTGCCATGACTTTTCAAATATCACAGAGAGTGGCTTGGCAACTACATCAGCCAATTCCCTCAGGACTCTGGGGTGCATCTCATCAGGTCCCATAGACTTATGTACATTCAGGTTCCTCAGGTGGTTGCGAGCCTGATCTTCCCTTCCAGTGGGAGGGACTTTGTTCTCCCAGCCCCTGCCTTGTGGTCCATCCACTCGAGAGGTGTGGGAAGCGAGGTTGCCAGTGAAGACTGAGGCAGAAAACTTGTTGAGTACCTCAGCCAGTGGGGGTACGCTTTCTTTGGCCTTCCTTTTGTGGTTGACATACCTGTAGAAGCCCTTCTTGTTATTCTTTTCATCCTTTGCCAAGTTCATGTCTAGCTGTGCCTTGGCCTTCCTGACCCCATCCCTACACAACCAGGCAATGTACCTATACTCTTTCCAGGGTGCCTATCCTTGCTTCCACTGCCTGTGCATTTCCTTCTTGCTCTTCAGCTTGACCACCAGGTCTTGACTCATCTATGCCTCTCTCTTGCCTTCCTTTTCTGATTTCTTACACATGGGGATCAAGAGCTCTTGTGCTCTATGGAAAGCATCCTTAAAGATCTGCCAGCTCTGTTGTGCTCCCTTGTCCCTGAGGGCATTTTCTCAGGGGGCCCTATTCACTAATTCCTTGAACAGCTGTAAATTTGCTTTCCTAAAGTTCAGGGTCCTGACTTTACTCTTCACCTGACGCATATCATAGAATCATTGAATTTTTTAGGTTGGAAAAGACCTTTAAGATCATCCAGTCCAACCATTAACCTAACACTACCATGTCCACCACTAAGCCACTTAAGGGTAGAGAAGTAATTTCATGTTTCCTGGCTTGGTGGCTGCATTATTTTTTAATGAAAGTAAAAGCTAGGAATCATTAAGGTTGGAAAGGACCTCTAAGATCATCAGTCCAACCATCAACCCAACACCACCGTTCCCACTAAACCATGTCCCAAAGTGCCACATCTGCATATCTTTTGAACTCTTCCAGGGATGGTGACTCCACCACCTCCCTGGGCAGCCTCTTCCAATGCTTGACTACTCTTTCTGTGAAGAAATTTTTCCTAATATCCAATCTAAGCCTCCCCTGGCACAGCTTGAGCCCATTTCCTCTCGTCCTGTTGCTAACTACATTGGAGAAGAGACCAACACCCACCTCACTACAACCTCCTTTCAGGGAGTTGTAGAGAGCGATAAGGTCTCCCCTCAGCCTCCTCTTCTGTAAGCTAAACAGTCCCAGTTCCCTCAGCCACTCCTCATAAGGCCTGTGCTCCAGACCCTTCACCAGCTGTGTTGCCCTTCTCTGGACACGCTCCAGCACCTCAATGTCTTTCTTGTATTGAGTGGTGCAAAACTGGACACAGTATTTGAGGTGCAGCCTCAGCGGCTCCGAGTACAGGGGGACAATCACCTCCCTGTTCCTGCTGGCCACACTATTCCTGATACAAGGCAGGATGGTGTTGGCCTTCTTGGCCACCTGGGCACACTGCTGGCTCATGTTCAGCCGGCTGTCTACCAACACCCCCAGGTCCTCTTCGGCCCAGCAGCTTTCCAGCCACTCTTCCCCAAGCCTGTAGTGACCGAAGTGCAGGACCCGGCACTTGGCCTTGTTGAACCTCATACAGTTGGCCTCAGCCCATCGATCTAGCCTGTCATTACTTATATCTGAAAGCCAGTCTATTTTTTTTCTGTTTTAGAAAGTATTCTGACTTGTCTTTCCTCTGTACTTCAAAGTATATGTGTGAAGCACAATTGTAACTTTTCTTGCTAATTAAATGAATTTAGTGAATAACTAAGATTTTTTTCAGTGATGATTTTGCAGACTTGTATAGGTTTGGCTGGGTTTGTGGTTTTTTTTCTTTTTTTTTTTTTTAAGATTTGCAAATTTAAGGGAGGGGGAAGCTTTAAACAGGAAATGTAGGACAATTCCACTAACTCTTTAGTTGCCATACTCCGTGTTCTACCAAGTTGAGTTTTGGGGTAGTTTTTTGTTTGTTTTTTTATTTTTCCTCCTCCTTTACATTCTCTTTTGTGTGGTCCACTGATGAAAATTTGTAAAATTGTACACTTTAGGCACTTGAATTCTTGTATTATTTGAAATTTTTATAGTGGAAAAGTTGACACTGACTTTGAGGGGAATAAGCAAAACAGGCTGTGGCAAGAGTTAATTGCTCTAATGAGACAGTAAAGTAAAATAGAGAAGGCTTTTACAGAACTCAGGAAGAGGAACTAGAGCTTTAAAATATATTGCACTATATATCTTTTCCTGTATGGGGAATTGTTTTCTGGCCATAGGAAGTGCCCTGGAGATTCTCTTTCTTCAAAATTCTGTTTTACTGGAGGAAATGACCTCAAGGATCTTACTGATCACACAGTGATAAAGTAATAATGACAGCGATAAAGTAATAATATGCAAGTAACTTAGGAAGTAAGTTTGTCCAATGAGTCTATAAGTGTGCTCTTGCTTTCTTCTTGTGAAATTACTTGTTACAGTCTGTTTTCTGTTGGAGTGTTAGCAGAAATGGGTCCTAATAGGGGCGTTTGAAAAACATGCCCTACTTTTTATTGGTTTCTGTGCTTTTAAGAATCTACAATGCATAAGCTTATAGTCCAGTCTGTAAGGCACTGCAAGTTATTTTGTTAAGTGCAAGTCCTAGGGTCTGCTTAAAGGGAACTGTAGTCACTGTCAACCTTGTTTAAGTGTGTGCTTTTGAATTAGAAGCCTAACTTGAACAAAGGTGGTTTTATGAGAAACTGAAGGCGAAAAAACTTGTATTGCTTTATGTTTGGTCCAGATTTAGAGTCTTTGAAATTGAAAGGCTGGAAACATGTATTAAATTGAAAGTAAAGATTATGATGAAACAATTTTGACACTGTAGTGAATTAAGATATAAATAGGGAAAAGATATTTTTACTTATTCTTGTAAATAAATAACGATAAATACTAACAGCTTGAAAAATTGCACAGCAAGAATATCTAAAATTAGCTTGTACTTTGGACTTTGGTCTAACTTTTAGAAGCTATTTAGTGAAGTTGAAAAAGTTTTGATATCAAACAAACTAATGAATTGTTCATTAGAAGATTAAAAAAATAATGTTTAACTAGTAGTCTTACTTGTAAACAACAACAGAGCATAGTTAGGGAAATACAAATACTGCAGCATATGAATGATATTTAACATATACTACCTAAAATATATAAGCAGGAGAAGCCACACCTTGGATTGTCTCTTTTTCTTTCAAATTTTACTTAAGAGTATATGCTTGTATTTAAATTCCAGGGACTTCAGTATGTTTCAAATGCTGTTCTAATTCTTACTTCTTTTGCTGAGTTAGAGCTAAGGTGTTAAATTTTTCATACTAGTGAATTTTGAGCATGGATAAAGACTTAATAAAAATGCAATACAAAAGTGTGATTTACTGCTTCTTATCTGTCTTCCAAAGAAAACGGAGAAAGTTTGAGTAACACCCCTCTTTCCTACTTCCAAATGCTGAAGCTTAGAATTATTTCTGTTTGTCCAGTAGTGAAGTTGCTTCCAAACTGGTCTTTGGGGGGAGCACTGCATTGGAGGATGAATCGCAACTTGCATGGTCAGTAGAGGAAGTTATAGAATAGGTCAATAAAGTGGACAGTAACAGATTGCTAAGACCACTTGGTATTCACCCCAGACTTCTAAGGGAACTGAAGGATGAAACAGCTGAGCTATGAACTGTGCTGTGTAAACTATTATTTGAACCTATGCCAGCATCAGAGGAAAGGAAGCAAGGTGACAAATGTGATGACAGTTTTTAAAAAGGTTTCTGGGGTTTGAGGATGTATGATTAGCAAAGTTGATACCCATGGTGGACATATTGTAGATAATCATTAATAAAGCACAGAATCAGTTAACAATATAATAAATTACTGATAAACTGGCAAAATCTTCTCTGTCTCAGTAATGGTTGAAAACAAATAGGATTTTAGGAACTGTTAGGAAAGAAAAACAAAACAATAATAATAAAAAAAGTGTCACTGTACAAGTTTGAGCTCTGCCTACATCCTGCATACTTTGTGTGGGTTTTTTCCCTCTCGCTGATAAAGGGTATAGTAGAGGTACAGCAAAACTGATCAAGATTATCAAAACAAATGAAAGAAAGTCCTTCTTTGTACAATGCATAATAAGGAGTAGCAACTCTGTGCTGAAGGACTTCATCAATGCTTAAAATTTACTAGGTGTAAAAAGCAATTACACAAATGCATGGAAGAATAATCTGTAGAGGATTATTAAATGAAAAGATTTTGCTCTGGAATTGGATAACCTCTGAAAGGCAAATATATGGAGACTTGCAAAGAAGTGTATGCCTGACTTGTTCTTGTACTTTTTTTTATGCATCTTATTGATCCCTGGAAGAGGTTGTCTTTTGATCCAACAGGGCATAGTTATTCCTGTGAAGAGGTTTCTGGAGGCAGCAGTGTAGTTATGATTCTAACTGCTTTATTAACTGGATCTTGTTCATCGTGTTGCCTTGTCCCACTTAATCTGACCCATAATGGCTCCTTGTCCAAAACTTTTCTGTGGTTCTTAATCTCCTTTCAGATATTGGACCCCAAAAAAGTGGTGTTGGACAGTTGTCATTCTGTTTTGCAGGGTAATAAGTAACATTGCAGTGCTTCTTTAATCAACTATGCTCACCTCAGGTGCAACTGCACTTGGGTCCTGTTATTCTGCTTTTGATTGCTTCTGTCAAGTGACAGATCAGCCTTATAAGCCCAAGCAGCAAAGTCTTGATGGTAGGAATCTATCTTAAAATGGGAAGGTCTGAAAACGGCAGAATTATGTGTCTGCTGGAACTAGACTGAATAACTTTACTGCTGGGAACTTCAGTATGTTTTGCTTTTCCCTGTACAGCAAACTCCATTGTAGCAGAAAGCTCATCTCAACACCCTCTTTTTCCTTTCCCCTCCCAGGAAAGTTAGTGATGTTTTAAGTCCTTCCAGGAGTTAAATCAGTCTTAGTTAACACTTTCAGTTCTAGTGTGGAGCCAAGCAGGTGTTCAGATTGTAACTAAGAAAAAGATTCTTCTGATTTGTATATGCCATATTTCTGAGAGTATTTTAGATAGTTGCTTCTTAAGAAATAGGATTTCAGAGTTGATTATTTTTCTTCAGAATTTTATCAGCTGCCATTAAAAAATGTGAGAGCTTAATGTCTTTGGTTTATGGATGAACTAACATTATTTAGAAACTGTTTAGTCAGTATGATAACACTTAGTTTTTCAAAATAAAATGAAGACGGTACTTCTGCTTTAAAAAAACTTTGTGACTTAGCTTAGCTACTTTGCTAATTTCCCAAAATCAGTACTCTTTAACTGTAAACTCCTGTGTTCATTGTTATAAAGGAGGAGGAAAAGGGTGGAAGCACAAACACAAGTGCATTTGGTTAATCATTTGCCAGTTGTTACATGATTGGTCGGCCTATGCCTGTTATCGCTATGTCTTCCTGCAAAAAAGGACCTTATATCATAGAATGCTTTGGGTTGGAAGGGACCTTGAGAGGTCATCTAGCCCAACCCCCCCTGCAGTGAGCAGGGATTGAACCTGTGACCTTGGCATTGTTAGCACCATGCTCTAACCAACTGAGCTAACCAGGCTGGTATGTCCATCTTAATTACTTGTTGTCTTTTTTTTTTAATCTTGGTCCACCTATTCATGCCATGATTGTACAGTATTTCAATGGGCAGGATGCATGTGCTGGCAACTGTAAAGATTCTAAGCTGAACTACTTTTTTTTATGTATGCAGTGTGATGTACGTACAGAAAATTAAAGACTGTATTAAGTAATATAAAAGGTGCTAGGTGCTAAAACCATCTGAAAAGATGTTCCAAATTTTTTTTTTTAATTTTTTACAGAGCTGTAAGGAAAAGTATCAGTATATTACACTTAAAAATATAATTAATCTCCAACTCTTGTACATATTATATATGCTTCAGTTATTTTCTCATGCAGATTATATAATTATACAGGTTTAATAGGATAGGTATTTTGTGGTAAATTAAAATATTTTAAAAAATAGGCTGATTCATAGAGAAGCTTTGTGTGAAAGTATCTATAAAGTCAGTCATTGGAAGTATTTAACAACTGATTATAGAGGCATATTCTTCTGAATTACCTTGCAATAGCCTGTCAGAGATAAAACGCCTGATTACATTTGTACCTTTGCTGTTATCAATAATGCTAGTTCTTATGTACGCTTGACAAATTATTTGTGATAAAATCCTCTGTTTTGAATGAGCTATCATGATGCATGAGTTTAAGTTATGAAGCATGGAGTTTAAGTTATCATGAAGCATGACTGAGTTATCATGATGTATGCATGAATTCAGCCAATTCAACAGCAGCATTGTCAATATAAGAACAACAGTGCATGTGTGCATGACCAAAAATGTGTTTGAGTGAGGTGAGAAGTGACAATCTCTTAGAAACTGCTCCGAAAACAAACATTAAAACTTAAGAAATGTTCACTATTGCAGCAACTACCATTCCAAAGATATGAGTTACTGATGAACAGAAATTGTTCAAAAAGGAGAGAGGCCTGAGTAAACCGGAACTTGGAACATACCAGCACCTTTGCATTATATTTTCCACATACATATTGTAGTGAACAAGAAGAATAGTAAGTACCTGTGCTTTCTAGTTCACAATCCAACTTGATGTAAAGTAATGGAAGTGTTTTCAGTTTCAAAGCTGACAGGTAAACCTGTGAAACATTATTTATATTCCTAGCATAGTTTATAGCTTCATACTGATTTTTCAAGTTTTAGATATATGTAGATGTAAAAATAGATGGAGGATGAAAGCTTTTTCATAGTACTTGAAATATAGTCTGTACCACATAAAAGGGCTGGATTAGGTTATTAGGAGTGATGAACAGTCCCTGAAGCTAACATTTTTGTTGATACAACCTTAAAGGTAGTTGCTCCATTTGGAAAGAACTTTTACCACCTTCCGGGCCTTTCAACATTCAGGTGTTCTTGCTACTGCTGTGGGCTGTGCCCAGTATCCTCATTTTATCCTTGATTTTATAAAAAAAGCAAACAGGTGTCTTCAATGATATTGCAGAATGATTTAGATCTAGCTCATGATTTCTTTGGTATTTTTGAGCAGATTGTCATAAATAACTGTGCTGATGAACCCTGCAACTCAGTATGGAATCTGCAAATGGACCTGATGGCACCTGTGTAGCGTCACTGTCTAGGAGATAGGCTTGTCAGTGTCCTTTTTTGGACACTAAACTTTTCATTGCTTTTTTGCATGTCATATTGTGGGACAGTAGTTGTGGAGCTGTTAAAACAATCCACGTCTTCAAAAGACTGTGTTCTGTCAGCCAAAAGACATGTATTCCTTGTCAGGTCATGTCCAGTTTGGGGCTGCCCAGTAAAAAAGAGATGTGGACATACTGGGGAAAGTCCAACAAAGGGTCATGAAGATGATGAAGGGACGGGAGCATCTCTCTTATGAGGAAAGGCTGAGAGAGCTGGGACTGCTAACATGGAGAAGAGAAGGCTCAGTGGGATCTTCTCAGCGTGTATAAACACCTGAAGGGAGAGTGCAAAGAGGATGGAGCCAAGCACTTTTCAGTGGTGCCCAGTGACAGGACCAGAGGCAACGGGCACAAACTGAAACACAGGAAGTTCCTGCTGAACACCATGTAATACTTTTTTCACTGTGAGGGTGACTGAGCACAGATTGCTTGCAGAGGTGGTGGACTCTCCTTCCATCCTTGGGAGATACTCAAAAGCCACCTGAACACAGTCCTGGGCACCTGGCTATAGGTGGCCCTTGTTTGAGCGAGGGGGTTGTACCAGATGACCTCCAGGGGTCCGTTCCAACCTCAATCATTCTGTGATTTGTAGCAAGTTATTGCACTTCTTTGCTTTGAATAACTAAGAACTTTTGCAACATTTGTTATTTAGCTACAACCTCATCTTCTATTAAAGATCTATTCCTTTGATTCCAGAAAACTTTTTGGAGGTAAAGAATGCAGGACTTTCACTTGAATATCCTGCTATATGGGGCACAAGCTATCATTTACTTCTAAGAGTTAGACTTCTAAACAGATGAGGTAGGCACCTGCTTTCATAATGAGACTCGGTAAGGGTGCATCCTTTGAACCTGTGACCTCAGGCTTGTTCTCTTATTTTTTGGTGAAGACAGACTGCAAGATCACTGTTGCTTTAGCTAAGAGGGTAGGAAAGGTGTAAGGTCATATATAATTTTCTGTATGCTCTGTTACTTAGTGACAAAATAACTCCATTGAGTGTTCTGTAGAGTTCTGTGTAATGTAGTTTTCAAGTTTCATCTGAACTAGGAATCCAGACTTTTTAAAATAAATGTTCAGATCTGCATGTTTCTTTTGAAGCCTGTTTCAAGGGTATTTTGTTTTTATTCAGTAGGATGATGTATTTTAGAAGATTTTTTTGTTTCTTTAGCATACGGATGCACAGACACGATTTTTCTTACACAAAGACTGTGGGTAGCAGATTATATCAAGAGCTGTGGCAGAAATGGAAATAGTGGATAGCAATTAATGAATGTACAGATCATTTCAGTGGCACCTACCAAGAATGTTATTGTTTCAGAGATCTGTGGAGTAGCTGTGTCGGATCCACATTTTTATGAAATGCTATTCTGTAGATTGCCAACTGTGATGTTATATTTGTAAAACAGTCCTGTCACCACTCCCTTCAGGACTCTGATTTCAGTCAGATCATTGCGACAGGTGGAGGTAGTTGACTACAGTTGAATTTGTATATGGATGCATGTGTGAAGGAGACAGTAAAAGCAATCTTTCCAATAGCTGAAACTCCTCTGAGGTATTTGTTCATCTGTACACTGGCAACCACATTTGTTAATTTTGGAATCATGTTACTAAGGATGTGGGACTGTGGAGATAAGAGCAACTGTGAAGGGTGTGAGATGAATTCTGCATGTATCAAAGTGGTCTGGCACTTTGTTTCCCAGCCTGAGAGGGCAGAGCAGTTGGAGCATCAGATATGAGGTACTACTGACTAAAAATTATCCAGTTCAGATGCTGGGCTATGTGTATGCCCACAGTGTGATAGAGGTAGCATATAGACAGAACTTAAAAGGATGTGCAGTTCTTGATAAATAGTATTCCTTTTTAGTTGTATAATACCTGAAATAAGACATGTGATTTTTAAAAAGTTGATGGTTTAATATGATGGTCCAACTTCTGGAGCCGTGAGAGCTGTCTGTGCATTTTGAGGTCCCCTGGTTTGATTCTTCACTTGTTAGCATGACAACATCTTACATCGATTTCCCTCGATAGTCACCTCCTTTCTGCAGCAGCTGCCCACTCTCACTGGGCTGCTTTCTCTTTTTCCAGTTTAAGCAGATGTTTCCCATTTTCTGTCCTCTGTATACTTTTCTCCCTGCTCCAGTGCCCTCCCCAATGAAAATCTAATGGCTGATTTTCTTTGATTTCCTGTTAGTCTAGATATTTACTTCACCTGTTCAGATCATTCTATTAAATCGTTTCCTGCCCCCGCCCCACCCCCACCCCCCCCCCCCAGTAGGCTTTTTCTCTTTTTTCTTGTTGGAAATAGATAATAGCTTTGTCTCTTGGTGTGGTTCTTGAGGGGGTAGGAGGTATCAGATTTCACCGGAAAGTGCAACACTTCCAATAGGGAAGACAAGTAACATGTATCCTCTGCTTCTTATTGCTGCCAACTACATAAGGATGTGACCTGAATTCTCCTGAAGAAGTATCATGTAAGTTTGCAGTAATTTAGTTTGTTGCATAATTGTGTAACTCTGCATACAATTCCTGCGTGAGTTCCTAGAGTAAATATGTTCTATGCTTATATGTTATTCCTTAGGATTGTGGTGCTGTAATATTGTACGTAACCCCCTTCTGAGTGAAAATTCCAGAGGGAATTAGCCAGTTCATTTGCAGCATTGTTTCTTGATTTGAAAGTTGGGAGATTTCACTTTTTTAATTGTGACTATTAAGGAAATTATTTTGTTTTCTGTAAAATGATGATTTGCAAAGTTCCAAGGTAGCCATAAAGCATTACTTTATTTTCATTATGATCTGTAGTAAGGCATGAAGATGCCATGGAACCTGTGCTACAGAGATGTCCAGGTCTTCTAGTGAAATCTGCAGTTCTAGCATTGATAAGACAGACAACTCAAAATGATCTTTTAAGAATGACTGTTTTCAGCATGTAGCTGATAAGAAATTTGAGATGTCCTTTAAGGTGTGTAACAGCAGGACAAAAGAGTTGTGCAATCCTGAGATCCGTAGCCCCTGACATGGCCTTTGGGGTTGAGTAGGGGCTCTTCCTGAAGCATAACCAGAAAAAAGTGAAGCTTTAGTGGTAACCTCCTTTTTATCCAGTAGCTCAAATGTCATTCTGTTCCTTTTGAACATGGGGTATTGAGTTCTAACATTGATGGTTAAAACCTACTTCTTTTGCTTTCACATGCGTAGTAAGCAGAGTGTGTCATTTTTCCTGGGACAGGAGAATGCTGACCTTTCTATTAAATCCGTGCTGAAAGAAATTCAAGGCCAACTCGTTGTTGTGAGTGGGGTGGGGAGAAAGACAAAAGAGGAGAATTGTGGCTTTGTAATCCATTTGCTGGGACCCTGGATATTGGTGGTTCTTCCAAGGACCACTTTATGTCTCAGTAATCTAATTTTTCAGAATGCCAGGTTCTTTTCTGCACTGTGGCATGTCCTCAAGAGGAGCATCATGCTGCCTAGCAGGTGTAGAGTATTAAAAGTTATTAGGAAGATGATTCAAATTTGTGTCTCCACCAACGCAGAGGGGATAAGAATCCAGTTCCTTCAATCCTTATGTGAGGTCTCTAAGTTCTTATCTCTTTGGTAGTATCCTAGACAACAAAGCTCACAGACCTCAAGAGGTCATTCTGTCTGTGTCCCAATCCTAGGCAAAACTTATTGTGCTTAGAAAAACATTTTTTAAGAATCATAGAATCATAGAATGGTTTGGGTTGGAAAGGACCTTTAAAGGTCATCTAGTCCAACCCCCCCTGCAATGAGCAGGGACATCTTCAACTAGATCAGGTTGCTCAGAGCCTGTCCAGCCTGACCTAGCTCTCAAGGATCTCTCTTAAAATTTTCAGGAGTAATTTCAACTTAGGGAAATCCTCCTGATAATTCATGTTACATCTGGCTTTGTCAAGAATCATCAGCGAGCTAGAAATTTTAATCCTATACCTTCTTGACAAGACTTCTCATCTATATCCATCTCATTCTGAAATCAGTAGCATATACTGTTATTACAGCATATTTTCTACTCTCAAATATTTGAAGCACGTATAACAATTTGGAACAATCATGCTGTAAAAGCTTGGAAACTAATTTCATTTGTGAAATAGAGAATTAGATAAATAATAGTAATATGTTGGGTGAATAACATATGATGGTGAAGATTTGTGCTGGGGGGGGAACAAGAAAGGAAAAAAAAAAAAAAGGACAGCCAGGTTGGATTTAAGGAAAGGTATGTGTGGTTTTGGTCTTTATTGTTTGTTTGCATAATAATTGGAATGGTTCCTACTAATACATTATCAAGCCTACGCTGTTACTTTAAGTGAAATTCTTATGACTGTGTGAATAATGAGAAATGAATTCAGTTTACATTATGAATTTTGGAGATCTGATTTGTATGAATTATTTTCTGAAAAGAAAGAATAAGCCAAAAATTCCATCAATGTTAATGTACATTTATACAGTTACTTTGTCTTTGTGGTATTTTATAATAAGGTGATTACATCATATATTTAAAATACATCTTTTCGGAGGAGATAAGGAAAATAGGTATATAATCATTTATATTCTAAGGTAATGTTAATTTTTTAATGAGCCAGTGGTATTTGATAATTTAGTGCATATATTTAGACAGAAGTGGTCACAGAAATACTTAAATTTTTGGGTTGGTTCTTTATTGCTCAATATTGAGACATATTGACATATCTTCTTTAAGATTTGATATTGTTAAAATCCAGTTCAGAATATTAACCTGGCCAGGCTGACTGAAGTATGTTGCATGGTATTTTAAGTATGATTTTCATGACCTCAGACCATTTGTACAATTAACATTAGCATCTTTATTCAGTTTCTATATATTAAAAAAAAAAAAATCTTGTTCTAGAAGGCTAACATGCTGACAAATTTGACTGAAGAATACAAGCAGTAAATACAAAACGTCTGTATTTTTCGTCTGTATGTTCTATGATATGTTCTTTTCTTTGTGAATTGACTGTGCTTGACAGCAAATATGTTTTCTGAATTCATTAATGTTTTCTCTAAATATTAAAAGTTAACAATGAGTGTATTTGTGTTCACTTTGACAGTAAAAAAAGAGGAGGAGGATTTTGAAGAAAAGAAATCCATTAAGAAACGAATCAAAGAACTGAAAGTTTTGGACCCAAAGATTGCACAGAATCTGTGTAAGTAGATTCTGTTTTTATGACAGAATAATGTATAAATGTTCCATAAAAATGTCTTTTTTGTCCAACTGCCTCATAACCACTTTTTGTTTAAAGCATGTGAGAATATGTGTAATTGGTGTTAAGCTCAAACATGTGACTTGATATAGCTGAAACACGTTTAAAAAGACCCAGAAAACAGTTAAGGGTTATCTCTTGTTTAAGACTGAAATTATTCTCTTCTGTATATATTGAAGTACAACCACACAGCTGTAAATCTATTTATCTATCTATATTTTCAACATACTCATCAAGGCATACTGCCTGCTCCCCCAACCCTCCCCTCCCCCCCCAGCAAAAAAGACAATAATGTCTACAAGATGTCTGTCATCTCTTATGTACTTTATAGAAAGAAGGCAATACTCAGTATTATGCAATAATATGCAAATAAAGATGATAAAGTTTGGCAGAGAGGAGTTCTATAAAGAATAGGTTCCTAAATGCTGGCAGAAATAAAATAGGAAATGGTTGGATTAAGGTGAACAAATGAACAGTTTTTATAACAGCATTTTGGTTTTTAATTGTATATGGTTTTGGTTTCTCATGGTGCTTTTCTATGAGAAACCTCTGACAAGACCATTAAAGAAAAAGTGCAATTGTCACCTCAGCACAAAATAGTATAATGACAATGTTTACCCTGCAGAGTAGAGTTGTCACTGGCTGCTTATGGAGGTCTTCTGTGATGCTGGATGTTGTGCATAACAAATGGATGGAGAAGGCTGGAATTGTAGGACAACAGTAATTGAAAATACATTTAAAATAGTTATCTCTTATCTGTATTACTTTGCATAGTGTTTGTTAACCTGTAGATACTATAGCCTGTTTAACTGGTGTTTTGTAAGTAGAAAAAAGATTGTTGTTGTCTTGCTTTCTTCATTATGTGTTGAATCTATTTTTTAGCAATTTTCCTTGGCTCTTTTCGAGTGCCTTATGAGGAAATCAAAATGATGATACTGGAAGTAGATGAAACACAGCTGTCAGAATCCATGATTCAGGTAAGGAAAATGACACTTTAAATCCCAATATTTCAGGGTAAGCTTCTCATTAAATAGAAACCTGTAGCTAAAAAGCCTCTTAATATAAACTTTTGGCTAATAAATCCCTGCAAGAATTTTTTTGTTTTGTTTTTGTTCCCCTGTGAACTGTAGGCTTTTTATATTTGTAAAGCTAATTTTTTTTATTTAAACAGCTGAGCTGAATTTATATTCTCTATTTTCTGCTTTCGTATTGTCCACACCTAACCTGAGATTTTTCTTTGGTATATATTCAAACAGCCTATAATATTCTGTTTGTTCCCTAGTTACTAATTTTTCTTAAGTTTGTTTCTACCTCTGTCTCATCTGCACAAATCTGTTGTTCTGGTCAAAACTAGATGGAAAAAGGTTTAGGGTTTTTTTTGTTTTGGGGGTTTTGGGGGGTTGTTTTGGGTTGTTTTCTTGGTTACCCCCTGCTCATCCTGTTAGAGGTGATGCAATCTGGGATTGTGCCTTAGGGCATCCACTGTGACCACTTTTCTTCCCTAGAGTTTATTTGGATAGTGTTTTCCCTTTCCGTATTATTTCATTCAAAGCACAAAATCAGTATGATTCTGTGTGGAGACAAAAGAAACTGGAAGTTCTCGTATTCTTCTATGCACAGTGTTATTTAAGGGTTAAGTCAAAGAATATCATAAAATAATTTGAATACAAATACTTCATTATAGAATCAAGGGAAAAAATAATTTGGAAGGCATGTCTGGAGGTCATTTGATCCAAGCCCCTCCTGAAAGCCAGGTCAACTAGAGCAGGTTGCCCAGAGTTTTTTCCCATTAAATATTAATATCTCCAAGGCTGGAAACTCCATAACCTTTCTGGACACCTTTTCCAGTGTTGAACATTCCCTCGTGGTGAAAAACTTTTTTCTTGTTTATCTAACTGGATTTTTCATTGTTGCAACTTGTGATCTTAGCCTTCTGCTGCACACCTCCAAGAGGAACCTAACTGCATCTTCTCTGTACCCTCCAGCTGGAGAGGAACCTAACTGCATCTTCTGTGTACCCTCCAGTTGGGTACCTGAAGATCACATTAAGTTACTCTAAGGCTTGTTTTCTTACAGTTCAACAAACCCACTTCTCAACCTCTCCTTGCCTGTTGTGTGCCATTTTCACCAGTCCTCTTAATGGGTATCTATTAGATTTGCAAAGATTTGTCTATAGACCAAGATTGTCTGGTTTTTTTGGACAGGACTCCTACATAGTGCGATAATGTTTTGCTGTTATGGCTCATAAATGTCAAATAATTATTATTATCAACCTACTAGTAATGTGGCATAGGTTTCACTTACAGAGGAATTAGGTAGCTGATCTCTACAGGATACCTGAAAGTGTGTTAGAGACATGGGTACCAGTCCCTACTGAAACATCCAAGAAAGATAAAGTTGGATTTTCAGAAATGTATGCTTTTTGCAGGAATGTTGATTAGTGAAGAAATAATACAGGTAATAGAGTGAGTCATAAATTGAGTTGTAACATTAAGGCTCTTTGAGATTCAAATGTGTGACTCGTACTGCAACACACAGCAATTTGTATTCAAAGGTCAAAACAAGGCAAATTTATATTTGTGTGCTTTGCTTGCAAAATAAATTTCCACCATATTGGAATGTCAAAATAAGGTCTTGCTGAGGAGGCTGTACAGTGTTCAGCATGCTCCTTTTAATCCTGCATGCAGTTTGGCCCTCACTTCTTGTCACTTGTCAGATTTTGAAGATCTTTGGACTCTGAGCTATTTGTACTTCACTTTCCTTTAAAATGAGCTTGTCTATTGATTTGGAGAATGAGATTCTCTTAAGAAATATTTGAAGGAACAAACATGAGCCATCATCTCCAGTGACAGTATATATAATAATTGTATGATTCTCTTTCATTCAATGATGCAGTTAATATTGGCACTGAAACTATTACTTTAAAGTTATTAGGGTGAACAGAGCAGTTTACACCTCTAACCTGTTTGTTGACTCTAATTTGCACTTACATCACTTGTCTTTTTCAGGGTTTTCTTCATGCTCAAAAGATGCACGAGGTGTATATTTTAATTTCTTTGGAATAATACTCAAAATTCTCTAAAATAGCATGAAAAGCTGAGAGATGGAATATGCTATGCTGTTACATTCAGCTTGAACTCTGTCTCAGCTAGTCCATGCTTGCTCTGAGACTTTCTCTCATGCTATTTGACCTCAGCACTGTTTTTCAATGGTGAAAATTTAGCTTCTTAAAGAAATTAGGTCCTCAACAATATCATGAAGCAACCTGTATATACTAAATAAATATTATATATAAAAATTAAGAAAAACTAGCATCTTGATAATTTCTATACGTATTATTTAAAGAAGGCAAAACATTTTTTTTCATCTAGATGGGGAAAAAGATGCTCTGGGGAAGAAGATCATCAAACCATTAAGGGTAGTTAATTAATGGCATACTTTTATGTGAACATGTGGTAAATATTCTGTCAGCTGCAATAAGCTAAGAAGAAAAACTTTACTTCCATTGAGAATTGTTTACTCTTTTTTCTTTTTAATTTCTTCTGTGGACTATTATTTCCATTTTAATGGTATATACCTTGGTATAAAGAATGCCTACTTTTCTGTATATTTAAAACAGCTAACAAACTAGCCCCACTTTACTGTCTATGCAACAGGCATGATTAACAATAATAGGAGATACTTTTTTGACACTGCTGATAATCTTGTGGCTCTTTTAATTGGTATTAACAGTACAGTATATTTAATGTCAGTGTATCCAGTAACCTCTCTCTATAGTGCTTGGTATCAGAATTGAATCTGAAGTATTTTTGATGTTTGAGTCTTTGTGTTTGCTTTTGGAGGGGAGGGAACAGTTTTCTTTAAGAAAAGGATAAGAGAGTTTGAAGAGCCAAATGTGAGGTGAGGAATATTGTCCTACAAGAGGACAGTGATGTTAGCAGCTGCTGTGATTGAGTGAAAGTCAGTCTAGTAGAATACAAGTGATAATGCTCACAGTATCCTGTATGAACAGAGTCACATATACAACAAGGCATACTGTTAGAGGATGGCAGGTCCCACATTGTTTTTTTTTTTTTTAAATGATTCAAGAGTATAGATTGCGGTTTTTTGCAAAGTGATTAAACACTTGCAGGCCTAATTCAAATGGAAAATTCAGTAGAACTTAGGCTCCAAATTTACTTTGCGAGTTTGGATGTAATCATTTTTATCAAATGGTTTCATCCAAGGTTCTTGTTTCTGGGTAAAACAACCCTGTAATAACTTTGAAAAGGGGACCGTCAGAGTTTAAACTTGAAAAAGCACTTAAAACACCCATCTTCCTTTGGAAGTGGTAGAATAATGTGCCTCACTGCTTTAAAAATTTGGGTTTTGCCTTCACATATACTTAGGTTCCTAAATAAATTCAACTGTCCAGCTGTATGTCTCTATCTCTCTACCTTATAGCTATAAAAATGTTGTCCTGTGTATTTCATGATTCTGAGAAGAGCATAAGCATAGATCGGTTTGCAAGCATATGGATATTTTTATTTATTTATGTAAGGTACCTTAGATATTATGGTACTTCTCCGTCCTAGAAATTTCTTGCCTTCATCAATTTCTTCTGTCTAGCTTTAAATATTGTTAAGTGTGTCGTAATGTCACAGTTTCTGTAGTTGGAAATTTGTCCTTAATCCTACTCTTCTGTTATGCTTAAGAAGTAAAATGTATCCCCCCTGCCCCTCTCTCTCCCTGTCCCCCTTTCTCCAGTTAGAAATTAAATCTAGTTCTTAAAGATGTAAAAACTCCCAAAGTCATGTTGTAATCCAAACAGTCATTGACTAATTATTGGAATGTTTCTTGTGACTCAGTCAAAATTCTTTCTCCTGCTTATTCTCTGTTTGATATTCAAAAAGTGTTTCATTTCTAGCAGTTCAAAAGCTTTATCTGAACACCGTAAAGCTGCTTTGATATCAGCTGCTGCTTCAGTTTCTTTTTTTTCTGGTGCTCAATATTGAAAACATTATACAACACTTGACTGTTTCTCTTCTTTGAAAATTTTGTAGTCAATTTTTCTACATGTGAAAATTACTTTACCATGAAACAATAACATTTTAATCTCAGTAAAGGTTAAGGAATTGTACTATATTTAGAGCTGGTTATATATAGATGTTGTATATCAAAACAATAAATAAGTGGGTTATGAATTTCTAATTGAAAATGTATCTTTTTACACTCCATACCCTTTCATTTTTGCTCAGTGTTACTGATTTAGTGCTGGACAACTTTATCCATAATTAATAAATGTAGTCTTTTTTACAAAAATATTTTCCAAATGTAGTAATGGTAAGGATATATATGACTACTGTCATAAATTCTTCATGCTGAAAGTCAGTCTGACCATGTCCAAATCAAGCTCCATAAAATATAAGTTTGTATTATTATTTTAAGCATCATCATTCATGCATTTCTAATAGTTCTCTGTTTTTCCTACCAAAATCCTTATTTGAGTCTGTTGAAGCAGTCTACTCTTTAACTATCATTTACTCTTCCTTTGGTTTATTGAGACCTTTCCTTCTAAGTCTAGCTTCTTATTTGCTGAGTTTACTTTCTTAATAACCTATGTTGTCCTTACTTTGGATATCACAAAATTTTGTAAAACAAATACTTATAGTCCTTAGAATCAAAGTAGGGTTTCAGTTCTTAAAATATGAACTATTTTTACACTAAAACAAAACAGTGATGAAGGACTGGTGAAGGGTCTGGAGCACAGGCCTTATGAGGAGCGGCTGAGGGAACTGGGGTTGTTTAGCCTGGAAAAGAGGAGGCTGAGGGGAGACCTTATCGCTCTCTACAACTACCTGAAAGGATGTTGTAGTGAGGTGTGTGTTGGTCTCTTCTCCCAAGTAGCTAGCGATAGGACAAGAGGAAATGGGCTTAAGCTGCGCCAGGGGAGGTTTAGACTGGAAATTAGGAAAAATTTCTTTACGGAAAGGGTGGTCAGGCATTGGAACAGGCTGCCCAGAGAGGTGGTGGAGTCACCATCCCTGGAGGCGTTTAAAAAACGGGTAGATGTGGCACTTCGGGATATGGTTTGGTCTGGCCTACCCTTGATTAGTCTAGAGTGGGCTTGGTAGTGTAGGTTAATGGTTGGACTGGATGATCTTAAAGGTCTTTTCCAACCTAGATGATTCTATGATTCTATGACTGTCTAGGGCTTTTTATCCATTAGAAAAAAGGTTTGATAAATGCTAAATTACCATAAAATGACAGTTGTTACAAGAGCTAAGAGATTGAGTTTTAAAAAATTAAAAGTAGCACTAAACAAAATATTCAACATGCTTTTAAAAAACTTCAATGCTTTAGATAGATCTGTTCTTTAGTTACAAATCTAGTATTTTCATACTTTAACAAGAGGAATATCTATACTGCAATCCAAGGGTGCTGTTGCAACTTGAATAAGCACCTGGGGCTAGTTTTGAACTAGCTAATACAGGTTCTGAAGACAGTGTAGAGCCACTCAGTTGACTACTGTTTTAGGGATATTTTTGGGGTGCTAGTTAGGAGTTGAATTGTTTCTTCTTAAGTTAGGGAAGTATGTTAAGCAAAGCATAGCTATGACTTTTTATCTCTCTGGCCCCAGAGAGATAATTTGTATATCCTAACTGGCTGAATTTGCTGTAGAAGAAGAAATTAGGATCTTTTGTGGATAAAATTAGGGGTTTCTTTTAAGACTTTCAGATGGAGATCCTGTTCACTAACTTAAGTAAATTCTTTTCTGTTGATTCTGTGTCACCACAGCTATTTACTTGCAGAGCAATCATAGAATCATAGAATCGTTTAGGTTGGAAAAGACCTTTAAGATCATCCAGTCCAACCATTAACCTAACATTACGAAGTCCACCACTAAACCAATTCAGGGTAGAGTAGCAACCCCACGTCTCCTGGCTTGGTGTCTGTATCGTTTGTAATTAAAGTAAAAACTAGGAATCGTTAAGATTGGAAAGGATCTCTAAGATCATCATTCCAATCATCAACCCAACACCCTCATGCCCATAAAACAGACTTTGACTTAACTGAAGTATCTGCCTTTTCTGTCGAGTGGGGAAATGCTGGAGTTAGTCTTTCTGATCCTTTCTTGAAATATGGTAGTAGGTAGTGGGATAGCTGTGTTTGCCAGACTTGATTCAGTGTTAGAAGGATTGACTCTATTTCAGTTCAGAAGGGTGATCTTACCAGTAGACCAGAGAATGTTTTAAGAAAAAACACGATCTCTTTCTTTTTTTCTTACTATGATGGAAGCTTAGCCACTGTGTAACCAGGAACACAAGAGTCATAAGTTGAGAAAAAGTGCAGGCCATAGAGGGACCCTAACTATTGCCTAGTAGTTATAGTAGTCATCTTGGGAAGGGACTGAACTGAGCTACTGACTCAAATTATATACCATGATTAAATGTTTGAGAAGCTATCTACTTCCAGAACCTCAGAATAGCCATGCTTAGCCAACCTAGCTGATTGTAATTAGAGTGGGATTCAGGTGCCTAAATGTAGGTGTCTATACATAAATATAGGTGTCTAAGTGTTCAGGAAGCTCCAGGGAGTCTGAGGACTCTTCAAATGATCAGATGAAGGTGACATGTTTAGATTCCCTTACCTGTGTTCACAAGACATTCACATGTGTAGGTGTCCAAGCTCCACATGTGGACTCCTGAATTCAGCTGAAGCTGAGTCCCACCTCTGAATTCCTGCTTCTGGCAAGTTTTCAGGCTAAGTAGTGTCTAATGGGTTTAAGCTTTTGTTTTGAACCACTAGAAAATTAATTATCCATTTTCAAAAAACTTTTTCTCTAGCATGAATATTTCTTGCCATCCTTTAGTTTGATACGTTACACTGGAAGTTCTTATTGTATTTGCTGCTTAGTGTTCTGCTTGCATAGTGCCTACCAAGCATATTCTTTCTTTAAAAATGATGTTTAAAAAGAGACTACAGAAATGTTTGTAGAATCAGCAAAAGATGCTGGCTAGCAGTATTTAATCACTTGCTTTTTACACTCTCAGTTACATTAATTTGTGTGTTGCCTATTTACATTCTGTTGTTTGCAGGAAGGAGTGCTAACTTTGGAGTGTATGGTAATGATGCATATGTAATACAATTTGCCTACAATAATACTTAAGCCTATTTTATTTTTCTTGATAGAATTTAATAAAACATCTTCCTGAACAAGAACAACTGAATGCATTGTCCAAGTTCAAGAGCGAGTATAATAATTTGTCTGAGCCGGAACAGTTTGGAGTTGTGGTGAGTTGTTTGGTTATCACTTTTTTTTTTTTTTCTTTCCTTTCCTGAAATATAGTTTTAATATAAAGTTACGGAAACAATACCTGCTGCTTCTTCCTAGTGTGAAGAGGTTCCAGACTGGGAGAAAAGTACAAGGGCTGTCTTTTAATCGGACTTTTAGTGGACACATCTGTGGATGTGGAAGGCCTGATTGTTGGAATATTACTGTTGGAATGATTTAGGATTCTTTTTCTGTAAAAAAATAATTTAGTAAAAAAAAAAAAAAAAGGTGGCATTTTCTGTGGCAGAGTTTCACTGGCAGATACAGAACTATTTCTGAATTTGCATAGCTAAAATAGGTTGGCTTTACTTTTGTTTGCATTAATAAATCTTAACTTTTCCAGTGAAGTTTTCTACGCTGATGTTTTTCTTTCTATTCTCCATGTAAATAAGAAGAAAATACTGTAGTTATCACTATGTTAACCTACTCTGCCTCCTCCCTCCTATGTTTTATAGTACGTCCTGTCAACAGTACTTGTAGTCACTTTTTCCATTCCCAGTGGGAAGATACGTTTATAATATTTCCCAGGTCAAATTAACAAAGGAAGACTGGAAGAGAGAAAATAAAAATACTGCTAGTTCAGTGCTGGCAGTTGATGTTTTTTGTGGAAATACAGTTTGGATATAATTTCTCTATAGCTCATAATTCATAATTGTTAATGATTTCATCCAGACAAATACAGAATAAGGTTATTTGTTTTCCTGGGTGCATGTATCTATATAAGTATTTTGTTTGGGGTTTTTTTTTTTGTTTGTTTGTGTGGATTTTTTTTTTTGTGGATTTTTTTTTTTTTTTTTGGTCCAGTCCTAGGGTTCCAAGCTAAGACAGTCATAGCTTCATCTGGGAAGATTTCCCTGGGAGGAAATAATTCTTTTAGATGTAACTGTGGGCTTCAGGAAAAGGAGTATCATGTCTTTGTAACAGTAGGCACTTGCTGTTGGTAGTTATCTATGTAGATATCAAATACCTGTACTTATATATTGGAACAGCTGGAGTACAGGTGTGGGATATAAGAGCAGCGCTCACTGTTCTGAATCAACTGAAGAATGTTGGTCTGTTCAGGAAACACCACTGCATTGAATTGGTGCCAGTTACAGATGTGACATAGGCAGTCGTCTTTGAGTATAGGTACTTGTAAAACAAAACTGGTTCTGAAGTGGTGCTTTTGCTGAAAGCTATTGCCACTGTTCATTTTTGATTCATCTTTAACAAGAGTAACAGTCATTGTACATTTAATGTAATGCTGGTTTCTGTGTTCTTGGGAGTCTTCTAACTACACCCTGAGAGCAAGAAGGAAAAAAGATCACATCACAGTTTTGAACACTTTTATTTATTTTCCAAGATTTTTATGTGTAGTTTTCTGATTTGAAGCCAAATTATCAATTTCTCTTGGTCCAAATTTCTTAGTTACAAAAGCTAGCGAAATCTTTTGGGTTTTATTTCTTGTTGAGGTTTTATCAGACATTCAAGGGATCTATTTATAGTTCATCCCTATCTTAACCTTACTTTATTTGATTAAATTATCACCACTTATCTCAAAAGGTCATTGAATAGGGCTCTGAGATTCTTTAAAAGTATCCTCCCTCAACAAAAAGAATCCAGTCAAAACATCCTTTGTTGTTTTATGAGATGTGAAACTAATGATTTCAGCACCTCTGTTGCTTGCAAAGAACACAAAAGGTCTAAAGTCAGAGAGATTATTACCTTTTTATTTGTTTTCTTATCATATTTGTTTATTCAATTCAGAAAATAGCAGTAGTTTCACAAAGGTAGGTTTCACAATGGTAAGTTGTAGGTTTGTTTTCAGCCTAGTTTGTATTACAGAGCTTTAGAAAGAGAGAAACAGGTTAGCAGTTAAATCTACCATCACCAACAGAATTTAACCTTTTGGTGGTGTGAACTGGGCGGAAGCTGTGTTAATGATTATTAAGTTTGAATCAGTTCTCCACGTGGAAATTTTGGTTTAAATCTGTAATTTTATAAATGAGAGTTCCTACATTTGTTTACTCAGTTGTGGGAATCAACGTAAAGTTAAGATGCGTCGATACATTAATATCTCTTAAAAAAGAAAAAAAAAAAAAAGGAAAACCACAACCAAAAAAACCACCCAAACCCCCAAAGAATCACTTTACTAATTTTTAAAAATAATTTACACTGACTTACCTTCTGACTTGTCAGATTCTCTTTAGATTTTCTATGGTTCTAGGCTTTGAAAGGTTTTGTTTTCTCACTTGCATATTATTTCTCTTTCTTGAAAGTGGACTAATATTGCGAGTAATATACAGTAGATACTAACTGGGCATCTTTGGAATATATAGGCAGATCTATGGTATGTGAGGCCTCTTATCTGATACAAGAGTTACCTCCTTCCCCTCACTTTCATCTTCCCTCCACAAATTTCTTCAAAACCTGTAGGGTGAAACAGCTATGTTAGATTCTCCAAACTTCTTCCTTGTTCTCAAAATAAGTCTTCATCTTTATTGCCATTAAAGAATCTGATGAAATTAGAAATCAGATGTACTAGGTTTAGTCTGGAGTCTCACATGTTCAAAATTTAACTAATATATTGTAATACCTACATTTCCTAAGAATATGTTTCTTCATAGGCCCATATCTCTATCAGTATATGAGATGGGTGGTGCCCTGGGAATGAAATTTCCTTATGTAACAAATAAAAGCTGTTGATAGAGTTCCTGGCTCATGTGATCTACAAGTTGAAAAGTTTGGAGAGGAGTTGATAAAGGACAAAATGAAGGGGGGGAACTGGTTAGGGAGAGTGAGTATTATAAAGAAAATAAAATAAACAAAACAATCTCTTGTGTTTTTACCTTTACCATAGCCTTTTAATATAAATCTGGCTGACCCAGATATTTAGATGACACTGTGATAAGCAATACAGGAAAAGAGGAGAAAGCCAGTAATGGAATATTTTACAAAGACTTTGTTGAGCTCCATTTTCTGTTGTTTGTGGTTTGGTTTTTGGTTTTGTTCCCCCCCCCCCCCCCCTTGTACTATTTGGTGCCACAGATGACAAGTCTTTCTGTGCTTTTCAGAATTGGACCCTCTGTGTAAAAATTTTGGGGGTCTATGTTTGTTTTATGTAAACATCAAACTTTTTTTTTTTTTTAAAGATAAACTAATCTAGTCTGTTCTGGAATTGAGCTCTATAAATGCTGCACTTTTGTTCAATAATATTAAAAGTTCATGGGTTTCCAGAAAATTTAATATGAGAAGACTGAAAGGGTAGATTATTGATGTAGAGAGGAGGTTCACATGTATCAGTCATACTAAGAAAAATTCAAGTGTTCTGTGCTGAATAAAGCAGACTGAGCACGAGGCTTCTCCCTGATAACCTTGTTTCAAACTGTGTCTGCCAGGATGACAGAGATAAGTCCATGTCTAAACTTCAGCAGCTTCATTTGAGTCTGACAAATTATGGCAAAATGCCAGTAAAGATGGATTTACACCAGTAAATTTGACCATGAACTGGACTGGCTGAGGAGTAGACACCTGTTTGACCATGCCAAATCATTTCAACAGTAATATGTATGTAACTGTGTTGTTGGGGAAATGCTTATATAGGACAATCACATGCAGGGTTATGCATTTTAACTGAATTAGTAAAATACAAAGTTAAGTAGCAAACATATCTTTTACTTTATTATCACAAATAAACATTGATCCAAAAAAAGACATTTAAAAAATAATTCCACATAGGTTAAAGCTTGCTTTGCTATTTTTATTTCATATTTGAACCTCACTCAACTGACAAGTCTGTCTTTTGCTCTTTAAAAATGTCAGACTTCCTACAATTGGACATATTAACAACTGTAAAAAATTTGAAATTTAGTGTGTCAACATTTTCTAACTGATCAGGAGCCTTCTAATACTTAATGCAAGATGTCTTCTGGAAAGAAACTTGGCTTATGGGGTGTTTATTTTTTCATTTTCGCTGTCATCAGACCATTATAACAAGTGTTATTTTGTATTTTAAAGACTAATCTCTAGTTTTCATTCTTTCAGAAAGGACTCCGGTAGTGTTTAAGCATTTATTGACAGTGGTTTTAATACCATACTATTGTCTCTGTAATGCTAACAGTATCTTTGCTGTTGTACAACTGTAGAATCGGCTATTCTGATCAGCTTTGTCGAAAAAGGTACTTCAGTTGGCAAGCAAAAATGTGTCTGCTTAATAAGCAGCAAACCTTCCTGGTATCAATATAGTATTCTATGGTCTAACTCTCTTCTGCTGCATGTATTGTTAGGAGTAATAAAATTTCTGAACATACGCTTACACACATTTGTGTTACTTAATTCAATCACATTAATCCTTGAATTACTCCCCTTTCAGCACTACCTATTTGTTATTTTGTAAATCAGGATATATTTTGTAAAGCACTCCTGCAAGTTAGTTCACAGTTTTCTTAGATCTTAAGCAATAATTCATTTCATTCCACTGTCCTTTTGCTGTGTTTTTTGAAATCTGGTAGTATTCAAGTATAAATAAATTTGAAATGATCTGTTTTAAGACATCAATTGACTCATATCGATTGACAAGATGCAACATTATTGGTATTATTGATACACATTTTTAACTGTTAGTTATTTCTTTCAGATGTACCAATTCAGTTAGATGGGACTGTCAGTCTGATGAGAAGAGCTAGACCAGTAGTACTATAGGTCAAATTTTGTTGGATGTGGCACAACTGATTTAATAAATTTGTCTTAAAAAATTGAGGCAATGTGATAACTCAGAAGAACGTTGCATTAAATGGTAAGAGTTCTTACATGTCAAAAATTCACAGAATGATTGGGGTTAGAAGGGACCTCTGGAGATCTAGTCCAGCTCCCCTGCTAAAGCAGGTTCACCTAGAGAAGGTTGCACAGGATCACATCTGGGTGGGCTTTGAATATCTCCAGAGGAGACTCTACAACCTCTCTGGGCAACTTGTCTCAGTGCTCTGTCACCCTCAAAGTAAAAAATTTTTTCCATATTCAGATGGAACTTCCTTTGTTTCAGTTTGTGCCCATTGCCCCTTATCCTGTTGCTGGGCACCACCGAAAAGAGTCTGGCCCTGTCTTCCTGACACCTGCCCTTAAGATATTTGTAAGCGTTGATAAGATCCCCTCTCAGTCTCCTCTTCTCCAGGCTAAACAGACCCAGTTCTCTCAGCCTTTCCTCGTAAGAGAGATGCTCCAGTCCCCTAATCAACTTTGTAGCCCTCCACTGGATTCTCTCCAGTAGTTCTTGTCTGTCTTGAACTGGGGAGCCCAGAACTGGACACAGTACTCCAGACGTGGCCTCGCCAGGGCAGCATAGAGGGGGAGGATACTGCTGGCCACACTCTTCCTAATGCATCCCAGGATACCATCGGCCTTCTTGGCCACAAGAGCCCATTGCTGGCTCATGGTTAACTTCTTCTCCACCAGGACTCCCAGGTCCTTCTCCACAGAGCTGCTTTCCAGCAGGTCAACCCCTAACCTGTACTGGTGCATGGGGTTTTTCCTCCCTAGGTGCAGGACTGTACACTTGCCTTTGTTGAACTTCATTAGGTTCCTGTCTGCCCAACTCTCTAGCTTGTCCAGATCTCACTGAATGGCAGCACAGCCTCCTGGTGTGCCAGCCACTCCTCCCAGTTTTGTACCATCAGCAAACTTGCTGAGGGTACACTCTGTCCCTTCATCCAGGTCATTGATGAATAAGTTGAACAAGACTGGACCCAGTGCTGACCCCTGGGGAACACCACTAGCTACAGGCCTCCAACTAGACTCTACGCCACTGGTCACAACCCTCTGAGCTCTGCTGTTCAGCCAGTTCTCAATCCATTTCTCTGTCCACTCATTAACCCACACTTCTTGAGCTTACCTATGAGGATGTTATGGGAGACAATGTCAAAAGCCTTGTTAAAGTGAAGGTAGACAACATCCACTGCTCTCCCCTCATCTACCCAGCCAGTCATGCCATCATAGAAGGCTATCAGATTGGTCAAGCATAATTTCCCCTTGGTGAATCCATGTTGATTCTCCTCTTTGCCTGTGGATCAGTGATGATCCTGAGAACCTTCTTTTCCTTCACATGCTTAGAGATGACATCCATAATGAGCTGTTCCATCACCTTTCTGGAGATGAAGATGAGGCTGACTGGCCTGTAGTTTCCTGGGTCCTTATTCTTGACTTTTTTGGAGGTTGGAGTGACATTGGCTTTCCTTCAGTCCTCAGGCACCTCTCCATGACCTTCCAAAGCTGATGGAGAGTGGCTTAGCAATAACACCTGCCAACTCCCTCAGCACTTGTGGGTGCATCCCATTGAGGCCCATGGCTTTGTGGGTGTCCAGTTTGCCTAAATGATCTCTAACCCAACCCTTCTTGACCAAGGGAAAGTCTTCTTTTCTTCAGACTTTCTCTCCTGCCTCCAGGGTCTGGGATTCCTGAGGGCCAACCTTAGCAGTAAAGACTGAAGCAAAGAAGGCATTCAGTAACTCCACCTTTTCTGTATCCTCCATCACTGGGGCACCCACCTCATTCAACAGTGGGCCCACACTGTGCCTAGTCTTCCTTTTGCTACTAATGTACTTGAAGAAGCCCTTCTTGTTGTTCTTGACATCCCTTGCCAGATTTAATTCCAAGTGGACCTTAGCCTTCCTCACTTCATCCCTGCATACTCCGACAACGTTCCCATATTCCTTCCAAGTGGCCTGTCCTTTTTTCCACATTCTGCAAACTTCCTTCTTCCATTTGAGTTTTGCCAGAAGCTCCTTGTTCATCCATGCAAGTCTCTTGCCCCCTTTGTTTGGTTTTCTCATAGGGATGCATTGATCTTGAGCTTGGAGGGAGTGATGCTTGAATATTAACCAGCTCTCCTGGACCCCCCTACCTTCTAGAGGTGTAACCCATGGGATTCCTCCAAGCAGGTCCTTGAAGAGGCCAAATTTAGCTCTCTTGAAGTCTGGGGTTGTAATTCTACTTATTGCCCTGCTTCCTCCACGTGGGACCCAGAACTCCACTATTTCATGGTTGCTGCAGCCAAGGCTGCCCCCAACCTTCACGGCCCCAACTAGTATCTTTGTTAGTACAAGGTCAGCAGCACACCTCTTCTCATTGGCTCCTCCACCACCTGTGTCAAAAAGTTACCATCAGTGTTCTGCAGGAACCTCCCAGACTGTGTCTGCCTAGCTGTGTTGTTGTTTTCAGCAGAAGCAGATATCAGGGTGGCTGAAGTCCCCCATGAGAACCAGGGCCTGTGGTCATGAGGCTACTTTCAGCTGTCTGTAGAAGGCCTCATTGACTTCCTCTTCCTGATCAGGTGGCCTGTAGTAAACACCCACAACAGTGTCACCCATGTCAGCCTGTCCTTTAATTCTTACCCATAAGTTATCAACTCATTCTTCATCCACCCCCAGACAGGTGTTGATACGTTCCAGTTGCTCGTCCACATAAAGAGCAACTCGACCACCTTGCCTTGCTGGCCTTCCTTTCCTAAAAAGTACGTAGCCATCCATGACAGCATTCAAGTCATGTGAGCTATCCCACCATGTCTCTGTAATTGCAATGAGATTGTGGCCCTGCAACTGCACACAGATCTCTAATTCTTTCTGTTTATTCCCCATGCTGTGTGTGTTGGTGTACAGCTGTTTCAGAGAGGTAACTGAGCATACATGTTTCCCAGGAGTGGTGCACGAGGATCCACCATGGCCACCCTTGAGGTGGTTGGCCTTCTAGTTCTCATCTTGGGAGGCAGCAAAGAACATTTGTCGCTGCTCTGGTTGGCCTGAGTTATTCCCCAGTTGGTTGCAATGGCGTGAGCGTTGCCACTTTGGACCCTGCCCTCCCTGCTGCAGCTCCTGACCCCCCACCCCCGAGTCCTTCAGTTGGTGGAGTTTCTTTTGTGAAGGAACAATCGGATTCCCACTGCATAGTGCAAGTGTGTGTTTTCCCTAATTTTCCATGCAAAGCATTAAAAAAACCTCAACAAAACCAAACCCCTTCATTAGGCACAATTTTTCTAGTGTCACACCTTCTATGCATCTAGTAGAGCTGACTACAGAGAACAAGCTACAATCAGTTTTTAACATGAAACATTTTTCATTTCTCTTGGAGGAGGGAAGTTTTGAATAACTCACTTTTTTTACTCTTTGAATATGGAATCTTACACATTTGCTTTTCATTAAGGTTCTTGAATCTTCATCAGGCTCTTGTATCTTTTGTTTTATTCTGGATGGGGAGCAGGCTGAGAATTTCTACTCATTTCTTTAAGAAATACGAATCTTTTCAGTATAGCTGTTGGGTTTTTTTCCTTAATTGCTGTTTTATGCCTCATTTTTTGTTATTCTTTTCAAATGAGGAGAATCAAACTTAAACACAAACTTAAACAAGACTTTCAGGTTTATCTTTTAGGTGAGTAGTGTCTTGTAATTATGGTATTTCAGAGAATTTAGAGATTCCATGTTAATTTGCTCTAAAGTTTTGCTTAAGGGAAAGACTAAACTATTTGACTCCCAAGGAAGAGCCTAAGTAGTGAATAAACTGATAATTGCTGCTTGTATGATAATAAAAAAAAATTATAATGGAAACGTTATTTTATCCTTCTGGCTTTGAATTCAAAGTCAAGATTTGATACTCTGAAAGAAACAGCTAGACACATGTTGAGATACTGGTATGCTGTGACTGTTACAGTATTGTATGTTTTACTTCAACCAAAGTTAATTAACTTTCGTCATTGCCTTAAAGACATTGAGGGCATGACTCTAAACAGTTCAGGTTCCCTTCATGAGGGTGGCTTGGGTTCTTTTTTTTTTGGTGACTGTGGGTTGCTTTTGTGATTTCTGCAATTATCCTCTTCAAGTTATTTTGCACTTTTATGTTTTCTGTTCATTCAGCAGTAAGTATAAAACAAATCCTTTATTACCCTTATCTTCTCTTCCAGACTTTAGGTTTTCTTTAGATAAACTACTTTATTTTCCTGTATGTTCTTTCTTTCATTTACTCCAGGCTGATGTCTCAGAACACAGATATTATCATCTGTTACTGTGGAGTTTGGGTTTTGGCTTTTTCTTTTTCTTTTTTTTTTTTTTTTGGCTTGGGTGCAGCCGTGAACTATTTTATAAAAACTATGTTAAATCTGTTCATGTTATTAAGTGCTTTAACTTAGCTTTGCAGTATTATCTTAAGTTGATGTTGGTTTGAATGCTGTATTCCGTTGCTCAAGTTCTTGATGAAATATGCTTGTGTTTGCCAAAATTTAATCATTTGATTGCATTTTGGTTTACTGTAGTTCACGTTTTGTACTTGGTTTAGTCAGTGCAATAAACTTCCTCCTAAAGTCATGTAACCTTCATATTATTTTCTTGGAGGTTTCATTGATTATAGAATCATAGAATCGTTTAGGTTGGAAAAGACCTTTAAGGTCATCCAGTCCAACCATTAACCTACACTACCAAGTCCACACTAAACCAGTCAAGGGTAGACTAGACTGAACCATGTCCCCAAGTGCCACATCTACCCGTTTTTTGAACACTTGCAGGGATGGTGACTCCACCACCTCTCTGGGCAGCATGTTCCAATGCTTGACTACCCTTTCTGTGAATTCCCCAAGCCTGTAGCGTTGCATGGGGTTGTTGTGACGGAAGTGCAGGATCCGGCACTTGGCCTTGTTAAACCTCATACAGTTGGCCTCGGCCCATCGATCCAGCCTGTCCAGGTCCCTCTGCAGGGCCATCCTACCCTCCAGCAGATCGACACTCCCACCCAGTTTGGTGTCGTCTGCAAACTTACTGAGGGTGCACTCAATCCCCTCATCCAGATCATTGATAAAGATATTAAACAAGGCTGGCCCCAAAACAGAGCCCTGGGGAACACCGCTCGTGACTGGCCGCCAACTGGACTTAACTCCATTTACCACTACTCTCTGGGCTCAGTCACCCAGCCATTTTTTTACCCAGTGAGAAGTACACTTGCCTAGGCTGTGAGCTGCCAGCTTCTTTAGGAGAATGCTGTGGGAGATGGTGTCAAAGGCTTTACTGAAGTCCAGGTAAATGACATCCACAGCTTTTCCTTCATCCACTAGGTGGGTCACCAGGTCATAGAAGGAGATGAGGTTGGTCAAGCAGGACCTGCCTTTCACGCACCCATGCTGGCTGGGCCTGATTCTCCGGTTGATCTGCACTTGCCTGTTGAGTGCACTCAAGATGAACTGCTCCATAACCTTCCCATGTACCGAGGTGAGGCTGACAGGCCTGTAGTTCCCCGGGTCCTCCTTCTGGCCCTTATTGTAGATGGGCGTCACATTGGCAAGCCTCCAGTCATCAGGGACCTCCCCTGTTAACCAGGACTGCTGATAGATGATGGAAAGTGGCTTGGTGAGCTCCTCTGCCAGCTCCCTCAGTACTCTTGGGTGGATCCCATCTGGTCCCACAGACTTGTGAGCGTCCAGGTGACATAGCAAGTCATTAACTGCTTCCTCCTGGACTATGAGGGCTCTATTCTGGTCCCCGTCCCTATCTTCTAGCTCAGGGGCCTGAGTACCCTGGGGATGACTGATCTGGCTGTTAAACACAGAGGCAAAGAAGGCATTAAGTACCTCAGCCTTTTCCTTGTCCTCGGTGACAATGTTCCCCCCCATATCCAGCAAAGGATGGAGATCCTCCTTGCCTCTCCTTTTATTGCTGATGTATTTATAAAAGCATTTTTTATTGTCTTTTACCGCACTGGCCAGATTGAGTTCTAGCTGGGCTTTTGCTTTTCTAATTTCCTCCCTGCAGGACCTAACAAGATCCCTGTACTCCTCCTGAGTTGCCCGCCCCTTCTTCCAAAGGTGGTAGACTCTCCTTTTTTCTCTGAGTCCCCGCAAAAGCTCCCTATTCAGCCAGGCTGGTCGTTTTTCCCACTGGTTGGTCTTATGGCACATGGGGACAGCCTGCTCCTGCGTCCTTAAGACTTCCTTCTTGAAGAAGGCCCAGCCTTCCTGGACCCCTTTGCCTTTCAGGACTGCCTCCCAATGGACTTTCCCAACCAGTGTCCTGAACAGGCCAAAGTCTGCCCTCCAGAAGTCCATGGTAACAGTTTTGCTGCCCCTCCTCTTTACACCACCCAGAATCGAGAACTCTATCATATCATGGTCGCTAAGCCCAAGATGGCTTCGGACCACGACATATCCCACAAGCTCTTCTCTGTTAGTAAACAGCAGGTCAAGCGAAGCACCTCCCCTGGTAGGCTCGCTTACCAGCTGCGTCAGAAAGTTATCCCCCACATGCTCTAGTGTCCTGGTTTCAGCTGGGATAGAGTTAATTTTCTTCCTAGCAGCAGGCATAGTGCTGTGTTTTGGATTTAGTAGGAGAAGAATGTTGATAACATGCTGATGTTTTTAGTTGTTGCTGAGTACTGCTTATGCTAGTCAAGGACTTTTTCAGCTTCCCATGCTCTGCCAGGCGCACAAGAAACTGGGAGGGGGCACAGCCAGAAGAGTTGATCCAAACTGCCCAAAGGGCTATTCCATACCATATGACGTCATGCTCAGTATATAAACTGGGGGGGGTGGCCAGGGAGCAGCGATCGCTGCTCGGGAACTGTCTGGGTATCGGTCGGCGGGTGGTGAGCAATTGCATTGTGCATCACTTGCTTCGTGTATCATTATTATTATTATCATTATTATACTGTTACTGTTAGCATTACTATTTTACTTTATTTCAATTATTAAACTGTTCTTATCTCAGCCCAGGAGTGTTTCTCACTCTTACTCCTCCGATTCTCTCCCCCATCCCATCGGGGTAGGGGGAGTGAGCGAGCGGCTGCGTGGTGCTTAGTTGCTGGCTGGGGCTAAACCACGACATCTAGGAACTTTTGAGATTGTTGCCTCTCTCCTGTGTTGTATTTCCAGCAGATGTCTGGGAAGTTGAAGTCCCCCAGGAGAACAAGGGCTAGTGAGACTTCTGCCAGCCGCTTGTAGAATGCTTCATCTGTCTCTAGATCCGGGTTGGGTGGTCTATAGCAGACTCCCAACAGGACATCTGCCTTGTTGGCCTTCCCCCTCATCCTTACCCATAAGCACTCGACCTTGTCATCACCACTGTTGAGCTCTGTACAGTCAAAACACTCCCTAACATACAGAGCCACCCCACCACCTCTCCTTCCTTGCCTATCCCTTCTGAAGAGCTTATAGCCATCCAGTGCAGCACTGCAGCCATGAGAGTCATCCCACCATGTTTCTGTGATGGTGACTATGTCATAGCCATCCTGCTGCACAAGGGCCTCCAGCTCCTCCTGTTTGTTGCCCATGCTACCTGCATTGGTGTAGATGCACTTGAGCTGGGCTATCGGTTTTGCCCCCAACGTTGCCATGCCGCCTCTGGGCTCCTCACTAGTGGGCCCATTTATATCCCCTTCCCCCCTCAAACCTAGTTTAAAGCCCTCTCAATGAGTCCCGCCAACTCATGGGCGAGAATCCTTTTCCCCTTTGGAGACAGCCGATCTCCATCAGCCGCCAGCAGGGCCGGTGCTGTGTAAACCTCCCCATGATCGAAAAACCCAAAATTCCACCGATGGCACCAGCCTCTGAGCCACCTGTTAGTCAGGTGAGTTTTCCCATTCCTTTCAGCATTCTTTGCTGCCACTGACGGGATTCAGGAAAACACTACCTGCGCTCCCGATCCTGTGACCAATCGCCCCGGTGCCCTGAAGTCCCTCTTCATTGCTTTAGGACTTCTATGTGCAATCTCATCACTGCCCACCTGTACAACCAGCAACGGGTAATAATGGGAGGGCCTCACGAGGTCAGGCAGTTTCCTAGTAACGTCCCTAACCCGGGCCCCAGGGAGGCAGCAGACTTCCCTGTGGGATGGGTCCGGGCGGCAGATCGGGCCCTCAGTTCCCCACAGGAGGGAATCACCCACCACAATCACCCTCCTTTTTTTCTTAACAGGGGCAGTCGTAATCCGTGGGGGTGACTGACTGGCCCTCGGCACCCCCTGGCTGGACCTTCCCCTTCACCTCCCTCCCCGCTTGCCTGGCCCTCAGCTCCCAGAGCCCCGTATCTGTTGTGTAGGGGCAGCTGGGGAGGTGAGGGAGGCCGGGAGGGGATTCGCCTGCCTCCCCGGGCAGGGACCTGTTTCCATTCCCCCATCTCTTGGCTCCCCTCCTTCTGCTTGCCGGCAAGAGGGCCGGGGATCCTCCGCTCCTTGTGGGGCCTCCGCCTGCTGCCCTGGCCCCAGGGACGGTCGGGTGCGGCTCCACCAGTCTGTCTCCCTCTCGCACTCCCTGACACTCCTCAGCCTTTCCAACTCCTCCTTCGGGTCTGCCCCCAGGCTGAGCAGATCATCTCCCTGCTCACAGCGAAGACATTTGCCGTCTCCACTGCCCTGCGGTACGAGCGACAGGCTCAGGCACTCCCTGCAGCCGGCGACCTGGACGGCTGCGTGTTGGTGCGGGAGCTCCGTCTGGGTCACCATGTTCCTTCTGGCGGAGGCTTTCGGGCGGGTGGTGACCATGGCTGCCAGGTGTTCTCCTGGGAGGGCGATGACCACTGCCTGAGTTTCCCTTTGGAGCTAGGAATGGGGGCACTCGGCCTTCCCTGCGCACCCTGACCGCGCCAACTGACGCGCCACGCCTTTCTGATGCCCACGCCCTGGTCGCCGTCACTCCTGGTCGCTCGCGCTCCCTGGGGCTGCTTTTATAGGTGGGGTTTGGCCGCCGTCTCTCCCGTCCCAGCCCACGCTGCGTCAGAGCTGCCCCACGTCAGCAGCTCGCCCTTCCCCGCCCTTTCCCGCTCTAGGCGGGGGGCTGGGCTGCCCGCTCTCGCCCTGAGCTTTTGCCACCTCAGCAAGGGTGCCCCGGCGCGAGCGTCTGCTCCTGAGCCCTTCGCCTCGGAGACTGCCCTGGTGACTTATGACTGATACTGAATAATACATTCTATAAAACTTTTTAATGATGAAGACTTATCTTTGTGTTTAGAAATGAGTAGTCATGTGACAGCACACTTGCAATGTGAGACCCGTCTGAGATGAATGGGGTTTCAGCTAGACGATTGTCTTGGTAGGTGACTGTTGACAGAAGGTCAGGTTTTTTGGTGTTTTGGGTTCCCTCCCACCATGCTCTCTCCAGTGGGCAGTATAAATCTTATGTTGCTTTAGGACTTAAAACATTTAACAATGTTGATTTGTTTTGTAGGCAGGTTTTTTTCCCACTGCGAAAAAAGTATTGGTTTACAGAGTATTTTTTTTTTTCTAATTTTGGGTGTAGTCCCTGTCATCATATCAAATAAAGAATGTTTAAGGAGAGTCATAGAATAGTTTGGCTTGGAAGGGACCTCCAAAGATCGTCTCGTACAAACCCCAAATTAGATCAGTTAGTAATGGCAGTCTCATTTGTTTTCAGTAAAGTTTATATGATAGTTACTAGTTAGTTTTACTAATTTTGACTGATACTTTAAATGCGATAATCTGTTTAATGGATTTTCATTGATGAACTATTGCCATACCACCGTTCAAGCCTTGCTCCTTAGTAGAGGTGTATATCTGGCTTTCATCTGAAACAAAGCCCAGTGTGTTTGCCATCAGCCATGATGCTTTGCATTTCATACATCTTTCTCCAAAGGCTTTTGTTCTTACGTAGTCTTATCCTGCCCTAGAAGATTTCATTATACCTAAGGTATACAGTATACCCTATTTCTTTGAGTCTTTTGCATAAGAGATGATAACGGCACTGAAACACTGAATTATTTTGCTAAAATTTATTGGGCAAAGAACAAATTGAGTTCTTGAAGTATGCTGATTAAATATCTTTCTACCACACAAGACGACAAAACAGTGGAGAACTGTTGCATTCCTTTTTGAATTTGTCTGTGATTCTTCCTTTTTGGTCCTCACAGTCAAGGAGTGAATTGGAAACCACTGGTAAGGTTTTGAATATTTTAAGAATATGATAATTAAACTCACATCATGTACCTTATAAGTTTTTTGAGTATTCTAGGGAAAGAAGAGTTGGAATCACAGAAATAATAAATTATAAATAAATGTTGGGATGTCAAGCAATAGTTTAGAATTTTTTAGAAGAAAAAATTAAAAGTATTAACTAAATGGTGATTTATCGCAGTTTAAGAAGATATTTTTACTAAATAACAATGGAGATTTCTGAAATAAATAACTGGACATTGGAAATCATTGTTACAAATAAAGCCTTTTTTTAACATGACATTTTTTGTTTGACATTTCTAAATCAGGCCTGGGCAATTGTATATTAACTACAAAACTAATATTTACCTGACTACGCTTTTTGTGCTGAACTGTGCTGTACACATTTTTTTGCAAAAGGTTTGTAAAAGAGGATTAGGCATGTGTATAAAAAAATTTCTTCACTGTTAGAGCACTGTAAGGTAATTCTTTTCTTTGTATGACAAAGATTGAGGAGGAGATTTTCTGTAGAAGAGTATTAGACACTTAATGTCCATTGATTCATATAGCAGTTGCTTTTCTTTTACTTCTTGTCACCTTCACTTTTTGATGGTCCCAGATTATGTTGTCAGTCAGATTTAAAATTTTTAACTCTTATTTTCTTCTTAATGCAAACACTTTTTTTGACATTTAGTTTGTCTGTCTGTGCCAAATATTTATCTCCATTCATGCTTGCAGTAACTTCTTTCCCTCTGAATTTTTTACTTCAGCACTGGACCCATTGCATACTCTTTAGAACACATCTCAACTGTCATTTAGACATTCACTCTGCTGTATCAGTATATCCAGTGACTCTTATCCAAATATAAGTTTGGTTATGTTCTTACTTATCTTCATCCCTGTTACAGCATTGATGGTTTATCTTATCCTTTTATTCCACTGTTGATGATGGGTTTTGTCTTTCTGTCTTCCTCATGTAAACAAATTTTCTACATTTTTGTTCTATTTCAATTTCCTTCTTACCCTTACTCTCTAGCTAGTAAAAGTTCCTTATCTTGATTGTGTAAGATTCTTAAAGGTTGGTCTCTTTCAAAACTATGCTGTGCAAAGAAGTGGTCCTGTTTATGTATGAAATTCTCAGTCGCTTCTTCCAAAGGCCAAGGCCCACTAGCTTTGAGTATATTTATTAGCTGTGGTGTTGTGTCCTTTTATTGAAGCCCTGACAGCTTTACTCCCTCTGTTTTCTCTCTTAATTCCATGAAATACTGGACAATGTCCTGCCAGAAGTTGAAGAGTTTCTCATATTTACCTGCACATAATTTATGTTGTCCCCTGTTCTAGCAATTATTTGGTCATCTTGAGTTTCAGCTTCCTTTTGACTTCAGTGGTTTTGTCTGGGTGGCATAGCATGATATCTGTCTTGAACATTGATGACCATGCATCATTTGTCCAGTTACAGCTGAGACAGAAACCAATACTCATAGCTGTTTTGTCTGTGTGGTTGGTTGGTTGTTTTTGTTTGTTTGTTTTTTCCCTCTTAATATAACTCTCAGGGTGTTGTGTGGCTTTCGAGGAGCAACAGGGGCTTTCTGTGTCTATGTGAGCTAATCTAACATCTAGCATCACTTCAGTTCCACTCCATTAGAGTATGTTTTTTCTTGGTACTCCAGGCACTGATGGTGTTCTGGCATGAGTCCACTGTTGACTCACCTGGGGACAGCCCTACTTTTCTTATCTCTTGCTTAGGCCATGTAAAGCCCCCATTTGGCTGCTAAATGAAAATGCTGATAACTTCGGGAAAAAATAATGTTCATTTAGATATTCTCTTGAGGGAAACTTAAAAGGAGAAACATCACCATGGGTAATCTTAAGTATAAAGAAGAGGTAAAATAAAGGGATTTGGACCATGGAGGTGCAATTAAAGTTCACAGGAAAAGAACTTAGGGATGACAAAATAGAAGAAAAATACAGGTATTTTGAAGAAAGCAAAACGTAAAAGTTTTTAGATCAGCTGGTTTTTGGGGTACAAGACTTGTAGAGTAGTTTTTCAACAAGAACTCCTATGAACCTTTTTTAACAGCACATTATCTTGTAAATAAATAGGAAGTCCAAGTTAAATGCTACTCTAAGTCATGGTTAATGGTTGTATCGGACTTTTTGAAAACAAGAACAAAAAGAAGTAATAGAGATCACTTTCTCAAATACAGCATAATTAAGAATGTGATCCACTAATACAGCGGTATTAATTGCAGGCAAGCAAGGTTAGAGCCTTTTAAGAAACATAGTGTGAGAAAAGAAAAAATATGTGCTTATTTGAGACTGCTGGAGAGTTGAAAAATAAAGCATTGTTCATTCTAATTGTTTTTAATAAAGCTATAAATAGATATGTGTGAGTCAACATTTGTTCAATGCTTTTTGAATATAAAATATTCAACTACTAAAGATTATCTTCTATTATTGTTCGTTTGTATTAATTAGATCTGATTCTGAGATTTTTTTTCTGAGATATTAAAATTGTAAGGGTCATGAAGCAACTGATAAGGGCATCTTATTGCTTGCTTGTTTGAAGCAAACTTTCTGAACTTTCTTCTAAGTTGAAGGATAAATGCAAAAGAGAAGTTTACAATAAACTAAAGTTTTTAAGTTTCAGGCCTGCATGGAAAAATGAGCATAGAAAGAAACCTCTCAACGTGTGATCTTATGGAAAGGGAAAAGTGATTTTTACTTACAAAATCTTGATGTAAATTGATTTTTATCTGCTCAGTCTCTTATTGATTTAATTCACACGTTCTTTCATACCCACATTCTTCTGAGCAGCACGATGTGCGTGTCCAAGCAGTCTGGCCAGCCGTCTGCTGATGAGCAGCACAGAGGAGAAGGGACTTTCTCAACGCCATGTTATGTCTCTATGGTTTTCGACTGGTGGCAGCAAGCTAGTTTTTGGACAGACCTTTTCTATGATCAGGAATCATTAGTTGCCATGAGGTTGTCTTTATCTGAGAATCTCCTAACTTCAGCTTCCTGTAAGTCTTAGTCCAGGTTACTGCCCGCTGTTTTCTTTCCCTTGTTTGGAATCTGTATTTAAAATACATACTTACAGTTTGCTGGTGGGCTAATAAGAAAAAGAATAATTTATGTGATATGATGCAACTTGATAGGAATGGTGTCCTGAGAACAAATACAGCTTATTCTCTTGATCCTTGTGCTGCTGTGTCTTCTGTTGCTTACATGAACACATTTCTATTCATACTAACCTTCAATATTTCTGTTAAAGTACTATACAGCAGGAAGAAATCATATCGACCCTATGATGTACCCAGAGTAAAAAGGTCTTTCGTGAATGTCTGTCCTGCAGACAGGAAGTGCCACTGAGAAAAAGATGTTGAACACTTTTTACTCACTCCTATAAATCTGTTCAGCAAGAAAACATGCACTTGAAAAAGAACTTGTTGACAGATAGCTCTCCATTTGTGCAGTAAATAATGGTCTTTAAAAGAATGTGGGAATGATAAATATACATCTAAGTATTTCAGATATGTTGACATAATTTACATTTCAAACAATAATCTTTTTTGGGGGGGTGGTTGGATACACGATGCTTTCTTTGTGTTGGAAGCATCATAACCCAGATAACAGTAACCATCCTCTTGTTATGTTGCTCTGTTGTGACTGACCTTTGAATAATTTCCTTTTTGCTGGGTGCTTCTTTTTACTAAAAAGTTTTTGAGAAGTATAGGTTGCTTAATGACAGCGAAAAATATTTTAGGAACATCAATGAATCAAGATTTAAATGGCAGTGATTGTAGAGTTAAACTCTATACTTAACAGATGGAGTTTTGATGAAGAATGTGAATTGTAATGGATCGCAAGTCAGATGTGAACCAGTCATGCCCTCATTTTGCAGCCAATAAACATACAGGAAACTGAAATGTAGAAGTATGAATGTGGCCTCTAAACCTTGTGAATTTTCCTCTATTCACCACTGCTGAAACCTCAGCTAGAATATTTCATCTGCTTTGGAGGTGTTAAGTACATCAGTGGATGGATCAAAATAGAGACTCCAGAGATGGCTAGTGGAGATAGTTATAGAAACATATGATATGAAGAAATGTTCTTTGTAAGTTCTTTAACTTAAGACCAAGGCAAGGTGTTCTCTCAAAATATGTATAGGAAGACTGCAAAAAGGAAGGGAATAATAATAAAAATAATAAAAATAAGGGAATAACTGATGGTTAGTATGGCATTATGTAGTAGGCTTACATTTTTGACAAAAAAGATACAGGTTAGATAATGGGAAATATTTTTAACAGTGGGAGTAACAAAACAATAGGGAGACTATGGAGTCTGTAATCAGACATAGTTTTGAGCAGGCAAAGCTAATAACCTTTATGGGTGACATAGTTGATTATCCCATATGAAAGCAGAATGGAGTGAAGGGTATTTCCCTGTTTATTCTGTGTATATACTGACCAAAATGTCCAAATATTGCATTTAGCATGATACCACTACTTAAATACATATTTTTAAGAACACCTTTCTAAGGAAAATGAATGCTTTGCACCCAGGATATCATATCACAAATCTCAGTTAAAGCCTAGGTCATAGTGTGATCATCTGGTACTTATCTGTTCTTATCTATTATTATTATTATATATTATCTTATCTATTATCTGGTATCTTGCTTTACCAAGCAAGCCACTTGAAAATTCGTCTCAAACTGGTAAACTGGATTTTATTAGGGGATTAATGTTAAGGAGGTGGTAACACAGAAGATACCCTATTTTTTGAGTTACGTTTACCTCAGGTTTTGTGCACACAAGTTATGATTTTAAATTTGGAAAAAGAGATTCTGGAATGACAAAAACTTACTGAATTAATCTGCTTTGCAGTTTTATGCTGAAAATACTTGAGACAAATGTTGGCTGGATTTGTTTTTTTCTTACTCTTCAATATATTTGTATTTGAGAGGAAGCAAAATAATAGTTGATTAAAATAGCTTGTTGCAGGTGATGATTCAGAGAATCTGCATAGCTTTTACATTTTGTATGAGGTCCTGAAATCCTTTATTCTTTTTGATCTGTAAGTGTTGTTTCGCATATGCAGTCCTTTATGTCCTTGGTAGGCTTTCCTTTTTTTGTACTAAAACAATTCAGGGAATAATAGTAACCAAATGCATCCAAATTCTGTTCTCCATCAATTTTTATATTGTTTTTGAATATTATTCAGTATTTTGAAAGCAACTTTCTGAACCATCTTATATCCCACAATTTTTAGCAATTGTTGAGGATGATAAATCACTAGATGACATTTTAAGACTGTGTCTATACTAATCAACTAAAAAGCACCTCAGAATGCTTTTGGACATTGAGTCTTAATTGTCTGTAGTGCTAATTTGTTAAAATAGACACGGGTATGTTTTTGGCCTGTGCAGAATTGCACTTTCCCAAACAATTTCTGGGCACAGTTTGGGAGATAGCAAAAGATATCATGAGCTGAGCATCCAGTCAGATAGTTGAGGACTCAAGAATAAGAGAGAGGCAGATAGGTTTATTAAAGCAAGTTATAATGGTTACAAAGCACATCTTCCCTTTTTCATCATGGGGAAGATGGAGCAGCACATCATGGGGAAGTTGGGTACAAGCATGTTCCAGCTGTTCAGAACTGCAGTGTCTAGCAGGCATCCCTACACCTCTCGACCCTGAAATCTCAGAATGCTTTTGGAGGCACAGGTGCATGGCAATGTTTGGTCGCATATCAGGTGGCTCCAGATCTTTGCCCCCACCCTCCCCAAGTTATTTTGGGATACAGTTTATTTGGATGAATGCCAGAATACTCAAAATATAATCGATTCTTTAGAGAGTTGCATGTTGTTCTGCTAGGTTAGGCTTTCTTGCTGCTCCAGCTAAGAATATTCTGTAGCTATAATTCCCCACTAACTCCCCAGCAGCACGCATCCACCTCTCCCCACTCTCTTGCCCACACAACAATTCTAAGGCTTCAGGCCTATCCATGCCAATGTATGGTAACTCCCTGTTGCACCAGGAACCATTCCCAAAAGTAGTTCTGATCCTTGTGCATGGAGGGAGTTGAATCCAGCAGTAAGCCCTGCAAGTGTTCAAAAAACAGGTAGACGCGGCACTTTGGGACATGGTTTAGTGCAGTCTACCCTTGATTGGTTTAGTCTGGACATGGTAATGTTAGGTTAATGGTTGGACTGGATGATCTTAAAGGTCTTTTCCAACCTAAACGATTCTATGATTCTGTGATTCTATGACTCTTCAGTGCCTGTAATCCTTAGTGGTGTAAAATAGACCTGGATATGTTTAATTTATTAATATGGTTTTAAATCCATAAATGCAATTCCTTTTAAAAAAAATCATAATTTTTACATTCTTCATAAACATTTTTTATTTTTAAAAGTTGCTAATACTTGTCAGGATGCTATTAGTAGACATTTGACCTCAGGTGTAGGCAACTGTACTAGCAGTCTCACACCTGAGAACAGTGTCTCAGGAGCCATGTGTGATACCTCCTGCTTTATTTCTTTTCTTAAAACTTGAGATATTTGGAAATATGTTCCCATATTGTTGGGGGGCGGGAGGAACCAACAGATTTTTTTCCTTGATCACTTTTATTTACTCAAAGATAAAATTGAGGGAACTATGAAATATTGTTTCAGAAATAATTAATGCCCAGACCTTGTGAAACACACTGATAGCTAACCCAAATAGAATTTGGCAAGCAATCCTCATGTGGCTTCACAGCTTGTTCGTTGATGGATGTGTTTTTAATGAGTTCGTACCAAAGGAAAAGGTTTCACTAGAGTAAATTGAAGATTAGAGTGAGGCCTGATGAAGGCTAGTTTGTCTTAAATAATTCAACAGACACTTAAAATGATCAATTCCATATTCAGCTGATGGTTTCACCTGTATGTCCTCATTGAGGATAACTCAGAATGTATTAATGTTTTTCACATTTGGAAAATATCACACTATCACTTATATCTGCAGAGGTGTACTCTGCCCTTCCTAATACTTGATGTGTGGGCACAGCCATACCTAGGGACATTTCAGTTTGTTTAAAATCTTGAAGTGGTGAGATGCATCTGTGCTGTGAGATATTTTGATTGCGTTAATTTCTGTCTGTAAGCCTTACCTTCTTCTGTTGTCTTCTAGAAGTCATGTGTGTCAGCTGCTCTGCCTTGTCAGTGTTCTCCATCAGTAATTCCAGCCTTTCCAGGAGTGTTGCTGAAGATTAACTTTCTACTATATGCCATCTGTGACAGTTAAAAAAAATCTTCATGACAAATTTCAGTCAAGTTACTTATGTTGTTTAGAGGAAGAATCATAGAATCGTTTAGGTTGGAAAAGACCTTTAAGATCATCCAGTCCAACTATTAACCTAACATTACGAAGTCCATCACTAAACCAATTAAGCGTACAGTAGCAATTTCATGTTGCCTGGCTTGGTGGCTGCATTATTTTTAATGAAAGTAAAAACTAGGAATCATTAAGATTGGAAAGGACCTCTAAGATCATCAGTCCAATCATCAACCCAACACCACCATGCCCACTAAACCATGTCCCAAAGTGCCACGTCTACCCATTTTTTTAACACTTGCAGGGACGGTGACTCCACCACTTCTCTGGGCAGCCTCTTCCAATGCTTGACTACCCTTTCCGTGAAGAAATTTTTCCTAATACCCAATCTAAACCTCCCCTGGCGTAGCTTGAGCCCATTTCCTCTTGTCCTATCACTAGCTACTTGGGAGAAGAGCCCAGCATCCACCTCACTACAACCTCCTTTCAGGTAGTCGTAGAGACCAATAAGGTCTCCCCTCAGCCTCCTCTTCTACAGGCTAAACAATCCCAGTTCCCTCAGCCACTCCTCATAAGACCTGTGCTCCAGACCCTTCACCAGCCTTGTTGCCCTTCTCTGGACACGCTCCAGCACCTCAATGTCTTTCTTGTATTGAGTGGTGCAAAACTGGACACAGTATTCCAGGTGCAGCCTCAGCGGCTCCGAGTACAGGGGGACAATCACCTCCCTGCTCCTGCTGGCCACACTATTCCTGATACAAGGCAGGATGGTGTTGGCCTTCTTGGCCACCTGGGCACACTGCTGGCTCATGTTCAGCCGGCTTTCTACCAACACCCCCAGGTCCTTTTCAGCCAGGCAGCTTTCCAGCCACTCTTCCCCAAGCCTGTAGCATTGCATGGGGTTGTTGTGACCGAAGTGCAGGACCCGGCACTTGGCCTTGTTAAACCTCATACAGTTGGCCTCAGCCCATCAGTTCAGCCTGTCCCGATCCCTCTGCAGAGCCTTCCCTCGAGCAGATCGACACTCCCATTCAGTTTGGTGTCATCTGCAAAGTTGAACATCCTTAACTCCTATAATGTTGGTGTCTTTCAAACCTTGAACCTGGATAGGGTGGAGAACCAGGCTCCAGAAATATCTTCTGAAAGTGGCCATCATGATCTGCACTGATCTGAGTGTTTGTAATTGCCATTGGATTGGATTGGATTGGATTATGTTACTTTCTCTGTATCACTGAAAGATTGTGATGCTGAATCATAGAGGAATGTTCTTTTAAAAGATTCAGTATCAGCTGGACTCACTCTTGTTCTGTTATAACTATTTTGGGTAGCTAATCTGAAGAGTAGGTTAAAATATTTGGCTTATTGTTGTCTGATTTTAATTCAGATGGCTGGAAGTGTTTGGTTGTAGTTTCTTCTAGCACACACATAGGCTCCATCTTTCCATTTTCTTCTTGGCAGATACCTCTATAACTTCAGGTCAATGAGGTTGTTTGTCTGAAGGGTCCTCATCTTTTTGCCTCTAGCCATTCACTTTGCAGATTTCTCTAAATGTCTCAAGAACCTGTCCTGAATCTGATTCGATGCTTTTGCTTCACTAGAAATGTAAGCAATCCTTTAATGTTCATGTTGTGATTTGAACATCTTAAGAAAAACACTTCTGTTTTGAGTAAGGACCATGATCAGAACAGGATCCTGCCATTTTGACTCAGTATCTTCAAGGGTTTCTTGGAATTTGGCCACCAAAATCGAGTGAGGCATCCAAATGACTGGCTAATGTAGGGCAGCTGTGCTGAAAGAATCTTGAGGCTAGTCAGTAGCTCTTAGATCCCTGGAGCTTGAAATGGCTATGCATATATTTCACCTGTTCCAGCTTCAGACTTTAGAGCTCAGTGGAACTCCTACGGAGACCATGTGCTTTAGGATTTACTTTCCCCGTGATCATTTTGTAGAACTGGGGGACTTTCTCCAAGATATGCAAGCTGTCTTCTACAGCATTCACTTCATGTGACACTTTATGTCAGACTGTTTTTGCCACAGATCATCTGTGATTCCAAATACACTAAATAACCATACAGATAAAAATTCCACAGTCATTATTGAATTCTCCATTGACAGGACTACAGAAGATCTACAGTGGAATGCTTTTTCCTTACCAGTACTGTCATCATCATAGATACATACCTTCCTGCTTAGATAATTAACTTGGACACCTTGTTGGTCAGTAAAGACGACTATACTAGAATGTGCTAGAGATCTGAGCTTTTTTGAAACGGGTCATGTCTGTCACATCAAAGACATCATAATCAGCTGCTGTTATGGTCTGTTATGGCTGTGTATTGCTTAAATAATTACGTAGCATCAAATTCCACTTTTATGTTGGAGTTGTTATGGTGGTTCAACCTCATGGAAAGTACTAAGCCTGCTGCCATGGTTTTCAGATATTCCCATCCCGATCCTGGTCATCTGCCTGTACTTTCATGGCCTGTATGTTGAGAGACTCAAAGTAATAGTGTAGACTTACTTTTCATTAGGAAGTGGATTTCTGGTAGTAGCCAGACAGAAGATGAGGCATTTATTTTAGAGCTAAGCTGATCAGATTTTTCCATCTGAAATACAGTTAGATCTGTTTGACTTTTAGAAACTTTTCTCCATTTGGTTTGATATTATATTATTCTATATGAGATTTCTCAATGATTTCTGCCCTTGACTTCTGGTATAAATTTATTTATTTTTGCTATCTGGCTGAGTTAGAGGTTTTACAGAGGATTTTTACCTATATTAAACTCTTGACTTGGTTTCCCATGAGGAAAGCTTTTCAGTCTAGTGGCATCTGCTCCATATGTACCTTTTAATGAAAATAGCTTTTCTGACATCTGTTAGGTCTGCTAAAAATAGAATAATTTGTGAAATTCAGACCCTCACACTCTTGGATGATTCCTTTTTAGGAAAATACCATTGTCTAAATTCAACTTGGAGAAACAAAAGCTGTCTCTGTTTTCCATTCTGATCAAGATGTCAGTAAATCTAATTGTATTTTTTGGATAAGACAAAAAAAAGATCACCTCTTTCTTTTCATAGTAGAACATACTAATCTGTGAATTTCAGCATGAAGAATATAAACTCAGCTTGTTTTGGCAGCTGTGTTGTAGCCCCCATTGGCAATTTTGATATATTTCATAAGACAGGTGACTTCTGGAGTATTCAAAAGGAATACCCCCATTTCTGAGATCTGCAGACTGGCCTTGCCAGCCCGTCTTTGTTGAACACGCCATCAAAAACAGTACCAGGGATTCTCTGCACTGTACATCAGTGCACTGTCATCCACAAGACAAGAGATGGCTACCTTTGTGCAGCTAGGAGCTGCTAGGTGTTGTCCCAGTGTCACTTAAAGTACACTCCCTTCTCTTCTGTCCTGAATAGCCTTCAGGAAAATGTTTTATTTGCAAGAAACTGAGTCAGTGGTGCAAATTCAAGCTGTTTATAGTTCAAGCTGGAGAAACAGAGTAGCAGGACGTGCCCTCTGTCAGTACAAGTAAGGCTGAAGGGTCATCAGTTCGGTTGTTTGCATGTACACATGCCCACATTGTAAGTATAAAGACTTTCTGATTTCTCATAAGTAATTTTAATTTTGAGTTGGCAGTTCTTGACTTTATTATCATTTATTTGGGAAAAAGATTGTGGCTATTTCCACATAGCCATAAAAACATCTCAACAAAAATACTGTTCCATTATTGTGTATTGACTTCCCATACACTGTCGTGGTTTAGCCCCAGCCGGCAAATAAGCACCAAGCAGCTGCTCGCTCACTCCCCCTACCCCAATGGGATGGGGGAGAGAATCGGAGGAGTAAGAGTGAGAAACACTCCTGGGTTGAGATAAGAACAGTTTAATAATTGAAATAAAGTAAAATGATGATAATAACAATATAATAATGATAATAACAATAATAATATACAAAGCAAGTGATGCACAATGCAATTGCTCACCACCTGCTGACCAATACCCAGACAGTTCCTGAGCAGCGATCGCTGCTCCCCGGCCAACCCACCCCCCAGTTTCTATACTGAGCATGACGTCATATGGTATGGAATAGCCCTTTGGTCAGTTTGGATCAACTCTTCTGGCTGTGCCCCCTCCCAGTTTCTTGTGCACCTGGCAGAGCATGGGAAGCTGAAAAGTCCTTGGCTAGCATAAGCAGTACTTAGCAATAACTAAAAACATCAGCGTGTTATCAACATTCTTCTCCTACTAAATCCAAAACACAGCACTGTGCCTGCTACTAGGAAGAAAATTAACTCTATCCCAGCCGAAACCAGGACAACACTAAAATAATGTTTGGTCTTTCCAGAATGCTGGTGGTCTTCACTAAGATTTGGGCATGTTGACTCTCCATTTCAAATTGAGCAGTGTTCTTTTTTCTTCTTTAAACATGTGCTAAAAGGTCTGTAAGGTATCAGTTCTTCCTTTCTTGAATTTTTTTTTCTGCTTTTCAAGTGCCTGAGTCTACAGATAAGTGTTAGGAATTCACACTTTTTACCTATGCACTCTTTAGATTTCATTGATGCTGCAGTGATGCAAATCATACATTTTCCACAGGAGATGCCCTTCAGTTTACTCTTTTGGTCAGCTTGGCTGTAACTGGTATTTTACTTTTTGGATGGGAACACTTTCAGGTGGTCTGACAGCCTCAGCACTGTTGATCCTTTAAGGAAGGTATATTGTGAAACTGGAATCCTTGCAGTGTTTTTCTTTTATGAGCTTGTGGTAAGAATGAATCACATTCAGTGGTCAAAATGTAATGTCAGTATAACTTCTGAGACATGTTCCTTTACTTGACATCAACAAAGCAGACAGTGGAAGTACATGTTTACCAGATGGCACGCTCTTGCAGGTGCCTTCTGATTTATGCTGTACTGGAGAGAAAAACCTCTCCTTGCTGTTGGATAAAGGGCTGTGAGAGCTACTACTGGATAGCTCAACTCAGTTATCAACTCTGATTTGGACTTGCACATAGTGAGAATATTCTTGTGGACTATTACTTGAAAAATATAACTTGATCTCTGACATGTATAGTCCACTTAATCTTTAGCTTTCTACTTCAACTTCCCTTTTCAGTTATTTGGATTGTCTGTTTTCAGGATTCCACTATAAGGACATAGGTAGACTTGTGTACTTATATATTGAGTATAAAAAAGTATAGGGCATGAACATAAGCCTCTCAACATCTCGACACTTAAATTCTTAGCATCTCTTATGATAAGGTGTGTAGATTCTACAGTTTGAATATATTTGTAGACTACACATCACAAAGAAAGCCATATATTGCTAAGGGAACTCGCAATCTCTTCCCTTCTCAATTATTGACTTAGCAAACAGGTAAATAAATAGTACCAACAACATGCATTGTACATGAACTATGGATTTCAGAGTGCTTAAAAAGCAATAATTAAAAAAAGCCCAATGGCGTTTCTGTTGTGTTTCTGGCATGCACTTCTGTTTCTGATTTTTTAGATTACATATTTCTGCATTCATCCTTAAGACTTACGTGCAGAACTTCTTAATTTGTTGTAGTTCAACTGGTTCTCGTAAAAACAATCTTTCATGCATATGTGCTTGCTCATGTTTGTGCAACATATCTTTGTGATCTGAAGTAACTGATTATTTCAGTTTCAACAATCTGCATGTTTGAGAAGCCAAGAGTCAATAAATGCATCATCTGCTGGTTCTGTAGTATCTTGAGTTTGGTACCATTTAAAATCAATGCAACTTACACTTTATTATTTCCCATGGTTTGATATTAATGATCATCTCCATTGCACCCTGGGTAGGGACAAATATTAAAAAACTGAATCATTTCAATGAAGTTTTGTGTTTGTATTTTTCTAGACTAGTCTCAAATTTTTACTGAATGGAGAACAAAATTTAAGATTAAGAATATTCTTCTCAATATGTTGAGTAGTAGTAGTAAATATATAAATCTAGTAAGTGAATTGTTTGAGGAATAGGAGTTAATACTGATTCTTCATGATGGAGCTGGGAGAATGATTTTGTGACAGTTGCCTCTGTCCAGTACCTTAATATTCGTTTGGGTTTTTATTCCTAAATTAGGTGTAAAGTTGTAAGAGCACTATGTTCTTCATTTTAGGTGGGTTTTAGGTATTTCCATTTTTATTTCAGTGTGAAATGCCCTATTTAAATTCAAGTCCCATTATCCTTGCTTACTTGTTCTTAAGTAAGAATTTTACCACACTATTGGATGCTATTTAGTGCATGATAAGTACAGAATATCTGCCTACAGTTGTTACTGAGCTAACATTCCAACTATATACATTTTAGTGTTTTACTTTAGGACCAGCCTGGAGGCAGTCTGTGGACTAAAGCTTAGTAGTGCAGTTGGTTTTCAACCTCGTTTAATCTGAAAGACATCCTGTTTGTGTGCTCTGCTCTATGATGCATACCAAAGTGTGGTTAGTGGAAAGGATTGCTTATTATGCTTCAAGATTTCTTTGAACTAAAATGTAAATGGTATGTTTACTTCAATGGGACATCATCAGGTGGTTGTACTGCCAGGCAGGCATTGCAGAAGTAGCTTAGTAGCATAAAATGTTAACTCTACCTGATTTTGTTTCCTACTACTGTTGCAATAAAACCAATAAAATAGACTGTAAATTCCATCTTCTTCTCCTTTTATATCAAACCCTTTGGGTTAGACAGCCTTCAGTATCAGTTTAAGATAACTTGTTTGACTTTACACTGAAATGGATAAAGAGTGTCACCATTATCCTTTTCACTGAGTCTGTTGTGGGATAATCAACACTAAACGACTTGTGAACATTAAACTGTCAGAGCTATTTTCACATAGATAGACTAGATATGGGTTGAGAAATATTCTGTAAAACCTTAGGTGTCACTGTGGTTTGGAGGGGGCTATTTCCAGTTTAAAGGCAAACTTTTAAGGCCACTAAATCAAACCTATTACTTTGTAGGAGAAGTGCCAATATTATTGCTTCATTTCTTGGATTGAGAACTACTGGTAGCTGGAAACTATAATGTGTTTTTTTTATTTAAAAAAACAAACCAAACCAAAACCTAGTTTAGGATTTCAGGAATTCTCAAGGCATTATTGGCTTGAACCTTGCCTTTAGAAGGGAAATACAAATATGGGGAAGAAGGTCTTACAGAATTCATCAAATTGTTGAGGAAACAGGGATAGGGAAGAAGCTCATGGAAAAATTTGAGACTAGTGTTTCTCATGTGCAAACAAAACCACAGAACAGGGAGGAAAAAAACATGATTTCGGCTGTGGAAGAAGGAAAAAACAAGGAAGATACAATGCCTGGTAGGGAGAAAAGGATCAAGAATGGAAGACAGAAAGCTTCTGGGATTGTATGTAATGCCAAACCTGAAAAATGCTTGAAGATTTCTGTGATAGAATTGGAAAGACGAGTAGTATATTGGAAACTTGGGAGATGGAGGAATTTAGTTTCTTGATTTAAAGAAGCAATAAATAAAATTTGGAGTCTTGTTGTTTGGGTATAGTAAATAACGTGCAAAGTATCTCTGGGGTGGGAATTCAGTGACCTAAGTTATATGAGAAGATTGAAACTTCTGTTGAAAATTCCTGACCAGTAAACCACAGAAAAAGCCAAGTCTTTTGCATATGATCTACGGAAGCTACTTTTTTCCTGGGAGTATTGTGCTAATTAACTGTATAAGGTCCAGTAGTATAGTGGGGTATGAATACTTGTATATATTAATGTATGCTATAGTAAGCGTTTCATAGCTGAGATTTTTCAAAACTGTAATTTTCCTGCAACTTTATAGTAAGCTCTTATTGAAATTAGCTCTTAAATATTTGCACCAGAAAATGAGATTTACCTTGTTTTGGTACATCCCGAGTTACACAAAATTTGTGAACTACTTACATTACTTGGCAACTACTGGGTCATAAACTTGGATTAGTTTTATAGGATTTGGTATGTGAGTTGACAGATGTGATATATGATGACACTTTATCTTTTATTGCTTATACATACTAGTTATTGGGAACGGATGGGGGCAGTTCGTATTAACCACAAGATGGGATTTCAGTTGCTTACCCAAGTGTCTCTCATTCATTCGTTCATTTGCTATCAGTTATAGCAGATATATTGCTTCTTCAAGCCTGTCACACCAATAAATCATTACAGATTGTATGCATTTGTACAGTGCCAAAATGTAGCATGAATTTTAAAGGAAATCTCCTATTTTCTTTTCAATCAGATGAGCAACGTGAAGAGACTACGGCCACGGCTCAGTGCTATTCTTTTTAAGCTTCAGTTTGAGGAGCAGGTGAACAACATCAAACCTGACATCATGGCTGTCAGTGCTGCCTGTGAAGAGATAAAGAAGAGTAAAAGCTTTAGCAAGCTGCTGGAACTAGTATTGTTAATGGGAAACTACATGAATGCAGGTTCTCGGAATGCACAAACCTTTGGATATAACCTCAGCTCCCTATGTAAAGTGAGTTTTGAAATGTCCATGTTGAGTATTACATTCACTTTTTCATTTGTTTAATACCTTGGTTTGATGTTTTTCCTGCAGTTAATTCTTTTGTTGTTTTTAGTTTGGTTTGGTTTTTTTTTTTCATAATTCTGAGCACTAGATGGTGGTTTGAACAATACAGCTAATCTGTGTACAGTCATCTTGAGACTGGCTTGCATTTAGACTTTTCTAAGATTCCATATTGAGGGAATAATAAAAAACCCCCCACAAAATAAATAAGGTTATGGAAGGAGCATATCACTGTGATCATAGTAGTGTTATAGTCTTACATGTCTCAGCACTTCTAAGACTGTCACATTTTAATCTGTTTTAATAGTTATGTTTTCTCTTTTATGTAAATTTTCTCCTTATCTGATTCTCTTCTGTTGTTGCTCAGTTTCATCAGTTCTCTGTTTCTTTTAATTTTCCTTACATATCACTCTTTCAACTTTTATATAAGATATATATACAAGAAGACATCTATACTTTCCTTAGTGTTAATTTATAATAAATTTTAATCCTAATTGACTTCCCCTTATTTAGTGTTTTTATGGGAGGTCACTGCAAAATCTGCACCAAGTGCACATGTATATAATAGTCCTTATGAGAAAGGAATTGTTTGGAAGTTCGTGTGTACTTTTTGTCTTCTCTCAGCTTCTTTATCTTTTTACCCAATGAAGAAAATAAAATATGTTAACTTCTACATTCTTTAAAATAATCACCCTTACTCTTCCATATTTCAGAAGAATTCTTTCACTATGGTTCTCGAGTGTTGAATGCGATATCTATAACTTAAATATTCATAGAGAATAAGCTATATATCTTCCCTAGTCTAAAGTAAACCTTTAAGCATGCATCAGCCACCTAGAGAAATACAGCATAGATGAATCTATGGAGTTAAATGTACGATTTGTTCAGAAGGAAGATACTAAAGGTCCTTTCTCCAATTGGGTACATTTACTTCTTAGGTATGATTTTACAAGAATCTGTCCTAGGTCTGTATTTTTAATGCACAAGATAACAATAAAAGAAATATACTTATGAAAACAATATGAAGGTAATTGTTACAGACACTTTGCAGAGCAGGATCAAAATTCAAAAATGAACTTGGAGAAATAATTTAAGAACTAGAAGATGAAAATTTTGAACACTACCATGAAGTACTGCACATAGGAAAGTGAACTGATGTGTGCAGATAATGAAAGTAAGGAGTGAATGGCTAGGCAGAATTCCAGAAAATGGGCTTTCAGTCCTGGCTGATAGTACAGTGCTCTGGCATTAAATGCATTTGATAATCTAGGATTTCAGATTTCTGCCACTAGATATCCCACAAGAAGTGCAACCTACAGTCAACTACTTGTTCTTTTGAAGTTTGACAGATTTTCAGAGGGAGAATCACTGGGAGTTTGTATTTACTATCCTACGTTTATAGTCAATTAATACTACCAGTATTATCTGAGAATGTTACATTTTTATATCATCTCAGGCAAATACTGAAAAAGACCCAGGTATTTGGCACATCAGCCACAGTTTTCTTCCTTCATGATACGTGGTGACATTCCGATATATCAGTAGATTTGATGGAGATTTGAGATCTGTTTTCTATTACAATTTTTCTTGCTTGCTTCAGTATTGAACAGCTGGGTTTTAGAGGTAACTCTGGACTATCGAGTCCACTGTGTATCAGGGTACTAGTCACCAATTCCTAATTCACCTCATCCAATTGTGGCCTCATTTAGGAAGTCCGTGAGTGCCAAGCCTTCACTGGTTATGAAATTGTGTCTTACACAGACAGATCACTTTGTCTGGAAGCACAGAGGTAAAACAATGTATGTGTCATTTTGGGGATTTTCTTAACTATGTGTAGTGTCTTGGTTAATGCTTAATCTCCTCTGTTCTGAGAATAATAAACTGGTTCAACTATTAAAAATATTAGTATCAAAACAGGAAAAAACACCACCCAAACCAATATTCCTTCAAGGCCCAAAACTAGAAAGCTGCAATTTGCAGATTGCTTGGTGGTCTGCACAGCAGTTTTCAATAGCGGTTCCAAGAACTTAAGAAATTTGCAGTGGCTTCTGTCCTTCAAAGATGTTGGTTTCTGTAATATTTGAAGAATATAATTTATCTGCTCTTCTTCATTGGTGCCCAACTATGCACGGGGAACTATATGAACCATCCACTTTGCACAAGACAATTCCATATCTTACCTTCTCCCTGTATCATGTAGAATTGAACTGTAATAGTTCTTCTGCGTCAGAGAACATGTGTGCCTATTCTCAGAAGAGAGATACATTGGTATGCTAATACTCATTCATTTATTAAATATTGAGATATTAAAATTATATGCATGTTTATAAAACTGGCTTATTTTTAAAACTAACTTTTGTTAACTACATGTATTTTAAGCAGTGTCACATTGTAGAAATATTGTGTGACGTTTCAATTATTGAAACATTCCTCACTGAGACTCCCAGTACAGTAGAAGTAACTTATTTTATAACACTGCATACAGTAATGACCCTAGAATATATTTTTTTGTTTCGATATATATGTGATCTATTTTCTGTTTATTTTGAAAATTATGTCTTACATGGTTATTAATCCACTCGTCTGAAGGAGAACATATACATTATCAACTAGCATATCTCTTGATATTTATTGAGATAATATCATTTTGATCTTTGAAAATAATCACTGACTTTTTACAGTGAAGTATGAAATATCAACCTCAGTGATAACCACCATCCAAAATCTTCCATTTTAATTTACATACAGTATGGGAAAAGCAAACAATATACTCAGATCTGATCTGTTTTTAAAATCAGATCAATAAAATGCCCTTTAAGTGATCCCTGAGGATATTGGAAAGCTTAAGAAGTGTGAAAAGATCTCTTTGTAAGCAATTTGCAGCCAGGGGAAAACTGTGCTAATATATATATATAAAAAAAATAATAAATGTGTATGTATGTTTAAATTAGGATTGATCTTGCTCTCAGTTGCTTATTCAGAAGTAATCCCCATATAGCTCTGTGTGGTTTTGAACCCTCTTTGGAAAGGAAGCTAATTTTTCCTTTCTACCTTGTTGCTGTAGTTACTCTTATGCCATTGAGCATTGCTGATCTCTTGTATTTTTTATGGTAACTAAACTAGAGAACAGTCTTGAAGTTGAAACAAACTAATATGGGTTTTCTACTTGTTTAGTGCTAGTTGTAATACTGCGCTAAAGACTTTTTCCCCTGATATTCAGATGTACAAGTCTGTGTGCAATTGTGTCAGCCCTTTAGTATATGTGCATACTTTGTATGTGCCTATGTACTTGTATACTTTTTCTGTTAAATTGTTTTATGCAGAAATAGCTTTTAAGTAGTGAAGAAACACTTTCATATGAGATGTCATTTTAAAATGACATTATATCTCATTTTCTATTTCTAAAAATCTCTCCAATGATTTAAAAGAGTAGCTCAAATGGGAGAGTACAACAGAAATGTATAACTGAATGTTTGCCAGTTGTCAATTGTTAGTGTTTTTGCAAAAGTAGATGCAAATTTTCAAATTATTTTAAGCCCAGCCATTTTATATGTATAAAGAGTTCAGAAAGAAAAGTTTGTGCTTAAGAATTTTTGAAGTTGAAGTTTTTAAACAATGAAGCCTATGAACTCTTGTTTGCCCTATTGAGAATTGATAACAACAAGAACTTGTGCAGTTTGAGGTTGTAGCTTCCACTGCATAAATATTGTTAAGCTAGAGTTAGCTTCACACATAAGGAGGTCGTGTGAGGGAGTGGATATGTGCATCAGGTATTGTTGATTTTGCTGATTTAGCTCTGATTTTTATTTTTATTTTTTTATACTTTAATGAGTCTATTCACAGTTTTGCAAATGTTCCTGTATTACTCAAACAATTACATTTTTTAAAAGAGAAATATGTACTGGTTTTTGAGTACAGAACTCAGATATTTTGTAGAATTAAAAAATATTTAATGTGATCTTTCTAGGGACTTTTAGCAAGGGGGGAAATGAAACAGCCCATTACTTAGGGTTTTCTTTAAAAGAGCTGTACCAGTTAAACAATTTGTTCTTACCTTTCTTTGCTTCACAATTAGTAGCATATATTAATTATCAAAATAGTCAGAAGTAATCTTATTCTCAGTGTTTTAACATTATTTTTTTTCTCTCTAGCTGAAGGACACGAAGTCTGCAGATCAAAAAACAACATTGCTCCATTTTCTCGTAGAAGTGTGTGAAGAAAGCTATCAGGATGTCCTGAACTTTGTTGAGGATTTTCAGCATTTAGATAAAGCTAGTAAAGGTTTGTATAACTAACTAAAAGTTTTTATTCTGATTGCATTGCAGTGCCTTTTATGTGAGATGATGCTTATTTTTTACTAACTATTTTAAAAATAGACATTAATAGTCTGTATCATAGATCAGCAGCAATTTGAGCTGCTGCACATGGTCTTGAAGATATTTATTGTTTGGTCCTCTAACATCTACTACAGAATTTCCCATTACATTTCTTCTAACATATCTTCTAGAATCATTGTCCAAAATAGATCTCATTTAAAAGTCCTTTTCTATTAACAGATCTTAAACTATTTCCAACTTTCAATCTTCTATATGGTAAGTGTAGTAGAATCATTCAGTGTCTTTTAATTGAGAAATGCAGAAAGGCTGTCCTACCACCACTTAATTCCTGCCTGCCCCCCTCCCCCCAACACGAATCAGAACAGTTTTATCTTCCCTGCATGTATGTTTTTCATGCAACAGTGGCATTGGAAGTCTGGAAGAATAAATTCCTCTTTTTACTGCTTCATCATGCAGCCTAGAATATAAGCAGCAACACATTTTTTGCAGTTAATTTCTTAATAAGGAGTGCCTTCTCCATATTTTATCACAGCTTAAGTAATTTAAACTGACTAAGCATAGAGTTAGAAATTGATGCCACCTCAGCACTGTCATACTCTTGCAGGAAAAGCAGACTGGATGGACTGTCTCAGTTAATCATTTTTTTAGTTTATGTCAGTTTGGAGAATATCACTGTTTATCTGTATTGCTTTGTACAGTGTCACTCTTATGCCTCACTCAGTCTCCCTGCCATAAACTACAGTTTTGCAAAACCTGCTCCTGATAGAGAACTTGAGATAGTGGTCACTCACATAGAGTTTGCTTTCTGTTATCACGGTTCTTAAAGCTTCCAATTTTAGTTGGTGCATTATAACCACTTAGAAGTTCAAGTATTTTTAAATAGCTGTCAAATGCTTCAAGCCCTTCATCTAACTGTTTGTACTGGTAATAGGAGTTTCTGCTGTATATAAATTCAGTATTTTATGCATTATCTTCATAGAACCCAGTGTTACCTGGCCACTGATTTTTTTTTTTTTTTTTTCCCCATTACTAGCATGTTATTGTCTCTGTTGTGGTTGAATTTTGTATATCAGACAGAAAAACTAAAATGTTCCTTATTAGAACCCATTATTTCAGTGTAGACAGTCATCTTACATGAAGCTGCTGATTGTCTTCTGGAAGGGTTCTGAGCTATAAAACACTGACCATTCAAAGAGTAGCCAGTAAAATTATCAGTTAGTCCAGGTTTTCTGTTCTTTTTTAGGTATCTGCTATTGACTAGATGAATCTTTGATCTCACTCAGTATGTTGTAGGATGGAAATCAATGACCATGTTTTCAAGTTTATATACTGAATTTACTACAGTGTATTATGAGATGTATTTTGCATTTCAGTTTTACTGTATGAAAAAGACAAAGGCTTAGGATGTCTTTAACAGATTAGCATATCAGTGTGCGTGTTTATACTTATTTTCCTACATGCAAAATTGTTTTGAAAGACTCCTGCACTGGAATTTTGGAAAATCCAGCAGATCCCAAAGACTGCAGCTCATGGTTTTGGTTTTTTTTTTTAAATCATTTAGTATTTTTACAGAAGTATATTTTTACAAAGCAAGTTGCTTTAATATGCACCAACTTTTGCACAGTAAATTTTTAATGAGGTGGCTGGTTTTGCTTGAGCTTACCAAAAGGTCAGTTCAAAAAAATCTGTGAATCTGTGGTTGTGATCAGCCATATCCAACATAATGGACTCACCTGGTCTGATGTAACTTATTGATATGCTGATGAAGACTAACAAGTTGACCAAGAATGATTTGCATTGAGGCTTCCACAGTGAGGTGGGAAACACAGCAGATATTACAAGACATTGTTATGGCTACTAGGGAGAATGATAGAGGGGAAGTCATCAAAAATCTTTTATCTTGATGATCATCTAGTCAAATATGCTTATTCCAGAAGAAATACTGGTTGTGTTAGAACAGAATTTGGGTATTGAGGGCTTAGAGCATCTCTTCCATTCCAAGAAACTCTACTTAGTGCTTAACAAGAGTAATCTGTCCTGGGTTCTATTTATTAGAGGCAGTTCAGACATCCAGTAAATTTGGAAAACCACTGGATCTAAAGGTTACATCTAAGGGTTACAGGCTGCTGATAGTACAGAAGGAAGTCAGCCTGGGTTTTTCCTGTCATCTGATAGGAAGGTTCTGTTTACATATATGCTGCTTTGGTCAAAGTTGTTGGGTGAGGAGATACATCATTCTTTTCTGGTTTTGTATAATACTAATATAATGTTCAATTTGTCTGTGAACCATATTGGTTGTATTTTGTTCCAGTATTTGTTTCTAAATCCTTTTGTCTACCTTTTGTCCTAGCAAAGGTTAGGGCCTTATGAAGGTGGTGGAATGCCATTCCCTTCATGGTTTCACTGAACTTTGTGCTCTGAAGTAATTTTGAAAAGTAATTCCCAAGAATAAATCAATGAAGTTTGATAAGAAGATTCTTTTCTCCTGTATCGTTGCTGCAACATGGTTTTTTTTATTGGACTGTTTTTATTTCCTGTCTACATATTCCTTTCTGCAAATACAATAATTTCATATTTTATATGTGGCATAAAGGTATTATTTGCAAGTGCCCTTTAAATTATAAACCAAAATTAATGTGGCAGAAAGATGTGTAAATGCCATTTGAACAATATTAACAGAAATCTTTAATTTGAACACACTGCATAAAAATGGAGCTATACTATGCATTTATTGGTGTTGGTTTGATCACCATCAAGTGACTGCTGAGTCTTCTACAAGTTTCTTAAAGCAAGTTACTTAAAAGATGCTTCTTAGAATACTTCCTTAGCATGACTGTCCTTGTATCAGCCAGCCTATTTGAGCCTACCTTATATCTTTTTGTATTTTATACTTGCTCATTCTTAAAATTTCTCTCTCAAGTTATTTCTGATTCAAAATGGTGAACATTAGAGCATTACAATGTTTAGCAACTAATTTTCTTTTTATCCTTTTTAGAAGAAAAATTCTTGCTCCTTTCATTTCATTAAATATTGTCCAGTAATTGTAGTACAGTAAGCTGTTAACATAGCTTGCAAGATTTTAAGAGCAGTGACAAGGTCTGTTGGTTGTGAAGCTAACGTGTATTTTATAAATGATAAAACATTCACAATATGTAAGTTAATTATTGCATTAGAAAAATACATTTTAATTTTTTTTATATATAATTTGACAGGCAAGCAGCACGGGACGTGGGCTATGCAATTGTAGTTTACTTCAGGGTATTTAATTTGGTTTTTTTGCTATTATGTGCTGAAGTTTTGGTTTCTACTTTTGTAATACGAGGAGTAGGCTTAATTCACCGTTATAGTACATGAATTAAAGATACCTTTTTGCTTTGAAGTATAACAAATCCTGGTTTTTAAGTACTCTTAGATCAGCAGGAGGAACTTTCATTGCAGCTAATGAGCTTACTGATATGACAGTTCCTGAAGATTCATATAATTAAAGCTGTCTCTTTTAAACATAATGAATTTCCTGCTTTTCTATTAGTATTCCAGACAAGAAATGTTTTGGTAATTTAGTACACTTTACTCATTTCTTATTTTATGGTATTCTAAAGATTTATATTGCATTTATCCAGGCTGCTCTTTTATTTGATTGACCCTAATTTATACAGACCTTACAGGTAACAGCGTATAGAGTCTTCCTTTCATATCGTAATAACAATATAACACTGCAGGTTTTCCTTCCTCTAAAAGTTATTAACTCATTGTCTCTTTACAAGTAACTTATCCTTTTTCTCATTTTTGAAACTTTATTCAGTCTTTTCATAGATAATTAATTTCACTTTTTTTTTTTAAATCTAGGAACCAAATTATGAATGTGAAGTTTAATCTATATTGATTAAAAAACAGAACACCCCCACCTACATTTAAAAACATTAGGACAGCATAAGAGAACAATATTAATATATATGCTATAAGCAATCTATATGTCAAAAGGAAAGGGTTGTTTTTTTCCTATTACAGATTTTCTAAAACTGTGTAGTAAATTTCTCAGTACTATTAAATTACATACTTTCTGCTATGCATTTCTTGGGCTTTTGTTTTGTCTTAAGTCGCATATTCACAGGGTGTGTTTTCAGGTAGTCAGGACTGTTGTGTGTGTTTGGATGGGGGTTTATATGCTTTCAGAAAACATTACAAACTTCATGAGGTACTCCATACTGTATTATATTCAATCAGTACCAAAATCAGTAGATAGTTCCACTGTCTTGCAGGTTACACGAGGGCAAGTTAAGTTCTTATAGGAGACTCATAGTGTGGAATGGTAGCCTATTCAGTGATTTACTTTGAAAAATGTTTGTAGCTAACATGGTAACAATTTTATCTTAATTATGTTTGGGTTTTTTTTTGAGATGTTCTTTTTTTAAATGAAAAGTTCATTTTCCAATTTTTTTTATGTTATGTATGGGATGTTTCTCTGCTTAAATGATAGTTTTCAAGAATGATGACTATAAAGAATATCTAGGAGACTTGCTACCAACCAGAAGTCCATTTTCAGAGGTGCTTTTTTTTTTTATTCTGTACCTGTTACCTGAATTTTCTTTTTTGGTGGCTCTTCAGAAAGAGATTAAAAAGGGTTCTTCAGAACACTGAAAAAGGAACAGTATCCTTGTTCATTCTCACATGTTAATTTAATTAATTCAGCTATTAGGTAAGTAGCTTCACTCATGATATATAATTTGTTTGTGGTTTTGTTAGGTTTTTTTATATGTAGGTTTATGAAATACAATTGAAAGTAGCTATTCAGAGTTTTCCATGAATGGCAGAGAATAATATGACAAATGGCTTATGTTGCAACTTTCTGGTACACACAGGGCTGTAACTCAAAATCTGGTGGTAATAGTCACAAAATTTCAGGAATCAACCTTACTGTGAAAACCCAGGGTTTATTCTCTGAAAATCACTCTATTACTGCATCTATGAGAACTTCTAGTTTCTTGGTCTGTAATCCTGTTGGTTCCATATCGAGACAGGACCCAAGGGAGGTATCAAATATATCTTATGCCTTAGTTTATATCGAAAGAAGCCAATGTATGCTTTGCAAAAGCTATTGAATACTCTTGTAAGTTAGTCTAGAGGCATCTAAACAAATTATGCATTCCTTATATCAAGTGAAAGAAAAAAAATCTTAAAAGAAATGTGGCCTTAATTTCAGGAATTTTATCATAGTAAAGAATTTCATTTTATGCCCCATGGCAAATTGCTATCAGAGTTGGACAAAATGAGAATTAGTGAAATGACTGTATAAACAAGAATGCAATACTTAATTTTGTAAAGGAACTTGCTTATTTGGGGAACATTTGTACCTATTGTGATTTCTAAAGATTTACTGTTACTTCAGTAAAGATTTACTGTTTCTAGGAGTAGAAATGTCCTAGTGAAATGAGGTGATGAGATAAAATTAAGAGCTGTTGTTAGAAGGGGGTTAGAATATCACAATCAGGAAGAGGACTAAAGTGTGGGTGTGGGGGTAATAAAGAAGAGAACAATATTTCACTTAATTACATTACCACAAGTAGAAATTAGTTTAGAAATTAGATCAATGTGCCTAACTGTCAAAAGAGTAAGGTTACAAAATTGCCTTCCTGGGATGTGTTTTCCTTGGTAGAAAAAAACAACTATATGCTTTAAGGTGGAGTTAGGTTGCTTGTAACGATGATTATAGAAATGTGGCACTCAAAATAGCAACTACTAAATTTTATGTCTCGAGAGATAAACAGTAATAGGAATTGAAGTTTGAGGTTGATTTGGCTTTCAAACAAGAGTTCTATTAACTGTGAAGTAATAGTATTAGCCTTAAAATAAATACTGAAGTGTAACAAAGTAATGACAGGCAAAGAATTCCATATGGAAAAAGGGTTTTGAGATACCATTGTTTAAAAAGAATTAGAAATTCAAAAAGACATCTTTTTTCCTTGCTTTTTGTTGTCAAGACTGAGAAAACATGTAATGTTTTTAGCAATTAATTTTACAGTATTATAGAGCACTAAGCAATAGAGGAAATTATATAGTAAATATTTGTCCATGAATGCAGAACTTAGATTAGATGACTATTTCAAGCTCTAAATTGGGTGAAAGAGATTCTTACACAAGACTGAAAAAGCATGTTATTTTGTGGCTACTGTTTTTTGAAACTATTTGAAGAGAACTTGTTTTTTAATCTTGAAAATCTTAGGCTAAAAATATGTATCTCTATTTACCATAAACATACCATTTAAGACATAAAAATGTGCTATTCCAGCATTTAAGATACCATACTAAGGATATTAAATATTTACAAAGGGAAATTAATTAATGGGAAATTCTTGGTGGTGTGGTTTAAGTACACCTTTAAATATTTCTACAATTTTGTGTTTATTGTTGTGTTTTGCACCCTTGTCTATACCTGTAATGGATCAACAACTCCTGCTTTATTGGGACACAAGTCTTACATCAGCATGGTACAGACTTGCCATATACCTGTCTGAACCATTTTATAATGAATTTAACCTGGTTGATTTTTTTTTCTTTTTTTTTTTTTTTTTCTTTTCTGAGTGCATTTCACAATATAAAAAATTTGGCTTTAAAAGCTGATGGAACATAAGTAATACGGCTATGTATTTATTGGAAATAATTTCATTTCTTTTAATGTTTGTGGCTTTAAGTTGTGCACAGTACTGTTATCTGGTGAGTAATTTTAAGATACAATTATGCAATGAACTACTGAAATCTATGTGAAATATTCTATTATTTCCTTTAGGGCATAGAAATATATGCATCTCTTACAAGCATGAATTAGAAAATCAAATATTAAACAAAAGGTTGAGTATTTGCACATTTTTACCAAAACAACACTTCAATTTCTAATATGATATTGAAGTATGTCAGTAGTCCATGAAAGTAGCTTTCTTTCTCTATCATCTTCCAGTAATCTAACACCTAAGTATCATGGCCAATCCCTGGTGCAATCCTTGAGCCCCCAGTTATTTAAACATGTGGACTGTTTGATCTGTAGACAGATCAGGATTCAGATAAAGCTGTTCAGTACTTTTAATTTCATATTTATTCAACTGGCTATGATATATGGATGTTACTGAGAGGTTTCATTCCTGTATAGTGTTTTAAGTGACAGTGAGATTAAGACAAATAGAATATTATTGATACCCCACAGGGGGAAAAACATACATATCTGCTAAAAGACAAAGAAAAAATATCAAATGGGTTATGAAGAAATCAGTTGCAAGAGGAACCTTAAAATGGCAGAAAGGGCAATGAAATAGAAAAGCTGAATACATTGTGCAGATGCGTAGACCCTTGAAGGTGAGAAAGCCTGATTTTAATGAGTAGGGAAGTGTTGCAAGGGTGTATATATGTATGTGCGGGCTTGTGCATCTTGCTACCTATATATCTATCTTGGAGGTTAGAGGTTGCAGTGATGGGATTGTTTAGAAGACTGATAAATCTAGCTGGTTTTAAACTTTTGTTTTAAACTTTACTAGACTGATATTCATTAACATTTCATGCTAATGGTTCAGTCTTAATCATTATTAATCACTATCACTGAGTATTCAAAGTAGTTATTAACAATCATATCCTAAATTAGCTGTGAATATACAATACACTGCAGTCAGTGCAGTACTTCATGGTCTGGGTCCCCAGGGGTTGAGGTGATGAGGCTCAAGAGCTCTTCGGTGAGGGGAGCTTTCTCTTCCCTCCTCCAAATCTGATTTCTTTTAGAAGATGATTCTGTCGCTTGGCAGCTCTTAGTCCACCACTGCACTGTATCACTGTGTACTGTGCAGTGCTGGGGATATTACTTCCCTGTGCTGTGGCAGGTGCCATATTGTGTTGCTTGGCCATTTTTTTCCCCTTGACTTAGCAGCTGCTTCTTTCTTTCAACAGCAATCCAATGATGAATAACTGTCAGTGAATTGTTTGTCATTCAGGGGTTTCTGTTTTCAAATTTTGCCCAAATTTTCAAGTTATGAGCTTAAACTGTACATCGTAAAAGGAAACATGTGATGTCAGGCTGTCACCCAGGAGGTTCTCAAAAGAAGTTTAGAAGAAGTCTAGCAGGCCAGGGCTCATGTGTAGGTAGTATAGGGCACAGTTAGCATGAGGTCTGAGGCCTGTTCGTACTGATGATAGTACTATTATTACTAGGGAACTGGCTGCAAAAAAGCTTATGCATTGTTTACCAATTACACTACATTAGTGTGCTCATATTTGAATTCAAATTAGGAGAAAATTAATTAAATCCTGCTTAGAGAGCTGCTTCTTTCATGTGTGCAACTGTAGTCTGCTTTGGCTACAGAAGGGAAAGTCCAAGGGCTCAAGAGGCAACGGCGTTGTCAGAGCTTTGGGGAGAAAAGGATTCCAACAAGAGTGTTGTATGTGCCTGTTACACACACACACTAAACAAACAAACAAAAAAAACAAACAGACAAGAAAGCCAGAAAATGGCTGTAGAAGACAGGAGAAAACAACATCTTGGGAGAAATAAAGCATAAATATTGTATTTTCAGTCTTTTGTGACACTGAGTGAGTATATCCAGCTAGATCTTATTCCACCGTTAATAGGTATTTCAGGCTTTTGCTGGTGTGTACAGAAACCTTCTAATATTTTGCCTCTGGAATATTTCTTTGTTAGTGCTCTAAACCATCTGACAATAAAGAGGGTTTTTTGGTTGGGTTTTGGGTTTTTTTTAGGCTATATTTTGTCATTTAACTTTACTTTTAAATGCTGCATCAATAACACGTTGGCAACTTTAGAGAATTATTCAGTAAACTCTGTCAGTCCAGTATGAAGTTCAAATTGTAAAAGTAATAGTATATTTTCAGAATTTTTTTTTTTATATAATATGGTATAGTTTTCTGCATTAGGCTAGAGATTAGCTTGTCACTGTCACTCTCTCCCCTCAGAATATAGGGGCCAGAATAGCACAAGGGAAGCGAAATATCTGTAGGCAAGAGGAAGACTCCCTTGAGATGGAGATTGTGACCATCCAAGAAAATTGTCGTACAGGTTGGGCAGCATGTAGGATTTCTGAAATATCTGTCGCAAAAAGTAGCAGAAGGTTTACAGCATTATAAATGAGAGAGCACAGAAGTAGTATTGCTTTGCTTTGGAGAATTATTTCTAGGATTTAAGATAAAACAGGTGTAGTCTCAAAACTAGATGAAATATTGCTTTAATTTTAAGCAAGAATAATGATCTGGGGATGGGGAAAAGGGGAGCAAAATGTCTCCATAGAAATTTGTTGAAAGAAAAAAATCAGAGTACCATATTCTCATATTGTATATACCGGTTTCCATTTCTGCATTCTGAGATAAATGAGATATGGAACTAAAAGTTTAGTAAGTACATTTTTTTTTATCAAGTTTTGCTGTGGCTATAATAATGTTGTGTGACTACAGAATATTTAAGAAACTAAGGAGAAAAGAATTATTTGGGCAATTACGCATCTCTTTATCTAACCTTAATGATATGAAAGTTTATAGAGGAAAGAATAATCAAACATGTGGAGGTTAATGAGAGTAGCATAAAATGAAAATTAATTTATTGGTAGGAGACTACTCTGCTAGCTTTGACTATTAATTTCTTTTTTTTTTTTTTTTTTTGACACAGGAAACCTATGTTGACCTCAGGAAAGCATTTGATATTATGTAAAATGGGGGAATATTCATTAGAATAAAAAGTGGAAGAAACATAAAGTACTGTCTAAAAGGAATATGGCAAAAAAATAGAATTGTGGTATTGAACCAATGAGCATATCTGACAAAGGGTTAGAAAGCATTACCAGCTGAGAGGAGGACTGGGTTGTCATCACTGAATGATCCTGAGGAAGCAGGGTAAAAGAAATGAAAATTGATAGTATGAAGTACAAGATCATGCATCTTGATACTGTAATAAGAGCTTTGGTCAAGAAAAAAAGGATATTTTATCATAAGGTAATCAGATAACATATTTCCAGTAGAACTGTAGAAATAGTAATGCAAACATTAAAAGGGCTAGTGAGTCATCACCTGAAATACTATGCAGAAAGGTTTTAAAACAGAAGCAGGTGAAGAGGCTTCTGGAATAATCATGGTATTAGAAAACCTGAATCGAGAGAGGAAACTTTAAGAACAAAGTTGGTTTAACCCTGAAAGGCAGAAGGTGAGGAAATCTAACTGTTGCCTATAAAAATATCAGGACCCTTTTTGAAAAAGGGGTATGAATGTTCAGAGGGTATAAGTGAGAGAGTGTTCAGGCACACGTGCATTGTATTCAATGAACAACTTGGGTTTGTGGGCTCACTAACATTCAAAACCCCAGTCTTTGACTTGTTCCCAAACTATCATATGAGTTGCTTATTTCAGTTTGGCTTGGGTTTACATCTGAATCCGTCCAGCATTAGGGATCAAAGTTAGGGTTTTTTTTTCCTTCTACCATTCTTCTATGTCACTTCAGATTTTATACCATGTCTCTAGAGGGGCACAAGGGAAGGTTGGCAGGTATTTCATGTGATCTTTTTGTTGAAGAGTTGCTTACATTTACAGATTTGATTTTTTTCATCTGTTTTCACTAAATTGGAAGTCGCAAAGACAATAGTACCAAACAAATACCAGCACACTGTGAGCTAGTTTCTGCTTGAGGCTGTCACCAGAAATATAGTCTTAAAGGAAAATATATCTAATAGTTGTGCACTGCTGAAATCAAAGGAATGCTGAATTTTTATATTCAGGAACAACTTCAGATCATGACAGAGAAAAAAAAAACTTCAGAACAAGATAGAGATGTAAAGATTCTTGATCAAATATGTAACTGTTCAAGGTCGAAAGAACTGAGGTAACAGAAATAAAAAATTGGGTTTGCTGGAAGCAAGTATTCGAAAATCTCTTGTATACAACCCGTTAATCAGCTCTAGGCACTGAGGTTTGTTGTCTTTTTTTTTTTTTTTTTTTATCTGGGTAAAAGAATGTAGCTATTACTCAGCTGCTACCTGCAATTGATGTAGAAGGCTTTTTTGGTGGCTTGGGGTTTTTGAGGGGTGTTTTGTTTTGTTTTAAAACCTGTGTACTTGCTGAGTCTCATCATTCTCACATTTTATAAGTATGTCACTTTAATTTTATGCTGTGAACTCTTTTTATGCAAGACAAACTGTATTTTGTGAAGAGTCCTATTGATAGTTATATTAAGCACAAGGTATTACATTCTGTGTTTCTTAGCAGCTTTCGGAGTAAATCAGCGTCTTAAAATTGTGTGTTTGCCTACCCTCAAAGGCTTCTTATGACAGCAGAAGTATGACTTTATATTAAAATCAGGTTTGCTTCTGGAACCTGTGAGGACTAAAACACATCTGTAGTCAACTTGTCAGCTTCTAATTTCAGTTCTGCTTCCCAAACAAGGCAGTTTCTTAACTGCTGAAGCCAGCTGACCTACCTGGTGATGATTTGGGCTTACCAATCGCTGAGTGACAATTTGCCAAGTCTAACATACAATTGGAAAACAGTGTTTTTGAGTAAACAGAAGGTTTTAAAAATTGTGATTATAAACCAAATGATGTGTTATAAATTATAATATGAACATACATTTATATTCCCCTATTCTTTCTAGAAAAGTTGACTGTCTCCAAATTGTTTGCGTTGGGTTGGGTTTTTTTAGGTTACATTAGCATTTTAACAGGTTGCCATTGATCATTTTATAGTTGTGTTAATCTTTCTGCAATGAATGGGATTGTAGTTGCTATGCAACATTTTACTCTAGTTTGGGGACTCCTTCAGGCTTTTATGAGAGAAAAATGTGTTCAGTGTGTGTGTCATATTTTCCATCACATAACTCTACTCAGTGGATGAAATCGTGGATCCACTACAGATGATAGTAACATCATAGGGCCACAAACTTTCTCCAGGGATTTTTTAGATGAAGTTTAAGGTAGCTGTACCTTTATAGGTACAGTATATTATGAATGAAATAAATAATAAAAAAAAAGAAAAAAGTTATTAGACTAAAATTCAGAGTATGTTCTTATCTACATATATTGTTCCTATGGAACATATTTAAATGTTAAGTTTACTTCATAAACAATCAGGAAATACGTTTTAACTGATTCCAGTAATATAAGTCCAAGATAGAATGCATGCTAACAGGAGTTATCCTCAGGTTACTCTTACGGTCTTCGTATTTTAATCGACTATTTACAGAACAAGTGTTCAACTTCCATGCATTGCTTCAAATGGATGGAAGTTCTATTTCTCTCTTTCTGATAAAGAAAATTTGCACTTTTTCTACTTAAAACCCTGATGTTTCATCTCTGCTTTTTTCTTAAGTCCTTGTTTTTCTCTGCTGCACCCTCTCAAGTGCTTGCACTTCCCTCCAGCTTGGCAAGCACTTTTGCTCTGACAGATTCTGTTGTGTTTTTTACCAGGCATCGTGCTTTCAACCTAGGGAATTGAGTCTTAGGTTTCATGTGTAGGTGTTTAATAGCCCCATTTTCTCTATGTTTTGAGGGTGTTATTTTCTTCACAATCTTCCATACAAATGTTCGTATTTTCTGTTTTAACAGAACAAAATTGAAGAAAGGCTTGTGGTTCTTGGAGTAGCTTCAAAACTTGTCTTTTGGTTAATCAGAAGACACAGACTGGCATATATATATCTCAGGTTATTTAAAACAGACTGTTAATAGCAGTGCAAAACCTTAGGCATAAAAATAAAACAAAATGCAGTGTTCAAACAGCATACATCTAATCAGAATAAGGCAACCACATAAGTGAGGGGAACTGAACGTTATAGACTGACACCCTCATCTTGTATTGTAATTTGTTCAGTGTGCTTTTATTTCAGAATTAAAAGCGTAGTATGCTGATTTTGGGTAAGGTTTTAACTTGTGTATTTTACAAACAATGTTTCTTGTTTAAGGTGTTAACAGAATGACTGTTCTGTATTTTAGTCTCAGCAGAAAACCTGGAGAAGAGCCTGAAGCATATGGAGAGGCAACTCCAACAGCTTGAGAAGGATTTGCAGACTTTTCCAGTTCCTGAAGATAAGCACGATAAGTTTGTAGCAAAAATGTCAATATCCTTTGGAGTATTCTTTTTAAAAAAAACAGAATTAATTTAACTGCGTTACCTTAAAATTTAAATTTATTTGCATAACTTCTGTCTATTGTGTAGCATTTATGTTTGAAAAATAAAACTTCTTTCCCCTCAAAAACTAAATGCATGAACAGTCCAATTAAAGGATTCATCTGTGGTGGATAGAATGAGGAGAAAAATGCTTACTGTCAGGTTTTACACTGTGTATAAGTTTCTTAACTTAGTGAAAAGTAGTTTTAATAGGAATGCTAAGCACTTCACTTTAGTGTTAAATGATCTTTTACATGAGAACATCTTAGAAAAAGATGTCTGTCACCCTATGTTTATTTGTTTTCTAGTGTATGCATTACCATTGTGAATGTTTTTGTACATGCATCTACAGAACCAAAAAATTTCTCTTATTGCAGAAATGAGATTCATAGCATGTGAAAATTGGTTTGTGTTCTTATTTTTGGCAAAATTCTGTTTCTCACTGTTTATTCCAAATCCTGCAGCCAACTTCACTGGCTGTCTCTCTCATAAGAAAGCCTCGTGACATGAAGATAATTAAAGCAGAAAAAAACATTCTTTCACTTAAACCTCCCTACCAGATGATGGTCATATATGCTTGGCACAGAGACTAATCTGGAAGCAGAAATATCAGCAGATAGACAGGATGAAATTTCCTCTGCAGGCATGGTTAGGTTATTACCTAGCTGGAAGACTACTCTGTTATGTACAAAGGCAGGGGGACTCAGGAGACAGTCCTCTTGATTAATCTCATGCTATTAAATAAAAGCTGGCAAGGGACCCTGAGGCCAAGTGGATATACTGGTTCTTGCTGCATTAGGGCCGGTTTCCTCTTCGGTAGACTAGCTGCAAGCAAAGTGTTTACAACTTAGCTTTAGGCCTTCTCTGGACTCTGTGCGTTATCTGTAACCTTTCAATGTTGCTACTAATTTTTTGCAAGGTTGGGTATTTTGTTGGTGAGGTTGTTCTAGTTGTTGTTGTTGTTGCTGGCTTTTTTTTCCAGCTCAGTGTGTTTTTGAGAGTTATGTTGCAGCCCACCAGCACGGTGTCTTTATAGTATGAAATATAACTTTTGTCCCTGAAGAAGCCAATAGCATAATAGAACAAGGAGAAGGGTCCTGAAGGCAAGAGATAAACTGTTGCTAGGAAGTTAGAGGAAAATATATCCATGATAGTTTTCTCAGAAATATTGCTAGGACTATGCAAAGTCTGTGCTTGGTTAAGAAAATTATGTGTAGGCTAGGAATGGGAAGCACTTAGTAAGAAATCTAACCCATGAAAAAGGACAGACTCTTCTTAATCTGTTAGAATAGAATAGAGTATTTCAATTGGAAGGCACCTACGATGATCATCTAATCCAAAATAGTCATGATGCTGGCAGTTAAAATACCCTATAACTTTTGCATTTTTAAGCTGAGGACTAGGGTTTGAAGTAACAATTTAATATACAGCTTTCTTTGGAGAAATGGTTATAAAATTTCCATACCTATGAACCAGATATGAACGGAATTAGCAAAATTCACTTGAGAATGAGTGAAGAATACCCTGAAAAAATTAGCTTCACTTAAGGAGGAGAACATGGGAAAAGTAAGTTGAGGAATAAATATGTACTTCTATGCTAATATCAAACATCTAAAATAAAAAATTGGTTATGTAGGATGCCCCATTTCCCTTTGTGTTACTGACATATTGGGCGTTTCTGAAACTTGATGGCAGGAAGTGAGTGGAATACTGTAATACAAGGTTATAAATTGTATTTAAGACAGAATAAGTCACAGTTGTAAAGAAATAGTGTGAAAAGTTAAAATATAATAAAAGTCAGATAGAGTAAATAGGTGGACCTTGTCAATAAATGCTGTAACTTTTCTAGGGGTTGAAATTCCATCCCCGTATATGAAGCACATTAGAGCAATTTACTGATCGCTTGAAAAGGATAGTGATCATCTTAGGAAATGCAAAGGAGGATCTACACGTCATCTTTTTCAAGCATCTCAAAAGCCATAGTCCTGCCAGAGATGTAGATTGTCAGTGTGTGCCAAGAAAAAAAGCCATAGCCATAAAGGTGAATTTGTTCTTTGCATCAGTTTTCTCTAGGGAGAACTTTGGTTAACCCCACTGTGCAATATTTAGAATGGAAGGATGATCTCAAATGAAGGAGTTGGTAAAAGTTTTTTTAAGGGAAAATAGAAAATAAATAGCAATAAATCTCCACAAGTAACCAGTGGTCACAAATGACTTAAAAAGATTTTAAAAATTAACTCAGATAGAAACCCGTTGGGCTACAGATTCTTACATGAACTAAGTTAGCCCAAGACACCAGAGGAATCAAAGCTGAAAAAAAGCACCTGAGTTTTTTTTAAAAGGTCTACAAGAAGGATCTGCAAGTCTGGCTTCTTTACCAAGAAAACTGATGAAGACTAAATAAAAACAGAGCCCACATGTATCTATGGGAGATACAATATGATGGGAGTGAGTCAGCGTGGGTTTTGTAGAGAAACCATCCCTTGCAGCCCTTGCAGATCTATTACAGCACACAGATAAAGGTAGGACAGCTGGTAGAGCATAACTGAATTTCCATGCACCTTTCAGAAAGGTGTATTAACAAAGACTTCTGAGGAAAGAAATTTCTTAGGTCAAAAGTGGAATAATTCTTTTTTCTGGATTAATTTCTTACTAAAAAAAAACCCAAAAACCCTCACTCATGTCAAAAGGGAGATTGGCAGATGCTGACAAAAGAGCAGGTGGACTTCAATGATTATAGAGTAATAGATCCAGGGGAAAAACATTTTATTAGAACAATTGAGAACAACTGTAGTTAAGAGCAAGCAGAAAATGTAAATAAGTTGCTATAAAAATCAGTAATACTCTCATATTTTGAGTGCTTCCATCACCCTATCTCAAAAAGTATACTTTATAGCTACTGATGAGGCAGAGAATGGTGACAGTGATGAGCATTATGCAATAGTTTCTGCATCAGGGATGTTTTAATAAACTAGGATTCTGAGGGTGGAAAATCAAAAAGTTAGGAAAATATAGTAAAAATACCTCTAATTTTGTATGCCATACAAGAGGAAAGTTAGGAACATATTCATTGTGTTTTATAAATAACCAGGGTTCATCTCATGTAAAATACTGTCTAGCAGGTTAAGACATACTAATGGAAATGTCTTTTTATACAACAAACAATTAAACTGTAGCTTTTACTTTTAGGATGTTGTAGGGGCTGAAAATGTAAATGAATTTCATATAAGGCTTACATAGTTAGCTGAAGATAGCACATCTGGAGCTATTAAACACAGTAGTCCAGAGGTAGACTTTAGCTCAGAAAAATCACTAGCGTGCAGACTGTTAGAAACTAAATACTACATCAGTTGAATTATCATGCTATGCTTAGCAAGTTTCCGTCTTGTTTTCCCTAATCATTGGGTATTGACTGCTGTCAGAAACAGGTGAGATGAATATTTGGTCTTACTCAGAATAAATCAGTACAGGTAAAACCAGCCATACTACGTATTTCATTGTATTAGACTATTCAAATACAGTATTTTGAACAGTAAATACTATGAACAGGAATAGTTTGCCCTCACCTACTTCCTCTCCCAGCAGACAGGCAGTAATTTCAAGACAGAAAAGTTGCATATGGTTTCTAGTAATGTCCGTGAACACACTAATTAAAGAAGCTTACTTTTAGAAAAAACAGGAACTTTAATAAATTACGAAGCAAAAAAGGTTTGATGTAAAGGTTAGATAATCCTGCACAGCATGATGAAGCCTGGACCTGTCTTTAGTTTTATTCCTATGACAAGGAAAGCTGAATGATGCTGGTGTCTTGAAAGGCATGCAGGTCATAAAAAGAAACCAGCAGGAAATCTGAAAAAGGAAGGATGGTGCTTTGTTGGAAATAATTTTTCATCCTGAGTACAATTACGCTCCATGGACAAGCAGGCTATTACATCCTGTCGCTAAATATCACAACCCAAAGGCCCCTAATGAACTGATTAGCATTCTTGTTTCTTCAGGAAGTCCGATACATGCACAGTTGGTGCACTCTTTTATTGACAAAGTCTATAATTATGAATATTTCTCCTATATATTAGATTGTGCTAGTTTGTCAGTCATCTTACGTATACTAGCTGAAAAGAAATTATAGTTATTGCAGTTCTTCTGTTTGCTTTAATTAGGAAAGTCAAAGAATATTGAATTGATATTGATCTAGAGTATTAAATCCATTGAGTGAAATGTTCAATAGAAAGCACAGTGAACAAAATACACTTGTACATTCAAAATTAAAATTTAGTGTGTTTATGGAGAATATTTAAATTGCATATTAAAAGCTTAATTAAGTAATTTAGTCAACATGCTCTTTATCAGTCCATCTCGCATCTCATGATTTTCTAAGTAGCAGCTGAAAAACTCTTGACAAGTTTCTGCCCAGCACTGAATGTGGCATTGATGGTGATTTTTCACAGAAGCTTATGGAACTAATACTTGAGAGAAGAGTTGGTTGCTGCCTTTCAGCTAGGAACAGTGTCCTTTCTTTTTGATCAGTTCTCTTTTCCTCTTTCCTTGTCATTTAAGTAAATTTGTTGACACTGTGAAAGAGAAGGAAGGAACAGCACTTAGCCAAGTCAGAGCCTGATTCAAGTGAGGTAGAAGAAACCCATTTCACCTGCAAGGAAGAGACTACATGCTGTCTAAACTGTCAGTTACTTAATCGGCCTCATAGTTTGAACTTCCCTCTGTGCAACATAAACAAACTGAAGTCTGTAAGATGTCCTAGTATCCTAAGGGCTTTGGAAGTTTACAGGACCTGAGCTTGTTAGGTGAAAAAAGATTGTATGTTGCTCTTTGGGAGAGGGTCAAGACGTTGACTGTGTGGACAGGTAATGAGATAGGGCTTTGGCAAACAATGTAAATTTAACTTAAATATAGAATTCTTTTATACAGGTCTTTAATATCTGGTCTGGGCTTCAGGTGTGTATTACAGCTAGCCCTGGTCTTGCTCATAATATATGGGGTATACATGCTGGATGCTCCAGCTCTGTGTGATACAAATACATGTCAATTTGTTTTAGTTTTCTAGCACAGAGATAAGTAGGAGTGAGTGAGTCAAGGAAAAGGTATTATTTGACAAATACTCTTTAGAAGGTACTAATTTAAAAATCTAAACATTTTGGTGTGTTTCTTGAACTATTATATTCAGATACAGAATTTTACTGTTGAACCTGCTATATATGTATAAAAGGAAGTCTCTATGACATGTATTTTTCAGACAATTGTAACTATTTTCCCAAGAACTTGATGTGGGAAATCCTCAACAGAGCCCTACAACATTCACACCCTTTGGCCTTAGAAAAAAAAAATTGGTCGAAATTCTGGTTTGAAGTGACCTCAAGTCTTTTTGCACTAGTCTTCGAAAACTTTGCTGTTTTTACAGAGACTGTTGCTCGCTAGTGTAGTGGCAGTCTCAGTTCCATTTTGAAGGTTCTGCTAAAATATATGCAGCATCTATGCACCTGTTAATCTTTTGTTCTGATGCAGAATCGTATTCCTTTTTTGGATTGTGTACACTTAATACATAGGTTAGTTTGTGAAAAAATCACGAGTGGTGAATACGGAGTCTTTTAAGGAAATGTTTGGTACAGATTAACATTGTTCACTATCTGCTCTAGGGTAACAGCTGCTTTTACTTCTCTTGATACCCTGCACTATATTAGTATTATTTTATATAGCACAATATATTAAAATAAGTATAATCTTCAGACAAGCAATTCACTATGAAAAGAGCTGCTATGAATATGTAAGGCCAAACATACAGCACTTAGAAATTTTGCCACAGATACTACTTGCTGTTGCTCTCCTGTTCCATTAATGAGCAGAATGATGATCTGTAGTCCCATGAATCCAAAAAGGCTGTCCATGAAGTGAAGCCACTTCAGAAAAAGTTAACACCGAACTTCTTGATTTGCTTTTCCTCCCACCTGTGTTGCACCTCTGCTGTACTTCTGTTTTCATTCATCCAAAGCCAATGAATTGTGTAGCTGATAATGCATATATATCAACCTGTTCATAATAATTACAGTTGGGATTGCTGTACTCAGTAGTATTCCCTGTTGTCTCCGGTTTAGCTAGTGCTGTCTAACAAAAGCCATATTTAAGGAAGAAAGGAAGGGGATTTTTTAAAAATACCTAAATTGAAGCAGACTCTCAGTAGAATGCCAAGAGCTTAAAGTATCCCATAATGCACCAGACAGAAAATAAGAATCTCGGGATTCATCATGTGTGGCATTGAAATACTGCATGGTAAACCATCTTTCCAGAGTGCTGTAATTTGAGATTAAAATTGTGCATCACATATTCAAGGGGAGTCAGTTTTAACAGTATAAACTAAGCAGCCTATATGGACTCTATTAACATATCTGTAACTTTAGCTGTGTCTTGCAGAATATCACAGAAATTTTGTCTCTCTCACCGCCCCACCCCCCAGGTTTCCTTTTCAGGATATACTCTGGCATATCATTCATTTACAAGACAAAGTATACAAACAAAGTATACATTTTATCGATAATTTTAACTTTTTCTTTTCCCTCAGGTCTTTTCTTTCCTAGAAAACTGAAGAAAGTTACTGGAATGTTTGATATATGGCATTTCTACATAGTGGCAACAAAACAAATGTATCTAATTTTACTTTACCCTTCCACTCTGTGGAAAGAAACAGCCCCATAACTGCAAAAAATATTGTAGTTTTCCCTAAGTTCTGTTAATGATCTAAGAATCACAAATAATAAGTATCCTAAATTGTAGGATCAAAAATAAACAGGATATAGAAATGCTTGTTTCTAGTTTAACTCAGCATTAATTTTACCATTTTCCTTTATTATAGTTGTTTGTTATTTTTGTTTGTTTGGGTTCTTTTGAAATGCTGACATTTCTTTTGATGGTCCTAACTTGTGTTTTGTCATGTCTTGTTTCTCATAATCCTTTTTTTATTTAATAGTTGGGCATCTGTTACATACTAACGTCTCACCAACTTTCCTCATTGTCCCACCAATAGCTTTTTAACATCCTTAGTAATTTTAAAGACACTCAACTCTGAAGGGTAGCTTCCTGTAAGCTTTGTGCATCTTGGGAACTAAGTAGAGGAGAGAGATTCAAACTGATATGGAAGAAAAAGTGGGCCAGCAGCATCAATTCTCTTTGAGCTGTTGCTAGCCAGCACAGGCAGTCCGAAGCTGGTCACGAGCTGCATCTTGTGAAGTCAATAGAAACGTGGAAGGAAGCTCATACTGGCTAAGGAGCCTTGTCAGAGGAAGAGAAGGTCTGAAATAAAGTGGTTGGGGGGTGATGGAGGTTGTATCATTTAAAATCATCAAAAATCTAGGCTTTATTAGTCCTTTTCTACAAGACTTTCTTAGTGGAGACTATTCTGCCCTTGCAGACCCAGTTAAGAGCTATCACAGTGACTAATTTGAATGTTGTGAAAGTGCATTATTTCTCCTTTCCTGCATGTGTCTGAGAAACGTGATTGTATGACTTTCTGGCATGGATTCCAAATCACAAAAAGAAAACCATTAACTGCTTGCTTGGTGTTTTAAAAGCAACGTTAACAAACTAGGACATTTAATAGTGAAATTCAAATGGCATTCATCCTCTAAGCAAAACTGAAAGAAGAGTGCATCGCAAAAACCCTGAAGGGTGAAAGCACTCACCCTGCAGTAAATTGTTACTGTGTATTTAAAACAGCTAGGGGAACAAAAATTGTGTTTGTCTACATTTTAATGCATTTGATTAAAAAACCTGTGTTTCATAAAATGAAGTGACCATACATAGTGTATGTATCTATAGTATGAAGTATACAAATACAGTAAATTCTCTGTTGCAATAGCTGGGCTGGGAAATTGGGAGTAAAGGTAAAATTGTCATTTCTTATCTTTTGTAGTCTTTACTGCAGCAGGAAAATAATGGAATGTAAATATTTGTTTAGCTACCATTCCATTAAAGTAAACACTTTATGAAGTTGTCCTACAGAAGGAAATGACTGCACACAGTATTTCTTCTTTGAGCTGCTTTGACAAACTATATTATAAAAATTCTTGAATAAACATAGGTTTTTAATTTCATTTATGTTATGCAGTATTTTGGTGCTGTTTATAAATTGTCTATATCTTGTAGAAGTAGTTCTGTTGTTTTCACTTCTAATTTAATTAGGTTGTATTGACATTGCATATAGCCTTAGAAAAAGTATAAATACCTGATGCAGCCACCAGGAGCAGAAATTAATGCATTGCTGTTGCTACAACAGCATTTAAAAAAAAGCAGTTAAGATGAAGTTTTTAATCTGAAGTTTTTACTTTTAATACTGTTGTTTATTAATATCTCTATTTTTACTTTTATTTTAGTAAGAACTATACTATTTCTTGATACATTAAAATATTCAGGTTAGCTACTGGTATCTGTACCTAAATTCCACATAAAATCTAATTTATATACCTAAACCTTTAGCTTCAATAAGGAGACAGTGATAGTAAATAAACTACATAGGTGCTTGAAGTTAGATTAGTCCCATACATTTCATTTCCTACAAAATTATATGCTAATGGAATAATCTTTAAATTCAAAGTGGCTGCGAAAATTTGATGAAAGCACCCTGATTTATTCATAGGCCTAATATACACAGTAAATACTAGGAAGCATATATGACATGGAAGGAATTCTTTTGACACTTCATTTGATACAAATGAAAAATCTGTATGTAATACAGATGAACATTAAGTAAAAACTGTGGGTTTGACTGAATTTACTGAGTATTCTTGCAGCCTTAACAGCAGTGTACAGCTTTCTGGTTCATGCCAAAGAAGATTTTCAGAAACTTTCACGGATGCATGAGAACATGGAAAAACTCTATCAGAATGTGATGGGATATTATGCCGTTGATCTGAAGAAAGTTTCGGTGGAGGAGTTTTTAACGGACTTAAACAACTTCAGGACAATGTTCATGGTACAATCTGTTTATTTTATGTCTAATGTTTCTTAGAAATTATTTTTGTAATATTTCAGTTACTGAACAAACCAAAAATAATTTTCTTCCTCCTCAAATGGTATCTGATACTCATATCAGAAATTTTACTTTGCACATCCTAAATTCTTAGGGTATCTTGAGGATAATGGAGTTTTGAATTATTATTTGTGGATTATTTCTTTCCGAAGGAATTGAAAATTCCTAATAACAATGAATGTAATTTAAAACTGAGCCTCTTATATGCATGTATAACCTGAAGGGGGAAAAAATCTGAAACACTACCTTTTCTAAATACAACTGCATTTTCTGTTTAAAGGATGCTTGTTATTTCCTTAAAAATAAATATTCTAACAATTATTCTATATTTATAAGGCACACTCTTCCCATGCAAAATCCACACCCAATATTTAATTTTGTTTAATTTCTCATTTGCCTGCAGCACTTGATCAGTGTCAAGATTTGTGTCTGTAAGCAAACTCTTATGGAAACTCAGAGGTCCTTATCCTGACTTTAAAAAAATAGCATATTTTCCTCAAACTCAGTCTGGTTCTAAGTACCTTCAATTTTTGTGACAATAGATTGTCTAGGATTTTAGGTTTTATGTATTTTAAATGCTTACTTTCTTCTTTCCCTTTAAAAAGGATGATCTCTGAGGGGAGGGCCTAAAAATGGTTATTTTATTATCTCCTGAAATATTGGAATTATATTTAAGAAACAGACATTAGGCTGATCCAGATTATTGTTGGGTAGCTCCTTTTGTATACAGCTCAGAACATAGTTATAAGCATAATTCAGACTCACTTATTAGTTAGCAGAGCTTTGCCTTACAGTCTTCTAAAATAGTCATAGATGTGGAGGTTAGCTCTGTCCTTGTGTCACAGGGCAGCATCTGCATTATGTATAAAAACGTTTGCACATACTAGCTCATCATAAAAGCTTGAGCTATTTTTGAAATCTAATTTTATTTTTCTTTAGGTATTTTTGATGCATTTTCATTATGCTTACAAATTTTAATAATAGGTTTTTGGGTTTGGTGGTTTGTTTTTTTTTTTTTTTTTTTTTGGTAGAATTAAGAGTTTTAACAAAACATCTTTCTGAAAAGTGAGGTAGAAATTTCTCACCAGGGTATTTCTTTGTATGTTTGGAGCTGGTAATATATGACTATAAGCAGTCATCTTGGCAAATTTCAGGATAATCAGATGATTAGTGGGGATCGTTGTCTTGGTGATTTATAATTATGTTCAAATTTGGTAATGTTAGGAGGACAGGGAGGTTGTAGTTGTTTACCGTTGGGTTTTATAAAACTTGCTTTGCAAAGCTAGTTTTTTTCTCTTGGATTCTGAACACTTGGCTGCTAAGCATCTCTTTCTCAGAGAAGAAATGGAAGAATAAAAAGGCAGGTCCCCAATTGTGTATGAATTTATTAATTTGGGTAACTTGGTGACTTGTGTCATATCTGGCTACCTATGATTATGTAGCTTAACTCACTGGCCACACTCCTGCAGGAATGTTATCTGAGCATAAGTTTTGTGACAACATCTGGAGCAGCAATCCAACTCATGCCTGTTGATCTGTAGAAAGATTCAATTAGTCATTTTACCATCTACTCCTCGTTGCAGCCTGACACTTATCATTACAACACACTTACTTAGTTTCCCAGTCTTGTTTGGTTTTGCTTGGTTGATTGTTTTTTTTTAATGATTTCAGACATGTCTGAGGGTGTAGATAGGGAATAATACTTCTTTAGCAGATATTGAGAAAAGGTTTGAAATTCCTACATGCATCTATTTTGAGGAAAGGACTTAAAATGGAACCAATATTTACCAAATATATTGGAACATAGGAGAGGTGGGCCTGTGTGAACCTCATGAGGTTCAACAAGGCCAAGTGCAAGGTCCTGCACCTGGGACGGGGCAACCCCTGGTATCAGTACAGGCTGGGGGATGAAGGGATTGAGAGCAGCCCTGCCAAGAAGGACTTGGGGGTACTGGTGGATGAAAAGCTGGACATGAGCCGGCAATGTGCGCTTGCAGCCCAGAAAGCCAACCGTATCCTGGGCTGCATCAAAAGCAGCGTGGCCAGCAGGTTGAGGGAGGTGATTCTGCCCCTCTGCTCTGCTCTGGTGAGACCTCACCTGGAGTACTGCGTCCAGCTCTGGGGCCCTCAGCACAAGAAGGACATGGACCTGCTGGAGCGGGTCCAGAAGAGGGCCACCAAAATGATCCGAGGGCTGGAACACTTCTCCTATGAGGCCAGGCTGAGAGAGTTGGGATTGTTCAGCCTGGAGAAGAGAAGGCTGCGAGGAGATCTATTTGCGACCTTCCAATACTTGAAGGGGGCCTACAGGAAAGATGGAGAGAATCTTTTTAAAAAGCCCTGTTGTGACAGGACAAGGAATAACGGATTTAAACTAAAGAAGAATAGATTTAGACTAGACATTAGAAAGAAGTTTTTTACAATGAGGGTGGTGAAGCACTGGCACAGGTTGCCCAGAGAGGTGGTAGAGGCCCCATCCCTGGCAACATTCAAGGTCAGGTTGGCTGGGGCTCTGAGCAACCTGATCTGGTTAAAGCTGTCCCTGCTCACTGCAGGGGGTTGGGCTAGGTGATCTCTAAAGGTCCCTTCCAACCCAAAGCATTCCATTCCATTCCATTCCATTCCATTCCATTCCATTCCATTCCATTCCATTCCATTCCATTCCACTTCAGAGTCTAACAGCTAAAAATCTAGAAGGCACAGTCTTCTATCAGAATATTTTGCTTGGCAAGTTACACATGCCAGACTTTTCAACATGGGCATTGATTATGTTTTCCTAACTCGATTAGTGTCTAATTTGAAACTCAGGAGTCTGATTTCGAAATTGTTAAATACTATGAAATATTTGTATTACTTTAATTTCTGATGTTTAAACCACACCTCCCATTTAAATACTGTAGAATAAAAATTCTAAATGCTTAGGTTCATCTTGAATTGGAGACTCAAAGAAGTGGTTGTGCTTTACCTTAATTTCCCCATTATTTCTTTTCTGTGTCTGCAAAATTAGCACTGATGCTAACCCCTGCTTCACAGCAGTGTTATAAAGATAGATTAATTAATGCTTTGAAACAGTTAGATATTATTGATGAGCATGATAGAAGAAACCTTGAGGAAAATTAATAATTCTGTCTTGGAGAGCACAGTTTGAAGGCTATATATAAAAGGTATGTAGATAAAGCATGAAAACACTTATCATTCAATGACACTAAACAAAATCTTGAGTAGCTGCTCAGTTTTGAGACTTTTTGGAAAAGATTTTTGAGATGCCTAGCATGAGACACCTGAGGTCTGGTTTTCAGAATGTTTAGCATTGCTCTTGATTACTGACAGAAACTGAAGGTGGTTTGCATCCTAGAAAACTTAGCTCAAAAGACTTTTAAGTGCTGAAAAATCATTGGATTCTTAAAAATTCCAAAACTAAAAGACTACTTAATTCACTAGTAGGTGTGGGAAAGTGAAGTTCAGTCATCCTTGTTGTCAAGCAAAGTTGATAATTTACATACAGTACTTACCTACTAATAATGCTTTTTTTGTTCTCAATTAATTAAAATGTTAAAAATGTTTAAAAAAACATGTTTAAATATGGAGCCATAGACTTTAGGTTCATAGCTAACTTTGGACTGTACTTTTTACTTCAGTGTTATTTGGCGGCTGTGACAGCTACTTTCACACTCTGTGAGCATGAAATCTAGGGCACAGTTAGTTGGCCAGATCCAAAAAATGAGTGAAGCATCTTACCTTCAGTGCTTTAACTCCCAAAGCTAAATTCCTGGTACAGTCAGTGGAACATCCTAGGTACATCTCTGTTAACTCCTTCTGTGCTTTCACGGCATCAGAGGTACTGCTAATAGGCTCCTTCCTTTCCTTAGAAGGATAGCTTTCTGAAATAAGATGAAGCAATTGTAGTATTTCCTCTTCTTGTGTTTGTCTAATGGTTAGAATTTTCCTGCAGTTGTAGGAGAGGGAGGGAAGAGGCCTTGCATCAACAACTCTTATGTCCAAGGCAGCATGCTAATCATAGGGCTATAGTTAAACCCCTTGCTACTACCAACATTCGGTTGCTCTGCAGCAGAAACATGACTTAAAGAAGCAGAAGAGCAGCAACCAAGTAACAGTTTGTTCCCTAGACTCAGAGTATTTTTCTCTTATATTATGCAAATAACTGAATAAAAATCAGGAACAGTCCTGGAAAGCACAAGAGAGAACTCAAGAATGCCTCCACCTTGGAAACTCTAGGCCTTGGTATGGTATGCATAAAGGTGTATACTTCAGTAATTTTTCTGAAAGTTAACTTTGCATACTGTGCATGCTGAATATAATGCTGCTCATATATAACAGGTGTGGTCAGACCATGTCTAACTTTTTAGGCCTTTTGAGTAAGGAAGCATCAAGACATTTAATCTTTGAAATGCAAACAGCGTGAGACACAAATGTGTGTTCTTCTCAGTCAAGTTTGTGACAATTCTTGGTATAAACATTGTGCAGAACTTTAAACACCTACATTTTGTGTTGAAAACACACAGAACATGTAGAATAGGATTTAATTCTAGGGCATAGACCTCTAAACATCGGCATCTGTATGTGAGCTTGCGTGTCTAATCTCAAGAGATGCATACTCAGTACATTTAATGGAATTTGGAGAGCTGTCTACCTGATGTCTTAAAGGAGACCTAACAACAGAAGTGCCTAGTATTCTGGAGAGGTGTCTTAAATGGTATCCAAGACATCATTAGCCTGAAATTTTAAATTATGATACAGAACTTAGGGAAGACTAGTGTCCTGCTAGAGAAAGGCTGGAGGCAAGGTATGATACTACAAAGCATCCAATTTACACTGGATATGAAGGTGTGGCCTACTAAATCGAGTGCGGTTGATCAGTGTGATTAGAAGGGAAATAGACACCTACATTTGGATGACTGCAGTCTGAGGCTGAGTCCTATTGGTATTATTTTGGAGGAAAAAGTATGTGCAAAGTAGAAATTTCCTTGATCACTCTGTTAGGAAAATGTGTCATTTCTGCCAAAATCGTGCTTGTGTTTGTCCCATTTCAGTTTTGCCCAGCCGTTTGTTTTACAGAATGCCCAGTCTGAAAATCAGCAAATAATTTGTTAAAATTAATTCAATCCAGAATTTTAGCATTTTGTAGTAAGCTTCTCCCCTCCTCCCCCAGTATCAAGAAAATTGACAGAGGTGATTCTGGAGAAGACACTATAGGAGTACAGTTTTGCTTTGTTTAAAAAGTCCATTTCATTGTCATTCTTCATGATTGAAAGCTTATTCTTCTTCACTTATCAAAGACATGTATTTCTTCACAAGATTTATATATTTTGGTTTTTTCTTTTCCTTTCTTCCTTTGGTCACTATCTATTGCAGTGATGTCACAAACAGTGCCCATGCAAATATTGCTGTAATCCACATTCACCAGTACGTTATATTACTCTTCAGCCCATTCTTACATTTTTTTCTGAGTGCAGGCTGGACATTTTCCCACTAAATAACAGTATGAGACATTAATTATCCTTGAAAATGTACAGCCTCTGCCTCAGACCTTATGAAGATGTTAGCCATTTTGTAGGAGGGTACACTCTCATCTACTGTGAAAAATGAGATTTTGTGTGTAACTGCATTCTGAAAAGAGAAACTTTCTTCAGTGAAGAATAGGTGCAATTTACATTTAATGCAAGCCACAGTAGAGCACTGAGAATTTACCAGTGTGCATAGCTAACCCTAAAATAATGAAAAGGTAATCCTAAAATAGCTTTGTTAAAAAATTATTGAATGTGACAAGGTTTTTTTGCTTAATGTCTGAATATGCAAAATGATTTAAAAACTCTGAAACTCTTAGATCTGCTTTGGCTTCATTGGAACCTTTGGAGTACTTATTTATAATTCAAAACAAACAATGTTGTACAGGTATTAACCAGAAGACAAAAAATTATAAACCGAGTGAATTAATGCATATGTGGATAAGAGTAAGAAAAATGCACAGCGAAGTCACCCAAGCAGCCTTGTTTTGCTTGGTATAGTGGCAGCATGAGAAAGAATAAATGTTGAAACTATTCTAGAAATACAAACAGTAACATATTTAGTTTTGTAAAACCAGGTGGTTTAGATATTTTGAGGAGTTCTTACATTAACATATGTATTCTTAAGGTGTATTTCTTGCTGAATTTATAATCCCCATCTGGGGCCAATTTAGTATGCTTTTAATGTATGTATTCTGAATTTGCCTACTTTTCTGAATAAAATGTACTAAATATGGAATGTAAAATATTTATTTGGCTAGATAAATTAAGGTGAGCTAGGAGATGTGATTTTAAAGCTTTTTTTCTTTGTTTTTAAGGTGCAGCTTTGCTTTTGCTAAGACTTCAGTTTTAATGGAACTCTTACTTTTTTTTTCATAGCAAGCAGTAAAGGAGAATATGAGAAGAAGAGAAGCAGAAGAAAAACAGAGGCGTGCTAAAATAGCTAAGGAGAAAGCAGAAAAAGAAAAACAAGAGAGGCAACAAAAGAAAAAGCGCTTGTTAGAAATGAAAACAGGTAAGTGATGTAGAAAACGCATTTTATCTAGTGTTTTACTGGAAATAAAGCTGCTGTTTTTTCATTATCTGAATGTGCTATGAGAAAAGACAGAATAAATGAATGATTTTCACCTATTAAAGTTTACAGCAAAGAGGTTCTTAAATTTTGTTTTGTTAATGAGCTTCTCTAATGACCTGTTTTCCTCAAGCTATTTTAGAACTCATAATGCTGCTTTGTATTTTTTCCATTAGAATATATTGAGCCTTGTGTGACCAAGTATAAGTTCAGTTATGCTTAGAACCCCTTACGTTACCTGAGAACAGACATTTTCTAAATCACAAAGGCATTTTCTTTCTTTTAACCAAGGTTACATATTCATTTCTGTTCTTTTATGAGAATAAGCCCTTCCTGAAGTACTCTGGATTTTTCTTTGAGTATGTTAATTGCTATTTCAATAGGTCCCTATTGAAACACCTTAAAAGAAACCTCAGCCATGCATTTTTAAAGTTACTCATTTATGCTGTGTTGTCCTTTTTCCCAAAAGAGACAGCAGACACTGCAAGTTCTCTGTTACTAAAAAAGATGTCTGATGATCCTCTATACTGCTATATTTTATCCCAGACTGAGCTTCTGGAATCTTTCAGAATGATACATGACTTACTGTGTAAATTATCATGAGCTACTCTCATTTTTTTTCCGAGCAGATCTTGTTAAACAGTTCCCCACTCAAACCCTGGTCAGCACCTTTGGCGTAAATGATTATCTGTCTCTTCCACGTTTCACTAATAGCCAGAGTAGGTGTGTTTAGTTTCAGAGATTCTTCAAACCAAAATCTTTGATTTATTTTCATAAGAACATCCATGTCCTGAGGTGTGAGACTAAAGCTTTCTCTTAAGATGGGAAACCAAGCAGCTGCCCTCTGAACGCAGAATTTCTAATTCTTTAGAAGTAAATTCAAGACCCACTCAGAAAACTACCCATGACAATCTTTTTAAAGTTCCCAGAAGATAGAGGAGGCTGCAGAAGACTAGGAAAGGGTAAAACTGCTATCTGTATTAATGCATGATGGGAAGTGTTTCAAAAGACGTTAGATATTCTTCTCTCAGACATGTTGTATGTATGACTGATACTGCTTTGGATAGAAAATTGACAGTCTTTCAGAGAAAATTAAAGCTCCCCTCCAGTCTTGTTCTTTGTAATGTCATGTTTAGGCTTTCTAGAATACAGATGCCAATGTTACGGACTTCTGAGTCATACCCACATGTGTATGTATGCCTCTGGTAGTTAAACCTACTGCTTCAGCTACTGTAGCGGGGAACTATGTACTTGTCATCTACAGATCAGGTAGGTCATTGAGTAAATAGCTGCTTTGTCTCTTAGTAGCTTGTTTTTTTATTAAATCATATAAGTGTACAGAAAGAGGTTTCTTGCTCTCGTTAGCAGCTACTTAAGGTTCAGCCTGGAATGACTGATCTAAACAACAGCAGATGGGAAAAGATGATGTTAGGATCACCTGAAGCTATAAATGTCTTGAGTCTGACATTCACTAAATTGGCCACTGATGAGTTGCTTTTTGCTCTGCAGAGCTCCTTGTAAGGTTTCTTGTGCTTGTTTGCAACATCATTTTAAAAGTCTATTAGAAAACCCAAATTCTGTCAGTGCAAAGCATGTGTGGTAGATTTGTTTGTCAGGAAAGACAGCAACAACAATATGAAAAGTAGGGGTGGTTTTTTGTTTTGTTTTGTTTAAATTTTGTCAGTCTTATTAATACTGTATATACTAACTGAAGAGGCATAATGTTGCTCTGATTCTGATGGCAGAATAACACACATTCAAAAATTATTTTTCTTTTTTTTCCCCTCTTTTTTTTCCTAGACATAACTAGTTCATGGAAAGGCTGTCTTCTTATTAAGAATCTGTAAATTAGTCACAAAATGTTTACATCTGACCTGCTGACAAATTTCTAACCAGGTCCTCCCTCTGTCAAAATACCAAAACACTCTTATCTGAAGTGTGACTGTGGAGTAACTGATTTTTGCTGCATATAATTTCTTTATATGGTGGTTAGATCAGACTATATTGATTTGTAGGAACATTATTTCAATTATTGCTTGAATGAAGTAGCTGAAAACTCATTGATATCACCATCCTAGAAAATATTTTCTGGGATTCAAACAGGTGCATACTTGAAGAAGAGAAAAGTATACAGTATATGTACTAACTGGTTCTTCAAGATTTTTTCTTTTCCGTGAAGACATCGTAGTGTACTCTGCACCTCCGCTCTACATTTTTCAGTAACATTGCTTTTTAACTGAAAATGACCTGAAGCTTAGGGATGCCTGTGTATCACTGTGCTATATGCCACTTCAGAGTTTCTTAACTTTCTCTTAAACTTAAAAAAAACCCAAACCCAAAACCAACCCCACCTTACTGGACTGACAATCATTAACAGGACTGATTGTGCTAATAACTTATTCTTACCCATTATTTGTCATTAACACTACAAAATAGTTCTTACTATCAATCACTACCACTACATGTTCAAAGCAGTCAGTCCTTAACAGCTGTGTCCTAAATTTGATGTGAATATGAAATCCTATGGAGCTGATGGTGTAGAGTTGTCAGTGATAGCTACCAGTGATGGTTTTAGTTGACAAGATGACATGGACAAACTGGAGAGATCTTCTACAAGGGAAGCTAGAACTGAAATGACTATTTTTTTTTTTCTTCTCTACAATCTTCTCTTGCCTTCCTCATACCCAGTTAGGGATCTTATTGTTTTATAAGATGGCTTAGTTTCTAGACAGTTCCTGACCCTTTTGTCTATTCCTAGATTATACAATGCAAAGTCCTTCAGGGGGTGTTAATTCCACAGGTCGCCACAGTGCTTTCAGCTGGATTTTTTTCCTTTGCTTAGCTGCTGCTTATATCTTCTAGTCTTTTCACAGCACTTGAGGTTGTGCTTTTTTTCAGTGCCCATTAATTAGCCATTAGTGACTTGTTTACAGTTCTGGAGCTTCTGCTTTCAGCTCCTGCCCATAACGTTCAAGGCTGGAGCTGCTAGCCAATGCTTAAACAGGATTTATATCATGATACTAAGCTTGTTTTGTTAACCACTGTTCTCATTTACAAGACAGACATTTAACCTGTCCTAGATTCCCCTTTGTTCTTGAAGTCCTTTTTTTTGTATTTCTTCAGCTTTCATCTGCTTTTGGAAGTTATTTGAAGAGTAGGGTTTTGTTGCCTATGGTGCCACCTTCTGCTGCATAAGGTGGATTCATTTCTTCCATAAAAGTGACCTACATAATGCTGCAAAATTTTTAGCTTTTTGGGGGGTATTGCTGACTTTTTTTACATTCACAAAACCCTAAGATCTTAAAGAAATATGTACAAAAACATGATTTTATGAATAACTACCAAATATGTGAGTTGAGCCAGTTAGTTGTGTATAGCACATTAGGACTGTATCATACCAGGTTTGCCTAGCACTACACAGATGTTTTAAAACAAAAAGAAAATGATCCTGAATTAAATATAAGTCCTGATTTTTCACTTAAACTACTTTGGGGGGAGGTGGGGAGAAATCCTTCTGTGTAAATACAATGATTTCATCACTAGTAACTGACATTTGCTGCAAACATGAGATCTGAGGCGGTCCTACAGTATACCAGCCTTCTCACAAACTGTAATAGTCTTCCTCAGCCTATGTTGTGCCTTTGATATCCAGGTGACAACTTAACCATCTAGATCACAGCTTACACTGTCATCCATACCTCTGCATCAGACTGCCTTTGAAATACTGTTACACCAAGTTCAGTGTTGATATGGTCATTTTCTAAAATTAGATAAATATGTATAGTGTGTGATAAATCTTCATAAAGTTTTCAATTTGATTTTTTTAATATTTCAGGTATAAATAATTATATCAGTATTGTGTAGATTGTAAAATATGTGTAGTATTTTATGAATATGTAGTACGGCATCTTTTTAGAAAAACTTAATATTTTAGGTAGGCTTTATACTATAAATTTGGACCTCTGTTAATAAGACCATAGATTTTTTTTTTATTTATATGGAACCATTTGACTTATTCTCTTGCAGGTATTTTGTTGATATTTGGACCTGAAGCCAATGTCACATTTAGATCTCTGTAAATTGTAATTTGCTAAAATTCTCAATCTCTACTTTACAACTTAGATAGTGACACTTGTGTGTCCTAATGATCACAGTTCAAATGGTTCACTGATATAAAAGGATGAGAGTCTTAAGTTTACATAATAAAAATATCAGCTCCATATTTTCCTTTTGGCTCCATCCTAACTTGAAAAGTAGTGGAATTCATTAAAAACTTTGAATGTCTAAGCAGTGAATGGTATTTGGTATTTTGAAATTTATGATAAAATCTGTCCTCTAAATACTTTCTGGGTTACAAAATGATATTCATCATGAGATGCTTTGTCAATAAGATTGCTTTACTTGCTTCTGTGAAGCTGGTTCAAACTATCACATACTACTGTTCCAAATGTAAATAGCCAGTGGAATGGGATGCCACTTGTCTGCATACTATTAACATTCAGATACATACTTTCTCATGCTTTTCAGATTCTCAGTAGAAAGCACACCAATCAATTATTTTGATCTTATCAGACTGTAAAGAATTCTATAACTGTGATAACACCAGCTAAATTTATTGTAATATAATTGAGAACTCCATCATTGTGGCATCTTCATTGTGTCTTACTTTGAATACTATTTAAGTAACAAGCCCCTTTCATCAGTGGTTATTTACAAAGGCTTCCCTTTCTTATGCAAAAGCAGTGAAGTGATACCAAAATGATGTCTTAAACATCTGATTTCCAATCTAGAGTATTAGGGTTTTTTCAATTGTGTTACTCGGTTGCACTTTTGTCACAACTAACTGGTTTTAAATCTGCGTTCCAATTCATTTAGACAGTTATGACCTTATTTGCAGTCCATTTTGCAGCATTTACTTTTGCAGAGGTTTTACGTTGTTTATCTGGTCTTGGAAAAAAACGTTCATGTCTCACAAATTTGCTAAGAGTGTTTTAGGTTTTGTTTCTTCAGACATTTACTACTTCATTAGTGTCTGCTAAGTTGTGCAATATGAATATTTTCATTAGTCCTGGCATGTTCTGCAAAACAAAAGGACACCATGGATCCCAACACTGACAGTTTAAGCAATGAAACTAGTAAACGTAATTAGGTAATTAAAATTCAGATTCTACAGATAAAATGCTTGCCTTTGAAATAAATTAAAAAATCCACCAACCTACACATATTAGTAGGTACCCTCAAAGACCCTATTTTCCCTGCCAAGCTCAAGTTAGTAAGTTCTCCTTTGTTAATTTCTTCTCACTGGGAGAGGACAATCAATACTTCTTAATAGTATTCCTTTCCTCTGGGGGGAGTGAAGGACTGCAAATGTTGCAGGTTATAAAAATCTGCTCATGTTCTATTACAACTGAGTTGACATCAGTAGTTTCTAACATATGTTGATAATTTGTTGTTTTAAAATGTCTGCTGGGCTACTTTCCTGAAAAACACAGGTTTGGACAATGATAGGTTTATTGCTAGATTTTGGGCATTTAGGTATGTGTTTTGTGCAACTAAATTTATGGTGAAGAGGACAAAAGATCTGATAATGCTATATATGAAGAAATCCTGAGGGTATAATATTTATATCCAACATGTGTTTTGTGTAAGGGCTCTCTTCTCTAGGCAGTTTACCCTTTTGGAACTTCAAGCACTCTATTCATCTCGGTTGCTCCCTGGTGATGATAACTCCTTCTCTTTATCCTAGTTATAACTAGGCAGTCTAGGTATCCCATGACTGTCTCCACTTATCCTTAAATTGGACCCTCTTCACCAAGAGGGTTCCTGAGGTCACTTTTTGTTATTTAAATTTATTCTTAAGGATCATTTTTATTATGAGGCCAGTGGGCAATAAATCTGTTCTGTACCTGAGGAGTGTAACTTCTTCCTCTTATGCTAAATAACAATGAGCAGAAAGAACTGTGGGACCTTATAGAATTGCCTACTCAGTACTTACTCCTGCTGATACTTAATGGGCAGTTGACAGTAAGCTCATGACAAGCTTGGAGAGTAGATCTAATTTTGCTTTATGCCTACTAACAAAAAAAAAAAAAAAAAAAAAGTCCTATATATGAGGAACAAGTTGTGAGAGACATTGACCAGAAATTCACTGGAAAGGAGATGTCACCTGATATGTCACTAAGTATGGAGGTTGTTTTTCAGCTGCATTGGTATTGTTTTGACAGTAAAGTATAAATCTGGGCAAATTACTGAGAACAGGTGTTCCCTCAAGAATAACTGCCACATTTGTACTTGAAAATGATACAGAGAATGATAAAATACAGGTATGCTCAATTAAAAAAAAAATCTGGCCTGAAAAACAATGTGTGATGCATCTGCAGAAGGCACAGCAGAAGATGGGATACAGCAAAACCTCATCAAGCCTCACACTGTAGGACGTTCAGGGAATTAGATGTTTTTAGTACAAAAAAGTAGAACTGATCTGAATGTATATTAATTAAAACCCAACAACTAATAGTCACAAGTTGTGTTCTAACAAGATCTCAAAGGTGCTAAATCTTCTGAAGCATGGAGGTGTAGTTCACGCACTTGTTGGCAACCCATGGGCTCAGAATGCAGCAGCTGCTATTTGTTTGTACTAAGTAGTAGCTCCAAAAGAACAAGAGGTTTGGAAGAAACAATTCTTTTTCTTTCTGAAAATTTTACTTAGAAGTGGAACCTTTGGAGATAGTAGCTGAAAGACGTTTGTGAAACTGAGGTTTACACAAAGCCCCTGAAAAAATAAATAGCAGCTGTACTTGGGAGAGAGAGAAATAGGCAAAACAGACAGAACTGTTGAAAAAATTAAAGGTCATTAAAGTAATGTCTGTATTCTCATAAGACTTGTCATTTATGTTGTAGCAGTAAAATTTCTAAACAAATGTGAAAAGAATGCTGCAAACTTCAAATGGCATTATCATGAAAAAAAATTACAATCTCTGGAACCGTCTTTGGGATTAAGAACTCTAACGTTCATGCAGATAGTAGGTTTTGGTTTGAGTGAGCATTTCCTACTCCAAATACTACCTCACATCTCCTCCATAATGAGGTAGACATCAGAGTCCTCTTTAAACTCTCACTCCTGCCAGGTGTAAATGTTCTCATTCATTCTGTTTTTTCTGAATCATCAAAAGTTTCTTCTCTCAAGTTGCAGAGGAGGGGAGGAATAAATATCCTTACCAAAGCATTGGAGGGGGTGCTTTATTTTTACTTTCCTTAGTCCAGGGTTGTAAAAGAGCCAAGAACCTCCTCTGTCATTGTTGGAAAGCTAGCAGAAGAGAAGGTCATATCTCTGACTCTTGCTTCAAACTGAGTCTGCTGCTGCTTCTGTTTCTATGCTGTTCACTATGACACTTATCTTCACTCGGCAATACCTCAGTGGCTGTACAGAAGTACAGTCTTGTTACTGCATACCAAAATATTCTTGCTCTGAAGCTTGCTGACAGAAGTTACTTGATTTCTCTGACAGCTTCTATCCATTGAAAACTATTAAATGCAAATACAAAGTCTTTGAATCACAAACTGCTGGAGACAGAGAGACCATTCTAGAAACGTCATGACATATTTATCCTCTCCTGTTTATAGATGTTTGCTGTAGGCTACTAGTGCACAGAGGATGCAGAGCTAGGTGGACCTTTGATCTGATCCTCCTGGGTATTCTTGTGCATTTATAGCCACCCAAACAAAAGGGTCTTGCCCACCCAAAGCTGTCTGGAGGCTTTCCCTTGAGTAAGCTCAGTCATATAATCCAGTCAGAACTTTCTCACTCCATGACTGAGAAATTATGTAACTTTTAAATTTCCTTCAGCCCCTCATCTCAGTAGCACAACTGTCAATATGAGTGATTGTTCTGTGTATTTTCTGATTTATCGGTTGTTTATAAATTTGAATGGAAATAGTAATGTCTTTTCCTGTGCTCAATGAACTCCTTCAGAGGCACACAGTAACCAAGAGACAAGATGTTCATACACACTTGCACACATATATTATATTCAGCTACATATATTCTTATAAGAAACTTCGTTCAGTTAAGAATGCTACTAGAGTGGTTCTAACTGTTTTCTAAATGAAATTGTAATTGGTATGTCTCAGTAATAGACACTTTCTTTCCCCCCCCTGTGAAACAACATTAATGAAAATACTAGTTTTTGGCTAGTCTGAAAAACAGATTGGTTGCATTCTTGTCAGTGTCATCCGAGTTGGAGCTGTGATGTGTAAAGAAAACAGAAAAATAATTCATTAACACTAAAACTTATTGGCTTCTTCATATGTAGCTGATGGTTCTCACTATTAGCTGTCCTATCAAATCTTAATCTTAGATAACAGTCTATAAGGTTGGTCTGGTTTAGTTATGAGTGATTAAATATAAGCAACTAAAACTTAGTGTTCTGCTTCATTTAGCAGTTTTATTTTTCCACTAAAAAGGCAGGGTATCCCGAGTGAATAGAAAAAGGGCTGTAAGAAGACTGTGTTTTTAAAGTGGCTTTTTAAAAATATTGTCAGGTAATGCAGTATGTAATACATTACTAGAATGTCCTGTATTGTTTAGTGAGAGGGTATGTGTGTACACAGATAAATCATTTCATTTTCAGACTGTTAGTTATTACTTCTGTGGACTTTGTGGAAAGGTAACCTCTTTTATTAATGTAGCCATGCTTAGAGTTTCCGTTGTAGGTGAACAATCTGTTCTAGTGTTTGACCACTCTCAACAGGAAAAAAACCCCACAATTCAAATGCACATAGTTTGAATGCAATTTCCTGTAATTAAATTTGTTCTCATTGCATCCTATCATGTCTCTGGGCACCTTTGAGATGAGTCTGGCTCAGTCATCTTTACACTCCACCCAGTCCCCCCTCAGGTATTTTTTTATTTTTTTTTTTTTATATTATATATAAAAAAAGAAGATCCTCCTGAGCCTTCTGTTCTCTAGGCTAAACAGTCCCAGCTCTCTCACCATGTTCTCATATGAGAGATGATCCAGTCCCTTGATCATCTTTGTGGCCCCTGACTGACTTTGCTTGGGTGTGTTTGTGTCTCCCTTTGTATTGGGGAGCCTGGACCTGGACCCAGCACTGCAGATGTATCTCACTGGTGCTGAGTAGAGGGGAAGGATGACTTCTCTTGACCTGCTGGCAATGCTTTTCTTTGGTTGTCTTTGCCACAAAGGCACAGTACTGACTGATGGTCAATATGTTGTCCACCAGAATCCCCAATATTTTTTTTCTGTTTTTGAAAAGCTGAAAAGCTGCTTTCCAGCCAGTTGGCCCCCACCTGCACTGGTATATGGGGTTGTGCCTCACTGCCTGCAGATCTTTTGTTAAATTTCATTAAGATTACTTTCTGCCCTTTTCTCCAACTTGTCAAGGTCCTTTTGAATCACAGCACAACTGTCTGGTGTGTTAACCATTACTCTGAATTTTGCACCGTATGCAAACTTGCTCAGGGTACGCTCTGTCCCATCATCCAGGTCACAAAGGAAGACGTTACAAATACTGGCCCCAGTATCAAGTCCTGCAGTACACCACTTCAAAGGCTTGGCATTCTGTTTATTCTTCTATAAGTCAAGTTTACCTCAGGAAAACTTTTTTGGGATCTCTCTCAGAAAAGTTTGCTCCGGCAAATTCTTTACTGGATCTGGAAGCAATATAAATGATCCTGGATAATCTCTGTGGAAAGTGAGTTTACAGTGGCTTTCTTCTGTTGTCACAGAAAGAATGGGATTTATAGACTCACTATGAACACCAGAAATTTATACATTTCTATTACAAAGTTCAATATTAAGATGATTTCATTATCAGTCCCATTACTTAAATGGGAAATTGTGATCCAGTTGAGATGCAGAAATAGGTACCTTACATCACTGAAGTATTTTTGTATCTCTGTGGTACAGAACCACCTCTAAAACCACACTTTACCTTTTGGGTTTTATGGTGTGAGTTATCTTACGGAAGTTAAATTGGTGTAGTTACCAACCTCAATTTCAACAACTGATTTGAAAGGGACAGCTGTCTTTCAGATTTCATGAAGGATGGATGCTTAGTTTGCATTTCACTTGTTTTGAGTTCTTTGGAACTTGGGGCACACTTCCATTCGTATGCTCAGAGTCGAAATCTATTTCTGTACCATAAAAGCACTTTATGACAACTCGGCAATGGAACAATTTCAGCAAGAGCAAACAAGATGGCATGAAACCCACTCTCCTCAGCTAGAAGATTTACAGAATAGGTGCATCAGTCATTAGGGGAAATCATACCTTTTTATAGTACAGTTGCATAGGTCTCTGAAGCACTAGCAAAGGCTTACTACTTTCTGTTGCGCATCAGTAAGAAATGTTAACTCTTCCAATTCTGGACTAGACTGTTTATGTGATTCCTGTGGAGTGTATACATGTGTTTCACTTTTGGAAAGGGCTGGTATGTGTCTTTCACTTCAAATGACCAATGTGAAGAAGACAAGTAAATAGTGATATTTCTGGCCAAAGCTGGATTTAACACTTTTTAAGTCTAAAAGGAACTGTCCTTTCAGCCAGTCCATCCAAGGCACACTTGGCAGCTATTTCTGCTTTGCATCTGTATATGCATCTGTATATGCTCCTGTGTTCTATTATGAGTCATAGCTCTAGTCTGTGCACCGTTATTGAAACTCAAATGGATATTACTTCACTCACCTGCCAATGAAGATTATCTGATTGGTCCTATGGCTTTTACCAGAAAAAGTTCAAAGCCTTAGAGCAAGTTCACGTTGAAGTCTGTATATGCTGTGTGTTTTCTGGACAAAGATACCCTTAACCTTGACAAAGATACCCTTAACCTGGACAAAGATACCTTTAACATCCACCCACAATTTAATTGTAAGTTTGTATCTGAATTTCATCAGAGTGAAGAGTGAGTTTAGGCAGTCACATTCTTAAACATGTTGAAACTTTCCCTTCTCTGGACATTAAGATTGCTTTGTATCTTTATGCTGACAATGTAAGAGCCTTCAAAATGTCTCCTGACCTGTTCATGTGTGAGGCTGAGAGGTCTAGAAGTTGTTATGTGTCAGCACTATGAATACTTCACAGAATCTGTCTGTGTGAGACTGAGACTGAAAAGATGGAAACACTTCCAAAACATTGGAGCTCACTCCTGCATTGATGGCTTAAATTATCTCCCTCTCTGTGATCTGCTGTTCTGTGCCCTGGAACTTAAGTCACTCAGCACTATACCATTGCTAAAGCTTTCTTCTTGTGACATTGTTCAGAGAATGGTCCTTCAATTTTTACTTCAGCTTTTACCTTTAGTCAGCTGGGCATTGCTTTGTAGGCTGTACTGGTCAAAATCAATCATTATACAAACAAACATGCAAGACTTTTTATGATGTCTTGAAAGTAAAGACACAACATTAACAAAGTTCAAACAGGTGTCTTTTATTTTCTTCTTCTTCACCCTGTGTGAATAGTCTGGAAAAATCTCTGCTGTCATTATCTCAAGCCTGGTATTCACTTGCCTCAAATTTTTGTACATTAAGGCACAAGACATGAGGTAGCTAAACCTGGAAGAAGGCTGTGAAGGGATTAAATTTCACTTGATCAAAAACTGGGTACAGTATATCTGACCTGAATTGTATCCTGAGCTGAAGAGAAAGAGACAGTTTGTATTCTAGTCAAACAAGAATAAAAAAGTATTCTGGTAATTACTGAATTGTGAGATCAGGACTTAATTTTTCGGACAAGAAAAATAAATCCAATAGCTTCAGCACTCCAAGTTTGTTTTTAAATTATATAAAAGCTTGAGTGCTGCCATGGAGATACTTCAGAGAAGATATAAAGACAGTTAAAGTCTTTGCTAATTTGATGAGTAGCCCTTGAGTTTTTGCACCCTTTTCCTTCTGTTACAGCTATGAAGTATTAAGGTCTGTTTTTAATGTAGACATTTGTCCAAATTGTGCAATTTTAATTTCAGATGAGGCTCAGTATTCAGAGCTTGGCTTTAGGAGCTGATCCTTTCCATTACTTACAGTATAACAAAAAGCTGTATGTAATTGCAATGCCATAAATAGATCCCAGTGGAAAATGACAGTCAAAGTCCCTGTAGGTAAATCGGAGAATCATAGAATGGTTTGGGTTGGAAGGGACCTTAAAGATCACCTAGTTCCAAACCCCCTGCCATGGGCAGGGACACCTTCCACTACAGCAGGTTGCTCAAAGCCCCATCCAGCTTGGCCTTGAACACTTCCAGGGATGGGGCATCCACAACTTCTCTGGGCAGCCTCTTAAGTTTGCAGCCTGAGTAGGCAACACCAACAGAAACCATGCTAAGGAATTCTTGGTTTGTTTTTTCTGAAGCTCCTTAGTATTTCCTTTATTAAAAAAAAAAAAAAAAAAGCAGGTTTTTTTTGAGAGGAGTAGCTGAATAAAGCTTTGATTCCTTGAAAAAGGAAATACACATATTATTACATGTTTTTGTCCTGGTAAAGTGAACTTCTGGAGTCCTACTGTTGAGTGTGATGTTTTAGTTTATATTGGACAGATGCAGGGGAACTGTAAAAACCATTTTTCATCCAAAATAATCTTGTTGCACCACTCTTATTTTAAAACCATATTGCTAATGATATTTGTGACTCTATCATGTCAGTGGACTACTGCTTCTGGAATTATGATATATATCATTTGTTCCTTAATAAGTACATAAAATGCAGGAGTCATTACTAACTGCAGTATCTGTTGCTATCATCATAAGACATATTAAAGTTGTACTGTAAAGCTTATGATACTCAGCGCACTAAAGGAGAAGGGTCTCTAATATTCTTAACATTTTTAAAGATGTAATTATGAAATTAGGCAGTTTATATCTGACTTGGCACTGAAATGTCAAGGGCAAAACTTACCAGCTATTTTGGCAAGTTTAATTCTGCTTTAGATGGTATTTAAAAGACAGTTGTATGAGTTTTAATTAGGTATGATATTAAAAAGTATTTAAATCTCCTATTCTGCAATTGAAAGAAAAGAGATCATTTAGATCATAAAAGGGTATATTTCTCAAAGGAATTATTGTGGGCTATGTAGCTATCTGCAAGCCAACTGGAATTACTAGTTCTAGGATGTCAAAAGATTGATACACTTGACTAATTAGGAAGCCAGTTGGGAATGGTGACAACAGTCTGCAGCAGCTTGTGAAAGCCGATTTAAAGGTCCCGTAGGAAGTGTTAATATTGAACAATATTTGTGACTCTTATACTATCACTGTAGCAATGTTGTGTGCAGTTCTCCCAGGGCAATTTAAAAGATTTCTAAAGTACTGCATGGTACACTTTCATTTCTTAAACTTTCTGTCATAGAAACTTGGATGGTATTACAGATAGTATGGGTATTAACAGCTAGCTGTGGAACTTCATAGAAGGTGTCACAGTCAACTGTTGGCGTAGGCATCAAAACCAAAATTTGGAGCCTAACTGAAAGTGTAGAAGTTTGAAAAACAGGCTTTCTGCATGTTTTGGGAACATAGATTATTAATTATGAATGTTTTTATTTGCAGTGGCTAACTTTTTTCAGTACATCCATACATACAGGAAAACTACTAGAGGAGTTTTTTAATTCATGTTTCTGTATATTCCATTTATTCTTCTGTTAACTGTTTTGTATGTCAATGGAAGCAGTAATCTATAATCCAGTTTGTGACTACAGTATATTTCAGATAAGTATGAAAAACAGATAGTACCTATAAATATGTTACAGCTATGCTACAAAAAGTTGTGGTTTTGCAGTATGTCTATTCCATTATTTAAAATCTTTTTTTTTTTTTTTAATTTATCCGATGGTTCTTTTTATAGTATAGCAGATTATGCACCAGGATTTTTTTTCTACTGAAAACTGTTAAGTTTTTGAAATAATCATGAAATCCATAGTAGTCTTGGATAGCCTTAAAAGGAAAGAGATGACATGCTGAAATAGGATTGAAATTTTTCTTCTGTTATTCCTACTTCCTAAAACAAAGCTTATAAACTCTTTTCCATAAACATTTATGGTATTATTTTGGGGACTGTGATATTATTCAATCTTTTTTGCATTACTATTACCCAAAATGCTTATAAACTTTCCTCCAACATTCATGTACCTTAATGTAACTAATGGATTGGTCTCAAAATTTCTTCAAGCATCACTTTGATTTGAAACTGTTCACTGAGTGTTTTCATTCCAGACATGAGTATTTTAGAGAATTGCATGACATCAGATGGAGAAAGGAAAGTTAAAAAAGAAAACAAAACAAACAAACCGACAAACAAAAAAATCCAAAACAACCCCCCCAAAAAACCCACCACCACACACACAAAAAAAAAAAAACCAAACCCACAACAGGAAGCTGAATACATAATCTGAGTAATTTTTTGTAGGATACTTTCCAAGCCATATTAATACCTGTGATAGTCCATTAGTCGTAAGAGAGCAAACTTCAGAGTAATAAGGCATGTTAAACCAAATGCAAAGCAACAGAAAAATCTGTATTTCAGTCTTCATGTTTATTCTATATCTGTCATGTATTGTACAGAAAATAAATGTACTTAAATGTTAGAAAATTTATAAAATATTTGCTAATTATCCATTTTTTTCTTTTTGTCTATAGCTCTTTTGGGTAAGGTTCTTAAGTTAACTAGTCTGGTAATACAGAGTATAGAGAAAAGAGAAGAACTAAGAGTTACTGTTTGCTGGGTAAAAAAATGGCTGGATGGCCGGGCCCAAAGAGTAGTGGTGAATGGAGTTAAATCCAGTTGGTGACTCGTCACAAGTGGTGTCCCCCAGAGCTTCAGTCCTGGGGCCAGTTCTGTTTAGTGTCTTTATCAATGATCTGGATGAGGGGATCAAGTGCACCCTCAGTAAGTTTGCAGATGACACCAAGTTGGACAGGACTGTTGATCTGTTTGAGCGTAGAAGGGCTCTACAGAAAGATCTGGACAGGCTGGATCGATGGGCCAAGGCCAATTGTATGAGGTCCAACAAAGCCAAATGATGGGTCCTGCGCTTTGGTCACAACAAGTCCATGCAATGCTACAGGCAAGAAGAGTGGCTGGAAAGCTGCCTGGTAGAGAAGGACCTGGGAGTGCTGGTGACAGCTGGCTGAACATGAGCCAGCAGTGTGCCCAGGTGGCCAAGAAGGTCAACAGCATCCTGGCTTCTATCAGGAATGGTGTGGCCAGCAGGAGCAGGGAGGTGATTGTTCCCCTGTACTTGGCGCTGGTGAGGCCGCACCTGGAATACTGTGTCCAGTTTTGGGCCCCTCACTACAAGAAAGACATGGAGGTGCTGGAGCGTGTTCAGAGAAGGGCAACGAAGCTGGTGAAGGGTCTGGAGCACAGGCCTTATGATGAGCAGCTGAGGGAACTGGGGTTGTTTAGCCTGGAGAAGAGGAGGCTGAGGGGAGACCTTATTGCTCTCTACAACTCCCTGAAAGGAGGCTGTAGTGAGGTGGGTGTTGGTCTCTTCTGCCAATTAACAAGTGATAGGACAAGAGGAAATGGGCTTAAGCTGCGCCAGGGGAGGTTTAGACTGGAAATTAGGAAAAATTTCTTCACGGAAAGGGTGGTCAGGCATTGGAAGAGGCTGCCCAGAGAGGTGGTTGAGTCCCCATCCGTGGAAGTGTTTAAAAGGCATGTAGATGTGGTGCTTAGGGACATGGCTTAGTGGTGGACTTGGCAGTGTTAGATTAACAGTTGGACTCAATGATTTTAAGGGTGCTTTTTAACCTAAATGATTCAGTGATTCTAAGGGTGTTCTCAGATTATAGTTGTTTTAAGGACCAGCATCTTGGGAATGCAGCAAATCAAATATGACAGGGAAGGAAAAGGGTTGTCCTTAGAAGATATTTTTAGGAAATTCCAAAAATTAAAACAAAATCACTTTCTAAACACAAATATACATGTAGAATTAGCAGAAATTAAAGAATGGGTAAAAATGCAAGCCAAAGGAACAGAAGTGCTTACTAAATGCAATTTATAATACAATTGCACAAAACCAGATTTTAAAATAAAATATTTTTGCCCTTCTGTAAAGAATAAAGTAGTTGCTGATGTAATAGAGAAAATGATAAAAATGTTTTTTAAAATCTAATTTGAATTTGAGGTAATGTTAGGGAACATCGGTTGTGAGATTTATATATGTTTATATGTGTATTTCTATAGACTTTTTGAATATATAAACTCTTATTATTTTATGATGAGATTACCACTATGTGACTTTAAGTCATATGTGAAGGACATTTTTCTTTAATTTGTGGACAGGAAAGCTCTAATCTTGAGACAACAAATGATTTTATGGTTTTTTAAATAATAATGTGCATATCTGGGTTCCCAAAATCTTGTGCTTCTTTTTGGTATGCCTTCCTCTTCCGCTTTTAAATGATACACAGGCTTAGGGTTCTTGGAAGGTACATTAGATTCAAGTCTTGACTTAGCGGTAGAATAATGAAGGTAAAAATGTTGTTTCTAGAATGCCATATTCATGATTCGGCCCATGCTGATTTGACAGTACTTTGCCAGACCTTCCTCTTTTCAACTTCGAGCTTTTTTTGTCTGAATTATGTTTGTTGCCCTTGAAATCACTTACCTTAGAAAGAGGATAGAATTCTTTAAAGCTTATTGAAATATGAAATTTCCTTAAAGGATGGAAACAAATTGAAATAGTGTTGGAAAGCAACATTTCCCATAATAATTTTCCCCGATGTTCAGGTCTAGAAGGTTGCCTTGCTTCCTTACTTATAGTCCAGCACTTTCAGAATTCCTTAAACTAGTGGCATGGCACCTCGTTCTACCCATCAGCTAGTTTAGATCCTGATTTGAATATTCATCGTTAGCAATAGCTGCAGAATTGTGTGATGTGTCTGACTGTATCCAAGGTGTGTGTTGACCTAGGGAGTTTTGCGCAGTGAAGCACAGTGAGATTTCTATCATGTAATTCTTTATTCCTCTGTGGTGATTTTTCATCATATAGTAAATTCCTGGAGTTGTGCACTTTGTCTTCCAAGGCATAGACACAACGGGTTAACAAGGTTCAAAAACCATTTTCCGATATGTTTATTTGAGGAAATAAAACTAGGGTGTTTAATGCTTGCATTTAATTATAATCTCACAGTAACAATCATAATTTTGGGGGGGGGATATTTTGCATACATGTGTAATACAATGAGTAGAATTTTCCTGAACTACATCAATTATTTAATATTGGCCAGAGGTTATTCAATACAAAGGGAAAATGGCTTTTGATTAAAGCTACCTATGGATATCACTCTGTATCCTATCCACTCCAATATTGTTCACTCAGCTTCCTGCTGAGAAACAATTTCAACTTTTTATAACAATAACTGAAATGATCTCTTGTCTAATATAGCAAATCATTTAAGGGACAGCTCTTGAAAGCTGACATGAAACTGGTTATTTGCAGTTGCAAAAGGGTACTGAAATGAAAATATAAGTGAAATGACATTTCACTTAAAACTATGCTTGACTCTCAGCATAGAGAAGGAGGAATGAGAAATGAACGGAATAAAATTTGGCCTAGTTCAACGTATAGAAGACCAAATCTGTTGTGATTAATTGCAAGAGAGCAATTTGTGAACGTTAAAACCCAGGTCTAAGTTTGAAATAAATAGTTTTAATAATACCATTAATATTTGTTGTTGTTGTTGTTGTTTATTATTATTTATGCTTTGATATTACTATGGTAACCTAGAAGGTTTCTTCTCTCCTTTACAGAAGGTGAGGAGACTGGAGTGATGGATAGCCTGTTGGAGGCCTTGCAATCAGGTGCAGCTTTTCGAGACCGAAGGAAAAGGACGCCAAAGTCTAAAGGTGAATATTCTATTTTACATTTTATTTTCCAGAGACAGTTAAAAGCATTATGGGCCTAGTGCTCTAGAACTTAAATGCTATTGGGTTTAATTCTTCCTTACAATGACAACTTTCAGGGATGTTCAGGCTGTTTTGCTGATGTCAGTAGCACTTTGGAGATTAATTTACTGAACTTAGCATAACGATTATTATGACAAGACGCTTTGATACAGCCACATCTACTTTAACTTTTTAGGGTTTATAGTTGAATGGGGGAAGGAAAAGTCATCTTGCCCCATAAGTGAATCAAATTATTTCACTGGTTTATAACTGTCAGTTTACTTCTAGAAATATCTAACTTCTAAATAATTCTGCTTAGTAATGCTGTTACAGTACTCCAGTAACTTTCAAAGATGTATTTTATTTCCATTGTTTCCTTGCTTTTCCAGACATACCACAAAATCTCAGTCCAACCGCGCAGAGGCCTGTGTTGAAAGCTTGTAACCATGGTAATGAACCATATTCATGAATTGCATGCTCTTCTTAGCTTATGTAGTTGATCTGTGCTTTCAAAAGACTGCTGTGATTTTTTCAGTTTTCTACATTAGCAGAATACTGAACCATATTGGAAGCTGCTTTTTAAGAGCCATCTGAATATGACATCCTGAAACTACACTTATCGATTAGTTTGCAAAGCTTTTCTATCTTTTGTGGGTTTTTTATTTATTTAAAATTTGGTTATGATTTTAAATGTAGTACTTTTATAATCTTCAAGAACAATTATGCAAGATTTTTTAATGGATTATGGAACTATAATAGAAAACAGAGATTGCGGTACATTTTAAACATTACTGTGTTTATGCCGAATCAGAGAACATTTCATTCTGTTTCATTTTGTTTTTCTTTGTCTTGATTTTCTTGATTCTATAGCTGGAATGGTTTAAGCTATCATTTACCAGTATAATTCAAAAGGGATGTTGTATCAGCAAAGTAATAGTAAATTAATCAGTTACTTCATGACAAAATATTTCTCCAAATTTTGAGCGTGAGTCTTATGCATATTCATGAACTCCTGAACTATCTCACTGACATCAGCAGGACTTGCTCATATGTGAAAAGTTACAATGAGGGGGTGTGTGCTTTTTATCTTTCTTTGTTAGACAATTTACAGAATGTTATTATATTAGCTGTGTTTTAATGAAGATTGAGGAGTCCAGAGTGGCTGTTTTCACTGGCTCATAACTAGTGGTCTCAGGAAAAAGTTTATATATGTAGTACCTCCGTTAAAGAAAAATTTTCATTGAAACTTAATGAAAAAAGAAATCTCCTTTCTCAGTTTTGTAAGCAGAACGCATTATCCTTTGATATTTAAATGCACTGCAGACTTTATAAAGCAGATGCCATCAAATTGACAATATTAATTATAACTCATGTTTGTTTATTTCTTAAGTGTCTATAGCAAAAAAAAGAACATACAGAATTTGGCATTATTAACCACAAAATTAAAGAAAATAGAGCTGGAAGGACAGTTGAAAGATAATTAATTCACTTAGAGGAATTGGCCTAAAAAAGAATCAAGTATATTTGACAGGTGCTTGTCTAGCACATAACATATTGATATTTGAATAATGACTACAGAGCACATCGGAATTTCTCCTATAAGTGTTTCTGCTTTTAAGAACAATTAGGTTAAATGTTGCTTCTTTTCAGCCCGTTCTATCTATCTAGTTAGCTGTCTGTGGACAGACAGTGTAGTTTCCAGTTTTCAAATTAACTGTGTTTGGACAAACATTAGGGCCATGTTTTATGTTTCAGGTTAAAAACAAAACACCAAAAACAAACCAAAAAAGCCCCCAAGATTTTAATTCTGCAAAATCTTAGTCTAACCTCGGGACTGCTTTGTATGTCAGCTGGAAGTTTGAAGTTCAGGCGTTCAATTTGGAGAGAAGAGAAAAAGTAAACTCTTGGATTTGTTGTTGTTTTTACCAAAGTCAGTTTTTCCATAGAGCATTTTGAGACAATCTTGTTTTAAGACATTTTAAAATTAATTCAGCTTTTCTTTCACCTGTCTTGTTAGCTCAGGATAATACAACTCTAAGCTTGCTTTTAAAGAATTCATTAGCATGTTTTTGATTTGTTGACCCTACATCTACATGTTACATCTTCCTATCTTGATCCAAACAGAGTACTAAACTTGGTGTAGATTATGGTGAGTTCACTTATCAAAGCCTTTTTGGCTTTTTGATAGAAATATATGGTCATTGGTTGCTCCAAGTTAATCTTTGAGGTGAACCTTTTTTTTTTTTGCACTATTCAAAGTCTGTGTAGGTAAGTTGAGAATTTGCTTTTAATAATTTATTTTGTTATTGGGAAATCGGAAGTTATGTAGGTTGCACGCTATCTAGAATGAATACTAGACCCTGCGTATCAAAGTTTGTTTTTAGATAATAATAACCTCACTGATGTTAATGATGTGGCTAGTCAAAGCAAGAATTATAATGATAAAGTTTCTTTAATTTTCTGTTTCTGAGTTCAACAATGTATAGTGTGAGGTTTTTTTCAATATTATGCCCTATAGAATTTTTTTCTTGCACTTTATATCTAACGTAGATAGATATGCAATAACCTATTCTTTCTACATATGTGTGTATAATGTGAATACTGTATATAAAGGTTTATTACATATACACAGTATAAGCAAGAAGTCTGTGATTTCAGTCCACTTCAGAAAAATTGGGATATGTCATTAGACAGAAATATTGGCTTGGTCTTTCATTGATTTCATTTTTCCCGACCTGAAATTTCAGATGGATGCTAAATTTGTATCATGGCAAAAAAGCCACTGGCTTACTCTAAGCTTAAAATTTGGGAGACCAATAAAGTCCTCAAGCAGCAATTCAGGTACTTTCTTTCTTTGCTTCTGTACTGGTTTTGGCTGTTTGGGTTAACTGGTAACTGGTTTGGTTACTGCTTCTTCTGATGAGACTAACTGATTCACTTATAGTGGATATACTTTATTAATACACACTGCAGATTCATACGTAGGATGAACTTTGACTCATCGCGCGCTCAGAAAGAATTACAAGCCATGACTTGAAATGTCTGTCCTCTGAACCATTCAAAGTATAGCAATGTCTGTTGGGCAGATGCCATCAAGTTCTAGCTAATTTCTTCTGTTTCAAAACAAAACAAAACTGAACAAATTAATAAAAACTGTTTTAGTCTTTATGATTAAAGATGTTTTTCTAAAAAAGTGGAATAGAAATCAGACCCCAGCATAGACGGGAACTAGAAGCTAGTGGCTCCGTGTCTCGCAGGTGATGGCAAGGGAGAGAAGTACAGCCAAAATGCACACTTTCTCTGTAGCTGTAATATAAATGTAAGCAGGAAGGAAATCTCTTTCACCATTGCGATTGTCATCCTCAGTATGATACTGCTCAAGGTACCAAACTATCACTTGCTCATGAGGCTGAGGCAAGCCCTATAAAACAAAATAATACAGAGGAGCAAGCCAATGCTACTTAGCTCTAGAACTGAGAACTGAAGTTGTTTCCTTTAACTAAATGGACTGCTTAAAGAAAAGGAAAAAAAAAAAAAAAAAAAAAAAAAAAGGAGGAATAGTAAATTTAGTGGAATGCTAGCCATTGGTTGGCCATTTTTCTCTTCATGATCTGCTGAGCTCCCCAGAAAGCTCTGGTAGCATTCAGCTGATATTTCTGATTAAAAAGAAGTACTGGTTCTCATGCTGCATCCCAGGGTAGCCTCTTGGGTGTGTTATTTTATTTTCAGTCCTACTGCACTCTTCTTTTATTGAACGGATTGCCTCTTTCTAACATGTTATGTGTTTTTTGTCAAGTTTAAATCTACTCCATTTCTGTCATCAGAATTACCAATTGTATTTTTTCTGCATGTGACAAGGCCCATCAAGTCAGATAATTTCTTGCTGAGGAAAAGCCCTGCTGCATAACTAATAGAAATAATATACATTGGGAATCGCTGCATCTTGGAAATGTTCTAACACCTTAAGAATACAAACCATTTTCACTAGATTTTTTTTGACATAGATATGATTGGTATATTTATTTCCTTTGTTTCCATTCATGGTGCTTTGCATTTTTAAAGTAACAGCTGAATTACATATATGTTCAAAACCACGTGTCAATGTTACCGTTTGCTTTAACTGCAGAGAGGCATAAACTGTAGTAAATATTGTGGTATGTGCTTTTGCTGTAATTCCAATTTAGAGCACTGTATGACACAAGTGGAGTATTAGTATAGTGTTGTACTTTGGTAAGGTTTTGATTCAGTAGCACCTAATGGGAGTTTTTTTATTTTACTTAGGAAGCAGAAGAAAGCACTTAATTTTCAATGATCAGGATCTTGCACGTCAAAAGACCATTTCAAGCAGTTAATAGCTGTGGCTGATCTGAGTTTATCAGTTATTTACAACAACGGTCAAGGCATATTGGCAGCTTGCACATTTATTTCAAGCTAGTTAAGTTCAAATATACATAGCACCATATCCAAGGCAGCACAGAGCCCACTGCAGCACAGAAAGCTGCATTATTCACTAAGTTTTCGGTCAGGCTTTGCAGCCTGCATCAAGTTCTCTGCTGCTATGGCTACGCATTTATTTGCAGTAACATTAGCCAAGGTAATGTTGTCTGAAATGCATGAATACAAATTCGAGATGCAGCTTTGATTGCATGTATATATACCTCAAATGCAGGAGAAAGTGTTTTTCTTTACAAGTAGATTGTATTCAAAATGTTGTGAGTAAATAAATGGTATAATAAAATGGAAGTAAAAAAAGACAGATTGCTTTTTGTGACTGCAAAGGTTGAAAGAAATCTTTCTGTTGCAATCAGTAACTGGGTTGTGGACTATATTTTCAAAGGTAGCAATAAGGTCTTGTTTCCATATTCAAATCAAACTTCCATGGTAAGAGATAGTCATAATTACTATAGCTGTTTGTTCAGTAAATCGATAAACAATAGAATAATTTTCATGTCACATTCAGTCTGAAGCATTTTAAACACCTCTGTTAAATAAAATCTTTGTCAAGCAATGTCATTCTGGTCCCAATTAAGCAGAAGAAAACCCTTTTTTCATGTTCATTGGGGTTTTTTTCATCTCTCACTCGTAATAGAACTGTCATCTTAAGTTCATATTAGTGTCTCTGCTACCTTATTTTTGACAATCATAGCTGAGAATGAGCTCAGGCTCATCTTAATTCTTGAAACTGACAGTATAACCACTTAGAGGTCACTCCTTTATTTCATCATTGCTGTATATGACAGCAAATAATTGACCTTTCAACCTAATTTTTTCTTATTTTTTTTCTTAAGCCTGTGTATGTTGCTGTCTTTTCCACACCTGTATGTAGTGAACATTAGGAAGTACCTAACACTGGAGAAGCAATGAAACCTGTGAAGATAACCTTTTACCAAGTACATACTAGTAGTAAAGATGCATTCATGAGCACTACCAGTTCCTCATGGTAGACACTGTTATGAAGGCACTATGCATGCTGGCCTATTCTTCTTTCTGTATGTGATCTAAAACCATCAGTCTTTGTACCTCTGGTGGAGACAATTTTTGTAAGGCTTTGTGAAGTTTTACTCAATAGGCAAGGTTCCTTGGCAGGATACTTGGAATATCTGTAGGCACTGTTATGAAATGAAAACATTTAATAGGATTTTATTAAAAAAACCCAAAATGTAGTTCTCGGTTGTTCCCATTTTAAGACCAAAGCGTCACTTCAATATTGACTTCATAGGTCAAGTAAAATTGGTGCCTCTTCTAACAGAAATAATTCCTCTGAAACCATCTGCACTGTTTATAATATTTTTCCCTAGGGCAGACAGCAGAGTTCAAAGAAACTGTGACCATGAGTCAATTTTGCATGTGTGGGAAAAAAACCATCCAGACAAGGAAAGTGAATGTACTCATTGTTATTTGTTTGTTTAGAACTATTTCTACATTGCCATAGTTGTGTACACATACAGTCTCTCACAGAGATGGCGCTGAAGAATTCACATTCCAAAATTCGTAGCAATAAGACTAATTTTGATGTGAAGCTTTTAGCATCTTTTTCTAGTGATGTCCCTCTCACAATTTAATGTTGGAGTGGAGAAAATATTCAAGTCAGAAGGGATGACAGCCAGGGGGAAGAGTTTTGGATGAAAAATGACAAATTTTGATCCCCTGCCCCGAGCCTTTCCAACAAAGTTATTAAAATCAACCTTTATAATAAAGACTGACATAGAGAAGTATAAAACACTCATGTATTTAATTATTTATTTTTAAATGCCAAATGCTGCAAAATGGATGCAAGTTCTGTTAAGAGTGGAGAAGCGTACTTCAAATTAGTAGTAAATGCGTATTAGTACTGTGAAAATATTGGTAAAGGCAGAAAAAAAATCAATTTTTTTAATTTGCCTTTAGTATAAGCCAAACACACACTGTCAACCTTAGCACTACCCATATTTAGAAGAGGAGAGGAGGAATTGTAACCCTACAAAAAAGTCTGTGTCTATTTCATTACTCCTCTTACAAAGTCTTGTGAGATTTCACTTATCAACTCCCATGAGTAAGGTGACATGTATATCCTCCATTCTCTGTCTTATCTTGAAGAATTATATGTGAACATAATATAGACAAGAAAGAGAACCAAAGGTTTTTAAGAGTAAAAATTTTAGGTGCCACCTTGAGACAAGGTGGACTGTATAATGGGGCTTATTCTCCAGAGGTTTGACAACTTCATTCCTAAAGCAAGACCCTTTGAAGATGTCAGATTAGGCGCTCAGAAGAACTAATTGCTTTTGTAAATATCTTGCCAGTGTGCAGTGGTACTAGTTGAATAAGACCACTTCTCTCAAGGGAGGCAAGGACATTTTCTGCAAGAACTCTGGCAAAGAGGTGACATTTGAAGACAGCGACACTGTATATTCCATAATTGCACGTACAGTAAATGTCAGCTTCATAATGGTCTAGCTAGGTAACCAGATTTCCAAAAGCTATGGCAAGCAAGTTATATATTCAAAGCAGTCTTCTGAACATGCATCAGTGGACAATCTTAAATCTGCGAAGGGAGCTGTAAATGACCAACAATTTTCCCATATTTGTCTTTTCATTGTTTAGTCATGCAGAACTTCCCATTCAAAGACAATTACTGAGTTGATCTGTATAGCAAAGAGGTTCCGTCACTTCTCAGAGTACTCTTCAAGTCTTTTCCATATTTGTTAAACAAGATTTTAGGTATAAATTTACCAGACTTTCACTGCTGTTTTCTGAATGTTAAGAAAAAGTAGTATATAAACTCCTGCCTCTTTCTTCAAAGCCTTTAAAAACTCTGATCCAAATAGAATAAATGATATATCTATTGACTGAACAACAGCCATAATGCTCTTTATATTATTTATATATATATATATATATCTTCTTAAAGGGGTTATCTTTCTTTAAAGAAAAAAAAAAAGAAATATTGGGTAGGGAAATTTCATCAGCTAGACATTAGAAGTGACTTTTGTCTGGTTAGAAGACCCCACTGGGGACAAAATCGGAGATGGAAACAGTGTATCAGCCTTGACCTGAGTCTGTTTTGTGACTCAAGTGATATCTGGTTAATGCAACATTGTTTAGTCAGTAATTCAAAAGATGTAGAGAAAGCACAAAACAGTACTCATGAAATTCTTTAAGTACACTGCCTAATTCATCTTTCTTTGCCATGTAAGTGAATGTGTTGCCTTAATGTTCTGTGGTTTTTTTGGTTTGTTTTTTTTTTTTTTCTCCTTTGGGAGAATTTAATTTCTTTTTTTTTTCCCTAAGTGGCAGTTGCAACAGAGCAAAAATGTACAATGTAAAAAAAAAATACTGGAGTTATTTTTCTGCCTGATTTTTTTCATTATAAGCGAACACTCTGCAAAGGTACAAATAAAGAACATTAAATAGGTGCAGGAAAAACAAGGGTATCCTGCAGCTTCTTCCCTTTGTTGGGGTAGGAACACTTGCACGTTTTACTTTCAAGTTTTGGAATATTCTAAAGCGAAATTGGCTTTTAAGTTGAACCAGAACTGCTGGTCATGTCTGTAAGTTGCTTGATAAATGCATTATCATCTTTGTTTCATTCCAAAAATAAATGAGACTTGTGTATTTCCATCATACATGCCTAAGGCAAAATCTACATCAATCACCCACCAAAATAATCAGAAGCCTCAAGAGACTTTTTCTTGGTGGCTCAAACTTAGAGATCATGAGTGGTGAAGGAAGGAAATATAGGGGGCAAATGCAACTTTCGCATGAATTGCAGAAGGAAAGATGGTAGCCAGACTTAAACGGAATGATCTGAAGTAGTGTGAGGTAGTTGGACGGTAACTCCTCTTTTCTTATGTTGATGTGGCTTACAAATCCAAGATGAGAAGCTATAGTTTAAGTGATTTCAGGAAAGAATACTTGCATTTTGGAGGATATTGGGCTAATCAAGAATCTATTCACTTTCAGCATACACCATAAAATAGTTTGACCCTTGTTCTTGGCATAGTAGTGGATTTTAAAGAAAAAAAAACAAAAAACCTTTTCAAAGAAAGATCATTTTAACCAAACAGAAAAATTACTTGAGGTAAATGCAATTTCCTAGCAGATTTTATTTCCTCAAGATTTGCAAAAAACAGGATTGTTAATATATACTCTTTCTTTCTTTGAAAGACTTTAACAATGCCTTGTTAGTAGCATGGTGTTTCTGTTACAATATTTTGTCATGATATCTTAAAAGGAAGACTTTTTTTGTAATGGTGAGGGTTTTTTATTTTATCGGGGGAAAAAGTTTATCTCATGCTTTATTGTCTCATGATATTTATCTAACTCCATATAGAGGAATCAAAGAAAAACTGTTATCTGACCCTACAACTTTGACCATATTTGCCTTAGGTTTTCAAAAACCTAAAAACTTAGGTTTAGAAAACTAAGAGTAAATTTATTCTACATTGTATTCAAACTTGCAGTCCTTGATTTTCTCTCTCCTTGTGGCATAGCAAAATGATAAAATAAGAAATTGAAAAGATAACATCGAGAATACTTAGTGTCATAAATGGGGAAATGGAATGAAATCTCAGCAGATTTTCAGCATGGGCAAATAATTATTCCAGAGGGTTTTTTTTCTTTTTATCTGTTTTCTTAGGCTTTAAGCCTGTTTCTTTGTATTTGAAAAGAGATGAGTGTACATGGTATGTTACAGTACAGTGCATTTACAGATATTTGAATTAGCTCTGGACAGACTACTTTGTCTACTTGAAGCAGGATAGCTTTTAGGTCAGGAACAAATTTGAGTATCACAACCCAGTTTTGGGGTTTCAAAACAAATTTATGTATCTGTGTACAGCACCTAATCAAGCTATGCAGTTTCAGGAGCTATGTCCAAGAATTTTAACAAGCCTTGAACCACAGAAAAGTAGGATGCACTGCCATAATGAACAATCTTTTCATGGGTTTCTTTTCTATTTCTAAAATCTGAATTAATTCATTTAATAGGTTATATATTTTCATATCTGGGATCACTTTGTCATTTGGGTTCTTCCTGGACGTTTGGGAACCTAATACTGGCTAGAAAGACAGCATTTTCTGAAAATCACTTTTCATACACACAAAGAGGGAAACCATTTTAAATAATCTGAAAACAGAATATGCCTCCTGTTTTGCTGGAGTTACTGACAGTTTGTTTTATTTAAAATAAGAAGTGAATTTCTACTTCACCAAAAAATTAAGTTGTAATAGTGGGAAATGGAGAAGATTGTATTAATATTATAGATATTTGTTGCATGGAATGGAATGAAATCACCACTGTTTTGATAGAAACATCTTGGATAAAAGCTTAATAGAACCACAGGTAAACTATTTGTTGGCAAGTGCCTTCCTAATGTGACAGAACTTGATAGGCTGGTATTTTCATGGTTAGAGCTTCCAGGTCATGGTAGACATTTTACTTCAGTCACTGGATTTTTGTGGCAGGAATCGTCATCAGCCTTCCCCATTCAATATGAATATTTGAATCACTAGACTCGGTAACATTTGTTATTTATAGTGAAACTCTGTGAGCAGAGGGGCTGATGAACAGAAGGGAACTTTGCAGGGATATGGAAAACATAGTTTAAATCCTCTCCCTGTGGGAATAATGGAATCTGAATGAACCAGGGTTAAACACAGCTTTCATTACCCAGGTTGACTTTGGCACCTAAATTTTACTGGTCTTTTAGTCTGGTAACTGAATTTATTAACAGCAGATGAAGTTAGTATCAGAATTGTGTACCTTAACTGAGAGGCAGTGGTTTGAGGTACTACAGATGTGTTAGCCAGAGAAGTAAGTCTTCACGGTGGAAACTGATGTGCTGCACTAATCTTCCGATTGTTTTCTCTAGCCACTGGAGAGGGGATCAGAATATATACTCTATTAATACATAAAGACTTCTATTGTTTTTATAGCTTTGTATAAGGTTGGGGTTTTGTTTGGTTTTTACTGTAGTCATAATTACATTTGGTGTTTTTTAATTTTTTTTTATGTTTCCTTAGTTGCAAAAGTAGAGATTCCTCCTCAAATACTTCAATTCCTTGCCAAAATTGCTTTCTCTTACCATAAGAACTGTCTCTTTAGAAATTTATCTGAGGACCTATTCTTATTTCAGTAGGTGCATTTTATTGCTGTCATTACCAGAGAAGGGAGACTTAATATACTTTTTTCCTGCTACATTCTAAAATACAAATATTTTCATTGATCCATCTTTTCCATGAGAAAGTAAACTGTATGATGTCTAATCTTTCACTCTACCATCATTGGTTCAAGAACTGGGCGAGTCAGTCTAATGATTCCAAACCTGCTGATAACCCATATGAACACAATTGCCAAATTAGGCAATTAGACTGATGCAGGAGCTTGGGGAGGACTCTGTTAAATTTTGGTCAGTGTTTAAAAAATCAGATAAGATGAAATGAGACCTACATCAAAAGAAATACTAGAAGCTGATAGAGTGCCCTATCCTTTCCTCTGGTTCTAAACCATTCTGGGAGGAGAGGGGGTTTGTTGGCTTTAGTTTTGGGTTGTTTGGGTTTTTTCCCAGTTTACATTGTTTGGTTCTTAAGCTGAGATCTACCAGGTCTGCTTTACAGATGTGCCAAACATCTACTTGCAGTGAAAACAGTAGGATCAAAGCACTAAACACATAAAGTGCTTTATAATGTTAATTACTCTGGGATATCAGGTATTAAGCATTTTTAACTGATCTCCCAAAATTATTGTATGTATTTTATCTCTTGAAGACATGAAATACCTCATAATTATAGATACACAATTTAGGGAGCTTAGGCTCCTTATATTGGCTAGAGAGAGGGACATACCCATCTTACACAGGAGTTAGTTTATATAAATTGTTAATAGTCAATGAGTTCAGGCCTCTAATTTAAAGTGCTTGAGGCTGAGAGACCTGGTGAGGTTTCTCCATGTTTTAATTCTCTATCTATAATAAAGTTAATAAAACATGGCACAGCACACTCAATACTGAAGATAAAACAGCTTGAATAGCTGCTCTTTAGGTTAGCATTTTCCATCCTAGGCAATGAATGATACAAGTCCTTGGGGGGGGAGGTGGAATTAATTCTCTTACAGTGCATATATATAAACATTTGCATTGTATTTGGCTAGCCAACTTTCTCGTGCTTCTAGTACTTGATACTCAGGTCTTTCCCTTTACTGTGGAGTGTGTTTGTGTAATTTATATTACACTGCTAGCTGCAATGATAGTATTTTTGAGTGTGCTAATGTTTCATTAGACTAGCTGGATTAAAAGTAAATGAATCAGTACCATGGCTTTAAGTTATGTAGCCTTCCTGGTATGCAAGACAAGTTTGTAATTGCAGCATAAAGAGTAAATCAGGATTGATGTGTGAGTAGTTGCAAACTCTGTTGTGGCTATTCAGCACAGAATAAAAAGTACTTTGCTACCAGGTAATCCCTAGTTTTATAATTGTACTGTAGATGGTAGTCTTCCCCTTTCCCTAAGAAATATAAAATTGTTTTAATTCTGTGTGATCCATCATCAGGCAACTGCTGAAAAAAGTAACGTTCTTAAATGCTCTCAAATGTCCAGTAGCAAAAATAAATGAAGGGCAGAGTGCATTAAGGGATTTCCAGTTGTGTCTCACAGGGCAGAGAAAACTGCTGTGAGAGAGCTCTTGGGATAGCTCCTACTCTTGCTGCCTTTAGCAATAGCTTCCTGACTAATCAGTCTCCAAGCTTACCCCGGTGCTTTAAGTCTGTTCTTTCTCTGTTGCCAGCCGCTGACTGAAAACAGGACACAGCCAATTACTCTCTGCTGAGTTTACCCAGTGTCTGTTTAGCCACCTAACAGCAGTTGCTCCAAGATCATTTTATTGAAAACTAGTTATGTAGTGAGATCTCCTATTATAAAATGTTGGGTTTGTTTCAGTGGGGTCAAATATATATGAATCTTACGGTCTGAGATTGGATATTATATTGTTAGGAATAGTTGCTTCCTATGGGAAGGAAAAGAAAGCATGCTGAAATGGAATTATTTTCTTCCTTTTCCACGTTCCAATGACAGTCAATTAAAATAAAAGGTTTGTCTTCATTATTAAAAGTTAAAAAATAAACTGTTAATGACTGTGTCTTTAATTGTGGATATAGCTGAATTTCTTAGTTTGGGGTCTGATCTTCCTTCATGGATCTTTTTTTTTTTTTCCTTTCTAGTTATTTCTGAAGCTGCATGAGTGATACCTAATGATACTTTTTCTTGTTCCCAACCCAATCTTGTCACTTCCTTATTCTAAGCCCCTCTTTCTTACTCATCTGTCAGTTCAATAGTACATTGGAACATTCAACAGTACCACTTAACTGTAGTATATAAAACATTTTACTCCCACTTCAGTCTGTAACTGCAGATTTAACATAATAAAAAGGGCATTTTTGACCTGTACCAATAAACTATAAAATGCACTGTGGCCTAAATGAGAATATTACTTATTATAGAAATCTTCTACACTCATATTAGTCATAAAGCTTTGGTGAAATTGTGCATGTTGAAGGAACTAAGCAACCAGAAAGACTGCAAAGGGACCTCCAGCTAATCTTTTCTGGGAAAGCTATAGTAACACAAAATACAGTATACTTTTGATTGTTATTTTTCTAATAACTGAAAGTACAAAGGGATGCATTAAAAAATTGTGGTTTAGTTTGCTTAAGAGAAAGCTAAATGAGAGGCAGGTCAGCAATAACTTAAAGTAATGTACTGTCCAAACTTCATGAAATATTATTAAATTAAATAGCCATACTGTTTATGTCCTTTTAAAGATCCAGGAGAGAGGTGGCAGCGTGGGGTTCAAACATCATACACTCAGATCTCCCATCCAAAACTATCATAGAATCATAGAATCGTTTAGGTTGGAAAAGACCTCTAAGATCATCCAGTCCAACCATTAACCTAACATTACCAAGTCCACACTAAACCAATTAAGGGTAGACTAGACTAAGCCATGTCCCCAAGTGCCACATCTACCCGTTTTTTGAACACCTCCAGGGATGGTGACTCCACCACCTCTCTGGGCAACCTGTTCCAATGCTTGACTACCCTTTCCATGAAGAAATTTTTCCTAATTTCCAGCCTAAACCTCCCCTGGCGCAGCTTGAGCCCATTTCCTCTCGTCCTATCGCTAACTACATGGGAGAAGAGACCAACACCCACCTCACTACAACCTCCTTTCAGGGAGTTGTAGAGAGCGATAAGGTCTCCCCTCAACCTCCTCTTCTCCAGGCTAAACAACCCCAGTTCCCTCAGCTGCTCATCATAAGACCTGTGCTCCAGACCCTTCACCAGCTTCGTTGCCCTTCTCTGAACACGCTATGTGTCACTCAGGATCTGGATTTGCTCAGAAATTGCTATAAGATGTACTTTAAGAACTGCTAGCTCTGGTATTGCACCATACAATCCAACAAGGTGTTCTTCATCTGTGCTTCTAAAATGCTAGTGCATGGTGTAGTTGCAGGGTATTTTCTGCTATACTTAACACTTCTCTGCTTTTAATTTGTCCAACTTTAAAAACAAAACAAAACAAAAAAAACCCCAGGAGTTACTTCTTATTTTTAGTTTGCAAATCTTTATTCCCTTAGCCTGCACTGATATAGTGAAAGTTATTTAAATGTTTGCAAAAAGTAATGTATTTCTGCAACTGATAAGAAAACTTACTTGGTCAAGAACACTTTTTAACAAGAATAGTAGCTGCATTTTGTATGGAAATAAAGTTTGACTGAAATTAATCTTCCAAGGTCTAGTTTTGTCGAAGCTAAGCTGAACAAGCTAGGGAGAACAATAGGAAAATATGAGAAATCGGAAAGCTCTTTTTAAGCTGCCAATGTGTGTGTTAGTAAAGGGCACACTCCACTGACTTATGCTTTTGGCTTCAGTTGCAGATTTCAGCCTTAATTTTTTTTTTAGTTATTAATGTGGAATTCTCTTTACATCAAATTGTCCACCTTCAAAAACCAAATTGAGTTTGCAGTAAAACTTTATAATCTGTTAGTTTTCTTGGAATATGATGAGTGTGCTAGTGGAGAATTCCACTTCAAGGTGCTTTACATTCAGAAAACACTGCAGCATTGCTGCCCTAAACAAGACTTTCAGATTTTGGAGCTAATGGTATACTTGGTATACTTGCATGAGGTACACTGCCAAGAACTAGAAAAACTAAAAAAATATACTGCCCTTGAATTGTTTTGTTCTGTTGAAGCGCAGTGCTTCTCTGTAGTATCAACTTCTGTTGCATCTCTTCAGGACAAAATAAGTTTGGTGGTTCTCACACCACATAATATTAAAAGTATCATAATCGGTATTTCAAGTCCTTTTAACATGTTTTTGTTTGGTGTATCAAAGACATTAAAGTTGAGCTTTGAACCTATGCCATTTTCAGTACCTGTTGAAATCCTTTCTCCTTTTAAAGAAAGTATCGTATAATTTAACAGATATTTTACCCGTTGCTTTTGAGGAGATTCTTATCTTTGAGGTATATGAGCTGAGTAGTGCAGTGTTGGATTTAATATTAGTTCTTATACTTATATAGAAGTGGTGTGTGGAAGTGAACAAATTCACCCAAAGAAAGCTGAAATATCTTTCAATTTACTCTGTAAATCAGTCCAGGCTTATTAAGTCAACCTAAGAATAGAACCTCTATCAGTTAAACTCTCCACAGGGATTTATGATTGGAGTGCATATAATACCTCATTACTGATCAATGCACGAGAGATAGTCTGTTGTAATTTGTATTCATGGGAAGTATCTGTACTAGTTTTCATTTTACATTTTTTGTAAATAAAATTCCATTAATTATTAACCAAAAATTGAGTGAGCCCTGAAACTCACTGGATCACAGTGCGGCAATCAAGCAGAAGCAGTGATTTTTCTAGGATACTCTTTATTTCAAAGCTAGGTTTCCAATTAATATTACTTATTTCTTTCTTGTTGATGAATTACGTTTTCAGCAGTTTAAGGAAACAAGCAATATGATGGTCTAACCAATATTATTTGTCAAACTAAATTAAAGCTTAAAGCAAGTTAATAAGACTATCTTCCAAAGCAGCAATAGGATAATATATAAATTATCCAAGTGCCGTCACCGGCACATATGATAAAAATTTGCATCTTTCTTTGTCAAAATCAGCATTTACCTAAGGGTTTGATTTCTAAGCAATAGAAATAATTATCTTATAAGTAGAACTTGGGGCAGGAGGGCTGTTAGTTTAAAAAAAAAGTGTTTATAGCTTTTTGCTTCTTTTTTTTTTTTTTTTTTAGAAATTGATTGGTTTATGCCCATTCCTTTGCTACTTTTGAATATGAAAGGAAATAGGGAAATAAATTCTTTCACAGAAATAGTGGTACTAGAAATGAGATTGTGTTTTATCTTTTGATAGTCCCTTTTTTAATCTACTCTGGTAATAGCCATTCTCTACATGTTAAAAAAGAGAGAGAGAAAAGAAAGCACTTATTTTGCAGAAAGAAATCGGTAAAGTATCTCCATTTTTATTCTTTCCCTGTCAAAAAATGTGGCAGCTGACATCCTAGCCAAACTGACTCTTGGAGACTTCAAGTGTACTAGTTTCTTGTGGGGGAGTATTTAATTGCGAGCCAGTTCATTGGCCCAGCTGCATTAACATGAGTCAGCCGAAGGACCATTTATAGCCATTATTCAGAGTGGATTTTGCATTTGATGATAAATTCATAAGCATTATCAAAAAAGTAGTAAGTCTTAGATGTTTCAAAAGGTTCAAAAATTCATAGCAGCTTCCTGACTTAAATGTGTCACCCAACAGGAAAAAACAGCATGAAGTTCTCTGTTTTGTTTGGGTTAAAAGTTTTGAAGAGCACTTCTGAAACACTTTATTTACATGTTTTATTTTCTGGTACAATATTTTCAGTTAATTCAAATTCAGCTCAAATTAACAACTCTATGTGCTTTGGGATAATTAAATTACAGTCTCCTCTTATCTTGGCTCACCATGCAGACTATTGCCCACCCCTATAGCTGCCTTTACTCCAGTGCTATAGCAGCTCCGTTATTTAGGAATAAATCTTTTCTTCTCCCCATCAGTTGTTGTGAAAGGAACGTAAACCACCTGTGAAAAAATTAGCATATTTGGACGGACTTCTTGCATTTGCTTGTCTGGCTGCATTCCAGGTGTTTTTACGGCTGTGTAAGGGAAGAAGTAAGGAACGTATTTCAGCCGGTCCTGGTTATTAAAATTGTCTTGGATGCGCCGTGGGCGGGAGGGGGAGAAGAAAGGATGAGGAAAACCAGATCCTTATGAATTAAGGTGGGGAAGTAAAGGGGGAGGGGTGTGAAGCGCGGGTTAGCCTGAGCTGCGGCCGCCCGTGTTGGGGAGCATCAGCTGTGAGATGCCCCCGCGTCGCCCGGGCAACCCGAGTTGCCATGGCGACGGTGGCCGCGGCCACGGGGCGAGTACCCGTCGCCACCGCCCAGGCGATCCCGGGGCTGTGGGTGCCAGCCGGGTGTTAGCGACCCTCCAAACCTTCGGCTGGCAAAATGCATCCATTCCCGGCTGAGGAAAGGCCCAGCCGAAGGCTGCTGCCGGGTTTCAAAAGCTGTCGCACTTTTAGGAAAACTTCCTAGTCGTGGGTGTTTGTTTCTGCCGATTGGTGAAAAGAAGTGATACGCACGGCTTAAAAGGCAAATTTGGAAAACTAACTAATTCTGGTACTACTCCAGGGAAACTAGTCATGATGCAAATTCTTTTTTTTTTTTTTTTTTTTTTTAGTATTTATGTAGGAATGCACATGATTACTAGTAGCACAGGTGCTCTAATTGCCTTCCATGAAAATGGCATAAAAATGAAATTATCCCTCTTATTTGTTAATGCGTAGCAATGAGCTTTGATGGTAGTAACGCAGTCACATATTATTTCTTGCTCAAGTGGGCATTATCTCTAGGTTCAAATGTATATTGTACTTATTCAGCTTTAAATTGAGGTTTTAACCCATGTGTCTTTACATACCAGAAAGAGTCCTTGAAATAGCCAATTACATTCAACCTAAAATTTTTCATCAAAGGAGGACATCGTTTGTGTGTGTTTCTGAAAGGTGAAAATCGGTTCACAGTTAAAACTGGTTACTGTATTTTCAGGTGACAGATTTGTATTGCCTTTGTACCACATAAACTGGTTTAAAAGGCAGAATGTTTGTGTCTCTGCTTTTCTTTTTGTCCAAGCACATGTATCTATTTATAACATCCAGTTCTCTCACTCAAGTCTTTCCTTCAACTTCAGGAAAATGATAGAAACTGCCTGTAAAATGAGGGTTTTGTTGTTCCAGTTTGGGTTGGGGTTTTTTTTGGGGGGGAGGCATTGCTGTTAAAGTTTTAATGGGAAACCCAGAAAGATTTAGGAAAAATCCTAGGCTGAAGATAAACGTGGTAGCTCTTCCTTAAGTGAGTCTGTCATTGAACAGCAGGCTGACTGCCATCAAGAAGCAGCACTTCTGCCACGGTAGATGTATTTGGGGAAAGGGGGGAGTTATGGAATGGGTTACTCGGTGAGGAGTTTGTGAACTTATTACCTGAGAGAAATGTCTCGAGCAGAGCTGTGCATACATATTGTTCTTTTTCTGGTGGGAAGACAAAGAGAAAGAGAAAAAATAAATTTTACCAAAAAAGTACATTTTTCTGCATTGTATTGAAAACTGAAATTTCTTTCCATTTGGCATGAAATATTTGCTTTTCTGAAAGAAAGGAAGTAAAGCAATAGAGAAAGAAGGAGATGGATGTTACTGCCTTTGCTCAACACCCGGATTACTTCATCATTTAGCCAGGATATGAGAAACACAAATTCAGTTTCTTTCCTTTGCTTGAGAACATTTGTGAATTTACTAGAAATAAACAAGTCACCTACCCACCGGCTTTGATACTCTTTCGCAATTGGTGCGTGCTCTGAATGTCTATGAGTAGTGGAACAGTCCCTGTGGGCTGAGAGTCTAACTTAAGCTTCAATGAGAAATGAGTTTGACAGAGTTAATCAAAACATCCAGCCACTGCGTTGGATCTTCAGCTAACTTTTTAGGTGAAGTTGCAAGGTTTATGGCCTCAGTTATTACAATTTAGATAATCCTTAGGTCAGGACATAAACTATAAGAAGATTTAGATTGATCTGTGGGCCTGTTTTGTGAGGTACGGGATTTTCTATATGGATGATGTGCTAGTAAAATCAAAAGAAAACATGCCTGCAGCCTTTCTTTTCACAACTTTCATACAACCCTTCTTTTTGTAATAACCCATGAAAACATGCCACAATAAATGACCTTTTTTTTTTTATCATCTTGTCTTTGGAGAAATGCAATCCCAAGGCACCTTCCCTGAATTCCTTGGAAATAAAAGATACTGTGTTTGACACAGTTCTTCTAGATCATAGGACCAATACTACTACTTTATGCTTTTTTTTCTTTCTTTCTTTTCTTTTGGAGGTTCATGTTTTGCTACAGGATTCAAATGAACATAGTGACTTCTGAGGAAAGTTACTGTTCTAATTTCACTTCATATTTTTCCAGATCATCTCCCTCATTGCCCTTTTCTGGGTCCTTCATGGGAGAAATTGTTTTAAAAAGATGATGCATCAATGTAGGCAGAAGCAAGATAAATTCTTGTACAGTTTCAGGAAAATGTCTCTTGTATTTTTTCTTTCAAGTAATCGTCAATATGAATTTAGCTCTGGTGTGCAAGTACTAACCAGTCATTTCCTGGATATTTTATTTATTTGTATTTTTTTCTTTATCTTCTTTTTTAACCATTAGTTATGGTTAAGATAAGCATTGAAGAGCACAGCATGTGTTTCTAATGTCCCTACCATATTTTCTTACACTAACAGAGGGATATAAGGTAGCATTTAGGTTAGGCTTTCATCCCAAATGAAAATGTCCTTCCTGCTCTATATTTTTGATGAAAAAAATTAATTCATTCTTTCTTGGGTTTTACATTGTAATGATAGCATCTTCCACTAGCTCATTGGCCCACTCATTTCTTGAAACAAATTGTTAGGTTTTGATATGTCTGTTACAGTGAAACGTAAGGGGAAAAAAAACCTGCTCTTCTGGACTGGCTACGCATTAGAGATTCAAGTAGTTGGTTGGCAGTGCTAAGATAACACTTTAGGCATAAGTGTTCATTTGGATAGCAGGTGAAGTTTTCTGACTTGCCATGATGTAAGAGAGCAGTCTCGTTTAATTCACCTGTGGCATTCTAGATTTTTACATCATTTGTTCCTTTAAAATCTATGGGTTCTCTGACGTTTTAGTCTACCTGTTAAAAACAAAATATCCAAGAACGCTTCTTTCCCTCCCCCCCCCCCCCCCCAAAAAAAAAGAAAAGCGACAGCAGTCAGGAACATCAGAAAGGGAATTTCAGTCAGCCTGTGCACATGACTTGGTTTTGGTTGTTTTGGGGTTTTTTTTCTGTAAATTTGGATGTCTCAAAACTGCTAGTAATCAGTTTCAGTTACTTGGACTCATTTTTCTGTATTCTTTCATGAATTCTTTAGAGTTTAGCATAGGGAATCCTGTGAATGTCTGTGATAGTGCTGCTTTTTTTTTTACAGTAGGAAGAACAGAATTATCTGTTGATCAATCAATATTGTCTCCCAGAAGACTATATATTGTAGTGTTCTCTTATAGAAGAGTTAGGTGTTAATGGAGCTATTTGCTGCTGATTTAACTACCTAATATTAATATTATGGATCAGAAATAAACTTTCAAAGTGATTTAAATAAGGACTTATTTTAGTCAATTAATTATTATTATTTGGATTATTACTAATCCGAATAGTAGTTACATTACTAAAAAGTACCACTATAGAAGTATCATTGTTATTCCAAGTGGAAATAGAACATGGCTTGTGTCCCAAAATGCAGATATAAACCATTAAAACAGCATTACCCCCAGCAACATCTGAATAGTGGTTTGCTGGAAAACCAGGTGTGAAAGACCTTTATTTCTTGATCTTTGTCGTGGTTTAGCCCCAGCCAGCAACTAAGCACCACGCAGCCGCTCGCTCACTCCCCCTACCCCGATGGGATGGGGGAGAGAATTGGAGGAGTAAGAGTGAGAAACACTCCTGGGCTGAGATAAGAACAGTTTAATAATTGAAATAAAGTCAAATAGTAATGCTAATAGTAACAGTATAATAATGATAATAATAATAATGATACACGAAGCAAGTGATGCACAATGCAATTGCTCACCACCCGCCGACCGATACCCAGACAGTTCCCGAGCAGCGATCGCTGCTCCCCGGCCAACCCCCCCCAGTTTCTATACTGAGCATGACGTCATATGGTATGGAATAGCCCTTTGGTCAGTTTGGATCAACTATTCTGGCTGTGCCCCCTCCCAGTTTCTTGTGCGCCTGGCAGAGCATGGGAAGCTGAAAAAGTCCTTGACTAGCATAAGCAGTACTCAGCAACAACTACAAACATCAGCCTGTTATCAACATTCTTCTCCTACTAAATCCAAAACACAGCACTATGCCTGCTGTTAGGAAGAAAATTAACTCTATCCCAGCCGAAACCAGGACAGTATCCACCCCTTATTCTATACCATCTACGTCATGCACAGGCCCTCCCCTTTCCAATGTGTTCCAATTAATCACCACCCCTTTCCCTATCTTGATATACACACAGATATCATTCCCTTCGTCTATGGCCCATCCCTCTAAAATGTCCATTGAGTTCATTTAGCCCATGACTTTGGGTTCCATCTGTCATCACAGTCTTTCAGAGCAGGACAGGTGGTGTGCAGTGTTGGACTGTTGCATGCTGAAGTCAGTTCTCATTCCAACATGGTTTCATCAAAGTTCATTTTCCTTAGGCTGGGCAATTCTTACTGCAATACCATTCATATGCGGCATATAGCAATCATAATATATAGTATTATATACTTAATATTAACCTACTATATTATTATATTAACATGCAGTTAAGAGATAACATATAGTTAAGAGATAACATACAGTATTATAAAGCAGTTAATATTATACAATTCAGTTCATTGGCTATTTTCACCCAAAATCAAATTCCCTTGAGGTACACATTGGGCTTCCCCATCCTTTCGCATCACCCACCAAGTGCACCCAGGTCCTTGAGCAAAAGCAATCCCACGAATGGGTTTGCCTTTGCCAGAGGGGGAAGTAACCCAGACTGTCTTCCCCAGCATATTTTTCATGTGCACTACAGGAACTTTATCTCCTTCTACAGTACGTAAAAGTTTTGATTGGGCAGGGCCAGCTCGATTGGCAGATCCCCTGGTGTTGACTAACCAGGTGGCTTTTGCTAAATGCGTATCCCAATGTTTAAATGTCCCACCACCCATTGCTCTCAGGGTAGTCTTTAACAATCCATTGTATCGCTCAATTTTCCCGGAGGCTGGTGCATGGTAAGGGATGTGATACACCCACTCAATGCCGTGCTCTTTGGCCCAGGTGTCTATGAGGTTGTTTCGGAAATGAGTCCCGTTGTCTGACTCAATTCTTTCTGGGGTGCCATGTCGCCACAGGACTTGCTTTTCAAGGCCCAGGATGGTGTTCCGGGCGGTGGCATGGGGCACGGGATATGTTTCCAGCCATCCAGTGGTTGCTTCCACCATGGTGAGCACATAGCGCTTGCCCTGGCGGGTCTGTGGGAGCGTGATGTAATCAATCTGCCAGGCCTCCCCATATTTATATTTTAGCCATCGTTCACTATACCCAAGGGGCTTGAACTGCTTGGCTTGCTTGATTGCAGCGCATGTTTCACACTCATGAATAACCTGTGCAATACTGTCCATAGTTAAGTCCACCCCTTGATCACGAGCCCATTTATACGTTGCATCCCTTCCTTGATGGCCTGAGGCATCATGGGCCCACCGAGCTATAAATAATTCACCCTTATGTTGCCAGTCCAAATCCACCTGAGCCACTTCAATCTTAGCAGCCTGATCTACTTGCTGGTTGTTTTGATGTTCTTCAGTGGCCCGACTCTTAGGTACATGAGCATCTACATGACGAACTTTTACAACCAGGTTCTCTACCCGGGCAGCAATATCTTGCCACAATGCGGCAGCCCAGATTGGTTTGCCTCTGCGCTGCCAGTTGCTCTGCTTCCATTGCTGCAGCCACCCCCACAGGGCATTTGCCACCATCCATGAGTCAGTATAGAGATAAAGGACTGGCCACTTTTCTCTTTCAGCAATATCTAAAGCCAGCTGGATGGCTTTCACCTCTGCAAACTGACTCGACTCCCCTTCTCCTTCAGCAGTTTCTGCGACTTGTCGTATAGGACTCCATACAGCAGCTTTCCACCTCCGATGCTTTCCCACGAGACGACAGGACCCATCAGTGAACAGGGCATATTGCTTTTCATTTTCTGGCAATTTATTATACAGTGGGGCCTCTTCAGCACGTGTCACCTCCTCCTCTGGTGATATTCTAAGGTTTTTTCCTTCTGGCCAGTCCATGATCACTTCCAGGATTCCTGGGCGACTGGGGTTTCCTATTCGAGCCCGTTGTGTGATCAATGCAACCCACTTACTCCATGTAGCATCAGTTGCATGATGTGTAGAGGGGACCCTCCCTTTGAACATCCAGCCCAACACCGGCAGTCGGGGTGCCAGCAGGAGCTGTGCTTCAGTACCAACCACTTCTGAAGCAGCTCGAACCCCTTCATATGCTGCCAGTATCTCTTTCTCAGTTGGAGTGTAGCGGGCTTCGGATCCTCTGTATCCCCGACTCCAAAACCCTAGGGGTCGACCTCGAGTCTCCCCCGGTGCTTTCTGCCAGAGGCTCCAGGTAGGGCCATTCTCCCCGGCTGCGGTGTAGAGCACATTTTTAATATCCTGCCCTGCCCGGACTGGCCCAAGGGCTACTGCATGAACTATCTCACGTTTAATTTGTTCAAAGGCTTGTTGTTGCTCAGGGCCCCATTTGAATTCGTTCTTCTTCCGGGTCACTTGATAGAGAGGGCTTACGATCTGGCTGTAATTTGGAATATGCATTCTCCAAAACCCCACAACGCCTAAGAAAGCTTGTGTTTCCTTTTTGCTAGTTGGTGGGGACATAGCTGTTATTTTGTTGATCACATCCATTGGGATCTGACGACGTCCATCTTGCCATTTTATTCCTAAAAACTGGATCTCCTGTGCAGGCCCCTTGACCTTACTCTGTTTTATGGCAAAACCAGCCTTCAGAAGGATTTGGACTATTTTCTTTCCCTTCTCAAAAACTTCTTCTGCTGTATTGCCCCACACAATGATGTCATCAATGTACTGCAGATGTTCTGGAGCTTCACCCTGTTCCAGTGCTGTCTGGATCAGTCCATGGCAAATGGTGGGGCTGTGCTTCCACCCCTGGGGCAGTCGGTTCCAGGTGTACTGAACACCCCTCCAGGTAAAAGCAAACTGGGGTCTGCACTCTGCTGCCAAAGGGATGGAGAAAAATGCATTAGCAATATCAATTGTGGCATACCACTTAGCTGCCTTTGACTCCAGTTCATATTGAAGTTCTAGCATGTCTGGCACGGCAGCACTCAGCGGCGGTGTAACTTCGTTCAGGCCACGATAGTCCACTGTTAGTCTCCACTCCCCATTAGACTTTCGCACTGGCCATATGGGACTGTTAAAGGGTGAGCGAGTCTTGCTGATCACTCCCTGGCTCTCCAGTTGACGAATCAGTTTATGGATGGGAATCAGGGAGTCTCGGTTGGTGCGATATTGCCGCCTGTGCACAGTTGTGGTAGCAATCGGCACCTGTTGTTCCTCAACCTTCAGCAACCCTACAATTGAAGGGTCCTCTGAGAGACCGGGCAAGGTGGACAACTGTTTAATTTCCTCTGTCTCCAAAGCAGCTATACCAAAAGCCCACCGGTACCCTTTTGGGTCCTTGAAATACCCTCTCCTGAGGTAGTCTATGCCAAGGATGCACGGAGCATCTGGGCCAGTCACAATGGGGTGCTTTTGCCACTCATTCCCAGTTAGGCTCACTTCAGCTTCCAGTACAGTTAGCTGTTGGGATCCCCCTGTCACTCCAGAAATACAAATGGGTTCTGCCCCTCTATAGTTTGATGGCATTAGCGTGCACTGTGCACCAGTGTCCACTAGAGCCTTATACTCCTGTGGGTCTGACGTTCCAGGCCATCGAATCCACACAGTCCAGTAAACCCGGTTGTCCCTTTCCTCCACCTGGCTGGAGGCAGGGCCCCTCTAACACTGGTCACAGTATTCGCTGTTCACTTCCTGTAAATGTGAATCAAAAGTTCCCTGATCAAGGTCGGAAGTAAAATTAGCCCTCTTACTCTGTCTCGGGAACTGCTCACTGGAAACTGGAGCTGCAATTTTCCTGGGAGAACCGCCTTTTCTAATAGTTTTTCCTTGCAATTCACGCACCCGTGCCTCTAAGGTTGAGGTGGGTTTTCCATCCCACTTTCTCATGTCCTCTCCATAATCACGCAGGTAAAACCACAGGGTGCCCCGTGGTGTGTATCCTCTATATCCTCTCTCTTGAGCATAGGGACGTTGACTCCTAATGGCTGAGACACTGGTCCGTGCAGGTGGGGAGTAGGACAGATCCTCTCTGAGTTGTTGGAACTCTTGGCATATTTTTTCAGACAGTTTTTCCACAGCCGAGACACAGGCCCGTAGGGAGGAAGAGAGCTTTTCTTCGTAGTCCCGGAGTTGTCTAGCCACTTCATCCACCGTTGGTGCCTCGTCGTCTTTCCAGGCTAGTATTGCCAACGAGTTGGAATACGATGCTGGTGCGCTCCGTACCACCTTCCGCCACATGGATTGTGTGCACCTGACTTCATCTGGGTCTTTGGTTAACCGCTCATCATTCAGGTCACTGTAAATCACCTCCAGCACGCCTAATTCCCTCAGGTACTGGATACCTTTCTCTACGGTGGTCCATTTGCTTGGGCGGTATAAAACATCCTCCTTGAAGGGATACCTTTCCTTCACGCTTGACAGAAGTCGCCTCCAGAGGCTGAGCGGTTTTGCCCCTTTTCCAATTGCTTTGTCAATGCCCCCTTCCCTGGAAAGGGATCCCAGCTGCTTGGCTTCCCTACCCTCTAAATCCAGGCTACTGGCCCCGTTATCCCAGCATCGGAGCAGCCAGGTGATGATGTGCTCGCCTGGATAACGACCAAAATCTTTTCGCATATCTCGCAGCTCACTCAGGGATAGGGATCCGGTGGTCACCATCTCATTTATGGGTTCTTCCTCCTCTGGTTCTCGTGATGGCCCTGGTTCATCTTCATCCCTTACTAAACGAACTGATTTCCTCGTGTATTTTTTCTTCTGTATAGGGGCAACTGATACCGGCGCAGGTTGGTTCTCTGGTTTAGCCGCAGTGTCTGTCACTGGGGTTTGAGTAGCCGCAGTGCTCATGGCTGTGGCTGGAGTAGCCACAGTGCCTGGGGCAGGGGTTTGAGTAGCTGCAAGGCCTGTAGTGGGGGTTGGAGTAGCCGCAGGGCCTGTAGTGGGGGTTTGAGTAGCCACAGTGCTTGTTGTTTTGTCATCAGATCCAGAGACCTTCTCTTTCTTTTGAGGGTACTGATTAGCGTTGACCACGGCTCGATAGGCATGGGCCAGTCCCCAACATGTTGCAATGATTTGTGTCTCTCTGGAGCTACCAGGGTGACAACATACTTCTTCCAAATACTTTACTAATTCTTCAGGATTCTGCACTTGTTCAGGGGTGAAGTTCCAAAACACTGGAGGTCCCCACTGCCCTAGGTACTTGCGCATACGATCCCACACACCCTGCCACTCATAACTATCCAGCCTTGGGGTAGATCTCTGGATGGTATTTTTAAACTGCTTACTGACCTTTATCAAAATGGAAACAACATTCCCAAGAATTATCAATAGAAGTATCTTAACTGCCCAGGGGTGTTCAAGATACAGGAAAGTTGTTGTAATGAAGGAGGAAACATCATAGAAGAAAGCAGCAAAGGTGCCATTCTGTATTTCCTCCACAACAAGCCTCTCAGAGTAAGAAGTATAATTGCTAACTCTCTCTATGAGGTAGTACCCGAAGTACAGTAGTGACTTCTGTATGAAACCCAAATACCAAAGAATGCTCAAGGTCAGGGTTTTGATAAGGAGCCTCCCAAGCAAAAGATCATGAATCACTGCAGAGCATAGCACACTACACAAACTGACAGCAAGCTTTAACGCGTGCTGCAAAAAAAAGAACATGGTGCAGATCAGAAGAACTAATATCGTGACCGGCAACTGTTAACAGACTCCTTAATACACTCTGATTAATCTGTTGTTATCTCAAGCCCCACGTTGGGCGCCAAAAAGGACTGTCGTGGTTTAGCCCCAGCCAGCAACTAAGCACCACGCAGCCGCTCGCTCACTCCCCCTACCCCGATGGGATGGGGGAGAGAATTGGAGGAGTAAGAGTGAGAAACACTCCTGGGCTGAGATAAGAACAGTTTAATAATTGAAATAAAGTCAAATAGTAATGCTAATAGTAACAGTATAATAATGATAATAATAATAATGATAAACAAAGCAAGTGATGCACAATGCAATTGCTCACCACCTGCCGACCGATACCCAGACAGTTCCCGAGCAGCGATCGCTGCTCCCCGGCCAACCCCCCCCAGTTTCTATACTGAGCATGACGTCATATGGTATGGAATAGCCCTTTGGTCAGTTTGGATCAACTATTCTGGCTGTGCCCCCTCCCAGTTTCTTGTGCGCCTGGCAGAGCATGGGAAGCTGAAAAAGTCCTTGACTAGCATAAGCAGTACTCAGCAACAACTACAAACATCAGCCTGTTATCAACATTCTTCTCCTACTAAATCCAAAACACAGCACTATGCCTGCTGTTAGGAAGAAAATTAACTCTATCCCAGCCGAAACCAGGACAATCTTACACTATAACCTGATAAATACCATGGTTCAGAGCTTCACACACTGCAATAAAGTTGAAACATTCACTAACTGCTTTAAGCAAATGAAGACTGCAATTCATTTAATGATACAATTCTTTTTAGATCAGCCCTGGAAACTGTGATGTGAAGCAGATCCGTGTGTTACTATATGTAACTTCTCTGTTGCCATGCAATTCATCGTGCCACTCGGTAGATCAGTGAATTCTATAATATAATTTATATTTGTAACTATTCATGATGGTTTAAAATACTATAATTATTTTTTTTCATGTTTGTAGAATATTGAAGAGCTACTTCTTTTTTTTATAGTATTGACATCCTAGCTGAGCATTGTAGGAAGAATACAGAGCTTATCTATTACCTCATGCTTGAAAAGTCTGAGTTTCATTTAAATGATTCGCTATTCTAACTTGCACCTATAATTACTGTAAGGCCGTAATAACAGGTCAGAAAAAGCAATTTCTTTTTTCATTAGATGATAGTATTACCTAATAAAGAGAGAATTCCCAGCAAAGATAGGTGTAGATATATTGTAAAGATTACAGAGAATTATTCTCTTGGTTCCTCCTCCCATCTTTAGAATGATTGATGCTTTATATTTTGTAAGTGTTGCTCTGGTGCCAACGTATAGGAAATTCTAAAAGAAACCAGCTTTATACATTAACCTTCCTGATAGTTTATGCGTTAAAAATTATAATGGTAAAGCAAAACCAGATGGACTGAGTAGAGTTGACAGCACCTTTCTGAGTGATGAAATTGCTATTGATTTATGACAAATGCCAGTAAAAGCAGGCAGGGACTGTTTTGTTGCTGTCAGATGAGAACTGAAGGTAGGCAGGTTTTGTTATCAATCATTTGTTGTCGGTGTAAGACAGTGGCAGGCTGTTATAATTGATTTGATAGCTCCGTCTGACTTGAGCTCTAGTGGCCACCGCAGATTGTGGCAATGCAGCAGTGCAGAGAATTGACGTGAGAAGGAAGTGACATGACTCCTCAGAGGCAAAGGTGTATGATTTAAAGGGGTATGTTTGTCAAAACATTTTATAAATCAGAATTTTCAGACTGAGATGCAATTTATTGATAGCATACAGTTTTGAGGTTAGTCTGGAAATGGGTTTATCATATATTGTGGCATTAATTTAATAGATGTTTTATGACCTAAAAGGATTTGCATGGGTAAAGAAACTTTTTTTTCTCTTTTCTTTGACTTGGACAGCAGCTTACATGATTTCATTCAGTTTAGTCTTTGGATGAAGCTTTTCCCCTAATATAGTATCTGTCCCACTTATGCCTACTGTGACTGTAGAGTATCACTATGACACTTTGGTCCTCTGCAATAGGATGGGTTTTGTGTTTAAAAAAGAAAAAAAAAAAAAAAGAAAGATAATGATGGCTATTGGAGACCTAATAGGACTGTTGGATAAAGCTTTTGGGACTTAAATCTGAGGTAACCCCAAATTATTCTGTAGAATAATGTCCAGAAAACCTTACTTGTTTTTCTGTGAATTTTTGATTCCTGAACAATTTTGAAGTTTGAGGTTCCAGCTGAGTTAATTAACAAAGACAGATTGTCTTCTTCAGCATTCCCTGCAAGTGTAAGGATTACAGAATTAGAAAACACACTGCAGAGAATTATCTTAAGAAATATTCGAAACATATTTTGGTATAATTGCATGGAAGTCATGGATGCATTCCCCCTCTTCCTCATTTATAAGTGTGAAGTATACCAATTAGATACAGACTTTATTCCCAAATAGAACTATGTTTCAATAATTATTTTATGTATGTGGGAACTTGAGAGGTGAGAAAGCGTCATATACTTTCTATAAACCAGGGATTCATGAGTGAGGAATGACTCGGACAGGCAAGTAGGTGGAAAGATCAGGCTTATTTTTTAATTCCACTGCAGTGTATCTGTAAGAAAAGTCAGCAATTCTCTGACTGGAGCAAGGAAAGTATTTTTGCAATTAAAAAAAGTGAAATATTGATGCCATTCACCAGCGTTCAAAAATAATTAATTCAGCTAGAGTAAACGTAGAGCAGGGCTGCTAGGACAACACAGAAAAACAGACACTATTTAAAATGAACTGACTGAAACAGCCTGGTTTCTTTAGTCTAACAGAACAAAGGCAAGAAGAAAGTGTATGCGTACATATATATGTGTGTGTGTGTATAAAATACACACTTATATAGTATATAAAATAATTATATACAATTATAATATATACAATATATATTGTATATGTTTGGGAGGGTAAATGTGGGAGGAGAAATGTTGAGTTAGCAGATGGCATAAACAAGAGCAAGGGGAGATTAGTAACAAGTGAAGTTTTGAAAATAGCATTCTAGTAGGATTGGTGGTTGGTCAAATGTTTTAAAATTTCATCTATTCATCAACAAGTGAAAGTATATTAGCGTCATCATTGAAACTAATATGGACTGGAATTTCTTAAGACTTATATCCTATGTTTTTAACTGTGTTTTTTCCACTCTCATTTGTAATCTTTCCCAGTTTATGTCTGTATGCTTGCAAGACTCATCTTCTTTTTTAGAGAAAATATTCTCTCAATAAGAGATGCTCTTTTGTTGAGTTTGTATTACAGAAGAAAAGTTGTTTGTAAGCTTTTTGCACTCCAAACATGAAGTATAACTAGATCTTTTAAACATGTATAGCTTCCCTAAATTCTTTCAATTTTATTAACATCTCCATGTTAAAAATAAGTGTTCATTTTGTTTTATGCTGATGAATATTCATTTCAGAGTAACGTTATAGATAAGATGAAGAAAGGAAAGACAACCGATGGAGGTAAAGAGGGATCATATTTCATACTGCTTCTAAAAAAAAATCCAGTTTAAAGAGGGTGTTGGATGAGAAATGGAAATCTGCTTCAATTACATGGGTGTTTTGATAGAACACTTGAAGCTAAGATTTAAAGAAGACACAAAAGGAGTATTGAAGTCTGCAAGGAACCTGGAGAGAGCAAGAAAATTGAAACAACTAGGATTAAAGATGTAGGTAAAGGCAATGTTATGGGTATAATCTTGAAGAACTTGAGTTTCTACAACTGAAAAAACTTGTAGTGAGATCACTGTTCCAGCTCCTAAATATGTTCCTCTAGGAACAGGTACCCAAAAAAACCCTGTGAGAAGAGTTTCTGAAGAATTGGGTTCTAAGTTATTTGGACTTCATACAGTCTGTTTATCGTCTTACATTTTACATAGATGCAACCACAGCAAGAAATCAGAGCACAGGTGTAGTACACTACTTCAGATTACTGACCACCTGCAATAAATCTAGAAATACTGACTGAAAATCCTACACAACTCACTCATAGAAAATGATGCATTTGGTTTCTCTACTTTCATGCCACGTTTATATCAAAGAGTAACACTGTAAATCCAGTCAATTTAAGCTGTAAAAAAAGCCTGTAAGGTCTGTCCCAGAAGGAACAGGTCTGGAACTTGCAGAAGACAATCTGGGTTAATTAGCTGCAACCTTTAAGACCATTCCAACATGCTGAAGTTCATGGATTTTGACATATGGGGAGTACTGAAATATCAAAACTACTTGTGTCAAAGGTGATTGTGTTTAATGATGTATCTAAACTAGTGGTGCTTCTGTGTCCTTGTCTCACTGTTTTATCTGCTACATTTCATCATTAATGCTGATCTCTTTATGCTTGCTTCCACAAGCAGTGTATTTTTATATCCTGTGATTTGTTTAATACACTAAGTTCCCCAGTTGAGTAGAATGCTTGCTCATTATGGAGCTGGCACTGCACTGAGAACTCTTACTGAGACTTAGAGCTAAAACTGGCTGCTCTGTGCTTAATGTATGCTCATTATGCTATCAGTTTCTAAGCCTTACCTCCTGCCTTCCCCCAGAAAAAATTCTGAAAAAACACTTCAGTTATTAAACTGGTATTTCTCTCCACCACTAATCCACAATTGTTGTCTTCTGCTTGCTGTTTTAGACCCCTGTGTCCTCTTAAAATTTGAAGCAAGTCACTAGAATGCAACATTGATACTCCAGCTTCTGACTTTAAGGGTACAAATTGTAGAAATTCCTTGTCTTTCCTTAGATATTGTGAACCCTCTCTTCTTTGGGTACAACTATTTAACATGATCCATATAATAGTAATAATTTCCAAAACCAGTATTTACACTAAATAGATATGAAACCATGAAAAGGTAAAATCTAAATTTATATATCCTGTAAGCTAAATAAGGTATGGCATTTGAGCTTAGTTATAGAGGGACAAAATAATATCTTGTTTTCATTAATGTAATTTCACTACTTTGGCAACTTGTTATGAAGCTACTATGTAGCTACCGATTTTTCTTACTGTACTTACTCAGAGAATCTCCTTCTGGTCACCTGCATTAGACCGTTAACATTTCAGAGAGCATTTAATTAACATTTACATAGTATCTCATCAGACTGTTCTTTGACTTGATATAGCTTGAGACCAAATCACCCCTGAGATTTCCCAAGGTGTTTCTTGCCTCTGAAGCTGGCATGTCAAAAGCCCTAGGAACTTGCATGTTTTTTGATTAGAATATAATGATGGGACTGCAATTCAGGCAGAGCTTTGAAGGAAGTGCACCAAAAGACACCAAAGGCTCCCTATTTATCTTCCTGTTAATGTAAGAATATAAAAAAAAATGAAATAATTATGTATGTAGTGAAAAATCAAAACTGGTGGGTGAGCCAGATGACCTTAAAAACTTCAGAACCCATTTGTATCCTGCTGTCAGTGTCCTCTGAAAAAGTGTATTACTCCTTCATCCCCTTCCATCCTGCATTAAGAGACTTGGCTAAAGCTGAACATGATTACTTCCTCAAGCAAGAAGCAAATTGCCCCATCTCCAGAAGGTTCAAATTCACCTGCTCTGCAGTGGTCAGGAGATGGTAAACAGGCAACCTTCCTTCCTCCTGGTATGGTCTTTTCACAAAATGGACGTTACTGCACCCATGCAGCAAACTGTGAACAACAAACTTTACAGCTATTTTCTATATAATGCTGTTACCTAGCAGCAAGTTGAGATAAATTGAGTCACTTTCAGGTGTTTAAAAGCTATCTAATACCTTGGTGGGGAGGGGAGCAAAGAAAGCTTTCAGCGTTTGCCTCTGCAACATTGTCCATGAATCTTTAGGTTAAGTTTTATTTCTTCCTTATAAAAGATTTTTATTTTTAGCTGCTTCTTTATTTTTTAATTTTACTCCCCCTTCTGCTACCTTGAAGGGTAAGGCCGCGTTATATTGCAGTCGATTATATATTTACAGCTTAATACTTTGTGTTAGGAGTTTCCAGAAGACACATTTTAGCTTGAAATTTTAATTGTATGCATTTATACCTAATCTATGTATTCCATTTCTACTTTCTGTGGTTTTATTATTATATTTTTCATGGTTTTCTGTCCATTATTGCTTTGTGAAAGACCAATGCAAAAGAGAAAATTGGTAAGCTAAGCGAGGTAAGTAATGCAAAATGTTCCCTTATAGAAGGGAAATTATTGCCTTTATTTTATTTCTTTGAATTGCAGTTGGGCAAATGTGATTTCTAAGTTGGCTGTGTCCTTTTTTTAAAGCACTTGAAAACATTTAACCAGATACTGATGCCTAACTAAATCCAACTGAGGTACTGAACAATCTCCATCATTCTTTATCTTCCTAAAACCTTCCGATTTTCCCTTTCACCATATTTTTTTCTGTTTCCTTGAGCAGAGACGAGAATATAAACAATGCCTCTCCATTCTTAGAATTTTATTTAAGATTCTGCGTTCTGAAACTTTGCAAACCTAAACATTACAACACGGTGATCAGCTATCACAGTAGTTCTCTATTGAGACATTTTACTAGGACAGCCAGTGGATTTTTACTCATCCACTCATCATTTGTATGCATGCAGGTGTATGTGTGTATGCTTATAATGTGTTAAGACCTGTAGCACTTCAAAATATACAATATCGCATTATAAATGTATATATATCCCAAAATCTGCACTAGCGATGCCAAAGTCCCTGTAGTTTGGGATGTCTCTGAATGAATACTTCAAGTATGTGACTATAATATTCATCATCTGCTTCTACATCAGTTTCAGTATGTTCAGGTTATGCATGTTGTCTCTGTATGAAGATATATTCCACATGAAAAGAACTAGCTTTAGAAAAGTATTGTAGGTTGTGAAAGGTAATACTGCTATGAGATTAACGTATATAATGTGTATTTGTGTGTTGCTAGAAAAGGGTCTGAATGTACAGTATGGATAGTAAAAAAAGAAAGAAAGGCTGTTCCTTAGTAGGCTGGTACTCAGGCACCTGATCTATGGATAATTTAAAATTACAAGTCTTATCCCAATTCAGGGATAAAAGCTAAGGGAAAACCTACCAGAAAGGGACAATAATTATTCCCAATCATCCTGTTGGGAATTCTGGGATTTAAGAAAATAATTTGTCATTTTAGTTTGAGATTGGTAATTCTAATCTAGGATGGGTAATCCTAAACTATGCATCAGTCATAGAGGTTTAAAGAGTAACTATTTGGGAAACTAAATGTTAAAGTGTTATAGTTGGGAATGGAAGTGAGTATGTGGCCTGATCTGTAGATCTAAACGCCTGGATGTTTAATTACCATTCTAATATTAAAGCCTTTATTTCTACCAAATGTTATGTGAATATTTGCTTATTGCATAGCTCACCGGCTCGTTCACTGAGTTACTTCTTCATAAGTTCCTTATTCATCACTACAGAACTTTACATTTTAGAAATCTAATGAAACAGGTTGTTAAATATAGTACTTAGAAGGAAATTCAATGGCCAGGAAGACAACTGCAGGGAAAAAAGGGAGAAGACTTATCAGCTTTGATAGAGCCCGACTGGCACAGTAGTACATTTTGTTCTCATTTTGCATATAAATACACTTTAAGCTTGTTCTGATAAAATTCTTACATAGTTTTAATTTGTTTTCTTGTTTTTAAGCTCATTCAGACTTCTAATGTGACTATAGCAATCATTTCCAAATGAAATTAATATCTTATTTTATTCATGTGTAGCTCAAGTAGGAGTATTTATAAGTTCTTAGAATATTACTGTGTATGTCTGTTCTACAATTAAAAAAACACAGAAGAAAAAACAACTTTGACTGTAGGAACAAATAGACAAATACAAATGTTTCAATGTAGACTGCAATGCAGACTATAAGGCTTAAGGAAAGTTCGATCATGCTTTCACCAGGACGCTGCAGTACAACTCTGTTCTTATGCCCTTGTTTTATATCTGTCAAACTTACCAGAAAAATGAGTTTAAAATAAGAGCTATTTGACCATTTTACTTAAGCAACTAAATTTAGATTTGTCTCTCTTAGCTCTATTTATTCTCACTGTGGAATTTCTGTTAATGAATGCCAGAGGGAAGTTTACTTTAAAATGCTGGTTCACAAACATAATTTAACTGGTGGCACATTGTCATCTTCTCATTAACTTTAACTTTAACAAGAATTATATGATGTTTCATGTTCTGTGTGACACATGAGGCACAGGTTTTTTTCAACAAATCCATATATACCGTATTAGTGATCTTGCTGTACTACTGTATTTTCCTTGATTTTCAGTAAAACAAAATATGGTTATATTACTCAGGGGAAATAATAAATTCACTTTTTCTCATAGCTGCTCTTCTTTTCACTATACTTCAGAATCATAAAACTTATGGCTAGTTATGAGTTTATTTGATCTATTTCCCTTTCACACAGTGAGTTGGAGGATGCAGATACCATTCTTGATGGAGCTTTCTAAGAAAAAATTAGACAAATACATCCTCATTGGACAAAAAGAACAGCATATTTGTTTCTTTTTTGCATATTTGTTCCCTTTTTCTGCTTCTTTGTATATATTCAAAAAAATATTACTGAATGCAGTATCTCGCTGTAGAAGATGACAGACAACATTGATCTTGGGAATAAGAAAGAGGCTTAGAAGGCATTTTGAAGTACCTTTATCATCCTGTGTTTTCCTTGGTATTTTGTTGTCTGTAGACTAAACAGCACAATATTTTTTTTTTTTCTGTCTGTTCTTGTAGATTAAGGTTTTCAGACATTCATGATTTTTATTAGTCTCTTGACATCTAAAAGGAAAAAGTCAACCTCTTTCTTGTAGTTCAGTGTCTAAAACTGGACAAAGAGCTGAAGTTGATGAACGGGAGAACTAAAGCATGATTTCACACATCTTAAAAGATGATACTCCTGTTCACACCTCCTAGAAAGAGCCTGACATTTTGACTTGTGTTGAGCAATTCTCTGACACTTCTCCCCTTTGTTGTTATTAGAGTCATGACTTTTGCATTCTTCCAGTTTTCTTAAATCAAATCTCTTCTAAAAAAGCTATCAAGTGTAGCTGCAATTTGCTTTGAGGTTACTTTTACTAATGCCCGAGGTCTGGTATTAATTATGTTCAAAATGTAATTTTAGTGAACACTGAAGTAAAAGAAGTCATTAAACATTTCAGCTTTGGTGGCCTCATCCACTCAAAGCTTTCCTTCCCTTTTGAGTAATGAACTAAGTCTTTATTTGGTCTCCTCCTCCTTATCAGTATACTTAGAGTGATTTTTTTTTTTTTTTTCTTTCTTTGCTAGTTATATCTCATTCTGTGCACTGATGTTATTACATTGTCCTTACACAATTGCATTATTCTTTGTATATTCATCCTTACTAATTCTATCCAATTACCATAGTTTATGTTTTTCTTTTCTGAATTTCAAGTTATAGAAGGCTTTGTGAATTAATCAAGTTGATTTCTTACTACCTTTTCTGTACTTTCTCTGCACTGAGATAACAGGATTTCATTACTTCTATATCACATTCTTAAAAGTGCCAATATTTTTGAGCCCCCTTTTTCCTAGTATTTCTTGCTATGGGAACTTTCTTCTGTGCAAAAAATAATGTGGGCTGTGTTTACAATGAAGCTAATAAAACCTGCATTTATTTCTCCTTTTCTAAAACATTTTTTTGAGAATATGAAATATTTCTAGCATTAATCCAAATTAAAAAGTTGGTGTTCCAACCTATTTTTATTAATAAGTAGCACTAAGTAATAATTTCCCTCTTAAAGATTGAGCAAAGTGCTATAGCCAATGACTTGAAAATGTTCTTTTTTAAAAAGAAAAATATACTCTTCCGGAGAAAACCAGTTTTTATTTTATTCCTTAATTACACCTAAGAAAGGAGAATATATAGGTTGTCTGACACCAGGTAAGATTTCTGGAGTATTTCAAAATTCATTTTCTGGTAAGATTTCTGGTTGATAAAATTTCTGATCTCCCACATTAAGCAGTTAAGATAGGTAGCTGTTCATACAGATCTCTTTGGTCTTCAGCTATACCAGCACTGAAGATGGATAGTATACTTTTAAATTATTTTTAAAAGGTTTCAAATAGCAAAAGTGGAAAAAAGATGCATTTTTAGTGGCACTTGGGAAATGCAGAACATTTCAGCTGACTTCACTCTGAGACCACTTGATAGCTAATGATTAATGTGCACACCAAAAGACACTAAGCTCTCCTTGATTTTGACATATTATAAACCTATCTTCAGCATGCTCTTCAGCATATCAAATTCAACATATTTATTGAATATAGTGAAGAATTTCCCCATCCGTATGTTTTTTTCTGCCTTTCTACACTTACTGTCCTATGTATTCTAGAATATGTTCAGTACATTGATGGGAGGAGGTTGTTTGCCAGTTATTTTTCTGAGCTATATGTAATCCTCTGATGCTAGAGAGTAAGTGTAGTGATGCGAAATTGGTCTCATTGTTAGTGCAGAAGTATTGTAACCTGTTATGCAATAAGTACACAATAATTTCATTAGAGATGAAGATGTAATATTTTCCATTAAAGTTACCATATTAGAGTTGTTAAATGAGCAGTTAACCAGCTTCACAGCACAACAGCTGACCAGCATTAACACTGTGTTCTTCATCTTCACTGGGTGGAAAATGATTCTAGCATTCAAGAGAAAGTCTGTAGATTGTGTCTAGGAGTTTAATGTTAGAAAAACATTTCAAGTATTTAAAAGAATATAAAAATAGCACTGAGAACAAGTTCTGCCATGGAATTAAGTAGTTATGTTGCTAAAGAGGTTATGTAGATGTACTGTAGGTGCCACATTTGTGATGTATGGTTCATAATCAGTTATGAGGAGAAAGAAGCCCCTTCGAGGATTGTGTTGCCAACATGTAATTGGGAAGAAAAGCAGCCAGATGACAAACTATACCTAGTATCACATCCATCAAACTATTTTTTTTTTCTATTTGCTGAAAGTGTATAGCCTGGAAAACCACAGTACAAGGCTTATCTTCAGCAGCATGGGTCAGGAGATGTTGAATACAGCCTAAATTTGAGGAGATAATATAAATTTAGCTAGACAGAGAGTAACATACTAAATACAAGAGAATTTGTTCATCTGTTCATTGAAAAGATCTTAATATTTGAACAAAAGAAGTATAGCCCTTACTCTGGGACGGCTAAAAAATAATTTAAAGAATACCATTGTTCTTCTTTCAAAGGACTGTATTATCTTTTATTTTTCCTTTTCGTTGACTAAGCCTCACTTATAGAAGTCTTTTCACATCTTTGGACTTTTTCCCATTATATTATGTAAATATTATTTTGGAATCCTTGTAATGCACTTGATAAATCTTTCTTTGGCAGAATAAGTTAGTTAAAAGGTGAAATGCCTTTTTGTAACCAAGTTTAGATTGCCAGCTGGGATTTTGCAAAGTCACTGTTTCAAAGTATTGGTGTAGATTTATTAATAAAAGTTGTGTTGGCATTAATAGTTATACTGAAGCCTGTGGAGTCAAAAAAGCTGAATGTAATGTATGTGCACACATAACATCTGTGTGTGTAGAAAATGTGTATAGACATAATTATTTTTATATGTATGTACATATATATTTGCTAGTGTCAGGCATTCATTTTTCAGTAGCACCCAAGTCATGGGTTTGAAGAATACTAGTAGTGACAAATATTCTCTGTAATAGTTATTGTTCAATGTAGGTATGGTCTTTGATACTTTTATTTTTCAACTTTAGGAAAACACTTTGATTTAAGAAAAAAAAAAAGTGACATTTTTCATCTTTGGATGATAATCACACTGACTTTTGTACCTAAATCACTCACTGGAATTCAGAGCAGGTCGGTTATGTCTGAAACTCATTGTCTTTAGATTGACCTGGGTAAAATAGTGTAGTTAATAAAAAAATATTTTACCAAGAATCTCTACTATCAAACAGTATTTTAGTTAACAATTGTTGTCCTCTTTTTTGACTTGCTAAAGTGTTAAGAAGAAAATGAAGCCTTTTAATGAAATGTTATTGAAAATATCTAGAAAATAGTTGTATGTTACGAAAACCATCCTATTACTGATTAATATTTATTATTGTTCATATTTGTGATTCAGATTTTTCCTAAGCTCATTTTTATGCGTATTTACAGTGCTAGTTCATTTTCAAGCAATAATCATATTTTAAGCTTTGAATATCAGTTTCCCCTTGTGACAGTTCTACCAGAAGAGAAGCCCAGTTTGCAAAGTCTAATTACAGTAAAATTCTGATTCCCTTAGCCTTGTTATTGGCAAGAATTTTGGCCATGGTGGAATTATGCTGGTGGCAAAGTTGTATCAAAAAACCCACAAACCCAAAAACTTAAAGGTTTGGTTTTAAGGTTCTTTAAGGTAAAATTCGTGTATTAGACATTACCAGATTATTTTTCAGCAAGTGCGGAGATACCCTGGATTATTATAACGTGAAGTTCTAGCTATTTGCAGTAAGAATGTAAATAATGTGGCACAAAGCCGTATTTATAATGACTAATGAAAGCTGTTATACTGCAATCAGAGTGATGCAGAGCAACAGGGCAATTCATTAGGAGAAAAACAGTTAACAAACAGCTAAAGCATGCCAGTTTGGACCCTTTCCTTTCAACTTCAAAATATATACTCTGGGTTTTGTTTATTATGCTAAATAATTCTTTCTAAGGGAAAGGAGGTAGTAAGTAAGGTTATTGTTGCCTGCTGATTTCTGCTAACTCACAAAAATGCATAGAGGAGATGTCATTTTTTGTTTTGTTACGGACAGATAAATATGCTTGCCGTGTTACACTTGTTAAACATACTGTACTTGTGATTTGCTGCAATGGGATGTTGATTCAGCACAGCATATAAGCACATCCATAAGTCCCTTGTGACTTCAAGCACCTCTATTTAAATTCAGTGTTCAACTAAGCTAGATCAGGGAGTCAGTAATGTAAATCAGGCAATCTGGACTTAAATTATATGCTTCTAAACTACGGCTTCTGTATTACCAACGTATATCTAAAAAAACAGTGCTGACATTTGTGATTGATTTTTCTTTCCATTTTCGTATCTTTAAGACACAATTACAAGAAACTGAAATTATAAAAGCTGTATTTAATTTCTTTTTCTCTTTTGTATAAGCAAGATACGTAGGGAAAAAGACGACTGTCACAGAAGCTAAAGGATAAGCTTTATGCTTTTGAAGACAGGCTTCATCTCATATTTTATTTTGGAAACAGTTAAACCACAAAAAAAAAAAAAAAACCTTTAAGAAATTGAGTTGACTGGTATAAAGTAGTCTCTTGAGAAGACCCCTTCCTACTAAAGAAGGAATTCGGAGAGATACGAGTACTTACAAAGCAACTGGTTTTATTTCTTTTTGAAACAGCATTTTGTACAAAGTAATTTTACCCAATGCTAGTGATGAAACTGTAAATGTCATTAATTTTAAACATTAAAAATATTGCATACTGAAATCTGACTGTGATTTTAATTATATATGCCCATACATCATCATTTCCTTTATGTTTTCATTGAATAGCATTTCAGGAAATGTAATTTATTAAAAGGCAAAACAGATTTAGCTATCAAATCTGTGCTACCAAAGCTCAAACTTTCACAAAAACTAGTAAGGTAACAGTTGCAAGTTTTGGCTATAAAACATAACAAAGGCAACTTGAGTGGTATGAAAACCGGGTCCGTACAGGACATTTCCACTTACACAGGATTGCAGCAAAATGTAGATTAAGTTCCAGTCTGGTTGCACGAGGTAATCAGTTTGCTAGTAGTGTATTTTATGTTCTTACTAGCATTTTCATGTTAGAATAAAAATACAGGGAATATGCAGCAAAGTAAAAATAGTATATTAAAAGAAGGAAGAGAATTGAGCTTCCATAGTGAATTGTAGGTGCTAAGACATGGCTAGATGGTAGAATTTTGGCTGGTGGCTGCAATTTCAAGCTGCAGTTATTCATGCAGCAGAGCCAAGATGTAGCATCGGAGTTGGGCTGTCACCATCCAAATGTTCTGTCATTGTCTAAAATCTGATCAGGCCTTGCAAAAAATAACTCCTCATATTGTAATACTGCTTGTACCAATGGACCAAAGGCAATGTTGAAGTCTTAAAGAAAAGCTTTATGGAACCTTTACTGAGATTTCTGATCTGTTGCATGATGTTTCCTATATGGGAACATCACTATATAAGAATGTCATTCCTCTGCTTAGTGGTACAAAGTAGACATGGCGCCATCTGCATTAGGATTCAGGAGATGCCTTCTCAATCTAGCTTTATTTTAGAATTCCTTGAAGATGTATACATCTATAATTGTTTAACTGTCCCAGTTATTCTTTATCATTCCCTGTCCCTAATTAGCAAGCCTTTCCTCAGTGAATGCACCTGTACAGACTCTTAAGAGGTATGGGACATTATTGTCTACACCCGTCTCCAGTTTCATATTCTGTAGATGATTCTTAATTGTAACATATCTGGGGGACAGAAAAAATTTGTTTCATTTCTGTGAAAGCAAATATTCATATCTACTGCCTATTACAGAGTCCTTCAGGAACTTATTTGCAGTAAATAATTATGGCAACAGACATGAAGCTCTTAATGCCATTTGGAGGACAAACTTGTTTCTTAACTATGGTGCGTCCATATGAAAGTCTAAAGAAAAATCTCATTATTATTTCAGATTGATTCCAGTATGGATAGACAGCAAAACTATAGTTTGCTTATACAGGAGAAGGAATAAAAGAAGGATCAAATGGCTTGACTGCTCTATTTCCACCTTTTCTTCTAGACAAAGCAGGATCTTAGTTATATGAAACTGCTGTTCAAAAGGCCCTGTTCTTGTTGACAGGTTAACTGAAAATTCAAAACTTCTTGGCAACTACAGTTCATTTATAATCTTGTTCCATTTTTGTGATTTACAAGTAGGTATATTTATTAAATACTCTGTCAAATGTCTCTCTAATTGTCCGTGGCTATTTTTGTTACCTATGTTCAAATTCTGCTCCAGACGAGTAAATCCTTTGTGTTATAGGCATTATTCAAAGTAGGTACTTGTAATTTCCACAAATTGCAAGTCAGACAGGTTTATTACAGCTTAAGACAGTTTACTAGTAAGGAGTCTCTTTCTAGTGCGTGGTAACGTAGAGCTTCTGTAAATCTAGTTCTACAGAAGTATGCATGGTCTGTCACATGCACATCAGCCTGCTAGAGCGGAGACGCTTACGCTTTCACAGAAGCAGCATTTTCTATTAAGTCATCCTCACTTTTGTACTTAAATAAGAAATCCAGCCTTCCAGAATCATGCTGCAAGTTGTGACACATTAAATGACCAGCTAATCCTGACACCCCATGTAGTTTTCCGTACTAGTAATAACTCCATCTTCAGTTGTTACCACTTGCATTATGCCTGCTATCCAAAATGTGTGTCAACTTTACAGGCATATAGTTGCTCATTCTCCATTGTCTCTTTTTGCTTAGGTTGTGCAGGATGTTCTTACTACCTAATTTCTGCTTTTCTGTCATGAGTCAGCCTTCCAAAATTTAGCATGTCTTTGTAACTGGGACTTTCATGGCCACTGGGTTTATTGGAAACCTGTGATTTATTAGATTAGATCCTGGCATATCTGTAATTGTAATTATTGAGCTCTTTCAAATGTTTTTGTAAGCAAAACAATTTGAAGTTAGAAATCTAATTTCAATTTTAATTGTAGGGAGAAAAAAACCCCATGATTCTTGAAATATCTGAAGGATGCAATATGTACATTAGCTTGGACTGAGTTGCACATCATGAAGCCTTTCAGTCATATTTAGGAATAGCTCATTCTGCCATATTTTGAAGTGCTATGTGGTAAATATAATACACCAAAGGGGATGCTTCCTATATCAACTTTCTCAACTTTGTGACTAAATGAAGGAGAAATCTCTCTCTAGGCTAAGGAAGGCTAAGTTTAATCTGACTTAGTGTCCCAAATAATATTATTAGTGATTTTCTATAATTTTCACAAAATATAAAACTACCTTTTAAAATAAGTTAATTTTTGTTCCAGTAGTTTCAAAGGAATGGTTTAGATGTTTGGAAATTTTAAAGCAACATTGTATAATGCAGTACTGCAGAGCAGAACCTCTACTGAAATGGTAGTCTTGAACATAAACAGCTTTTGTAGTATTGCTGTGAAGAATGACAGTATTTGAAGTAAGCAGGGCTGCTAAACTAGATGGCTTCTTTGGTTGTGTTTTCAGAAATAACTACAAGTTGGCATGAAATTATACTTAACAGCATTTAGAAGATACCCACTAATTATCTGAAGAAACATTTTTGTTCCTAAGAGGTTGTGTTAGCTGATGTAATAAAAAAAAAAAATATTGGAGAATGACAGGTGTGCAGCAGATTTTCCTTTTTCTTAACCCTGCTCAAGCAAAATGATCACTTTTCTGTAAAACCCCTTTGTGTAATGTTTTACTTAATTTGGTAGGGGAAGAAATTCCATTTGCAACTGCAATCAATACAGTACTTTTCAACAATCAGTGAGAGATTATAAGTGATGACTGTTCCCAATACATTTTAAAGCAACTCCAGAAGTACCTTCTTATGGTTGTCATCTTCTAAAATCATTCTTTACATAACAAACTTTCATTTATTCTTTATGTTGCAGAATCCATAAGACTTATTCAGTAGCACTTAACTTTGATAGTTGTTCTTCATCTGAGTCAGTAAGAATTACAGAATTTAGCTCTTAAACCTTTTTCTTTTGAAAATGGAGAGGAGATGAAGTGAGCATTCAAGAAAAGAAATAAGTCATATAGGAAAAAAAACACAAGAGAAATAAAATGCTCTGTGAGCTTTATTGTTCATGAAGCCTGGTTACTACACATTTGTGTCCCTTAGTTAATACACTGTTCAAGTGAATTTTACTTACTACTCTGCACAGACTGATCATACTGTCCTGCACAAAATGCGTGGGCGTTTTTTGTGTTATGACTACTGAATTCAGCTGATTTGATTAAAAGTCACCAAGGTTGAGTTATGAAGTTTGAATCTTTATATCTAACAGCCTATTTTTTGAAAAAATTTTATGATCCAGTTTGACAACTGTATCTCACTTTGAAGCTGGGTTTGAACCAGATGACCTCAAGAGAGGTCTCCTCCAACCTAAATTATTCTATTATCTGAGGGAACTATGCCTCTTTATTAAATCTTGTAGAGTTAAAACACATAAGTGAATTTTAAAGTTACTAGACATGCAAATGTCTAGAATATAAAGGATTTCTTTCCACTGGAAGCCATGTAAAAGTTCTGTTCATTAAGTTTTAGTAATATTTTCATATTCATATAGAAAATTAGCAGCTCCTTGATTAACATAAAAAGACATTTTGTCTGTCATTCCTCTGGTTCAGGTTTTAATGAGACACCAAACATTTCAGAGAAGTGTGTCAGGATTTTTTTTAGGGCACCTATTTTACAGTACCAAAGTCTTCTGTACTTCTGTTTCATATCAGTATCAGCCTTGGTGTTTCTTTGCACCTTCTTTATCAGGGGAAGCTGAAGCTTAAAGGGCTTTAATGTTTTTTTCCAACTGACTTCCTTTTCAGGGTGGTAAACTAAACTATATATTCTTTGGACTTCTTTATGACCGTGATTTCATTGGTCATGGAACTAAAACACTATCCTTAAATGTCTCCCTAAAATCCCACTGGAAAGTTATTTACTGGCAAATCATCTAATCCTAAATTTTATTTTGTGATGTTTAATCAGAATCTGTTTGCCTTCATGGCAAGCTGAGCAGTTCTGCAAGCTGTACTACTATGTTTTAGCTCCTGAGGATTCAGTTGCATAGCTTCAACAAATTATGAATTTGCTCACAAAATTTAGCGACTGGCCCGTGCTTTGGCCACTAAGAGATTTTCCCTAAAGTACATGTTGTGATAGTTACAAGTTTTATTCTAACTTTTATTTCTAGCAATTTAATTAATAAAGAAGGAAAAATACTTTGTATTGATGGAATTAGGCTTACCATAAATTGACTAGCCTACCTTGTCACATTCGGATTGGAAAAACAGAAAAAATACTGTCGAAAATTCAATTTAGCATTACAGAGATTACTGCAGTATAACAACCCTTTATCTGTAGTAGTGTATAAAAGCACTTCTAACAGTGCATCAATTTTCACAGCCATTTAGTAGATTAGAAAGCAATTGTAAACAGAGTAAAACCCACATTAACTCCTGTCAACAGCCTGCCTTTTTCTCAGTTATGGATTTGTTTGAAATAACAGTGAAGTCTAAAGTGATTGCATCAACATCACAGATTGTATTATAAATATGAATGAACCCATTTTAATGGACTGCATAGTAATATATGGCAGGCATTTGTCCTCCCCATCAAAGTAACAGCTTTTCTAAAGGAAGAATAGCTGTGACATAAGGGAATATGTCACTCTACAAGAAATTATTCCTCCCGTTGTGAAACAGTAACTGCATCAAGCGACAGGTTTTTAAACTGCCCCTAATTTTATATTATAGTAATGCACCATTAATAAGTGTCTGGTATTTCTTTTAATGCAAATCAACTGAAAGCTATGTATATATTAAAAAAAAAAAAAAAGCAAGTATTTTTAAATGCGGAGTTATTTAAACATTACTGCTGTTTTGGGGGGAAGGAAAGAAAGCAGTTATGCATGGTTTTGTTTACTTTGGAAAATATTTTTTTCTTACCACTGCTTAAAAGCAATAAAAGCAGTGAGAATGAAAAGAATACTATTTTTTTTTTTCCAAATAGGAAGTCATCTAGTGGCACAGCAATAATTACAATAAACTGATTTATGTCCAGTGATGAAAGTTGATCTTCAAAGAATTGAATATACTTCATATAATGAATATAATCCTCATATACAATATCATCCAGAGCGGGGTGTGTTCTGGATTTTTTTCATTTCTACAGAGGGTTATTTTCCACAAGATGTCGTCTAATGCCTTTAACACTGGACACTAGACATTTTCCAATGCCTGTTTCTAAAAGGTGTACTAGTGCATATCTTTTTAATTGCTTCTGTCTATTAGAGTATTCCTTATAGTCTTAAATAAGGACATTTTCTCTCCTACTACTCAATTGCTTTTGTTAGAAAACTCTGGTTACCAATGTGATAGAGCTACCACAGTCTTACTTGCAAGGGTATGCATCCTACTATAACCCAGTGTTTTTCTGTAGTAAAAAGGTCAATACTGTATGTTTGAGTTCTGCATTATCAAACACAGGATATTAAACATTGAAGACCAAATTTTCAAATGATGACAAATGTAATGTTTCCTATTCATGTGAGTAAAACGTGTTAGTAAAGGAAAGTAGTTACAAAGATGAAAATAAGATTTCCTTCAAATTGTGAGGATGAAATATGACAATATTTATCTTCAATCAGCTGTTGCATTTCATTGTTATTTTTTGAAATATTATGGCAATTATTCAATGAAACATTTTATGTGAAGACTTCACTAAGAAAGACTTTAAATTTTGTCTGAGAAAGCTAATGGTTTCTCCACAGAGTTGATATATTTTCTTTGATAACCCATGCATAATTGTAGCTTCTAACCTTCAAATATTTACATTTAAACAAAAACAGTTCCAGGAATGGTGATTTCACATTACTGAACATTCTGCTTTACCCTGTAATTGCTATTTTTCTTATATTTTATTTATATTTTAATAAATATAGCAAGAAGATTAATTTATGTATTTTTGAGAATAAAATACTTAAATGATGCTATTAAAAAAAACCCTCATGCTTTTGTAACAATAAAGGACATTTAATTAGATTTAAAGAGAAGCAATATGAAATGTCAGTCAAAAAATACACAACATCAAAGAGATTTTTTTCATCGTTGTGTCATTTCTTCATTTCTATTTTTTCTACAATGTGTTTTCAAACATAGAAAATGCAGGTGATTGAGTGCTTTCTTAAATTGGACCCCACATCCTACTGTATTGTAACTTCCTATTGTTAAATGCTCCTATTTAATAGATTTCATGTCTCCAAGTCAAGTAAGTCTGCATGAAATTTAAGTGCTGTTCTGAGCCCTAGATTTATATAACCATAAATTTTGATATCTTGCTTTGCCCTATCCTTCCTTTCCCTATATGCTATCAGGTGCAGCTGAAAATGGTCTTCAAAAACTCTCTCATCCATCATAAGTGTTTAATTCTTTCCAAGATGCTTTATCATCTAATGCAGATTCATATATAGTCAATGTTTTATACAAATATATATAATTAACTCTATGTCACAGTAATTTTATTACCATTAGCTGTCTTACTAATCTATCTTTTTGAAGAAGTCTTAAACACCATTTAAAACCAAGTGAAACTACAAATGAAAACGGTTGAAACTAGAACTGGTGAAGGTCCCAGGGCTAGACGGCAAGCTATCCTCTATGACCTGATTTAGAATGAAATCCTCACAAAAAGAACTGCAGTTGAAACTAGCCTGTTGTTCCTGAACTAAGACAAGAAGTATAGTGTCCTCCTAATGACGTTCACGTCGCCCTTAAAGCAGTCAAGAATTGCTATTCTCTGAATAGCAGAAATGTCTTCCCATGGCGAGTGAGGACTCCCAGTCCAAGATTTACCAGCCTTTCTGGCTGGGAAGTCATGTCCGTGCATTCTCTACAGCCAGCCAGCTGTCATCCACAACGCTACTCTCAACGGTGTCTGTCTGTCATGTACTCCATTTAGCTACTTCAGCCCACTTCTCTATGCGACTTGCACCACTTGTTGAAAAAACATTTTTTTAAAGAATATCAGTCAGAAATTGCTGTTCAAAGCTGGGAGTTCTCAGGCAGGTTTAGACACATGTAAAGCAGATAAATAAAGTTCACGGTCTGATGTAGGTATATTCCACTTAATTACATGGGATCTGATTTGCTTACCCTCACTATATATTTAAAACTAATCTAAGCTAGACTCTCTCTAATCAAAAGAAGGTAATAAAGATCTAAAGCATGTGCTTTTAATTGTGCTCTGAAAATTGCCTTTTTCCCTTGACTAGTCTCTTGACAGTGTAATCTCTTTGCCGTTGTTGTCCTGCAGTCGGACGTAATGATTCTGCACTGGGGCTACCATACTCTACAACAATTTTATTTTAGTGAAATACAGCACTGACAGGTGCATAGGATCTATAGACAACATCCCACACTTTGTGTTACACTCAGAAATTATGTAGTTTGTGTGGTTAGCACAGTACAAAACAACCTTAGCCACCTACAAATAGTATATGTTCTTGCCTATAAAAAAGGCGTCTCCTAAATTTGAAATACATGTCAGCTGAATCTTTGTGCATCACGGTCATTCCTATATGCATGAAAGAATATGGAGCTGTGCATAATCTGATGAGGGAAAGTGGCATTTCTATTTCACTTCTGATGAGCATAAGTCATTTGGATTTGTTTCTGAATGAAAGATGGACTATAGTGTTAAAGTCTATTAAACATAATGAAAAGACTAATCAAAATAGTCTTTTCAACAGATTGAGTCCTAAGTAACTGCATGTGTTTGTTTCATACCAAAAATACCTTTGTGTGTTGGGTTTTTTATTATTATTCCTGCCTTTCCCATGTTGAAACCTTAATGCTTTTCTTTACTAATTTGTTAGCTTTATGTTTTATGGAATAATTCAAATTTAACATCATATTTAGAATGTTTACAAGCAAGAGGCAAATAATCTTTAATATATGCATAAAATGATGATAAAATCCAATTAAAATATTTTGTTTACTGCTTATTTTGAATGGCAATGAGACTATATGAATTGAAGTAATGTTGAATAACAGGTGCTGTTACAGTTTTTATCACTGCATACTATTTTTACCCCTTTTTTTTAACTTGCTGCATACTCTACATAAGCACTGTTACAGGATTTGGGGGGTTTTTTGAGTTCGTAAAATACTTTCCTGTGACTCAAATCACTTTTCCTTTAATTCTTTCATCTACTAAGCTAGCTGTCTTACTTAACAAAAATTCAAACACACAGGACTGTATCTACAAATCACAGAGTTGCCTTGCCTTACAAAGCATCACATTTATATCTTCATCCCTAAAGACTAAACTTAAACACTTAGTCCGCCGTGGGTGTGAGATTCTTAAGTTTGAACGTACACTGTTGGAGTTTATAAGTTTTGCATGGCCATGACTAAATCTAACCCAGCTTCAGTTTAAAGCAGTGATGATTTTCATGTGAAGGGTAGGATTCCATATGCCAGTACAAAAGTAGGAATAATTTATTTTATAGGCTTATTTTAAATCCAGAATATGTTTCAAGCTTGTCAGAAGCCTGCAAAGCTACACAAAAGTATGGGTATCACAAATCTGTAAGAGATAGGAACCTAAACAACTATAAGATCTATGTCTACTTAAGAAAAAGGTTAGTGAACATGAAGGATTTTTAAAAAGGAAAAAATTGTGATAGCTAATGGCTGAGCAGCATACTTAATAATGGCAACTTTCATATCTACAGTTCTAGTCAGTATGTTATATACAAAGCAGAGTTCCCCTGTTTATATCCAAACTGTTCACTGTAGCAATCAGAATATAATTTATTTCAATTCTATTCTTTATGCAGCCAGAAAAAGCTTTGTGAAATTCTATAGCTTGTGTTAAATAGGTGGTGAGATCGATACCTATAATGTTCTGTCAGGCCTTAAAATCACCAAAACTGCACCCTGTTCTCCCTCATAGAGAACGTATGATCTCTACAATCTACTGTCACTGTCCAGACTAGGAAGTCCACCTTTTATGCAGATTTTGCTGCAGTCAAAAGTTGGAAGCTTCCAGATACAAGTTACCTTTAGGTGTCTGGAGTGCAGGCATTCACATCTGAGTTAGTCACCGTAAGCTCTCTTTACCTGCTTAAAGTACCTACATTAGGGTCAAATGAAGCACAGTTTGGAAGAGCCTGTTTCTCCTCATTGACTGTGAAGGGAGCCTAAGGCAACCAGCACAAATTCATTTGGTCCGGTGAATCTCACATTGGGTTCAACGGCCTTTGGTCAGGGACAAGGACACACAGGACTAAGCACGCTTGTGTTTCAAATAATTTTATACAACACTGAAGAAAAGAGCTGGGTTTGTTTCTCTAGCTGTAATACATATGTATCCGTAGTCAACAAATATGTATTTCATAGCTGCAATAAGCCCAGTTAGATTTGTGGTTTCTGGTTTGAAATTTAACTAAGACTATTTTACAGTATTCATTATCACAAAAAAAAAGTTTGTTAATTTAAAAAAAGGGAAATGCACCTACACAAATGTAATCAAAATTTTGGTTTAAGCTGTATACTCTTAGATAACAAAAGAATTAAATTTATACATCTACTTCAGCTTATTGAAACTGTCCTGATTTTAAGCTTAACTTATGGAAAAAGTCTGTGTGATTAGTAAGTTCAGAAAAAACAAATGTTTTAAGAGAAGATGTCAGATAAATTCTTGATTTCAATAGCTGAATTCTTAGAGGTAGAGGATATTCTCCCTTCCCCACTCTCTTCCCCTAGTTTGCCTCAATTAGGATGTTTCTGCAGTAAAAATATATGAATATCTGGCTTGCTATTTTTGCTCCAAGGTTTTTATAAATGTCTTTGGAGTCTGCTGAATTGTTATTCTTAACACTGCTGGCTAATGTTGAGAGTCTAGATTTGTAAGTGGTATTATTTTATTACACAAAACTTAAAATTATATTTCTTCTGTAGGATGTTACTTTGAAATTAATACTAACGTGCTCGAGTTTTGCATTTTAATAAATCTTACTTAGACCACAGTGAGCTGCTGAACAATGGGAGATTTTTCAATAGCATTTGTTTTACTTCTCAGCATTTAAAGCTATTTGGGTACAACATTACTCTTTTGAAATGAGCACTAATGAAGATGGTAGAAAATATTTGAGAATATAACTAGCATGCTTAGTATGAGTGAGTAACTTAACTGATGATCTAGCAGTGTGTTTACAGAACATATTCGTTCTAGAGAGAAGTGTCATTATGATAACTATTATATGTAGCGTGTTTCCTACAAGGCGTTTGTAGCATCTCTTCAGAATACAGTGGGAGAAAAAGAATTTTCTTTTTTAGAATCGTGCAATGATGATGCCTATATATGACGTGAGAGTAACCTATGGACATGCTGGTCTGTATGAATTTAGGTACATGTACACTGTATGCTTACCTTGTGTTTAAAAAAAAAAATCTTTTCAGGGATTCTCAGGGGTCTTAAATTTTTGAAGAGTATCCACAGAACTTCTCCTAATTAGCTGTCTTCCAGTATCTTCAGTTACATAGGGAATAACGGCAGGAGAAAAAGTGAAGAGATTTCTGAATTTATTCTTCTTCTGAGCAATCAAATGGTTTTCATCATGGACTGGCTTGGTTCTGGAAACAGCTTGTTTTGTGGGGTTTTTTGTCTACACTGAGCAGGCATCTATAATCAGTATAGTTGCAAAGTAGTAACCATTACTGATTCCACACAATTGGCAAAGTTCAGCAAAAAAGCAGGTTGAAGAGCACAGACAGTGCAAAGAATGTTTCTGCCATGAGCAAGACTGACAACGGCTGGTTTAAAGGCAGTTCAAGTGTTCCTGCACATTTATATGTGAGAAGGAAATGCAGAATACATTGCTCGTACGTGATCACGGGTATGTGCATAGAGCTGAAGGCTTGTAGGGAAAGGAGGAGGAAGGGGGAACATTTGTGGTTATGGCATTTGTCTTCCCAAGCAACTGAGGCCCTACTTTCCAGGATGTGGCTGGACATCTGCCTGCCAATGGAAAGTAGTGAACGGATTCCTTATTTTGCTTCGCTAGCATGCACAGCTTTTTCTATCTGTATTAAACTGTTATTATCTCTACCCACGAGTCTTCTCGCCTTCCTTCTATTTTCTCCTCACCCCATGGAAAAGGGGAGTGAGCAAGAGGCTGGATGGATGTTTGGCTGTTGGCCAGGGTCAATCCAACACAACAGTAATTCTTTTTTAACGTATTACGTTACAACCTTAAATGTATTTTGAAAGGATTACATTTTTTTCCAACTTCCTTCAGCAAGTCAGTTCACAGGTTTTATGCTTTAATGTGTCATACTATGAATAATATTTAGCTGAATGCCCAGAGTCACTGAAGAAAGAAAAGCATTAATGCTAATTCAGATAAACTTCAGTGGTCTTTGCTGTAATCTGTTGTCCTCTGAATTCTTGCACTGTTCAAGCATTTATATTTAACATGAGAATGCATTTGACCATTCATGCTACAGAGAAATAAGTTAAGCATGTATTTTTCTCCTTGTGAGTAACTGGACTTGTGTATTAGGTTTTTAATTACCCCTCAGACAATCTTCTGATGTGTGATTGTGTGCAGGTCAATGTTCTGCAAGTCCTTCAACATGACAGTTCATAGAATAATTATCCTGTCATCACACCTTGATTCATTGTTACGTCGTTTCTTGGGTTTTTTCTCTTACTCACATTTGCTTAGCAACCAGATCACACGTCTCTTATACTTATTATTCAAGTAATCACCCTCCGCAGCACGTAGATGCATCAATTAAAGCTTTGCAATGAAGTGTATTGTTCTGTGTAGAATCCTCAGGTGTCAGGAATTAAAAATTGTTTTTAAATGTTGCAGGCCGCCTTCAAATGGCTAATCTGTGTTTATATTAAACAAACAAGCATGCTAACAATTCTAAACAAAAAAAAGTGATAGGTCACAATCAATAGGAAATGGATGATAAAATTATATTTTCTTCTTAAAGTGCTTAGTCTTTTTTAGAGATTTACCAATTTACATGCAGCTCTGAAATGTCTGAGTGCTGAACATCTATTTTAGATATGTTTTTTCAGACACAAATCAATTTTTTTATCTGCTTTATTTACTCTTACCTATATTCTTTGTAAACATTTTCTAGCTAATTTTCAGATTTGGGTAAATTTCACAGCAAATTATTATTAGAATGGAACTCAAGTACCCAGAAGCTGTCAAGATGGTTCAGTGATTTAATGTTGGCATCCTGCAGCTTTGACTGTAATCAGCAGATGCTCTGGCATTACCATAAATGTTTTCTTAACCGTCTCTGTCAAAAAAAAAAAAAGTGAAGGTTTTTCCTGTTTGGAATCTGCTGTTTCTGATTAAATTTGGTTTGGCTTCTTTTGCATAATTAATCTACCGTGATGATCTCTAACCATTTGTTTTTAATATCACCTTTTGAGCTAAACACATTTGCAAGGCTGCTTTGTAAGTCAGAACAGACAAAGGAAAACTAAGTCTATGTGTAAGAATCCTTTGTTTCAGTGGCTTGGGAGGTCTTACTGCCTTCTGCCTTGATTTCTCAGTGAGTGTAAAGGGTTCAGGTTTTCAGTCTCTCTTATTTTTTCGTATTTTACGTAAAATTTTCTCTCTAAGTTCCTCTGTAGGTGAGAGAGAGGTTTCTTCTGTAAGCGCAAAGATGTGTTGTGTCTTAGATTTCTTGAAATTAAAAAAAAAATCCTCCCTTACATAGCAAAATTAACTTCTGTTAGGTGGTTATCACTAAACAGTAATTGCATGCAATTGATTATGAAAAGAGGAAACTGGAAACGCTACAGTTGGCTTCTGATGTTTTTTACATACCAAAGTGGCTGCTAAGAGTCTAATTGTTAGAATATAGGGCAGTAAATATGTTCATCGCATGAAAAATGCATACCATTAATGACATTAAACACAGCATTTTGAATTCACAATGACTGGATTAATTACCCATGACAATGTGTCTCAAATTTGTCTCATATGATAATGCAGTGATATTTAGAAGAGTCAGTAAAAGCCATCTTTAAAAAATAATTCCTCTTTTAGACTCTGCTGAAATCCTGGTCCTTTTTCAAAGCAATTTGTCACACTTGCAAAGTACAGTTTTTGGTGTCAAAGACATGTATTGCTGGATCATATGTGGAGTAGAAACATTTTTTTTTTATATCCCATCTCTCCAAACATAAGCAAGGCCCAATTACAGTCCACCCCAAAGAGAGGAAATAATTAAGTGAAGGCACATAGCATTAATTAGAGCTTCATATAAAGAGAGACGAATTGTCAAAGGAATATATATTCAATCTTGCAGAGCAAGGGGAATTTGAATCACTTTTTCTCTGCCTTTATTTCCCAATATTTAGTTTTGTGTGAGGACCTTCTTGAAAATGTACTATTTCCTGCTACACAGTTTCCGTCTCCTTGATAGCATGCTTTTGACTGTTTTCTGCAGAGCTTTGTCAGAGGAAAGAAAGGATCATAATAATAATGCTTGAACAATTAAAGTTACATGAACTAACATGATTCGGCTTCATTCCATCTCCAGTGTATTCATGAAGGCAATCTTGGATGTTCATTTAAACAGATTAAACTTCAGAGTCAGGTCTGCTTCTGTCCTGTTGAGAAGCACAGATATCTTTAAGCTGACATCAATGTTGTGTAAATCTTTTTTTGATCTACTTAGGATTTGGAGTTCTCATAAATACTTTTCCAGGTTAGTAAATCACTACACTCTCACCTGTCATAGCAACAACAGCATGCAGTGCTCTTTCTTGCCCTACTTCCCTCCAGAGGCTTGTTTTGAAATGAGAGGAGTCTGAGTGTCATAAGCTATTCTTGCAATCTTTTGGATAATAGTGAATGACAGCCCACTGTGACTGTGACCTGTGGGGGCAAGAACTGCCCCAAGACATTGGTCTGGTACCTGTTACAGGAATGCGAAAAAATTAACTCGAGTAGAAAATTTCTATTCAACTGTTAAAACAAACACCCACCTAACTTACTTTCAGCTCTAGCCTTTCATCTTTATGCTGGTCCCAAAAACATTTGAAAGACTCTGTAGATCCCCCTTTCCCTTAGAAGCAGATTGATTCCTTAGGAGAGAAGTGCAACAGGTGATGAGGGAAAGACAATTTTTCCATTGGTTTGATCTGACATTACACAATATTTGTGCTCTACCTTCAGGCAATGCAACCTACCAATACTCTGATTGCTGATATAAACCTGGGAACGGAAGTTTGGGCTAAAAATAGGAAATACAAATTGTGTGGGTTTGTAGCAGTTATTAGAATAGTTAGGGAATAGCTTATAAACATTTAGTATCAAGAATAGTGGATAAGAAATATTTTAGTGTTAAACTCTTAAGGCAATTACTAGATATAGTTACATATTTTTTTTAGAAATGTTTATGCTATACTAATGTACTATATATAGTAAATACTTACCAGAAACAATGTTATTTAGAACCGCAGTGAGTGGAATCTCATAAATATCAGGTCAGTCTTTAAGACTTGCTTTGTTATTTGGATTTGTTGGGGTTTTTATTTTCCAGAGGTAGGAGGCTTCTTACTGGGGTTTTTTCACAACAATTGGTAAAAGAAGACACAAATAATGTATTTCTTTTCCATTTTGGTTATTTTCATCAGCATATTACTTATCATTACCCATTGCAGCTGCCAGTGGCTTTCCTTTGATGGCAGCAGTCTATGCATATTCTTGAAATTCTTTATCAAAGCGTACCTTGAAAGCAGTATTCATCTATAGGTAGGTGTTATGCAGGCAGGTTTGGAGAGTAAATGTGTGTACTGCTCAAAGGCATCAGTGGCAGTTTAGTATGTGGGATCTGCATAAATTATCGTGGACTGAACAGAGGATAGCTTTAGACTATGGACCTCTATGGATCTTGTCACAGATCAGTAACTTATACAGGCATCATTTTTGATTCTCTGTTAACTCTAAAGAAGATTGGAAATGGCACACTACAATACATTTGTGAACAAAGTAAAAAAACAAGTAATAAACCACATTTCAGCAATTTAAAATAGTCTGAATATGTTAACTTCCAGTTTTGTCATTGTAATTTCCTGATCATTTCCTGACTAAAAGAAGAGAAAAAGTTGATGTTTACCCTATTTGTACCTTGGGAGAAATCCCATAAACACCTAGGCTGAATAACATTTCTGGCCACTGCCTGAAGACCCACCGCCACTGGGTATCCATGTAGATCAATATTTATCTTGTTACCCCCTTCATCCCAACATAAATAAGAAGATTAATTTATTATTTATTAATACTAAAGTTATGCCAAATTACACATTCAGACTTACACATTCAGTTTTTTAAGAATGATTCAAACCAAGTACTCTAAAAATCAATAATGACCACAAAGTAGGCTTCTATTTTGGAAGTTTCCATTTTGCAGTTTCCTAGAAACTCCCAAACGTGCCTTCATGTGGGGAAAGATGTGTAAGAAGACACAGAAGATCCACCGTAATTCAGAGTGAAATAGGGATGATGCCAAACTCCTAAGTCTGAATCAGCTGTCAGACACCTTCAGAGGTTTCTTCACTCACATAAAAACCTTGGGTGATTTCTGTCAGTAGTCTGATCCACACTTTTGTTCTCTTTTCATCTTGACAGGCACTCAAGACTTTCATTTAAATACCAATAACTTAAAGTTGCATTTCTTGTAACAAAAGTCATTGCCATGTTAGAGGTGAGAATATATTAAACAGAGAAATTGGTCCCAACTCAATGCAAATGCAAAGTACATTTGGAAAAGGTAGGAGAAAGATTGAACGGAATGATCACCAGGAACTTGAAGTAGTCTTTGAGAAGATGTAGGTAGGTAAGGGATTAAAAGAATTTTTAAAGGCTTTGCTTTAGGGCCAAGTAAAAGGGAGCTGGTCCAGCATAGTGTCACTTAGTGCTGACATACTGTATTCCTGCCTTTGAAATGAACAAAAAAACCTCTATTCACTGTTTCTGAAAACTGTCTCATCAAAATTGAACTTACTGATTAGTGTTTATTCCTTGTGTTTCACACCTTTTTAACACAACACTCAAGAACAGCAGCAACTATTAAATGAAATGTGCATAAACAATATTTTTTTTAGATGTTCCAAAACTCAGTAACACTTTTCTATGCCTCATTAATTATTGCCCGCTTTGGATTAGTCAAGTTGTGAGCATTTAGCATGAAATATTAAGGTGTGAGAAATTACTTATCAAGCAAAGATCATTTGAGTACAGCTACCACTCCTTTAGGTGTTAGGGCTGGGCCTGCAGGGTATAACTGAAATAAGTCGTAACAACACACAGCACTCCTTTAACAGTTCAGGTACATTCTCCGATCCTACCCTTGTCAGTCACAGAAATTGTTGAAAAAATATGAAACTAATAAAAAGTGGCAATAAAAAGTATTTAAAGTATTTTCCATTATACTATCCAGCAAGGAGCTATTCCATTTTTTACGAGTGTTGTTATGTAATAGACTTGGACCTTCTAGCTATAGCAATCTTTGATACTATGTCTAAATTCTGCTTCTGGGGGGTAAGGCAGGCTTTTAAGAAAGATAATTAAGTCTTGTTACGTTCTAACACCAATGCCAAGGTCTGGGAATGGATTTCAGAAGGCCAACTTTAGGCTGTATAAATGACATTAAGGCAAGATGGGTGCCTGAAAAAACTCAGGGCTTACAACTGTCCAGTGTCTTAGGCTCTAATAGGAATGGGGGGTCAGTGTAGTAATTGAGACCCTCATTTCATACATGAGAGGAAAACAAGAATTAATGATTTTCTTGTTGGCATTTCTGGTAGTAAAGAGCCAAGAGTTTGGAATCTGGAAGCTCAAAATGACAATTTTCAGAATTGGTGGGTTTTTTCAATTGGAAAATTTAAAAGAGGGAATGCTAAAAGACAGATGGAGTTGTCTTATCCCTAAGCTATTGTGGGTTGATCTCGGGTGGCAGCCAAACTCCCACCCAGCCCTCATTCAGTTCCCCCTCTGGTGGGGTGGAACAGGAAGGCAATAGGAAGAACAGGAGCAGGAAAGCTCATGGGACAAGTTACTGTTACCAGTTACTGTCACAGGCAAAACAGTCTTGACTTGTGGAAAATTAATTTATTGTCAACTTACATATATGTGTGTGTGCGTGTGTGTGTATATATAACTACTGATTTGGGTATCGGGAAACAAAAGCAAAAAGAAGAATCAAAACACTTAGAGAAAACACACTACTACTGCTTTCTCAGGCTCGGCTTCACTCCAGACCCCTCCCCTACCCCGGTATTGTCATGGCAGGTTACACTCGGTCCTGTCAGCTAAGGGCACAGAGGGGTGACGGGCTCAGCCGTGCCCTGCAGTGGGTCCTTTGGAGCCATGTGGAACCAGCTGTGTCCAGCATGGGGCAACCCTTGCCCTCCCCTCCCAGAGGCCAGCCCTGCAGCCCCCCTGCTGCCAAAACTTTGCTACCCTCACCCAATACAGCTATCTACTTCAGAGATGAAGCTAGATGCAGCTGAAGTGGGAATTCAGAACCTCCACCCTGTCCTGAACTTAAAAACAGAGGTCCTCAAAATGTCTGCCAGCAGTGGTCATAGTCAGCCTTTCAAAATACGAGTCTGTCTAAGTAAATCTCAACCATGTGAAACATAAACCAGTATTGCCCAGTTTATATCACAAAAAGTAGTTCACGCTTAGCAACTTTTTTGCTGTTTTCCTCGTATCTTCAGCAAAGCAGCAGGGATGCTTTATGCTCTGGTATTGGCAAGGGAACCCTTTGGGAACATCTCCAGACTACCTTCTCAAGGACTTCTCTTTATTTAGGTGGGGGTATGCACCGATACCCTCCCAAGGCCCGTGGTATGTGACTGTTTAAATACACTTGGTAAGGTTGCACCGGGACATGTGTGAGAATGCGGGTGGTGTAATTTGTGGGAGACGGACAGGACTTCCAGATGGAGGCTGGACTACTGCAAGCATTCCAGCTTGTGGGAATGCTGTACAGCTACACATCCAGAGTCAGCAGACCGCACTGCTGTCGAAAACACATGTTCCTTTCCCCCGCTGTTTTGCTGGGAAAACACGTGAGTGCAGCACCAACGTGGTGGTGTAGCTTTTCCTTGACTTTCAGTTCCATGCATCAGGGACAGGGAACCAGAGACAAACTGTGGCACCACACTGGGGAGCCAGTGATGAGGATTATCGCTGGGGCTGTTACTTTTTCCAAACGGAAGCCATTTGGCATGGGGGCATGCCCTCAAGTATCTTCTAGCACAGGCAAGTCATGACTTAGAATGTAAAAATAATTTGCATTGGTGGTAAGGTTGGTATGTGTGGGCTTTAGAAAATCTTGGCATAGACATAGCTTCAGGAATATGATGTAGCATGTGGAGCACAAACCAGAGAGATCAGAAATATTCCACTGGGTTTTTGAGCATTTTTTCCTGTTAACTTGGTAAAAGATGTAATGAGGTTGTAACTGCAATTGTTCTTTCTTATGTTACAATTTTGTCATGCCACACATTGAGATGTATGACTGTAATACAAGCATATAATGCCACATAATGCAGTTCTCCTTATTGTATTTGCAACTTTATTTTTCAATTGGTGCACAAGTATTTACATAAAAACTAAATATGTCCTTAGTATCAAGACTTTTATTGAGAAACTATGCAATGAAATAAAGCTTTTCAAAGTCCTTTTTTATTTTAAATATTTATCAGTCATTTTGAAAAAAATCCGTATCTCTAATGAGTCTCTTGCAATCATTTTTGTTCTCTATTAAAGGTAATATATAGCGACATTATGCAGGATTTAAAAATCTCCAACTGATCATATTTTGCTTTCCCAAGTTCACAGCAAGCAGGTCTCATACTGCTGATTTTTTTTCTTCACATGCTAGTGCACAATTTCCTTTTTCTGAATATAAAGTATGTAGCCTTTAATAGATAATAAGCATATCATTATAAGTTATTCTATGCTAGGACACCATTTAAACTATGGAAAGCTATTAAGCACAATTTTCTGTCAACTGAATTTCTTGAGCGTTGCTGTTAATCAAAGTAATTTTAAAAGACTTGTATCTAGATTATAGTAGCTATTTGGTTCTAGGTTATGTGAATATGATTTTGAAATGTTTTTGGTTAATAGCAATGTTCAGGAAATTCATATCTGTGAAAAGTGAATTTTAATAGGTCTGAAGGACCCACAAGAGTTAGATATTGAACAAGGGAAAGAAAAAGATTTAAATGTCATGGAATCTGGATACTGAGAGTTTAGTAGTGCGCAATGCGATCTCTGCCTCACCCATGCCTGGAAGCATTCGCTAGCGGTAAAGTCAAACCTTTTATGGATAAATGTCTTCTCGCCCCAGCATTTAGAAAACTTAAACATGAATTCAAAGTTTTTGCTTTTTTTTCATCTTCATAGTGATTGTTATGGTACAGGTGAATGACAATTTTTGATTGCTAAAAGTGACCAAACATTAGAAACTAGTCTCAACTACTTCCAATATATACAGCAAATTAATAAATTCTGTTTTTATCCAGTGATTTTTAATGTCTGATTTCTTTTTGTCTTGCTACTGCCGGAAGGTACACCTTGCTACAGTAGGTGGACAAATAGTGCATCTCCAGAAATGTAAGCTTTCTTCTTAACAAAACTTCATGTAGAAGTGCCTTTCCATAAGTAGTTTTCTTTAAACCTTCCATAACTTTATTATAATCAACACTCTAAAAGTGTTTTTGAACCAAGTTGTGTGTGTAAATATATTTATTTTATTCTGCTATTTGTTTCAAATACAGTTTACTGCCAAAAGCACAAGCCAAATTTTTATATGTCCATGTTGTAATGGTTCAAAGTAGTTTAGAAAAGGCTGTTCATATCTGTATGGTTTATGGATTTTCTGTGGGTGCCCTTGTTCTAGAAATGTAGGACTAAAACAGTGTCACTAAGACATCTCCTTGCTGTTGCAGGCAGACATATCAAATACCATCTTGAGAAACAGATCAAATTCCTCCTTATAACCGGTTATGGTTTTTTTGCTCTCACTTCTATATTTAGGCATTTCAAAACTTCATTACTCCGATGGTTCAAAATAACTTGTAATAGAAATATATTAATGGCTGTTTATTCTTGTGCTTACTTTGTCAGTCAATCTCAACTTAGGGCTTTTCTTGAAAGTAAATAACTATATCCTTTATAGTCTTTATTGCACTAAACTAAGGAAGTCCAGCTCTTCCCTGTCCTGATCAAAGTTACATGCTAACCTGCAGCAGCTTGTAGCCTTGTAGTTTTAAATTTATATGCAAGGTGCGTTGGCTTTTTTAAACCACACACCTCAACAGTTAGGGGTTGAAAATGCACTTACAGGGTTTTACCACTATAGCATAGGATGCAAGAGGCGTGTGGTAACAATCCAATGTCATGACTGTGGAATGGATGGGGTACCAAGTCACCAACGCATGCAAGCTTTGAATCAGTGTGTGAAGCAGTACAGGGTGTTCATGAGTTTGGGTTTAACACAAATTAATTCCTGCTTGATTAAAATAAAAAATTGGCAGGGTAGACACTAATATTTCTGAGGAATTAGTGAGACTTTTTACCTTGCTAGTACTTAACTAATTTTAAACTTTGACTTAAATGGAAGTCATCTTTCACTCAGATAAGAATGCCACCAGCGGCATATATACCTCAAGTATTACTGCAGTTAATTTTTTAGGTGCATATATACCAAAGTGAAATCTAGGACTGTAAGTACATATGTATGCTTTCTGAGCCAGGCCTAGCAAAGTTCAGTGTTTCTGAATGAGATTCACAACAGCCAGTTTACTAAGCAGGGAACTGCCTACCTACATATCTGTTAATACTGGACATGCGGTTAGGCATAGCAATGTTATATGGAGATGTTCCTCCTTGATTGAAAGAACATACACAGTAAAGATGCCACCTGATTTAGGAACCAGCTGAAATAACAACTTTGAGACGATAAAACTGAATTTAGATAAAATATATGTGTCCATATCTTTTGGTTTTAATTGACACTAGCTGCTCAGTATTTTTTGTAGCATGGCTGAGACCAAAGTGTTCTCATTATTTAGGAAGTGCTGCTAATCACTAGCATAAAGGGTCATGTATTAAGAACATGACGTTTTGTGATTTCTTTTCCAGTTAATCATGGCATCTTCACTGCACAGGTGTTACAACAGATAAAACAAGGACTACTCACATAAATTGGCCAGTGATAAGGCACTTTCCTAATCCCATTTTCCACTGTTGCAGGGCCTCTCAGACTGAAGGGAGAGACCCTGGTCCTCCAAGTTGAATGCTCCACTCATTAGTCTATGCCTAGAAAGTCACAAATATCAACACAATCGCTGCTGTTTTAAGGGGGGGGGGGGGGGGGGAAGACATAGCTGTACTCAGTTTTACTCAGTTGCTATCCCCACGCAACAATTCCAGATTGAAGGCAGCAAGTTACGGGACACACCTTCCTGCAAGGCTAAATCAGTTACTGAGTTTCAAAGCCGGACAAGAGTTCAGGTAGATCCCAACATCCACTACTTCTTAATAGCTAGCTTGCAGCAGTTCCCTGCTTAGACTATTTGCTGTTCTAAATCTCACTCTAAGGCAACTTCCTCTGTCCCTCGCACACTATGAGAAACTGGGGAAAATACTGGTGGATCTTACTTTGAGGCCTCGGTTCATAAGTGTTCACTGCATCTGTTGTTCAGTCTAGTTCATCATACCTAACTGATCCTCATGCTTGAGTATTTTGGAGTGAAGACTTAGCTGAATTGCAAAGTAGTTAGAATTTGGGTGTTGGTATGCTTGAGAAGCTTACTTTCAATGCCTCATTTATTGTTCCCTTTTCAAAAAGTCCAACACCTATATTTAATTTCCGATTATGACAATATGGTTTTTTTCTACTTTAAAAAAACATACTGATTTTCAAAACACCAAGTATTTTTCCCACTGCCCCTAGCCTGAATGTAAACAAAAAGGGCTATGGTGCAGCTAGTATTTTATATATTGATACAGGTCGCATGCTTTTATCAGCCTGCAAGTATGTGTTCAGAATGAACAAATATAAACATTTAAATAGAATGGGATATTTAAGATTGTACATAAAAGGGATATTTTAATTATATATGATCGGATTATTATATGTAATTATAAAGATGTGTTCATACCCAATCTTTGGCCTCCTGTGATTCAGGAAAACTGAAATGTGTGCTGCTGCATCTTCAGGGTCAAACTATTATCCGTAGCATAAAATAGAAGTTAAATTTTTCAGCTAAGTGCAAAATTCAGCTATTATCAAGTTTTAATTAAGAATTGTTTATCTGATTTAGAAGATGATAGAAATAAGGTATTTATTTTCCTCCACTTGCCAAAAGGTGATTGTACTTACAAAATTTGCTGAGATTGTCCAAGAAAGTGTGTAAAATCCTCATCCATCACTGAGAGCCCCTGGTCAGGGAATGACAGTGCAGTAAATATCTTCAGCAGCTGCCTTTTAATGTACAAGCTGTTTTCGGTAGGAATTTTCAGCACTCACATAAAACACACTGTCATGAGTGACTGCCTGTGCTCCAAAGTCATTACTATTGGGATGATGGACCATCTTTCAGCGAATAACCAAAAAACTTTAAATGTCATGTCAAGTTTGTTGAAGCCATTTTTAAGCCTTGCTCAAGGTTACATGAATATTGAGTATGCCTGCTTTTAAAAAGTTTGAGATCTATGAGAGGGACCACTCATATGCTGGTTTTGAGAACAGTCACTTGATTTGGCAGGGGGGAGGGAACAAAAAAAGAAATTTGTCTATTAATACATGTCAGTCCAGCAAAGCTCCTGGATATTAAGTGAGTGGAACTTCTTGTGACAGTCAATGCCAGTGATGTTCAGCAAAAAGTAGCAAGTTATGCAAAGTCTGAAAATTACTTAGCTGCCTAAAAGATTACAAAGGAAAGAAAAATTATTACAATGGAAAATTAAATTGAAATATAAATTTTCAATACATTGAAATACATTTCAATACATTTTCAATACATGAAAAATACATTCTAAAATTTGAGCAATTTTAAAAAAATGTAGAAAATTTAATTAACCAGATAAAACTTTGGAAGACACTGAGAAGTGCTGAGTACTCTGCTTTCTCTTTGACTCCAGTAAGAACGGAGGATCCTGTCAGGCTCTACCTGTGATTTTTGTAGGAAATACGGATGCTAAATCTAATGAAGTCATGTAAAGTCATGTATCACTTCCAAGGGACCAAGCCCACTGCTTTTGAAGTGATAATAATTTTGTCTTGCCTCCTTGGCAATCATTACTCCCTCTAGTACATCATCTGCATGTAAAATTTTGTCTGATCAAGAGGTCTTTTTATGTTACAAAATACTGAAACTGTGTATTTTAATAGTGAAATAAGTTTTACTTGTTTTGTCTTCTGCAGAGAACCAGAAAGGACAACTAGAGAAGTCATGTTCACACCACAGTATCAGTTTAAACTTGACAAGAAGCCCAGTCACCAAAGAAGTTACGTATGATGTGGAAGCAAGTTCTTCTATGGTGTGGAACAAGGCTGCTGGGAGAAAGGAAGCCTGTCATGGAGAAGGCAACAAAGAAAAGAAAATAGATCGTATCCAGTATTCTTCTAAGGGAGAAGCCATTCCAGAAGTAGAAGCTCTCCTGGCAAGACTGCGAGCACTATAGAATAATCACATAAAGGATTAAATCAAAGCTTAAAAACAAGCTATAATAGCCTACATCTTTAAAGATACGCTAATTTTCTATTATTGACGTTACATACTTCTGAGTTCCCAACTTCTCTATGGATGAATACTCTACTTCTAAACTGTTTGTTTGCAAGATTGTACAAAACGATACCATAGTTTTGCATAACGGCAAGATGATTTTTATTACACTTTTTAACCTACTGAGCATACGAAAAATATCAGAAGAAACAGATACTAAATTATTCCAAGGCACAATTCTTTTAGTGGATGAACTGCAGACCGCATGTTTTGAGAGCTTCTCAAAATAGGAATATCTTTTCAATATTATTAAATCATCATGCCTGGGAATAAGGGTCAGTAAATAACAGAAAGGGTATTATATTTTCTGCTGCACTTGCTATACTTAAGAGGTTTTAGCACCTAAAAAGTATTATTATAGCATCCTTTGCAATTACAGTATGAAGAAATATGTATCATATAAGTCAGCCATGTTCCAGTTTGAGTTCATCAAAGAGCACCAAAGTTTGCTGAATTATATATATAATTACAAAATGGAAATCCATGGACAGTAAACATAAAATCTATGCAAATAATATACTTTATGTGTGATTAGTATATCGCTGCTGTAAAGCTTAGTTATGATTATTATAGCAAAAGAATATATACAGTTTCTGTGACTGCAAGGTTTTGCAGTTGTGTCCATAGTGGGGGAAAATGTCTTCACAGTTATTTACCGGTGTAATATTTTATATTTTCACATATGAGTTCATATGTTTCTATAAAAGGAACATGTAATGGAAAAGGTTTTTACAATTGGTTTTTCACAAACTCATTTTCCAGTAGCCCGTAAAGTCTTACTTGCTGTCACAATAGGAATCTTGCACATAATTGCATCTCTTTTATCGCACCGTCATTGTACATTGTTACATGTTTGCTATCCTATTTATTAATTGCACATCATAAAGAATTGCTACCTGCGTTACTGAATAGGAAGCTACTATTAGTACCTGTGCTTGATTATTTAAAGCTTCCTTATTATAAGAGTGTATTAGGTATCTAATATCTTTCTTCTAAATTACTCTATTTTTCTTTACAAAACGCTGAAAAATATATCTTTCAATAAGAGTCAGTTACATGAAGCCAGTGTTTCAATGCTCCAGTGCTTTTTATATCCTTGTTTAAGTTGCCTTCGTACTTCCTGCACTAAACATTAATAAAGTTAATTAGGATTCAGGAACTGGGCCTGTGTATACATACTGCATGGAGGGTTTTTCAGCCATCATGGGAATTAATCTCATGTTTCTGGGGCTGCTGTAACTGTCATTATAGATTCTAATTACATTTCCCCCCTTAGCTGAAAAAAATAAGAGGTATAAACAGAAGTCAGGGAAAGATACAGAGAAAGCCTATCAGACAGTCATTTCTTCAGCTCTCCTTGCAAACAACAGGCAAAGCTGTCATACAAGGCCACCTTTGGTGACTTGAAATTGCATAGAGTAACCATAGAATTGGGGCTTAATGCGTCTTTAGTGGATAACTAGAAATACAACTACTGCTAGTTTTTCCACTAAGATCTTCTGCACCTCCACTGTTAAGACTACCCCACTTTACAGGGTACAGTAAAAATTGCAATCTGCAAAGTATAATATGCTTGACTAAATAAAATGGTGTTTCAAATACAAAATATATGTGGAAGGAAAAAAAAATTAACCATTTGCTGGATGAGGACGTGCTAAAATAAAAGGGCTCGGAGTAAAGAACTGTCTCTGAAATACTAGTGGGATGACCTACCAAGTGAAGGTGGAAGTACAAATTCATTTTCCTGAACACAGCAAACTTGTTCATTTGAATTAGTGGGTAATAGTCCACAACAGAAAACAGACAGTTCAGGACACTGCTGTGTAGTTTATCAAGCAAAGAAAAGTTGCAGAACTATCTGTCTACTGAAATTTTCAATGAACAAAATGCTACTGGTAGCCTAGCATCTTCTGATTTAAAAATAAAAACTTGCATTTAAAGTTATAGATGTTAAGTTACCTTTTCTTACAGTTTGAGAACCTTTTAGAAATGTATTCCAGGGCTTTTAGTCCTTGTAAGGTATCGTATTTCTGAATTAATAATTTCGAGCAGCCATCAAGTTAATTCACAGTTTCGTTTGTATAACTAGGAGAATAAAAAAAGCTATACAACTTCTTAGAATCCACGTAAATACAGTATGTGATTTTTTCCCCTTCAGTATTTCTTTGTACGATCATAATTTGATGTATTCAGAGTTCAAGTACACAGTCCAGTTGAGGTACACAGTAAGTTTTCTTCCTACATTTCATCTTTCTTTAATTTCCCTTAGAAGCAAACAAATACACAGGACATTTTTGAGAGGAAAAAATGCTTGTATTGCCTAATGAGTTTAGGTTAAAATAACTTTGAAAGTATTATGTCTGTATTTCTATGCTTTCATGTTTGTATTGAAGTATAAAACTCAGCTTCTAAATTATATAAAGTAAATTTCTTAAATTTAAAAATTAATTCATTTATTCTATTTAAAATTTAAAGTTAATCTAAAAATACTTAGGGTAGACCTTTAATGGTGTGTGCTAGTTATTTTTAGTAAGCCGTTTTTAGTAAGTATCAAGTCTATTCCTTGAACTGAGGGATTGAGCTATATACGATTTGTGCTAGATATTGAAGAAGGTTTCACATACTGTGCAAAACCCTCTCTTTCTGTAATTCACACCTGAAAATTAAATCCTTATAAAAAGAGCTTCCTGATTTCTTCAAACATGACTGTTCAGAAAAAAACATTTGAAGTAATGTTGTGAGGTACATTCCACTACTCCTTCTCTAACTGAGCAGCAGACAGAAGACACAAAGACCCATGGCTTTTCTTACCAGTAAAACTGTAAAGGTCTAACACATCTTTTTGATTCTTCACATTCATTTTGGATGACTTTTCATCTCGTTCAGTAAAAGAATTTTGATTACTACATCAATTTTTACTTTATATATACACACCATATTATTCATGGTGGTGGTCTAAATTAATATGTAATATTCTAATGTTTTGACCTTATCAAGATATGAATGTTTGCAATCAGTCTCTTCAAGCTGCATGCAACCAAGCTTGACACCTGGCTTATGGACCGTAGGTAATATACTAGTCTGTGTAAACCCAGAAGGAAAAATTATGGTAGCAACTTTATTACAAAACAGTACAACAGCACCAGGAGGTGGTGGCTGCCATGAGATGTGATACTGCTCTGAATCAGGTACTTGGTTAAAGGAGCATGGACCAGCAACCTGAAAAAATTGTAGTTACTTTTGGTTCCCCATTAATTATGGCAGTGCTACTGCTTAGGAGACTGAAAAGACCACATGTTGAAAAAAAAAAAAAAAATCTCAGATGCAGTTGTTATTCCTCCAACACACAATTTTCCTTGTTTTACCTCATATGGACAATCCTCAGCCTGGCTCATCCAAAGTCACACTTTCCGGAAGTGAACGAGTTAAAGCTGAGCAGCTTGAGGTACTGCAGCCCTTTAGGCTTTTATAATAAAAGCTGAAAAAGAAGACATTTACTGCTAACGCTTTTTCCACATCCATTTCTAATGAACAGGACCAAATTATAATTTTTACACTAATCTTTCCAAACCTTACAATACTCGGTAACTATAAAACAAATGGGCAACAAGGAGGGGTCGATAAACCCTAAGCTATGGCACCTAAAACATTATAATAAGCAACCAGGGTCAAGTGAAAGAGCTCAGAAAAAAGCAATTACATGACAATGTTGTTTTCTCCAGAACAAAATAAAGTGTTACTGTACTATTTTCTATTTTTTTAATGTGATGTGTGGGTTTTACACAACTGAACTGCAGCAGAATAATAACTTCACTTAAAAGTTTGAGGAACTGTTTGCCTAGTTTATGAAATAAAAAGAATTAGATGAATTGCAGATTTTACAGTTTTCAGTCTAATTTTATGCCAACATTCCTATATGTAAGAAGTTCTAAAATTGCCGTCCGCTATTAAATTAACTATGCCACTGATTAATCAATTTGTTTTAAATTATTTTGCCATATGAAGCAAGTACATTTTCTTCCTTTCCAGATATGCTTTCTACATTGCACTATTGTGTGTTTTACCTGAAGTATAGTATTCAGACTGGGGCTATACAACTCACTGTAAAACCTTGCTGATAAACATTCTGGTCACTCTGACACCAGCGAAGAATAAGCAAGAGGTGGTCCAGATACAATTTTTCTCTCCCTCCCAGTTGTAGAGATAGCCATTAAGTTTCATACGTTAGTTGAGGACATTTTAAACACCTCTGTACATTTATTTCAGTAATGCAGCTTTTTCTTTTTGTGATCCATGCAACGGCATACGCTGAAGAATTATTAAGGGAAATATTTTCTGACAACATAACAAAAATACACTGAGCAGACGACTTGCATGCAGTATCAGTCCTATATACTGTAGGAGGCATAACACTTGAATGTAATCCAAACAGAGGCAGATAAGGTATTTCACTCCACCAAAAGAAAATAGTTCCTTTCATCTAAATGAGATTATTCCACTGCTGGTACCAGAACTGTATGTATTTTGAAAGGCTAATATTACCCTATTTTTAAATCTGTGTTATATTAGCCAGAAAATAAACTATGGAAAGACACAAGTGCAGAGACTGGGAAGCAGAGTTGATTAATGTGCTGCCTGATTTCACTTCTGGGACCTGAAATTGCATCTAGTGCAGAATAAAACAACTGGGGGAAAAAAAACAGTCTCATCTGACATCTTCAAAGGTCATGAAGGAAATGATGGTGGGTGATCCAAAGTTGGTATGGCCACAGGTGTCTTGTCTATTCAAAGACATATATCAGAATATCCTCAGAATAGCAATGCTGTTGGGCTGTTAGTTCTTAAAGCCCTCAAGTGAATAAAGGGAAAGAAAAGTCTGACAGAGATAAATACAAGCCCCCATAAAACCTAAGAATATTTTTGTCTTAAACCCAAGCATCGGTCCTGCTCCCATTGACTTTGATAGCTAAATGAAGAGCATGAGGAGAGAGAGGAGTCCACATAATGGTCATACCTCTCCACTGCCATGCTGGACAATACTGCTCTTGGTAGCTACAGTGGCTGACGCAGAGAAGGTAGCGCAGGCAGCAGTCTGCCCTCCTCGTGTTTCAGACTGTGGAGAAAGCCACAGGGGCCATGGCCAGCAAATGTGTGCTCAGATCATGGGATCACAATAAAAAAACCCACAGTTTACAGTCATAGAATCATAGAATCATAGAATGCTTTGGGTCGGAAGGGACCTTTAGAGGCCATCTAGCCCAACCCCCCTGCAGTGAGCAGGGACAGCTTTAACCAGATCAGGTTGCTCAGAGCCCCATCCAACCTGACCTTGAATGTTGCCAGGGATGGGGCCTCCACCACCTCTCTGGGCAACCCCTTCCAGTGCTTCACCACCCTCATTGTAAAAAATTTCTTCCTTATATCCAGTCTAAATCTATCCTCCCCCTTGTCCTGTCACAACAGGCCTTGCTAAAAAGATTGTCCCCATCCTTCCTATAGGCCGCCTTTAAGTACTGAAAGGCTGCAATAAGGCCTCCCCAGAGCCTTCTCTTCTCCAGGCTGAACAATCCCAACTCTCTCAGCCTGGCCTCATAGGAGAGGTGCTCCAGCCCTCGGATCATTTTGGTGGCCCTCCTCTGGACCCGCTCCAGCAGGTCCATGTCCTTCTTGTGCTGAGGGCCCCAGAGCTGGACGCAGTACTGCAGGTGAGGTCTCACCAGAGCAGAGCAGAGGGGCAGAATCACCTCCCTCGACCTGCTGGCCACGCTGCTTTTGATGCAGCCCAGGATACGGATGGCTTTCTGAGCTGCGAGCACACATTGCCGGCTCGTGTCCAGCTTTTCATCCACCAGTACCCCCAAGTCCTTCTCCTCAGGGCTGCTCTCAATCTCTTCATCCCCCAGCCTGTATTGATACCTGGGGTTGCCCAGTCCCAGGTGCAGGACCTTGCACTTGGCCTTGTTGAATCTCATGAGATTCACACAGGCCCACCTCTCCAGCTTGTCCAGGTTCCTACGGATGGCATCTCATCCTTTTGGCATGTCAACCACACCACTCAGCTTGGTGTCATCTGCAAACTTGCTGAGGGTGCATTCGATCCCACTGTCTATGTCCTTGATGAAGATAGTAAACAGCACTGGTCCTCGTACAGACCCCTGAGGGACTCCACTTGTCACCAGTCTCCATGTGGACATCAAGCCGTTGACCACTACCCTCTGGATGTGACCATCCAGCCAATTCCTTATCCACCAAACAGTCCACCCATGAAACCCATATCTCTCCAATTTAAAGAGAAGGATGTTGTGGGGGACTGTGTCGAACGCTTTGCAGAAGTCCAAACAGATGACATCCATTGCTTTTCCCTTGTCCACTGATGCAGTCACTCCTTCATAGAAAGCTACTAGGTTGGTCAGGCAGGACTTGCCCTTGGTGAAGCTGTGCTGGCTGTCTCGAATCACCTCTCTGTCTTCCATGTGCTTGAGCATAGCTTCTAGGAGGATCTGCTCCATGATCTTCCCAGGCGCAGAGGTGAGGCTGACGGGTCGGTAGTTCCCAGGGTCCTCCTTTCTACTCGTTTTAAAAATGGGCGCAACATTCCCCTTCTTCCAGTCCCCAGGGACTTCACCTGAGTGCCATGACTTTTCAAATATCATGGAGAGTGGCTTGGCAACTATACCAGCCAATTCCCTCAGGACTCTGGGATGCATCTCATCAGGTCCCATAGACTTGTGTACATTCAAGTTCCTCAGGTGGTCACAAACCTGATCTTCCCTTACAGTGGGAGGGGCTTTACCCCCCTGGTCCCCATCTTGTGGTCCATCAGCTCAGGAGGGGTGAGGAGAGAGGTTGCCAGTGAAGACTGTGGCAAAGAAGTTGCTGAGTACCTCAGCCTTGTCCTCGTCTGTTGATACTAAGTCGGCATTCTTGTTCATCAGGGGGGTACGCTTTCTTTAACCTTCCTTTTCTGGTTGACATACCTGTAGAAGCCCTTCTTGTTATTCTTGACATCCCTTGCCAAATTCTGCTCCAGCTGTGCCTTGGTCTTCCTGACCCTCTCCCTACACAACCTGGCAGCTTCCCCGTACTCTTCCCAGGACACCTGTCCCAGCTTCCACTGCCTGTGCAGTTCCCTCTTACTCTTTAGTTTGACCAGCAGGTCTCGATTCAGCCATGCTGGTCTCTTCCCTTCCCTGCCTGATTTCTTACACTTGGGGACTGAGAGCTCTTGTGCTCTATGGAAGGTGTCCTTAAAGATCTGCCAGCTCTGTTCCGTTCCCCTGTCCCTGAGGACCGTTTCCCAGGGGGTTCTTCTGACTAACTCCTTGGCTGGAAGTCTGCTTTCCTAAAATTTAGGGTCCTGACTGTACTCCTTGCTTTCCCCATGTCCCTCAAGTGTGTGAACTCCACCAATGTGTGATCACTGCAGCCCAGGCTGCCTCTAGTCTTGACATCACCAATGAGCTCACTGGCATTGGTGACCATCAGGTCTAGTATTGCATCCCCTCGGGCAGGGATGTCTATTACCTGGCTTAGGAAGTTATCCTCAATGTATTCTAGGAATCTCCTGGATTGCCTACATCTCGCCGTGTTGCTTTTCCAGCAAATGTTGGGGTGGTTGAAGTCCCCCAGTAGGACAAGAGCCTGCAAGCGCGAAGCCTCCCGGAGCTGGAGGAAGGTGGCTTCGTCAGTAGGCTCCCCTTGATCAGGTGGCCTGTGGTAGACACCCAGCCACACATTAAGTGTAATAAAGACAACTGTCTTCTGGCATCAGTTCAGGTGTCAAAATGACAGCAGAACGTGTACATACTGCTGATGTATCCTAAAGAGAGCTATTACATCAACTCTCCAAGTCTGATGACTCTGTGCAAGCTACACATTCAGAAGGAGCTTTATTCTCAATTATTTAGACTTCTTTGTTATATATAGTTCAACCTCTAATTGAAATTTTCAGTCCAAAGCAAGCTGTATAAACTTTGTAGTCTATAACTGTTAGTAAAAAAAATGGCTTTTGTAAAAGCTCTGCTTAATTTGTTGCATTTTAATGTGAAGGTTGTTGCACATAGTTGAAAACATGCAGTGCAAGAAATTTCTTTCTATTAAGACAGAAATGGCAATTATGCAGTCTGTTGATCGGATTTTTTACTAATGAAGGGTACTTTCTGCTAATGGATAGGAAAGCAAAGCAGTCCAGTCAAACAAGTCACCTTGATAGTATAATGCAGGACCCATCAATTTTGCACACAACTTCTTCAGTAATGAATCTTGGAGCACAACCCATCAACATTGCTCCTGAACGACAACTACTGAGGTAGAGGAACCACAAAAAGTGGTTTGAAATGCAAAATTGGATAAGAGCTTTCCACCCCTTTAAAAGTGGAATTGATTATGACAAATTTATCTCCAAGGTGCCTGGGCACTGCATTAAAAATGCTTAGACAGAAAAAATATGATCCTGACGTGTAGTTGGTGGCACCTCGCCATTTTATGCTGCAGCATCACAGTAAGATAACTGGAGACCTATCTTCGTATCTATCCTTGAACCCAGTGACACTGTGGAGGATCAGAGGGAAGAGTAACTAAAGTAGAAACAGAATTTTTTTCACTCGAGGTGTGACAGGTTCCAACCTGCAAACTCACACTGCAGATTAACTGCTGAAGCCTCGGGATGACAAGGGAAAAGAGCCAGCTTTCTCCCTGTTCCCTCTGCAGGGAGCGTGGGGCACTCTGGTGCACAAGGAACAGAACGAGCTCCCATTAACTTCAGCTCCAGAGTACAATTTTCTATTCTTTGATTACCAAATCCCCAAAGAGGGATGAGAAGTTTTTCTTTTTCTCAGAAGGACTACGCTACAGTAAATCTTTCCACAAACTAATAAACAGTTTTAATTCAATAGCACCTAGGTACAGCATCAAAATCAGCAGGCAAGAACAAATTGAGCCCTTCCTGAGAAAGGCTGTGCGGGATCATTTCTTCCCTTTCCCTCTCCAATATCTGTAATACTAGATACACAAATCTATATTAAAATAAAACTAGAATCACTTTTAATTAGAGAAAACCGAGAAGATTCAGTCAGTGTTCATCCTGCACCTTTTACTAGGATACTTTGATTAGCACAGTTTCAGCTCCTTGTCTCAAAGAATTAACCTGTCCCATCTTTCAAGTCAGAACAGAAGTCCAATATATGAACACAGATGGCCAAAATAGGGACCTAATCCTATGAGGTCCCCTGCATGTCCTCACAAGTACTCACCATCCTCAGACTGCACAAAATCATGCCAAGCAGAGAGTTACTATAGCCTTTCAGGATCATTCCCTAATGAATAAAATATACAAAGGTGACTTCAGTAAAATCCTCTCTAATGTGCTGACAAAGGTAAAATAAAATATTCCTCTTCGGACATTTTCCTGGCAGAACAACCTGACCCCTGTGTGACTGGCCTTGAGAAAGGGAATGGGTAATGCTCTAACTAACCAATTCATCCAACTCAACTTTTGGGCAATTTTTTTGCCAAATGATTGGTGTGTTCTACAGGTCACTGGTACAAAATAAAAATTGTCCATATATACAGTAGATATATCTCACATTACTGTACAGTTTTAGATGAGGGTATAATACCTTTTTTAACTTCAAGCACCTTACATGCAAACTGCACTGTTAATTGTTATGTTTTTATTTCTAAATGGTGCCCATTTTCCAACCACGGATTTGTCTTTTACAAATCTCCCTCATGCTGCACATCAAGCATTACCCCAGAAGTCATCTTTGTCCTTGCTCACTGATGAAATTTTACTATTACGTAGTAATTGCAGTACCCTGAACTCTTATCCCCCTGCAATGTAATGTTCCTCCAAAGGCAATGGTTCTTCTTAAAGTGATATTGTTTTATCCATACAGTGTAGCTCACTAAACTTGCCTTTTGCCCCCTTGTTCTTAGACTTTAAAAGGAGACTATAGCGATCTGGTCCAGCACCCACTGAGAAGAAATCAAAGGCTCCTGTTGACTTCAGTGCCTGCTAGACACAGCTCCTAAATGGGATGACTCAAAGTGCGGCTCTGGCCTGGAGGCAGCTATACAGCTGGTATTGTGGGTCTTTATTGTCTCATTGCTTCCAGCTCCAATCTGTGCAGTTTGTAAGTATAATTATTATTTTCTAGTTGCCAGCCCAATAAATACGATGCTGAATAGGCGAGTTGAATTCCTGCCTGAAATTTTAACTACCAAAAATGATCCTGCAATCAGATTTCGCATAACAGTTATGTGTTGCCATCACACTGGTTTCTCAAGGAAAGAAAAGAAAGGATGTCAAGTGAGAGTCAGAATGGGTCTTGTGTACAGTCCTCATTTTCCTTAAATGAGCCACAGCCATTAAATCCACTCAACAGAAGACACATGGTCTACAAGACAGCATTCCAGTGAGTGGCTGAACTAGCTGCCCTGGTTTTGGCTGGGATAGAGTTAATTTTCTTCCTAGTAGCTGGTATAGTCCTGTGGTTTGGATTTAGTATAAGAACAATGTTGATAACACTCTGGTGTTTTAATTGTTGCTAAGTAGTGCTTACTACTCAGCAGAAAAAGTTGAAACCTGGCTGAAGCCAGGACACCCACTGAGGGACAAAGCAATGGGCAAGCAGTTTTGAAGGCCATGTCCCAGAACACGTGGTTTTCATGTTGCCTACTGTGTCACCCCACAAACTGTGCATGGGCATGTTGGCATGGGTCAAACTTGTTTCAGGGACAGTTTAACAATTATATAGTATGGGTGATCATGGGTCAATGCCTCAGCCCATGCCATGTCCCTTTGTAGGTACTATTATGGTCAGAACTTTGTGAACTTGAAATCCACACTCTGACACAGTTCTAGCATTCTTATAAAAAGAAAGTACGTTAGCACATATCTTCTGCCCATCCAACGCTAACTCAGACATATGTTACTGACTGGGAGTAAGAAATCCGAGTGACATTTTCTCTGTATCACTGAGATCAGTCATGCTGGGCAGAACTAACTCCTACCTTTAATGTATGTCTAGTTGTTAGAGCACCGTGCAGTACGTAACCTTACCAAGAAACCTGTCAAGTTTGTTTGCAAGCAATAGTCACCACCACTTGTTTGTGTGTATGGTCACCACTAACAAGTGGAAGAAAGTTAATCACAGTAAAGTTAAATTAACATGAAATGCCTGACTTGTCTCATTCACATTCATTTGACAGTGGCATATGCTCCTGCTTTACACATGAAAGCTTAATTACAACATTTCAGGTGGCAAACCAGTTAATTATATAAAAATGAGGCCCAGAAGTCTGCGATATGACACCTCTCTCTGCTTCCCTGGGAGATGTCATGCATGAAAGAAGATGCTTATTGTTAGCAACATCAGACTGAGGGCTGCAGGAGGGCACTGCTGCTGAAATCTAGGGTCCCTGCACACAATCCAGCTAAAATGGAGAGCAAAATGCATTTTATACAAATTGCTCTTGCTAATAACAAAAGTGAAAGGTAGTTCTTTTTTGCCCGGAACAATACACAATCTCTTGTGCAGGTTTCATCTCACCTAACTTCAGATGTTGCTAATGTAAAAATCCCCAACAGAGATTATCATTCATCCCGGCTTTTCTTTATCACTCATCCTGGCTTTCCTCCTATACATAGCAGGCCAATTTGAACTCTTTCGACTGCATGTGTCAGGAAGAGAGAAACCAGTCTGCAGCCATGCCTATTCCCCGCTTTGACTAGAAAGAGAGCCTGAGGGGACCAGCTCAGATGTGGGCAGATGAATCTGAACATTTGCAAATGATTAGAGAAACCAGTGCGCTACTTAAATCTAGAATAAAGGGAAGATGGAGCCCCTGCTCAGCACTGTGTCACGAACTTCACGTGCTTTTGTTCTTTCTTGCCAGACTTGAAACGGCAGCTGTCTCTCCCGCTCTCAAAAGGAGGAGGCGAACTGAGTCCTCTTGCCAGAAAATTCTCTCCTTGAATGGTATTAGCACAAACTTTTTTTCCTGCCAGAACCTAAAAAAAAAATACCTGGACAGTTCTCTCCCCCAGGGCCCTTCTGTCTGCCTTGCGGTTGATGATATGCTGGATATACAACCCGAAGGCTGAAGCCCTCACCACAGTCCAATAAAGAGTACATTTTAATCTGGACTTTAGCACTGTGGTGTTTTCTGTTGTCTCATGGATTTTCTGCTCAGTTTAGTCCTTGAAATTAAATGCCCACCTTCGACCCATCCACCAACATTCACTCGTTAAGCCTATGGCAAAACAACAATTCACTTAAAACCAATCTATCAACAAAGCAGCAGGCACTGCAGACTGAGGAAAACAGCAGCATAAACTTTGAAGCGATCACACGGCAAGGAGGTGCCTTCTTGTGCTTTCTCCTGTATGTGTCTGTGCCTTGAATCAGCCTTTGTCTGGTACAACAGCTATTCACAGCCTGGATTACATTTGTAATAAGCAACTTCTGCAAACGTCTCGCCTTTGCACCTGCATGCAGCCACCTGTAAAACCTGTTTGCCATCTCATATTCCACAGCTGTGAAAATTCTGTCTTAAAAATAATATATATAAAATGTACAATGCAAGGCTGTATTTTCACCTTGGGTTTTTGATGACAAGAACAAGTGCTTGAACTTCATCTTGCAGGTTTATAATATGACTCTAGGTTCTTTATAAAAATAAAAAGAAGATACAGCTTAAGTGTAACATAGGAAAGGACTTGCTATCTGTGTTTTTAGAGACTTCATCTCAGAAAACCCTGTGAATGTAACAGGATAAACCACTTAAGTTTGCAAAAACAAGGACATCTCAGAATGCTGACCTCCCAGTTTCACCTTTATCTCACCTACTTATATTGACATGCAGAACTGCATAATCCCCTGCCACACTATTCCAAGATGCTTCATACATCATAGGTGCAGCGACAGACCGAAAGCCTCTGGCTTTGTGGCAGATTTTCACCGTCTCAGGGAGAGCAAAGAGGGATTGTCTAGTGTCATGTTCCAAAAGGCCAGAGTGTCACTTCTGTGCAGGGGGCTTCTGAAAGGCACAGCTGCTATCAGATAGCAAAATACCTAGTGTAGATATACTTTTTTTTTTTTTTTTTTCAGTAATGGGAAAAGAAAAATGCAAAATCCTCCAAGATTGCTGCAGACACATGGCATCAAGGCAAAAAACAATGAGATAAAGCAAAGGTCTTTGTATTACTGAAGGCAGAACACCTTTATTCCAGCAGCTCACAAAAAACCCATGAGATTTCCCAGAGACAACTGGAATACTGTTAAGGGAACATAGCAACAACAACAAAACATGCCTGATCCCTGGAGGGGAATGCAGGGACTTACCTGTGTCTAGCAGGCTACATACTCCACTGCAGGAAGGGTTGCGTACTATGGAAACGATTCAGTTCTGTAAACATGTCTAGCACCCAGCTGATCTCTCTTTCTTCTGTTTGCCCAGTCATGTAAACATCTCTTGTACACAGCATCCTTTGGCAAGGAACTCAGCCCTTTTACTCCCTGACTGCATCTCCTTTTGTTTATTTTGAACCTGACTTCTACTGACGCCATGTGCTGGCCCTGGTTCTCATGTTTCAGGTACAGCGCCAGCCTCACTGGCAGTTTAGGAAGAGCCACACACTCCAAAGGCTCATCAATTCATCATCATTTCCAGAAAAGAGCAAAAGAGCAGTGGTGGTGATTTCTGCCTCTTCCTGAAGGGCAGCAGAAGAACATATCTGTCAACCAGACATGGCACCCAGTGGAAGTTAGCACCAACTGCTACCCTATGCTGCTCATTCATATGATATTAATAATACTGACAGGAATGACCATGGCAGACAAAAAGTGACTGCAAGGAACTAGAGCATGGGTGGAAGAATTTGCATGTGCCAATTGTCCCTAACAAGAATCGTGTTTGAAGTAAAAAACAGAGTAGGCTTTTGGAGGTGGCACTGGAGTACTGGCTTTCTCATCTGTGGGCTGTTGTTTAGTGATCAGGATTAAGTTAACGTTAGGAGTGTATTTGTATTTCATAGAGGATAGTGAAAGGAAGGAAACCTCACCTGGAATTCTGCATCCAGCTCTGGCTCACTCAGTACAGTGACCTGTTGGAACGGGTCCAGAGGAGGGCTACGAAGATGATCAGAGGGCTGGAGCACCTCTCTGATGAAGAAAGGCTGAGAGAGTTGGGGTCGTTCAGCCTGGAGAAGAGAAGGCTCTTCGGAGACCTTATTGCGGCCTTTCAATAGAGGGGGTTTATAACAAAGATGGGGACAAACACTTTAGTAGGGCCTGTTGCGACAGGACAAGGGGTAATGGTTTTAAACTAAAAGAGGGGAGATTCAGACTACATTTAAGGAAGAAATTTGTTACAATGAGGGTGGTGAAACACTGGAACAGGTTGCCCAGAGAGGTGCTAGATGCCCCATCCCTAGAAACCTTCAAGGTCAGGTTGGATGGGGCTCTGAGCAACCTGATCTGGTTAAAGCTGTCCCTGTTCATTGGAGGTGGTGGTTAGACTAGATGACCTTTAAAGGTCCCTTCCAACCCAAACCATTCTATGTTTCTATGATTCTATGATAACAGACAGCCTTAAAAATGAGGGGACATCAGGATACTCCCATGGGGTCCATAGCGGAGGATGCTAAACCAGTCCCCAGAACAATTCAGTTACTGTATCCTAATGCAAGTAAACAGGAGATGATGGAAAGCTAGATACATGCTCAAGTTTGTAACTGAATTGGCGTAACAAAATTAGGTGGATAATGCTTACCAGCAGCAGAATAATAACAAAACAAAGTATTAGAGTTCTGGAAGGGAGACTTCAATGAATTCAGAGATTTGCATAGTAAAATCATCTGTGTATCTGATCCAAAGAAAATAGGAGTTAAGGATGGCATTTCCTAAAAATATACGCCACCAAAACAAAACCAAACCAAACCATGGGGATAGGTACAAATCTGTTGAGGAAAAGGTTGTCAGGTACAAATATAAGTAAGTTGGATTTGAGAGCCAGAAATATTTCACACTGAGACAAATCTAAGTCAGGCTTCTAAGGACAAAAAGAAAAACACTGTGTGGTGTGTTGACCCTGGCTGGACACAAGGTGCCCACCAAAGCCACACTATCACTCCCCTTCCTCAGCTGAACAGGGGAAAGAAAATACAACGAAAGGCTCGTGAGTTGAGGTAAGGACAGGGAGAGATCACTCAGCAATTAGCATCATGGGCGAAACAGACTCAACTCAGGGAAATTAGTTTAATTTATTACCATTCATAATCAGAGTAGGATAATGAGAAAATAAGAACTAAATCTTAAAACACCTTCCCTCCACCCCTCCCTTCTTCCTGGGCTCAACTTCACTCCCAAATTCTCTACCTCCTCCCCTTGAGTGGTGCAGGGGGATGGGGAATGGGGGTTGTGGTCAGTTCATCACACGTTGTCTCTGCTGCTCCTTCCTGCTCAGGGGAGGACTCCTCACTCTCTTCCCCTGCTCCAGCGTGGGGTCCTTCCCACAAGAGACAGTCCTCCACGAACTCCAATATGAGTCCTTCCCTCAGGCTGCAGTTTTTCCATGAAGTGCTCCAGCGTGGGTGCATTCCACGGGGTGCAGTCCTTGAGAAGCAGACTGCTCCAATGTGGGTCCCCTACAGGGTCACAAATCCTGCCAGAAAACCTGCTCCAGCGTGGGTTCCTGTCCCCACAGATCCTGCCTAGAGCCTGCTCCAACGTGGGCTTCCCACAGGGTCACAGCCTCCTTTGGGCATATCCACCTGCGCTGGTGTGGGGTCCTCCCCAGGCTGCAGGGTGGATATCTGCTCCACCATGGACCTCCATGGGCTGCAGGGGCACAGCCTGCCTCACCATGGTCTTCGCCATGGGCTGCAGGGGAATCTCTGCTGTGGTGCCTGGAGCACCTCCTCTCCCTCCTTCTTCACTGACCTTGGTGTCTGCAGAGTTGCTTCTCTCGCATATTCTCACTCCTCTCTTTGGCTGCAGTTGCACAGGTTTGGGGTTTTTTTTTTCTATTCTTAAATCTGTTATCCCAGAGGTGCTACCACTGTCACTGATTGGCTCAGCCTTGGCCAGCAGTGGGTCCATCTTGGATCTGGCTGGCGTTGGCTCTGTTAGACATAGGGGAAGCTTCTGGTATCTTCTCACAGAAGCCACCCCTGTAGCCCCACCACTAGCAAAACCTTGACATGCAAACCCAATACACATTGAAGGCACACACACACAAAAAGAAAGCAATGCAATGTGAGATTCAACTAACAAGGAACATGGAAGATAGGAAGAAATTGGCTTGTAAGAATACTGGATTTAACACAAAGATTAAGAAAAATGTTGGTCTGATATTCAACGGAGAAGGAAAGCTATCAAGAGACAGCTCCAGGAAAAGCTCTTTAATAACTTTCTTGTATACCTTCACTAAAAAGAGAAGCTAAGCAAATGGCTGTCACAGTTCATAGGTATGGGTAAGGGGGAAGACCTCATTTGGGAATAGGGAAACAGGCTAAGCAGGTTTGAAGGCATAAAGCAGCTAAAAAATTTCAGATCAGCTGGGTCTCGGGTTTTATTCCAGTTCATTCAGTGACCACCCTTGAGAACTCTTAAGGGTTCAGGAGGTGCAAAAAGGGAACAGAGATCATGGTGCCTAATGTAAAAGGGGGAGAAGCCATAGAGCAATACCTTATAATGTCCCACCCTCACATCCACATGGCATTTCACACTGTGTTTCCTAACTTTCTTGCGGTAAATCATGGCCTACATAAAAACAGTTCAAAATGGTTATGAAGCTGGTTAGAAGAATGTATTCCACTGGAACCAGAAATAATCTGTTGTGCAAACAGAAAAAAAGAAACAACTGTAAGTAGCCACACTGAAAAAATTAGTGAGGACTTTTGTAGAACCGAAGCAAGCACAAGTGAACAACAGCACACTGTCTCAAAGAAAGGTAATCATCATACTGGGACTTACAGATACTTGTACAGCATGACACACCCTTAAAGTAATCAAGTCTTTATTCAGCCCCTGGAAAACTGTGTCCAGTTTTTCAGCACTGCATTTCAATAATAAATCCAGGCGCAAATCTTGAGAAGAGCAAGGAGAATAATCAGAGACATAGAAAACGTGACCTAGAAGGAAAGACTGAAAGATTTTGGGTTGTTTACCTAAAGAAAAATGAGGAGAGATACAAAATAAAGTAGGGAAAAGGATCACAAAGAGAAGGGGAATGCTCTGTTCTTGATGCCTTTGATGGTCAGGATGAAAGTCACAGACAAACTTAAGTGACAGTGATTCAGACAGAAAATAAAGAAAACTTTCTAGCCATATGGAGAAGGGCAGTGATTCCACTGTATATCTTGCTTCCACCATATGCACCCCTCATTGGCAGAGTATGTGCAGTCCCCACATTGCATGTCTTTTAACTGCTTAGTCAAGTATCTATCAGGATTTCCATAATTAAAGTTGAACCTGCCTTATGGCAGGGTGATGGATTAAGTAAGCTATCTCTTAAGATCCCTTCTTGCCCTCTAATTTTTTGTCCCTCTGAGAAAACAGGATTTTTATCCTCCTCCTTCGTGATACGGTAGTCAGAGTAATCCTCTGACACCTAAGCTGATCTGCCAGTGCTAACACCAAGATGTGTGGCCCACATACTATTCGTTCTCTGGAATCAAACCACGATACTTGACCTCCCTGTGCTGAGCAGATGTAATGCTAATGCAGAGCCCTGCCCATGGCATGTGAATACTGGGAGGGAAAAGGGAACAGAGAAGTCTATTTCTGTCAGAAGAGGCAGCACATGTTCCTGCACCCCAGCTATGGCAAAGGCTTTTACTGAATTCAGCTCAAATACCTGAAGGTGAGGGTGGAGGTTTCAATTTCCCTACCTAATTTCTGCCTTCCTTTTCTTTCCAAAGCTCAGTATGAGCAGAAGGCTGCAAGAAAAAGGGTTTGTGTGAAACAAACGAGACAAAGGATAAGACAGCAATAGAGCTCTGAATGCCACCTAATCCTGCTCAAACAAATCTGTTATTTTGGATATTTAAAGAAAAAAGCCTGTCTACTTGACAAACCAGAGTAGTTCCAAAGAAACGGTTACAACCTGTCGTATCAGGTCAGCCTGAAAAGAGTTTCCATACAGCCAATGATTCTATAAATTACATTTACAGTCACTTCATTTCACAGCCTGAAGCAGCGCAGACCAGGGCAAAATGAACAGTGACAAAAAAGTGCAAGTTTTACGCAGTGGGATTGTAAAGAATAATATGGAGATGGGAATGAACTTGATCAAATCGCAATGAAAGATTAATTGTGTGACGTGTGAGTAATTGGTTAATGGGACTGGGTCAGCACCTGGTGTCTGATAGTTTGAAAAGAGGATGAGAATGCAGCTTCAGCTATTTGAAAAAGGTTTTGCAGGCCAAAATGTTCCCAGCTCTGTAACTTGCAGAGTCTGAGAAATGAAATAAATCTAAATGTAAATTACAGAGTTGTCTGATAGGCAGAGATATTTTTTTGCTTTGAGACTGATATTCATGTTGTCAGCATTTGAGGTACAGCGAGGCCCGAATGGGCATCCAGAAGGTAAAAATGTGGCCTGGGCAAATGAACCTGAATGAAACGTGATGCATTAACCTGGAAGTAATTAAAAAGAAAGGGCAGGGGGTAGCCTTGTTAGTGACTACTCTGTGTATAACAGAGAGCCATTATGATAATACAGGACTGTAAAAAATGAGGCCTTGTCTGCTCTGCAAGGACATTAAAGAATGAGTGACACTTTTCTCATGAAAAGGAGTGCCCCGTTGTCCTTCACCAACATTTTCTCTGCCTCGTCAACAGACTGCCTGGCTATTGCCCTTCACTGCAGAGTTGGCGGCATTTCAGTTGTGCTATACTTGTATGTTTTAGAAAGGTAATGTATAAACTCACAACAACTCTAAGAAAATTATATTGTAAATATTATTCCATTTGATATTTAATAGCTGACTTTCCAAGATTACTCAGGAAGCTTTTTTTTTTTTTTTTTCTTTTTTACTACACTATGGTAAGTCCACATCATATCTGTAGGAAATAAAAACAATCCAGGTGATTCAAACCAATTTTCTTTAAGCATTAAAGATCACACTCATCGTAATGTTCAGTGCTTCCTGAGAAAAGGTTGGGGCCGAAGACTTCCATCTCAACATCTGGCAGAGATGGGATTTTAGATCTGGACTCCCACATTTGCCTACAGTAATGAGAAGTAATACCCTAGTTCTAGTATTACAGTCAAGAACCTACCACTTTACTTGATCACACTGGTATTAAGGAAGCAGAAAGTCATTCAGGGATAAAATCAGAAAAAGTTGTTTTCAAAATGGTTTACTAGTAGCAAAGGACATAAAAGGAAACTAGAAAAGGTTTTACAAATAAAACACGTGTGAAAAAGACAAAGGAAAATATAGGCTGATTATTCATAGAATCATAGAATTGTTTAGGTTGGAAAAGACCTTTAAGATCATCCAGTCCAACCATCAGCCTAGCACTGCCAAGTCTACCACTAAACCATGTCCCTACATGTCTTTTATATACCTCCAGGGATGGGGACTCCACCACTTCCCTGGGCAGCCTGTTCCAGTGCTTGACAACCCTTTCAGTGAAGAAATTTTTCCTAATGTCCAATGTAAACCTCCCCTGGTACCACTTGAGGCCATTTCCTCTTGTTCTATTGCTTGTTTCTTAGCAGAAGAGACCCACACCCACCTCACTACAACCTCCTTTCAGGTAGTTGTAGAGAGTGATAAGGTCTCCCCTCAGCCTCCTCTTCTCCAGGCTAAACAACCCCAGTTCCCTCAGCCGCTCCTCATAAGGCCTGTGCTCCAGACCCTTCACCAGCTTCGTTGCCCTTCTCTGAACATGCTCCAGCACCTCAATGTCCTTCTTGTAGTGAGGGGCCCAAAAAAGAAAACAAGTACAGGGGCACAATCACCTCCCTGCTCCTGCTGGCCACACTATTCCTGATACAGGCCAGGATGCTGTTGGCCTTCTTGGCCGTCTGGGCACACTGCTGGCTCATGTTCAGCCGGCTGTTGACCAAAACCCCCAGGTCCTTTTCGGCTGGGCAGCTCTCCAGCCACTCTTCCCCAAGCCTGTAGCATTGCATGGGGTTGTTGTGACCCATGTGCAGGACCCAGCACTTGGCCTTGTTAAACCTCGTACAGTTGGCCTCAGCCCATCAATCCAGCCTGTCCCGATCCCTCTGCAGAGCCTTTCTACCCTCAAGCAGATCGACACTCCTGCCCAACTTGGTGTCATTTTCAAACTTACTGAGGGTGCACACCATCCTCTCATCCAGATCATTGATAAAGATATTAAACAAGACTGGCCCCAGTACTAAGCCCTGGGGAACACCACTTGTGACTGGCTGCCAACTGGATTTAACTCCATTCACCACAACTGTTTGGGTCCAGCCATCCAGCCAGTTTTTTACCCAGCAAAGGGTATGCCCATCCAAGCCATGAGCAGCCAGTTTCTCCAGGAGAATGCTGTGGGAAATGGTGTCAAAGGCTTTACTAAAGTCTAGGCAGACAACAGCCTTTCCACAGCCTTTCCTCATCCACCAGGCGGGTCACCAGGTCATAGAAGTAAGTCAGGTTGGTCAAGCAGGACCTGCCTTTCATGAACCTATGCTGGCTGGGCCTGATCACCTGGTTGTCCTGTACGTGCCGCGTGATGACACTCAAAATGATCTGCTCCATAATCTTCCCTGTCACCAAGGTCAGACTGACAGGCCTGTAGTTCCCCAGATCCTTCTTCCTACCCTTTTCGTAGATGGGCACCACATTTGCTAACCTCCAGTCGACTGGGACTTCCCTGGTTAGCCAGGACTGCTGATAAAGGATTGGAAGTGGCTTGGTGAGCACTTCTGCCAGCTCCCTCAGTACCCTTGGGTGGATCCCATCTGGCCCCATAGACTTGTGTGTGTCTAAGTAGTGTAGCAGGTCGCTAACAATTTCCCCTTGGATAATGGGGGCTTCATTATGCTCCCTGTCCCTGCCTTCCAGCTCAGGGGGCTGGGTACACTGAGAACAATTGGTCTGACTATTAAAGGCTGAGGCAAAGCAGTCATTGAATACCTCAGCTTTTTCCTCATCCTTTGTCACTATGTTTCCCCCCGCATCCAATAAAAGATGGAGATTGTCCTTAGCCCTCTTCTTGTTGCTAAGGGATTTATAGAAACATTTTTTATTGTCTTTTATGGCAGTTGCCAGATTAAGTTCTAGTTGAGCTTTGGCCCTTCTAATTTTCTCCCTGCATAGCCTCACAGGCAGGAACTTGTCACAATTGCCCCATGTCCCTTAAGTCACTGTGTTCAGCCAGGCTGAGAGAGGATAGGGAATCCTCCGTATCATGCATCCTGTCTGCTTGTTGGGCCTGTCTCAGGGAAGGTAGGGTGTGATTCTGGTAATCTCTCTCTCTCTCACTCTCCCTGATACTCCTCAACCTACTCACCTCCTCCTGGAGCTCTGTCACTAAGCGGAGGAGGTCCTCTGCCAGGGCACACCCCCCACAGCTGTGCTCAGTACTGCCATCTGGTACTGGCATAAGAGCAGGGCATGCCCTGCAGCCTGGCACCTGGGTGGCAGCGTGTTCCCACCCGAGCTCTGTCTGGGAAGCTGCATCTGTCGTGCTAGGTGCAGAGCTTAGAGAGGCCATGGCTTTCTGCTGGGTGGATACCGTTGCTCTCTGGTCAAGCTGGCAGAGTTCAGCACCCTTCCTGCATGCCCTTCCATGCAAACTGCCGCACGAACTGCCACACCATGCCTTTGCTGACATGCCATGCCTTGTTCGCCCACCCTGTTGGCATCACTTCTGGTCGCTAGCGTTCCCCAGGGGCTTATTTTATATGTGGTGGGATCTTGGCTGCTGTTGCTCCTGGCCCTGCTCAGCTCTTGACAGCCACTGTCATGTGAGCTGCAGGCTCCTAGCAGCTCTCTCGGCTCCCCTGGTTTGGGAAACCCCCGTGCACCAGGCTAAAGTGCTCCGCTGCTGATCACGCCAGCACCAGAGCTGCTCACCTCAGCGACTGAGAGAGCTGATTCAAATCAGAGGAGAGCAATAACTACTGGTACAGAGATGTCTGAAAAATTTAATCTCTTTTTTGCATCAGTGTTCATAAAAATTATTATGTGTGATCAGATACTTAGAGCAGTGGTTTTACAAGGAGATAGAAACAAAGGCTAGGAGAGGGATATAATAAAGAAATAATGCTTAAATAGTTTAGATGAATTCTTGTCAGTATTCCCCAAAGAAATGCCTCCTAAGGTACTGAAGAAGTGAGTCAAATACAAGTTCTGGAGTCTTCATGGTCTTCAAGAACTTGTGGATGCACGGAAGGTCCAAGTGATCAAGAGGAAGGTAAATATACTCCCTGTCAGATTAAACAAAGAGAGCCTGGGGAACAAAGGTTAATTAATTTAATTTTTATACACGATGACACACAAGAACACATTGCTACATAGCAACTTACAAGCACTGAAAGTAGCATTCCTGACCCTTGTTACCTCCTTAGACATATTCACACAGCAGGCAGGCCTGAGGTGACACCTCACCTGGCAGGCTGGATGGTGGGAAAGAGGACAACGAACTAATGTGGCCCTTTTAGGAGCAGATGCCAGCCACGGACCAGCTCCAGGCCACTTACAACTGCCTGCTGGACCACAAGCATAAGAGATTTTAAAGACAGGTGTGACTGTCCTGAGCAGAGAAGCAGCTAATCCTGAAACATATTGGTCTTCTGCTAAAAAGAGGGGAAACAGGGGGCAGTCTGCATCCCAGGCCAGTAATGCAATGAAGGACGTATCTCATTGTTAAGCTGAATTTTACTTCACTTGTAATCTCTTTTTTTTCAGCTTTGTATCTATTCCTTTGACATATGAAGCCTGGCTAATTACACTTGTGATTTGTTTCATTAAAAAGACAGCCTAGTTTCATGGGACGAGCTGAGTGTCATGGGGTGAACCAGTGTGGAGCTGATAAACTGGGATGCACTGCCTCTGTGGAAATGACAGATCAGTCTAAGGCAGTTTGCTGAGATCTGAGTCCTGAAGAGGTTCAGAGGCTGGTGAATACATGTTGCAGGGACCCAGCACAGGATGCTTGTGCTGCAAGTTGTCACCCTTGGAGATGAAAAATATCAGACAATGAGTGGGCAACAGCTACACCTTCACCCCCAGGCATGACACCCATCATCAAGGATTTTCAAGGAATAGGTTAGACAAACATCGGTGCAAGGTAGTCTAGGTGTGGTGGACCCTTCCTCAGAGCAGGAACACACTTCCTGACATACTTATCTCACTGATTTACCACATGGCACTCCACAGGACTGACAAAAACACCTCCAGGAGCTTGTATCAGTCCATTCCTTCCAACAGTCACCCATCTTCCTCTGTGGTCCTGTCTGGCTGATTTATTACATTTTTTACCCTGACAGGGCCCTTGTTAAATGAAGGAACTCATGGCCGTTTAACAATATACACATTTTTACACCGAAGTGCCATCCACTCAACCACAGTAGGAAGCGATATCCTGCTTCCCAGACAGTCTAAATTCATCTTCATGTTGTTTTTACCCCGAGGACAAAAATAATTGGTCTTGTGGCTAGATCTCCTCTTTGATGTACACTCTACATTTTATACCCTGTGAGATCCATAACTCTGCTTGAATGAATGGATGAACTGGCACTGACTGTTTCCAGACTGTGGGTGTGAACAGGATCTCAGTTCAGTTCTCATCCTTGCAACCGATCTCCGCCTTTCCCCTTGTAATAGCAAGATAGATATGTTTTTATTTTGTCTTTTTGTATTACACAGGGGAAGCGTGTACCACCAGGTCTTCTAACATACACACAAGGAGTGAAGGGTCCCTATTTACTAGAATTTTCAGTCCTGCTCTGCACCGTTACAGTGAATATTCACAGATCTTAGCTCACATCTGCTGTGGAGACTGTTCAGCTCCACCGGTACATGGTAATGCCCCACTTCCATCTTCTCTGAGCGACACAACACATGCCTTTCATTTTCCTCAGAGCCATCTGATTTGTCCCTTTTCCAACCTGGCTCCAGAAACAGTTCAAAAGATATTTTTGCCCCCTTCCTCCCCACCAAAGTATCCAGTTTTTAGGCATTTTGGCCATCAATTTTGGTTTCAAAATCTGTGGTGGATGATGTCCTCAGAAGCATGAATTCTTGTCAGCCAGTCTTCCCATTTTGCCTATTTGCAACAGTTTGACATGCTGTGAACAGACATTGTAAAGCTTAAGTCTTCCAATGCTGTCTCCGTTCCAGTGTTGCTACCAAAGCAGAACTGCACAGATCACATTCCCCTCTAGCAGCTACTGTGCAAGAATACTCTTATTTCTGAATAGCCCAGATGAATCTATTTTACAATATATCCTTTATGCCAATGATTTTCATACTGCTTTTCCCTATCAACCACCATGTCACTGGTGATGTCTGTTCCGTACAGCACAATATACCTCAAAGTGGAGCTCATGCATCTGTGGTGACAACTTACATGCTGGAGGAGGATCCCACATTTCATTTCACAGAAAAAATGATCTCACTGAAATTCTCTGAATGCTACAGCCAGCATAATGCAGGAACTATCACAATGTAGGCTATTACCTTTTCTGTTTTTGTTGAGTCTTTCTGGGTGTTCCTCTGCTGCCACTGGTAGTGCAGCCCCAGCTTTCCTTCCCGGTAGCCCTCACAGCATCCTCCAGCCCATCAGCTCTGTCGCCCGCTGTGGTGTGTCAGCCACCGAAAGTAAAATACAGGGACGGGAAAAGAGAGAGACAGAGTGCTGTCACATGCTGCTCAGTCCACAGCAACTACAGGAAAAAGTAGAGTAAAGGGATGGGACAGAGAATAGATGATGGGGTGAGAAGCTGTGTCTGTAAGTCGAGCGCAGACCAAGTTCCCACACCCTCCTTGGTCAGGATTCAGTGTCAGCAGCCCTCTCTGCAGTCAGGGAAGGAGAGCATCGTGACAGGGGTACAAAGCTTCTGCACAAAGGTCTCACGTCCAAGGAGATGGTGAGGCCCTCAGACACTAAACTCAACTCAACATGAAGAAATTAAGTTCCCCCCAGATGTTTAGTCACTAGCAGGTGTTCTCAACACCGCTTGTTGCTGGACTTCTGTGCGGTCAGGATTGCAAAAGGCATTAGATCTGCTGGTGGACACAAAAAGGCAATCCAGTGTTAACTCAGGGCACTCCACTAGATACAGGGAGATCTGGGGGTTTGCTCCTTGTTTCATTTTATTTAATCATGGTCTAACTAAATATAACACATAAAACCCTGAGCTTATTTTTAACACTTCAGCTAGGTGCCCTAGGCACAGGGCTAAAGAAAGGCTTCCTCATGTTTTGGGGTTGGGTGTCTTTTTTGTTTTGATTTGGGTTTTTTTTGTTGTTGTTTTGGGGTTATGTTGTTTTGGTTGGTTGGGGTTTTTTGCCAGTGTCATGGTTTAACCCCAGCCAGCAACTAAGCACCATGCAGCCGCTCGCTCACTCCCTCTGCCCAGGTGGGATGGGGGAGAGAATCAGAGGAGTAAGTGAGAAACACTCCTGGGTTGAGATAAGAACAGTTTAATAATTGAAACAAAACAAAGTGAAATAGTAGTAGTAATAATAACAATATAATAATAACAGTAATAATAATATACAAAGCAAGTGATGCACAATGCAATTGCTCACCACCCGATGACCAATACCCAGACAGTTCCCGAGCAGCGATTGCTGCTCCCCGGCCAACCCCCCCCAGTTTCTATACTGCGCATGACGTCATATGGTATGGAATAAGCCTTTGGTCAGTTTGGATCAACTCTTCTGGCTGTGCCCCCTCCCAGCTTCTTGTGCACCTGGCAGAGCATGGGAAGCTGAAAAGTCCTTGACGAGCATAAACAGTACTTAGCAACAACTAAAAACATCAGCATGTTATCAACATTCTTCTCCTACTAAATCCAAAACACAGCACTGTGCCTCCTACTAGGAAGAAAATTAATTCTATCCCAACCAAAACCAGGACACCAGCTATCCATAGGACTTTTTCATGCCTGGCTATACAGTTGCCCACATTCAAGGGAGCGATTTTAAGTCTTCTTATTGAAAATGCTCCCATGGTCTTGAAGTGAGAGCATTCTCATAGTTTATCATAGACAGGTGTTCAAGCCATTTTAGGCCGAATGAAGGTTAGAATGAGGTTTACCTATTTCCGGGGTATGTCCTATTTGTTGATTTCTGCAGGCATAAATTGTGCACTGCCTCCTCAAAGTTAGCTGTAATATCAACCACGCCTAACTTTTGGAGTTTTTTTCAGGTCACTTGGTTGAAGTGCTTATCCATCTTCCCCTGAATTCATGACAATAAGCAAATGACAACTGCTTACTCCTATTCCCAGAAGAGGTAATTTTGAGAATTTACATTACATAGGGTGGCATTTTATGACTGCTCTGCACAGGGCTACACAGTTCTGAATTACTCTTGGTGATTTTTCAGTGCTTCAGCCCTAATTTAGTAGTCTGTGTGTGTGAAGACAAGCTTGAATCATGTCCTAAATACACTCCAAAGGCTGAAAAAAATTAGAAAGACACAGAAACACAATCATAATTTTATTTAAAAAAAATTAAAATAGAATTTTTATTTTGTTTATTTATTTATTTAAATACAGCCACGTAGTACTGCTTCAGTACTGTAGCTGTGCTAACACTTTTGTAAACCAGGTTAGCTCCAGCACAATGTGAATACCTCTGCCACCTCCTTCACTGACTCTGCTTATGTTGCCAGTGAACTACAGCTGGCTTGTGGTGGAACAGCTGGTCTGCATGATCATTGTCAGTCATTTTGTGATTCCTAATCTTGTTCTTAAATCTTTCATTTTTTTGTGTGTGGACCAATCATTAATGCAGAAGTCTGTTATTAGCAGCACTTTATTCCCTCAAGTGTGACCTACGTCCTAACAGTAGCTTCTGCAGCCATGATCCACCTACCTTAAAACAGCTGCTCAACACAGGTGCTGCAAGACAATTCATGGAAGACTTTCTGTCAATTAAGTTTTAACATCCTTTCAAACCACAGATGATCCATTCATACCTATTTCCTGGAGCACCTCTGGTGTTTGGAAGCAGACAGGAGTCTTGTAAGTAAAACCAGACTTACCATTTTAAGCAGGTCAATGAAGTCTTTGGCAAACAGAGTCTAAGACCAGGTCTTTGTAAACAATTGCAGCTTTGTCATTCCCCTGAATTCTTAACTGAGATGGAAGTTATCAGATTTTCCAAAGTTATAAGTATACCCAGAAACTTGCCAGGACTCCTAATGTAATCCCAACCTTGCTCTCCAAAACTACATTTGCCAGGTTTCAGAGGACAATTTAATGTACAACACTCTTTTTCTCCTGTTCAAAATCTTGTCAACTGCTACAAAGCCAAACTTGTGGGCATTTTTGAATGCAGTTTCTATTCAAAACCACTGTAGTTTGCAAAGTTCAGATAAAAATTCAAATGAATTTTGATCTACTGAAGCTCTACTTTTCATTGCAGAAATGCCACTCTTTGGAAGAGTACTACAGTCAGAACTGATCTCTACAATATACATATTTCTTAAAAGGACAAAAGATGTAGATTAAGTCCAAAAATAAGGTCTAAAGGCTGCAGAATCAAGCACTTCTTTGAATACTGAGTCAACCACAGTTCACACAAGTAGAAATGTTCTCCCCTGTGTGAGTCTCATTAGATGCTCAAATTGGAAATTACTATTTGGCACAAAATAAGTCAAGGTAATATTTCAACAATATTTCAACAAGGTTGTCATACAAGATGAATGAATTCCCACCTTCCTTGTAAACAAGAAAAGTGAGTCCAGTGAAGTAACTTGCCATCATTATGAAACAGAGGATGCTAGCTAGCATCATCTACAGGGGTATTCTCAACTATGTATTTTTAAAATTATGCAAAGAGGCATGGGACACTGCAATCAAACCTGCTGGCATTTTATGTGGCACAGAAAGCATTGGACAGAACCAGCACACAAGAGGTAAGTGTTGACAATCGTGGAAAGAAAATGAGGATAGCAATGACTACTACCTATGCTGGGGAAGCAAAATAACTGTCTGGACTGAGAGTAAATCAGAGATTTCATCCTCCAAGAGAACCCAGCATACAATGCCATGCTCTGCACAGTGAAGCACACAGACTACTGATCTGAATTTGGCAGTAAAGACTAGGCTACAAATGATCTAATTTATCTCAATTCGTATCAGCTTAGAGAATTTGGAAGAGGTTATATGAAAATAGGTAACAAGGGAGTCACAAAAGCATGGATTTTAAAGTCTTTAAGCAATAATGACTTTTCATAATGCCTGATCTTTTTAATTGATGTCCCTCTGGTAAACAGCAAGGAAATAATGAAGAGCAGAATGGGATTTTTGCTTAGGAAAGGTAAGAAATAAAAAAAGCAGGCAAACAGTTTTTGTATTTCTTTAACAAAAGGAAAATCTCTCCTAATTTCACTGGTGAGGTGAAATACAAAAAGAGTATCTACCTGTGGGCATGTTTACAGTAGAAAACAGTAATCAGTCAATCATCAGACATAAGTGATTATATACTTTGATATACAACCATTAAGCATAAAGCTAAAATGCCATAAAATGATTCTACTGACATCATTTGCAAAAACAAAGCCCTTATGGCAACAAGAATGATTCATACAGGAAAAAAATCTCAAAAAGATAATAGGATTTTTCATGTAAATGCATTTAAATCACAAGGGATGCAAGAAATAATAAAGAGTGTAAATACTGAATAATGTAAAGAAAGATAATTGCTATCTTCTCTCTTTTTTTCTCAGGATAAGACTAAAATGACATCCAGATACACTGAAAGACAGCAAATCCAAATTTGAATAAAGAAGAACAGATTGATTGAGTAGGCAAAACAAAAAAGTGTGACCAGCCTGTGGAACGGATTTTCACAGGATGCTCTTGAGATTAATAAACTAGCAAAATTAAAGGAAGTCTATGCATAATCCTATTAATAAAATTGTCCAGCTATAATGTCAAGCAGCAAAACCAAACAAAAACACGAAGGTGGAATTTAAAGTTTCAGGGCTGACCTGTAAGGAAAAAACATATTAGGAACCATATGATATCCTACTAGCATTTGGTATCCTATGAGCAATTAGTACTAGCTGCTATGTAATGCAGACTATCCTCCAAACACAGGCACGCAGGTGTCCAAAATCAATCAGTGCCAATACCCTCGGTATGACAATTCCTAAATTAGTATTCTGTGTATACATGCCATTACAGTTCACAATTTATTGTTCCTGATAGTTGAAAAAATGTAATTTTTCTTAAAGATCTGTCAAAGGAAAGGGTGGGTTTTTTTAAGTAACAAAGAAACCAAAGAAGTCCCTTGCAGCAAAAAGAGCATTGGCAGAAGATGGAGGGAGGTTATCCTTCCTTCTCTCCAGCCCTTGTGAGACATATTGGGAGTGGGGGGTCCAGTGTTGGGCTCCCCAGTACAAGACTGACACAGACATGCTGGAGTGTGTCCAGTGAAGGGCCATGGGGGTAATTAAGGGACTGGATCTTCTCTCTCATGAAGAGAGGCTGAGAGACCTGAGAATGAACAGCCTGGAGAAGAGAAGGCTCAGGGCAAAATTTTAAGCGAAATAAATCTCACACAAATTATTGATATAGACTGCTGAAATATGAATAAGTTTTTTTATAAACTAGTGTTTGTTAGGATACACAACTGCTATAAAAAACAATACATACCAGTAGTTGCAAACCACTGTCTGGGATGCTGAAGATATTATTATTTCAATAGTGTATATCAATAATTCGTGTGAGATTTGTTTTGCTTATAGTCTCCATTGGCTTTAGATTTCCTATTATATGCTGTAATTTTAAGGAAACTATCCCATTTCATTACTTCTAATGGAGACAAAAAGACTGCATGGACTTTCATTAATCTCCTAGGAAAAATGGAGTTTAGAAATTACAAACTGCACACACAGAGAGGAGCCTACTCAAACCCATGTGTTTGAGTTATTCCCAAAGCAGAGCATCCCAGGGAGCTCATTCATTAAATGGTTCCTCTCATTATGCCGATGTTTCTAATGCAGCCCCACTATTTCCACAGTATGAACCTCCAAGAGGTCCATAAAGATATTTCAAAATTAGAATCTGGCCCCGAACAAAGAAAAAAAAAGGTTATGCTGTTATTTATGTGCTCAGTTGTAAATCAACTGAGGCTGTATCAAAAAGGGACTTGAATAACAAAAGATACAGGCCTCCAGGACTAACTACCTTAAGCCTAAACTAAAGATCAGAGGGTTGTTTGGGGCTTTTTCCTCTAGTTTTTTGCACACATGGTGAAATGTGGTGTGTGGCCTTGGACTGTCAGTCACTGCTTTTTATTATCTTTGGATTTATTGCTTGTTTTGCACTTAGACACTTCTCTCATTTTTCTGTCTGAGTATGTTTGTAATATGGCTAAAGTTGTATGAGGAAATTCTCATCTTGTCCTTTTTTTCTGAACACTTTCTCTCTAAATAGCAACTCATATCCTGCCTTTCACCATTCATTACTGTTAGATAGTAGATAACTGGCCTATGTGAACTGAGTTACTGATCTCGGTCCCATCCTAGCAAAGTGCAGAAATGCTGTCACAACTGTCATTGGTTGGCACCTTATTTATAGACTCAATAGCATATTAATCAGTATCTCATGGAAAACTGCACCACCACATTCCCTTTAAAAAATGTCAGTAGTTTTTCTGTAATGTGGTGGCACCACATAATATGTTGTCAAAGACTCATCTGATATTTCTTCAGTGGTTTTATGTTGTATTTCATATACTATAAAAGGTACATTTCAGGTGATTGCCCTACCCATGGATAAGAGTAAGATTTTAGTTACCTTCAAGCTAATCAGCTTTCTTATTCTGAGCTTTTCTGCAAACAAATGCTGATTTGTGCTATGCAAGCAAAAAGTCAGGAGTATGACATGCTTCCAGAAAAATAAAACTTCTTCACTCTTGACAAATCTAAGCTGTGTCCACATTGATCCCATGCTCATTTAACCATATCTTCCCAAATCTATGACAAACCATCAACCAATATATACTGTAACTTAGAAACACATGCTACAATTTCCACTACGTGGACAGATCCAGTGCAGACTGTGAACAATATGAGCATCACAGGGGTGCATAAACCACACTGGCTGAGCAGACTGAAAGTGTGCCCTCCCCATTCCCCACTTTTAGCTGTTCCCTCAGAGTGTAACACTGCACTCTGTCTCCCTCTTTGTAATGCCAAAGTGTGTCTGAGTGGCAATGCTGATGTGGTGGTCAGGAGACCACCAGCTGAGATTTAAAGAAGTTCCCAGTCCAGGTTGGTTGGTTTCTTTTCAGCTTGATGGTTTTCCTGCTCTGGATTACAGTGCAGCCCCAGTAAAAGTAGTGTGTGCAAAACTGATGGGCTCCTAAGCTGTAAACAAGTGGCTGGGGACAGAGATTTCTTCAGCTGTCTTTGTTACCAGCTAAAAATGGTCACCGAACAACACTGAGCATCATTGTGTTTGGGAGAGCGTCCCGTTGGACTGTTTCCATCTTTCTTCCATGTAGTCAGTGACCAGGCCACTCTCTCAAAAGATGAAACCCGAAATGGATCACTGGCCCGACATTCCCATTTCTCCACTCTGGTAGCATGACAAGTGCATCTGGCATCTGTGAACCCTTCTCCCTTCAGGGATCTGTGACTACTGAGCTGACTGAAGCTTTTTCAGAATGGCTTTTTCAGAACAAAGCGCTCCTTATTTCAAAGGTGCACACATGCAGAGCAGAGAGTTAAAAGTAAAATAACCTTTACATGTTCCTTTCCTCCCTCAAAGTAAATTTTCCTTAAAGCTTTGATATATTCCAGTCATCCCAGTACATGCAATCTGCTTCCTTCAGTTTATGTACCCCTTCCTTTGTCAGAGACTCTTATCCAGCTGCTGGTAACAACTTATTATTCATCTTCATTCCCAGTAAGCCCTGCCATCTTTAAGGCTTCATTATCTCCTCCGAAACTAGGTCTAGCCTGGCAGACCAAAATTTCCCAGCCTAGCTAAACCACTGCTCAATAACCAACTTCTCCAGAGAGAAACCCCATAGTGTAATACTGTATCTTATCCATCTCCCATAGCTTTCCCTATTCTCCTAGTTTTACCTTCTTAAATCCTTTAACACTGTCTAGGCAGGCAGGATAATCTTTACCTGTAAATGGAGGTGTACAGGGTACTGATAAGCAATCAGATTGGTATCTTTTCATTCTCTGCCAAGTGACATTAATATAAAATGCTGTTCAGATACATTTTTGAAGTAAATGGGAACAGAGCTCCAATTTACTAACAGGGCTCCAGTTACTACTTAATGTAGCATCTGTGCTGTGTGAAAAGAAATCTTAAGGAATTATCCAGAAGAATGCAATTTCCTATGTTCTCAGGAGATCTAGATGACAATAAGTGTGTGCATACAATCCCCTTTTACCTCATACTTTAGTGGGGACCATGCTTATTTAGGATGTAGTTAGGCTCAGATTAAATTCCTTCCTTTCTTTGAAGGGGTTTGAAGCCAGTGCCGGTACCTTACAAAAAAATTGCTGGATGAGGAAAAGCACAAGATTACGATAACAGAGAGTAGGACATGTCAGCACATCTTGCATCTAAATCTTTGTTCCAGTTCATGTTCAATTAACAACAAATGCAAAATGGACCACTTTGGGAAATGAGAGTTCAAGTCCCTTCAAGGAAAGGAAGGAACTGAGCCAGGTTTTTTTGCATTTCGAGAATGTTCTCTAACCACTGCTTTACTGAGGAAAAGGCTGTTGGCTACTTTCAGTTTTATGAATATCAACTTCCGAAAAATCAATTACCAGCACAGCCCTAATTGTAATATAGAGATCATGATGGTCCACGGTGCTGAGATCTGGATTTTATTTTGCCAGAGTTCCCCATGCATAAGGAAGGTAATTTCTCTATAGCAGGAATGCAAAGTTCAGTTTTAACTCAACATTAATGGATGTATTCCTGAACAGGACTATGGAATTCGGCTTTATACATAATGATGACTTTTGTGTTGCATGCTGATAACAAATCAGCTGCTGATGGTAATTTACAGATTCCGTGTGAATCCTATTTAAAAAAAAAAATTTCTTCTAATCTAAAACTAAATGAGAGTATTTACCAATCTCACTGATAAATTTTCATTCAGAATCCTCATGTGAGTCACACTACATAAACATTGGCCTTTTGTTGTTAATATATTAATATATGGGAATTACATTTAGAAAGTGCGTATCTTTTAACAAGATCAAACACAGAGCTTAGTCACATTAATATAAATGAAAACCTGATTGTATTACTGTTTGCAGTCGCATAGTGCACTGCACTGATAATAGACACGCTAGTGCACACACTATAGGTTATGCAGGACAAAGAAGGATTTTGCTTTGCGAGTCTTTGTTGCTGAATTTGTTACGAAAAACAGAGGCTTTGGTTTGTAATGCCATTTTTTCACTGAAAAGTCTCAAAAAATTGGGGAAACTGTTGAGAAGTATACAGAGAAGATGAAGAGACATATCTCTTTCGCATATCTATCTTTAGCTCAAGACTCTTGTCTTTGAGTTAAAGGAAAAGAATAAAAAGAAGCCTATTTTTTCCTTAAAAACATCCTCTCTGCAGCAGATGGTAAGTTGTTATTTCCATAGACCCTGGGTGGGCATCATTTTGATAACTGTAGCAAAGACATACATACAGCAGAAAAAGTGCTCAGAACTAATTGCTGATAAACATTTTCAGTAACAGATGATTTTTTCCCTTTCAGCATTTAAGGGTCCTAAGCATTGGTTATTATTTACTTGATGAACACTTTACGTTCTTTTTAAAAAAATGAAATAATTTCCACAGACAGCTGTAAGAAAAACAAAAGTGTATTTCAATATTTATGAACATATATATATATTTATCAATACATTTATCTTGTAGTCTTTAAAATCTGGTATTTCTCCAAAAATGTCTTGTAGTCTGTTTTGCCTAGTTTAGATCTCCAAAAAGGTTTAGAAGCTAAAGCCCATTTTCAAAAGGGGCAGACATTTTGGATCAGAATTCTCCTTGAGAGTTAATGTCATTTGCTCTTAAATGACTTCTGAGAACAGGATTTGTAAGTGAAAATCAATGAGATTGGTATAAGGATTTTTTTTCCTATGACCTGCAGGAGCAAACTGAAAAGCTTGAAAAGAAATGTAAATACTAACTAACCTATTCTGCTTGCTTGCAAGACACTATGGATTTTATCAGTCAGCATGCTTGGTTCAAGACTTCTCACCTCTGTAGGCAAAGCTGAATTTTGCCACCTTGGGGATCTCAAAAAATTACTTAAAAAAGTGTTTCTGGGAAAGACCACTACCTAAGATGCCGAGTCTATACCCTCCTTTTCTTCTTCCCAGGAGAGCACACAAAAGTTCCAGCTAATGGACTCAAATAAAAACAGAGGAATAAAAAGATGTCAAAGGAGCAAGGCACAGCAGTGGGCCCCTCATCATCCCACTCTTGGTTCATGCCATGCTTCTGCCTTACACTTCTTCAGCTAGGTCTCACCAAGACAACCCCGTGACGGAAAGAGCTAGGGACCCCATCAATGGTACTTAACCTCAGGGTCAGCACTAGGTCCTTAGAAACTGAGAGAGAGACCAAGAGAGAGCAAGAGAGTGAGAGCCAGTCTCTGCACATCTCAACTTGCTTTGCCACACTGCCTTGCACCTCACACCTTGAGGCTGGCAGGAGGCAGCGGGGAAGGTGGGCACAGGACCGGGCTTGGTACAAGAAAGCTCTTGTGGTCCCATCATAAGGAGGGCAGGCTGATGAGAGGGGGACGTGGCAACTCCCAGGTCCATCAGGGTAGTCCACGTGATCTCCCTGGGCTGCCAGACTGGACAACGGCATACGTAGCTATAGCCTGGCCTAATAACTCTACAGGCAAAGCAGACTTGGACAGCAAGTGCAGAGCTCACGCATTTAGGCGGGAGCCTGAACACCCCACCTGTCATACTGAACCAGTGAACAGCAACTTGAAAACTGAAGCTCTGTCCTCAACCAGAAAATTAAATATTGTTACCTGAAAAATACCTAAATTCCTGTGTTTGATAATACACATTGAAATCTGCTATGCTGGAATGCAGCCAGCTTTGCCAGCCACTGACAGCAAAAAAATGACCATCTCCTTTTAATTTGTATGTCCAGATTCATTCAAATTTGCTGCCTTCAGTCAAGCAATGCTCTATGCAGGTAAAATATGATGGAGCCTGACAAACTTCACCTAATAACAGCAAACACAAGTCCTTGGACATCAATCTCCATTTTTATTTCTAGATCATTTATTATCTTAGGGTCACCTAAATCAGGGGATATCAATACTTGAAAAATGAAAGTTTACAGGTAAACTTGGATGTATTTGCCCGCTCTTCTCTCTAAAGTAGGTAAACTGGCCATTTCATAGCAGTCATTTTTACTTGTCAAGGCAGATACCAGGATGAAATGGTGTTCAATATAAAAAAAAAAAAACAAACAAATGCTCTGGGTATTAAAGTAAATTAAAACTTCTGCTTAAAAATTGAATTGGCTAAGAAAAAAAACATTCAAAATATATAACTTGATAGATTCCCATATTGATGAGCCTATGCTATGAGCTATGCTACTCAGCATTTGTCAATAAATGAGAAGTTATGAACTATCCCTGCCTTTCTTCCTAAGGACTGGACTTGGGTGTTTAACCAACAGAAGAATCTTCCCTGATTTTACTTACAGAAAGACTGTATTTTTGAGGCCATGTATCTTAGAAAAATACTTGGATCTCTCTGGAAGAAATGTCTAATGGAAGAGACAATATCTCAAGAATTCTGTACATTACAAGGCTGATTTTGAGTATATTAGTTGGAAATTAACTTTGAAATTTACCCTTTGCAGTCAGGATGCTTGACCTTGAGGATATATGGTGTTGTATGGTACCAATCACTGAGAGATTTGGTTCTGCCTTCAGGTTTTGGACTGGCAGAAGTAGCCTTGTTCTCAGCTTATCACAGATACACACTGGACTGTGAATAACATTAGTGTATTCACCTGTAAAGACATACATATATGATATAAAGCTATCAGTCAAAACGTGGAAATGATACTCAACTGAAGCTTTATAAATGCAAATTTTGTCTCTGGTTACATCACTTTTATGTTCAGAAGAGCATGACATTTTTACTAGAGAATGTAAGAGCAAAATCAAGTTGTCCCTTACAAACTGAGCTAAATTCCCTTTTTAAACATATGAATTTCAACATCCTGCAATCCTTGTAACCTTTTGCTGATGTATTGGAGGGAAATATGGTCACGTAACAGCTTGGTAAGAATAAAAATCAGATAAGATTCTTTCTTAACACTTTCAGGGGCTGGTAAGGAAACACTGAAGGACTGTGTTTATTGCCTGAAGATAGAAGTCCTCAAGGAAATCCTTGTAACTGTAACTAAACATAAAATCCTACAAATCCCAGAAAGATATCAGAATACACCACTGAGATAAATATCTCACTGACCAAAAATAAAAAATCCACTTACTCAATAAGGTTATGAGAATAGCCGGGATCACTTTAAAGCAGGACATTAAAAAAACTTTCAAAAAACTGTGTGAAAATCATGGGTGATTTAAAATTAGTATCTGTAAACAAGTCATTTACATGGAAAGAAGAAACAGGTTTTAGTAATCCTGAGACAGCTGGAGATATTTCTTAAAGCTAGATTGAAGATTGCAATTTTTTGATTAATCATTATTATTTGCCATGCTTTATCAGATATAAGATTGAATTGTTTGTTTAATTCCAAAGATAAATACTAAGGTACTTTACAGACAAATGTAAAATGACAGGAACGCTGCTCTAAAGAACTTGCATCTGGTTTATTTATATATAGTTAGAAACATGAAAACCCAAGAGAGCGTATCACTACATTTAAGTCATTCACAGGGTGGGGTGTGGGGGAGAAAAATGTGTTTCTTCTGTTAAGCCCAAGAGAGCTGTCAGCTGTTAAGACTCTGAGATATGTATTTGCTTTGAAGGTGCAGCAAATAGAGAAAGAAATCCAGACAAGGGACAATCTAAATAGCTAGAACAAATGAAACAGCTGAAATAAACATCCCCTAGAGGACTCAACAGTTTCCACAGCTACTCCAGACACACTGACACTTGTGATTATAATGAATTTCATAACAGTGCTGACTTTTCCTACCAGAGTTTGCAAAAGCAAAATAGAATAACAACAGACTCTTACACTTTTTGCCTCTGAACAAGGCCCAGTAAAATGGGAGTACTTGACCAAACCTTCTATTCCGTGGTCTTGTGTGCTCTCAAGGCAAGGAAGGACAATGAAAAGTTGGAAGCACTTCCTATCTTCACAGCAGCTTAAAGCTTTTCAGCAGAGATTGCAAGAAACATGTTAGGCACATTCCCATCAAAACCACTTTATTGTTGCTTTAGAACACTTTTTGTTAATGCTGCAGGTTTAATTTTTAGCCTGGAGTCCTTAGGTTACGGGATGTTTAGGATCAAAATGTGTGCAAGTGTAAGTATGCATGAACATCTTTCTTTCCTTCCCCGTATACTTTTTGAATATAGAGATGTATTTCAGCAAAATCTTACTTTCAAAAGTAAGTGACTAAATAAAGAAGGATCTCTATTACTGTCGCCTCTCTTCCAAGGGAAACGCTGCAGATATTACTCAACAACAACGAATTTCTGCAGTGAAAAAAGCATGTTAGGAATGTTCCAACTAGCAAAAAGCTTCAATTGAATTAGATCAAATAATTCAATGCGAAGACCAAATTCCTTTGGATATCAGGCTTCCTTACTCCTGCTGCTGATAAAGCTACATTTTCCCTTGCTTGCTTTGAAATGCAGTCATCTTCAAGTGTTCTTTGACCCCTAGCCTGCCTCATTGTTAGAGGTTAAGGCAGATTCCTGAGAACTGAACACCTCCCTGATAAATTCTAAAGGTACAAAAATAGAAGAGTGCAAGATTTTATGAAAATTAATAGGAAATCACTAGTTGCATTCCATGAGACATTGCTAACTGACAGTAATTGTTATAAACAGTGATATTCGATGGACAGTTTAAAGTTAATACTGTAAATATTACTTATCACCTTTCAAATATGACAGTGAAAAGTCAATATGACCTGTGAACTTGAGGGATGGCCTGCTAACTTATTCCTACAAGGTGCTGACCTCTAGCTAGAAGGCACATGAAGTCTACATAGTTGAACTCATCCCTGCAGAACTATAAGCCTGTTTGGTTTATAGCCAAACCATGTATGGGTACACACAAACATGCACACTTATATGCTCATCACTGTGGATTGTTGGAAAAGGGTTTGGTTAACAAATTATAATTATTTCTTCAAAGTAATGTCCCTAAATCAAATGCAATTTTTCAAAAATAGACATGGTACAGTGAAAACAAGATTAATAGCCTCCCCCAGTTGCCAACCTCTCCCAACATCATGCAGCTATGATGAAAAAGCCTCTGATAAAACAGGCTAAGACTAATTTACATATCCTCTACCCTGATGTGAAATCCCTTTTTGTTGATAATGTCTTTTTTCCCCTCTAATGCTCTGTAAATTTTAAAAATGAAGAGTTCATTCATGAAGCCTAATGAAGACCTTCCTCTTAAATTATCGGCATTTTTCAGTTTTCCAGGAGTTACTGTATGTATATTCATTTTCATTTGTGTTGGTGTAATGACAACAGAATCTACCCATGAAACAGAAGGTAGTATGAAGTCTCTAACTATCAAGCACCCTGACGCACTTCTGTTATTCCTGCAGTGTGTGTGCAGAGCTGCAAACAGCAAGCTAAACTGACAATGACTAAGTCGGAAAGAGGGAATCACTGAACAACTTCCTCCCTAAATCTCTCTTGTGAAGGAAGAAAGACGATCCCACCCAACAAAGGTGATAGCTGATGACCTGGAAAAGAGGATGGCTCAAGAAGGACGAAGGCACCTTAACTGTTCATCTTGAGGTCATCTTTACAATGACTTTTGACTGAAGTATAGCTATGTATAGACTTAGCATACTTAGAGCTTTAAGCACTTGAACTTAAACATTAATTAGTTGACCCTAATCAGCTGAAATTTACCTCTACGTAGCAAAGTTACCTCAATAAATATCAGTATTTTACCCAGACTACTCTTATACAATATGTATTGTATGTCCTACTTAGAGTTCCTTAAACACTCCATAAAAATAAGTTTCCTATGGGGAAAAGGAAATAAATCAATGGCTTTCTAGCAAAACAAGTCTCTCTCCCCATAAATGAAATGAAACAGAACATTAGCCAGTGCTGCCAGACAGGGTTTCACAAAAAATCAGTTAAAAGACTGGTAGCTGCTGACACAAAAATAGGAATAGGGCACTTCCACCTCAGCCATGCTTACCTCTGTAATTTGCACTTCAAGAGGTCCTTTTTTCTAAATGCCTCAAAGCACCTGACAAACATTACATTTGTCAATCGAAAGCTTCTAACATTTTCTCTTCCTGGTACCTGAAAGGAAACTGAGGCACAGTACGATTAATCAAAGTTTTCACTTATAAATAAAATAAATTAAAAAAGACATAATAAAGACAAAATAATTTAAAAAAAAAGACATAGAAAAAATGCTCAAACGCTACAGAGATGGAAACATGATTTTAGGCAACTGACTTTCAGTCCTGTACTTTAATCATCAGCCAAAAAGTTCCTTTCTAAATGAGATATATTTACCTTCCTAATGAGCTGACAAAGTGCAGCAATTCTGATTATCACAGCAGAACAATTACTTTTGAGTTATATTGGCATTTCTGCATAGCTGCTAAGACTAAAAGATACACAGGAAGCCAAGCTAACACTATAGCAACCTCTCTTGCACCCTGCTATCACACATTAGAGACCAAGCAAGTTGTTGAGCTAATGGGGCCTATGGAGATTAACATCAGTTTCTCCTACTATTACTTTATTTTTGAACTCTGAAATTCCAACTGTGAGAGACATATATATCCGAGAAGGAACAATAGAGGAGGCTGATGCTGTCAAAAGTCTCCCTACCCACTTTCCTCAGGGAACCTTCACAGAAAAATATCTTCATGAGGATTTTGCAGCCCTGGACCAGTTTGGCCAAAATGGGAACACTAGCAGGTATGAGCACCATGTGGGTGCTTTTGCACTGTGGGCAAAACTTCTCTGTAACAAGCTGCTGCTGGGAAAAAAAGGGTTAGTTAGCATGTTTCTGTGAACTGAGCGCTTGTATACTCTTGAAGGAAACAAAGCGTTTCTGACAGGTAACCACACAGGCTCTCTTCCTAGATGATATCCTCTATCATTAGGTTGAGCTTGAAAAGGCTGGAATAATATTTAACTACTTGGGCAAAAATGAAGCAGCTTGTCACCATACTGCCATGATCAGACAGTAGACAAAGATTCATATGTAGATTTAAAGTCTCTGATGTCCTGTGTGTTTTCTTTACTTCTTTCAGGAAACTATTTTAAAATGCAGATATCTCAGGGATTTTTGAAAAATCCTAAAGAGTCTGAAAAGAAGTGACTGCTGTGAAGTTGCATCACTGAGATAGTGTAATCCTCTATTACATTCTATCATTTTTAGATTAATTTAATCTCTGTTGAATCCTGAAATACTTCAGAAAGTATTTCTTGAGGAAAAGCACAGAAACCAACTTCGTTATTAGGAAATGATAAATTCTTGGTGGTAACATTGTTTCTCTGACTTCAAGGAGGTGTGCTCAGGATCTGTCCGCATTCCAGAAAAGATCATGGCAAATTATACTTTATGTAGGAATATACTGGTGTAGAGTGGCCTGTGAATATCGGACTTTATGTGAAAACTGAGACTGGAATCAACGTCCCTGTAAAGTCACTAGTTTTGGCACATGGAGGGATGGGTAAGCAGAAAATATGAGGCTGGCAGAATGTGAATGGGTGTACAGCTGTATAACCGATAACATGCTCTGTGACCAAAAGCCCTACAACCCCCTTTGCTTCCCCACCTACAGTAAAACCAGGCCTGAAGTAACAAAAAAAGTGAGATTTGTAGATGCAGTTCTGACCCAGCTTTTCAAACCTGGCCCTTAATCTCCTTCCTCCCAGACCCACTCGGATTTTCAGCAAAGCCTTTCAATCATAGAACACTTGGAGCAAGTTTTCATACCCAGCTTCTTCCCCATCTCCCCTTCCCGCACCGACGGCTCTCCTTGCAGGGAGGTGGGGAGGGTCAGGGGTACTTACTCCTCTCCTACATCAGAGGCCGCGTCAGGGAGACATATCGGTTTCATGCCACGTTCCCCAGCTACGGGAGTCTAAAGGGTAGCCTGGCTCTGAGCCACTGCCTTGGCAGAAAAGAACAACTCGTACTTACTGTCTGAGAGAGAAGGGAGCTCTGTTTAGCCCTGGTCTCAAGTTTGATGATCTCAGGCTTTAAAAAAGTGAGACTAATCTGGAAGCTTTCCAAGCAAACACTGTCTCAGGATTATTGCGCCTCACTTGACATCTGTCTTTCCCTACGCCTTCGCCTGCCCAGAAGTCCTGGTGTGGGACAAAATAGCCCCTCTCTGGCTTAAAATGTCTGGTATAGCCTAAGAGAGAGAAAAATTACCTATCGCTGTATTGTAGATTTCAACTGTTCAGAAACTTTTATACTGTATCTCTCAGTACTTCAAAGGGAAGCAATACCAGTAATAGCAGAGGGTCATTTTACCAATAGTCCTAGTAATATAAGAAAGCTCTTTTTCGTCCTAGTCAGTAGAGCCATGTTTGTGATAACTGAACACTGGCAGAAAGGGACTCTGGACGTTTAGCTGTATACAAATGTGAATGACATTTTTAATCTAAATATGTGGTGGGTTGACCTTAGCTGGATGCCAGGTGCCACCAAGCTGCTCTATCACTCCTCTCCTCAGCAGGATGGGGGAGGGAGAAAATGAGACGGGGAAAAAACCCTCATGGGTCAAGATAAAGGCAGTTTAATAAAAACAAAAACAAAGGCTGAACATGGAAGCAAAAGAAAAACAAAGATTTTATTTTCTACTTCCCATCAGCAGGTGATGTCCAGCCACTTCCTGGAAAGCAGGTGTTCAGTATGCGTAGTGGTTGCTCTGGAAGACAAACGTCACAAATAACGAATGCCCCCCTGCTTCCTCCTCCTTTCTCTTAGATTTTATTGTTGAGACAACATCATATGGTACGGAATGTCCCTTTGGTCAGTTTGGGTCAGCTGTCCTGGCTATGTCCCCTCCTAAGGTCTTGCCCATCCCTGGTGAGGGATGGTCTTGCCTGCTGGTGAGGGGGGGGAATGTTGGAGAGACAGCCTTGGTGCTGTGCGAGCACTGCTCAGCAACAGCCAAAACACGGGTGTGTTATCAACACCCTTCTAGCTACCAATACAAAGCACAGTACTGTGAGGGCTGCTGTGGGGAAAATTAACTCAATTTCAGCCAGGCCCAATACAAAATAGTATCAAAATGTATTCAAAAAGATTTCAGAAGGGAACAGAGAGCCGCACTGTTAAAAAGTCAGGTGAAAATCTGAACTGAACCTTTCTTTTCCTTCATTTTGAAATTCAGAGATGACCTGCATGTCAGTACACAGTCTGTATTTGTCCACCACTCCACAACTCTAATGTCTGCTGATCAAATCAGTTCTGTTAACTCTTGTCCATCTTTGCCCTCATTAGGCTAATGAGATGATTTCAGACTGATGAAGGGGTATGAGAAAGAGCGTTCCTTGCTCAGAGTCAGTGTTTGTACAAGCAACAGTAAAAAGTCAGACTGCCAGTCTCACAAAGAGAATATTTCCAGTTTGTTTTTCAGGGAGTATGTTGAAGTCAGAGCAATATTCTTTATTTCTGTCACTGCTGTATGGATATAGGCACTTGCATAATCCTATTTTCTTCCAAGAAAAGAGGACAGAAACAGAAGTGTTCTGAAGAAGTATTTATCAGAAAAAAATAAATGTGCTGTTATACAGGTTGTGAAATGTTAGGCTTTAATAGCAGGAGAGATGCCTGAGCAGATGTAAATAAAAGTGTATGTATAAAATACAGGTGTGCTAAATCAATGGGCCAAGCATTAGACTGATGTAGAATCATAGAATCATAGAATGCCTTGGGTTGGAAGGGACCTTTAGAGGCCATCTAGCCCAAGCCCCCTGCAGTGAGCAGGGACAGCTTTAACCAGATCGGGTTGCTCAGAGCCCCAGCCAACCTGACCTTGAATGTTGCCAGGGATGGGGCCTCTAACACCTCTGTAGGCCCACACTAACTGTGTTTGGGTTTCTTTTAAATTTAAAACTGGGATGAGAAACTGTCTTTCTGTATGTGTGACATAGGTATACATTCAGTATTGTGGATGGAGGAAAATACTGACACTTCATAAGCATAATATCTCTTTAATATTTTCAATGAGTTAATTGCATTTTGCTTTCATTATTACAGTTGTCTCAGGGATTTTTTTTTTTTGCCTTTTTTTTGTCTTTCATATGAGCCCCTTTATTATATTACCACATTTTGTACTGTATTGTATTATGAACAAAAAATGGCCTACAAAATGGCATTTAAGACACCAGAAGAGCAGAGTAGGATAAACTGACCTATTTAAAAAGCAACCATTTTACTTCACAGAACAGCTACAATTGATATTGTGGCAGCACTCTCATGTTGAAAAATGCTCTACTCTCCCAGGTACTGTACACAATGAAAATACAGCACTGCTTCTGTCCCAAAGATCTTATGAGAAAGCTTAAGCAACAGATTAGAAACACATATTTTAAAATAAAGCATTTCAGAAATCAAATGGCAAAAAATTCATGCTATTTTCTATAGCAAAAAAATCCAATTTGCTTTCTAATTCAACAGTTAAGCTTCCAAAGCCAACAGCATTATGTGACTGTACAATTGCATGAGATTAGAATTTCAAGAACTTCAGACTTTCGAAGTTCTTGAACGTTGCTTGGTTTATACCAAGCAAGTAATATAACACAATACCATGAAAAAGTAAAAAACCAAGTCTTCTGTAAGTATCTGATATGCTTTTCCATCAAGCATGCCGAAGTCTGTTCCAATATACTTGAGCCAGATTAATACACAAATGAATCCAGCTTCTCATTAGCAGGCATGAAATGCAAAAGACACCAGGTTTGCAGAATTACTCTATGAAAAATGAAATAAATCAGAAATTAACTTTAAGAAAAAGCATTATTTTGACAAAAGTGCATTACAATTAGCATTAACTGTATTGATTGGTCTATAACACTGAACAATTTACCAATGCAATCTAAAAACATCTGCTGTTCTCTAACTGCTTATTTAGGTGGATGTTTATGAGTTTTCTATGCTAAGTATCTCTCTTTAAATCACTTTTTCTTGCAAGTTATTGAATGAAGGAAGAATACCTTTGTCTTATAATTAGTGCCATGACTAGAAAATATCAACAAGATGGCAATGATAAGGCTTTAAAGGAAAGTGTGTCACAATAAAAGGAGAAGGAAGTACTATTAAAATTGCTAATTGTAACCAAATAATAAAACTATTTTAAGAAATTTCAAAAATGTCTCAGAAGTTGTTAAGTGGCTTATATTAGCTGTTATGTTTAGGCCTGACTGGAAAATTTCATACCATGTACACTGCTCTGTATCATAGAGCTTCATGAGGTGGAGGTCTATAGTTACAGGTAGATCCATTTTCTCTATTTGATGGTCTCTGCTTAAAAAAAAGATCAGAAGTAAAAAAATATCATTATCTAAACAGCAGATAGCCTTTTTTTCTTCTGAAGAGAACAAACTACATATAATAGGTGTGAGGAAATGATGGAGACTGCGTTTTGCACAGCTGTATCTGTCAAGACATATTTTCAAAGTAATCACTTGATTTCAGTTCTTGTAAAAGCACAAATTGAGCAATCACCCCCAAAGAAATCAGAAACTCCATCATAAAAATCAAATGGAATACAACATCCTTACATTCCTCTAATTGCTGTTCTTGCCCCTTGCTCTAGAGTAAGCCTTTTTTATTTCTTATCATTAAAGAGGAAATTCACTACAACTGAGTGGACAGACCATGGGCAAGAAAAGAGGGCTATCTAAATGAACACAAAAGTTTGCACAAGGTCAAAATAAGAAAGAAATGGACAGGATAATTCTTTATTCAATGTGGAAACATTAATTGCATTTTAAAGCATTTGATTAACAATCAGTTTCTAAAGCAACAGTGGTTTGTGTCCAGCTCTGTCCAAGGTAACAGAAAGTGACTGCCTGAAGGACCCTTGGTTAAAAATAATGAAGAAACACATTTATGTCCAGAAATATCATAAAGAACTATTGATGAAGACAGATCTGAATGTCACATTTTTCCAATATTTGAACATATATTATCCAGGAAAACCAGCTACTTCATAAAGGACTGTGACCATCTAAATGTGAGCAATCAGAGATGAATAACAAATAAGAAAATGAATCTACTTCTGCATAAATATGCTCACAAGTGAAAATTGTCATACTGGTCCCAATGTAATTTTAAGCAACTAAACCAAATATATTAAATTGGAGAGCCAATTTTGAAACATGGATGTCAAATCTAGTTCACATCTGAGTATAAGTGAGCAAGTTTACCAAACAGTAAGTACAGTTTGAATAACAGGATGATACTGTGGACACTAGGAGAGCTGTATTAATATTTGTGTTTCAAATTCGTTTGGACACATGACATTTTGTAAATTGAGTTTCTTCACAACTCATGCTTCTGATGACAGTACTTTTTAAAAAAACTGGCTACTTTTCCACTTTTTTTCTATATTTTTATTTTTAAATTTAAATTTTAATTGCTGTATCTTTGGAATTTCCTTAATCCTGATTCACCATCCAATAATGTGATCTATATATTTTAAAGATATATGTTATCTGACCACAGTAATGCTTGTATCTTTCCAGTGTATCCAAATAGAAGCAGAAACCCAATCTTTGTTTTCCTCTAAGTGAGAAGAAATGAAAACTTGCATCTGTATTTTAATGGGTATGGTTGTGTCCACAGCTCTTCCTATGGCATTTTGCATTTAGACTTGAGTAGCAAAGCAATGATCACTTCATCAAAACTTGTGCTGATTTTTATATTTTAGAGTATGAACTCCTGCCAAACAAATATCCCATTCTCATACCCGAAATGTGTGAGCAATATCTACAGGACAGTAATCTCCGGCCTCAGAGAATACATGTGTTATCTAAGGGAACTTTACAGAAAGCTGCACACACCAGTCCACCAAACTGGAACCACATTGTGTACTCAAACTGTGTATTGCTAGAGAGCAAGAATGCAATGAGCAGTGTTACTCCCATGTCTATGGTAAATAAGCCTGCTAGGCAAATGAGTGTTTGCATTAGCCATTGCAGTTGAAGCTTTAATGAGGTCTATAGAAGTTGGGAGCTGTCATGATGCACATATGGTCTAACAGGGAGATGTCTATCAGGGAAGACTCCTTTTTTTTTTTTGGTCACTAAAAGAGGTTAACCTTGGTAGACATCGCAGACTAAGCAATTTGGAAATACTCCACACTCGCAAAGCCTCTTAATCTGAGATTGGGCACTTAGAAAGAATGTACAACACCGAAAGATGCCACTGGGACATGCTGCTGATCTTTTTCTCAATGTAATGAGAAGTCCAAATGGGCATCCATCTACTTCTAAAGACCACACAGCACAGGTACCCTCTTTTATGATCACATACTGAATGTGAAATAATTTTTTTTCTAGGCCTCTGTGGTTTGGAACCTGAAGAAGAATATGCAGAGGATCACAATAGCCATCACCTCAGAGACAGCAATATTTTTGTTTGAATAATCTCAGAAACAGGGCAGCTTGGAAGCATGAAAATAAACAAGACAGGGAGAGAGGGGGGCAAACACCCAGAGAAAGAAGAGAGGGCAAAAAGAACAGATCAGTGCAACTGAACATGTACAGAGAAGAAGTGTCAGTGTCCTCTGAATGTAGACGTGAAGAGGGGTGCTGGCAATACAAGAAGAATCTGTAATGAGGGATCAGTCAGAAGGGCAGAGCTGAATTTGTTCAACAATGCTTCATGGGGCAAGACTGGAAGGAAGGACCGGAAAATAAAACTTGCAACACAATTTTGTAAAAGTCTGAATTCAATCTCTACTTCATTTGCATGTGGAAGCAATTTTAATTCCATTATTCTTAGTTCCAGAGGATCGAATCTTACTTAACCCAATTTTTATCTAGGCAAAATTGTTAGACTTCAAAGAGCAATTAGCCTCAGTAAAAACTGAGTGAGGGAATAAGGATGTGGTTTTATGTTTGTTTACATCCTATGACTAGTTACTAGTTAGTAGTTTCTAGTTGACAGAAGGAAGGCAATGGAACAGAATGGCCGTGCACTATCAGAGATGTGTGGGGATGTTTTCATGATAACTATTTACCCCATATCTGGCACAGAGAAGTATCAGTAGCTTTTCACATTTGTGAGCAATGAATTAACCCAAAAGTTAGAGGGCAAGGAAAAGACCAATAGGTGAGAGGTTCGGGGATAATTAAGCAATAAAAAGTTTAATACAATGGAAAGAGTGTTTCACTGAGCAATGCACGCAGTAAACTGACTAGTGGTGACAGGACAGGGCACCGTCTGATATTTCTGATCAAGCAGACTAAGGATGAGAATGTTTTCTCTCCAGATGAATGCTGAACCTGCTGAGACCAAAATTAATAATTATTTCACTAAGCCCAGGTATACACCTACAATGGGTTCCCTTTTATCCTTGAAAAATAAATGGACAGACAGCATTTACAAAGATAGCAAAGAAATAATTGACATGTCCTCCCATTTCTTCTTCCAGCTCAAAGATCTTTCAGAGTTCAGTAAGAACTCTTTTTCCATATAATATTGTATCTCTCTATACTTACCCCCACAGGTCAGACATCAAGCATCCACTACCCATTTTTAAAGCAAAATTTCCAGAGTTAAGAAATAAATTTAAATACTAAGATACCTGGATAAAAAGTCATATCATTTTACCAATGCCCATCTTCTAAAAAACCTAATCTGTTATCAGTAGAAAAGAAACCTGAATACAAAAGCAGGAAAACTAATGTCACACCTAGCTGAGAACCTTAGGAGTACTGTTATACATTTTCTGTTTCTGTTTTAGAAACATTTCTTCCAAAAAAAAAAAGGGTTTATATGTTTTTTCCATGATTCATTTCTATCCTCTCCTCACTCTTTGGTTCTCACTCATTCACCTGATACCATGTTGAAGCTAAGGTAGACTAACATTTGCAATAGTTTATTTTCACAAAGGCTAGAGATGTCATTTGTTTGCTCACAGAATGACTTGGAAACCTGTAGGAAGACATCATTTGCCAGGATGGTCTATGGCATTCCTGGTAGAGCACCTTCCCATTTCAGAATGGGTTTTGCTAAAGCACTTGAAAGGGTTATAAATTTCTTATGTGCTCATGTTCCACTGACTTGGAATTGTATCCCTACCAAAATTACATTATGAGACTGAAATAATGCAGCTTTTTGGACTGTGGAGGTGCAACACAGCAGAAGGCAATGTTAATAGGAAATGCCAGGTGGGTTATATGTTTATCTGTTGAGTATCTGGGTCTCTTTCTTATCCTTTAAATCCTGTCATGGTTTAACCCGAGCCCAGGATTTCACTCTTCAAAGTAGATCTCATGCTTTATGTATTAGATTGATCAGTAGAAAAAATGTAACTGAGGAAAAGCGTAAGTTTCTGCTAACTGGGAAGATGGGGAAAAAAAAATCTTTAGGTATCTTTATACCTATAATCTCTATAATGTAGTATCAGTATAAAGTGGGGAAATCCAGTAGAAAGACCAAAAGTTGAAAACTATTATGACATTGTGGTGGGTTGACCCTGGCTGGACACAAGGTGCCCACCAAAGCTGTCCTATCACTTCCCCTCCTCTTCTGGACAGGGGAGAGGAAATATAATGAAAAGCTCATGGGTTGAGAAAAGGACAATTGCCATGATGGCAATTACCATGCAATTACCATCATGGGGAAAACAGACTTGACTTGGGGAGATTAGTTTAATTTATAACCAATCAAATCAGAGTAGGGTAATAAGAAAATAAGAACTAAATCTCAAAACACCTTCCCTCCACCCCTCCCTTCTTCCTGGGCTCAACTTCACTCCCAAATTCTCTACCTCCTCCCCCACAGCGGTGCAGGGGGATGGGGAATGGGGCTGTGGTCAGTTCATCGCACATCTCTGCCGCTCCTTCCTCCTCAGGGGAGGACTCCTCACATTCTTCCCCTGCTCCAGCGTGGGGTCCCTCCCACGGGAGACAGTCCTCCATGAACTTCTCCAATGTGAGTCCTTCCCATGGGTTACAGGCCTTCACAAAATCTCTCCACAGGTCGCCAGGTCCTGCCAGGAGCTTGCTCCAGCGTGGGCTTCCCACGGGGTCACAGCCTCCTTTGGGCATATCCACCTGCTCCGGCGTGGGGTCCTCCACGGGCTGCAGGTGGATATCTGCTCCACCATGAACCTCCATGTGCTGCAGGGGCACAGCCTGCCTCACCATGGTCTTCACCATGGGCTGCAGGGGAATCTCTGCTCCGGTGCCTGGAGCACCTCCTCCCCCTCCTTCTTCACTGACCTTGATGTCTGCAGGGTTGTTTCTCTCACATATTCTCACTCTGCTCTTTGGCTGGAGTTGTGCAGGTTTGTTTTTTTTTTTCTCCTTCTTAAATATGTTACCCCAGAGGTGCTACCACCATTGCTAATGGTCTCGGCCTTGGCCAGCATCAGGTCCATCTTGGAGCCAGGTGGCATGGGCTCTATCAGACATAGGGGAAGCTTCTGGTATCTTCTCACAGAAGCCACCCCTGCAGCGCTCCCACTACCAAACCCTTGCCATGCAGACACAAGTAGTATCAGGTTATAAAGTGGGTAAAGCAGGTAGAAACCCCAAAAGTCAAAAAGTATTATGACATTTTTAACAACTCTATAAAAAACAAACAAAAAAACAGATTTGAAATAAAGCATCTGAACATAAAAAAATATTTATTTACTGTGACATCTTCAGAAGAAAAAAACACCTAAAAGAGACATATTAACACCATATAAAATGAGAATTGAATGTAACCTGCTGGGCCACTGATCCATGTGGTGTTACTGGCAATTACATCATACAGCTCCCTCTGTGAAAATGATAGTATCATCTCTGTTGGAGGCTTATGAAATATGACATCATCCTCAGAAAATATATCATGCATAACCCTGATTATCAGACTATTACAATGACATTACATGCAAAAGAGAATCTGCAAAAAAACACCTCTTCATCCATTTATCTCCTCCCAAAATACACTAGGACCAGAAACAAACATATGCTTCAAGTGACTGAAAGAAAGAAATACTGGATCATACTTAGCCTCTATGCAAATTGTTCTAAATCACCCTAAAATACTCGTCAAACTTGTCTTCACACCCTCCCCCCCCCAACTTAGCAGTAAGTTTAATCAAACTTGCCACATCTCACTGCAAAACTTACCTCATTTATAACCCTTGAATCATCACAGCTACAATGTTATTTCTACATGCAAGCCAGGCATTTTTGCTCCTCCTGGATAAAAGACAGCAGACAGCTGGTATGTCCTTCCTACTACATCTCTAATTTGTTTTGAAGTTCTATTTGATGAAGTAAAAAGCCCAGTTACAACACTTTAAATTAAGTTAAATGACTCTGTGTTCAACTATGTTCATGCTAGCAAGGAGTTCTATGATCTTTACTGAGGCTTGATTAAGATTATGCTTAACTCTGAACTGGTATGCACACTACCTGGAGAAAATTATTTTTATTGTGATACAGCCATTACATAATTATTTAGATTTCTTACTTGCTTGAGTGGACAAAAAGCACAGTACACAGCACAACTGGCATTCACTGAAGAATATTCAAGGGCCAAATTCTCCACTGGTATAAATGCCATTGAACCATTCAGTCCAAACAAAGCTTAGTTGAGAACATCTGAAGAGATGATATCCAGGATTTTGACCTATTAACAATAAATTGGATTGTATCCTTATATGCCAGATAGTTCTAACCCATGTCTCCTTGATTATATAAGGCTGAAGTCCTGACCCAAGTGGTTAATTCATTTGGTTCTGGAAGTATCAGCTTGCCAAACTTGGTAGAGTGAGGGACTGAATAAATGAGTGGGAGAAAGGAAAATAAGAGGATAAAAAAAAAGACAGAGAAGATAAAAGAATCAAACAGGAAAGAGTCAATAAATACATTAAAACATTATTTAAACACAGAGAAGAGGGGAAATAAGGACAAAAGAATTAAACAAGAATTAAAAAATAATTAAATGGTAAGAGGAAAATAAGCAGATGAAAGAATACACAGTAGGGCAGGGGGTGGAAACCTTTTAGATTTGCCAATCCATCCTCACAAAGCGGAGCTTAAAGAAAGGGTTGATAAGCAACTGATTAAATTCACTGAATAGTTATGTTGCAAATTCCACGTACTGTGCAGGCTCATAAGATCACAGAGTTAACTAGTCAGGGGACACAAACAGAATTAGGTATGAGAAGCTGGAGGGCTAACACTCACAAAGTTGATGTTAAGCAATGGAAATCCTTTTCAAACATTAACAGTTCACTCTTAGCATATGTCACATATCTAATGTATGTGTCTCAAGACTCCAAGACAGCAAGAGTGACATGCAGCAACCAACATATGCCTGGCACTTTTCAAGTGCTGACATACTGAATGAAACAGCAAGTACAAGGTGAAGAACAGCATGAGTGTATTAGTGTCTTCCATTCTCCTGGAAGCTGAGAGTGAGAGGCATTCTGTAGTTGCCAAAGGCAATATCAGCTTTACACAGGGACTCCAAGGCACACAGGATGTGCACTATGTGTGTTACTGGAGAAACACATTGTATATGCAAAGTTGGATGTCTAGCCAGGTACAAAAATACTTAATCAACCCTCCACCGGTACATATTTTATTTGTTCAGATGTGAAATTTTAGAGATGCTGGCCAAGTCATGAAGCCTATTTTTACAAACAGCCATTATGCCACCGTAAAGGGGAATGAACAATGTAAACCCCATCTACAGAAATGGCACTAGAGGAGATCCTGAGAGATACAGCCTGGACTGGTGATTCTGGCTTCCATTGCTGTTAAGATGGTAGTGTTTATAATAGAGAATAAGATCACTGAGAGCCCAGATGAACACGAACTGCTGTGAAAAGTGTCGGCACAGCTTCTGTAAAGTGGAATCTTGCAGCACTAATCTGCTGCTACTTGAACAGACTGTCAGGAGGTACCTGGACAAAAGGAATCTGTCTACATAATATATTTGGGGTTTTTTAAAAGTCTTTGATAAGATTTTACATCAAAGATTATGAAAGAAACTAAGTTGCCACTGGAAGTGGTGGAAAGGCTCTTTTATGGACTGAAAGCAGGTTAAAGAATAGGTGCTATACAGAGGGGTTAATGGTCACTTTTCTAAATAAAGAATATGCATCAGTGGAGTCTCCCAGAGATCAGCATGGAAACTATTTTTACCAAAATCTTCAGCAGTGTCCTGGAGAAGGGAATAAACAGTGACATTTCCTAGTCTGCAGAAAGCAAGGCCACCTAAGGCAAAAAGGTTGGCAGGTGAGCTTCAGTGTAGACAGACATGAAGTAATGCATCTAGAAAAAAAGACTCTAAACCCTGTCTACATGGTGCTGGCTTCAGAACTGATATTAATACTAATGAATTAGATTTTAAAGTAACAGAGTTGACAGTTCTCTGAATCATTGGCTCAGTGTGCAGTGGCAGCCAAAAAAGCCTGCAAAATCTTGGTCATCACCAGGATGGGTGCTGTGGACAAGGCAGAAAGGGTGCCACTTTGCTGCTATACAAAAGCTCTGCTGTGCACACGCTGAGTGCTGTGTGTCATTCTGTTCTCTACATCTCAAAGAAGGGTGTCGCGGAGCTGGACACAGTACAGTAAAGGACAGCTAAAATGGTCTAAGGTGAGGAGCAGCTGTTTTATAAGGAGTAGAGGCTGAGACTGTTCAGGTTGGAGAGGATAAACAGGAGACCAAGGTTTGCAAAATAATGAAGGCATAGATAAGCTGAATGCAGAACTGTTGTTTACCAAATCTCACATGCTAAACATGGATTGAACTGTAGGAGTTAAGTTTAAACTGAATAAAATAAAGCATTTTTTTATGCAGCAGATATATTGTTCTGACCACAGAGGCTGTGGAAGCAGACAGTATCAGCAGGATTTCAAAGGAGTTAGATAAATTTACAGACAGCACATCTGTTAAGGTGTACTAAAAGGCTTAGACAGGCATGCACTTTTTAACAACTCTAATACAACAGCTGTAGATGCCAGGGAAGTATAAGGGGAAGGATCATAGAAAGAAGCCAGGCCCATGTGCTCTCCCTAGAAAGCATTCTCTTTTGCCACTATCAGAAACAGAATACTGGTCCTTCTATGCCTTCTCTTGGCACCTAAAAGTTAGATACAGCTAAGAGGTACCCTGCCTTGGGATACAGGGACCCATCTCTTGCCAAAGTCCCAAAGCCCCAGGCAGAGATGGTTAGCTTTCATAGATCACTCATAGATGCCCAAGCTGAAAAATGTCTAACAGATGCTGACAGAATTGAGCTAATTAAAAACAAATACAGCTAATGCTGGTGATGCTGAGTGGTACCAGCACAGAACTCATTTAAAGTATAGCATGATTTTTATACTGCCACTGGTCTATGCTTGTCTGACTCAGACTACAAGTGAAACTACATTGCATCTGTTTACAAATGATCATGTAAGGTCCATCTTGGAGAGAACTAGTAGGAGCAGTCCAAAGCACAGAAAAGGACAAAGCTAATAATTACACAATGGCAATCAAGGTCCAGTGCTCAAGCTTGTTCCTTGGACCACTTTTGTTTCACAACAGACACGCATGCACTGGTGCTGGATTGTTTCATCAGACCCACTGAAATGGGGCCAGACCAAGAATGATTTTGCCCTAGTCACTATACTCTTAACTACAAAATTCTGAGTGGCTCATACTGACTGCTTTACCACCAGCTAAGCTGGGACCTGCTAGCAGTGTCATGAGGGCAGATGGGAGCTCAGCATGGTTATGTCTTCTAGTTATATATCTGTGGTCTGCATAGGTTTCTTCTGCAAACTCTAAGCTCTGCGTTGTTTCTCACGACAGTTTGTTGTAGCCGAGCTGGCAGCCTACAGGAGTTGCAATGCTTTTTTTTTTTTCTGCAGCAGAAGCACAGCATAAAAATTGAATCAGAAAAGGAGGTAAAAACCACTGAGATCGCTCACTATGTCTGTAATTTATCATGTAACAAGTCTCCTTTCCCCCGCATACACTTCAAAATGTAGATAGGAAGGGCAAAACATCACTTTTGTCATTTCAGCCAGGACAAAAACTTCTCTGAAGTTCTTTGGAGGTGCTTTTTCTGGCACAAATTTGTGTCACATTTTCTGGCAACTGATTTGTGAGCAACTAGAAGCAGTCATATTTAGAAGAAATAGACTCACTCCATCTCAAGACTAATAGATATTGATTCCCAGCTTCATTAAAAATCATTCTCATCTTATAGAACTGTAGCAGTGAGCACTAAGTGGCTTAAGTTCATGTCAGTGCCTAACTATTCGAAAGGACCTGTTGCATTACATTTCTACATATTTTAAGTTCCCTCCCTTGACATGGCAACTGCATCAATTTACAAACTGCAGAGTTGTATGATATTCAAAGAAAACCTTCTATTTAATACCAAAACAAAGAAAACTTAACAAGCTGCTGTATATGGAAGACAAAATACTGTTTTCTGGCAAGGAAAATCTCACTATGTGCAGGGAAATCAAGAGTTTACAAGACATCCCCAAATTAATCAAGTTGCACAGAGTAAGCCCATAGATAGGGGGCTCTGCAGGACAGGAGATAGAAGAGTTTCATTTTCTAGCGAAGACTTTCATAAATCTAACACGATCTTTTTGTGCTCATGCCACAAGTACAGTAGACCTTGTCCCCCTGTTTAGATGATAAATGGTGATAGATATTCCCTTTAATGCATTTATGGATATTTTTTTCTTTAAGATACAGAATAATTTACTTTTAGGTAGTGTAAATAAGACTACAGTTTAACTGATTAACAGGACAACTATGCCATGTAACAATCTTGTTTTTACCATAGTTTATAGCAGAAGAGCTCCTCAAACTGCTTATAATCCTCTCCTTTAAATCATAAACTTTGCAACCTCTGGTACATGCAGTTCTACTGTTCTACATTTTACAGTGTGATGTCATGAACCTTAATGATGTTCTGTGCTGTTGCAGAGAGTAACTGCAAATCTAGGACACTAAATGTTTAAAATCACTTCTCAGACTGCAGCAAACTTTAAACTTGTTTAGCTAAGGTTGGTATGGCACAATAAAGAAAAGAGCAGCAGACAGGATCTCCCTGTTTAGCTCTTATTAATAAATCTCCTCTAACATTCAGAGGTCTAAGTGTGCTGTCAGCAAGCCTCTCAGCAGCCATAAGACAGCAGCATCAAGTCTACCTCAGCTGAGCACACACACACTACACACACCCCACTCAGTACCATCATTTTGTCTTGCAAGTCACCAGATACCTGAACAATATTATTCCATAAATCCTTCACTCATTTCTGTGCCAGCTACCACCTCACCCCATTTTTCCTGACTTGTAACTGTCCTATGTCATTTCTGACTCCCAAAAGCATCACTTCATTATCCTCCACCAATATTTGTGTCTGCTTCCTGCCTTTCCCCTTTCTTCCTCTTATCCAACATCACTGCACCTATCTTTCTGCAGCCATTCTAACAGCCTGGCTTCTTCCTGCCCACTGAATGAACTACCTTTTTGATTATTCACTCCGCCCCCCCGCCCCCCTCCCCCTCGTTCTCTTTTGCCACAAATTTTTGGTATTGCCCTCACCCAACCTTCTTAGCATATTAGCTTTTGTTTATATACTTCAAGCATTCTCCTCTGCCATCCCCTCACTGATGGCTATCCACACATTTCCTACGCCTACTTTTCCTCTATGGCTCCCACCATGTCACATCAAATTCTTGACCAGGCTGTCTTTGTCTCCTTTCATTAATATTTCCTCTCCAGCATTCCTTCCAGCTAATGTTTAAGCTCCCTGTTAATCTGCCTGATGGGCATCTCCTTCCTTCTCTGCTTTCAAAACATAACAAATCTTATCAGCTCCATAGGATCCAGGAAGAGTCAAAGTATCCAGCAGGGTTGTTTGAATGGCTCATCAGGTGGGACTGTGCCACACACCTACCTGAGCTGCAACCCGATATTCTCTGCGGCTGTCAAACTCTCACTCATGTCATGCACAAGCAGGGTTTCTGGGCAACAGACCAAGCTTCCCCATCTGGATATCCTTCCCACTAGTACTGACTTCTGATGAAGCAGCAAGAAATGCCTTCATTCCTTAACCCAAGCACTTGACTCTGCCTTGGTCCTCCCGCTGAAGAAAGAAACTGCAGCAGAAAGGCACAGAATGATCTGAGGAGAAAGAAACATTAGTCAACTCTGATGGTAAAAAATCAGTTCATGATACAAGACTTTTTTTTGTAATTGATCTTAAAGTAATATATTGCTATACTTTTTACTTATAATGTGTACTTTAAAAAGGACAAATGGCTTGTGTGGCAAATTTATTTAAATATATATAATCTGGCATGATACTCTTTCTTCCCTCCATGTAGAGTGTGTGTGTCTTATTACATTCCATGGTAATTCTTCTGTCTTTGTCTTGAAATCTGATTACTTTATCACATAGAGATTAATCTATTGTGTTTGCCTCGTGGCAATAGCTTTCCTATCCCCTTGTCTTCTAGGAAAAATGTACTTTAAATAACACAAGTAAAACATCAGATAGATAAGACAACAAAGAACACCTGTTAGAGGGAGGGAAAAAACCCACCTCAAAACCTGGGAGACAACCAATCGAACAGTCAGAGAAGAAAGAAAGCATTTAATAACTGGAATACTGAGAAGAACCAAGTCCACTTCACTACCTACAGCTTGGAGATGACTGCTTATATACTACTCTATCCAGCAACCTATTTGTTAAATGGCTGTGTCGCAGAGTGGGGAGACATCTTAGTAAGAACTTAATGAGGTAGAAAGATTGCTTAATACATTCAAATAAATGTTTATTCAAAGGAAAAAGACAAGACAAAATCCATTTCCTGGCTAAGAAGTTATTGGCTGTTTAGAGACAGGAAACAGACAGTTTAGGAAGGGATGAATTTTGCTAGCACTTTTCTCCCTAAAATGCACAACAGATGCAATGAAATGTTTTGGTGGTATCCTATGTTTGTAGAAACTTTTGACTGCAACATTGCCTTTATACACAGATTTGTCCAATGACCAATTAGTTGCCGCTTATTTCTCAGTCTGTCAAGCATTACCTTGAAATATCTCCTTTTTGTTTGATGAAAAATCCAATTTCCCACCAATATAAAAACAGTGCTCCTTTAAAACCACTTCACATTTAAACCTGTCCTTTCAAAGATGACTTGAACAGCCAGCTACTGTTTTTTTTGAGGTGTACAATGCATATAAGTTTGAGAAAATCCATGCACGTGTTCAACAGACTTCTGAAAACTGTCCTCGATCACAGATTACTGAGCTGACTGCCTAAAAGGTGAACTACCTTAGAATTTACTGTAAGAAGTTGTAGTTACAATTGTTTTTGCCATCCAGTGTAACAAGGTGTTTTCTATTCCAAAAAAGTCTTATCTCAGTGAACTGTGCATTTCTGTTATTGTTGCAAACAGATAGTGCAGGGAGAATTCTGGATAGAATTAACTCTGCTGCTAAGATCTGTACTGTTCCCTGTTCACATGTGCCTCATCTCAAAATAAAGAGAGAGGAAGGAGCTTTTCAGATGCACATTAATTAAGCCTTGTTATCAGTCAAGCAGACTATACTAGCTGGAAAGTAGAAGCTGATCTGCAACTCATGATACAGTTCAACAGTAATCAAATATCCATTCGGATGAGTTGATACGCACATTCACTGTAGTGGAAAGACCTCTTTCTGGCTTACCATGGATGTGAGTTACATACACTCAGGAATCAGGTTTTTTTTATATCTACTTACTGTAGCACAGGCAAGAACAGCTATGAAAAGCACCGTGAAACTTTATTTCTGATTACATTGTCTCCCTACCCTATAGTCTTGGGTAATACAAAATTGATCTGAAGAACAGATCAGACAGCAGTGTCTGGATAAGCAGTAGGAAGAGAAAGTATGTACAATTTCTATTATGTTTCTGATCTCTATGATATCTTTTCGACCTCATATAAGAAGACTCAGATTAGTTAATTACAGAAATTTCCTAGGAAACACTAATGGCAAAAATAGTAGGGAACTATTGCTTTCTCATTTCTGGCTGCTCCAAACTGGTACATCAGAGCAGATATCACTGGTGTGTGTCAAAGGTTATACCAGCCTACCTATCACTGGCATCTTTCAACCTTCACTTTAATTATGCAGGAGACAAATAAAAACAACTTCTTTTCAAGTCTGCCAGAAAAGATGACATATATGATGAAATCGGAACAATTGGATTGCAAGGTAAAACTGCACACATATCAATAGATTTGAGACTTGGCATTCTTTGGGGGACTTGTGCAGTCAAGTCAGTAATCTGTGTTAACATCTCATTTCTGAGATGTTGAATCAAAGTTTCTAGAAAAAGGATTCACTCCTCCTTAGTTCCAATCTGATTATTTGGCTTAGAAAATAACTGCTTTAAACAGGAGACTTTATACTTGTCTGGGTAAATTTTGTTCCAATTTTTATTTTGGCCACAAGTCAAAGATAACAGCTGTACACTTGTGGGTTCACTGAACTTTACGTGCTTGTTGGCTACATCACCAACTAGAGGGAATAACCAATAATTAGAACATTTCAGGTCATCTTGAGAAGAACACAGTTTTCCCGTGTTTGGAAAGGTCATGTGACCTCTTTTTCAGATGTTCCCAAATGTGGAACTGTCAACCATAGACCACAGAGCTGCATAAACAAATAAAACAGCCATTATTGTTGTGAGACCAAGAAAAGACAACACAAGGACCTACATCTGATGATGAATGTTGTGCAGAAATTTTAAACTACATATAAAAATTTTATTTTTTAACTAAGTTCATAGCACACCTAAGCAGTATCAGCAGAACTCATTCACGTATTTTTTGCACATAGGCAGCCCTGGCCATAATGATTTGCAGCATAGCGTTGAAAGCCTTAGTTTCTTTTTCCTTTTTTTTTTTTAAACTTGAATCAATACCAGTTTACATAAATATATGTTCTTGTTTTCCAATTGTTCCTGCAACAGCATTTATGTCTATCCACTGACAAGAAAAACAACAATAACTGTAGTAGGATGGAAGAAGAAAGGAGAAGAAAATAGACATGATTCAGATTAAATGGCTTTAGGTGCATGCAAATTTTTTCTTTCTGTTAGAAGTGTAAATTTTTTGTCACTTTGAGATTATTATAAAGAAAAATAAAAGGTACCAATCTTTGGAAAACCTAACTAACAATACTATGTTTTTCTTGTTACTAACAGCATAGACCCTTTCTAATATGGAAAGGAATGAAAATTGGTTTTGTGTCACATCTTTTAATCCCCAGGTTTCCTAAAGCTGTTTGTAACAGCTATATCTAGTAGCTCATGCTCTAGATGGGTAATTTATTTGACAATATTGGACAACTTATGGATATTAGAGAGCATATGTATGTCTGAAGGTTTGAATAAGAGGTGAATTCTTGCAAGGCTACTACAGTTATCTCTTTTTCACTACAAAATATGCCCTGGGAGCTGTCAGTTACAATTGGTATACCATTAGGGAAAAGGAATTACTCAAACATCACTTGACACAGCCAAATGATGATACCACTGAGAAGGAAACACCTTGTACCCTGCTATCAGTATGTATTGTGGGTTCAAATGCCAGAGTGAGGATTTGCAAAATGCAGAGTGCTGTGGATTCCTTATGCTCCATGAAAATTCCCAGCACATATGACGTTGAGGCTAAGACCAGAAAATATGGAGACCCTTACACACTCATATTTTTGTGTTCATCTAAGATAAGAAAGACTAGAATTCAAGTGCTTATTCTAGGTGATCCAGTCCAGCAATTGAAACTTCAGTCTCTGACGTCCCAGATGAATGTCTAACCCACTAGGCTACTAAGCAGTTGAGGAAATTGAAGGGTTTTCTAGTATCTCTTGTTGGAGCTGCTACTTGCTGTATAAATAAATATCCTTCAGAACAGGTATCTGATCTTTCATCTCCCGTACCCAAAAGCAATGCTGAAACTAGTCTCTTTCATTCTCCCTCAATGCATTATTAATACAAAGTGGAACATCTCCAAAAGGAAAGATACATCCAGAATAGTTGAAATGTGTGACAGTCAGGCTACTCATCTAAGAATGGAAAGTCTGTGGATTAAATCCTTCTTCTGAATCAGACAGAACAGCATCTTCATACTGATCTCTCACCTCATCCTCAAGAACTCAGGGGTACCAGCTGTTCTGGTGGATAAAGGTCCTTCCTGTTTTGATTGTAAATTCCACCACTGTTGAAACAAACATATATATTCCCACACTTTTAAAATTATTAACTGCAAATGACTTTTTTCATCAAATAAAATTTCCCATTGGAAAAATGCTGTCCAGTTGTATTTATGACATCTATAACTTCACTGCTTTATATGTTAAACAGACTATCACTGTGCTGACAAATTATACAAATACTGCACATAAGTGCAGAGTTAAGTCCATTGTTTACAAGATGCTACTAAAATGCACTGGTGAGGCTATTGGATATGCATTCTGCTCTCATGTTATTCCACAAATGCCTTCTGTATTTTTTTGTGTTCCTATAGGTAGTACTTGAAAGTGCCATTGAGTATATCCTTGTAGTATAACACAATTACTCTAGTCTTTTAAAAACTGGAGTGCATGAAGGCCCTGCAAGCGCTGTAAAATATATAGAATTGTGATAACTATTCCCTGAAAGGTACACTCCCAGTCTGCTTTGGGGACAATTAAGTCTCAGATTAACACTTGCAAGACACTGTCCATCTCCTGATGTCTTTTTGAGGGACAAGTCTCCAACATGGTGAAGAACTGACCTCGTAGCCTACAGAAAACTTGAGCAATGCCATTCCTCCTAATGCCCCTGAGGTGAGCTTTTATCTTCTCTCCTGGTTTATTTTTCAACCAATTGAATGTGAATAACTATTCATTAAGACTCCAAGGGAAGAGAGGAGGGAGAATGAGTCTGGATAGGAGTAGGCAAAATAACAAATATACCTAAGGCAGCCAATGCCATTTAGAAGCATTAGCCTGCACTGTCCAGCTTTTAAACAGCAGTTTCTAGGTGCCTGCTTGTCTACAAATCCTTGATAAGAGGATGAGAAAATTAGTTTTGCAGAATTCTGTCAGTCTTTCAATAATATTTATGCCTAAGACTACGGCTCTTTTGAAAGCCCACTTGAACAGCAAGGAAGGGGGACAGTTGTTCACTAACCTCTGCACAGAGTAGAATGAGGAGAGCATGAGATTTATGGGAATTAATTCTGTATCCTGAGACAAATCTAAAAAGCTCAACCTACGTAATTAAATTTGATATTGAGGTTACTGAACAAAAGACATACAACAGGATGCCATCAGGATATAATGCTAATTTTTATCAGATCCTGGAGTCTGTGTCTCAGGACAGTTCTTTATTACTCATACTAGCAGCCTGTTAGTAAAACAAGTAAGAGAAAGGTTACCACCGTGATGGAGGTACAACAGCTCTGTTGAGATGGTATGGACTGGTACTTACAATGCAACAGTTGAAAATACTGGCATGGATGCAAAGATGAACTTGAACTTTATAAGTTCAAAGGCAAACAAGAGTCACCTTTGATTCAGTCTAGATCTACACTATAAGCCACTAATTATTACCTGAGCCACATGTCTATTCATGCATGCCTTTCTTAGCCCAAACCCCGTGCTCAGAGGATACACGCACTGACCAAAGAAACAACTGTCATTAAAACCAGATAGCTCCCCCCCAGTTGCTGGAGGTAGTGGAAAGGAAGAACTATAAATATAACTCCACTATCACTTTTATCAAGAGAGCAATATTATTCCCCATTCCATCTCTTCTTCAGTTTAAATATTTGTTTTTTTTTTTTTTCTGAGCATTGCCTCATTTCCCAGTTGTGTAATATCCATAGAACATGTGTGGAGCTTTAACATTTTGTTATAATTAAAGGGATTTATTTCACTCACAAAATGTCGAGATGTGTCCATGACTCCTAAATCTGCTGAAAAGAATAGCTGAAATATGGGCCTCACTGAAGTCAGCACCCGAACTACCATGAAGAGGACCAAGTTTCCACCTAATGAGAGTGGAGCACTTTCTGCATCTTCTAAAAGGGCAAGGTACTGTAATACCAAAACAGAATATACTTCATCAGTGATTTATATTTTCTTATGATCTCTAGGTTATTATCTAGAGCACAGTAAATTATTCTAGTCATTTGTAATCAAGAAAAACTGCAGCTGCTTTAGACATAAAGTGTTAGGATAAGGACTGAAAATGCAAACCCTTCCAGTGAAAGCTGGCTTTCTTTAGCCCAGCAAGATAAAAGCTGTGAGGCAATGTCACCTGTTTCTAAAAGTGCATTGCAAAAATGGGAAAGAAAAACTATTAAAGGATGAGGCTGGCACAAAAACTAACTGTGTAAACATAATTAAGCTGTGAGTTAGGCATGGGTTTCTATCCTTTACAGAAATGAGGTTTTGAACAGCCATCCAGTAGTAGTAATGAGATTAAAAATCCCAGTCTCTAATATGGCACTTGATAAATTTATAAAGTCATGTATGTGGTTGGTTGCAAAAGGAGAACTCTTGATTTATAACCTAGGAGATTCTTTTCAGCCCTATGCAAAACACTAGCATCTCATGGCTATAAAAATATGTCCCTGAGGGACAGATTTACCTGGGTTTTAATATTCTCATCTATTTGTGCATATATTTCTCAATTCAGGAAGGGAGGCAGATTTAATAGTCCAGTAAGTATCAAAAAAGGTACAACAGTTCTGAAACTAGTATTTTTATGGCAAGATAATAAAAAAAAAAACACCGAAGAAAGACACAAGATGTATGATTGTTTTGTGAGCACTGAAAAACATTTCATGTTTTAGCCACCAAGCAAACATTCAGTATAGTAAAGGCACCACTCCAGTTCAAATCTGCTGTATGTCCCCTCTTATCGTGCTTCTGTGTATGTAATGAATTTTAAATGTGTTGCTTGGTTTTGACCAAAAATAGGTTTAGTGTAAGGCTTTTCTGAGTCAAATGACAAACCTCTGCAAACCAGGAAGCTTCATTTCGGTCATCTTACTACTGAAGACTCATTAGACTGTGGAAAATCTCCCCGTAGAAGTCATGGAAACAGGCACTACATTACTTAAAACTGGAGACTGATCAACTCATAGCAAATTCAAGAATTTAGCTCCTTGTACCTCAGGTTCTCAAAATCAGGGGTGCAGCAAGGGCTTGTGGCTTGCTAAGGGGACTCCTCATGGGCCTATCCCACTGCCCCAGCCAGAAACAGGGCAGCTGGGGGGAACCAGGGGAGCCCCAGCCCGGGGCATTGGGCACCTCCCTAGGGACAGGGACAGGCCAAGGCTAGGCCAGGACATGGGCCCACGAATGGGCCCGGCTTTGGGGGGTCCATAGCTGGGCAGGGCAGGGATGCGGGAAGCTGGAGACCGGCCCTGCTGCGGCATCGCTGGGGCAGGGGCTGATGGCCCTGGGGCCTGAAATGAGGTCCTAGGACATGGGCAGGGTGGGGGGAGCCCCATGGGGTGGGCAGGGACAGGCAGGCCCCCAGTGCCCTGGCATGGTGTAATTCACAGTACTTTTTCTGCCCACACATCTGAACGCAAGTGAATGAACACCAAATCAGAAAGCTGTGGCTCAAACTCTTTTTGTGCACTGGTGTGAGTAATCAACACTGAGAAATGACTGGAAAAAGTCTTTTTTTCCTCTTTTGTTTACATACGGCAACAGTGAATGTTAGTCTGGTGCAGTGTTTGTCCCTTGTTATGTCCCAGCTTCTAGTTCCACTTCTGTGCCCTCACTGGGAAGTGTATTTTTATCCATAACCTTCATGGTCTGGACTTCTAGGACCCTCCCAATTAGATAACATATTCAGATTCTTCTGATCACCAGAAGACCCATGCTCGCTTAGCTTGAACCAAATAGGTATTTCATATTTGTTTCTTGGAGGAAAAAAAAAGAATCTCACTAGTGTCTCCTCTCTAATTATGAACCACTCCTTTTCTAAAATTCCCCACTGTTTTTTATTCAAAAAAGGTCTTCAGAAACTGGTGATGAAAACTTCTCTGCACTTCAGCAGGGATTCTCTTATGTGTGCTGTTTTGTTTACCTGTTCCTCTTGTATTGTCAGATTCCCTATCCTGTCTTCATATGCAGGGCATTAAGCAGCAGATCACATTTAATGGATTTTGACAGGCCTCAGTAACTGGTACCTCCTATAGTGACAGCCCCAGAGACAAACACAAGGTTATGACAAGGTTTAACATCTCTGTGTTTAATCACTAGAGCTCACATAATTCCTCTGCCTGCTTGTCATGAAGCCACTTGTGTGATAGATAATATGCTTAGTTAAAAATTGAAAAGAAAAATATAAATTAATTTCACAGTAGTTTTGGGAAATGCTTTCGCATCTTATATCCTATACATTTTACTTGTTCATCACATATGAAACCTTTTGTCCACACCTTACTTGAACTTTGTCATTGTACGTGTCTAGATTCGAAGAAGTTAGCCAAGGATTTCTGCAGCTTTTAAGTCAAACTTCCACAGTCCCACTTCGCATCTGCGCTGTACAGCAGTGCAACAGGAGTAAAAGTAAATCTTTCTTAGATGTTTTATGCAGAAGACTTTGAAATCCAACTGTAAAATTAGAATTTTAGAATTAATTTACATTTTTTGAGGCACTTTCTTGGGGAAAAGCCAATTTGTCTGCCATTGTTAAGAGCTTGTGCCAACCAGTGCCATTGGTCAGTACGTCAAGAAGTGGCACACTATGTTACCTCTTAACAGAGCAGAGGCACAGAGGTCAATTCCTAAAAAGCTGGGCAAGAGGATCTGTGAAGCATTGAAGCTGATTACATGTCAACAGAGAAAAAAAAGACTATAGATATTTAATATCTTTAATTAAAAAAAAAAAAAAGATCTCCCACTCATTCAGGATATAACCTCAAAATACGACATTTTCTTTTACATAGCTAAAAGTGTCCTTCAGTGTCAACACTGAGCATCTCCCTGCTATTATCTTTAAGTCAGCAGTAAAAGATTTGTCTTTTGAAAGTGATTTAAAATCCTGCTATTAGAATTTATGATTTCCAGTTGTTTAAAATGTGTTATTTAACACTAACACTCTTCTGGAAGTGCGATGTAGTAGTAAAAAACGCCCCATACATCTATATGTATGTGATAGCTGGAAAAAATGATTTATAAGTTCAGCACTTTTATGAAGCCGTAGCCACCTATATAGGCAATTACAATGTCCAGTGAAAAGGAATGCATATCTTTTCATATAAGAGAGAACAGAATTGAAGTCCCCCAGATTGGGGACTGCACAGTAAAAGAAATCAGTGCAGCTGTTCAAGCAACATCATGATTCTTCAAAGATTTTATTAATATATTTGTCATTAACATAATGCTTTTTGTACTGCTCAGGTGAAAATTAAATTTCTGAGCAAGTTACAGCACTATTTAAAAAGAGACAGGGAGATATGCAAAGTTTCAGGAGTAAAAAGTCCACCCGAGCTAGCTGCAAATACAAGCCTTCTGCAGATCATTAATAAAAGTAATAGTTGTTAATACACAATTGCCTCATTATAATGGTGACATTCCAATTAATTGTTTCAGCACCTTTCAAATTGAAGAAATTTCCTTTTGACGTTCTTTATTGTGCCCTTCATATTCTCTTGTAAGAGAGAAAAGCCACTAATCTCCTTGAAAAGCAAACAAGTAGGAACTTTGCAGGTCTTATTTTTTCAAGCAAGTTAGTGGATTTCCTCTTTTAGAAGAAACCATAAGCAGTGTAAATCATATTTTCACCAGCTAAGAGCAGCCATGTATTTTCCAGCATCTGAATGCATTCCAGATTTCTGCACTTCCCTTATCATGTGCAGTTTTTTAATAACCATTAAGTATCTGCCAGCTAGAGGAAAATCGTAAGTTACGCAGCATGCATCAGAGCCATATCATTAAAGGGCTGTATTTTTACACCTATGCAATATGATTTGCTGTTCCTTTTCAGCTAGGATTTGAAAATAGTTGATAAATAAAACAATAATTAAGTGTAATAAAATACAAGTAGCAATAAGTTATCTGTCTTCCGGTTTCAGCCCAGTCCTTGTGTATACACATTTGCGTGTGCAGGACACTAACACATTAACCGTGTTTGAAAGGGAATTCTTTAAAGTATCTTAAACATGACTTTCTTCACACCATTCCCCTTGGCAGACAGTGCAAATAAATATTTGAATTGTTGCTGTGCGATATCAACAGCCCATTTCAACATCTAGGTGTTTATACAATAACCAAAGGTACATTTGGTATTGGTTTCAGTAAGACTCAAGATTAAAGACAGATGTGGGTTTGAAATTTGGTCCAAATTAATAGACAGCTAATGTGCAAAATGAAGAACACACTGATGGTAGCAGCAGTATACACACATGCAAGAGAAGATGACTATATATTAATAAATTTGCAGTAGCTTAATAAATTATAGATCAATTTCTCCACAAAATGTGAAAACCAGCGTATCTAGTTCCTTTCTGCCATATTATTCCTCTTTTTCTTACTCCTTAGCTTAACTAAATCTCCTCCTTCTCTCCTCTTATGATACTGTAGAAGTGATCAACTAAAATTAAGATTGTTCAGAGCAGTATTTCATGTAGGATACCAGTGGCAAGACCTGACCAAACTGCAGGAACACATGTCCCTTCAGTGGAGCTCTCTGCTCCAAGATACAGCTTTTTGATCCATCCTGAGTACATACATGTATGTCTTTGTCAAAATATTATTTTCAGATTGCAATGATATGCATGTGTAAAGTAGGAAATATTGGATTCAGTCCCCTTGTGTACATAAGTAAATGACCATGATTATTATTCATGATCACATGATCACTGGTTATTTTTCACTGAATCCCTGGCTCTTTCAACACAAAAGATAGATAGTGCTCAAAGGCTGAGCAGATGCTAGTTTTTTTTTCTTTTATCCCTAGCATTTGATGTGTGGCCTCAGGCCCTATTTGCTGCACGCTATTCAAATGTCATTCTGACGATTGAATTATTACTTTCCGCTTGGGTATTCCCTATGGCATCTATTATTATTGTATCTGAATGCTTCAGAAATGAGCAGCTAACCATCCTCCGCTTTACCTCTGCAAGCTTTTTATACAGCTCAGCCACTAGTGACCTTCTCAATACTATTTAACATCTTCATCAATGACTTGGGCAATGGGACAGAAAGCATCTTTGTCAAGTTCTCAGATGACACTACACAAGGTGAAGCGGTTGATATGCTGGGGCAGGGCAGCAATACTTCCACAGCCTGGAGGAATGAGCAAACAGGAACCTCAGGAAACTCAGCAAAGGCAAATTAAAAGTCCTTCACCTGGGATGGAATAAGCCCATGTAGCATCGGCTGAGCCTGAGTGGACAGGCAGCAGCTATGCAGAATAGCACTGGGCAAAGAGGTGCAATCCTCGTGAACAAATGGAACATAAACCAGCAGCAAGGCCTCCTGGAGATGAAGGTTAACTGCATATTAGGATGCATTAGCAAGAGGATAGCCAGCAGGTCAAGGGAACAGAAGTGATTATTTCCTTCTACTCCACCCTTCTGAGATTTGGAGCACTATGTCCAACTTTGAGCTCCCCAATACAAAAGAAGCATTGACAAACTGGAAAGGATCCAGTCCAGAGTTACTAAGAAGCCTGTCTAGGTGACCTAGCACCTAGGTGTGTAGAGCACTTCATATACAGTAAGAGCCACAGGAAGCTATGTTCATTTAGCCTGGAGAAGTGAAGGCTAAATACGAATCCAATTCCCACTTTCAACTTCTGAAAGGGCAGTTATGGAGAAGATGGAGCTAGACTTTTCTCAGAAGTGCAGAGTCAAGGGCAAGAGGCAATAGTCACAGGCTGCTGCAAGGGAAATTCTGTCTGGGTAAGCTGGATAAAATTCATCACAGTGAGGACTGTTGAGCACTGGAAAAGGTGCCCAAATGCTCTTGGAAAGTCTCTCCTGGAAGATTTTCAGAACTGAGCTGGGCAAGGCCCCAGGCAACCTGACCTTACTTTGAAGTTAACCCTGCTTTGAACAGGAATGTGGACTAGATGACCTCCTGAGTCTCATTCCAATCTGAATTATTTTATGATTCTGTGATTTCCAAATCATTTTCCATCACTGCTGCATAAAAAGGAATGCCAGCTTGTGCATTAGGGGAAAAAAAAAGAAAGGAGCTTGACTTTGTAGCCCTGTAATGAGAGCAATTCTCTGGAGGGGAAGATATCTGAGTTTACCTCTCATGAAGATTGCTCCACTACAACATTACTGGACATTACATAAACCTCAATATCCCTGGACACAACTTGAGAAAATGAATGGAGAGGGTATGCAATACAAAATAAAATGGAAGTAAAGATCTATATTAAAATTCAGCTATTTTGAGTAGTTTTAATTTAGAAAAGAACTGCTACCTCCTGCAAGGCAAAGGGGTTATTAGCGAGTCCTCCAAAAAGTACTTTGCTGCTTTCTGTTACAGATAATTTCTCACTAGTTGAATTTTATTCATGTCAGTCTCAAAGTCATCTGTTCTGAGAAGTTCCCAAGTTGATAAAACATTTATTAGGGTTGCGCCAGAAAGACTTTTATTAACGATAGCAGTATTTAGAGAGCAATCAGTGCAGAACTCTAAATAGTAATAAATTATTTTTTAAAGGTATGAAAGAGATGTTTTCATTAGAGCAAACATATTCCATCTTTCAATCTTTGCCAACCTAATATGGTCTTTTAAAGTCATGCAACAATGAAATAAGATTCTTTTTCTAAGATAATTGTAAAGTGACCAACACCAATATATGAAGATTATATAGGAATATATAAAGAACACTGAGAACCAATCAGGGATCATATTTTAATTCTGTCATGGGGCCAGCAGTAGTCAAATATCACATTATAGGCCTCCAGAGAAGACACTTGTGAAGGAATTCCACTGACAGGTTACAGATACTGTCTCCCATAAGATCCTCAACAGAGGAAAGTGCAGAGTCCTGCACCTGGGGAGGAACAACCCCAGGCACCAATATATGCTGGGAACTGCTCAGCTGGAAAGCTGCTTTGCAGAAAAGGACCTAAGGGTCGTGGGGGACACCAGGTTGAACATGAGCCAGCAATGTGACCCTGCTGTAAAGAAGGCTGTCAGTATCCCAGGCTGAATTAGCAGAAGTGCTGCCAGCAGATGAAGGGAGCTGATCCTTCAGCCCCTGTTCAGCACTGGTGAGGCCACACCTGGACTACTGTGTCCTTTTCCGGGCTCCCCAGTACAAGAGAGACATGGACAAACTGGAGAGAGTCCAGGAAGGGGCCACAAGGATGATTAAGGGATGGGAGTATCTCTCTCACGAGGAAAGCCTGAGAGAGCTGGGACTGTTTTGCCTAGAGGAGAGAAGGCTCAGGGGGATTTTATCAATGTATACAAATACCTGAGGGGACACTGTAAAGAAGATGGAGCCAGGATCTTCTCAGTCATGCCCAATGACAGGACCAGAGGCAGTGGGCCCAAACTGAAACACAGGAGACTCCATCTGAACATTAGGAGACACTTTTTTTCCTGTGAGGATGACTGAGCACTCGCACAGGTTGTCCAGGGAGGTTGTGGAGCCTCCCTCCTTAGAGACATTCAAAAGCTGTCTGGACATGGTCCTGGCCAGCCTGCTCTAGGTGGCCCTGCTTGAGTAGGGGGACCAGACAAGATGACCTCCAGAGGTCCCTTCCATCCTCAACCATTCTGTGGTTTATTCTGTGATTCTGTGACATCATTATAATATCCCTGCCCTATAAGCAAAGTTAGAATTGATCTTATCATTAGTGTGTTGTGGAAGTCTTTATATCTTACACTAATAACTTCCCAGCCCCAGTAAAATAGTTCTGCTGCTTATCTGAAATGCAAGAATATTAATAAAGGCACATGCGACATTTGAGCTTGTATGTGTGTCTGGATGTGAGCAGTCATATGCAACTGCTAAGGCTCAACAAGAGTCAGAGGTTGGAGCTACATCCATGTACCATGATCAGGGTAAGCTGAGAGCAGAATCTGGAAAACCCAAAACCATTGGGCAAGATCACGCTGTAGTCAAAAGTCTGCTGAAGATCAGCAGCAAGGTCTTAATGCAGAATTCAGGAGGCAGGAAGAAAGAGCAAAATGAGGAAGCACAGCTTCTACTAAATGGCTTTGTCAGACACCAACTAGCTGATAGGTGGGTGCCCACTATGCAAGCTCACAAGCCTGTCAGTCTGGAGTCTGTTTGAGTTTGACTGCTAAGGCAAACCCTTCTACTGTGGAAGCCAGTAGTTGGAACAGTTCCAGTGCTTCTTTTGAGTTCAAGAACAATGCAATGTATGCCTGGATGAACCAAGGTACCACAGCATTCAAAAGTAATAAATTCAGCTTTGAATTTATTGCAGTCAGTAGCTTCAGTCTCTCCAAATAAAGAATGAAACCCACCTTCAAACTGAGCTCAGCCATGCAATATCCAGTTTCCTTTCTACCTTCATTCTCCTGATTCACTACTTTTACCTAATTCACTGCATTTACCAAATTTGAAGCAAGTCTCAACAAACATCTATGCAGAAACTCAATTTCTATTTCTTGTGGCTGTAGTAATGGGAAATACTCTACTAGACAAACAGAAAATTGGAAAAGTGGATCCATAATACCTACATTTTAGAATGTGTTTATGAATTATAGGAATGTATGAAATTTGCCTCCATCGTAATGGAAAAGGAAATTCGTCCTCCAAGCTATGTGTGTTACCCAGTGTATTCTGAAAATATAAAAAGAAAAAATCACAAGGGAATTGGAAAAGCCCTGAAGTTTTTCCTGCTGGCATGTTTTTTAAATCGCTTTTGAATTTTCTTAGCTTCAAAAGGACAGTCCAAGCTGGCCTTTTATTCTGCTGAGTAACTAGACATATTAGCCTTCACAATCTGACCTTTTATCTCGAGAGACCTGTTTCTTGCAAGTATGAAGGTGTTAATAGAAATCTTCAAAGAGTTCACAAATTTCTTTTGTTTTATATTTCATAGCTCCAATACAGTTCCTAATTGCTAAAATAGATCTTTTTTTTTTTTTTCTTTCTCTGTCTGAGACTGTAAGCTAGCAGCATATGAGCTTTATTGCTTCTTTCGAGAAAATGTTGCTTTAGCCATTCAAAGTCTGTCAGGTTCTGCCCACAGTCCCCCGAGATTAGTATTTAACTGCCCTCAAAAGGTAGCTCAATTTATAATTTTCAAAGCTGCTGTTTAAACAGGATTTTTCTAATTTTAGATTGCTCTCTGAAGTTTATGACCAGCAGCAACTTTCTCGCCTCCCTTCCCTCAATCCACCCCAAAGCTGTATTAGTAACTTTCATTAATGCGGTTTCAGATGTTTTCCAGGCAATATCTGATGCTCCACAACCTAGCATTTCTGCATTCTCCCTCTGTTTCCTCTCTCAAAAAGTATTCTGCCTCATTAAGGCGCTATTTATTCTGTGGACAGGCAGATTTCAGTGCCATCCTGCCAGGTTATCTAGACAGTGAGTGGGTTCAAAGGGAGACTTCAAGTGGAAGAGAAATCCACTGAGAGCCACGAAACCTTTGGCTGCTGCGGGGGACTACATGAACCTTTGGTCTGCTCTAGTATGATGGCTTTTAGGATCAGACCAAATTAAAGTCCCGCATATTCAAAGTGGTTTATGTGGAGTACCATCAAAGGATGAAGAGTTCCATTGTATTTAGAGGGCTGGGGGCAGCTTAGGTTTCACCTTTGTAGATCACATAAGGAACTGAACCACAGTGATATCAGAACAAGTGTTTAATCATGGTATATATGAAAAGCAGAATGGTCCTTCACACAGGATGCGCAGCTTCCATAGTTTCTTTTCCCTGTGGAAAAATAAAAGAAAATGTGTGGTATTAAGTTTTAGCCTTCAGATAGCTGTAGCTGGAGCAAAGGCGCAGATGATGAAGGCACTTTTGGAGGAGGGCTGGGTGTGGCAGCAGCTGCTGCCTGTGCCACAGTGGCTGGGGACACCCCATGGGGACCTGCAGCCACCTTGTTCCTCTCCAGCACAGCCATCCTGGGCCAGGAGGGAAACAGGCGACAGGAAAACAAAAGACTGCTCCTGTCTCACCTTTTCTCACTGGCAACCTCCAGCTCCGAGGAGAGGGACTGGAGGACAAGGGAATGGAGCTCTACAGGCCAGGGGCTGCTGAGGCGAAGTGCTAAGAGGAGGATGGGTGTGCCCCATGGGCTCACCTGGCAACAAGCAATCGGCTGCACACAGCTCAGGGTATGTCATCACTGGTTGTTAGGTGGCTTTGGGTCACCTGGAAACTCTCCATGCTAGGGGGTGTGTGCGAAGAGGCTGAGTGCTGGTAGAAGCCAGGAGGGCTGATGCTGCCGCTGTTTGGGCTTGGTTGTGGGACTGGGTGGGCTCAAGCTTCAGCTGTTCCACCATGTGGTGGGTCTCCGAGGACAGTCTCACCCGGAGGGGCTTGTGCTGTGGCAGGCTACTCTAGTTTGGCCCTGAATGAAAGCAAGGCATTGAGTTCAAGGGCAATCAGATGAGACAGCAAAAAGTCAGTCCTTGAGGCCAATCAGCATTTAGGGTTTTATTATTGCTGGTTTTTTTTCTAGATTTTGAGACTCTGGTGAACTGGTTTTCATTGCTGATGAACTGTTTCCTTCCTTTCACACAACGCAGTGCTCTTGCCTTTGTCACAGATTGCTGAAAGCGCTAGACTGACGGCACCAACAAGTAACGTCTGTCGATATCACCTTAGGAGGGATTAATTTAAGCTTCCTCATATCACTAAATCTCCTTCCATCACATGTCGATTTAGCTATAATTGATCTCTTCTGTCTCTAAAGAGCATGCTGTAGAATAATCTATATTACATCCATGTTAAAATATACACCTCTTTTAGCCCTAACGCCACCCCGCTGAGTTCTCAAAATGTCTTTGTTTGCTTCACTAGAGCAGATGTCGGAAATTCTGCATTTCACTCCAGCTATAGGACTGCTCCCTTTACCTACAAAGGCCTCAGTCCTAGCATAAAACAAAACCGTGATTTGTCACAAAATCAGTAATGGAGGATATATAATACCCCCCATCATCCTGCTGTATTAATTTCATGACCACTGCGGGTCAAAGTCTCAAGAGGGGTTTTTTTGTGCAACTCTACTAAAAGCAACAGAGGTATTCCTGCTTGCACCAAGCTACATTTTACATCTCTCAAGTGCTCTCTTGGCATGTACACACGGCAGAATTTATATAACAACATGGCTAAGAGAGCAAGCATTTTATCCTACAGAGTTATCTTCAACACTAGTCCCTAATCAAGCATACTGTGTCAGCAGCGCTGCAAATTAAAAGGACACATACTATACAGGAAGAGACATGAGACCTGGAGCTCCTGCAACGAGCTCCATTTCACCGTACAGTTGTACACATAACAGCAGCTGTAAATTGTCTGAACTACTGACATAAAATAGAGTTATAAAGGTAAAGGATATTTCATAAATGTCTTCAATATTATCCAGTGCTGGCCCACAAGACCACCAACAATAAATATAATAGTGGTAAATCAAACGACACTTCCTGAAGACTTATTATAAAGCTGCTGCCAACCTTCAGTTCTAAGCAAAATATAATCCTGCATGTTGTGTTAATGTTTTGTTTGGTATAAGAGCCACTTTCAGGGTGTGCCACTTGGACAGAGCTTTTCCCTCACTGCCAAGAACAGCAGCCATGAAAAGTCATTATCTGAAACTAGTGTTTCTGTCATTGAAATTTGTATTTGAAAACATCACTGCTGTGGTAACAGTGATTTGGGTTTTTTTACAATCTGGATTATACTACCTTCAAATGCAGGTAATATACCCCTCACACGGAAACATGTAAGGATGCTTACTCTTCTGAAAATGAAATGGGACAGCAAGGCGGGCTTCTAAATTTAAGGAGGCAGGAAGTGAATAGGTTGAACCCAGAGGGTTTATCTTGTGGCTGTGTGAAGAACAAATTTACTGGTTTGAAAGAGTCAGTGAAATTTGCCTTTTTAAGCACATTACATTTTAAAACTAGCTGAATATTTCATGCTAGTACAAATAGAAATATTACTGCTGTTTGACCCTGTATCGGTAAATACTAACCTCTAGTCCCCTAAAAAAGGCTTTGCATTTTCTCCTTATTTGCCAGGATAGACAATAATCCCAGGCAGAATCTTCCTGTTTTAACATAGTTGGTTAAGAGCCTGATAAACTTTGGGGTGTTTTAAAACACTCACTAAACACATTTTAGTTTTATGTCACTTCTTTAAAATTTTTTTCTGCAGTGTTATTGTGAGTTACCGTTTTTCATCTTGTTCTTACTAGTGCTGGCAGTCATGTGTAAATAGACATATTTTGGATTCAGTCAATCTCTATCACTGCCTTGGAAAGAAACTTTTAATGATAGAATGTTTCCATTAATCTACTTTATCTCTAAACTTTTATTGTCTTTCTTGCTTACTTTTTTACTATTCTTTTTCTTTCAGGAAGAAATAAGATCAAAATTACATTAGGTTTAGTCCTAAAAGATTTTGAACACCTATGATTTTAATTTAATCTGGCAGGATCTGACAATGCTTGGCACCATTTATCATGCCCATCAAAGAACAGACAGAGAGGTTTGGCAGAGCAGTTGATTGAGTTCCCTTTTGTTAATGAAAACAATGCTGCTGACAATCCATTAAAAACATCCCATTTCTTTTTAATATTCCTGGAGTAGTAAGAATAAAGCCAGAGGGAAAGCTGAAATTGGAAGAATTGTTTTAGACTTCACTTGTCTCATTTGTGTTTAGACCTATATGGCACTGGGTCCTCCTGACAATTTTTTATTCTGATCTCTGTGGCAGAAGATAAAAGGAGGAATGGAAATGCCCCAGAAACTTGCTTTTGACATTCAAAAGCAGCTGTGCCAAATCCCTGCTGTCTAAATATGTAACCCTTATTAAAATAGATTTATTTTAGCTTTTATTTATTTTGTTCCTACTGAAAATTAAATCTGGGTGTCCAGGCTTATCTACCACCTAAGTTTTCAAAAGTTGCATTTTAATACCTTAAAAAAAATTAATTAAATGTGAATTTTAAAAGTACATTTTTAAAAATAGAATACATTTATATTTTATTGATATGATGTACTGATTTTTGAGTCATCATGGTACTTTATTTGTATTTTTAGGGGGATTCTGTAGCCACAAAGGGTGGAACTGGTTTTTTCCATTGAAAAACTATTACTGGTATAGCCTGTACATGAAACTTTATAAGATCAGGTCTGGATCTGAACTTTGCAGCAAAAGTACGTACCTAGAAATTAGCTTGTTGATTCACATGTCCTCCATTCTCTTCACAGCATTTTAGCATTTTTCCTAAATTTAATCCAAAAAGAAATCATGTATGCTTTTTGATTTGCTTCAGTGTTTAGCTTTTACACAAAGAAATCTAATTAAAGGTGTAATATGAATGTTACAGAATAGCCTAAAGTATGTCAGCTTATTTTAAAAGAAAATTGTATGTATATATGTAACTCTTTGTCCTATTTCCTCTCAGCACTCCCACCTTTTGAATCCCAGAATACACAGAGATGTTCTGCCCTGTCACTCTCTCTGACAGCATTTCTTGGGGTCATAATGCAGTCTTTCCATCTGTGATGGGTACCCAAATCTAATCTGCAGCTGAGTTGTAACATTTGCTAAAAAGATAACCTTGAACTCTGCTGACCTGCCAAACAGTACTCAACAAAACTGTTCCAGATCCTCTCCTTTAGTTTTTATTGTCTTTGAATCTTTGCAATTGTGTAATAATTACACAAAATAGAGATAAATGAGAGGTTTCATTTGCATAACCAAAATCTATGTAAATTATTCATGGAGATTTATCATTTTCAGTTGCCAAAGCTTCACTCTTTGTTCATTTAAACTTTTTTTTTAATAGCAATAAGTTTAGTTAGATTTTCATGCAAATGAAGCTATTCTAAATTAAGGCTTGCTTCTCAAATACTTACTGCAAACAAGGAGCACACCCCTATCCTCTTACTCTGCAGAACAGTAATTTGAAAACAAAAGTAGAGTGGATAAATCAACTCAGATTTAATTTATTACTTAAATATCACATATGTCCACATATGTTTCTTATTCATGTTACAAAGTATAAACCAATTAAGACACCATAAAAATAACACAATAACAGCACATTACAAGAAGTGAAAAGCAAACATACTTGGAATTGCTAAGTAAGATAAGGGAAAGACATAAATTTGTAAGTTCACTTATAACTTTTAAATTTAGGAAGCAGTTTAAAACTTACCAATTTCCTCCAGGTTTAGGAAAATTAAATTGTGGTTGATTTTGAGTTCTAGTTGTTTGTCGTCCCATCCCCCTCCCCCTGCTCCCCACCAGTGTGCAATTGTATTAAAATCAGAGGATATAGAGTGATTATCTAGTGAGTCAGCAGGACTGTTCTATTCCATTTCCTTTGAGTTTATTTCTGTGGCAGGCAATACTTACTACAATTTTTCTCCTCAGCCTTGAATGAATATCCTAACATGCAGACTATGAATCTGTTTTTTCAATTTTTTGTAGGCCTGGAATCCCTCCTTTTGGGAGATTCGGTAAGACTATTTGTGGGCACAGAGAACTACACCAGAAGCCGGGGTGTTCTAACACTAGAGAAGAATACACTTTTAAAAAAAACACAGAGTACAGTATTAATGTAAATAAATAGGATATATCAAACAAAATTTCATCCAGATGCTGTGCAAAAAAAAAACCTTAAAATGTTTTTCATTTTAAGATGAACTTGATTAGTTTATAAGCTATGACTGATAATATAGAAAATATCATTACAGCAGAAAAAAAAAATGTTCTGTACTGAAATAGGGAAATCTGTTCATGATAAATGTTCACACTGAGATTTTGCCATCTCAATGAGGAGTTGTGCAGGATATCAGGACACATTCAAAGTATAATGTCCAGGAAAAAAAATATACTCTATTAAAATGCTGACACAAATTGTGTATTTGTTTTAAGGCTGTTCTTAAAACAATTTCTCAGGTCTATTAAATGGAAACAAAATGAAATATTTTTCATTTATACTAAATTTTGCTTTGCCCGTACGTGAACCTAAAGGCAAAATTGAGCCTTTATGAAGGCTCTGGCTTCCCAGAGCTTGTTTACAATTTATACCAAAGTGAATTTCTCTGAAGTAAATATTTTAGGTAGAGAATGTGTCCTCCGTGAGCACTAGAATTATTCTCTTCATATCTGTCTCAGCAAAGTGAACCTCTAGCTCTTAGTTAGCAGTAAAACTAGATTCTGGTATTTCTTTAGGAATAAAAAAAATTACTGATATTCTTCTTACAGGAGACCTTTTTTCTTTTTCTTTTTCATTTTCTGTTTTTTACAAAAGTGTACACAAACACATACACGCACATAGTATTTCAGAAGTTTTTTGCTTGAAGAAAAATATCACATATAGACATGTTAGGTAAGTCACACTTATTAATCTCATACCCAATTTTTCTTAAAATAATGTTGGACTGCAGCTGGCAAGTCCAGATGATTTTTTTCTCCCTGTATTTCTTTAATTTATTTCTCTGACAAAATTAAATTTTCTATCACCTGAGTCAAAAGCACTCAGTTTTTCCAGTGTTTTGTTGTCATATATGTTAAGGAGAAGGTGAATTCAGTCTTTCCTTTCCTGTTGTTTTTTTTTAGTTATGTTATCTTGTTTTCCTTGTCTATTTCTTACATGGTTCTTGAGAATTCTGTACTGTGGAATTAAAAATTTTAGCTTTATTGCTATTTTTGATAATTTCTCTGATTTTTTTTTTTTAATTTATTTTCATTCCCTAGCATCTACAGCAATCAATTCTGTGTGGTTATGGTGTTAGCAGTATGCTGTTTTGCTCAATTATTGTGAACTTCTTGCAGTGTGTAAATTTTTAAGTATAAGAAATTTTAAAAGTACACAGTGAAATGATGTAATTTAACAACTTTTAAAACAATTTTTTAAAACCATAAATTATCTTGGAAATATAAAAATCTGTACTCAGACTTTAAATTTCAAGTAGCACCTCAAAAATTGAACTCAGCACAAGTTTAGGTGAAGGCAGGTGAGTTTTGGCACTCAGTGACTCCATAACGGTCTTACCAAAACTTTAACTGAGTTTTTTTGTTTTGAAGTATTTACACAATGCTTCTCGTGAAGGACAATTGTATAGTTATCTTGGATTCACCTTAAATGAACAATTTGAAACCTAAAGAAAAAAAAAAAGTAACACAGTGCTGGAAGGATGTGTGTTTCACATATGCTGTGAGAAAGGAGGTGAATCTAGAACTAAATGTATTGCAAGTTCACAGAAACTTTCACATACAGGTATAACAACAAATCTGTTGAAGTTATTGGACACCAATTTGTGAAGAAGTCAGCCATCTCTAGCAGAAATGAGTGAGTATTTTTAGTATCAGAGCTAACTTTAGAGAAAGCTTTTATTAATTGCAATCCAAATTGAATTTGATATGACAGAGTCTGAAATATTTGCTCAAGAAACTACAGAGCATGTCAGTCTATTAATTCATTAAGAGTGCAATCTCCCAAACATTGGCAGAACACTGGCAGAAAAATTGTGGTTAACAGCATACAGTTCACTGGAGCTAGTAAGCACCAACTTTACAGCACCTCCTTTACATTAATACAAAGCAATGCTTTACGACGCAAAAGATCAGCTTTTCTGGGTTCCTCACAGAATATTTTTAGGGACATAGGCTTAAAAAAATGTATATTTGGTGATGGCTATTTTATTTCTTTTTCCTACAATCAGACATGGAGGGTGTTATTCATCTGTCTAGAGGCTGACCTTTTACAGTATCGGTGAACCAGTTGCCATAGACTGTCTTTATAATCAGTAAAGAGACATAGGTGTACATAGGACATGCACTCTCATCCTAATTAGGTCAAATGACTCTGATGTAAACCTTACAATGTACGTTTGTCTCTCCTGAATAAAAAAACCCTCTAAGGTCATTAGGTCAGGGGTGGATCCCCCAAGCAGAAAACTTAATATTACATGATATAATTGCATTTGACAGTTCCTTTACCTTTGTTTATATAACTTTTGTCCCATTTCAGTGACATTTGCACCCCTGTATTACAGTTATAGTCTGCTCAGTTAAAACTCTGTACTAATCCAGTGGCCCCTGAATTATTTATTTTCAATGTTTTCGTACTTCTCAGGTTCCATAATGTAGAATATATTTAGTGACTTATACTGGGATTACCTGATTTTAAAATATAAAGAAGATACATGTGAATATTTTTGATATGAACAAGACTTTTATAATGCTAGTGACAAATTATTAATGATTGTCCAAATGTAATTCCCCCTAGCCTTGCACTGCATTTCGCTGACTGAAACACATTGCTCTTCATAAAAAACATTGTGTATGGAACAAAACAGACAGGGAATTGTTACTTACTATTTTGTGTTTCTATGTACTTGGCATTTGTGGTGGGTTTACCCTGGCTGGATGCCAGGTGCCCACCAAAGCTGCTCTGTCACTCCCCTCCTCAGATGGACAGGGGAAAGAAAATATAATGAAAGGTTCGTGGGTCGAGATAAGGACAGGAAGAGATCACTCAGCAATTACTGTCATGGGCAAAACACCCAGCTTGGGGAAATTAATTTATTACCGGTCAACTCAGAGTAGGATAATGAGAAAAATAAAAACTAAATCTTAAAACACCTTCCCTCCACCCCTCCCATCTTCCCAGGCTTAACTTCACTCCTGAATTCTCTACCTTCTACCCCAGAATGGTGCAGGGGGATGGGGAATGAGGGTTGCCGTCAGTTCATCACACATTATCTCTGCTGCTCCTTCCCCCTCAAGGGGAGGACTCCTCACACTCTTCCCCTGCTCCAGCGTGGGGTCCCTCCCACAGGAGACTGTTCTCCATGAACTTCTCCAACATGGGTCCTTCCCACAGGCTACAGTTCTTCATGAACTGCTCCAGTGTGGGTCCCTCCCACGGGGTGCAGTCCTTCAGGAGCAGACTGCTCCAGCATGGGTCCCCAACAGGGTCACAAGTCCTGCCAGAAAACCTGCTCCAGCATGGGCTCCTCTCTCTCCACAGGTCCTGCCAGGAGCCTGCTCCAGTGCAGGCTTCCCACGCGGTCACAGCCTCCTTTGGGCACATCCACCTGCTCCAGCGTGGGGTCCTCCATGGGCTGCAGGTGTATATCTGCTCCACCATGGACCTCCATGGGCTGCAGGGGCACAGCCTGCCTCACCATGGTCTTCACCGTGGGCTGCAGGGGAATCTCTGCTGTGGTGCCTGGAGCACCTCCTCCCCCTCCTTCTTCACTGACCTTGGTGTCTGCAGGGTTGTTTGTCTCACATATTCTCACTCCTCTCTTCTGCTATGCTTGCTGTTGTGCAGGGGTTTTTTTCACCCATCTTAAATATCCTATCACAGAGGCGCTACCACTGTTGCTGATTGGCTCAGCCTTGGCCAGCGGTGGGTCTGTCTTGGAGCTGGCTGGCTTTGGTTCTGCCGGACATGGGGGAAGCTTCTAGCAAGTTCTCACAGAAGTCACCCCTGTAGCAACCCCCACTACCAAAACCTTGCCACACAAACCCAATACAGCATTTTACCAAAACATAAGGAGGGAAGGTTTCTGTCCTAATGACCTTGCAATCCATACACATTTACAGATTAAATAAGATTTTTACCTGTAACACAAAAGTAATTCACATATTTCACTTGCTGTGTAAAAGATGACATGCCTCATATTCTGGAAGGCTAAGTTAGGGCTAAAATGAACTTCACTTTGGCTGAATAAAGTAAGATACTATCATAGTGGTACTGCAACCTGAAATACCAGAGTTCTAGCATGATTTTTTTCCAAATCATTTTAGCCCTTTCTCTGAATGAAACTTAAAAATTACAGTCTAAGTCCAATGGAACATGATGGTACTGCTACTTATGAATTATCAAACAGGAAGTTATGAAACAGTATAGCATTGCACTTTTATATTAGGAATGGAAATTTCATATTTCTGGTTCTGTTTATGGATCCATGCCAAATTCATGAAAGTGGGAGAATTTCCAAGGTGGCAGAAGAAGCATAACAGTTGAATGAATCTGAATTTAACCTTATAGAAAAAGATCTGGAGGATTAAATAGAGAATAATCATCTTTCTCCAGGAACTGTAAACCTGTCTATAGCAAGGATGTAATTTTCTATTAAGTTCTATAGACTGGATTAAACCTTGAACAGAAAGAACCTGATTTCTTTTTTAAATTTCTTAACTTGCAATTTTTTTATAATTGTATTTCATTCTACAAAACCTATAGAAATAGATTTTCCACTTCACTAGTTCTACTGCATACTGCATTTCCTGACTTTAAATGATAGTGGACAAAGATCATCCTTTGTGAAAAGGAACATTTATGCTTCCACTGACCAAGCCAGTCTCTCTTCTTAGTGCCAAAGGGTGAAAGCAATAGATGTCAAGGATGCTGTGGTCTTCAGCAGCGGGAGGAAAGAGCACGGTGGAACCAAAGCCCATTATACATAATCTCCACAAGAGAGGGAACATAGTCATAACGAGGACTAAAGCTTCTGCTGTTCTTATATCCACCTGGGACACCTGGCTTAGGATCATGGTTGCCACTAATACTAATTATGCTTGATTTTGATGGAGAATTAAGGTGAAAGACTTCAGCCTGCAACTATCTTGTGACACACAAGCTTATCCTGCATAAGTCACATACATTTTGTCATCTGGATGGCTCTCCAGACTCCTGTGACTGTATTGACCAGAAGCAGGACAAATATCTCAATCTCTGAGGTGGCCTAGAATATGCACATGAGGCTGACAGATATGATATAAGACCTATGGTAGACCTGTGTCTTTCTTAAAGGCCAGGAAGGAAATCATAGAAAAGCTTAAATGGCACTGGACTTTGTGTATGGACTGTAGAATCAATCCATAGATTACCACTGAGTATAATGGAAACTTAGACAGCTAGCTCCCATGTACATCTCTACCTATAGACACCTACCTTTGGTCTTCTCAACCTGTAAGCTAAATCCCACCCACTTTGTCTCATTAGGTTCTGTTCAGTTGCCTAAACATAATTGTTGAGTGCCATTCAAAATTTTCTAGGATATCTGGGAGATACGGGAGGCTGGGAGATTTGGACCAGAAGAAACAGAAACAGAAGACCCAAACTCTTGCCTAGAGAGGTGGTAGAGGCGCCATCCCTGGCAACATTCAAGGTCAGGTTGGACGGGGCTCTGAGCAACCTGATCTGGTTAAAGCTGTCCCTGCTCCCTGCAGGGGGGTTGGGCTAGGTGACCTCTAAAGGTCCCTTCCAACCCAAAGCATTCTGTGATTCTGTGATTCTATGATTCTGGGCCAGCATCTAGCAGCCAGAGGGAATACCCCAGTGTCTGTGTTTAGCTCACTGCCAACGTTACACAGCTGTTTTGAAACTATATTATAGAGTTTAACTTTGTTTCGTGTTTACTTTTATTTCTAGATGTGTGGAAGCATTCTATAGAATATGGTAAAAGAATATGTAAAAGAGATCTTTAGTAAAGTCTTCTGGAGTAACTGTTGCTTGCCTGAGAATAAATTCAGAGGGTCAAGGGGTCCTCTTCAGTCCTGCGTTCCTAACTAAAGAAATTGTTTATTATTAGTTTAAATGTTTGTGGTTTTGAAGCTGACATAGATCAATGTCTGCTATCAATCCTTTGGCTAACAGGTGTACATGGCTAAGTTAACAGTTTTACACTTTCCAACAAACTAAATCAGTCATGTTCAGATGGCTTTCCCAATATTTTTCTTATCTGATCATTGCATGCCTTTTGAAGTCTCAGTTCTTCATGCCAAAAATTCTATACTAGGAATGGAAATGAATCCTATCTCAACATTCTGTGTGTGCACATATGTTTGTAAATGTTGTGAGGCGTGAGGCCAGTCCTGGAAAATGGCTTCAGAAAGCCCTGAGGAACCACATTATAGTAGTGGGGTGCTGTGTCAGTTCAAAAGTGCTCTGGCCATGTTTATTCAAGAAGCCTGAGGAACACAGACCATGCAAGCAGGAGAATTTCTAAATAACATGTTAAGCCTGCTGGTCTGAGGCTTGGTGATATATTTTATTTCAGCACCAAGCATTATATAGACATGATTAAAAATAATGACAGCAAACAGATGGTCACTCTTCATGGAATTAGACTGAAGGCATTTGTGGATTTTTTTTTTCTTTGAATGTATTGCAACAAAATAATGTATCTAACAATCATACAGTGTCTTAAAAAGTGAAGAAAATTTAATGATGTTCTAGTCAGCTTGTTTAGTAAGAATTTTTCACCTAAAAAGATGATGGAACTGAAACACAAACATGCTTCCAAATATTTTGGACATTAGGTATAAGTAACATTCATTTAAAATGTGTGTAAAAAAAGAGTGTAATAAAGCATGTTAATAGTGTTTGGAATGATTATCTTTCTTTTACAGGAATATAAACATATCGTTAGTAAGGAAATATGCAGACATATTTAAAAGCTTTAATCTCATGAAAAGCTTGATCTGGACAGAGTACATTAGCTTTAAGTTGTTTTCAGGGTGAATAACCTTTATAAATATAAATATTCTTAATAGCGATGAAGGGCAAGCTGGTAACAAAGGGTTATTGAGAAAGACCAGTGAATAATCCCATCATATGTATCAATCTTACACATCCCATAAGAAAGTCTCTTCACCTATTTCCCTACAGTGTGCTGTTAAGGCCTCATCACGAATTTCTCTGTCAGGTTCAATCCTATTGACTTCAGTCTTTGACTGAAGAGTGTATGCTTGGTCTTTACTTGTATGAACAATTTATAAGTTTTAAAAGAAACTTTTCTGTGTATTTCAGTTGAACCTTGTAACTTTTCTGCTAGCTTTGCTTATAGCAGATGTTGCTGAGAATAGGAGGCAGTACTACAAAATTGCAGTATCTTACTGTCAGCCAATCTCTGTGAAACCCCACTGGGGTTGTGTGCAAGCATACAAAATGTGTGCTTTCTCCCCTTTGAATATGTGTCCCAAATGAAGGATGGCTGTGTGTGGCAGCATCTGTGGTTATTCCATTAGCTGAAGGGACAGAGACCTGCACTGCAGAGCTACAGATTCCACCTCTTCTGATGGCTTCTCTGAGTGGTCCGTGCAGTGGAAAACAGACCTTATGTTCAACTTGATTCTGCTAGAACATGGTAATTATGGATTTGAAAATTGTGATCCTACAGTGTTGTTTTTAAAGTTTTTACATTATTAAACTACCAGAATACCAGAGCTGCCAAGTCAAGCACTGAAATTATCAAATTTATTACCTAAGGTGCCTAAGCAATCTCAAATCTGCCTCTCTTTCAGTGTACCCTTTTGATATGATGTCAAATTATATTTTTCAGGTGATTCTCTTGCTTCATTTGTTACAAAGTTAGATATTGTTGAGACTACCTGAAAGAATCAGACTGGTAAAATTCATAAGGTTTTGCTGGTAAGACCCCTACCTTGTTTACTGCAGAGACTGGTGTGTTTGTAGTGAATTCAGCAGGGAACTGAGGAACATAAGAGGTTTTTTCTTGTGGTTAATGTAGTCAAATGTCATCCTGGGCACACTTCTGCCACAAGTGCCCTTAAAAGAAAAATGGTGCAATAAACGTTGCTCATTCATTGCCTATTCAGAGTACTTGGAATGGAATTCTTTGAATTTACTTTGAATGACTGAACTCATCTTCCTTTATGGACAATGGAAAGGGATAGATGTTCCTAGATTGTCATCCCTCGACCTCTCTTATTCTCCATCTTGAGAATGACTGGAGAAATCCTAACACCTACAAATTGCAAGTGAAATCAAACGAAGCAGCATTTTGATCACAGAAAATCAGGTTCTAGATGTTTCACATGTGGCAAAAAATATTAATGGACACGTGTTGTGCTGTGCGGATGTGTCAGGTTAGTTCTGAAAACAATTTATGCATGCAAAAGAAGGAGTCTTTCCAATTGCAAGCCTCCAAACGCTCTTCAATTAACATGACAGCTCATTGGCTTGGACTGGCATCAGCTCAGGAGTCTCTGCACCAGGTGACATTCCCTGTAGTGCAGTGTACGATATGTGTAGGCAAGTCTTAAATCTCATTTTAGCTTAGTGGTCCAGTTGGACAATGGCATAATCTGTATCTTGGAGACACTTTATTTCAAATTTCTGAAACACAAGAACAATGTCTAAAAGAAGATTAAAAAGAATTGTGCATGATAAATGTGATTTGCGTATACATACATAAAGACTCAAATATAAAATAGCATTCAATAGTTATGAATTTAGAACTAAATCCCATGTCCAGTAGAAGTCCCATTGTGGATCTTTGTGAGTATTTAGCCAGCTTGTCAATTCCTTGTGTCCTTCTGGTTAACTGAAGGAGGTAGAAGTTTAATAATAAGGAGAATAATCAGTGTGTATAAGCACATAAATAACTAGCGTGACTTAATCCATGTATATCAAGGGGCTAGCATATCTTGACAGTTTTGATAGCTTGAATATCTGGGGGGAGCAGAAAAGAGAGGAAGATCCTGAGCTGGTACGTACAGCTTGGCTACAATGGTTACAACTATTTTTACCAGCTGAGAATTTAGTTGCTCTGATTACTCCATTATCATATGCCATAAATCCTACAGGACACACTATACTATTATACATGTTGTTTATGCTGTACATTTGGGAAAAAAAAAGACAAAAGTTTTAGAAATGATTTAGTTCTTTTTTTTTAAATTATTATTACTATTTTTCATGTCCTTCTACTTTGAGTCAGGTTGGCTTCTTTACCATGCCCTCCAGAGCATGGGATACAGAGGGTGAGGAAAATGATAGCTAATAAATTTTTGAAGCCTCTAAAAATTACCTTCTGTAAAATAGCTTTTCTATACATAATAATGTCACTGTTTTATGGCCTGATGTTGCCTGACCTTCCATTATGAGAAGTTGAGGCCCCTTTTCAATGGTGTAAAGCTCACATTTATAGCCTTATGTGGTTGTAAGATATTGGCCCTTAAACATGTTACTTATGGGACAGAGGGAATTGCCTATTCTGGGGCCCAGTATTATTCAAATGCATAGGAAGGGAAACAGGGGAAACATGATTTTGATACTGTGTGTCTGAAAAAATATACTTCAGAAATACCTGTAAAACTAAATATAAAATTTTGACACTAAAGGTTCCAACATATCACTGACTCCCCAGATTTTACTCCACTGTGTTGATTCATTACCATAGTTCTGTGTGGGAATACAGTACTAGCTGGAGTAGAAGTGATTTGGAAACAATCCTAAAGAATTTATTCCAACATCCATTGAGTTAATAAAGCTTTTAATGAGATAGAGTAAGAGAAGTGGCAGACCTTAACTGGGTAGTTTTGAAAAGCAATTCATGCTTCAGGTTACTCACAAATGACGTGTATTTTAGAAAATCCAATCACTAGTTTTCCAAAATCCACAAAGCTATAACGTCACTGTTCATCAGAAAAGTGTCAGATTCCCTGTGTTTGTATCATAAGCCTAAAGATGTATTTCTTCAAAACATTTCAGTGAAAGAACGAGAAATATTCAGTTTTGAATGGCTGTTTTTTTATTGCCTTTTTAATGTATTTACCACCTGTGGTTATTAATCCTCAGCATTAACGAAATCAGGATTGCAAACACCTGCTACTGCTTCGAGTTTAGTCCCTTACCAGGCTCAAACTTTACATTGTTGGAAGGAGAATTTCATCTTTCACTGCAGAAATTATGCACATTTTTTTTTTGGTCAAAAATATGGGAATCCCATACCTTTATTGGAATTCCACTTGCAGTTTGTAAACCTGATATTTGTGTTCACAGGTCAGAGCAGATGATGAATAAATATGAAGTGGGTAAGATGTAAAAAAGGGTTAAAGACTTTAGCAATTTCTTTTATTTGGTACCTTATTTGCAACTATAAAATTTGTACTGTGCTCTTGAACCATATTAAGACGCAAGGAGTTCACGTTTACCATATCTGTGTGGGAAAGAGCTGATACTATATTTGGACACTCTCTGCATGTTGGATTTTTAAAACACAGGTTTCCAAACTCAGTGACATTAGATTGAATCATTTCATACAGTTACTTTGGCTTGAAAATCTTTTTCTACTTAGTAAAATCTTGTGCTTTAAAGAGATGCCTGAGCTGCACAGGAATTTTATCTGCAGTAAATCGTCATGAAAGATCACAATATTGAGTCTCTGAGGTTTTAGATATATTAACATTCCAATAGGATGCTAAAGATCTTTTACTGGCAAGAACTTTATGTAACTTGACCTTATAATAGGAAGATAAGATTTTTCTATTCAAGATTTCTAAATGTGGTATCAGTGCAGATGTGGGGAGAGACATCATAGTCTTTTAAACACCTCTTACAGTAACTGCGTTTGCAGTGTTTGTAAGGAAGCTGTATTTAAGTTTTTCTTTTAGGAAATCAAAATTAAGTACTTCTATTGTTGTCTCCTCTTCACATCTCTCACATGTGCATTGTATTAGGCTCTTCCTTTGGAAATATTGCCGAGGAATGAACATTTTGTGAAAGAATCCCTGAATGCTTCAGTTCAGCTAATTTAAGGAAAGAGATTAATAGAAATTTCAGCTGAACAAAAAAGCCACCCAGAAACCTTGAGACAGTTGTTTAAAAATTGCTTTTTCATGATTGCTGAAGACTACAGTGCTATTCTGTATTTCTTGAAAAAATCCAGTGTCTTGCTCTAGTGTGATCAATCCTCTTGTCCAGTATGAGTATTTTAATATTGTATGGATATCTTCAAATTTAGATCTTAAGTTATTATTCGGATGCAGATTTTGATAAATATAGAGAAAGAACCTTAATAAACAAACAGTAGTGGATTAGGTGGTCAGACGATAAACATAGGCAGGATAACTGCAGGAGCAATAGTGGTTCTCAGATTACAGCCTACCTAAAGAACGATCTTCAGGCAAAGAAAAGAAAAGAAATGTGACAGATACACTAGAAGGCTAATGCTATGTCAGACACTAAAAACATATTATAAGACGGTATTGATAAAAATTCAAAAGCTTGCTTTAAATGTTCTCCTAGCTCAAAAGCACTCCAAAGTCTTTCAGAAGGAAAAGACTTTTATGTACAGCTTTAATTTGTTTCTTTTCTTTTTTCTTCTGCTGTCACATGGGCAAGAATAGCTGACTCTCAGGGTCATGGCAAATTGATTTTGTGTTGTACACTTAAAAGGAGATTTCTAAAGTTTTGTTTTACTATATCTTGTTCTGAAAGTTTTCCATTTTTATTATTGATTTTAATTTTTTTTCTTTGCTGTGAGGTGCTTTAGGAACAAATGACATCATTTCCATGGAGCAAAAGTATACTCCTGAATGTAATACCCGTGAGTATTTTGGTGTTGTACACCAAATTTAAAACAAACCAGACCAAAACCCCCAATGCATTAGAAGAGAACTGCAATGACTATTGTGTGTTTTTTTGTTAACTGTAACAGATCTGCTGCTTTAAAGGGCATAACCCTCAATATAGGAGGTGGGGGTTGGAGGGCAGAGAGCTAATCGTGGGATTAATGTAGATTTCATTTATAATCCCTCCTGTGTTTATATGCTTTTATCCACTGTTAGTGTGGAAACAGGACAAATCCCCTTTTAATTCTCATTATTAATGAAGATTTGTCCAAAGGCTTTATTGTGCCTTCAGTGGAAGCCTTGTGCTTGGGAAATCCATAAGCTTACCATTGCGGCTGGAGGACTTATAGGTATTATTCCTCAGGGACTTGCAGTACCACCTCAAGTTCAAGATATGCATGGTGGGAGCACATCTGTTGATACATCACATCACATTGCATTCTGTTCTGATACAGATAGGCCCATAGCTGAATACACAGATGTGGAGAGCAGTGCTTGCCACCAGTCCCATGCTGCGATCCATCCTGGCTCCTGACCATCGTCACAGAGTTATGCTAAGCTGCACCAAGTTACGCTGAAGAGTGTATACATCCTGAGCAGGTATACATAGGCTCAGTAGTATTTGAACAGGACACCTTACACTAGCCCCAGCTTCTTTTTGCTCATTTAAGGGTTTTGTTCGTAGTTAACATGGTAATATCTGAACTCAGAAGAAAGGATGAAGACTGTTGTGAATGATGCGAGGAAAGGGATGGACAGTGCATACAATAATTTCACCAAAGTTAACCATTCCAACTTTGTACCTTCTTGGCCAGAGCCAAATTGCGGAAGCATCTTTTTTCAAACACTAAACACCCCCCCCACACCCCCCTCTGCTGAGTGTTACACAAAGTCCTTTGCCATACTTGCTGGTTGGAAGCACTTGGTTACACACCACCTCTACCTTTGGCACTTCTTAGAAGGTACTTCTGAGCATTTTTTTGGTTGCCAGACTGTACTTTTGGAATATGCCTTACTCTCTCTGCTGAGTGTACAGATGCTGAGGTCTCTGGCTTGAAGACCTGATATGAGGTGCCCAAATTTTAGTGCTGTGTAAAGAAGGACAGCTAATATAAACTGAATGGCCTTTGCTTTTTGTTCTTTACTGACAGCCTCAGTACGGGATTGTTTGTCTGAAACTTGTGTCTCTGAATCCTAACTAGTTCATCTTGAAAGCTATGTTATAATCAAATGTTTTATTATCTTTGTTTCTGTTGATGTTCTATCAGGTAATATGCTGTTGGGAGCTTGTGCCTGACCAATGTACAACACTAATAAATAGACTATCTGCCCTTCCCTGTGGTTTGAGTCAGCATTATGGAGTGTGCAGGCTGAGTTACAAAAGGAACATGGAAGGAAAAAAGAAAACCCTCCAAATATTCAAAAGATTATAACAAGAATGACTTAAATTATAAGGGAGAGAAATCTTACAAAGGTTTTGTTGATGAAATTACTTTCTTCACTGCATGAAAATTAAAGAATCCCTGGACTCAAACCCCTTTAATACCCCAAACAAGGCTCTTGCCACCACAGGAAGTCAATTATCTCCATGGCAACCAAAACAAATAGTGAATATTGCCTTAGCAGCCACAAAGAATAAAAGGTGCATCTAAAATTAATTTACGTCTTGGGATCAGACACTTGAGATGAGAGAACTGGTCCATAAAGTACCCCAGAGGAGCTAGTAAAAGGAAAACAAAGTCAGTCCCTTGTTGAGTTATCGAGGGAGCTGTGCTTGGAGTGCATAAATTTGCTTTTCCTCTTTTGTCAAAGAAGATTATTTTCAATGTGTCCATATTTACATGGATACTCCCTTAACTCTTCTCTATAAATCTAATTCTTGACAAAGAAGGTTTGGTAATAGTTTCCTGAAAAGGTAGTTACCTTGTAATCTCCCTCATTGTGCAGAAGGATCTGTTCTTTATTGTGTTAATTAATTTGGGATGAATTAATTTCTTCCTATTTCCTTCCCTGTCTAAAAAACACCCAGAATTTTTTTCATAAATATTCCAATAGAATAAAGAAAAAAAAGGATTAGTACGCAGACCTGGAACTATATAAAGATTCCATTACATTTATAAAATGAGAAGACGAACTCATGATATAGTTACTTGCAAAATAAATCAAAATAAGGAAAAGGCCGTGTGATTTCTGTGTAACAGTGCAGCTAATCCAGATATTTGTGCATTTGCAACCAACACCAATACCATATTTCTCCTCAGAATCCTCCTTTTCTGGACAGCTTCTTACTGCTGCAGGGTACATTGCTCCTGCTGTAAAAACAATTGCATTGTATATGTCTGATTGTATAAGTGAGCTTTGGTTCATGCTACAGGACCTATGGAATAGCACCCCTATCAAGAATGCCCTAAATCATTGACATTTAGGAAGACCTAGCTAAGATGAGATCACTCATCATGTATGCCCTATTTCTTATACTAGTCCTTAAGCAACTCTGTTGGCCACAGTTAGAAAGAGTACTAGGTAAGGTGAGCCTTTGATGTGTTAGGGCATTTATCATGTTCTTACAGTAAGCATAAATAAAGCCCAGAATTTCAAAATACTTCAAACCTGGCATCTCCTACTACAACACCTAAATAAGTGAATTTTCAAAAAGATTTTCTCAGGTAGACCTGCTGTGTATTGAACTCTTCAAAAGTCTGGCCCTTTGCCTGAATGTTTTATAGATTTTACTTCTATTTGTATTATGAAAAGTGAAATTTAGTTTTGTCTTGAAAGTAAATTTCCGCCCCCCCCCCCCCCCCCCCCCCTTGAAAATGCAGTATTTTGATATTTGTATCGGCAAAGTGGTAAAAAAAAAAGACATTGAGCCATTAGTAAGACATAGCAAAAAGAGTCTGAAAAATTACAGACAGGGTAGAATTGCTATTATTTAAATTCAATAATCCTTTCTATGCATTTCAGCTTTTGCAATGAGTTACCATCTTTCTATATTATAATACAAAGAAAAAAGCTAGTAAAGAGCTTTGATCTATCTGCTTTCCACAGCTGATGACATTTTCTCAAATATAACAAAATAAGAATGTTAAAGAGGATTTCTTGCCATTTGAATATTATTACCAATTGTTAAATGATGAAAGGACATTATAGCCAGCTCTAAGATGTCCCTAAAGAGAAGAGACTGTGATTGGTACATTTTTTCCTTTTGTTCAGTTATTAAAAATAGAAAAGAAAACTACCATATTAGAAATATTTCAAAATGGTGGTCTATGGGCTAAAGTTGACTGCAGAGTGCAGGCACTGAAAATAATTCGGCATACCTTTTCTTGCAAGTTGTAGAAATTCATCTTCTGTCCTGGATGGCTCAGTTAGTAACTGAAGCCAGACATGGTGAATCTGAGTCTTGGCTGCAGGTACTTTTGTTTTCATTCATTAAATCTCATTAAAGAAAACACAAATGTTTAAAATAAAGTCCTTCTATCACTTTAGCAATTGCTTTCATGAAGAGGGGACTCTGTCTGATTGCAATTGTAATGCAAAATGTGCCCATGAGATAATCTTTTTCTCAAGTAATTTAAAGGTTAGACATCTAGGCTATATTTGTCAGAACAACCATCAGAATCGAGGGAGTAGGGCAGGCTGGTGCATAATGCCTCACATCTTTGCTAGTAAACTTTTGTGACCTCAAAACCATGTGGCCAGGTGCGACATACCTGTTGTATATAGTCCCTAGTATGCTCTAGTTCCTGAACTGTGCCCAGGAGCTATTTGGGAAAGTGATAATTGGCATTGCCCAAAATTGCCAGGCAAAGTCTGAGTAGGTTAACACCACCAATGGTCTGGTTCCAGTGTCCAGAAGAGATCCTGTGCATTGCTTACTTTATTAGCATATACCTATCCCCAACTTAGGCACCTGTCTTAGGACAAGAAGAGTCCTGTTCCTGTGTGGAAATTCCTGTCTTTTTCCACTCCTTAATAAAGGAGTATAAACAACCAATTAGGACCACTTACCTATATTTTAGAGGGCTGAATCCAGAGGATCTGTATATAATTCCTACAGATATTTATTGTGTTTAAAATATTTTCTTCAGACATTGTTTTATACTTCCTTATCACAAAAGATCCACACAGGACCTCAAAAATGAGAACAAGAATCTTTTAGATAAACTGATGTGAAACCCTATTCCTATATACTCTGTCCTGGGCCAACTAGGAAACCTAGAAAAGAATCAAAGAATATGTAGTAAGAGAAAACAGAGGAAGGAAAACTCTTATATGATAATTTTATTTATTGAATAAGGACAGCACCTCAAAAAACACTCTGGAATATAATGTTTCCTCTTAGTAACTGTACTGTAAATATGATTTCAGTGTTTTAAAAAGGATGCCTACTTAAATAATCAGACCTTCAACAATATTCTGTTCTAGAACTTTAGGTCTTTTAAAAGTCATTGGTAAGAAATCTGCTCAAATCATCCTGTACATGATTAACATAACTAGCCCTTTTTGTAACAGTACAGCACAGTTGTTCAGTATGATCTAATAAAGGTTGGAACATAGTTGAATATAAAGTACAAAACTGTGAAAGGGAAATACAAAACTGTGAGTAGGAAAGAAAGAAACTATTCAGAACATGGATATATGTCTTTATGCTAAGAAGGGGTTAAAATCTAGAAGATATAATAAGACATAATAAACAAACCAGGAAAATTAGGGAACTTGGACAGATTTTATGTATTTCATAAAAAGATAAATGAACAAGTGGAATAAATTACCAGTAAAGGCAATTGAAACAAAGACTATAAATAAAATATGAAATATAAAGTATAAATGAGGTTGGAAGACTTAGATTTATTTCCTGAGAAAGAGAAAAGTGAATGATCGTAGAGGGAAAAGTGGGAAGGTGAGACTAATATATTAAAAATGGAAGGTTGCAATTGCATTCAATAAGTTATTTTTCATACTTAATTGAGGTAATTATTAAAGATAATTTATAATATATAATTAATGAACAGTGGTCAAAATGAACTTTTGTTTTACTTGTAGTTTTGGAAGACCGCTTGACAAAATGGAAAATGGTCAAGGAGGGCAGCAGCACAAATAATGAGCATTATGTATAAGCTAAGCACCTGGTACTTTACCCAGAGAAGATACAATGTAAATATTTAAAGAGAACAGATGAATGTGAGGACTCCCAACATAAAATAAAATAGGAATAATAAATACCCTGCAAGTTTGAAAGGTCAAAAGTCTCTTAGACACAGATTAAATTTTCATGGTGTTTTTGCTAGAAATATGACTGCGTTCCCCTAACAGAAACATGACCTCAATTAATTTGTGTTCTAAATAGAGGAAAAGCAATACAGAACAACTTCTTGTTGTTTTAAAATAAGTATGCTAAAAATCTTCTATATACAATACGGAATTCATGTTTTTCCTCAATTCCTCTTGCACATTCAGCAGCAGAATCTTTAACAGTCAAAAGATTTGCTGTGAAGCATCTGCAAATGTCCATTAGATAACTACATTTGGGCCTTTTTTTAAAAAATATTTTTGTAGTTAAATAGAAAAACAGGCCTATATAAGGATATGCAGCATCATTTCAAAAAGGAGAAAACAGGGACCTAACCCTGAAATAACCTGACTTTAGTGGGACTGTGCCTGTGTATAAAGATACTTCTGTTCTAAATCCTGTTAGCGTTAGTGCCTTGGGCAATATGTTACAGAAGACAAAGAATTTCACTTTTGCAGTCAGTGCCACAATACTAAGACATCAAGAACACTAACCTCAGCCAAATCTTTTAAAGCTGATGTTCTTTAGCTCAGTGTTTTGACAATGGCTTTCTCAAGGGCATATCCCTTTTAATGTTAATTTATTTGCAGTCTTTTATCTCCATAGGAAGAATCAATGCCATTTAATACTCAAACCTCCTGGAGGGGAAACAGCAGAAGCTGGGTTAGGTAAAGTCCAGAATGAACTTTCAATCAGCATAGCATGAAAGTGTACAAAGACCCTGAATTAATTTGTGTCTCTCCACAACTGGTAGCCTACAGCCTGAAGGTTACTTTTCTCTGGCCACTTTTTCCTCAAGAGAGACGTGTTACGGCCCAGTGTCTTTGCTGCTCCTGCATAGTCCTGTATTTACCACCCATGTCACTCTGACTAGGAGACGTAATAAGGTAGCTGGAAGACACCTCTCTTGTAATTGTGAGTGACCCAGTAGAGATTACCGGGCTAAGTCACCAAGGAAGGAACACAACTGAGATTCCTCTACCTCAACTATAGCATATTCCAAGCCCTGTGGTCTAAATCATTGCCCATTATGCACAACAGGGACCACAGCAGTGAAAGGTGGGACTAGAGCCTGCAGGTGACACTGTAGAACTGGAATCTGGTCTAGTGCCATTGAGTTGTTAGTGTTTTGGCATAGGTATTCATTATCACTTACGTATAATGCTTCGCATCATCTGAGGTAAGATAAATGGAAATATTTGCAAAGGTTAGATTTAGCTGAGTGAGACTATTTTACCAAGGCTGCCTTTACAGATAGTGGAGAGGAGCAGTTTTGATGCAGCTGATTATGAGCATCTAAAATTAGGTTTTTGCTCTGAATCAACTACAGGAGAAACCTCCCCTTTTACTGACTGTAGACAAAACCTACGCAAACTAGTCTTGATAATGCTAAAAATAGACTTTGTGAATACTCTGCACAGCCTCCTCTTCAAGTCATAATTTAGATGTCTCGGCTGTAGGTCTGGGTTTTATTTACTCTGTGCTGGTGTATTATCTATTGCAGGAAAGTGTTCATTGTGCCGTTGAAGGTCTTGAAAATAATTTGCAATTTTAAACACTTGAAATACTTGATCTACAAAGGCTTTTCAGGCCAGATGTTTCATAAATTTGAAATAAAAATAAGCAGAACACATTAGAATCAAGAAGGATTGTGGAATGAGCAAGACTAGAACAACACATATAAAAACTTACAGCCATTACACAGGGCACTGTAACTCCTCTGTGGAGTACACAGAAAATCCACTTTAATAGAATATTATATTAGAACATTCCCATCACATAAAAGTAAAATATAAAATCAGTTTGAAAGAAAGTCAAGGGGATATCACTAAAGTTGTATTAAAATAGGACTTAATTGAGAAATATACATTAGTAGTATTTTATTCCACTTGTATAAAGGCAAAAAAGGAAAGGAGAAACACTCCTGATCAGCAGTTGCCTGGAAGAAATCACCTTTAGATTTCACAGATTATTTCACATAACCAGGAATTGTCTGTTGAACTTAGCAGCCATGTGGAACAGTAGGAAAATATTCACATCTTTAAAATTGTTATGTACTTTAGAAGTTGTCTGTTTTTTTCCTCTAGATTTCCTTCACAGACTTCACTGAACTCTACAAATAATAAGGAAACCTTACTGCATACTATATACTAGATCCCATTCCTTGGGTGCACTAGAACATTTTAAACGGTTTAAAGACTTTCTCAGTATTACTTCACTGCAAAGTGTAATTCTAACTTTTGAGTTAGGTACCAAAACACAGGCATCTAGTGCCATTTGAGATTCCCCAGGCATCCAAGACAGACAGATATGACATGCAGGAAACCTGTTCCCTGCTGGAGTTAGCCATAAGAGAGGAAGGATACTTCACAGAGCCATATAATGCCACAAGTTTTTGTTTAGGCAGTTGAATTTTATTGGAGGTATCTACAACACAGGGGTTCAGGTTTGGACTGCAGATACCTACAAGTAGCTGTCTGAGGGTGAATAGCCCAAAAGGCTCCGGTGACTGTGTTAATGTGTTCTGCATTATCTGTAATAGAAGCTTAGGTAACTGTCTCTATAGTTGTTTTCTGTTGCACAAAAAAGTGAAGATAAATATGCAATTATAGTAAGAGGAAAATCTTCTGATTATTTTAGAGGTCTGCCTTAGGATAAGATGAAACACACCACTGAGTTCCTATTTCCATACACTGTCAATAAAAGGAAATCTAGCAAATTAGCTCAGATGTAAATGTTTACATTTTACCACTTGAAGCAAACCCAAAAGTCCAGCTGAGTTTGGTGTAAGGAAGGCCTGTCTGCAGATCCCCATCTTTGACTCTGCTTAGAGGCTCACCCAGTAGCATCTTTAGACTTGCTGCTCTTGAGACAAGACCTTTGTTTTGTGTCTGGCCGGGAAACCCACCAAGTTCTATATATTCATGATGAATATATTTACATTGTTTGAAGGGTGTGTTGTAGGAGAATATGTATTCTCTATGCTAATAGCACTCTTGTCATGCTCACTAATCCTTTGTTTCAGTGCCCCAGAAGTCTTTCCTATGCAAATCAATTCACAGGGGCACCTTAACATGTAAATCGCAATCTGCCTCACATGTGAGGAATTGATGGATTTTAAATTCCTTGTCTGTAGGGAAGTAATGAATGGTACTTATTTAACATATACTACTACATTAGGTGCATCTCCAGTACTTAATGGCAGTGCTGTACCAAGTCTAATACAGCATTCATAGTTTTAGAAGTAAAAGAGAGAGGGACCAAAAATCTATGATAAATATACTTCTTTTCCTCTTTTATGTACCAAAAGTAGTAATCCTGATTAAACATTCAGTGGTCTAGGATCTTGACTGAGAATATTATACTGTTCTTTCACTGTGGAGTGAGTGCTAACTCCTGTGAGAAAATGTTACTTGAATATTTTTAGCTGAATCCAAGACACTCCACATTAAAAAAGAAAAAATGTAAAATTTTTCAAGCCAGAAGAGAACAGATTCACCAAATGAAAATACGATATGTACAAAACCAGACCTATAAAAAGAGTTGGACAAGCTAAATAGGAGAAAATTAGGTAAAGGAATACTTATGAAATTTAAACACATTGAAATTATTGATTTTGAGTAATATGCATCCTGGTGTATAAAAGAAGTTAGCAAAATTCTATCACTCAAATTTTTTTTTGAAAATTCAAGCAGACTGCAAGAGGTTTGCAAGGCAAAAAATAACTGATATTCAAACTGATATCAAAAGATAATAAAGTCCTGAGGACTGTACTTATCAGAGAAAGGTCACAGACAACTGATCCTATGCATGTGGCTGTATCAATATGAATGTGTTAGTCTGGAAAGGATAGACTGTCATCTTTATCATGAAAATAGAGGTTTTGTTTTGTTTTGATTCAGTTTAAGCAGAAAACTGAAATTTAACCTAAAGAAACACATAATAAAATGGTAGAATTCTGCACACTTGGTTCTAGCCATATGTCGCAAATACAGATTTGTGGATCCTGCCGACTATGCCAATTTGTCGTGAATATGATTTTTTTTACATGGCTTTGGTTAGCAGCAATTTAAGATTTATTAATATTTTTGAGATAGATCACAGTATTAGGTTGTATAATTCTTAACAACACTTAAGCATCAGACAATTTGAAACCGTGATTTGATGGAATTTGTTATAATCAAGACAGCAACTTAGTTAAAGATTTGAGAATGGCAAGATTCACTCTATTACTTACATGGAAGAAGTACACAAAGGAGAATTCAGCTACACAGGGAGACTGTGGGTGCAGGAGATAAGGGGAACACTCCTGTTGAGTCATGAGATTCAGAATAGACCTCCTTGCTTTCTAAACTCCTTTTAGAGAGGAGTCTAGGTACAGCTAGGTCCAATCTTAGTCTCAGACTTAGTCAACGGTTTATTTGAGTAGGGATAGTATACAGGGATATATATATGTAGCCAAATTGCACATACACACATGCACAGACTGAGGTTAACCTGTGATCAAAATTTCCCTTTTCATGAGCTTTGTGAATTACTTACTTTTATGTGCCGGCATTCATCAACAGACGGTTGGTGAACCTCACAAAGTCAGTTCTTTGAGTCCTTGTGAAATCAATGCACCATCCTTTAATCCTCATGAAATCTATGGGCAATCCTTCAGTCTTCGCAAAATCTACGGACAATTTTTCAATCCTCATGAAATCTACCCTGAGAGGTGTCCCAGCTCAGGGGGAGATACTGGTCACACAGCCTGCTGCTGTTCTGGAGAGCTCAAAGAGTTCTCCCTCTTGGATTGCTATTTATAGGATCTCAAGATGATTGGCTTTGGTCAGTAATTTTCATTCTGGCCACAATTTGTGCTGCGTGGTTCTGATGTACCATTCAGGCAGCAGATAGCCTAGGTGTGGACAGAGATTGCCTGTAACAACACAATAGGGCTTTTCCTGGGATCTCAGAATGGCCCGGGGGGGCTGTACCACCACATCATATTCTTTGTCTGCAGTGTAGGGTACTGACTGTATGGTCCTTGTAATAAAAAAAATCATCACATTCATTTCCACCTAAATTTGTACTTCATTCTGTATGCAGTGTCTGTTTACACTAAAGAATGACACATGACAAAGGTTGGTTTTTAGAAATATGACAGGTCTAGATGCTTTTTCTTGGTTGTAAAGAACATACTTAGGCCTATGGTTTTAATGATTACAGTACAATATAACTATCTAGGTACATTTTACATTGCAAAATTGTAAGGTAACTTCTTTCAGCACTTAAATTGGAAGGACTTCATTTTAAAAAATACCTATCAAAATCAACAACGTGCCTTTTCTGATGTCTGTCTTTTTCTAAAGACAGAAATGTGGTGCAGTGCTGTTTAGGAGATCAGAAAACAATTTACGAGTGAAAAGAATCTGACTGGACATGCTTGGCAGTCCAGAAGAATTAAAAATATATATCAGTTTCTGAGAATATCTATGCTCAAACCATCTCAGAAGGAAATGAAGTCCAGGTAAAAATAAAATCTAAATCATCTTCGGGATTATATATGTTTACATATGCACCATTGTCCCCATGCCCCCTCCCCCCCCCCCCCAAATATGGAAAAAGTCCATCTCATTTGTTAGTGATATGTAACAAAACCACAATACTTAATTTTCAAATCTCCTCTAATTCTCCAGGTTAAGAAAACAACACGAAGTTTTGCAGAAACACTGAGGGATGGGAGCCAGCTCACTGAATATAAGTATAGAATGTGAAGGACTACATCCAAGTTAGTCATCTTAATCTCCCTTTATGAAGAGAAATAGGCATTTGTAGGGTATGAACCATCTCCTAAAATAGGTCAAAACACTTGTGCCTTCAAATGCCCATTTTTCTTTGACTGAAAACGCAATTTCAGGTGAGTGAATCAGCTGTAGCTATCTGCATCATAGATGTCTAAAATGAGGTGAAAAGTATATTGCCCAAAATGATTTTCATGAAATTACTCATTTGAAAAGTACTTCTATGAAACAGAAGTTGCATTATCATCTCATACTTGTCATACAAGTATATCCAAGTATATTTAACATCTTTCTGTTAGGCTAAAACTGTAACATATTTTAAATTACTATTTAAAATAATAAAATTTTACCTTATTAGGTTGGGTGAATTATTGTATTAATCATTCTCTAAAGGCTGCTATGGTACAAAGACTTTTCCCCACATTTGGCTAAAGACCAAATGTAGACCTTGCATGTATACATACCATAGTACTCTTTCTGAAATTGGTTGAACTTACACACACATTTGACAGGGTATCCCTATTTTTTTTTACTTTTAGAATAAACATGTTTGAAGTTTTACCTCCTCCTTCTTTTCTCTATGTAGCAGCTTTACCTAGATGAATGGGAACAAACAGAATCTTCAAAGCACCTTTTCTTCTATGGTCTAGTGTCCGCAAAGGTGAGACTTATCTCACATAACTTTACATGTCACCACTGCAATTTTCTGTGGCTCAACTAGTTGGTATAGCCTTCCTTTGTAATCAGTGGTGAGAAATAGGTGTTTCAAGGCATCATTAACATTAAATATTAAATTCCTATTAGATGAATCACTCCTGAGAAGTACCTACTGTCATTCATTGGAAAGAAACTTAGTGTGTTAGTCTCAGTCATAAGGCAACTCTACATTGCTCACTAAAAGTGATCCAAGGAGCAAACCTTTGAGCACCAATTAGTTGCTATCTCAGTTCTTGGTTCTGTTTTGAACTCTTCCAGACAGTGCTCTCTTGCAAGAGAAGTAGTTATCTGTACATAGCTGAATAGGAACTGGGCAGTACCAATTAGTCTTGGGGGCCAAGCCATGGTTTCTTACCTTGACATACCCATAGATGTTTACATTCTAGATGTCCGCATTTAGTCAAATGATCCCACCTAAGGTCTTTCCTTGTATTTATAGTATCTTGGAGAACAGGGCAATATCAACATTGCTTAGCTTCCCAGAGCAGGGAAAAAAAATCAGTTCACTCAGTCCAGTCTGTAGGGAACTTTATTTGCGATATCCTTAATTCATAGAGCACAGTTGGCACTACTTACTTTCTAGATGGAGCCTATCTGAAAATATGAGATCTATTAAGAAACAGACCTTTCTTCACCACAATAATTGCAAGCATGGGGAAAGACATAAAGAAATGCAAGACTGCAGTAAAGCAGAAAACATTTAGTGGTGTGGAGTGGTTGTTGTATGTGCAATATGCGATTAGGAAATAACATGGAAAAATGACTGTTAGGGTACAAATAAATTCACAGTTGCCAAGTTTTGGCTGCTCCTGGCATGACATTTTCCCCTCTCTTTAATATACCAGCTTATATATAGCTGCAATTAAACAAGAAAATGCATAACATTTTCAAATAAACAGCTTGAGAATAAGTGCAGCATCCAGTGGAAATTTAAGCTTTGGTGGTTATGCAGTAGTTTGAAATGTTTGAGAATCACTAGCTGCAGATAGCAATCTTAAATATGTAGTACTATTTAATGTGCCGTCCAACTCTTGTGATGTGTTAATTTCTTCATTTAGCATTTGTATGATACTACTCCAGTGATGACCAATTCTGTTTTGCTAGATGCTGCTTAAGAGATATTTTGTGCCCTTTTCCCTGATACTTATGGCAAAGTCATAATGTTAGTAAACCACTGTTTTTCCACAGTTGTTTAGTGGTTTCCATTCTGCCGTAAGACAAAGCTGCAAAGGATTTGATAATCCATCTGAGTTTGATAATCCTTCAGAGTTCAACTTTATTAGGATACCTGTTTCATGTTAAATCCATTATGGCTTTTTTAACTAGACTGAAAAAGTGTCTATGCACATTTTCAATTTTCTTGCAGAAATGTTCACACTCCTAAGTCTCCAAAATGAGAGTGAAAAATAAAAAAAGCAGTGGTGAATTATCATTCCATCAACTTCTAGGCAAATCCTAGTTGCCTGTAAAGAAACCTAAAAGAAATGCTATGGCTTTTGAAACTGTTTAAAGGATCTTTTGTAGGTCAATTGTAGTGTATGAAAAGGTGGTGACAGTACAAAGAAGTGACCTTTATTCATGACCTTTAAATGTTCTTGATATTTCTAAAATAAGTCTCACAGTTTCAGTGATCTGGTGGGAGAGTTTTGTTTTGTTTTGTTTTGTTTTCTAGTGTTTGAAGGTTTAGACAATATAAGGTCAATAAGGGACTTGTTCTGACTCTGTACCCCTTCATTTCTGCTGATATTAGCAGTATTGAGACTTCTGGCCTTTATAGAAAATAAAGTTGGGTTTTTAAGATCACAATATAACATGCACACAATTTCTGAGCCTGTGTTTTTCATGTTTACATCTTTAAAATAAAGAATATGCTGTATGCTCTCCAAACGACACAGAGAGGGCAAAGAAAATGCCATTAAAATAAATACATGCCAAAGCATATTTGCAGCATCTAAGAGATGCTCCAGTTATTTTTATCTCCTCTTTAGATTCATTCTGTTTGTATTTGCTTATGTATACCTGGGAGTTGTTAAGGGAGAGCAGTGTGTAAAAAGAGGAGTTTGTTTCTATTGTCGCAGCTTTGATACCTATTCATCAGTCCATAGAGCTTTGCCTAGTTTTGGTTTTATTTTTTGGGCTTCTAGAAGTCATTGTACAATGAGAATATGTTTGTGCATATTTAGTTATGTGTATATATTTTAGTAAGCGGATTATTTTGCCTGGGCAGGCCAGAGGACACCTGGTTGCTGACATGAAAATGTCTCCGTACCTTTTTGCTGCCAGCATGGGGTTAGAGCGTATTTCTGTGGAAATGAGCTCCTTACTATTTATATTTGCTGGCTCTCAAATGATTCATTAATAGTATCACCTTATGGAGCTTGGCATAACTATACCTTCTTGTGTGAACAAAGTGCTATTGCATCAATAAAAACAGCAAAAATGCTGTTCATTATACTTTAACAAATGAGGAATTTAAAATCCATCAGATTGTCATGTGTGAGACAATAACGTGATTTACATATTAAAATGCCCCTGTGGGTGGATTACCATAGAAAAGATCATTACATAGTAGAGCTGTTTTTCCCCTTCATCAAAATCTCTTTTTAAATGTCTCTTAGAGAAACAAGCGAAGTGAAAACTGTCTTGATTATATATCTCATTTCATTTCTCTTGTCTTTAAAAATCAGAGAAGTTGAAGAGCCCAATAAAAAAAAAACAAAACAAAAAAACAAAAAAACAACCAAGCCAGCTTAAGAAATAAGAGAAAAAATCCTTGACAGACTGGAAATGATTGTGGAAAGAGGAGGGAAAAGGTGGAGCAGAGGGTGAGAGAGCAATATATTCTGAGTCTACCAATACATTAGATGAGTTTGCACAAGCAGAATAGGCCTGGAGAAATTTATGTCGAAAACAAAACAGGAATGATTGTTCCAAGATCGACTGCTATCACACGTACAAGTACAACAAACAAGAACAAATTTATTCTACAGACTAGTTAATTCTACAAATACATTTTTCTTTTTCACTTATATATTAACAGTACAAAAACAAAATGCTTGCATGGATAGACAAAAGAGGACTACAGCATATAGAAATTAAGACTATGATTGAAAGAAGAATTCAGTGTAGCACTCACTCATGCACCTAGAATTTTGTACTCTCATATTTCCAGAATGAGTACTTTTGCATGACGGATAAATGCTAACACTGACAGTTGCTGGAGTTAGAATTTTCATGTGTAAAACATATTCACATATATGGGCATATGCATGCAAATTTAGTCCTTGGACCTCCGCAGAACTGATACTGGAAAAACATCAAGGCAGGTGTGGTGGTTTGACCCTGGCTGGATGCCAGGTGCCCACCAAAGCCGCTCTATCACTCCTCTTCTCAACTGGACAGGGGAGAGAAAATAAAATGAAAAAAAGCTCATGGGTCAAGATAAGGACAAGAAGGTCACTCAGCAATTACTGTCATGGGCAAACCAGACTCGAATAATAAATAAATAAATAAATAAGAAATAGAACCAAATCTAAAAACACCTTCTTCCCACCCTTCTTCCCAGGATCAACCTCACTCCTGATTTTCTCTGCCTCCTCCCCTGGAGTGGCACAGGGGGATGGGGATTGGGGGTTGCAGTCAGCTCATGGCATGTTGTCTCTGCTGCTCCTTCCTGCTCAGGGGAGGACTCCTCACACTCTTCCCCTGCTCCAGCGTGGGGTCCCTCCCATGGCAGACAGTCTTCCACAAACTTCTCCAACATGGGTCCTTCCCATGGGCTGCAATTCTTCATGAATTGCTCCAGTGTTGGTCCCTCCCACGGGGTGCAGTCCTTCAGCAGCAGACTGCTCCAGCATGGGTTCCCAACAGGGTCACAAGTCCTGCCAGAAAACCTGCTCCAGCGTGGGCTCCTCTCTCTCTGCAGGTCCACAGGTCCTGCCAGAAGCCTGCTCCAGCGTGGGCTTCCCATGGGGTCACAGCCTCCTTTGGGCACATCCACCTGCTCCAGCGTGGGGTCCTCCATGGGCTGCAGGTGGATATCTGCTCCACCATGGACCTCCATGGGCTGCAGAGGCACAGCCTGCCTCACCATGGTCTTCACCACGGGCTGCAGGGGAATCTCTGCTGTGGTGCCTGGAGCACCTCCTCCCCCTCCTTCTTCACTGACCTTGGTGTCTGCAGGGTTGTTTGTCTCACATATTCTCACTCCTCACTCCAGCTGCAATTTTAGCCCCGGGTTTTTTTTCCCCCTTCTTCAATATTTTATCCCAGTGGCACTACCACTGTTGTTGATTGGCTCGGCCTTGGCCAGCGGTGGGTCTGTCTTGGAGCCAGCTGGCATTGGCTCTATTGGACACAGGGGAAGTTTCTAGTAGCTTCTCACAGAAGCCACCCCTGCAGCCGCACTGCTACCAAAACCTTGCCTCACAAAGCCAGTATAGCAGGTATCCGTACATGCAAAGTCTTTTAAATACAAGCAGAGACCAATGTGAAAATTAAGCTATGAAGATCTATATTTCCCCACAGGCACTTATTTAGTATTTTGTGGCAAAAATACACACACTGGTGATTTTTGATTCTCAGCAAGGGCTATAACATTTTTTCCACAAAACAGACTGTATTGCTTTTCCTATGATTTACATCTGCTTCCTCCTATGGAGCAATGCAATGATGCTTTGTAGCAGAGGATCAGCTTGAACAGGTTCTTAAACTGTAGCTTGTAGACTGCCTATGATTTGCAAAAAAACCTTGCTTGTCTATATAGATTTTTGCTGATCACATAGTTCAGCCCTCTTATTTTTCTTCTCTCCTTATAAAGCATATTAAAAAAAAAAAGTTAAAAAGGTTATCAGACAATATCCTGACATTATGTCTTCATGCAAATAATTGCTACTGTGTGTAATCATTAGTTAGCTGTTAGTGGTTAATGTGAGCAGAGGGTGGTCCATGAGACAGATTCTATGTTTAAACACATCCCATGAAGAAGTTTCTGGAAGCCTTATCTTTTCAAAATTAAATTGGAGCTGACAAAATGTCTCTGTGCTGGCTGCCACAAATTCCTAAAGCCTCTACCTGCTGATTTAGAGATTTCTGTGAGATTGTATATTCTTGAGGCAAGTTTAATAAAAGCATTCTGGTTTTGTATAATCAATCTTTTTGTCTGTGTGTTTGCTCTGATCCAAAACCTATTAAAGTCAATTAGAGTGACTGTGTAAATGAAGTGATGTAATGATAATGTAAGAGTCATTGTGCTGTGACTTGCATTAAGCTCTAAGCCAACTTCTTGTAACTCAGCTATTTCCATAAACCTCAGCAGATTTGGACTGACCGAGTGATCATTCAATTAATGAAAAATGTTATACTCTATCTGTTGATAAACCTTTCTGTGAAATAATTTCTAATATTACAGAGGTTATTGCATGCCTTTGCCTCTAAAGTTCTTTTTGTTTGTGGATTGTTAGAGGTTATATGAAGAAGCACTGACATTCTCTGACACGTTATCAAGCAAAAATTACACTGAACATATAAAATTATTATTAGTACTATATTGAAGACATAAGAAATGAAGAAATCTTCATTATACTGCTTTGTTTTAGTACATATAATTTCTGCCTGATGTGTGCTTAGGGAAAAATGGTCTTTTTTGACCCCCATTTTGAAGAAAAGAATAGAGTTAATTTAAATTGGTTGTTCCTATGCTCTTTTGTTTTGTAATCCGACATTTGCTCTTAGGACAAAACAAAATATATACATGGATAGAGAGAGAAGAAAATAGAAGATAAGAAGAAAGTGGATCCTGAAGATGTGTGTCAATTAATTTGCTAAGAGACTGTCAGGGTGTGACAAGACCACTGCTACCATGCCAGGGTCCATAGGGTTTTCAAAATGTTTGCTTTTTGTTTTGTTTTGTTACTATTTTTGCCAATCTGTTGCAGACAAATCTTTTTCTGTAGGTTCAGCATCAATTTTAGCATGAAGTCAAAGCTCAAAGAAGGTAGAAGAGTCAGTGGCAAAATTGGAACAGAGAAGATTGACAGAGCAATAGAAGAAAGGTAAGGAGTACTAGAAAGAAGGCTGCATTTCCATTTCTTTTCAGAGGACATACTGAAAGAACTTCTGTTATTTGGTTTTTCCTCTTAGTTTATTCTAAACAGAGCATTTCTGGTGATCAGGGAAGGGGGAAAAAAAAGGCAGACAATAGCATTGTTATCTTGAGGTGGTAATGTTGACTAAAGTTCCCTAAAAGGTAAGAGTGAGAAATAAGCTGCCAAATGGTTTCTTTTAGAAATGCTTTATTAAAATAGCTACCAAACTTATCTCTCAGAACTATCCATCAGATCAATAATACAGTAGTGTAAATGTGCACACGTGTCACACTGTAACAGCACTGTGGTCTGGTTGCTCTAGCAGTCCTGTAACCTTGCCTGGGCACATGAGCATGTAGTCAACAGTCCCAATTCAGTCAGTCCTCATGCTTTTTATTTTTTTGATCCAATTTTTCTATATTTTCTTTGAACAAGAGTTTTACTCCTATCATATAATTTTCCAGAATGGATGTTGTTGTCATGATCATGATTTTTTTGAAAACAAAAGGGGTTTTATTGACTCCTATGAAAGTAAAGTTAAACCCAAACTTCATATACTTGAAAATTGCAAATCATTACATCTTCAAATCTTTCTGTGTTCTTCAGCCTTACTACAGTTCACTTCAAGCTGCTTAGGACTTCTACCCCAGTGTTCTTTGGACACAAAAACAAAGATCAAAAGTCTGATAAGCAGCTGTTACTCATCTCATATATTTCAGACAGGGAAACGCTAAATATTTGGTCTGAACTACATGCCACCCTCTGTAGCCAGCACATTTTATCTCCAGAGTATCTTCTTCCATCCTAACAGTTTGTCCTGGTTTCAGCTGGGATGGAGTTAATTTTCTTCCTAGTAGCAGGCATAGTGCTGTGTTTTGGATTTAGTATGAGAAGAATGTTGATAACACACTGATGGTTTAGTTGTTGCTAAGTAGTGTTTATACTAGTCAAGGACTTTTTCCGCTTCCAGGTGCACAAGAAGCTGGGATGGGCCACAGCCAAGACAGCTGATCCAAACTGGCCAAAGGGATATTCCATACCATATGACATCATGCTCAGTATATAAGCTGGGGGGAGTTGGCTGGGGGGCAGCAGGGATGGGATGGGCATCAGTTGATGCGTGGTGAGCAGTTGCATCACTTATTTTTCCCGGGTTTTGTTCATTTTTTTGTTGTTTCCCTTTTCACTACTATTATTGTTGTTGTTGTTTTTTTATTATTATTATTATTATTATTATTTGATTTTATTTCAGTTACTAAACTGTTCTTATCTCAACCCATGAGTTTTCTTACTTTTGCCCTTCCGATTCTCTCCCCCATCCCACCAGAAGGGAGTAAGCAAGCGGCTGTGTGGTGCTTAGCTGCTGACTGGGGTTAAGCCACGACATGGGTTTAAGCTAGTTGTTCTGAATTTCATTTTTAATGGTGAGTTTCACCTCTTTAATAATGCTTACTTCTATTCCTTGAATCTGAAATCAAACTGCAGTTAGATGTGTAATTACTAGACAGTTACAGTTAAGTGAGAAATCCTGTTCCTCCGGAAGAATTTGACTCCTCTTTGAGCACATATCCACCATAAACTATCAATATTGCTGAGGCTAAGGTTCTTTATGATTTCCCAGTCAGGAGCTTTTCTCCCAGTGTGACAGTTGACACAAGAAAAAATTCCTCAAATTTATCAGCCAGAGGTAGAATGCTAAGGAACACCTCACAGCACCGTAGACTCTATTACTCTTCAATGGAAATTGTGAGCTTCAGTCCCTTTAGATTTTTTTAATGAATTGCATTCCAGAGACTCTAAGGTACCAATGAAAGTATTGTAAAAATTGTTAGAACAAGACAGTAAGCTGAATATTACTTTCAGTAATAATCTTGAAATCAAACTGGGTAAGACAGAGTGCCTGCTAGCAGAATTTGTGCATTTCTAATGAATGACCATCTTCTGCTTGTCTAGTACCGCTGGTGTGCTGATACTAAGGCCTCATTCATTCACTCCTTCAATAAGCATCCTGTCCAAGTGTGAGGGACTAGGGCCAAAATATGTATTATAATATTATTTAAATTTGTCTTTATAATATTACTTACATTCATCTGTTACCAAGAAAATAACATGAAAAGAAAGGCACAAGCAAAATATGCCAAAGCTTCAAAATTTGAGTCTGGAATTTTTTTTTTTTTTTTTTTTTTTTGCAATGTAGCAAATTAGGGCTAATTATTGTGCAGTGTCAAAGGCATTATTTTCAGGACCATGATGAAATTCTTTCCTCCCACTCTCCCATTAATTCACTCTTACCTCTGTGTAATTTCTACTAATGTCACTGTGACTCTGTTTTAACCGACTGAAAAAAACACTGACCCACACCACCTCAGGAGAAATGCTTGAAGGTTTTCTTCAAAACTCTTCAAAATTTTCAGTGTGTGCATAGAATACGTGGTTGCAACCGCAACATCTTTGAAAGTGACTATTGCCTTCACTCAGATAGAATTAATTTTGGGGGGGGGGGGGGGTGTTAGCTATATCCCCATCTTCTTTATATCTCTTCCTTTAGGAGCACTGGGGCTCCTGGAAGAGCAAAGAAGGGACAGTCCATACATCTAACAATTCTGATTGTTTTTTATTTATGTGGGATAATCATAGAATCATAGTATACTGTGTTGGTAGGGAGCTGAAGGATCATCTGGTCCAACCTGTCTTGGCAAAAGCATGGTCTAGACAAGACGGCCCAGCACCCTGTCCAGCTCAATCTTAAAAGTGTCCAATGTTGGGGAATACACCACTTTCCTGGGCAGATTATTCCAATGGCTGATTGTTCTCATTGTGAAAAATTTTCCTCTTGTGTCCAATCGGAATGTCCCCAGCATTAACTTGTACCTATTACCCCTTGTCTTTTCCATGTGACTCCTTGTAAAAAGGGAGTCTCCATCTTCGTTGTAGCCACCCTTTAAATACTGGAACATGGTGATAAGGTCTCCCCTAAGCCTTCTTTTCTCAAAACTGAACAAACCCAGTTCTCTCAGCCTTTCCTCATATGGCAGGCTTCCCAGTCCTTTGATCATCTTTGTGGCCCTTCTCTGTACCCTCCCCAGCCTGTCCACGTCTTGTTTTCATAGCGGGGACCAAAACTGAACACAGTATTCCAGGTGTGACCTGGGAACTGCTGAGTAGAGTGGAATAATGACTTCTTTATCCCTGCTGGTGATGCCCCTGTTGATGCACCCAAGCATCCTGTTGGCTTTCTTTGCTGCAGCAGCACACTGTTCACTCATCTAGAGCTTATTGTCCACCAGGACCCCCAGGTCCCTTTCCACAGAGTTGCTGCCCAGCTGGGTAGATCCCAGCCTGTGCTGCACTTCTGGATTATGTTTTCCCAGGTGCAAGACCTTACATTTGTCTTTGCTGAATTTCATAAGGTTCTTGTTATCCCACTCTTCCAGCCTATCCAGCTCTTCCTGCAGGGTGGCTCTCCCTTCTGATGTGTCCACTTGCCCAGTCACTTTGGTATCACTGGCAAACTTCATCAGGGTACACTTGATCCCATCATCCAGATCACTTATGAAGATCTTAAACAGCACAGGGCCCAATATCAATCTCTGGGAACCCAACATGTGACAGGTTGCCAGTTTGAAAAGGAGCTATTTACCACCACCCTCTGGGTGCCACCTGTCAGCCAGTTCCCCACCCACTGCACAGACCACTTGTCTAGACTGTAACACATCTGTTTCTCTAGGAGGAGGCTGTGGGAAACTGTATTGAAAGCCTTGGGGAAACCAAGGTAGACAATGTCCACTGCTCGCCCTGCATCAACCAAGCAGGTTACTTTGTCATAGAAGGTGACCAGGTTTGTCAAGCATGATTTGCCCTTGGTCAATCCATGCTGGCTTTTCCCAATCACATGCTTCATTTGACTTGTGAAAGCCCCCAGGAGGATTCATTCCATAACTTTCCCAGGGACTGAAGTAAGACTGATGAGTCTATAATTTCCTGGATCCTCCTTTAAGCCCTTCTTGCAGATGATGGTGACATTAACCTTCTTCCAGTCTTTTGGGATGTCCTCCAACCTCCACAGCTTCTCAAAGATTACGGAGTGCGGCTTTTGCAATGAAGTCAACCAGCTCTCTCAACACCCTTAGACGGATGTGTCTGCATCAGCCTGGATTTTTGTTCTCAAGGCCTGGGCCCCAACAGGGCTGGTAAAGACAGAGGTGAAGAAAGTGTTAAGAACCTTTTCAGCTTTGTTGGTCACTAATTCACGTCTCCTGTTTAATAGTAGCCCAATATTTTCCTTCAGTTCCTAGTTGTTGTTTACGTACCTGAAGAACTGTTTCTTGTAGTTTTTGACATCTCTGGCTAATTTCAATTCAAGATGAGCTTTTGTTTTTCTAACTGCATCTCTGCATGCCCTGGCAATATCTTTTTAGTTCTCAATAGGTATTTGTCTGCTTTTCCATCTCTGGTACAAAAGCAAAACCTCTCTTGGTTTTGAGCAGACTCAGAAGCTTGCAGTTAAACCAAGGGGGTCTCTTGTTACTTCCCTTACCTTTAAAGGGGATGAACTGGCTTTGTCCTTTCAAGAGAGTGTTCTTTAAAAACTCCCAGCACTTGCTAGCTCCTTTATCCTCCATGGAAGTTTTCCACGGAATCCCTCCCAGCTGAGTTCTGAGCAAGCTCAAGTTTGTTCTTCTAAAATCTAAAACCTGTGCACTAGTATTAACCTTCAGCATACTCAGCAGAATCCCAGACTTCACAATATGGTGATCACTGCAGCCAAGGCTGAGATATTACAAAGCAGGTTTTCTTGGTTTATGAGTAGCAAGTCCAGCATTGCCTCATTCCTGGTTGGCACATCTAACATTTATATAAGGAAGCAGCCCTTTACGCATTCCAGGAACTTGATGGATGATGTGAGCTGCTGTATTGTTCTTCCAACAAATGTCTGGGTAGTTGAAGTCATCCATAAGAACCTGGTTCTGTTGACCCAAAGCTTGCTTAAGTAACCAAAATATTGCTTCTTTGGCCTTATTGTCTTGGTTTGGAGGATGGTAGCAGATGCCTATTGCAAGATACCCATTGGAGAAGATCTCTCTGATCTTGACTCAGAGGCATTTGATAGGGCTTCCACAATTGCTGTAGTTGAATTCTATACATTCAAGGTTCTCCTTAACATAGAGTGTGACTCCTCCTCTTCTTCCCTGCCTGTCTTTACGAAACAGCCTATTGCCATCCATTGCGATTCTCCAGCCATGTGAGATGTTCCACCATGTTTCAGTTGTTCCTATGATATCATAACTTTCTGACTGGGCAGGGAGCTGTCTAGTTCCTTCTGTTTGTTCCCCAGGCTGCGTGCACTGGTATACATACACTTGAGGTGTTTGGTCTGGTTCTCATCTTCGGAGGCAGCTAAGGAACATTTGTTGCTGCTCTGGTTGGCCTGGTTTACTCCCCAGTTGGTTGCAATGGCGTGAGTGTTGCCACTTTGGACCCTGTCCCCAGAGTCCTTCAGTTTAAAGCCCACGTCATCAAGTTGGCCAGCCTGCTGTCAAAGATTCTGTTGCCATCCATCGTAAGATAGATGAAAATATAATACTATCTTTTCCACTTTTGCATGGAAAACAAACCAAATTTGATCCTATATAATATTTGCCATGTATAGAAAACATATAGCTATTAAGTTTGCATGCTCAAATACAGAAGAGAGAAGCAGAAAAAAATTAAAATATATGTACCTAAAAATATCTCCCCTGAGTTAATATATTTTTAAACATCACACTTAGTAATAAAACAAGGATTTTCATTTTACTTGTCTCCTAATCAGCTATCAGAAACAACTCCCAGAAGCTTTTGTGTTGACATTCAAAGGCTTTGTAGGCTGCTAAAGCTGCACATACTTCTATACAAGACAAGAATTATATGCCTTACAAGCCAAGATTTTGCTGGTGCCAACTGGGGCTAGCTGAACAGTTGCTGTGTGAGATATCTGTAATAAAATTTTACTCACCTATGGGGACAGCTGAACCACAGGTTTCCATCCTTCTTCTGTTCCTGTTGCTGTGTGTGTGATCTCTAGTGCATCTTTTTTTGTTGACATGAGCATAGCTTACCAAAGAAGTATTTTCAGTAAGTATTTTAGAGCAGGCTAATACAGTTTCTATCTCAGTGTTTCTTTAAAATTGAATTCTAGGCTTCTGAGTGATACCAAAGAAAACAAATCCATTTTGCTTCAGTGAATCAAATAAGTGAAATCCACTAATTCATACGAAACTCACATAGCAGCAACTGAGGTTTCCCCACACCTTAAACTCCCCTTAATTTTCTTTTGAGGGAAGAATTCACAGCAGTAAGTTTAGAAGATGCACAGCTGAAATGCGAGAGTAATTTCATTTGACTGTTGAAATAAACCAGCACTGACACTTATTTGGGTGGAAAAGCATAGAGACAGATTCTAACCATACTGAGGATCTCTCTCAAAATCTAGAATTACTCTACACCATCCCCCCCCCCCCCCCCAAAAGGCATTCTTGTTTGTTATTTGCTGCACTGTAATTGAAATCAAAGTCCTGTTTGGATTTTATGGATTGAACAATTTATGCCATTGGAAGCCAGTTTTAATTTACCAAAATGGCCCCAAAACTGTGTTGGGATGGAAGATAGGATACAGTTTGTGACAGCTCTATTAAATAGCTTGTGCAATTTCTCAGCTTTACAAGAAAATCTATACAGATAACATATTGCACACTATTTTTACTTTTAGGCATTCTGAAGATATATGGAATGATAATGACTTACATGTATAAACATACTTTTCATCCAGAAAGATTAAAAATGCATTCAATAAAAAGAACATATAAAATAGCTTGACAAACTGCAGACACATAGTCACATCTGTATTACTAATTCAGTAAATGCTTAACAACACACACCACCACTACAAAAATGTGTAGTGGCGAGTAGAGAAGATTATTGTATCTAACTGAAAAACTGTAACAGTTTCAAACAGAATCTACTTTGAATGTAATTACTTATATTGGAATTTTCTGCTCTCTTCTGCCCAGGTTCTTACACAGCCCTCACCAGTATAATATATGAGTATATCTCCGAAGATCATTAACTGATGTGACTAGCATCTTATTCTCACTCCTTTTCTCCAGGTGGAAAATTATCTGAAGTTTTTTGAACTGGGAAGATGCATATACTTACATAATTCATGCCTGAGATACTATAGATATTTGTGATTGAAAGTAAGATCAAGTAAACTCTTACTGGATTTGAAATGGCAGCTGCTGAAATTCATGTAATGATCATAGTATCTGGGAATATCTTCTGCACTTTGAGAGGGAACCACAGACAGTTTCACTCAAACATACTGTCTTCCAGAGTAGAACTGCTATTTTGTTTGCTTGTTTGTTTGTTTTTGGTTTTGTGGAGGGTTTTTTTTGTGTGTGTATGTGCATGTACTATTTTTAAGTACTGTTCCCTTATTTACAGTAGCATAGGAGTTTTGCTGTGCAATGGTGCAATAAGCTTCACTGGTATTTACTTCATAGGAATAGATGAACTATGGATAATCACAGTAGTTAGTAGAATTCAGCAGTGCTATCAATTTTTCAGTATAACCAAATAATTTAAAAGAAGAAATAGAATGACTGTGTATTACTGTATTTCTTATTTTTAGGTTCATGTTAGGATGTCCTTTACACATCTAAGAGGTTTTGAGACTTTTATATTCAGCCATACTGAATTCCACTGCTTTTATCAGTAACTAAAAAAACCAAATTACTGGCATAGAATGGTTAAGTGTAAGAATTTCCTCAGTGTATGTGGCCAGCAGAATTTTTTTTTACTTCATCCTCAGTTTGTCGTTAGATATTCGTGACTCCAGATTCTATCAGGAAATGTGAGATTAATTATTACCTTTTCTCCCATAACATGGTAATTTGAGAATATGCTGAGGAAGCACTGGAAAAGAAAATGAGAAATTGGAGAGGTGTGCTGGAGGATACAAAGAGATATCAGGCACATCTTGAAAGACTCAAGAAATAGATTTTATGAGATAACGGAGCAACATGAGAAGAAAAAGATCTCATTAATCTCTCATGTTTTTCTCTCTTTACAGATTGAGCACTAAAACAGAAATAATGCAGCTGGTTTGAGATCAGCAGTTTTGTTGCGAATAGAAGTCTGGGAAAACAGATCAGTGAGCACCAGAGTGTTACAGGGAAAAGGATGCAGATTCTCCCTTAGCTCAGCCTTTCAAAACATTCTAGCCTACTGTGATTGTTCTTGAAAGGATAAGAGCGGCAGGACTCCCAGTCCCATAAATCATTTAAGAAAGTCAGATATATTAAATTTAAAAAGCAGAACACCCCACCACCACCACCCCCCCCCCCCACCACCCTCCACTTCCTGTGTTGTAGTAATTCTGCTCCACTCTTGGTTTACGGTATTCTGGCTTTAGGATGAAGTCCTGCATACTGTTTTAAATTTGACCATTTGATGGAATGTACTGTAGGGAAGAATTTTTTCCTTTACATTTAAAAAAAATACACTGAAAATTTTCATTACTTTTTATCTAATAAAATAATAGTAGTAAACTTAAAAGATATCATTTCTTTAAGACCACATTTGAAACTTACATATTTATTTAGAAGTTTGCACCTTTAATAGCAATTCCAAGGTCATGTAGAAATTAAGGATGGCTATATACATTCTGATGATATTGACTAAAATGTGGATATCTATTCTATTGTTTTCTTGTGAAGTGGACTGTAATGTCCTCCGGAAATGGTCACCCTTCTTTTCCTCCCCTTCTCTGCAGTTACTCTGGGAGTCATCCAGACTTTAAGATTCTTTTCAAGGTCAAGGCTAATCACAAAAACACCTTACCCCTCTTAACTACTTCAGTATCTACACTGTCTGTTCTTCTCCTCAAAGACATATAACACCTCTGCAACAGAAATTTTCACCGGCTGCTCTGCTCTGAACCCAAGTATCATGATGCTGTTGACAGCCAAAGGTATGTGTTGGTTAGCATGTTTGGAGGGTGGCTTCTTAATATGGCACAGTCTGAACTGGCTCTAGCAGGCCAGATGAGAGATGTGATGTGCTCCTTGAGCTAGCTCTTCTCTTTCTGTATTGCTGCTGTTGAAACATCTATAGCTGCAGTAGTCCTAGCATGTTAATTTTGAACAGCAAGCCTTCTATGGTCCTTTCTATTTGCCCTTTGACAGACTACATCCATGGTTCTCAAATGAAGACTCTGGATTTTGTGGTGCTGTTGCAGTCAATTTCATAGAACTATAGAATTGTTTAGATTGGAAAAAACCTTTAAGATCATCAAGTCCAACCATTAACCTAACACTACCAAGTTCACCACTAAACCAGTTAAGGGTAGAGTAGTAATTTCGTGTTTCCTGGCTTGGTAGATGGATTATTCTTTAATGAAAGTAAAAACTAGGAATCATTAAGATTGGAAAGGACCTCTAAGACCATCAGTCCAACCATCAACCCAACACCACCATGTCCACTAAACCATGTCCCAAAGTGCTAAGTCTACATGTTTTTTGAACTCTTCCAGGGATGGTGACTCCACCACCTGTCTGGGCAGCCTCTTCCAATGCTTGACTACCCTTTCCGTGAAGAAATCTTTCCTAATATCCAATCTAAACCTCCCCTGGCACAACTTGAGGACATTTCCTGTCATCCTATCACTAGCTACTTAGGAGAAGAGACCAACAGCCACCTCACTACAACCTCCTTTCAGGGAGTTGTAGAGAGCGATAAGGTCTCCCCTCAGCCTCCCTTTCTCCAGGCTAAACAACCCCAGTTCCCTCAGCTGCTCCTCATAAGGCCTGTGCTCCAGACCCTTCACCAGCTTTGTTGCCCTTCTCTGGACACTCTCCAGCACCTCAATGTCTTTCTTGTAGTGAGGGGCCCAAAACTGGACACAGTATTCCAAGTGCGGCCTCAACAGCGCCGAGTACAGGGGAACAACCACTTCCTTGCTCCTGCTGGCCACACTATTCCTGACACAAGCCAGGAATGGCCACCTGGGCACACTGCTGGCTCATGTTCAGCCAGCTGTCTACCAACACCCCCAGGTCCCTTTCAGCCAGGCAGCTTTCCAGCCACTCTTCCCCAAGCCTGTAGTGTTGCATGGGGTTGTTGTGACCAAAGTGCAGGACCTGGCACTTGGCCTTGTTAAACCTCATACACGTGGCCTCAGCCCATCAATCCAGCCTGTCGAGGTCCCTCTGCAGGGCCTTCCTACCCTCCAGCAGATCGACACTCCCACCCAGTTTGGTGTCATCTGCAAACTTACTGAGGGCACACTCAATCCCCTCATCCAGATCGTTGATAAAGATATTAAAGAAGACTGGCCCCAAAACAGAGCCTTGGGGAACATTGCTTGTGACCGATTGCCAACTGGATTTAACTCCATTCACCACAACTCTCTGGGCTCAGCCATCCAGCCAGTTTTTTGCCCAGCAAGCTTTACTGAAGTCCAGGTAGATGACATCCACAGCCTTTCCCTCATCCACTAGGTGGGTCACCAGGTCATAGAAGGAGATCAGGTTGGTCAAGTAGGACCTACCCTTCATGCACCCATGCTGGCTGGGCCCGATCCCTTGGTTGACCTGCACATGCCTGTTGAGCACATTCAAGATTTCAGTAACCTTCAAAAGTCTTTGTCTTTTTGCCATGCAAGTAAACTCACACTTTATGCTAATGAGATGCATAATTCTGTATATTTTCTCTTTAATACTCCTCAAAGTTGTATTACATCCTTTTCTAAGTGAGGAGGCATATCTATGGACTGTGACCGTGAACTGGGTTTGGATGTGAAATACACTATGGACCTATCTTAGACAAAGAGTAAGGTCCCTTTTGGATGCATATTGCAAAGAGTCTGTATGGCCTCATGGAAGGAGGGCAAGAAACAGAACAATGCTGTGTAGAAAATGTGTGAAGAAAAAAGTCCAAAAGCCAAGAAATTAATGAAATTGTATGAGATGTAAACAAAGCAAATTAATTCTAAGAAAATTTAGGTTTTTATATAGACTTTCAGCAAGAAATGCAAGATTTGTCTAATAAGCAAAATATGCTGATCTTTAAAATGAAGTTGGTTCACTGAAAAATGGGCTTAATTTGTTGCTTCCTAGAGAAATAGTCTAAAAAGTGCTGTAGCAACTAAAAAACACTGAACTGAATCAGGCTCTGAGACTTAGCAGGCAAGTGCATTCAGCCTGTGGCAGCCCCATTGTATCAAATTTAATTCAGAGTATTTAATATGTTATTTTTTTGCTTGTCCTCAGTTTCATGTATCTTCTCTGTAGACATTTGAATGAATACAAAATATGTCATTCATTTCAATCTGAGAGACACAAGAGACAGTTGCTTCAGTGAAGCTCTGTTTTATTCTTAAAAAGAACTGTCTGATGCAGGTTGTCATCTGGCATGTATATCGTCATTCTTAAATGGATATGAAGGTGTTATCACATTCATCCTCTCCTCTCCCCTTCATATTGATCTTTACAATAGACAGAAAGTCTTAACCTTTGGAATTTATCACAATGTCTTTTCTTGCCTTATCAATTCTAGTGGGTTGAGCTCTCTGTATCTGCATTGAGATCTTTCCTGTCTTCTTGCTTTTCTCACATTTCAGAAAGTCTGTCTAGTTGCAAAACTCTTGTTAGAAGACATTATATAAATGTTTTTGGGTTTCTAACCTGTTTGAAAAAGAAGTGGCTATACTGTCCAGGAATTAAAATTATGTCTCACAAGGAAATAGCTCTTCTTCAGAAAACCTTCTGTCCAAAGAAAGATGATTATCTCTGACTTGATCCCTTCCCTCCCATGCCATTTACTATTTTTCTTCTCTCTTCAGATTTCAGATTTGATCGCATTGCTGCCAGAACATTTAGTTTTATTTAAATGCAATGACACAAACATTGCTAATCTGGTTTCCCTTCATTCGTTTGCGCACTTGCTGTCAACAATGGTTTTATCAGCCATCAAAATCTAATTGAAATGGCAGTGCTGCATGTAGTCATCCAATAATTATGAAATAAATAGACTGAAAATTCTATTGCATTTGAAAAAACAGCCCCTAAAGTAACATAAACAGAAAAAGGTAATTAAAGAGCTCCCTTTATGATTTTTTTATTTTTTTAATGCATATTTATCTGAAGACATCACTTCTAAGCTCCAGAGGTAGATTGCTATGCATTGTCCCTGCATTACAAAAAGAAGACTGGATGGAGTTAATATGGAAAATTGTTCTAGTAAATAGTACAAAAAAGCACTTCATCATCGCACCACCAAAACATGCTTTGCTTTCTCTTCAGAGAACTCCTGCAGTAATACACACAGAACAGTTAATAATAGATTATAAAAAGCAGTGCCCTTTATCATCTAAACACCAAATCTTTGGAGGCTTGCAAACAGAACAGTCTGTTCAGTGATTGTAGAAATGTGACGTCAAAAGGCTGTTCTGCTCCTTATTTGAAATCTCATCATGTTATTCTATATACTCCACACCCTACCTTAAAAAAATCAGGGCTGCAAATTGTCCACAGATTACAGAGTTTTGCCTTAATGGAAACAATATAGCAGTAGTGTATTTAAACTTTTGAAAGAAAGGGTAACAGAGCTCTCAAAATAAGCCCTGGTCATGAATGTATATATATAGTCCTGTGATGGGTTGGCATAGCAACTATTTCTTAGAAGTCTGTTGCTGCCTAAGTAAACAGCTAAAGCACTGAGCATGTCTCTGCTAAGCCGTGTCCATCTGTAGTACAAGCATGTATTGTACATGAACATTTTCTTCCATAGATGGGGATATTTTAGTGATGCTCACTTATACTGCTATTGTTGTCAGTGTTTTTATCATAAAACCTTATTTTCTTACTGCTTTCATGATGTAACTGAACTGAAGATTCTAATTTAAGGGTTTTTTTCCAGTCCAGAACAAAGCTTGGCATAAAGAGTCTCAGCCTAGACACTTTTTTATGCCCTTGGTTTGTGTAATTTTTTAATAGCATATTTTTCAAAATGCCAACAAAAGCTAAATGTGAACATAAATTAGTCATGGCAATCACTTAAATGAGCGGCATACCAGATTGCACATATCACGAAAGGCTACTCCATAATTCAGTCTTTTTATGTGTATTTGTGGCAATTTTTATTCAATGTGTTCCCCTAATATATATTTTAAATGGCTATTGTTTAATCTGGCAGCCTTTCTTAACTGCAAAACATGCATTTAGATGTATATCATCTGATCTTGAAAAACAAATGAAGCTTGTGATCCTTTAAATAAAGATTCGTTTATGAATATTTTATAACAAGTTTACAAAATAATTCTTTTAAATGGTTAATCATTTATAATAAATCTAGCTGGGTCATATGTGTCTTATAATCAGTTCAAACACCTATCAACATGGTTATAGCTATTTGCAACAGGTGGTACTAATGCCCATAATATACTGGTAAGCTATTAATAAATACTTTGTAGATGGAAATAATCTGTTCATTAGAAGTTATTATTGATAGATACAAGCTCTCTACTATTCTGTTAGAGTCTTTAAAATATGGCTTACCATTTTAGGTAATAAACCTTTGCAAACTATTTATCCATTTTTAATGAATGAAAGAATGTTGCAATTAGTAAATTCTAAGTATCTGATTCCCAGAGTGGCGTGTTAGATTCTCTTTTATGTGGTTTCCCTGAACATTTTGCTCTGCACCTCTTTCCCTAGTGAGCTTGACAACTCATGCCATCAAGGCTCAATAACACACTCTCCTCTCCTTCTTCCACCTTCATTTGTTTCTTTCCTAGGAACCTTTTCCTTCTGCTTAGAAAAACGTAATACATGGGGGAAAGCCCTCATGTCCCACCTGAGAGTATCTGGGCACAGAGGCTGGCAGGGAACCAGAATTGCTCTGCCTCTGCTCCGATGTATTTAGATATGATATAAGATGCAATGCCTGGTAAAGTACTTCACTACAGCATTGATAGTGACTATGGTATTGTCTTGGGGTGGGATTTGTCTCACTTCGCATTAGTTCTCCCTAGTTTCCTCCAGTAGACTGCCTCTGTAGTCAGTGGAGAGAAATAAGCATCTCTTAATAGGCATATGATATCTTAAGAAAGGTGCCTTAGTAGGTGTGATGAGTCAACCTCTGGAAGGGCTTAGCTCTCAAGCTTCTGCTGACTAGAGAAAGAAGCTGGCAACATGATTTGGCTGAATACTAAATTCTAGATAACTGAAATTAAGTGACGTGAATGATGTCACTAGTGTGGGATTCAGCTCAAGGTTAAAAGATCTAAATTGGGTTGTGTGTAATATATCTATACATCTATATGTACACCAAATATCTAAACTTCCACCGTAGTTGGTAGTGGCCTGTGAATACATCAGTGTGGAGACTAGTTATCCTCTGTAAAGTAGGTAGATATATTTGGTCGGCTGAACAGTCCTAAAGACTTCCTTGGCTGTGTTGGCTTTATTTCCAGTGACTGTAATAGGATCTTATGCTTCTAAGTCACATATAGATGCTTACATTTGCAGACAACAGAATTTAGAGCATTTGAATTTTCCCACTGATGCCCAAATAGCACACTGCAATGAAGAAATAATCTGTGTTGGCATGCAAACAAGGTGCCCCATTATATTTATGACTGTGGGCTGTTCCAAAGCCTGTTGGGATTTTGTGTAATTTCATTGCCCTTTATCAGCTATTGTCATTAGAATAAAAACCTTTAGCAGGCATGGTGTCCTATAGCCTAGCTTCTGTTTCATCATAGGCATTACGAAGCCACTCATGAGGTCTCAAATAGCTTAGTGCAGCACTACTGCAGAGTATGCAATGTCACTGCATTCTGGATGAACGGGACACTATTCCTATATGGCTTCAGTGTATACCTGAAAGCATTTGTTTTTACTGACCTTGGGTTTATGATTCAATTGACTTTATATACGATGCTATCTTGGATTCTCAGCTCATCTGGGCAGTTATAGCATTCTTGGGAAGCAGACAAGCCTTCTCCCACGGCGTCTGGCTGTCCTGACAGAGTGTGACAGAATGATAGATGCAAGCATTTGTAAATCTCTGTCTTGTATCATTTGTTCTCAGATATGTTGTAGCCCCTACCTTGAAACTGGCACATAACAGACTTAGCTGATGCTTCTGCCTCTCTGCATTTTCTGCATTAATATCAGGCTAGAGATTTCACATTCTTGTTAAGTTGCTGTAGTTGTGCACTGCAAGGCTGCTCTGGATAAGAAATCAGGAATGTATTTGTCAGTCTCTTTCATGCTTACACTTTGCAGTTTCAGTAGCATACACTAAAGGCTTTCTGTGACTGAGTGTTTTTTAAAAAGCACTCCCAAGTGATTTATGGGTACTTCCTACTGGGATAGTTTTCCTATATTTGACTGTATTGGTCAAACTTTTTGCATGTAAACACTGTTGTAAGATACTGCTTTTCAATTTTGATTTATTTGGATTTGGGTGATGCTAGTAATCCTAGACATGACAACTTCAGGCTGTCTCTTCTGTAAGAGTACTGCCCTGTGTCCCATCTCACTGGGATCACACTGACACCGGTTTCTTTATTCACATGCCTGTACTGATACATCATGGCTATGTTTTATTGAACTAATTGTCCTATGACTTCTTCATTCAGCAGTAGCTTCAAAGATTTTCACACAGAGGTTGGTTTTCCGCTCCACATAAATGTATTTTGCAATTACTAGTAGCTTCTGAGTAACTAGTATCTCAAGCATAGGCATTTCTCACTTTGTGTTTACTTTCTTAGATTTAAGGGGTTGGGAAAAAAGAGGACTGTTACATGTGACCTGTACAGCAGTGACTATTGCTTATCATGAAGTCATCTTGTACAGTTTGTAACTGATTTCCCCGATTCCTATATCATGCAAAGTTAGTTATGATTGAGGTCTGCTATACCCTCTACCATAGTTTGTCTGTCCAACATCAACTATGATATGGCTGGACTAATTTTCATTCCAGGGAACATCCTCAGTGGATACACTTCTGTTGTGCAGAATGTGGTGAGGTAGCCACTTTTGCTACTCCGGAATACTTGCCAATATCTATCTTTTGCATTTTGGAATTTGGCACTAGGATTTTTTCCTGTAATTTTTATTTTTTGCTTTTGCCAAGTTAGGTAATATTTTATGACTGTAGACATTTGGCGGTGAACGTTTTCTGTGTTTTATTTAAATATCTTGAGCCGATACAAATGTGCTTCTTGCCTGACATTTCAATATCTACCACACTACTCAGCCAATGTGTATGCTCTGTGACTTTCACAAAGATTTCTTATCTATCACGTGCTTATTTGCTCCTCTTCTTTATATATTTTTCCTTCTAACGCACTGGACACTTTCAAAGGCAGGTGCTGTTCCAGGAACATTGCTTCAGCTATCTTCATATGTAACATGGAAGAAGCCATTTCAGATTTTCAAAAACATCATGGTAATCTTTAACAGGCAGGTACCACAGTGATTTTACCTGCTTTAGGTGTTTGTTTGGGTTTTGGGGGTGGTGGGGGGGGTGGTGGTGGTGGTGGTTTTGTTTTTTGGGTTGGTTTTTTTTTTTAATTTTGATTAGAGAGTGAATAATTGCTCCCTGCTTGAACACTATTAAATTTACAAATTAACTTCTTTTATCTGAAGGCATTGTTCCTGTGTTAAATAAGATGCCTGAAATTCCAGCATTTATACTTTGATTTTGTGCTTGCAGTTATTATTGCAAATATCATCATGTGATTTTAAAATAAGTTAGCCTGGCTGCAGGTTTTTTTGCTTATGTAATGCTGAGGAAATCTTCATGTAGTGAACTTGTTATCTGCCATTAAATTTCCTATATTTTCTACTATCTTGTCTTTGCAGTTGATTATAGTCCACACTAACGCAAACCATTTATTTTTGCTAATATCCACTGCATTAGTGTGATATATGTGCAAAAAAATGATCCTTTGAATCAATACTTGCTTTTCTGATTTAGCAGACCAATTTGTCTTTACTACAACAGTTGTATATGTCCTCATATGCAAAGCATTTTCACCATTGAGATTTCAAGTCTTCCTTGTAGCCTTAATATGTCTTTGAATTATATTTGTTTGATTATTTTGGTGATTCTTCCCTATTCCATGCTTTCTCAATGCTGATCAGTAAATTACTTAGCTGTCTGCTCTACTAAAACTCTGCACTTAGTTGTGCCTAATCTTTTGGATAGCACGTACCTGTTGCTTTCTGTAGAGCTTCTTTGGGATTCCTAAGCATTTACATTTCAGCTGCTGTATCTTTCATCTTTATTACTGATTTATCACAGATTAAATTATATCCTTGTGTTCAACTGACCCCAGCTGGCAGGTAAGTCCCCACCAAGTCATTCAGTTACCCCTACCCCCAAGGGGGGGGGGGGGGGGGAGAGAAACAGAAGGCAAAAATGAGAAAAACTTGTGGGTCAAGATGAAGACAGTTTAATAAGTGAAGGGAAAAAAAAACCCAAGAAAAACACCAGGTGATGCAAAGGCAATCACTCACCACCTCCCACCAGCAGTTTGATGCCCAGTTAGTCTCTGAGAAATGGCTACATTGAAAAAACTCCCTCCCTCCTCAGTTTTATTGCTGAGCATGACATCGTATGGTATGCAATATCTCCTTGGTCAGTTTGGGTCAGCTGTGTGCCCTCCCAACTTCTTGCCCAGCTTACTTGCTGGGGGGTGTCAGAGTGAGAAACAGAGAAGACCTTGACATTGTACAAGCACTTTTCAGCAATAGATAAAACATTGGTCTCTTATCAACACTGTTTTGGTCACAAATCACAGCACCATATGAGCTTCTATGAAGAAAATTAACTCCATCCCAACCAGACCCAGGACATTCTTAAAATTTCTGAATCATACACCAGCCATCCTGTGAAGTTTAGCAATATACTTTTTTATTTCATCAGTCCTCATTTTAAATTAATAAGAAAATGCATGTAACATGTTTGTGTCCACATAAATCTTTTTGAGAGGATTTTTTTGGGTTGATCAGGATTTTCACTGAAATACATAAATTCCATTAGAGCTTGGGGCATGCATTGCAATTTATAGAATATCTTCTCAGGCCTGTCTACATTGAGGAGTATAACAGTGCTTCTCAGGTCTGGGCCCTGATGAATCTGTCTGCTGCACTGGCATTCCAGTTTGGGTTGACATTGTCTCCTCCCCTTCTCTATGCTCTTGCTCCCATATGAAAGAAATCTGAATTTGCGGGAGGAGCATGGTGTGCTTTAGTTTTGTCTTCCAGATTGAGCAATTAAGGGAAAGGACAATGTGGCATAGTCTTGGCCTCCAATCTAGAGACAGTTTTAGTTTGCATCCTTTTTAAATGGATTAAGTTTTTCCTGTATGGACTAAAGATTTCTTACTTAGTCAGGGAAGATCTTCTCATGCTCATCTCCTTATGCAGTTGAATTGTGACCTTTTCTTTCTCCTAGTGTCTTTCTTTATTCTTTTTCTTTTTTTTGTATCTGATTTTATATTTCTGTTGGAATTAATTTCTGGTACAAAGTGGTCAAGGAGAGAGGAAGAGAGGAGGTGGGGAGAAAGACAGGAGCAGAACAGAAAGCCAGTGATGCCCCCAGGTCTTATTTTGCTTTATTTAATCTGTTGTTTCCTACCAGTATAAGGCCACCCTGTTAGGAAGCTATTTATCTTAATGAAAAGAAATACGAATCCAAGATCTGGATAAAATAGTAATAATAATACAATAATCTGGACAAATCTGGGTCTGTATTGAGCAATAATTGGGTAATAATCTGGATCTGGATAATGCAATAATCCAGATCTGGATTCAATAATAATAATTCAAGATCACTATGACTTGCTGGTCTTGCAGCTCACAGTCCCTGTCTATGCATTAACAATAATTTATCTTACTGTCTTACAGTCTTACAACAACAGAGGTGTTGAATGTTTTCATTAGTGTTTGTAAATAACATTAATATCCTTGTCTCAAAAGTGTACAGAAGCTGTACACAAGTAAAACATTTTTTCATGTATCTTTACAGCTCAGATTTTTGTATTAAGACAAAGCATTCTCTGTACTAGACCATCTGGTGAAAGTTTGAATATTTTTATTCGAAAAGTAAATGCATTGGGTACTGAGACCTATCAAGCAGATGCCTTGCATACGACGTGACCGCATTAATAGAAGCTTTAATATGCAGGTTTCTTGCCTGTGCATAGTATGTGATACTGATTGTAGATTATTTTGTGATGATAAACTGCAACTGATCTGAAGGAGGTAGTTTGATGTATGATGTTGATACACTGTAGATTAAAACTCCCGTAGTTTCTCCTTAATAATAACACATAAGAATTATCATGATCTATTGCTATCAACAAACTGAAGATTCATTTGTTTGTTTCCTTTTAACAACATGCAGAACACAGAAGCATAGGCAAAAAGAAAATGTGAAACGTGGGAAAAATTGCAAACTAAGAAATTCACATTTTAAGTTTCAGTACTATTGCCTCAGAAAGTATGTATTGATTTCACACTCCTGGGAAACAACACCGAGGAAGAGGTTTGGTAATGACATACCCATATATGATTCTCCTAGTGCAAGTAACAACAAGTTCAGAAGCAAAAGGTGAAATTCTGTCCCATTACTACTGGAAGGTTTAGAGAGGGGAAAACAATGACGACCAGATTTTAGTTTTTGCAGCTTTATTACCAATCATCAGTGATCTTTTCTCTTGCAATAGCACAAGACACAAGACACAAGACAAAAGTGTTGTTGCACAGTGAAGGGCAAAAGTCCTGCTGAATTCTTGCTGTCTGAGCTCAGGCAGTACTCTGTGCAGGGTTACATGATGGGTTACAGAATAGGGATGCTGCAAGGCAAGAAATAAAAGTGGTGGAGGAGAAATGCTGTAGGTCTTGCTTGAGTTGCTGCAATGGCTTACATGTTAGGTGTTGATGCAGACTGAACATGCCTGCGGCTAAGAAGCTCAATCAAAAAAAAAAAAAAAAGACATAATGTTGAGCTTTACAATGCTTAACTTTTATGCCTCAGACCCTGGATTGCAATCCAGGATTCTCTGAGGCACCTGCACTTTGTGCAATGTGTAGGGAGAGACAAACACCTGAAGAATATATTCACAGTAAGTAGCATAGTGTGCAGATGCTGTCTAGAGGCAATCCATAAAGAAACATGGAAGAAAGGGATGTTTCTGAATGCCTTCCTATTTCTAAAATACAGGCATGTAGATAGTGGGTTTTTTTCCAGCTAAAGCTAGTTTTGTGCTGAGAATTTATAAAGCAAGTAAGAGAAAATCTAAGCATATATTTTTACTTTTGTTCTATATGCATTGTACCTTTCAGAGAAATCAGAAATTGGACTTTGTATATAAAGGCTACTATTTAAAGAAATAGTCTGTCAAGTGTTTAGACTGCAAGAAAAATGGGTTAGGGCTCATGTATGTGGTGGTCTCAGGGAAAAAACACAAGGAAATTATTGCATGGTGTGACACATGACAGTGACCGGAGAGCACACTCAAGGTTGCTCACAGAATCAGGTATAAAAACAACAAATATTTCCACATGTTGGCTTTGGAGATACCCTTTGGCTAGAGCTCATCATGTTGGTGTGTCACATCCTGCAGAGCAGATTTGTGCCAAGGAACAAGATCAGATGCCAAAACCAGTGCTTTCAATGACATATCTGTGATGGAGCTAGCGATCCCAGCTTCTCAGCAGAGCTAGTGAGTTTTACAATATGCTCTGCTGACATGTCTATACTCCTTCTAGCTCAGGAGATAACAGTGATGAGGCTATTCCAGGTTTTTTGTACCACACTTTATTGCTTGTTGAAGACAGGCCTGAAATGTCCTGATTCCCTATTGACTGCTTCATTAGACTACTCTGTATTCTCATACTGATTTTATTGTAAGCTGTTCAGTGCTTTAGGGAAATATACCACCTATGGGTTTTTTTGCTATTTGTTGGGCTAATTGGTACCTTGAGAGTGCCACAAACATGCATACATATTGTATCTGTTCAGACAGATGTGTGCATTTCTGTCATAAACATATGACCACATGTGTAATCTGTGTGAGGAGTAGGTTTACACTCATGAAAGTATACAGAGCCATGCTCATTACAGTAATATTGCCCCCTCCCCCCACCCTGTTAAGTATATTTTTTGCAGTTTGACAAAATCAGAAGTTAAAGTTTGTTGGGTAAATGAAAACAGGCTTTCATTAAGGCTTTGTTTGTACCCAGTGGAAGGTGGTAGAATAAGTAAGGTCTTGCTGCGTTAACCCTACAGAATCCATTATAAAAACACAAGCCCACAATTTTTAATCATAGCTGTAATAACAACAACAGCAACAACAATAATAATGTGTTGGGTTTTATTTTTGTGGAGAGGAACCTTTTCAATTTTCTGATCATTGTGCTATTGACCTGCTTTTCATTTTGTTTAAAACCTGATGGAGCCTTGGGGAGCAGTGTCTGTAGCACTGATGGAGAGCTGCAAATAGTGTTTCTGTGTATGGAGACCTTGGCTTTCCTGGTATTTTTTAAAGACAAGCTTTTGATTGGACTAGCAGGGATCTATTGATTTATACCTTTATGGTCAGCTCCAGATAGAGTCAGGCTACATTCTATAGGCTGTTTTGAGAAAAAGCTGTTACATTCCCATGTGGTGATAAATTCTGTGAAGGATACATATTATTAAAATAACTTTAAGTGATATAGCTTCTAAAAACTCAGTCTGTAGGCTGGACATGACTTCGTAATGCATGTAGTCCCATCGATGATCCTGCAGTTAATACCTGCTTTTTTACTTAATTATCCAATGCATATTGCTGTTTACACATGCAAGCACTGTGCTAGTCTATCAAGCTCTCCTATATGCTTGTAAAGCTATGAAGTTCAGGGTGAAAGGTCCCGTACAAAAGCAGCCTGTTTATTTTAGTGTACTAGAAGAGGATTTAGAAAGAGCTTCTTTCATTAGTTCATGCATAGTCACACTGTTGACCAATGGCCTCTAAGTTTTCCTTCCATGATGAAACAGTTAATATTCTGTTAATATTTCTAATATTTGTGGTGAAATACTGGAATACCTGGAAGCATTGTCCACTGAGTGCTAGTGCTGAGGTATTTTCTTCTTCTCAGAAAAGTTGAAAAAAGTTTCATCTATTCTGTTGTCTTGGCTGATGGATAGCAATTTATCGGAAAAATATTTAAGTGCAAGAGATATTATGTGCAAGATTCATTTAACTTTTACATTAATTGTTGGCAACTTGCCATTCTTAACACTTGTTTATTTGAACTTGCCTTTGCATATTTATGCAAATTTTTATTTTATTTATACAAGTTGTCCTAAAACAGGGTGGTCAGCAGAGATTTGCTTCACTCATTTTGTAGTTAAAATTATGTCTGTAGTACTTCAGCTTGAATCCTCTCATTACGTTATGTGAGCATCTGAAAAGTATAATGCCTACTTATTCCTTTCCCACATAAATAAAAGAGGGGTTAGTATGAAAAACTGTGAGACTGTTTTTTCTTTTAGTTATGTGTCTAAATTACAAAATTGGAAAAATTACTTTGGGTTTTGTTCGAAGTAAAATGTTCTAGTTTTTGTCTGAGTGAAATGAAAAGCTCTACAAATTTCTTTTCATGATGAAAAAATAATTTATGTCCTGAAAATTAGGGTTCTTTTTTCCAGATATCTAGGATTTACAAAATCCGTTTAACTTTTTTTTCAATGCAATTTTTGTTTCAAAATGGAAAAATACTTCCAAGTATCTTCTTTTTTCTAAATTCAATATATTCACTCAAGCAATATTTATGTGTAGCTTAAGTTTGCTCAAAACTTAGTTTTTCATCTATCTTTTTTTCCTCAGAAGGGTTGGCCAGTCATAATTTGTACTTGCAAGTTTCTCTGGAGATATGAAAGTGCTGTTGGTAAAAACTGGTTATCTTGTTCCTTTAGATAGTGTGATTTCTTATTTGCTTTATTCTGATGAAATTGTTCCCTTGCTGAAAGCATCTGGGACAAAATGGCAGACTTAGCATTCATTATTTCCTTCTTTTCAGAAAAGTTGAAAAAGTTTCACCCATTATGTTGTCTTGGCTGATAGATAGCAATTTATTGGAAAAATATTTAAGTGCAAGAGATATTATGTGCAAGATTCATTTAACTTTTACATTAATTGTTGGCAACTCGCCATTCTTAACACTTGTTTATTTGAACTTGCCTTTGCATAGTTATGCAAATTTTTATTTTCTTTACTATAAGTTTCTAACATGAAAGGCAGTTTTGTGTTCATTTTTTTTATAATTAATTCCCATAAAAAATAAATTGTCAAAATGTAATGGTCTCATGCTTCATTGATGTTATCCTGCAATTTAATTATATTATAAGATGATAAGACACTGATTTCACAAGCTTTTTTAGAATGAGCTATATTTTCAGACACCAATATTTTCCAACTACCAGTGAAAAGAGCCCTCTCTAGCCTTCTAAAAGGGAAGACATGAAAAAAATCAGATATAACACCTCTAGAACTAGAGGTTGTAAATTGCATGCCCTCGTGCAATTGCGTATGGCTACATCAAACTCCTCTGCAAGAATTTTTTTTTTTTTTTTTTTTTTTTTTTGTAACCAAAATCCTTATGTCCATATTTAGATATCACTGTGTCAAGTATAGTATGTTTGGCAGGAATGGGTACAATGTACATAACCATGTAGTCAGCTGTAATATCCATTTGCAAAGCTGTCTCAGGGGAATGAGACTATGAGCGTAGGAGCAATAAATTTCTTCAGTTAGCATAAACAAATCTGTGCCTGATTTGTGTTCTACGTGCAGTTCCTCCTGTCACAAACATCAGTTCTTTTTCTAACTTGGTTTTTGTTTTCGCTCACAAACAGGCTAGCACTGTAAGTTAAACACTGATATTTACCTTGCAGATATTGTTTGCAAATATTGCCTTCTATTTGGCATGCCTAAATGGGCTTCCTGTATATTTTTCAACATTTTTCATATATTACCCTTGAGTTCTTCATATGTGGTATCTTTAAAGAGAGTTTCACATAAACCTGAGAGCTCTAACTTCAGATAGGACTAGTGACAGGTGATAACCATTCCTATCTTAAGATTTAGGACCACTTTCTGCAGCAGTCTCTCCTGAGCAATTGTTCTGAGAATTGTGGTCTCCATACTTTTCTAGGTTACTTTTTAAAAAGTCAGTTTGATGTACCAATATGTTGTGCTTGACTCTGTTCTACCTCACTTCTGCCAAATGTTCCAGAAAGAAAGTCTGCAGCCCTCAAATCATTCTTAGATTTGTGTTTGATTTGCAGATCTAATATCTGTAATCAAAGAAATATTTTTTATATTTGGGGAATGGGACCCACTTGTTCCAGCTTAGTCACCTAACTAGCAACTACATTTTGGCAGCTAGTGAACCAGTTTTCTAAAAATGCATGCCTCACTTCCTTACAGTCAATAAAAAGCAGTGGATGCCTGTGAACGCCTCCAGAGGGAGATCCTGTCTGCTGAAGCTTCACATGCCTAAGTTTTAACAATACATGTCAAAACAAACAGTTTGTTTTCAACTAATGCTGGCTTCCTGCAATTAAAGAGATGAGCCATACTATATCCAGCTACTAAGCCTAAAGTCTCCTTCTGTGTTTTACTGTACTGACGTGCAGGTTTCATTAACACTTATGACTCATTAGCCAATTTTGACCAGACTGCTTTTACTGGACTGGATGATAATCTGGAGACAACTTAATTTCCTTTTCACTGCCAAAACACCTTTGGACTAGGGACTCTTTTCCTAGCATCTCTGAAAGTGTTTATGAAGGTTTGCACATAACTGTCCTTGGCTTTCTTTCCACAGTAGCACTCCTGTTCTCATTATAAATGTCATTTCATGCTTTACTATTCCAAGGACTCTTTGTATGTCTTCCCTGTCATTTTGGACTGGCATGATGATCACAAATTCATAGCCCTTTCTGACTTGCCATGCTTTCCAGGTTCGTTAGTTCCAGGAATCTGCATGCTTGATTGTTTAATTTGAAATCAGTTGCTCTGTTTTTTCCCCAAGCTTTTCTTTTCAGAGATATGGATGCTATTCTTCTGCCTTTTTTCTCCATATCAAAACATAAGCTTTCTCACTCTTACAACTTTCTGTGCCATCTGAATCAAAAGACATAGCAAATGGGCAAAGGTAGTTTTTTTTACTTAAAAACATCTGCCAGAAATCTTTTGAACCTATAGTACAAAATAATATTTGGATTGCGTAAATCCTTCAGCATTTTTCTCCTTGTTTTATTTTTACCTTTTTAAAAGACTTAATTCTTTTTACCTATATTTCAGTAAAAGCTTGTGATCTTTTTTCCATCAATGACCAGTGAGTATGTTCACTTGGTGGTCATTCTAGTCACTTTATGATATTAGAACAATGAGTTTAATTTATTCTTGACTGGTCTTTATCTATTTTGAACTTTTCTTTGTTCCTTGAAAGAGAATCTCAAACTTCTCAATTTGTTTTGGTCTCTTGTACCTCTAATAAATTCAGTACTGCAGTAATGTTAGGGTTCTGCATGAATTGTTTTAAAGTATACTTTTAAATCTGTGCACCCACAAACATGCATCGTTTATTCATTGGACAAAATCCACTTTCAGATCACTTAAGGTAATTATAATCGATAGTTACAATCCTTTATGGAACCAGATATTTGAAACAATAGCTCCCTCCACCCCAAATTCAGCCATCTGTCACTTGTCCAAAGCAGAGAGAAAGCACGTGCATGTGTCCATATGGATGAAAGAGTTTTGCCAGCTATTGTTTTTGAAGATGTATGCATATGACAGAGAGATGCAAGTCCAGAGAAACAGATAGGCAAGGCTGTAAGTAAAGATCAGATGTATTTTGAACAAATCCAGAGAATGAACCTTGAAGAAAAGGTAAGAGTAAAAGCTTTTGAGAAAAGTCCTGAGTGAAAATAGCACTGACAACTGTGACCAAAGGCAATGTTTAATGCATTTTTAATTCCTTTGTTTATTCCCTCCTTTGTTATGAAAAGCAGGATTCTGAACATTTTCATAAACAAACAGGACTATATCAAAGAACCATCTGACTCTTTCCGGTTTCTATTTGAGAGAGAAACAATACTTACATCCTCTTGTTTAGTTAGAAGACAGACACAAGTATATGTGTACGTATGTGTGTATCTATAGTCTTCTAACGCCTGCTTTATCTGAAGACCAATGTCAGAACACTTAGTCTGAATGAAGTGATCTGTATTCCTTAAGTCTCTATACTTCTTATTTACAGATTACACATTACTTATTCACTATCTATTTCTTACCCCATTACAAAATCAGTGTGTCAAAACATTGCTTATTGTTCTGTGCTGTTCTGGAAGCTACAAGACATAGGCACAAGCATGTGAATTAGAGAGACCTTTTTTTTTCCTATACAATCCCTTTGCATAATAAGCATAACTAAGCATAACATCTGGTCTTCATTTTGACTTTTGTTTATTGTTTATTGTTGAGGAGTTTTGAATTTTGAATAAGTTTTCGTATTCATATCCCTGTATAAATTTGTATAAACTTATTTTTAATATTTTTAAAGAGGATTGAAATAGGAATGCTGTTTCAATAAATAACTGAATACACATTTACCTTCTGAAGAATTATCGGTCTATTTATGTAAATATTTATTCAGCCTTTTATGAAATACATATTGCTTATTGGACTGATAGATCATAATATAGCTCTTGATGAACATGTAATTCCAAAAAAGTTTTTTGTAATTTCTGTAATCTTTTTCACTTAACACTGCCATTTCCGAATTTCTGTACTAAGACAAAGCCCAGCCTATATCAATGGCATAACATTCCTATTTAAGAGCAATGTGAGACAGTTTTTTATTAATGAAGGCACAAAAAAAAACCCCATCTTGGTTTCTCTGTTAGCTTCTGAACATTGCAAAACTGAGATTCCACACACCACCCCACCCCACCCCCACACCACCCAGGTTTTCACATGGAGATGTGAGTTTGTTTTCTTTATTGAAACCTCATAGTAAACCCCCCACATGTTAAGTAGGTCCTTTTCATCCTTTGTTTTGGAGATCTCAGTCTGTTCAGCTGGGATCCTTCACTTAGGAAGACAGGAGAGGTAAAATGGTTCTCCCCTCCTCTTTGTGACCTCCCAGGGGACTGTGCTAGTAAAACTGGGAAGCTATATATTAAATGTCTGCTAATGAAGGACTCAAGGCTTATTATGCTATGTTGTAACAGTCACTCTCTGCTTTGTAAGCACCCTCTTCAGCTTGCCTTATGGATATTGAGCTCATGTTGTTTCCTTCTTTCTTTGAGGTAGTACAGAAGGTCTGTCTTTGGGCTGTTGAAAGTTAACCCAGTACTTTGCATACTAACAACTTGCCCCTGCACTGATAAGTGTTTTTCTTGCTTTATTCTAAAAATATAATCTTTTTATTTTTAAGCTGGGGCTTTGTATCTCAGTGTTCAGCCTAGAGATTCTTCATGATGTATTGCTTAAGTCTATACAAACTTGAGACACACACCGTGGCACAAAACTCTTTAAGGCACATCTGGGAATTAGGTGTGTAGAAGAGAATGTGCAATGATGAGACCTTCAAGTTGAAATGTGGCTTCACCATAGCCTCTACTAAAGTTTGTGTGGTTCTAGCATGCTGGCCCAGCACCCTACTCTTCTCCCTTTTTTGTGCTCACTTATGGAAGATGGTGTCATCTTCCCATGTTTGTTGTATATTATACATGAACCTGTCAGGAGCTGCCTTTAGCTGGTTCTGTATGTTTGTATAAATGAACGTACATAGTGATTCTGCACAGATCTAACACTGTGCCAGTCTTTTGTTATGGTGCCTTACCTCCAATGAAAAATAAGTGGATTAATTTTAATGGATATGATTTCTGCAAAGAGATATTAGTACATTAGTTGTTACTGGTTTAAAAATACTTTTTGTTGACTTTCCATTGGGAATTATTCCTTTTTTTTTTTTCTTGAATGAGACACTTCTCTACAATTTTGTTTTATATGAGAACAGTTTTGTAGAGAGCTGAAACTTACAGGATTGCATTCTTCATACATCTTTGCATTCAGGCTTAAAAAGATGGTGTTCAGCATTTTCAGAGATCAAGTAGCACTGGCTGGCATTCACATGGATGCTATTGCTTCTGATGGGAGAATATAATGGATAGTTGTATAAGGTTGATCTGCAAAAGCTGACAGTAACAGCAACTTATTTTTCTGTCCAAAATTTGTGAACAAACTTCCTGCTCATGGAACTTAAGACATGAATAGTGCTGGCTTGTGAGGGAAGGAGCTGGCAATTGCTACACGTACACACACACATACACACTTTCCTACTTGTCTCTGCCAATACACCATAATCTTGATTAGTGATACAGCTTGATATTCCAATCCTTCATGTCTCCTGAGTCCAGATTTCCAGCCATGCAGAACTGTGCGATATTTGGAGGTTCAGTGGGGTGTGACAAACAACTCATTTGAGACTAAAAGCAGTATTTGAATTCAGATCTCCTGAGGTAAAAGGCTAGTTCACTTATAATTTATGTTATCTAGCTCACTCATGACAAAGATTTTCTGCACCAGAAATACCTTGACAGGTGTTAGTACAAGGCACCATAGTTACAATTAATGCAACAGCTTTATTAGATTTGACATTGACATGTGTATTAATAATCCTTGGACTGGCATAAGAAAATCACTCAGCTATATTTTAAAGGTTTAATTATATATGTGCATATTTGTGTTTGGTGTCTCTCACACCCACAGTCATTTTTCCTTGCCTAATGCCTTCTGTCACATTGGTATTATAAAGCAGATGTTTATTATAAATTATACCTCTTTAATATATAAGTACGTAAAGATGCAAAGTGAGTTTATGACTTTTCAAGATTGTGTCTAACAAATTAAACTACATATGAACATCAATCCTACAGATTCATTTACAAATAAGATTACCTGAAGCGCAATATTGTATAACTGAATACTAAAACTCTAGTAGAGAAAGAAAGTATTTAGGAACAGTTGAATTACTGAAATGTATCGAGCCTAAAAGAGACAAAAGACTCTAAAAACTTCCCTGTCATACTCAGTTCTTCTTCCCATTAATACTCTTGTTATCAACTTTCTCTGCTGTTACAAGGCTTTACAAACTTTAAAAAAAATGCTTGAAACCTGTGGTTTTTTAAGCTGTGGTCTCTTACAAAATGCTACATATTTCTATTTATTTGTAAAGTGAAAAAAGTGTAACACAAATAAATCTGAAAAAGACTGGGTTTTATGTGTGCCTTTTCCCATATTTGCAAGAAAAAAAGGTAGTCTCCTCCACTGCTAGAGTGAAAATTTTCTGCATTTTTTCCTTTCTTAATATTGTTTTTCACTCTCAGTTGTTTAAATTCCTTCTCATTCTGAAAAAAAAGAAAGGTTTCAAATTGTTGAAATTGTATGGCATGGTAATTTAAAAATAAAAAAAATCCCCAGAAGTAATTGTAATTTAGTGTTATGAGATAATTTAATCTATAAATCTGTTAATTACACTTTGACCTCCTTGCTGAGTTGATGGCTTTAAGTCCAGCTATAACAGCAGTACAGTAGAGTTTAACCCCTTTTCTTTTCTCCACAATTAGTGCTTGTAAGTAGCTTAACATGTGAAAACAAAGAATTATTTGGAAGGTATAAGAAGGAAATGGAACCAAACCAGGAAAAGGAATATTCGCAGTTAATTTCAGAAGTAAAAAGAAAAAAGAATGCTCTGAGCATGCTTTTTAAAAACTGTTCCATTCTTTCCTTAGGGAAAGAGTAGCGTTCCTTGAGTTCATATATCTTGAAACCTATGAGGGCACTAACAGATGTACCATGTGAAACAAACTTGCAGTGCCAGGGTGGTAAGCTAGATGACCTTTCAGTCTCGAATTAAGGGGAAAAGACTACATGCTGCTTCTGACCCAGCTAATAAAGATGAACTGAGATATATGAGTACTTTTTGAGATGCTGTTTTACTTTTATATTTTTTAACTTTAAATTTGTGACTTCTTAGGTTTTAAATTTTAGGTTGCATTACATACCGTGGACTCTGGTGCTATGATGTCTCCTTAAGTCTTTCTCCCTCTTTTTCTCCCTTTGTCTTTGTTTTCTTTTTGGCTGGGATTTATATGACCAAACGCAGATGTTTACAGTGATGTACAATGTAGATGTCTATATCTGAACTCCTATGTCCCAGCCTAGAGAAAGTAAGACACTACTAGAATGCAATTTATCTCATCCCAATGTAAATATTTAAAACAGGTTAGATGAAACACTTTAAAGACGCCCGTTCCTCTCTATTGACTGTAAAAAGTGACTAGGGTGAATAATAAAAAGGTAGCTGTCTAACAGTAGTAGTCTAAAAGTAGTAGTCTAAAAGTAGTCTAGGCACCTAAAAGTAAATGATGTGAATCCCAATTTGTTATCTGCTCTTCTATTTAGGATTAACTTCCATGAGTGTTGTTGATGCAGACTCGACCTCTGCCATAGGGAAGGTTGCTCCTGCCAAGTCTCACTCTGCTTTCCAGTGGCCGGATTTTTTAAAGGAGCTGCTGCATGTCCTTTTTATTGTGGTGCAGGGAGGGATATCAGTATCATCTAGTTATGAAGGAAGAGAACAAATACAGGTCATTACAGAGTTTTTATTTGTTTTTTTGGTAGAACATACACATTTCAACTAAAAAAAAAATTGATAAGAATTTTACTCTTTGGATTTGGCTCTTCACTTGGAAAGAAATAACTTTTACATTTTAACCATTTTTGTACTGAAACTCTTGTGAGATTTGAGCAAAATATTAGGGAGAGTAAAGTAGAGGTAAGATTTCTTTTTATTTTTAAATCAGTTCTCCTTGCACTCCTTTTTGTTTTTCTTGTCAGAGAAAAGGGTTGTAAGCCAACATTTTAAAAGGGATTTTCTTATCTTCTTTAGCCAATGCTACAGCTAGAAGGTTGGACACCTAGGCAATGTTCATTCTGACAGTACCTTTCCATGTCTCCATACACGAGATGTATTTTCCAGGTCTAGCAAAAGTGATCTGATCTATTATTTAAGCTTGTGTTTGTAAACAGTCCTCTTCTTGTGGCTTAGCTTTGGGGTCAGGTTATTTCCATCAGAATTCCTAATGCACAGCAATTGTTCGAGAAATTACACAGTTAGAAGTTGGTTATGCCTTCTAGTTTCATTAGCAAATGTAAACTGCTTTGTTTCATTTTGGGATAAAGGTGAGAAACAGTGAAACTTCCCAGTGGAACCAGACAACAGAAACAATAGCAGTCACCAGTAGGACATATGAAATACAAACCAGCGTGGAGGGATTTTCTTGGGTATTGTGTTTTTAGGGGTCTGCAACCTTGTGACAGAGAGGCAAAAGCTCAGAGAAAGAAGGAAAGAAACAGGGTAGCAAGGAAGGAACAGACATGGTTTCAGTAGCTGGGTAACACAAAATAGAGGAGAGGCTGAAAGGGTTATTTTTGAAGCTAAACATTACCTAACAAGAGCTTGAAGCAGTCAGCAAGGAAAATGCCTTGTCTGATTCTAGTTATGTTCAAGGAAACTGTGATACATACATTTTGTTGTAGATAGGCAAGATTGAATCAAACGTATCTGATGCCACCATCAATACATTCCTCTAACTGCTTTTCCCTTCCCCCAAGCAGTCTAAAATTAGATTAATTGATCAGGTTAAATAATCTAATAGTATACAGGGGAGTAGAACAGTTGGCATTGGCCCAAGTACACAGATGAAAACAGTTGTTTCCAGCTAAATACTGTTTTTTGTCTCTTTTTTCTCTCATCTTAGCTCTTGAGAGACCTGTGGGCTCTGCTGTCATTCCACTGTCTCTCCACTCACTAGCTGCACCAGTGGCAATATATTATTTTCAGGTCAAAGTGCCCCTCCACAAGTGTTTTGCTGCACCAAACCTGAGGGATTATGTTTGTTCGTAGTATTTTGCCTAGCTGTTGTTGTCTTTGCTAGATTACCCCTGTATTTCTTATCAGTACAAAACTGGGCTTCTTCTTCATGGCATATCCTGCTGAGGGCAATAGATGCAAACGCTTTGAATGTCAAACTCTTCATTATTGAAATACATGAAAAGCCTCATTAGTAAGAAACAAAACAGAAACACCCACATCCATTTTACTTATCTGTGTCATCAGTGACAGCTAAGAAAGACAACCATGCTTCCCCTCTATTACTGGCATCATTCAAGCCATAAAGCTTGAAGGAAATCAAATGCAAATAAATACATGAAACTTATTGAAATGTTTAACTATGGCTCTAGCCTAACATGTATTGTAGTATGATTCAGTACTAAATAATACCAGGAAATACTTTGCAATATCCTATTTTTTTCCATGACGTCCAGTGCTCCTTGAAGTCTGAAATAGAGTATTTGTGTTATTTCCATAGGAGCTAAGACAAATAACCTTCTAAGAAAATTTCAAAGAGAGAGGGAAGGAATTCTCTATTTCCTTTTTGATCTAAAACCTGAGAGTGGTTTTACTAAAACTGAGTCACTGAGTACACATGTGAAACCCTCACAGACCACCTTTGTAATGTGTGTACAAGAGCTGTCTGTATGTTATTAAATCCTCTAATTACTTTTTTTTTTCTTTTTTTTTTTTTTTTATTAGCAAAGCACTGGCTACAAGCTATTGGGCAAACTGTCATCTGCAACATGAAAAAAATGCAACTGGTAAATGTATCAACTGCACAAATATATGTACTACGAGATGAAAGTACTACGAGTGAGTACAGAACTGTTATCACACTCCCCACAGTCTCATTCTCACTTGTTTCTCTGGTATACATGTGTGGTTGGCTGGCAAGTCACTTGATTACAATGTGGGAAGTGTCTAAGTTCAAAGTTAGACTTGCATCTCTGTTTTCCCTTTGGAGGTTTTTTCTTCCCGACCAGTCGTTTTCTTGTTTCTACTTTTTATTTTTTGAAACAAAATGTTATGGCTCTTTATTTCAAACAAACTTTTTCATTTCAAATTCTGCAGTACATTTTTCCCCCAGAGGATTAGAAGATGGCTGAAATAACTTGAAAACAAAGCCAAATATTAAGCTGAATTTTTTTTGTTGGTTACTCAACTGGATAAAAAAAATTCACAGTTCACACAATTCTACTTGAAAGGCTTTTGTGGTGAGTGTAGAGATGCATATGAATAAGCATATAGCACATAATTCCATGCAGTAAACATTTAACTTCGCAGATTAAATGCCCACAGCATTTGGGTTAATGGTAGTTAGCTCGTTGTGCCTGTGTGCTGTCAAGGTCTTCTGAGATCTTGTTTCATGCTTTTCATTTGCTCCACCTGGGTTCAGTTATCCTGTCATTTACATCACTTTTTTCTGCATAGCTGCTAGTCAGTGAAACCACTTGTGCCCATGGGGAGACACATTTATTCTTTTCTTGAAATGTGTCCCATTTTATGCTTCAGCATTTGAAATCTGACATGGTTCAGTTTATTTTTACATAAATGTTTTAGGTTGCAGTGGTTTGTGATTTATTTTTTTGCCTCTTGTGTTCTACATGTTAATAGCAAATGAGTTCTTTACTGTAACTTTCTTTTATTTTTATGTTTATTCAGGGTCTTCTATTGCAATGGAGAAGTTAAAGGATACAAAACTTTTTTTACACTGCTTATTTTAAATAAGTGTTCTTAAAAATGCATGTTTCTACTATAGTAGCAAAGCCTGGATTTGTGAGATGTGTTAGTAAAAGTAGTTCTTGTAACTACATGTACTGTAGGTAATCTCAATCTGATGTCTTAGCTGATCTAACGGGGGGCAGGAATAATTGGGTTCTAGTTGAAGAAGGTACAGGTACAGGACAAAATAGCTTGGGAGATACAGCATTATGTTATTGAGGGTCTCACTGTACTGACAGCCAGGGAGAAGTATATTCTATCTATTTGGAAAGCTAAATAAATAAGATGAAAATGCATCAGTGTTATATGGGAAAATAATAAAAAAAAAAGAATGTGATTAAACTCTTTGTAGAGTCTATGCTGGGCAAAATACAGTAAGTAAATGAAAAATTCAAACTGGCTACATTTATTTACAATATTGTAGCTTTCACAGTCTCAACTACTTTTAGTATCACAAAAACCCAACACTTTTAAAGGGATGTTGCTGCTGCCTCTTTATTTTTGAGCTTTTCATAGAGTTTATTATCAATCAGATCTTTAAGGATGCTTTCCATAGAGTGCAAGAGCTCTCAATCCCCAGGTGTAAGAAATCAGGGAAGTAAGGCAAGAGATCAGCATGGATGAGTCAAGACCTGCTGGTCAATCTAAAGGCAAGAAGGAAATGCACAGGCAGTGGAAGCAGCGAGAGGTATCCTGGGAAGAGTATAAGTATGTTGCCTGGTTGTGTAGGGATGGGGTCAGGAAGGCCAAGGCGCAGCTGGAGATGAACTTGGCAAGAGACACAAAAAATAATATGAAGGCCTTCTACAGGTATGTCAGCCAGAAAAGGAAGGTCAAAGAAAGCATACTCCCCTGATGAGCAAGACTGGCAACTGGTAACAATGGATGAGGAGAAGGCTGAGGTACTCAACAACTTCTTTGCCACAGTCTTCACTGGCAACCTCTCTCCTCACCCCTCCTGAGTCAATGGACTGCAAGATGGGGACCAGGGGGTAAAGCCCCTCCCACTGTAAGGGAAGATCAGGTTCATGACCACCTGAGGAACCTGAAGGTACACAAGTCTATGGGACCTGATGAGATGCATCCCAGAGTCCTGAGGGAACTGGCTGGTGTAGTTACCAAGCCACTCTCCATGATATTTGAAAAGTCATGGCAGTCAGTTCACCTGGTGACTGGAAGAAGGGGAATGTTGTGCCCATTTTTAAAAAGGGTAGAAAGGTGGACCCTGGGAACTATCGACCTGTCAGCCTCACCTCTGTGCCTGGGAAGGTCATGGAAGAAATCCTCCTAGAAACTATGCTAAGGCACATGGAGGACAGGGAGGTGATTTGAGACAGCCAGCACAGCTTCACCAAGGGCAAGTCCTGCCTGACCAAACTAATGGCCTTCTGTGATGGAGTGACTACATCAGTGGCCAAGAGAAGAGCTACGGGTGTCATCTATCTGGACTTCTGTAAGGCTTTTGACACGGTCCCCCACAACATCCTTCTTTCTAAATTGGAGAGATATGGGTTTGATGGGTGGACTGTTTGGTGGATGAGGAATTGGTTGTATGGTTGCATCCAGAGGGCAGTGGTCAACAGCTCGATTTACAAATGGAGACCAGTAACAAGTGGAGTCCCTCAGGGGTCTGTAAGGGGACCAGTACTGTTTAATATCTTCATCAAGAACATAGACAGTGGGGTCAAGTGCACCCTCAGTAAGTTTGCAGACAACACCAAGCTGAGTGGTGCGGTTGACATGCCTGAGGGACGGGATGCCATCCGGAGGGACCTGGACAAGCTCGAGAAGTGGGCTCATGTGAACTCCATGAGGTTCAACAAGGCAAAGTGCAAGGTCCTGCACCTGGGACGGGGCAACCCCCGATATCAATACAGGCTGGGGGATGAAGGGATTGAGAGCAGCCCTGTGGAGAAGGACTTGGGGGTACTGGTGGATGAAAAGCTGCACATGAGCCAGCAATGTGCACTTGCAGCCCAGAAAGCCAACCTTATCCTGGGCTGCATCAAAAGAAGCGTGGCCAGCAGGTCAAGGAAGGTAATTCTGCCCCTCTACTCTGCTCCAGTGAGACCCCACCTGGAGTACTGCGTCCAGCTCTGGAGCCCTCAGCACAAGAAGGACATGGACCTGCTGGAGCGGGTCCAGAAGAGGGCCACCAAAATGACCCGAGGGCTGGAACACCTCTCCTATGAAGAAAGGCTGAGGAAGTTGAGGTTGTTGAGCCTGGAGAAGAGAAGTCTCTGGGGAGACCTTATTGGAGCCTTTCAGTACTTAGTAAGAGGGTTCATAAGAAAGGTAGGGAGAAACACTTTAGCAAGGCCTGTTGTGATAGGACAAGGAGTAATGGTTTTAAACTAAAAGAAGGTAGATTTAAACTAGATATGAGGAAGAAATTTTTTACAGTGAGGGTGGTGAAACCCTGGAACAGGTTGCCCAAAGAGGCAGTAGATGCCCCGTCCCTGGCAACATTCAAGGTCAGGTTGTATGGGGCTCTGAGCAACCTGATCTAGTTGAAGATGTCCCTGTTCATTGGAGCAGGGGTTGGACTAGATGACCTTTCAAGGTCCCTTCCATCCCAAACTATTCTATGATTCTATGATTCTAATCTCTTTCCAGGTTTGGTCTCAGCAACATTGCTGTGATAGAACATTTGTAGACAGCTAGGACAGATCCCTGATAACTGGCCCCTTTTCATGCTTAATAACTGGTAGTCAGTCTTGATCCATCTTGTGCTGAGACAATAGAGTCCACTGATTTCAGCAGATAGTTGGGCCAGGCTGCTAGTGAGCTGTCATATCAGCCACACAGCTACTGATTTATTGTTGCTTTTTTTTTTTTTCAGATACAGCTTAGACTGGATAATTCTAATGCATCCTAAACTGAATGTGTTAGATAAAGCACGTTGCAGCAGTTATAGAAGTCATTTGGCTTGGAAGGGACCTCCAGGTATGCCAGGCAATTGGTGTCTCTGCGTTGTGGCAGCTTTGAATGTCTAATTTGTATAGTCACTTAGATGGCTCATAGAGTGTCTGAGAATCCTTAACTATTTATCCTTACAGCATCTCTGAGAGCTAGGGAATTGCTTTTGTCACTGTTTTACAGCTAGGGAGCTGAAATGCAGTGTTAACCGGCTTGCCCAAGGTCACATAAGAAATCTGCAGTGCAGAAAGAAACTGGCTAGAGCCCTAACCGCTGTGCAATCCTCTCTCTACTAGATATAAAGCAAGAATAAGCTAAAACCTGAATCTCAGAGGGAGGTTTTCAGGCTTCTTTGGCAGCATGTTGTATTTCTAACTGTTCTATTAGTTAAAGTTTTTCCTTTACACTTAACCTAGATGTTCTCTGCTGCAGCATAAGCCTATTAGTTCTTGTTCTGTCCTCATTGACTAATGAGAATAATTTGTCCCTATCCTCTTTATAGCAACTCTATGTATTTGTAGACAGATCATGCCTCCCTTCTGTCTTCTTTTCTTTAGTCTGAACATGCCCAGTTCACTTAACCTTTTCTCATAGATCTTATTTTCCAAACCTTTTATCTCTTTTGTTGCTCTCCTCTGAACCTTTCCAAATTGTCTGCCTTTTAAAAAGTGTGGTGCCCAAAACTAAACACAGTAACCCAACAGAGGCCTAATCAGTGTCAAGGAAAACAAAATAATTACCTTGCTTGTTTTACATGTGATATGTCTATTAACACTATTCAATATACTATTTGTCTTTGTGACTGTGTGCTGTTGTGAAATTTTATTTAGTTTTTCATTTACAACAAAGCCAATATTTTTCATGTAGCATTGTTCTTGCTAACAAGCTATCATTTTCTGCACCTACTGAGCCTGTAAATATACTTCCCTTATCCTTCTCATTACTCTTATTTTTTGCTGTCTCTCACTAATCTGAATAGAAAGAAGCCTTGTCACCTACATGTGGGTAGGGTTCATTGAGATTCTGGCAGACTGAAGGGCATATGAGAGAGGTTGGAGAGAAGTTTGGTGGAATTTGTCAAACCATTACTGTACACTAGCATATTACTGAGTTGTGATCTCCGCTTTCAAATACATTGTCATGTTCTCCTTCCAAATGTCCTTGCTAAAGAGCTAACAATGTCTTGATTTTTCTTTAACAAAACCCATGGCTCTGAGAAGCTTTAATAAACATGTCTCTGGCCCTTTTCTGCATGGCCAGGAACAACCCTCCTGCCAAGAGAGGTATGAAAAATGCCAAAGAAACATCAAAACACTGTTGATTTAGATTGGGGGACTTTTGGTGGGAAGCTATCATGGGTAACTGATGGGTAAATTTGATTATGCCATCCTACAGTAGCCACTGTGGACTTGTCTTTATTGAACCGCATTTTAGTGATTTCAGCAATTTTTTTTTTTTTTTAATACATCAAGGTCATGTTGTATTGTAAATGTGGCCTTCAATTTCCATAAAACATCAAGAACATTTAAAGACATCGTCTTTGCCTGTTTTTAATTGCTATGTTAGTTCAAGTTGTGTCATATGTCTCTGTGCTATTAACTTTTGGTTAGTCACTACACGGTTGCCAGTCCTCAGTTTTCTAAACATTTGTGTACTTGTATGGTGTGCCAGTCCATATCACTCCAGCCTTGAAAGTTGCTGCATGAATTAATAGTTCCCCCTGGTGACAGCTGGTGTACAGTGATTTACATTTTTTCAGCACGTAGCTAGATTTTCAGTATTTAGGTATGCTACTTTATTTACGCAAAATATGGATCATATAATATTTCAGTTACTAACCTAAATATGAAAGGGCAGCCTGCCCAATGCTAAATGTACAAGTCCTGTGTTCAGCTATTATGAAAAAAAAAAAAAACCAAAACTTGCTAGATAATAGAAAACTAAGCTCCAAGAGAGCTGCTGAGTAGATGTAAACTGAATCTGAGTGACATATTTGCTTCCATTGTTCATGAAAGGCCATAGGCTCAGACAGTTTCTAATCACACTGCACTTCGACACGATGCACCGTAAGTCAGAGTAAAGGGAGAAAGCAGTTCGTTAAGAACTATAAATCAAAACAATCGGTATCGCACTTCAGTTGAATTAGCATTCTTTTGTTCAAGGCTGCTACCTGACATGCGTCTAGCTGGGCATTCATCAAAAGAGAGTATGTAACTTTGTTAATTATATTTTGGTAATTGCATACTCACCTTTAACATCTGAGAGGAAATAGAGAAGTAATGTTTCCTTTGTCTTGAGTTAAAGTTTGCATTGTCATCATCTTACACTGTCTCCAGTAATTACCTTGTGTTTTAGTATTTCACAACCTGTGTAGGCAGTGTGGTTTATTTGTAAAGTTGGATACAGTTTTAAGGAAGAGCAGCTAGAGCATTTGCAGAGATTGAGATGGTGGGAACCACGCAATGCTGATTTAGATAGCATTTTAAGTAATTTATGATTTAAGGAAGGAGGGCCCATTACAGTCTATTGGCTCAGGGCCCCTCACTGGCATCACACCAGCTTTGCTCTCAGTCCAGTTTATTCTTTTTTATCCTTATCATTGGCTTCAGTAAAGAGTGCGGCAACCTTCAGTTGCCTGGACTGATCAAGGCTGCAGAAAGCAGTGCGTCACTGTTTAAACTGGAGCCTGACAACACACTTATACTGTCAGAGTCTCTGGATGCTGCAATGCAGCCAGTCCAGGGTTTAAAGGAAGGAAACATGAGGCAAGAGTCTGCGCCTGTTTCTTCTGTGTATAATTTACTGTGCAACTTAAGCTCTAGACCTGTTTAATGGTCCTAACAGCGGAGTTTCTAGGCCAACAACTAAATCAGATGCAGTGCTCTGCATTTGCAGACAGGCCTTATGATTTACAAAATTTAATAAGCTGCCCCCTCACGACGTTTTTTCAAAGACTTAGCTTTTATAATAGTTGCCAAGAAGGTTGTCAAAGGTACAAATACCCATTGGTATAATGAAACTTTAGGGTTTGGGTTTTTTTGTGAAAAAACATATAAACAATCTCCAAGTATTGCTAATTCATTAACAATGAATAAATTCCAGAGAGCTCCGCTGGCTGGCCATGGTAATACATTAGCGACTTTTCCAGCATCGCTCTATGGCAGTGATATTTCTTGGGTAGCAGTGCAGTGAGCCGCTGGCAGCTGGAGGGCAGGCACAGAGAGGGAGGACTTACACTGTCTCATTTGTAGCCTACTTCTTTTTAAATGAGGGTTGCATGAAGCCAGAGTTCCCTGTCTCACCCAGACATGCTTTTTCAATGCTAAGTTCCCACTACATTTTTAAGCAAAAAATCTTTTTCTAGTATATTGATTTCTATTCAAAGATCATAACAAATTATATATCCTTTAATTAAAAAGACTGATATACATCAAACACCCAAGGTGACTTTTAAAGTTGATAGATTTTGTTTATATAGGCTAGTTAACCATACTTGTCTATTGAATATTGCTGTTTAGAAGAAGGAAAAAAATGTAAATTTTAATTTGTCACTGAGATTTGCAAAGATAGCCACAGAAAATTCTTCAAGAACTGCAATATTTTATGCAAGTGTAAAAATCTTTAAATAGTTTATCCCCTGAATATGCCATCAAATTTCATTCAGGTGTAAACCCGTCATATTTGCAGACTCAGTGCCCAGCTTCAGAGCTCTTTGACCTCTCATTCTACCTCCATTTCTGTTTCTTCCTCTCAGTTCTTGCCTAATATTTAGGGTACAATTTCCCCAAATTTACTGGTCAGTACTTGCATCCAGGAATGGACTCTGTTAACAGTATAACATCTCAGTCTAATACTTACTAAACTCTATATCTAATGTTTGCTGTAAGACAAATGGAGTAAAAATACTTTGGTGCAATTCTACCCTGTTTTGTTGTAAGGCATTTAGGTTATTTAAGGAAACTTTGGTCTAATAAAACAGTAGTCGTTGTCTTGGATTTAAACAAAGTTTTACTCTGTGAAGTAATTCCTTCCAAATAAAGATGTGAATATTGGCAAAAAATGAAGCTATTTATTCTTTGAAATTTAGATTTTAAAAAAATACAAAAGAAAATCTTTTGCAGTGGAAATTATTTGTATTTTGACAAAACCCACTATATGCTCTATAGTCCTAGTTTTGCTGAATTCACTACTGTTTTTTTATGTTTGTGTTGCTCAGAGTAGTTATTACCCTAGCCTGTGTTGCCTGTGTATCACATACCAGAGAAATGTGAAAAAAGTCATGTCCCTCTGATTTTCTCTTAAAATGTAGAAAAGTCTGATTGTCCACTTGAAGTTGAGAAAGTACAGGAAAATATCATTTGCTTCTCCAACAACTGCAAGACATGAAACTCCTCATGGAGCTAACCTAGAGGCACTTGTCTTCCGTTCTGGTACTGTTCCTGTTGAGGCTACTTGTATTTTGGTGTCTGTCATTGTTTAAAACTTGATTGCTCTTCCTCTTTAAGACAGTTTTCCTAGTGTAAAAATAACCAGTTATTCCAAGTCTTTAAATCAGTTTATTTCCTGTGTCCTGTTTCCTGTCTTCCATTGTTCCATCCCTTCTCTTCCCCACACCCACCTCCTCCAGCTTTCCCCATTACATGAATCACTTTCATGTAAATTATTCCTACTGTTTTTCACTCAGCCTAACTCTGAGGGACTATTACCCCTTTTAGAAATGTACACATTTTACAGAACTGTTTGGGAAGAAAGGCTTAAATGCGGAGATAAATACAAGAAAATAGATATGTTTTTACGACAACTCGCCTGCAGTATTTTCTTTCCATTGTAGGGAATTTTCATGGATGTATGGCAAAACAAATTGCAATCATTGGCTTTTTTTCCACTCTAGTTACATATTTGAAATGATAAGTGGTATTATTATTATTGTCGTTATCATTGTTATTGTTATTAATATTATTAGGAGAAACAACTTTTAATATTTTTCTGTGTAATTTAAGTAACAAAGCAAAAGTAGTTTGTTTCTATTGCAGAACTCCCTTTTTATTATACTGTTTTACTGTTTAGCATTATAAATATACAATATACAGCTTTTAAGGTCAAGCAGAAAGGAAGATTTTCTTTTCCAAACATCTGTCAACAACCACATGAAAGAGAAAACAGTACTAGCATAATTTAATGCACTTTCACTCGATGAAAAATGTTCTTTGGACACTATGTCATGACATGTTCTTTAAGTAAAGCTTTTCTCAGGTGCTTTATCTTACACTGTATGGCTTTGTTTCTCTTACACTAATATTTTTCAGTTTCCTTATTGTTCAAGGCTACAAATATGTCAGAAAAGGCTTATAAGTGTTATTTATTCTTCTGGCATTCAGGGCTCATTGTGATAAGAATGAGCAGTTGCCACTCTGCAGATGGCAGGAGAACCAGTTCCAGGTTTCGGTGAACTTAGAGGTCATCGATGACTGCGCTGGAACACAACTAGCCAGTGATTAAGAAGCAGGTTTGACAGGCATAGCTGTGGCGAGACCTGTGGGTTTGACACATGTCCTTTTCCAGCAGGGGCTGCTGCAGAGCAGCAATAACCACACGTCCCCAAGGGACTTGAAAATAATTTTCAATTCCCTCCTCCCCTCCCCCCCATCTGCATTTAACGTAAACATATCATGAAGCTGTTGGTTCTGTTGAGTCAGAAAAAGGAGAAAGTCACTGAAGTATATTAAATCTGGACTGAGACAATATAAATGCTCTTTGATCCTTCAGTAAAACACGCCTCAGCTGTACTGGAATTATCTCTTTGGATAGGAAAAACATGCAAATATAAGATGTAATAACATAAAATCCTATTCATTGCAAAACAACATACCTGAAAGGAAGCAAAGTGCTGCAAAGAAAGCGAGCTTTAAGCTTAGTATGAAAACTCCCACAGTAAACATAACCTGTGTAGTGTGCAGGGTTCAAAGCCCTAAGCAGATCCCCTGGCCAACATAATGAGGAATCCAGGGATCCAGTGGAAACCAAAAGTATTCTGAAGCTGAAATACTGACAGATAACATAAAAGTCTTTAAAGGCACAAAGTTTATAAAGAGAGACCTCTTTTCAAGGTAGATTACAGAGTCAAAAAAACATAGGTACACTTCCAGGCACAAAGTCTGCTCAGCAGGTTAGGCATGTAATTTTTCCAGCTTTACTGGAAGATACAAGATATATAGCTTCTCCCTACTAGCCTTGATTAAGAACTCTATCTTCTCAGATAAGGATTTTATGGTTAGATTACAATACCTGAGTGTTGTGGTTTAAGCCCAGCTGGCTACTGAGCACCACACAGCCACTCAGTCACTCCCCGCTGGTGGGATGGGGGAGAGAATCAGAAGAGTAAAGTGAGAAAACACATGGGTTGAGATAAAGACAGTTTAATAAGTAAAGCAAAAGCCATGCATGCAAGCAAAGCAAAACAAGGAATTCATTCACTACTTCCCATCAGCAGGCAGGTGTTCAGACATCTTCAAGGAAGCAAGGCTCCATCATGTGTAACAGTTACATGGGAAGACAAAACGCCTTAACACCAAATGTCCCCCCTTCCTTCTTCTTCCCCCAGCTTTGTATGCTGAGCATGACGTCATATGGTGTGGAATATCCCTTTGGTCAGTTGGGGTCAGCTGTCCTGTCTGTGTCCCCTCCCAACTTCTTGTGCACCCCCAGCCTACTCACTGGTGGGGTGGTGTGAGAAGCAGAAAAGGCCTTGACTCTGTGCAAGCACTGCTCAGCGATAACGAGAACATTCCTGTTCCCAGCACAAATCCAAAACATAGCCCCATCTAGCTACTATGAAGAAAATTAACTCTATCCCAGCTAAAACCAGCACACTGAGTTAGCCTCTTTAAATTGCCTTTATAAAAGTAAACAGCTCCAGAGACAAATTCACCTCATCCTAAAGTAGACATTTAGGGTAGTTCAGGTGAATTACCTCTGGAGGCCTTTTCTCACCTTTAACTGTAGAGAAAGCTCGCTAAGACTTAAAGGTTTACATTCTGTATGTTATGATGATAAGAATCCCAATCCTTGTGCCTCTTACATGCTTAAAGGACCACAGCTGTAACATTGTTGCCTAGTATTTTGTTATAAATAATGCATCTTAGAGGATTTTATGGGATCTCAAAAAACTGTTTCTGCTGTTGCTTATACTGCAGGTCTCACCTATAGCAGTTTGGTTACATTGTCAATGTTTCGCTTATTAAAAAAAAATTATATGATTATATTGCTCCATATTGCTATTTGTCTTCTGAAAGAAAATAATGGATTGTGGTGCCAAAGGAACCTACCTACTGATATAGAAAATTGTGAGATATCACTGGCATACAAATGGTAGTACAAGCACAAACTCAAATTAATAAATAAAAAATAGCTTGTGAGGTAAAGAAGGCTTGTATTTTTCTGTTGAGACATGATGGTGTACTAGCTCTCCGTAAGAAATAGGACTTCCCTTGAACTGACCATAACAAATACATTTATCCTTGAATAATAATAAAAAAAAAGAAGTGGTGAGAAAACTTTATGTTTTCAGAGCTGAATGAGAACTCTGTGCAGACAAACTTGTAATAGAAACACATATGGTATACACAGCAGTTGAGGCACAAGGCATCAGCTTAGATATAATGATAAATATAAGAAAGTAAATTGAAGAGATTCTTGCATTTGTCTTTATATAACTACTTTCTTGTGCATTATTGCTTAGGCTTAGGACATCTAGAGTTATCTGTCACCTGATTTTTTCTTTCACCAACTTGTTAAAAAAATATTGTTAGTCATCTCTAATGAATATAATATTTCTTTTCCAGTTCAGGTTAGGCCAAATACAGTTTTCATACTACTAATGATTTCCCAACTATATTTTGTACATTGTTCTCACCCATTATTTTTTGATGAATCATGATTTTATAGAAATAAAAAGAGCCTTTTTCTTTAATTATTGCATGAGGGCTTTTTACATTTCAGGCTGAAAAAATTCCACATGTACTACATGATTGTCTTTGGAAACCTAAAAGACTCAGTTCCGATATTTAACTGACTTTTATCCTCCTAGAGGCTGTCAACTTCATCCCCTTTTTCCAATCATGGGGCTGCTGGCTACAGCTTGTAAAGCAAGGTCCGATTATCTAGAGTAACTGCATATCTAATCAGGAAAAGAAGTGTCAGATTTTTTTTTTATCAAATGTGACTTCAATCTAAAGTGACTTCAGTGCTTGATTAGTTGTAAATAAAAGCTTGTGTGGAAGTACATAATTTTACATTACTTTTACTTTTTTAATTTAGATATTGTGGGTGGATTAAATTTATGCCCTGGAAGAGAGAGAATTTCCCAAATGATCTGTAGTTCAGTGCCTGTGGATTCCACTTGAACTGTGGAAGAGTTTGCTGCAGACCTCTGATTTAGGTCTGTTGCCAGACTTAATTTCTTCGTTTCTTCTGTAAAGATTGTTTGAGTGAATAATGAAGTATTCAGGGAACCAAACTGGGCCAGATTTCATTCTTTTTGATTTTAGGCATGTAACCAAAATGTCTATGCTACCAATTTCTTATTTAATGGTCCCTTTTTTCATAATGTTTCCATTGTGACATAAAGACCTCCCACAGAATATTCAGTTCTCTTAAAGTCCAAATTTCTCTGAAGATCATCTGCTCATTATTAAGTAGATAGGTAGGATGGATTTGTGCTTACATATATAAAAGTCGAACGTGTCTGCAAAGTGTACAACCTGGCATCAGCAGGTTGCCTATTCTGTGATTTTTTTAAGCCCCAGTTCCTTTCTAAAGCACAGCAAAAAATAAATAGTTGAGCATCAGCATTTTTCATAAAAACTTATTTTTTAGACTTCTCAACTGTTTATGTGGAGTTGTGTAGTTATTTAGTTTCCTAGCCATCTACACAAGATTGCAAGCAATGAAAAGCACAATTTCTGATACTTTTTTTATTATGGTATGCAAGAAGAGCTTTTTAAAGAGAGCTCATCTTTTATTTATGTCACCAAAAAAGTAGCCAGATTTCAGATGAGTTCAGCACTGAATGTGCTGAGCTTTAGGAAAAAAATCTGTACATAATGCAGCTCTGGACAAAAAATTACAAAGACAGTCACCCACTCACTTCAAAATATGGCTTGTAATATATTACAGTAGAGACTTAATAAGTCTGAATGAAGCCTGCACTGGGTAGATCAATGTTTGTTTTCATATGTTAGTTTTGCCACTGAATTCACCAGGATGAGGGTTGTACCTATCATCTTTTGTTATACTTGAACCAAAAGAATTCATCTTTAATGCTTGATGACACAGAAATATTCAGTCAATGGGTTATAGAGATCTTTCTTCCAGCACACCACTTACAAATCTTTAGTAGAGGAGGTGAGTGAATGTCTTACAGTCTTTCATACAGTAGACACACACACTCTTAACTCATTAAGATGTCATCTTCCTTGGAGGACATCCCTGAAGAAAAAAAAAATGATGCAAAAGATATGTTAAAAAAAATCAATAACAAAATGTCACTGAGAATTGAACTCATGTAAAGATCCTTAGAGTGGCAGAATATAAAGTGAAAGAGATGCTGTCACTCTGCTTTTATCTCTTTGATCCCATGTTCAAGACTAGCATAGGCCTGCAGCAGTGCTTAAACTGTAACACTGTTACAAGAGCAGATATTGACTTTGGCATTATTGAGAACCTAATACCATTTATTGAAGTCAGGTTTTACCGATTTTTAACACTGACAAGATTTCTGTAAGGGCAGATCTAGAAAAGGTTTCATTTGTATTTCTTAGGAATTTCCCCTAATTCTCAGAAAAACAGCAACAGCCGCCTTCCGCAACAAAAAAGAAAACAAAAACCTTACCCTACAGCTGTGCAAAGAGTATATATAGGAGTTCATAACCAACATGACAGAGAAGTGGAAAACTTATTCACATTTTCAAATTTATTGCCATAACATGACTGGAAAAAGCACAGATGAATAATGCTAAATCACCTTCTGATGCATGGAGATATTCTTAGTATCACACTGCCCGCAAATGTGTATTTTTAAATAAAATATTATGGTTTATAAATTTCTGGATTTTATTTTTTGTAAAACTCATTAAAAAGAAAAGGGATTGATTACTAAATGTATAGATTGGTCATTTCAAAATGCTACTTTGGTCTCTGTTCTGTGGTTATAAATTATGTCTATGATTTGGTTTCTAGGTCAGCTTCAAGTCAGTGGTAATACTCAAGTGTTAACATGAATCTGTATCTTAAGTTCAGGAAAACAAGCTGCCAACTTTTGAGTTGCAGGATTTTTCCCTTAACTGAAATTAACCTAAAGTTAACACATCACGGTGAAGTGGTCTTGCCAAGGCAAGATGAAGTATCAGAATAACACATGCTGGAGCCAAGTTTTGCCTCATACAGGGCTGGAAACCCAGAAAAATTTCCGACTTCTTTTCCTAACCTTGCCCTAGTTTGAAAGGAAATTCCCAACTATGTATTTGTGAGCTAAAAATAGAGAAAAAGCATGAGGTATTTTCCTGCCACATTTTTCTGTGAATTGTCTGCGATGCGCTTCCAATTTTATGCATCTTGAGTATCCTTGCTTAAGAAGTGGCAAAGCAGAAGTCTCTCCCCATTCAGAGGTACAGCTTTCCAAATTGTGGTTATATGTCTGCTTGTAGTGCATTGGAGGGGGAAGTCAGTGACTTGGTTTTTTACATGTAAGAAATAACACATACAAATTGAATGACTAAATGTGTGCTAGCTATGAGAGGTCCTGTGACACATGAGTGATCGTTTAAAAAATATGTTTGACTAATTTTCTGCTCAGTACTGGATTTACCATTTCTATTTATTTTCTATGTTTCGTATCATTAGATTATCAAATGCAGTGATAAGGATAAAGGCTGGAAAAGTATGGGCTTGACTGAAACCATGGAAACTTCTGAAATTTTGTCATATATTTCAAGTATTTCCTCTTTTTGATCAAATTTAACATGGGAAAACACATATATTCCAAGGACAGTGCACTTTTTTTATATATATTTCTCCATATAACAGCAAAAGTAAAAGTAGCATAAGCTGTATGTCTACACAGACACACGCGCACAGAGATGCATATATATTCCACTCTGTAATTCATATATGTGTACTGCACAAAGCACAACCGAAAACCACCAGTCACTTAAAATGTCATAGTCTGGAGTATGCCTGAGTTGTGCTGTCAGTATGGGAAATGAATTCAAATAATAGGTGCCATTACTGTAGCATGAAACTATTAGTTAAAGTTCACAGTGCTTGACTAGATCATTTAAACCTTTATTAGAAAAAAAATGAAATTTTGAATGTTTGAATGTTCTTCTTTTCTTCCTTAATTTGAGCAGGGGCTCAAAGTTTAACCAAAAGCATCTGGAAATAAGTTCCACTGCCGTACTCCTGGTTCAAGTGCCAAAGAACAGAAGGCAAAACTGCCTGTGCATGGTGCTAACTAGTATCATGGGGGTGTCAAACTTGACTTGAGGTGGATTGATGCGTCATTATTCCTCCCATTCTTGCTTCTTTTTTAATGACCTGCACCTGAGCTCCTGTGTATATTTTGTGACACTTATTAGCAATCTACATGTCTGAGAAAACCATTGTTTATCCGTCTCTCACCTGTGAAAATGTTAACAAGACGAGACGTACAGCAGTATTTGGTGCCAGCTGAAGGTCGTGGATAGAGTGAAGAAGCATCTGACATCTGTCTCTCGCAGTGGGCATTGCGCCGTGTTTCACTGAAAGCAGCAGGCTGAGCGATCTCACGCCATTAATATCAATGGGACCTGAGTGCATGCTACCTGCATTCGTTCCTCGGTTCCCGGAGTGGAAACGTGGAGCTATTAGCACACCTCGTTCACATCCTAGATAAGAATGTTGAAATAGTTCCACATGGCAGATGAACAAAAGAAGTCATTAGGCTTATTCTTGTCCACATGCACTCAAGTGCCTGACGGCAACTGCCCCTGCTACTTTAAATCAAGACTGAGAAACTCAAGGCTACTGATTTACTGAATTTCAATCAACCCAGATTAATCTTTTCTTCATCTTATTTTTCTTTTGTGGGTGCTGCTTCAGAACGACTAAGTCTCATTGACTAAAACTGTTACTATGATTTCTAACCCTGCAGTATTTTCACAATAGGCTAGTATTAATGGCATTTGCATTTTGGAAAATTGGCATACTTTTTCAATTAGAAGTTTTTTAGGATGGGACAGATGCCTTACATGCAATACAGTTTTAAATAAGATTTCGTCTCTGTCTCTGTGTCTGTGAGTGAATGGCTGTGAGTGAAAATATGCACTTATTTGTGAATATTCATGTGTGTGTGAATTACCTATGGAGACAGACAGAAACCAAAATAACTATGCAAATATAATATAACATATATCTATATGTATATAGTAGTGAACAGAAATTGGTCTCTTACTGAAACACACACAAAACAGTTTTGCAAGGGTACATACGAAAGTGATATCTCCTTTCCCTTTCCGTCTCTCTCCCCATTCCCTTTCCTCTTCCCCTTCCCCTTCTTCTCCTCCCCTGCATCCCCCTCTCTCTACCCCCTCCCACCTCCTTTCCCTTTTCTCCCTCCTTCCCTTTCCCCACCTCCACTCCCCCTCTAACTCTCAGTCTGCCTTTCCTCTTCCCATGTCCTTGTCCCCTTCTTCCTCCTTTTCCTCCCTCCTTCTTTCCCTTATTTCTTTTTCTTTTTCTGTGTAGTGGCTTGCTTTCTTTTTTCTGCTAGTAACATTTTCTTTCTTCTGCAAATCATTCAGACACTTCACCCCATGCTGGGCTGGCACAGCCACTAACAACTTCTCAAAAAACCCTTCCATTTCTTGTACAGCACATGAAATGATGCTGTTCAGCAGACAGACAGTAGAAGCAAGGTGTTCAGCCCTTTCAATTTTTATTTATGGCAATGTGGAGCATATTGCTGGAGGTACTAAGAACAGGTTTACTTTCTGAAGGAGCCAAATTTGTCTCAATTGTCTCTGGATGGAAAACTATCTGACCCAATAGTCAGTGGAAACAGCTCTCCTGATCTCCCTCTACCTTTTATGCTGAATTTTAAGTATGTTTTGTGACTGGTTAAACACCTTCACTCTTAATCTCATTAGTATAAGGCCCTTGCCCAGGACCCACTGACAGGAAGACATTTGCGAATTTGAGTAGACTTTAGTTCTGACACTAACAAATGTCCCACTGGCTTAGCTTTTTGTAAGTCAGACAAATGAAAAATAATGTTAAGCACTTCTATCAAAAATAAATACCAGTTGTTTTCTGAGGTCTTTTTCTCAGCAGTTTCCATTGATGCAGGCTATAGTGGGCTTTGGAATATGACATTCTTTTATTGGCTTGTTCCTTTCGAAGGAAACTCCAAATCATTGTTTTGTTTTGTTTTGTTTTCGGGGCTCACGGGTGTTTAAAATGAACTCCCAACATCTTGCAAGTTACAATTGTACTCATAAGTACAGTAGTGGGCAATAAATAAGAAAGATTAAGCATTCTGTAGCCAGGCTATAGTGGAACAACAGAAAAAAGAGCCTGCTGCATTCTTTCTAAACAAACAAAAAAGCATAATTGGAAAAAATCATTTTTATGTTCTCTTACATTAGATGGGACCACTGAGTGAAACATTCACTGATGAATTACTCCTCTAATCTGTGGAGGAAAAACAGCTACTGGCAAATTAAAGAGTCCTGGAACAGAGCCATGAGAACTAAATGGCTAAAAATGAAAACAGGCAAACATTTGAAGAGTATTCTACAGAACACAGATCTTTCAACACCTCCCCCTTTTCCATGGCTAATTCATTGTCATGGAAACTGAATTTATCAAAATGTTCTTGTTCACTCCTACTGACCCAGTGAGTCGACTTACAGAGCTGGTGAAAGGTAACTCAGGCTGAAGCAATTTTTACAAATGTTATGCAGCAGTTCATAAATCGGTAAATTTTGAATGGTACCATTGTGCTTCCCAAATAGTTTCCCCTAGTCTCAAAAGACTCTTTTTGTCTGCAAGCTAGAGGTGTCTGAAACCCTTACTAATAAGTTAGTATGGGAGGCATGTGTGAGTTTAGCTCCTTTCTTCTCCTCTGCTCTCCTTTAATTTGTTTTTCTTCTTACCCTGTGAATTTATGCTAAAATCCTGTTATTTGTGTCTTTTATTTACTTCATGCATTCTCCACAGCATTTTCCTTTGCTGATCTGTAGCCCAAGGATGCAAAAATCCTTCATCACCTCATCACAAACATCTCTTCTTATCTGTTGCTGAAGGTAGGTGTTGACTATCAAGTGTAATGCACAATGACTACTGTATGCAGCTAGCTTTGCCAAATCCGAAATAACCCTGGAACTCTAAGTGCTTTCATCCTGTCTCAGAAGGTGGGGTTGCTTGTATTTCTTCATCACACAGGAAAATTGTCATATAATTATTTTGAAGGTTTTTCAGCTTCCATGTCACTGCCAAATTCCGTCAAGGTTGATTTTTACTTTATTTTATGTTAGCAATTAGTGACTTGTTGTCATGGAAACCACACTTCACATGATTCTTGAACTTAAATGGCTGAATGTGATCATACAGCAGCCCTTCTTTCTTTAGCCTCAGTAGTTAAAGTCTTGCTTTTTGTGTGTGTGCGTGTCATCTTGATTACAGAATCACATAAAATATCTATAAACACACAAAATTATAGCAGAGGGCTACATCAATTAAAATGGAGTATTCAATAATTCATTCTTTAATTAAAGCTCTTCCTTTTCCTATTGCTGTAACCTTTCAAGTGTTAAAGCAGACATAAGAGCTAATCATTTGTATGAAATATCTTTTCTAATTAGCAGTTTGTGAAACAATAATGAAGGAAAACAAAAAATGGGGATTTTAAATACTTTTGCTTTTATGCTTAATGCAAAGAATGAAAACAAAAACACTTTAGAGAAAATATTTTCTAGGGGATAAGTCCGTGTCTAAGGTTATAGATGGTATGTATTTATGTAGATAGAATGGGTTACATTCCGTTCAGCTTTTTGCTGGTAAACAGATGAAATGACTCAGGAAATAAGAGTCAAAGGATATGTCCCAGTATACTGTGAACAACAGACACATTTAAATTTGGTCATCCACTAAATATGTTGTACTTGTGAATCAAAATCTTAAAGCTTTACTTCAGAGGCTACACTTTTCAATAGCAATCATACTGAAGGATTAGTTTAGTACATTGCATTTCTTTTCATGTCAGTGTTGCCCCCACCATTTAGAAATGTTCCAGAAATATTCTTGCAACATAAAGATCTGTTTTCATTGAAGATTTTTTAGATTGTGTTGCTATAATAGTAGTGGCAGAGTAAGCCGAAACAGACCAATATAGAGACCTGTATGGAGTCTCCTATTCCAGATTATGATGCTTCCTTGTGTTTGGTTAATCCACTTCCAAATTATCCAGAGATTTTTATTTTTGTGTGTGTGTATACATGTGTATATGTGTATGTATGCATGTGTATATAAAAACACACTTTATTTAGAAAAACAGTTCTACATGCAAGAATTATGCAGATATGACCACAATATTTTAAATTCACAGCTTGTACCAGCTATTTCTATTGTCTAGATAAACGGTTCATGTGGTTGCTTGTTCATGTCTCTTTGTCTGATTCTTGAAAAATGCTGAATGGCCTGTAATCAATAAGAGTTCAAGGTACTTGAACATCATAGGAAATGATAAGAATCAGCCCTGGGCACATGAAATTATAAATGCCACTCTAATGAATGCTAAGCAGTAGACACTGATTTTTGGAGACTTTCCTGGTGCTTGAAGCATGAGAAGACTCAGTCTTGAAAGGACACTGCACTTTTTATTAAACTTTTCAAAAGTCTGTTTGGAATACTAGAACTAAACTAAAATATTGGTTAATGTAGCTATCAGAGAGAAATGTAGTTCAAAGGCATGATAAGAAAAATATTTCCCTGAGGTAACACAGCTGAATTCAGTGTTATTTTCCCCTATATCTCCTCCCATGTATTGGACACTCATTAACTGGACTCAATAACTTTACACAATAAAGATAGCTGTTTGCTTTCAGTGATACAAAAGCAAACATAGTATGATTTCAGCATGCATTTACTGTGTTCAGAGGCTGCCTACAAAGAAGCAATTTTGAAGTATTTTAGCAGAAAAGTATTCACTTATTTTTTCAGTATGCTGTATTAATATCAAGCACTTGATTGAATACATTTTTTTTTAAATAAAAAAAGGGAAGAAAAAAACAGAGGTAAAATTGTCAATTTCTTATACTTGTAGTAAATATATCTGCCAGAAAGTAACATAGTTATGAAATTTAACATATTTGCTGGATGTTTTTAATAATCATTAAAAGAATAGGTACATATTTTACTATGTGCTGTATGTTTCTGTTTTCACTCAACTCCTAGGAAATAAAAACAATTATTCTGAAAAACATGTAGAAAGCAGTGTGAGGCCTTGTATTAAGATATATCGAATTCCATGTTATCAAGCTAAGTATGATATTTCCTGCTAAATTGTGAATTTGGACTTTAAGCTCTTTTTGAACAGTTCCCCCTTAATGTGTCAGGTTACTCTTGGTTCCTATTTCTTTAGGATTACTTCAAACGTAACATCACACCCTAACTTCTAAAATTTCTTGGGAGTACAGTCTATACTTAAAACTTCTAAAATCACAAATCTAGTATCAACAATTGCATTAGTCCTGTGGGAGCCACAACACATATAGAATGTTTCTTGAACACTTCCAGTACATGCTGGTGTACTTTCTGTTGTTTTAAAAAGTTGTGCTAAATTAACATGTCTTATTAATTGTACTCTGTATTTGTTTTCACAAATATGTGAAATTTTATCTTTTGTTTCATTAAAAATGCAGAGAATGAAAAGGATCAACTTACTAATTCAAGTTTATAATGGAGTGAAACATTGCACATGTATTCCCTGGAACTACTGCTATTATTGCAGCAATTTTAAAGAAAATATGAAAATAAAAATGCAGAGTAGTATTCTTCAATATGCACAATTAGGCAAACAAATACTCTTTAGAATCTGATGTAAGTGTAATTTCAAAATAAGAAGCTATAAGCCAGCTGATTTTCTTCATTGTGTGGGATTTCTTTGGGGTATTATTTCAGTCTTGTAATCAGTTTAACATTTTTATACTTGGAAAGACAATAGAATATGACAGGTTCTTTGACAGTTTGCTAACACAAATTAACCTCATTTATAGGAAAACTGACTGTGTGTGAACATCTCTTTTTGCAGTGCTTTGTAAGACAATCTCTAAATTGCTGACTTTCTGGGAGATCAGCTTCCTAAATTTTAGGCATTCTGCTGAGTAATAACACTTATAATACAGCACCCATAATGCATATGGATGACCTTATAATATTTGTAGGGGCAAAGAAAGACGACAGACATGCTTCATACCTTGTTTCAACCTAATCACAATTCTCAGTGTTGCACCTGTAAAACACTACTGCTTTGCATGGGATTTCATTGGGGTAACAGGAAGGGGTATTCAGCCATGGTTTATTCTTTAATTCATAAGGAAACAATTCAAACCAAGCTTAACAGCAAATATTTCATGACAGGAATTTATCACATAGAAATAATAATAGCCTAAGGGAAATGCTTAGGATTATATTTGTTTCTTTGTTTCTATCTAGTCTGGCAAACTAATAAATTATTGTCCTCTAGGAACAAGGAGAAGAATACAGGAGAATCTGACGTTACTGTAAACCCCTTACAAAATGATTGTAAACAAAATAACTGTTAGACTTTTCTTATTTTGCTAAATTTCACATTGATTGTGGCTTAGAATTCCTTTATAATTAGGTGAGAGATAATATATAAGTTGAGTGAGGATGATGAAGAATATCTATGAAATAAAATCAAACACTAGTGGAATTTACAAATAAATTTACAAATGAAAGAGTCCAAGAGTCCTGTCTATGCACCTTCTAAAAGCATGTATATTTCTCCTTTCAGTTTAAGATATACTGTTGAATAAATTTTTCACATAGCTCATCAACAGAAGAAAATGCAGAAAGCTATACAAAACCTCATGTTGCCTCATAAATAGTTATTTTGTTGTGTAGAACTCCCGGTGTGGAAGGAAAGACCAAGAAAGTTTCACTGGGGGGGAGAGGGGAGCAAATGGCATTTTCTAGTCTGAATTTTGCAATGAAAAAAAGCTGTATCTTTAAAGAGAAATATTTGCTTTGTGGACTAAAGAAGTAAAAAAATAAATAAATACAAGACTTCTTCTTTAGTACTCTAAGCCTGGACTGAAAATTTTCACTTTAGGCTACCTTTTCTGAAAGTCTTTGTTATCAGTTATATTTGTTCTGGATGACCTACATTTATGGTGGTAAAACCTTTAATGTATAATCATATCATCATATTTTCTGTACATGCCACATATGTTAGAAATAAACTATTTTAGGTGCATTTCAAAGCATTAAAGTATGTTTATGGACTATCTCTTGTACTGTTAATATAAAGTTAGATCCCTTGGTTACTGTAGGTCCAATTGTCTTGTAGGTTACTGTAGGTCCAAAGGAGCCTTTGAAACCTCTAAATATAGCTTGAAAGAGTTTCTCTATATCTAAAATGTCATGACATTAACATCCAGTATCTTGGGATACTCCAAAGTTAGAAACTGGGAAACTGATCCTTTCCAGTAGCATAAAGCTCTAATTTCTAGCCTTACAAGTCTTCAAAGAAATGGACTTACCTTCTGACATTTTAGATATAAAAAAAGCTTTTGTGACTTTTGCTCATCCTGTATATTAGGAAGTCATATTTTCTGAGGAAAATTTACTGGTTTGAAAAGAGAAAGTAGTAATGCTTCCCTGTTACATTTAATTTAAAATTATAATAATAAAAAAATCCCTAGTGGTTCTTTACAGGTATTCTGTAGTTCTGATTTCTATAGGAGGAGGTCTAGGTCATAAAATCTGTGCTAATTAATCACAAAGATATACAAATTTTCTTATAATCAACTGTATATTTATGAAAAGTGGACATACATGGTTCTGTGCGAAACTAGAGCTTGAAGATGCAGATATATATGCTTTTTATGAGCAGAGAAAGGAGACTTTGGTTGCTGCTATTAAGAAGGAAGTTCAATTAAAGGGAAAAATACAGATGTGCGTGCTTAGCTTTTCTTTGACCCAGTGCTCATCAGTAGTGATTGTCTATTCTGGGCTTTTTTGGTGGTGAGACTGAATCTGTAATTAATTGCAGATATGAATATGAAAAGAAATTTACTATCTCAGTTCTCTTCAGTAAAGCATTTCGTTGAGCTGGATGACAAATCAGTGTCTGAAGTTATATGTCACGGTCAGACTACTTTTCCATTTAGGGCCTATTGCGCAGTGACTGAAAAATGGTAGAGTGGTTCAGCTCCATTTGCTGAATAACCTGGAGGTCCTTAGGGGAAAAGGGGAAAAATTTACTGTGTCTCAGAGACTGTTGGATCTAACCTGAATTCTTGCCATGCAAGTAGCATATTTCTCTTGCTTGCAATACCTTGTGTTAAGCCTGGCTTTGACTAGTGTGATGGGAATATCAGATGTCTCCCCAGAGTAACATTTTGCAATACAGCAAAAATAATATGCAGTTATCTGTATGTTTGCACAGAAAATTATATATTTCTGAGCTGGATCAGTAACACTCCTTGATATTGTACATGCCAGTGTACAAAAGAGAACTTGTGTTCTTAACATGAAATCCAAGAATTTCAGACTTGCCAAATGTCCCAACTTTTTTTCTGCCTAGGTACCTTGGAAAGGCTTTGTTTTTAAAATGTGAATTTTCACAGCATTATGAAAATCGTATCTTAGAATGATAGAATCATTTAGGTTGGAAAAGACCTTTAACATCATTGAGTCCAGCTGTTAACCTAGCACTGCCAAGTCCACCACTGAAATGTGTCCCTAAACACCACATCTACATGCCTTTTAAATACCTAGAGGGATGGGGACTCCACCACTTCCCTGGGCAGCCTGTTCCAATGCTTAACGACCCTTTTGGTGAAGAAATTTTTCCTAATATCCAAACTAAACCTCCCCTGGCGCAACTTGAGGCCATTTCTTGGATGGTATGGAAAGAACAGAGAGAACCAAATTCTACAGTTTATGTTAAAACATGCAGTCCAAAATTACTTCAGAAATTTATATACCAATCTTAAGTTTGGTTTACACCAACTTTAGTATTTCCTACATACTGTCTCCAAGAAACACATATTATCTGTAAATATATACATACGTTAACAAATTATACGTTAAAGGTATAGATCTAGACACTTATATTGATTCCTTTAATATACAACAGTTTCAAGAAATTCTGTATTATAGCTATAATAGATTACATAGGAAAAGAGGACTTTTAATAATTTTATGGCCTAAATGTTTTGTTTGCGTCATATCTTACTTACCAATAACCTATACAAATGATCAGCACTAACAGTGATGACTCAGGAAAGGCCAACAGTTTCATTGCAGAAAAACTGGAATATTTAGAGACTGAAAACTCAAACCCCATTTGAATTTATGTAACTAGCAAGTACTTGCTAGATAGTGAAGGCATGCCTGGTTCAATATAACTCAGATGTCAGCTGAACTGTTTTATTTTCCCTTTACATTTTCTCTTCCTTTCTCTGTTTTCTTATTTCATATTGTCTACTTTTAAATGTGAGGTTCTAAACAGTTATTCCTTGTCATCTAGCTATCAGAGAAGACTCTTAGAGAGATAAGAAAGGATAAAATTGGTTAGATTTTTTTTCTCCAGCTTTTCTTTCTCTTTTACAGATGTTGCCCATGACCTGAAGTGAATTTTATTCCTAAAGTAGTTTTATAGAGCAATTCTGAAGTAACCTTCATATATTGAGTTCATTGTTAACAATTATAAACTGTACTTTCACATTATCCATCATGGCTTATCACAAAGAATCCCTCCTATTCTCTCTTGCCAATTCAATAGCCCTGACAGTGCTGTAGTGGTGGTGATGTGTGTTTGCATGTAATTGGGGCATGGCAGCATCCTTCAGTGAAATTTTCTGTTCCTGGGAGGCCTTGCATAGAGAGAGGATTGATCAAATGGTCTTCTGCAGGGGTACCATTGCTTCAGGCTGGTCATTTAGGGTGGCCAACCAAAAACAAAATTGAGGCAAATAAAATAAAAAAGAACAAGAGGTAGCTAGAGGCAGAAAAAAACTGTCAGTCCATTCTTTTGTTATAGCTGTGCTTCAAGCATCAGCGCTTGTAAGAAGCTCCAAAGTGGCCCTAGGATGAAGCTCTGTGGTTGGAGGCAAGCAAAGCACAGATGCTAGCTTTTATTAAATATCAACAGAATTTAACAGTGCCAACAGCCCAGTGCTGAAGGAGAAGGAAGGATGGGAAGGAAATTTATTCCCTGGGCTAATTTCATGCTTACTGTCCTTCAGATCTACTCATCAGATCTGTCATTATATTCTGCATCTCTGACAGGCTATCTATAGATACCTGGATAGCTTTATGCACTTGAGCCATATATAAATAACCTCTTGCTCATGAGATGCTATCCTGCCTGGCCCCCCGCTGCTGCTACTGAAGGGTACAAGTCCCTTGTAAGTCCTGTGTGGCACCTGTCAGCCCTGTGTACACATCTTTACTTCCTTACTTCCTTTACTTCCATTAGTGTCATTAGACACTAATGTTCAGGCAACGGAATCCTTCCCAAAATGCTAAAAGGACTCCTTAAGTGGATGAAGGCATATATCAGAGATGTTGATAAATCTGTGCAGAAAAATGTTCCTTTCTCCTGTCTCTTTCTTACATTGAAATTATGAAGGCTTACAGAAAGAAGCAAAAACATTGGGTCAAACTTTTCTGCTCATTGGCCCCTTGTAGTTTTGGTTTGGTTTGGTTTTGGGTGTTTTTTTGTTTGTTTGTTTGTTTTTTTAATGAAAAGGCAGTGGTTAATTTAGAGAGGGACATTCTTGGGTCCTTGTAGTTTTCTATGGCATGGTGGCATGGCTTCATCCAGTTGCAGAATGGACTTATTAAGGCTATTATCCATTGGACAGATTTACTGCAGCTCTTGGACTTCTCTATGTTCTACCCAGTGAGTACAAATGAGGTTTAAGAATATCTCTAATCTGAGTTCTCAGATTAGAGAAAGTGAAAGTGCCCTGCCCCTTCACTTCATTCACTGAAAAGGGAAAAAAACAGACATTTAGAAGTATCAGCCTTATTTGTTTAGGTTATCTCTCTCTCCAGATTATTTGAATAGTGCTGTGTTGTGCAGATCTTTATCTAAGATCTTACAGGAAGGAATTTTACATAAAGCTAATTTACTTTGTCTAATGCAGCAAATTACAATACTGAATTGAAAAGCATTCATGACAATTTAGTTGGTTTCAACTTATCACTGCACGGACATATTTCTGTGTTTCTTCAGACTGACCATGTACAAGCTGCCTTTATGCTGAAGGATGCCACCTTGAAATGGTTACTCAAGAGTCATTACTCAAAAGTAATTGCAAAGCTGAAAGGTGTTCAATGCTGACACCACCCCTTCACCTCCCCTCCAATCCCCCAAGCTGCTACAGGAAATGCTAGCTATATAAATAGTCCCAGGAGAGTTGCTTTGCTTTGTAATGTTCATGCCAAAAGACACGGCATCTTCAGGCGACTATTTTTGCCTGAAGTTCTTTTTTATGACATCTACAGATCAGCATAAAGTACCCTGCAAAATTAATTGAATTCTCCAATAATTGTTTCAGAGCCAAATGCCATATAGAGCCTTAAGATATATATACATTTTCAAATGTCTTTGTAGCCTGATTTAGGCCATTTACCTCATGAAATCTCAACTTAAGGCTGAGTGCATTAATGAAACTGTGAGTCAATGTACATTCTTTTTTTTTCTTTTCTGCTTTTCTTTTTTTAATGTGGATGCTTTTGTTTTCTGCTACAGTGAACATGTTTCTTAGGTTTACTTGATTTGTCCACCTGTTGGTGACAATATGAGCAAGGATGGGGGAATAACAGTGAGTAGATATGAAGAGAAAGAGAATTGTGTCAAAGAAGATTAGGAAGAAGTACACAGACATAGCAAATTCAGCCTGATAGTTGTAGGAGATTTAATAGAGCAAGGAAATAAAAGTTTAGTTTTCCAAAGCTGTCTAAACTGGGGACAATAGTCCTCTGCAGTGTACTGCACTGGTTCCTGCTGCACAGGTTATCTGATTCCCCCACACTGAGGGTCTGCTGTCATGGATGTTGTGTTAAAATTAAGGAATGAACTCACTGCACTACTACTTAGTATTAAAAATGGACACCTGTATCTCTTTACACAAACTGAGGTGTGAGACTGGTCAGAACCAGCTTAGATCAATGCAGATAGAGAGAGGTGCACATTGTGGCATTCAGAGGATTGCAAGGCATTGAGCACCTGCTGCCACGTGAAATCAACAGATGTGTTTCTGCAGAGATAAATACTAAAGTGGATCTGAGATGTTAAACAGTTGATTGGGGGTGGGGGGGGAAGGGTAATTTGTGGACAGAAAGAGTTTTAGTGTGTAGCAGACCCTGTTATGGTTATATAACACCCACCAAGTGCAAGAGTTTGAATGTAAAGTACCAGAATTTACTGGCTACATTTACATTAATAAGTAATTCAGTCCAGTGGGGACAGAGCAGCAGATCAAAGCAGGTTATGTTGGCATTTATGTCTACTGTACATGAAGTCTGGAGTATTAGCTTTGCACTGGATTTAGCATGATTTCCTAGACTGAACATCCCTGCCATGTGTATGGCTCAAAGCAGTCCAAAGGACTGGCCACTGGCTCATACCCTTATGTCCATCATGACATGGGGCAACATTTGGTGCATACATGAAGTCACGCTTTGTGTTTAGATTCCTATTAAAAAAATAAACTTCGCAATGACTGAAACTACTCTGAGCTGTATCATATGGTTTGCTCTAGAGCAAAGCACAAGATATAATAATTGTTTAACGTTTAATAAATGCATAAAAATTCATGAATCTGTTGTCAATAGCAATAGAGTGGATTCTTCATATATCACAAGGTGTGTCTAATTGTAACTCCAACTTCAGTGAATTTATTCCTAATTACACCTGAACAAGTGAAAAGACAGTCAAGCTCCATTGGAAGAAATTGATCACCAGGGCTAAGAACTACACTGTATATTCAGTTTTCCTTCATGTGCCTATTCTACCTGAAACAAAGCAGGTATTATATAAATGCAAACATTTATATAAAAGTATCATATAAATGTAAACTTTAATTGGGGTTGTAGTAAACTACTTTTTTTTAAATTTCCCTATCTTCATCTGTTTGTATGTAGGCATATAGGGTTTCAACACTCTTTATTATTAGTAAATAATTAAATTATTAATTTGAAACAAAGACTGTGCTATGTGGTGCTTGTACTGTGAAGTAATAGAAGTTGCTGAAAAGTAAGTGGTAATATTATAGATTCATTCCTTTTGTTTATTTATTTAGCAATTTTATTTTTCAATGCAGTACATTTCTCATATTTTTTGCATTCTAGATCTTCTTTTATTACGCCATTTCCCCCTTCTTTTTAAAGCACCACTAATTCACCTCACTGAAGCAATAATAAGTAACTGGGAAGGAGTCTGGAAGGAGAGAGAGGGAAAAAGAGAGCTATTGAAGTAAATGAAGCATTACCCATGACTGCTGCACAAGCCAGTGTCTGTTCCTGTACTAGCATCATATCCCCTCTTCTGAGCATTAGAAGGATAACTCATTTCCAGAGCATTCCATGCTCAAGGGCAATAGTTACCTTCACCACAGAGAGAATTAGCACTGGCTGGTATAATTTTGGAAATATGTAGCAATTACTTGCAGCAGTAACTCGGATATCAGCATCCCTTAATGAAGAATGACAGAGAGCCGAGCTCAGAGATGGTGGCCCAGAGCTGCTAGGTTCGCTGCTCTACACTTTTAGTTGGCAGAATCCCCATGCAGATCATCTTCCCTTTTCTTTTTCTGTCTTTCCTCCCCCTTTCCACCTGTCTTTATGACCTGATCAACTTAGCATCTCAGCTGTATTACCCTTTTTGTCCTTCACATTACTTTTACTTATGATTGCATTTGGCTCATTTTTTTGAGTGATCTTAACTTAAAAAATGAAAATGTTTGAATGAACTACATTATACTGTTGCCTTGGATAAGCATGCACTCTTCCTTGTTTTTCTTGGAAGTTCCTAGGATGCTTTCCTTTGGTTTGTTTTATTTGTCCCTCTCTAATTCACAATTCATATTTATTTTACTTTGAAGGTTTTAAGGATGTATGAAAGCTATGTATAGGTGTGAACTCCTGCAACTAACCATGTATTTACACTGTTGGGGGTAGCATAATAGACAGACCTCATTTGGGATTATGCCATTTATGATAAACCAAATAAAAAAGATAAGGTTAAAGCTCACTTCTAAATACATGAAGTCTCTAATTTATTACTTTCAAACTGATTCACAGCAAATCTTAAGACTGAGGCTGATGCCTGTCTCTCTGGGTAAGTTTCATTTTTACATACTGTTATGAAGATAGATTTAACTGAAGAAAAAGTGCTCGAAGGAATGTCTGAGAAATACCATAGATAAATAGCTACACTGCTTTGAATGGATGGTTGCTTGGCACTAGTACTTCTCTTTCTGAAGGGATCTTAGAGACTCTTGCATTTGAAACACGTGTGATTAGAAATTATATTATCATAAGCATGCTGGTGTCTCAGGCATACAAATTTCACTGAACTAGGAATGCACTGCAGAATGACTTGCAGCTGGACTTCATGCCACTGATCACAGCCCTCTGAAACCAGCAGTTCAGACAGTTTTCAATCCACAATACTTTCCACTTATCCATACTTCCTCACTTTGTCTATGACGATGTTATGGGAGACAGTCTTTAAAGCCTTACTGAAATTGAAGTAAGCAACAGCCACTTCTCTCATCCACTAGGCTAGTCATTTTGTTGTACAAGGCTACAAGGTTGATCAGGCATGACTTCCCCTTTGTAAATCCATGTTGACTACTCCAGTCACCTTCTTTCCTTTTATGTGTTTGGAAAAGGTTTACAGGATTATATGTTCCATTGCCTTCTCTGGGGCTGAGGTGTGGCTGATTGTACTGTAGTTCTCTGGATCTTACTTCTTACCTTTCTTGAAGATACGGGTGACATTTGCTTTCTTCCAGTCCCTCAGGAACCTCCCTTGATCATTGCAACCTTTCAAAAGTAATTGAGATTGGGTTCACAGTGACATCAGACAGCTTCCTCAGCATTTGTAGGGGCACCCTACAAAGGTGAAGACCTCAGTGACTGGAAAAAAGGAAACGTCACACCCATTTTTAAAAATGGTAAAAAGGAGAACACTGGGAATTACCAACCAGTCAGCCTCACCTCAATGCCCAGTAAGATCATGGAACAGAACCTCTGGAAGTTGTATCAAAACATATGGAAGACAGAGAGGTGATTAGAGACAGCCACTATGGTTTCACCAAGGGCAAATTGTGCCTGAATAATCTAGTGGCCTTCTATGATGGAGTGACTGCATGTGCGGACAAGGGAAGAACTACGGATGTCACCTACCTGGACTTCTGTAAGGCTTTTGATATGGTCTCCCACAACATTCTTGCTACTAAATTGGAGATATGGGTTTGATGGATGACTGTCAGATGGATAAGGAGTTGGTTGGGTGGCCGCATGCAAAGAGCTGCAGTCAACTACTCAATGTCCAAGTAGAAACCAGCAATGAGTGATGTCTCTCAAGGGTCTGTACTGGGACTAATACTATTTAATATCTTCATCGATGACACAGTGGGATTGAGTGCACCCTCAGCAAGTTTGCAGATCACACCAAGCTGAGAAATGCAGTTGATACACTAAAGGGAAGAGATGCCATCCAGAGGGACCTTGACAGGCTTGAGGAGTGGTCCATGTGAACCTCATGAAGTTCAACAAGACCAAGTGCAAGGTCCTCCACCTGGGTCAGGACAACCCCCTGTACCGGTACGAACTGGGGGATGAATGGATTGAGAGCAGCCCTGTGGAGAATGACTTGGGGATACTGGTGGATGAAAAATTGGTTGTGAGCTGGCAATGTGCACTTGCAGCCCAGAAAGACAACCATATCCTGGGCTGCATAAAAAGAAAGTGGCCAGCAGGTTAAAAAAGTGATTCTGCCTCTCTACTCCGTGCTGGTGAGAACCCACCTGGAGTACTGTGTTCAGGTCTGGAGTCCTCAGTACAGGAAAGACATGGACCTGTTAGAGCAGGTCCAGAGGAGGGACACCAAAATGATCAGAGGGATGGAACTCCTTTTCTATGAAGAAAGGCTGAGAGATTTGTGGTTGTTCAGCCTGGAGAAGAGAAGGCTCTGGGGACACCTTATTGAAACCTTTCAATATAGAAAGGTGGCTTCTAAGAAAGATGAAGAGACCCTTTTTACTAGCGCCTGTAGTCACAGGACAAGGGGCAACAGTTTTAAAACGAAAGAGGGTAGATTTAGATTGGACACAAGGAAGAAATTTTTTATGAAGGGCATGGTGAGGCGCTGGAAGATGTTGCTTAGAGAGGTTGTGCTTACCTCATCACTGGAAAATTTCAAAGTCAGGTTGGACAGGACTTTGAGCAACCTTAGCTAGTGAAAGATATCTCTGCTTGTGGCAGAGGGGTTGGACTAGATGATCTTTCAAGGTTTCTTCCAACGCAAACCATTCTATGATTCTCTTAGACCCTAAGGACTTGTGTATGTCCAGTTTGTTTAAATGTTCCCTAGCCTGATCCTCCTCCACTGAGGATAAGTATTGCTTGCTCTAGACTTTTGCTTTGATCTTGGGGACCCCATAAGATCATAGCCCAGCAACTGCACACAGACCTCTAATTCCTTTTTGTTCCCTGTGCTTTCTGCCTTAATGTAGAAGCACTTTAGATGGGCACCTAGTCTTGCCAATTTCCCAGAAAACGTACAAGAGTTTCTGTGCTGGTTTTGGCTGGGATAGAGTTAATTTTCTTCATAGTAGCTAGATGGGGCTATGTTTTGGATTTGTGCTGGAAACAGGCATGTTCTCGTTATCGCTGAGCAGTGCTTACACAGAGTCAAGGCCTTTTCGGCTTCTCACACCACCCCACCAGTGAGTAGGCTGGGGGTGCACAAGAAGTTGGGAGGGGACACAGACAGGACAGCTGACCCCAACTGACCAAAGGGATATTCCACACCATATGACGTCATGCTCAGCATACAAAGCTGGGGGAAGAAGAAGGAAGGGGGGACATTTGGTGTTAAGGCGTTTTGTCTTCCCATGTAACTGTTACACACGATGGAGCCTTGCTTCCCTGGAGATGTCTGAACACCTGCCTGCTGATGGGAAGTAGTGAATGAATTCCTTGTTTTGCTTTGCTTGCATGCATGGCTTTTGCTTTACTTATTAAACTGTCTTTATCTCAACCCATGTGTTTTCTCACTTTACTCTTCTGATTCTCTCCCCCATCCCACCAGCGGGGAGTGACTGAGTGGCTGTGTGGTGCTCAGTAGCCAGCTGGGCTTAAACCACAACAGCTTCCCCTATCGTGCAGTCCTGTAGGCACTTCCTTATTTAAATGCATATGCTTAACACTGGCCCCTGTCAGCCCAACCTTGTTGATTATAAGCTCTCTCCTGTCTATATGATCTGGCACCCTTTGCTTGCTATCTCAATCCACACTCACATGATTGTGGGTCATCGGCTCCCTCCCCTGTCATTCCTAGTTTATAGCTCTCCTCAAAAGGTTGGCTGACCTGTTGGTGAAGTTGCTTCTTCCCCACATAGTCAGGTGGATCCCATCTCTTCCTAGCAGTCTGTGATCATCAAAGAGGCTTCACGGGACACAGCTCCCTGCCTCCTGTCTGCCATCAGGACACTGACCCTATTCTGTAGTGGAGGAGGAGCCATCCTACTGAAAATTTCCTGCCAGAAATTATGAGCTTCCAGCCTCTGCCATCCTGGGAGTCTCTATTTCCTAATCCAGTAAGCACAGACTGTACCTGCCCCTCTTTCAGGGCAGCTGGGGGCTCAGGCTCCTGTATCCTGCTAGGTCCCAAAGAAGATCTGTTCAATCCCTTTCTCGTCATCCTTGATGCTGACCTTCTCCCACAGCTCCTTTACTTGTTGACACAGACTCTCCCCTGTGCTCACATCCTGCAGGTGAGGAACCCATCATCCTTGACCCCAGGATCAGTGAGAGACCCCAGGCATCCCTGTGGCCCCAGGTTTGCAAAGCTGCGTCAATGTTTGGGAGCTCCAATTGGGGTGAGGCCTCCGTTGAGCCTTAATAGTTGCTCCAGTGAGTACTGGGGACTCTGCTCTGTGGTGTGTCTACTGTTGCTGAGCATATATATACACTGTCCTCAGCAGAGTTTCTTGCTCCCATCTGCACAAAATGCTGTCCCTTTGAGATCCACTTTAGATCCTGTACTTATGTTGGGACCTCCCTAGTACCTGTTAAAATGGTGCATGACCCTCCCTAGTCAGGAGTCAGCTGGAACAAGAGCTCAACACCCTTTGATCAAGTTTCTGGAGAAGATGCAAGCTACCTTCTAAGGATGGGTCTGAAATTACTAAACCTGTCCTGAATAGGAAGGAAAGTGACATACTTTTAATTCAAAATTAACTACAGCACAATTTCTTGGTGTAAGAGTACTTATGATATCCACCTACAACAGACTAATAGAAAAATGAAAGAGGGAAAAAGACAGGGCTGATCACTAGGAATTGCTTTAGGAGGGTTGATCGCATTGCTTTAGCATTGCTAATCAAAAGTAGTTGGGTCATGGTGCTAAAGCACTAATATTTATGATATTTGTAACTTTGTTTTTTCCTGTCCTTTTATTTTCTGCTATTAATTGTCTTACATTATAGTAACTTTCAAGAAATCATTTATAAAAATTAGGCTGATTTTGAATGCTGTTAAATAATGCTAATATGGTGTTCTCTCTTACACTCATGCTCTGCCAACATTTTAATGCTTGTGGAGCAAATGAAGAATTTCTAAACAGTACCAGAGGAACATCGTGTTAATTCTTTGAGAGAGAAAATCCTTACAGTTTTAGTACGCCTCGAGCACCACTGGTTTATGATAAGGTCTTTGTAGAAGTGCAATAAAGGTGATGGCTTAGTTAAAATACTATCACTATACTTCGTTAGGAAATGAAAACCCCAGTCTTTCATGCATTGTATTTAAATGAGTGAATCTTCCTATTCTTCCTTTAAAGAATTTAAATGTATATATAGGTAATCTGTTATGATGGTTTTATTTTTGGTGTAATTGTGTTTGAATATAGAAATATTGCTGGGATTTAAGAGTCAACCCTCTCTGAAAGTGTCCTGTTCTGAGAAGAGGGTGAATATACATTGTGATGAACAAATACCATTGCAGATATCTTTTTAAATTCAAATGTAGATACAAATTTCTATGTTCAAAAAAAAAAAAAAAAGTAAAAGTATGTTCTACTAAATATCTTCATGGTTTGTGAAGGGAGTCAATAATATGCAATGTAGAATAGATTATTAAATAAATAATAAAGATAAGTGATTTAAGATTCTTGTTGAAGATTTTGTGTTCTTTTCCTATCAACAAAGGGTGCTAATGGCATGTGGCACTAATATAGAGAAGGGACTACACAGTTTACTTTCCAGTGGCTGCTTTTGACTGCAATAGACCATTTGAAGTGTATGCAGGTAGTAAGCGCAGAGGGACCACAAGGATTTATTTGACTGTCCAGGAAAGAGGAGTTCAATTATCTTTTTGTGGATCTCTCATCACAGGTGTAAAATATGGGTGTAAAGTAATTTGATCAAAGCTGAGGAACAGCACACCAGCAGCACTGTGACAGGAGCTTTAGATATAGCAGTATGTCATGTATCATCATTTTTTCTTCCCACTAAAACCTAATGGGATGGTATAGCTTTGTATCCCTGCTGATAAGGCCTTATACACATTCTGTATGACAATCTGTATTTGGAGTGTCTTGTCCTTCCAAGCTATATAAATAAATATTTTGAAGGCAGACATGAGTGTCCTCATTTTAAAAGTTACCTTTTCCAGCAAGAACATTTTTTCAGGAAGTAGGATGCAGGGTTTCAGATAGAGATGATACGGTGAATTGTGATGTTTTTCTTACCTCTGGTAATTTCAGTATAGTAAATTGCAGCTATGTTGATTTTTACTCCCAGATCATTTGAATACTTTAAAAAATCCCACTCTTGCTATATCTAAAATATTGCTGAAGATTGTTATAGATTCTGTCATGTCTTCCTATAATATTTTTTAAAGTTACTTAAGTAGTCAGTTACAATATGAGTTGTCTTTATCCTGATGTTTTCCACAGATGATGTTGGCTCGCAGTCATCCATTCATAAGTGTATTGAGTCTTCAGCTCGATATTGAACATGGATGTTATGTTGTTAACAGTTCCACTGGCTTCTATAAATGTTATTATTTTCCTGACTTCTCTGGCACCATACCTTTGACCTTCTATTTATTGGCTATATTATAATGATTCTGCTACTGTGAGGTAACAGCTACTGCTATTCTCCAGATATTGTCAGGTAGAGTGTTTTTCCACATGACAGTGTGGACAACATTTTCCTGAGACAAGATAACAATTTTATTTTTTCTCCTCTTATTCAAGGGCTTTCTGTGAGCCAGAATAACGAAATCAACATCTGAAGAGCTGGCATTTTTTTTTCAATGTCCCATTAATCTTTGTGAGATAAATGCTTGACAGATTCCAAAGACAGAGTATGTTAAACCAGAGACAGTTATAATATTAATACAAAATGTAGTCAAAATGTGATTTTTTTTAAACATCTGTGCAAGTGCCACACTGAAGAAAGCAAGTACCATTAGGTTCATTTTACGTACAGAGAAACAGACTGGAGAAATAGAGAGACTTGCCCAAGTTTGTGCATGGGATTGTAAGGAGCCAAATCCACTTTCCTACTTTCTATGAAAATGATAAGCTGATGTTTATTTAGCTCTGTCACAGAATCACAGAACTGCTGAGGTGGGAGGGGACCTCTGGAGTTCAGATAGTCCATCCCCATGCTCAAACAGGGTCAGCTACAGCAGGTTGCCCAGGAAGTTTAAACATACTAGTCATTCTTTGAAGTTAATGTGATTTTCCTACCTGGAATTCAATACTTCAAAAGATTCTACTCCACTGTTAGCAATAATTTGTGCTATGCCACCCCTTCCTATTGTAGTTAGATACCACTAGTTTTAGTATTTCTTCTGTGTTTGTCATCTAGGAAAACTCAATGAGCACAGAGTAGCAATCAATTAAAAGTAAATAGGTATATCTGACAGTATAAAAGAGTCCCAAAGAGGATGACAGGAGAATGGTACAAGACAATAAATAATTTATAGCTGGAGAAAATTAATCAAGAACCCCCAATTCCCTCTGTCCCCACACGCAGGTGTTCAATTACAGTACCTCTAAGAAGAGGCAGGAGACCAATAACCAAACATCTGTGACATAAATGAATTTAACTATTAAGGAAGAAAGTCTTGAAACATATAAATGCACTGAAGTAATCAAACCAAATTACAATACAATGTACATTTGCTTCGTATAATGCCTTTCACATAATTAAATAATATAAATGCTATAGAGTATAAGTGAAATACGGCAGCAGTAGAGAGATTTTCTAACGGAGGCAGAGTACGCAATTGTGAGCTAATTGAAACAAGTAAAAAAATTAGAAAAACAGAGACAGAGAAATCCAGACAAAGATGAAAAGTTAGTAAGTTGGGCCTTGGCATTGGACCATTAAAATGAGTGGAAGTTATTGCATTGTCCTCAATGGAAGCAGTATAACTCCAGAGGGTAACAAGGAGTTTGCGGATGGAAGCATTGATGGAGAAGAGTAAAGACAAAGACAATGACAGTGATTATTCAGAAGAGGGAACAGGAAGAGGAGTAAATAGATCTGTGAGATCCCTGAAGAATTTTTGGAAATAGTTGCCTGTCTCATTACTGGTTTTCTTCATTCTGATGCCTGCATAATGCAGATGAAATAAGTGAATTAAATTAACAAACCTATCCCAGTTTAAAGCACAGAGGGGACCTAACAGTGCAGTTCAAAATGGTTCCTAAAATGACTGTTGATCCGTCTACATGTAAGAATAGTCCTTTCTATTCCATTTGTACCTCTGCTGTTTTATAAAGCAGTAGTGCATGAATCCACCTGGAACATTGCTTGTGAGTTCTGAGACTCCTAGGGCTAATTCAGTAGGTTGCTCATCTGGTTGCTTCAATGTTAAAACACAGTTTGGCTGTTGCTACTGCTATTGAAGACCATTTCTGTTTGATTTCTGATGAATGAGGTAGGCAATAGCTTATGTAACATAGTTGTATTTACTCACCTATTTTGATTTTTTTTTTTTAAATTAACTAAGGAATAAGGTTACCTATATGGTTTTTTACGTATCTTGACTTTATATAGACATACATATATATGTAATTATTAATTCCTAATTTCTTTAGATGATGCCATTTATGATTCTAGTTCAATATTATTTTGGACAGGTTCTTCAGAAACATTCCATAAGACTCAGTGATCTGTCATTTTTGCTTTGCATTGATATTTCTCTGTCCAAAACGCTTTTTCCTACTCTTCCCTTTTTTTACTTAGTAACCACATGGAGGTTGACGATTCACTTCTTTGTCAAATTTTAATTATTTTTAATTTCTTCCTAAGGATCCCAGAATGAATCATCCCTCTCTCTTCTCATTATAGCTTATAAAACTATTATTTTCCTTTAAGGCAAAATGGGGCCTTTGTTGTTGTCATCAAAACCTTACCATTGTACTGATGTAGTCATAAGACTTATTTCTATGCTGTTCAGTTCATGAATCTCACTAATAGATTCATTTGAATGAAAAAGGGTTATGACCTGTAGCTGATGAAGGTACAAGACCCAATTCCCTATTGTTTGACACAAATGATAGTCAATTAAAAACATACAGAAAAGGGATAAACTACTATCAGAATAGATTATTTTTGAGGGATTCAAGTGACCACACGGGATGAGATTCAGCAGGCACAGGTCTCCTATGTTAACAGATTTCATGTCCACAGGAAGATTCTAGGTGGCTATTAACAGTGTTATATTAAAAGCACTTTCACCAGTTTTGTGATAATTTTGTACAGGTATTTTTCAGCATTTTTTATTTATATAGGAACTGCAGAACATAACTAAAGAGTTTCCACATCTCCTTTACTTTTTCAGCATAATTTATTTTTACCTGTTTTAGTAACATCAGTAATGTTACTTTTTCAGAATAATAAATACTTCTCATCCTTCAGAATGTGGATCTACTTATACTGCATTTGTTTCATTTAAACTGTATTTTTAAATTCTTCATCCTTCTTGTTGCTCTGTGTAAATTGGCTTCATGTTGAAGACTATGCAATTTCACAATTAATTTTTATCCAGTTAACAGTAGATACATTTTTCTGATTTTGCCTAACTAAAATAAAAAGCATCTTTTAATTTTATTTGGCATTTTCAAGCAAGGTTTTGATGCTACTCATGTATGAAATTAAGAACTTATCATTGTTTATACGTAGTTAGAGATTTTAAATGGCTGTTTAACTACAGATTTTTTTTGCATGTGAGAACCTTTCAAAATTAGTCACCAAAGTTCAGTTTCAAGGGGTATTCAGGACCTGAAACAAGACTCAGAAAACCTCAAAAAATATGTATATTGTGTCCTAAGTGTGGCTTCAGGCACTTCTCCAAACTTGCATGGTGCCATTTTCAAGTGATTCTGGAATGCAGTAGAAGCGTTCTTGCCATTTCATTCCTCTTCTTGCAGCACTGATGGGCCAAGTGATGGCATGGCCCTGAATTTGTCAATTTGAAGTCCATTTTATATTCCAAAAGGTGCTGCCACATGACTAATTGTCATGGTTTAGCCCCAGCCAGCAACCAAGCACCACGCAGCCACTCGCTCACTCCCCCTACCCCGATGGGATGGGGGAGAGAATCAGAGGAGTAAGAGTGGAAAAAACCCACTCCTGGGTTGAGATAAGAACAGTTTAATAATTGAAATAAAATAAAGTAAAATAATAATAATAATAATAATAATAATAATAATAATAATATACAAAGCAAGTGATGCACAATGCAATTGCTCACCACCTGCTGACCGATACCCAGACAGCTCCCGAGCAGCGATTGCTGCTCCCCGGCCAACCCCCCCCAGTTTCTATACTGCGCATGACGTCATATGGTATGGAATAGCCCTTTGGCCAGTTTGGATCAACTATTCTGGCTGTGCTCCCTCCCAGCTTCTTGTGCCCCTGGCAGAGCATGGGAAGCTGAAAAGTCCTTGACTGGCATAAGCAGTACTTAGCAACAACTAAAAACATCAGCGTGTTATCAGCATTCTTCTCCTACTAAATCCAAAACACAGCACTGTGCCTGCTACTAGGAAGAAAATTAACTCTATCCCAGCCAAAACCAGGACACTAATATGGAACAGATAAGTTGGTTTGGGCTATTTTGTAGAACTGAATACCACACGCTGCAAGTTGCTTTGAATACGCATGGAACTGATTGATAGATACCTTAGGACTTATTTTAAGTTACATAGAGTGCAATGGATTTAAACTGTATGGAGTACTTGCCAAGTAACATGCATTATCCTTCCTGTGGACCTGCTCTCCAATGAGCAGTGCAAATGTACACTACAGCCAGTATTACTATTTGAAGAAACCTTTGCTAAGTATCTGCCTATATGTAAAAATGTTTAAAATTCAATGATCATGTCCAGCCTGAAATGTCCTAATTGTCCTCATTTCTTCTTTTTGTGCATACCCAGAACTACTCAGGCTAAGAGCACCCACCTACATGTTGTTGGGACCTAGATAATAAGAACTCAACCAAGTTGAATTAAGCCTATAATAAAATGGTGTTGAATCTGCTTTCTTTTTAAAGTCTAACTGGAATATATTTTTTTCCTTCCCTCTTCACTTTTCTCTCCCCTGATATGTAGGGCAATCACTGGAGAAATAGAAGATCTCAGTTTTTCTGATTTTTTAGCACAAAGAAGATGAAACCCAGCATTGCCTCCTTCCAGGAGTGTGACCTAAAAACTCAATTTACAGTGTGTGGAGCAAAGGGTGAGTCAAGTGGAGTTATGTGGAGATGTGGATCCATGTTCCTGTTGATGACGTACAGCTGTATGGCTGTAACACTGCAGAATCGCAGGAAATTTTCAAGATCACGAAGAAGATTCTAAAGAAGAGTAACTCCATAGTGCAGTTGTTGAAGCAGTGCCCTACCGGGGGTCATAATAAGTTCTTGTCTTCCAGCTTTTGTTTATTATTTTATATGGAATAGTCATTGGGCAAAACCAACAAACATTTCTGAATGAAGAAAAGAGAATTCCAGAGGGTTCAGGAGGGCTTAACTCCATGTTTTTCTCATGGCAAGCACATAGAATCATAGAATCATAGAATCATTCAGTTTGGAAAAGACCTTTATGATCATCCAGTCCGACCATTAACCTAACACTACCAAGTCCACCACTAAACCAATTAAGGGTAGGGTAGCAATCTCAAGTTTCCTGGCTTGGTGGCTGGGTTATTGTTTAATGAAAGTAAAAGGAATCATTAAGGTTGGAAAGGACCTCTAAGATCATCAGTCCAATCATTGACCCAACACCACCATGCCCATTAAACCATGTCCCAAAGTGCCACGTCTACCCGTTTTTTGAACTCTTCCAGGGATGGTGAATACACCACCTCTCTGGGCAACCTGTTCCAATGCTTGACTACCCTTTCCGTGAAGAAATTTTTCCTAATTTCCAGTCTAAACCTCCCCCGGTGCAGCTTGAGCCCATTTCCTCTTGTCCTATTGCTAGGTACTTGGGAGAAGAGACCAACACCCACCTCACTACAACCTCCTTTCAGGTAGTTGTAGAGAGTGATAAGGTCTCCCCTCAGCCTCCCTTTCTCCAGGCTAAACAACCCCAGTTCCCTCAGCCGCTCCTCATAAGACCTGTGCTCCAGACCCTTCACCAGCTTTGTTGCCCTTCTCTGAACACGCTCCAGCACCTCCATGTCTGTCTTGTAGTGAGGGGCCCAAAACTGGACACAGTATTCCAGGTGTGGCCTCACCAGTGCCAAGTACAGGGGGACAATCACCTCCCTGCTCCTGCTGGCCACGCTCTTCCTGATACAAGCCAGGATGCTCTTGGCCTTCTTGGCCACCTGGGCACACTGCTGGATCATGTTCAGCCAGCTGTCAACCAACACCCCCAGGTCCTTTTCGGCCAGGCAGCTTTCCAGCCACTCTTCCCCAAGCCTGTAGCGTTGCATGGGGTTGTTGTGACCAAAGTGCAGGACCCGGCGCTTGGCCTTGTTGGACCCCGTACAGTTGGCCTTGGCCCATCAGTCCAGCCTGTCCAGATCCCTCTGCAGGTCCTTCCTACCCTCGATCAGATCGACACTCCTACTCAGTCTGGTGTCATCTGCAAACTTACTGAGGGCACACTCAATCCCCTCATCCAGATCATTGATAAAGATACTAAACAAGACTGGCCCCAAAACTGAGCCCTGGGGAACACCGCTCATGACCGGTTGCCAACTGGACTTAACTCCATCTCAGCTACCTACCTAATCAGTTTTTTACCCAGTGAAGAGTACGCCTGTCCAAGCCATGGGCTGCCATCTTCCCAAGGAGAATGCTATGTGAGACTGCATCAAAGGCTTTACTGAAGTCCAGGTAGATGACGTCCACAGCCTTTTCTTCATCCACCAGGCGGGTCACCAGGTCATAGAAGGAGATCAGGTTGGTCAAGCAGGACCTGCCTTTCATGAACCCATGCTGGCTGCACCTGATCCCCTGGTTGATCTGCACATGCTTGTTGAGCTCACTCAGTATGAACCTCTCCATAATCTTTCCCGTCACCGAGGTCAGGCTGACAGGCCTGTAGTTCCCCGGGTCCTCCTTCCGGCCCTTCTTGTAGATGGGCGTCACATTGGCAAGCCTCCAGTCATCAGGGACCTCCCCTGTTAACCAGGACTGCTGATAGGTGATGGAAAGTGGCTTGGTGAGCTCCTCTGCCAGCTCCCTCAGTACTCTCGCGTGGATCCCATCTGGCCCCATAGACTTGTGAGCGTCCAGGTGGCGTAGCAGGTCATTAACTGCTTCCTCCTGGACTATGAGGGCTGCATTCTGCTCCCTGTCCCTGTCTTCCAGCTCAGGGGGCTGAGTACCCTGGGGATGACTGGTCTGGCTTTTAAACACAGAGGCAAAGAAGGCATTAAGTACCTCAGCCTTTTCCTCGTTCTTAGTGACAATGTTCCCCCCACATACAGCAAAGGATGGAGATTCTCTTTGGCTCTCCTTTTATTGTTGATATACTTATAAAAACATTTTTTATTATCTTTTCAACAGTGGTCAGATTGAGTTCTAGCTGGGCTTTTGCTTTTCTAATTTTCTCCCTGCATGACCTAACAAAATCCCTGTACTCTTCTTGAGTTGCACACCCCTTCTTCCAAAGGCGGTAGGCTCTCCTTTTTTCCCTGAATCCCCGCAAAAGCTCCCTATTCAGCCAGGCCAGTCATCTTCCCCGACGGTTGGTCTTAGGGCACATGAAGACAGCCCACTCCTGCGCTCTTAAGACTGCAGGATATCTCACTCTTTGAAAGAACAATAATTGAATTCTAGGCTCAGGAGAGAATTTCAGACCTGAATCCAATATGAAGAAGCATGCCTAGGTTTTTGGGACACAAGTTCCAGACAGCACTTTGGATTTCAGGCAAGTTTAGTGATCAACATTTCCTTGTGTCTTATTTTTGGCTTCTTGTTCATCATATGGGTTTTTTTCATTACCCTTCTGAGATGCTCTTCATGCCTTGTACACAAGCTACGTGTGAGATTAGCTCTGAGATTTGAATTTCATTCTGGGAACCAGTCCTAAAATTAAATGTTATAGTGTATCTAAGTTAGATAGGCACTTAAGTCTTTTATTGCGTCTAGTCCTCAATAACATGGCTTATGGCACAAAAGAAGTGGTATGGAAAAGATTACTCACACAATATTTTGTGGAGGTAGGCAATGCCCCCCCTGTTTCACAAAGGTGATTCATAATATCTAATTTGTGTATTTAAAGTTATTGAATTACAGTTTGACTCATCTGCTTGATAGAATATGTGTTTCTGATCTGATTAGGAAACAGGTTCTATTCTGAGAGCTTTTCTGCCACCTCTTCAACATTTCTCATCAGCTAATAAATTTCATTGCTTGATTTAAATTGTACAATTCAACAATACATATCCATATTTATGATTTCCCAATCAAAATTCTAGAATTAATACCAGCTGTAGTTTATTCCATTTATTTTGTATCTTTGAGGTGTCCCATATTATCAACTTAGTTATTACATCATCATGAAACAGTACGGATTTTCTTTGGTGGATAATTTCTGTATTTTTTTTCAGTCTACCATCAGATAGTCAACCTAAGTTATACCAGAGGTTTTTTTTTTGCATGCTTTGAGGAGCTGGACAAAAAGTTTTTAAAAGTGCTGGGATAGGAGCCCAAGCAGACAAGGCCATGGAGTGGAACTGCTCCATTCTTTCTTTAGAGCATACTAAAAGATAAGAAAATCAATCTTTATATCTTTCAATCTTTAAAGCTGTGTTTTGTCACAAATATAACAAACAAAAAAAAGTCAAAATAAACTCAAACTAGGAAAAAGAGTCTTGCTTTTCAGCCAGCAGCTCTTAAACTGAGCAATCTCTATACAGTCTGGATCCCCCTTGTTCACCTCAGCTTTAAGAAAGTTCCTTGTTTTTCTTATAAGTGTCTTGTCTCCCTTTATATTTAAAATTCCCCATTTTCTGTGTTTCTCTCTGCCTGCTTCACTGTGCATTTCAGCTATTTCTTACAGTGGAGCTTGCTCAGTCACTCTTGAGAAAAGGCCAAGTCTTCTGGGGCAGGAGTCAGAAAGCAGGGTATCTGCCAATCTGAGCATTGCACCCCAATTTCTGATGTATACTTATAGACTCCTCCAGCATCAGGAAGAATAGCTGAATAACATTTACGGGTTTCTCACCCTGCTACTTCTCCCAGTGCTCATTTCTTCTCATCACCAACTTCAGTGTACCCTGGCCTCTCTATAATGCAGATAAATAAATTATTCTTCCCTATAGCAGATTGTAGCTATTCAAGGAGATACATTTCCTACCATCAAGACAGCATCTTCCTTAGATGTAACATACGCAGAGTTATCTTGCAGCATAAAACTACAGTTGTCTTGCTGAAACTATAGAGCTGGATTAATTTTTGGTCCCTCTAAATCAGATAGAACTCCCCAGGGACTGCTCTGAAGATAAGTTTTGTTATGTTAGATCTCACCTTGCTGATTCACTCCATCTCTGCCATCAATATGGTGAGAGGATCAGCAATGTTTTGTCCTCTTTTTTTGTCTCCTGATGACATGATTGAAGCTCTCGAAGTTTGTTTTGACAAGGGGAAAAGCAAAGGAAAGTTTTAGTAAGTTTTTGAAAATACTAGATTCCAAAATGGTGGAGTTACAAAGGATTTTTTTTCTTGAAGCATGGATAGGCAAAATGTCAAAATTTGCTCCTGGGCATCCTACATGAAAATAAAAATAAATGAAAATTGAAAATATGAATATTTTCATATGAAAATAAAAAACAAAGGGTCTTGACATGAATTACAAAGTAGGGATTTTAGAATCTGAATACACATCCAGCTTTGCAGATGGACTCCAAACTATGATGGGACTACCTCAAATCCCCAGAATATAATGTCTGAACTTTGTAAGGGGAACTACACCCAGATCTGGATTTGAGTTTAGCAGGTGGAACCCATCTGTATTTTGAAAACACATTACATGAGTGTACGGGGTGCGTGTGAGAGTGGAATGCTTGATGAGGGTTGCTATCATCCTGAAACAAAATACATTTTATAAACCTGTGTGCTCAAAGAAAAACTTGACAGGTGGCACCCTAATGGGAGTTTGAACCTGCACAAATTTGCCACCTCTAACTTCCACACAATTTGCAAAAATAAACTGACAGACCTGACTGGCTTTTCTTGACATAGCTTTAAAGCAGGGCATTGTTCCAGAGTGCATTAGCATACACATGCAATAGCAAGACACACTTGATTTAAAGGTTTTTTGTTTCTGGGTTTTGGTGTGGTTTGGGTTTTTTTTTTTTTTCCCTCCGTTTTTGTCGCTGGTGGTGCAGAACCTGCTCCTGCTCATCATTCTTTTTTAATCTGGCCCAGCGATGAAACACACAACTGGGGCAAGCTTGGCAGTTGAAGGATCCAGATGCTAAACTCCAGGATTAATTTCTCTAGCAGAGGCATCTGGGAGTCAGATCCTCTCCCCTGGCTTTCCTGGCAGCTTGGTTTAACCCCCAGCAATCCAAAAGGCTCATTTTTGTATTAGACTGGGAGTTTAGTTATCCTGGCAGGTAAAGGACTGCCAGATTGACTTTGTCAAATGAAGGGATTTGTATTTAAATATCAGTGCCTTGATTTTCCCAGCTATGGGAGCTCAGTCACTGAAGACTTCTGTATTTGTTAATGATGTTTTCCATTGGCATCTTCCTCAGAATGTGACAAAAGAAGGAAGTTGACATTAGCAAGTCAGAACAACGAAGGGGAGGGGAAAAAAATCCAGCAGTGATACAGTGACAGTAAAACAAGGAATGCAATTCTGATCTATGAAGAGTGAAAAGTCAAAGTTGCTTCATTCATGTAGAAATGTAAAATCATTATAAATCACATCAGACCAGCATCATTTGACCTTAACCTGTTTTCTTTTTTTCTCCTTTTTTTTTTTAAGAAGCGACCATCTTTTATACTTGATGGAAGGGAAATAATTTGCAACAGAACTGCAGAATGAAGAAATCTTGCATTCTTCCAGTAAACCTTTTCCCCTTGTAGCAGTAGTACTTCATGAAAAGTAAGCCCCAAATATTAAACTTAATTCAGCTTCTAAATCATTTATACTGTAGTTGCATTGACTTAGTCATCAGAAGCCCTAAAGCTGAATCCAAACACAGTATGGATTTCCAGTGATAGTATGAGAGTAATGCACTGGCTTTTAAAAATAACTTATTTTTATTTTTATTAAGCAATACAGGTTGAAGGTGCACTACGCATTAGGTGACAAGCATGTCATTTCACAGAAATATAATTAGGGATAGAATTATGATGAATGAGAATGAAAGTGTAACTACCACAGGAAAATACTTAACAACTCCTATATGCAACACAGTGAATTCTCAGTTTCACATCTGAAAACATTTCCTTTTATATGACCGTATGTAAACTAATAGCATGCACTTTTGTAATATTATATCAACTACTGGTTAAAACAAACCAAAAAAAGCCCCAAAAATAGTGTGCATCTCAAAACCAGGTGGGGTTATGTTCAAATAATTTTTCCTTTTCCTGCTAATGGGTCATTCAAACATATTTTACAATGTCTACTGATGAATACTTACTTTAAAGGAAGAAATTCAGCAAGCTCTGTGGAACAGTGAGAAAAACAGGAAGTGAAAAATGAAAATTAAACACCACAATCAACATTTTCAGCACAGAGACAGAAGGTGATTAAATTTATTTTAAAAATTTATTCTGCTGCTTCTAATAGCATTCTTGACCAAACAAGCACCAGAAGTGCCCTGTGGGAGAGGAGTTAGAATCCAGCTCTGGCAGAGGAGGGAGAAGGCTACAGTTTGGGAATTCTCCTTTGCTTTCCTGGATGACTACATTCTACCCAGAGTGTAGAAATAAATCTGTTATCCTGAAGGCAATGAATGAGCTTATGCTCATTGTTTCCACATGTATGCTGTATGCACACTTCAGCTAACATGCGGTCAAGGTCAGATGGATTTTATTTAACAGATGATAATTATGTGTATGCAGTGTAAGTAGTGCGTCTGCTTATGTGTTGATCTGAAAAGTGATCTGGGAGATTTTTGGCTGCAGTCAAGCTCTAATATGATGCCAAGATCCATGACCTATGGTTCATTGGTGGGAGCACAGGTCTTAGAGTTGTTCGTGAGCAATCAATTATATGCTCTTGATTAGAGAATTTTGGAGTATGTCTTTGGTCAAGGCCTTGTCAAGTGAAATAGACCCAAGAAATGATGGAACAGCAGAGGGATTAAATTCTGGTCTAAAGACATACATTGAGGTGTCTCTGGGGATAATCAGACCTTTACTCCAATTAAGGAAAAGTCAGCAGTATTATATATGTGAAAAGAACATGAATAGTCTCTAACCTGTGTTCATGTCACCTTGTAAAATTAGAGTTTTCTTGCCTGGGGCAGAATCCTTGACAGCAAGTATGCTGCGAAGTGGTTCCAAATCACCTGACAGCATTTCTTACCCCCCCCCCCCCAAAGCACTGTCATTATGGGTGAGATCCTGACCCCACTGAAACCAAAGACAAAATTCCCACTGACTCTCTTGGGGCCGTGACTATCAGGTTTTACCTTACAATCAAATTTTATGATTTGCAGTGGATGTGAGTCTTTGCAGATTGTGTTGAATGGGAGAAAGAAACTCCAATGCTTCTCACTGAAAGGGGTTTAACAGCTAATATTTTAGTTTTACGCAATCTGTAGTTTTAGTAATCCATAGCCAGTCTCAAGTATACAAAAGCAAAGATAACCAGTTACACAATTTTGGTGGGAAAGAAACCCCATGACTTTTAATTTTTAGGGGTTTTTTTTGTTTTCTTTTTTGTCCTTTCTTCCAAAACTGCTGCAACTCACATTAATTTTCATGTTACAGCATCCTGGCAATAGTGTCAGAGAACTTGCAGAGAATATAAAGTCTCAGAAAGAATACGCCTCTTAAGGAGATCACTTCTGCAAAATAAAACAAGAAAAAGCCTTGTCACTTTTTAAGTACCAGTTTTGGAGTTTGTAACAAGAGGAATGAAGTCACTATGAATGGTTCATCATGCCAGAATAGTGAATTATTCCAGATATTTGAATCATTGAAATAACTATTTAGCAGTGAAGTTCATAAAAAAAGGACACAGGTGGTGATATCACAGTAGAATTATTTAATTTAGTCATATAATTTTTAAAATAAGAATTTGAAGGTATGTTCATTTATCATGTCATTAAGGCATATAATCTCACTGTTTAATTTAGAGTTAGTATGTTGTCTCTAAACAATGTTGATATTATACTTTTATTCATTTATATGGGTACTGATGATATCCTTGCTTGGCAAATTGCTACTGTGAAAGACTCTGTAGATCAATTTAATTTTCAGTGAAACCTTGTTACAAAAAAAAGTTAGCATATGATTAATCCATGGAAGCCTGTAAAAGCTGTAGGAACTCTTCTTGAGAGACATAAATTACTTCCTTTATCCAAATATATAAACAAATTGGTTTGAATAAAGGAACATTCAGAACAACAAAAACCAAACCATTCGTTTTTCATTGAAAACCAGGAAAATTTTATACCAAACTAACTGACATTTATCTTACCATGTTTATGTCTGTTCTTAAAATATTTGAGAATCTCAATATGTTTTTGAATTAGATCTTTGCAGATATGGGGTTGTGTCATGCTGGTTAGAAAACAGTATTTCATCTGACAAAGCGGTTATACTAGACTATGTTTATAGAATTGGAAGGCATGGTGGCTAAACATCAATAAGTAGGCCCTATTTTTCTGAAAGGAAACGTTACACAACATCTCTGTGGTTGTTCAATTGGTTCTTCTAAGGTTTTGTAATATTCTGTTCAGAACACCAAGTAGTCTTTCCTTTTCAAAGTTTTATCAAAATATGAAGTTATTTCTGGCCAATAAAATTATATAATCAAGTGTGTCCTTGGCATCTAGAAACTAGAGGCAACAGCCTAAGAGATGAAAAAATTTGGAAGCATTTTCACTTTTTTCAGTTTTATATTCCAGATATTGAAAGGGCCATTGAATGTATGTTTTAATCGAACGCTCCTTACTGAGTTGCATCTGTGAGGGATTGTCAGTGAAAAATGTTAACTTATGAATTATTTCTGAGCAAATAATTACACTGCAGCTCCCTCTGTTCCATGGTTTTTATTTGTACTTCGGTAGACTGTGTCTCCCTTTTGGTCAGTCAAGTGCTGTTAAACCCTGTTTTGAGTTGTGTATGATCTAAAAATGAATTTCTTCTTTAATTCTCTTGAAATATGAAATCAGCTGTGGAACGTGAAAGTGGAAGTATATAAGATATGCATGGCATGTTTTGTCCTAGGAAAGAAACATAAGCCCAACAGATTTGACAGTAGTCAAGGTACTTTCCTTGCCTGTCGAGCTTTGACACCATCTCTCGGCACAACACCCTCTAGTAAAGTTTTTGATTGAAGCTTGAGTTGAAAACTCTGCAACAGAGATTGTGTCCTTATGGGTTTTTTTGCCAGAAATCAAATCTAAAGCTATGAGGCTAATCAAATTATTATTTATAAGGATGTTACTATGCTTCGTACTCTATATAAATATTAATCTATGGGAAACAGTGCATAAGATCTAGTAAGAAGAAAAATTATCACCAATTCCATGCCCATATATGTTCGCCCATTGTGAAAATATTATTTCTATTTTTGTGCATATGTTCGTTTCATTATGTTCTTTTTATATGTCATTATTAGGATATTTGTGTTCCAGTAGTGTTATTTCAGAGAAGTGAACGCTTGTCTGAATAATCTGGAATGGTATTCTAATGTCTAAAAAAATCCATATATTATTCTACATGAGTTTTTTCATTTAATGAAAGATATATAATCTTATTAAATATCATATTAAACTAATAGATGTTAAGAGCTTGTGGCATAAAAATCCAAAGGTAAACCTTTCAACTGGCAGAGACAGCTTTGTCCTAATGACAACTTGCCTATAGGTACCTGTTAAAAAAAAGTTAGGTTTTGCTCCGCCTCCCCCCACCCCTGCATTTTCCTGTTGCCTTTCCTTTTTTGCAGCCATTTTACCTCCATGGCCCATAGTTATCCTATGGTCGACTGAATGCTGTTCTTTCCCTTTTATGCCTTCAAACAGATGAAATCCTAGTTGGTAGCAAAAAAGTATTGTTATTAAACCCAGATTACATGACCTTGTGCTCTATACTATTAATTTTTATTAGTATGATTTATGATATCGAATATTTTATTGAGGTCTGTATTGGTCATTTCTCCCCCATTTCATTTATCTACTACTCATTTAAAGTCATCTACAAAGAATATCTAGGTAGTCTATTAGCCTGGCTGTCACAATTTTTATGAGCTCATGGGTTTTTTTTATCTTATCTGTTTCCTTTTAAGTCTTAACTCATTCTTTCCTTCAAATTAGTTCTAAATCATTACATAACAATAAGTGCCCAAATCATGTTTTCCTTTTCACAACTGCAGTGGTACTACATGGACTGAAAACTGAAAGACTTAGAATTACCTAAGATATCATGTCATCTTTCTGATAGGGATTATCCTGTCCCCCAACCTGAGTGCACTGAATATCTAGTGAGATTTTTTTGCATCCTACTTATGGTCATTTACATTTGTAGACCCTGATTTCTATAAGCTAGCTTGCCTCTTCTAGTATGTTTAATGCCCTCAACTTTACTGAAAACTGAGGCAAAATATTAATTCAGGTTTTGGGCCCATATCTAGATTACATTTAATCTCTTTCCTTGATCTATTTTTAATTATGTGGATAAGGAACTTTTCAGTATTTGTTTTAATATCCTTTGCAAGATCTAATTTATCTTGGCTTTTCCAGTTCTCACTTCTTCTCTAAACATATTGACCTGTAACACATAAATCTCACTACTGATTAAACCCTTTTTCCTTTTCTTGCAGCCCTATTGCTTTTCTCACTTTTGAAGACACTTTTTCATCCACTTAGATCTGAGGCCGTTTCCTCCAAGTTTCGTCTACTTTGCTTGTAATGAAAATTGAAGAAAATTCCTGTACTTTTGACTTAGTCAGATTCTAAGTCTCTGCCACATTCAATTAATCTCCTGCAATTTTTCTCTTTTGAATTTAAAACCTTAAGTATAGAGGTGCTTTTATTTGGTTCCCCTTCATTTCAGCTGAGTCACTCGCAGCCACTTGATCCAAAGTTACACCACTTACAACCACTTGATAAAGACTTTTTAATAGTAGTGCCTCATACAAGGCTCTACTATTATAGAATTCCTATTAGGAAATATAATTCATATGAATTCACATGAATTTATCAGAAATAGACAGTCAGCCCTTGTATATATAATGATAACTTCAACCAGCTGCATTTCTACCCTTGATCCAAGACTGATATATTTTCTGTTTGTAGGAATGACCGGGGAAAAAAAAACAATGAAGAACCTCCCCCAAACACACCCAAACAACCCCCCGATTCTCCCTCCCCCACAAATAACTCAACAAAAAATCTCAGGAAATATTCACTGGTAAAGTTTGGAGTTGATACAGTAACTAGAGGAAAACAGCCACATAGTAGTGAAGAGAATGGTTTACTGCCACTACGCTGCCTAAACTGCCCAGGCAGACCGGCACTAGCAAATAACATGTATTTTATTATGGCCCAAAGTCATATTTAGAAGAAACTAACATAGTTATACAAACAAAGAAAATGCCCATGAAAGAAAAGACTAAATTACGTAGTATCTAGGACTGGATCTTAGCCTGAGTCCTCTATCCCAAACCTGACAGAAGTGAAGGGTCATTCTGAGTATTGCTCTAACCCAATGCTAATTATTCCATAAAAAAGTGGAACAGCTTCAACATGAGAGAGTGAGAGACCTTCTCTCATGAAGGAGCCAAAATATATGGAGGAGATGGATTTACAGGATGTAAAAAAACTAATGGTTATTAAAAAGACAGTGTTATTATTTCCTCCTCCAATGGCTGAATTTTCCAAGGTAAGATAGGCCTGGAAAGGTGTCGTGGTTTAGTCCCAGCCAGCAACTCAGTACCATGCAGCCGCTCACTCACTCCCCCTACCCTGATGGGATGGGGGAGAGAATCGGAGGAGTAAGAGTGAGAAACACTCCTGGGTTGAGATAAGAACAGTTTAATAATTGAAATAAAATAAAGTAAAATAATAATAATAACAATATAATAATAATAGTAATAATAATATACAAAGCAAGTGATGCACAATGCAATTGCTCACCACCCGACGACCGATACCCAGACAGTTCCCGAGCAGCAGTCGCTGCTCCCCGGCCAACCCCCCCCAGTTTATATACTGAGCATGACGTCATATGGTATGGAATAGCCCTTTGGTCAGTTTGGATCAACTATTCTGGCTGTGCCCCCTCCCAGTTTCTTGTGTGCCTGGCAGAGCATGGGAAGCTGAAAAGTCCTTGACTAGCATAAGCAGTACTCAGCAACAACTAAAAACATCCGCGTGTTATCAACATTCTTCTCCTACTAAATCCAAAACACAGCACTATGCCTGCTGCTAGGAAGAAAATTAACTCTATCCCAGCTGAAACCAGGACAGTATCCACCCCTTATTCTATACCATCTACGTCATGCACAGGCCCTCCCCTTTCCAATGTGTTCCAGTTAATCACCACCGCTTTCCCTATCTTGATATAGACACAGATATCATTCCCTTCGTCTATGGCCCATCCCTCCAAAATGTCCATTGAGTTCATTTAGCCCATGACTTTGGGTTCCATCTGTCATCACAGTCTTTCAGAGCAGGAGAGGTGGTGTGCAGTGTTGGACTGTTGCATGCTGAAGTCAGTTCTCATTCCAACATGGTTTCATCAAAGTTCATTTTCATTAAGCTGGGCAATTCTTACTGCAATACCATTGATGCGGCATATAGCAATCATAATATGCAGTATTATATACTTAATATTAACCTACTATATTATTATGTTAACATGCAGTTAAGAGATAACATATAGTTAAGAGATAACATACAGTATTATAAAGCAATTAATATTATACAATTCAGTTCATTGGCTATTTTCACCCAAAATCAAATTCCCTTGAGGTACACATTGGGCTTCCCCACCCTTTCGCATCACCCACCAAGTGCACCCAGGTCCTTGAGCAAAAGCAATCCCACGAATGGGTTTGCCTTTGCCAGAGGGGGAAGTAACCCAGACTGTCTTCCCCAGCATATTTTTCATGTGCACTACAGGAACTTTATCTCCTTCTACAGTACGTAGAAGTTTTGATTGGGCAGGGCCAGCTCGATTGGCAGATCCCCTGGTGTTGACTAACCAGGTGGCTTTTGCTAAATGCGTATCCCAATGTTTAAACGTCCCACCACCCATTGCTCTCAGGGTAGTCTTTAACAATCCATTGTATCGCTCAATTTTCCCGGAGGCTGGTGCATGGTAAGGGATGTGATACACCCACTCAATGCCGTGCTCTTTGGCCCAGGTGTCTATGAGGTTGTTTCGGAAATGAGTCCCGTTGTCTGACTCAATTCTTTCTGGGGTGCCATGTCGCCACAGGACTTGCTTTTCAAGGCCCAGGATGGTGTTCCGGGCGGTGGCATGGGGCACGGGATATGTTTCCAACCATCCAGTGGTTGCTTCCACCATGGTGAGCACATAGCGCTTGCCTTGGCGGGTCTGTGGGAGCGTGATGTAATCAATCTGCCAGGCCTCCCCATATTTATATTTCAGCCATCGTTCACTATACCCAAGGGGCTTGAACTGCTTGGCTTGCTTGATTGCAGCGCATGTTTCACACTCATGAATAACCTGTGCAATACTGTCCATAGTTAAGTCCACCCCTCGATCACGAGCCCATTTATACGTTGCATCCCTTCCTTGATGGCCTGAGGCGTCATGGGCCCACCGAGCTATAAATAATTCACCCTTATGTTGCCAGTCCAAATCCACCTGAGCCACTTCAATCTTAGCAGCCTGATCTACTTGCTGGTTGTTTTGATGTTCTTCAGTGGCCCGACTCTTAGGTACCTGAGCATCTACGTGACGAACTTTTACAACCAGGTTCTCTACCCGGGCAGCAATATCTTGCCACAATGCGGCAGCCCAGATGGGTTTGCCTCTGCGCTGCCAGTTGCTCTGCTTCCATTGCTGCAGCCACCCCCACAGGGCATTTGCCACCATCCATGAGTCAGTAGAGAGATAAAGGACTGGCCACTTTTCTCTTTCAGCAATATCTAAAGCCAGCTGGATGGCTTTCACCTCTGCAAACTGACTCAACTCCCCTTCTCCTTCAGCAGTTTCTGTGACTTGTTGTATAGGACTCCATACAGCAGCTTTCCACCTCCGATGCTTTCCCACAAGACGACAGGACCCATCAGTGAACAGGGCATATTGCTTTTCATTTTCTGGCAATTTATTATACAGTGGGGCCTCTTCAGCACGTGTCACCTCCTCCTCTGGTGATATTCTAAGGTTTTTTCCTTCTGGCCAGTCCATGATCACTTCCAAGATTCCTGGGCGACTGGGGTTTCCTATTCGAGCCCGTTGTGTGATCAATGCAACCCACTTACTCCATGTAGCATCAGTTGCATGATGTGTAGAGGGGACCCTCCCTTTGAACATCCAGCCCAACGCCGGCAGTCGGGGTGCCAGCAGGAGCTGTGCTTCAGTACCAACCACTTCTGAAGCAGCTCGAACCCCTTCATATGCTGCCAGTATCTCCTTCTCAGTTGGAGTATAGCGGGCTTCGGATCCTCTGTATCCCCGACTCCAAAACCCTAGGGGTCGACCTCGAGTCTCCCCTGGTGCTTTCTGCCAGAGGCTCCAGGTAGGGCCATTCTCCCCGGCTGCAGTGTAGAGCACATTTTTAATATCCTGCCCTGCCCGCACTGGCCCAAGGGCTACTGCATGAACTATCTCACGTTTAATTTGTTCAAAGGCTTGTTGTTGCTCAGGGCCCCATTTGAATTCGTTCTTCTTCCGGGTCACTTGATAGAGAGGGCTTACGATCTGGCTGTAATTTGGAATATGCATTCTCCAAAAACCCACAACGCCTAAGAAAGCTTGTGTTTCCTTTTTGCTAGTTGGTGGGGACATAGCTGTTATTTTGTTGATCACATCCATTGGGATCTGACGACGTCCATCTTGCCATTTTATTCCTAAAAACTGGATCTCCTGTGCAGGTCCCTTGACCTTACTCTGTTTTATGGCAAAACCAGCCTTCAGAAGGATTTGGACTATTTTCTTTCCCTTCTCAAAAACTTCTTCCGCTGTGTTGCCCCACACAATGATGTCATCAATGTACTGCAGATGTTCTGGAGCTTCACCCTGTTCCAGTGCTGTCTGGATCAGTCCATGGCAAATGGTGGGGCTGTGCTTCCACCCCTGGGGCAGTCGGTTCCAGGTGTACTGAACACCCCTCCAGGTAAAAGCAAACTGGGGTCTGCACTCTGCTGCCAAGGGGATGGAGAAAAATGCATTAGCAATATCAATTGTGGCATACCACTTAGCTGCCTTTGACTCCAGTTCATATTGAAGTTCTAGCATGTCTGGCACGGCAGCACTCAGCGGCGGTGTAACTTCGTTCAGGCCACGATAGTCCACTGTTAGTCTCCACTCCCCATTAGACTTTCGCACTGGCCATATGGGACTGTTAAAGGGTGAGCGAGTCTTGCTGATCACTCCCTGGCTCTCCAGTCGACGAATCAGGTATGGATGGGAATCAGGGAGTCTCGGTTGGTGCGATATTGCCACCTGTGCACAGTTGTGGTAGCAATCGGCACCTGTTGTTCCTCAACCTTCAGCAACCCTACAATCGAAGGGTCCTCTGAGAGACTGGGCAAGGTGGACAACTGTTTAATTTCCTCTGTCTCCAAAGCAGCTATACCAAAAGCCCACTGGTACCATTTTGGGTCCTTGAAATACCCTCTCCTGAGGTAGTCTATGCCAAGGATGCACGGAGCGTCTGGGCCAGTCACAATGGGGTGCTTTTGCCACTCATTCCCAGTTAGGCTCACTTCAGCTTCCAGTACAGTTAGCTGTTGGGATCCCCCTGTCACTCCAGAAATACAAATGGGTTCTGCCCCTCTATAGTTTGATGGCATTAGCGTGCACTGTGCACCAGTGTCCACTAGAGCCATATACTCCTGTGGGTCTGACGTTCCAGGCCATCGAATCCACACAGTCCAGTAAACCCGGTTGTCCCTTTCCTCCACCTGGCTGGAGGCAGGGCCCCTCTAACACTGGTCGCAGTATTCGCTGTTCACTTCCTGTAAATGTGAATCAAAAGTCCCCTGATCAAGGTCGGAAGTAAAATTAGCCCTCTTACTCTGTCTCGGGAACTGCTCACTGGAAACTGGAGCTGCAATTTTCCTGGGAGAACCGCCTTTTCTAATAGTTTTTCCTTGCAACTCACGCACCCGTGCCTCTAAGGTTGAGGTGGGTTTTCCATCCCACTTTCTCATGTCCTCTCCATAATCACGCAGGTAAAACCACAGGGTGCCCCGTGGTGTGTATCCTCTATATCCTCTCTCTTGAGCATAGGGGCGTTGACTCCTAATGGCTGAGACACTGGTCCGTGCAGGTGGGGAGTAGGACAGATCCTCTCTGAGTTGTTGGAACTCTTGGCACATTTTTTCAGACAGTTTTTCCACAGCCGAGACACAGGCCCGTAGGGAGGAAGAGAGCTTTTCTTCGTAGTCCCGGAGTTGTCTAGCCACTTCATCCACCGTTGGTGCCTCGTCGTCTTTCCAGGCTAGTATTGCCAATGAGTTGGAATACGATGCTGGTGCGCTCCGTACCACCTTCCGCCACATGGATTGTGTGCACCTGACTTCATCTGGGTCTTTGGTTAACTGCTCATCATTCAGGTCACTGTAAATCACCTCCAGCACGCCTAATTCCCTCAGGTACTGGATACCTTTCTCTACAGTGGTCCATTTGCTTGGGCGGTATAAAACATCCTCCTTGAAGGGATACCTTTCCTTCACGCTTGACAGAAGTCACCTCCAGAGGCTGAGTGGTTTTGCCCCTTTTCCAATTGCTTTGTCAATGCCCCCTTCCCTGGAAAGGGATCCCAGCTGCTTGGCTTCCCTACCCTCTAAATCCAGGCTACTGGCCCCGTTATCCCAGCATCGGAGCAGCCAGGTGATGATGTGCTCGCCTGGATGACGACCGAAATCTTTTCGCATATCTCGCAGCTCACTCAGGGATAGGGATCGGGTGGTCACCATCTCATTTATGGGTTCTTCCTCCTCTGGTTCTCGTGATGGCCCTGGTTCATCTTCATCCCTTACTAAACGAACTGATTTCCTCGTGTATTTTTTCTTCTGTATAGGGGCAACTGATACCGGCGCAGGTTGGTTCTCTGGTTTAGCCGCAGCGCCTGCCACTGGGGTTGGAGTGGCTGCAGTACCTGTGGTGGGTGTTGGAGTAGCCGCAGTGCCTGTGGTGGGTGTTGGAGTAGCTGCAGTGCTTGTTGTTTTGTCATCAGATCCAGAGACCCTCTCTTTCCCTTGAGGGTACTGAATAGTGTTGAACAGGGCTCTATAAGCATGGGCCAGTCCCCAGCATGTTGCAATGAGTTGTGTCTCTTTGGAGTTGCCAGGGTGAGAACATACTTCTTCCAAATACTTTACTAGTTCTTCAGGATTCTGCACTTGTTCAGGGGTGAAGTTCCAAAACACTGGAGGTCCCCACTGCCCTAGGTACTTGCGCATACGATCCCACACACCCTGCCACTCATAACTCTCCAGCCTTGGGGCAGATCTCTGGATGATATTCTTAAATTGCTTACTAACCTTTGTCAAAACTAAAACAATATTCCCAAGAAGTATCAATAGAAGTATCTTAACTGCCCAGGGATGTTCAAAATACTGAAAACTTTCTGTAATGAGGGAGGAAGCATTATAGAATAAGGTAATGAAGGTGCCATTCTGTAGTTCCTCCACAACAAACGTCTCCGAGGGAAAGGTATAATTGCTAACTCTCTCCGTGAGGTGGTACCCGAAGTACAGTAATGACTTGTGTATAAAACCCAGATACAAAACCATGCTCAAGGTCAGGATTTTGATAAGGAACCTCCCAATCAAAACATCCTTAATCACTACAGAGCATAGCGCAATGCACAGACCAACACCAAGCTTTAACATGCACAGCCAAGAAAAGAACATGGTACAGATCAGATGAACTAATATCATGACCAGCAACTGTTAACAGATTCCTTAATACACTCTAGTTAATCTGTTCTTATCTCAAACCCTTCGTGCCCCACGTTGGGAGCCAAAAAGGACTGTCGTGGTTTAGTCCCAGCCAGCAACTCAGTACCACGCAGCCGCTCGCTCACTCCCCCTACCCTGATGGGATGGGGGAGAGAATCGGAGGAGTGAGAGTGAGAAACACTCCTGGGTTGAGATAAGAACAGTTTAATAATTGAAATAAAATAAAGTAAAATAATAATAATAACAATATAATAATAATAGTAATAATAATATACAAAGCAAGTGATGCACAATGCAATTGCTCACCACCCGACGACCGATACCCAGACAGTTCCCGAGCAGCGATCGCTGCTCCCCGGCCAACTCCCCCCAGTTTATATACTGAGCATGACGTCATATGGTATGGAATAGCCCTTTGGTCAGTTTGGATCAACTATTCTGGCTGTGCCCCCTCCCAGTTTCTTGTGCGCCTGGCAGAGCATGGGAAGCTGCAAAGTCCTTGACTAGCATAAGCAGTACTCAGCAACAACTAAAAACATCCGCATGTTACCAACATTCTTCTCCTACTAAATCCAAAACACAGCACTATGCCTGCTGCTAGGAAGAAAATTAACTCTATCCCAGCCGAAACCAGGACAAAAGGTAACAGCAGGAGACAGAGTCAGGCTGTCAGATACCCTACTTATACGTACAGTTTGTACCAAAAAAGTTAGTGAAAGCTGTTCTCAGAAAGAGGTGGAAGGGGAAGTCCATGCTTACTAACACTGATAGCATAGCCATTATCCCAGTATAACTCTGTGGGACTTAGATTTTCAAACTGGAAAAAAATGTCAGAAATACATTAATTGTCTGTGTTTTGTTTCTTAATTGGACTTCTACTATCATTAGAGATTCTTATTTCTAATTATGTAGTCTATTGCATTGCTGAGAATGGTATTTTTTTGCATGGCTTGAAAAGGTTGTGTCCCTTCTTAAGATGGGAAGATGGTTGGCTATGTGCACTATATATTTTACATTTGAAACCGGAAGATTACCGTGCTGGAATTTTTACGGGATGTCTTGGTCTCTAGCTTACTCACACATAAAATCTCTTAGTACTTAATCAAATATGTAAATAGCAAGTCAAGCAAAAAATCTCTTGCCAGGCTCCTATTATTTGGTACCAGATGCATGTGAGACTCTTGTCCCCATCTGCCTGTTTCATCTTAGATATGAAAACATCATATTAATTGTGACTATCATATTAATTACATCTGATTGTTTAGGACATGAGTTACTGAATGCACGTCTCAGTGCAGGTGGCACAGTTTCCAATGTGATGAACTATAGCAATCATGGAAAACTAGACAATTTATTTATAATTTACACTGAAAGACTGAAACTTAGTTTTTAGGGAAAATATGTAGATCTTTCAGTCATTAAGGAAATTACAGTCACTTTTGTTGTAGTAATTTATCTTTTATAAAAAAATGTTGCTTAAGGAAGAAAAATTACTTGACTGTAGTTGATTTCTACTATATTTTATTCTTTTATGCTACACCTGTCATCTTATCTGCATGTCTCAGATTTAAGACTACAGGAATGACTGTAGCTGAAGGTGATATTTGTGGTGTGTTATGGATTGTATCAAAAGCTTTTGAACTCATTTAGACTATGACATTCTATGGCAAATTAATAAAATAATTCACAGTTACTTCAGCCTTGGATGGTGAAGGGGAAACAAGTCTCAGATGTGAAATGCACTCATCAGATTCACTCACTGCTTGCTTACTCTTGTATCCATCACATTTATTCTGCAGTGAGTCGTCAGTATTTTTTTCTCACCAAAAAAAAAGGCAGATGAACACTCCTGTGGCAAAAAGGCAAGTCTTTCCCCACTGGTGACACAAATATGCTTTCTGTGTGCCTTCAGAAACAAAGTGAACAATGGAAAATACTTCCCTATTTCAAACACTCTATCAAAAGCTCTGCACAATTCACCTCTGTGACCTATCTGAGCCTCTGTTCAGCAGGGAAGCCAAAAGCTTGAGTTTGACTCTCTGTCTTGGCCCCACACTCTCACGGCATGCTGCTTCAGCCCATCTACAAGGTTGACCATAAACTGCTTGAGGTGATGACAGCCTTTTATTTCTCTGGGTATTTAAAATTCATTGCAGGAGGCAAGAAGTCGTTCAGCTGTCTTACTTCATTTTATTGTGTCCTTCATAAAATGCCCAAATTAAAGAGTTTTTCCCACTTACAACAGTTAGCAATCTTTTTAGCTCAGCCTGCCAACAGTTGTGAGGTTTTTTAGGGAGGGGCATTCTACTGTGAACAATGAACAATTAAAAACTCAGCTAATAAAGCTGATTTCAACTGTCTTGATATTAGGAAAGAAAGGTTTTCTCTATGCTTAATGGTGTCATATGACTCAGCTGGGACTTCAATCGATCTTTGTACTCATTTTCTCATTTTCCAGCTGAAATTCAGCTAGGTCTGGGACATATTGTTGCTGTGTTTATTTTCAGTGCCTCCTGCTGTTCTTCCAGGGACCTGTGATGACACATATCTTCATCCATTCATTCCTGGTTTACTCTGTCACGTTGCCAGAATTAAAATGGGTGTCTTTGATTCATGGGAATATTTGGGAAAGTTTCTTTAAAGGGGAAAAAAAAAAAAAAAGAATAAAAAAATGATTGTTTTACAAGCACAAATAGGTTGTCTGAGCATGCCAAGCTGTGAGCCTAGGATATGTCTAATTGAACTCAGTAGAGAAAGACGCACGCTGTGGGATCTGTCTGCCCTGTGTGGTAGCTTGTGCAGTTTCCATGAAATAGTAAGCCCAGGAGCTGGATTTGGTACTGAGGCTACAATGAACCTCACAACTCCTTGCAAAAGTATTTTCTCTGCTTTACGTTCTGATTCTAATTCTTTTAGTAAGACTAATTCATGTTTTACATATCCATAGTACTGTTAAAATGTGAATCATTCTAAGAAACACGTTATGACAGCCTGGCTATGGAGTCTGAAAAAGGGGTGGAAGGGAAGAGACTAGTAAAAAAAGATCATAGAAGAACACTGCTAGAAATTGTAGTACAATTCAACTGTTCACAGATATTTGCTAAAGATATGAGCCCACATTTATGTTTTGAGAAAAAGAAGCTGATAGGGCTTTTGTATTCTAGTACAGAGTACTCCAAAGTCCTTCAAAAGCTTTATAGCTTTTTCTAATTTTTCACTGGCATTTTACTTTGCTTTGCCATTCTAAAATCAAGATGAAATAGGGAAAAAAAAAAAAAAAAAAGGTTTGTGCTGTGACAGCACCTAAAGTCTGTAGTCAAAATCATGGCTGTATTGGCTAAATACAGTACAAATATATAAACAGACATACTGCTTGTCACAAAAAGGTGGTGATCTCATTTGGCACACTGGACTCTAAGTGAATATAGCAGATGTAGACACACATATTGGTCATACTAATTAATTAGCTGTTTGTGCCTCTTGGCACCAATATGTCATCATGTGATCTAGGTGGAAAAACCCACGTTTGGGATATTATGGGGTCTTCCTATTAGCAGGAGAAGTTCCTGATAAAGACAGGTATTTATTTACCAAAAAAAAGTCCTCTTTCAATGAACACAGTCAGGCTCCAACAACAGGCAATTTCTTTGCTCAGTTGCTTCCAAATCTTTCTCTGCTCATTCCTCTCCCCTGAAACTTAACGCTTACTACAGAATTGCTGAGATACTTGGCTTGGTACCTTCTCTAGGTCAGTGTAATAGAAGTATGGCGTGATGAGGACTTTTGCCTTTGGTTTCCGTTAACTGTGGCATTTTGTAAGTGCTATTGTTCTGCCATTTAACTCCAGAATGGGCTTACCTGCTCCTTTCCTCTATCCCCAGTGACACAAAACTGTTTGTTCAAGCTGTGTAATTAGCTAAGTTGTATAATTAGCTAAACTGTGTTATTAGGTTAACGTATTAGTGAAGTTATATATTGCTTACCCTCAGTGTCGAAACATTTTAAAGCTTCAACTCTTAAATTTTTTTAAGGTTCAAAATGACCTTTTTCTTCTTAATCACATTATGGATATTTTACACACTGTGATATTTTTGTCCCAGAGTGTGACTGGATTGCTCTTTTAGGCCCTGATTCAGCAAAGCACTGATGTATTTCCTACTTTAAAAATCAGCAAAGCACTGATGTATTTCCTACTTTAAAAATCAGCAAAGCACTAATGTATTTCCTGCTTTAAAAAAAGATTAAAGGTTTTAAAGTAATCCTTGGAAATTCTGCCCCAGTTTGTTGAGAATTTTATTTAAAAATTCAAAGAGAGACCGTTAGTCTTCAGACTATATCATATCTTGAACACATCTAATGAAGGAATATAAAGCTTTTCTTCTCGCTTACTTTCTTTTGTTTTCTGTGGGAATGTTCATAAGGCTGTGATGGCTTATTTATTTGAATTATATTGTTTATTTGTAAAAGACGGTAATATCCTTACATCACAAGCCATGCTGTCCTGTAAACTGAATACACAAAAACACATAGGTGATATTGAAGAAATAATAATACATGCTTGTCCCTGTTAATTACATTATTTCTCTGAAGAACAAAATGAAGATACTGCATACAAATCTCAAAAAGGAATTTATTTGTTTCATGCTTTTGCAGACACTGTAGCTTTTGAGAAATGTGTTTCTCCAAGATGTTAGTCACTGGAGAAGTTTTGTTCTGTAAAACAGGTGTCCTATAGAATTGATGCCACCCTTGATCACAGTGCTCCCTATTGGAAAGTACATAACAGTATTTCATAAAGCAAATTAAAGACTAAATTTTTGTAGCATGAGTTTTAACAGTGGCAGAATAAAGTGGCTGCCAAACCAGCTATATGACTCTCTGCAGAAAAGATTCCACTTCAGGGCTACATTTAATTCATGCGCAGCTGGCATTGCAAGTGCAAGAAATGCATGTGGACAGAAGTAAGCTTGGAGGGATTGTCCCTTGCTGTTCCCAACTTGCTCTTTCTATCAAAGGGCTACTGCAGGCCCTGTTTGGATTTGAATAGCTAAACTCCATTTGGATGGTTGTTCTTGCAACCTAGATAGAGCAGCATCATGGTCAGGCACTGGAATAGCATCACAAGTGTTACAGCAGCACAGCAGGGATCAAGAGCTATATAATAAAGAGGTCTCATGCAGCCAGAGTAGCACCCATGACACAGAAATAGATAAAATGGACCAGGCTTCCGTGTCCTTCTTTCAGCCAAAACTCTGTACACTTCAGTAGAATTAGTTCACATTTAACACGTCTGTAAATGAGAATCCTCCAGTTTTGTTAAACAAATGAATGTATAAAATGATTCAAGTCTTCTTTTATTTTGGATTATATGCTCCTGGCATAACAGCGAAGTGAACAGACCTGAGCCTTCTGAAGACAAAATAAGCACTGAAATAATACTGTCATGATCCTTTCTTTTGCAAAGCCACAAATGAGACATTTGGGAACGGAAAACTGTTCCGAGGGAACATTAAATCGGCCAAGAACAAATTGCTACAGAAAATGACATCCTCTTCTGAACATCCATTAGTTTCTGATAATCAGGAATTCTCGGATGCTTGAACATTCCATTAGTATGAAGCAGCAAGTTAATTGTAATAATTATCAGCAGTTTTAATTGTTTTGTTATAATGTATTTTGCAGTTTGTTTGACAGTGTGAAATCAATATGCACCTCTAGGAAAAGTATCTGGTATAATAAAATTAGGCTCCATTATGCCTCCCAACCTTAGAATTAAACTTTGTACATAAATATGTATTTCTGTTTGTGTATGTAGAAGGATTATACTGAATGAGTAGAGACGCATAAATACATTGGACTTGGTTGTTAAAGGGGAAGATGGAGTCCTTTAAGAATTGTTTCTGTCTTCAAACCTTTAGTTTTCAGACATGAAATCAGAAAAACGCTTCTATCTCCAACTTTTTTGAATGTTCTTTTAGATTACAAAGAAGTACTTTACAGAGATTTTAGTAATGACTTCTAGAATACCTTTATTGATGCCACATTAACAAAAATGTGGTGAGGTATATGAATGTTAATTGTAGTAATAATGATTTCCAGATGGGGATCCCAAAGCACTTAGAGACTGTAAAGAATTAAATGTTGCAACGCTCTTGAGAGGGTCCTACTTGCAGTTTAGTACATCTGGTGTAACAAAATCAGAAAATTTTGAAAAATAATTACCAAAATTTACATAACAGTCTTCAATATGATGAGGACTAAACCCCAGACATTTGAATTCTTGTCCTGTACTTTAATGCCAAAATAACATTGATTTTTGCATTACATACTGGGAGGTCATTACCTATAATTCCTTGATGTCTGTCTTTTTTTCTTACAGTCTTTATACTGTTCCTGAATATTGTAGTGGGAAGTTTGGTACTGGAGAAAGAATCAGTTTGGATTTATGTATTTTGAAGAAGATGTTAAAATTGGAAGTGGGGCAGAAAAGAATGATTTTAGCAGTGTGGAGAGATGTACTCCAGTGAGATATTGTGTCAATTTTATATGTCAAAAGGAAGGTTTACAGGCAGTTTGATTAAAGTGTTTAAATATAATTTTGTGAGAACACCCTGTATACTTACGGGCTTTTTAATCTCATGGCAAAAAAAGAACCAATAGCAAGATGCTGAAGGAAGAAAGAAAATCAAACTGGAAATAAACCCTTTGCTTAACAATTATTTTAATGGATAATTAACTGGAGGAAGAAACTACCAAAAGAAGTGAGAAATTTGACTTTTCTTTATTTCTTCCAGATACCTTTTGAGAAGATTTGTTTTAGTCAAATGTAAGTTACTTAGCTCTGTAAAGGCATAAATGGGATGAAGTGTAATGGTCTAAGCTATAATGGTTTGTGATATACGAGATGTCAGACAAAATAATCTAGTGATTCCTTCTGGTCTTATGCTGTGATCCAATTAAAAGAGATTATTACCTACACAATTTCTGTGCAGCCTCCACACTGAAGTCTCCTGAGAAGAGATGTAAGTGTCTGTCACTGTCTTGGGAGTGTTAAAAACTTCATTACTGTTTGTCCTTTTTGTTTGCCTGTGGAAAAAGACGGATGGTGCTGTGAGTCCTGGAGAGACTTGAGAGGGGCAGAAGCTGAGCTGGATCCCAGAGGAAGACAGGAAGTCATCCTACATCCCTCTATGAAGACAGGAGTTGGGGAAGACAAGAAATTAATGAGGGGAAAAGATGACAGATGGGATGGGGGTGGGGAGCGGTGAGACCAACCTGAAAATTTTGTGATCACTACACTAGGAAATAGATGAGATTTTGGAGCTAATTTCCTACAGTCTAATTTACATGTAAAATCTGAGGTGAGGGTCAGTGCACATTCTAGCAAGGAACAATATGAAAATGTTTTCTGATAACCTGCCCCAACTCTCTGTAAAAATCACCTTTTTGTTTGTTCTATACTTACCTTACTCTGAATAAAGACATGTTTTTGCTGGTTTGGGGTTTTTTTTGTTTGTTTGTTTGTTTGTTTTGTTTTGTTTCTTTTGTTTGGTTGGGTTTTTTTGTTTTGTTTTGTTTTGTGGTGGTGGTGTTTTCTTTGTTTCATTTTTACTTCCTGTAGGCAAGTCTGTTTCTGCTTATTGTTATATTTCTTGCAGAGATATAGAGTTGCCTCTGAACTGGAGGGAATGATACCCCTGTATGCTCTCCGTGGAGCAGCACAGCTGAGAATGTGTTCAGCACATCTTTGCACAGTCACCACAATGACTGAGTACTAACAACATCCTTGGCTAAAAGCCTGTGTCACAGTTCAACTTTTAGGGACACAATTTCAAGAAACGAACGTGAATAGTGAGTACTGCCTCTCACTGCTGTTCTGCTTTTTTGATCTATAAATAAAGAGAACTTTAACCTTTTGTAAGCTCAATGATAAGTTATTTGTTGGAGCAGCAATGTGTCAGACCTTAGCTGATTCAGAAATGACAACTAAGGAGCAAGCAGACTATGCTTCATGTAAAATCCAATTGTAGTGCCATCATTATAAGGGAGGCTTGAGAGCCCTGTTGTCTTTTCAGTAGCTGTCATTGCCTCTGTCAAGGGTTTCATCTGTATTCAGAACATATCCCTTTATTTCCTTATAATGACTAATGATGATTCACATTTTTTGCTTTCCGCTGTCTTACATTCCAACAATGCATGTTTTTATACCTGCTGTCTTAAATCCCTCTATTCACTGTTAAGGGAAACTTCAAAAGCAAGCAGACTCAGGTCTTCCACATACGCTCAGCCTTCCAGAGGATACCGACTAGCTCCTGAGGATTCTTTCTTTTTTTAATACGGCCCCATGCTGTTTCAGCTATTCTGCCATCTTTGAGAATGTAATTACTATTGTCATTGCTGTAGCTAGACATCTACTTGGGGAGTGCTCCAGAGAGAAGTGAGCTGCACCTCCTCCCTCCCCTGAGTCCAGAAGGGCAGATCCTTCTCATCCCTGCTGGTCCCAAAGGCAGGAGTCTTCTGGTTATTCTTTAACCCTGACCTCTTGCTTTGCAGTAGATAAAGTTAAAGCCAAATCACTGAGCTGGCAGTATATATAATGTCTTACTTTCTATTACCAAATTTTAATACCCTGAGGCAACTTTTTGAATTTTAGCAATGTTGTTAGTTTTTGTTGGAACTTGGGTCTTTTCTTCCCTTTTTTCTTTTCTTTTCATTTTTTTTTTTTTTTTTTTTTTTTTTTTTTTAGCTGTAGCTACTGATGGTTATTATAAGTGACTTAACACATTTCTTTTTATAAAGACAACAGGTACTATCTGCTTTCTCTGCCTCTCTCTTCCAGAGAACGGAGTTAGTGCTTACTTGTAACTGTGCTGGTTTTTGCTCAAATTATTTAAGGCCTTCTCCCATTTTCTTTTTTTAAACTACTGGGAGGACACATCTAATGTAGTCTCTTTACATTTCTGAAACTAACTTTTTATTGTGAGGCTGTGGCTTTGATTTTATTTTAAGGTCTTGTTGCTTTCTTCTGACAGGGAAAACCCACACTGAGATGCCACACTGTTTGGAGAAGATAGCAAAAATGCCTACAGAAGGCTGCTTGGCAGAAGGAAAGCTATGTAAATGATACATCAGTAGTTGTATTCAGAGGCTGTATAACTGATTTTTGTTCCTCCTATTTGTAGGAATGGATTGATTATATTCACAGTCTAGGTCTTTGCAGGAATAGCCTGTGCTGGCACCATGCAATGACAGCACTGCTGCAGACTTGAAAGGATCTTCAATGCGTTTTATTATATGCTTAACAAGAACAGACAAGTTTCTTCCCCATTCCCAAGAAAGAGGCTACTACTTCAAAACCTTTCTCTACAAATACACGAGAGCAGGGCGGAACTTCCTTTGGACTAGACCTGATGAACTAGTGTAACTCACTGAGGAGCAAGAATGAGCACCACAGGAGTATAACAGTCTCACCAGGTTGCAGTATATCCATTTATTTTTAGACTTCTGTGACACAGCTGGAGCTGACAACTCCAGGAATAGTAGTACTGTCCATGAAAAGTAGAGAGAGCTGTGTTCATAACCCATCCTCTGACAGACATTAATAATAAAAAATAGAGCAATGTATGAAAGATATTATTGAAAGGATGCTTTCAAAATGGCCTGTGTACTGGCAAGGCTGCATGTAGAGGAAAATTTCTGAGACAAATTTCACTAACGAGGTATAAGGTATTCAGAATGTCACACAGGTAATATCCAAGCCACCATTTCCAAGGGTGGCTTAAGTGAGAGAAAAACAAAATGCAGATGTGCTTTTCCAATTTCTTTTTGCTGTATTAAGTGTCCCTGTGGTATTTTTAAGTGCATTTTCTGCATATTTTTGCATTAAAAATATTAGGTTATCACATCCTTGTGTATGCTCGAAGATGAACAAATTAGGAGGCTTCACAGGAGACTGAAATCTTTGTACAAACTCTTAATAAATCATCTGGGAGGGAAAAAGAAACCTTTCTGTATGAAAGAAAAATGTCTTTATACTTTCATAAAAGGGAGAGGTGGTTCTCAGTCTGCTTACCTAGGAGATCCTAAATAAAACTGAAACTGCTATATCTCAGAGTTAAAAAGATCCCTCAAATCACTTCATCTTAATTGGGAAAGCTACAGCTTTTTGCTACACATCCACAAAGAAATCAGTCACAGTTTTCCTTTCCCCGATTTTACCTTTCTTGCAATTTACCCTTCTTACCTTTCTCACTTACACCACTAACAAGCATGCTACCAATACACTACAGAGCAGAATCTGAAAACTACCATAATCATTACTCACTTGTGACTAAAGCAATACCAAAGATGTGCTAATTCAAAATACAAGCTAATTCTCCTTAGCATGACACTAAGCCTGCTCTGTAAAATCTGCTTCAGGACTGTTGTTATAAAGTTATGTTGTGCCTATTGGATGCAGTTCTCTCATCCTCAGTAGTTTGTGATAAATGTGATAAAGCATTAAAAAACTGACAAAATTGTAGTTTTCAAAGGAACTGTTGTGGAATAAAAGAAGTGTGTGAAATTAGAAGATTGAGGCTACTGATTTTATCATTTCTGACTAGTGAGAGATGAACATTTAGTTTATTGAAGCATCCAAAATACTGGAATATCATTGCACATGTGAAATTGATATTTTCTGTCCCTCTTCCTTGGTAAGAAACTGAAGTTATCTTTATTAGGAGATATAAGATGAAATATTTAATAGTTTTATGGTTTTTTTTTTTATCAAGGTACACACTGATACCAAAGACAGCTCAGAAATTATTGTAAAATTTTCCTAAAATATATTTTACAAAATAATTTTGACTCAAATGCCTAAAGTCCTCCTTTCTTTCAAACAATGTATACATCTTTTAAGACTTCAAAATTTACAAACTGCAAAGATTTATCATAATATAATTACATTGTAAAATCAGTGTATTTCTAAAGAGACATTAAGCATATAAAATCCATCTAATTTGTGTTTTGATGCTTCTCCTTTTCTTTCTTGGACACCAAGAAAGGAAGATTATAGGTGGACAGAGGAAAAGTGGAAGTATGTGAGAGAAGAAAAATTCCATTATGGTGAACTAATCTCAAGAACTATATTTTTATATTTACTGGTTATATATGAAGTTCTTACTAAGAGGTTAAGAATAAGCTATTATTCCTGATGTTTCATGTTTGTAATGAGCTGCAGCTGTTTTCCCACTGCAGCCTGTGCATTCTATACTCACGTAAACTGAAAATAAGAGAAATGTAATGTATTTTAATGCACATTACATGTTTCTAATTGTTTTTCTTTTTATAGAGGTTTTTAGCTCATTGCTGTTACTGTGATGTTTGATCACCTTTCAGGATTAAAAAAAGTATACTGTGGCATTTTCTATCAGTAAAGTTTCTTCTCCCAGTTCCTCAGGAAATAATTTCCTAAATGATACTCGTTATGCATCTTTTTTTTCCAGAAATGCTGAATTTCTGTCCTTAAAAACAAAGTAAAAAAACAGTGGGGTTTGCCTCTGAACCTCACATCTGTAGTTTCTGTGAGTATTCTTGGCTGTTCTAGAAATTAGTTCCAAAGACAATGTTATCTTGCTGAGTAAGCACAGCAATCACCCTTAAGGTAGACTGGCTTATACATCTACAGGCAACAAACAAGAAAAATTAAGATTCTCAAGAAAACCAGTCACATGATCAAAAGCAAACTACTTACATGGTGAACTTAACGCCTAACAAATCCAGTTTCAGCATCTGTATAAAGTAATGAAACTGACACATTGATGGCACAGTAGTATTTTAGTCAAGGTGTGATGGAAGCACGTATTTCATCCCAATAAAAAAACACAATGTTTTTGGATCCAGAGAAGAGAAAAAGTAGATAGGGAGAGAGAGAAAGGGGGAGGGAAGAAGAAAGAGATCCCTGCTGTTAGTGGGTGCTCCTCTCAGACCTTGCTGGCTCCTTCCAGATCAGCCATGTGATGTGTGATAGTTCATACTGGTTTAAACACACAAATGGTATTGCTGTTGCACAATGAGTGCCTTCTCAGAGTTGAATCTTTCTGTGTTTGGTGTAAAGTTGGTGAAATTGCAGCTACCTTGGACAAATCCTCATGTTTGCAAACATTTTGAAGCCAACAGAGAACAGAGCTAGCCTGAATTTGTCTCAACAGAGGCAAATTGGAGGATTTTGAGCAATAGGACAATCAGAGGACCAAGAGAAGTAAGGAAACGGAGTCAGGGAAAATATTTTTTATTTTCTTTATACTTGTGTCTTACTTGAACTAGCTAAAGAGCAGACTGAAAAATCTGTACAGTTTTACTACCACAGGTATAATGTACTCTGAGAAAAAGGATGCTTAAGCTGTATGAGCATCCACAGAAAGTCAGCTCTGGCTGGGGTTGAAGAGAGATGGGACAAAGGGGGAGGTAGGGCATCTGGGTCATTACCTCTCATTTCTCTGAAGAAGAATGGACAGAGAGCTATGTTGGGGAAGTGTGAGAGGAAATCAGAAAAAAGAACGAAGAAAGTCTAAAAGGATTTGAATTCAATACAATAGAAGCCAAAGGTGGCAGCAGCCTGGTGAAAATCCAGCTTGGGGGGGTATTATGTGGTCTGTATAACAGAATCCATGTATTAATATTGATGGTGGGAGATTCACATGAAATGATTTCATAAGATATTAGTGATATGAAATATCAATATAAAATGAAAGGAAGTTCTTAGCTAAAATGAACATAAGAAATCATTCCTCCCTACAAAATTAAAAAATAATTTTTTATCCAACTCTGAGTATGACTATTGAAAGAGGGGTTGGGTGGAAAACTGTTTGTGTATTTTACAGAAGAATATGGAGCTAAGTCTGTGAACAAAGTTTTTTTGGTTTTGCAGTATGCTTTCTTGATCTTTATTACAGCTAGCAGTAGTAGAGAAAGACAAGGTGGTGCTGGTTGTTGGAGAAGATAAAGAAAAATGTGCACTACCTCTTTCCAATCATTTAATTACCAAAATGTTAGCTTTAATTAATTAACAGTTTTTAATTACAAAAATGTTAGTTTGCATACGCCTGAACTTCCAAAATAAGCATCAGTATGATTTGTTGAACAGTAAAGTCTACTTTTTTGGATAGGCTACTCAACTGGAAAACCTGCCTCTCCTAAAAGATGGCATTGCTTTTTCCCCCACTAAACCACATCAGTCAGATCAATTTGTCTTTATTTCCATTTGGTAGATAAAGTAGCTGTTGGACAGAATTACTCAAAAGTATAATTGCAGAGCTTAAGTTCAGTAATGCATGTAAAAGTAAAGAACCCAGACTGTAGATGGAACGGACTAAAACATAAAAAATTCCTCTGATCACTTCAGCTTTGAGATCGTACCAATATTGCAGATGTTTAGATAGCAAACACATTGCTGAGATTTCTTTTGTTCTTGGGAGGTCAGCATATTGGCAGCCAGACCTTACATGTCAGTCACCTTGGGAAGGAAGCAGCAGCTGCAGCTCCACTGAAAGAATTTTCTTCCATGTTAAGAAAATTTCAGTTCTACAAGTATTCCCAGTCTTAAATTTTCTCTCTGTGTCTGAAACTAGAGAGAATCCTTCAGACCAACAGGAATTTTCAAAAAATGACTGCTAGAGAAAAGCATCAACTGCTGGCTCTCCAGAGCCAGCAAAGTTGGAATAAAAAAAGTATGCAGTTGTGTTTCTGGCAACATTTCAGAAAACATAGCCAGTAATGGTGAAACAAACAAATAAATAAATGTAACAAAACTTAATGGAAGAGAACTACAACCAGAGTTGTAAAACTTTCATTAGGAGACAGCAGACTTTTCTCACAAAAAAAAAAGTTCCTGCTAATGGCCACTGTTGGAGACCGGATACTGGGAATAGGTGGATCACTGTCTCATCCAGCATAACACTTCCTCTGTTCCTCTGTTCCCTGTTGTTACATTAGCACTTTTAAACACTATTTTTAAAACTAAGATAAACTATATTTAAATATAGGAAGTAGACCATGGAGAAACAGTTTATTCTGAGATGAACCAATTTCCTCAAGTTTTTGATGAATGTGCAATTTCCTGCTCAAGATAGTCCTTTTTGGTAACTGGAATGCATTTAACCCATTCCAAGTTGAATGCAGTAGATTGTGCTTGTGTTCTAGTAAGCTTGAAAACTTGTAATTTATCATTATGTGGTGATATCATCAGGTCATCTTGCATAGAGAAGGAATAGTAAATAAGAAATGTGTTTTCCCTCAAGGTGTAAGATTTTGGATCTACTTCTGCTTACTTAAGATAAAAATAGTCCAAAAGTTGTGTTTCCTTTTTCAATCTAAAGGTACTGTCACCACCACCGTGGCTGCCCAGGTCTGTAAATAGGTCTAGCAATCAAATTTCTTTTAGCTCCTCTGTAGGTGATGTCAGAAGGAAAATATTGGGCACTGAGGGTGCGACAGTTTGTTTGCATTTTGACTATGTTGAGACACTGATAACTGAATCATGGGCAACATTAGACTATTACGCATCATAATTTATGATTCAAGGTATTGGTCTATTTACTATTCTTTGAAAGGGGAGTTTCTTAATGAAGTTACAATTAAAATCCAAATTCTTTTGTAATTCAGTGAGAATTAGGTACCCAAATGTCTTCTGTGCCTTTGAAAATCCCTGCATAAGTTTATAAATTTGATCACAACAGTCCCTTCTGGCCCTCTAATCTATGAATCTCTTAACCTTCCTACCATGGGAATTAAACTAATTTTCAGCTCATAGATTGGTTACACTGAGATCCACTTCATTTACTTACTGATGGGATTTATTTTTCCCTGTTTTATGCTGAAAGAAATGTAAAACACTCCTAATTCATGGTAGCTATTGCTGATTTTGTTTGTTTTCTGGGACTTTGTTTGGGGGGGGGTGGGTGGATGACCATTTCCGTATATGTTGTTTAGGACAAACAACATGCTTTAAATCAAATAGTTAAAGTTTTTATTATGTGTTTTTTAATATTATTTCAAAAGTAAAGAGAGCATGTAATCAGCAAAAAGAGAAAGTAAGCACACTGCAGGGCTGGAAGAGAAAGCTTACTTTGATTTTTCCCTCCCCAGTGATGCATGGATGAGAGGACATTATGGATTCATACAGAGTTGCTGTATCCCAGGATGACTGCAAAGTGACTTTCTTCTTTCTCTATAAGACTCATGAAACTACAACGTGAGACAAAGAACAGATAATTCGGATTTTTTATGTACATCTCTTGTCCTTCAAAAGTATCTTGAAAAATGTTAGGATTTTTTGTAGGAACTTAGGGTCCTCATGAAAAATGAGTGTTATTTCTTTGTGTAAAGTAGAAAACTGTTTTCCAACACTATCAGTTGGACTAAGAAGACTAATGCCCCAAAACCCTGCATTGCACATATCTTCAGCTCACCACCATTGCTGTAACATTGCAAGACACCGTGATGAACAAGTTGGATTTATCTGAAATATAAGCAGTTGCTTATCTGTTTTTAATTCCTCACTTTGCCTCCTTTTAACCCCTTTTAGTTTGAAAATTTGTGGATTATGGGAATAATACATTCTGAGATGCTTGTGAGTGTACTCATTTAATGAAATCACCAGCCTCTTACTGATAACCTCTACTTGCTCAAAATAAATCTTTACAAGTACAAGAATCTTTACAATTTACAAGAATATATTTTTACTGGTGAAAGAAACAAACTTTGTTGTGTTTTGGAAATCTGCTTCCCTGTAAATAAAATACTCACTAAATCCACCAGCAGACATTTCACTGCTTTTAGAATTTCATTGTAAACTCCTGTGAATATTGTCAACAGTATGCTTTTATAATATTGGATTGACATAATATGGACAGTTTTCTTTAGCATCAACAATAATAATCGTGGAACTAAAATCTAGACTAGCCTGCATTCTGCTTTGCCTATAAAGATCTGGAAACACTTTTAGTCAAAGCTTTTCAGCGAGACAGTATAGGCTCAATTCAGTTGCCTAAACACAGCTGTCTAGTGCCACCTGAGATACCTTACAGTGCCCCACCTGACCTTCAGCAGGTGCAGACTTTGAGTGTTATGTTTGCTGCCTTTGCATGAATGCCTCAGATACTCTGGTTATCTCAGCGGTACTAAACACCTATGTGTTGGCAGCTGAAAGAAGGACTCTGTTCCAGGCTGTATTTAAGAATGCTCTGCCTGCACGTTAGCTAGGTGTTCATCTTCCATTATGGAAATTGATCAGTACAGTCAGTGGAGAGCAAGTCTTCACATACTAAAGTAGTCTCCTACATTTGGTCAACTGACTAGTTCTCTGACCTCCTCTCACTGTGTTGAGTAGGTCTCCATGAACTATACTGGGAACTTAGTTCACATGTAGACACATTTATGTACTCAAATTCTGTTTTCTAGAGCTGATTTTCACCCTATTTCATTTGAAGCAAACTAGTTATCAGTGGAGCATACTGATAATTCAGAACTGCAGATGTTTTCTTCCTTTTTTCAAAAACAGAAGACCAGAGAAGGGTTAGAACTGATTTTCTTTTTTTTTTTTTTTTCCCTACTCCTCTGGCTTTTTAGTCAGGTAGTATTGATAGTGGGAAATCATGCTTCTGCAAAAAGTTGGTTACATTCTACCAAATGCTATTGGAAGAACATAGTCATCTGAAGGAAAGTGTCTCAGGTGTTTCAGAATTCCACTGGAAAATTAAAAATTTTGTAATAATTGGAAAAGGTGTGTGACAACAGTAGAGATAGGAGTCCAAGAACTATGGCAGTATCCCTATATAGTTTCTACGACTTGAACTGCCATGTCTGCATGATACTTTGTTCTTCATATAGTCACTCAACTAACCTGGAAGTAGTTTGAGTAGAGATACCCAATTGTATGTCATGAAGGCATAACATTGACTTAATCTAAAGGAAAATTTTGTAATGGTTGACTTTACATCTATAGCCAAAGGCATCTGTATATGTGATTGAAATTACTGAGACTGAAATTAAGTTGAGTTGCCCTATAATATATAAAAAAGACCAGATTAACAGAGCACTAGCTTTAAGGTCAGTTTCTTGTAATGAGAAAATAGAGGATATGAAGTTTAAGAGAAAGTAGGAAAATAGAGTAAGATGATTTAGAGGCAAGTAGATACAAATTAAATTATTGGGTAATCAGACTTAGCAAAAAGAGTATGCATTAATTCCCATGGAAAATAATACAAGTTTAGACCTGCTAGGATTGTCTCCTTCACAACTTCAATTCCTTCTCTTTTTTTTTTTTACCTGAGGCTTTGCTACTTAAAAGACAGCTTGGCTGAACAAGTTCATGCTTAAGTTATATTAAAAATGCAAATATGTATATAAAAATTAAATTGTTTTTCATCTTCCCCACCACTTATATTTCACTCCCAAGTTAATAAATCCTTTGGGTAAAATTTAGTGGCCTAAACACAGGCATTTAGTGCTATTTCAGGTAATCTGCATCTTACACATTCACATGGGGATGATATAAATATGACACAGGACCCACTGGGGTTCAGTGCCCTTCTTCTGGAGTGACAGATGATCAGGTGCAACGTGAAAGCATGTCAAGTGATACTGTTTATCTGTAGTTGGGGAACCAATTCATACCTTTTAAGACAGAGATCATGTGTGAAGTCAGGAGCAAAATCTTTCACTGATTTCCACAAAGCAAGAACTATATCCCATGGTTATGAGAGCTGCAAAGTGTTACTCACAACATCCTGTTAGAGTTCCCCAAGAGTCTCATTAATAGCGACCTTTTCCTTCTCCAAACATTAGCAATACAAGACTTTTTGTTGACTTTTACAGAAGTTGAATCAGGACATACGGGTCAGTCTTAAGAATATCTGCTAACTGTGAAATACATAACTGACGTTTATTAAGATCCTTGCATTCTCCCAAGAGATGTGCTGTAAACCCTGCTTGCATGACTAAAGCAATTGAGTTTACCTACAGAAAAATACAGTGACCAGTCTGTATTTTTTCAAGTTTGTTTAGGTCTTAGGAAGTTTTCTATTTCTGTGATTTTCATGGTGGTAAAACAGTTGCTAGTAAAATCACATCATTATTTAAGCAGAATTATCTTTTTGATCATTTAAACACTCATTAAAATCACAACTTGAATTATTTATAAAACTTTCTTAAGAAATGACACCCTTAAGAACGAGTGCCTATGAACATAATTGTTTTTGTGAATTGTGCAACTTTTGTAGCCTGACATCTTGGTGAAAAGAAATCATACCACCATATCATAATTTATTTTGCTTTGCTATAACAGGAATTTGAGCATGATCTTTACTGATATGAAGTGACATCTTATTCAGTCTGTCAGCACAGTCCAGTAGCACCCTAGTTAAAAGTTAATATATAACACAACTTCAAGTGGATTGCTAGCTACTATAAAGTATTTTGTAGTATCAGAACTCATTCTAATGAAAAAGATAGGAAATGTGGCACAATATCACAATCCTGAAGTAGATTATTTGCTTCCTTCAAAAGTAAACACAGAGGCATAGCATACTAGGTTGCCAACCAACTATGGATTTCTATTAAGGTGTTACTGTGCTAATAAAATGGCAATCAGTTCTGAGAATTCATTTCAATGTGGGCATTAGGAAGTCCTTAAAACCTTCTAATGTTCCTTAGAAAACATCACTGAGAGAAGTACCAAAGTAGTATACTGCAGTAGTGAGGATGACATCAAATAAAAGACAAGGGTGAAAAGAGGAAACACATGAACTTTCAGCACAGAATTGTGATGCGGAGAACAAAATTAATCAAGACACCAAAGGACGAAGAGAGAAGAAATTCTTTAATCTTTAATTGCCTATACACCAATGATAGGAGCTTGGGTAATAAACAAGCAGAATTGGAATTGCTTATTTATGAGCATAAACACAACCTGGTTGGTATAACAGAAACCTGAGGGGATGATTCGCATGACTGGAATGTTAAAATCAACCTTTATGCTTCTTTTAGGAAGGATCATTTAGGCAAAATAGTAAGGGGAGTGGCACTTTTTCTTAACAATTCTCTCTTTTCTTGAGTTAGGGAGAATTTGGGAAAAAAGAAGGATGATAATCAGTGTTTATATGAATAAACTTGGGAAAGACTAGCATCTACAAATATATGCTGTTCAGCAGATAAAGTAAATTACCTTACAGATAAGGTAAATTTACAAATACCAGATCGCCAAATCATGTTGTAAAGTGGATGACCGACTCCTTAATTACCTATAAAATTCAAGAAGAATTTAAAAACCTGTAGTGGCCTTCTGTAATCTAGGGGACTTCATTCTTCATGGCATAAAGTAGAAGCCTTGGGCTACTACTGTTAAAATATCACTGGAATTTCTTATTATTATGTAAGACAATTCTCAAACATCCTCTCAAAAAAATGCCATGAAGATAAATGGGAGGGGATTCAGAGAAGTGCCACAGGACTGACTAAACACAGCTGAAGGCCACTGCAAAGTGAAAAACTCCTGATATTAAGATTATTTATCTTACCAAATGAAAGATTGACTATATGATGGTTTCTAAAAAAATAAACATTAAAAGATAGTGTCTCAGTATATAAGGAGAGTTTATGTTCCAGTGTTCAGCACTTCCTTTGGGTGCCTAAATCATGTTTTATCCATAGTGTGTGTAAGTAGTTCCTGGAAGACCAGAGCACAAATTCCTCTGTTTCCAGCTAAGTAATTGTGAATATAGATTTTGCCAATGGAAGGAAGATTGTTATTGCAGAAGTGGAGCAGCTTGGAAACTACTGGGTTACCTTTTCATGCAGTTTTAAGTTGCTTTGTCACTGCGACATGACAACACTGGTCATTGCTCTCTCTTTGATTTGTAGGTTTTGTCCATCTTTGTCAGAAGTGTTTCTCTTAGCAAAATAAACCACACAAAATGCTGTTGAGTACTGAATGTATGATGAATATAATCTCTGGATAATTTCAATGATGGTACAAAGGCAACGTGTACGGTAGTTTGGTAAGGAAGACAGCAAAGTCCTCATCTGACTGCTTGAATATTAGTTTATTACAACACTTTTTATGAACGGTGTTATACATGTTACATAGATTTCATGCTTTTTGTATATGAGGCAACTTCTTTTTCAACTGCTGTAAATTCCATAGTGATGGAAGGGTAATGAGACAAAGTGCCAAACTATATGAAAATCAAATTGCTGTACCTTGTATAAAAAGCCTGTAAACTGTTACTGCTCAAAGGTTTTCATGAACTTAAACCAACTGTGTCCTTAAACTGTAAAATTTAAATGCCAGAGGCTCTATTCAGGGTAAGTTAGCATGTCTGGGCTGTACATCCATTAACACAAAAAAAAATTATTCTAAGTTATAATAGGGTTGTGACAAATTTTTCTGCAATCTTTTCTTTAAAAGACAACTGTTGAGATATTTCTCATGATTTAAAATTTTTTTTTCTTCTTCTTCTGTGGTTATAAAAGGCCACTGGGTGTATGAAATGGTAATGGTAGTGTAATAAAAAAAGTGATTATAACTCCTGAAAACTGCTCATATGTATTAGAAATAATATGAACTGTAATAAAGAATAATTAGCAACTAGACATGAAGGTTCTGTCTGGATGATCTGACAACCTAGTTACAGCCACAAGGAAATGTGACTCAACATCTGAATGCATGAGAAAGGCAGGAAACTTTTTAAACAATAAAGTTGAATTCTACAGTCTTTTTAAACTTGATGCATTGCATAAATATATAAAATCTTGACCATATAGCCTATTTTTTTGATCAGCAAAACATGCGTTCTAGACCCTGAAGTACTCATATGACTCTCTTAAATTTGATCAGTATAAAATTCCTTCACTTACCCAAATTCTTTCACTGTGGTTAACTAAGGTTCCTTCGTAGATATGTTGTCAGACAGCAGAGTACAGGAAAGTTGGTGCATCAGGTAATGAGTACATTATCCTGGACTTCAAGGGACCTGTGCTGCATAGGTGCAAAGAATATTAAATCACTTATGTGAGGTTTGTTCCCATTACCCTTGCTATTTGGGATGTTCAGCACATAAACCCCACATTTAGTTGCTTAAAAATAAACTGCAGGTCACCTTTAACTAACATCTTTGCTTCATTTGTAAGAAAATAGACTGTTTTCCTAATTTTTACATGTGAAACACTAAAAGATACGGAATGATACCTACCAAAGTTTGATCACTGCTCCTAGAACAGATACAGTCATAATGCAGCATTTGTCACATAAAATGAATGTAGGGTTTCTAATTATAGCTGTATATCAAAAGGACAAAAAATATGGTGACTTGTTCTCCTTGAAATAGTGTCTCTAAGCATTTGTTGTGTGCTCTACATCTGTTACATGACAGGTCGTTAATGATGTGTGTGTTCATTAAAGGTAAAGTGCCTCCTGTGTGTTGCAGTCCTTAAATCTGTCTCTGAAATCCCTACTTGAGCACCCATGATACATTTTCCCAGATTAGGTCCTCTGAGAGGTCCAAAGAATGACTAGTAGCTGTACTGTTCTTCATCAATTTTTCTATCAATGATCACCATTGTTCATTTCTTTCAAGTCATGTAAGAACATTCACTGTACAGTTATTTAAGCAAAAGACAATACAACCACCAGTCCTGATACACGTTATTAAGCATTACCAAACACAGCCTCATGGGTTTCTGTCATCTGCTTTGTTTTAACTGTCCTTAGGCATATTCATAATGTAGAAATGTATTCTTTATTTTATTTTATATTATACTAATTTATCTGCCTACAGATGGAATTGTGTTATCCAGGGAAATTAGCTGTGTGCAAAACATGAATAAACTAGCCTTCTTCTTCAACTTTTTTCTTCATCTTTTCCAAATGAATTTCATCCTCATCTATTTCATTGACTAAAGTCACTGATGACCTATTCTTTAAGCTCAAGAAAGTGTTCAGCAATTTTATTCTTCTTCCTTTCAATCTTGATGATTTTTCTTTCCACCTATGCTTTCTCTCTTGGCTGTGCTCACCAGCCCTTTCCTCAAATGTTATTGGTTTTGGTCACCAAGGTTTCCAGTACTACTGTCATGAAACTATGCAGTTACTTTGGCATTACTGTTTCTTAAAATGAAGCTGCTGCTAAAACTGTGGAACATCAAAATCAAAAAAGCTGACTGAAGTCTAGAGTAATGAGCATCCTTGAAATATAAAGGATGTACTTTGCTAGAAGGCAAAAGATTTTGGACAAAATTGCTCAAAAGATGAAGATGAAAGATTAGCTGTGATATAATAGAATTTTAATAAAGCATTAGAATCAAAATTTCATGAAATCTTACTTAAAGAATTCCAATCAATGGAAATGATTTGTTGTAGGCTGAGAACTGAGGAATTATAAACAAAAGATAGTGAGGATAAACAGTAATATATCTAGTTGCAAGTTTAAGGATTTGCATTCTTTCAGTCACAGTTACACATGCAATAACAATGCTGGTGTTGGAAGAACAGAGAAGGGAAGTTTATGAGGAAGTTTATGTTTGCCCTTTGTAAGGGAAGTTTAAAAGCACTAAATAAGTTTGTCTTGACTAAGTAAAACCAAATGCTCCAGGTAAAAACAGTACCAAAGTTTTGTCATGGGTGTTAGTGGGGTCAAGATCTGACACCAAGGAGATGAAGAGTTTTTTACAGTCTTGTAAGGCATGCAGTTGTACTGAGCCCAGGTGCCCAGGTGTTGGCAGCAGGGGCTGCAGGGCCAGCCTCTGTGAGAAGAGGCCAGGGCGACCCGGTGCCAGACACCGCTGCTTCCAGCCTGCTCCAACGCACCCACCACATGGCATGGCTGAACCCCTCAGCCAAGATGGTGGCATCTCAGGGAAAACATATTTAAGAAAGGATAGGATGCTGCAGAGGCAGTGAGGAGTGAGAACAGCCCTGTAGGCTGTTCCAAAGGTGAGAGAAGATGCAGGGGGAAGAGATGCCCCAGGTGCTGGTGCAGAGATTCCCCTGCAGCCCCTGGAGGAGATGGTGGCGAAGCAGGCTGTCCCTCTGCAGCCCATGGAGCAACACAGTGGAGCAGATATCCACCCTGCAGCTCATGGGGGACCCCACACTAGGGCAGGTGGATGTGCCCTGAAGGAACTGCAGCCCTTGAAGGACCCATGCAGGAAGGAAAAGTGTGAGGAGGAAGAAGGGGCAGAGAGAAGCTGTTATGGGCTGACCATGACTCCCCATTCCCCATCCCCCTGAGCTTTTAAGATGGAGAGGAATTAGAGGAGTGGAGGTTGAAGGAGTGAAGTGCAGCCTGGGAGAAAGGGGGTGGAGGGAAAATATTTTAGTTTTACTCTTTGCTTTTCACCATCTGACTATTTTAATTAGCAATAAATTAATCTTCCACAAGGCAAGTCTCTTTTGCCTGTGGCAGTAACTGGTGAGTGATCCTCCTGTCTTTACCTAGACCCATCAGCATATTCATCTTATTTTCTCCCCTGTCCTGCTGAGGAAAGGTAACAAGGGAGGAGCTGGGTAGGCATCTGTCAGCTGGCCAAGGTCAACCCACCACAGCAGTTAAATTGCTAGAAAATGAGGGTTAGATATGAACGAATGCTTCATATCTAGCTGTGGATAACCTCAAGGAGCAATTGTGATAGGCCCATAGCTTGAGACATTAGTTCTAGAAAATGCACGCGATGGAAGAAGGCTGAATCAACTGATAGCAAGACCAATTACAGAATTACTTGATCTTTTGCACACCTAACTTTGATGATTCATAAGGACTGCCATATTGGCTGCCTTTTGTTTGTCATTGGCACAGAGAGGAATGCAATTGTGACAGAATATTCACTGTGTTATCTGTTACATGTACCCCAAACCAGGCAGTAAGTTTTTCATCTGCTGAAGTGAAAAGAAAATGGAGTTGTCACCTTGTAAGAAATTAATTCCAAACACTAGGGTTTCTTTTGTGGAGGTTGCTAAGGTGTAGTTGTTACTGCTGCAGTGCTGTCAGTGTTCATTAAAAGTCCCAGTCTCATGTAGACAATGAAATAAACAGAATTGGAAATTATCTAAAAGCAGAGCTATTTGGATTTTTTTTCTTTTTATTGAACCTACCTAGTAAATCTTGTCTTGATGAAGCCAAAATTTCTCTTTAAATCACTTTGATTAAGGAATAAGTCACAAAATAATTATTCACAAAAAAATTGTTTCCCCCAAAATTCAAAGTATGCATACATGTGTACATATACAATATTGTTATAAAATACATTTTAATATATTAGTGTTAGTTTATATATTGTTTATCACTCTTGACTGGGGTCCAAAAAATAACAATACTTAATATTTCAAGTTATAAAAATTTATAAGTAAAAATAAGTGTGGTGGGTTGACCCTGGCTGGATGCCAGGTGCCCACCAAAGCTGCTGTATCACACCCTTTCTCAACTGGACAAGGGAAAATATAACAAAAAGCTCGTGGGTCGAGATAAGGACAGGGAGAGATCAATCACCAATTGCTGTCACAGGCAAAACTGACTTGGGGAAATCAATTTAATTTATTACCAGTCAAATCAAAGTAGAATAATGAGAAATAAAACCTAAATCTTAAACCACCTTCCTCCCATCCCTCCCTTCTTCATGGCCTCAACTTCACTCCCAGTTTTCTCTACCTCCTCCCCTGGAGCAGGACAGGGGGATGGGCAATGAGGGTTGGGGTTAGTTCATCACACGTTGTTTCTTCCGTTCCTTCCCCCTCAAGTGTAGGACTCCTCACAGTCTTCCCCTGTTCCAGTGTGGAGTCCCACCCATGGGAGGCAGTCCTCCATGAACTTCTCCAGTATGAGTTGTTCCCACAGGCTACAATTCTTCACAAACTGCTCCAGCGTGAGTCCCTTCCATGGGGTGCAGTCCGTTGGGAACAGACTGCTCCAGTGTGGGTTCCCCACGGGCTCACAAGTCCTGCCAGAAAACCTGCTCCAGCATGGGCTTCCCACAGCATCACAGCCTCCTTCAGGCACATCCACCTCTTCCAGTGTGGGTCCTACATGGGCTGCAGGTGGATATCTCCTCCACCGTTAACCTCCATGGGCTGCAGGAGGACAGCCTGCCTCACCATGGTCTTCACCACGGGCTGCAGAGGAATCTCTGCTCCGGCACCTGGAGCACCTCCTCCCCCTCCTTCTTCACTGACCTTGGTGTCTTCAGGGTTGTTTCTCTCACATATTCTCACTCCTCTCTCTGCCTACAATTGTGCAGGTTTTTTTTCCCCCCTCTTCTTAAATATGTTATCACAGAGGTGTTGCCACCATTGCTGATTGTCTCAGCCTTCGCCAGTGGCGAGTCCATCTTGGAACCAGCTGGCATTGGCTATTGTCCTGGTTTCGGCTGGGATAGTGTTAATTTTCTTCCTAGTAGCAGGCATAGTACTGTGTTTTGGATTTAGTAGAAGAATGTTGATAACACACTGATGTTTTAGTTGTTGCTAAGTACTGCTTATGCTAGTCAAGGACTTTGCAGTTTCCCATGCTCTGCCAGGTGCACAAGAAACTGGGAGGGGGCACAGCCAGAAGAGTTGATCCAAACTGACCAAAGGGCTATTCCATACCATATGACATCATGCTCAGTATAGAAACTGGGGGGGGGGGTTGGCCGGGCAGCAGCGATCGCTGCTGGGGAACTGTCTGGGTATCGGTCAGTGGGTGGTGAGCAATTGCATTGTGCATCACTTGCTTTGTATATTGTTATTATTATTATCATTATTATATTATTATTATTATAATTTTACTTTATTTCAATTATTAAACTGTTCTTATCTCAACCCAGGAGTGGGTTTTTTCCACTCTTACTCCTCTGATTCCCTCCCCCATCCCATCGGGGTAGGGGGAGTGAGCGAGCGGCTGTGTGGTGCTTAGTTGCTGGCTGAGGCTAAACCATGACAGCTCTATAGGATATGGGGGAATCTTCTAGCAAGTTCTCACAGAAGCCACCCTGGTAGCCCCCCTGCTCCCAAAACCTTGCCATGCAAACCTAGTACATCAAGACAACTGCTACAGATACTAACATTTGAGTTTACACTTTAGATCAGCTTGCATCTGAGTTATGGTGGAACAGTTTGATCTTTGGGTAGTAAACATAAAGATTATCCATTGTCTCTGGTGGCTAATCTCTCCAGGTTCAACATAATCAATAGGAAGAGAGGTTCCTCCTGAGGGCAAAGCAGAAATTAAAATTAGAATCAGGATTCCTCTTCTGAGGATTATAGAATCCTCTTCCGAATGGCATGTAGAGATGCTTCTGTCTCTCCATCAGCTGTACTGGGAGTCTTAGGAGATTAGCCTCCCTGAGCTAAGGTTGGTTTTGTGAACTACTGTTGTTATCTGATTTGTTCAAGGCATCTCAACATGAACTGCAAGACTTCTGCTCATTTCTATGGCCTTTGGATGCAGAGATTTTTCATCATGAAAAGAAAGCACTTCTTAAAAAATTAGGATGTTTCCATTCATCCTAGGTCACATGTATCCTAATATTTTAAAACTGAAAAACAGAATACGAAAGATGTAATATGCCATAGTGCACAATATTGCATTATGCAACTCTTGACTTATAACAGAATAATGTTCAGAGCATAAAGTAATTAAAAGTGAAGAGAAATAAAGGAAAGTTTTATTTTGAAATAAAATGTATTTTTTCCCTTCAGCAAAGCCTTTGACACAGTCTCCCATAGAATTCTCCTTGGGAAGCTGGTGGCTCATGGCTTGGACAAAGGTACTCTTTGCTGGGTAAAAAACTAGTTGGGTGGCCGAGCCCGGAGAGTAGTGGTGAATGGAGTTAAGTCCTGTTGGTGGCCGGTCACGAGTGGTGTTCCCCAGGGCTCTGTTTTGGGGCCAGTCTTGTTTAATATCTTTATCAATGATCTGGATGAGGGGATTGAGTGCACCCTCAGTAACTTTGCAGATGACACCCAAGTTGGGCAGTGTTGATCTGCTGGAGGGTAGGAAGACCCTGCAGAGGGACCTGGACAGGCTGGATCGATGGGCCGAGGCCAACTGTATGAGGTTCTACAAGGCCAAGTGCCAGGTCCTGCCCTTTGGTCACAACAACCCCATGCAACACTACAGGTTGGGGAAGAGTGGCTGGAAAGCTGCCTGGCAGAAAAGGACCTGGGGGTGTTGGTCGACAGCCGGCTGAACACGAGCCAGCAGTGTGTCCAGGTGGCCAAGAAGGCCAACAGCATCCTGGCTTGTATCAGGAATGCTGTGGCCAGCAGGAGCAGGGAGGTGATTATCCCCCTGTACTCAGTGCTGGTGAGGCCGCACCTGGAATACTGTGTCCAGTTTTGGGCCCCTCACTACAAGACAGACATGGAGGTGCTGGAGCGTGTTCAGAGAAGGGCAACAAAGCTGGTGAAGGGTCTGGAGCACAAGTCTTATGAGGAGTGGCTGAGGGAACTGGGGTTGTTTAGCTTAGAGATGAGGAGGCTGAGGGGAGACCTTATTGCTCTCTACAACTACCTGAAAGGAGGTTGTAGCGAGGTGGGTGTTGGTCTCTTCTCCCACGTAGTTAGTGATAGGATGAGAGGAAATGGGCTCAAGCTGCGCCAGGGGAGGTTTAGGTTGGAAATTAGGAAAAAAATTCTTTACAGAAAGGGTAGTCAAGCATTGGAACAGGCTGCCCAGAGAGGTGGTGGAGTCACCATCCCTGGAAGAGTTCAAAAAACGGGTAGACGTGGCACTTTGTGACATGGTTTAGTGGGCATGTTGGTGTTGGGTTGAGGATTGGACTGATGATCTTAGAGGTCCTTTCCAATCTTAATGATTCCTAGTTTTTACTTTCATTAAAGAATAATCCATCCACCAAGCCAGGAAACACGAAATTGCTACTCTACCCTTAATTGGTTTAGTGGTGGACTTGGTAGTGTTAGGTTAATGGTCGAACTGGATGATCTTAAAGGTCTTTTCTAACCTTAATGATTCTATGATTCGATGATTCTATGAAATTTTCCAAATCCATTTATAAATTTCTATTTCACAAGGAATATCAAATACTTGGTTTAATTTTTGAGAATGAAATTGAATTTTTTTAAATGTTAAAACAGGAATCTCCATTGAAAACAAATTAATCACATTTGTTTCTTTATGAGAAAAAAATTTCGGCTGCTCAGCTGTAGCTGTCCAATTCTCCAAAAGACCCCTGCCTGATCTCTGAGATTTAATGACTATGTCTATACTGTTAAATATATGGTGACCATGGACTTAAATTTAGCTCTGGGGCTAAGTGTGAATAGATTCACATCCACGCTGATTTAGAACAACTCCACTGGAGCATAGAGGCTTCCACCCTACATAGCACGTGGCTGTCAATCTCTTCTCTGTGTGTGTTTGCCCCCTACAATTTTTATTTAATAACATGATATTGAGTGTATATGTAGCATGCCCAACTTCTACTGTGTGTCCTACTGGTCAGTTTTCCCAGAGAAGATTTATATGGCAAAAGATTATGGAAGAATATTTACAAAAACCTGGAGATATGCACGGCAGAAGACCGGGGAAATTGTGGTTGGTGTAAGGAGCCTAGGCTGGCTGAAGCTTTGATGTACCATGACCTCAGCCCTACTCCTGCAGCATTCATGAAAGATCTTCATTTCTGTAAAGCTAGGTTTTATTATGACACAAACGGATATGAAGTATCTAATAGCAAAAGTCAGATCTGTTAGACATGACAAATTAAAATATAAATTGCAAACAATCTCTTCCCACCCTTGTCGTCACAGGGTAGATTCTTTCCTTAAGGTTTGTTTTTAATCCAGTTGTGGGCTTACAACAAAGTCTACAAAATGTCTAATATTACTTCATTTCTGTCACCCCTCAGTTTGTCTGCATGTCCACTCCCAGGTCTTCTTAACAGCATTCTGCTCCCTACTCCTGCTGGTGGCTCACAAGATCTCCTGCTTCCCCTCCATCTCCTCTGGGAAAGGGCACTGTCCCCCTCTTAGAGTGGTCCTATGGATGCAGAATATGGAAGTCAAGAAAAGGCAAACTGTCAGCTTTCACCTTGGCTGCTCAGTCACATTGCTGTTGAAGAACAGGAAACAGCAAATGTTGAGCAGGAAAATTAAGCAGCTATATAAATTGTCATCCAAGGATATGTAAAATTTGATGCATGTTAAAGCATTGAAATGTTGCTTGAACATTGCCTCATGGGGTAGAAAAGGATGTTGTACCTCTCAGAAAGCAGTAAGGTCAGCCAGGCTGGGCTGAGATGGGACTGGTCAGGGTCATCACCAGAACTGGAGAGACGCATGTCACCTCACTAAAGGATGTGTGCATGTGTGAGGCAATTAGCAGGTGTGTTAATAACTTAAGGATCTCAATCTTGATAAAAGGAAGGGAGAACAGTGGTAAGGAGTGGAAATTTGCATCTGAAAGGAATACTGGAAGGATGTAAAAAATAGACCGAGCATAAAAATGTACAACTTTTCCCAAACTTTGGTTTTCTTCCATGAATGTAATCTCTAGATACAATGATTGCACAAACTTTTGTTCACACAATTTCATATGTATCTGAATATTTTTCTGGGGTTGTTAAAAAGCCCACCGAGCTGCACAGATTGGAACTTCAGACTGCTGTAGTCTGATAAGAAGAATGAGCTGCTTTCATGATCTGATGAACAGAACTATCTAGGAAATCTTCTTGACATTTAGTAAAATATCGTGAAGAGTAATTGAAAGCAAAGGAAGCATACAGCACATAAGTATTATTTTTCATACTTGAAAATGGACATCATGAAATATATCTTGCTTTTAAAAGTAGCTAAAATTCTGTAAGAACACTGCTTATAAAAATACCATAATTTTGCCTAATTGTTGTTAGTAAGTAATTTGTAGAGGGAATTTGAGGAAACATTTTCAGTTACTTTAGACCAGGACAATATATCATTGGGAACCTGCATATGTACCTTGTTTCATAATAGCATACTCAGAGCCTGTGGGCTATGCTTTTCCTGTAGTCCTGAAGTTAATATTAATTTTGTAGACTTGAGCTCAGTGTGTCCAGCTCTAGGCATTAGGAAGTAAGAGTTAATTTCAAATTACTCACATCTACTATCCCCTTCTGGAAACCTAATTCTGAAAAACCCCTTTCAACACAAAAAAATTTAATCCCTCTTTAGAAAACACTGCAAAAGAAAAAAAAAAAAAAACCTGTGAGGCAAATGAAAATCTTTTTCTTTGCTGAAGTCAAATAATACTAGCTTGTGAATAACTATTATTTCATACAAATTTTTGTCAGGATGTAAAAAAGGAAAGTGGTATCATTATAAGCAAAACCTGTGATAAATAATTGAATCTCACTGAGATATTCATTTTAATAACATTTGTTCTGACTGCCCATGAAAAGCATAATGACTTCCAATAAGCTAAGTCTTTTAAAACTTTCTTCAAGACCTGGTGTATAATTCAAACAGAATAAGTCTAGAATATTCTTTGATATTTAAAACTTATATAAGTAATTGTAACAGAAGTCTGCTTGAAGTCAAGATTAGCTCTAAGATTGTTTAGAGAACAAAAGTGGATAATGCCTGTGCTTCTTCAAATTTGGTTAAAAACCCAAACATTCCCTATGTATTTTAAAAATAATACCAAATTGGAAGGAAACAAAATACATTTAATCACATTATGAAATAGTGTAGTTAGTATTTAGTGTGCTAAAATCTCCACTCAACTAGTACATCATAATGCTAAAAGGGAGCACTGTTTTCTTTTTATCTAAGGAAAATTATAATTTCACATATTTTGAGACTAAGGGAGGCATTCCCATAATCGCTGCAATACATATACAGAACTGTATACTTCACTTCTCCAGTTTTTAACCATTATAAACAAACCAAATAATAGAAACTTATTTAAGAAACATGATGAATAGTATTATAGTATCATCAGGCATTATCACTTATTGCATTCATTTTATTAAGACTTGCTTAGAAAAGAGTAATAAATTAGAAACAGGTTTTTAACCTTGCTGGAAAGCCTAAAGAAATAATACTAGGACCCAAATTTATAGAACTATGAAAGCATAAAGTGTTTCATTTATCATCACTATTAACAGGAGAAATAATGTCAGATCATTTACCAAACAGTGTCTAATTAATTAATTAACTAATATGAATGTTTGTCACTGAAAGTGTATTGAGGCAAGTTATTGTTTAGTGTTACATTGGCTTATAGGTATGTGTTGGATTAATTGTAGATAGTCAAATTTGACGAGTCACGAAGAAAGGATATTTCAAGTAGTCATTTGAACATTTGATATACTGATGAAACAATACTGATAAAACAAGTCTGATGTTTCAATATCTACTTTGCTGAATCTGTTTCTACTCTGGTAAACAAGGCGCGTATCAGCCTTATTTTCTCTGCTGTAGCATCCTGGTTTAATTAATTTTTTCTCTTGGTTCTCTTCAAGAAGATTATTACATTTCTCTGTCAGCTGTTATTTTTTGAAAATACAATTAGACCTAAACCTTTCTGAGAGCATTTTATCAAATTTGATACCCTAAATGAGAGACATTGTCCTTTGCAAATTCATATGTTTTCATTAGATTAAAAGGCCTCCCATTAGAACTTTTCATTTAAATTTATATGAGATTTCTGGTGTGTAATTCCATGCTTCACAATATTCGATTTCTTCTGCAATATTATCCGAACACTGATGCTTTTTTATTACATTTAGTGTTACATTTCCATCCTTTGGTGTTCTTATGCTGAAGGAGATGGTAATTAAAACTGCATAACTTTGGTTGATTTTTTTCACAGGAAAAGATATCTTTATGGGTACCAGAAAAATAATCACTAATAACTTCACTAAATCTTTAAATGCAGTTCTAATGAGATATATTTCCTTACTGAATTAGATGCTTGTTAGCATGATGAAATTTTTTTCTTTAACCTCTGCAAATTAAAGTAATAGTGTGCAGAATAATACTATTAATCTTAATGGAAATAACAGTAGCAGCTGTAATATTTTTTGTCATTTGGATCAAAGACAACAGAAGATTCAGATTTGAATCGGAATGTAATAGCAAAAGAAGTGCTGCCTGGTGATCATAATGCCATTCTCTGTTGAGGATGGTTGAGGGGGAGACACATGGTAAGGGCTTACTACCCAGAGAAATCTACCTTTTGGCTAGGCAATATCAACCTTGAAACACTGTCTGTGTCTGTTACACCAAGATTAAACACCTGCATTGTACACCTAACTGGATTTTCTTTTAAGCTTATCCTTGTAGTAGAAATGTTACAGTGGTTCTACCTGCTTGTTCTTTAAACTTGAAGTGAGGGAGCTGGCCATGCTCACCCCGCCATGCTCTTGGGAGAGGTTAGAACTCTCTTCTGCAACAGATCACTGAGTTCTGCCAAGTGTTAAAATACTGTTCAGTGATAGACTGAAATATGGCCTTGTGCTTTGAGGGCAAAATTGTCAGTCAGAAGTTACAAAATAGGAGCTTTTTAGAAATTCTCTGTATTTATTTCTAAAAAGCAGACAGAAAATTACGATAGGTAAGTACAGAGCCATAGACCCATGATTTCATTAAATGCTTTCAAAAAATAAACTGCACCCTTCCCATTCCTGTAAATCCACAAGCATTTTATGCCTGCAATGACAGGACAAGAGATAATCTTAAAAAAATAAATAAGCAGGAGTCAGCTGCTTGAGCAGATTAATTGCTTTGAGAAGCTGAAAATAGAGATGGGGTCCAATCCCTGAGAGTTGAACATGGTCAGACATCAATTCCAGAACACAGGAAGGCAGTGATTTCCCACTGGAAATCCCTCTGACATCAGATTGTCAGCAATGAACTTTCTAGAATTAAGTACTTATGGCCAGCTTTTTCTCCTGGGAGGCAAGCAAAGACTTCCTTGACACCTATGGATATCCAATACAGCAGTCATTGGGACAGGGCTGAGCCTTATCTTCAGGTCCCAGTGGCATAGTTTAGAGCAGAAACATAAATCCAGGCTTCCTACAGCCCAGGGGAAAAAAAAAACCAACCCGACAAATAAAACAACAACCCACAAAACAGCCATCCAGGGGGAATGAATAATTTCATTATTCCCTCTCCAAGCTATTATATTTTTTATAATAAATAATTGCATATGCAAAAAACCCACCCAAAACTGCCAAACCTAAACCCCAGAACCCACCAAAGAATCTGATTTCCTATATCCCAGGTGAGAATTTGAACCACCAAACCAAAAATAATTTCTTTTTCTTTCTCTTTTTTGCCCAATTGATCCATTAGATTCAATAGACTATCAAACTGTTCCCCCAGGGGATTGATGAGAAATCTTCCTGAGTGTAGGGGAAACCCAGGGCTCTGAGCCACTCAGCAAGATCAGTGTTTGGTCAAATACATATGACAACTTATAGGTACCTACATAGGTGTGTGTGTGACTGTGTATCAGAAATGTAGGTACCATAGGGATATGAGGCACTTCCAACACAAGATAGTATCTGAGTGTAGAGTATGAGGCTCAGTGACTTCTAGGCATTCTGTTTAGACACATTAAGTCACAATCAGACACTTAAATTTCTGTATGAACTTATCTCAGAGGACTGGGATTTTAAAAAATGGCTAAGTGGAATAGAAACACAAGTTTAATTGGCTTTCAATTGTACTTGTGCCCTGAATTCACTTTTTGAAAACTTCATCTGATCAAATCAGCCAACTGTCTGGAAAGGGAAAGGCAGCCCCTACTGCTCCTAAAGTGCTTGTGTACCTTCAAAATGGGAAGCACACTCATTCCATACTTGAGCTACTGCTTTGTGCACCAGAATCAATTTACAAATAGACTTAAGCGATCCATCCCCCTTCAGGATTCACTGAAGGTAGCTGACACTGAGATGATTGTTCTTGCCTGATATCTTTTTCATCTAGATAATGACAGTGAAGAAAAAAAAAAAAGTATATCTTGTCAGGACAGTCTGGGGATATTTTTTGCATATGCGACACTCTGTTTGTAGAGGTGTAAATGATGGTACTAGCTGCATGGATTTGAAGAGACATAGACTATGTCTAAAAACCAAAGCTAGTATTAAAGAAGCAGGATGTAGTGAGGAGTGCTAGCTCTTTAGAGGGACAACCTGAGGACCTGAAATAACAAAATATGTCTGATAATGGCTAACACAGTCATTAGAGTCCTGTAGAGTAAAATCACTGCTAATACTGGCTGTTCAGCTGCAGGTAAGGCTAAAATTTTCTGAGTTTGCCATCTCTTCTCTGTTTCAAGTGAAATGTTTACAAAATACTGTTTCCTCTTCAAACCAACAGAAGGAAATTCTTGTCTCAAGGGTCTTTTATTTCTCTCATGATTGTATTACTCCAGGATCCTCTTCAGAGCATTTCTTTCTTCCCTTAAACAAATTTTACCATTGTGCTTGCAGAACAGAATCAGTTGCCAGAAAGTGAACTCTTATTGTCATGATCGTGAACAATAACAACACACAAATGGAGCTCTGCTGTATCTTCTTGGCCACTGCCGCATGAGTGGAGGCAAGGAAGAAAAGGACATGACATGAATTCTGTCTGCACTAACTAGGACCAATGTCCTGTATGCTAACATGGCATCTTATGTGAATGCTTGTGCCCCATAAAGCTGCAGTGCTCTCTTGTGCATACATAGCAGATAGTTCTGGTCTGTCTGAAAATGTATCTACAAAGTGGTTTATTGTTTTGCTTTTTTGTTTATTTTTACGTATCCATCCCTTTAAGGAAATGCCTATCAATTACTAAGTGTTATTACCAAAACACATTTTCTATTTATATTCTGGCTTATTAAATTACCTCTGTCATATCCATTACTTCCAGTTAACTGGTTTACACCTGTATGTTATAATTGGCCTTGTGGAATCATGTCACTGGTGAATTTGGAGCATGTTGTTTAATTTGCAGGAAGCTTTCCAGGTAAAATTTATTAAAAATCAAACAAACTTTTCCTTTACATTAAAATTCCTTGGATTCTCTAGTTTCTCCATTTTCCTTTCTCATTCTTTTTCAGTGTCCATCCAGCATTTCTGGATCTCTCCCCCCCATATTTTTTCTTCAGCATTATTTTGTGGACTCCATGTCTCTTATTTTATATTCATCACATTCCAGATCATGAGGTAGATCTGATATTTCAGTGTTCAACCCATCAAAATACTTCATTGCGTTGTTGCATCTGCTTTGCTTTTTGGACCTCACAGGACTAGCAGGTAAGAGGCAGCCCTGCACAAAGTGCCCATAAAATGCTAAAGAAATCAAAGTAATTTCAACACTTGAAACTGTAGAAAGTCAGATGGTTTCTTCTGTAGAATATAATCTTTTTGAAACATGGAGGACTACATATTTACTGGAATCCAATATCCAGGCCAACAGTTGCAGTATTTTGAGCTTTAGACAGTATTCCTTCAAATAGGAAAGAATAAATACTTTGATAAACTTTACAAATTCGATGTCACATACAAGAAGTGATTTTCCATTATCAGATTCCTTGGAACTTCCTGGTGTGATCAGGGACTAAAACAAGAAGGTGTCTGGAGACAGATAAACATTCATATTCTTGAGATTGAACAGAAATGGAAACTTTTTTTTGGGACTGTTCCGTGCATTGTCTAAACTATATTGGCAGAAATCAAGAGAAGATATTTTATAACTGTCACATGCTGTTTCTGGTCTATGTCTGTGTGGCATTCTGCTCCTGGGCAAGCGAACGAGGCAGTCTTGCTGAGACGGCCAGATGATTGGAAGCATAGTATGGTAGCAATTGGAGAACAGCACTCTTAGAAGCTAGAAAATGTCCAGAAAATGTTTCAGAAGGCAGGAAGGTTTCTGAAAAACACACAGGAGAGTCTGGCATGACAAGTGATTACCCTGCTTGTCAAATAACCAAAGTGTTACCAAAGGGATTGAGATAGATTTAGAAGTGGGATTCAAATAGAGTTAGGCATTTAAGCTCCAAAAATCTAATCTCTTGTCCCCACAAGCAAGCAAAATGCTCTAAGAAGTCGCCTATTGATCTAAGCAATTCTGAATTGCATAGTTCTGCAGACTTGTACATAAGGGCGAACGTCCTGTACCATACACACTCCAAGAGACTTTAACTTGATTTTAACAGGTTGTCTGTATCCAGACAGGTATCTACCTGCAGTGAAATGTTTGCAGAGTTAGGATTCTGCCCAGCAGAAGTACTGGGAGTGACTTCTGGACTGTCGAGGTGACTCAGGAGCATGGGCTCTAGCGAGCTTCTAAGTCTCCTTGACACTTCTGAAAACTGCATTGCAAATGCATTTTCTGGGACTCGAGTGTACTGATTTGGTTAGTCCTTCTGAAGTGCTAAAGCCTGTTTTCCAGTCTGCGTTTGCCCCAGTTGCAACGTACCCCACTGTGGGCAGAGTAGAAAAGCAATCGGTTAGGGTTTGGGATAGAAGCACTCGTACACACTCATTATGTGTGCTCATCTCTTGATCTCTTCCTTAAAACCCTGCACGACTCATGAGAATTTGTTTATAGCTGAATAGCCTTGAAATGTTATGTCGCTGATGCAGATTGACCTCCATAAATAGCATGTCCTCTATACCAAGATCCATTTTCTCCACTCTCTACTGCTCCTTTGAGATGATTTTTACTGTTGTTCCTAGCTCTGGAGATTTTTGTTGAGAGCCTGTTTTCAGAACACATACCACACATACCTTTCAAGGCTCTCTGACTCTTATTACTGATATTACTTTTAAAAATGATTTAGTGAAGGCTACAGATGTGCTAAATGGTTTGGCAAAAAAGCATGGAATACCTCTGAAGAGGAGTACCCACCTGCTGACTCGTGAGTCAGTGCTTCTTTGGTTTTACAGTGCTGAATGTAAAATAAATAGCAGATGATGAGAAATGTTGTACACTGCAATAAAACACAGAGAATGCACAGTTCATGACAGAAAAGTAAATCACTGCTGCACATTTTATTACAAAATGTTCACTCTACTATTCTGTTTCTCAAAAGGGTTCAAGTGAAAATGCAAAACCTATTTTTGCAAAACATTTTAATTTCAGGTCACTCTTGTAATCCTCCACTCTGTCTGTTCTCTCCCCTGGGAAGTAGCACCTTTTTAAAGTACTGAGTCACAAATGGCAAGTGCCTGACCTGAAGTATTTGGCTGCTATTAAGTTTCTTTAAAAACAAGAGAGAGAGGGAGAGAGAGATTAAATATCAGTATCATAAGCTGCTGTTTAGAAGGAAACTAGCTAAACAAAACACATTTGGCATAGACACAGTTCAGTGCCACAAACTGCACTAATGTGATGAGGTAAAGAAGGAAAAATAAAGGAGTGTTTCATCCTCCCCTGGACTGTGGTTGTGCCCAATAGTGGGTTTCTTAACATTTCCATTACATCCCCCTATTTTTAGAAGTTAATAGCTTGGCTATAACAATTTGCTTCAGGCTGAAGCTTGGCGTACAAGGTCTCAGTCAGGGAGCACATTTAGTGAAATAGAAGATTACCCATTTTAGAGCCGTATTTTTTTTTCTGTCATACAATCTAAAAATATTCTCCATTTCAGAAATTACGTTTGGCGTCTGATTTAACTATAATATAATCCAATATCTTTTCTCACTGCATTTGACCAGTGAAAAACCCCATCACAGAAAAAAAAATTGGGTTTTTTTGGTTTGTTTTTGTGTATCCATATGAGATTGGTGGCCACTCTATTCACCTTTTTCAGGGTTTAAAACAATCTGTAGGTATTTGAAATTCAAGGAGATATAAGTGGAGTAGATTATATGACATCCGTCTACTGTGTGAGTTTTTTACTTTGGTGTAAGCCATTGCAGGAGAAAACATCTAAGACTAGAGGAACTGTGAGTCTAATCTAACATTGCAGTTCTTATTTTTATCTGTTTCCTAGACCTTGATTTCTTAGGTACTTCTGCAATACGTACCTGAAAACGTACTTGCTAGAAAGACGAGGTGTTTTGTCTGAACAGAACACGAAACTTAAACAGCGTGATACCTGTTAGTCTTCTGTAAATTTCTTTTGCTATGTTTGGAATTATACCAAATTCAGCAGAATAGATGGATGAAAGAAGGAGAGTTTTGGGGAAGTGACAAACACCCTGAATCTTTTAGAGAAATGAAGATAGGATTGTAAAAAAGATGCAACTAGTAGTTACAGAAGCAGCCTATACATTTTTTAATGCTCTTAAATACTATAAATAACATTAGACATTTTGTGCTTGTTTAGAAGTTATTTCTGAATTTTGGAGGTAAATTTGGTTTTGTTTGTATTGTGGTTAAGTGCAAATTAATTTTCCAAGTTATATTATTGCTTTGCTGTATAATACTTCTGGGGCTTTTCTGGATGGAAAAAGCTGTGGTAAAGCTATGTTCACTCCTTATTTCACACATCTTAGTTCAATTTACTTGCATAAAGTTGACATTCTTTAATTTTTTGTTAAAGAACAGATGAAAGAGTAAAATACATGAACTTTACGTGGAAACAGTGAAAGAAAAAAGATGTCCTGTCCCGCAGTCTTGCAGTGGTGTCTGTGCAGCCCAGTGTTCTGGACACTGCCCTGCTCTTAAGTGGGGCTAAGTCTCTGCTGAGCAGTCTGTCCATTTGATACAGCAGCACGTTAATGTTCCTTTTCACTCTAACATCTGCACCAACGCTTGGTATAGCTCAGCTAAAAAGATAGTATCAGGCAGTTGTTACACACCAGAAAAACACTCGATACTTCAAAACTTATCTTACACTTTTTCCATGCAATATAATACACTTTGTAATCACAAGCTTCTGTATCAACTCATTCCCTTTTGTGGAATATTTTACTTTAGTATCTTTCTCTTTTTTCCCATTATTTTCCATTTTAGCATGTGAATGACTCAGCAATAGGAACAGCCTTCATAGGAAGCTGAGTCACCTGCAGGGCACATTTTCTGTGACAGGTACAGAAGTATAATTCAGTGTACTTAGAAATTAGCTGATTTGTAGGAATACTTGTTTGGGTAACTTTGTTCATATTCTCTCTCCCCGACCCCAGCAGGGAATCCTGGCTGATCTGCTTCCACTCTCAGTCTTCTCCCAAACAGGGAGAGCCTATTGCTCAGCTCTTCAAAGCAGGTCCACTAGGTTAGTGACATGTAAACATGTTACAATTTAAGTATGTTGTACAGGTGCTTTAGATGTTCCTGAGAGGACTCATGAAAGCTATAAGAATTGGTCTTTTGTCCAATGGGGACTCTGAAGTGTCTATGCTTTTCTCACACATTATCACCTCTAGAATAAGTAAAATATTGTTGGGAATTACTTCAAACAACAAGTAACTTCAGTTTCATCAGGCAACAGCAGATTTGTGTTTGAACTACAGACATCTTCTGACACATATTGAGGAAAGGAAGGGAAAAAAGCCTCAGTCAGTCTTTGGAATGGGAACATTTATCAAACATCTTTTAAAAGACATTTAAATTTTTTTCCAGTGCATACATCTGACCAGTAAGTTTGACTGGAGTTTTGGTTTTCATCCTTTTGTTATCTACAGTATAAGTAGTGTATAATCAGCCTTGATAGAAAGGTTGATATTTATTTTTAATTCTGTGCTCCCAAACTCTGTGAGTATCCAGTGTCAAAACTGTGTCCAGTTTTGGGCCCCTCACTACAAGAAAGACATTGAGGTGCTGGAGCGTGTCCAGAGAAGGGCAACAAGGCTGGTGAAGGGTCTGGAGCACAGGTCTTATGAGGTGCGGCTGAGGGAACTGGGGTTGTTCAGCCTGGAGAAGAGGAGGCTGAGGGAAGACCTTATCGCTCTCTACAGCTACCTGAAAGGAGGTTGTAGTGAGGTGGGTGTTGGTCTCTTCTCCCACGTAGCTAGTGATAGGACGAGAGGAAATGGGCTTAAGCTGCGCCAGGGGAAAAATTTCTTTACGGAAAGGGTGGTCAAGAATTGGAAGAGGCTGCCCAGAGAGGTGGTGGAGTCCCCATCCCTGGAAGTGTTCAAAAAATGGGTAGATGTGGCACTCTGGGACATGGTTTAGTCTAGTCTACCCTTGATTGGCTTAGAGTAGACTTGGTAGTGTAGGTTAATGGTTGGACTGGATGATCTTAAAGGTCTTTTCCAACCTAAACGATTCTATGATTCTATGATTCTATGATCCCTGTTACGCAAAATAGATTTGATGAAAAATAGTAGACCCTAGGTATCCCTCTCTCCTTCCCTCTTTGCCTCCCTCCCTCCCTCCCTTTCTTCATTTTTTCCTTCCTTCCTTCCTTCATTCCTTCCTTCCGTCACTGTCTTCACTTTCTTTCCTTTTGCTTCTCTAAACCTAAACACTTATACTTTGAACTTGTAAGTTATTACATATCATACACAGTTTAAAGTAACCTTCACTTTAAATTCCATGGCTTTTGTTGGCTAAGTCAGTATTTCAACAGCATTATTACAGTTTTCTTTGTGCGAATATTGTCAGTCAGACACTTAGCACAGGTAAGTATATTGCAGTTCTACTTGCAGCTTAGTGGTGAATGTCACCTATTACGCCTTAGCAAAACCCTCACAACTGATCAGAAATTCCATTGCATGGAAAAATTGTCTATTGTTAAGCAGAGCTTTAATTAAAGCTATACTTTGTTTTCAATCCAATTTAGGAACAAATACAAAAAAAAGAAAGATGTAAATTTTACAATGGCTGGCAATGTATCCAATTCTGAGGTGAACAAAGAAGCTTATAGGCTGAAAATCTTGTAGGAATAAAGCATGTAAGATAAATAAAAAGCTTCCAGTGCTTAATTCCAATCATCTCCACAACAACTGGAGCTGCTGATAAGACACCTACTCAGAGTAATGATGCATAATGTGAAGAAGCAATAACCCAGACTGCATAAGTATGAAGGAATGCCATTCTTTTAAAGAAAAGTGTGGCAAATGTGAAGCTCTGTTAATGTTCTGAGCCATTTTCAAAGGTATTTTTGTGAACACGGCAAATTGCCAAGGTTTAAGGTTTTTTCCAAATATGATAGGGATAACAAGAAACGTAACAAATATAAGGGTATCAAGCATTTGTCCATGTTCTATCATGTAAATATTTATGTACTGTCAGTTCATTATTAGTGGAAGTTCTAATAGGAATGTAAGTATTATAAAGTGTGTTTACAACAGATAAATCATAGGGGTGCTGAAGTAATTTGCAACAGTAAAGCTCATTTTGGATAATTACAGAGCCCCAGAAGATTGTATTTATGTATTACAAAGGAAGGGGATGTTCAGAAGAAAACTGTTTTGGGATGCTGACATTCTGAGGAGGCTAGAGGCTGATCCTGCCTGGAACTGACTCAGGAACATATGCAAATAATAATGTAGGATTTTGTGAATAGAAGGGAGGGGAAAATCAGTGTCATTTCAATTGCAAGGCTAACCTTATTCAGTCAAATTTCATGCAGATGAATTACTGTAACTATAGAAATAAAGTAAGAAAAGATTAGTTAAGATTATGCTGGCAATAAAGATACTAATGTTTTATTACACATGGAGCTCTATTTTGCATTTTATGTGGGGGTAAATTAGAACGCACTGTTGTTTATCCTTGTTTTATGAAGGTTATTTTCGTATCCATATTAAAGCTTATTATTGCCTTTGCCTTCACTCCCCTCCCCATCCCCATTTTATCTAGGCAAACTAAACACTCGATCTGGCGCATCTTCTTCTGCATGCCTTAAATACAGTTAAAGTTAAGAACAAAACAAAGCAACCATTCTCTCCTCTATCCCAAAAAGGGCTAAGCAGCAGAGCAATAGACTTTAGAAGGTCATATTACAATGAGATTAAAATGTAGTTCTCTGAGCTAGTGCTTAGCAGCAAATAAATGTGGTTCAGCTCTTTTCCATGAATGTTTTACTGATAAGATTAATTTAAAGTGAAACATACATTCTTCCCTTCTATGACAAGGTAGTCAATGTCTATCTGGTAGGTGATTGTTCAAGCAGAACACTAAGAGAGGGAACAAAATTATTTTCTGAACTGCAATAAAAGCTTAAAATTAAAGTAAAATCTATCTCACACTTTTTTCTTCATGGTAGCAAAAGTTATCAATGCCTTTGGTGTTTGTAGATCATTTTTTTGTGCTAGACTGGTTATTGGACCTTGACTGCCTTTGGAGGACGTTACACGTAGGGATTTGGGTATCATACCTTTTAGTCCTTTTTTTTCCCCAGGTCCTGGTAAGAACTGGGTTTTTTAATTTTATTTGGGTTTGTTTATTATTTATTATTTATTTTATTATTTATTTTTATTATTTATTTTTGTTTTATTATTTATAAATAAATAAATAAAGCATAATAAATACAATAATAGGCAGCTAATTAGTTCTGCCAAGGCAAGGGATCAGGGTTATAGCTCCCTGAAGTAGAAGTTACATAGCTTATGTCCTTCTCCACACTGAGCACTCTTTTACACAGAGACCACACTTGCATAGCAGCATCTGTCCTAAAGCCCAGTATGTTAGAATAAGGCAAGATAGTTGTCTTCCCACAATTAAAACCCATTGTCCTGCTTAATCCAGCTCACTCAGCTCCTCACTACAAACCAGCTGGGCTACCTCCTGATACAACTGAAAAGTTCACCTGCCAAGACTTGCATCTGAGGCTGACTGTGTATTAAAGAATGAAGTTGTGCCATGCAAAACAAAACTGAAAGTTATTCCTGGACAACCTGGGAAGCCTGCAGTCTGTTAGGCTGCCTCCAGTGATCTTTCACTTGCTCTCTCCACAAACACAGCATAATTTTCTGCATGTTCTCCCTTTCCACTTGCCAATGCCAATGTTCATTGTTTCCTTCCAGCCTAGTCTCCCTCATGGCAGCATGATGTGTTAAAAATCCTGCCATGGGGTAGGCCTGGAGAGACAACTTCAAATACTGAGAAACAGAAAGTAGGAGTCGACTTGTTAACTAGATACAAGAATATTATATGTACTTTCTATTTCTGGTACTGTATCTTCTGTGTGATTCAAAGAATTAATTTAGACAGCATTTAACCAGATGGAAGTTGAAAATGTTTTCTGAGACTATAGCAGGTTTAATAGATTTTTCCTTTGTTATTTTTGTATAACCTTATTATCAGTCTCTTTGCAACTGTCATCTCCTTTTCTGCATTCTGTCTTGCCTTTCTGGTTTTCTGGGGACTTCAGTGCCATCATCCCAGTTCCAAAAGTTAACCCTTTAACCCTTACCGTTGTTTAGTCAATGTGATATTTTTTTGTACTAGCCTTTTACATACTAATCGTTATATACAGATATTTTTGCATGCTCAACTAATGAACATTTATTAAAATACAATTAAAGTGTATGAGCTGAAAATTTGTTACAAAAAAATGAGAAGGGAGAAAGGCAGAAGGAAACTCAGCTTCTTCCCTTATACCACTTTAATTGTACTGAAAGCTGTTATAGGCTTAATCTTCTCAACTAGTAGTTCTATGCTTTTAAGAGGATTATATCATTATTAGTTTAATTATTAATTATGCAGTATTTTTCCAATTGTCACAAAGGTTTTTGTCATTTGGTTTTTAAAAAATTAATTTCATGTTTTATTCTTCTTAATATTCATGACGCATTCTGGTTTTGCCTGTACTTTCATGAAAAGTTTCTTCAAGATGGACACAGGATGTATGTAGCAGAAGCAGATAGATCCCCTGCCAGTGTAGTGACTCAAGCCACTGGGAGACTAGCACAATCAGGCTGTACTCCAGAGACTGTGGTTTGGTTACTGTCACTACCAGTCGGATCATTAATCATAACAGTGGTAGTGACAGCAAGTTTCTTGACCTCATCATGAAAGTCAGGGAGGCCATCCACTGGAGCAATTCATCCTCCAGGCAAAAGAAAACTGTAGGAAGGATGTCTTTTATTATCTAGCATGTTCTTTTTTATCCATTAATTCTGCCTATAATCTTGGTAAAAATGTGAGGGCTTTAGGGAGGCAAGATCTCGCATTTCTTCTGCTCCTAGGGAAGTATCTCTTGTGTCTGATCACTGAAGTACATGTTCATTTTTTTACCCCTCTGCATCCTTCAGTATGTCATAGCTTGGCATTGAAAACCAGAAATGTGAGTAAGTATCTGCAGCTGCATATAACAACAGTGCATGTGGCGGTCTTTTGTTGTATGGAGGTTGGTTGCATGGAAAATTACTATAGGTACCCTTCTGAACAGCAAAGCATATATTCCTTACAGAATGGTTTTTCTCTAGTGGCTGGGGTGTATTTACAATATGTTGCTGCCAAAGGATTTAACCCTGAAAACCCAGAGGGACTTCTTTTAAAGACTGAATATTACAAGGTAAAAAATGTCTTGGGTTTCTGTTCATTTTGCTGATGGAACTGACAGCATGGCGATCCGCTTTCCAGTCCATGAAACATGTGGTACTTTTTTTTAGTCTGTAATATCTGTGCCATTCTGCTGACAGCATCTGTTATTTGTTATGCTTTTTCATTTCCTTGTGTAAAACTCCCTCATTTTCCAAGTTATTTGAATACAACCAGTCTTCAAAGAAATCATCTCAAGCAATCCCTGACAATTAAAGCAAATTTGATTCTCATTTTCCTTCAAGATTATTTGCAAAAACTGTTACTTTTGTCAACAGAGAATGATAAAAGTGCATTTTTAGATCTTTTTTTCAGTATAAGCAAGGTCAAGTTGCAAGGAATTTCTATTCTGAGACTGGGAAAATGATTAGGAATGATAATATCTCTAATGAAAATCTTCAAAGACGTGATCAAATATAGTAACATAGGACTTGCAAGTCATATGGAAAATTTCGAAGTATCTATGCAAATAAATACTCACATGGGAGGATAATTAACATGGGTGTGTCAAAGATGTCCCTTCATGGCTTCATTTTTTTTCTTTGTTAATGACCCACCAGCCACACAAAGTAGGCAATGCAGTATCACTGGACGATTAAATAGAAACACACACTTTCCAAGACCACAGAGAACTCTTCATTGGACTGAGTGTTTTCTGCAATTTTCTAATTTATATACTGCACTGAGAGGTAATGGGTATTTAAATGATTTTAAAAGCAGTTTGCAAAATGAAATTTTATAAGAAATAGCCATAATAAAACTATAGTCATGAAACCTGCCTTTGCACACAGAAGTATGCCTCATTTGGATGGCAATATGTGAAGTGAACAGCAGCTGTGATTCATACACACATAACTGTGTAGGAAGTGTCCATTAAATGGCACTGGTCACGACTTCTAGTCATAGCAGACGACCTTGAGTGTATTAGCCAAAGGTAACATAAGTAATATTATTCCTTTTTTTACTTACACAATTGGTGTGAAATTTGGACTAAATAATTAATTAAATGCTTGTTTAGGTGTGCCAACCAAGTTATGTGGTATTTCAAATAGAGTATTTCAAGTACAATGTTTCAAATGCCAGCTCCAGGCAGGATCCCTTGATGCTAAGCAAGCAGCGCCATGGAATTGGGCAGTAAGCTCTGAGGCCTAATTTTCACTGTGTTTACTTAAAACTTCAATATTATACTTCATAGCTTACAATCCAAACTTCCATGTTTCCTGTCTTTGTTGGAAAAGCAGCCAAAGACAGTATTTTACTTTTTATGTATAATTAATATTTATATCTCCAATTGTTCAGATTTCCTCTGGAAATAGTCACTTCATGTTAGATTCATTTGGATTCTTGCTTAAAGCCTAAATCCTATAATTTTTTTTACAGCTTCTGAGTCCCAGAGTTCTTAAACGCTGGGTTACCTTGACAAACTTGGATTTTCACTTCTCCAATTCTGCACAATGCCAGATTGTATCTTCATATTTTAAAAAATTAAAATGTTCTTTTTTCCCTCCTGTCAGGGCTTGTTGGTCTTTGGCCTGTAATTGGATATTCAGTTAGTGCTTTATTTATAATCTTTGTTTCTGACTTTTCTCTTTCACTCTCTTACTTTTTTTTCTTTTTTTCTTTTTTTCTTTTTTTTTCTCTTTCACTCCCTTACTTTTTGTTTTCTTTTTTTTTTTTTTTTTTTAATTTTATTTCCACACAAGCAGTTCACAGCATTAACATATGTTCATGTAAAACTATTTGGTAAATGTCAGTGTTCATACAAGTAGGTCACAGTTAAATCTTGGCTAGTGCCAAGTGTTAGCACTGTGGAAACTGCATATAACTCACCAAAACACCTCAGTCTTAACCTCTGTCTCATCCACTTAAGTGATGCGGGATATATGTTACAGAGAGTTTGTAAAGTGTACAGAATTGACAAGAAATTATGTACTTGCTCTTTCTCTTAATATACACAGAGGCCAATACAGTGATTATTTAAAAAGACTTCAGAATAAAGTCCAATGAAAAATTCTAACAAAATAAAACAATAATAATTATAATAATAATTTAAAAAAGCAACATATATCCTATTTATCAACCTGGAGGAGCTGTGGATGAATTCATATTTTAGGGTGAATATCACCTAAGGTTTGGGAGTTTTTTCGGAAGATTTCATTAATATTTTGAGTTAATCTGAAAAAAACCCCATCTGGCCACAAATCCTCATAGACTTTATGTGCAAAAGTAAAAACAATCTAAAAAGATCTAGTAAATAAAAATCTGAGATTTTCACAAATCTAATATATTTTCCAATTAATAAAATTTACTGGTGAATTAATCTCATGCACTAACACAAAATTCTTGAAAATATGACAGTTTGGCAGGCTGGAAGCACTACATTGGCTTTCTTGTTTCTAGTTTCCATTTTCCTTTGCAGCACCTTTTCAGGTGTATGTAGACATATGCAGAATTATGGAGAAGGCGTAACATTGTTGAATGGTAAAGAGAGAAGGAAAGAGGGCACTGAAATGTAACTGGGGGAAAAAAAAAATAGAAAATTGAACTATGACCCTTACCTGCTAGGGCAGAAATAATGTTTTTATGCATTCAACAGTTCTGTGATAATAGTGTGGGACAAACTGAACAATCGTGTTCCATAATATATCGCTTTGTTTTCTATTTAAAATCCTCCTGTGCAACCTACTTCAGACATGTAATTTTCCTAGTGATTATCCTCCAAATAATTTAGGAATAGATAACTAGATTGGCATTTTCTTTAATTATCCCTATTAAAATGCAAGCCTGTGGTATATTATTGTAATAAATTTTAGCAATAAATGAAATAATGCACTAGACTTCCCACAAAGAAAAACCTCTTTCTGGTGGCAATTTACATTATAAACATTAAAAACCTATGTCATTCGGGCCTGTAATAATAATAATGGCAATATAAATTATATGATTATCATCTTCTTATCAAATATTTTACATGCTAATACCTCAAAAGGGTATGAATTAGCATAGCCTAAAGTGTTATTTGTATCCTGGTTTCCACTGAGGACTATCCTAGAATACAAAGGTAAAGCTTTGTCATTTTGTGAGTTAAGCCACTCACAGGTTCCAGAAGACCTTTCTATACGTCCTTGAAATACCCTATTGTGTTTCTATCCCATCTGAAGTTTATCAATATGGCTTTTGTCCTGCAACATGATCATAGCGGCATTTTCCAAATGTTTTAAAAACTTTAAAAGACTCATCATCTGCTCTGTTTCATTTTCCCATCTCATCCCAATATTTTGCCTGGTTTTGTGTGCATTTCGTTGTAGCTAAAATGCCACAGGTTGTAATCTAGATGCAGCAATGTTTGTGAAAATTCTTAAGTGCTTTTGGAAATGGGCCCCATAAATTTGAGATGATTCCTGAGGACTCTCTTCCTAAAATTATTTATTACAAAAGGCTGTGTCTAAAATCACAAATTTCTCATAGACATAATTTTTTTACTTTAGCCTGAAGTGGCTTTGTTCTGGAGCTATGCATCTGCGTTTTCTCAAAAAATAGTGCTACGCTATACAAAGAGTGATCACTTCTCCCTTTTATCCAACAGCCCCACAGGTACCCAAGATACTCACCTGAAAGCTCATGACAAGTTCTGGACCTTCCCTGGCTAGGAGATTCTGAGGATATGAGTATCTCTCCTTTCCATACCTCTTGTCACCTAGCTCATGAGGTTTTCTTGGGCAAGGTTCTTTTGACTTCTTGCTTTTGAAGCTGTTCCACTTTGCATAGAGTAATTAAAGATTCATAGGGCTAGAACAAACAAGAGGGAGCAACTATGTGATGCTAGATGGTAGGATTAGTGCTCTTAGAAAGGTGAAGCTCCAGTTTCTTCTCCAAATAATACTTCATTATAGAGTTAGTTGTTTTGCAGTTTTCTGACCGTTAGGTTCCCTAATAAATTAGATATCTTTGAAAGCTTTAGTCTTTGTGTCATATCTATTGCTCTAGATTAAAAAAAAAGAAAAAAATCCCCCCGGCATTTAGGGCATGATTTATCTCTTCAAGATTACATGGTAGGTAAATTAAAGACACAAACTGACTGACTTAAGAGGGTTTCTAAAGGGTGCTTTTATTTATGACACAGCAAATGCACAGTTTTAGCAAAAATATTACCTTGCCTGCATTTCAGTGCATTACTTTTCTTGTTCATTGTTCATCAGGGTTCATTGCATTGAGGTCATACCTTCCAGGATAATTGAAAATCATGAGATCATACTCATAACAAACCAGAGAATTCTTCATTCTCTGCACACTTTTTTAAAAAATTTAATTGGTTTTAAAACTAAATTAGATACCTACCCTTCCTTTACACCCAGGCAACCAAAGTCTTATTGTCTATTTCCTTCTACCTACCAGGTGGAATATGCAACTTTCATACCCTTTTCAAGCAGCTTCTCTTCATTCTTACCCTATCCCATCCCATTCCATCTCATCTCATCCTTTCTTTTCAGAGAAAAGCAAATTCTTCTCTCACTTCTAGTCAATTTTCAAAACATAATCCATATGCAAGAATTAATATTTTCTACTGGCTCTAATTTGGAAGTATGCATGCTATTTTAATGGTTGGACTGGATGATCTTGAAGGTCTTTTCCAACCTCAATGATTCTATGATTCTATGATTCTAGTAGCCTTTTCAGCAAAAATGAATATACCCAGGCATTTCGTGATAGTCTAAAACACAAAATCCACCATGGGAAAATTCCCAATAAGTTTTTCATGTTCCCTCAGTCTTAATTCCAGTACAGGCAGCTGTAAATCCTACTTTCCCTACTGCAGATGGGTGAGGCTTTTAGGATTAAAAACTCTCCACAAGTGAATAAGCAAATACTATTTTTTTAAAACCCCTGTTTGTTTTATCCTCCTAATTAGCAATCACCTTTTAAAATTTAACACTTTAAAAGAATATCCACTCACAGATACAGGGGGAGAGCATACGTTTAAAATAAATGCTTAAGTTCTGATATACCCATCGTGAAAACTGTAGTAGAATAATAATTTTTCCTTACAGTATATTCTGTTCTCTTGAGACTACTTTTTTGTATTCTTTATTTTGAGGGATCAACAAAATTAAAGTATCACTAAAACAAATCAACATGTTTCTCCCTCTCCATTTCTATATCTTTTTAACTTTAAAGATGAGGCCTAGGGAAGTTGGCAGAGTCACTGTGCAATCTACTTTGCAAAATCTGTATAGTGATATATGACATGCAAGGAAGTAGGCAGCCAAAGATACAGAAAAAGATTGGGAAATTACTTTCTATATTGAACTGCGCTAGGCAGTGAACACTGATTTTCTGTTATATCCTGCAGCTATCTTGTCATAATAATTTTTTTTGTAAGTCTTTTCCTTTTGTTTCTAGATTTTCCAAGACTTAGCAGCCTGTCTGAAAGAAATAAACGGTAACTCTGAAAATTCTTTGGTACAGTATGAATACCGATTAATTTTCTGATGTATTTTTAGTCATGTTCCATTAAATATGTAAAATGATGAGTCGCTAGTATTGGTGAGAGGGGGAAGTGGAATATAATTAATAGATGAAAGAATGCCCCTTCAAAATGTAGCTGCTATAAGTACACTTGGCTGATCATGAAATTTCTAATTCCAGCCCTCATATCTATATTTTAGATTGACTATACCCTGGGGCCTCAGAAGTGAGCTTCATTTACTGAAAAGTCATGGGAAGTCATGTTTATTGTCACAGCAGGTAGCTGCAATTTAAGCATAATACTGGAAGACAAGACAAAACAGAGGCCAGTTTACGTTATTAGAGGCACACTGTAGTTTCCAGACAGATACACATGGCAGAAAAGAAAAAAGAAAAAAAAAAAAAAAAATAGCACATACATCAGATTCTATTAAGCTTTAAATATTTCTGCTTTAAATACGTCAACCTAAGTTCTTCAGTATTCCCAAATACATGAGAATGGTATAAGCAATCTCATCTGTAGAAGGAAACGTGACCAATCTATATAAGAAACTCTGTGAGCTTTTGTGTAGGCTGTACGCATCTCAGCTTTATCCCTCAGACTCATATCAGTTCTTTAACCATATACATGGAAGGATTTGTGTATTAAAACTGACTACAGTAATGAAATATTTGTTTATTCAATTTCAGAAAGGATACTTATCTCTCTGAGGTTGCAAAGCAAAACATTATGCTACCATATTTCATATATGTAGGCAGCAGCAAGGCAACCCTAGACAGTCTGCTCTCTTTTTGTCACATAATGTTCTTAGCGCCTAATAACATTGTGATAAAGGGGCTGTACTGTATCTGTGTAGCCATGCTTATTGCCATATGGTAGTTCCCAAATTACACTGCACTCTGATGAGTAGATATTGGCCAAAATGGTCTGGCCGGCTCCCAGCATCAAGCAGTTGTTGACAGGGCTCATGCACACTAATGGTGACAGTACAGCTGGTAATACAGCGTTTTCATCGAGTTACCTTTACTGCCAGCTATTATTTTCTATAGTTACAAAAGGACATTTCTTGTTCACCTTTATTATTAATTATTACATATCCCTAAGACACATCACCCATGCTTCTGCTAATAGTACCTTCCCTCGGGTATAATATTAACTAATTAATCCATTAACTAATTAATCCAAATCCTTGACAAAGTTCATTCAAGGTGTCCTATTAAGAGTGTCAGTCATACTAGTTACTCTAACCCTTTGACTTCTGGGTTTGTTGCTAGTATTTCTGGGAGAAGTAGCATATATAATTTTTTGAACATGAGCCTCACAAGATTGAGTGGGATGAGCCAGAAAAACCTGCTAAACTTGGACCAGCACTCCAAATGATGTATGTGTTTATTATTCTTCTTAACATCCTGACCTAAAATAAACATTGCATCTCATCAGTTTTTCTGACCATTTCTGAATATTTTGTGATGTCTGTTACTAAATTGCTGTATCTTTATTGAAATAAACCTAACCCAATACTAACCTGATCTAATAATTTTTATCAGCCCAGCCAAACAGTCCTAGTATGTTGATATGTTCATATTGCAGGTTTTAATGTCATGTAAAGGCATCTAAGCAAGATCTAAATAAGTTATTTCATATACTAGAAATAGTTTTCTCATGGAGCTGAAGGTTGCTTCATAGGTTAACCTGACTTCTTGAAAAAATGAACGAGTTTACATTAGTTCTTTGATATGTAGACAGTTATAGTACAGCACTATCAGTGATGTTGATGTGTGCTATATTATGGCACATTTCTGTGCTCATAATAAACTCTAAAGCTATGGGAGTAAGGCATATCTAAGTCTGTAAAAAGAAAGACTTGCATTTTGGAATTATTGTATTGTACACAGAAAACTATAATTGCATCTCTTTGTATTCTATTATAACCTGTTATCCCACAGTGGATTAACACTAATATAATTCACAAAATGTTTCCAGAACTGAAATACACTGGAAAAGTCAGAAGGCTTATACCAGGTCTTGAATTCACAAGGGAATCTTAGTCTGCTATTATACCTATCACTTCATAAGCTTTTGTTTCTTAAGACTAAAACTGTAAAACATTCTGTGAAACAGAAAGATGTTAAGATTTTATAGATGTTGAAACTTATTTAATAGTGTTCATGAAGTATTTTTATGTCTTAAGTAGAGCTGTGTGAATAACTGATTTTTTAGCTGCACTTAAAATTGCAGAGAAAAGCATGAGACATAATCCTCTCTGCTCCTTGTAGCATTAAAAATCTGAAAAAACTACATCACTGAACAAAAGATTTCAGTTGGCTTAAATTAATTTTCATTTTTCTTATAATTGTCTATTTCTTTTAAAAATTATATTTAGCAACATTTCTAGATGAATAATTAAAAACAAACACCAGAAACAAATATGATGAAATTAAATACTTTTTCTTTGTAAAAATACTTTCTTACATTTTCAAGGGTAAAACTATTAGCCAAACAACATTTAAATTCATAAAAGATTTCTAAGTTCTTCCAGGAAAAAAAAAAAAATATATATATATATTTTTTTACACAAAATACTTCCTACAAATATATGGTGTTATAAAATACTTATGATTATGACTAAATCTTCTTATTTATTAAGTCCTATGCACAAAATGAAGCCTTTAGCTTCAGAAAGATTTCCATTAGATGAAACGAAAACTTCTTTTTGGTAAAATCAATGGAAACCCATGAAAAGTCCTGTTTTGTCTGCAGTGTTTTTTTTCAGCAATGTTCTGTAATGAACATTAGTCTCCAAATCATCTGCTTTGTTTATGTGTCCTCTAGCTTTATGCCTCCTCTTGACTTTCTTTGACAGAAGTACCCGTTTCCATCCCTAGGATCCTATACATCCTCCCTTTGGTCCTAATGCATTACATGTGAGTGTTAGAGATAATGGATATCTCTCTAAAAGAGGAAGGCTCCCAGCCAGCTCTGATATGGTGCAGCTGTGACCTTGAGTCAGCCTGCTGGGAAAAGAGCTGTGTCCTGGCCTCTTTTTGCTCGGGAGCTGCATTTAAACTGAGGCACTCAACCTCAGTTCTTGCCTGAGCTGTTGTGCCTGGCCACGTGCCTCACTGATCATGGTCCTGACCTGCTGACTCCAATTCCTACCCTGATCCTGGATCCATCTCATCACGGTGGACTTGCCTGGCTGCTAGACTGTTGGCTGAACTGCGTTACGGTCATGGGACTTGTTCTGCTCATCTTGCTCAGAGTCCATGTCCCTTGTCAGCCAGGTCACTGCCCTGCCTGCCTTGCTGCTACTTGTGGCTCCCAGCCCTCCTTCCCTGGTAGAGCAGCCCACTCCTCTCTCTCTCCCTGACAGTGGGGCTCACTAAATGAATAGAGACCCTACTTCTCTATTGCTACTCCATTCCCTTAACGTGGCTGTATCAAAAGACCTGGTGCTTTCTAGAAATAAAACAAGTAGCAAAAAAGAAAACTAGAAATACATTTCTGTTTAGGAGTGGAGCAACAAAGAGAGCTCTAGACAGCTACTTCGGTACATTCAGATGGCTAACCCTCCCATACTGATCAAGACATCCTCTGCAGGAGTGAGAGACAGTGACTGTAAAGGGCCTATAGGTTGCAATGCTCACAGATACATGTTGCTAAGGAGAATCAAAATACTGGCAGAAAATTACTTGGCATAATGAAAACATCACTTGATTATCATTCATTCAGTAATATTATTTTCATTAAGTAAATGGAGATTTCAAGAGCTTTCATATCTCAGTCTCTCAGAAAAGAACACCGAAAAGCTGACCCTCAGCATGAATGTGAGCTAATAAAAGCTTTCCCAAATTGGAGGTAGGCAGTGGTGCCTACCAAGGTGATGTTTGTCACTGTTTGAATCGACCTTTCTGTGAAGCTTGAAAACCAATTCAGATGTGATTGCAAAAGCTGCCTTTTGGTAATATCCTACTTTATTGACAAAAGGGGATGGGGTCAACTCATTTTCATAACAATCTGCTTGAAGGAGTCCTTAACCACTCTATCATATACAGTTGTTTTGCAATGCAGCCTATGAAAATATTATTGGGCTTAGAGTAGGCAATAAGAAGGAGGAAAATGACAAATTTTTTTTTTAATAGCTGTTTTAAGGAGAAAAGTCTACCGTTAATGAGCAAAAAAAGATAAGCAACTTTTTTTTTTCTCTGCCCATTAATCTATTCTAGCTTTGAAATATTGCTTCCTTTAAAAGCAAATAGTTCTTATTGAAACCTTTCACAAATGAAACAAATGGAAAAAGAAAATAAAAAGATACAATGCAAAACAAGGAAGTGGCTTTCAAAAGCAGACACATTTGAAAGGCTCCTTTTTTTGTAGGTCAGCAATGGCTAGTGACAATGGGTGATAAGTGGTTGTCAGGAGACCTGGTTCTGGTTTTGTTTCACTACTTACAATTATGGTTTCAGTGAATTTACTCTTTTATCTGATTTTGGATTATCCTAGTTCAAGTCATAATTTTCACTGATTAGTTATTATTCATAATTGGTGAATGACTCATTTGCTTGGACAAATTGCTGCTTAGCAATTAGTCCTGAACAGTTCACTACAAGTTATTTGTAATCCCTCTGAGTTGCATGAATGGTTACCTATGTCACATAGCAAGGTTTTTTGGTCCTTGGTGGGATGAAATAAGCTTTCTGAACTACTGTGCCTGAAGAAAAAGTCCTACAGTTTTGATTCTTGTCATTAAGAGTGGTTAGAATAGATTGTTCTTTGAGCATAGGGAATGACAGATATAGGTAATATACAGGCACAGGATACTTTAGGATATTTGAAATAATTTAATGACTTCCCTTAGCTGAACACAGGACATCTTCTTCTATGGATCCCAGATTTAGAAAATGTTTGATGAAACTCATAAGCAGATTTTTTAGCTGCTTTATAATAATTAATTCAATTTTCATTGTCATGTTCAAACACAGCAATTCATGCAAAGTATATTTCTAATAAGAAAGCTGAAGCTAGAAGTATGTTTCTTTACCTGCTTCGTTCTGTAGCTGGAATGAAACACCAGAGTGTTTAGGAAGCTGCTGTGTCATTTCTCCCCCTTATAAACAGTCGATCACTTTTATATATCTGCCAAAGAAGGGCATGGATTGAATACTCTGCTCTTTACTTAGTGTCGTGCTGTCACCAGCTATTGTCTATTCTTAGCAGCATAACTGTGCACAGTCGTCTTTGTCTCATATTGAAAATGTTAGTGCTGGGTCTCTTCTTTAGGCTTTTAGAGAGCAACATCTTACTGCTCCATTAAGTATTCCAAACTAAATAAAACCAAAAGGTCATCTATTCTGTCAGTGCTTAGTTGTGTTCAGGCAATCAGCAGAATTACCAGATGCATCCTTGGTCCTCACTGTCTTCCAGGATATGGGGGCCTCTTGAATTCTTGTTTGTGGTATCACTTCACTGTGTGACTTCTGTCTTCCGCTACTGCTGTTCATTGTTTACTTTGGCCTCCTTTGCTTAGATAGGAGCCTTCATCCTTCCTTTTCCTTTACTCAGTTTCTGAGAGCACAGTAACTATATTCATATGTTCTCTTGCACATTTGTGCCTGCAGAATCTTCCCTACATTTTCATTTTTTGAATAAAATCTTACTCTCTTTGATGTTTGCAAGAACAAACCTAGCAACTATAAACCAAATTAACTGGCAAGTGCTGTTATTTGCAAGTGTGTTTTGCAATGTCTCTTTTGCTGTATTTCCCTGGTCCACCGTAACTCCCTCAATGAACAGGTCATGAGGACTCCAGGGACTATCCTGCAGAAAAGGAAACTGTCTCTGTTCCAGAGTTTTAAAGTGCTTTACTCCTGCTGAGGATCTAGACATCTATTTTTAATTACCAGTTTTGTGATTACTCCTTCAATAACGCTCCTTCCAAAGAGAGTTATTTCATTAACACGTTAACCAATTCAGCTATTTAAAAAAGCAAACACACCCAAAAATGTTTGTTTTAATTAATTATAAAGGGCAAAACCAGGAAAACAAGCAAATATTAATAAGACGGCAGTCTTGAAAAGGGCAAGAGGGAGATTAATACATGTATGTACTGTAGTACAGGGAGAAGCACTTTAAATAGAGCTGTGTGCAGAGTCAGACACAATGGAATATCCATTCTTGCAAATTGTTCTCAGTAAATCTATCTAATCTATTTATTTATCCTCAGATCATGCACATTTAGATCAGAGTTCTGCCAGCTGAGTTAATAATTCTTATCTGAAAGTAATTACATTGGTCCATAAGTTTTCACCACTGTGTTGTTCCACATCATATCAAACTGTGTGATGTCTCATCACATTAGCATAAAATGCGTTGTGGTGGTGCACAGCATGGTGCTGTGGCAGACTAGAAATGATGCAGCATTCCTAACGGTAGTGAACTAGTAAGTGTCACTGGTATTTAGAAACTTGTGCATTCTGCAGTTTGATTACTCTCTAGAGGATTTGGGGTTTATCCTTTTCTTTACATTTAAAGGGCTTGAACTGGATGTTAACTTTTATGACCCAGATTTGGTGCTCCAGAGAAGCACTGTTAGAACCCCAAAAGACTTCAAACCTGCCTTTTAGTTACAAAAATGTGTCAGTTCTAAATTTATTGACCATCTGTCAGACTTCACTCACTACTAGCTAGCTGTCATTGTTTGTTATTTGATGCACTTCTATAATGACTCACTGCAGGGAGCTACCAGTATCTCCATCACAGTGATTAATGAGGTCACTGTCTATCCGCAAGCATCTCGGCCTATAATTATTTCTAGTCACTATTAGCTTGTATGCCAGATCAGATGAAAGTAATATGTTTATATATAATACTTGCCCCAATAATAATATTCACCAGCTGTGAAGATATTTAGCTGATTATTTTCAATTAGTATTTTTCTTTAATTGTATTTGGGACATCTCTTAAACCAGCCCCATTAAAAATCATCTTTTCATGAGTGGTAAAAACAACTGTCACAATTGAGCTCCAGTACTCTTCCATTTTTCTGTCCTGAAATGTCTACTGTATTCCATATAAATATTTGGTACATGAATATTTCTTTTGTCCTTATGATATTTTTGTAGATAAAGAAAAGTTAGAAATTCTCTCATTATTACTACTGCTACTGTTGTAATTTTAAGATAGTGGTCCACAATCCAGAATGGGGATCCAGCAAGCAAGCACAGGGTGGTGGGTTTTCCTGCCTTGAAAAACCTGTGAAATTTCCTAATATTGTTTTTTAGAATACTAGTTCCCCAGGAACCCCATGAAGACTACAACTCCATTGTGCAATGGATTTAGTAGTGTACAAGAAGATATAATTCCCATCCTGAGGAGTTTAATATCAAAAGAGGCAGGCTTTATTGTGTTAAGGACCAAAAAGAAGGATAAAATATTTCAGCAGAATTAGAGAAGAAGGATTTTCTTGTCATTCAAGTATCATAGTAAGAGGAACATCAGGGCTTATCTCCAGCAAATTATTTAGGGCTGTGCAAAATGCCTCTTCTGAACTGATAGATTTATTTTGGGTACTTTTTGTAGAAGCTAAGACAAAAATGGTTCAGATAAAGAAAGCAGAAGCAACAGTGTGTTTCTGTTCTTCTCCCTACCCAATGCGCTTTTCATGTGGTGCCACAGCAAAGAGGGGACTTATCCAACATAAGGGAACTGTCAGGTTCATATCCTTTCTATTCCAAAGTGATTTAGCACAATCCTCCTACAGGAGAATGACAAAAAGAACTTGTAAGATTTGTCAGATCTTCTTTTTGTCACTTTAGTTTTGTGTAAATTATTGGAAAATTTTAAGAAAAACTGCAAATAATTTTGGCTGCCTTAAATTCCACACTTGGTGGGCTCACCCAAGATTTGTCAACTTACACTTTTATTTGGACCATGGAGTCTATATTCTGTATTCATAAAATAATTTCTGAGGATGAATGTATCAACATTAGTGATGCACTAAAATATTACAATGCCATAGACTGTGTACATAAAGGGAGATAATGAAAATCTTATTGATGACACACAGTGATGTTTTAATGTTGTAAGTCAAACTGACAGTTTTTCAAGAATATTCTGATCATTCATTAGTCAGTGGAAAATGTTACCACTGAATTAAAATAATGCAAAAGATGTGTTTTACCAGATCATTTTTTAGATCTTAAAAATCAAATTGTTCTTCAACTATTTCCTTTTATGATGACCATTATCTTCTGCTCTAATTTATTCTTTTTACCAGAATACATTGCCATAACTATTATTCATTGTTAGACTAATTAGCTTTTCTATTAAGATATGATAATCAAATTCCTTTCTTTTCCAAAGCCCAGTCACAGGTCCACAGTGAAACCCCAGTCAGTTTACTGAGGTTATAATTTTTTTTCTCACCACCAGGTCTGTCAGTTTGCCCTTTCTACAGTGAAAAACCTTCACTGTACTGAATACACTGTTTACCCAAGGAGCCCAGTGTACCCTGGTCAGAAATCAGAGGTACATATTTCACTGCTCAGGCGGGAAGAGATGACGATTTGGATGGATATTGGTGACGTAGGAGCAGAATTAGTATGGGGAGGCTGGGGAAGATATAATCTTGTGTTGCCTCTCAGTTGATGGCTTGGGTGATGCTTTACAATATGATGCAATGAATCAGAGCTTGTTCAGTGAATGTTTAACTCTCCTTAACGTATAAATTTGGGAGAATGAGCCACACTGTGGCATCCACATTGTCTGAAGGTGGCCCAGGGTTATTTTGAAAAAAACTAGTCAGGAAAAAATGTACAACACAGCCTTAAGAAAAATCTATGAACTGGTAGGAGGGCAGCAGATTTCACTCCACTTTTTTGAAGCTTAGGGTTGGTAATACTGTACTTTGACAGAAAATCCCCAAATAGCTCTAGTACACTATATATTCTCAACTTAATTAAAATAATTTTAGAAGACACCATATGTAATACTGAATCAGTCAAACACAGAAGCAAATTCCAATCTCAAGAGCTACTCGTTTTCCTAATTCTTTTTATTTCACAGTCTATTCACTAGCTAAAAGCTATTTGTTTAGCTTCATAATACAATAGAATTGACATTTTTGTTGTAAGGAATAAAGAAGTTCTTGTTTCATCAAAAGCTTTACTGTGTAGAGCTGTAGGAAACTTGTACAATCTCTTTCCTCACATTAGCTATTCTATTTTTATTTTCCTTTCTGTTTCATATTGTTTTCCACCATACAGCTTTGTCTCATGCAGATTGTCAAAATTTGTCAGGGTTCTTTATTTGTTTGAAACTTTTCAAGCATAAAGTTTATTTTTCTACTAGCAGTTCCAAAAATATATCTCCAGAGGATATGACTTGTATGATGATAACCTAGGCTGCAAGAAGGGACACAGCTGAATAACAGAAAACTAACTAAATGAAACCAACATTTCTTTCATGTACACAAATCAGCTGGGAGTTCTTCCTTTACAGGAGTTGTTGAATTTGAGTAGATCCAGTTATTTATTATGACAGGTTGTAATTAGTCAGCATGCTGCTTACATTTGCTTAATATTCTTCTACTTGCTAGAATACAGAAAATGTTTGAATGAAAGGAAGCCATAGGACCTTTGACTGACCTAACCCACTGGTCTGTCTTGAGTTTTTAGTGGATTCAGTCTTTATGTGAGAAACTGGTTTCAGGAAAACTGTTGTAAAAGACAGCTTTGCTCTGACTACTGTCCCCTTCATTGCTTTTCTGATGTCATTTATTGCAGTCTAATTTTATGTTATAAGATTATTTGGAGTAGGGTTTTTTTTTAATTATTATGTATTTCTGCAATTCTAAGCACAAGGGGAGCCCGAAATGGGGACTTGTAGCTCTACTATTATACAAATAATAACAACAGTTAACAGCCTTTTGTCTCTGAGGCATTAAGTCTACAAATTGAGCTACGTTAATGACTAATTAGTATTTTCAGCATCTTCCCAGTGCACAAGTCAAGTAGAAGGTAATTTTCTTGGCTTTTTTTATTTATACTCTCCAAAGATGAACATTTTATTACATTAAATCTCTTAATAATTTTCAGGAAAAAATGTAAAATTTTATTTTAAAATTTGAGAACAGGTCATATTTAACTTGAGAAATTTCCAGCTATGGGAACTTCTGATATCTTTTCTCTGCATTGTGGAAATCTGTTGTTATGACAAATTATGTTAATGTAAAGACTATAATGAAACAATGAGATGTAAACTTTGTATATAACATTGTCCATAGACAGAAACACAGGGAGACAATCTATTACCTATATCCAGTCATTACCGAGTCCATCTGATTTTAAGCATGTAGTTTTTCCCATAAATGCATTCCAGCAGGCTAACTGACTTTTGAGGTTTGAGACAATTAGAAAAAAGTGAAAGAAAAGTAAAAAAACCAACCTTCATTCAATTTGGTAAAGAGAATATAAAAGCAGAAATGTATCTGAGAGGGTATAATGGATCTGAACATGGATATTTTTACATGCTTGAAATTTCTCTTTAAGATCATTTCAGTCCACTGTCTTCTTGACCATAGCATGAAGATTTTTTCCCAGTTTTGAATATTATTAATGAATTTAGAAGAAACAAGTTATGGAATGCTCTTAATAGAATTTTAATGAAAAAAAAAGTCAAAATTAAATGTTATTTTGAAGTGAAAGAAAACTTTTTCTTTCTTTGATGCATTGCAGGTTTCTTTCCCCCCCACCTAATTTCTGTCCATATCCTTCCTTCTATGTAAATTTGTTCTCAAAACTATGTTGTCCATCTTAACAGCTACGGCTCACATAGTAAAGCAATACAATCTTTAAAGATTAACTTTAGATTAAAGGTTTCTCAAAAATAAAGAAAAGGCACTTAGGAAAAATAAAGATTTTATTTAAGCAGTTGGATAGTTCTTGCTGACAGGTCAGAAAACTTCTGGAGGACAGCAAAATTTTAGTTGAGGTTTCCAGAAAAAGAATAGCCAGCTTTTGCTTTTCCATATTCCAGATAAACTAAATTCATCTAGGTTCTGCAAACAAATGGCTAATAAAATATTTTTAAAACACATTTAAGCACTAATTTTTACCCCACCCTTGAACTCCTGTCATGGGAGAATTGAACTCTCTCCAGGCTGCAGATCTGCTGTCATTTGGAAAGATCAACAACATTTTGTTTCCCACTTCTTTCCTACATGCCTTTTTAAATCATACATAAAGTAATGTATGTCTTTTCCTATCTGTCTGAGGGCTTACTATCACTTTTCCTCAAATAAATAGATATGATAGTTAAAGCGGGCTGTTTAAAAATATTCATCGCTGCATTAAATATCAGTGGTAAAAGTCTCCTCAATTTCAGTGGACAGAGATTCAAACAAACTCTCTTTCTTATTATTTATAGAGAATCATAGAATCATAGAATCATTTAGGTTGGAAAAGACCTTTAAGACCATCTAGTCCAACCATTAACCTAACACTACCAAGTCCGTCACTAAACCAATTAAGGGTAGAGTAGAAATTTCATGTTTCTTGGCTTGGTGGCTGGATTATTTATAATGAAAGTAGCTAGGAATCATTAAGATTGGAAAGGATCATCAGTCCAATCATCAACCCAACACCACCATGCCCACTAAACCATGTACCACATCTACCCATTTTTTGTACACTTCCAGGGATGGTGACTCCACCACCTCTCTGGGCAGCCTGTTCCAATGCTTGACTACCCCTTCTGTGAAGAAATTTTTCCTAATATCCAATCTAAATCTCCCCTGGCACACCTTGAGCCCATTTCGTCTCATTACTTGGGAGAAGAGACCAACACCCACCTCACTACAACCTCCTTTCAGGGAGTTGTAGAGAGCGATAAGGTCTCCCCTCAAACTCCTCTTTTCCAGGCTAAACAACCCCAGTTCCCTCAGCCGCTCCTCATAAGGCCTGTGCTCCAGACCCTTCACCAGCTTCGTTGCCCTTCTCTGGACATGCGCCAGCACCTCAATGTCTTTCTTGTAGTGAGGGGCCCAAAACTGGACACAGTATTCCAGGTGCGGCCTCACCAGCGCCGAGTACAGGGGGACAATCACCTCCCTGCTCCTGCTGGCCACACCATTCCTGATACAGGCCAGGATGCTCTTGGCCTTCTTGGCTACCTGGGCACAGTGCTGGCTCATGTTCAGCCGGCTGTCGACCAACACCTCCAAGTCCTTTTCGGCCAGGCAGCTTTCCAGCCACTCTTCCCCAAGCCTGTAGCGTTGCATGGGGTTGTTGTGACCCAAGTGCAGGACCTGGCACTTGGCCTTGTTGAACCTCATACAGTTGGCCTCAGCCCATCAATCCAGCCTGTCCAGGTCCCTCTGCAGGGCCTTCCTACCTCCACTTCTGATTTTCTTATTATATATTTTTTCATTTTTCCTGAGTTCCATGAGTTCTTCTGTTCTTGCTCTGGGGAGTCCATCAGTGATGTCGTGGTTTAGCCCCAGCCAGCAACTAAGCACCACGCAGCCGCTCGCTCACTCCCCCTACCCCGATGGGATGGGGGAGAGAATCGGAGGAGTAAGAGTGAGAAACACTCCTGGGGTGAGATAAGAACAGTTTAATAATTGAAATAAAGTAAAATAGTAATGCTAATAGTAACAGTATAATAATGATACATGAAGCAAGTGATGCACAATGCAATTGCTCACCACACGCCGACCGATACCCAGACAGTTCCCGAGCAGCGATCGCTGCTCCCTGGCCACCCTCCCCCCTCCCCCCAGTTTCTATACTGAGCATGACGTCATATGGTATGGAATAGCCCTTTGGTCAGTTTGGATCAACTCTTCTGGCTGTGCCCCCTCCCAGTTTCTTGTGCGCCTGGCAGAGCATGGGAAGCTGAAAAGTCCTTGACTAGCATAAGCAGTACTCAGCAACAACTAAAAACATCCGCATGTTATCAACATTCTTCTCCTACTAAATCCAAAACACAGCACTATGCCTGCTACTAGGAAGAAAATTAACTCTATCCCAGCCGAAACCAGGACAAGTGACCAGAGTTTAAATTCATAGCATTATTCTGATGTGTCCATCCACAGCATGGCTTCAGGAAGCATATGAGATACCACATCTGGTATAGCTCTCATCCTGCTGATCACGGTACTTTGTAGAGGTGCTGGGAACATCAGTTTGAACTGCCTAATGCTGAGCAGAATGATGAGCCTAAATTTCCTACCACTACAGTGTTCAATCTATTAGGCTATAACAGTATATGTAGATACAACTTGATGTTCCTCTCTAAATAAAATTGAGAACAACTCATGAGCTGTCTGTTTCTCCAAATGTTTGTGTGTTCTGGGAATATAGATTGGGTTGGGTTTTTAATAGGAATAAAGCATTTGTAATGGCACTGAGGCAGGAAATCCCAGAAAGGAGCAGTTCTGAGATGAGCAGAAGCAAAACTGGGAGCTCAGATAGCTTTTCATTCAAACAGAAGAAAATTTAAGAAGACTAGCAGTAGCAGAATAGGGATTTTGGACTGAAATCTTGATCTTTACCAGAGTCTTGCTTATATTCATCCTTGTGATATTCTCTCTCCTCTTTTTCTCTGCTTCCAAATCCATTGAGATAATAGTGATTTACTGCTGCTCTGGCTCATAAAGATGCACTAAGTGTCTGATCCAGGAAGTCAGTAGGATTTTTGCTACAATGAATCAGTATAACTCACATTGCATTAAATGAGAAGACATAAAGTGCATTTCAGGACATCATATGGCCTTGTACTGTCTCCTGTGATGGTGCATGGAATTCCCTTGAAGAAAGAAACTAGAACCTTTTTTTTACATTGTGGCGCAGAAATATTCCACCTGGAAACTGTCATTTCTCCTTATGTTTCTACTGTTGAGTCTCTATGACTGTCGGTCTCTAGGAGGTCAGTATAAAGCCATATGCTTGCCAGAGTTATTATTTTTGAAACCATACCAACTAGTCTGTGAATTTGAATGTTTTTCCCACCTCTTACACAGCTTACACATTTTTAGGTTGCTCATTTCTCAGGTGTGTCTTTCTCTATAAATTGTACCCCAAAAAGACATATTGAAAGGAAGAAGGAAGAGACAAGTCAATACAGTATAAGGACAGATAATCAGTCAGAACACAACAAATCAGGAGCAGATGTAGCCCAATTAAACTCAACAGTTCACAGGTGTTCACAGGAATGAGTTTAACATAAAAGCACACTTCTCTTTAGTGCTTTTTTTTTTTTTTTTCTTTTTTCTAGAGCTCTTCAAATTTTATATAGTTCACCAAACTAAACTAGAAAAAGTAGACAGGTAATTGGAGATTAGTTGGATATAATTGTCTTAAAATTTGGCATGTTATTGTTTGTTTGATTTTGGAATCATGGTGAGCCATACCTACTGAGGGGATGAGGGTTAAATGATACCACCTAATTTGTTCATATAATTTGGTTTCGAACTCCTGGCAAAAGGCATCCACAATTGAAACTGATATACACAAGATCTGCAGGTTACTAGAAAATGTTGGAATTCTAGTCCTAATTGGCTTCAACGTGTGTAATTCTTTCTCAGCAACATGTGATGGAATTTGTCATTGTCTTACTACCTGGACACCGTGCTATCAGCCAGGAATATAACACATACGCCATTCATTATTTTCAAGCTGGTGCTTTCCTGACTGCTGTTTTAGGATTTCATTGAGGGGAATGGGAAGAGTGATAATGCACACATTTTTCATGAATATCTGTTGTTATGGTATTAACATTGATCCTTTGACTTCCTATCATATTGCAGAATGGAAAGGTTTTCTTTTGCCCAGGTGCTCTAACATGTAGAAGATAGAATTCCATCTAGTTTTCATATATTATATTGGGATGATTTTTTCCTGGAAATCATATAACACAGATTTTACCTTAGCATACCTCCTAAAATGATGTATGCTTTCTCTTCTTGGTAAGTTAAACCTTACTAAAGTTCTTAGTTTGAAGATAATATTTGCATTCAGAGTGAGATGCACCTGCAAGTTCAAAGAATGGGCTAGAGAGTATGCATGACATTGCCATCTTGAACTGTCTTCACAATGCAAACCTTACATTATTTGGCTTTATTTAACCCACTCTTCAGTTCCATCTTTCTTATGCCAGTGCACACTCTGCTTCTTAAGCAAATGAGCTCTGCCTGTCTTAATTTGTCAAAATCTTCAGGATCAGACCTGATAGCTTTTAGCTTTTGGCTTTCCGGATTTGGCAGAAAATTACATCTAGTCAATAGGCTAAAGCTTTTGCTGTGTTATTTGAGAGCTAATGTAGCTATAATTCTTACATTATATTGAGTCCCAGTATTTGACTTCCCTGTAGCAATTTCCACATTAGTCTAATCTGGCTAGCAAAGATGTGCAAGCCATTTCGGCATCCCTGTGTTATCATTTGCACTTCCTCTCTCTTCATTTCATCTGCATCAGTATGATTTTCAGTGGTATATCCAGTAAGTCTTTGTACTTGTTGATTTCTTTGCACTGTATAATGAGAAGTTATGTGGGCCTTCTGAAAACACAGGAGGAATTGCTGGAAGGTATTGGTAAAATAGCAGGGCTTGAGTAATTTAGTCTATAATCACACTTCAAATATTGAGGTTACCCTTCTGAGTAAAAGCAGCATGTGGGCTCTTGTTTATATCTCCAGCCATACTTAATGGCTTGGACTGAAAGCAGTGTTAAACTCAAAAAGAGGGTTTTGTCTGTGTACTAGGAGAGAGAGAGAGATATGATTTTGCCAGATAAAACTCTTGTTGGTCCAGGTTTTTGGTTTTGTTTTTTAAATACTACTTTCCTCTAAAAATTGACTTTGTGTATGTGCTAATGTAAGGCAGTGTAAAGATAAACCACTTGTGTGATCTTAATTTGCCTCCTCTGAGGTAAATCTAGCCACCTTTTCTTTCACCTACTAACACCTGATATTAAGTCTACATGTCATATCACCATTCAGGGCACCACTGACAGGGTGTGGAGTTGTTCTCATATTCCAGAAGGATGGCTGTACAGATCAGACCAATGGTCTGACAGTGAGCCACAGTACTTTACTTCAGCAGATTAAAATAACTCTGTAATTCTAAGCCAGTGTTCAGTGATTCAGGGACGTCCTGAGTCAGTTTGGTGGCTTGACCTTGGCCAGCAGCCAGACACCCACCCAGCCGCTCTCTCACTCCCCCTCTTCAACAAGACAGGGGAGAAAATAAGATGAAAAGTCTTGTAGGTCTGGTGTGGAGTCCTCCATGAGCTGCAGTGTGGATATCTGTTCTGATGTGGTCCTCTGTGAGCTGCAGGGGGACAACCTGCTTCACCATGGTCTTCACCACGGGCTGCAGGGGAATCTCTGCTTTAGCATCTGGGGCACCTCCTCCCCTACTTCTTCACTGACCTTGGCGTATACAAGGTTGTTTCTCTCATGTTTTCTCACTCCTCTCTCTCACAGCTGTTGTGCAACTTTTTTCACCCTTTCTTAAACACCTGGGAAAACCCAGGGCACCGCCAACCTTTTTCACCCTTTCTTAAATACCTTTTTCCCAGGGCACCACCACCTTGGCTGAGGGGCTCAGCTGTGCCCTGCAGTGGGTCCATTGGAGCTGACTGGAACAGGCTGTGTCCTGCACGGGGCAGCCCCAGCCTCTCCTCACAGAGCCCACCCCTGCAGCCCTCCGCTGCAGTATTCACCTCCTCTGTGACATTCACGTGTTTATCTCCCATTAACATTTATATCCCTCTCAATTCATCTCTGTTCCAGGCTGAAAATACCTGTTTAACTCAATGCGTCCAAGGAAGAATGATTCATTCTTCTTAAGGAAACTGTTCTTCATAGGTATAACGCTGATCGTCGTTGTTGCCCTTTGCTGTTCCTTTTCCAGGACCCTGCTTTTGAGACAGGAGTACGGCTGTGCACGTGGAGAGGGTGGCTGAGTGGGGAGTGGGGCAGACAGGTTCTCCAAACAACATTCAGGACAACAAGCTTTCCCGAGGAAAGACGATATATTGTCTAGATTTTTGCTTTGTTTTTGCCTGTAGGCAACCTTTATTTATGGACTGAATACAGAGTTAAGAGTTCTACCCGCTGGTTTTCCAAGATAAGGATATCACTTGATTTCTCCATGTTATAGTTTTCACTATCTGCAGTAAAATAAAATATAACTTAATTATTAGGATAGCATATAAATTAAATAAAAATTGATATTTGAACAATGATTAAAATTTAAGGTTTATGTAGTAATATGGATTTTATATAAGTTATTATTCCCTGTTTTGTGGAGATGATGACAGCAGTTCCTTTAGCATTTAAACATTTCTGAACCACAGGGTTTTGTTTTTTTTTTTTTAAAGGTAAAAGCTGTTTCCCAGCATGACATAATAGTGAGTTTCTTATACTTTTTGACATGTAAAGTAAAACAATTACTCAGTTAAGGAATTAAATTATTTAAATTGCAAGTCGAATTTGTTACTCTTTCAAGTAATTTTTAAAAATTAATAAAACATTACTTAAGTAAATTTAGTGCTTATATCTCAAATATAATGTAATAAATTTCACATAAATGAATAAGTCATTATTTAATTTAAGTAATAAAACCAAATCATTTGCTAACGGTTAGTAGGAGCCTGGAGAGCCTGTGGGTCTTTGTGCAGTAGACATTGACTACAAGATGAAACCAGTTTTATCAGTTGGCTTCCCTGACTGGGAAGATGGGGTGGCAAGATAGGAGAGGCTGGTACCATTGAGACCTGCAGGACTCAGCAAAAAAGGAAGAGTTGATGGAACTGATGTACCTCATCAGTCTGCTTCATTGCACTTCCTATTTTAGGCACAGCACTGTCCTTGCCATAGTTACATATCCTGCAGAATTTTTTGTGGGGTATATTGTTTAAAATGAGTTCTGCTAGAACAGTGGTCATGCTGCAGAATGGAAACATGTTGCAGATCACATCAGGAAACTGTTATGCTGTTTGAAAGGCCCTGCAATCCATCCACATCCCAGCTGCAAATTTGGCAGACCCTAGACACCTGCCCTCAGGCCTGTCGTGGGAGGCTATAGCTAAGATTCCAGAATTGCAGAGGGCCATGCTTCACAGATTAGCAGCCTCCCCAGTGTGAGCTGCCTGATGCAAAGCTGGAGCGCGCTGCAAGCCAAAACAGCATTGTGATACATCATGAGCTCCAAGGCAGAATTTTGAGCACCTGTTTTTTTTAAAAATTCCTTTTTGTGGAGCTTTTTCTACATCTACTTTCACTCCCAAGTAGGTGATTTTCCAATTTGTTTTCTCAACCCCACTCTCCCTCTGTGTTCTTCTCCCCTAAAATATTGTCTTGATGCATGGTTACGAATGCTTCATGCTTGCCTCCTAGTCAGTAACCCTAGATGTTCTCTCTGGGACCCCCAACTTGAGCTGTCAAACTTGGTTCTTCAGCTTTTTCAGAGCAGGCAAGGAGTCTGGTCATTACAAGATTTTCAAAATACAAAGGCTTTTGTGCATGGAAATTGAAGAACAACTACCTTAGTTCTAAATAGTCTTAATTAAAACAGTGTAAGTAATGTCAAAACCTTTTTTTGTTTCCTAGCCCAGTAGTTACTGAATAGCTGAGCTTTACAAGGAATGTTTAAATTCTACTTAATGCAGTACATTTTTAAAATTGCATTAATAAATATTATTTAGTAGGTTATGATATGATAATTTCTATGAAAAGTGATTGAGAACTTCCAAAAATTGGTGATTAAACATGATTTAAGTTTATTCTGTCTGCTGACATAAAAACTGCCTATCACAAACCATAGCCACCTCCACACTGTTTTTGTATTCCTGTCTACATTTATTTACATAAATGTTTGCACTTTTAGTTCACCTTTCAAAACTCCATATGTATCAAGGGTACGGAGTATTATACACGACAAGTGATACAGGGTATTTTCATCAAATCTAACAATACGTGTTCATAATTACTTTTTAATCATGTAAATGACTTAATATCATTAGATGACAATAACTGTCTCTTCCTGCTGAAAAATACATTATGGGAAAGAAACTATTCAAGTGCGTTAGAACTTAAGGAGCTCTTGACTACTACTTCTCCTAGGGCTGTGAGTTTTGCCATTCTCGTAAAGGAATAGTGTCAAAAGCCCATCAGTCCCTTGGAGACAGAGAGCCAGAAGGAAATTAATTATTAATCTGTGGCTAGTACAGTAGGTCTGACAAAAGCCTTCACCTGTGCTACTTTCTCATTTCCATCTAGCTCCAAGTGAGCCAAGACATGCCTGATTTTCTCCTTCTGGTTGTTAATTGGCAGTGTTTGATGAGCTAGTCAGCAGTCTTTCCCTTACATGTATTTTTTATTAGAACTGGGCAGTCCACCAAAACTGGAACATTTACTAAAACTTTTTTATTTTTATATAAACTTGCACCACAAAAAGTAGTCACATTTTCATTGGAGGCTTTACCTTTGGGGCTGCTGGAGACTTCAGGCCATCAATGATGTCTGGCTGCAGGGCAGTGCTGCTGTGCAGTGTACCCTACAGGATGGAAGCTGGAGAAATTGGAGAGCTACAGCTTGACACATCTCTTCATGCTTTTATGTTTAAGGCCCTTTGATAGGGGACTTCCTTGACTTTTATGGCCTCTTAAGTCCAGTCTCCAAACCTCAGGAACAGTTTTGGTGATATCCTAGGGACACGGAGTAACCAATTGTTCCATTTCATCTCACTACTAAAGTTTTGGACAGAAATTTATTATTTTCCCTTGTCTATGTGTAATAGTGTTTTATCTGTGCAAGATGCTGATGTTTGTAATTAGCCTTTCAAATAAGGAAATCCTCTTCTGAATTTTTCAATTTCCTCCACCACAAATGTTTTGAATTTTCATTACTTGTAATTGCCTGCACTTGTCTTTGTTCAAGGAAGAATACAGAGGTTACAAGTGTTGATTCAGTCTGTATTTCTAGAGCTGCTTGATTGAAAAAATCAGCAATTCATGGGAACATGTTCTTATTTTCAAAAGAATTTCATTAAGATGTCAAAATGCTTCAATTCAATTAAACTAAGAACTGTATTTCAAATAGATAAAGAATTATTTTTAAAAAATCAACCTTATTTCCGTTTCATTTTTCTTCTGGCTGTGTCATATAACAGTAAGTCCCACCTTGAACACATTATGGATGATGGTTGGGGAAAAGGCCCAAAAGAATAAACACTGCTTCTGTGTTGGCATCCTGGTGCCAGTAAGTGTTTTTGCACTGCAGTTTTGGAAGCAGGAGTACTGAGAACAGTCCTGTATTGGGTTTGCATAGCAAGGAGTGGCAGGGGGGGTAGCGGGGTGGGGCTACAGGGGGGGCTTCTGTGAGAAGCTGCTAGAAGCTTCCCCTATGTCTGATAGAGCCAATGCCAGCCGGCTCCAAGACAGACCTGCTGCTGGCCAAGGCTGAGCCCATCAGCGATGGTGGTAGCACCTCTGGGATAACATATTTAAGAAGGGGAAACAAACAAACAAATAAAGAAAACCACACCAGGACACAAACTGCAGCTGGAGTGAGGAGTGAGAATATGTGAGAGGAAAGACTATGCAGGCACCAAGGTCAGTAAAGAAGGAGGGGGAGGAGGTGCTCCAGGCACTGGAGCAGAGATTCCCCTGCAGCCCGTGGTGAAGACCATGGTGAGGCAGGCTGTGCCCCTGCAGCCCATGGAGGTCCATGGTGGAGCAGATACCACCTGCAGCCCATGGTGGACACCTGTCATCCAGCCAGGGTCAAACCACCAGAACTACCAAGAAAAGTGAGCAGCTATGGGCTGGTAGTAAAACTCAGTGCAATATTGTTGGAAATTCCAACAGAGCTGGTGTGGAAAAGGAATTAATTTGAGGGTCAGGTGTTGGGCATGGAAAGATGTCAGCTTTTAGTTCTATAAAATGCAAAGCTTTCAATTTACCTAAAGAAAAATATTGTTAAGATTTTAATGAAAAAAATTTAAATATATATATTTTACCTGCTAACTCCCAAGATATTTCAATGTTTTGTCCTCGTTTTTGGCTTATGACTGTATTTCAGAATCTCAGCATTTTGTACTGGATAGAAGTTTCATTTTTCAGAAGGAAATTGTTATTTCCTGTTTGCATTTCCCAATCTGCTGTGTCTCAATATATGACTTGAATGCCCTTTAAATCAGCACAGCATAGAGTGGACAACCATTCACTGTTTTATCGTGATTGTTTAGTACTTAGTCAAATGATTGTGTAAAAAAAAGCATATATTTAACATATTTTTCTACTCTCTTTCTTCCTGAATGTGGAAAAAAAAAAAAAAAGTGTGAAATCTGAATGTTCAAACCCCACAATTCAATCAACAAGCAAACAAACAGAAAACTAATAGCTTTCTGGTTTAAGATTTATTTCTATAGAAATCATTAAGTGTTCAAAAAATGGGTAAATGTGGCACTTTGGGACATGGTTTAGTCTAGTCTACCCTTGATTGGTTTAGTGTGGACTTGGTAGTGTAGGTTAGTGGTTAGACTGGATGATCTTAAAGGTCTTTTCCAACCTAAACAATTCTATGATTCTATGATTCTGTGATTATTTCAGACAAACCTTGATGAGGTGAAGGAGAGGGACTACATAGTAGTATTGACGACACTGATACACAATTGGTATTAATATCAGAAAATTTTTAGTTTTCCTATAGTGAATAAACTCAGGACACATAATGGAGTACTCTTTCTGTGAAATTCTAGTCTTTTCTTGGCTTTCACCAATTCCATGGTTTTACTTTTGTTAAAGGAGTATTTATTTTTGTCCCTGTGAAAAGTTGGACACACTGTTATGATGACTTTTTTGTCCACTTCTCCTCCAGACAATGTAAGGATTTTCTGTGCTGTTCTTTGCCATAATGAGAAACTCTGAAAGCCTAGCTGCATTGGACACACTGAGTCATCTTTACTTGTACCACTTAGAGAGTGGAATCTCTTTCTGGCTTTATTTTCCTTATCCTCTCCTCCTTGGTATAGGAATCCTGTGTTGACTCAGAAACAGCCATGCTCTGCTGCCAATTGGTTTGGGTCTGGTGCCTGAGGCATGAAAGTTGCCCATTTCCAAAGCCTGGAAGATGCTTGAGATCAGCACCTTTGGCAATGCATCTTGTTTTGGAATCACTTGCAGTTCACTACCACTTTGTATTTCCAGCATACTGACTTTGCAGCTACCAATTCCTCCTCTGGATAGCCAAGATATCATTTATTATATAAAGAATTGTGGCCAAATTTCATCTTCATCTATCCTGAGATAGTGGGATAAATACCAATACCATTTTGACTGAAATTTTGAAAGACACTTACTCTCTTCCAAATTGGCCATGGAACTGGTGGCATCACAGAAGATTAGCCAGGGCTCCACTGCTGATCCTGTCTCCAGGCTGCTTTACACAGCATGTCAATGCTAAAGCTACAGAAAATATTTGTGAGTAGAAATGTATTACAAAAGGGGTTTGCCTACCTTGCTGAAGAAGATCTATACTTATTTTGGGAAGTTTCAGAAGATCTTAGGAAAAACAGTGGGAATTTTTTTTCTTACTACTGAATAATCATTTATGCTTAGTGGAAACTCAAATTTCTGAGCTATTATATTCTTTGACCTGCTTGTATGTTTAAATATCAAATGCAAAAACTATGTTAAAAGAGAAAATGCATGTTCAAAACATGGGACAAAACTACAAGAGATCAGGAAGGAGTATGCTATGCATACTAGTGAGTATGCATACACTCTTGTGCTTCTCCAGATGTGGCATGGAATGTGGATTTCGCTGCATCGTCATCTAGTAGTGTCAAGCTATTTTGTTAGGTATTCTGTGACACGGAAAAAGCCATTGTATAACTTGCCTTTAGCCATATTACATGTAAGTCATGCATGTAAAATATGCACTCATAATAGGTCAGACAACAGTCTGGCATAAAACTTTCTAGTCTGTAGTTTGAACTGGAAGTCTTATTTTTTATTTTGGAAAGATTATTGGTTTAAAAATCCATTCTTAAGAACCAGAGTCACAGAATGAATGTTATGTTTTTGAAGACCTGTAGTCTGGCAGAAATAATGTAAAATGGAAATCAGTTCAAATTTTTGGCTTAAATTTTTTTTATTTCAATGGTAAGACCCAAGTTCTGTTCCCATACATGCATGCATTTTTCCTTTTGATTTCTGTTTTTTATAATAATTGAATCATTATACTGCATTCTACCTAATTCCAATTAAACATTGGTCTCCGCTCTTACAAAAGTGCTCACATTTTCATTGTGCCTTGATTTCATAAATACCAACAGCACTATAATCATTACCTAAAAATAAACTTGTTTCATAAATGTACCAATTTATATTTTAAGACAAGAAAAGTCTACATGAAAAAGTCAGATAGATGTTAATTTTATTGTGTAAATTCCCTTTACAATGTATGCTCTTTGATTTGAAATCTAAGGTACTTAAAAATTATTGTGAAGTTGGAGAAATAATACATCAGCTAAAATCTGGAGGCTTACAATTTGCTCTTTTTCACCCCATTGAGCTTTGTGTAATAGTAATGGAAAATGCCTTTTCATAGTGCAGTTGATAAAGTTAAAACTTTTCGTGATTAATATTCTCTTGCAGAAATCAGGTACTGCTATGGATTTATGTTACAGATGTGTGTTGGTGCTTGTAATTTCTTTTGTACTAAAGATACAGCTGATAAGGATTTTATTTAATAAGGATAATTGTTGTTGAAAGGTTTGGATATTTAATATTCCTTAGGTATCTCTACTGACGAATCTAAAAAATGTGAGAATCTCTGATACTTGACGATGACCTTCAATGATATTACAGGGATTTATGCAAGTCTTATTCAGGTAAATGGTGCAAGGAATATGGTATTTTATTGTTCTCGCGTTGATACAGCATATAAAGATAACGCCTGTGGACAACTGTACGAATCTAAGTTTTATTTTTGACTCTGCTAATGATTAACACAGCTAATAGATGGCACCCTTTAAAATCCATATAAATCTTACTACAAAGAATTTTGGAAGCATTGCAATATTCTGACTGTATCCCAAGTCATTTTGGGATAGTCAGTTAAGTGTACCACCTGGTAATGTAAATTACAACAGTAACAAGCACTGCACATGCATCAACTGCAGAACTTATTGACTGTACCTATACAAGTTAAACATGGCTGGGAACTTTCCTGGGCAGTGAGATCAGCTGGTAAGAAATGACACCTGCCAGTGTTAGTCTTAGCTTCCAGAACAGGGAGTACATGCAGTCTGTCTGCTGGGAACAGTCCCTGGAATGCACTAACCCTCAATCCATGTCCAGGAATGGTTTGGGAGAGTGCTAGTAGGACCCCAGTCTAGAATTGTGCCAGGGTCTTCTTAAAAAAAAAAAAAAAAATTGTATAAATGATAGTTTCCCAGTAGCAGGAGATGTTCTGCAGCACTGTCTAATATTTTTTAAAAATGTGGCCTTTCTATCCAAATTACTCTTGGACAGATTGCTGGTTGCAGCGAGACTTCTAGAATTATTAGGGACAAAAGAATCCATGCAAGGTTTTCTGAAAAGAAAAAGAGAACATGTATGGTCCATGAAATTCAAGAACTCCGGAGGAGATAATAGAGTGATATAAAGGAGAAAAACGTCAGTCAAAGAATGTGTATCTGGACCTACATAACAAGTGTATAAATATTTGTATATGCTAACTCACTGTTTTTGAGTACTAGCAGAAAAGAGTTCTGCTGATGTAAGGGGAGACACTCAGCTAGGAAACTTCCTTGTCTTCATGCATTTTGGTAGCTTCATTTGTTTCAGAGTGTGGGACCTGAAGACCAACTCCGTTCTCTGTTGGTGATTAATTCCTCCACTGCTGATGACAAATTATTCAGAATTACATGGAATATTCAAAATATGTGAACACATTTTCATGCTCATAGAAGTCCTATGCCTACAAGTGAGTTTAGATACTACATGACAAACCAGTTGAGTTGTGTGTACTGGCTTCCTCAAATAAGGCAGGAAGAAGAAGGATTCATTCCTTGTGCATGAATCATCAGAGTTAATGGAAGACACAGATTTTCTCTGAAAATATTACTTTGCTATTTTCTCAAACAGACATCGAAGACCCACTGGGGATGGTTGCTGAGCTACTGTAAGGTATTGAAACACCATTGAAATCAATGGGAGATTTAAAACCTAAAGAACTTGCTAAGATCTGTGTACTGCTATCTATTTCGATTAATCTTTTGTAGCAAATGTAAGACATTCACAGCAATTTAAGGGTGGGCACTTTGCAGCTATACATATTCATTATCTTAGAATGTTCGCTTTCCCCCCTGTTGTCTTCCTCATGAGTGTCTGAACTCTTAAGGTATTGTTTTGTATTCAAAAACTTTAATTCTCTTTTAATTCCATGGTGGTCATATCCTCCACTAAGTTTATGTTTAGCTTTTTTCTCTCCAGGTGTCATTTCACCAGTGAGTAAAATTTGGTTGATGCTAGCAGTGAAATGCATTAGCTGATTCAGGGACATAGTTCTATTTTTCCAGTGATTTTTTTTTTCCTAAAATAATTTCTTTTCAATATTTAAGACAGAATAATCCATCGTGGGCTGATCAGAACTTTGATCTTGATCTCATCCCTGATCACCTTGGCATTGATTTAACATTATTCTTGCCTTACCAGGCAGACTAGGATAAAAACTGTCGTGTGCATTCATCTTTGTTAAAAGATGAATGAATAAGACAGGCTTTAAAAGCTTTTTAAAGAGCAACGTGCTGGAACTGCATTCTCAATCTGCATTCTTTCCTGCTGCTTTATGGGATGTACTGAAAATGTGCTTTTTAGAGGTCAGATCATTTTTTTCCAGGTGTGAAAAAAGGATGTAAGCCATAAATTAAAAGGTCTATAGGATCAGTTCAAGAACTAGTCCATTCCAGCTACAGACACCCTATTCCCTTGAAAATCATGACTCATCAAAAGCAAGAGTTATATCTCATTTCTAGAACTCCAGCTAGCCTAACTCTTATCCATTTGTGGATTGGATTTTGCCATTTATAGTAAAATAATAATAAAAAAAACCCTTCTTTGTTCTGTTAACTCAGGAAAGAGAAGTACAACCTGCTGGAATAAAAAGTACTTAGAGGAGGTCTTACCTGATTGTAAGTATCTAAGGGTCTTTGTGATATACCTTCATCTTTTATTCTCCTCTAAATTAGCAGCCAACAGAGAGATGCATGACATTTTCTAACTAGCTGCCCAGTGTCATCTTTATGAGAGAAAAAAAGAAATTAATGGATTCCTTGGAAGCACGTGAAAAATACACAGTAACAGGGAAGAATACTCAGCATGGTCAAGCATGTCCAGCATGATGGGAAAAAAGCATTAATTGAAATACTAGGTCTGAAAATTACCTGGCTTTCCAGGGGGAACTACCTTTTTGCCAGTACTCCCATTCTCAGGCAAAGAAAAGATATCCAAGAATATATGCTTCACACTCCATCTTCTTTATAAGTGCCAGTCTGAGTATATTTTTCTAAACTTATGGCAAAGGATCCTGAGCTTTCATTGTTAAAACTAAATTAACAGAAGCAGAGAGGTTAGGTTTAAAATTACTTCTTTGTGGACATTAAGTAATGTTAGAGAAACAGTGAGATTATGCTAAGTAACATTGCCTCGAGCCTGTCACTACCTTTTTCCTCTGCTACACAAGTTGTTTTTTCAGCAGACAGTCTTGTACAATATATATAGAATGGGGATTTGAGTTACAGTGTAATGTAGGATTACATTTGGCACTTGGATTAGGGCCCTTACTTCCAATTCTCCTCTGGTTTGCTGTAAAAAACTAATAAGTATGTGTCAGATCCTTTTCTCTTTTACAGAGGTTTGTGACAGGGATAAACCATATTCTCCTGTTATTCCTGTTAGCTGAAGGCTCAGCGATCAGGTGCTGTACTCTTTCCCTCATTTATTCAGCACTGAGTTACTTTCAGTTGTGTCTGGATTGATTTGAAGTTACTTTAACATTTGTAGTCCACAGAGAAGATTAGAACATTTCCATCTGTCTTTTGAAGACTTTCTCTTAGGATTTCAAGTATGACAGGACAGTCATGGCATTCTAGACCTGGAAGAAATGTCAGCAACTGATTAATTCAATGGGACTTAGGCAGAAAGTAGATACCAGAAACTAAGACCATGAAAGTCATGGTCAGCTGTTCCCTGAGACTTGCAACATGTAAACTTTATCAATACAGTTTTATTATCTTTGACGCTGAGCAGACACTGAGTCCATGACTTTGCATGTGCCTGAGAGCACCTTGACCTAGCTGATCTGCCCAGTACCACCTGAATGGTATTTAGAAAACATAACAAAGTTTGGTTTCAATTAGCTTTAATCATCTTTAGTATAGAGTTCATTTCTGAACTACTCATGATGGATTCTCTACATGACCAGTAGAACAATATAGGCAATTCTAGGGTGAGATTAATCTCATTCTAAACTAAACTGAACCAAAATAGGTGAGATGAAGCATGCCACAAAAGTGTCTCTTTCTCTCCATTAACTGTACAGGGAATCTAACCAAATATCTCAGATGATGACATCAGAAGTTGAGATGAAACCCACCTCTTCATATACTTCTTTCTAGCTCCCTGAGGGATTAAATGTAGGGTGCATTCTCAGAGCATGCATAACAGAATGAAAAGACTAGCTATTGCATAAATGCAGCTAAGGCTGCCACTTTCTTTAGAATAAAGGTTCAGTTAGTATCTTTGTGTCACATTTCATAACAGCCTAGTAGCCATGGTAACCAACAGTGGACAATCAGTTGGTTGAGATGGCTCCAGTGATGCTATCCTCCTAAAGTACTCCCTTGCAAGATCACTAAGCAAGAAAGAAACGCAGATAGAAGACAGCAGGAATGTCTCATACCAGTGAAAGAGAGGGATATTTGCAGCGCCTCTGTAATATAAGATCACTCTTTTCCTCTGCTGACACCTGATGTATGATGCACTCAGTGGTGAATGACTTAAGATTTTCATGGCTGATGGATTTAATTTGAAATCCATCATTAATTATTTTAAGGAATAAGCTTGCCACTTCATCAATTCCAGGTATGCTCACTTTCCTGAAGCAATTGTTTTGCACTACTGAAAACTAATCACTCTATTCCTATTATTTCTATTAAGCTTATAAAGGTGTTTCAAACTACTGATGGCATACAGTGAATCACATTTTCTCTTTGTTGCATAAAAAAAAATGATTGTTTCCTACAAGAAGCTAAAGCAGGTGATATTTTTAGAGTGAAAATGTGAATAATTAAGGTTTGAATCACATGATGTTACTGCTTTGGCCTGTCCCACTTGCAGATAGGAAAGAATCAGTGAACTAGTTTAACCTCATGGTTTATGGTATCATCACACATTTCTTTGTTTGCTCTTCTGTTACTATACATCAGTGGAACACTGCTCTTGCTCTCTTTTCCCTGAGTAATTACATACTGAAAGTAGGATAGCATGTAATAGCTACTATCATGCTGCCAATACAGCCTCCTGAAGTCTTTTTTGTTATCTTGTTATTTATAAAGAAGTTAGTAATTTTGACAAAGAAGTAAATCCCTTAAATGGTATTATCCTTTCCATATCCAGTTATTAAATCAATAGATTTTCAGAGACAATGGAGGATTGTTGATCCATAGGTCTACCTGAATGTGGTGGGTTGACCCTGGCTGGACGCCAGGTGCCCACCAAAGCCAATCTGTCACTCCCTTCCTCAGCTGGAGAGGGGAGAGAAAATATAACTAAAAGCTCATGGGTCGAGATAAGGACAGGGAGGGATTACTCAGCAATTACCATCATGGGCAGAACAGACTCAGCTTGGGGAAGTCAGTTTAATTTATTACCAATCAAAATCAGAGTAGGATAATGAGAAAAATAAAAATGAAATCTTAAACCACCTTCCCCCCACCCCTCCCTTCTTCCTGGCCTCAACTTCACTCCCAATTTTCCCTACCTCCTCCCCCACAACAGCACAGGGGGATGTGGAAAGCGGGTTGCAGTCAGTTCATCAGACATTGTTTCTGCCACTCCTTCCTCCTTAGGGGAAGGACTCCTCACGCTCTTCCCCTGCTCCAGCGTGGGGTCCCTCCCATGGGAGACTGTTCTCCATGAACTTCTCCAAAGTGAGTCCTTCCCACAGGCTACAGTTCTTCATGAACAGCTCCAGCATGGGTCCCTTCCACAGGGTGCAGTCCTTCAGAAGCAGACTGCTCCAGCATGGGTCCCCCACAGGGTCACAAGTCCTGCCAGAAAACCTGCTCCAGTGTGGGCTCCTCTCTCTCCACAGGTCCTGCCAGGAGTTCGCTCCAGTGTGGGCTTCCTACAGTGTCACAGCCTCCTTTGGGCACATCCACCTGCTCCAGCGTGGGGTCCTCCATGGGCTGCAGGTGGATATCTGCTCCACCATTAACCTCCATGGGCTGCAGGGGCACAGCTGCCTCACCATGGTCTTCACCACGGGCTGCAGGGGAATCTCTGCTCTGGCGCCTGGAGCACCTCCTCCCCCCCCCTCTTCTTCACTGACCTTGGTGTTTGAAGGATTGTTTCTCTTACACATTCTCACTCCTCTCTCTGGCTGCAGTTGTTGTTGCACAGCAACTTTCCCCCCCCGCTTCTTAAATATGTTACCACAGAGGCACTACCACTATCACTGATGGGCCTAGCCTTGGCCAGCGGCAGGTCTGTCTTGTAGCCGGTTGGCATTCGCTCTATCAGACATAAAGGAAGCGTCTAGTAACATTTCACAGAAGCAACCCCTGTAGCCCCCCTGCTACCAAAACCTTGCCATGCAAAGCCAATACAATGAAGAAAGCCCATGCAAAATAAACCAAGAAGCATCAGAGATGTTTCAGAAGAAAATAAAGGACAGACAAACCGTTTCATCTGTTGGTTTTGGTTTGCTGGTTTTGTTGTTAGCAGTGTGATTCTACAAGTAGTAGCAGGTTTCAACGACATACAAAGCACTGTAAGGTACCTATGGGTAGGTCAGCATTGATGGGTGTCATTCTGCTGTCATTCTTTACATCTAGTGGACTGCAAAGTGACATCCCTTGCTTTATTGTCTGTCATTGAGTTTTTCAAGCTGTAATTCTGGGTTTGGCTAAAGCTTCTGCATGCCAGCTGTGGTGACAGGTAGGTAGATATCACAAAATGTTACTCATTCTCCCTAGCAATGCCTCTGCTATAGAAATAATCTGAGTAGGACTGATCTCACTTAATTTTAGATATCTGCATCTCAGACATCTGCCTTTGAGCCCGTCACTACTTCTTGGACACATTACTGTTTGACTTTCTTTAGATACCTTCCTTTCAGTGGGATGAGTTGCACACCTAAAGTGCTTATTTCTATCTGTAGACTATCTGGGTTTCGGAGCTTCAGTGAGGACTTTTGCTTAGTAAAAATTTCCTTTTAGACTGATGAAGCTGCCTCAGTGAGTCATTACTTAGACCATTCTGGGCTGCATGAGAGGTTCACAGGGAACTGTTGCCAGGAACTGCTAGCCCAGGAAGTGACTACCTAGATGGCATCAACAGGAAGGAGAAGTGAAAGCTGCATTAAACATTGAGTCTAGTCCAGAAATTATCTAAACAGTGGCAGAAAGCAGAAGAAAAGAATCAGCTCATTGTTTCTGCCACGAAGACCACTTCAGGGCTTTTGTCCAGTTGAGGTACATCTATGCCAGTAAATTAAGCCATTCCAGGAAAATATTCCTGAGTACAGAAATTTGACTGTCTGTGCTGCTGAATTATTGAAGAGGTCTTGGAACAGTTTTGGCCTGTGCTGACAGTTTTTAAATAGGGGGAATCTCGAGCCAGGGACCCAAACTCCAATATGCAGTTTGGATATGGATACCCTATTTTGGGGAATAGGCAAGTTTAATGATGTGGTTGTGGACCACTTTGTGCCAGTTGCCCTCAGTGCCAGAGAATATTCCTGATCATGTTTAGATGTGGCCGGAGTGGATGCATGTATTAGTTCCTGATAAAGTTAAATTGACTGCATTTTCTCAAGCTTTCCAGAAAGTTAACTCCAACTCTTCTGTACTGTAGAAGCATTCTGTATTCGCTGTCATTAGAATGATAGCATATTTGATTATTCTTCTCATTTGTGTGTCCTTTGGCTGTTACCCAAACTGCCAGTAGCTAGTTTTCCATGTGCACATTGAGAAGAACAAGTAGTGCATCTCAAAATGAACACTGATTTGTGAAAATAATGTTCACAGATAGGAAAGGCTCCATGAACAGAAAGAAGTCATGTTCCTCTGGCCACACTGAGTTTCTCATGTGTTATAGCATGAGCCACTGTTTCTGCAGCTCCCCATCATTCATTTGCACAGGCTGATTTCTGAGCCTTTCATGCTTAGCCCTTAGAGTCCCCCTTCATTGAAAAGGGAAATAAAGTCCTTTGCAACCACAAATCCATCAAAATTCATTACCACTGTACCTAGAAAACTGTAACCTCTGTGAGATTATTTCAACAAAAATTTCAAAAGAAGTTTCATAACAGTTGGCAATATCCAATCACAAATAAGATTCAATGTCATGCTGCATATTTACATAACATAAAAATCTCTCAGGTAACACTCATTTGTGAGAGATGAGCTTCTGTGAGCAATTATCAGTGACCCTTTCTTGAATACACCAATCAAATTAGCATTTCTCAGGACAAAAAAGTACATTTTTTTAACAATACAAAGAAAAAGGAAGTAGTCTCAGAATAGAAAACCATAATGAGTGTCAGTAGTTCTCCCAATGAGAATTATTCATGATTATGTCAACCTTTTTCAGACAAATTCAAATTCTGAGAGAGAGAGAGAACGAGACCCACAGAATGAGGAGCAGAAATTTTCCAGTCCACTTCTTAAAAATAAATGTATTGGTCTGACAAGTGAGGTAAGGATTCAGAATCTGACCTAGGACTGGTAGACAGCTCTTTCTAATGTCTACTTATAGGCAATGACATATCTGCCAGGACAAAACCCCAAAGGAGGCGGGTGAAATATTTAACATTCAGTATTGAAAATGATGAACCAGTTATCTGTCTGAAATAAATTGGTTTTATTCTGCTAAAGAATTTAGTCCTGTGAATTAGACTCTTGTATTTTTTTTACTCTTTCCTTGTTTGTCTTCACCCAGCTAAATTGCACAATAAGAAGAACAGAACTTAATCTTTGTTGTGAGTTCCCCTGTAATTCAGAAGCCTCCTTATAATTAGGGAGTTGTTTCTAGAGATTTCATACTCCCAGAATGAATGCTACAAATCCCAATGCTGGCTACAGTCATGCCTTCCACATTAAATGCACATAGGTTAAAATACAGACCCAGTCCAGGGAGCAAGGATTAGAATCTGTGACTCTCCTCCCAGCTTAGTGCACTAATAATAGGTTGAACTGTGTTACTCCCTCTTTACAGTTCAATGAATCATGGGGGGGTTTTTTGTTTTGGTTTTTTTTTTTTCCTAAAGATGAACAGCTTCAATAATCAGAGCATAAAATTCATTTCCTCATTGCAAGCAGTCTGTGAACTTGTGGAAAGGCAAAAGATACCAGTATGTACTCTACCAAGCCAAAAAGGGTACATAACCAGTCTCACGTTTTTTTAACTTGTGTTGTGTAAAGGGAGGAGTTACCATGACTGCTTCTTCCATCTGTCTTTTGTTTGCCTTTTATTTCCATCTGTCTGTTTGGTTTTAAAGAGAATGACCAAAGCAAGTATTCCAAGATACAAACTATGAGCAGACAGGGGTCTTCTCCAGACCCTCTCTTGGTCACTGAGACTCCAGGGAATGGGCTGGATATGAATATTCACTTATCATCTTGTTTAAAACCAGTTAGTTTTCTAACTCTGTTACAGGTCATGGGTTTTTGATATCCCAGTATGAGGTGCCAAATTCTTCCTTTGCATTTTATAAGAAAGTAAGGTGTGGTCACCATCCCTGGAAGTGTTCAAAAAATGGGTAGACGTGGCACTCTGGGACATGGTTTAGTCTAGTCTACCCTTGACTGGTTTAGTGTGGACTTGGTAGTGTAGGTTAATGGTTGGACTGGATGATCTTAAAGTCTTTTCCAACCTAAACGATTTTATGATTCTATGATGTTCATTACCTTGTTGCCTGCCTCTTTTGCTTTGTCTCACTATCAACCATTTTCCTCTAATAAGTACAGTCCTAGAGGTAGTAGACTCAGAGTACTAATGTTTGAGTATGATTCCATGTTTGTTATTTTAACACTAAAATAATTTAGGCCTGAGTTTGACTATCTTGATTTAATTTCACATTAAATTAGTTTAGCATTGACTAAATTTGTAAGAAGGTAGAGGTTTGTTACATCAATCAAGACCATTTTGATACTTTTTTTTGTTAACAAAAATTGAATGCTGTGAACTAGAATCCTTCCTTCCTGCTATTTCTGTAGGCAAGGGGGAGCTTGTACTTAAAAAAGAACCAGTGTAACTGTTCTGAGCTTTGTCTCAGTTTGGAGTCACTGCTTACATGGCGAAGATAATAACATTACAGGATGTGATCACTAGTGTGACAGCAACTCATACAGACAAGATCAGCCTTTTTTCAGCTTAGCTGTCACCCATGCTGCCAGTGGGATAACTGTGACAATACAGAGCTCAGCAAAGGGGTGCAGAACACAAATGATACATGGGACAAGTAGTAGGATGTCCCTTGGAATGTATAGTCACAGGTAGACATTAATACTGAAGCTAGCAAGTGTAAACTCAGATTAGATACATCTATATAATGCACAGCCACATTTGTACTTAAATTGTGGACAGTTTCTATTCAGAATATGAATACTTACTACAGTATGTTCAGTTCTCAGTCTTAACACACATCGCTATAATATCACTGCCTAACTCTGTCATTTTTTCCAGGTTTATGTTACTTTAACTGCCCTCAGCCTTGTCCCTAGTCTTAAAGAAATAAAGTAACATGGTGATGTTCATTAGGATCATTTAAGAGGGAAAGGGAAGAAAGGTGTTTCTACCACCAACTTGAAGTACCAAGATGACTGTATTCAGTACTGTTTCTTGTCTCTCTGCTTCTCTGGGTCTGGCATAGTACTTTTCTGCCCCTCACAGAGACGTTGTGTGATATAGTTTGATAATGCCTTTAGTGCTTAGTATAGTGGTCCTGAGGAGATAAAGGAAAAGTCATACAAACAGACAGGAAGGAAAGACAGGTGCCGTGTTTCTTAATGTGATTTTTGGTTGTCAAAGAGTCTACATAAAACACCTATATTTTGTTCTCTTAATATATTTTGTTTAAATTTTTTCCACATATACTCTTGATTATTGTATCAGTATCCTTAAATCTGATCTCATTGTTTGATTTTCAGTTTGCAAAAAGTTTAGCACTGTATGAAGTGTGTTCAGTCTCTCCCCCCTCTCTTCTAGCTTTTCACTGAGGTCTCAGCTTTTTTAATCTCCCTTTTCCAAAACTGGCTAAGCTTACACACTTCTGGGCAAGATTGCCCACTTCTGTTTATAGAGTCTGAAGGGAGAGTCCAAGGGAGTGAACACCTGGTTAGATGAATTTATTTAACACACTTGAAGTGCATTTTTATGGTCTGAGAGCAAAGGGGTTCCTTCCTCTCAGTTTGATGGCATTTCTTTTCCTCTGTGTGGGCAAAACCCAATACCTCTGAATGATGCATCAATTAACAAAAAAAAAAAAAAAAAAAAAAGGTTCCAGATAGTCAGCGCCCTGTCAGTTTGAGTAAACCCTTCACCTTTGTTCTGTCCTGTCTCTCAGTAGAATTGAACAGGTGGATATCTCCTAAGTTAGAAGACAAGAATGGAGATGGAAAGCTCCTTTGCAAAGAAAATGATGGAAAGTTGTCCTGGTTTCAGCTGGGATAGTGTTAATTTTCTTCCTAGTAGCTGGCATAGTGCTGCTTTTTGGATTTAGTATGACAATAACGTTGATAACACACTGATGGTTTAGTTGTTGCTGAGTACTGCTTGTGCTAGCCAAGGACTTTTCAGCTTCCCATGCTCTGCCAGGCGCACAAGAAACTGGGAGGGGGCATAGCCAGAAGAGTTGATCCAAACTGACCAAAGGGCTATTCCATACCATATGACGTCATGCTCAGTATATAAACTGGGGGGAGTTGGCCGGGGGCAGCGATCGCTGCTGGGGAGCTGTCTGGGTATCGGTCGGTGGGTGGTGAGCAATTGCATTGTGCATCACTTGTTTTGTATATTATTATTACTATTATTATTATATTGTTATTACTACTACTACTATTTTACTTTATTTTATTTCAATTATTAAACTGTTCTTATCTCAACCCAGGAGTTTTTCTCACTCTTACTCTTCTGATTCTCTCCCCATCCCATTGGGGCAGGGGGAGTGAGTGAGCAGCTGTGTGGTTCTTAGTTGCTGGCTGGGGTTAAACCACGACAAAAGTGAAAGAAAATGTTCATCTGTAGATTCATAAAGTCTCTAACAGGCAGAAACATCATAGGTGGTGCTCACTGAACAAATAATGTGAATGGAGGAGCAAAAAGCACTCTTGTCAGTGGTGAGTTGGAGCAATGGACACAATAAGGCAAATAAGTCTTGTTTATATACTATCATAGCAATGCAAGGGATTTCTCAACTTCAGAGAAGCCTGCCCACAGGTGGGAGTGGTTATAGTGGAGAGAGCAATGAATTGATTAACTTCATATATTTTTTGCAAGTTTAAGTACTATTAAAAGAGCGGGTTTATTCATTGTTTTAGCTTCTGTACTGGGACAGTTTATAGAAGACAAAACATGGATTTAAAGAACAGTGACTGGCATATAAGATGGAGCTAAAGCAGTTTAGGTAAGATACAGCTCAAAATGTGTTGGTTGTGGGCCTCTGCTAATCCATTTTATCATTTCAGCTGAAGCACTTTAGTGAGGTTGATTTAATCCTTCTCAGGCTTCCTTCCACTGCAATATCTGATTTCCTTTCCCAAGGTTATGTTTTCATCTCCTAGTTCTGCTTTGAACTGGGGAACTGGACAGAGAACTTTAAAGTCTCTGGATTCTCATGTTCATGCCTGAGCATCCAAACATGTTTATAGTGTCCCCTAAGAGAATTCATTTTTGTGTGCATATATGTACAAACACCATTCCATGGTCTTGGATAGAGTAGTTAAGACATTTACTGTTTTCTCAAGGTATTGTCTAACAAGCATTCCATAAATGCTATCCATACTTTTTTTTTTTTTCCCCTTGAATGAAGTCTTTAGCACACTGTCTTGGATTCGTGAGTAGAGAAGAATCTTTTTTTTTTTTTTTTTTTTCTCTATTTCCTAACTGAATCTTGTGTGATCCAGCTCTTTACATGAGTGAGGGTGGAGGAATGAAGAGATATGACAAGAGATCCATTCCACCCTAATAACTTATGAGCCTCTTCACTTGTTTTAAGCAGATTTTACAGAAAAAGAAGAGTTTTTTTCACAAACAGCTGGGTTGAGGAAAGAGTCTCTACTTAGGCTGTCCCTGCAGGAAACTATACAAGATTGCAATTTCTCTTAATACAAATTCAGCATAAAGGAGAGAGGCACTGTAACTGTCCTAATCTATGGGAAAATAGTTAATCAAAGATCGTTCATTAATAAGCATCAGAAATTCCACTTTTTGACCAAATTTTCTTTCCTGAAGAAGTCTAGTAAGTCTAACAAATATCATGTTTAAGCCCTATAGCTGCAGTAGAAGTTAAAAATTCAAAGAAAATTGAAACAAAAATTCATTAATGGCCAGGCTTCATTAGTTCTTCTGTTTATGAAGCTACTTGTTGTCTCAGTGAAGCAGCTGGTGATGGGTTAGATTGCATTATCACTTTCTGCTTTATATTAGGAAAGCTGTGAGAAGTTCAATTCTCAGAAGACTGATAATGGGTCATAATGTTCCTGATAGTATTTTAAAAATATCCAACACTGATCTAACTCTCTGCTTACTGAAAAAATTTAATAACACTTTCATGAACTTGTTCATTCTCATTGCTTATCATCTATCAATTTGTGCTAGGACCACAGTTTGAATTTGGACTAGTACTGAATTAAACTAATTTCCATCTGACACACAATTTTTTGCTTGCTTTGATAAACTAAGCCTTCTTTTCAGAAAAAGGGAACATAAATCCACCCATTGCCTTGGGATCCTTACCCATTATAACAGCAGGAAGTCCAAGAAGGGACATAGGCTACAACTAAAACATTAAAACCATCAGTTTCAAGGAGTGTTTCCTGACTTCTACACCAAATGATGCTCAGTGATGTATCTACTCTGTTCACATCTCACCTTTTCTTGAGCAGACTGGTGTGTCCTTTCTATGAAGCATTTGGTCCTTGGCTTCTTTGAACCTAAGATAAAACTTCCACATGTATGTGTATGTGCATGCATATATGCATGGGTGAATAGGAGACAGTGGCTATGCTTCAGCTTGCAGAACATATTTTTTTATGGCATAAAACTGGTGCAAGTTATGTATACCTTCTGATATGGCACATGAAATATGCGATTATTTGAGGGTATAAATGTTCTGGCATAGTGCCAGAGGACTTTTTGGTGGGGAGCAATTGAAAGCTTGTTCTGCTGTACTTTCTGGAAGTTGTTCCTGGAGCAAACCAGTCTCTCAGAACCCACCCCAAATCCTGTTCCAAAAGGAACTAGCTGATTTGATAGGTGGTGACTGGATGAATTAACATTGGTGCAGTGAGGATGACAGGAGAGTAGGGGACCAGTATCTGGATTTGGCAGCACAGAAACATTTATTGCCTCTTTGTAAGTAAAGCAGAGACCGAATGGCATGGCACTGTTTATGTTACTTAGATCCACAAGGCAAAACAAAGATCCTATCCAGATCCACAATGAAAACCATTACTGGCATGTGCTGTTGCTTTCCCTGTGCCTGAACATTGACTGGGAGAGTCAGCATAGCCAGGAGGATGCTTACAGTTAAAGAATAAGAATGACTGAAGGCCACTGTTTGAACTAATGCACTGACCCAGCTTTTCTTACTAGCATGGATGCAGCCAAAAAGCTGATGTTTTTTACAGCTGCTTATTCAGAATTTCTAGTAAGGGAAAATAATTTTGTTTTTAAGGACTAAATATTTGAGAAATATATAATCTTAATCAAAACTAATAGGTGCATTTAAAACAATTAGATGGGTATACTTGCCTCTTCTCCTAATTGCTTTAAACTGCAGTTCTTGAACATTTATTTTTGGGTAAGCATTTAAAAAATAAAATAATTTCAATTTCCTTTTAAATGCCTTTCTGTTTAATTTTCTTCATTAAAAATAGTAAGTAATGTTTAGATGTTAAGTAGACTGCCCATACCTACTTATTTTGGGGGGGGTTAAAAACTTTAAAACGATACAGAAATGCAACAGTTGTCACGTTATTACCCATAATCACTTCAAAGGCCAAGAATAGGATGCAGAGAACAGATACAAGACTATGGTTTAAACCCCCTTTAAATACAGGTTAATTTGAAAAAAAGAAAAAGAATGAAAAAAAAGAATGGAGAGGAAGGTCTCTCAAACTTAATTCCTCACAAAGAATCATGACACCCATTAGAAACAATTTCTGGATACACTTACATGTCTTCTCTTACAAGAATAAAAGCCACTTTGCTTGTGGTTATTTCCATTAGATTTGTGTATATCCAAGTATTTAAGGAGTTAATTTGCTCTTTCAACACATCAACTTGTTGCTTCTGTGTTTACCATTTGAACAGCAAAATTCCCAGTCTCTGATGAGACTCAGGGCTTAGTTGTGCTAGATGTTCTCTCAACACAGAACAGTGTCTTTAGTCCCACTGATATAGGATATGGCAGGAATTAATGCTGCCTGGAATAGAGGCTGTTAGTTTCATATGTCAAGACAGTTGTTCTAAAAAAAAAAGTGTATCAGAAAGGGGATGTTATGGGACAATCCCAACTCTTATGTCAAATCATAGCCTCGTTCAAAACACATGACCAACACATTGCCTCAGGTAAAATATCCAGCTGAGTGGAATCTAATAAATCTTTTGTTTCAGTTTATTATTTTTCTCCCTGAAGTTACTGTTAGTACTTGAGAGAGAATTAAAAAAAAAGAGGAAGAAAAAGCACTTGTATTTTTCAGCCTTGTTGGTAGCCTGCTGATTTTCCATACTCTGCTGTGCTCCCCTGCTTATCTTCTATTCTACTTCAGCAGTTTTAACAGGTGCATGTAGATCATTGGGTTGGCTGTTTTCCATGTGTTCTGGTCATGCTTAAGAAGGTGCTCTGCTATCTACAACATTTTGTTTTCTATTGCAGAAATAAGATTGTATTTTCCGTTAAAAAGCAACTGTAGCCTTAGAAGGATTCACGTAGAAAGCAACCTCAAAAGAACTCTACTGGCTGGCCTTCAATTACCAAAGGATGGAAATTCACAGTTAAAGATAAAACCTGTGAAACCTGAGTTCAGCAGGGCTTTCTGTGGGTAGTCTTAAGGCAATGACAAAGTGTAAGCAGGCAGCAGGGCTTTGATTTTTAGCTGTGCTGTCTAGTTTATTTCAGTCAGCAAAGTAATATTCTTTTCATTAAATATTTAATCTGAATTTTCCGTGTTTAAATGATTTTTTTTTTTAACTTGATAAAAAATCTTGTGTGCTTGGGGCCATTATGATTGCACTATCATTTTGTGCTAAATCTGCCTGTTCTCTTTCTTTTCCTCTCTTTCTTCCTCTCTTTTTCTGTCTTTCTCTTTCTTCCTCTTTCTTTCTTCCTTTCTTTGCCTTTCTTTTCCTTTCCATTCCTTCTTTCCTTTCTTTCTTCCTACCCTCTCTCTTTGACTCAGCACCTCTCTCTCTTGCTTGTTTCGTCTTCTTCTCAGTCCCTCTTTCTCATTCTCTCCCTCCTCCTTCATTTGCTGCCTACCCCTGTTCCCAGTTAACAGTCCTCTGTATGTCCAAAGACTGTTCCAAATAAAGTGCATATTTTAGTAAGGCTTGTTCCCCTTTCTTTTCCTGTCTATTTTATTTTCTTCTTACCTCCAGTAAAGTTACCTGACCCCTGGCTTGGACCTTATTGATAAAGACTGTTTGAAGGTAAGAAAGGTAAGGAGAAAATCCTCAAGAAAACACTTGATGCTGAGTCTCTTGGTGCCAACAGTTCTTTGCTACAAAAGAAAAACAGACAAGAAAAAGACTGGAGCCCACCAGGATATTAGGGTTAATCTAATTTATTTATTAGAGCTTGAATTTCTCTCATCATGACCTGATAATTTGTTCTGTCTCCAGCAACATCAGTAATTCACAGAATAAAGCAGATACAAAGGTGATTTTTATTAGTCATTTGTTGAATCTGTGAATGGCTGTGCCTGTCAAAGGCTCCTTTTCATTCATACTAACAATAATTTCTTCTGCATTAAGCAGTCCATTTGTATAAGTGGAGGTCATTAAAGCTCCTATGAGAGCCTACTGGAGCAGATTTGGATGAGTTCCACTTGGTTATGTTGCTATTTCCCATGTCAGATGTGGAATATTATTTCTGAAAAATGTTTACAACACTGATGATAGGGGAAGAAGGATGGCATTGTCATACTTTCTCCAAGGTTTTATGCAACTGTGATAAGGATTTACTTTATACACTATATTTCATATTCATAAAAAGAAAAATCCCGCTATCTTTATCTTCCCAGAATTCTCAGATGAAATTGAGTGCAATGTTTGTAGAAAGTTCCTTGAAATACTCAGCCTGAGGCTGAAAGAAGAAACAGAGATCTTTTAGGTTATTGTTATGTATTCCTACTTCAGGGCTGGAAAGACTTCCAGTATTGTTTATGTATTTATGAAGGACCTAGCTTATCACAAACTCCTCAGTTTTTGAGGGATGATGTCTCAGATTCTGTAACTTGGAAATCCTTCCCAGTTGGATATTGAGCATTCTGAGTGGTATAAAGTATCTTAGATCACTGTCCTGGCATAAAGAGGGTTTGGAGTAACACAACCCATGGTAATCTTTTTCAGGTGTAAATGACAATAAATTTGACTGAAGATGTAACTGGGAACAAAAAAAAAAAAAAGGATTTTTCATGTGTCTGAAAGCTCCCCTGATAGTGATAGATGAGTGATCTAAAATAAATACATGCATTCAGATGACTTTAAACAGTGTCTTCTGTCTTTAGTGTCTAACCATACCAACGCATACTTTATTGTCCTGGAAAGCTCATGTATGAAAACATTGTTATTCATGTTCATCATGGTAGTGTCTAAAGACAATGTCAGTTCCAAAGAGCTGGCCACCTAAGTAAATAAGACAGACACAGAATGAGGAATAGCAAATACTAACACAATTGTCTCATACTCCTAAAAAACTATGCTTATGGGCTGCAGCAGATGACTGTTGCTAATTAAGGCTCTCTATACTTCACAGATAGACTCTAACATAATACTGAATCTTCTAATCTCAACGTTTCGTTTGTCTTCCTCTACACCCACTAATGTCTCCTTCCTTTTTCTACATTCTCTTCCTCAAAGAGGAGTAGGGATAAAAAACACTTTTATCTGTCCTATTGCCAAATGGAACAACTTAGCAGTCAAAGAACAATTGACTTTCAATAAGACTTAAGCTCATAAATGTCTTTTAGCAAGTCCTTCTTGGCTATTCTTCAGTCTCATGCTGCCTGAAAAGTGTGTCTTAATATCTCCTTTGGGGCTAGATCAATCAAATGCAGAAATCTAGGTTTACTGGTGAAATCTGAAGGTTTTTTCAAATTATGGAGGGGGTGGCTTGCTGTCCAGGAAAGTTACTCAAACAGCCTATTTTTAAATGCAAAAGAATAGCTCATAAAATTGCTTTTAGGAACCACCTAATTACACAAGTGCCCATGTTACAATAAAAATTTCCTTGGGTTTGTGTTGACATTAGTATCTCGGCACAATATGTTAGTTTAAATTACTTATTATTAATTAATTATTATTGTTTAAATAAAATGGTACCTCAGTGGTATTAAATTATCACTCTCTCACGCAATTCCCAGACTTGTTTAGCAGTTAGGAGAGGCTGGGCACCTTTCCCAATAGGCAGTCTGGAGTTGAGCATCCTCTTTCAGGCAATTGAAGATTTTATCTAATATTCCTATGCTTATTGGATTCAGCGTCAGAGAACAGTTCTGGGCTTGTTTAGTTGGTTAATATAGGTATGACCCATGTGAACTAACCTATGGTTTCCATGCATACAAAGAGGCACATTGTTAGGTGGAACTACCTTTTTAGCTTCCTTTTAAGGTCTACTGTTATTCATCATCTTATTAGAGATGTCTAAACTTGCCTAAGTTCCTGGAGCAGGTCTGATGGACAAAGAACAGGCCTGGCATACGAAGATGCCACAGCAGTCCAGTTTCTTGAAACACAGCTGGCAGTGGAGCAGCTGCTTACTTCTGCCTAATTTCTGCATAGTAGCCAAGTGGCTGGAGCAGTCACAACCAAGCAAGAGACATGAATTCTAGACCTCTTCAAGGTCATATTTCCATTCCACTAAATATTTCCATGTGTGCGTGTGGGAAATCTCTGAATGAGTCTGCTGAGGACGAGCTATTGTGAATGTAGGAATGATTATCAGAACCAGAAAAAAACCCAAAGTCTGTAGTTTGGAGGAAAGTATAAGCCAAATCTGATGAGGAACACTGAATGAGGTGTTTGTATCCCACAAAAGGGCAGGTGTTCAAACACATCTTGTTCATAAATGATCATTTCTGGGAATTATCTTGATCAGCATAACCGTAAGATGTGCCTTTCTCTTAGTACTGACTGCAACAAGCCTAAGTACCTAATTCTAACTTACTGTGATCCTGTGGGGATGAAGCTTTTAGTTTTCAGTGCATTATGGTGCTCTGATTCTGGGAAGAATTCATTTGGTCATCTTGGCCAGTCAGCTTAGGATCTCTGTAGAGTCAGCAGAGAGAAATAATTACTTTTAAGATGTATTTAACTTAGCTTGTCTGCATTTGCTCAGAAGACTCACACCTCAGAAATGACAGTTCTCTTTACTACTTCTAAGGGAAATCTAGCTTAGATTTAACCATTTAAATTTTACATATTTTAAGTGATGTCAATCTCTTTCTCTGAATATGACTACAAATGTCTAAAAATGTGACCTTAAAATGTAAAGAAGAAAATCCATTTCTTGAGCCTTCTGTGGCTATTTGGAAGATATAGGCTATGAACATGTTGGATAAGCTGACACATTCATTTTCTGCAACTATAGGAATTCCTTCAGCCTTCAAAAAAGGTTCAGATTCTTTAATTACTCATAATCAAACAACTAAGTAGTGGAAATTCCTGTTAGATTAAGTTGCTTAAATTTCAGAAGATCTGAGGGGTATTTGTGATCGAAAGTTGCTTTCCTAAGACTGTGTAATACCCTATATTAGCTTAGTAATAGCTTATTTGTTTGCAAACACCTATGATTTTATAGTTTTCATCACGTTCATTAATAGAGCTTCAGTTGCTTAAAGGCACACTTAATGCACCCTAGAACATGTTAAAAAGCAGCACAAAATAATAATATATTTAATAGCAATTTGTTTCTTGTATTTTCTTTACTACTAGATTGGAGATAAAAACTTTCTAATCTCCCCATTCCTATTGCCTTGTTCTTTAGTGGTATTAAAAGCTGCAGATAATGACAACAGAGTAACTTCTATGAAAAAAAACCATGGACAGTGACAATTTATGTGCACAGGAGGCTCTTTAAAGTCATCTCAAAATCAGTTTCATATATCAGAGCTTAGAACTGTAAACACGATGCTTACTTCAAAATATTGTAATGAATATTTAGTATACTAACCGACACAGGAAAACATTAACATAAATTAAATGATTAACTGAAATTTCTTATCATTGGTTTTGCCTTCTACTTGTTGAGCAACAGAAAATTGCCTGTAGAAGTATAGAAAAGTGAGAGAAGCACAGCAGGATTCCCAGAGGTGGAAGCTTTTCCTCTCATTACCACTTTGCCCCATTCTTTACAATTACACTTTGTCCAAAGAGTTGACATGTAAGCCTATCTGTTTTGATAGCCTTATTTCAAACTTGAGTTACTGGTGATGTTACTAGCCAATTCTCTCAAGCCCTACGGAGTGATAAGACTAATAGGAGAGAATGATGAATGAGTGTAGAGGCAAGGCTCAGACTAATTATAATTTTTAAGAAAAGACTGTGGAAAGAAAGTAGTTCTTTGCCATCAGGGAAGGAAAGAAATATGAACATCTTTGGATCATGCGGCTCAGATGACTTAAGGCAATTCATAACCAACTACTAAAATAGAATATACTGTCAGCAAACAGAAGTACAAGGTATGGTAACTGAAAACAGGTTTGTCAATGTATCTTCCACAATTTAGTAGGGTAATAAAATGAATGTGTTAAACTGTATAGTATTCAGAAATATGGGTAAAACAAAATTGGGAGTATGCTGCTACTGTAAAGTAATCCTGCAAAGAAATGTAGGTCTCTTTTATGTGAAATCGTGTTTACCAGGTTAACTCCCTGCCCTTTTTGTTTTAAAGATAGAGACATCTGAGAACAAATGCATCTGGGCTTGACATTGAAAGCCACAAAGGAAAGGCCCCACATGTCTCTGTGTTTAATCTTTATGGAATCACAATATTTTCATTGCCTAGTGCTCCTTCAGTCATGTCATAATGCTCAGTCATAAAATGTCCATGGATCAAGTCATTCCTTCAGAACTAGTTTGTTTTGGTGTAGGTCTTCCATAGCTGTGCTTGTTTGAGCTGGGGCTTTACAAGTTTGACTGGGTCAGTGGTTATTTAGGGGTCTTCCAGAGAATATCCTGATGCTGTTGACCAAGAAAAGGTCTATATTCCAATTCAGTTTTGATCAAAACTCTTGGTGCCAGGAAACACTGTGTAGTCAGTTGTCTTCTAAATGCAATGAGGCACAGATGAGATCTGGTGTTAAACCGAGTACGAAGACATAGAATATGAGCAGATGTAATCTCAAATTCATGACCTTCACAATGACACCTTTTATAAGAGAAGAGGTATTACCTTTTATGAATTCTCTTATTTCTAGCACTAAAAGTAGTATTTATCCACTTAAAGATGCTTCACAATACTGCTTGGATAAAGCATACTTCATTTCTCATCCAAATCGGAGTTTGTAGTATTGTTGTGAGCTGGTAAAGATTTCTCGTTTTTTTTTAGTCTGAAAGTCACTGCACTCCACCAGCAGAAAAAATTAGTTCTTTGTGGGATTTTCAAAAATACCTGGAACACAAAATAACTAGTCCTGCCTCAGTGATGGATTTAAGGATACCTAATTTAAGGCTACCAAATCTAAGGTTATGGTACCTAATAAAACATTAAGGATAGAAAAGGGTTGTGTATATGTAGGATGTACAGATACTGAGGAAAGCATCCTTCTTGAATATAGTGTCACTGTAGGTTTTAGATATTAATAGTATGATGTAAACATCAGCAGCTTGGACTACGTCTGGATTTGATATTGACACTTTATGGTCTGTGTTCAGAGAAAGAAGACAGTCCTCGATAAGTTGCTGTGGTAATATGTAGTGTGGAAAAACCTCAGGTAGACAAATGAAAGCAGAGTCAGGGTGTGATTCACCTGACACTATAATAATCTAGAGCCATCCTGGAAACATAGGGTACTCCTAATCTCCAGCTGTTGCATCAGAAAGGCACGGGATTCCCATGTGTTCTGGCTCTCAGCTCCACATTCATACCTCAGGTGCATTAGAGTATCTCAAATAATATGAAATAACCTATATTTAGGCAAATTAATCACTCCATCAGACTCCTTCATTTATTCTATCTTATAGATGTAGGTATGCCTGTTCCTCTCTTTATAGCTCAGCTTCTCTCTTCACGGTGAATGCCTTTCTGAAATGTTGTGCTTCCTCCAGCATCTCCCACTGCTTTTCAGTTGAAGGACTTGCAGCTCTGTGCAGACCAAGGTTCTGAACTGCTTTGCACCCACCAAAATCTGATATATAACTGTGAACATTACTACCAGACAATGCTTAAAAGCTATACCTCTGGCATCTTTTCAGAAACCAGTCCACCGAATTGGTGTCTTTAGTGGTGAATCTAGAGAATAAGCTAGAACTCCAAGTAAATATGGCATAACTTAATGCTTTTGTACAGCTGATGAATTTTTAACATGTTTTGTCCATACTTTCATGGTGATCTTACTTGGGATTTAAAAGTGTGTAACATACATGCATTCCTTTCCTCCTCCTTTCAGTTCCTTCTACCACCCCTCCTATTCCACCAGCTGTCAGTGCAATTCGTAGACTGTTTCACTGGTTAAACTTACTAACATAAATCCCATATATTTCCATGTCTTTAATAGGAGGAAAGTAGAATAAGAATATTGCTATATTGCAGAGATCGTAGGGGAGAAAAAAAACCCAACATTTTTAGTGATGGTGAACCAAAAAGCACAAACACTCCAGGGTTCTTGACTTCTTCAATTGAAACCTGTAATTTTAATGAGTTTTGGTTAGGGTTACAGATGAAATTCAGGCTCTGATGTAGTTAAGTAATGCATGAGGTCTCAGGGAGCTGCTCTAACTGTTATGATAATGTATGAATGACAGGATTCTATCACTGGCAGCTGTTCTACATGGGCCTTGTTATACATGGATGTGGCACTACATCCATGTCTAACAATTTGTCCTGCCAGTCAAGAATCTTGTCAAATATTGATCTGACATCAGATTCATGTATAACAAGATTTTTGATTGACAGCGGAGCAACTGCCCAGAACTAAACCAAAACCCCACTGTTTTTAAAAGCTAACACTGCCAGCCAGTAATCTGGCTTTTTTGTAGCATTTACCCACATCTACAGTGTCTTGTATCCTTAATTTTATATACAAAAATTTCTTCAAATTGTTAACATTACAAAGATTGGATTTAGCTTCTTAATGAAATTTTAAAGATAAAAGCTGGTGTAGCTATGTTAACAAATGCTATAGAAAACCATGCTTGGCAGCTTCAATTTCGGTGCAGACATATGGGATATCAAAACAGCAGGAAGAAAGTGAAAAGGCTGAGGGGAATTAAGGTGATGTGTGTGAGAAAAACATGTTAGACATGAGGTTTTAAAGCCTGAGTATTATCATTAAAAATCCCCAGCAAAAACCACCATTGGGATTTTTGAAGTTTATGGAAACCTGATCAGAATAGGAGTCTTGTCATTTTTGCTTGCTTATCTCTTACAATATTTATGCTATTCTGAAGAATCTTTCTGGATTCTAGTGATTAGTAAGAGGAAGAGGAGGGGAGAGCAGTGTCAGCTTCACTAAGCTTTTGGCAGGCCTGTGCAAAGGATGTTGTTGCAGCCATAAGACACAGAGAGAATAAGAAAGAACATAAGCTAGAGTGAAGAGATTAGGCATTCATCATTGAAACTGCCACAAAACCCAAATCAGTCAAGGTGTGTCACCAGCAACAGAGAATTACTCGGGCAACATCAGTCGTTGAAAGCAACCAATGATATGGTTCAGAATTTTATTGCAGAAATGTCATCAACAGCACGAATATAGTTTTGTATTTACCTTTAAAAATCATTGTAGCTAATATGCCTGTTTTAGTAATTTCAAGGAACAATAAGAATATTCAAGAGAACTTGTGCCATTGAACAATCACACAGAAGTTCCTGGTTGTTAAATAGAAAAAGGTGTTAACTGATAGTTTTTCAGGTCAGCACTATAGATGAAAGTGCAAAAGGACGTGACTGATGCAATCCATTAAATTAGACTAATTATGATCAGCAGTTTAAGACAAATGGGAATCTTATTACTGATGTCAATTGGCTTGTGGATCAAGCTCTAAGGGATCTCACCTACTTCATACGTTACCTTCCCTGCTTTACCCCAACTGCTTTGAATTAATCTGATGACCCAAGGCATCCACTACAAGGATACAAAGTACCGGTTGATGTAGCTTAACTGGTTAGTTAGGTCAGGTTTATGGCTCCTTTGTGTTGCTCAAATATTGCAAAACATCAGAACATATAAAGTCTAAAAGTGATAGAGACAGATTTTAAACACATATAAACATGTATGCACCATTTCTCCTGTGGTTATCTTCAATTTATTCAACATCCTAAGCCACTTAAAAAACATTAATTGAACCTTACAATAGCTCTGCATGCATTTTACTTGGGAGGGCTTTATATCTGTTTTATGCTTCAGTGAGCAGTTGCACAAGGATGAAACAGCTTGCTTGCTTAGTTCTGTATTTGCAATTATATCTTTATATTATCTGTTTCCAACTACTGTTACTACTCAAACAAACAGCTAAGTAGACAGAATGACTGGAGAAGAGACATGCACAAACACAGGCAAATAGAAATGTATGTACATGCATACATATATGCATTTCCCTTTCAAAGTATCAGATTCAATGGTGGAATCTGAAGATGTCCAGAGTCAGAAAATTGTAGAACTGCAGAGCTTGGAGCAGAATTCAACTTAAACTACTGAAAGCCATCTTTCAGCTTTACTAATGATGTTTGATGCTGTTATTAGACACTACTGCATTGGTGGGAATACAAGTTACTTATTTCTCCCTTAGCTACATGTGCCCCACGATAGGGAAAAAGTAGGAAAAAGTCTTTGTCAGTGTGAAGATTTTTGTGTGCTGTTTGTATTTTATTCAGTGCAATCTATTATTAATTCCTACATTCCTAAAACCTCCAACAATGTCGAAACCAGCACTTTCAACTTCAGCCTGAGCCATAGTATCTGTTAAGTGAGGCCTTTGAAATATCTACATTTGAAACCACTCTCAAATCAGAGAATCTGGTAAATCTCTCTAGCCTGTGCATATGTCTGTGAAAAGGCTTATTTTCAAAGAACTGCAGGGTTTGTTTTTTTTTTTCCTCTGGGTTGAGCGTGGTTTCAGTCTGAGTGCTGATACTTCAGAGGTTTCCAACTACAGTCAGATGTGGCTGAGGCTGAAATTGAGATCGTAGTTTCAACAAACAATAAAACTTTCAGTTCCTGAGAATTTTAGTTATTTTAAAATTAATTTTAAATCACAACATGCTATGGTATAGTGTGTGGAAGCGTGTACATTTTTATTTTGGATGTTGAGAGTAGTGAGTGCAATTAAAACACAGAGTAAGCTATTGCAAAAATCAGAAAATCAGCATTTTTTAAAAAAAAAAACCCACACACCTAAAAACACATTAGTATGGACTGATTTATACAAACCTGATGTATTTCAAATGCAAGGAAACTTTATTGTACAACCCAAACAAGCGTTCTGGAATCTTTTTGCTACACCTGGCAGCACCCTGATCTAGCAAAGACAGTAACTGAAGTAACTTTTTTCTATAGCTTTTATGTTTTCTAAATCATGGAATACAAACAGGTGTACTCCAGGAGGTTGTCACAGTATGATTTTATTTGGAATTTCTTTAGTTCTTCTGTACTGTGGGGTTTTCTCTTTCATTTTCTCGGGTTATAACATCTGTCAGTTCTGGTTTATGGGTTTGTTTGTCTACAGAAAATGGAAAAAGTAATGATTGTGTCAAGAGACTTCTTTTTCTACCAATATCTATGTATCATTTTATATGACCATGAAGAATGGCCATTTATGACTTGCTTACAATGAAGACAATGGGCCTGATGCTGGTATCAGTTACACCAATGTAAAACAAAAAAGTTCCACTGTATTTCAGCAGTGTAAAATTAAAGTAAGATTTGAGGAAAAGCTTTTCAAAATCAGACAGGGTATATAAAAAAAGTTGGTGAAAGTTCAAATATCGTTTTTAATAAATAATTTAAAATTAGTTTTAAATCTCTCTTTTCTCCCCTAACAATGTTCTAATTGGCCGTAAGGGGAATAACACACTCTAGGCTTTTCAGCTGCTTTGAGAATACCAGATTTCTTATGCCTCACCATGTATACAAGCTGTGTAGTTCTCTCACGACAGCTGCACATGCTGTCTCGAGTTATTAACTCCAGTAGGAAGCCTGAGGAGCTGCTGAGTAGCTTCCTCTCCAACAGGGTTTCTACACTGGCTTTGTTGGGCTCCTGCACGGGAAGTGGACTTTTTAGAAGAAGCCATCCTCTTAATAAGGACTCTTTGGAAGCTTGATTCAGATACCAAGAATGACTATTCTTCTCACCCTGATCTGGGCTGTGTTTGGGGAACAAAAGGAAAAAAAAGTTGAGGAAAAAAAAAAAGTCATCTTGTTCTTTGGCCACATTTATATTAATGGGGATAGATTCTTGGGAAAAAAAAAATAAAATTGCCTAATGAGAAGAAAGTTGGCTAGGGAGTAAACTGCTGTGCAGTAGGTTGCCTCTGTGACTCAGGGTGAGGTTTATGTGAATTTCTCTTTGTATTTGTATGTCAGTATAATGGTAGCAGTACTGCTTCTATAGGTTGGGTTGATAACTTCTGAGAATAAATAATTACTTTCGGGGTACTTAGCTACTAAAGTGGTGGGTGTTTACATGAACTGATATACATGCTCAATATTTAAAATTTGCTAACTGAGCTGTATATCTGGCCAGCAAGTTGTACAGTGGATGACCTGATTTTCAGTAGCTGAAGCAGAGTATGATGAAAACTTAGGAGTGATAAATTGTCTTATGAGACAATGATAAAGTCTTAGAGTGATGAATAAGTCAATGAAGGAACTTATAAGGTAGCTTAATTTATTCACAACTTCTGCATTAGAAAACTTGCATTGAGTCAGTATTGGAAAGGATTGGGTTCTTTCCCAATGGTGGGAAAGAAAAAATATACAATAGATGTAATGGCTTCCTAGCACATTTTGCAAGCAGTTGGTTGATGCCAAGTTGCTGAAATTTGCTGTGTCTGTTGCCAAGGCACTTTATTTCTAACTTTCTAGTCACAAGACACAGGCCAAATGGACACAGGATCATGTCCATAAGTAGGTATGTTGTCAAAACCATGGATATTCCCAAACATGAACATTTCTAGTGGGATATAAAGTTAACAACTTCCTCCATAGTGTGTGAATCAGCTATTTTGCAAATACCTATTTCCCTTAGTAAAAAGACCTCTTATTTTTGTATTCCAAAATGTCCTTCACTCTCCTTCACTTACTATTGCTTATGCTAGGTGCTCACTTCATGGAATTTATATGCACAATTAAAAAATAACATACCTTCTCAATCCACTTTTGTCTTTCTAACTCAAATAACTTTTGACACTGGATCTTCTGCTGAGATGCAGACAAAGTGGCTGAGTGTACATTTCTGGCATTGTCGTCATCCAGATAAAAAAACTTTTCCCCAAAATATTTGTGCTGGCATTAATGCTCTCAGGAATACAAATCTGAAAAGACAAATAGAAGGGACCTGGAATAAAATACATGCAGGAAAATATTAGGCAAATATTAACACTTGTGTCTTAAAGTGAGATGTGATAACTTTTTAAAAAACAGACTTTGATCAAATCTTTGAAGAAATTTGACCCTCATATTTGACGGAATTTTACTAATCGTTTGCTTTTAACCTGAAGGCAAATGTAATTGGCAAAATTCTGGTCTCATAGAATTCAATGACTAGTCCTTCACCAGATTCAATGGGTTAAAATTTTCAAACTGCATGTGTATGTTGATTACATGTTTATTCAAATTTAGGAATAGTTTACTGTATAGTTAGTGCTAGAATGTTTCTGAGCATTTAAATTGGAACTCATATTAAAAAATGGGAAGCAAAAGCACCTGCTCTATTTTGTTCCTCTGCAAAGGAATGAGAAAGGTCTGGCTTTATTGACTTTTTCGTTCTATTTTATGGATTGGTAAGAAGAATAGAAAGGGGCTCTACCTGTCTATTCATCACTAAAAAGACTTTACTTACTACCTTGACCTGGGACATGTGAAGTGTTAGAGACCCCATAGAGATGACTGGAACTCAAAACATGAGAGACTGCCAAAGTCAGCTACTACTAACTGATGCTGATGAATCTATTTTTAGCTCCTGAAAAAAGAAGACTTTTCTTATCCATTCAGTCATCTCAAATTAGGTTTATGTAGCCATCTCCATATTGTTTGGTGGTTCCTTGCCTAATTCTTTCAGTAAGAAAGTATGTATAGGAGTGACATTTTGCTATATAACATAGGGGTTGCACTAATGAAATCTGGGTAAGCATTTGGTAAAAATGATAATAGTTGAAAGAGATGAGGAATGTCTGATGCTAAGCAAATGCAATGAAATTTTTCATAGAACTTAAACATCTAAGCTGCAGTTATATATTATGTAATGTTCTGGGCAATCCTTTTTGGACTTTTAAAAGTCTTATGATTCACTGTTGATATATAAATGTTGCAGACATGAATATGTCAATCAAGCATTGTACAAAATGGAATTACTTGACTTAATAAAATTATGTCAATTATTATAACTTCCACTATTTCATGTAAGTCATTTTTAAAAACTGTAGAGAAAGGTCAGCAATAACAGAGGCAAAAAGCAGGGTTAATTCTATCAGATTTCTAAAGGAGTCACTCCTTTAGAAAGTTTTGATGGTATACTTTAAGGATTATTACAAATCAATTATTCCTTTGTCTGGAAGAAAATAGTGCCTGTAATGTGATTGCTATGTCAATACTAGTCATAATTAGGTTTGGAAACATGTAGAAATGCAAATTTCTACTACATGCTGAGTATTAATCCTGCAACTAATGAATATTCACTTGACTTTTGTAACCTAACCTAATTACCCATAAAGCCACAGATAGATTTCACTTGACCCCAAACTTTAAACTGTTAGCTGCTCCTTTGCCTGATAACGAAGTGATAATGCAATTATTTGTGTACCAAAGCAGAAAAAGGATGATCCCCAGTAATATGTCAGTGAGGTGAATAACATGGAAAAAACTCAACACTTTTGGAGAAATTCCATTACAATTTTAATTGTCTGTCTAAGGAGGGTAGGAGTCTTTTAAACATCCCATAAAATAACACCTGCCTTAAGCTTTAGCAGTATGAGCTCTAAGGGAAAGGAGGAAAAGAAAATAGATAAAACCACCATAAGGGAAATAGAAAAAAAAGTCTCTTCACCTAGGCTTAAGCCAAGTTGTTACATGTTTAGTTTCATTCCCTGCTTAAGACATAATCCCTAATATCAGTGGATATGTGCCTGCATAAGAAGGGAGTCAAAATTGATGAAAGGTCTCTTGATTTGATCTTCTGTTTTAACAGTGAGGCAAAGGTCTGACAAGTGAAATGCCCAAATGCTGCCAGCTCCAGCTGAGAGAAATACATAATAAATGGAACCTGTATCTTAGGAAAACTGGGAAATTGCATCTGTACTTTCTGTATTTTCATATCACATCTGTATTTTCTAGGGAAGAATTTTGAACTCTTGCTTTAACAACTAAGATTTTTTTCCATGAGTAAGGATTCTCTATCTGGCCCCCTTTCCAATGACCGTAGACAGCAGCTAGAGATCAATGGAGTTGCTTCAGCCTAGTGTTCCTCATGTTGGGCTTGCAGATATACAAATATACACCTGGGTTTTTTTGGTGGACTTGATTAGAAGATGATCTTCTGTTTTAAGTTGTAACTTCACATTCTTCAGTAGTAATGCTTGTGGAAATTGCTCCTAGCCCCTCTTTCAGCCTTCCCTGCTTGTTCTTTTTCTATGACTTGGCCCAACTCCTAGCTTGACTAGGGAGAACAGTGGCTTACAGGACAGGGAACAAACAGGAGAGACTGCAAACTCCTTTGTAAGGAGGTTATGTGACTCCTCTCCAGTTCTAACACGAAAATTTAGGAGAGATGCAGACTCACTGTTCTCTTACTTGTGTTTTAATCATTCTGAGAACCAACAAAGTACACTTCAATCCTGTTGTAGAAGTGGAAAGTTCTGGCTTTATCTCACCCTTATTATTCCTATACTGTAAATCTTCACCTTTTTTTTAGAAGTCTTCCTTGTTTCTGTTTGTTCTACTGATACTGCTAGGTAGTGCAAAGTGCACAAGGCACCTGAAATACGTTTGTGAATTCTTACCCTAGTGAACAAAACTGCTATTTTGCGAGGGGTCCAAGTGTCTGTCATGACCTGAACTGGACTGTCCAGAGAGGATCGTGGAGGTTTTGTGATTCCCTTGGGCTAAATTAAGATGAAACAACACCAAACGATCAATTAAACACTTTATTGACAGTAAATGCCAACTTGAACTTGGAAAGCACCATGATATGCAGGGGATAAGGGAGACCCTCCCGTTGAGTCATGAGGTTTGGAATAGATCCCCTTGCTTTCTAAACTCCTTTCCAGAGAGGAGTCTAGGTGCAGCTGGGTCTAATCTTAAGTGTCAGACTTGGTCAACAGTTTATGTGAATAAGGAGGCAGCCCAAACCAGGAAAGCACCACGATAAGCAACCATGGGTTCTAATCCAAGTACTTATAAAAGGAAAGGAAAAGGAAGAAAGAGGAGAGAGAGAGATATCACCACCCTTGGATGCCATGGTGTTGACGATAAACGCGGCAATCCTTCGGTGGTGGGTGCGCTGCTCTCAGAGTGCAGGGCGTCTGGCTGCACCGGCAGCAGGTCGGGGAGGCCGGTCCGGAGCAGGGGCAGCAGCAGCGTGGGGTTCTCTGGTGGTGGGGGTGCAACATGCAGCTCCTCGAACTTGTGTCTTTTATAGGCCAGCCCCACCTCTAGTCACGGCCCCCTTGAGGCTTGTTCCAGAATGCTCTCCATCTTCTGCACAGGTACTGCTGGGCGGGGGGGGTGGTGGTTGCAAGGGGTCTTTCGGGGGTCTTTCGGGTGGTCGCGAGCCCTTTCCTCAAATGAACTCTGCATGACCTTTGGCCATCAGAGGGCAGAACTGCGAGTCCTCCAACAGGCCTCCCAGCTCCGTGCCAACTCCGCACCAATTGGTTTCTCATCTGTGGTGTTATGCAGACCCCAATTTATCACTATGGAGACCTTGTCTCTTTGCAGACCTTAACTTGCCTCACCACAATGTTTGAGACATTAACTCGTTCAGTCCCTGACAGTGTCAAAAATGCTTTTCTGGCCATTTGCACTAGAAGGAATTAAAACAGTAAAGCTCAGGCATGATAAAAACCAGGATGACACTGTCAACTTGTCTGTCATGATTAGTACCGCTGGAGCAGGGGGCTGTTCAATTGTTCCCTAGAGGAGAGCTAAGGATTGTTGCCTTTCCTGCTTTTCAAATTGGATAGAAAGAAGTTTACAAAACACATGCTTATGTTTTCCCTTTTTAAAGAAGGGTGGCTCACAAATGCCATGATTCCAGGCACTGTAGTGAAAACACAGTACAGATCCCATGCAGCGTCAGGAAGTAGAAGCTAGTAAAACTTCTGGCTTCGTACCTCTTGAGCTTCACATGAATAGTAACAGGAAGAGATAACAAAAACCATTGTCAAAGCAGAGACAGTGTTCATCTGTATTTGGGAGCAATGGATTAGTTCCATATCTCCACAAAAAGACTGGCTTGTCCAGGAAATGCTTGATTGTTCAACAGCCCTGTACAAGCCCTACCTATAGACCAGGGTTAATAAGAACTGACAGGTAATGACTTCATTACTAAATAAAATATTCCCCTTTACATCCAGTTTAAGACCTCTTCTACAGGTGAAAAAGATGCCTAATTTTGACAAAGTTTCACTGAAAGCACATATGAAAGGTCATGCTGAAAAACAGAAAAAAGTGAATGAGTTTCTTAAAACAGTAAGTTTCAATTATACTGCATCTGTTGCGTTAAAAAAAGCAAATGTAGAAATCTAAGAATAATGATTTGAGGATCTCTGGCTGCTGATGACAATATTTTAGGAAACAATGTTGTTAAAGACTATGGGTCAAATTCAGCTTTGGTGTTGGTGGGCATAACTTCCATTGACTTCAAGGAAAATTGCACTAATATAAAATAAGTGTTGCCATATATGTCATTTTCCTTTTAAACTGAATAACTGGGAATTTATTATAAAAGCAGGAAAGTTTACAGATTACCTGCTGCTGATGTTGAAGAGATGCATGTAGTAGTCTGGTAGGTAATTTATGGAGAGGTAATTTTGTATTTAATGTGTTAGGGTTTCAAAAAAGACACTCTGACCTGCAGCTAAAATAGTTGTGAATCCTTCTACTTGTAGATGACAAGATGTCTCCTGAAATTATTTCTTTTGTAGTGTCTTCACAAAGTGACACTATTTTCTCTGCAGGCAAACAAGAAAGAAAAAAAACCCTGAAACATTAAAAAAGCCCAAGCAAAAAAAAACCAAGTAATGTTTCAAGGCCAAAGAATTCACCTTTTTCCTGATGCAGCAAAATCCACTCTGCTTAGTCTATGTAGACTTATGAACTTAAAGACAGAATTTGTAGGGATGGATGTGGAGTGCTTCTTTTTTATTATCCAGAAGAAATTAAGGCTCCAAATAAAGGAGAAAAGATACCTTTGTCACGATCAACGATGCCAACAGGCTGTTTGATATTCAATTTGGAGCACATAATCTATCAAAGATGACAGAGAACTCTCTCTCTCCAGATTGCCTCACACACTATGTGAATAAATCCTACTGGTTTCCTCTGGAATATATCCTATGGGAGAAGAAAGATAAAGATTTTTCTGTTTCACCAGCCTCCATTTCACCAGATTTCTTAGGGTTACACTAATAAAACCCACAACATGATGAGTTATGAATTAAGATAGAAATTAGCTGACGTAACCTGTTATCATGCTGCAGTAATTCCCTAGGATGTGTGACCTCAATCTGGATGGAACATTACAACAACTAAGAAAAATGGTGTGACTGGGAATAAAAATTATTTACATTGGCTCTTTTCCATTCTTTTGCAAGTCTACTTAGAATTATTATCTCAGGATTGGGGAGCATGTGGATAGGTCAGCATACTGCATAGCCAGTTTGTATGGGTAGGAAATATTGAAAGCAGTATATTGTGCCATTTTTTACCCTTTTGTTCATTTGCAAAGCATTAGAATTACTAATGCCTGCAATTTCCTTCCTTTTATGAAATCTAAAATAACCCAAATACGTCAAATCAAAATAGTAGATAAATTGTAAAATTAGGAGATAATTTCATGTTTTGGCCAAAAAGGCTGTCTAGATGGTGTATGAAAGCTTTCTCACGTTAGTTGACCTTTTGTGTTGTTAGTTAGGAGATTGGGCTAAGTGAAGTGCATACGCCTAACCTGATGTTCCATCGCTGTCTTATTCCCATGGAAATTTTCCCCAAAATATCATAAGTATCATGTCACATATAAGTCATACATAGACAACAGCCAAGGATTTTTTCTTAAATTAAAATAAAAAATAGAAAGCAAAGAAAACTTTGCAGAAAAGTTTCTGATTTGCTAATTATTTTTTTTTTTTTTTCTGCTGGGAAAATAAAAATGAAGGATTTAATCTTATGTTGTATTCATATTACTTTGTCTGTGTCTGAGGTCATGAGAACATACTTTGTTCCCGATAGACTTTCAATTACTCCATGGCATGCACTCCTCATCTGGACTACAATTCCCAAAATGCATTCTGGAGAGTTCTCCAACTGTATCACCTAGTGCTTTAAGGGAGCTTGACTGCCTTGCACCACTAATTGGTAGGGTGGGACAATAAAGGAAAAAGAAACACAAGGTGCTGCTGTGTTTTAGGTAGATGAAACTTACATTATTTTGGGTTGAGCTGACAATTAGATTAATCTACCTGAAATGTACAAAGCACCAGGTGCTTTGTGTTTCATTTCCCTTTGTCTTTCAATATTTTCCATCCTAAATCTCTTGTTCTGCCAAAAAGTCAGTTTTAAATAGTTTTGTTTGGTTTTCATCTGCTCTAATTATGTAGAATCCTTGTCATCTTATTAAATACTTGACAGAATTTACTGGATTAAATGACCTGATCATTTTTTTTTTTTTTGGTATAGCCACTACTACTAGTAAAGCATACATTCTGTTTTCTAAGCCCAAATGAGGACACAGAATTAGCAGTAAAGAATCTCTAAGTAGGTTTCTTTTTTTTCTGTAAGGATATTAAGTATTTTATTTGACCTCTCAAATATATTTTGAGAAGATTTTTTTTTTTTCTTGATAAAATACCTATAAAAAATGTTACATAGAAATGTGAGTTCTGTAGGTACAGGGATGCTATCCAGAGGGACCTAACAGGCTTGAGAAGTGGGCCCATATAAACCTGATGAGGTTCAACAAGGCCAAGTGCAAGGTCCTGCATATGGGTCAGGGTAATCCCCAGTATCAGTACAGGCTGGGGGATGAATGGATTGAGAGCAGCCCTGCAGAGAAGGACTTGGGGATACTGGTGGATGAAAAATTGGACATGAGCCGGCAATGTGTACTCGCAGCCCAGAAAGCCAGTTGCATCCTGGACTGCATCAAAAGAAGAGTGGCTAGCATGTTGAGGGAGGTGATTCCGTCCCTCTATTCTGCTCTCTGAGACCCCACATGGAGTACCACATCCAGTACTGCGGTCCCCAGTACAAGACAGACATGGACCTGTTAAAGCAGGTCCAGAAGAAGGCCATGAAAATGGACAGAGGGATGGAACACCTCTCCTATGAAGAAAGGCTGAGAGATTTGGGATAGTTTAGTCTGGAAAAGAGAAGGCTCCAGGGAGACCTTATTGCAGCCTTTCAATACTTAAAGGGAGCTTATAAGAAAGATGGAGAGCGCCTTTTTACCAGGACCTGACTGACAGGAGAAGGGTCAATGTTTTTAGATTGAAAGACAGTAGATTTAGATTGGGTATAAGGAAGAAATTTTTTATGATGAAAGTGTTGAGACACAGGCACAGGCTGCCCAGAGACATTGTGGATACCCCATCATTGGAAGGGTGAGGTTGGATGGGGCTTTGAGCAACCTGATCTACTGAAAGATGCCCCTGTCTGTGGCAGGGGGCTTGGACTAGGTGATCTTTCAAGGTCTTTTCCAACCCAAACCATTGTATGATTCTATGTATTCATGGTAAAATTTGGAACAGATACTGAAAAGGGCATTTAATTTTTTATTTATTTATTTATTTATTAGTTTAGCAAATATATATTACTGATGAACAGCCACAGAAGATTGACAGTATGAATGAGTACTGTTGAAAAATGCAGAACTGACATTGTCATTAGAGAAAATACATGAAAATTATTGCTGGCATTATCTTTGTTCCCTATACAGTATGGATATGTCTGCGATGCTCTACTGAGCATCCCCCTGGAATACGGAATCTAACTCCAATTTATCTTTAATTTTTGAGGCCACTAACAGTCCTTGTTAATTATCCCATAACATTAACTTTTACCTCAACTCAAATGACTATCCTTTTCTTTCCAAAGTTTCTTTTGAGATAACAAAGCAGTTTTATTCTGTTATTATACCTCTGTCTGAAGTAGCGATGTCATCTCTACTTGTAGCAGTTTCCTTAAGAGTAGTACTTTTTCCATTTTATCTACACAGTTTCTTCATTTACTTACTTCTGCAGCCTTTCACATCTTTTACATAGTGATCTAAAGAAAAAGTCTACCTTCCTAATCTGCTTGTAATTGTTGTCATTTGGCTCACCTGGATATACCTTTGCTTAGTGCACTGAAAAAAGTTCATAACATCTGGCAATTCTAAAATCCCATACTCCAGCTCCCTTCTTACAAAGTCTTCAGGAGAAACTGTGCTGCCTAATATCTGACCTTTATTTTCTCATCAGAGGCTTGAAAAAAGAGAACATCTCATTTCTCCAGTTACCAATGAAAGCATTTCGTTTCATCACTCCTGACTCATTTGCCACCTCTCCAATCAGCAACCAATAGATGTTCCCATCTCTCTAATCATTGCTCATAACAATAGCTCAACTGATTTTAATTTCAGCACAGTTCTAGTGATAGTACAGAAATTGCTTTCCTTCATCTAGCTAACAAAATTCTTCTTGTTCATTTCTCCTTTCCTTCCAGACTTTAGTTGACCTTTTAACATCATGGACCACTACATGCTTTTGCCCCAGTTCCACAGACATGTATTGTTCTGTTTTCTCACATACATAAATAAATAAATATAAATAAATGAAAACAACAACCAAAAAAAAGCCCTATTTTGTTCCAGTTTTCCTTTTTTTTCCCCCAAGACATTTTTCTATAGAATTTCCCTCAGCAAATTTCATCATTTGTTTCTTTTATCCATCAATATTATTCCCCTTACCTCATTTTGGTAATCTTAGGATCTCATCTTATTTCTGAAGACTTATGTCACTTGGTGGTACAGATATTTTCAGTTTGGGTTCTGACCTCCTGTTTCAAAGACTGAGTCTAATTTAGTATTTATGACATTCCCATCATACTGCACCCCCCATAAAAGACTGTAAAGCTGCATAAATTATTCCTTAATAGGTAGACAATAAGTCTATTTAGTCTTTTTACTTGTAGGAAAGTGAGATGTGGAATTCCAGACTTCAGGCAGCCTTTTTACCTTCCTTTGCATTCAGGAGCTTAAAACAGTCCTTTCTAAGAAAAACAAAACCAAAAAACAACCCAACATGCTAAATAGATATTTTATTTACATAGTTCTTCATAATTCAAACATTCGGGGTCTTCTGTCAAGGATATCCACTGCATTATCCAATCTTAAGAAGACCTGACTAACCAGGAATAGAGGCAGCTTCTGTCTGGATTGTCTAATCATCCAGATATTCTCACATGATGGGAATAAGTGTTTACATGACTCAGCCAGCCTTGCCAATGATTATCTTCTGTTGAGGCTGTTGCAGGGAATAATTTAGAGTGTATTGAGCCACAGAAAGGGAAAGAATGAGCTAGATCAAAAATAAGGATTTGATACATTTCCACTTTAATTTCTCTTCCCAGGCACACTGGGATTCAGAGCTCAGAGTTAGATTTATGCCTTCCCACATAGCACCTAGAGAGAGCTAAGCAACTCAGAATTGAACCTAGGAAACCTCTGGGCTGCCCAAGGAGCTACCTTGAAGAAAGCATGGGAATCACTGATGACAGGTGTGTATCTATCAGCCTGACCATCTCTGAAGTCTGCTGGCTGACTGAAAGCTCATCGGAAGATGCCTCCAGCTGCTTATGATCCCTGACACAGTACCTTGCCTAGAGGGTAAGTTGCTTACTTACAGCTCCTCTTTCAAAGAATGAAACAAGATTGTCCCCTGTGGTAATGAAAAGGGTGCCACAATTGCCCAATTTGGTAGGATTATCTAATAGACATTTATAAATTGGGAATTCTTTAGGTTCAGAAGGGGTTTTTTTGAGCTTGAAAGAGACAGACTCACATCTCTCCTCCTTCCCTTCAGGATTTTATATAGTGTGAGTTTAACAAGATCCCCTTCCTGTCATGTTAAAGCAGTTTCAAGATCTATGGAAGCAGAAATAGAAATGTATGAGGAGTGGTCCCATCCTGTAGACTGTAATGCTTGGGGTTCTTTTGTGGCAGGTTACAAAGTTTACCAGTTGTATCATGTAAATATGTATAGAGAGACTAAGTTTGGGTTGGCTAAAAACCAAAAGAATTTGTTACAAAGTTCTGTGATCCCCAGTGAACAAAATACTGTTAGTCTAGATACAGACTAGTCATATCTGTTTCACCTAGCCATTGGCCTGATGCTGAGAAAATTATGGAGAAATTGTATGCTTCTGTAGTACTTTGGAAAGGGGTGATTATTCTGGGGATGTCTGCTTTACAGATTATGGCTGCTCTGCTTTGGACACACTGCTTGAGGAATACCTGGGAGTGAAATACAGCTGATTACATGCAGAAAGGTGCAAGATAACAGTGAATCACCCAGGAGAAATGAACACTTTTAAGAAGCAGTTCAAAGCACTATCCTGAGGTAGACATCTAAAACAGGTCTGTTGTATTGCACCCTAAACCCCCATTTCTCTCTCATGGCTATAGAAGGAAACAGATGTAAATACTTACACTGTAGCATGCCTAAAGTAATAGGAGAATCCAGGTCATCATTTTTACCCAAACAGCTACTAATTTATAATCTATCATGTCACTGTGCAATGAAGATACCTATATTTCTCTGGATTGCTAACTATAATTACTATATACTGTCCATGTTACACGACTGGTCACTTGAAATTCAATTCTGTTCATTGAGGGCATGAAATGTGCTTTTCTAATTACCAAAAAAAAAAAAAAAAAAAAAAGATAAATAGTTAAAAATATTAAAAATATTAAAAATATCCAGTGGCAAATCATGTGTGCTGAAATTCACAAAATCACTGGGATTTGCAAAGATATTTACTAAGTGCTGTTAACCATGTACTCAAGCAAGAAATAATGTGCACTGAAAGCAAAAGCAAAGTAAACTTTTTATACTTCTCTCTCTCCCTATTCCAATATAATTTTTTGATATACAAGATATGCTTGATGACTTTGATATAAACTTTGAAACTCCTAAATAGCTGCAACATCAGTAGCAGATTGGTGCAAGTTCAAAAACAGTGTCTTATTTTTTTTCCTTTTTTCCTACATTTATATCCAACAGCAACTGAGAAAGCAACCTTACCTAACAGGAAATAAGCCACTACAACGACAGTTAAAGCTGTACCTAGGAGAACAGTTTCTCCTCTTTTTGCTATAGTTTAAATATTCTCCTTGATATATCAGAGAGAAAATATGGTCTCTTGATTTGTACATACAGATTGAGGCAATCTGAATTTGACACAACTCAGGAGAATATCCAAAGGTGAATTTCAGCAATGCTTAATTGCTCTCTGCTCCTAGGGTTTCTAAGCTGTTAGTTTTGGATAATACCAAAGAGACTCATGCTTGTTTTAGAAGTGACAGCTTGCTCATAGCCTCAATAGGGATTTAATCAACAGCATTCACTACAATGCAGGACACTACAGCTAATCTGAACCTAGTTACTGGAGTGCATTGGGATACATGGCAATGGGATACTTAGTCTCCACATCATGCGCCTGTTAGATCTTGCCACAGCTCCCATTTCTCCACACGCTTATCCTGTGGAATTTGGAATTTGAAGTTCTCATTATGACAGTGAAGGGTAGTGGATTGGAGGTGGGGTTCTGCATGGGTCTCAAGCCATCAGGGTACTGGGAACAGCTCAGGTGAACATCCAGACCTGGGAATTCAGCAGAGCTCTCAGGTTCCCCAATATACGCATAGACTGTAAATGTCTCTGCAGTGCATGGCCAACCTTAGCCTGAGCATGAGCGTAAGCATGGTTTGTGTCCCATTTCACTCACAGGTCAAAACCCGAGCATCCTGAATCTAGACTAGAGATCTTCCCATCCAGGGTTTCAGAATATCAGTTGTATAGATTGACCTAGCCCATTTCATTACTTATTTGACATTATGGTAGAAGGTAGTAGAAGAGAAGCTGCTACAGCTCTGGTCATGCCTGTGAGATTGCAACTCTTGAGGCTGCAACTCCAGGGCCTAGTGCCACTCATCTGAGGGTGCTGCTGCTTAAATGCCAGAGTCACAAGTGAGGCTTAGTAGGGTCCTCAAGTCAAAAACCATATCTTATTTAGGCCAGTGGCACCCACATGGTATAGTCCCAGTGAACATTTGTATACCCATTGTTTCCAACTTTCCATTAAAAGATCCAGTGTATCACTTCATAGATCATATGTTGGAATGTATATAATATTTTATAAAATATACCTTCATCCCCTTGTAATAAATTAAACTGATATCATCAGCACTGCACTTTGTAAAGCACAGTAGCTGTGGAAATAATAGCACATCTTTGAAACTCTCCAGTACAATTACCTTTGCACAATAGTCTTTTCAGGGAAGTACAGTAATTACCAAATAGAAATATGTGCTCATTATTCTAATCCAATTACCTTTCAGCAGCTGGAACAGTGACTGTTTCTGTCACTGATATCTAGATTTTAACTTTATTTTAAATTCAGTAAAAGCCACAGTCTTCCTTAATCACAGGTGCTTTTGGCTTCAGGACAGATGATAACCAGAAATTATAACAGAAGTTTTTGAAAGTTTTACAGGATATCCAACAGGGTTGGATGGGTCATTGGTTAAACAGTGAGATATGCTTTCTACTTGTAAACCAGCAGAATGCCTTTAGCCTATATCAATGTTACAAAAATTACCTGCAGCAGACTAGCTTTTTCCTAACAAGAATAGATAACCCTCTTCCATTTTGAATACTATTTTTAATGTTGTATACTTACCCCAGGAGTAACTTAAATAAAGCGGCTATATAAATGTACATGTGTTTAGATAAAACACCACTATAAAAATTCATATTTACAGTGACAATCATAACTGTAGCAGAAGAATAATTCAGATCTGTAATACTACAATAGCATTATCCAGTTATGAAACAAAAAGCAAACATATATATATGCATATACAGCAAATGTAACACAATATAATACAGTATAGAAGTATGTACTGTAATAGCTTCTGTACTACATCACTTCAGAACTGTGAATCTCAAAACTGTTGAGAATTACAAACTTTAATGAATGTCACTTCTACTGAACCCTTGATAAAAACCAGAGACACTGATTTTTTTTTTTTTTTTAGCTTCTAATACCTCTCAGTGCATTTTGTGAAATGAATGATATTTTGGAATAGGTACATTTGTTGACTTAAAATCACTACCTCTTCCAACCTTTTTTACTTCAGCCATAGCTAGAAAGTCATGAGCCAAATAAACAGTAAGATAGACCTCTATGCTATTACAAACAGTTCCAGTAATTCTGCTTCATATTGTGTAGGAGAAAATTTTTGTTATCTCAGGACAGGGGAATGGATTTACTCATTGTACATTGAGTTGAATCATATGCTAAAATCTGCAAACTGAAGGTGCAACTCTCATAAGGTTTTAAGCCTTTTTTACTGGGGTAAATATATCCCTGGGTGAATCAAACATACATTTATCACAAATGTAAATATCTATCTTTAGATGCAGAGTCAAAACATTTCTCAGTATCTCAAACTGCCTGCCTATCAGTATGCTGCTGTCACAGAGTTTATTTCTTGAATTTTTCTCTCTTTATATATTCATTGCTTTAGTCTGCAATGCTTCTCTTCTGAAAACACAAGATAAACACCTTTCATCAAGAGTTTATTTAAACAAAGCAAACAACCTTCTCCACTGAAAAACTATCCTTAACATAGAAACTAGAAAATAAAGACATATCTTTTCCACATTACACAAAAGTTTAATCAAGTATAAAAATGACGTCTTACAAATGAAAATGCAGTATTTCCTTTGCAGTGTGTGTTAATTGAACTGCGAAGTAGACAAAAAAAAAAATCACTAATTATAGCAGTGACAAAAAAGTTGTATAGAATTATCTGGCAGGTGATGACATTAGTTTATGTCCAAGCCTAATGGATTGATACTTTTGTTTTATTTTAAGGAAACACCGCAAAAACTGTCTTGTTTTAATTCAGTACTACAGGGCTGAAGTTCAGAACAGAGTGGCTCTGCTTGAAGCCAATGCACTAATGAAGTGCTCAAAATATAGGGTTTGTGTAGGCTTGTGCAGTTCATCAGTACAAAAGGAGAATTTTAACCCAAATGTTATTTATCTAGAGAGCCACAGTCTAGAAACAACACTAAGGGATGTAGCTGGTTGCTGTTAGGGAAAACATTTTGGTACTGTGATGTCACCAGCAAGCTACAATTCACAAACAACTTCAGTACCACATATTCCATGTTCATTTATTGTTAGTTGTTGTTTGTTGTCATGGTTTAGCCCCAGCCAGCAACTAAGCACCACGCAGCCGCTCACTCACTCCCCCTACCCCAATGGGATGGGGGAGAGAATCGGAGGAGTAAGAGTGAGAAACACTCCTGGGTTGAGATAAGAACAGTTTAATAATTGAAATAAAGTAAAATAGTAATGCTAACAGTAACAGTATAATAATGATAATAATGATAATGATACACGAAGCAAGTGATGCACAATGCAATTGCTCACCACCCACCGACCGATACCCAGACAGTTCCCGAGCAGCGATCGCTGCTCCCTGGCCAACCCCCCCAGTTTCTATACTGAGCATTACGTCATATGGTATGGAATAGCCCTTTGGTCAGTTTGGATCAACTCTTCTGGCTGTGCCCCCTCCCAGTTTCTTGTGCGCCTGGCAGAGCATGGGAAGCTGAAAAAGTCCTTGACTAGCATAAGCAGTACTCAGCAACAACTAAAAACATCAGCATGTTATCAACATTCTTCTCCTACTAAATCCAAAACACAGCACTATGCCTGCTGCTAGGAAGAAAATTAACTCTATCCCAGCCGAAACCAGGACATTTGTTAAACAATTCATTGCCAAAAAGTGCAATGGTTTTGCATTCAAAACATACTCCTGAAGATACTTGCAGGACATATTACCTATATTTCATTGTATTTCTTTACTTTGAAAAATGTGGTTCTGTGTTTTCCAGACATTTTAGTAGACTTTTATAGATAATTTCTTCTCTAGCCTGGATAGGTCTGCTGCTTTTATTGCCAGTTACAATTCACAGCAACAGGTCCACAATATTTTTCTACTTCAACTCAATGGACCACATCATGTCCTGATTACATCCTTCTGACCCCAAGAATGTTGTTTCTGTAACCCAATGGGAGATCTGATAGGAAAGTCTGCGGAGTTACATGCAATTTGGGTCTACTTGTTATCACTTATAGTGTCATCTTCATTGTAATGATAACTTGGCTTCTTCGTCAAGGAGCATAATTTTCTTCGTTGACTTCATGTCCCGCATTCAAATTTGTATCTGTTCTGTCTTCCTTCTGGTTGTTTGCATGTGATTCAGCTGGTATGAAAATCCTGCTTGGTTTGTTTTATACAGTAGCCTACTTTTAGACAGACCTCTTTCAAGGGTTCTGCAGAGCTTTAGTCAGCTTTCAGTTTTCTATTATGATATGCCCACACAAGAAAAATCATTGTATTAAAAGAATCCATAAATCAGCAAAACATTTGAAAAAGAAGGCAAGCCAGTACACTGGCAAAAGTTCAACTATTTGAAGAAGTATTCTTTTCTTAGTTCCAGGTGCTTTAAAATGAGTGGATAGCATACAAATGTTCACTTCAAAATAGTATTTCAGGCAGCTGTTGATTATTAACTGTTTAATTTTTAACCACTGTCATTTCAGATCTCGAATTAGCCATGAACAATTCACCATAAGCCATGCTGACTTCCAGCACTAGTGTTCTGCAAACAATCAATCTTGTGATCAGGATTACGCTACTTAGGAGCAAGAAGGTATTCAGGGGCTTTGTATATGTAGTACTTCAAATATATATGGAAGTATGTAGGCAGACATACTGTGCTTAGTAATATTAAGAGGATTTTCATTATATTGTATATGGATTTGAGGCATTATTCTTCACAAATGACAAGCTATTCTAGCTCTCTGTGGTATGCTCAGTTTCTGTCTGTGAGCAGAGAACAATGTTTGCTGTGTTCTACACACAGTTCAGTGGCCTGATCTTGCAAATAATTATGTATGTATGTATAGAGCTTTACTAAGAGAATGACTCACATAAAGTTACTCACGTATAAGTGTTTGTAGGAATAATTTATAAGAGAGACCAAGGCACTATAAAAATGACCTGTTTCAATAATGAAAACAAAACTAAAAGCAACTATAAACTGGCTTTAGCATAGTGGATTCAACTGTCTGAAAATTACTTATGGGGAAGACTGCTTTTTAGCATTTGGCATACACTATCTGTTCTACTGAGATAGCTAGTAAGAGCTATTTTGCTTCTTTCTGCTAGCTTGACAAATCTAGCTGCTACTGGTTCTTTTTCTGTTATGTGGTATTAACTATATTTCTATACCATTTTCAAAGATACCAAAACTTATATGATATACCTTTGTGCCATTTACACCATACTAGAAAACAAGCATTCACTGGAAGCAGGAGATGCTGTGTTGTAACTTTGCCGTACATTTTCCCCTTTTCTCTAATTTTTTCTTTCTTTCTTTTTTAAAAAAGTTAAAATACAGTTGAAAGTCTTTTCAACTAAAAGTATAACCTTTTGAAGTTGTTCATTATTTCTGAGCAAAGCAGAGAAGTGTGAATATGATAAAAGCTATCCAAAAAGAAAGATAAAAATCTACTGTTTGAAAATATAGAGCAGAATGTCTCTTTTTAATGGAGAATATAGTTTCCTCATACATCATGTATTTGATATGTATAACCATGATGATATATTTACTTTTCATATATAGTCTTGTCTTCTTATAATGGCTTTGTCTTTTTTGTAGAAATGAATTAGCATCTAGGTAGAGCGGTCATGTTTTTAAATGCTGCTTCTTTCTCAAAATATTACACTGAAACAATAGACTTGAAAAATGAATTGGGCATCACAGTAAATCACAGTAAATAAATATCAAAGTATATCAATAATATGAGAGACAAACAGATTGACTATATGAGTTTATACAGCTTAAGAATATTTATAATACTGTGTGTGTCTTGTATGAGGCTTTATGCTGGATCTGTTTTAACCTTTCATTTGAGAATGCCTCATTATTCTACATGATATTCCTCGTCGTACCATACAAAAGCTGACAGATTCCAAGCTTCAAGAAAGCATACAGGTTTGAAGGAAGGCCTTTAAAACTTCCAAGTTTAAGTTTACTCATTTACCCATTTAATTTCAAAAATACTTCTTGATGAAGTCTTTTAGAGCTTACTTAGCGAACTGATTGGGGGTGGGGGAAGCACTGAAGATACAGACTTTTTCACCACCAAAGATATCCTCCGCCAGATTATTTCTTAAGAAAAGTGTTCATTTTTTGAGACGAAATATGGATGCAGTCCTCCTGGACTGTCTAAAGGAATTTTTGTCAGTGCCTGTCTTGCCTGGTCATTCACAACTTATGTGGTCTCTGTCTAGCTCTTTTGCAGATCTAAGTACCCCTTAATGTCAGATGCTGATATCTGTGAGAAAGATATACACAATCTGTAGCCTTATCTCCTGTCCTGTGCCCATGTTCCACCTTTCTTCACAGACCTTAGCTTAATCACAACGCGCAGGTCTGAGAAACAAGGGAAGATGTCTGAACAAACATTTTAAAGACAGGATTTTCCTCGGACTGCAAGTACTACTTTAGTCTAGTCATATGCATCTATTTTAATTAACTAAACAGGGCTAGGATGTGGGTTGAGCATTACTTACCTCACTGAGAGTAAGGCAGTTAAATCTGGGATCTTTCAGTGAGTAAATTGCCACTGCTCAGCTTTTTATACATTGAGATTATATTAACATCTAGTTTTAAATAGCTTGTGTCAGTGCTTCTTAAAGACATGTTCTCCTCTTTCCTCTGCAGCCAAACTTAATGACAGTAGCCTAGTAGTTAACATATAATGTAGCATGATGCAAAATTTTAAATCTGTGTAACTCAGATGCTAATTACAACTAACGAGGAATGTGTGATTTACTCTTAGAGATGCCCTGCATGCAGTCCTGGGACAATGCAGGAGTGGGGACGGTGTTTCCTGTGAGAAATAAGGATGACTGCTGTCAGATGGCAGTAAGTCTATTAGTTCTGGTTTTGCCATATCCTGGGGCTCAGTTGTTTCAGCTGACTCCAGCTGTTTACCACAGCATGTGGAGCATCATGTTCTGGTTTCAATAAATTCTTACTTTGACCTCTGGATGCTTTTCTGCCTCAGGTGTCCTTTCTTGCAGTATTCTGGATTCTCTATCATGACTGCAAGTCTCAGAGGACTGTCTGTAGTCCATAGGTTTGTCTGGTCTGTGTAACTCTCTTTGCTAGACAAATTCTAATCGCTGGTCAAGAGTTAAACCTGAATCTTACATTAATTTCTCCTTTAGGCTGTTTTGTTCCAGATTCCAATCATGATCTGATATTATCAAGGATTCAGTTTGTCCCTGAATTGCTACATTAGCTCTTCACACATGAGCACTTCCATGTTTTCAGTTTTTTGTGCTCTCTGCTTAGAAATGCATTGCTGATGTGTTTCATTTTTATGTAATGAGCAACACTTCTCAAATCTCTGTATTATATCTCTGCAGTTAGCCTCCTCTGCCTGAGCCTCATCCACCTGAATTAACTGCAAAATACTACAAACATTAAGTGCTTCAAGACCAGCTGTTATCAGCAAGTTTCCTCTGTCTTCTTTTCTGAAGGTAACCATGGCTTGCAGAAACAAAATGAATCATTACTTTTTAAACCTTTCTGATTTAATGTCTCTTTCCAGGAATGTCAGTTTTAACTCAGCTTTTAACTGTTCCATTGGAGACCAAGTGGTCTTACAGAGATCTGTTGTTTCTACGATACTTGTAAATTGATCTTCTTAGCACTCAAGTCTCCAGGGTCCTGGTCTCCTAACAATCCAGACCTGAAACTTTGTGAAACTGAAGTGTAGTTCCCTTTTGTTCTGAAACCTCAAATTTCTTTTATATGAAAAATGGGTGGGAAGGGAGATGGATGTGCTAGAATGTTTCAAAGTCTCCCAGCCTAACGCACTCTCAGGGCAGGGTCGTATGACACCATTAGTTTTGGGCATTGTCAATACCTGATGTCTTGCTGTGTGCCTCTATGAAACATAACTGGCACTTTCCAGTGGTTCTGATTATACCATGACTTTGAACATTAGAAATACTGTATTAAAATGCAAGCGTGACACTTCCTTTATAACACCATATCTTCAGCAAACTTACAGATCCTATACTCCCCTTGACTCCCCACATTCGGTATTATTTCCTCTTTTTTATATGGGATTTACCTTTCATAGGATTTTTTTCTCTGGGGGTGCTTTCCTGACTGACTAATTTGGGCAGGGTGGAGCTGCTGCAACCTTTCAACAATCATTTTAACAGTTGACAGTTGTTTGCTTTGTTCTTTTTTTCCCCATGAATCTTGCCTAGTATAAAGCGTAAGATAATTGGACCCAAGTTTCATTTTTCTCCATTCTCAAACCATTCCACACTGTCAGTGAACTGCAGATGGAGGAGGTCATCCTTTCAAGCTAGAGCTTGTATTCTGTATGTTATGAAGTTGTCTTCCACACAATAAAGTTATTTTTCCGCCCTATATTTCATGTTACTTAAGTAATTAAACTTATCCATTACTCTAACATTCAACAGCCTCAAGAGTTTTGGTAATGGTTTGTACTTGTCAAACTCTGCTTTAAGTGGCAGATAGCCATTGCTGTTCCAGGATTAGATGACCTTGTGAAAGTTTTGCTCCCTGAATTAGTTTGAAATTTGAAAGTTTCAGAAGTTTTGGATAATAGGTTTCTAGATGGTAAAGATTATAACTGTTCTGTCTGGGGTACCTGGGCGAGGGAGTAGGGTAAAAGCTGATAAATTTCCTGCTCCAACTCCCTATTAATATCCATAAGATGCCGTTAGCTTCTGCTGGCACAACCATGTTGTTCATTGGGAATTCAATACAAAAGAAAATTGAAAACAGACTTTCCTTTTCATTAGGAATTTTTTTTCTGGTGGAAGAAAAAAAATATCCATAAAGCAAAACCTAGAATGTCTCAAAATTTTTCTTCCGGGAAGTGAGAAACAACCAAATATATGTTGTCTACATTTTGCATGCATCTTATTGTCACTGTCCCATTGTAACATCAAGTTGTATCCTCTGATTGTTGCTATGCAGGAAGTCATATCAATAAGCCAGTCTTGGAGAATACTTACTGAATTGGGCTGTGGAGGTAAGAGAGATGGGAAAATGCCTCGTCTCTGCATAGCAACTAGTGTCACCATTTCAAAAAAGAGCCACTTCATACATGGGGCTGTACCTAGAACAGTAGAAAACACCTGCCTTTCATTTTCAATGGCTCTGGCATGCACTTTTGTTAAAGGTGACAAAGTGGTACATAACTGACAAAGATTTGACTACTGGTCACCTTTAACACTTTAGTAGTTTTGCACGCTACTATTGAGTCTTACATTGTTGCAATGGAATGTTTTGAATCAAGGTTTTGGACATAGATTCCTAAAATAGTTCTGAACGTTAGTATCAATGTTAAAATCAGAAATGAGAACACGGAAGATTTTCAAGACCACTGGTCTAGTCAACTTCTATGAGCAACAACAAATACAAATGTTAAGTATTCTTATTCTGACATTTTGCCTGCCATGGGGTTTTTTGTTATGTTGAACTTGATAATATTATTATAGGTTGAAGCAATACTGTGTAGTTCTAAAGATAAGGAAACCTACTTAACATAGCTGTGTCGCTGAAGTGGTGGTTATTTGATAATAAAGTAAACAGTAGACTAAAGAAGATTTCTGTTGTCCATCGGGTTAACAAAATTAACACAGTCTGTGTTACTGTAGGAGGATGACATGGAAACAATCACATCCAACATTTGATAATATGGGACATGAACAGATGTGTGTTGTTCATATAATGATAATAACTTGAATGATGTTGAGTGCATGAATAAAATAATTAACCAACTAAAAAATGCATGATAGCTGCATGGACATAATTTGTTAAGTAATTGGAAACTATTGTTTCTATTTAAGCTGCTGCAGAGATGACCTTACTGTGTGAGACTTTGTCATTACCATAAAGAGCTATGTTTACTACTCATCGTATGAGAAATCCGTGTCATGTACCTGATCTTAAATGAAGTATATGGTTGACAGTTATTGAGTGTGTTGAGGTCTTTTGTCAGAGAGGAGGCAGTCTTTGGAGCAGTCAGTATACATAATAACTAAGCAGTCTACCTGAAATAGCAGAGAGGCTTGTGTCCCAGAAGAGCCAAGAGACAGATCTTGGCTGAAATAGCCAACCACTTTTTATGAATATTAGGCTAGTAGATTTATAACTAACTTTGCAATCTACTATCTGTGAGTGTGAGATTCATCTGTAAATTCTATTTCTGTGCTAGATACTGTAGCTAGACTGTTTCTATAGTGTATGTAAAGAAAGATTCAATTTATCTCTTTCTAATATAGAGATCTAAATTAGTTGTGGTTAACTGCCTCCTAAAAGTGATATTTTTCGCTACTGCCTAAGGAAGAGTGTATATAGGTAGGTACATGTCTTGTGCAGGGAGAAACCATTCTGCTTGACTTGTGATTAATAAACAGAGACAAGATATTTGTCATCATTTGCGAAAAACTGGAGTTTATTTCAGAAAGAACCAAAGGAGAGTAGTAGTCCCTGCTCCTGCAAGCTAGTGTAGGATAGCCAGAGCTGTGACTGATTCTTCCTTCATCGAAGAAGCCAGATGGCATTCCATGAAGAAGGGCAGAAGAGAGGAAGAAATGGTCCTGCTATTAAATCACTGAGATTATTCTCAATGGATATCTGCCTGGCTCCAAAATATGTCCTGTGTAAATGTCTTAGGTGCTTTTAAGCAACTGTCAGACGCAGTTTTCCATTTGTAGATCTGTACTTTCATTTTCTTCTGAGTTTTGCCTGTCATCTTTCCTGTGACTTTTAACTTGTTAGGGATGGATGGGATCATTCCAAGGGTGTGTGTTCAGACAGAGCCTTCCACCACAGAGCCTCAAACTGCAGATGTAATGCAAACATATATTAATAATTAATAATATGCAAATTCCTCTTGTGCACAGGGAGATCCAAGAAACACAGGCTCCACTGTAGGGCTGTGCCTACAGACTGCATAACTAAGACCTTAATTAATAAAAATAATAATGAACAAGTCATGGTGTGTTTTGTAGCTTATGCAGTTTTCAAAACCAGCTTATGAAGCTGGGGAGAAGCTTCAATCTAGATCTAAAAAAAGGTGTTTTGCAGTATTGAGGTGCACTGTGGGAAAAATAAGAGAGCTGTGCAACTGAATTATTAGGTGATTTTTATGAGAATATTAACAAAATGACCACTTGTGTTCTTTAGAATGCTGGTCCTCATACTTCATGGAAGCATAGAATATTTTAGGTGAAAAGGACCTTTGTAGATCCTCTAGTTCAACTTCCTCCTCAAACTAGTGCTGGCTTTGTAATTAGATCAGGTTGCTCACGACCTGGAGCTCAAGATGGACATTTCATAGCCTTCCTGGGCAACATGTTCCATTCTAGTTCTTAAGCATTCTCATAATGAAATTTGTTTTCCTTGTATTTAGTGAGAACAACTTTGCTTCAACTTATGATCATGGCCTCTTTTTCTTCATGACGCATCTCTGAGAAGGGTCTGCCTCTGTCTTTCCTTTAGCTTACCATTAGGTAGTTGAGGGGAGCAATTAGATCTTCTCTGAGCTTTCTTATTTTGAGCCTAGGCAAATTCAGGTTTCTCAGCCTTTGCTGACAAATCATGTGCTCCAGTCCCCTACCCATCCCAGTGCACCTTTGTTGTGCTATCTTCACTTGGTCAATACCTCTTTTAAATAGAAGGGATCAACACTAGATACAGCCAGATATGGACTACAAATACTAAATAGAAGGCAATAATTACTTCCCTTGACCTTCTGACTACTGAACCCAATATTTGGTGACTCTTCATCACTATAAAGATGTTTTCCACCACTTGTTTAATGCTAAATATTAGTTTTGATTGATTTATTTAAATTATTGCTAAGCACAAATAGTCATGATATTGAAGAATGCAACAAATCAAAGAGGAAGCATAAGTATAACAAAAGTCCTTTTCCCAAGGTTTCAGAAACAGAAGTAATCTCTGATGGTTAGAGTATAACTCTTAATGGGATGAAGAGTAGGACATTCTGTGCTGTTGTAGACCAAACCTTTTGTTCTGTCTTGCCTTGGTGGGAGAGAAGTGGATCCTGAAACTGTAATATTTCCTTCATAATTACAATTTCTTGAGGAATTCATACTGATTCATGGAAAGGTCAAACTGGAGAATTATGTTTCCCTGCAAAGGTCTAAAATATTGCAGAGCCACATGGTAGCCCTTGCCCTGAAAGAAAAGTATATAGGAAACATTCATGCCTTCCAGCAAAAAGGGTTATAAACATCCCATCATTCTGTGCAGAATGATAAAAATCCTGGTGTCTGAGGCCATTATAAATAACCAATTAGACATTACTTTAGATCTTTCTCTTTTTCCTTTAGTGCCCTTTAGAGAGACACAGATCATGCCCTCTAAAATAGCCATTCATTCTTCAAATAATTTTTGTTTATGTTTTATTTATGACTTTTTCTTCATTTTTTACCTTAATACATAACTTATCTTATATAGTTCTGTACTTTTGGCTGACACTGTTTCTTATAAAAAATATATAAAAGTGAGAAATGTTACATGTGGCAAAACAGTATTTGAAAAAATACAATGAAGACCTGAACATACAGTGACAAAACCTCACTGTGGAGAATTTCCCAAGACATTCTCTTGATGATACAAGTGGTCAGGTAGCAAAAGGATTCATATATAGAACATATCACTAATTACTGCCTCTTTCTCTGGGATCTTCTGTGTGTGTCCTCTGCTTAGTTATGTTTTCCTCAATTCCACTAGATGCATTGCTTTCTTCTTTTTCTGTTGGCAGCTTTTAAGACACATGCAAAAAGGAGTTCACAGAGTAGGAAAGGTGTGGCTGGCAAGGGACCAAAGCCATCATAAAAGAACAAAAATATGGTTGAGGAAGCATTACTTCATAGGCCTAGATCAAGGCTGTAACTGGTTTTCAGCCTGTATGGTTGGATTTGAAAGGATTTGCAAATAAGATATAAATATAGGGAAACATGCCCACTTTCAGGGGAGCAGCTGAAATGGAAACCCTGTGATAAAAGTTTCAGATTTTTAATTCAAAATAATAGCTTGCTTTATAATCCTGGTCAACGTCGTCTTTTAAGTAGGCTTTTGGGGAAATAATTCCTCAGTTATGTTCAAAGAAGCTGGAGGTGATTTTTTTGGTCAAATATGGATTAGAGAGGCATGAAGCTGAACTCTTTGAATATTATCCACATACATACCATTTAACTTTTTTATTTGTTACAAAGAAAGAAGTAAGCACACATTATGTGGCTAAAGGAATTACAGTAACATGCAAAATTACCATGGGATTAATAAATTTACTACATAACAACATGCATCACAGAGAACATCAATCAATAGAATGTGACAATGCTTCACATAACTGAAAAACAGAGTCACAGACAGGATTAGAAGAGCTCTGAGATCAGGAAAAGAACTCTTCCAATCCAAAATGGCTCTGAGTTTTAAAGTGACAATTGAATGTTGCGAACACAAAGGGCCAAATTCATCCCAGGTGTGACTCAGTAGAAATTAGTACAATCACTCTTGGAATGAACTTGGTCCAAATATCTTCTAAAGGACAAAAAGACGGTAGAAAAATATCTACAGTACATGTAATTGTAAAAAGACATATTATAAAGGAAATCTCTTCTAGTCCATCTCCTACATTCAAACGCTTCCCCTTTTCTTTTTGCTGCACACAGAGCTGATGACAGAAAAAATTGTCAAAATTAAAAACTATATATATCCTTTGCCAAATGAGATCAGAGTGGAGAATTAGTGAAGTAACACGATAAACTTAGCCTGGTATGCTATATAAATGGGGCTATTAATGTAAATGGTACTTCATTAATAACTCCATTTTCATCATGACATTTCTATTTGTCTGTGCAGTGTGAGGGTGGATTTTACATGATATTCAGTAGGCACCACCTGATATAATGACTTTTCTGAATAGACCATAACAGAATATGAATTAAATTGTCTCTTAAATTCTGGGTTATCCACCTAAGACTGGTGTCAATTAGCTGATCCCAAACATATTTGCAGACCTGTGGGTAAAGAAGCATAATGCAGCCATATGTTACAGACAACAGAGATATGATTACTATATAAATGGTGCAGATTGCATTATAATTTTGATCCCTGAGATTCTATAACAGAAAAAGGTTGTGGGAGTAAAATGTATATTTGGGAAAACAGCTTCTTTTTTTTTTTTTTTTTTTTTTTTTTTTTGCCAATGTTGTTAATATAATCATAATCCTCTCTGTGTGTCAGATAGTAGAGGTCAGCATTATGATTATGACAGAATTGTAGTGGATATTGTGTTTTCTTTAGCCTCCCAATGAATATTATGATTTTAGTACATTCTTGGAAATGTCACCCATAAGAATTTTGATACAGGATATTAAGCAATCCTGACCACTTCTCAGAAGTAAGGTCATTAGAAAGAATATTCTTTTCCACTGAAAATACCATCCTCCTGAACTGCGTTCATCCTTCTGAACTGGGTTATGAAATTATTGTGAAGGATATTGTTACCATATTTCATACCTTGCGATTAAATGGACCTCTCTGTTTAGGGGTAGGTACGTTTCACCAAGGTGACAAGCACTGGAGAACACCAGAATGGGAAGATTCAACATCTTTGCTACCTTTTCATGTATTTCAGGTATCAGTGGAGTTTTCTTCTGAATTTCAGTATGTCAAATTTTGCCCTTTGTATTTGCATTATGCGCAGGTATTGCATGTCTTCCCGGATTCTGTTTTCTTCCCTCAGATTTAGTGTTATATCCTGATTATCAGATAACTGATATTTGGCTCCCATGCCTCCAAACTCACACAAAATTAGCATCTATGACCATGATTTCATCAGCCTTTATGTGCCTAAGTCTGTAAGATATAATTAAATCTTTGATAATTTTTTAAATACAAAAGAAGGTAAAATAGAAAAAAGCAAGAACATTGATTCAAGTCAAACAATATTACTTGCACTGCCAGATTCCTGTCTAAAAGATTTTAACCAAAGATTTATAAATGAAACTAGGAACTCTTGGCTACATACCATTTCTTTATGAAATAGACGAAACTTTGGGGAGTTACAGACATTTTTGTAGGTGCCTACCATTTGTCTGAATAATGACTAAGATACTACAAATCACAGTGAGCAAAACATAGTACTTCCTTAAATCATGTTCTGTCATTATTGTCCCTGATCTACCTTTTCTATTGCTCTTAGTGGTAGATTTGGCAATGTAAAACGGACTGTGTGGACTTTGTTTTTTAGTGCTAATTTTGGTTAATAAAAGAAAATGCTGAAATAAAATTCAAACCATAATGTTTTTAATGGTAAATCAGACTTAGATATTATTACCTTACTTTCACAACTGGTTGTGTAAGTTTATGCTTCTTGACAACATTATTACGCTTACAGATAAATAATGTTCATAGTGTTTAGGTTTTTTAGTTGGGTTTTGTTTGTTTGTTTGTTTTGTGGAAGAAAGTTATAGCCCTGAAATCAGATTTCAATTTACATATCTTTGTTAATGAAGTAATGTATACCAGGTCAGTCCTTTCTATGATTTTCCTTAGGAATTTTGTACAAGAAACTGTTCAGGAGTCAACATAAGACAAACCAGATAGTTCCATGACAGGGACAGTTCACTGGGAAAAGGATAAATGTATGTTCTGGGACAATATCATGTATATCAGTCGTGTCCTTAGGCATTCAACAGGCAGTCAACATGCAACAGGCCACTTTCAATGACAGGATACTGGGCAAGATGGATTTCTGGCCTGACCTAAAGTGATTGCTTTTAAGTTCCTTAAACTTTGGGGTGACATAAATTTTGAATACAACTCCTTATGTCCACCACAGTAATTTTCCTTTCTTTATGGCTGGGTTGACAAAGCAGTAGATTGTAATACAACCACAGCAAAATGGTGGCTCCTGAACAGGTGGCTACCTTTCCAATATGGAAGGATAGTGCAGGGATAAAGTGCCACAGAGAGCCTTGTTCATTTGGGAAGTGAACTCTTTAATATCTTACATGTGATAGATGTTTGCTATTTTTAAGAAGCTTTTTCAGTATTTTTAAGAATCTTACCACTGAAGTTTACCATGCCACCTCACACCTGCTGATGAGATGTATGTGTCAGCAGTATTGAAACCCTGTTATTGGCTTGGAAGGCCAGTGTGCCAGGTGGTGTATAAATGACTGGATGGATATGGGCCCTCCCTCTCTCCTGAAGCAAGAGCAATTTTTTGATTTTTAGCTTCAGAACAATTAACAAAGAATTTCAGTTATACTTCATATACTACTTATACAAATCTGTTTCATGTTATTTACAGTCCGTGATGTTTGCTGCAGGACTCGGATCACTTTTTGACATTGCCTTGTACTTGACACTGGTGAGACCGCATTTTGAATACTGTGTTCACTCTTGGGCCCCTTGTTACAAGAAAGGCATTGATGTGCTGGAGCGCATCCAAAGAAAGGCAGTGAAGCTGGTGAAGGGTGTAGAGCACAAGTCTTATGAGGAGTGGCTGGGAGAACTGGGGTTGTTTAGTCTGGAGAAGAAGAGGCTGAGGGAAGACCTTATCGCTCTCTACAACTACCTGAAAGGAGGTTGTAGTGAGGTGGGTGTCAGCCTCTTTTCCCAAGTAACAATTGATAGGATGAGAAGAAACGGCCTCAAGTTGTGCCAGGGGAGGTTTAGATTGGATATTAGGAAAAATTTCTTCACCAAAAGGGTTGTCAAGCATTGGAACAGGCTGCCCATGGAAGTGGTTGAGTCCCCATCCCTGGAGGTATTTAAAAGACATGTAGTTGTAGTGCTAGGGACGTGGTTTAGTGATGGACTTGGCAGTGTTAGGTTAACGGTTGGACTTGATGATCTTAGAGGTCCTTTCCAACCTAAATGATTCTATGATTCTATGATTCAAGAAGAGTGCTTGCTTGGTCTGTACCATCCTTGAGGACTGAAAGCCTCATGGCTGAATTAGTCCCTTCTATGTTAGGTTTCTGGGTGCAAAATGTCATACTTTTCTGTGATTTCTGCAATTGGTTGAGATTGGTGAGCTCTTTAAAATATTTAGGGAGGATTCATGTTTTAGATAGGCTGAATTGTTTCCTGGAGGTGTCTCTTTCTTCATTGACTGATGAGGAGCCTAGAGTAAGTGCACTCTGTACCTACTGCACACAAAAAAGAATTAGGTTTTCTAGCTGGGAATGAACAAGGCATTTGTACATCAGGCCTAGAGTGAGACATGTACTGCCCTCTAGCTAATAAATGATTATTATGTAATTACTTGTTAATGTTTAAGTATAAAAAATCTACAACATTGATGGAAATAGCAATGCTTCTTTAGTTCAGTTCAAAGCACTTGTACAAGCATAGCTTTCTCCTTGGCTGGGTTAATTTAATTTCTGTTGAAATCTTCATTTAAATCTATTTTATTTGAACTCTACACTCAGTACAGCATCTGTACATTATTCCCAAATCAACAGTATTTTCCTGAAAAGTAGGACATCATGGGGCAGCTGTTGGAAGCATAAAAGGTATACATTTCAGACATACATTTCTGATAAACTAATGCCAAATTATTGTTTGGAATGCCACGAGTGAAGTATCGCTGCTTTGATTATGTGTATATGTGTGTCTTCTGGTTATATGTGGTTCACTTGCTATTTTCTAATGTGAAGAAAAAATCTGTCTGTCCCTATATCTAATTTTCACAAGTTGCATAAGGACTAGGCATCTTTAAATATGGAATTCAATGGGGTCTCACAAATAAATATGCCTTCTTCGTAGTGGTTGCAATTCAGACAGAAGATAGCAGCTCTCCCTTTTCAGTCTTTTAAGCCTGGGGATTGTTTCCAGAAACAAATCATACTCCCTGGCTGTGTTTCTTGTTTATGAAGTGCTGTATACATTGACATTTAAGAATTTCTGTGTACTTTATTTCTGACAATCATACAACACATCATAAAATTAACGGCAGTTAATCTTCCATAGAGTCCTGGGTGAGATCAAAATTGTTCTGCACTCTACTGGTTGTTGTACAGTACTTCAAAAGATACATCCTCTAAAAATTACCTTTCTGAATTCCTCATTGCTTTCCTAACTGTACTTCTGGTAATGATGATGGACTTTTTTGACTCTGTAGCAGGAATCCTGATTGAAATACAATTTAGCCATTTTGCCCTTACATTTTTATGTTCTGTAACAAAAAGTACAGCGTGATCTGATATGTTTTGAAGGTGAACTCTATATTATATGGATTAGATTTCTTTTGGGAGATGCCTTCTAAAATCCTGTTTAACAATGTTAAAAAAATTAAATACCCAACAATGAAGAACTTAAAAAAAGATAAGAAAATAAAAAATGACTTTGAAACTAGAAGTACTGAATGTATAAGACAGATGAAATCTTTGAAGATAAGCTGAAAGAAAATATGATTAACACTGATGAAGTAGAATGGTGCCAAGTATATGTCATTTCTGAGCCAAATGCATTATACAAGGTGGAAATTGAACTTCCAAGACTCATGTTAACATTTTACTCTTATACTTTATCAAGGTAAGTGAGAAAAGAAAAAAAGAAAAAGCAAAAACCACATAGTGATAAGTCTGTTGAAAGTTAAATATGGTCATCTGTCAACACTTTGCTGAATGACATCATTCTGGTAAAGTAATTAGAGGATTACATAATGATTCATTTCTAAAGGTTGGCAAATAATAAGGTCAGATACCTTTTGTGGGTCAAAGCCTGAAAAGTTTTCACAGTATATTCTTAACCTCCATTTCGTTTGTGACTTGTGTGGAGATCTGCACTTAAGCTGATTTGTAGAGATACTTTATGCACTCACACAATGCAAATCCTTTTCATTATGCACTACTAAGGGAAAAAAAAAATTCTCTATAGAGCCATCCTTGATCTTACTTCAAAATGATAAATGTGTTTTCATGTCATTGCTCTGAGTTTATTGCAAGAGTAACAAATTTTCCTTCAGTCCATACGGTATAACCTCTTTACAGAATCTGTACAGCTATTTCTGTTAAAGACTACTGTGCTTGATTGGGGTATAAACTATCACAAACTAATGATTTGATTATTTTTATTTATGTTCTGTAAAGCACATAATAAAATGAACTCTCAGTGATCTTGCACTGTAAATAGCAAAACCCAACAATGTAAACTGTGTAGATAAATGGTAAATAAAGTCATATTATTAGACAGGTGCAATTCTCTCTGACCTTTGTAAATTTATACAGAAGTAGCTGATCAGATCAACTTAGCTTATGCACATGTATAGTTATTAGAAGTTTGACTATTTTAAGTACCGTACAAATGTTTCCTTATGTTCATAACTCATACAATTAAATAAGAGAGAACAGGACCAGTGCTCAAGCTTGTTTAGATGCTTTGATGGTATATGTGGTATATGTTTATTATTGGTTGGTGACATATAACTGTTCGTTTAAAATATCCATAACCTGCCCAACATGTATCTGTAATCAGCTGTTATAAATTAGAGATTTATTTAATAATAAAGGTAGTAATACTAGTCATGTGCTTGACAAAGTGTAAATTACAAGATTAATTAAAGAACTGTCTTTCCCTAAGAAAAAAAAAAAAACAACTAGCTGACACTGAGGCTTTATTAATTTCACTGTTGATATTTTCATCACATTTCATTTATCTCATTCTGTTATTATTTCCAAATTTGAAATATCCTGAGGCTCAGAAAAACTATTCTGAAACTTATGGTATCATAAGGCCAATCTTCGTTGATTCTTACTAACTGCCTTTTAATGGGACTGTATTGTGTTTTTGGGTGCTGAATTGCCATCAACTTTTTTTTTTTTCCCCCCTCTCTCACTGTTTTTGTTTTTCTGTGCATCCTTCTTTCAGTTTTGTAGATACCTCACAATATCTACAGCAACCTTTGTGATGGTCATTTAAAACACTGATTACAATTTATAGAACTCCAAGAACTGCTTAGCTGAGAAAACATACTTCCATGTCAAAAAGTTTCCAGGCCATTTTAGTTTTTTGACCTAGGTCACACACAGTGTAGAACAGATGGATTACTGGGAAGAAATGTCCGTATCTCTTGAGAATCTGGCATTTCTTCTCTATCTTTTTTTTTCTGAAATAATATGAATTTGATGGTTGACGAGAAATATTGCAAGATCTATTTGCCTAATAGTTCCTTGGGAAAAGGATGAAATTTTTTCCCTCAGGGTGAGAAGCGGAAAGCTTCTCTGAGCTATTCTTTTTTCCATTTGATAAGCTGAGGAAAGCTGTTGTCTGCCTTTGAGTATTTAAGGCTGTTGGTCAGCAAGGTTATTGTATTCTTAATAGTAATGTGTGTGTTACTATTAGGAGCCTAATTATTGTCAAATGTTCCAAAAATGTATATGAGTGCTCTTTTAGTGTTAAATCTGAAGAAAAATAAAATGAAAATATTTCAACTTCATAAATACACACATACATACAGGTCTGTCTTTCCTTTTTTTTTTTTTATTTTTTTTTTCTTATTTAATGTGATTACATGATCAATATTTCCAGAACAATCTAACTATGCTACTGATATCAGGGGATCTATAATTCAGACATTTATTAGAGATATATGACTTATTCATTCAAAGGATGAGAATTCTTCTTAGGAGGAGAAAGGTGTGGGTTTTTTTTTTTCCTTAGAAAAGCACATAGGCAAAAATCCATGTCAGCTGTAGCCAGTACCTCCCCTTTTCTATTCCCTCATTCCCCCTCTGCCCTTCTGTGCTCAAAAAAGGGAAAAAGAAAAATATTCCCTGAAGACAGTCAGATATACAGATTGCTTTACTGCCTCTGGAAGATTGCTCCATGGCCAAACATCTTCAGCAGAGACTGCTTTGTCACCAGACATCATTTCCTTCAACATAAACTCTGTCACTGATATTTTCCTGGAGAGGTTTGATTGCTTGATGATTTTTTTTTTCCTTTCCAAACTCTAAACCTTCACTGGGGCAGAGACTGAAAGTTAAGTGCCTCATTACCCAAATAAATATCTTGCCAAGCAGGTTGCAAGTACCATATCTACCATACTTGAGAATGGAAGATATTGAATTTAAGTTTTCCTATTATTCCTTAAATAAAAAGAGTAAGGAATTTAAAGAATTTAATGAATGTAAGGAATATAATATTAAGCAATATCTCTATATTTCTTAAATATAAACATCTACAATTATTTAAATATTCCTTGCTGAACGCCCTACTTTTTGGCCCATAGGGTATTTAAAGTAAGGCTATTTCCACCTCAGTGCTTGGAGTTGTTGTTGCTCACTTAAAATAGTTCAGTGCTCTTTGAAATACTAAGTGAGGGGACCATTCTTTAGGCAGGCAGCTAAAATGTTCACATAAATTCTTGTCCCTTCTCCTGTGGCTTTACTTATCAAAACTGAACAGTGTCAAGAAGACACACTGAAAACTTCTTTCAACCTCTCCAAATATTCTGTAGCTTGCTGATTATGACACTGATCTAAGAGGTGGCTGTCAGGTGTTCAAATGCTCCTTGAGAAAAGTGGACATGAAGGTTGGGTCTCTTACGACTTGTATAAGTCCCTAGCACCAAAGCTAAGGAACCAAAGCCAACTTAGTGAAAGCTTTTTGCTGAGTTGCTCAATTACTGAACATTATCCTTTCTCTGTTTGGAATGATGAATGAACTTGTGTAAAAATATTATCTCATTACATAATTATGAACTGCATCATAAAGTATAGAGTGAAGAGAGATGAAGATTCCAGCACTTCATAACTTCTGAATGCCTCATTCTGCTACTTGACCAGTGCGTTCCTTTAGTAGTTTTTATGTTTGTAGCATTACAAATACAGGGATAGGCTGTAATAATTAATTGCTGAAATATGTAGAAGGAGGGGAAAAGTGAAGCTGGATCACACTCTGCTTCTCCAGGGACAGTATTACATGCACAGTGTGTTAGGGAAGTACAGTATGTCAAGAATTCCCTACTTTTTAGGTAAATCAAATTCACTGGAATGAAGACTGAAGATGTTCAGAGAGTTTTCATTTGTGACTAACAAATATCAAATTCTGGTGGGGAAAATTCCCAAGCCTTGCCTCCTCTTGACCATTTTTATGGTATTTTAAATCACTAATATTCCAAAGCAAGCTAGTAAGGAACACTTTTTTTTCTAGTTTCTTGTGGGAAAGGCTCTTTTGCCCTCTTTTTTACAGATATATAGTAGCTGACTATAGTGGTTTGTAAAAAGATTTTTGATGTTTATCTTTGTATCTGTATGAATTGAATTGTGAATTTGTAACTATAAAGAATATTCCCTCCCCCCTTATTTAGGAAGTGTTGTCAGAAATACGCCACAATCCCCAAAAAGCAGAGACATTATTTGATGCAATAATTACTTCAGTAATCAACATTACTGAGATGAACACTTAATAGCTCCTAACAAATCAAGTTAAAAACAATGATTTTGTTTATTGCAATGTAAAGCTTCATCTACTTTTTAAAGTATCTCAGGTAAATCTTCAGGGTCAGGAGTCTTGAAAATACTTTCCAATTGTAGTATCTTTTTATTTCACTATTATATTTTCCTTATTTTATTTTATTTTACATTTTAACCACAAGCCTGTAATGAGAGTTAAAGGTAAAACTGCCACTGTAGATTAAGGAATGTGAAACCATACAGAATTTCAGGAATCAGATTGACAGTACGGACAGAAGACAAGAACAACCATAAGGACTTGAGATTTATGTTTACAGGCCTGTGACACTCTAGCACTATAAAAATTGTAGATTATTCTTTTTTTTGTTTTATTTTATTCATAAAACACCAGTGATATAATAAATTATTATTATGTTTAACAAGTATTTAATTAACTTCCCTAAAAATCTACAAGTCACATTTTGTTAAAACTTCTTTCATATTCTTAAATGCAATTATCTAAAAATTATCAATCATTTTTATTAGTTAATACTTGAAATTGCATGCATATCCAATATAATTATTAACGCCAATCCATTTACTGGTTCATTTAACTCTGGCTATGCGTAATTATCTGTGACATTTTGAAAAGAAGCACCATTTTCATAATGATACAATCATTATTTTTTCTGAAGATCGACAAAAGATTTATTCATTTTAATTCTATTGCTTATCTTTCTACTGTCTAACTTACAAGGATAAGAGAAGCCAGATGGTAATGGAAAATATAGCTGTTGCAATCTATATAATTGCCACTCATAAATTGTTTTTCCTTTTGTGTTTTCACTACAGCACAAAAAGAGGACAACATAAAACCATCTAAGGAAATATAAGAAATAGAACCACTCCTCAGAGATGAGAAAGTTGATTTCCTGAGGCCTACAACAGGCAGACTGGGTTTTGCACTGTATCTATTGAACAAAGAACAATCCTGGTTATTTTTTTTTTAAATAATGTTGCAGAACATAAGTTCATGAAAAAAATGTTTTTCAGGTGTTTGGGACATTGAAAATTATTGCAGTGTGCGATAGCAGGTGGCTTGGTGACATGATTGTTTACCCAGAACTTCAGGTAGAAGAGAAGGTTTTTTCTCTGTTTTTTCCTCAGACTTGGTTTGGACATTGAAGAAACCACTTAGGCCAGATTTAAAACACTGTAGTTAGGTTCCTAGGGTGTTTTAGAAGTCCTCATATGACTTAGATCTATTAGTAGATAGAGATATCGAAACAGTTCACATAAAAATCCTAATTTATCTGTCTAGTGCTAGAGAGGTTTATGTGTAACTGAAGGTGCTTTACCCTCTAGTACTCCTCAGGTGTCTAGAGATTTTCCCACATGAAGAACGAGTTGGTTTGATCTTCAGAGGGCTAGAAAACTGTACATGCCAGGATCGAAAAATTAGTCCTTCCTTTATGTCAACTGTCAATGGAGGAGGATATGGTAGATGTTGTTAGATACATCTAACACACTTATACAGTCCAAAATGCAGCAAAAAGGACATATTCTATCTTGCTCCAATAATTATTTATGCCATGTGTTAAAAAGGAGTCTAGCTTGTTCTGTGCTCTATTAATTTATCCTTAGTCACTGCTCAATACACGGGACTTTTTTACTTCCCTGTATTGATGTGAATGAACAGGACTGGGAAAGGAACAGTCACCCAAGGAAGGATCAAGCAGATGGATGAACATGTGGGGTGGATTTTTAGGGAAAGGTTTATCAGTTAGACCTTTTGTTAATCCTACACTCTCTTTATGGTCAACAGAGAGAAAAAAAATTTCTTCTTTTTAAGTAGACATTTAGGATAGGTCAGACATACTACTTTTTGGAGGTTGCTTTAATTTTTTTTGGTTTTGGTTTTGGTTGGGTTTTTTTGAGTTAAGACAGTTTTGAGTTAGTAGCTCAGACACTGATGCCAAACTTTCAGTCCCCTTAATAATGAGATCAGTACTACCTTTGGGATCTGGAATAGTCTTCACTGGATACTGTCTATTTGCTTCATATGTCAGCTATAAATAGTTGGGTGGGAGTGTGCATTTTCAGCCCTTCTTTAGATGTTATGCTTGAAAGCAAGCATCCTTCTTTTATGTGGTTTTGTATTTGTAGAAGTAAATGAAACAATTACTGATACAGTTACCAAGTTTTGTTGAAGTAATCAAGGTTTGGGGAATAAGTAGTTTCCCTATGAATTTCAATGGTTTCTAAGTGTCATCCTTATTAAAAACTTCCTTTCTTTACAAAATATCTGTACTATTTTTCCCAAATACATTATGTCCCATTGTATCAAATTTATAAGCAATTTGTTTCTTTTGAATTACTATTATAAAGCATCTTTTCTGACTTTAAAAACAACTGTTGGCTGTGTTGGGCCATATAATCCACAGGCAACAAAAATTGAGAAAAAAAAAAATCCTTGAACATTTACTTTTCTTTCAGATTTTAGCAACTTTTTTTAAAAAAAAATCAGCTGCTGATAAGGAATTTTTTTAAGAAATACAATTTTACTGTGTATGGATTATGAAGCAAAACATTGAAGTCCTGTGAGTTCCAACACATCAGTTCAGGGACTTGTACAGATGACTTCTATTTCCTATTTCTAATTGCAGGTACAGTAGTAAATTTTACTTTGCCTATGAACTGTTATTATACTTTTTTATTATTATCATTATAAATCAGGCATAGATTCTGTACCAGAGAAAAGAATTACATGTGTATTTAGATACAATGCTGCAGAAATGTTAACCAAGTCATTCTACTCTTATACATCTGTAAAGTGGGTAAATAAGTACTGTCCCTATTTCAGGTCTAGGAAAGGCACAAAGAAAAAAAGTGAGATGCTCAAACATTTGCTACAAAGGCCACAGAAGAAAATTAAAAAAGAGAGCTTAAGGTTATCTGTTTGTTATTTCTGGATTCAATCCCCATGAAACAGAAATACAGTGGGGTTCATTGCCTGTGTTTAACAGCAGTTAGAGATTTTGTCATGTCTTCTCTCTCTTCTCCTATGAGTCATGCATTAGCCTTTGGAATAAAGGTTTGTTCTGGCTCATTTTGAGGGCAAACAAGCATTGTATTCTACATGTCCATAAGGACTATGCTGCTCCTGTTTTGCCTTGGGGTTCAGTCCTTGCCTTCCTCTTATGTTTTAATGATTCATTCTGAATTTAATGTTTCTACACCATGCCAGATGGATGGCCCTGCAGATGGAACTTCTCTTTTTAAATTATAGATGTAGTACAGGTAGAGAACGAGCAATAGCCAACAAGCTTCCCTCATGTAGCCTTGCCTACATGCTGGTACAAAGGGACCTTTTAGCAAGGTGGTAGTTCTGTATCTGTATTCTTTCCATCCTTGGTTTTTCTAGTAATTGTGCCAAAATGGCATGAAATGAGCTTGTTCTCGGAATATCAGTCCTGCTGAGACTGGTTTAAGAAATGCAACTGAATCTTTACATATGTTTTTCTCATGGAGGAATAAATTTAAAATAAATTGGATAGTCCCTCATCTATTCTTATTCTGGGATTTAAATTGTGTTTTGCTTTTTTTTTTTTTTTTTTTTTTCCCCCACACACTCTAATCTCCCAGTTTGCATTTGCTATCCACTTGGAGTCTTACTAATAGTAGTAGGGCATGATAAGTGCTTAAATCTATCATTATATGACAAACTTCTGGACTGGTAACTGCGCCATTCTGCATCACATTGCAACTTTGGACACCCTGCAAATATTATGTAGTAATGTCACTGAATGCTTATTAGAGGCTAATGAGTTTTTGATCACAACCATCTTGAGTTGTTTGGCCTTGCAATGAAATATTCAGTGTCCTGTTACCAAACACCTCAGCCATTCAATCCCTATTTTACCAAGATATTAACTAAACATCTTCTTTAATTTCAACTAAACAGTTATTGCTTCGTGAAGGATCCTGACCAGGTTACATTCTTACTTAACGAGGAAATGACTTTAAAGCTGTTAACAACTGAACAGGGCTTCCCCTGGGAGAAGGCATGAATTCTTTTCTTAAGAAGAGACTGAACAACCAGATGGGCACCTTCAAGGCATACACAGCTTCAAGGGGGATTCTTCAAGGGCCTCAGCCTGCCAGCAGCAATGGTGCTTGTTTACCATGAAAGGATTTTCTGTGTTAGCTTGTTTAAATTTTTAATTTGTGAATCATCAAATAGAGGGATAAAAATATGTTAATTGAGGTGAATTGTGTTGAACTCTTCAGAGCATATAGACATGAATATTTGACTGAAAAGAAATCAGTGGGAAAAGTCAGTACAAATTCAGAGCTGTGGGTTTCTTTTTGCCTGTTTCTGCAGCATTTGTTTAAAAAAGTAAAAACCTCATGTTCCAGCAGTGGTTGTGTTTAGTATATAAGATACATTTTTTGCACTGATATTGTTGCACAACACTGCTGGAATGACTCCAAAATACATATTTTAAATGCTGGAATGTCTTAATATTATAGAACAGGATATTTGTGACTAATGAAGACATTAGATTTCTAATCAGAATGCAAATAGGAGAAGATAACCGTCTTCTAAGAAAATCTTATTTTTTAATATTTGACTGTCACACTAAGAATTGTTGAGATTTGATATTGCTGCATCAGTCTTGTAAAATTCTGTGCTATTTTAGAGACAGTGCCCATGAAGCTAATATTTCTACTGCTTTAATATGTTGATAGTTTAATTAGAAGTCTCAGAACATTTACAGCTTTTGTATGCATATGTACTTTAAGACTGTGCTGCATATCCTGAAAAATACAATGTATGACATTTCCTGCTTGTATATTTTAGTTGTTTCATGAACAGCTTGAATTTTGGAAAACACATGTGTGACTGGTCCTGAGACTAAAAAGGTCTTAATACTCTGCAGGAAACAGGTGAGATGTGGTTGTTAACTTAAAAGAAGAAAAGTAAACCCTTCACAAAAACTGAATTAGGTTATTCTGTTTATATGGATAGCTGTAGGGAGAGAGGAAACTTCATAGGATGATAGAATCATTTAGGTTGGAAAGGACCCTTCAGATCATAGGGTACAACTTTTCAACCTAACACTGCCAAGTCCATCACTAAACCAAGTCCCTAAGCACCACATCTACACATCTTTTAAATACCTCCAGGGATGGGGACTCAACCACTTCCCTGAGCAGCCTGTTCCAATGTTTGACAACCCTTTTGGTGAAGAAATTTTTCCTAATATCCAATCTAAACCTCCCCTGGAGCTACTTGAAGCCATTTCCTCTCATCCTGTAAGCTGTTACTTGGGAAAAGAGGCTAACACTCACCGAAAACCTCCTTTCAAGTAGCTGTAGAGAGCCATAAGGTCTCCCCTGAGCCTCCTTTTCTCCAGGCTGAACAACCCCAATTCCCTCAGCCATTCCTTATAAAACTTGTGCTCTAGACCCTTCACCAGCTTTGTTGCTGTTCTTTGGACATGGCCAAAACTTTGGTCATTTCTCATCAGTGATTTCCCAGTGTACATGTAGGGTAATATTGCAGGAATAAGCCCTGAGAATACCACCACAAAATGTAATATAAGGTTCTTATGGATCTAAGTAGCGTATCATGTAAGGTGGTTAAGATGTGGCAATGACTATAGCTACTGTCCCATACAAAGTGATGCAGTCAGCATCTTATCTGGTTTTCAGGCTAAGGCAAGGTATCACACAGCTGAGTCATGTCAGCAGTAGCTTTAGATGTAAGTTTTATAGATAACCAGACCTGAGCAGCTCTGCTAACTGCTGCCACTCTTCTCTCATTTCTGAAAGTTAATAATTTTTAGGAAGTCCAGAAAAGTTCCCCACTATTTGAGAGGTCTGAATAAGATCCAAATCCTGTTAGTACTTCCTAACAACCCTGTTTATTACTTCTGAGACTGGACTGTAAAATATGACAGCCAGATATGACAGGAGACAGGTATTTACAAAACTATACACTACAGTAGTCAGAACATTCTGATCAAAGAAATAACTTTATTGTCTCTGAATTAGTTGTATTTTTTAACTAGTGCATCTGTCTTAGTTTTACTTCATAGGGTTCAAAACCAATGGGGACAATCATTATTGACTAGTCTGACCTCCATAGTGAAGACCATAGAATATCAGCATTGAAGTTCTTAATGCATATCCAGACGAACTAATTTCCTCATTCTTCAAGCCTTTAAAGAAAGAAAAGTAGTTAAAAAAGTAAAGAGGATTTGTGCAGCAGAGTATCTGCAATATTTTAATCATTTGACCTTTTTACTTGCAGTGTTCAAGAAGTCCAACAATCTGATATTTTTTGGATCTGCAGGAAAAGTATGTATTTACTTTTGAGGTAAGCATATTTTTTTTGACAAAATAATTTTTCCTTCTGTTTATCATACTACGGATCACGATTTTCTTTTTAATTTGATTAACTTGGACTGGTTTGGATTTTCATTCTGGCAAATTCATTTTGTTTCTCTATGGAATTAATGTTTCAACTAACCTCTATTATTTTGTTAATTTCAGAGTTCCTATTCTTCCCCTCTGCCTCTCACCATCTCCTTGGGATTCTCTTTTGCATTATACTTGCTTATTTCCACAGAATAATTCGATTCATTGTCATAGCCTAGTGTGTCATATGTATGCTGATAGCACACTGGAACACTTTTTCCAGTCTTTGCAGTCCTGGGAAGCTGCTTGATGATTTGTGTAATTGCTTGTGCTATTCAAGCATGCATGCCTTCAAAATTTCTTGAACTTAGGAGAGATAAAACTGAGTTGCTATTGATTGGTTCTTCAACATGGATATCTCAGGTATAACCCATGCTGATATCTGTAAGTGGCAGCTCTTTTAACTCCCTCAAATAATGACTATGACCTTGGTGTTATTGAGCTTTCATTAGAAGTCTTGATTATACAGCACTATGTTTTTATTGTCTCTGCTCTTAAAGAATTCAGGATTAAAGTGGGGCTGTTTTCCTTCTGGCCTAAACCAAGAATTTAGAAATTTTAAATTATAATCTGACAAATTCCTTCCGTGTTCCCTTCCTGTATGACATTGATGTTGTCTAGGTGTACATGAAAACATAAAAATTACTGTCCAGTTGTAAGACAGAGTTAACAGTGTTTTTGATTTATCCTTTTAAATAAAAGTAAGTTGGATTGATTGATAGACTGTGTGAAATGTTTGCAGGAAGTACTATTTTATGTGGTAAAAGCATGTTAGTGAAGCTAGGGTGTTTCTGAGTTCTGAATAACTACATAGACATTGTACCAGGCTACCAAACAGCACAGAGTTTAGACAGTATCTAGTAGTTACAGAACAAAGCTGTTTAGAAAACTACATGGTTTGAAAGATAAATATTAAAACCATTTACTTTCTGAAATAGTTTTAGGGAAGTAGTTTGTACTGGAAAATAAGAATTCTTTATAACACTACCAAAAAGTTTACTCTGTTTTTCTCAGCATAGGTAAATGTACTTTATAGGCTAGAAAACTTACATGATTCTGAGAAGGAAAGCTTAGAAAACCTGAGCTTTTTTAATGGCAAGCAGCAATAAAATTATGTTTACTAAAAAATCAAAGAATTACGGATAGTAAAAGAGCACTGAAAATCATAATAAAAAGAAAAGCAAGTTAGTTACATGCTTTTTGTAGAATGTAAATACTGAGATATACTTTGGTTGATGTTTCAAGGCCTGGAACATATTATTATATATTACATTCAGGTTTTTTTTACATATAATTTAAAATGTAAATGAAAACAAACCCCTACATTTTCTTTGGCATAATAGTACATATATCAGGACAATGTACAAGCATGTTATTTTGAATGTAGGGGTTTTATCTTTTTCTTTTCATATTTAGATGCCAGGGGGGATGCAGAATTATACAACATTAAGCGTTTTGCAGCCATAGACAAAAATGTTGATCTAATCATGCTGTGTGTTTGTACAGACTTTTATCAGCTATGTTATATCACAGTAGCTTTATTATATATATGAATTTCAAAAGAGTTCTTATGTAATAAAACTTCACTTAATCTTTTCAACGTTTCTGAATGTATCATGGTTAAGCTTTTTGACTTGTTTTGTCAGGAAGAGGGGTTTTGCTACTAAAAGGCATATTAATACATCCTTAAGGGTAACATCTATTTGACTAAGAAGTCTGCAGCACTAGGAGAGGATAAGGAGAGCAGAACAGTTGGTCTGAGGACCTGATGTTTATTCAATACACATTACAAAATGTTTAAAAACTGCTCTTGATACAAATTGAAACATTGATACAGGCACATCAGAGTTTACTGCAGGATTTGACTGTATATTTACGTTAGCATTTAACTCTCTGGAAAGTGGCAGATTTAAAGCCAAAAAAGACTTTTGCCCAGTTTGTTGTTCTATTTTTAAAATGTGTAGAAAAAAGATATGCATCAGAAGATTAGAAGAATTGGAGTGATGAAAGGAGGGTGATTTGAGGCCATTTCACTTCACTGACACTGCTTGCCATGGGAAAGCCTTTAGTTCTACAGATGTCCCTGTCTTCTCTTGCGTTGACAGGCACCTTAAATTAATCCACTGTATAGTGTATTCACAACTCCCAAAGGAGACAATTTGCCCAATATAAGTCATCTTTACTTCAAAATCATGCTTATAGCCATACAATGTTATGAGATAAATAAAAACTGTGGCAATCTATTAAAACATAAGAGTACAAAGCAGATCAAGCCAAGTTATGAAACAGGAAACAAAAATGCTTGTACTACTGGAAAACTTTCAATGTGTGCTTCTCAGCTCCTGCACAGACTGTTTTGCCAAGCCTCTCCAGCCAGTGGCAGTGACGATATATTCTAATAACCTGTCAGTCACCTGCACAGAAGCACAGAACAGGACTAAAATGATGCCCATAATTATAGGTCTGATAGCTCTCTGCTCTTACAGCATTGATTTCTAGGGATAGGAACTTGGAGCCTGGGTTCCCCTTAATTATGCCCAAGGGGATAACAAAGATTTTGATCATTTAAGTAGTTGCTAAGACCTTTACTGAGATTTTCACTCTTTCTCTCCTGTATCATCTCCAACAAAGTTTTTTCTTAAATCCACACAAGCAGACGCTCTCTGACATGCTCATACCAGACAGCATTCGTATAGGTCTTTCCTTTCATTACAGAGGTGGAGTTATTTGCTTGGTTGCCCCTTCAGTAGTAACAAGTAAGTGATGGTCTTTTAAGCAAGATGGTCTAATATTCAAAGCTTTTAGTTGTGCTCTTACACTTAGCACATGACATGAAAAATGAAAGATTAGATGTTAAAAAAGCAGAAGGTATGCAAACTGCATAACTTAAAAGTACAGGACTAAGTAACAGTATTTGTAAAAAGTATAGGCAACATATACAGTAATAAACAAAACAGGCAAAAATAAAATATTGGTAAAAACTTCAGTAAAAAATCTACTGTGCATATTATCCATGCCACTGCTCAAGTGCCAGACATTTTTTAATAGGCACACAGCCATTGTGCCTAGACAGTTCAGTGATTATGAACAGTTATTTTCATCATCGCTATACACCCCATTTCTTAAATCCCTTCCAGAAAGTTTCATACAGAGAAAATTAAGCTTCCCCATGTATGAATGACCGTTGCCTCTAACTTTATATCTGTATTAAAATTGGGTCCTACTCTGTGCTTACTAGTCTGACAGAACTTTTGTCCCATGTTGTGGTTTAACCCCGTCTGGCAGCTCAGCCCCACCAGCCACTCTCTCACTCCCTCACAGTGTGATGGGGAAGAGAATTGGAAGGCCAAAAGTAAGAAAACTTATGGGTTAAGATAAAGACAGTTTAATAAGTAAAGCAAAAGCTGTGCACACAAGCAAAGCAAAATAAGGAATTAATTCACTACTTCCCATCAGCACGCAGATGTTTAGCCATATCCAGGAAAGCAGGGGTCCATCACACACAATGGTTACTTGGGAAGACAAACACTAATAACTCCGAACATCCCCCTTTCCTCCTTCTTGCTCCAGCTTTTATTGCTGAGCACGATGTCATATGGTATGGGGTGAGCTGGGACCATTGTCCCCTCTCAGCTTGTACACACCCAGCCTACTTGCTGGTGGGACAGTGTGAGAAACAGTGGAGGCCTTGATGTGTAAATACTGCTCAGCAATAGCTAAACTATTGGTGTGTTATCAGTACTGTCTGGGTCACAAATCCAAAACACAGCACCATAAAAGATACTATGGAGAATATTATCCCAGCCAAAACCAGCACGCCCGGAAATTCAAGGTCTTAAAATTAAGTCTTTAGAGAGATTAAGTGTCTCTCTCCCTCTCTCTCAATCTGTCTGCCAGAATGTGCTGATAATGGCCCTGGGCATTTGTGAAATGAAGAGGTGACCATCACCTTGCTAAGCAACTAGGCCATGTGGAAGAATCAGAGAGCTAGAAGAGAGCCCAGCCCTCACCTGGATGAGGACGTACTGGGGAAGATCTTGCTTCTGGCAGAGTGTATGCATTTTACATTAGTTCACCATAAGAGAAAAGTAGAGCAATCCTGGAAGAAAAGATCAGAAGCTCATTTTCTCCCATTTCTGCTGAGCTAGATTCAAGCTCTTCTTGTCTGTTTTGTTTCTGGTCCTATGACTCTTGCACTCCTGGCTGCCAGTGGTTCTGTTTCAACAAGAAGGGTGGGGAAATCATTAAAAGTGAAAAGCAGAAGCTGTATCTAAAAGATGAAAGGAGGTAGTCTAGACTTTGGCAAGGTAAACTTAAGTACATGATAAAGCAGGCCAAAAAAGATCTTGTGGAGCAATTTGCTAACAGCATAAAAATGAATTTTATATATATATATATATATTTAGACATATCAGAAGCAGAAGCCCTGCCAAAGAATTTGTATAACCAAAATAAGATTGATGTGTAAAAGTAACAATATCATAAGATAAGGCCACTGCACAAACATTAAATGAATTCTCTGCATTGGTATTAGCAATGAAGGCCATTATAGAAGTATTTTTCTTTATGGGTGTCAAATCTAAGGAATTGTCCCAAAAGTGTCAGTATAAAAGGTTGCAGAACAAATTAATAGCTGCGTATTACCAGGGTGAAATGACTTTTGCCCAAGAGTTTTAAAGGAAATCAAATACAAGATTGCTGGTCTTGTTTGTGGTGGATAGCTTACTGCTTACTTTGGCTTTAGTAGCAGATGAATGAATTAATGTAATGACTGTTTTCTAAAGGACACCAAAAGCATCTGGGAAATTAAAGATTTTTATGTCTGACTGTTATTTCAGGCAAATGTGAAAGGAAATATGTCAAATAATATCACATATAGACACGTTAATATACATACTATAAATGATAATATAAGACTATGACTAAACAAGACATTTGTAGAAGGAAGTCTGTGATTCACAAATGCAGTAGATGTATTATTTGTTTTAAATGTCAGTGAGCATGTACATGTTATCCGCTTGAAACCCCATACAGAGATTTTCAAGAAGCTATCAACTAGATCCTTCACCTTTGGTTCATAAAGAAACTAAGTTATCAATAAGTAAGAGGCAATTTCATGACTAATAATAGGTTAAAGGGTGGAAATAAAATGTAGACTTAAATAGTCACTTACTAAAATGGAGAAGGTAATGTAGTTATTCCACAGGGCTTGGTTCTTGCATCCATGTAGCTTAAATACCCTTATATAATTTAGGATAGGGGGTGAACAACAAGATCATTAAATTTGGTGCTGTTATATAGCTCTTCAGCTTGATCAAAACTGAGATTGACTGAAACTGCAGTAAGATTTCACAGTACGGAGCAGCCAATAAGAAAGCAGATGAAATTCAATATCAATAAATATAAAATAATGCACATGAAGGGAAAAATCAACTCTGAATTTGCAAACAACAATAGGTACTAAATCAGGTATAAACACCCAGGAAAGAGGTTTTTTTACAGACCATTTTACATATCCGATGGTCAAATGCAGATCAGAAATAAAGCTGGAAATTGTAAAAAGGGGGTAAACAGTAAAATGGTAAGTCAAATTATGACACTGAATAGTTCTACAGTACACCTATATTTTGAATGCTGCATACAGTCCTGATTCTTTCTTCTCAGCAAAGATGTCAAAAAAAGGGCAATAAAGGATGGTACTAAGTGTTCAGAGTAGAAAAATGACTGACTGAAGTGAGGTATGATACAGACACATGAAATCAGGAGATACATAATTAAGTAAAAGGTTTTCATACAATTCCAAATTAAGCCATAGATTTCATTTTCATGAAACGTTCTGCTTTCCACATATATGAGTGAGTTAAAAATTCTTGGGGAAAAATCTGCAGGAGATATTAAATCCATGATGTAAATTCAACCTTTTGCATAGAAACCTCCTAAACATCAGGCTACTGGAATTTTGGAGGATTTTTGGGAGACAAGTATCACCTTATTCTTGCCTCTTTTTCTTATAGTTTTACCATAAGCATCTTTCCTGGCTACAGTCAGCGGCAGGACATTAGACTAGATGGACTGTTGTTATGACCCCAGGAAGACTGTTCTTTCGTTCTTATGGAGCCTATTTATATGTAGTTACTACTACTTTTTCTCCCCCTTTTTATCTAACTTCTTGAAAATCTATTCTGGTGATATCATAATTTCTTTTTTCTGTAAATTATCTGATAGCTGTTGTATATTTGACAATAGCCATCATAAAAATGACTGAAGACACAGATGTAATTTTTGTGTAGATAAACAGTTTAGACCCTAATCCTGGGATAGATGAAGAATTAGGGGAATTTCCATAAATACATATCCTATAATTAAACTTCAAAGACCATTGTCTTTAAGTGACCTAAGGAATCACATCCATTGTCTTCAAGAGAACTACCTATGAGTGTAAAACATGCAACCTGTATGTGCTACTTATTATACCCTATATTGAATGTATTTTTTTCTCATATCATATGGAATGCTGAATACAATCTCTTTGAACTGGAGAGTGTCTGAAGTTGCTACCATATAATACTTCTGGTATTTTGAAGTAGGGTTAGTATCTCGAGCTACTCATAGGCATTTCAAAATCAAGAAGCACCTGCAATGTAGTTAATGGAGTGCTGAACTATTTTGCATTTTGGGGCAGATACAGAAAAATAAAGAGGCTGAAGTTATCTAAAATGGAACCCGCATAAAACATAAATCCAGAAGTCCACATCTGAAGCCCATAAACCTGTTTCTCAACATTTGGCCTAGCAATACAGATGCCTTAAATATTCTGGGACAGGTCTTGCAGTAGACAAATCTGATTTGGGAGACCCCATTTACACACATTTACATGTCTGAGCTCTATGTGGAGAAGAACTGTCTTTGGAAACTTTCCCATGTATGTATTTTTCTACTGGCTCTTGATTTAATTAACTGATTTGCCATTTTAAAATAGTTCCAACATTTTATTTTTAATGTTTATAAGGCATTTTTTTTTCTTTGAAAAAGGCAGATTATTTCTTTAACTTTGTGAGTAGCAAAGATGTTACTTGAGATAAAGAGTGATGTGAAAAAAAGAATTATCTCTGGCTCCACACTTGGATGCTGTGAGCAAAATGAAGAGATTCTTGAAGCTAGCACATGTTGGTAGATTTACAGCTCTGCTGTAATTGGTGAAACAGTTGAAAAAACATGTTTATACAGGACTCATGAAAAAGGATATTTTTCACTTCATGTGCTCAGTGTTTATAGGATTTCTTTTCTTCTTTCGTTTTCATTATAGCCAGAGATAGAAACTGACAAGTTCTACAAATACTTTTTTGACATAGGAACAAAATTATTAGCCTTATTGGTAGGAAGTACAAGTTACACAGTTTTAGTAAGATCTTCTCAAGACACCTTTGTGAAAATAAGAACTATCCAATGGGCTAAACAAGGTATATAGGAATATATAGTCTCTGTCTCAGTTTCCAATCAATATAATTATCATTGGAACCATGGAGTTACAGTAGATTTCTTCTTCAAAATATTTCCAAAGTTGCTCACGAGGCTCCATAAAAAGTTGTGTTTTCTCAGAAAACAGTTTGTGAAAGAAAAAAAAAAACACATTAATTTCACACAGGTCTAGTTTGTTTCCTGCTTTGCTTTGTTTTGCATGGTAGAAAAATCTCATCAGAAATGTCTTATGCTCCTGACCCAGCTCTCTTTGAAAACTGTTTTGTCATCCTTCAGCTCCTTAAAGGAAAAGATGAAAGCAAAAATATGGATGTGTTTCTAATGAGGATAATGAAAGTTGAAAGGCAAGTAGCGGCACTGGATGAAAAGTGAAATGTGGGTACTGATAGATGCTCAGCAGAGAAAGGTGGAAATGATGAGTCTGTAATGTGACTTAATGAAAGGAAACACTTTACTGGAGAACAAAGATTCTGACAAACAATGCTGAAAGCAGACACTTGAGATTTTGGTGGGAATCTGAAGTCTGTGGGGAGGGATTAGATTGAGTAGAGGCAATAACACATAAACTTCTTGTGACTTCCTTTGACACAGTATTTAGTCCACCATTGAGAGCTGAAAAAAATATTTTTAATACACAAAATATTTCTGACAGCAGCCTTATAGTATAGTACTAAAGGGTAACAGAGATCAGTGCAGAGCTTTCCCATCAGTTGTTTAAAGTGATTACATTCTTTCTGGAACTTACCAGGAGAAAATCACCCTTTTTTTCTTTTTTTTTTCCTTCTTTTTTTTTTTTGTTTTTTTAATGGAGTTTTGTGTTTCTTAGTATAGTATGGGTTACATAGATATTTTTATTTTTCTTGAATCCCATTTGGCTATTTTGCAGTGTATTTTCTGGAGCAAAGATAGATATTTATCTGATAAATGATGATGATGCAAAGTTATTCCTGAAGCTAATTCCTCAGCTTCTCAAACTAAGTTTGGTAAAGAAGCTGACAGCTTATTGGTTGGAGATGGTTTGTATGATTGTTTCTTGCTGCATTGCTTTTGCTTTGTTTTGTTTTCCTCTCTTCCTGTGCTTAATCTTTAGAACTTCATCTGCTGTCTGTATTGATAGATATTTTATTTTAATCTGACATAGAACTTTTGATGGATGATCAAACTGAATATTAAATATTTGGACTATGTCATGAAATCCTTTGAATATAACATTTTTTACTGTCCTAAGTGTAATATAAACTATTAATTATGTACTGTCTTCTTTTATCAAGCTGTGGACTTTATACATATAGTAAAATTATCTCTTGTTGTCTTACACTAGAATATGTACAATGAGCTTGATGAAAGAAAACACATTTTATAACCATGGTAACTGTCAGTAACATCTGTAGATCCCTCTCTCTCTCATTTCTCCATCAAGATTGAAAAATGTCATTAATTTTTTTGATTTTTATTTTTTGTGCAAAAGGAGAAAAGGCAAAATCAATGATGGGCATAATTTTAAATCACATATGGCTAAGTATTTAGGAATTGCTGGCACAATGAGTACAGCAGGCAGTAAAAAATGTTTAGATTCAAATGAATTTGTCAGAGATAGAATTAGCCTTTCCATAAAATAGGATTGTGTCTGTAGTCTCTCTGCAAACACTTTAATGATACCTCTAATGATACTTTGTGAAAAACATTGGTGTGTATAGTTCTTTTCAAATGCTTTTTTAAGAGAATCTAATACCTCTTTGTCAAACTGCATCCATCTGCCCCAAAATCTGAGAAGATTTAAAAAAGAGAAAATCTCTGGGGGATGATCTAACAGATTACTCTGGAATCTGGGGGCAGTGCTGGCTGAGAAAGGCAAGGTTCCTGCTTGATACTGTAAGACTGCTAAATGTATTTCAGTGATATTTTAGAATAACGACTCACTAACATAGGAATATTCAGTCAACATACTAGTGCTACTGTAGTTGAGGGTTGCAATGGTCTAGTCAACTTGAGTTCAAAGACAGACAGATCCTCTCAGATTAAAGGATTTTTTAATGGCCTCACTTTTCAGTTAAGCATGAACATTTTGGACTGTCTTTCCATTGATGACTTTAACCCCATGTGGCAGTTGCCCTTGTAATGCATGAACATTCTGCAAACCTCATCATAGGAAAACCCTAAAATATATTTGCTCTCCTCTGTTTCTGCTACATAGGTCAGACTTGTGGCAGATACACCTGCTCTGACAAAGACCAGGCCTTTGTTACCTTTTACACCTTTGTTACTTTTCACACCCTAATTTTTGCAGCCTTACTGCCCAGTTGTGGCTGTTGCCCTGCACACAGTTGTAGGTAGATAGAGCCTTCGGCCAATAGGAACAGGACACGACCATATATGACCACAGGTCAGATTTGACTAGGCTATACATGGAGTCCCACTGCGGGGCAAATTGAGTTGGTCTTCCTTGGAGCAGCGAGTCTGCAATCGAGGACTTTCCCCTTGGGTTGGGATGCTGCCCAAGGTAACTCCTCGAGATTGGGAGCCCTCACCTTATCATGTGAGTGATTGCGCATCTTGAGTCATCATTCTGAAGCTTAAGAATTAAGTCATCTGTGTAGTATTAAATTCCCATTGTCATCCTGAACCTGTGTTTTACGAATGTTCGTCGGAGTGCCAAACAATTTTCATTAGAATAAATATTATGTTTTGTTACATCACCTGCCTAATTTGACTTTGCGCACCGCCTCCATGACAAGACTCTTCCCTACAAAGATGACTGATTGCAAGACTCTCTCTCTGAGATAGCACTTGGGAGGAAATTATAGGTGTTAGGTGACTCTGCCCTTTGTATGAAAGTTGAACTCTGTAGTATGGACCAGACCTGAAAGCCCTCTGGAAATCCCCTGACCAATGAGTTCCTAGAGTATTAGGGCTTCTGTTTCAGCTACATCTATCTTGGAAATGTGATTTCAGTCAGAGAACAGAGACAAAGGCTGTGAATGTACAAAAGACATGTGTCTCCCTTCTTTCAGATACCTTGTGGCTCTTTTGCAAGCTGTTTGGCGTTATAATCCTGTTGCAATTTTGTTGCTAGGCCATGTTCTCCTGGTTTCCTACATGGAGCTGAGAACTCCAGAAGGAAAGGCTTAATGCCTTTGCTCAGAATGAGATGGAAGGCTTATGTTAACTGATTACAGATTTTGTGTGCCTATCCCTGCCTTTTCTGCTAGATTATTAAATCTGTGTGTACAGCAGATCCTCTGTGATCTTTTGGGGAGAGTCACAACACCTTCTCTGAAACTTCTTGGAAATACCATGGAAACACTTCTTTCTTCTCTAAGGAATTTTAAAAAGCAACCCATTTAAAAACAAGCCTACAGGTTATATAGATGCAGAGAGTTGAGGAGAGAGGTAAAAGAAACTAAACTCTTACGGAATGTTTTGGACTTCCAAAACATTTAAAAAATGTGGAATATCCCACTGATAAGCTGTTTCAAAGCCTTTTAAATGAATACTTTCATTCTGAAAGAGCAGTCATGTCAAAGATAACATGTAACTCCCTTTCTTCCTCTGGATTTGACTGTGCATCTGAACAGTCAAAATTTTTTTGGTTGAAAGTGTGAACATAGCACGACTACTTTTTAAGAGGGTTTCAGTGCAACCTAAATTGTATTGTATAACGTAGGAAGGTTATTTATTCTTTGAAGTGAGTCATATTTCCATGGATACTGTGTGTTGCAAGAATGTTCTTCAAAATATTGTCTGTGTGTACGTGTAAATTAGTAGATTTATATACCAATAGATGAAATGTTACTATCTCTGAGCATTCAAAAAATATGACTCAAACACCAAGGATTTGTGATTTTAGAATGAGTTTTAAATAGTAATATTTTGAAGATGAAGTTTCTTTGCCATTTTGATTTTAAACTCTGGGAAACAATGCACCTACAGTCTATTCTTAGCAAAACTGAAGATGATAAACTTTTCAAGTAAGACACTTCAGATTCTTTTATAAACAATTATCTGACAAAAAGAGTTTAGACTTCAAAAAAGCCCCATAGAATATTGTGAGAGTTACAAAAAATTCATGAGTTGACAATCTTGAGACATTACAGAAGAAGATATATTAAAGCATTCTTCATAGGTTTTGTTGGATCAACAGAAGATGTCCTCATACATTTCTAATGATTCTCTATGTACAGCTCTTTAGATGCAGCTCTTCATGATGTATTTAGATGTCCCTGTCACAGTTAATCTTTGTGCTCGCAGTAAAATACATTTCATATTTTAAATGCCATTGACTTTTTTCCCTCCCTGTTTTCTTCTAGGTATTCCTTCCATATATCTTTAAAATATCTGAGCTTCTCTTTGCTTATACTGCATTGCCTCAAAAATAAAAGACCTTTTTTCAAATGTAGCAATGTTCCTATGTTGATTTTAATATGTAGTGCCTTCTCTTCTCATGATTTTTAGATCCATGTGTATTTTCTGATTTAAAGTGGCATTTTCTCACATTGGTATGAAGGATGTTATTAAAGAAAAAAAGCCAGAAGAGAGTCGAAGTTTTGTATGAATTGTCTTACATTTTGCTGTGCATGTTACACTGAAAAAATGTCAGTGTATATAAAGAATACCTACCCAGAAAAGTCTATGAAAAATTTCTCAGTGTGATCAGAAGATTAAATCATTTAAAGGGTAGGAAAACAGCATACCTAAAACTATGAAAACTGGACATAACTGGGCCTTTTAAGTATGTGGACAAAGATAAAAAATGCATAAATGCATACCTATCTAAGGTTTGGAAATTTATATTAATAGATAGCAGTATCAAATGTTTGTAAGTAGACTCTTATGTATCCGCTGATGTAATCCACATTAGATTTACTTTGAGAATAATTATTTTTCCAAAAAAGAGAGAAGTCTGGAAAAAGTATTTTAAATTCATAACCTTTTGAGTATGTCTTTTCTATTTGGAAGCTATTAACGTATTGTATTTCTACAGTTTAGCTACATGCACTCTCCCAAAACTACTCAAGCACATTCTAGATATTTGACAGAAAAATATGTCAAAATCAGGCATTGCAGCTTGATTATAGCCTACATAGCTTAAAGTCAGAAGACTTGCAAACATCTAATTAAAGCAGAAAACATCTAATAGAAAACTAGCAAACACTTAATACAAGAAAGAAAAGCACAACATCACAGAAAAGACAGAAGAATAAAGTGCTTTTTGCAGTAGATTTCCTAAAACTGACAATGTAACACAATTAGACACATCAGGGAGCCACAGTGCATAATAGAACATTTCAGTAGTGACAGCAAAGTCCATACGAATTGTATGGTGTATTGGAGCAGAGCTTCACATGAATGAAAGTGAAACAGCTGCCTGCTGGGATTAGGCATTAGAGAACAATGAACTGGCCAGCTGCTGACAACTCAGTACAGTAGACACCTGTGAGAGGCAGTCCAGTTAGCCCAACTCAGCAATGCTGATGTCACTGAGAGGTGGTGTGCCTGGCTTTTGATTACTGTTTTTTGGCTCCAATTGCCATACTTTTACTTCTAAGGACAGTAAATGTCAAGGGACTGTTCTTGCCCCTCTACAGCAAAAGCACTGAAGTAAGTGGAGGTCCTGTGTTTCTTTTAGAATGTCTGGTAGACCATGGTCTGCTTTTGTGAAAATTGTACTGAAACTAGAGCCATTAACACTCATTATTCATTATTTTAAGAAACAATATGAGCCCCAAAAGAAAATACCTGTGTATGACAGTGCCCAAAACAAAAGCACGTATGAAATTTCCCAAGATTTAAAACTATATTATTGGAAGGCTTTGCTGAGTTTGTTTTAGTGAAGGGTGTCCATTAATCTGAGATGGGGACAGAAGACAGAAATGGACTTTAAAGTCAGGGAGGGCAATCAGGAATGAATATGGATGCAACAGTAAGCATAATTTCAGGCATCTCCAAAACTTCAAGTGGTGGCGTTTGGGACAAGCGCTGCTTGACAGAAGTCTGGCTGTGAGAGCAAATTAAAACCTTCCTTTTCATTGGTCCTTCCTGTGCTTAGAAAAGAAGATTCTGAGATGATTCTTCAGAAATAAGCAGGGCCACCTGATGGATACTCATCTCCATTATCACTATGTCCCCTTTCTATCTGAAAGAATATGTACGCTGCTGAATACTGGGCTAGCAGCTTGGGTTAAAACAGAGAAACCTGTTACTGTTTAAGTGACTTTATTTATACCTGTTTTTTTCTATTGTACACTCACTCACAGGCAAACAAATTTTAAGGATGCAAGGTTAGCTTTCATATTTTATAGCTGAATGTTTTATGGCCATTCTTATTAAAACCAGAAATCACACTGGCTCTTCCCTTCAGAGCTGAAATGAACTATGGTACAGATACTACCAAAGAAAACTACTTTAGAACACATACATTAGACAGAGATGCTACAGGTAGTTTCACACAGCATATGTCTATTTTGGCCATCCTGGGTATTGACAGAAGGTGCTCTTAAGTCATGGGAAAAGTGGGCATAAAGACATCTAAAAACTTTAACTGTGTACCTACTAGACATGGCCTAAACTTTGGGTTAATTTAAAAAGTCAATTCAAATATTAATTTTCTGGATCTGTCTCTTCCTTGGTGTCTGATTGCAATTAAATATTCTTCTCCCACCAGAATAGAGCTACAGTTACTGCAGTAATGTATTCAGGTTTTTATGTCACATTCATCTTGAGCCTTTCCAATAAGAAATGTGATGATGAATTCAAATGTGGTCTATCCTTCCCCTCATCTTCTCCCACAGGAAAGAATCATATGTGTAGTGAAGTGATTTTTGCTAGTTTATTTATATTTAATATGTGCACTGTGTTACAGGGGTTTATAGTAAAGAAGGAGGATACTTTACTTTTCATCTGAAAGAGGTTAGGTGGTGATATTATCTATACATTTCTGAGTTATTTCAGAATTGTTATTGTGAATAGGTCATTATCTGTAGAGAAAAAAAATAAAAATAAACCCTTGCAAGTTCTTTTACTCCTTTTTTTTTTAACAGAGAAATGTATATTGTTGAATTATATACATGTTCTGAAAATATATTGGTAGTTTAAAATAGCTGAATGCTTGAGCAATTGAACTGTGCCCATGGAACCAGTGTTTTGAAAATCTTTATTCTGAGATATATTAAGTACTGTACCATGGAAGACAGTTCTTCCAGGAACAAGCTAATGCAGTGCCAGAAAATCAGCTTTTATAGCATTGTCAAAGTATTCCCAGCTATAACACAGTTTTACAAGCAGATACTGGCATGAACATCAGAATACACCTGAACTTCAAGATTTTTTTATTATTATCTGTGCTTTCCATCTATGAGGAGAGGAAAATTACACTAGAAATGTAGCAGTTAACATTATTTTTAATAAGGCAAATCCTCCAGGATCCTGTCATGGAATCTGTTCCTGCTAATAAACTGCAAGATTGAAGTTGTGCTACTTTTGAGCACTCTTGTAAAATAAAACTAGTGCAGAGACACTGGAACTAGCCAAAATGGTGGAAAGTGATACAGCTGTATCAGCATGGTGATGTTTCTGAGGCTATTTTTGTGAACTGATGGGCACCGGAACACCACAGTTGCTGCACCACTCTCAGGCACAAGCTGGTACCTCTTTCCGGCACTATCCCGTGCTCTGTGGATGTATCATCTCCATGTGACATTGGCTGACAGGTTGTTCAGGCACCTCCGTGCTATAATTCCTTTTTGCAATATAAGGAGATGAAGGCCTGAATTCTAAAAGCATGTATGAGCCTCACTTCCATTCAAATCAGCATAGATGGCTCTGTATGCTCTGAGTTTCTTCCACTAAGCGATTTGTTCAACACAGATGGAAAATTTGTAGAAGAATGGAAAACTGAAACTGGAAAGATTGTGCAAGGATAAGAATTTTAAGCCTTATTTTTTCAAACCTAAGAAAAAAAAAAAAAAGATTTTTTTCTGTGATTGCCACACCCCTATATACATGATTACTTTCTAAGATTCTCTCAAACTGTTAAGCACAGGCCTATCACTCAGTAATTTTAGGAGAATGTTGGTGCAGGAGTGGAGTTAAACCATTAACATGATGCAGCATCTTCCTCAGTCCTTTCTGGGCAGCATCTACAGACAGTTGTACATTGCTTAGTGAAGCTTCTTTACCTCCTTCTCCAAGGAAAAGAATATTAGATTCTTTTACCTCAAACCATGAGGGCTGGATAGGACCTCAGATGACTTATTTTGGCTCAGTCACTGGAGGGTAGTTTCTGATGACCAAATTTGAAGACAACAAATAGCACTGTTGGGAGAAGTGTGGTTATCTGCAAAACACTGATGCTATTAACATCGCAGTGACCTTATTAAAAGCCCGATGCAAAATCTAAGATGTTAGGAAACACAAGTGCAGTTATCATAAAACCATAATAAACTTCAAAACCTATTTTTCCCTCATCTGCAGAGTGATGAGTTGCACATCACAATGTGAAATCTAGCTGATTGTCTCTTTGTTCTGGGACACTGTTCAAATATATGGATTAAAATTACTCTTTGGTGGGGCACAAGTATTGGAAAGTCAGTCAAGCTGTTCTGTTGCAGTAGCATGCTGAGGCTATGATGTTTAAATGACTGAGCTAGAAGGTGGAAAGGAGAAGAAATTATGCAAAATAAATATAAAGAGTGCCAAACTATTACTTTATGAGCTGCTCTTCTGGGAAACAGGTTTAGCAGCGGTGATAGTTCTTTCAGGCAAATTGATGTGTGGAGGGTTAATGATGGAGCTGGATGCAGCTGGATGTTATTGCCAGTAACATCACACACCTCTGCATTATACAGTGTGCTGGCACCAGTGACTCTTTCTGACAGAGCAGTGCTCTTTTCCTCTGTGTTTTGTAGTTTTCTTTTTCTTTTTGATTTAGCTGTTGGGGAAAACCATGAAAGTGGCCACAACATACACAGAAGTGAGCCACACACCACAGGGAGTGCTCTACACAGTAAGTTACCCAAATAACAATTTGTGGTTTTTTTTTTTAAACTTCACTTTGTTTTTGAGTCAATGTTAGCTTTCTCACCAACCTGAAGCTAACACTAAGAGAACTTGTGTAACTACTGCCTTTGGGTTACTTCAGCTTAGTTAACCGAGGAAAATAAATCTAAGGGTCAAATAAATAACAGACTCTTTCAGTACAACAGATTTAATTAAAATGAGCTATTTTGTGATAACTCTTAATAGCTGACCTTCAACCAGTTCTCAACAGAAAATACAAAGAACATTTTACCTGATATAACTGAGCTCTCGAGAAGGTTTTAAGTCTTTCATAAAACAATGCATGTTTATTTAATTTTTATAACCATGTATTTTCTGTAAGCATGCTTATATATGAATTCGTGTATGTACATTTATGTGTCTGATATGATTTAGAACTGCTCCTTGACTGAGAAGTAACTCCTTAACAGTCTGTCTACACAGCTTTTCTCCAAAGGATTCCCCTTGTAACCATGCAGAAGCTCTGTAGGCCCGAGCATTACACTGCCATAATGAGATTCTTATTATTCATCAAAAGCCTCAATTAAGTTGGCAAATTTTCTCATAGTTTGTATCAAACCTGAGTTGATCTATACATAGAACAGCCTGTGTCTTAATGTAGCAAACTGGGAAAAGTATACTAGTATATAAAGAACAGTCCTGAATCTGCAGAAGTGTGAATACTATTTGCTTATGATTTGAGATCCAATTCACATTAGAGGCATTAGAAAAAGAGGGCCTTTAGCAAGGCAGAGACTGAGTTACTAATGTGCTTCTGGAAACTTATGGAAATTAACCGACAAACTTGGAAGATAGAACTGCAGGGTTTTAAAGAATGTGTACAAAATATATTTGTATGCATCTGGCCTCGAAATCATGGTGCACTTGTCATTTAGGATCACTTTTGCAGGCTTAATTGTTTATCAGATAAAAAACCCAGCAGAAATCCAAAATCTAAACTAACATTTTCTTTTACGTTTATTTGTTCATCTTTGCATTTATTCTGGGGAGTTTGACATCTGGCAGTGTCTTGGGTTTGTGTTGTAAAGTTTCTGTAGTGAGGAATGATGCTACAGGGGTGGCTTCTGTGAGAAGCTGCTAGAAGCTTCCCCTACGTCCAACAGAGACAATGCCAGCTGGCTACAAGACAGACCCACCGCTGGCCAAGGCCGAGCTAATCAGAAACAGTGGTAGCACCTCTGTGATAGCATATTTAAGAAGTTGGGGGGGGCAGGAAAACCACTGGGACACAAACTGCAGTTGGAGTGAGAATATGTGAGAGGAACGACTATTTAGACACCAAGGTCAGTAAAGAAGGAGGGGGAGGAGGTGCTCCAGGCACCACAGCAGAGATTCCCCTGCAGCCCATGGTGAAGACCATGGTGAGGCAGGCTGTCCCCCTGCAGCCCATGGAGATTAATGGTGGAGCAGATATCCACCTGCAGACCATGGAGGACCCCACGCCGGAGCAGGTGTATGTGCGCAAAGGAAGCTGTGACCCTGTGGGAAGCCTGCAATGGAGCAGGCTTCTGGCAGGACCTGTGAACCCATGGAGAGAGAGAGGAGCCCACGCTGGAGCAGGTTTTCTGGCAGGACTTGTGACCCCATGGGGGACACACGTTGGAGCAGTCTGTTCCTGAAGGGCTGCACCCAGTGAAAGGGACCCACATTGGAGCAGTTCATGAAGAGCTGTAGCCCATGGAAGGACCCATTTTGGAGAAGTTCATGGAGGACTGTCTCCCGTGGGTGGGACCCCACGCTGGAACAGGGGAAGAATGTGAGGCGTCCTCCCCTTGAGGAGGAAGGAGCAGCAGAGACAACGTGAGATGACCTGACTGCAACCCCCATTCCCCATCCCCCTTAGCTGCTTGGGAGGAGGAGGTAGAGAAAATTGGGAGTGAAGTTGATCCCAGGAAGAAGGGAAGGGTGGGAGGAAGGTGTTTTAAGATTTGGTTTTATTTCTCGTTACCCTACACATGTTCTCATTCCTCTCTCCTATTCAGTTTTGATTGATAATAAATTAAACTGATTTTCCCCAAGTCGAGTCTGTTTTGCCTGTGACAGTAATTGCTGAGTGATCTTCCTGTCCTTATCTCGACCCACGAGCTTTTTTGTTGTGTTTTCTCTCCCTTGTCCTGTTGAGAAGGGGAGTGATAGAACAACTTTGGTGGGCACTTGGCATCCAGCCAGGGTCAAACCACCACAGGCAGTAATTTTCATGTATGGTGCTTATTCATAAAATGAAAGAGAAATGGTTTTCTTATTTTGAAAGATGTGTGAAATTTTAAAAGTCCACTTGCACAAAGGAAAAAGTCAAAATCCCTAATAAATATGTAGTGAACGACTTACAAGGAGGAAAACCATAATGTTATTAAAGCAATGATACTTGAATATTGTTGTCTCAGCTGGTGTCTAGTCCTGTCCTTACCACAGCGTCCTTACCAAAATGTAATTCTGGGCAAGGCACTTAAACCACATCTGCACAAGGACTAGACTCTTGCAGCATTTCACTGGTGTTGAGTTTCAAAGGCTGAAGGACAAATGCTTTGTACTCTGAAATTCATCACCAACTAGTGCATGGATTTGACTTCTGTACCTCAGTTTCCTGCCCCCAAAATAGGAGTAATATCACCACATTCCCCACCAGGGTAGTTGTAGAAATAAGTATTTCCGTATTTATGAAGCACTGGAATACCCTCGTCATGAACTTCTTAGAGCAGCCTATGGGGAATTAATCATAGTTCCTATTCAGAAATAAGGTTTGAATTGTATGAAGTAAGTAAAGCCTTGGGTCACACACTGAATAATGAGGGTAAAAGGAAATATTGATTATCATATTGATCACTAAGTGAGCATCATACATTCATGCCCTGTAGTGAGGCTGAGGTCCTGTGGAAAAGATGTTGTGTTATGGTGTAATTAAAGATTATAACATAGTACATATGTATGAGGGATCAAATTAACATTGCAGTAGTAACCTCAAATCTGACATTTTCAAGTAATTGATCACTCAACCTAGTAAGTTCTTTTAACATATTTTTGTGGGTATGTACAATATATGTATAGGCAGTATTTAACTATGCATATAAATGATGGACTGCAGAGAAGGAAAATTTGAGAGCACACCTTTTTAAATTGTATTTGTTATGTGTGTGCCTATAAATGGTCCTTTTCCAACAGAACAGCACAATGCAGTTGAACTCAATGGAACTAAAGTATTACAACATTGTATCACAGTGATGAATCAGATTCCCTAGGTTTTTTGACAGTTGATGGTCTGATGTATTCATCTTGAAAAGAATCTTGTCTTCTCACCAAATAAATTTTTCTCACCTGCAGACTGTAGATTTGGTCAAAAAAGAAAGAGTAGATGTGAATGACATGCAAATTCTGCAGCACATAACTCAAAATTTTTCTCCGTTTTCCCCTGCTATCTCATGTGTCCACACAGCTTGACATCACAAGAGTCATTTTGGATACAGGCTATTGCACTAAAGAGGAAGAAGACATTTTTAATCAGATCTACTCAAGATGCTCCTTGTGACTACTAAACTGGTGGTAAATATGCAGGACTTGAATCAACACTTTTAATACTGCAAACAAATTAATTGTTTCTGACAACCAGGTATAGCCATTTATCAGTTACTGACCATTTTGCTGTATCAGTATGGGAGAAGTAGGAAAAGAAAGGAAGAAAACACGTCAATTACTGGCAACTGTTGCTGTACTTTTAACAGTCAAGTAAAAGCACAGTAACATAGAGGTGAGCAGAAGAAGTGTGAATGAAAGTTTTGTAAGTCTTGCTTACCTTTGGTTATCCAAAACCTGCAGGGACTTTCTTTTTACCTGTTTATCTCATCCCCCTGAAAAAAATTATAGAAATAAAAAAAAAAAAAAAAAAATGTACAAGCTATAATTTTAAAGCACCTTTTTCCTTCCTCTCCTTCTAGACATATTCATATATGTATTTGTTTCTGTAGAGAAATTTTTATATACTTATGCTTGCTGGATACAAGCGTTCAAGGCTGCAATTACATCAGATCACCTTGGTAGAGTATGTGGTTAGTATCATGGAATGCCACACTTCTCCCACAGAGAAAATAGTATTTCAGTAGTGAGTAGATTGTTGTTGCTATGCATAATATATAAAGCACTTTGGGATCATCTGTGGGTGACAGAAGCTAATGTCATTGGCTTTTAATCTAAGGTAGTCAAAACTCTAGTATTTATGTGCTTTTGTCACATCCATTTAACCAGCATTACTTTCAAACATTGCATAAGCTCTTGGATGGCCCTCTGTCTTTTTCATAGAATTATAGAATCGTAGAATCACGGAATGCTTTGGGTTGGAAGGGACCTTTAGAGGCCATCTAGCCCAACCCCCCTGCAGTGAGCAGGGACAGCTTTAACCAGATCAGGTTGCTCAGAGCCCCAGCCAACCTGACCTTGAACGTTGCCAGGGATGGGGCCTCCACTACCTCTCGGGGTGACCTGTTCCAGTGCTTGAACACCCTCATTATAAAAAATTCCTTTCTTATGTCTAGTCTAAATCTGTTCTTCTTTATTTTAAATCCATTATTCCTTGTCTTTTCACAACAGGCCTTACTAAAAAATTACCCCCATGCTTCCTATAGGCCTCCTTTAAATACTGAAAGGCCGGAAATAAAGTCTCCTCACAGCCTTCTCTTCTCCAGGCTGAACAACCCCAAGCCTGGCCTCGTAGGAGAGGTGCTCCAGCCCTTGGAACATTTTTGTGGCCCATATAGAAAGTGCAGCTTTCTAGACAACACAAGATTTTTTAGAAGATTTTGTTGAAAAATTCCATAAGCAGATATAATCAGCTTTTCCAGATAATTATAGGAGACCTTTGAACAATGTACAGATTTCAGTATTGTACATAATCATTATCCTAGAGCAAGATCATAAAGTAGTTAATGCAGACAGTCTACAGTAAGTTATCACGTGATCACATTGTGTATAAATACGTTTTAAAGCACAAAATTTGACTAAGAATGTATTTTCTCATTAATAAGCTCTGGTAAGTCCTAATTTAGTTTTTAAAAATATAGGAAAGTCCTTGGTTATTTAGCAGATTTTAAGTATATACTTAGGTTGCATTGACTTTAATAGGATTTAGGCATGTGCTCATGATCAAGCATTTATGGAAATGTTTTCTTAAATGAATGTTCATTAGTGGTTTGAGGGTCTCCAATACTAAGAACCAGATTCTATTCAATAATCTCATCATGAAACCTCAGTACAGGCAAAATAGAAATAAAATATGGCTTACTCTTATGTTGCTCTTTAAACCAGGAATATGCAAAAATATGTTTGTGTGCTTTAAGGAAAACTCAAGCAATCTTTTTCACCGATGCTGCTCTATTTTATTAAAACAAAGTGGGCGTACTTTGCCAATATATGTTGAAATGGATGATAAAGCTCAAAGCAAATAGAGACTGACATAGAGATACTTGAGAGACCCTTCATTTTAGCTCTGCTGTATGGTGATTACCAATGAATGTAAGGTCTGAGGATATTAAAGACTATAAAAAGAGTCCTTGTAAAGAACTGTACCATTAGCCTCATTTTATTGACAATTAACCATTGTATTGATTTACCATGAACAACCTTGGACTTCCTCATCTGGTATGAACAGAGGTTTGAAAATAAAACTTCCTGCTGCAATTGCATTTTCTGCTATCCTTACCTATTCTGCTAAGTATTGAACTGGCACCAAATTGCAAGCAGTGTCACTGACAAGTACTGCATTTAGAAGGGCTGATTTAACAAAGTAGCAGAACAGCAGGCTGGTTATGGCAGTGACAGCAGCACTAAGAGGATTTCAAAGCATTGTTAGACTTCTTAAATCTTTCTCTTATCATCTTTCCAATTTTTAATTTGCTCACTCATTCAATGCAATCTCTTTTCAGAAGTTGTTCTGTTTCCCTTTCTGGAAGTCAAGTAGTAAACTGGAGTCATTCCCTGCTGCACTTACCTTGGTTCCTTATTTTTTGGCACATATATATTAATGACTTATTCAGGCTATTCCAGCACTTAACTTCTTGTATCCTGGGCAGAGCGAAAACCTGCAATAGGCTGTGGAAGTATGTAATTGGTCTTTATATGTTGTCAGTCCTTCTGCTAGATCTGCCTATGCCAAAGACAGAGATGGAAGTGGAAGAGAGGAAAACTAATCTGCAGAAAGCATCCCAAATTCAATTAGAAATGCTTGGTATGATAGAAATTAGCATTGAGCTGAATAAATTCCAAGCTTTGACAGACTGAAGGTCTGAATGCCAGATGCAAAGTGATAATGTGTGCAAAGGTTGATTCCTCATAGGAAGTAACAGCCAAGATGCTGGTGAGGTAACCAGGATACCTACTGAAATGTGGGAGAGATGGTTTAATGTACTGAACTGTGCACAGCCCTTGGGGAGATGGCTGCAAGAGACATCAGTAAATACAGCATCAGTGGAATCCAGGAGAGTCTGGAGGGAAGCAGATGCTGGAGTAAGATTGGAAACCAGGTGAAGGGACAGCAACAGATGTATCCCTCATGGACAGGATTGTGTATCCCTTTCTATGTCATTGGGAACATAGAACAATAAATAGAGATTTCTACTCACAGAACACAATCTGCTGAATTGAGGAAAGAATGTGCTGAAGAAAGAAAAAAGCGACTGGCTTTGTAGAGCAGGAGCTTGTAGAAATGGCAATTGAGAAAACAGCTTATGTGAATACACAATTGCTCTAGCAGCAGCAGGTTGTTTTTTTTTTTTTTTCAGAAGATCATTGAAGACCCAGTAAAACATATAAACCTGCTTAAATTAGATTCTTGAAAGTCAATGCATTATTCTTGTGTAAGAGTCTTTGTATAATCCATGCAATATATACAAACTTTATAGCAGAATTCACTCTGGGAAGGGTGGCAAACACATTTTGGAGGTCAGAATGAGGATTTGAGAAAAGATCATCTTTGAATTTCATGTGATTGATTTTAGACAAGTGCAAAGCTTTGCACTGAGAAAGGAGAAATAAGATACATTTAAAATAGGTTCTAGCTGGCTATGCAGTTGGATGGAAAAGATAAAAGGCTTATCACAGGTCTCAAAATGAATATAAGTCATTAGTGTGATCCTGTTGCAAAACAGGAAAATCTCATTCTGGAATGAATTAAGAAGACTGTTGGATGTAAGACATAGGAAACAATATTTTCCTAGCTCTTCCTGGCTTTTGTGGATCCTTGGCTGGAACAGAGTCCAGCAACATGGTTTAGAGAAGATTGTGATAAGTTGGAGAGGGTAGTAAAAATGATAAGAAGGTTAGAAAAAGTGACCTATGAAGAAAAAGAATGGTTTAAATAATTGCATTTATTCAGTCTATCAGATAGAGCAATAAGTGACAGGAGGTAGCAACAGTTTCTCCCATTAGGTAAAAGGCAGTTATAATGAGGGCAGTGAATTACTGTTCTCTGTGACCACAAGGTCTAAGGCAGAGAGAAACTAGCTGAATTTTCAGCAAAGACTTAGTTTAGATACTGGGGAAATTTTTGAAAGCCAAGGGTTAGTGAAGCAATACAATAAGAAGCCTGCATAGGCTTTTGGGGTTTTTTGGGTTCCTTTAAGAGGCAAGACATATTCTTTTAGTGTTTGTCTAAGTGTTTTTTATCCTGCCTGTATGCAGGTAGGACTAGGTGATACCTTCAGCTCTGTGATTTCTAAGGTTCTGTGCTTAAATGACTGAGAGATTGACCAACTACAACAGAAATTTTCTACTCAACCAGAAAACAGAGAGGTTATTAATCAGGATGTTCTATGGAGAAGTCCTCCAGTGATTAATGAATTCTTGGTAAAGATGAATGAAAATAACCTGCCAATGTGAATGACATTCATTGATTATGAGAAAGATACTGACTAGCATCAGAGAAAGAAAAATGCTGTGCTGAAAGGGACCCAAGCATAACAAAACACTATGTGCTGTTTCTGAGAAACACAAGTGGGCTGGGCTGGGGCTGACACAGATGGGAAAGAAGAAAAAGAGAGCCCAGAGCAGTGCTTCTTGTCTGCAGTCTACTAGTGGTGCATTTATATAAAAGGCCCAAAAGAGTCCAATACTGTCTGAGGATGCAGTGTGTGAACTTGGAAGAGGCAAAAGTATTACTCCTATCCCAGGGCTGCAGTGCAGATGGAGTGCAGCATCCCACAAACAGCGTAATGAAAGCTCAGGTTCAAACAGACTGTGAAAAGGGAGTTTGGGGTTCGGGAGGGTGGAAGAAGAAAGGAAGAATGCTCGTGTTCTGCCAAAACACATTTAGTTCTGACTTAAAAAAAAAAAAAAGCAATCCTACAACACTAAATTCCTATTGCTCATTGCAAATAAAGTTGAAAGAAATTTGTACTCCCTTCTTTCAGGCTTGAACTTTGGCCAAATCCCTTTGAAAAAGTGGAGAGTGAAGAGCAACCAAGATATCATAATTTTCAAATGCCATTTCTTTTCTCGCTGGGAAAACTTGTTGTTTCATCAGGGCCATGAGAAAAAGGTTGGTTGTGGGGTTTTTTTGGTGCAAATACCATTTTCTCACGAGTTTCTACAATCACAACCACTATGATACATGTTCTGACTTGGCTTTCTGAAAACTGCTGCATTATGAATGATAATGTATACAGCTGCACCGAGCAGGAGAAAAATTAAGATTAAAACAGAAAAGGAACACTTTTTGAACAGAAGCAAAAATGAACAAAATTTGTGGAAAATGGCAAGGCTGAACTGATCAGAAATCACAAGAAGGAAGTCAAAGAACTGCCACCACCTGCTGCCCCACTCTGTATTAGCATTTCTGCTTCTCTATTAGAGTGCATTAAGAAGGACAATGCAACAGAATGGGGATTACTTACGTGGAAAATGCAATAAAGTGTGGTCAAACAAATTGTACTGTGGGCTCCAAATTGTACTGTGGGCTCATTGTGATAGCAGCAGTCAGGGATGAAACCTAAGAAATGGGAAGAATATTACTATTGTGTCAATAAATGTAATTAAGACTGAGATGATTGTTTTATTCTATATTTCCTGCTTGCTAATGTCTTTCTCAGAAATTTACCTTTCCAGATGATGCATCTCATATTAGTTCTTTTCTAGTTCGTTCTGTAGTACATTTCCATTAGACACAAGTGGAAAAAAAAGCAACTGTATTACAAACAACATCAATTCCTAGCATTAAGAATGGACTAATTGAAAGAAAAATGTGTTAGGGATGCTATGTCCTAGTTATTCTAAACTCCAATTGAATTTTCACAAAACCTTTAAATTACCTGTGTGGAAGGGAAATGTCTGCTTGCTTGCTTGTTTGGTTTTGTTATAGGCCTATTTATACTTGGTTATTCTTTGCTAACTCAAAAATTTGCTTGTGTATAAAGCATTATCTTTGGTGTATGGAGTGCAATCTTTCACTAAAGCATGTGAGTGGTAGGGAAAGCCTGTGGAGGAAAGATGGAGAGGGGCATGTGTTGCCCAGGAAGCGCTGTGGGTCCTGTGGGCATGCTGGTGTGAGGTTTGGCTACCAGGGCTCAAGACCAGCCGAGAGCAACCCATTCTCACTGCTGATCCTGGGGAGAGGCTCCTGGGCAGCACGGTGGGTAGAGGGGAGGCTGCGACCCAGCCACCCCCAGCCCTGGGAGCTGCTGTTGGCCATGGCTCACGCAGCCTGGCCCCAGCTCTAGCCCTGCTGCCTCACAGCCCTGCCTGCACGCAGCCCTCACCCTGTGCGTCCAGACCCTGTCCCCATGGCCCTGCCCAGACATCCCAGGACTGTGTCTGACCCTTGTTCCCTTCACCGGGCCTGATCCTGACCCCCACCCATCCATGGGTTGACATCCCAGCCCATCACTGGGCAGGAGAAGAGACTGCTCGGGGTGGCTGAGGGCCTCAGACTCCACAAAACAACAGTGCAGGGCTTAATAGCAGAAGCCCTGTCAAGGCTGGGAGACCTGCACATGCTTCTGATGTTTATATTTAAGAGTACTCCCTCAACACACCCCAACTTCCTGTCAAGCAGGACTTGGGCACAGGCCAGTCCTCCCACTCATCCTTGCTGGTGCAAAAGAGAACCTGCACACTTGGCTACGTGGAAGCTGCAGTGATCGCTGATGGTGGCTTGTGCAAGCCATGGTCCTGCAGCAGGAGTAGCACTTTGGTAGAGGTCTTCATATGGGAATGTGTCCTGGTACTGGGGACTATGTGTTTGCAAAATGTTGAACTCGTGTGATCACAGTAAGAGAACAGCTGGGAGTCCTGACACGTGGAAAGAACTTCACAAACCCTGCAAGGTGGCCTTGGGTAGCTCATAGGAATTAAAGGGCATTGCCTCCATTCTCTGTAATTCAGTGGTAATTTCTCCATTAACAACATATATCGCAGGCACTGAGGAACAGGTGTCAGAGAAGACAAATGAGCACCAAAAGTGTGCAGAACTGTGGTGAAATATACATAACCATAAGGAATTGTTGTGTAGGGTCTAGCTGTCTTCAAAGCATGATTTGTATTGCAGTGGCTTGGAGAAAAACTGAGTATGATGAATGTAAATGCATAACTTAAACCTAGTTAATATCTTAATTCATTACAATACTTCTTTCCTATAAGCAGCTTGGAAAATTATTGATTAAACAAACAAACAAAACCTAGGTTGATTTTTGGCTGGCAACTACTCTGGCCCTAAATCAAATGTTGAATCTGAGGCAGCAGTGTGCTTATCAGCCTCAGGTCATGTCCTTAATGCTCAATGAAAGGGAAACCTGTTTCTCATTCAGTGATTGCTCAGCTATAATAAACTGCTAACATTTTTTAATTTGATACTTTACATACTCATTAAACTCTGGTATCATATAACAGGGCAGAAGGTTTGACTTTTTCCTCAGGAGCAATTTTCTCCTGAAGCCTGAACGTTTCATTGCTGTACTGTAATTTAAAGGGTTATGGAGACTTGGTGGAATAAATTACACTGTTTATGAGAATAGCCAAAACCAAAGACAAACTTAAAAAAAAAAGCACCCAGCTTTAGTGCATATACTGTTCAGTGGCTTCAGATCACATACAGGGGGACAACTTATGAACAGAGAACTTTATAACTAAACTGTCACAGTCTTTATCTCCACAGGAGGGGAAAAGAAAGCTACAGGATAACTATCTTAAAAACTGATTTATTATAATACTTATTTTCCCATATACACAGAAAAAAGAACCCACACAGCCATGTTGAATTTATTCATCCAGTTAGAGAATGCAGAGAAAATACTGATCAAAGTACCTAATATAACTGAACAACTAATCCAATATCAGAAAATAAGACAGGCAGTTAGGCATCAAGGCTTAAGCTTTCAGCATTCCTTCAGTCTGTATTTCCACATGAGTCAGAGGGGGTGGGATCAGGCATGAAAGCTGTGTTAAATCATCCATTAAAAAGGGAAAATAATAAAGAATTCAGGTTAATAATTAGAAAGAACTTTAAAATTAATTAAACAGAGCAACAGGACACAGGAGGTTATACTTTATTGAACCAGGAATGCATGTTGTGAAGCATAATGCTATAGGCCAAAACATATTCAGTCAACTGAGGTAGCTATTAATAGACCAGTTAAACATGGGCTGGTATATCTTACTGCTCATACAAAATAGTCACTGCATTTAAAACAATTCTTAGCCACAAAAACCTTTAGGATTTTTTAATGACTTGTACATACTCATCCGTGGTAGCAAGCAGTTTGTGGTGGGAATACAGTGGGGATATACCACCAAAAATAATTTTATTTCCCCATTGTCTTCTCCTTCTTACCTCAACCTATGTAGCAGCCCCTTAGGAGGTTCTACATGAGGTGATTATATCAGTCCATTCTCCACTATTTTGTGGATTGTTTTTACAAGCTGATGCCTCTTCTTTGAATACTCTTTGGCTGTGTCCATATTGCTACAATGTTAAAGATAAGCCTATATTCTGTTGTCACCCACTTTACATACATTTTGCTTATTTTTTTCCACAGAAGTGAGCCAACTGATTCTCTGGGCAGGAAAGCACAGGCAAGGTGATGATTATTGCAGTAGGGAAAATAAAATTCAAATTTGTGATGCACTCCAAGACAGCATGGAGGCACCTACCCCCAGCCATTTGCTGTTACAAACAAATGGCTGACCTTGAGCACTGCTATTACAGGCAGTGTACTTGTGGCTTTTTAGATAGAGAGGTTGAGTGTTATTAAAAGTTAGCTAAAAAAAAAAGTGTCCCTCTAAAACGGCAAAACACTAAAACTACAGAGAAGTAGATGCTGCCTCATGGCTTCAAAAATAAGCAAGCACTCTATGGATGTGTCTCTCCTTCTTTACAAAATGTTATAGCACAAACCCCAGAGTAATCATAGATTGACAGTATCTCTCAAGAGAAGAAAAGGGCAGAAATGAAAGCCAGAATTGATCAATGATAGAAAAACAGAGACCTCAACAGGTGCTGATATAAATATGAGACTACAGAAGGAAACAGAGGATTGTGGAGACTATAAGAAAATAAAAGCCAAAGGGATGTGTGAAGAGAACACACCAGAGCAAACAGACAGAAAGAAACACCAGGGAAAGAAGAAAATCTTTTTTCTGAAGGCAGGTTTTGCTGCAGAGATTAGAATTTCACTATGAGATCAGATTTATGATCTCTCTAGTCCAGAACCAGCTCCAACAGTGGATACCTATTGTTGATACAACAGTGCAAGAATCCTGTAGTAGCCAAACCTTGTATAAACTGCTCCCATAAAAGTCCCAGATATTTCCTAAAAGTTAGGGATTGTTTCAAGGCTGAAGCTCATCTTGCTTTATTCCGCACATAAGCTCCAGATACTCATATTGTTCTTATAAACCTCTAATCCTTCTTTGAATCTTTTAAAGTCCTTTACATCAAACAATATCAAGTTGTAGCACGCTCTACTGGGCCCTCTACTGATTTCTCCTCCGGAAAGCTCTATTTCTCTCAGCTGTGAAAAGAGAAGGATTTCTGACAACTACACTCACAGTCTTTTGATACTTCAGTTGTTGCACAAAGTTAGCTGTGGTGATTCTGGTAATAAATTACCATTTTTGACATGTATGCATCTACATTAACCTTTAACTCAGATGAGAAAGACCTTTGTAGCAAATTTTCAAACTGTAACCACTTTGTTTTGGTATGTGGAGTGATTTAAGAGTGCATAAACTGAATTACTTTTGGATGAAACTAATCAAAATTGTTCCAACTGTTATGTGGCAGTCAGTAAAAGGTGCAAGACCAGAGTTAGCCTGAAGTAAATCTCCATCAAAATATGTATAATATGGACATCAGGTTTCAGCAGCAGCTGTTTCACTTGATAGATATGCTCCTATTGCCTAATATTAACTGCTAATGCGGACATAACCATCTTTAATCAGTTTCACAGGAATAAAGTTTTGCACTGAAAACTCCTTCCTGGTTTTGTTTTTGTTTTGTTCACTCCACCATTGTATGTCCTGTTCTTAGCACACTGGAAGAAACAAATCAGTAAGTACAGGGGAAGTAAGTTAGGCACAAGTGTGTGCTCTTTGTGAATTTGTGGGGAGCTAGAATTTGTGGTGGAAGGGAGGTGATGAAATTCAATAAATGATTTAGAGAGGGAGCATCGGTAGGTAGAGATGTGGAAAGATTGAATCTCCCTTGAGAAGATGAAAGGACAGTTCAGTAATTGGGAACAGCAAGGACCCATTTGGAGGGCAGAGAGGAAAAGAAGAAGTAGTTAAGATAGTATAGTTGTTTTCAGATCTCCAGTTCAGCTCCAATGCACTGAAGTAGTGATCTGAAAATTAAGAGAATGGAGTGGGAAAAATGTTGTTTTGTTTTATTGAAACACACACAGTTTTTTATCATAAATGTGCATTTTTGATTGCTAACTTTTGTATAAAGGGAGTTTACGAAACAATGGTATCTTTCCCTCTGCTTATGCACTAAAAATAACTAATGGTTTGACAAAGAATCTGGACATTTCCTACTCATTTCAGGTTTACCCAGACCTATTGTGCATGCATGGTGTAGTACTAGGATTATACACTCTAGTATTATTCAAATATGCAAAGTCCCATTGACATAATAGTCAGGGGAGAGTATGGTATAATGTATCTGTAATCCACATATTAAAGCTCTCTAAGTATCATTTGACATGACAGTCCATAATGCCTATAAGCTTTAACTATCTATTGTGTCTGTGACATATACTCCACAAATTACAATTATAGGACTGTCTCATGAAATTCTATTTATCCATATTTTTTGTTACACTTATTATACATATATATGCGTATCTATGCATATATACATATACATGTCTACAGCTTTTAAATACCTACCCGCACAAGATGGGAATTCAGAGATAATTCCTTCTTCCAGTCTTTAGTTCCCCCTGCTGTGCCTATGTGTTGAAGTTAAGTAACCTCGAAGGGCTGTAGAATGTGTCTGTGCCACCAGTGGAGGAGTAAAAAGAGAAATGTATATTGGAACACTAATACTTAAACTGCAAGCTGCCAACTCCACCGATACGTCACAAATGCCCAGTGATCCATTGCATGCCATAGTCATCCTCCTGCATTCTCATCAAGCACTCACTAAATATGGTAAGTTCCTATTCAATAGCCCGCAGTGGCAGGGAGGATCCTGGAGGGTTTGGTAGCTGATCCTCTGCCAAGGATTGTGGATATCAGTGCCACAGAGTTAATGGAATTGGGCCTGGTGGCATCTGTGTTCTCCCTTCAGAAGTCCCCTTGCTTTTATGAAAAGTGGAGATGGCAGCTGCTGGGGAGGGGTAGATGCACATTTCTTCTGAGAACCTAAGGGCAGCTGAAATGGGTGGTAAGGACCATAACAAGACAGACCTGCTGCTATGATGGACTTATGTGACCACACTGATAATTAGCTTTGAGACACAAATGCATAATTGACTATCTGGTGTCATCTGTGGGTGCTAGAACCTGTCTGCCTGCACAGTGGAGCAACGTACTTAAATGGTGTGTGCTTTGGATGTTTAACTAGGCATGTGGTGATTTTTCATCAGCAACAGTGTTAGCAACAAAGCTGTATCTGCCATAGGTAGAAGTCAGCTCCAAAAACAGCCCCAGCTAGCTAACGTTTGTATCCCCAAGGAATTGTTCTTGGATCTAGCAGTGAGATTTCTTAATGGGGGGAAGGGGTGTGTCGCAGCAGTAGCACATGTGAAAGAAGGGGAACCTTAAGTAACAAAATCCCTTTTGAATTATATTTAAAATAATCTGATAATCAGAGTTGGTTGTATATATATATAGACACATGCACATAAATACTTATATAGAGAAGCTTTTTAGAATAATTTGAGTGTCTTCATGAGTTTAGAGATCTCATAACTGTATGAGGATGCAGCCCTAGTCACTACTTCAGGGTACGGAGAGCGAAGACTCAGGAGAATATTTTAATAACCTTAGCAGATCATGCATTTACATCTCTGAGCCCTTCTCTGTTCACACTGCCATCCTATGATTAGCTCAATCTAATGCTCCTAATTTAATATGCTTTGTCTTTTCCATAAAGAATGAGAGTGCCTGTCTAAATGATTAGATCACTATAAAGAAAAGTTCTGTTAGTGTTCTTTCTATCCCACATATCATGTGGAGAAATATGATAATCCTCATTACAGAGCATTCCCTTCTCTGGGCCTGATCGGGTTCCATAAATAGGAAATGTTCAAATCGCCAATATTCATTTGCATAGCGTGCCTGTTTGCCTGCTGCTTTTCCACTGGGACATGTCCCAGGCTGCTTCAAAACCTTTCAGTGACCACTTATATTAGTCTGTTTTTTCCACTCTTGTACTCGTGAACTGTCTGATATTTTTTATGGTAGCTTTTAAACATTTATCTCCCTGTCTGTTTACTGCCGCCCAAACAACATGTTTCCTGAGTCTTGTCTATAGAAAAATGCACACCAGAGACTCTTCCTTTCAACAACTTCTAATTAGGCTGCTGAGGTTGAGGTCTGAGCAAAGCAATTTTAAGGGTAACTTCCTTGAGCTGGCTCCAGTGCTTCCTGCTTACCAGAGCTCACTGCTTAAGAAGCTTATCAGCTAACTTCCTGCTGGTGAGACACTTGCCAATCATCTGACACTACTCTCTCACCGTATCAATGAGCTGGACTGCTGTTTTGAGAATAATAAGAATTAGAAAGAGGAACTGACCTTGTACAAAGGAGCGTTGTGGCTTGCATGCAGAACACAGCCACTGTTGCAAATAACGATTCCATTTCTGGGGCATACACAGTATCACTAGGTGTAAATGTTCCTGCTTCTGCCTGAAACACATGCAAAGCTGGCCTTTGCACAGCCTGTCTCTTCTGGCTCTTGATGTCGGTTGCCTTGAAATTTTTAAGGGATTTTTCACTTTCTCCATAATGAAGGAATGGTTCCCCTGTGGTTTTTTCCCTCCCTTCACTTCCCTGTCAGAAAACATTATTTTAAAGGCAAACAAGTTTTTCAGTATGCTGTTCTTAATTCTGCTTTTTCACAAAATGACAGTTCAGTCAGTGTAAACAGCCTTAAACTTGGACAGGTGTGCAGCATGCAGCATTAAAGTTGTTTCTGAGAGCTTTGGATTGCACACTGGCCCATTTGGCCCATTTGTGAAATTAGAAAATCTCCCTCTTTTTCTTGCAACTTGGATAACAAATGTAATTTTTTGTTTTCTATTCTGTTTACCCCCCCCACACACACACACACAGAAACCATCAGCTTTTTATTTCTGCTATTCCCTCCCATACCTTTCCCTCCATATTAAAGAGTAGGACATTGTTATGTCATTATTCCTGCTGAACCTAGTGTATTTCATTCATTGGTCAGTAAAGAAATTAGGGGAAAAAATCCCAGAAATGTACATTTGAATCTATATTTGATATGCATTCAAAATATTAATGTATCCAGACTAAAAATTTATAATGTAGATGTGAAAAAAACCAAACAGAAGAGAAATTATGGCTTCATAGTGTTCTCTCATTACAAAGTTGTCCCTGAAAGAATGCCTGTATTTTTAGAGTCTCTGAAGAATTCTATAGGTTTTATATATAATGTTTAACCCTTTCTTTTTATGGCATTCATTTGAAACTACAGAATTTGTTGAAGAATTAACCGGTATCAACTGTCTTGTAGTTCTATAACAGTGAGATATTTCTGCTAAATTTAAATAGCTACTATAAACAAAGAGAGGATGTTTACCAATCAGTTTCTCCATGCATTTTCTATGAAGAGATATTTAAAATACTTAGATTCTTGCTACAAGCATTAACTCATTTTATGGAGCGCTCTGTTCTCAGGATTACTTCAATCGAGAGATGAATAATTTCTTTTCTGTGATAAGCATATTTTAAATACTCAGGCACTTAGAGAAAGAGACGGATAGGACATACCTTTATCCTTTGTGTCAGACTTTGAGACGGGGAAGGAGTTTCTTCTTCTGATTTTTCTTCATCCCATATGTTAGGCCATGACACAACTCATTTCTGACCATGCTACCTTATGCTTTATTGGCTGCTTGCCCATTTCTTGGGGCAATTTCACAACATGTGTCTTGAGCTCTATTTGATTCACTCCTCTGAGGCTGATTTTGTCCCTTGGTGCCAATGTCTGTAATATAATTGCCTGTATGCAGGTTGCTTGCAGACAGAATTCTTCTGCTGGGTACATTTTGACACACCCCATGTGGTCCTCATGGTTTGCCAAAGCACTTGCTGCATTACAACCTGTTTTCTTGTCAGCAACAAGTGCCTTCCATGATGTCTTTTTTTTTCTCTGCTGTCCAGGCATCATTTTTGTAAAGACACCTGTCTTTCTTTGAGTTCTTCTCTGCAGAAAGGGAGTTAATAGCTAAGGATAATAAAAGCAATCACAGAGTTTGTCAGATCTGTATTGTTACTGAGTCACAATTAAAAATTTAAAGAGAGAGTAGTTTAATAACATTGATTAGATCCATAAAAGGATTCAAGGCACAACTGCTCCCCATCTTTTATACAATCAAGTTATTCACCCAGAGAGAATAGAACTGGCTTCATTTCCCACTTTGGTATGACTAGCTCCACAATATCCTTTAACTAAACCAACAAGTTATGCTAGGCAATGGCACTTTTTAACCTTTCTCATTGAAACTGTGACAATGCACAACACACAGCTGAAGAATAATGTATCAAAAGTGAACACAAGAGAAGCATCACTCTAGTTTAGAGGTTCAGGCATTCACCTGAATGAAAAAGTGCTTTGTTCAAGACTCTATTCAAACAGCTGTTTATGTATTTTACCTTCAATGGTCTTTGGATAAATGCATTAACACTACAGAATAACAGGGAAGTCACTGCGCAGTCAGTACCTCTAAGTCAGCAAAAGCAGAGCTGGGTTTTTTCAGGATTGTAGTACTTGCATTTAAACGTCTAAATTCCAAGTTCCACTTTACCACACAAGTCTTTGTGACCAAGTCTTGTGGGTGTTACCTTATCTACTTAACAAGAAATACTTAACTCTTGCTTATATGATATGGTCAACATTAGCAGGCATTGCTGATCTCAGATGGGTTTGCAAGTAGTCTGGGACTCTGAAGATCAGATTCTGGTACTCAGAGCTGTAGGTCACTTTATTTCCAACTTAATGCTGTACTGTACAAGCATTCAGAATGAATAAAGTTGACTACAATGAAATTTAATTTTTTTTAATACTCAACCACCTATTTCTGGAAAGGTACAACATTTGCACAGATATTCCAGCTGTAAATCTGCACTGGTTGCCATCTTGACTCTATTCAAAATTTTTGAGTCCAGATGAACCTGCTGAGCCTAACACTGTTTGTGCAAACAAATTACATGAATGTAAGAATTCAATGCATCCTGCAGACACTTTGTATGGACAAGCCTCAAAATGTTTGAATACACATTTAAAGATTCAGTCTGTTGCTAGTGGTTTTTGTCTTTTTGAGCAGGATGCAGGGAGGAAATCCTGTAGGATCATGAGATTCTAGAAATAGAGAACAAAAAAATGGCACATAATCACACTGTATTTTGTTATTACTGTTTTTTATCCTTGGACTAAAAGTATCAAGAAGTATAGAGACAGCAAATGTAAATGAAGAGTCAGGCAAACCCACTTTTTTTTATTACAAAACAGCTTTGAATTCCTTTGGCATTTGTTCAGCTAGGTTGTTATTCTGTCTACTCAGTTTTCTCTTTCATCTGTAAATATATTTGTATTTGGAAAGAGGTAATTTTTTCTAGACAGAAGTGTCTAAGTACCTGTTTAACTGAAGTGTACATTTATTTATGGTTAAAGAGAAATGTTAAATGAAGTTAATCAGGTAATTAATATACCCCCTTCTTCAGAAAGGTCTTCCTATTTTTCTAACCCACTTTGCCGCATTTTGATTGGTAAAAAGCCAAGGATGTCCTTCCCTCCACTCTCCCCCTTCTGCACTTCAAGCAAAAAAAAGATCTTACATGAAAGGAAAACAGTCCTGATGTATTTTAAAAGAAAATGAAAAGGAGTCAAACTTTAATCTTAATCTTAATATTGTAACAGAAACACTGATTAACTAATTAGTGACTGATGCAGTACGCTAAGGGTCAGTTTCTCACCTGCTGTGCTTTATGATGTCTCTAGGACAGTGCATCCACATCTCATCTCTGTGGCCAGGCAAGTGGAAGCAGTTGCCAGGTCCAAGTGTGTGCTGCACATGCCCAAAGTGCTAGGGGGTCTTGTGTTCATGTTCCAAATTGTTCACTCTATATAGTGCCCACATACGCAACTTCAGCCTTGGTTCCATCAAACTTGCACCAAAAAGAACTCTTCCTGTGCATTAAACCATGAAAACTTTATGCATGCATGAAGTACCCTTTTTTTGTCCTGATGGAAATGGCTGTAGTACTTCACATGGTTGAAACAAGAATCATGATAGGTCCTCCAATCTTCCTCCCTTTTTATCTCCTTTTGAAAGTTCCCCACTAGAAGTACTTCCTCAAGATAGGGGTGCAGAGATGGGTATCCTCTTGGTACTGTGGACAGGGATCAGAGTGAAAAGAGCACTGATAAGTCTATCTTTAATGCTCTGTTCACATCAAGAAAACTGCTTTCTTTGATAATGCGTTATCAAATACAGTTATTTATTTCATGATATGGAGCACACCGCCTGGGGGATCATGAATAATTCATTGGCTGAGATTGAAAAGATATTTTTATGCTTGGACCTTGTATTGGGAAGATGAAAATAATATTCCATTCTTTAAAGAATTTAAGAAGTTCTGAACCATCAACAATTAAATGAATTAAAGCAAGATTATAGTTTTTTTTTCTAGATAAATGGGGGCAGGAGGAAATAAAGGGACATAAAAGCCTTAGGTTATATATGCTTTGGTATGAAGATAAGACATTGAAGGTTACTCTTTTCCTTTCCCTTTCCTTTTTGCAGTTGGATGAAGAAAATAAATGGACTGTGCATGCTGATGCTGCCCCACAAGCTGGCAGCCTGCAGAGTTCAGCCAACAACAATGGAGGAAGAGCCTTTGCTTGTAGTTGAATGCACAAGCTAATTCTCCCCAGAGGCAATGAAGGAACTGTCTTCCCTTTGACTACATACAGAGGTGATGTTGCTAGGACAAGATGCAAAGTCAAAAAGCTTTTCCCTTTAAGTTGTAAGCTCCTTTTCCCTTTTATTAATATGCAAATGTCTCATACATTTATAGTGCTGTATAAGTAATAATGCAGGGTACATTAAGTAGATCTTAATAGAAGCTTTCCATTAGCCCTTTCAAGCATGCACACATACATGGAGAGTACCTTCCTTAAATAATCAGATTTCACGATTTGGAAATTTACTTTAAAGTGGCAGTTTCCAGAAGGTGTATAATACAGGTATGGTTCTTTTAAAATTTAGGGAAGGTAGGAGTGGATCAGCAACATGCAGTTTCTGACATAATTGTGAAATATTCATTCTGGTAAATACACTCTATTTTTCTACCTTGGCAATGAACTTTTTTGTGCTTTCCATTGCTGTATAGGTATTATATTTGATATTTCATCACCTTGTATGAAAAGTAGTAAGAATGTATCAAGAGTGTTAAGAATATGGATCCGAGACAACTGTGACAATGCAAAAATCATAGGTTTAAATTTAAATCAGTGAAATTATTGTGAAGTTACTAAACAAATCACCTGGTAATGAGCATTCATACAAATAAAATAAACTCAGAGAGTGGTTTAGAGCAAACTAGTGGAGATTGTTTGTACTGAGGAGTCCCAAGTATAAGGCAAGGCATAGCTTTTTCTGCTTGAAAATTAAACCATAATGTCATCCTAGATAAGCTATTTTTTTAACTAAAATACTATGCTGCAATATTATAACTGCCTTTACTGGAGAATACTCTTTTCCTTTTGGAATTTTTTCTTAATTCTAAGCAGTAGAAAGAAAGTGTGGAAAAAATAAAACCCAGAGTTTTAAGATTTCTTAAATGGCTAGAGGCAAAGCATTCACAAAAGAAGGAGCTTCTGGCTGGAAGAGAATAAAGATATATAAGTAGAAAAATAAGTTAATATGTACAAGACATAACCATAGGATTTTTTTTTTACTAAAATACCTTTGCTATACATTTAACAATTATTAAATGTTTTATCTCAGACTTCAGTTATTGGGAAAAATAAATTTCTCTATTTTCTTATGGAAATCAACAGAAAATTCCCAAAGTGAATAACATCTTCCATCAGGAAACCTAGTATGAAAGAAATTGATTTTTTAACATGAGGCAAAGGCCACACATCTAAAATAGTTCATTATCCTGCAACTTTGCATTGTTCTCAATAGCTGCATTTAGTTTTCATGTGCATGGCTGCTTTAGTGCCCCTCACAGGTTGAATGTGTCAGTTGTCCAAATTGACAACTGGGTTATAATTCCCACCAAGCCCACGTACCTGCACCACTTTTCTTTGTTTCAGATTTTTTTCCATCTTGGAGGTATATGCTTTCAGCTTATCCTGGTTATTCAGAAGCGCTCCTACATTGTAGAGGGAGCTTTAGATTCTGCAGTATCTTTTGAAAACTGATTAATTTAACCTCTGCAATGAAGTTTTTTCAAAACACTGTCCAGGCAATCCACATTCCAGCTTTTTGCTTCACAAGGCAATAGAGCTCTGCACAGGGCTGAACTAGATTTTGAATGCAAAATCACTTCTTCATAATTTACAGAATGCAGTCTAGTTCAAAGAAAACTATAGGATAGTGTTCTAGCCTAAATTCTGCCTAGAAGTGAACAAACATTTAGAGCTCCCTAAGAAAGTCATCTCTACAGGCCCTGGAGCACTTAGGTGGAATACTATGACAGCTCCTTTCTCACAGGTTATTCAACACATTTCTTTAACAGAAGGTCATGCCAAACAATCCTCAGACCCACTTTCTGGGAGCACGATAATATTCACTTTTAGAGATAATCTATATTGGTGTGTCTTTAAAGAATATTGCTTATAAGGTAAATTCTGTGCTTCCACGATTTTGCCTTTGGCCTATTTTCACTATCTTAGTATTAATGTTATAAACATAAGGTTGGTTTTGTAATGCCTCCACCATGGTGAGACTACCCTTCATCTTGGTACATGACACCCTCTGTAGTAGTTTATCGATTGTGCCATAATCCATCTCCATTCTCTTCCCTCCCACTCAATTTACACTTTCTCACATGTGCTGAGAAGAGCATTGTCTCCTACAGTATTTCCCACAACACAGGGAAAGAAAAGGCAAATGATAACACCGCCGTCGATAATTATAACTGTAAGAGTATTTCAGTGCCACTTATCTGCTTCTCATTATTTGTTTGTACATTTTCATTATCTGCTGCCACACACTTTTAAAAATGTTAATTTTTTATGTGTTTTTATTCCTGTATGCAAATACCAACTTGAAGGGGTGTATGTTGCTTTCCAGAGGGGACTTTGATGAAGAAGGGAGGTTTAGGTTGGAAATTAGGAAAAATTTCTTTATGGAAAGGGTGGTCAAGAATTGGAACAGGCTGCCCAGAGAGGTGGTGGAGTCTCCATCCCTGGAAGTGTTCAAAAAATGGGTAGATGTGGCACTTCGGGACATGGTTTAGTCTAGTCTACCCTTGATTGGCTTAGAGTAGACTTGGTAGTGTGGGTTAATGGTTGGACTGGATGATCTTAAAGGTCTTTTCCAACCTAAACGATTCTATGATTCTATGATTCTAAGAAAGGTCTATGTATCTGAAGGAATATCTCCATTTTTTTTTCTTAACATTTGCTAAGCCTTACTTTTTGGCGCCTCATCCTTGACTGGATGTCCCATCCTGAGCTTAGGATCTTCCCTATGAAACCTCTAGAGAGAAATGCTTCAGAAAGTGGGTTAACTGTCTTCACGTTGCCTGAAAATTATCTGTAAGTGACTTGGTTTAACCACAGGCTCAAGGCTTAGTCTTACATTCCATGCCTTTTCACAGTACAGACGCTTAACTCAGGAGGCCTAGGGAGGTACCTTTGTTAGAAATTTCAAGCCTCAAGCCCTCTCCTAAAGAAAGAACTTACTTTGAAGATAGAGCATTCACTTTTAAAAAATAATGACAGTGCCCCATTTATTTTTTTTACCAGAAAACTGGATGCTTGGAAAAGTGCAGATTTAAAGAACCCCCCCTGGAGTCCTTCCTTCATTAGCATTCACAAATACCATTTTCCAAAGGCATGCCCTAACCACAAAAGTGGTTAGTGAAGTTAAGGTATTAAAAGAGCCTCTTTGTAGCTTTCTAGAAAACAATCCACTGTTCATCACAGTGGAAAGAAGATGGACAGCTCTCTAGCTCAGGTACTGTGGGTCTCCCTGAAAAAGATGTGAGTGGCCATGTTGTGTTCTGCTTCTAGGACTCTCTAGAAGTGTCACTCGGGGGGGAAAAGAAAAAAAAAAAAGCAAATTAAGAAAACCAACACTTTTTGGAAAAGAGATCAGCACTGAGCTCTTTTTTTACTGGTTGAATGCTCTCAGTATAAGGAAAGCAGTAAACCCTGACCACCTTCCAGGACAAGAGCTATTAGGTGAAAAGAGAGTGTAGAAGTATGATGTCCCTACTTTTTTCTGATTTGTGTTTTTTTTTTTTTTATTCCTCTGTTCTGAATGAAATGGATGTATGCATGTGGCCAGTGTTTTTGTATGGATCATGCTGGGTTATGCATGTTTTGTGCATGCCTACCAGGTTAAGCCTTCCCTAGGACTTAGGCAAACGAACATCTAGTCTAAAGATCCATCCAGACTCAGTCAGGTGTAGAGGCCAGGATGACAACAATGCCTCAGTGTACAGCACTCAACCTGGAGGTGCTTATAGCTTGGACAGGTTCTGGGGTTTTGTTTCAGATTTTGCAATATTTGGATTTGCAATCCTAAATTCTACCTCATTCTCATTTAAAAAAAATGTACATTTCTCATAGTGTTATATAGACATTTTTTGTTTAGTCACCTACAGAAGAATTAGCTGTTAGGAAAAAGTAAATTTATATCTTTATTATCCTATCATTTTGCTGAATCTCTTATAGCCTTCACCCAATTCTTGTCTATCTCTGTGTGTCTATGTGTTTTCCTGTCTATGTGTTTTCCTGCCCTCTTCTGAAATCCAGTGGCTTTTACGAGAAGAGGTTTTGAGACAATCCAGCACTCTGTAGTACTTCTTTAAATGAAAGATAAAATTTTGTCTCAAGTAAAAGCCTAAACTGTTCTTTATGTTTGTTATCATATAAATTGTGTATGGTATTTTTTTCTCAGGTATTTTGTCCTGGTTGTTGATGCTTCTTCTATTAAGTTACTTACTCTACAGCAATGGTACTTCACTCAGAAAATCACACATGAACGAGGTTTGCAAGATATTCCTGGACTACGGCAATAGAATTATAAGATTAGATTCATCCTCATAATCTCTGCTTCCTGACAGTTTTGGCAGAACTCAGATTTGCTGCATATGTTGCATTTAGTATTAAATTTCAGCATGCACTAAGGAAAAGAATTGATGATAAGCTGGAAGCTGGGAAGGAAAGAACCACTGAGCACAGACCAATGCACAGGATGTGGAGGAACTAAGATAGTAAGCAATGCCTTCTTTGATGTAAAGACAACTAAAAAACCTCTAATGCCAATTGTGGTGGATTGACCCTGGCCAGCAGCTAGGCACCACACAGCTGCCTGCTCGCTCCTTGTCCCCAGCAGGATAAGGGAGAGAATAGGAAGAGCAAAAAAGAGAAAACTTATGGGTTGAGATAAAGGCAGTTTAATAAGCAAAGGAAACAGGAAGGAAGGAGGTGGTGGTGGGGGGGGGGGGGGTTGGAATGACGCAAAGGCGCCACTCGCCACCTCCCACAAGTAGAACAAAGCCCATCCAGTCTCTAAGCAATGACTAGTACCCCCAAAAAAACTCTCCTCAGTTTTTATTGCTGAGCATGATGCTATATGGCATGGAATATTCTTTTGGTCAATTTGGGTCAGCTGTCTAGGTTGTGTCCCCTCCCAAATTCTTGCCCACCCTCAGCATATTCACTGTAGGGGAAGAGTGGGAAAGAGAGAAAACCTTGACGCCGTGCTACTGCTACTATTGCTCAGCAATAGCCAGATCACTGGTGTGTTATCAACACTGCTTTAGTCACAGATCCAGAACAGCATGATCCAGGCTGCTATGAAGAAAATTAACTCTATCCCAACCAGTCCTGGAAAATAAGCTGAGAAATGAAGAGGGAATGAAGTCTCAAACCCACCTATTCAGTCAAAGAAATTCAAAGGTTTGGCCTTTGTTTTTGGTCGGTTGTTTTTCAGTGCATGTGGTATAATTTTTTCTGTGTCAAATCAGGTATTATTATTTTTTATGTTGAAAATACATGGGGAAAAGCAAAACAAAAACACAAAAATAAGCCATAAAGTATGCTACATCACTTTCTGGTGTTTCCTTAATTCTCTGTTTCTATCACAAGTAACATCAGGATTGAATTCTGATGATTGGCCATTGCTTTAGTGTCAGAACTACTGAAAACATTATTCTGTGAGGGTACCACACTTGCATTGCTAATCACCTCTGATGTGCTTATCAGCACTAAGAATCCCATAGCTCTGGGAACATATCTGAATGCCCCATGGATTTATATCTCTGCTTCAAAGGTCTTTTTTTTTTATTTTATTTTATTTTTACAGGATTACTTTTCCTGGTCTACACAGGAGATTATCAAGAAAGTTATAGAAAGACAAAAGACCATCCTGTTTAGATCTTATTATAATTTGACCTGGTTTGGATAAATCTATTAAAACATTAACCTGGCCTTAAATTCTCTAGAGATTTGTTGTGTACAATATATTGTAAGGGCTAGGAGAAATTTATAGAAAATGTCTGCATAATCATCAAAGACTTTACCCTGGATGTATGTAAATTTACCTAACCCTGATGTAAAATCTTAAGAAATATCCTTAGGTTTTTTTCTTCTTCATTTTATTATGTTAATGGTCAAGACCAATGGAATATGTAAAATGTATGAAAATTTATGGGGTTTAGTGTAATTGCTGTCATATTTGCAAGGCAAAAATACAAGAAACTCTGTGAAGATTTGAATTTAATTTGCAAAGCGAAGAGAAGAAAATTTATTTCATAAATTCAGGGAAAGTTTTCTTGAAGTAATTTACGTTACCTGACATTTTTTTCCATTCTCCATGAAATTCAGGAAAGGTAATAATTCCTGTTGAGGTTTGGATAAATGCTGGGGAGAAAAAAAAAAAAAACAAACCAACCTCTGACTGAACTAAACTGGAAAAATCAAAGAAAGCTTGGCTAACTTCTGCAACTCATTTTGCTCAATAACAAGGTGCTTTTTTTAGACCTTAAAGCTTCAACAGTGAAGCTCTGTTGGTTTAAGTCATTATTTTCCCTGACCATCTGTTATGAACCTTTCAATGCAGGATTCTGCCCTCCTAAAGACTCAGCAAAAGGGAACTTTTGCTTTAATATTAGCACCTGTTAGTGCAAATCTTGCATCTTGGATCAAAACACCAATCAGACTTCACAGAGAACTGACTGAGGTGGAAGCACAGGTTTCCTCTCTTGACTCTGCTGTACTGGCTGTAACCTCATGAGCCAATAGCTGTAAAGTATTGGTGTCTTAAACTGCCACAGGTATAGGTGAGTAAAGCATATTGGTTCCGAAAATAAAGGCTGAAGTTCCAATGCTGAAGATAAAGACAAAATTTCTTTGACATCTGTAGGTTAGAATGGTATTTTAGGACTTCAGCATGGCTATTCCACAACGACATGTACCACATAGTTAAAGGTGACTTTTAATAGACATGTGTAGAAATAGGCATGTGGATTCTGCCTGGAAGGCCATAAGAGAAAAGTTTATTATATTCAGCATCTCCCCTTACCATCTATTGCCCAAGAAGTATTTACCATAGCCGCAATATTTTCACTTTTTAAAAGTATGCATGAGTAACTGTTTTCCCATTTATAAAAACAAACCCAAAGATTAAAATGGCTTTAGGAATATAAGGAAAAGAAAAATACAAGACTTATTTTACACAGAGGCACTTTTTCAGGCCGTTTCCAGTTGTTAATGAAAACTGCGAAGTGCTGTGTGTATACACTTCTCACTTTTCTGTTACATCCTTGTTTGTACATAGGCAAAGCGCTCAACCTTTTTGCAAAATGGAAGCAAAATATTTTCATGACACAGAAGTGTGATGACAGCATTAATTAAATCAGGTGAGTTGCTCTGAAATCTCAGATCTGTGAGCTTACAGCATAACAACTTTTTATTTTTTTATTAAACGGATTGCAAATAAGATGTACTGGAAGTCACATAAGCACACATATTCTTTTAAGATTCTTTGGCTGATTTCTTGACCAGACAGGCTTGGATAAACCCCAGATAAGCATCTGGATGCTTATCTAAAGTGAAAAAAACACACTAAGTTTGAACTGTATTCTTCAGCCTTCACATGAGGTTTTTATGAATCACGCACAATACACAAGGACCTCAATGCTGCTCACTTCAAATAGGTCAGAGAAAAACCTGACTGTTTTTTGATACAAATGGGAAAGGAGTTAACTGTCAAAATAATTGAAACCACAATGAATGATGTAACACTCTAAATCTAAACATTTTCTGATAAACCTTGTAAATGATAATCCAAATCCGTTTATTTAGGTAGAGTGACTATGTCCACTAGAGAAACATTGCCACTTTCACAATGAAATGAGGCTGCTTCTTGCTACATTAAATTAAATCAAAATATCTAAGGACAGTATTTCACTTTTAAAATTTTACACAAAATCAAAGCAGTAAAATAAAATCTGGGGAAGGAGAATGAATTTACTGCTGGCTGCCTTAGCCATCTGTCCTCTCTTTTGAGTGGTATGGTTCAACACTGTATCATTTGTTTTACTGACTCACTGTGTTTGACTTATTGACTTTGGTGGGACTAATTTTCTGGATAAAGTCCAGCCATATATACATAAAGTACATATACAGTTTGGATCTTTTAGTTATACTATGACTTTTTGAGAGTGTAATCTTAAGAGTAAACATCTCAAAGCATGTATCGTGTCATTTTATCTCTAAACACAGGTTCACCCGACTGTTTCAACTAGCTCCAGTTGCTGGCACTGTTTGTCCTTGGAAAAAATGCTACAGATAGGTGGATTATTAGATACAGTAAAGTACTCAGTGATGCTGTCTGTTGAGTAGGCAACATTTCTGGTAGCATAGTACTCTCAGAATCCAAGGTATTCATCAACAATGTTCTCTGTTGTTAGGGTAGGAACTGATGAGCTTCCAGGGCCCATAACTGTAGAAGGCAGAGCTGGAACCATGTTAGAACTACTTTCACAGCCATTACTCAAAATGCATTTCTAAGTCTGGAGAAAAGAAACTGAGAGAGAGTGCCCAAGATCTTAGTATATAGCTGGGAATGTAGTCCTTAACTTCCCCCATACTGTCAAGATCTTTTCTTTTGCACTGTCTGATGTATGGTAGTGGTTGGCTGACAACTGTATTTCCACTGCAGGGTCACTGTGGGTGTTTGTGTACTTCTTTGCTAAGATTTTCTCCTGGGCTTCCTGTGGTCTTTCTTTTCACCGGATATGTACTGCTGTGCAGAAAAGTCCTGAAGAAACAAATCACCTTTGTGCTCATCACCTGATTTCCTTCCAAAGAGGCTGTAAGTGTGGTTATCTCACTCTAAATACTGTTAAACAGGAATGAAGAATTAAATGCTATATGGACTGAACTTGATTCCCTTTAATGTTTCTCATTAACTGACCATTACAAAGAAAATGTGAAAATTGCCTATTCCAACTTTTCCTTTCGTAAAACAAACATGAACTTTAGGTTGCTATGCTACAGCAAATACTATACTTTGGAACTATATTACAGTTAATAGCTGCATCTCTGAGGACTTGAAACACCTGCTACAGGAAAAACCTAACAAGTTTCTGTTGTTTTCATACTGTAAGGCTCTATTCCAGCTAGGACATGGTGGAGGTTAGCACAAGAACTATATTCTGTTGTCCTCACAGAGTTGATATAGTGAAATTACATTTCCCATAAACAGCTGTGTGACCTTGTGTAATTCTGTCTTTATGCCTCAGATATCCTTGGGTTGCCATCTATAAAATAAGAATATAAATTTGGGGTTTTTTATAAAGAATTTTGAAATCTTAAGAATTAAAATAACATGTAAGTGCAAAGTACTGTTGTTTATCATCATGTATGAATATGAAGCTCCATCTACTACCTTATTTCCCGCCCCTTCATAATGCAATAGAATTATAAATGTCAAATACATTTTTTTGTTACTCACAATACAAGAATAATGTGTTGTGCATAAAACTTTCCTAAATAAAAACATTATATGCTTCTTTTGGAAATACAGTGTATTTACAGAAACAGACAGAACAGAACAGAAAATGTTTCACTACTGGCTGTCATTTTAGAACAAATGTCTTTGTCTATAGTGTTTGTTTTTCCCTGAGGAACAGTTGAAGGTCACATTATTAAAAGTGCTAATAAATTACAATATTTGTGTTAGTTAATTAAACCTGTCAGATGAAAAAATATCTGAAACATTGGATTCTACCTTCTTCTATCTCCACTTAGGTAATTCAGGGAAATGGATTTCAGAGGTAAGAAGAAAATAAATCCAGATTTGTGTTTGGACTGGAAAAAATGTAAATGAGTAGATGTTTTTTCCAATTGTGTGTAATATGACAAGTGCATTTTTGCCCCCAAACCATTGCAGTTATGAACTTATGTTAATTCTACATTTTTCTTTGTAAAAAGTCTAAAACGTCTGATGACATGATAATTTTTTTTTTTTCCCCCTGACTTTGTGTCAGGCCATAATGGCCCTGAGCAGCCTCACCTGGGACCCCAAATGACTCTTTGTCCTTGTGCCCAGGAGCATCATTTCAATTCAGGAGTGGGACTTCAGTCACTGCATGAGGGCTGCATTAGGAGGAGTGTTGCCAGGAGGCTGAGGGAGATGATCCTTCCTCTCCACTCAGCACTGGTGAGGCCACACTTGGAGTGCTGTGTCTAGTTCTGGATTCCCCAGAGATTTCGAGCAACTGAAGAGAGTCCAGCAAAGGGCCACAAAGATGATGAAAGGAATGGAGCATCTGATGTATGCGGAGAGGCTGAGGGAGCTGGGACTGTTCAGCATGGAGAAGACAAGGCTTGAGGAGATCTTATCAGTGTATATAAATACCTGTGCAAAGGAGATGCAAAGAGGACAGAGCGAGGCTCTTTTCAGAGGCACCCAGTGACAGGACCAGAGGCAATTGGCACAAAGTGAAACACAGGAGGGTCCATCTGAACATTCAATGATTTTTACTATGTTAGTGTAGGTAACTAACTTTTAAAAGTTAGGCGAACATTAGTTTAAAGGAATGTGGTGGGTTGACCTTGGCTGGACACCAGGTGCCCACCAAAGCCAATCTGTCACTCCCCTCCTCAGCTGGAGAGAGGAGAGAAAATATAAGGAAAGGCTCATGAGTTGAGATAAGGACAGGGAGGGATCACTCACCAATTATCATCACAGGTAAAACAGACTCAGCTTGGGGATATTAATTTAACTTATTACCAATCAAAACCAGAGTAGGATAATGAGAAAATAAAAACTAAATCTTAAAACACCTTCACTCCACACCTGCCTTCTTCCTGGGATCAACTTTACTCCCAAATTCTCTACCTCCTCCTCCACAGTGGTGCAGGGGGATAGGGAATGGGGGTTGGGGTCCGTTCATCACACATTGTTTCTGCTGCTCCTTCCTCCGCAAGGGGGAGGACTCCTCACACTCTTCCCCTGTTCCAGCGTGGGGTCCCTCCCACAGGAGACATTCCTCCATGAACTTCTCCAATGTGAGTCCTTCCCTCAGGATGCAGTTCTTCATGAACTGCTCCAGTGTGGGTCCCTTCCACAGGGTGCAGTCCTTCAGGAGCAGACTGCTCCAGCATGGGTCCCCCACAGGGTCACAAGTCCTGCCAGAAAACCTGCTCCAGCGTGGGCTCCTCTCTCTCCATGGGTCCACAGGTCTGGCCAGGAGCCTGCTCCAGTGGTGACTTTCCACCAGGATATGTGCTCCACTGTTAACCTCCATGGGCTGCAGGGAGATAGCCTGCCTCACCATGGTCTTCCCCACGGGCTGCAGGGGAATCTCTGCTCTGGTGCCTGGAGCACCTCCTCCCCCTCCTTCTTCACTGACCTTGGTGTCTGCAGGGTTGTTCCTCTCACACATTCTCACTCCTCTCTCTGGGTGAAGTTGCTGTTACACAGTAACTTTTTCCCCTTCTTAAATCTGTTATCCCAGAGGCGCTACCACCGTCACTGATTGGCTCAGCCTTGGCCCGTGGCGGGTCCATCTTGGAGCCAGCTGGCATTGTCTCTGTAGGACATAGGGAAAGCTTCTAGCAGCTTCTCACAGAAGCTGTAGTCCTCCCACTACCAAAACCTTGCCATGCAAACCCAATACAAGGAATACAATTTCAAAAGTGACTCTTAAGAGGACCAGACTAAAATCTTTTTGTTAACAACAGCCATGTACACTATATGGTGGACAACCAATAGAAATGACCAGCCGGGTTAGCTCTATGATTCTATGAAATAAGACAAAGACTTCCTTTATTTCCAGTACCCCTTGGTGAAGAGTCATGGATTGATGGGTCACATTCACTTGATTCATATGTTACCTAGGTTTATCAATCTACTTGTACTGACTAAAATGAAAATGAATACAGAAAAAAATGGAAATGTAAAACTGGAAATGGAAACAAATTTTTAAAGGCTGAGTGGAAAACTGAAACCTTGAGGGCTATTGAAGGTGGAAACTCCATAAAATGCAAGAGAAGGTTATAAAGATTTTAGGATGAAGTTGAAATTTTAATAAAAAATGCAGATACAAATGTGCTTTTTGGTTACTTGCACTAGTATAATGCAATAAATCTGAATGTTATTCAGTCAAAAAACAACACCTAGCTATAACTGTTAGGTAAATTCTGTCTCAACTGCATGCTACTCTGAATCCTGTCCTTTTTAGAGAAAATAAATAGTCCAGAGCATTTTAAAATCATAGGTCTCTGCCTGATATGCAGTATTTTGAGTTGACAAAGTGGAATGTACATTTCTTTTCCAATAGCATGTTTCTTTGGCAGAAGCTTTACCTGGTCTAGGAACTGAATATTCACTGAGTACAGTCTTTATAAAAATTATTCCTTCAGCCTATGTCTGGGTGATACGGTGCAGCAATTTAAGAGCTGGAATACCATATCTAATCTTGTGTCTGAAACGGTGTGCTTGCAGGGGAATAAAAACTTGTAGAAGAGTGACTTGAAGTCTATGGCGTATGTGGCAGTTAATCTTCTCATTCGCTGAAGACTATGATGGGGTCTTTACCCAAAAGGTTTTGGATAGTATCCTGAGATTAGGGTACAAGTCATGTTTTTCTTCCTCAAAGCAGAGACAGTGGATGGATACCCTGGCTATTCTGACAAAAATATTTTGCAGCTGAAGACAAAAGTCTTTCTTATTTCATAGGCAAATGAAAAGAAGCCACTATCTCTTTTGATTAAGTAGCAATGTTTTTCAGGTATTCTAGACAAGTACTTCCTCTCTCCATAAAAGAATAAGGAGTGTGTATGGGGGGGAAGGCAGGTCACATTAGAAAACTGGGAATCTTGTTTGATACGACAGATGGTTGTGCTGCTATCCAGAGGGACCTTGACAGGTTGGAGAAATGGGCAAAAAGGAATCCTATGAAGTTCAACAAAGGGAAACACCAAGACCTCCTGAGCCTGGGGAGAAACAATCCTATGCATGAAGGCTGGGGACTGACTGTCTGGGAAGCAGTTTTGCAAAGAAAGACCTGGGGGGTCCTCATAGCCAGCAAGTTGTCCATGAGTCAGCAATGTGATCTTGCAGCAAAGGAGGTCAACAGCTTCCTGGGCTGCATGAGGAAAAGCGTTTCCAACAGGTAGAAGGAGGTGATCCTTCCCCTCTACTGAGCACTGGTGAGACACATTTGGAGTGCTGGGTCCAATTCTGTGCTGCCCAGTACAAGAGAGACAGGGACAGACTGTCAAAGGGCCAGAAAGATGATGAAGAGACTGGACTGGAACCTCTGACATATGAGGAGAGAATGAGACAGCTGAGACTGTTCAGCCTGGTAAGAGAAGGCTCAGGGAGATCTCATCAACGTCCATGAATACCTGGTTGGGGGCAGGGGGAGAAGTAAAGAAGATGGAGCCAGACTCTTAGTGGTGATCACTGAAAAGACAAGAGGCAATAGGTGCAAACTGAAATACAGAAACACACACAAAAAAAAAAATACTGTGAGAATGGTGAAACACTGGAAAAGATTGCTCAGGGAGACAGTGGAGTCTCCACCCTTGGAGATATTAAAAACTGGACTGGAAAGAGTCCTAAGAAATCTGCTCTTGCTGGCCCTGCTCTGAGCAGAGAAGGCTAGACTGAGAGATCTCAACCATTGAATGATTCTATAATTGCTAATTACTGCTTTCCGTCTGTTAAGTTGACCCTTCTAGTTCTTTCTGGCCTGGGACATTATCTATGACTAACAGTTGTATTATCATGCCCTAAAGCCCACAATTCCCAGCACAGAAAAACCTGATATGGTCTAAAATGGACATAAAAGGCATTAAGTAAGGATTGGGTAGGAAGAACAAAGAATAATGGATTTTAACTAAAAAGGAATAGATTTAGACTAGACATAAGGAAGAAATTTTTTACAATGAGGGTGTTCAAGCACTGGAACAGGTTGCCCAGAGAGGTGGTAGAGGGCCCATCCCTGGCAACATTCCAGGTCAGGTTGGATGGGGCTCTGAGCAACCTGATCTGGTTAAAGCTGTCCCTGCTCACTGCAGGGGGGTTGGGCTAGATGGCCTCTAAAGGTCCCTTCCAACCCAAAGCATTCCGTGATTCTATGATTCTATGCTGAAGATGACAGGGAAGCTCCTTCCTCTGAAGAGTAAGGTTTAATTCTTGTCTGTTGCAGATAAATAGTTGGAGTTCCTCATTCTGGAATATTTTTTCCAGAATAGAACTCTGCAGTGGACACTGATGACTGGTTTCCCATTTTACTGTGCAAGAAGTTTACACGTTAAGCCAGAAAGTTGTCTCTTCACTTCGATTAAACCTATTCCAAGATTCAGTGGTTTCCTTATCAGGTAGGATGGAAAAACTCCTTTTTGCTTTAACATATGCTGTTGAATTTTACTGCCTACATTATATTTTATAGCATGTATAGGAATGCATACAAGCTACTTTCATGGTATTCAGTTCCGAAATGATCCTGGGCATTTGCATATTTTGCATTTGTATGCCCTGCTTTTTACTGTTTCAGCTGGGCACTCAAACTTGATCCTGATGCATCCTAAGAAATATGATGACTGAAGTTTTAACAGGTTAATTTGCCAAGTGAGCACTCCCTGCATTTGGAACAAGACAGTTCCTGTGTAAAGCACACCCTGTTTACAATGAGGTTGGAATGGAAGTAGTGTTTGCGGGTTGTCCCATGAATATGCATTTTTCCTAGCAATTTCAGTGAGATGTGTAATGTTTTGGTTAATCTTGTCTTTATGATCATCTACAAGGGCTTAACATGTTCTCTGGACCATGCTGACAGAGAATTACTTACGGCTGCACAGATTCTTGTGTCACTCCTGTTTTCCTGAGATGTTGCTGGCCAGTTATCTTTATTGTAAGCCATACCGATACTTGCTTGAAGACCTGAGAAAAGATTTGAGTTTTCTTAAATTACTGTGTTTGGAGAGCCTGGCATCAGGGGATGTGAAGCAGAATTGCGGTTTTAATGTACTTTATACTCTAACACAGGAGCATCATGAGTCTCAGGGCATATACTTGCATAGCCAATCCTGTATGTGGGGAGCACCGGGTACAACTGTAATATATTGTCTACAGTATCTGAAGACTCATTGCTATTGTAATATCTGTAACCATTTTTTTTCAATTGGTAGGAAAATTTACATTTACTCCAACTGAAGTTACATTTTAAAAATTTTTGTTAACTTATTTGTAGTTTGTGAGTCATATAAATGCTCTTATTTCTTCCTGACCTTGTCAGAAACAAAGATCACATGTACAGGGAAAACAATACAGCCATTCCGTTAGAATGGCTTTTGTAATACCAACTGCAATAACTAATGGCTATGTAGCATATTGGAATACACTACCAGGAACCATATTTCCTATATTAACGTAAGAGTAAGGCTAACACTTTCAGAACAGAAATGCATGAAGTGCTGTATCATCTCCCTCACCTTTCTACACTCTCAGGATAACAAATAGAACTGTGCCTCCAGCTGTCATCTTAGTTCAGAACCTGCAAATAGCTATTATAATACAAACACTTCTTTTTCTTTTTTTCTGTTGAACGTAATGCCACCAGTTAGTTGGCTTATGTATACTAGATATGGGAAAGCACTTAGCTGTGTGTCTTGTTTTCTGTGCTCATCTATTTCGATTCGTTGTGTTACAGATGAATGTTCACTTTCATCTCTGTGGTAGAGTGACTTTGATACTTCTCTCAACTTCAGGTGCCAGGGTGGATCAAAGCCTTTCCCAACACACATGTTCATATGAAGTAGCAGAGGGTGATTGATTGACATAAAGCTTATATTGTCAAATTGTAAAGTTAGCAAATTTTAATACTCCTATTGGCTATACTTTTTTTTTTTTTTTTTTTTTTTACTGTGAACAAGCAAGCTCTCAAAATCTCAATCAGTGGATGATTGGAGAAAAATGTTTCTCTTGTTGTGAACAAAGGGCAAAACAGCAGGGTTTCTCCCCCCCCCCTTATATTTTGATTTAAAGATAGGTATAGTGTGAGAAACCTTCTTTGCAAAATACATATAAATCTCTGCTTTTTTTGAGGGGGTGATGAAGGGGAAATGAGAGATGGTGAAGCTGATCTTTTTCAACATGCCAGTTCAGGAAATTTCTGTACTCAGATGAATGCTTTTTCTAGTCTCTTCAGATTACTTAGAAGGAAGGATTAAAAAACCTGTAACATCCTCATTTGTGATAGTTCAGCTGTGGTGGGTATGCTGGAAGAACAATGTGGATGATGTTCTGAGTGACAATCACTTTACACCTATAACTTTATTTTGTCCCAAGAACAATGAAAGCTGCAATATTGTATTTGTAGGTTGTTCCCCCCCTGGCCCTGCCCCACTACATTTGATATTGCATAATTCTGAAGCTCCCGTTTGCCTGGATTCCTCACAAAGAAGAACAGGAAGGCTCTACCCTGTCTCAGCATTTTAAAAGGTGGTTGTTTGTATAACACTAGGAACAGATAGAAAATAAAGGTCTGTAGGCTTCTGAAGTATATAGGAGTCTATCCATTGATTTCAGCGGGCTTTGGATAAAGGCCTAAGGGAACATAATATAATCAAGCAGACATTTCCTTTTTCTTTAGAACCCTTTGAAGACTCATCTTTTTATTTTGTTTTTAAAGTCCCTGATACCAGGAGGATAATATCTGTCTGTGAGTTAAAGACATATGAGCAGTAAGGAGAATCAAAACATAACTAGACTTCCAGTGCTACATCTATGATGCAGAGTAATTGCTGCACATGGTTTTAAAAGGAAATTACTGCAGTGTAACTTAGGGCTTCAGTGAGATGAAGACTTTTAATCTTTCTTCCTAAATCAGTGAAATCCAAATTCAATGCAAATTCATTACAGATTTTGCACACAGTAGAAATGAATGCAGACAAAGGTCAGACTCTGAGGCACTGATTTTTGTGTTCTGTAGCCTGATAGAAAAGATGGATGACATTTTTACTTGGGCAAGCCTCAGGAAGGGCCCATGGGAAAAGAATGGGTAAAAATTATCATTCTTGTGTATATTCAAAGTTGAGTTCTGAGGTCAATGGAATTTCCTAAGTGAAGAATACTGTGGAACTGAACACTTACTTCATGTCTTCCAGTGGAATGAAGTAATTTTAAAAGGAGTCACTAATTTCTTTAGTCCCGATAACTTATGAAAGAGAAGAGCAATACAGTATGATTCTTCAAGACATAAAATGATACCTTTTGTGAAACAAGAAATATTTTCCTCTTCAATAACCAGCTAGGTACTGCATTTTTCATTCTTTTCAGGAATATTATATCTTTTGTGGGATATTAGTAGCTCAGCTCAGTGTGGAAAATTCTATGCTTTGACAATATATAAACAGTTCCATATTGAGGTTTTGCAACCTCTAACACATTTTATCCATTCTTTTGCTAATATATCTAAGTGTTATTTATAAATAGACAATTTACAGTATATACGATATTATCAAAGTGTTCACTCTTCTTGCTGTTTGTTATTCCAGGTGTGAAATTTGTTGCCTAAGTCACTGGTAGGATTTCTAGTTTCTGCTGTGTTATTGTTGTTATTATTTTTTTCTTCACTCATTGGAGAAGATGGCTGTATGCCCTCATTAATTCAGTGGAAGATTTCAGGGTAGGTTATGTAATTAAAAGGATAATCACACTCTACAATTTTATATATCCTGCTTTTATTTCTTTTTGAGCTTGTGCTGAGTCCTTTTCACATCTGTGTTTAACAGTGTGTTGTATGTAATTCTGAACACTGTCGTGTATGATTAGTTACTGTGATTTATAGTTAAGGTCTCATCAAACTGCTTGTCTGATCCAAACAAGTATTTATCCTATTTCTTTTATTTTTTTGTGGAGTTTAGTCTAGCTCCTCGAGACATGGTTTAATTTTCTGGTTTATCAGATCAATTTGTCATGAAGAACAGAAACAGGTGAAAGAGCAGATCATCAATTCCTATTGTGTATGGGGCTGGATAACACTGAAATTGCTTTGAATTAGAACTCTGTGTTTACTGGTAAGGAAGAGAGAGACCTATTATATACAGCAATTTTCAGTCACTGAGTTATAGTTGCAGCACATAGAAATACTAGCCTGACTATACTTAGTTATTGATAGACAGTAGTGACTACAGTTGGAATAAACCAATGATAACCTCAGGCTTCCCTCTACCTTTACCCTTTATTTTAGAGCACAAGCAACCATGAATCATCAGTACTTCCTTTTCTTCCCTAAAGCCCATTTTTTTTTTAAGGTCTGGACTTGAGTTTCTGAACTAGTAGATATTGGCAGTACTTGCCCACTGAGGGCAGCGCTATAAGGAACTGATTCATGTGGTGCATATAGTATGTGAAAACTAAGAAATCCTTATGGATTGTGCTGCTAGTAAACTGCCGGCCAGCTGAGGAGGAGAGACAAAGTCAGATGATTTCCATCAAAGTGCTATCCAACTCCTACAATTACAGCCTGGCAGAAACAGATTCATGTTTTAAATGTAACTGAGATTTGGAGTTGGATTTGTTGTAGTTGGACAGTACTTTGTTTTTCCTTCATAACACAATCATGAAATGAATAATTATTAACAATTAGTAACAATTACTGTGCACATACTTCAGCTTTTGGAGTGAATAGCAATATGTTAAAATAGTGTCTTCCCCTCAGTCCCTTTACAGAAGAGTACAGGAGATAAATAGCTTACAGCTTTCTAACTTCAGGCTGATGCTTTTATTGATTCAGAGGATCACATAGTTCAGAATTACCTCCCTGGAAATAAACAAGTCTGGTGTAATTTTTTTTTTTTTTTAATAGAATTCAGTTAGAAAGGAAAAAAACCCACCACTTTTGTTATGGGCAATAGTCTTTGGCAAACACATGTAGAACTAAGGTTAGTTGTGATACGAAGTTGCATCTCATGATAATGAAAGAAAAAAAGTTTGGTGACTCTTGAACTTGTGTACTCAAAATAAAATAAACTATAGTTTGATGCCTCCTGACAGTCCTTTCCCTTCTGGTCACAGAAGCTGGCTGGAAGATAGAAAAGGAGAAGGGATGGTGGCTCCATTTATTATGTTTTCCTGTATAAGAACATAGGACTAACAACAGCTCTGTGGATTTTCTGGAATTACAGGCTATCCTATAATAGGCAAATAAGTGGATTCATCTTGCCTAACTTTTTATGTATCTAAAAGTTTGTAACCGAACCTGAATTCAGAACCCTAGGTGCTAGAGGCTGCCCATTATCTGCTGAAAGAGCAATATAGCAGGGCACAAGCAATCCAGGAGGTTTCTGGATTGTTAGTGATGTAACCTGATACAGCCCTGGAGAGAAGACGGTTCCAGAAGAACTGGTTGATACTCAGGCTTCACCCTCCTCTAAGGTGAAAAATGATGAATGCTGTTGAGCAGGCATGGATGAGCAAGGAAATGCTGACTAAACTCAGACATGAAAAGGAAGTGTATAAGAGCTAGAAGAAGGGATAGGTGACCTGTGAAGAATAGGGAGATACTGTCTGAACATGATGGAATCACGTTCAGACAGCCAAAGCAGACCTACCTGGAGCTGAATTTGGTAAGGGGCATAAAGGCCAATAAGAAGGACTTCTACAGGTACATCAGCAGCAAAAGGAGGACTAAGGAAAATATGGGGCCACTGCTGAATGGGATAAGAGGCCTGATGACAAAGGACATGGAAAAGGCTGAGGTACTCAAAGCCTTCTTCATCTTGGTCTTTACTAGTAAGATTGGTCTTCAGGAATCCCAGGTCCCTGGGATTGGTGTGAAAGTCCAGAGCAAAGACTTACCCTCATTGTGGAGGAGGATCAGGTTAGGGAACATTTAAACAAACTAGACATATTGAAGTCCATAGGACTTGATGACATGCACTCACAAGTGCTGAGGGAACTGGCTGATGTCAATGCAAGGCCACTCTTGATTGTCTTTGTAAGGTCATGGAAATTGGGGGAGGTTCCTGAGGCCTGTAAGAAAGCAAAAATTACTCTTGGTTTTAAGGACAAAAAAGAGTGGAGGGAGGTGATCCTTCCCTTCTGCTCAGCCCTGATGAGACACATCCTAGAATGCTGGGTGCTGTTCTGGGTTCCCCAATGCAAGACCAACATAGACTGAAGCAAGTCCAACAACGAGCTACAAACATGATGAAGGGACCAGAGCCTCTGATGCATAAAGAGAGGCTGAGCAAGGTGCTCAACCTGGAAAAGAGAAGGCTCAGAAAGGATCTTATGATTTATATAACTGCATGATGGGGAGGAGTAAATAAGATGGAGCCAGACTGTTCTCAGTGGTGCCCAGTGTTGTTTTTATTTTGTCTTTGTTTCTCACTATCCAAATCTATTTTAATTAACATTTAATTAAATTAATTTTTCCTAAGTCCAGTCTGGTTTGTCCATGATGGTAGCTGGTAGGTGATCTCCCTGCCTTTATCTTGACTCTCAATGAGCTTTTTTACCTTATTTTTTCCCTCTGTCCTGTTGAGAAGAGTGACTGGATAGGTGTCTGGCAGCTGGCCAAGGTCAACCCACCACAGGTATAATCATAGAAACATAGAACAGCCGAGGTTGGAAGGGACCTTGAAAGATCATTTGGTCCAAACTTTTGTGGGAGGGGGAGCCTAAATGAGATTATCTAATACCCTGTCAAACTGCATCCTGAAGAACTCCTGTGATGGGGACTCCATCACATCTCTGGGGAGGTTGTTCCAGTGAATTATTGTTCTCAGTGTAAATTTCTTTCTTGTATCAAGATGAAGATACAGTGGAGCATCTTAAATGGGATTGCTACCTATACTTAGCCACATGACTCCTGCACCCACTGGGTGTTTGAGGACATTAGGTAATACACACTTCCGGATATTTCTCCAAAAGGAGATTAAAATTTGTTCCCAAAACAGATACTTACTTTTGCAATTTGTTTAGGTGAGTGAATAATATTGTCCAACCTTGAGGACATCAGTTTTAAGCTTCAGCCCACAGGCTGTGCAGACATGGGACTTTCTGTGCATTTGGTAATTGTAATTGCTTGTATGTGGTAAGTAGAAGCATATTTTTTTCATTTGCTTGTTCATGCTTAGGATGCCTCAGCATTGGCTACTGTTAGAGATAAGATACTGGAATAAGGAGAGTACTGGACTAAAACATGAGTGCTTGATTTGTCACTGCAGAAAGAGGTTGAGATTTTTTGCCAAACACTGTTAAGCATTTTCCTTGAAACCTTCCTTCTTCTATGAAATAATGCAATGCATTCTGCTTTCATATGGTGCTTCTTCTAGTGTACTCATGACCCTCCAGATGGGAGAACAGAAATATCCACTCTTCCTACCACTGAGGATCAGAAAATTCAGAACAGTATTATGAAAAATCAGAGCAATATTATGTAGTTTCATTTAAAAAACCCAAAAAGCCAGTTTAATAGCAACAGAAATCACAGCAAATAGAGTCCTTATTATTCATTTAATTCTAATGGCATTCTGAAGATTGCATATTCAATATGTGTTAATACAGCCTGGAATCTCACCTGGAGTAACTGATGGACATCTTTCCCTTGATACATAACAATTATTTCTAACAGCACCATAAAGATTTTAACTTCCTATAAGAAGATTTATTACATCCAATTGTTCTAGGAAATACTGACAAATTTATTGCATTCTTTGAAAGTAATTGTTCTTCAACTAAGTAACTATAAAAATTAGGAAAATATTTTGTGAAACCCACTGGTAACTTCAGTAATGTACAATCTGTGAATTAATAACAAAACTTGCATGAAATAACAATAAGAATATTGCCAGAAAGTCCCAAGTTGAGGACAAAAGTACTCCTTGATTTTGGAACTGGTTTTGTAAATGTAGTTGAGGACAATGAGTGTCACCTCTTCTCTTATTTTCTCCTCTTTTTTGTTAACTGCTTTTTACTTTTCACTGCTTTTCCTTCTTCGTAAATCTCCTTTGCTTTTAAGATCTTGAAAAAATACTGGTACTGTCTATTGCTTTCCAATAATTAACCTCTCCAGTACTACTGAGCAGCATCAACTCAGAATTTACTTTCTTCCTCTCCTGCTGTCTGACAACATCCTATTTTGGCCTCTTGTCTCATAAATTTGATTGCAAGCTTTGTGCAGGCCAAGCTTATCTTTTTGCTCTGTACTTTTATCACACCTAGCGCAATGGCTTCAAAGTGCTATTATAACAAACTTAGCACTAACATTTTCTCCTAATTTGCCTCTTGTGCTCCCCGCACACTTTTACATCTTTTAAAATGCTCCTCTTTTAATTCCATCTTCTGTTGACTATGTCAATGTGGCTAAATGACAGATGATCAGGGACCGATCCTTGACTCTGAAACCAAGCAATTAAGACTAACTTGCATCCACACTGTTCAGGATTAGCTCTCTCTGTAATAGATTTGTCTTCCAGAAAGCCAGTTGGAGCAGTGTAAAACATAACCAGGGAACAAGACAACAATTAAGCAATGCAGATGACCAGGGACCCACTGTTTAAGGCTACTCCCTAGCAACATAGATTGTCTCTTTGTCAGTAATCTGACCTAATGTTCAGATTGGGATAGGACTGTTTTAATGTCCTGCTCCCTTTCTCTCTTCAGGAGTGAACGCCCTCATATGATGTCAAAGGTCCTGAAATGACAAAAGGTGATGGAGTGCAGAAGAAACGAGTCTGACAGCTAATCCATTATGTTCTGTGTGGTCTCTCTGAAGAAATAACAATAAGATTGTGATTAATTTTAATAAAATGTGTGGATAATGTAAACTTTCTAAGAGATACCATCTCCAGTGTAGTGTAGCAGTCTGATGGGTTGGAAATATCTCTCCAAAGAAAAGAAAGATCACTTTATTTGCAATTAGTGAGTCCTAAAAGCCCACATTGAAGTTTTTGTTTGTGTTTGAAGTGAAAAACTTTTAGCTATTGCAGCCATGTTTATGAAGGAGATTTCCATTACTCAAACTATCTTCCTAGTGGGCTATAAAACACTAAGAAAGAAGTAAAGAAAGAAGCAGAATAAATGGAAAAAAAAAAAAAAAGTGCGGTCTATATTGAACAGAGAGATGATCCAGCCCTACTAAGGTACAGACAAGTTACCTAGCTACTAAGTTAGGTGAGGTACACAAACAGCTAAAATGAGCCTTAGTGTTGAGTTTAATGAAAAAGGCTTTTTTGTTTGTTTGTTTTCCATCATGGGAACCTTATTTCTGATTTTGTTATCAAGACCTTAACCCTTTCATTTGTTAGAGTAAAGCCTGTTTTCTCTCGAACCTTATCTAATATTTACACAAAATATGTGGGAATCTGCTAAGTACAAAGCATATTGGGTCTCAATGAAAAACAGAAAAATAAAACTGCATTATGCATAAAGCCAGACAGAGAAAAGTTTTGTGATCTTACAAATTGAAGTGTGTTTCCTCACAAACTGCAAGGATCAGCTAGTGCCAATGGTTGAGAAAATACACCTGGAAAGTGTAAGCCAGTACATTTCTGGAAAGGAACAAGGGATGGTAGTATGTAATAATCACTTTAACCAATATTCCTATATAGCCTGTGTTTTTTCCCTTCACTTTGATTCTTTAATGTAATGCTTTAGGCATAATCACTTCTGTCTTTTTCCTCCCTGCTTTCTTATGTTTCCTATATATTCTACTAACCTGTTTCCTTTCTGAATCCTTCTGGTAAGCTACCTGCCTTGCTACCTATTTCTGCTGAAAAACCTTCTTTTAAGATTGTCTTCCTCTGTGTGTTCTCATCTCACTCTCCTTCCTTTTGTCTTCAAGATCCCAAGTATGCCCCCAGTCCTACAGCCTGAACTTTGCCTTTCGATAAATCCTATCCAATCCAGTTTTCATTCGTAATCCCTGGAAATGACCCTCACAAGTCTCATTATTGGCATCTTCCTGGTAAACTCTGGCACCTGGGGTTGCAACTGTAAAATATTGCCTGAGGGGGGGAAAAGTAGTTCCTGAAATTGTGTCATATAGCCAGAAGCCTTTGGTTTAGGGCAACAAATACAGGCAATGGAACTATTTTCACCTCAGGGTAGCTATTTTTAATTCAATTACATCCCACTAGATGTACAGGAATATTTAGTGTAGCACCTTCCTTTGTTTTATTTTTCATGGAGGGCAGGCTGATATCTCCTCTTTCATCCCTGCAGAGATTATTGTTTGAGAAAGGGCAATAGTTTTCTTTTCTTGGTGTTTTTTTTTGTGTGTGTCTGCTTTTATCATCATTTCTTTTCCTCTTTTGTCAAAAGAGGATGCACTCCCACCAACAGCACAGTAGTCTGAGGAAAACAGGGGCTGCTGCAGGCCAGCTTGTTCCCTCTCTTTTATATTGTACTCAAGGCAGATGGAATATCTTTTGTTGCATGGGGAACTGGTACTTGGAGTCGGAAATGCCAAAATATTGTTACTGAATATAGGCAGATGATTGCTAGTACTCTGACACTTTTAATCTATGACAATTTGGGAAAATTTGTCTGTACAGCATAGGAATTTGGCATGTGTTTATAACACACCCTACATATTTCTTGCAAGCAGCCAATTCCAGTCTGGAAGTACAGCTTTTTATCTTAACTTTTGTCTCTCGTGTTAGTCTGTGATCCTGAAGTGGTGGTAGCACAGACTGAATAATTTTAATAAAAGAGAGACATTCCCTTTTTCAAATGCAGTCAATCTTTGCTGATTAAGAAGCTTCAAGCAAGAAAAATACTCTGTCAAGAAAAGAAATTGTCTTTGCAAAATATAAGTAATCTGACAGATATCAGTGATCATCCACTAGAACTAACCACAGAGTTGCTTGGCAAAGAAGCTCTAAGATTACTAAAGGATGGGCTCTAATTCACCTACCTTTTCAACTATTTGTAGTAGTTTAGGCTTGATAAATCCTTAGGAGTTTAATGGGACTATTTTGCCTCCCTTAACAGAGACACACCTTCATGGAAAACTTCCAAGGGAGAGGAGCAAGAGCAAAGGGCACTGAACTTTAAAGAGTCAGTCTCTTCTTCAAGCAATGTTCCATTTACTTTTTTTTTTTTTTTTTTTTGTTGTTGTTAAATAAGACTACAATGTGTTTAGAAAGGTCTCTGGAAAAACCTACTAAGGCCAGAAAGCTGAAATCATTAGTGAGATTCTGAGAAAAGCATTCATCTAAGCTATTTAGGAGTTTGAGGAGGAAGTTTTATTTATTTGTGGTAAGCAGAAGATGCTTTTCAACCTTAAAATGGACTTAGGCGAAGGCTCTACATCCTGAGAGAGTGCCTTGAAAATACATAATAAGGTCAGTACTGGCCCTAGTACAAACACCAACAAACTCAAAACCATGAGGCATCCAAAAAGTTGGATATTGCAGAAATAGTCTGAGATTTGGAGTATTGAGATTCTGTTTCTTTGCCTCAGAGAAGCAAAGAATAGATAGCTTTGAAGGGTGGATTGCCACAGTGAGCTGGGCAAAAAAAAAGAGAATGTTGCCTCCTCCCCTGCCCAGACATTTTAGGTGTTTATATCTGTCTTCCTTGTATGTAGTGTAGGCTAATTTGCTCTAAAAGGAGAATATATGTTGCCTCTCTGTGAAATAGCAAAATAGTTTGAATGAAATATTTAGAATAGGTTTGGGTTTCTTTTCATTCTTTCTAAATATAGTTTGAGCACAAATCATTCATTTTAAATGCACATGAAGTAAATTACAAATGCAGTTGTAAACCAGTTTGTAATACATCTCAGTGGGTAATTCTGACTTTCTTCTCTGTACAACAGAGCGTAAAAATCCCTGAGCAAGCTGAACAAGGTCCATAATAGGATGCAGAAGAGCAGTATCATTTTGGAAAGGAAATTTCCATGATCTGGAAATAATTTGATACAAGATCCCCTGTCTCTTATGTTCTGCTTTGTTTTCTATGTCTAAACTTGTATTGCTGTATGATGCAGTTGTATCTCTCTCAACCTGTATCAGTGTAAGTCTTTCTGTGATGTATTCCATTGCACTGGAAAGATAAGTCTTTACTGCTGTCATATAAATACTTTTTATACTTCCTGGATCATTTTAATTGCTTTTATGCACCATTTTGATTCTATTTTAATTTAGCATAGGGAATTTTGCATGAAGGTACCTTGAAAAATGGTTCTATAGACTTGGTCATCTCTTCTGGTCCTCTTCTGATATCATGGGGTCGTGCTTCCTATTTTGATGGCTTTGGTTCTATTTAGGTCTCAGAATACCATTGTTTAGTAATTTATGGGAAAAATTTTATATGATCCATTTCATATGATCCCCACATTTTAATATTTCTTAAACTTGAGGAGATAAAGAGTAAAAATGAAAAGTTAATCATGGAACTGGGACAAAAAAAAAATGAGAAACAGGCAGAAAGAGATACTAAAAAAAAAAAAATCATATTTCTTAAGGCAAGTTCCAAAGAAACCATAGGCTCATATTCCTTGCTTAGACATGGATACCCCTTGAAAACATGATTTTTCCATCCATCACTGGTTTCAGATTCATAATTTGGCCAGAATCAGGTTTAATTTGCATTATAGGGTCTGTCTGGGGAAAAAAATTAAAAACTTCCAAACTCTCTTCTTTGGTCTATGTAGCTAAAATGTGACACTTAACACTATTAAAGCTCTTTGCATCTTCAAAGTACTTAAAAATGCTTAGCTCTATGGCATCAAAAAATGTTCCATTTTACAGATAGGCTAGAAAAGTTGGCAAGCCTGCGGATCAAGCCATTCCCAGAGCAGGCAAAAAATCCCAGCAGTCACAGCTGTCACTCCTAGGCTCAGATCGCTCAGCCTCTCTTCAGTGTTTAAATAACACGACAGGCATTTGCCATTCCCGAATAATTCTGCTTGCCACTAGATAATTTGTCTCATGGGGCCAGGGAAAAAGAAGAGAAGAGTAAAGAAGAAAGCAAAGGTGATTTCATAGTCCCATCACTCAATGATAAGCTGTTTTTAGGGCCGCTGCCAAGGGGAATACAGAGACATGGGTTAGTCTTGCTGGGAATGACTACAGCCATATACAGTTATACTTATTTATTTCAATTAGTTATAGGTTCATAGGAACTGGAGATGAAAAACCCTTTCTATATGAATGTCCTTTAAATGTTGTAACTGAAAGCTGGGTTTTATCTAATAAAGATATATTTATAGCTTTTAACCACACTTCAGAGAAATTTGGTCAAGCTGCCAGTGTTAGCCCAACTGTTTCTTTCAGTAAATTCAGTGGGAGCTTCATCACTGGCTGCAGAGGTAGAACACATTGACTGATTTTGAATAGCTTGTCCTACAACTTACTGGTACACCTTGATTGTTTATACAAATGCTGATCATATGCCAATTAAAATTTTAAGGTGCTTTTTGGGTTTTGGTATTTGTTAAGAACTCAGTTTAACAACTCATTGTAAAACCTCTAACTTTTGTTGCAATAAATAAATTAAAAGTTATTTTTTTACTGTTTAATTGCTTATAACACTTGCTGACTTTTACTTGTCTTTCTTCTTACATACAGCTAGGGGTCCTGCATATGGAAATGGCTTCATTGAAATAAAAATATGGTAACATAAGATGTTTCAAAAATAACTTTACAAAACCCCAAACCAGCACTACCTAATTAGTATCAGAGTAGCAGAAACAAAGGCTTCTTTTACTATGAAGTGAACTATGTTGAAATGGAATCTTCAGGGCTGTGAAATTTTTGTATTTCAAGTTGAACAAAATTTGTGCTTTGTTATACATAAATAAATGCATGTAGAAGAATTTCTAACTTGTTAAATACACTATGCACAGGGATGCATGGGATGGACTGAAGGCAATTGCTCTGCGGAAGAGTCGACTGTAACCGTAATCAATATGTAATGCAAAAGTATGTTAAATCTCTAGCATACACAGGCACACATACACATACTCCTTTATGAAAAATTCAAATATAGCTACATAATCTATCAAAACCTTTAATTGGTTTAGTGTGGACTTGGTAATGTTAGGACTGGATGATCTTAAAGGTCTTTTCCGACCTAAATGATTCTATGATTCTATGAAAAATCCTAAAGGTAGTGTATAACTTTAGAACTTACAATATAATGAGAATTTTAAAAAGAAAACCGCATAGTTCAGTGGGGAATAAAAGAAATAAAAAATCACTTATTCTAGTATCCATTGGGAATTAAAAGCAGAAGAAGAAAAGAAAGCATGAAACATGGCAACTTCACAAAATGAACATTTTAAAGTGCTGAATCAACAAAACCCAAATATTAATGCTGGATGAGGTGCTAGCATTTATATGATCGTTTGAAAGAAGTCCTACAGACATTTATAAGATTCACTGAATGCAAAGAGATGTATTCAATTTCAAAGATTTTTCAAATAGTTTGCAGAAATTTCTGTAAGATTCCTAGGAACTCTACTGGTTTTTAAGACTGTTGCATTCTGAACAATTGTTTAACATTGGCAACTTGGTGTTTATTTATTTATGCTACTGAGAAACTCAGAATAATCACATACATTAATTTAAAACTTAGCATTTTTATTCAACATTACTAAATGTCTTTCTCAATGTAGTTGTTTGATCTTATAGAAATTTTTCCTTCTGTTCATCTGATAAAATATTAAACCTGATTGCTTTTGAAGACAAGTTACTGCAGTATAGTAATTGAGGTTGTTTATAAACATTTAGAGTTCCGAAGTGTAACATTATCCTCTATAATAATTTGTTGATTGAGCCGGCAGAAGACAATGGGGTTTGATTAGATGGTGCTGTCTCATTAATATGTATGGTTCTGTTTCTCCATTTTGTTTCTACTTATGTCTGCACATTCAGAGTGGGGGAACAATTTATTTTTCATTATTATTGGTTCTGCATGATTTTACATAATTGCAGTCATTCTTAGACGTCTTCCAATGTTCTGAGCCCCTGATTATCAGTGACCTATTTACTCCTGTCAGTGTGATCAACAGTCAACTGAAATCAACAACTCACAACTTAATTAAACATATTTTAGATATGACACTGGACAAATCTAGATTATGTGTAAACAATAGAGAACACAAACCCAAAGCCAGCCTTTGGGTTCTCAGCAGGGCAAGATTAAACTTAATTTTGGGGTTTGCTGCCACAAGCAAGTGGACAAATAACAGTGTTCTCATGAGAAGAAGAGGATCTGGAATAGTAAGACAGGGCAGGAAAATATGGACTTGCTGTTCCCACCTAGATGAAGGGAGAACAGAGATGGAAAGCTGACTTTAGGGGGGGGGGGGGGGGGGTAGGTGTTCTGACTCCATCAGTGACGGTTTCTCCAGACACTCGAATATCTCCCTCAGCAACAGCAGCTCTGATTTTCCAGGGATTTAATATAGACAGAAAAGCAGCATCATTACAGGCATATGCAGCAGTCTTGTTCTGGGCAGCTGCATGGTTTGGTAGTACCTGAAGCCAGCCATAACTGAATCCCTCCCTGGTCTATCCTCAACTGAAGGACTTGCTGTAATTGCTTCCCCAGGATTTGATGCTAATGCTTTAATGTGTTTGACATTTTGGGTTTTTTTTTTTTGGTTAGTTGGTTGGTTGGTTTTAAAACAACAAAACCTTGTTCTTCAAGCTTGACTGTTCACAAAGCTTTCCCCTTAGTCTATCCTGGCTGGAGCTCTTTCTGGGCATCTCTTCCATTCCCCTTGTAATGTGGGGTGGGGATGAATGGACACACCTACCTTTAGGACTTGGTAATTCTTTTTAAGACATCCCTTCAACCCCATGGTGCAATGACACTACAGAAGAACATTGTATGTCTGTGTCTAATGTGCCAAAGCCCCTAAAGGAGATTAAGCATCTGCAATCAAAAAGGAATTTGAAAAAGCAATTTCTGAGAACTAGACCTTTAAAATTAAATTCAGCTACCAGTTCAGGACTACTACTACTACTACTACTACTAGTAATAATAATAAATTAAAAGCCTATTCAGTCAGGAGGCAGCTACAATTTTATTTATTTATCTATCTATCTATCTATCTATCTATTTATTTATTTTAGAGGAAGCATGAGAGGAGTCCAGGGTTAAGAATGTTCTCTGGCTGTAGCTTACTGCAGTATTGGGAAAACAATTACTGTTAGAGCCAATAAAATTTGATTTTATAAGAAGCATCAGATAGCTTTGCTCATGGAGATTAGTCTGATGATGTGAGGAGAAGTTTGGGGATGAAGACTATCTGATTTGCATTTTGCTGTTTTTTCCACTTGCTGTCTTCCCTAGCTTCATATTGTTAGGATTTGGGGAGCACTTGTTTCTTGCTTTTCAGTTTTGCAGGGCACAGGACAGCTGAGCACTGCTCTTGGTTGGGTGGAGTAACTAAGTAATGAAAAGCAATTTGAAGGTAAATATGTAAATCTTTTCATCATAATTATAAGCAGACTAGTGGTATGAAATGTGTTTTTTTACTGCAAAATTATAACTTCCTGACACTTTTGCATTTCCTATCTTTCTAGGGGGCCCTTCTGCAAATCAGGTATAACTTTGCTTGAAATGGCTCAGTAATGTCTATTATAAGTGTCCAGGATGATCAAGAAGGTCCTTTGGGTAGCACTGTCTGGTTTATTAAAAAAAAAAAAAAACACACAAGAAAAAAGAAAAAACCCAAGAATTTACAGTGGTCCACAGAGTATTGCTGTCATTCTATAATGCCAGAGAGGATTTTTTTTCAGGGATCTGTGATAGGCAAGTTGGCTACTTTGACTTTACTCTGAAAAAGCCCTTAAAACTCTTCCACGGCAATGTTAGCTTGAGCAAAACAAATGCCTAAGACCCAAAGTCACATGGTATGTACTGTAGCGGGCAGTGCTGGGCTATGCTGAAGGACTAGAAAGACATCTTTGCAGACCTTTTTTATGTTCCAGTGTTTATTTCTCTAACCCCATCTGGAAACAAAAGAAAATAAACTCAGGCAACAACATCTGTTGCTCCTGCTGCTCTGAATTAAGCTGACTTAGTTTAATCATTTCACAAAAACCAAACACTATTGCTTTACCTTTCTAGGTGTTATCCTGGCTTATAGACCGACACTTCAGCTTGGCTCACCAATTCTTCTCATAAACTACTCAAATCCTGTGAATTACTATGAACTATAGGCAACTTTTAATTTCCCTTCTGGCAGAAAGAAATATATAACCTGCTTTGACCGTACTATCATTTTTCTTAAACAAAGATTTGTATGGACCATCTCTTCTTGTCTCACACTGGCTGCACCCACATGAAAAATAGTGCTCAGCAAATGCAATATGTGGGAGGTGGTTATCTGGGGATTTTAACAGAGCAGAAGAATTCCAAGGCTTTGGAAGACACTATGGGATGTTTCTTCTTGATAAGAGATGGGAAGAAAGGAAGAGATTTCAAACTGACTTTGATTTTGGGGAGTACTGTGGGCTGTGTTCTGTCTGTATTATGCCTGGGCATGCCACTCATCCATAAATCTGTCCAAACCTTATTGAACTCCAGGGCAATGCATAACCTCCTGCATTCCCAAACTATCCAGCAGAAACTCACATGAGAAACAAAGAAATCAGCTCCACAGCAGAAAAATGGTAATTGTATAACTTTCCTCTGCCAGAAGTGAATAATCTAGTTTAACTTGTAAATTACTGCTTGTGGATCTGACTTAAAAGAGTAACATAAATGATAGAGTGGTAGAGAATTTGGTTATTTGGACTAATTCACTGCATTATCTTTATAGTAAAAAATTACTGTGTTTATACACGATCATCAGGCATGGCTTCACTGGGAAAATGGGTAGAATCAGTGGTAGTAGAAAGCCCTTTTTTAGCAGAGGTTGTTGCTCTGCCCATGCTCCTCCTTATGTGCCACAGAGGAACAGGTCTCCCTCCACGGCAACATGCCTTATCAGCATACAGCTTTACATTCAGTTCTGCCATAGTAGATTACATCTATATTCTTTGATTACTTTGATATTGTTTGATTGTAAATGGTACTTTTTTTAAATCTTAGATTAGATAAAGACACAGAGAATGAATGTCTAGCTAGAGAGCAGTAATACACATACATGTATGCTATAAAATACTATATGGAACTAAAAAATGTAATTACATGTATCTCTTAGACTTTGCAAGAAGTGTACTAGATATAGTTAAACTCTTCAGTTGTTATCTTCTTCATAATTCCGTGGTTAAAGATATAAAGAAATTGCATCTTTACCTCCAATTTCATGAACTTAACAGAATGTTTTGCTAGATGAGAGCAAAGTTTATAAAGTTGGAGGTTGGAAACGCAGCTGCTATATTTGCCCATTTTTAGAAGACAAGCAAATTAAATTATATAAAGCTAAAATAGCATTCTGTTTCTTGTTATATGTACATAGTAACAAACTGTTTTTATTAAACAGTTGAAAACCTTCTTATGCTGCTATCTGAACACTGTTTATTATTCTTTCCGCATTGCATCCTTCTATCAATCAAAAATATATGCCTTTCTCAACACCTCCTACTCAATCTGGTTTTGCTTAGTAATTCTTCCAGAAACTATTTGTAAAACAGCTTTCTCATCAGACATTGCACCAGCAAAATACATTCAAAACCAAAAAGAAATCTGAAAAATACTGTGTTGAGGCACTAATTAATTCCTTTTTTTAAACAAGTTCAAAATTCTAATGACTATAAAGTTCTTTTGTAAATGAGCATTTAAATAAATCCATCTCATTAAAGTCTCCAAACTTTCTACTTAATTCTACTTAATCTTGTCTCTTCTTTAGGTTTTACAGTGTGCCCTATTGTTAAAAAAAAAAAAAAAAAGTAATAATCTTATCAGTATTTTATTCTTCCAGTAGCTAAAATAGCTGAAGTGAAGAACAAGTAATACATTATCAGCACATAAGAGTTAAAAGTCTAGCGAGAATTTGAAGAAAAGGCCTATGCAGAACCCTAATGAACCTGGTACAAGTCCTATGAACTTCCCTGTGCTTTAAACCAGCTCAGGAGATCCTTACTAGAAGAGCACTTATATGCAGCTGCAGTTTGGAGTACATAAGCAATTTTATTGTATTCAGTGGGATTATTCTCATTCTCAGCTGATGTGAGAAGCTTATATCAAAATGCCTTTTTCTCAATATACCAATTTTGTATATAGAAATTCTTCTAGGTCCAATGAGACTCAGCCCTTTTCTGGGAGGAAAGAACTTAACCTGTTTGCTTCATGTCACTTTGTTATGTCTTGAGACCTTGCGATGTAAATGCATTGCAGAAAGAGATGGTTTTCTTTCAAACCTGTCTACAGCAACCTTGGTGCTTTATTCAATGTTAATGATTATTTTAGTGCTTGCTATAATTTTCATCTATCTATTCCAAAACATTAGAAAACTGTAATAAACAGAAGGGTTGAAGCCACAACTATTTGCTATTTCCTTCCCATTTATGTAGATTTATCTCCTTTTATCTTTTTTTTTTTTCCCCTTCTCATCTGATATCTCCTATGAAACCAATACTGCATCACAAAAGTGACTGGGATAGCGCTGATTGCAGTAAGTGAATCATTACTGTCCATCCATCCATTACTGTTACCTCCCTAGGGCACTGACCATACCATTTTCCCTGCCCATTGTTTGCCATCTAGTTTAATGGCAATACATTAAAAGGCAATGGATGAACATACTAATAACTAATGATAAGAGGTAGAAGTATGACATGCTTTATGGGTAAAGGATAAATAAATGACAGCAAATGGCTATCATACCAGTTTAAATGGATCTTAAGCTTCTCAGACTAGGCTTTAAGGACACTTGCAGTTTTCAGCTAACTACATTAGGAGCATTGGCACTTTTTTTAGGAAGAGGGTTTCAAGTATAAATTAGATCAGTGAGTTAGATGGATTAGAATCCACCCCATGATAATTATATGGGCATTACTTTAAAAAGCATTGATAGTATGTGCATATAATGCCTTTTTTAACACTTACTATAAGACTGTTCAAACCAGATCAGACTGGTAAAGGACATTAAAATCAATAGGAACCTCCATGGTCATACTGAAAATTCTCTGAACAACAAAGACATTGTTATGATCTAAAAATGTAACAAAATTGTTTCCATCGTAAAATAACCAATTTCCAACTGCCAATAGTTGTTATTAAACAGAAACTATTTTATCTTGGGATTTTTTTCTGTATTTTCATAACTTTATGTACTTTAATGATCTCTGGGTTTGAAGTTTGGGGTTTTTTTCCTTTTTTTTTTATTTTTTAATGTTCAGACTACAGTTCCCCATAACTGAGCAGTTACTGAAGATAACTCAGTACTGACAGCAAATGCTACCTTTTAACTGTTTAGCCCCATTTTCAGTCCTGTAATGGATATGTTGCACAGCAGGGACTTCATCATATATCCCTATGGGACGTGACTGAAAGAAATGATAGAATATTCCTACCTTCTGTTTTCTTTCTTTCAGTAAGTTATTTAAATATGTAAAGATCTTCCATTTTGTCAGTCTTAGTTTCTTTACCTAGAACAAATTTAAATGATGGCACCAAATTGAGCAGATCAATCAATACACTAAAGAGCAAGCACTTCAGAGAAACCTTGAGAGACTCAAGAGATGGATGGATAGAAACCTCATGAAGTTCATAAGGGGAAATACAATGCCCTGCATCTGGAATGGAAAAACCCCATGCACCAGTATGGCCTGGAAGCCAGCTCTAGCCTCAAGGAAATGGTAGAGTTGGGGGGGTTGCAGTAAAGGAGAAGGGGTCCTGGAAGACAATTACGTGAACATGAGTCAGCCGTGCACCCTGGGGCTGATGGCAGGGTGGGTTGCATTAGGAAGAACATAGCCAGCAGGTTGAGGGAAGTGGTCATTCCCCTCTGTTTGGCACTTGTGAGACCACAAGGGGGTTACTGCATCCAGGGTTGGGCTGCCCACTACAAGACAGACATTGACAAAGTAGACTGAGTCCAGAGGAGAGTCACCATGGTGTTTGGGGGCTGAAGCACATGACACAGCAGTCTGAGAGAGCTGGGTTGGTTCAGCCTTAAGAAGAAAGGGCTAAGGGGGATCTAGCTGCCATGCCCAACTACCTAATGGGTGGTCATAAGGACTTTTGACAGATGCACAGAGCAAAAAGCCAAGAGGTGGTGGACACAAGGTGCAGCAAGGCAGATTCCACCTGGATTTGAACAAAGAATGTCCTCAGTGAGGGTGGTTAATCACTGGAAGAAGTTGCACAGAGATGTTATGGATTCCCCTCCTAGGAGGTGTTTAAAACTCAGCTGGTCATTGAGCAAGTAACCTGTTCTAACTGAATTTGTCCCTGCTATGAGCAGGGTTTGGACCACATGACCCCCAAAGGTTTCTTACAAACTAATCTGAAACTTGTTTGTATTAAGTTAGAATTAGCCTGTTTTTAAAAAAGTAGGTTTTGTTATTGCATGTTTTTTAATATTTCAGTTGCTCTGAATTCTATGCAAATCTTCTGATTCAGTGGGTTATATCCAGACTTATTAAAATTTAGATAGAACAAGTTTTTAACTTCCAGACAACGATCTAGAATACTTTTCTGTATTAACCAGCTGTATTGGGTTTGCATGGCAATCTTTTGATAGCAGGGGGTGCCACAGGGGTGGCTTCTGTGAGAAGCTGCTAGAAGATTCCCCTATGTCCAACAGAGACAATGCCAGCTGGCTACAAGACAGGCACGCAGCTGGCCAAGGCCGAGCACATCAGCAACAGCGGTAGTGCCTCTGTGATAACAGGTCTAAGAAAGATGTGGGAGTGGGGGTGGGGAACCAAAAAAAACCCAACGCAGAACACAAACTGCAGCTGGAGTGAAGAATGAGAATATGTGAGAGGAATGACTCTGCAGACACCAAGGTCAGTGAAGAAGGAGGGGGAGGAGGTGCTCCAGGTGCTGGAGCAGAGATTCCCCTGTAGCTCGTGGTGAAGACCATGGTGAGGAAGGCTGTCCCCCTGCAGCCCATGGAGATTAATGGTGGAGCAGTTATCCACCTGCAGCCCATGGAGGACACCATGCTGGAGCAGGTGGATGAGCCTGAAGGAGGCTGTGACCCCGTGGGAAGCCCATGCTGGAGCAGGCTCCTGGCAGGACCTGTGGAGAGAGAGAAGCCCACACTGGAGCAGGTTTTCTGGCAGAGCTTGTGACCCCATGGGGGACCCAGGCTGGAGCAGTCTGTTCCTGAAGGACTGCGCCCCATGGAGGGGACCCACATTGGAGCAGTTTGTGAAGAACTGTAGTCCGTGAGAAGGACTCTCACTGGAGAAGTTCATGGAGGACTGCCTCCCGTGGGAGGGACCCCATGCTGACACAAAGGAAGAGTGTGAGGAGTCCTCCCCTGAGGAGGAAGGAGTAGCAGAGTCGTGTGATGACCTCAACCCCCATTCCCTGTCCCCCTGCAGTGGTCGGAGGGGACGAGGTAGAGAAAAATCAGGACTGAAGTTGAGCCCACGAAGAAGGGAAGGGTGGGGGTAAGGTGTTTTAAGATTTGGTTTTATTTCTCATTGCCCTACTCAGTTTTGATTGGCAATAAATTAAACTGATTTTCCCTGAGTCGAGTCTGTTTTGCCTGTGATGGTAATTGCTGAGTGATTTCCCTGTCCTTATCTCAACCCATGAGGTTTTTCATTCTATTTTGTCTCCCCTGTCCAGTTGAGAAGGGGCATGATAGAGCGACTTTGGTGGACACTTGGCATCCAGCCAGGGTCAACCAACCACACCAACTAAGGATGCATCAAAAGCTAGCTTAGAGACCTTCACATTCTGTAACTGTGTCATTCAAGTTAACTCAAGCTTGTCTAAAATCTAAGTACTAAAATTATTTTATCATGTAATATTTACAAATATTTTTGCTAATTACTTTGTCTTTGTAACATCTGGATGATGACCTTTTGAATTTCCAGGGCGTGAAGTTTTAGTTGTGCAAACTGGACTTCCCATTAACAACTGTGCTGAGTTATTTCCCACTGCTTGAACAGGTGTTGGGTACTGTGTAACTCATCATTGCTTTGGAATGGATGATTTTGCTTCAGGATACTTCTGGCAAACTGAACCTCTCTAGTTGTTGCTTTATGCACAGAAGCATGAAAAAATGGACTTGAAACTACAGCTATCACTGAATAATGAATGCTGGGGAAGAAAACTGGCTTTCAATAGTGACAATCAGCTGATAAAGAATTCCTTAGTGAGAAGCGAGGCATCTCATTTTGTTTTCACTCTTTTGAATGGTGTGAAAAGAAAGAATATTATCGTCAATGAACATAGCAAATCATGAACTAATACTGGATGCATTTGTCAATTACAATTGTGTAAGTTTGTAGCTATCTTCATTTACAGTTTATCAGATGACAGGTTTATCGGTAGCTGAGAGTTACAATTCTTGATACCACTTGTGATAAGGTTCTTTTTTTTAAGAAAAAAAAAAAGCTAGCCCGATGCTTGAAAAACAATAGGTATTTTTTTTAGCTCATTCAAATCATTGGATATGCTCAATTAGGAGTGTAGGATTTTCTCAGAGAGAAACTGTCAGCTGTGTTCCTTCAAGTACAGATCAGCAAATTATATCTTTATTCTAATTATTACATTGTTTATACAGAGATGGCAATGTATAGTATGTTATTTATGAGGACTATTAATAATGGTGGTGCTTCCTTCGCCTTTGGCTGTAACAAAATTGAGTTTTAGTCAACCCTTTCTAATAGGGCTGATCAAGAATTTTCCATTGAAATGAACTTTGATAAGAATTAGATTCTCATCTAACCCCCAATCTGTCCACTCTTGTGCAATTTTCAGATATTTTCTCTCAATATTTAAAACAGTTTGGTTGAAATTACTTTTATTCTAAAGTGATGTAAAAGTGGGTCATGGAAACTTGAGTCCTGAGCCATTGACTTGCTATTCTATTCTATTCCTTGAAACCATAATCTCGAGGAGATTATTTCCTAGAAAGCATACCTTGCAGGTGGTTATCATAATCTGGCTAGATGTGCACCATGGAAGTTTTAGTCTGACCAGTGAGATTAAAAGACCTGTGAAGGTGAGAATGATGTGAACTACAATTCCCCTAACACATAGTAGTCCCATTCCAGAAAAGTTACATTTTATTTTGAGAGTTGTGTTGGAAATTTAGAACACAAAAGAAGAAACAAGGCTATAATTATTGTCATAATTTTCTAGGGAAAAATACTCCTTTTAACTTACTTTATGTTCTAACGTATATTTTGTAGATAACGTCACTCTCATGTTTGCATTAGTGACATTACTTCTTTAGAATTGCTTTATGTGAGCTGATCTGTGTCAGTCTTTAATGGTGAACAGTACAGACCTTAAGTGGAGAGTAGAAGTAATCACAAATGGAACCTACTCCTCAGAAAAATGTCTTGTGTACATAAAAACAGTAGCCAGGAAAAAAAATAGTAAGTTCTGTAGATCATGTGATATAAATCACCATCTCATGATGACCAGTCTGGCATCTACACAAGCTACCTTTGAAACATGTACTTTATTCAAATTGTGAGTTTTATGACACTAGATACCCTGAGATATCCAGAACAAGACTCTTTATTGGAACATAGATCTCATTTGCTGTGTAAGCAGATGTTGCTATCTAAAAGTCACCCAACCAAATCTTTGTTGTTGAATAGGGAAATTTATGATTTCAGTTTCACTGCATAACCAGGTGATGAGCCCTGTCCAAAAATTAAATATGAGAACTTTTCACAGACAGAGGCCAGATGCTCCACAGAAGTTCATATGCTGGAACAGAAAACAACTGACCAGAATATTATTGCTGCAGTAATTCACCACCCACACTGTAATTGCTTGTGAGACTATAACCCACATGCTCTGTCCTGCAGTGGTTTAATTTTTAAATCTAAAGAAGGGGGAGAATAGCTCAGGAAAGGCAAGAATGAATCAGTCTGAAATTTATTATGTCTCAGTGCAAATCAACTATGTAACATTAGAAAAAGCATGCTTCCATATGAGGGCATGTGAGGCTAGCTTATGTGAGTAAATACTCTTGTCTGCATAGGTTGCTCTGGAAACATTAATGCCTGTGCAAAATCTGTGTTCTAGAGATTTAAATGGAGACTGTTCTGTGGCTGAATTCCAAAGTCTTCTGACAAAAACTGGTAGCTTGAAGTGCAGACAAGAAAACATTCTTTCTTGCTTCTGTTAACGATCAAACAGGGCTAAATTGTGATTGTTAGCTAATGTGTCACTCCATGAAAACCACTGGGAGAAATTCTGCACAGATCTGCTGAGTGGATGGTAATTTGCCCTTTAATGCTCACAGTACATTAGCTTCTTCTATACAGTGTGTGTGTTTTGCTATCTTGCTTCTAGAACAATATCAGGACTGCCTATTCCTTTTCAAAGCAGCTTCCATATGAGTCAGAAGACAACCTTACAAAAGGGGTGTAAAGTCTGTTCAGAACTAGTGTCTTGGGGCAGCAGTAAGTTTCTATACAAATTAAAGGTCTTTTCCAACCTAAAAGATTCCATGATTCTATGATAAATATCTATGAAGGATCAGTGGGTATTTTACGCTACGCTGTAGTTTTGTACGTTGTGGAGATCATGGAAGGAGGATGGGAGCTAATTTTTTATACTCTCACTTATTTCTCCATCACGACAACTTCTTTTGTATATTGATGAAATCAAATGGAAGAATCTAGAGGGAACTATGTTTGAAAAGGATGTGTATAATATGCTTAGAAAAAAAAAAGAAAAAGTTCCTCTCCACACAACATGTTTACAATAACAGGTAACAAGGTAAAACCTTTTTTTTCATATTAAGGCTGATGGAAATTTGGTGCCAGCCTGCATGTCCTTCACCTGATATCACTGAGCAGATGTTGATTTTCCAATTTACAGGTCTGTTAAGAATTCATGAAAAAGCTAAATTATACATGAGAATGAGAATTTTTTCCTCCAGACTCTCAGTTTGTTGTGATAAGTTTTTGTAATTTTTAATTGCTAATAATCTGTCAGAAAGAAATATTTTCATTTCCCCTGCCTGTCTCTCTTTATCTTATACCTTGATTTCTCTACATCAAATTGTTGTTTCAATATGAAATAAAATGTGGATTTAATATGGAGGGAAAAATACTCATATCCTTTTGGAGTTACTCACTAGTTCTAAGGCAAGCAAAGCTGCAGAGTTAAAAAATTGGCTTCTATCAGTGTTTATCATCCAGGGTTAATAATGTAACTCAGATTTAGTATACAGTTCATTATAACTCTAAGGTAAAATTATTATCTTCACTCCTGCCCCCAAATTTCAGATTGCTCTTACCCTGAATCCATAACACCTGTTTTTCAGGTCAAAAATGTCTCTATCACAGCATTAACTGTTACTAAAATTTTATTTATAAAATTGTTTTCACGTGAAGAAAGATGTAGATTTTTTGACTATAGAAAATATTATAAGTAGGCTACACCTCTTAACAGTAGACAGTGCTTTACACTGTCATTTTATTTCATCACACAGCACAGACTAAAATTTTGGAGCATGAACAAACTGTGAGGAGTAAGTAGATTTGTTTCAATCACAGTAAGTGAGCAAGTTAAAATATTTCCTGTTGCTGAAGGGGAAGTACTGACATCAGTAACCAGCAAGATGCCATTTAATGGAAGCAATATCTGGTAGGTTGAATCCCATGTTTATAGTCCTGGATGGTTTTGTTCTTTCTTGCGGGTGGTTTGTTGTGTCTTTTATCATAGGATGTGTAGCCTGAGATTCTCCAGAGTGGATGAATCCTCCAGTAAACTTTCCATGGCAGATTTCATAACATAAGTCCTAGGCTTGTGCTGGAAGAAGTTATGATATTTAAAATACTAGTACTTTTGGAAGAAGTACTGGATCTGATGTTTCAGTGTCAATTCTGGTTAACTTACTGTAATTCAGGAGTCCTCTGGGTACTCCATGTCCAGAATTGTAAGAGAACTGTGTTCTTCTTGGTATCCTATAAAAATAACTTGTGAAAAAAAGAAGTTATAGTAAGTCTTGAGTGATAATATTCTTGAAAGGTCTATTACTGTCGAGGGAATCTAGGAAAGTTTAGGAGCTCTAAATATGTTATTTTTAGCAAACTTCTACTCACTCTACTAGACACTCTCTTCCAATACCTAGGAGAACTGTATAATTATACAGGAGGTACATAAAGTACATTTGACATTTGATTGTGAATGAATGTCAAATTACTGTGCTGCAAAACACAAAAAATGAGTGAGTTGCATCTGGAAAAGCTAAAAAGGGTTGGAAAATAGATTTATGTAAAGACAATAAAAGGTGTTTAATTCTCATTGTCATTGTTTGAGTAGCAGTTACATGGCAGATAACATGTGTAATGTAGCAAGAACAATGAAGAAAGCAATTACTTATTGGTTTACTGGTGTCCTAGATGAAATGCATGATTTATATTTACTCGTACAAATATATACACCAAGATGTATAGTAACATGGGGCAAAGTAGAATACCTTGTGATGTGCAGTTTTTTCTTCTTCCTCTTTGAGTAAGAGAATGACAGCTGTACATAACCAAATTCTGTCAATAAAGTACCAACCTTCAGAGACCCTTTATAAACTCAGACTAATGTTATTCCCTTGACCTGTGGAGAGACATCCCACCAACTTCAGTGAGAATTTCACATGGCAAATCAGGGCACCATTGGCACCTATTCCATAGGAAGTACAGACAATGTCAAGTATAGGGAGAAAGAAAGTACTATGGGGGAAACCAGAGTGAAATAAGAATATATAGACAACCATAGGAGTGACATCTTGAAGCAAGCATATTTGTATGAAGTGGTGTATAGCTGATGTTGAATTTTTGCATGGTACTTGCAGCACCTGCTTGATACTGAATTTCACTTCCACTCAATTGTGCCCTTTTAGTAAAAAAAAAAAAAAAATAAAAATCAGCATCAACAGATCAACAGCAGATAGTCCTCCAGCAATCTTAATGACAAAAAAAAGGACATGATTTCTGTTGGTTGTAGTTGTAGGTACCTGGGTTCTTAAGATGATATCTCTAGATTTCTATTATTATGTTGTATTCTGAGTATTTTTTTAAACTACAGGAGAAAAGGTACTGAGAGATCTGTGAATCTCTGTTCTTAGGTAAATTGTTGTAAGATAGGGGACAAGTTTTGATAAATAAGTTGTAACTTAATTTTTGCATTTGTTAGGAAACAAAGCCTTTGGTTTGTTGTATGCTAAGAAAGGTGGTTATGAGTGCTTATCAAATACATGGATCAACTGTATCCTAGCTGAAAGAGATTCTACAACATCCATGTACATATCTATGCAAAAACATATATCTGATATAGTTTTTGTTGTTGCTGCTGGCTTTTTGGGTTTGGTGGGGTTTTTTATCTATTTTGTGTGTTTCCCTTGAAATTATGTGATTATTTTTATCTGAGGTATAAATTACAAAAGTTTGGAACACCAAGGGTTAAGTTGTGAATGCTTTCTAAAGCAAAAAAAAAAAAAAAAAAAAAAAGCCACTGCTTGTAAAGGGATTCAGATCTGTCCTCTTTTCATTTGCAAAACGTTTTCATGCTTAAGAACTTGAATGAAAGCAGTGATAAATTCTTAATTTGAGTACACAGATGCTGTTCATGTATGATATTTTCTTTCTGTCCACACAAGTCATCAAATGCAAAAACAATTTGCATGCAGACTTTTTCATATGCACCTGTATAAAGTTGTGCATATTCAAAAAGAGTGCTAATAAATAAACCTGTGGGTTGCTCTAGAAACCAGTTAATGTAAAATTTCCACTTATAAAAGTTCTGATGGCTTTTATCAGAAAAAAAGTTTAAAACTGAGTCATATAGTCCCTCTTAAGAAATAAATATTTAGCAGAAACATCATTTAACCTCCTAGAAGGGAAGCTATATAATTAATTCCAGTTTAAAAGCTAAGGGCCACATCTCAGCTTAACGCCAGGAAGTCAGCCCCAGCAGACACAATGTTTACTCAGAATTCACTGCTAGACATGTTCAGTAATAAAGAAGCCCTAAAAAGTTCAGGGCACAGTCCCCATGCTCTGGGCCATTTGAGAATGCGACACGCTTCAGCCAACTGTTGATTTACCATCGCGTGGGGCTACCTAGGCACAAAGCTGCAGTAACGTGGTAGTGAATCAGGCTCAAAATGCTTAGCATTAATAAAGCTGTCATGTACTCTCTGCAGGTGACATAAAATCTTGGAAGATGCCTGGCCAATCGCAGGTTACTTTTTCGAAACCGTGGCTTCCCAGACATGCGGCGCCTCATCGGCAGTCTGCCTGCACGCTGGGGCAGGGCTCCTGTCTGCCTGCCTGCCCGCACTGCAGGCATCGCTTCTCCTGTGCTGCTGTTGCCTGCCCAACTTTTCTCCCCCAACACGCATTATTCAGCTTTATGATATAGGCAGGATTTATTGCTAAATGAGGGAGGGATTTCAACTGCCTTTTATTAACTGGGAAAAGCTGCGGGCAGTGCTCGGTTAAATATTATTACGCAAGGTGATGCAGGGGGTCCAATATCTGTCACAATTAAAGGCTAATGCAAATTCAGTGGGCACTGTAATGTCAGTACTAATAATCAATGTTAAATTAGGATGTGTTATCTAAGTAGCATCCATAAAGAAATGAGGAGTCTTAATATGTCACGGTCATTTTTATTAGAGCAGTGTCGGAGCTGGGGAGGAAGGCTTCTCGTTATAAAGAAGCTATGGTAAAATTCTGCTCAGTTTTTTCTGGAAAACATACTGTTAATTACACTGACATATGCCAAAATGAGACTATGTAGTTCCTCTCCTTGATGAAATGAGCTCTGTGTTTCTTATGAGACCAGATTTGAAATAAACTACATAAAAAAGTGGTAAAAGCTCCTTTAGTACTTCCCATCTCCCCTCCCCCATATATGTCCCTTGTAGTTATTTTCAATTTACAAATTAATTAAAAGTACAGCAGGCTCAGTATATCTTTGAAAGTTGTCTCTCTCCCACACCCTGCACTTGTTTAGAGCATAAAGGTTGTGGAAGTGAGCAAAAGTATTTAATATAAAATTGTTTGAATGTGTGTGTGGGGAGATTACTGCACACCAGAGATGGCAATGGTGCCCTGTGCAGTATTGCACACCATCATAGTTAAAACTCAGGGCTGTAGGGTGTGATTTTTTTTAAATATAGGTTTTCTATATTATATATTACATACATATATATGTATAAATTACTTTATTGCTTGGCCTGCCACATGTTCTGGCCCCCTTCTCTTGTATTTTCAATATAGCCATATAGAATGCTATGCATTATGGAGTATCTCAGACCACCCTTGTTATGCATAATATCTTATCCATGCTAAATTAGAAAACAGGAAGCAACAGAGGGCAGCTGGTGCTTGCCCTTTACTACAATCTCCTAATAATCCATTTTATCTAGTCTGTTCTTGAATTTTAGTAATAATGATGATTCAACTATTTCTCCCTTGACAAATTATTCCATTGTCTAACCTTTTGGACATTTCTGCCTAATGTGTAGTTTTAATATTTAAGTTTTGAATTTCAGACCATTATTTCAGCTATAATAGTAAATGTGAAAGCCATCTTCTATCAATTAACAACCATCTGGGAGAGATGAAATTCAGAAATGAAGCAAAGTGCTGTACAATAGTGAATGATGAAGGGGAAAAACCCAACAACCAAATGAAATGTGCTTTTTGCAAGTGCTTTCTGGCACAGAAAGGTGGTGACCTCTTCAACTTTTAAAAAACTGTTTCTTTTCCCTTCAATAATATGTGAAATTCAAAATTGTCAGTCCTAAGTGTGTCAAAATCATTAGTCAGTTTCATGTCTTTTGGGTTGTTCTAAAAAGTAGCAAAAAAACAGATAAATCTTTGGAACTGTAAAAGTGGTTGCCGTCTGGGTTTTTTGATACTCTCAGCAGTTATTTTCTAGATTTTCTCCAGAAAGCAAACAATTTAAAACATTACCACTTTAAAAAAATGAAAACATGTTACTGTGTTATCAAAAAGTTCAAGGGACTCAAGTGTTAGGAATTCACCATAATGTTGTAAAAATGTTGGTAATTGAGGTATGATGCCGACAGGTACTCAATAGTACTTTAGGTCTAGCCAAGCTTCAGCACATTATCCCAGGACTTTTTTGTTACAATGCAGGCAAAGCTTACTCCTGACTAGTTGATGCAGGATACGACGGGTTTACCAGATTTTCTCTTTTGCATAATCCTCAGAGAACCTAAATAATGGTAAATAATGAGCACTGGAAATCATTACAGCAGTGGTAACTTACTCTGCCCATCATGTGAGAAGAGAAGGGAATGCTGACGTTGATATCACCATCAACTTCATGGGTGAAATAGTCTGCTCCTTTCTGTAGGGACCAAGCAGAGTTTCAGTTTTCATGGTCAGAGGAGACTGCTGCAGTGCTTGGTGCTGAGTCCTTACAGAATAGCTGGGGAATCCTGTCCCCAGCCCTCTTTTCTCCCTTGAGGAGTAGTAAAACACAAGAAACCTCATGTAACAGCATAACCAGTGTCTAGCCTTTACCTGGCTGCAAAGATGAGTGGTTTCCCATGTGACTCATGCTGCCAGGAAAAGTATAGCCCTAAAAGGACCTAAAAATTTAGCCCTCTGCTTATGAAGCTGGAGTTCAATGATGGTATTTGTACCCTGCACTTAACCCCAAACCCTACAAAAGAAAATACTTTGTGCACGTGTGCAGACACATCAAAGCAACACAATGTTATTCTGTCCCTGAGTGGACAGAATAATAATAAAAAAGAAGAAACTTCCAGCTAGCAGGAACTTCATTTTTCATTACAAAAGTATTGTAATCCATTTCAGCTGTAAGGAAATCCTCCTCCAATTTCATGCTACAGTAGTGTCCATAACAAAAATAAATGTATGTTACCAACATAGATTAAATAACTGCTGATTGAATATTACACCAAGGAGAGAGTTCAGTACATAGCTCTGGCCTAAATTCTGCCTTTTTTGCCTTCAATTAATGTTGCTTTTTTTTTTCCCCGTTTAGTATCCTCACAAAAAAAAAAAAAAAAAAAAAAAAACCCACCCAAACCAAAAACCCCCAAAACCAACAAAGCTAAAATAATCTTGATTGGTCAAAATCACTATGTGTTGCTACAGTTGTGACCCATTACTTTAGAGAAGGATATTCTGTTAAGTTTTTTAATGCAATTTTTAATTTATTTTTAATTAATCATATACAATGACAAAGGAAATGTTTTATATATTTTAAATAATATGCACCTTTGAAGAGGTTAAATTCCTTCATGTCAGTGTATACCAGTAATGTCTCTTTATCTGTGTATTGCTGACATAACAGACCATAAAGGATTTTGAAAAGTAATCAGAGGAGTCACGAATCCAAATGTACTGGGAGGATTTACCAGCACAGTGGACCTTGACATTTCATTTGATGAATATAGCTCACTTTGCATGACCCACTCTTGTAACTCTTTCTCATCTTGGGCAATGAATAGTTCCACATACAAGTACTGTTACTGCCTATTTGCATATATGAATGAGAATTCAAATAACGTACAACTATTTGAATTTATTATTGAAGTTATATTATATTCAACTCCCACTTCCTCTTGAAAATATAATTTATTAGACTTCAGTCACTATAGACGTACCAACAATACTGTTTCCTTTTTTCTTTTTACCAAATGAGAATTCTATCTAAACTAATATTTTAGGCAGTCTGAGAAGCCCTCTATCTCTAAATTAACATTTTTCATATACTGTTGAAGAAATCTAGCTTGTTTTCTAGTGAAATGGACTAAACCCCTATCCCAGAAATCAGTAAGAACTCTGTTCTTTTGAGGGCTGCTTCTTTCCTCAGATAGTAATTTCCAGTATCTTCAGGGAATTCACTTGCTTACAATGCTGTTAAAAGTAGCGGTTTACATGGATTCAAGGGAATTGTATAAAAGCATTTAAAAAAAAAAAAAAAAAAATATTGTCACAGAGCACTTTGGGAACAGTACCCTTAATAGCTAGACAGTATTATCAACCAGTTGTTAGTTAGGACTGCTGAAGGTAGCCTTTCCTCAGTAATTGCTCCTTGCAAATAATCACTTCCTGCAGAGGTTCACAGCCTCGATACACTTCTTCCTTGAGGCATTGCTAAGAAAAGCTCTTTCCCAGGGGGATCTGCAGTAGCATGAAGTTAAAGACATTAAAAAAAAAACAAAACAAAAAAAAGCGCATTAGCTAAATTGCATGGTGTTCCTAGAAGACAGTAAACAAATAAACTCTCTTCTGCCCAATTTAGAAGTGAGTAAAGTCTGTTTGTTCGCACTTACCCTCAAATGCACTGTTGGGAGGAAGGGAAAGCATTCATCTCATGCACAATCAGTTTTACCTTGCACTGATCATTTTACTTTTTATCTCCTGCCCTGACTCTATCATTCCACATCACAAGAATATATTGTAAACCTACCCACACATGTTGAAAAAACTGTAGCAGTAGTATTAGCAATGATCTAATTTCTTTCCTGTTCAGACAATTATGGTTTTACTCCTTAGAAAGGTAACCTATGTCATTTATATTTTCCTAGGTTGCTTTTTGTCTTTGAACCTTGTTTAGTAAATAAGATGGATTTCATTTTATTTAATGAGTTTCCATTTCAACAACTCATCTTGATGTTGTATTTTATTTTATCATCTCATGCATACTCCCAATACCTCAGCTTCTGTCAAAATAAATGTAATGCACAGTGCCAGATACAAAAATAAAACCTACTGGTTTTAATGGAAGAATTGTCAACTTTTCAACAGGTATCTGTCTACCACTCAAGACTACAGTCTTCTTTTATTTAAATGAGGCCCTGTTCTCATATTGACAGTTGTTTTATTTTTATCTTTTCTGCTATCATGTTGCTACTTCTACCTAAGTAAGGCTTCCCTTAGCCTTAGCTACATGAGATTAAATTTACCAGATCTTGCCTTTGCAGTATTTTGGCTGAAGAGTATGTTATTCAGGACAACATTTGCCTCAGTTAATTTTGAAGCTAGAATTCACCAATACATATGCAGGTGCCTGTAGCGTAGATGTCAGTATCCGAGACATCTAAGCCAGCTCAGGGGAACTGTGTTTCTTGTCCCTGCAGCCTCCCTGCAAGACACTGCTGCCATGATAAAGAATTATGGCTCTCAAAACTGAGATACTATAGAAATTATACATATTGATTCAGTAGTTCTTGTGATTATCACCTTGTGCTGCTCTCTGTGGCTTCAGAAACTATTACCCTGTTCATGTGCCTCTGCCTGCTACCTCTCTCCTTAATTCTGCTAAATCCTGCTTATGTATTTCAGCTGCAGTTCTGCCAGCTCCTCCGTCTGCCAATGACCAAAGTGCCCATCCTTTCCACTGTGCTTTACAAATGCACGTTCCATCCAGATAGCAAGAAGACAAGAAGAGGACATCCTACCTTACCTAGCATGCAGGACTGAAGTGTTCCTTAGCTTTTCCGTTCTGTTTGCTTTATCCTTGTCTGAGCAGATTGCTATGCAGAGGGACAAAGTAACATTTGAAGTGACAGATTTATGTCTATAATACCTAACAGTGTCAGGAACCAAACCTGGGCCTTGATTCCATATGGCATATATAGATGGCTTCCGTCAGCTCAGCACAGAGCAAGCCCCTCTCATGACAGGTCTGTCTTCAGCAGAGCTGTCTGAAATGTCCAAAGAAGCCAGGGAAAGTCCTGACCCTTAAACAGTGCCCAAGGTTCAGGCTCACTAGCTGGATCTCTTTATTGACCCATAGTGTGCCAAACCCTGGTCCCATGTTGCAAAATGTGCCTCCAAAAACCATCCAGCCATGTGCTGAGTTTGATCCCAACATTTTCAATGCATGCAGTATACACATGCTACACATCGATGCAACATTAAGCATATCCTGGATTAGTAAATATACACAGGAGTAGCAGAGAGCTGCTCTTGCTCTAGAAGGAGCCCTGGTTGACTGCTAAAGATCTGGGCAATAGGAGAGGTGACCTTCCCTTTGTCAGAGCTAAAATTCCCCAGAAGCAGCTTCCAGCAGCATGAAAAGGACAGGTGCAGATCTGTTCAGAAACCCTCTACTACAGACACATTCAGGAGAGGTCTTGTCCCTCACTCTAGTAAGGGATCCTCATTTTAATGTGGGAGGGTTTCAGTGTCACCAGAATACAAGGGGCTAGTGCACCTGTGGTCATTCCAGTCCAGAAACACTTACTTCTTACCATTATGATGTCTTGCCACGTGCAATAGTTTGTCTAGACCCTTGGCTTGTTTTTGAAGGTGGCTAATTACTCCATTATGTTTGCAGTGTGGATATTTCAGACACACAGCCTACAGCTGTAGTATGTACCTATTTCAATAATAATCTCATTCACTTATCTTTGCGTAATTTCAGGTTGTTGTGTTAGGTTTTTTTTAATTATTTGATTCCCAGTTTCCTCAGGCTTAGTAACTGTTGAACAGTTGCAAAATTTTAAACTGTGATTCACCATACATCATTACAAAATAAAAAGTGATAACACATTTATCTCCAAGGGTTTATCATGATCCATAAACCACACTGATAAATGTGAAAAGGAATGCATGAAAGCATTAAGAGGTGCAAATGTGTTTAAACTGATTAAAATGTTAGAGTAAAAAAAAAAACTGAGAAAGGGAAAAACTTGACTGGCAGTTGACAAAGTGTGAAGAAGCAGAGGCATCAACATAATCTTCCTCCCTGCATAGTTTAACAGCTGACTTTTGGATAACACATCTACTATGCAATGAACTAAAAGTTAAGTTACATGGAGTGGGATTAATTTTACTTAGCTTCCGATGTCCAAGTCTGGGATAGTTATCCTAGATTGTCTTCAAAAAGAATAAGCATTCTCAGATTGCATTTCATTATATTTTCAAATAGGCCTGTAAAACAGACCAACTGAATTACCTTCAGGTTGCCTCAGAAAAAAAATCTTATTGAAGGAACCAGGCAAGAGATCATGTTTTTTCTACTGGCTGGACTGCAAATAAACCTCTGGGCAGAGCATCTAAAAAGAAGGTTGTAGAGATCTCTGCACTTAAGGTAGGGGAGAGCGACTGATCCCAGGAACTGAGGAATAATGACTACTAAGGGTCACTACAGGAAACACAAAGATGGAAATATTTTAAGAGAAGTGATGTTCCAAATATAGGAGAAATGGAAGATTTTGAGAGAACGTGTTTTACATTTTTAGGCCTGCCCAGAGAAGTGGCGACTCAGTCCAAACTAATAGATGGGAAATGTGCTAGACAGAAAGCACCTGGGGACAGAAGATTGGCTTAACAATATACTAACATGACTGACTTGCCTTTTTTTTTTTTTTTTAATTTGGCCACTGCTTATGAAATACGCATGCTTTCATTTGTTCTGATTTCAGCTGTTCATGAGCAGTGGGAAGAAATACTGCTCGTTTGTCCTGTCTTGACTGCGTTCAAGTGCAAGACCACAGGAGAGAAAGAGAAGACTATGGCAGTCCTAACAATACATGAACATGTTACCCTAGTTACACTATTTTAATTTGCATTCAAATGTAACCTCACATTAATTATTCATAGGCCTTTTGATGTTTTTGGTATGCTTACTTTAAGAAAAAGATACAGGTGAATTCAATTCAAAGTTCTAGCCAAAGCCTGTCACAAACTGGCTATGCTGGTTTTAATCTATATGGGTTAAAAAAAAAAAAAAAAAAAAAAAAAAAAAATCTGAAGCCTCAGTATCACATTGGAAACAGACAATTCTGTAAACTTTTTTCTTTTTAAATACTCTCCACTACTATGAGGAAATTAGCACTAGAAACTGCATACTCCTGGAACGGAGATAGAGACATATAATAACTTTACAGACTGACACTTGTGAGTACAGCTAGTTCTTTGTGCTTAAGTGCCTACAGGAGAAGAGCAAAGTAGAAACTCAAGAATAATTTCTCCTGCTCTACAATAGTGTCATATGTATATAAATTCCAGAGTGGAACTTTTCAAAATGCATTGTGCTGGGAGTTCATTTGATTTATTTACAATTACCCTCTGCATGCTCCTAAATCTCTTCCTTTATGACTTAGTAGCAAAGCTTTCTTGTTTATATCTGTACTGAGTATTATCTTGGTCTTCATTAAATCTCATCTTACTAAATTACTGCAGCCAAAGTGCCAGATCATCTAGATACATCTTCATTTGTTTGTGCTTAAATACCCCACTTGCCAGAGGGTTAGGCTTGAAATATTTTAGGACACAGTCAGTTCTGCATGTGTTTATTAATTCAGCACTGAGATTTACCAGACCACGCTTTTCCTGGGTCTTAAACCACTTCAAATAAATATAAAATGTGAATTAGTTAAAAAAAAAAAAAAAAGAAATAGCACTTTCAGTAGTGTTTATTGATAGATCTCCTACAAAATGAGAAAGACTATAAGAAGGCTTCAAACTATGAAGTGTATCCTGTTAGTAAAATCTTTCAGGTATACTATAATTTTAGGTAATATACATATACAGTATTGAAATTATCAGTATTTTGCATAAATCATTGTGTCTTTAACTACCTCGAGACACTTAAGACATCTTATTAAAGGCAATGCTGCTAGTATACTATGTATATTAGGTGAGATGGTAATACAGGTATCTTGCTTCTGATAGGAAGGGACATATTTTATAAGTGATGGCAAGCTGAGATTTAAGTATATAACCTAGAGCAGAACCGGTGCAGACATTGGTCTAAGAAGAAGCTGTCTTGTTCCATGGTATGTCCTCACTGTGAAATGGGAAGAGATGTCTATGACAGTGGAGACCCAGGCTGATAAGTCCACTATGTGAATCACCATGCGAAGTGCATTGCAAAATTCATGTCCAGCTTCAGCCTAGACCCAGTAATACTAAGGTTTAACAGATGTGACACATGGAGTCAAGACGCAGTTTGGCAGTGTTAATAGGGCATGCATCCTTTTGACAGAGGTTTTTTTTTGGTTGCTGTGCACGTGTCAAACTAGCAGGTCTCGTGCCTAGCTTGGTGCTACTCTGTACAAAGCAACTACCAAAAATCTCTGCTAGATCATCATTTGCCATACTTCATTTTAGACACATGGCATATACTACTTGAGTCTAAGACTTATCTTCACAATATATGCCAGTTCTAAATTTTTGTCTCCGGTGCCTGTTTTGAATAGCACCTACTACTGAACAACAGTCTTTTTCTTCTGCGACTGATAAATGGTGTTTTTCTTTTTTTTTTTGGCAGTGCTCATGCATCTACTGTGGGCCAACATAAGTATGGAAAAAGGTCAGTGAAATAATTTATCAAATGTAATTGCAACCTCCTGAATTAAATATTTTATTCATAATCTCTGGAGTGCTATAGAAACAGGAAAATTTCTGCCAATACATTAAGTTTATATACATACATATACATATACCCGCATATGCTGAGTAATTGCAGTGCATAAACATGAATTAAATTCATATTTCATATAGCTGCATGTTCTTTAATTTTTTTTTTTTTTTTTAGTGGAATCAAGTTTTTACTTTACTTTCTTCCCATCTTTCAAACCTTTCTGTCTCTTTTGGAAGCCCAAGATTAATTAGTTGATTCTCTCTTCTTCTTTTCTAATTCCATCTACAGTTCAGAGGCACATAAAACCACAAAGCAAGATAATAACCAATAAATGGAATAATTAATTCAATGCACTGAAACTAATTTTAATTTATATTTCTCAAAGATTCTCACCAGGGAACAGAGAACCTGGAGTTCCAGGGACTGAAGTGTTCCAGTTCTGGTTGTTTTGAATATGTTGTGAGTAAAAGCTGTTCCTGTAAAATTGGAACTTGCAACAGTTAAAATCAGAAGGGAAATTAATAACCAAAAACATTTTAAAATGAGCAAGAAGGAGGAAAAAAGCTGAAAATTATTTCAATCACAACTTATCTTTTTTAATCAAGCCTATTTTGTTTACCTCACAAGGTACATCAAACACAACTAAGTATCTAAATCTGTTGAACGGGTGAAGTCAGAAGTTAGGCTATCCTATTCATCATTTCTTTCAAAGATATTAAGCATTTTGGATGAACAGTAACATGAATATTGACTTTTTAGCAAAGAGAGCAGGGAAATATTAAGGAATATGGATTCTTGGTTTGCTCTTTTTGAAAAACGTGAGAGATATTTTAGTTCTGTTAAATCTGATAGACTCACAGAATCACAGAATGGTTGAGGCTGGAAGGCACTCTGGAGAACATCTAGTTCAACACTCTACTCAAGGCAGGATCAGCTACAGCAAGTTGCCTAGAATCATATCAGCCAGGTTTTGAATGTGTCCAAGCATGGAGACCTCACAGCTTCTCTGTGCAGCCTGTTCCAGCGTTTAACCATCTTCATAGTAGAGATTGTTTTTCTTATGTTTAAACAGAATTTCCTGGGTTTTAATTTGTGTCCATTGCCTCTTATCTTCCATGTTATTTAAGTCCCCCAGCCCATCAGGTATTTTTACACATTGTTCCAGAATGAATAGTCCCAGATCTCTCAGCTTCTCCTCATATGTAAGTGTCCTGTCCCTTAATCATCTTCATGATCCTTTGCTGGACTCGCTCCGGTATGTCACAATCTCTCTTGTGCTAGAGAGCCTAGAACTGGACACAGTACTCCAGGTGTGGCCTCACCAGTGCTGAGGGAAAAGATCACCTCCTTCAACCTACTGGTGATGCTATTCCTCACACAGTCCAGGAGGCTGTTGTCCTCCTTTGCTGCAAGGGCACATTGCTGCCTCATGCTGAAGTTGTCCACCAGGACCCCCAGGGCCTTTTCTAGCTACTTTCCAGCCCCAGTCTGTACTGGTTCATGGGATTATTCCTCAGGACTTGCCATTTCTATTTGCTGAACCATTTCTCCAGCCTGTAGAATTGCCTCTTGTTGTGGTTTAGCCCCAGCCAGCAACTAAACACCACACAGCTGCTCCTTCACTCCCTCTACCCCAATGGGATGGGTGAGAGAATCGAAGGAATAAGAGTGAGAAAAACTCCTGGGTTGAGATAAGAACAGGTTAATAATTGAAATAAAGTAAAATAATAATGATAATAATAATAATATAATAATGATAATAGTAATAACAATATACAAAGCAAGTGATGCACAATGCAATTGCTCACCACCCACCGACCAATACCCAGACAGTTCCCCAGCAGCGATCACTGCTCCCCGGCCAACCCCCCCCAGTTTCTATACTGAGCATGACGTCATATGGTATGGAATAGCCCTTTGGTCAGTTTGGATCAACTCTTCTGGCTGTGCCCCCTCCCAATTTCTTGTGCGCCTGGCAGAGCATGGGAAGCTGCAAAGTCCTTGACTAGCATAAGCAGTACTCAGCAACAACTAAAAACATCAGTGTGTTATCAACATTCTTCTCATGTTACATCCAAACAACAGCACTATGCCAGCTACTAGGAAGAAAATTAACTCTATCCCAGCTGAAACCAGGACACCTCTAAATAGCAGCACAACTGTCTGGCACATCAACCACTCCCACAAAGTTTTCTATCATATGTGAAAACGCTGATGGTGCAATCTGTCCCATAGTGCAGGTCATTAATGGAGATGTTAAAGAGTATTGGAACCAGCATCCACCCCTAGAGTTTACCTTAAGTGACTGGCCTTAATCTGTAGTTGCAGATCCACAGGTGGAGCAGGAGTCATCCTCCTGGTGATAGAAGTCATGAGCTCCCAGCCACCACCATCCTGGGAGTCTCCATTTCCCAACTCAACAGGTAAAGGATCTGCCTGTCCCTCCTTCAGTGCAGCTGGGGCTCAGATTCTCATGTCCTGCAGGGTCTCAGAGAAGATACAGTCAACCATTTTCCCTTCCCTGATGCTGTACATCCTGCTGACCTCTTCCCACTCACCTGCTTTACTTGGTGACACAGACCCTCACCAGTGCTCATGTCCTGCGGGCAAGGAGCCCATCATCCTTGTCCCTGAGATCAGTGAGAAGAACCAGGCGTCCCTGCTGTGCCAGGCCTGCAGAGCTGCATCTGCCTTCAGGAGCTCCACATGGGTTAGGTCTCTGACGTGCTGGGGTAGTAGCTTCAGTGGATGCTGAGGACTGTGCCTGTGGCACACCAACACAGTTGCTGTGCATATGTACACTGTCCTCAGCAGAGTTTCTGGATTGCTGTCATGTGTCCTTCTGCTGCTACAGCTAGCTAGAAGCCACATGCTCCATAGTTATCCCTTTCCAGCAGTGGCAGACATGCTGAAGATCCTTGAAGATTTCCTTTGATCCCAGAAGATCTGTTTTTGTGTTTGGGACACAACTAGATGACCCAAAACCTCTTTGCTGAGTCCAGAGCCCCCTCATGAGCACTGTTCCTGCTGTCCCACTGCTCCAACTCATGGCTATACAAATCCAAGGAACTGGGGTTCCTTGGAAAATCGGTCAGTTCAGTAAGAAGACTGATCTGCTCCTTAACCTGTAAGAAATTAGGACCAAAGAAATAAACATTTTAGGACCAAGGAATAATCAGCTTTATGGAAAACCTGATTGAGAGGTGTATTTTCTGAAAAAAGAATTCTCTCCCTTCCATCTTTGATGTACATTTTGCATCCTAGCCCCCAAAAACCCAACAAAAATTAAGTGCAGGCTTAATTTTTAGACTGAGCTTTAATTATCTAGTTTTCTGCCTGAAATCTGAATACATATATTCCTTTTTCCCCTTCCAAATCAGCTTAAAACAAAATCTGGTTTAATACTTAAAATTCTCTTAAGTATGGGATAAATGCTGTCTTTTTTCACCCTTTCCTGTGATAATTCATGAGGTTCAACAAGGCCAATTATAAGGTCCTGCACTTGGTTGAGGCAGCTCCTGGTATCAATAATGACTGGGGGATGAAGGGATTGAGAGCAGTCCTGTGGAGAAGCATTTGGGGTACTGGTAGATGAAAAGTTGCACATGAGCTGGCAATGTGCGCTTGCAGTCCAGAAAGCCAACCGTATCCTGGGCTGCATCAAAAGAAGCGTGGTCAGCAGGTTGAGGGAAGTGATTCTGCCCCTCTACTCTGTTCTGGTGAGACCCCACCTGGAGCACTGCATCCAGGCCTGGAGCCCTCAGCACAGGTAAGACATGGACCTGTTGGAGCGGGTCCAGAGGAGGCCCACAAAAATGATCAGAGGGCTGGAACACCTCTCCTATGAAGAAAGGCTGAGAGAGTTGGGACTGTTTAGCCTCAAGAAAAGAAGGCTGCGGGGAGACCTTATTGCAGTTTTTCAATACTGAAAGGGGGTTTATAAGAAAGATGGGGACAAATACTTTAGCAGGGCCTGTTGCCATAGGACAAAGGGTAATGGTTTTAAAGTAAAAGAGGATAGATTTAGACTAGATGTAAGGAAGAAATTTTTTACAATGGGGGTGGTGAAACCCTGGAACAGGTTGCCCAGAGAGGTAGTGGAGGCTCCATCCCTAGAAACATTCAAGGTCAGGTTGGATGGGTCTCTGAGCAACCTGATCTAGTTGAAGATGTCCCTGCACATTGGAGGGGGGTTTGGACTAGATGACTATTTCAGGTCCCTTCCAACCCAAACTATTCTATGATTCTATGATACACATTGGTATCCATGTCATACTGTTATTGCTTTGAGATGATTGCAAGGAAAACCCACTAAATACTACTTTTTTGCCCAGTGCTTTATTTCTTGAAATAGATTTAAATAAGCATATCCTTTAAGCACAGATCAAACAAATAAGCATCCTGTAAAGAACCCCACTTACATGCCAGCAAGGGAAAATCTTTAATGACGGGAATCACCAAAATTTCCTTTAATGTTGTCTGGTCCAATTTCCAATTAAATCACAGTACGTTACAAATGCCATGGAAGTGACAGCAAAGAAAGCAAATAAAAAGTTCAAAATGAGGCTCCATATCTAATAGCAACTGTGAGAAAAGTGCTACAATACAAAACTTCATAGTAATTATTCCATTACACATAACAAAGTAACTTGTGGAGCATAAAACTAACAAATATTGTATGTTGATAGTTCAAGCACAGTAGGCTTTTAAAACGCTATCAAACAGTGGCAAGCTATGCCAGAAAGCACAGCCTCATCCAATAGCTTTATGCAAAATACAGACACTTACCAAGTCTTAAATTCTACTACAAAGTGCTATAACGTGTTACTAGGCTTCATATTATGTTGTAAAATGCAACAAAAAAGCCCTAACAAACAAGCAAAAAATTTTCCTCATTTGCCTGTTAGGTACTTCTGAGACATTTTTTAGAGCTTTTAAAATAATACCATTTCATGTGATTCCTTTTTTTGGTTAAGCTTTTCAGAGTTCTTGTGGGTCCTGTTTGTTTGTTCTTTGTTGACAAGAACACCCTGCCAAATCAAGGCTTTTCCATTTGTCTCTTCAACAAAACTAGCATATTTTCAGTGCCCCTTGACACAGAAACCTTGTTAGTATATATAGTAGTTGTGTTTGTTGGAGGTAGAAAGTGAAATAAAGCAGGTTATTCTCTGGAAGAATAACAATTTGGATCTGGGTCTAGGAAGAAAAGAAACGTGGATAAAGGGTGAGGACTTCACCTTAAAATGGGTAATTGTCTTATGCTCTGCATTATTTTGATGATAGCTGTTTACTGTTCCTTTTGCTCATGGGTTAACATAGTAGAGTGCTTTCTCCAGACACTGAATTTGTCTTCAAGTCCATTATTCATGCCTTTTAGAATAAAAAAAAAAAAAAAAGAAAAGAAGGAAAGGTGTTATAATACAGACAGCTCTTTCCTTCACTGAATGTATTCATTTACATATGATGTACATTAGTTGTGTAACACGCATAATTTTGCAACTGCAATATATTCACCTTTTAGTTGGGTGTGCTCTTTATGACTTGCAAAGCATTTACTCTATGGCTTAGCAAGAGCAAACTTGCTACTGGAGTCAGATTAGCATGTTTAAAGCCATTTCACGTTCTATGTAAACAGTCAGAGCAATTATTGTTGAATTGTTCAGGAACTGTGGGAGATCTCATACAATGATTGACCATAAGTTTTAGAATAAAAATGTCAGTAAGACACAAAATTTCTACATTGAATTTCAGATTTCCAGCTAGTTTGTCATTCCAGTTGGAGATTTCCAGTAAAAACTGGCAAAATATTTCATTTTCATATCTGGTCTTGATGTGAAAACTACAAAAGCTCAGGGCTTGGAAGTGAGCTTCTGGGTTTGTTGCATCTTTCGAATTCTGTATGTCTAGTGTGTCGCTAACAACCCTATTTGCCTATATTTTCTGGTGTTGCTAAGAGGTTATGGCTGCAGACATGAACAGAGTATTTGTGTCTCTGCCCTGCCATGCTGTCTCAAACCTATACTCAAAATTACAGGAGTATTTATCTCTCTCAAATTCCTGCCACTGACACTATTAATAATTAGCAGCCTGTAGAGAACCATGCATTTTAATAGGAATGGAGTTTCCAATATTGCTGCATACTTATGAGAATCCTGGGAGTATAGCAATATTTTGGCAGAGGCAGAGTAGAGAAGCTTGTACTATAAGCTGTTCATGCTGTAGCTGTCCTGTGAATATATAGAGGTTGTCAACCACCAAGGTTACTGTGTTTTTTAGCAGTCACTCAGTGCCAAGCAGCATGATAGAGGGTTGCTACATTCAGCATCCGAGTCCTAGGTGATCCATACTGTATAACAGGAGTCCCTGAATAATATAACAAGACAGCAGATGACAGTGACTGCTTCAGTTTGGCTCATCTTAGCCTCTTAAAGGTTCAGTTTCCCACATCCTTCCTTCCCTGCCAAACGTAACTGTAATAAGAACATAAACATAATGTAGAATTTCCAACTTTTATAAGCAGCCTAGAAATTAAGCTAATTATGTCCCTCTAGTTTTAGAGTTGCTAGGTGCTGCTGTGTAGCCCAGTGGGTCTCTCTGAGACATCAGCATCATTGTTACCAGATGGCAATAAATCTTTCTTTCTGCCTGAGACTTTCAGCCCACTCTCCAAGGGCTCAGCTGCTCAGCCTGCTGTGGCTGTAGCTTGCCTGAGACATTTTGGGGAAACACAGCCAATTCAGTGCCATTTAACTCCCTCCTTTCTGGGATCTGGAGAAGGTGTTGCTTATTACTTCACAGTATATGTCAGTTGGAGTAACAGCCTCATAAGACCAGAAGCTTACCTCTTGTGTTGTTGCCTCTGTGACCATTGTTTCTTGTTGTGGTGTATACAGCTTCATTTTTGTGAAGATTCAGCAAGTGCTGGAAGCCCAAGTCATACTGAGTCTGGGTTTTGAGGTTGTGGTTATTTTTTTTCCCCTCTTTTTTTTCCTTTCCCTCTACATCTGCAAATTCCCAGTGACTCTGACATCAATGCCTTTGGTTTTCTGTTGAGCAAATGTGAGGAGGTGACAGCCCATGCCTCATCGGAGTTATTCAGGAGGCCAGATCGGATTCTACAGATGTTTTTTTGAGGTGCTTAATTATTTTGGCACTGTCACTAAACCGTTAGACTAGGGATCATGTGGGAGTAACAGCTAGATGTCTAGACCCATATTTCAATGCCGAATTCCTAGACTGAAGCCCATTGAGCTGTGGCCAAGTGTCAGATGTTGATATGCATGGTCACCTGTTTAGCTGTAGTATCCTTACAGGATAATAATTGTTTAGGACAGGTAATTTTTTTTTTTTCCAGCCAGTATAAACAAATTTATGTCTGCTTTGTTTTGAGAGGGAGAAAGGCATGAGCAGGATTTTCCATGCCAGTGGACTGGTAACTTTTGACTGACTGGAAGATGTAACAAATCTTGATAGTTTCTTCAGTGTCACTGCTCCTTTTGGGCAGTTTCAAGTATCACTGACCTTTCCTTAATTGAGCAATACTTAAAGCTGTGTTATTTCTAAGCAGTCTCCCAAAAGTGTCAGAAGCATTTCTGCTTGTTGAGAACTGCAAGCTGGCGCCTTAAAAAACCTGGGGAGTTTTGAGTACCATAAGTTGACAAGTACGTTAATGTGTCATCAAAAAGGAGGCAAAAGAAGTAGCACATTTTTGAACATGCAAATACTAAGCAGTCAAATGGTGTTGTGTCAGACTGTTCCAAAATGCCTTCTTTGGGCTGAGAATAACTTTATGAGCAGATAATTTATATAAAGTTATAAGCCTCTGAAAACATGGGATTATAATGAAGTGCATCCTTAAATACAACTTAACTGTTGCTACAGTGGTGATGTTATTAATTCAAATGAAGAACAGCAATTAGCAGATAATCTCTTAAGTAACTAAGATCCAGGATCCACCGTGCAAAACATATTATATCTCAGCAGTATTGTTTCTAAATACCGTTAATCACAGTCTTAGACAAGGCATCGACAGCAATTTTTGTTTGGCAGTGAAGCAGCTATTTTAATTTTTAAGATAAATTATATACTGTTTATGTTCTTTAGAAATACTTTGAATAATTTTTAAGCTACCTAGAATAGAGCAGTTAATATATTTTATATATGAAACATGGGATTTTTTTACTTTCTTGCAATGGTTAGTCCGTATTCCTCCTTTAACTGGTGTAAATTCATTAGTAGTTGACTTGTGGTAACATTTGTCCTAGTAAAATGCTACTCTAGACACCATACAAATTAATGTTTTGGGCCAGAGAAGTCTGTTTTTTTGTGTGAGGTTGACCCATCAAGTAAAGATTAAATCTTTCTATATTAGAAGAGAAATTTGAAGAATGAGTAAACCTTGCAAATTGTTGGCTAACTTAACTAATGATGACTGACTGTTTCTTATTAGTTTTGGTTGTTTTGTTTTGTAACAGCCCCTCTTTGTCACAGTACTGTGTACATACCTATAGATGTATGCCTAGTCCAATTTTGCTGTCCAGCCTTTCACAATTTCTAAGTATAAAAAAGTACAAAATTATATAATTGGTGGTAAGATGGCAATATAGGCAAGACCGGAATTGGTTATCTTACCAGGTTACACCATTGCATATTTCCTGCTGAAGTCAGTTGAAAGCAGTGTGTATTCTGAACTTACAATTTATGACACTACAACTGCTGTCCTCTTCTGCCCACAGGTCTCACCTACCATGGAGGGCGTAGGCCTGTGTCCCCTTGGAGCACCAGAAGGACTGAAGTGAGTGGCTCTCCTCTAACCCATGATTCATCATGTTTTTATATTTTCACAGTCAGGGCAAGCAGGAGAATGTGGTGCGTATATAGGCAATAACTACTTCGAGCCAACACTACATTTCTCTGTCTTTACATAGAAAAAGTCTTCGCAGCTCAAACATACAAATGAATTATTGCCAGACATGAATTGTCATGTGTAAGCTGAGCTGTTGTAACTGTGGCTGAGTTTGTCTCATGCAAATCTGGTTAAATGTCTGCACCTAAACTGGTAGGATCCCTAGCAAAAAAAGAAATAGGCATTTTTAAGGCATATTTCTTCTGATATGTTTTAGCTGTCTACTTTAGAATGAGATGAATCACTCCATACAGTTGCCATTTCTCCCTGTGCTTTATAAAAGGCATCGGATGTAGGTAATTACTTTGTATTTTGATTGTGTAACTGACAGGAAATGTAATATGAAATGCATTTGCTTAAGTCTTAACAAGAGAGGGCACAAGCTAGAGCATTTTTCTTCATATTTGCAGTGGGGTAACAGAATCCATATTGTCAGTTATTGAAATTCAGCTGACACAAGATAACTTGTGAAGCCATAATACAATTTTACCTACATTTTCTGTGGTATTGAAAGTAGTTGAAAATATCCAAGCTCTTAACACTGGAAAACCCCATATTAAGTATGCTCAAATGTTTCAGTTTTAATTCAGCTCCTCTGTTATTTTGAGTCAATTATGTGTATCACTTGGAGATCGATCAATAATAATAATAATAAAAAATAAGGTCTCTTCTACTGTGTTTCCTGGCTGGCTGCCTGAAGCAAAACCTTTCTCCTTTGGCTCCCACTTTGTGCGTACTTAATCAAATTAGCTCAAAATAGAAAAAGCGATATACAGATCAAAGGAAAATGTTTAACTATAAATTACGTGCTTGTCTCTTGGGCTTACTCACCTCCCTTCAAATAAGAAAAGAAGTACTAGAGTGGTTTTTTGCCTTTTAGCTGTTTCCAGTCCATTAAGGACATTTTACATAGCCTGAGACCAAGAGGACTTAGGGCAGTCTAAATTCTAGTCTCCTGTGAGCTAGTGTAATTGATGGCTCAGAGCCTACTGGAAGTGAGATGCAAAGACCTAAATAGTTATTGTCACACATAGTATAAGCTAGGAGTGATGAAAAATCTTGGCAATATAGCTGTTAGGCAGCATTGTTCTTATATTTTATTGTATTAAAAGCAGTATCTCTCTTTTTCTGTTTCTGCTTGTGTAACTGGCTCTTTTAATCAGTTGGCATAGGAGTTAAAAGAAATTTTCTGAAAGTCTAGCAGTTCAGAGTTGAGAACTTCAAATTTTTCAAAGTGAAATTTCATTTTATTTTATGAAATAAATTCATGATCAGACCATGTGAAATGGATTATGAGAGGTGTCAATGATTTAGCAGATTGAAATCCCTAACACTTTCCCGAACACATTTCCTATGGAATAGACCTAAAGTGCAGGAGAGTTAAGACATTTGTTTTATCCTAGCTCAGCATGACTTCTTGTGCAGATAAAAATAATTTGGTCTCAAGCAGTATTGGCCCTAGTCCTCATGCAAGTATTGAATTTACTACAAATTTCTCTAAAAGAAGAAAGAACTTATCATGTACCAGGCTACTTCCATTCAAAAAAAAAGAGCATATTTGTAACTCAACTTTTTATATGGTATGTCTTTAAAAAAAGAATTTAGAAATTAAATTATGTTGTGCATAGTATAATAGTCATCAAAACCATTTTGGATATCCAAGGGAGGATTAAAATAAAATTATTCTGAGATGTCTAAAATGCATCCTTTGTATTTTAAATAGGCTTAGATACATGATTATCTTAGGGTCTGTTTATTATCACTGGAAAGATGGAGGCACTTTCAAAGATGTCATTCATCTGATCTGACAGCAAATGAATTGCACCCAAGAAATGCCAATCAGTCTGTACTGACTGTAGGTGCAGTGTTGGATGACACTGAGACATAGACATTTCTAATGCCAATATCATCATCTGGTCCAATGAGTTTCATCCTATCACAAAGAAATAAAATGGCCCTGATTTAAATTTCTTTAAGTCATTTCCAAGGAAACTTAATTAAGATCATTTAAATTTGAACTAAGAATTAATGCAAGAATTAAAATTTATTTTTTGTCTGATGCCAGATAGAGAATGTTTTCACAATATGGATAAATGTTGTAGTCAGACATTATACATGTTACCTTCAAAATGATGAAATGTTTAGAAAGCTGTTCTTGTCTGTGTACCAGTATTTTCAGTGTTCCTGTTGTTCATAACTTAGCTACAGAAATGACCAGTGACATAAAATTTGGTATCTGAAATGGAGAACAATAAAAAAAATATTTTGGCTTTTTTAAAAAAGTCTTTGAATGCAAAAGAAGTTTTTAAAATCGCCTTCCTGGCAGCTGAGTTTTTCAGTACTTCTATAACTCCAGCTACACTTGCACAACACAGGATAAGCATCAATCATGGACATTGACATTATACTACTCAAGTTTAATACTCAAGTTTAATATTTCAAACCAAACCATTGGAGATGAACAGTACCTTTTCAAAAGCACTCACATTCGGAATCATAGTGTTCCATAGCTCTACATTAATCTTAATTTTGTAATAGTCTGTTCAGTCTTATAGAAAAAACATAAACAAACATGAATCATAGAATCATAGAATCATAGAATCATTTAGGTTGGAAAAGACCTTTAAGACCATCCAGTCCAACCATCAACATAACACTACCAAGTCCATCACTAAACCAATTAGGGGTAGAGGAATAATTTCATGTTTCCTGCCTTGGTGGATGGATTAATGAAAGTAAAAACTAGGAATCATTAAGGTTGGAAAGGATCTCTAAGATCATCAGTCCAACCATCAACCCAACACCACCATGCCTACTAAACTATGTCCCAAAGTTCCATGGCCACACATCTTGGAAGGAAAGAGTTTGCTGGAGAGCAAAATCAGAAGTACTCAGAAGTGTACAGTCAAAGGGGCCAGGACCATGAAGGACCTTGATAACTGGAAAGAAGATACTTGCTATTTTTTTAAAAAATGTAGGGACCAGCATTTAAAGTAGTCCCTTTATGGAAAAGGTGATCTAAATTCTCCTCATGTCACCCTTCTATATGTACTAGAAGAACAGTACACTTACCAGGCTATAGAATATGCTAGGTGACTATCCACCTTACTGACGTTTCATGAGGAGGGGAGTGTAAGATGCATCAGAAGAAGATGAAAGGACTGTGACCCTGCATCCTACTGCTTAGCAAAAGCAGAGTTCAGGCTTCTGTTTTCCTGGTGATTTCTAGCTTCTTGTGGATTTTTTGGTTCTTCATTTATTTTGCAAGAAGCATCTTAATGTAAACTGAATAAACATTCCTGGAAAGAAGGACTTGTTCTCTGACTCTGATCCCAGGGCTCTCAGATTTTGCAGTGACACTGTTTCAGATGTTGAATGATGGACCTATAGCGTACTTTATGACATAGGCATTAGTGACCCTATCTCCTCAAAGTGTGTTTGTAATGTTCAGATTCTGTTATAAAAACAGACATCATCAGTAGAACAACAGAGTAAGAAGTTATTTAAATAAATAAGTAAGTAAATATTTTTTAAAAAGCAGGAAAGCTACTTTTATATTGGGAGTGTATGCTTCATGTGCTCTGAGGTCACCTCTCTTATGGGGGTCCTTAGGCAGAATGCTGTATTTCTATCTAGTTAGGCTGAAGCAAGAGACAGTCACCTTGATACACAGATACGAGCCATTCCAAACACAGTGCTAGGAAGGTAGCTTACTGTCATGTCATAGTGGGAGGTATATGGATAAAATAATTTATCTGATAGTTTGTCCTAGGACAACTACAGAAAATTCACCCCATCTAACTGAGACACAGAAGTCAAGAACTCATTGCTGTAAACTTCGTGTTCCATGAAGAATGACAGTATGATTTTAATGAGATAAATTGTCTTCTTAGAGTGCTTTTTCTCTCTGCAGAAGGAATCTAAGGTAATATTTCTTAGGTATCTCAATGAAGTGCCTAAGGTTACACTGGTGATATCACTTGCTCTGAATTCTACCCGTAAGTTCTCACTTAGGTACTCAAATTATTTAAATCTGTCCCAAAGACACCAGGGTGCCTAACTTCTATCTTCCTGGTCCCATGGTAGAATTCATAGGTCTGCAATCATATACAATGCCTAGGAATGGGGTTGCAGACAGATGTAAGGGGACCTTTGCATTCCAAGGAGAGGAGGAAAGGCTTGAACTAATTACTCAATGGAGAAATGCTAGAACATATGTCTTCAGTCTTGCCACTCTTACGATTCAGGGACCTCCCTCTGTTAGGGACATACATATAGAAGTCTCTATTTTTTCCTTTCAGTAGTGACTTTCAGTTTTTAAGCTACTTAGGGTCTTTTGTAAATACTACCTACTGACTTTCAAAATGTATCAATTTGCTGGTTTTGTTTTTGTTCATTAGGATTTATTTAGACAAATGAAATACTTTTCACTGCCATATTAATACAGTGACATGCATACAAGACTTGACGACCAGACTTGTTCTGTTGGTCTTATTACACTGGTTGTGGAGATGTATAGCAGCATTTTCTTATAACATGCAGGTGCAGTTTGGTGCCAGAAATAATTTTCCCGATATGTTCGCAAATGATATTCTGGCTCTTGATTCATGTACCACTGAGCTGTCAGCAGTAAGCCAATTGATGAAGGGTTGGCTAGCCAACTTGCAACACTTCTTTTTTTATTTTGGCAAAGATCTGGTTTTAATGAGATGATATTCATTTAATTAAAGGTAATTGACATATTGATATATCTTTTTCTATATCTCTTTGAGGTAACAGTGGATCACAGCAGACAGCATAATGCTGTGTTGCAATACCTGTTTTGGGTGTAAAGAGTTTCATTATAAAACCAACAAAACATAAAATCCAGCTAGGTTGGTCTTTGAAAGGACCTTTGAATTAATAGGAATGACATTCAGAGTTGTGCTTAAGGACAGGATGTATTATACAGATAAATCTTTGAACATTGTGCCAGATTTTAAGACAGTATCTCTAAGATTGCTTATGTTTTGCTTTGTTCTGATAGCCGCTGCACAGAATGCTGAAATCTCTGTTGCAACAAACTGGGTTTGTCATGAGCATTGCAGTAAGGCAAATGCTTTAAAACACCTTTAGTGACCTGGATGGAAGAATCAACAGCCAAAAATGTACATAAGAGTCAATTAGAAAGGAGAAAGGTGTGGCAAAATTAGAGCTAAGAAAACAGGTTTTTTAATAGGTTTTTAGAATATTTTTGTATTGTTATAAATAAATCAAGCTTTTAAGGCAGGCATAAGAAAAATAATAATTATTTAATTAATGAAGGAACTAATAGTGTAACTAAGTTAAATGGAGCTATGTGATGTCCCTTTGACAGTTTGCATACACTAAATTCTTTTTTTTGCTGAGAACACTGAAGCAATAGAGGAACCTATGTTGTCCTTTAAACTGGGTATCAGAAGACAAAGCACTGCACTTGGCTTTTGCTCCAGATGATCTAGATTCTGCTCTTTTCCTTGGTAGACGTGTTCTCATTTTTTCAATGCTTTCAGATAGAATAGTGTCATTTTAAAATTTGTTTACTATTGCCTTGCAAAAATGCAGATAACTGGTGCTGAAAGGTGTAAGGTAGTGGAAAAAAGTACATCAAATCTTTGCACAGCAGCAAGATACAATCATTGATCATCCTGAAGTTTTGTAGACTTCAAGGTGTATTGCAGCAACGAATGTTCAATGTGCTGTAATAAAAACCTGTTTTAAAAATATAGGTGTATGGTAATATAGTCTTTCTGGAATTTCTTTGTCATGGTTGTTTTACTAAAGTATAATATACTAACTAGAGTGTTATTACTTTGTATTTAGTATTAATAGATCAATATGAGCATATATCTATTTCATTTGCTTAAAATTCATTTGACAGGCTATAATACTAGATACTAATCTATTGCTATAAATGCATGAAACTAAACACTATGGTTAATAAATGAAACAAGATTTTTCTTTCTTTCTGTAAGTAGTTTGTCTTAGCATACCTGTTTTTCTCATACAGCTAGTCAACATTTACGTGGTATTTCAGTGGGTTACACATAACTCTTTTCCTGAATGTCTACTTTTTTTTTACTTTTTATTTAGAAATCATCTGATATTGCAGTAGATTTGCATAATTTATCTTCTATTCTTTTCTACACTCCCTATAGTTTTATATCTTGCTTTTTATTTTCTCATGCTATTATCCAGCATTACTTACAGTCTTTGTTTCAAATATGTATGAATATGATAAATGTACTCTGTGTTGTTACTTTCCATTTTCTTCCTGAATTGTTTCATACATGAACAGAAAAATATTTATTATCAGTTACACTTTTGCATGTTTATTATAATGCATTTTTGTTGTTCCACCTACACTTTTTTTTATTACAGATTTCTTGGACAGTTTTCTGTATCTTAATATTAAAAGAGCTTTCAAGGATACTATTTAGAATTAAATTATAAGATGAGTGTCATCTTTGAAAAGATGAAACTTTTAGAAGATGGCAACTTTGTATTACAAGATGTCAGTATTTCAATAATCCTTCCCACCTATTACTTTCTGCCAAACCTTTTTGAACATTCTCAGTAAAAACATGTGTTGATTTATAAGTTATAAAGTAAACTTTAGCTGATTCCTTTTTTTTTTTTTTAATAACATTAAGCCTATTGTCTTATGATGAACAAGCTATGCAAGTTTGGATGTTGTGCAAATCAGTGTTTTCACTATCACACTCTTGCAATAGTTTGAAATAGTAAGGGTAATTGTCTACTATTAGTATCCCCATGCTGCATAAGAAGTACCTTCCCAGAATTTTAAATGAGTAATCTGTAGATTTTTCTTCTGTTTGCTAATCACCACTAATTTTTGTTTGTTCCACTTTGGGATGCAATGTTTATGAGAGAAGTTGTTCTGAAAAGGCTAGGTTTGTTGATGACTGGGAAGCTAGCATCCATGCAGGATGACAGCTTCTGGCAAGCTTGTGAATGAATGCCATAAAATATACTTAAAAGATTTGGATACAAGTATGGATCAGATCACTGTTAAATCAAAGAGCAAAAGAGATTTGAGAGACTCTCCAGTTCTGAAATAAAAATGGAGTTATCAGATTATAACTGTCATATCCTTGAGGGGCAGAAAAATGATAAACTGTCAAAAAGCAAACAAGTCAGCCCGATGCTCCCTCTCCTTACCTTCTTCCTACTGGGCAACACTATTCATCACATCTCATTTGCATGTTGACCTCTACATGCTAACTGAAGCAATTTCGGAAACAAATGGCAGTACTTGTTGTTACACACAAGTGAATATCTTCTAAATGCTTGATCAAGTCAACCTATATCTTCATTTTCAAAACTGAATCTTATAAGACCCTTCTCATGGTGTTTTCTACCCAATTCAGCTGTGCTGAGCATCAAAGCTTCTCTAATCTGTCTTCCTTCTGTGACATATATTTCTATATACTGTGTGTGTTTCCCAAAACCTGTTACTTCTCACATGATACAAGCACTTTTACCTGATTACTATGGGACACTGAATAATTTGGATAATTGAAGTTGAATAGTGCAGTGAATTCCTTGCTCCTGCATTCCTAAAATGAGAATCACAGAATCACAGAATCATTTAGGTTGGAAAAGACCTTTAAGATCATCCAGTCCAACCATTAACCTAACACTTCCAAGTCCACCACTAAACCAGTTAGGGGTAAAGGAATAATTTCATGTTTCCTGCCTTGGTGGATGGATTATTTTCAATGAAAGTAAAACTAGGAATCATTAAGATTGGAAAGGACCTCTAAGATCATCAGTCCAACCATCAACCCAACACCACCATGCCTACTAAACTATGTCCCAAAGTTCCATGGCCATACATTTTTTGAACACTTGCAGGGATGGTGACTCCACCACCTCTCTGGGTAGCCTGTTCCAATGCTTGACATATACATCATAGTGGGAGGTCTATTTACAGCAGTGGCTAGCAAAGTGATGTTTTTAGAATGGTCTGTCATTGACCTCACAACATAGACAGACTGTTGTGTCTATGTTGGGTTGAGTACTATTATGGTGAATCCTACCTGCTAAGAAACTGGTCCTGAATCGTAAATTCAAGAGGATGAGAATAATGGAAGTGAAATATGGTATAATTCTTCTTGATGTGTTGTATTATACCTCCAAATTTCTCTCATACTCTTATTATCCAATTACTAATGGTGTAATTTCAACTAGCAATGTAGGTCATTATTTTCAAAAGTTCCTAATTATGTAAGAATGGTTTATTCACGACTCAAATGTATGTTACAATCCAAAGGTATGTTTTGAATATACTCATACTTCTAAATATTTATATATTTTTTTAGAAGCTACTCTAGGTTATTGAGTCACTTTAGGCTCATTTAAAAATTATATTCATATGCCTTTATTGTTGTGGTTGTTCTTAAATACTTGATTGCTTGTGCCAGTGTTCTTTTAAGCAACATCCACTGACATCAGCAAATTATCACAGTGATGTGAGAGAGGCTTATGTTTAAGCCTGTTCTAGTCACATTAATCAAGATATTTGATTTAAAATGTTTTTGGAGAATATACGGCTATAGTTATTTGGAGATCATACTTATCACTTCTGTGTCTGATATCATTTACAGTGGTTGGTCCAGCATAAAACCCAGTAGACTTGCAATTTCTGTCTTCCATCTGGGCTAGAAACTGGTTTGGTTAGGACAAGGATTCAAGGGGATAGGTTGGTTTGGAGGCAGGAAATTATATAGGACTGTTAAAAACTTAAGATTTTGTTGTTTCTATAGAGATTTATGTGGTAAGCATAATTCATTACTACCCTGTGAATAATTTATTAATTTTGAACTGTATTTGATGAATATCACATCTTCTTCAGTTTGTGAAAAAATACTCTATGATTTTCTTCTATTAATATCCTCACTGAATAATGAATCCAAATTGTGCTTTAGTTTATTTTCAAGTAGAATGGTTGATATAATCTATGAGGTTCTGTTTGGTCATATAACTTGAGCTACAAATACCCAGTCAAGGAAAGAAATACAATTTTTGTTTTCATATGAGCTTGCACTCAAAAAATGCTGGATATATTTCTGGCCTGCTATTCATTGTTTCAGTAAATATTCCTCTCAGTAAAATGTGTTGTTAAAAAGTTTATTCTAGAAAACAAACTAGAATCATGAAGATATATCAAGGGAAGACATTTTAAAAGCTGCTCTGAAATTAGTTTATTACTATTATTATTCATTCATCATTAGTTCTCAGAATACCAACATATGTAAAATTCAGATACATTATTCATTTCTCATTATCTTTCACCTTCAATTGCTTCCATTGGAGAATTTTATGTTTATTGATGTATGCCAAGGCAAGGAATGTTATGTAAAAATTTTGAGGGTAAATTTCTCAGCAAAAAGTCAGTTTATTAAAATTTATCTAGTACTACAAAATAAATGGAATCTTCCAGATATGTACATTTAAAAATTTAGCTGACATTATTATTTGTATGGCATGAAAATATATTTTATTTAAGATCTTCATGTCAGGGACCATAGTACCTGTGATAGTGTAGATGCCTACTTCAGTGATGGAACTATGAGCTAGAGATAAGATTTTTTATTTCAGTAGAGTTTTGTGAGAACACTGTTGTTTGTCTATGCATTGTAAATAGCAGTTTTGTAAAGTCTTGCCTTAACTTTCAGTCTTCCTTTATGGTATTATATAATAATAACAGCAATTATTTTTATTGTGTAAATGCTTCATGTTTTGCACATTACAATTTTTGGGTGAGGTCACATATGACAATTTTACAAAGCAAAAAGGAACATGATCCTTATTAGTTAAAAATTACAAATTGAAAAGACCAGAAGGCAACTGCAGACTTGTTTCAAGATGTATCCAAGATAAATAGTATCAAAACCACATATGAATTCCAGGATTCCTTTTTTAGCTTCTTTCTTCTTTTGGTTTTCTCACAGAGATTTGAAATAATCCTGCTTCATGGTATTATATTTCTGTTATCCCTGCAAAATATAATTCATATGTAACTACAAATACATAACCAAAACTTGCCAACCTTGAGTCTTGATCCTCTGATGGTTGTGACAGATGCTAAGGTATAACATTCTTTCAGGCAGATTTCCTTAACACAGAAGCTAAGGCTCAGAAAGGGTAACTGTTGAAGTACTGGTGAATATTTGGGTGTCTTGTCAAAATGAGACTGAGGCTCTGCTAGAGATTCAGGGGTTTTTGAATTGATGCTGTGATTTGCTAGTCTGTGTGTAATCTGTGATACCAATTCTAGTGGAATAAAAATGGCTGGCAAAACCTAGCTCTAAGTATATACTAACATGGCAACTGCCATATATGGAGAAAAATCACTGAAAAAAAAAAAATCTTTTTCTTTGGATTCTTCTATCTTTTAAAGAGAAAATAGTAGGAAAAATCACTCACCATTCATGAAATCCTCAAGATTATTTCTGACTGCTTGTACCTGAAGGAAGGAAGGAGCAATTCTAGTCTTGGTGCATCATAATCTCCTCATGCTAGCTCCTCTGTATATTGTTCCAATACCATTTTCCTGTGATGAAAAACCTACTGGAAAGCATCTTGGAGTCATTAACATGAAATGTCCCTTTCTGAGTACAAAGCTAGTAATACGACCTGCTTTGTGTTGTGGAGAACGTTTCATACAATTGCCTAGTTTCTTCAGATGGTGTTCCAAAAAGAGCAAACTCCATTGGCCTTTTGTGCAAGTGGTACATGCAGAGCACAGAAGTGGTACAGTAGTGGTCACAGAGTGAAGTGACATCCATAAATGCTCATTATAAGGTAGAAAAAGGCCAGTACCTCATGAAGGCAAAACACTCGGAGTGGCTATTAAGAATAACTTTGTTAAATCTCACTGGTGGTGAGCTGCTTATGCATATACACTGTACCACTTACTTAAAGTATAAGGGTTCTGCCATCACTTAGGAGTTTCCAATTTCAATGCCTATTGAATATCAAAAAGGAAATTTGTTTAACACTGTAATACTTTCATTGTATTTAAATATTTTCAGGGCAGGAAATCTCCAGGAGAGCATGTATGCTTGGATTTCATCCATCAAAATTGGATTACTCTAATGGGCTCTACATGGGGTGGCTTCTTAAAACCACTCAAACTTGATCTGGTGCAGTACACAGCTGCTCTTTCACTAAGTGGTGTTTCTTACAAAAAAATATGTCTCTAGTGTATTTTTAAATGTAAGTTTAAACCTACCTTCTACTTGTAAAGCACCATGGCCTTGAACAGTCTTTGTAGATGTCAAAGGAAGTGTTTCTGTAGCCTTCAGTACTGCAGAATCAAACCTTAAATGCAATGAAATAGCATATGTCGAAGGCACTCGTTAACTCCGTGATAGTGTATGAGCTCTAATTAGATGAAATGTTCAAGACCAGATCCTGGGGATTAAATGCAAAGGAGCTAGAGGAAGCATGTTTGAATCCTTGGATTTGGAAGTTTCTTATTCTCTGACTAATACATTAGCTTTTTTTTTACTAAGAGAGGACTATATGGATCACTGCAGATGGTGGAGGACTTAGGTTTGGGAAAATGAGTTGCATTTTTAACATTGGGAACCTTTTCAATTACATAGCTAGAAAGACTCCTGAAACTTTGAAATAAAAGCTAGACATCTGAAAGGGTGAATATAAAAGGAGATTTAAAAATATTAGATTGTCATCTGTGTTATTTATTAATGGAGTGAATGATCTGTACAGAACAGACTATGTATAATGAATCATTTATCAACAAAGCATGATCTTTTCCTACTTATAAATTACCCACAAGTATACTTTGATTTTTAGAAATCTGGTTGTTGAGAATTGTTTGATCAACTTATGTCAACAGACTTCAGTATGTTTGCCTTGAGTAAGATTTCACTACCAGTAGTTTATGATTACATAAATTGGATGGAAATGTTTCTATTCCTTATTTGGATGTCTGAAAATCTTATAAAGAATGACTTGCAAATATGTGTGAACGTTTGTGCAAATATCTTTCTGCAGAATATGTACGAGTCTTGAACTCTTCATGACCATGCTTACTGACACCATTCCTTGTATCCCTTAAACTGACAGCTTAAGAAAAATTAATTGAAAGAGCTGTGGCTGATTTTCTTCACAGTAATTATCCTGTATTTCTTTTGTTGATATATCAAAAAGAAGCTGCCAGCTCATGGCTTGGACTGCAATACTCTTTGCTGGATAGAATACTGGCTGGGTGACCAAGCCCAGAGAGTTGTGGTGAATGGAGTTAAATCCAGTTGGTGACCAGTCACATGCGGTGCTCCCCAGAGCTCTGTTTTGGGGCCAGCCTTGTTTAATATCTTTACCAGTTATCTGGATGAGGGGATTGAGTGTGCCCTCAGTAAGTTTACAGATGACACCAAACTGGGTGAGAGTGTCGATCTGCTCGAGGGTAGGATGGCCCTGCAGAGGCACCTGGACTGGCTGGATCGATGGGCCAAGGACAACTGTATGAGGTTTAACAAGGCCAAGTGCCGGGTCCTGCACTTCGGGCACAACAACCCCATGCAACGCTACAGGCTTGGGGAGGAGTGGCTGGAAAGCTGCCTGGCCAAAAAGGACCTGGGGGTGTTGTTTGACAGCCAGCTGAACATGAGCCAGCAGTGTGCCCAGGTGGCCAAGAAGGCCAACAGCATCCTGGCCTGTATCAGAATTAATGTGGCCAGCAGGAGCAGGGAGGTGATTGTCCCCCTGTACTCGGTGCTGGTGAGGCCGCACCTGGAATCCTGTGTCCAGTTTTGGGCCTCTCACTACAAGAAAGACATTGAGGTGCTGGAGCATGTTCAGAGAAGGGCAACAAATCTGGTGAAGGGTCTACAGAGCAGGTCTTATGAGGAGCAGCTGAGGGAACTGGGGTTGTTTAGCCTGGAGAAGAGGAGGCTGAGGGGAGACCTTATCACTCTCTCCAACTACCTGAAAGGAGGTTGTAGTGAGGTGGGTGTTGGTCTCTTCTCCCATGTAGTTAGCAATAGGACAAGAGGAAATAGTCCCAGGCTGCAACAGGGGAGGTTTAGATTGGATATTAGGAAAAATTTCTTCATGGACAGGATAGTCAAGCATTGGAACAGGCTGCCCAGAGAGGTGGTGGAGTCACCATCCCTGCAAGTGTTCAAAAAATGTGTGGCCATGGAACTTTGGGACATAGTTTAGTAGGCATGGTGGTGTTGGGTTGATGGTTGGACTGATGATCTTAGAGATCCTTTCCAACCCTAATGATTCCTAGTTTTCACTTTCATTAATCCATCCACCAAGGCAGGAAACATGAAATTATTACTCTGCCCTTAATTGGTTTAGTGTGGACTTGGTAGTGTTAGGTTAATAGTTGGACTGATGGATTTTAAAGGTTTTTTCCAACTTAAACGGTTCTATGATTCTATAATCCATTTTCATTAGTAATTCAATAGGTGGCTCAAGCACAGTTTTCTCTGAGTCACCATCAGGCCAATGCCCCAGGAGAACATGGAAGAACACTTGCATGGCAGATGCTGAGTAAAACCATTATTTACACCACTTCTTTACACCATTAGAGATTCCACTGCTTTTTCCAGAAGAACAGTGATGCCAGCCCTGGTGTCCTGATGAAAGTCCAGTTTGGATAATTACATTCTGCCTTCCTAAATTTCTCATCTGGATTCTTTTTCAGATTCTGCCCTAAAACTGTACTCTATTAATATTTTTCACTAAATAATATTCCTAGTAATTTAGTTTGGGGTGTGGGGGGGGGTGTTTTTGTTTTTGTTTTTTTTTTTTTTATAGAGGTTTCCTTAACTGTTCACACAAATTCATTGATATATCTTTGCAGATGAGCAGGCAAAAAGTCTTACAAGGTCTTTCTGTGTCTAATTTTCACATAGGTAAACAGAAGTAGAGCTGCAGTATCTGGGTATACAATACTATGAATAGAACATCTGTTTAAGTCATGAGAATGGATGTTTCAACATCATATTAAATACCATGTAGCTAATGTTTGACAAAAGGCCATTCTGGTTAAAAATTCAAGAGTAATAACAATGTAGGGCTGAAATACAACCTCAAGTCCCTGTTTGTGCCCTCTGACAGATAGAATTATACTATATTTGTCAGGGCTGACTAGAATTAGTAAAAGGAAGACTCAGTGTTTTTGAGATGGTAGGTTGCAACTGTAGTTTATGATTCTGGTTTTAATCAAAGAATTATACCAGACGGGTTGAATGGAAACACTGCAGGCTCATAGTAAGGACTAGGAAGAACTGACAAAACAGATGTAGGTGAGTAAGAGTATCCCCAGGGAAGAAAGAAGATTATGTTATTAACTTTAAAAGTGGAGAAAACTTGAAATCTTATGTACTTCCAGAGAGTTAAGACAACTTCTTTTACCCTAAAAGACCCAATTTGGGTGTTCGGAGTGTTAAAGACAACTAAGTCTGTGGATACATTTCTGCAGAGTTTAATAGTGTTACCTCAAAAGAACAGAACAAATTTCCCCACCTTTTTAGTAGGCTTTTGATCAATAATCTCATTCCTTTCTTCCTCCTGAGACCAATGTAACCTTCTTACATTTTATGGTGTCTATAGTCAGCTTCACTTTGGTGTCTCCAGCTCACATCCACTCCCTTTCTCTTCATTCTCTCTCCATAAATATAAACCCAGATGTTACCTGGTTCGATGAAACAATATAGACTCCTCCAGTAGACAGAATATGCCTATATACCTCATCATAAAATGTCTAATAACCTTTTTTATGACACTAAAAATTGTTACAGAAGAAGAGGATGATTAATTGTTCTTCATGTTTACCCTTATAAGACAAGAAATTTAGCTTGATTTGCAGCATAAAAGATTTAAAGTAGGAAATTAAGAAAATGTGCCTTACTAAGTACAGGAAAAGTCTACCCAAGTTGTCAGCTGAATCCTTATTTTTTTTTTTAAACAAGAAGGTGAAGAGGGCCACCTGTAAATGTCTGAACTGTGCCTGTTTTGTAACTGTCTATACCATGATCCATTCTCAAGACACAGTTTTCTGGTCTGAGAAACCTTGAAATAGCATGAAAGCTACTGTGTGTCATGGTTCTGCTCATAGGGTTTGTACAGCCAAAACCACACAGAGATTCAGGATAGATGTTGTGGAAAAACTTTGCCTGCAGCAGGTCTATCAAGCAATTCTGGACCACAGCAATTATATAATTTTTTTCAGCCTTTAATGAAATGTGCTTTTGGGAAGGGTGTTGTGGTTTAGCCCCAGCCAGCAACTAAGCACCACACAGCCACTCGCTCACTCCCCCTACCCCGATGGGATGGGGGAGGGAATCAGAGGAGTAAGACCAAGAAACACTCCTGGGTTAAGATAAGAACAGTTTAATAATTGAAATAAAGTCAAATAGTAATGATAATAATAATAATATAATAATGATAAAAATAATAACAATATACAAAGCAAGTGATGCACAATGCAATTGCTCACCACCCGCTGACCGATAGCCAGACAGTGCCCCAGCAGCGATCGCTGCCCCCCGGCCAACCCCCCCTAGTTTATATATTGAGCATGACGTCATATGGTATGGAATAACCTTTTGGTCAGTTTGGATCAACTCTTCTGGCTGTGCCCCCTCCCAATTTCTTGTGCACCTGGCAGAGCATGGGAAGCTGAAAAGTCCTTGACTAGCATAAGCAATACGTAGCAACAACTAAAACATCAGTGTGTTATCAACATTCTTCTCATACTAAATCCAAAACACAGCACTACGCCTGCTACTAGGAAGAAAATTAAGTCTATCCCAGAGGAAACCGGGACATGGGTCAATGTTCAAAGTTCAGCAATGACAAGTTATGAATAGCATACTTGTGGGGCCAATACTGGGGTGAAAGTACATATTGCCTGTCTTAAGGAAATAGGCAGTGGCACATAGTACACGATCAGAAACTGGGACGGGAAACAGCTTGGAAGGCAAGGCTGAAATTCAGAGAGCTTTTGAGAAGCTGGAAAAATGAATGGATTAAAACTTCATGAAACTCATAACGGGAAATGCACTGTTCTGCAGCTGGAAAGGAATAACCCCATGTACCAGTATGGCCTGGAAGCCAGCTCTGCCCCTTGGAGAAATGGTAAAGCTGGAAGCTTGGCAGTGAAGGACTAAAGGTCCTGGAGGACAATAACTTGAACATGAGTCAGCAATGTGCCATGGGGCTGATGGCTACAGTAGGAAGTACATAGCCAGCAGGTTGAGGGAAGTGGTCATTCCCCTCTGTTTGGCACTTGTGAGACCACGAGGGGGTTACTGCATCCAGGGTTGGGCTGCCCACTACAAGACAGACATTGACAAAGTAGACTGAGTCCAGAGGAGAGTCACCATGGTGTTTGGGGGCTGAAGCACATGACACAGCAGTCTGAGAGAGCTGGGTTGGTTCAGCCTTAAGAAGAAAGGGCTAAGGGGGATCTAGCTGCCATGCCCAACTACCTAATGGGTGGTCATAAGGACTTTTGACAGATGCACAGAGCAAAAAGCCAAGAGGTGGTGGACACAAGGTGCAGCAAGGCAGATTCCACCTGGATTTGAACAAAGAATGTCCTCAGTGAGGGTGGTTAATCACTGGAAGAAGTTGCACAGAGATGTTATGGATTCCCCTCCTAGGAGGTGTTTAAAACTCAGCTGGTCATTGAGCAAGTAACCTGTTCTAACTGAATTTGTCCCTGCTATGAGCAGGGTTTGGACCACATGACCCCCAAAGGTTTCTTACAGCCTAAATCATTCTATGTGTCTATAAATGTGGATACTTGGATTAAGGTATAATAACTTCTGCTCCTAGGGTTTTTTTCTGGGCGGGTTTCTTTAATGTTAGTTCTTGAAATTGTCCACTATAGTCTGATTCTATATAATTTTGGACTGTACATCAGAATGTACCACAGTTACTGTAGTCTCTTAAATGTGCTATGTGACTGCAAAATTTTTAATGGAAACAAATTTTCTCTTAGATTGTCTTTTATATGAGTAACATTCAAGGGCAAAAGGCAAGCATATGGGCTCAAAGTGAGCTTTGATAATAATATCTGTTTTGCTGGATTCAGTTATCACTCTATGGAAAAGTTTCTATAAACTAACACAGCATCTTTCATCTATTCCAGGGTATCTATGTGTCTTTTCAGTGAAAAGATTAGATTACACTTAGTGATTTCATTAGGTGAAAATATAATTTGCCCATAACTTTTGTACTTTCAGTGAACTGTGTTTCAGATAAAGCTTGTTTGGGGAGTTCAGAGGAAAAGAACTCCCCCACAAAAGGACACAATGTACCAGCACACAATGATTTTTTTTTGCTCCATGTTACTAGGCATCTTCATTTTGGCATGCTTCACTTTGTTTTCTGTACTTTTGTCAAGTTGGTAATGTTGTGTTTATTCATATCAAAACATTTTTTCTTGAGAATAGATATAAATTAACAAAATAATATAATTATTATATCATTCCAAGTAGTCCAGATTTTCAGAATATTCACTTAAAATGTCTCTGCTATTAAGACACTTCATAGCTCATGTTTACACTTTTATGGGTTTTGTGCTGCAAACCAATGTAACATAAGGAATGGATAGGCAACCCCTACTTGCAGATGTTACAAAGAGCATTGAATACAGCTCATATATCAGGTGCCATGTTTGGCTTGTCAACATGTGAGAAATTATTTCTGTGGGTGCCAAATGACTGTCAAAGTCCCTTTAAAGCCAAATGAGGACAGCTTTGCCATGATTCTCATTATCTCTTACTACTGAACTACTTCCTTACTTTTTTTGTTTTCTTTTTTTCTTTTTGTTAACATACTTTTTCTGTAGCCTGGGATGATTCCACAGTCAAGAGTAGCAGCAACAGTATTACATAGTGACAATCTAGCAGTCCCAACTGTTTATATATCTGAAACACAAAGAAAATAGGCAGAAGTCAACAAGGAAGGCTTTTGTAACACCTCCATACCTGTGTTTCTTTAACATTAGCAATGCTCCTTCATTTCTCTTCTTACACTCTGCCTCTCTAACACCAATACCTCTGTTGCTATCAGCCTTCGGCACCCTAACTCTGATAATCATTTATGACCCACGACCATTTTCTATTTCCTCTTCTTTCACTCATCCTGATCTGCTGTATTTATCACAGATAACGTACACTATATAGCACAATCTTGTTTCCGCATATCTCAGCTGAAGACTGACATTTTCATGTACCTAAAATGTAGATGCTTTGGCAGTTCATTTGTCTAAAATAAGCAGTTTTGCATAAGCAGTGTACTGCTTTTGCATTTTAGTAGTCAACCTAAGTGATGCTCTTAGCCTTTCTCAATTTGTCAGTTACATTTATTGCACCTCACACACCCTTAATTTTTGCAGAATCTTCTTTTCTTGTCTTCTATTCAGCTATTTTAGTATATATTCTCTCAGTTCAATAGTAGACTGTAATCCTTTCCCCCACCCCAGCTCTCATTAAGGCACAGCTTCCATAATTGTTCTCTCATTCTTCTGTAAAATCACTTATAAACGCATCACATAGAGCCAATGAATTATTGAAGATAGGCAGAAGGACAGAGAGTTCACAAGTGCAAATTTTTTTTTTTGCAGTATTTGTACAGACTAATATTCAACATGCCCAACCACAGAATATCATTTTGCCTTTTGGAAAATCCCATCCTGCTTATGTAGTCTCATCAGTGTGACTCTTTCTCCACAAGAGGGATCCCAAATCAACTTGCTTGACCCTAAGTATCATTTCAGTGACTTAGATCAGGGTGGGCAGGTGTCTCTATGCAGCTGGAAGTATCAAGAGGCAAATGAGAGTATAGTATAGACTAAATGGAAGAGATGGGAAGATTTAACGGCAAGGACTCAAGCTGGAGTTTATGGGTATAACCACATATTTCTGGGAAAGGCAACAGAGGACATTCTCCATTGTGAAATGTAGATTCAGATCTCTAATCATTGTGGAAATACTGCAGGGGCTCCTGAACACGTGTCAGCTGTTCTCAGACTGATTTCTGAAACTGTCAGTGTTTATTTAACACCCTTATACTTGGATTTGTTATAAAAACTGCTAGACTGTTTCATTACTGCTGTTTGCAGTATTAAAGCTAGGGGAGTACCTCTAATTTTGTTCTGGTTCTGTGCAAAATATTTTGAGAAAAATCGTTCTTCCTTGCAACAGTAAATGTACTTTCAGCGCTTCCATGAGGCTGTTTTCTTTGTACAGCAGAATTAGTCTAATCTTCTCATACCTATGTGCAAAGGCAGAACATTAATATATTTAGACCATTTGATTGGTTACTTACTATTTACACTGGCATAAAAAATTAATATTGTCACTGGAGCGTGAAAATTCCAAATTAACAGAAACTAATGCTGCCACTGAGCCAGCTTTAGCACTGCTGAGAGAAACTGAGGCAATTCCATAAAACATAGCATAGCATGATATAACTACTTTGGATTTAAACCTGATTTTTCATACATGGTAACCCAGTGTATTAATCCGTTTGTCTTTTCTGCTTCCTGCCACAGTGCATATGGTTGTAGCACTACTTTTTGCATTAAAGGAGCTTTAGAACAGAATTACTAGAAAAGTGGTGTGTTAAAACTAATCTGTATTAATGTCACCATCCTACAAAATATACAGACAGTACCTAGAGAAATGCTACCTTTGTGCAACTTGCTTTTTTTCTGCCAGCTCAGCAGATGATAATATCAAAAGAAAAAGAGGAAAAGATAAACTACCTTGGTCTTGATTTATAGGCACTCTTCCCTTTTAAATCCATCCGCTTGGGGTTTTTTGGCTCCTCTTTCTTCTTCTCTTCAGATTATCCTACTGAAAAAACAAAATAAACAAAAAAAATCCCCCAACAACTGAATTGCAAGTGAACCAAATTTCCCCAAGCCCAGTTTACAGTGATGAGGTTATCTATGAGAAAGGCCCTAGTTCTTGGTGAGCGAAGGCACTAATGAAAATTAGCATTCTAAAAGGATCTTCTGCAGCTGTCTTCATAAAAAGAAACTGATTAGTGGTTTGGACGGTGCTAACTCTGTAAATTATCAAACAAAATGCAGCAGAGGCATCCATTTACGTATATGAAAATTACAATTTGAACATCACACTTAGAGCACATTAATCAACTTCATTCTTTGTTTTTAAGCTTAATGAGGCTTTTCAGAAAGGTAAACAGCTTTCTAAATAAAGTTGCCTTGGCAAAAATGGATTAAATGCATCCCTATTTGGTATTTATTTATTTATTTATTTTTATTCCTTTGTTACTATTTGTCTATTTATTTATTTATTTATTTATTTAAATAGCTGTAATTTAGTAAGGTGTGGATGAACATTTGAAATGACCAGGCTTCTCCATTATATACATGGCACCAACAGAGGCAGAAATAAATGCAGTCTATTTTTGTTCTCTCCCTTTTCTTTTTATTGATTTAATCTCTTTCACAGCAATACTACCTTGTAATTGTGCAAGCGTGAGATTTTTGCAGGCTTTCTAATAGCCATATCTTACCAGCTTTTCTGTGTGTCTTCTTCCTGTTAAAGCTTTGACTGACAAAAAGACTCCTGTTTTCATCTGTGGGTTTCTGGGGGGTAGCTGCTGTTTTTCCCCCAAAGGATCTACATTTAAGTATTGCTGTACTCAGACCCTGAAACACAGTTGCTTTAGCTGCTAGGAAAAAAAACCCCACACCACCAAAACAAAACCAAACAAAACAAAACCAAACAGCACAAGCTTTTGAACTCTGTCTACTTTTCTAGGCGTCTGTACTGATTGTTCTGATTGCTAGACATTTCAATAACATCTTGTTGCAGAATGTTTCCAGAATTAATGTACTGATTCCACTCCTCAAAAAACCCTAGTTTTTTAATATAAAATGGTATGCTAGAAATGACATCAGTTACTCTGATTTCAGCCTCAGCACCATGGAACTGTGATGCTTCACTTGGTTACACCAGTACACTTTGGATTTACTCCATTAAAATCAGTGTATCAAGGCCATAGCAACTCTGTGGAAACTGTTGGCTGCATATGGATGCTGCATCAAGCTATACAGACAAACTTGATGTAAACTGTTTTCTTTGTCGTCGGATGCCAGAACATAGCCTGCTGTGTCCCTGTGCTCTGTTCCAGATGAGGGACAACTCAGTTCTGTCACCTTCAGTGAACAGCATGAGGATGGCGCAACTCCCTCCCTGCTACCATCTGGATGGGGCAGGAATGATGACTTATCATACTACCAGTGATACAAACCATTACTTCATCCTTTTCTGCCTTGTGCTGGTTTGACAATCCTGGCTGGTGCTTCTGGGTGTAAAACCAGGTCTCTGACTGCTTTGTGTGACTCACGGTATAAGCAAAACAGAATTGGAGTCAACAGGTACTCCTATGGGCTGCTAAAAGCTCAGGAAGGATACTTTATTCTGTATTCTGACACTGATCATCTGTGCATATAACATGATACTGCTTGAAGGTTTTTACAGAACAAAAATTAGTCTATGTTTACTCTAGAAGGAACATTGCCTTTTCAAGCCAAGGTTATTTTTCTCCCTAGTCAATAGCATTACGTGAAAATGTGTGAATTAAAGACCTCACAAGTGGGTGGAAATTGCATGTCATAAGCAAAGGACAGAATCTCAGGATCATGTTACTTTTTTCACTAGTGCCTCTGTAGATATTGTATTTCACACGAATGTCTTGTTAGAGCTTCAGGTAGTCAAAGGACTTGGGAAACAAAACTGTTCACAATATTATCTTAATGTTTTTCTTGCCAGTGAGCAGCTGACATGGAAGAGAAAAAATAGATCCCAGGAGTGGGATGTACAGAAACAACAAATGAGAAAAGGAAGAAAACTAGAAATATAAAATGTTCATCTGGCAAAGTTTTGCATACCAAGAACTTCTATGTATTTGACTTTGATCTCATCCCATTTGAAGCAAATATTTCTATCAGCTTGTAGAGCACCTGTTTTGTACAATCCTTCCTTAGTGACCTTAAAACTTCTTTTTCTTACCAAGAAAAGCTGGGAAGCAGATACCCTGACTGAGATCTGGCCCAAAGCATCACAACAGGCCTCCCTTGGAGGCAATGGGGGTATGCCGGTTTACACCACTTTACAACACTTTACATTTACTGATAATGGGTAGGACATGGATTAGATAATATTGTCTTACTGAGAGCTACAACAAAGGTCTGGGAACTGAACTGTGTATTGATCACTGGACTAACATATGGAACTTAGTTAATGCTCCTTTAGGAAGCAAGTGCCCTGAGCTATTTCATATCTCTGCTACAGAATATGCTGATCTAATATCATGCACTTAACCCTCCCCCATTTTATTTATTATACTATGTTAGCAAGGTTTTACAACATATTAAAGTACATCTTTGCAAAGGGTGATCGATAGATTTGCTCAACATGAGTGTGCACAGAGTTACTATTGCAGTGGATTTCATTATGCTTGTTTTTAATGTTTAAAGTAAATTAAGCTGTTGCCTTAAATAATATGAGTGCTTTTCAAACTGCTGACCTCATGATGGCAGATGAACCCATGGATCCAGGCTTACAACAAGGCCGGGGCAAACTCCTGGCACTGGGCCTTGAATGGCGATCTGCCAAGAAACTATTTAAAGTAAGCAGCCCCCTTCACAAGAGGCCTAAATAGCAGGCAATATTCAATGGTAGAAAGTGTGCCAGGTGCTCTGATTTGATACCAGTTTGTAACATTGGTAGCTCAAATATCTTTTGGTTATCTCCTAGGTTAAATAAAGGCTGCCTTCTACTGGCTGAACATAGAATCATAGAATTGTTTCGGTTGGAAAAGACATTTAAGATCACCAACTCCAACAATTCATAGAATCATAGAATGCTTTGGGTTGGAAGGGACCTTTAGAGGTCATCTAGCCCAACCCCCCTGCAGTGAGCAGGGACAGCTTTGACCAGATCAGGTTGCTCAGAGTCCCATCTAACCTGACCTTGAATATTTCTAGGGATAGGGCCTCCACTGCCTCTCTGGACAACCTGTTCCAGTGCTTGACCACCCTCATTGTAAAAAATGTCTACCTTATATCCAGTCTAAATCTACCCTCCTTTAGTTTAAAACCATTACTCCTTGTTCTGTCACAACAGGCCTTGCTAAAAAGATTGTCCCCATAAACCATTAACCTAACACTACCAAGTCCACACTAAAACAATTAAGGGTAGAGTAATAATTAATTTCATGTTTCCTGGCTTGGTGGATAGATTATTTTTTAATGAAAGTAAAACTAGGAATCATTAAGATTGGAAAGGATCTCTAAGATCATCAGTCCAACACCACCATGCCTACCAAACCATGTCCCAAAGTGCCACATCTACCCGTTTTTTGAACACCTCCAGGGATGGTAACTCCACCACCTCTCTGGGCAGCCTGTTCCAATGCTTGACTACTCTTTCCATGAAGAAATTCTTCCTAATATCCAACCTAAACCTCCCCGGATGCAGCTTGAGACCATTTCCTCTTGTCCTATCACTGACTAATTGGGAGAAGAGACCAACACCCACCTCACTACAACCTCCTTTCAGGGAGTTGTAGAGAGCAATAAGGTCTCCCCTCAGCCTCCTCTTCTCCAGGCTAAACAACCCCAGTTCCCTCAGCCACTCCTCATAACGCCTGTGCTCTAGACCCTTCACCAGCTTTGTTGTCCTTCTCTGGACATGCTCCAGCACCTCAATGTCCTTCTTGTAGTGAGGGGCCCAAAACTGGACACAGTATTCAAGGTGCGGCTTCGAATCTAGAGGAGGCTGCAGAAATGCTGCTTGCCAGCCATCTCTCCTGGGTCCGGGTCTCCTGTGCTTGTGTGAAGATCCAGACAGCTTCCAATTGAAGCACAGGAAGAAATGCATGTGAAAGGAAATAGGGTTGAAACTATAATCCCTATCACCAATGACAACAGCAACTGAAACCTTCTACACATCTATACTATATCTTCTTTGAGAAAGGTTGGTACAAAATTTTTATACAGGAGGTCTGTTGATGAAAGTTCTTAACAAGCATTTCTGTTACAACATGGTCTTTCTCCCCTTTCTTTTCTTTTTCTTGAATCACTCGTCATTTTATCAAGGATATTTCTGCCTAGTACTGGCTACCTTAAGCAATTCACTTCACAAGGTACTGGTAGTAGTAAAGTTAAGTCTTCGTCCTTTCCAGAAGATCCCAGAGTTAAGTGTTGTGTTTCAGTTATCACGATTTAACAAATAGCTCCTACTGATAGGAGTAGTTACACCCTTCATGCTTGTCTTATGCTGGATGTCTGATCACATCATGAGTAGACTCAGAAATGTAAAATGCATTTAAAATGTGTCTCCTCTTCCCACTCCACCCAAAATAAAATGGGGACACCTCCCCCACCCCCACCCCCCCCACCCCAGCCCTGGATAGTTTTCTACTGGTTTATGTCTTTGCTCTGGCTCAGTTGAAGAGCTGATGAGCAACCATATGGGTGCAAAAGAGGCGACAGAGCTATATGATCAGGAGAAGGACTGCTTTGGGAGACAGGGCTGTTCTTTCATTGCCAGGGAGCATAACTATAACGTGAAGCTTCAGACATTTTTACAAAGTAACTGCTCATCTTTCAACAATATCCTCCCTGAAGATCTGCATTCTGTGCCCGTATTTTGTTCATGGTGAGCACAGAACCTCTGAGAGAGTTTGATAGAATTCGCAGATTTCAGTGGTATCAATAATTTATCCAGATATCTTGTGTTTTACATACTTGTGTGTGTGTGTGTATGTAACAACAATATAGAGTGATCTAATGGGCCGTCCTCCATCTGCTGTAGAAATATTTTTAACATCTTGAGACTTAAATAAAACTAACAATACAGAGATTTTTTTTTCCCACTTATTACACAATGATCAGAGAACAGAGTATAACCCGATCTGAAGCTGACATACATAATTCTTTAAGAAATTTGGCAATTTAGAGATGATTTACTTGGTACAGTGCCATGAAACCTCCCATGTACATTACTTTTCAGTATTCAGCTGCATTGGGGAGTATTTTGCTGCTCTTGTTTGTTTCTTTGTACCTCACTCATTGACCCCATCTTTGTAACTTTTTTCGCCTGCCCGCTTATTGACATTCGAAGTCACTTGATAAATGGACTGCCATTTCTACAAATGCAATAACTATGGTTTGTTTTGTAACAGAAAGGTCTGATCACCCCAGCTGTGATCCTCACATATTGTTACCAGCCCTCTTGGGCACAGAAGACATTAAAGCAGGCTTACTGAAAGTATTTTTAACAGATCTAGTGTTTCATATGAAAATCTGCACAGATAATTCCTGAATTAGAAATATTAGTCTGCAGTGAGGGGCTTACTCAAAGCACTCAGTGGCTGATGTTTATTGTTTAGAACAAACACATAATGTTAATATTTGCATAAAAATATACCTTTAAATAATGTTTTAAGAGATTTTCATAACAAAACTTCACATCTTGTGAATGCTCAGTGGCATTCCTTTAACTGTCTCTTTTACGCTGATTCCTTCTGGGGATATTGTTTCCTAGAATATAAGTAGATATCAAGTTCTTCATCCACATTCATAGTTGTGACCTGGAGACTTAGTACTGCAGGAAAAATCAGTTCAAAGCAGGTGTAAACCTTGCTTCACCAGCTAGTTAAATTCTTTTTATTGCTGTCTTACACCCATAGAGCAAACCAGTACAGCCAGAAAATATTAACACATATGACGCAATATAGGCACAAACATGATGGAAGAGTAACTTGTTTTAAAACTTTGATAAGCATATATGGACATTTTTTCCAGCTTTTGTGCAGTTCTTGTTACCCACCAAAACCTGACTGAATAATTAAGATCTGCTCTTTGCAAATATAACAGATGGAATTATCTTTCTTAAAGGCTGTTTTGAAAGTTTTACTTGCACGTTGAAGTCAATAGATTTCAATTTCTGAACATCTTTTGTATAAAACTATATCACCTTTAACTGATATGTCCTTGTTATCAAATTCTGACAGTTTCACAGAAATCTTTTCATATTTTAGCTGTGGAGCTTGGAATACAAAGAAAAAGCAGCACTTTTTAGTGACTAATTTTATGAATTTCTTTTTGTCAGCTCCTCTGGAGCAGTTTATTATAGCTTTATTTCTAGTAGTCATAGTGGACGACTGCACGTGTACTTAAGGCTTGATGGACATGGGTCTTATTGCTAGGAAATGGAGCCACATATAAAAAGGTACAACTTCTTAAAGAGCTGTATGCATGTATTTGGCATTACGACATCTTTCTGTAGATCAAAATTGGTGTGAACAACTGCCTTGGCAGAGATAAAATCGGTAATGCAAATTTGTTGCACTATACTTTTCCTGCAATGCTTATGAATAAATAGGTGTCTAAAGTAGGTAGGAAACATCTCTACTTGTCTTTCATGGCTGTAGAGGAAACATGCATACCTAGCTTAAAGCAGATATAGCTTTTCAGATAGCCAAAGTTAGGTGAGGAGAATCTTGCACTTTATGGAAGTTTTGACAGAGCCACAGCTGGGAGATGCTGATTTCAAATGTCCACATTTGAGCCAAACTCAGGTCTTGGTCTTGTAATGGATTCCTTAAAGCTGAGACCCAGCAAGGTCTTCCTGTAAATTTTTAGATTCAGGGTTAGGAGTCTGGAAGAACTGTTTCTGTTCATAGGTAAGGTGATTGAGTAAGATAATTAAGCACATGTGTATCTTCCAATAAATTTCATATTCTTTGTTGAACTAAGGTTCAGACCAAAAAGTAACACTCATCTTAAGAAACAGATCATATAGAAGTAGCACTTTTTTAGCTACAGAACTGCTGCAAGAAAGGGGAACTCAGAGCGTTTGGTGGAAGGAAGCAAATCAGTGTTTGGCTGGAGGTAAGTGATTACAGTGGCCCAGAAGTAACACCCAGCAGTAAACAACCGAGCCTGGGAATTAGTATGCAAAAGTAACATGAGGAAATGGTTAGTACATGAAAGGGATAATGCCTGGATGAAATCACCAGAAGTAATAGATTTCATGACCCATGTAACACTCAGAGCAAGAGACTGCTGACATAAGCCCTGCATGGTAAAGAAAAATTTGGGGAAGATGCTCTGAAGACTCCCAAGAATCAGTCACAGGTAGACCTGATTGCTGTGTTGAAGACTGCACCATGGCCAGCCTGACCCATCTTTGCCTATGACTGAGCCAGTATGCATGCCCTTTTCCAGCTCCTGTTAGGGTAGGTGTGCAGGAGCATGACTTCCCTGGGGAAGCTGTGGCCTGTGCTATAGATAACTGTAAAGGGTCATGTGTAAGAAATATGCACGTGTTATGCTTTTATTTTGATTTAGTGCTTTATTAATTTTAATTATTATTGTTTTATTAATTTTAGTTAATAAATATTTGAAGGCCTTGGTAAAACCACATCCACATAAATCAATCTGTTGTCACAGCACATTGTAATGAAATTTTGTGATTTTGTGTAGGGTGTATAGACAGAAGGCACTGAGTGCCATGAATCCATCCTTGTGTTCCAGCACCATGGCTGTATGCTGACAAATTGGTGGAGAATGTGGGCAGCATGGAGGTTCAACGGATGAGTTTTGGAAAGCAGCATAAATATTGTTTATTTCAGTATTCAAACCAGCAAGTGGTACATTAAACTTTTTCAGTCTTCTTTTCATCTGAAAAATACTAAATGATGACTATCTGAAACATTCATTCATGATGATATCTAGTTGATACATTTAATACATATTTGAGATAAAAAAATGCTTCCTTAGTTTTTTGTCTTTTAAAAAATATGAGATTATACTTAAAGGAAAGGGGCATTGTGGTTTTGTTTTTTGTTTTCTTTTGGCTTTTTTTTTAGCAAAAAGGGACTACAGATGACAGCAGTTCAGAGATATCACTCACAAACAGCACATTCTCACTCCTACTTTTTGATTATTCCCTTCAGGTGGGTAGACTACAGAAAAGCAGGCAAACAATTGTCTTAAAACTAATAACAAATGGCTCTGTTAATTAGCAAACAGGAGGTGGGCAATTTTCTATTTCTATATAAAACAAATTTTGATTGTAGCTTATTTCTATGTAGAGTCTGATGTATTGCTGATTTAAAGATTTGTTGTTCCTGAAAGAAGAATTTTTGAATAAGTTCATGTCACTCATGTTATGCGTTCAAATGACTTCCCCAACCCTTTTAAGAGTCTTTTATATCAAGCAAGAGAAACTTGAAACTTATTAAGATAATGATACTTCCCCCAAGTAAGTTTTGCCTTCCGTCGCATCTTTTTGGTAGCGCAAATGAAGGACAGATGTGTGAAGAATGAACTTTTGATCTCAGAAGAAAGAATACTTGCAGAAAAACTAACATTTAAAGAGGCAGGTGCACATTTAGGAAGATGTATTTTTTTTCAGTCCTTTGCAAAAACTCTGGGAGTGGGTAAAATGATTCAGTGTCACCATGAGGTGTTTTTGTTTTGCCTCTGACAAAGGACGCTACATTTAAAACTACCTATGGGGAGGCTGGGAAGAAGGTCGCCTTCTGATTTGTCAACATAGGGAGCATATTTTGAATTGAAAAAGAATGTGTCATCTTACTAAAAGAGATTAACATTAAGCCCACAGCATAAACAGCTTGGGTGGAAAAAAGGAAGCTGATTAGCAATTCAAGCTTTATCTTTACTGAAAAGCGACTGATGCCCAGAGAGTTCTGGCATTCTTCACCTTTTGTTGACCATCTGTATCTATGAGCTCCCCAACAGAGATGCAGCTCACTTGGGGACAGAAGAGCAGAAGGGCATAGCCTCCTCTACAAGAGACAGAAACCAAAAGCCACGCTAAACACCATCAATTAAAATTCATTAGTCCTGTAGGAGCTGCCCATTAGAGTGTTGAGTGTGCACAGATGCCGCTATTACAAGCATGACACCAGTAATTAGGCACCAAAAGTAGGAGGACTTCACAGCCTATTTAGCAAAGATATGATCTTTCTGTTCTTGCATAAACTTTGCCATAACTTTAATTGCAGTAGATTTCACCTACATTGGTCAAAAGAAATATTGCCTTTCTTCTTATAACTGCTAGGACTGTTGCTTTCTAATTAGGTTTAAGACACATAACAAAATAGATGAGATTACTTCATGGAAAAAAATGCTGCGCTATTAGAAGTGCATTAGTTATGATAGATGTCTATACTTAGTCAAGAAAAATTAAAGCAAAATTTATTCTTATACATTTTCATGTTGGCTGTCACTGCTGACTGATGACTTGTCTTCTGAATGTATCTGTAATGCTTTAAAATAAATAAAAAAGAGATAGCTATCTGTATGCAACTTGGTGGCACATGCTTTTCAGTTCCATTTAAAGCTTGGTTTTCCAATATCCTCACATATGTAGAAAATGATTGGTTTTATTTTAGTTTTTCTCATTTTCCTCACACAAAGGATGGGGATAGCATAGAGTTTGTCTGACAAAGAACAAATTACTATCTTATTCTATTGTCTACTTACAAATTACTATCTGTTCTTCAGTTATTCTTGTCTTTTTACTTACTTAAATTGTAGCTGTGCCACAAGCCCATTGCTCAGAGCTGTTATAGGAAAGGGAAGAAGTGTGTCAGACAAATCTGGAGAAAGTCACAGCTTAACTTGTCCTCCCTTCCCCTTCCACTTCTCCCTTAGTTTGAGAGCAATACATAGGATTTTGTTTCTTAGAATTCAGTTTTAGTGTCTTATTTCATTTACTGAAGCCTTACAAACTTATCTCTGAAAAAAACCCAAAAAACCAAAAATACCAGCAAAACCCCCTTAATTCCAGAGGGTATGAGAAATGGTGAATAACGGAGTAGATGCAGATCCCAGCTGTATGCATTCTTTTCTTGTTCCACAGGAGACGAGGTGGAAAAAATCTACAGGCTGGACATGCAAGTTCCACTCTCTGCCTACACCTTCTGCTTCCCAGGAGCTGGACAATAAAAGATAAATAGGTCATTTCACAGCATTTTTATTGTGGTACAGAGAAGGGAAAATAATCTGTCTTAAATCAGGAAACATGACAATAGCCAGGTCTTTTCCCCTAAATTGTGTAATGCTGCGAGATTAGCTTTGGAGGTTTACAGTGCGGATTTATGAAGAAACAGAATTAATGTGCCATTCATAAAATTTCTACTCGATAGTCATTAGAATAAACATCTCAATGCCAAATGTTATCTTATTCAACATGGGTAATGTTATCATAATTAAAAAAAAAAGACAATCAATGGAAAAGACAGAAGATAGTTCCAGGCGTAATAATAACATGGCAAACAGCAGCTATATGTAGAATAAACTGTGGAAAGTAGTAGGAGTCCAATAATACTTCAGAATTATTTAAAAATGTTAACTTCATGAAACCAAGAAATAACTGTGTGAATGTGAGACTTTCAGGTACTTTTTTAACTCTGTATTTAGAAAAGTAACTGACATTTTTACTGTGATGGGCAGATGCCCTCTTCTGAGCAAAGACAACAGCAGCCAGCCAGTGTTTTGTCTCTGCTAGTGCTCCTGCTGTTATGACCATGGTGGCAGCAGGAAGAGCAAAAGTTTAAGGGGAAGGAACACCGTATAAAGACAGCAAGTCTTTCAGTATTGCAAGCACTGCTTTTGTGACACAAAGGTGTAATCACTTCCTGGCAACGTATATACATATGTGCTTACCTTTAGTTACTTTTGATAGATATTTTGATCTATGCCTGACAGTGAGGTCTTCTCAGCTGATGTCTTTTCTCCTGCAGGTTAGTTACAATGGAAGAAGAAAACTAGCTGAGCCTCCCATAAAAGTTAAGAAACAGTTTTGTTCAAAATTACACTTTGATTGAAGTGTAAAAGTTCAAAGCCAAAACCAGCTAAATATATAATAGAGAAAATAATTTATATTCCTTAATAATGGAAAATATACCAATTTATCACATAGTATATTATTCTAGTTTGGCTTCCATTTTTTTTATAAAAGTAAAAGGAAAATTATAGGTATATTTCACAGAGGCATAAAGAACTACTAAAATTTCATTGTAAGCTGTGGCCATGCATGAAAAATGAAAAGAAGGTGACATACTGGTTTAAGTAAGTTGAGCCAAATAGAACTGTAAATAATCTTGAAAGATCAAAAATTACTTAAGCTAGTTGTGACTGACCACAGGTAGCTTGTGGTTAATATAAATATTTTGAGTACAAGGCAAATGAAAGAAACTTATAGTAATGAGAAGTGCATACAATAAAAATGCTGATCCAGTCATGTCTAATAATTTACCTAACCTAAATCATAACAAAATAGTTGCCTGTATAGAAAACAAAATACATTTTTCATGTACTTCATGAAAATAACAATTTGTAAATTAGATCTAAATAGCAAGATTATGGTCTTTTCTGACACTAAAAATACATCAAAACTGTAGTCTAGCTCTGTTAGCATAAATATACATTAAAAGAACACTTTAAGAAAGGTAATCTTACACCAATTGTACAATTACAAATCCTGTTTAGATCCAAGTAACCCTTAAGTTGTCTTCAGGGTAAATATGACTCAGTGTTTTACATTTAATTAACTATTTTTGGGAATAAATATAATGATGTCGTTTATCTGTCTTTGAAGCTGACGTGTAACCTGTATATAGCCTGTAAAACAATGGTATGGAATAGCCCTTTGGTCAGTTTGGATCAACTATTCTGGCTGTGCCCCCTCCCATTTTCTTGTGCACCTGGCAGAGCATGGGAAGCTGCAAAGTCCTTGACTAACATAAAGAGTACTTAGCAACAACTAAAAACATCAGCATGTTATCAACATTCTTCTGACACTAAATCCAAAACACAGCACTATGCCAGGCACTAGGAAGAAAATTTAACTCTATCCCAACCAAAACCAGGACAACTAGTCAAGGACTTTCTCAGCTTCCCATGCTCTGCCAGGTGCACAAGAAAATGGGAGGGGGCACAACCAGAATAGTTGATCCAAACTGACCAAAGGGGTATTCTATGCCATAGGATATCATGCTCAGTATATAAACTGGGGGCAGTTGGCTGGGGGACAGGGATCGCTGCTCAGGAACTGTCTGGGTATCAGTTGGTGGGTGGTGAGCAGTTGCATTGTGCATCACTTGCTTTGTATATTATTATTATTATTGTTATTGTTAGTGTTATTGTTAGTGTTATTGTTATTATTTTGCTTTCCTTTTCTGTCCTATTAAACAGTCTTTATCTCAAGCCACAGATTTTACTTCTTTTTTTGATTCTCACCCCCATCCCACTGGGAAGAGGGGGGAGTGAGCAAATGGCTGTGTCGTGTTTCGCTGCCTACCAGGTTAAACCACACCACCATGGTACCACATGAACAATAATACTGCATAGGAAAAACAGGAAATACAGGAAAAATCTAAACTAGTTAACATTGCAATGCATGAGTCAGATCCCAACAGAGTAATTAAGATGCCCATTAATTTCAATGTTTTGAGCTGAGTTTCACTGAGGTGGAATCTTAAACATTATTTACATGCATATGGACATTATGCAGGAAGGGTTTTATCAGGGTTTCTAGAGGAACTCATCAGCTAGCTACCCAACATGACAATGACTCCCCCAGACTCATTATCAGAGACTGCAGTCTGCCTACAGATAACACATCCTCCAAATGCTACCTCTGTGGAAAATTATTCACTTCAGGTATCATGCATAGAAGAATGTAAGAATGGTCTTGACTTACAGCACAGAGCACTAGAGATAACACTTAATCAGATTATCACTTCATCCAGCCAAAGATTGTTATTTACCTTCTATCTGTACAAAATCCAAAAAAAAAAAAAAAAAAGATGTTTCAAAGCATAACGATTTCTTAGTTTCCTGCAGAAAGCAAAACTACAGGAATTTGTAAGACCAGAATGTGGTGCAATACTGCACTAGAACCCTGCCTCCCTTTTTAATCCAGGGGGTCAGCAATGGTTTTATGAGGCATCTGCATACTGAAATGAGGTAACATCATTGGGAGTTCTTATGTCATCACCATAGCAGGAATAAATAATCTTTTCCACTGCCATCACAACTGAAAAGCCAGCTCTAGGTATAACTGTTATTCTACACAGTCAACAGGCTAAGCAGTGTCTGGACAACAGAGTAGAAACTATCAAGGATTCTTATCTTTCTTTACCAGGAGACATGACCTAAACGAATAGCAAGCTAGAAAACAATGAAGTCCTAAACCAATCTAGCCAATACAAACTGCTTTCTTATCCTTACGAATATTTGGACACCTTGTATGTACTGAGGATTGAGAAGCTCTGAGAAATATTAATGCCAGAACACATTGTGTATTCCTATCCATCCTGGTCTGGACAGAGCAGTAATTAATAACTGTAAATAATGCTAATGGAGAAAAAATAATCAATATGTGTTTTAGAAGTATACCTGCTTGTGTTCCCACAGAGAGGCCCAAACCTCAGAAAGTCAGCATTCAGGAGAGGTGACTTGTCTGTAGTTTTCCATTTGCAGGCAAATTCAATGTGCAAGTAGAGTTGACCTAGCAACAGTATACTGTCACCTTTGCCAACATCTTGAACACTGAACAATGGCATTTTGGACTGGCACAGAGCGGCATCATTCCTCATAATAACAAAAAACTTACTTCTTCAAGCAGTAGAAAGTGGTTTAGATTTTAGCACTGGTATTGCTTCATCTTTCTGCTGCTTTGACCCCCATCAACCTGACATATCATTGTCAAGACTTTATGACACTGCGGGAGTGGTTTCTATAATGCTACCATGATTCCAACCACTTTTTTCCATATCCATATGAACCATGGACTATCCATGTAATCTGTTTGAGTTTTGTTGTCTTCAGGGATCAGGAATATCTTTTAACCTCAAAAAATCTTTTACTAATGTGGTAAGAAGACATATGTCATTGCCAGAAATATTCACTGCTGTATATTCAGCATCTCTGGATACAACCAGAACTCTTACAGGTGTGTATGCCTGCAGAAAAGTGGTATTTTGATATTAAAAAATATAGCATGCAGCAGGTTCAACTATTTCTACACAAAATCTGCTTTGAAGAATATTTATGTATGCACATAGTTTCAGATGTAGTAAGAGGTGCAATCTTTTGGCAGCTGGCTTGTGTGTTAGCAGGATGTTTAGGAAAATGTTACTACTTCTTTCCTTTTTGCCTAAAGAATGTAACTGTCTCTGTAGTATGGTTTCAGAGTGGGAAAGAGTAAAAAAAATTGCCTTCTTCCTTCTCCTACCTCATCCAAACACTAAAGGGGGGGGGGGGGGGGGAAAGCAACTGTGGCAATGTCCAAAGCACATATTCCCACCCCTAACCCAAGTTAAAGCACTATGCCTTTAATATATTATGCATACATAAATACCTGAGATGACGGGGAAAAGGGCAGTAATGGGGAAGATGAGAAGTTTACCTGTACTTCTTTCTTACGTACTACTACAAAAACCAGCAATCTTCTCAACTGTCATAAAAATAAACACATACTTTTAAAGAAATGTATATTTGCTGAGTCAAATTTTTTGAGTATTTGAAACCACATTTATGAAAAGAATCTTTTTATAAAATGTTACATGCTTTATTATAAAGGGAGGGAAGTATGAACTCAACATACTCTGCTCCTTAGTCTCTCAGAGTAGGAGGCTCTCTAGCAAGTACACTTGCTTTTTGTTAGCTAAATAGAGTATCTTCTGTTACAGACAAGTGTTTGGTTTATTATGTATTCCAAAACTTTAAAAATCTTAGCTTTATGCTTGCTTTGCTATCTTTTGAAAATGACATCCCACAAACCAATGGAAAATTTCCATAGACTTCAGTGAGCCATTTGAGAACCCCATACATGAAGGCTCAATTCCAAAACTTTAGAGTATAGATGTACTGAAAGAAAATGTGGATCTCAAGCACTGAAGTTCCTCTTAGAGGCCTGTTTTTTCTGTTTTGAAAATCCATATAATATGAATTTTCTATGGATCTTTAAATCTTAACTCACATTAAAATTGTTTGTTTGTTTGTTTTTAATACATCTTTCTTGTAGGTGTCTGTCCTAAGATAAAAAGATATTTTTGGTTAATTGGTGGCATGGGAGTATAGATGCTTTATGATTGTATTCCATACATGCTGTATACTTGAATTCCAGGCCTGCAGCTTTGTGCCAAACATGGATATACTGTGAAAGGCTAAACAACAAGGAGAGAAACACATGAAGAATATCAATGAAGCATAAAACAATCCAAAAGCATTTAAAGGACTCTTTTTTTTTTTTTTTTTAAGAGAATTTTTGAGTTACCCTGAATTTCTACATAATCATCTTCCTTTGGGCTGGGATTTTTTTTTTTTTTATTGCGTTGTCATTGTTAAAAGAATTTTGTTTACGGTGTTCTTTAATACATTCAAGATGCCCTTGTCTAATGCAAAATATTATGTTCCTTAATAGGTTTTTGTTATGGTTGCTGTTAGGGGAAAAAAAACCTTGATAGAATTAGACAACAAACTGGGTAGATAATGTACCATGTAGGTGACTTAGCACATACAACATGTGATTTAAATTTTGAATTTACAGTCTGCTGTAAAAGAGAAACAATGTACAAAAATAATTTCTTTCTGTAATCATTTATTTGTCCATTGCTCACTCAAATGGAAGAAAAATCAGTAAGTAAATGTGTCACATTACTCCTTTCCTGGGATGGAGAGTCACTTTGATAATTGGTTAGTTCATTTCTAAGGGATGCTGCAGCAGATTTTCTGGATTTTTTTTTCCCTTATATTATTGGTTCAGCAACTCTTTGCAAAGTTCAATGAGGTTCATTAGCTTATCTGAAGAAAATGGATCTGGTACTTTCAAAGCAGCTTCTTTCTGTGACTTTTCTAATTAAATCTCTTCCCTCAGACAAAAAAACCTGCCCTTTTTACTTGACAAACATTTGTTCTAATTTGGCCTTCGCTGGTTTTTTGGTACTTGTACTTCTCTCTCTCTCTCTTTCCCTCTCTCCCCACCACCACCAGCAGCAGCTGTTAGTCACAGGATCACACTGTCTGACATTTACTCTGAATGTACTTGCTTATTAAAGTATTTTACTGTTAGACAAGCTTATCAGCTGAAAAATACAATAAAGAAGTTCCAGTATATTGGGTGAGTACCTTTGTAATACAATGCATTTCCAGTATTTCAGTGCACAACTATTAATGTATGTATTTGTAGATATAAAATTAAATTAACCTTCCCTGGAAGGTTGTTTTGAAAGCTAAGTAATCACGCATTAGTGAGGTGGGAAGTCCCAATCCACAGCAAAGTACATTGTATATATAAGAGGCTGAAGTTTTATAGGGGCGGCGCATTTGTCTACTCTTCTATCAGCATCCTCCAAAAAATTGTCAGTTTCAAGAGCTCTGCTTCAGAGTGGATTATCCTATGGGGAGGGGGAAGAAGGTTCAAGACAAGTTTAATCAAAGCACTTTTTCACAATGCTCAGAAAACCTTGGTAAAAGCTTTCTGTGGACAGGCAGATCACTGATTAATTCTTCAGGTATGTACTTTTCTCCTATGTGAAATAGCATGATTTGGGGTTAAGTGCTCACTGAGGAACTAAGAGTTTGAGCTTTCAGTTTTCACATCGGACTATGGGAAGATATGCTCAGGCTGTGACAAGCATCGCTGTATACAGTTTATGCTGCTATTCTTTAACACTCTCCAGTGTCATTAGCTTGCCAGCCATGTAGTCTGTAAGTAATAGGTTGCAATAGCAGCTAAAATTGACAAGTGCTTAGCCCAGAGCATGGATTGAATGTAATTCATAGGGTTCCTGAGTTAATTTCCAATACCTGTTTCATCAAGGCAGACTGATAGATGGCTGCCAGCATCTTCTGGCTTTATCTCTAAATCCCTGTGTCTTTTACTGCCATCATCCTGGAGCTGCTGTTATTTTTTCCGCTTCTCTTTTATTCCCCTTCTCCAGCCCCTCTATTCTTTCCAGTCTTTTTTTCCCTCCTTCTTTTCTTCTTCTCTCTCTCTTTTTTTTTTTAGCATTCTTTCCCTTACATTTGCTCCTCCCTATTTCCATAACTCTAAATGGAGCTTACTCTATAGGCACATCATTCATTTAGATTAGAGGCCCTTGCAGCTAAATGCAAGACCTTCAGATGTTATTGAAGTGCATTTTTCCATGTGGCCCTGTTTAAAGTGATGTTTCTTTAGGGACTGCAGGGTGAAATATGAAGTTATCTGAGAGAGTAAATCTGAGATGTTGGACAGATGGTGAAGCGTCAGTGCATCCACAGAAATGCATTTCATTTTTATATAGGGGATGCTTTCAATCAGTTTCAGCCTGAGAAAACAGTTGCTCTTATTGCATCACTGGCATTTCATGTGGGTTTTTTTGTTGTTGTTTTTTTGTTTGGTTGGTTTTGGTTTTTAGATCAATAGTTAAGTCAATAAAACCATAACAAATTTTAAATATATTTATGAATGATTTGGACGTGCAGGGGAAAAGAAGCACAATTCAGGATATTGAAATTGACAGGAGAAAAGCAATAAAAACATGGAAAAGAAAGAAATATTGCCCAATGAGGTCACAAAAAACTATGTTTGGTAAAAAATATACCCATTTACTCTGGATTATGCAAATTCATTTCTCACATCAGCTGTATTTCAGAAATATGAACTGATACAAAAATTGTTATTTAAACTGTGCAGAGTAACACTCACTCCCATAGACCTCATGGGTGTACTACCAATTATAAAAGTGCTTTGGAGTATGTCCTCATGTAATGGAGGAATTACTTTTTGAACATTAGAGAATCTTTTTAGACAATGGCTACAAATAATATGCAAGGACACCATGTAAAGTTTCATTCTATCTAGCCACAATCACTTCTGTTGTGTGTCTGGCTAAGGTTTTGTGTTGTTTAGTAAAGAAATATCTAATTTACACAGCTAAATGTTTCTTCACTTAATTACATTTGTATTAGCTTTTAATCAAACTATAGACAGTTATCCCTTTGCTGCTTTGTTTGTGCAGCTATAAAATCATATGGATGAATCTTCTAACCCACTTTTGAAAAAAGTTTACAGGCAAGAGTATACAGTCTTTGCTTTCCATTATGTTTTGGGCTAGCTGGTATGAATCTGTGTTGTCAATAGAGCATAGACATTTGCTGGTTTTTGTTTTGTGTGTTGTTATTTGTTTATTTGGGGTTTTTGTGGTTTTGGAGTTTGTTATTGTGGTGTTTTGCTGTTTTTTGAATGAAAAGGGTGGAGGTATGCCATCAAGTTTCCCTGCTGTGTTACCCCAACTACAGCATATAATACCTCTGGTATATGTTATTGCAAGTCTGAGCAATCTACTAAATTTCTCTGCTTTTACTTACAGGTACTTACAGGACTCTTTTGATAGTCATGTCAATAAAGAAAGAGTTGTAAGAAGTATAAAAAAAAGTCCAGCAGAAATAATAAAGCAAAAGGCACAAGTAGCCAGAGTGCCAGCTTCTGGGGGTGGCCACCATCGCTGGACTTGTAGCTGCTAGCAGTTGTGGGGTAAATATGTAATTAAAAATACATTTACTAACAACACAAGCCATATCAACATTGGGTATTTCTTAAAATAGAAATACATTTTAGGGCTTTTTTTATTTTGCAGTTTCCATAAGTCTGCCTGATTTTTAGCTAAATTCTTCCTTGTGGAACCTGTTAGGTTTTGTTCAATGTTTCTAAGAAATAGCAACAACTCTTATGATTCATTTGCCACTAGCTCTTAACCTGTATTTTTTCTACAAGAAAAAAGTTTTTCTTTTCATTCATTTTTTTGGGAACATGACCTGTTTCAGGACATGATACATCATAGAAATGGAGTAAACTTAGCTTGCTAACCTATTTAGAACATTTTGTTCTGAGCTTGTGATAGCGAACCCAAGGTCAAGGAATTTAGTTTCTTTCCATCAAGTGAACAGTGATGAGAAAAACACAGCCTGAAAGCTTTCCTTTTGCTTATCTGGGTAGAACATTTTTATTCATTTTGTACTTACTTTCAGCTCATGTGTTCAAAACAATTAAGTAAACAAACACTATTGCTATTTCAATTGTTTATAAATAATATTAAAAGGGGAACACACCTGAATAAGTGCATATACGGGGTGCACCTGGAGGATGCTGGCTAAGAGAAAACTCCTTGAATAAGTTCTTGGCCTTTCTAGCTGTCATCAGTTTGGAAAACAGAAGTGTTTTTTTGTAAGTCTGAGTAGCCACATACAATTATTTCATGAAAAACATTGAATCAATGAACCCAAAATAATTTCGGCTGCAGATGCTTAATGAATTTGCCTTTGGCTGTTCTGTAACTTGCCCCAAATATACAATTCTCATTCAAAGCCCCTGCATGACATATGGTAAAATTCAAACACAGTCTAGTCTAGAATTATTTTTATTTTAATTTAGTTCTAGGGATGCTTGCAGACCAGCACAGGGCAGCAGTGCCTATCCTAAGCACTACAGAAATATAATATAGTTTGGGGTGCTCTAAAAGTCAGTGCATATCAATTCTGACTTGCAACCTGACAAACCAACCTGTGAACAGCAGGTGGTGGGTAGCTATTTCATGCCCTGGGAGGCAGGAAAAATGATGGCACTTAATATTTGAAGGATGGCTGTTCATATAGTTTCATTTCACTGGATGTAACCTGACATCAAATGGTAGAAAAAAGTAGAATGTCAGGAAACAACAGTTTTATAAAATGTTTTATATAGGCTATTTACAAGGTCACCTTAAGTTTCACTACATATCTACTGAGATTTCCTGCTTTGTCAAGATATCATTAAAACTTCTTGTAGCTTCTGAAATATTTCAGCAATGCAGTCCTTCCAGGTAGTGTTTATGTCAGAGATTATTGTTTTTAATAAAGCCATCTGGATAAACTTCAATGTACTGTTTTATTAGCTTATATGATATTTAATTGGTAACCAATCTTTGTCAAGATAGGCAGTTTGATCTAACTTAGCAGTTGGGAAGAGATAAAACTAATTTTATTTGTAAACTAAGGTGTAGGTATTACTTCTGTTAGCATCAGTTCTACTTTTGTTAAATAATTTCCCAGGTTTCTTCAAATCATTTGTGGAAAGACCACTTCACTTAAAGGCCTTCACAATGTTATAATACCAAACAGATTGCTGGATCCTGTACGCTCCCCATTATATTATATATGTTAATATGAAGCAGTATTTGGGTGAAGCAATATATGTTATCTGGAAAAATGGATCCCCTATAAAGTAAACCAATTGCACTTTTATTAAAGATTTGTGATGATTTGTGACTATAAATCAGCATCCTTACTTTTCTGAAAAATATGTTAATAAAATTTTTAATTTCTTTGAAACTTTCTGCCGAGTGAATGTTTCAGTACCAATACTAGAATATGTTTAAGACTGATGTAATTTTAAGACTGGGTGGCTGATTTAGGACAGGGGTTAATAGAGGTCACCATATTATGGCTATGACTGCTGAGCTAGGAAGAAGGCAAAGACCAAGACTGTACTAAAAGTTAAGGTTTAGCTAGCAAATTCTAATAAATAGGCTATGTGACCGTATTTGGAGTTGGTTAGGACTTGGAGGCTTGCTTTTTAGGATGATCTGACAAGTTATAGCTGGAAATGAGTCCATTGTGGACTATCAGAGCATGGTAAGAGATAGCAGTAGTAGCTGCATGGGAATAGATCTAAATCTGACAAGGACTGATGAGATTACAATTAAGGTTTGGATTCTGGCCTCTGGGGACCAATGCATGAGTGTTAAATTTAAGTATGCTAGGGATTCAGGGGCTTGGCTTTGTCCCTATCATCCATGTATTAAGTGGGAGGGATCACAATGGGAAATTTTGTAGTATATGTATGTGTATGAATCTGTGTATTCGTGCAAGTATGTAATGCAAAGGACATTTAAGCAAAAGTTATCATACAAAGCAAGAACAATGCATGCTATTAATTTTCAAGATTACACTAATAAGATGAGAATATTTATTTGTCATATGTTGCATAACAGAAAAAATGGCCATTACCTTGTAAATAATTTTGTAACTGTCTTCTACACACCACTTTTTGCACTCAGCCTGAGTTGCCATATACCTATTTCCAAGACCTTGGGAGTAACCAGAAAAATCCTCACTCGGGGTTCTGCATGGGTATATTTCTAAATCAAATTATGAAATTCAGTAGCCCAGAAATATGGATTTAAGCCAGTCAATGACACTTGTCTTTGGGACCAAATAACAATACTTTCCCTTCTTTGATTTAGCACATGTTAGACATAACCTAAGGTACTGCTTGGCCAAGGTCAGGCTGGCACCTGGGAGCATCTCTTACACTCTCCCTCTCCCCTTCCTGTGAGGTTTAGATCTGAAACATCCAGAGTCTGAATGGGCTACAGTGAGGGTTCTGGTCGGATTTTGGAAAGGGTTGCATTTACTGTATCTCTGTCATTTGGTTAAGTTTGGGTCTTGGGCTGGCAGGGATCATGCAGGTTATGCACAGGTTTGGGTTCAGTTCATGTCAGCATGCCTAATAACTAGGAGCTCAAATCAGCAAAGACTACATGTACTATTCACAGCCATCCAGTCAAGTTTTCTCTCCTAGCCTATTTTTCCTGCACACCCATGCAACCTCTTACAATTTTATATTATGGAGGTCCCATCCCTTTCTCTTATCTTTCAGTGTAACATCAAAGGTAGTGTAGCTTCAAAGGAGGAGAGTAGGATGTAAGGCCATTTTCTGCTCCACCGTCTGAAGACAGTGTTAAAGAGGGGAATTCCTGTAACTGAAATATCTGCTTTTGAAAAGTTTCTAAGCACTGTTGATGAATAGCTCAATGTTTATGGAAAGGAATTCACATTCTAACAGGAACACCAGTATTTGGAGAATCAAATGTCTTTGTATCTGCCAGTAAACTGACATAAAGAGGTTGGGATGAAAACTTATGCATGAAATTAAAAAAAAAAACCAAACCATTAATATACAGTATCATAGGAAAGGTGAATATGTAAAAAACAGAACTTTGATTGCCATGGATGCATTTCAACAGAGAGCACCACTGACTGGTCCAGACAAAACATTTCCTCAGATACACCAGTGTAGCTTTTCTGGACTGATTAATTACCCCACTACAAAAGAATAGAATTTGTTTTAAAATCTTCAATAACTGCAACTTTCTGACTTAAAGAGTCATTGTAACAAATGCACTAATACTCCTTCTCCTGGTTTCCTTTCTTTTTAATGAGAACTTTTGAATATCCTCCAGAATCAGAGCGATGGTTTTCAGTTCTGGGTCAATAATACATTTAACAACTCTAAAAATCAGATCAAATGTGTATGTTTATTCAGTTCAAAGCAGCTGTATATAAGTATTAGTAAGGTTTATTTTGCTTAAAAAGAGTGATTTGAATATTTAATAGCCAGCTGAAGCTAACTAGATGCCCTCTGAAACAGATAAAGAGAGATAGACACTGTCAGAAGGTGATTCATCCAGTCTTAGACAGCTAACTTAGGCTAGAATGAATTGCCTGTTGGAGGTGTCTATCTCTGTCCATTTACTTTAGAGAAAGCATAGATGACTAATTTAATCTCCCAAAGTCACTTTTCTACAAGCTTGACTGAAGTTGAATAAAATTAACTTTCCCCTCAATTCTATTACAGGAATTGCACAGCAAGCTAATTAAATATGTAACAGCTTTGCAATATACACTTTTTAGCTATGGACTGGTGCTAACTAAATTCCTACACCTAAATACCCCAGGTGTTTGAAAAGCTTCAGAGAAGATGTAAAGCTTTGTAATACAGGTTGGGGCCTTTAAGCAAATAGTAAAGACTTCCTTCTTTACTGGGGGTTCTCCCTCATGATTCTCAGATTTTATTACTTTCACTACACAGTCATGTCAGCTTCCCCCAGTAAAACTAATTCAGCAACCACCTCTTTATGTGACCAGTCTTTTTTGATACATTCAAATGATTTCCTTTTATTAGATCTTTTTATACTGGATCTCAGCAGGATACGTTCTCAGAAATCCAGCTATTTGTCTGAAAATTAATGTGCCTTTTTCAAACATCTACCTTTGTCAAGATAAAAATATCCCACTTTCTATCCTGTATGTCACATCTCCTTATGAGGCTTCTAAGTAGTGGCTGTCTTCCTTTGTTGTTGCTTTCAGAAGTTTAACGAAACTCTCTTGCGGTAGTCATAACAGAAACGCTTAAAGTAACTTTCCTTCACAAAAGTGTGCTTCCGGCTTTGCAGATCATTCTGAAAATATGAACATCTGCCTCCCATTTTTAATTGTTAATTGACGCTTAATTTCCCTGTATACTTTTATCTAGCAAGTGCTTATGTATATATGGTACAGAGTATCAAAGTCCTGTTCTGGAAGTCTTTCTCATAGGCAGATATTAAACTTCACAGATTAAAGCCAGTGCTCAAAATCCCTTCATTTTTTGTACTCCTGCCCCCACCTCTTTCAGCAAGCTGAAGAGTCACATGAATCTGTTCTATCATCCACTCAAATGGACTGCTTTTTTGTGTTCTTACTGCAGAGGGAGGCCCAAGAGGACAAAAAATCTAGTATATGTTGGGATTTTGCTTGATTAGAAAAGCCTTACTCTTGAGCAGTATGAGGACCATGGCTGTATGGTGGACAGTTGAACTAGAGGCAGTCCTTTGAATGGGGAGGGCTTAGACATCAATAGCTAGAATAAGTGGTAAGAAAATTATTTGCTTGGCATGCGGTGTTTTCAGAAGTAGGTCCCATGATCATGTTCATGCTTCTTTCATTGCAGGAAAATTCTGTCTTGCCTTCCTTGATTGTTAAAATTATACGTTTCCTCCCTCCCTGATTTTTTTTTTTTTCCTATTATATATCAAGGTATTACAATATTATCAGAAAGTGTAAGAGAGTTCTGTCCTGTATTAAGCATGATGCAAAGAAGAGCCCTGTCCTAAAGAACTTACAGCTCAAGCTTGAGACAAAGGATGAGATTCACTAGGAGTCTTTGTAGACATGTTGGCATGTAATATCAGTAGTTTGAGAATTTATAGATTTTTTTTTTCCCCTCAAGAAAACAGAGAGCACTGTTAAAAAGAATTTAAGAGCAAATGGCTTTTAACCCCACCTCCTTAAACTAAGGGAAGTATACAGTTGCACAGTTCATCACATTTCATATGTTTAATCTTAGAAGCTTTGACATCAACACCTCAGGTGGTCATACTATAGTCACTGAGATAATAATTTATGGCATAATTCTCCTGATTGATTTTGATTTCTAAATTAAAGTAATATGAAAAACTTGCTTATTTACTTTGACTTTCAAGAACCACTAAGTTGATTAATTCAGATGTACACATCTGAAGTTTTCTGAGACAAATCCTATTTCAAATATCTGCATAAGGTGGTACACATTCTAGTTTTCTAGATTTTCCTAAATCAGGGTTTTTTTTCATAAAAAAATATTAATAAGGAACTGTCGCTTTCATTTTCACATTTTCATTTAACAGCATATTTAAATATGACCTCTCCCATCAATTCCATGCTCTTTCTTGTAGCTCAGCAGTTTTAATTTACAGAAAACACAGGGCCAGCAGAATCACCCATGTCAGAGAAACTTGATGAAAAGAATCACATCTGTAAATGACATAGGCCAATGACAGAAGTGATCTGGCTAACTGAAGAAGTTAACACCTTGGGCTATATTATATCTGTTAAGGTGCAGTAACTGTCCATGTGGACACTCCTAATCTGCCCAGTGTGAAGTAAAACAAGCAGAATGGAGGTGGCTGGATCAAGCATTTTTCATTTGTTTATGCCCAGTTATTTTTGTTTGGGGGTCCATTATTCTGGGATTCCACACTAATTCTGGTTGCCCTTTCCTTGTTGATCAGTGAGTCCTGTTCCAAAATCTGGCTTCATTAGTGGTTCTTTCAATAATGTATAACCATGATGTAAAAATAAATTAGATACGAAGTGCAAATACCTGAAAAGTAAAAAACTGATCAGATCAAACAGTAAAAGGAAGCCAGTATGCTGCCTTTTTCTGTATCCCTGTCTTTGGCACTCTATTTTGTTAGAAATGTTGTATTCTATTAATCCATTTTAGCTGTTTTGAAAACAGTTGTCTGTAAATTCTTTATATAAGAGAACACACCCTCCTGTGGTGTTATACCATATTTTTCTAACCACATTTTAATATAGTTTGATAGATCCAAAATAATCAGACTCTGTCTATTCATTTTGGTTTTGTTGTTGCTTTTGTTTTCCATTTATTATTCAATCTAATGGAAATGTGAATCTACATAAAGTAGTGAAGAGGTATTTTAGTTCTCTCAAGAAGTCTTGCCCCTTCCATTGTTGCTTGGTAGAAACAGAGGTTGTCAAATCTGCAAAGGCTGTGCAGTACTGAAGGAATTTATAATTCCCAGTGGAAATTTTAAGGTGCATAACCTGCCACCCCTCCAACCCCTATTTATGGCAGGCGCATATTCACATGAAAAATGCTTTAAAAGAATAAAACCATATATTTAATTTCATCAGGAAATACAAAATTCATTTGATGTTATCTAGTTATTTTCTAATATTTAGCAAATTAATTTAGTAGGGTTCTGAGTGGTTCTAAATTCAACATGAAGGTTTTTGCCTTCTTGAAATTTATACAAATTTTCTAATACACTATTATTTTTATTTACTGAAATTTAAAGAAATGCCAGCTATGATCAGGGTTCCACTCATAAAGTTGTTAAATAGGTTTCAGATGTTACGTCTTGCTCAAACATTTACAGTTATGTGTTACATACCAAGGGTCATTTCTCTGAATGTCCATGTGCTACTACAGTATACTGCAAGAGGTTTTACTATGCATTTGAATGAGTTCTGGAGTTACAAATACTTGGTTGTATTATAAAGCAGAGTGTATGGTGGTTTTGCCTGACATGATGTAGGCCAGAACCAAATGACTCCAGCAGTCTGTTACAGTCTTGTGTTTCCAGGAAAAGATTTAATTTCTTCAAGTGAAAATAGGATTTTTTTAATTAATTTGATGGAGCATGAATAGTTCACTAAACTCGAATAAGACTTGCTTTGCTATACCTAGCAAACTTGGAACCATTCTGAAGTCATTTATCCAATGTCTGTTTAATGTCAATACACAAACTCTCCTGAGAGCAGGAATCAGATTGCAAGTTTTCCACCACCTAGCTGAGCGACCAAGGTATTTGGTTAGGAAGTCATATTCACTCTAAAAATCCCTCGTTTGGTTATGAAAGTAGAATATGATAAGCTGCTTGGTTGAAGTTGAAGTTACATTTTTTCATTTCATTTCAACACTCTCTCCCATTAACATCCTTATAGAGAAGCTGTTGAAGTACGTATGACCTGGATGAGCAGACAGTGAGGTCGACTGAAAACTAGCTGAATGGCTGGGCCCAAAGAATGGTGATCGGTGGAACAAAGTCTAGCTGGAGGCTGGTAACTAACAGTGTACCCCAGGAATCAATACTGAGTCCAATCCTGTTCAACATCTTAATTAATGATCTGGATGACGGTGCAGTGTGTACCCTCCAGCAAGTTTGCTGATGAGACAAAACTGGGAGGAGTGGCTGATACGCCAGAGGGTCATCCTGCCATCCAGAGGGACCTTGACAGGCTGGAGAAATGGGCTGACAGGAACCTCCTGAAGTTCAACAAGGGGAAGGTGCAAAGTGCTGCACCTGAGGAAGAATAAACCTATGCATGAATATATGCTGGGGTCTCTGTGTTATAAGGGTAAGAGATACAAGAGACTTGAAAAGGTCTCCATCACTTTAAGAATCAGAGATATTGAACACTGCCATGTTGTTATGATAAGTGTTTTGAAAACAAGAAAACCCAATAATCTTCTAGGTCATGAGTACAGGAGTTGTTTAAATTCTGTTGTGGTCTGCAAGCCTGGACAGACTCCTGAAGCATTTGGGCAAATTCTAAAGGACAGCAGAAGGGGACTGAAATCACAGACTATAGGTTTGATATAAGAAAAGGAACTAATTTTAGCTTCCCAGAAAAAGAAAAGTGTCCAACAAAGCCTTTCATAAAACTGACTACAGAATAGGATCACGTGCAAGAGTAACTGCAGCTGAGTTACTAAACATCAGTGATCATCACTGCATACTTACAACTGAAACAGAATTTAAACTTAATGTTTAAGGTCATTGTTCTGACTTTAGTAACTGATGTTTTACGGAAAGTGAAGAATTGAAGAACCTAAGTGAAAAAGGATTTAACTATCACATTTTAATGGACATTAGGAGGAAAATGAGGAATGTGGGTTTTCAGATAGCGGGAACTGTCTAGTGCCCAATAATGTATTAAAAAGTCAATGTTTCTAGTCATACTCAGTCTAAATCTAGACTCTTAAAGCATTGTATATAAGCAAAAAATGTAACTTTGTGAAGAAATCATGTTTTTTAACACCCAATCTTTTTGTTTGAGCAGCAAAATGTAATAATAAAAATACTTAAATTATTTAAAGCATTTTAATAAAATGTTTCAATATAATTAATTTGTTGCATTGCCCTGCATAAAAGTAGAGATTTACTCATCCAAATATTACATTGTTGTAAATCACACCAGAGAACATGGATTAAATGCAAACAAAAAATTGAAAGAAGTCCTGAGTCAGGATACCTTCCTTCAGTCTCTTGTAGTATCCGGTCTGAAGTTTTTTCATCTTCACATCAGTCTTCCACAAAAATGTAGTTGGGATTAAAATTTTCTGTAGGACTAGTTGCAGAATAGGGATTTTTTTCAGAAAATACTGAGTCCAAACAGAATATGTTGTATCTATATGATAACTGCAGAACAAGCCACAAATAACAAACTATGTGTTTAAGAACTCTCAAGCAAATCAATAATATATCTTTCTTTCTACTACTAGTATTTCTCTTTAAAAGAGCAAATTATAATCCTTTGTGTTTGAACTGTTGGGCTTGCCCCTGGTGTTAATTGAGAAGGGAAGAGTGGAGAGTAAGACACTGGTTTTGATAGTTCTGCTTTTCTGCTTCATATGGAGTACACATTGATACTATACACATTGACGATGCACTGCCTACTTCAGTGCTTGCAAGCAAAGATGGAGCAGCTGTATATTATCTATGAAAACCATAAGCCTGTGTCACACTGCTGATCAATCTGCAAGAAGACCACATAAGAAATGTTCACTGATCAACAAAAAAATGGTATAAATTCTCAGAATCAAAGGCAAAGATCTTAGAAGCCTTAGATTAGGATGCGACTCAGGCACACCCTGGTTATCAAAAAGTTAAATGCCCAATCCAAGATAGGTGGCTAGGCTCTCTCAGGCATCTTCAGCTGGCAGTTCATCAAGATAGGTGGCAAAGATATGCAGAAAGAATTGTGATTTGGAAATTCTGTCTCTCTTCATTGGCCATATAGGAAAACTAAGCATTTGGCTTAGATTAGGAATCTGACTTTTCATTGAGTAAAGTTGGGTAGGATGCATTCTCCTGTTTGGATCCAGAGTTATTAGAACCCTGTCTTTTAGGAATTAAGTATTGTTGAAACCTATGGAAATCATCAGACATTATTTTTAAATGAAATAGAGAAATTTGGTAGAAAGTTATACTACATTTAGAACTATGCTATAGAATTGTCATCCTCCGATATTGTTCCCTAATTGATTTAGTCTAGGATCAGTACAAACAGCCTGCAGCTTATCATCTTTTATTAAAATAAGCAGATCTGTTACATAGCTCGGTAGTTTCCAATATATATATTTTAACACATTTTATTATTTTCCAGTGTTTTCTTTTTATTTCTTCTTATGTTTTTAATATGAATCTAAAGTATTTTTAAGATTATATGTTCAATTGACTACATTTTAAAAATATTATACGTCTCCTGGTTACTTGATTTTTACTATTCTATGGGATCATCAGGCAAATTAGGCGTTTGCCTTCCTTTGTCACTCAAACAGGCATTTTTAGTAGGATCTATTGGTCTCACTTTTTCTTTGGATGTCTGTTATAATTTCTTAATACTGCACCAATATTAGTCAGCTCAAAATGCTTTCCATGAAACTTATGGAAGTTATTCAGCCACTTGGCTCCTCAGACTGTTTTTTTCAATGTGCTAATTTGCAGAAATGGGTTACTGGTTTCACTGCTAATGATGAGATCAGAATAAGCTGTTGCTGCTCTCACTGCATTGAGTGACAGATACCTCCCTGTAAAGAGCAAGTTTGCCTGGATTTTTTTCTGAAGAATCAAGCTGTTAGCTCTTCTGCTAAATGCCTATATCAGCAAAGAACTTTTAAAAACCAGAGAGTGTATCCTGTCTTTAATCCCCAGAATAGAGTACTTCCATCTATCAACAAGAAAAATACACTGCGTAAAACCTAGAGGTATCCTTGAAAGAACAAAAGATGTGGCTGTGGTTATTACTCTTGAGTGAGTTTCAAATGTTTCTGTATCAAGAAAAGCTGAAGGTATCAAAGAAGTCTAGAGAACTTAAAAGGTTGCCTTAGTAAAGTATTTGTGGGAGACGATGCCCTCTTGCAGGTCAGCTGAAATGACAAGAGAAAGCCATTTACATTGAATTGACATATATCTGCACGGGTACTAAAAGTATACCAAATGGTTTGTTATCAGCTGAGCTATCAAATAAAATCAGTAAAATGCTTTTCTGAGGATCTCGGTTTCTTACAACATTGTTTACTTTATTTCAGAACAAAAGAAAGAACTACAGTGATAATGTGAGGTTGTTGCCCTTCACTCTTAGGTCACTTCTTTTAAGAAGCCTAGAAATGTAAAGGTGGTTGTTTATATTTAATGTACATATAAGGAAAATGTTTCACCAATATACTGAAATTGGCTGAAAGAAAGAGGAGATAATAGACAGAAGAACAATAGAAGAAGGACACAATAGAAGGAGGACAATAGACAAAGGAATAAGGACATGTAACATGGAGGAAAACCATTTCAGAGCAATAACCATGACATCTCTCATGGGCTGTGATCCCAAAAGCTGTCACAGAATAAGCTGCATTAATCATGGCCATTTACTGCTTGTTGAGCTCTGAAATTTTGCATGATTCTGTAGATAACACAGTTCATAATCACTCAGAAGAACATAGGAAACAATCTGTAAACCCACTTTTTCTGAATGAACAGTGTTTCAGGACACAGACAGACAATCATATAAAATGATCCCAGTGACACTAGAGTGACGATTTTTCATTTTCACGTACCACAGAATCAAATCTCTACTTCATTATTAAAAAAAAAAACCAAACCAAAACACCAACCAAACCAAAAACCCCAACAACAACAACAACAAAACAACCAAAAAAAGAAAGAAAAGAAACTCTGTTAAATTGTTGCAACTCATAGCAACTTTAATACTACTGGAGGGCTTGTCTACAAATAGATATTTCCTGGCATATCTGTAATCTATGCTGCTATAGCTGTATTGGTTTAAGATCAGTATGGACATTCTGTTTCAAAATAATAGTCATTTTATTTGGAATAATTACTCTAGAGTAATTATTCTGGGACAATATAACAGTTTTGGCATACAGGATGTCCACATGGGAGCTAAGACTGAAGGAACTATGGCAGAGTAATTAGTTCAGTATATCTATGCCAGGAAATATCTATGTGTATATAAGCCAGTATTGTCAATAATTATATTCTTTTTACTTACATTCCCTAGATATTTTCTACTGGATGTTTATGTTGCACATAGTCTATCTAGTTCTTGTTTAGAGAACTATTATAAAATGGCCCACTTGAAGATCTGCAGTTATGGAACAGGGTCAGTGCCCTGGTAGCAGCTGAGGGTTGGGAGCTGTGTCCAGCGAGGCACTCAAGCAGGCTGAGCCTGAGTACCACTGCAGCACCAGGAGGAAGGGGTGAGTGACAGCAGTGGGAGGCTGCTGCTGCAGGGCACAGAGTACACCGTCTGCCCACCTGGCTTGCTGCCCTGGAGGGCTTTCTGCTTGCCAGGTGCTTGGATCTGGGATGTTGTGGAGAGGCTGCCAATGCTTGTCCAGCCCTTGGACTGTCACCCCTTGCTGCTTTTCCTCACAGGCACCAGTGATACTGTTAGGGAGATCTGGAGCATGTCTCAAGTGTGAATGCATGACTTGGGGTGAGGGTGAAGGGCGCGGAAGCTGGAGTCCCAGATGGTTTTCTTCTCAGTCCTGCTGGTGAGGGCTTAAGGAGTGGATGGATCCTGTGGATTAACAGCTGTTTGTGCTGCTGGTGTCAACAATGGGGATTTGACTTTTATGACTACTGGACCCTTTCTCAGGATCAAGAACTGCTAGGAAGAGATGGGAAACACCTGACCAAGTGTGGCAAAAGCATCTTCACCAACAGGCTGGCTAACCAGCTGAGAAGAACTTTAAACTAAAAACAATGGGGAAGGGAGATGACCCCCAATCAAGTAAGAGAGTGGTGGATGGGTATAGCAAGCCAAGGGTGCAGGATGGTCATCACAGAAACGTGGTCAGACAGTTGACACAACTGGAGTTCTGCAGTGGATATATACAGGCTCTTTAGAAAGGAGAAGCCTTGATGGTGAGGCGGGGGAGCTGTCCTTTCTGCAAGAGAGCAGTGGGAATGCATGAAGCTCTGCCTAGGGGTGGATGATCAGTCAGCTGAGAGCTGTGGGTGGGGATTAGAGGGCAGACCAACATGAGTGATGTTGTTGTGGGTGTCTGCTATAGACAATCTGATCAGAAAAAAGATGTGGACTTCTTCAGACAACTAGAAGAAAATTCACCTTTGCAGGTCTTACTCTTAATGCATGACTTTAACTAACCAGTACCTTCTGGAGGGGAAATACGTCAGGGAAGAGGCAATCCATTACAATTTCTTGACAGAGGTGATCAAGCAGTTGACAGGGAGAGATGGTCTGCTGGACCTGATTCTTACAAACAAGGAAGGAGTGGTAGGAGATGTGAAGTTTGGGGACAGGCCTGCATGGATGAGCAAGGAGCTCTTGACTAAAGTCAGACATAAAACCAAAATGTACAAGGGGTAGAAGTAAGTACAGGACCCGAGAAGAATGTAGAGACACTGTCTGAACACGAAGGGATCAAGTTAGGAAAGCTAAAACACACCTTGATTTGAATCTTGGGAATAATGTGAAGGGCAACAAGAACGGCCTGCTGCTGAATGGGAGAGGGGACCTGGTAACAAGGACAGAGAAAAGTCTGGCTTACTCAATGTTTTTTTCACCTCAGTCCTTACTGGTAAGACTGGCCCTCAGGAACCCCAAGTCCCAATGACCAATGGAAAACTCCAGAAGAAAGAAGACTTACCCTTGGTGGAGCAGGATCAGGTCAGGGAACGCTTAAACAAACTGGACATACAGAATTCCATGGGGCCTGATGGGATGTGCCCCCGAGTGCTGAGCAAGCTGGCTGATGCCATTGCAGGTCTACTCTTCATTAACTTTGAAATTATTCTTTTTTGAAAATGACTTGAAAGCTGTTACACAGAGAAGGGCTTAGGATCCTGATGGACAAGTAGTTTGCCATATGCCAGCAATACACCCTTGCAGCAAAGAAAGCAAACAGCCTCCTGGACTGCATTAGGCAGACCATTGCCAGCAGGTTGAGGGAGGTGATCCTTCCCCTCTGTTGAGCACTAGCGAGACATATCTGGAGTGCTGGGTCCAACTCTGGGCAGCAGTACAAGAGAGCCATACTGAAGAAGAAGTCCAGAAAGGTGATAAAGGGGCTGGAGCCTCTGACATATGGTGAGAGATTGAGAGAGCTGTGACTGTTCAGCCTGGAAAAGAGAAGGCTCAGAGGGATCTTGTTCTTTACCACCTGGTGGAGGTGGTAAAGAAGACAGAACCAGACCCTTCTCAGTGGTGCCCATTGGAAAGACAAGAGGATGAGCACAAACTGAAATACAGGAAATTACATGTTAACATAAGAGAAAAATGTTTTACTGTGAGGATGGTTGAAGAATTGAACCTAGTTATCCAGTGACATTGTGAAGTTTCCACCCTTGCAGATATTCAAAACCCGACCAGGCATGGTTCTGAGCAACCTGGTCCAGCTCACCCTGCTTTGAGGAGACAGGCTGGACTAGATGATCTCCAGAAGTGCCTTCCAGTGTCAAATGTTCTGTGATCCTTTGATTCTGTAAAATATGTATGCTATGGCACCATTTGTTCTTACTATGATTGTCATAATTGACATTTGTGCACTCTTGCTTGGTCTTGGTGAGCTCCAGTACTCAAGAGCAGTTTCCAGTATTTTTCCTTATAACAATATAGTTGTTGTGGGAAACAGAAGTTACAAAACAGTGAAATATTCAGCATCACTCAGTGATTTCAATTTGGTATCATAGATGTTATAACCATTTTTCATATTTGTTTTAAAGATTATAGAAACAGCTTACACAATGTAAGATTGTATGTTTCATAGTCTAACACCTGCTTATGCAGTGAAGAATCCCCACATCATCTGGACTTCATAAATGGATAATTTTTAATTTAATCTGAATATTTGTATGGATGAGCAAAATTTACATTTTTGGGGCCTATAATTTGATAACTGTAACTCCAAATTATTTTCATTTCTATAAATGAAAGATGTAGCAAGCTGTAGTGTCAAAAAAAATGAATATAATCTTGGAATTTAGTGATGATGTGACTCCTTACTCCCCACAGGTCTCATAAAACCACCCTCTTGTTAACTGTTACCCTCTAGTACAAAGATCTGACAATGGTTGCAGCTAATAAAAAGGGCCAGTGACCTTTTAGGAACCTGCAATGGAAAAGTCAAAATTCAATTGGGAGATTTTTTCTTCAGCATCTCATAAAGAATGAATGTACTAAATGTCAAGATTTTAGCTCAATAGGAATTGAAAATTCATTGTCAGTCATTCAAAGAATGACCTGTGAATAGCATCAGACTAGACTAGGCTACAGGAAAGGAAACCACAGGTGCCCCTTGTCCTCACCTTATCTCTGGCAAATACCACTGAACACTTTAGTGAAGTATTTTAGATTCACATTTTGCAGACTGCAGTGGGTGGGCTTCCCTCTCTGCCATTATTGTCAAGGGGGATTTTTGGTGGAAAGAGAAGCAAAGTGGTAGTCTATTTCAAATTTTTGTTCCTGTAGCTTGCTGAAAGATAAAACTTCTTTTCTTCTATAATGAGTCCCAGTGACTGCATCACTCTGGAAAGGAAGAAGCAAAATAATGTTGCCAAGAAAAATCCCTATTACACATGCTGATCATGTATTTTTGGTGGAGGAGAGCTTGATGTTGGCTGGAAATTCTTGGAGCTCTAGCAATTTTCTGTACTTTTACAATTTCCCTTTCTGACATTCATCTTTGCACATATCATAAGGCAATGTTATGGCATTAATTAATATAGCATTAATACCTGGCTTTTTGTTTGTTGTAGACATGCATCCCTAGTAAGGGATGGATTCTACCACAGAGGAAAATTGTGGCTGAGATAAACTTTCAACTCCAGTTCTTACTGGCAAAACAATAATCCATTAAAGCCTCACAGCATTTTATACTGAGATTCTTACTTTAGTTTTTGGGACCACATCCAGGAACTACTGGTTTCTTTTTCTAGTTCTGCTACTGATCCACTGTTTCGTACCTTGGGCAAGTTACCTTAAATTTTAGTACTTACTTACAACACCAAGTGACCAGGATGATTAATTAATTAATGGCCCACATAATTAATAACATAATTCCATTTACTCCAAGGAACTGTATCAGGTATCGCTTTGGTCCAGAGTTTCTACAATACTTTGAAAATATTCTACTAAGTGCTAAGTGTGAAGTGAATACTAATATCTCTGATGTGATATTCAGTCAAATAATAAAGCCAGACATCCTCTGTGTATTTTCACTTCTAAATTTTTCAGGTTTACTGTGAAAAATAAGTTAAGCTTAGGAAAGAAGCTGAATTGTTAAAGGAAGATGGCAACTACAAAGGAAAAATGGCAACTGGTAGAAAATTTGAGATATATGGTACAATAGTAAATTCAGTAAGAATAGTGCTCAAAAGGGGTTATCTTTCGTACAGAACAGAGACAAAACATCAGAGAAAGAAGATTTATAAAACCAATTAAGGGATCAAAGTGTAAGTAGCCAAGTACAGAAATGAAAGGGTGATGACCATGTAAGTGACACTGATGAAAACAGGTAGCTAGAAAAAGCAGTATGAAAATTAAGACTGTTCCTATAGTTGATAACAAGATTCTGTAAGGAAGGAAGTTGTCAAGTACAGTTAATTGGAAAGAAAGTGTGTGTGTGTGCATGTGTGTCTGTATGTGTAAGTATATGACAGCAAGGAAGGTTAAATACCACCTGAAATGTTAGATGGTGCTCTACCTCTACAAGGATTCAGAGTAGTTTTTCTCTCTTCTCTCAAACTTTTTGAAGTTGCCAAAGCAAGACAGTTTCTGAAGAAACGTGGACAATGTAAGCCACTTACTGTTAAAAATCAATTTACTAAAGGGGACATTGGAACAAATCCAAAGCTGATTTGAAAATTAAAGGGGATATGATTGTGGTAGCAGTGGTACCCTACAAAACTGAAGTGTTTGAAGAGGAACAGCATTGCTGCATTGATTGTTTGACCTGTATTGAAAAGGAAACATGAAAGTCAAAGCTCTGCTAGGTACAAACATTGATAACTAGAGAGGAGTCCTTGTAGTTGAAGTAAAAGCGTGCCAGGGAACACTGTGTGCAACTCCACCTCCAGCTGCTACTTCTCCTTGAACAGGTCAATAATGATAATACACATCCCTTAGGAAATAGGGCCTAAGGTTTTATATTTTTTTCCCCTGCTGCTTGGCCTTTTCAAAGTCAGAGCTCAAATCAGTGAAACAAGTGACTTAAAAAAACTCCAGCACTGAAGACAGGCCACAGTTGCTGTCCTTAAAATCTTTTCTTTACTGAGGTAATCATTTAAGAACAAATTGTCTAACCATTCATCAGTCCAGGGCAGGTTATGACCATAGACAACATTGAATCAAGCTACTAACAGAAATTTTGGCTGGCAATTTTCTGAAGCAGAACCTGAATACATGTATGCATGTTACAGAAATATTAAATTAACACGTACAGATGCACAGATAGATGCACATACAGGATTAAGCTAATTATACTGTCTCCAGTACTGCATTTGATTTCAAGCAGAACGTGACACAGTAATGTCTTTGGGACATTTAGGATCACATGCTTTAACTAGTAAGTAATAAATCATTATGTATATATTTTGTTGTGCATCTTTCAACTGCCAGGAAAAAAAAAAAAAAATCCCTTTTATACAGTCTTAAAAACATTACTGTCAGCTAAAACTGTTACAGTTCACTACAAATTGCATTCTTGATGGTAAGTGTCTGGTGGTAGTATTAATGAGGAATTCCTTAGGTAATATCTGGCTGTATTGTTGTGGTTTATACTTATTTCCCAGATTGTATAAGACAAGGTGCATGCACTGTACATCTCTTTCATTGCTATGCCATACTCCATGTACAAGCCTTGCATGGAATTCTTTGGTTATACAAAAAGTCTCTTAGGTGATTTTCTAATCAGGATGCATTGCTCTAGGGTTGCAGTGCCAGCATCCACCTGGATAATTATTGCAGGATTTCTCTAACACCTTCTTTCAGCACCATGCTTCTTACTCTGTTGATTTTAGGAAATAATTTCAAGCAAGCAAAAGCTTGAGACCAGCAGGATGGCCCTTCTTGAGGATCTGAATAATAATACAGTCCATGGAGCACGTCTCCATGATGAAAAACACCAAAGTCTGTCCTCAGGTGTTGCAGAGGTTCACTGAGCTGGGAATCGAATTCAATGCAAAGCAGATAAAACAGTGGCGCTTGAGGCAGGATGAAACAAGATCTAAGAAAATAATCAGACCCCTAGAGCAAACAGACTTAGATGACATTTTCTGAACTGAACAAGGATCTCCATTAAGTGATCATTCACAGTCATATTTATTGACAGGATAAAAGTAGGAGGAAGCAGTTTGAGGACACAGATTGTTCTGGACCATGGGGTCCTGCTAACAAGGAACCAGAAGGAATGGAGGCAGAACTGATATGCATTGGAGGAGCATGGGACACAGAATTATACTCCTTTGTGCTGTGAGTGTGCCCTTTCCCACTGCATATGAGTGAAAGATACAGTTGATTACTCTGGATCCCTGGTACTGGCATTAAAAGTTGTTCTCACACTTATTTCTTTAAGACATAGCTACCACTAAGGGCAAAAGTGTCTTAGCTTCTAATGGTAGCCGAGATATTTTATCCATTCATCAGGGAAAATATTCTATTTTCCAGTCCCTATCTGGCTCTTTCTGCAGCTACTTTTTGACCTTTTCTGCATGTCAGGATTCCAGCTGCCAATGCAGTTGCCCATGTAAAAAATGCTAGCCTGTCAAACATGGCAGATCTGAAAATGCCTGTGACAATGTGGGTGTATTTGGAACCATAAGTTCTTCCTCCACTGGTGGAGGAAGTTCCCTCCCAGGTGGACACTGGCTGACTACCACCAGGACAGGTTTCTCATCCCAACCTGGAATATGATCATACCTGCCAAAATATTTTGTCAGTTTTTAATGTTCTTAGTGTTGTGCCTCTCCCAGTGTGGTCAACATTGCCATTTGTATTAAGGTTAGATACAGTTCAGAGTTCTTAAAATCTACATTGTCCAGAAAGGGCTTCCCTGATAGTATCTTTACTGAGCATTAAGTCAAGCTTGTTAGTTGGTTCCTGGCTTTTGCCTTAGTTTCCAGATTAGAAGCCTCTTTTCCCTTTATTTTTCTCTCTCTCCGAGTCTTCTGCCTGTCTGTGATTCTGATCTCAGTTACGGAGCTTCTGCAGTACACAGTTAGAAGTTTCTCGACTTATATGTGCTGGTTTTGGCTGGGATATAGTTAATTTTCTTCATACTAGCTAGTATGAGGCTATGTTTTGGATGTGTATTGATAATACAGGGATGTTTTAGTTACTGCTGAGCAGTGCTTACACAGAGTCAAGGCCTTTTCTGCTTCTCACACCACCCCACCAGCAAGTAGGCTCAGGGTGCATAAAAAGTTGGGAGGGGACACAGCTGGGACAGCTGACTTCAACTGATCCCAACATACCATATGATGTCATGCTCAGCAATAAACTAGGGAGGAGGTTGGTAGGGGGGCCACTGCTTGGGGACTGGCTGGGCATCAGTCAGTTGGTGGTGAGCAATTTTTTTCATTTGCATCACTTGTCTTTCTTGGGTTTTATTTCTCTCTCTTTGTTATTTTTCTTTTAATTACAATTTTTTATTATTATTATTATTACTATTATTATTATTAATTGTTATTATATTTTATGTCAATTATTAAACTGTTTTTATCTCAATCCATGAGTTTTCTCACTTTTACCCTTCTGATTCTCTCCCCCATCCTGGGGGATCCCATGCTGGGATATGAGTGAGTGAGTAGCTACATGGTGCTTAGCTGCTGGCTGGGGTTAAACCATGACATAATACTCCAATCTGATTAGATGTGAGCCACCCATAAGCTGATGCCACAGGGCTATATTAGCATGGTATCAAGCCTGTGCATACCTTTCAGTTGCATTAGTACACACGGCTGTTCTTTTGCACCTATGCAGTTCCAGAGTTGACTGTTTATCTGACCAGCTAGAAATACTTGCACAAAGACCTTGCATCTGTCTATCCTCCTTTTCAGTACAATATTCTAAACTGGAAGAAAAAGCCAGTCAATCCAAAGAATTGCTATGCTGTTGGAGACCCAAGAAAGAATGAATGCCTTTCTGCCTCATCATGTTAAACACAGATTACTTGGTATGGGCATTTCCTTGGTATTACAGTCTTAGCTTATCCAAGAAAAATACCCATAAAAAGGCTAACAGTTTTTCCAGTTTCTTCTCCCTTTCGTGAATAACTAAAATGTCAATAGCTTTGATATAGTCACTGGGAAGCAGCAAACTCATTCAAAGTCTTTTGATACCTTGATGATATGCATATCTGCCTCTACAGAACTTCAGTTATGTATTGTCAAAGTTAGTCAATACAATTGTAAAACAACTGTAATATGTTCACATAATATATACTCAAAAAGCAAGTTCATCCTAGGCATTGCTGGCCATGAGAAACAGCCTCTGTGCGTAAGCAGCAAAAATTGCGACAACAGTTAGTCTTTTGTCGTACATTAATTTCTTTCCTTTTTGAGGGGAGTTACTTCTTAATATTAGGAGAAGCTTCCGAAATAAAATTGTAAAAAATACCTTGTCTTAAAAGACCAAGGTCCCCTGACACTACCAGTACAGTCTCCTTTTGTCTTCAATGAGCTGAGTGGAAGAAATAAAAAAGTCAAGAATCAACACGTTGTCTTGGACAACTAATATCAGGCATTGGAACATGCTTGTCCATCACTCTTGGAAAGCCTTAGGGGAGAACATTACAAAATTATAAAGCATTAAAACAGTCAGCAAACTGACTAGCAGAGATGTGGCCTCCCCCTGTTACTGTGGAAAATACTACTTAAAACTGCAGAGATGAAAGACCTTTTAATCTATTGAGGGAAGAATAAGATTCAAGTGAAATGCTACAGAGAAACTTGCTATAATTCTGCAGATATTTAGTTCTGCTTATGGCGTTAATACCATCAAAAGAACCCTCAAAAACTAAAGTGGAAATGGTAAGAAACTGACTTTAAGAAAATAAATATTTAACTTGTAGGGTGGACAAATTATTACTGTAGGTAGAATGTGACCCACATTCAGCAGCTCTGCATTGCAGCCTGAAGCAGTTTTATTACTTATTGGAAACATACAGCTTATAGACGACCACAAATCCCAGGACACGCCACTCCTGAGAAAACAGATACTCTTCTTATCCCTTCCCTGGCCCAGAACCAGATTGATCAAGCTTGAGGCACTGTATGCTGAGAGCCACAGGCCCTCCAAATTATTACTGCTCCCCATCTTTTTAAAGTAGCTATTAACTACTCTGAATAAGTTGCAACTCTTTTGCAGATTTGCAGTGCAAGGACTTACTGGGATGATGTTGCTTCACTCACAACATAGCAGGCTTTTTTCTTCAAGATTTTGCATCAGTGGACTTCTGCTTACATTGTAAGAGGGGAAAAAAACAAACCAAAAACCAACCTCCAACCTAGCTTCCACTTGCATAGCAAAGTTACACTCCAAGACCAGGAAAACACATTGATTAGTTTTTACTTTCATTATAAATGATCCAGCCACCAAGCCAGGAGGCGTGGGGTTGCTACTCTACCCTTAATTGGTTTAGTGGTGGACTTGGTAATGCTAGGTTAATGGTTGGACTGGATGATCTTAAAGGTCTTTTCCAACCTAAACAATTCTATGATTCTATGATTCTATGATTAGTAGCTGTTGGAGACTAGGAATCATCTCTATGGTAAAAGTGATCCCTAACTGAGATACAGGCAATGGCATAACAGTGGAATTTTGCCCAGCGACAGTAGACATTAAATTAGTTTTGGACAGTTCCTTTCTCTTAGGGAAAAATGCAAAGAAAAGCCCTTTTTAGCCCTGGTCTTGGTTTCCTGAGGGTTCACTTCACCTGAGCAAGTGGAACATTACATCTAGACACATAAGCAACAAGGTGATCCTTAATTCAACCTCCCAATTTTTTTTAATTCTCAATTCATAATTCTGGGATTTTCTAAACTGAAGATTACTTTCCATGACAGAAATAGTCCTTTGGTACAAAAAAGCCATCAACTTACATTTTAAGATATAAGCTAATCCTTAATTACTGAGGGGTAGTATAAAGTTTTACCTGAAGACAAGCTACACCAGAACTTTCTGGTGCACCTGGCACCAACCTCTATCAAAGAAGGGTCCCCAGGACTACTTATCTGAGCCAGACTGTGATGACTGAGCCAGTCATCTGAGTACACTCAGTCTAAGTAGCTATAAAATTTCTAGGTGTTTCCATTCAAGTATTTTAACCCCAAAAGCTATATCCTTTGCCAAATCTGGTTTTAAGGAGATTTTATGTACTGCAGTGGGCTTGGGTAGAAAGTGGTCAGTAGAGGAATTTATAGTTGTGGGTTGCTTAGGTATCTTAATCTTATTTATGTAGTCTCTCTCTGGTAAAAGAAAAATATGCGTCTAAAATCCACCTACATAGTGAAAGCATACAAAGAAGATGAGAAGAAAACCCCAAAATCCTGTTATTTTACTAGTCTTATCTCCTCCAGTCTTGCTCTCTTAGTTTTCTGATGCTTACTTCTATTTGCTACATTTCGTTTATCCTTATATTCCTTCTCTACTTTTTCTCAGTGTGTGAATATTTGAAATGCCCTCAAGGTACCTATCCAGCCTTGTATATTCAATTCAATTTCATTATGTTTGTAGATTTCACTCCTGAAATAATAAACTGTGCAGCATGTGGTGAAACAATAAACTTTGCAGGCTTGTGGTGCATTCTGAAAACTCTAATGGTATTGTTAGTGATGTACCTGTCTCATACAGCTCAGGATTTTAAAATTACTCCAGTTTTGTTCTGTCTACCTTTTTTTTTTTTTTTTTCCTTTTTGTATGACATATATTTACATGATATATAACAAAAGCTCTTGGTTCTGCATTTATACACTAAAACCGTGTTTAGCATTTGTTTATTGTAATAATACCACTAAATTGTGATAGTATTAGGCATTCCATATTTATACTCCAGAAACAGCTTTTAAAAAAGAACTAGGAAAGTTAACAGTTACTGCTGTTATTTCTAGTCTTCAGAAGCTCCCACTGTGCATGAAGTAGTTTTCAAACATAAAATAAAAAGTCTTTATACTTATGTGGTCCCCATTATCATGGAGTTTGATCACCTCACAAACAATGTATTTATCTTCACAGTAGAGATTCTTTTGAGGTAGGCAAGTGCTATTATTTCCATTTTGTTTTTCAGTAATAAAGATGGTAATGTGAAGGTCAAGAAAACAAGACAAAGCAATTAGGCACCTAACCACTCAGATGGGAATTTCTAGGGAACTTAGATGCCTAAATCTCAAACACAGCTAGAAGTCTCATCCTTAACTACCTAAACACCTTTCTATATGGATGAGGTTTGTCTCACATATGAACAAACTATATAGATTAAGTTAGTTGTGTAGGTACCTTTGACATGATTTTTTTTTTTTTACACAGCTTTGATTTAGCAGCAATTTAGGATTTATTAATATTTTTGAGATAGATCACAAATTAGGTTGTATAATTCTTAACAGCAATTAAGCATTAGCCAATGTGACAGAGTGATTCAATAGAATTTGTTACAATCAAAATAGCTACTTAGTTAAAGATGCAAAAATGGCAAGGATCACCGAAACTTACAGCAGTGTTGCACACACAGATGGGGTTTAAATCAAATCACACACACAGAGACACACACACAGAGACAAACAGTTCTGAAACAAATTGCACACGCATGCACACACACACACAGAGGTTAAGGTGTGATTAAAATTTCCCTTTTTATGAGTAGCACCACCACAACCTTCTATCATCAACTGAGAGAGAGATCTTCCATAAATTTTGGGGGTTAGATATATCTCTTGATACCAACACCTGTTTTACAAGAGGATGAATTAGTCCCTCAGGGTGCCTGGTTCTCTCTCTTGCAGAGGGAAGCTGGCTGATCAGCTTGAAATTGGTGATGGAAGTTGGATGAGATGAATCCAACTTTAGCTGACTTATCTGAGATTGTGTGAAAAGAATGTGGCAGAAGAGGAAGGCTGAAGAGGATCCTTTCTGAAGCTTCCAATCTTTCAGTTGTGTGCTTGTATGGTGGGCCACTGTCTTCAAAACAGTGACATGCAGATATACAGGGTCTTTAAGTGGATCTATCTGAGGATTTGAAAACTGAAATAAAATAGAAATCATTGAATCATAGAATAATAGAATTGTTTAGGTTGGAAAAGACCTTCAAGATCATCCAGTCCAACCATTAACCTAACATTACCAAGTCCACACTAAACCAATTCAGCGTACAGTAGCAATTTCATGTTTCCTGGCTTGGTGGCTGCATTATTTTTAATGAAAGTAAAAACTAGGAATCACTAAGGTTGGAAAGGATCTCTAAGATCATCGGTCCAACCATCAACCCAACACAACCACGCCCGCTAAACCATGTACTGAAGTGCCACATCTACCTGTTTATTTGAACACCTCCAGGGATGGGGACTCCACCACCTCTCTGGGCAGCCTCTTCCAATGCTTGACTACCCTTTCCATGAAGAAATTTTTCCTAATATCCAATCTAAACCTCCCCTGGTGCAGCTTGAGACCATTTCCTCTTGTCCTATTGTTAACTACTTAGGAGAAGAGACCCACACCCACCTCACTACAACCTCCTTTCAGGTAGTTGTAGAGAGTGATAAGGTCTCCCCTCAGCCTCCTCTTCTCCAGGCTCAACAACCCCAGTTCCCTCAGCCGCTCCTCAGAAGGCCTGTGCTCCAGACCCTTCACCAGCTTTGTTGCCCTTCTCTGAACACGCTCCAGCACCTCAATGTCTTTCTTGTATTGAGGGGCCCAAAACTGGACACAGTATTCCAGGTGCGGCCTCACCAGTGCCGAGTACAGGGGAACAATCACCTCCCTGCTCCTTCTGGCCACACTGTTCCTGATACAAGCCAGGATGCTGTTGGCCTTCTTGGCCACCTGGGCACACTGCTGGCTCATGTTCAGCCAGCTGTCAACCAACACCCCCAGGTCCTTTTTGGCCAGGCAGTTTTCCAGCCACGCTTCCCCAAGCCTGTAGCGTTGCATGGGGTTGTTGTGCCCGAAGTGCAGGACCCGGCACTTGGCCTTGTTAAACCTCATATAGTTGGCCTTGGCCCATCGATCCAGCCTGTCCAGGTCCCTCTGTAGGGCCATCCTACCCTCCAGCAGATCGACACTCCCACCCAGTTTGGTGTCATCTGCAAACTTACTGAGAGCGTACTCAATCCCCTCATCCAGATCATTGATAAAGATGTTAAACAAGACTGGCCCCAAAACTGAGCCCTGGGGAACACCGCTTGTGACCAGTCGCCAACTGGACTTAACTCCATTTACCACAACCCTCTGGGCTCAGCCACCCAACCAGTTTTTTACCTTGCAAAGAGTACGCCCGTCCAAGCCATGAGCTCCCAGCTTCCCAAGGACAATGCTATAGGAGACTGTGTCAAAGGCTTTGCTGAAGTCCAGGTAAATGACATCCACAGCCTTTCCTTCATCCACCCGGCGGGTCACCAGGTCATAGAAGGAGATCAGGTTGGTCAAGCAGGACCTGCCTTTCATGAACCCATGCTGGCTGGGCCCGATCCCCTGGTTGACCTGCACTTGCCTGTTGAGCACACTCAAGATGAACCGCTCCATAATCTTCCCCGGCACCGAGGTCAGGCTGACAGGCCTGTAGTTCCCCGGGTCCTCCTTCCGGCCCTTCTGGTAGATGGGCGTCACATTGGCGAGCCTCCAGTCATCAGGGACCTCCCCTGTTAACCAGGACTGCTGATAGATGATGGAAAGTGGCTTGGTGAGCTCCTCTGCCAGCTCCCTCAATACTCTCAGGTGAATCCCATCCGGCCCAATGAACAAATCTGATGACTTTGGGGGGATTTACTTACTGATTACTTTATATAGCAGGTATAACTTATGTAGCTGATGCAATGTATTCAACCTGAAGTATAACTTGTTGGTCTTCTGTTTCTCTCCAGCATCATTTTACGCACCTAGACTTTTATGAACTCAGATTATTTCCATTTTTAAAAAGCCTTTACAGCACATTGCAGGAGACCATGGATAAAAGAATGATGTTTGTATTATTAACACACTGAAATACCACTACAAATAAATAAAATAACCTTGTGACAAACTATTACCCCAAACAAAAAACTGCTAAAGAAGCTAGGCAAAATTTTGTTCATTTTTTTCCTCCTTGTTAATCTTTGAAGTTCATTATCATTTTTTTTATCACTACTGATTTTACATGGACAAAAAACATATACAATAGTGATAGGCAGCATAAAAAACAGCAACCAAACAAAAGATATACATGCAATTTAATTCCATATAGGACTCCTAAGATCAACAACTGAAAATTCTTCCCAATTCTCAAACACTCTGTGGTTTTATTCTTTGATTTCTCTTCTGATTTTTACTAGTGGATTATTTTTTGGAAATTAATGGCCTAATGCAAAATCTTCAAAATAAAGGAAAATCTTTGCTAGTAAATTTAATATGTTTTTAGTCCAAAGCACATGATGACTGTAATTCATTTTCTTTCTGAAATTACCCATACTTTCAATGCAATACTCTGTAAAGTAATGCTGTGTGTACCCTAGCTGTTTTTTCTCAATGCCTACTTAATTAATTTTAAACTTACAGTACTTCATCACCTTTCCTTACTTTTACTACTCTTTGTATTCAGTCTGTAATACAGGATGGTGTTATTATAAGGCAATTGGTGTCTAAATTTCAGTCCAAGATCATTAATCCTATAATACTTTCTTGAGAACTTTAATATGTATTGCAGCTTAAGTGGCTGAGAGTGCTGGCCAGGTTACTATTTATTCTCTGGCAATAAAGTACTGAAGTAGGCATGGTTGCTATTACATAAATATTGATTAAGCATAAGTTCTGTCAATGTAGAGAGCTGGGATACTGTAATCTGTATGACAGTAAGACAGTAAATGAGTGAACATATGATCAGAACTTCAGTTTTCTTCAGGTAAGAAAGTAAGGAAGAAAAGTAAATGTTTAAGGAAAAACAATGGGAGAAAGAGACTGTGAATTTAGGCCTCATACATCCAAACTAGCTTTAAGCTCTTACATAAGATGTCTAACAGGATTGCAGCCGATACAAGTTCTCTACATAGGAGATAGAGAGGCACCTCCAAGTAGTGATGTAGAGTGAAAACCCCTTTGGAGACATATAACTCTCACTACTGATTATAAAGAAAGTTTAGACTGACAGTTTCCTAAACAGCATCTCAGCAAAGCTCTTGGAGGTAGGTAGGAGGAACTGAGGCCCTAGGGGATCCTTCATCAACATTTACAATGGATAACTGAAGAAGAACTGAATGAGGGAAAGTATTCATTGAAATAGGAAAAAACAAAGTTCAGCCTTCAGTCAATAGGTGTTCACTGGGTAATTAATCCAAAGACCCAATAAAAAAAGTTAATTTCATTCTTTCTAGATATTTCCTAATGAAAGCTTATCACCAAAAGCATTTATCCTGTGCTGACTAAATTGTTTTAGATTTGTGCTAGAATTTGGTAAGTGGCTGCATCAGATAAATTTAAAGGTTTAGATCCCTAAAATCTAGGGAACATATAGTCCTGAGCTGATATTTGTTCAGTTCCTCTGGGTCAGAGATTTTAAAAGGAAAAAAAGAGATAGACAGACAGTTATCTTTAAAACTGTAAAATGGCTGTAACTCATTTTCTGTAATTGCAGTTTTGAGATATGTTTTTCTTCTGTCTTGCTGACTGAATTATTTTTACACATGGTTTTATTTCTAGAAGTAGCATTTTAGGACAAATGGACAAAATTTTTTCATGAATAAATTGCTCTTATTAAACAAAGCACTTGTTCTTGGATTGAAATATTTGATAAAGTCACATTACAGATTACTGTGTTTATTTTTTAATGTCTGTTTTCATTTTTTATCTAGCTGTCTGTAAAATAGCAGATTGACTGCTATTGTTGGACTTTAGCATAGTTAGTATGGTGTAGCTAAGACCTGAGACTCACCTTCATGGGCTCCTACTCCCATTGAATTTCCACCATTTACAAATCATGTCTTTTTAATGACAGGTTATTCTGCCTTTGCTCAAAGCACAAATTATTACCATTTTAATTATTTATTGTTGCTATTGCAGTTCCATATCAGGGCTATAATTTCACTGTTGTAAGCATGTTGAGTGCTCATATATTACGTATACATAAAACAAAGGTACAGTCCCTTCACAATCAAAGTGCAATATAGAAATATTTTGATCTATAATAATTGTTGTGTCTTTAAACAAAATATAAAATGTATTCTCTCTTATCTTTACATCAGAATATTTAAAACAAACCCCAATAATTATTTCATCAGATGTTATCCTTTCCTACCATTCATATTTTTCTCACTTAGGTGCTGTCTGCTACTTCCTAGGTGTTGGTTTATCTGAACTGACAAACAGTTTAATGACTATTTTTAAATTATGGCTAGTGATGTGTATTCACATTTTCCTGTTGTCTAAATGATGACTGTTTTATTTTGATCAGTAAGCTTATTTTGGTTTTTGTTTGTGAGACAGTGGATATATGGAGATTTTTGTATTTTGCACAATATTTGTCACATATAATGCACTTCAACATATCTTTTAAATATTCTTTCCTGTTATTTCTGATTTATGCAGATATGGATATAGATAAAGATATGGATAGATATACAAAGATATAATGCACACATGTACATATAATATATTTAATATATATTATAAAGAAAATGTTGCAAGCCAAAGAGTCAAATTTACAAAGGTCTTATTATTTTTAAATTGGAGCTCATATTCTTCATTGTTAACTGATGTGTGCAACTTTTAGGAACAGAATCACAGAATGAGAGAATGGTTGAGGTTAGAAGGGACCTCTGGAGGTCATTTGGTCCAACCCGTCTGCTCAAGCAAGGCCACCTAGTGCTGGTTGCCCAGGACCATGTCCAGGCAGCTTTTTAATTTCTCAAAGGAAGAAGAAAGAAAAAAGATGTTCAGATGGCTCTTCCCATGTTTTAGTCTATGCCCATTGCCTCTGGTCCTGTCACTTAGCACCACGGAAAAGAGCCTGGCCCTGTCTTTGTATCCTCCCTTCAGGTATTTACATACATTAGAAAGATCCCCCTGAGCCTTCTCTTCTCCAGGCTAAGCAGACCCACCTCTCTCAGTTTTTTCTCATAGGACAGATGTTCCAGTCCCTTATTCATATTTGTGGCTCTTTTCTGGACTCTTTCCAGTATGTCCATGTCTCTCTTTCACTGAGAAGCCCAGAGCTGGACACAGGACTCCAGCTGTGACCTCACCAATGCTGAGTAGAGAACAAGGATCATCTCCCTCAACCTGCTGGCAACATTCCTCTGAATGCAGCCCAGGATGCCATCAGTCTTCTTTGTTGCATGGGCACATTTTTGGCTCATGTTCAAATTGGCGTCCAGCAAGACCTCCAGGTCCTTTTCTGCAAATCTGAAAAGAACCTTGTTCTCTAAAATTTGAGTAATTTCTTGAAGGTATCTGCCTTGTTCCATTAGTTGTAGCCAAAAATAACAAAACTAGCATGTGAAGTAATGTGGAAAGCATCCAGCTCTATGTGCATAATCTAGAAAGCATCAGAAAATGTTAATCTATACTGGAATAGGTGTTCTACAACAGCTCACTGGAAACTCACTTTAAAGAGTATTTTTTCCTCATTTATCATGTAATACTTCCTTAGGTCTGAAATAAAAATGCATTTATAAGCTAGTCATGCATTTCTGAGCTATTACTGAGTAATTATTTCTCAATAGTTCCACATGTAGACAAGTTCTAAATACAAGGAGTACTTACATTTCTTTCTGGAGTAATATAGTTGAAACAATATAGCCATGACACAATGTAATGAGCTATAAAGAAGGGCCTGAGAATCCAAGAGCTTTCCCTGTGGATTCATAGATAACAGGCACTGATTGGATCTGTTTGTGTCTGAGGTAGAAATAGATGTGGAAAGCCAGCAGGCAGCATGTTCCTCAGAGAGAGGAATCCTGGCCATGTCAGAAAGCTCAGCACAGAAATTGTGATCAAGGAAACTGTCAGTTCCTGTTTGCTTCTACTTCATTTAGGAAAACAAGACTTTGAGCCTGTTCCATGGAGGTAAATTGGATGGCACCAAAAAAGCACCCAACCGGTATCTGTTTCACTTCATGATGGAAAGTGAACAGTAAGACCTGAATGCTACCTGTCCAGGATCAACAATATGTAAGTGCATAAAGTAACCCAGTATATTCATTTAGTTCAATGTTGCAATGGGTTGGAAAAACCCTTGCGAAAGAGAGACAAAGAGACAACAGGGTGTATTGTTACTGAGCTTTTCATGGAAAGAAAATAGTCAGAGACAAGGACATAAGTCTCAAAGTAATAGGGGTCTTCCCCAGATGACAGAAAATAGTAAGCCTTAGGAAAAGATCGACAGATTGTAGACTGTTATGAAGAGTTTTTCCTGTGGAATACTTTGGTTTTAAGGAAATAATTATTTGTTTTACTGGGTTCTTGAATGCTTTATACTGAGACCATAGGACATCAGTGCTAGTGACATCAGTCAGTATGTTATGAGTATATAAAAACTCCACCCTGAGAGAAGAGGCTGCTCGCAGCTTGACTCCTGCAGGGGTTACTCATAGGCACCATCTAGACAAGTTTCCACTGCTGTATGTGTGTTGTTTCTGGTCCTCTGACTGCCCAAGTCAGGGAGCTGGTGTCAATGAACCCATTTGCCTGTGTTTCCCATATAAGAAACTCCAGGTGTAATGCTGGAAGGGAGGAAGGAAAGGGAAAAGGAAAAGAAATATGATTCAAAATCTGAGATGAGGCTGAAACCCAGTCAGGTTACACACTCAGGTTTCAGAGTGTCATACTCCCTTATGCATGAGTTCAAATGTAATAAAAACATCAGTAAGTATCCAAGCTTAACCTTCATTAGTGACAAAGGCTCCCTCTTTGTCTATAATTGTCTAACTGAAGGCTTCTGAGGTCATTAGCAGATAACATGTAAACTCACTGATTCGTGACACACAGGTTTTATTGAATCTATTGTCAGGACTGGGCATTAGCCTTACATCTGATTTAGTGGGCCTGCTGTGGAAATCCGCTTTAGCAGTCCTCTCAGGACATCATCTGTGGGCTCTTCTGGATAGTGTATAACAAGCATTGGAGAGGAAAAAGTAGTTCACCAAAGAGATAGCAACATAATATAATATCTATGTCATTTTTGCCTCCAAAAGGTTTATTTGTATGGCCGAACACAGCTGCGATTCTGATTTAGGGATTACAATTGGCACTTAATTTTGTCAAGATGCAGTGGTGATAACTGCATGGACTGTTACGTCTTCCAGTGAGCAAACAAATTGAACAGTATTTATAAGAGGAAAGCTAGAATTCACTACAATATAAAGACAAACACATTTCAGATTAACTTGTGACTACCGACACTTGCCTCCATTTAATTTTATTAACTATTGCTTATTACCTGAGTCAAGAAAAATCTGTGCATTATTTTATCAAAATGGGGACAAGTATTTTTCTAAACTGCTCCTCAAAGACTCTTTAACCATCTTCTTCCATTGTTAAAGTACTCAAGGAAGTTATTAATGAGTACTGCAATATCGCACAGATGCCATGGTACAAAGTGACCAGGGGGAAAAAGACAACGGTAAGTGGAATTCATTGGAGTAGGTGGGGGGGGGTGAGGAAAGAGAAACAGTCAAGGACAATTTTACTTAGACAAATGAGTAGGATAAGATCTACAGCCAGGAAAACAAATGAGGAGGCAGAGAAAGTAACAAATGAGCAATAACACAAAATGCCACAGGGCAAAGCCATGCTTGTGATGAAGGGAGCCAACAGTATATTTTAAAGACACAATGGGAGAATAATTTAGTGTACACTTTCACCTATAAGGTGGCATGAGGAAGTCTAGAATTTTGTCTGCTGTTATGCAGGCATGGCATCTATCCTCCAAACCATATTAGGTCATAAAATCATCACTGAGCTTCTTATGAATTTACAATTTTGAACTGTGAAAATTAGTTTTCCAGTGATGTATCTTCTAAATAATTCAGGAGTAGTCTGATGTCTCTATTTAAGCCAACAGCTGCTGCACAAGTGATAGGATTACTGAGTCCTACTGCAGATAGAAAACAAAAAAATTACATGGAGCCCTTGTAAAAGATAGTTCATGCTGGAGTGATGGAAGGAAGAACAAGGTATGGGGTTGATTATGAGGGTGGTAAAACAAGGAGCAACAGACACAAGTTGTGGCTTGGGAGGTTTAGACTGAATGTTTGGAAAAGTGTCATCCTAGGACAGTTGAGGATCACAAGGAAAGATTACCCAGTGAAGCTGTGCTGTCGCCACCCCTGGGGTTGTGCAAGACTTGGCCAGTCTAGCCAAACACTGACCTGCTCTATTACAGTGACAGTCCTTCTGGGAAGGGGAGGTTGGACTAGATGACCTGCAGAGGTCTGTGCCAACCCTCATTTCTCTTGTTCTGTGATTGTTTACTTCTATGAAACCTTTTCCTTTGAGATAACTGCTGCTGCTGCTGTGATGCAACAATTGGGATCTCCAGGTAAAATACTGCAGCAAATCAAAGAAACGGTGGAACACAGAAAAGATGAACAGCAGACTTTAGGGATATTTACCTAAATCCCTGGGTTTTTTTTACCATATCATATACATCTCAAGAGTAGGCATTTCAGTACCCCCAACAGTGCCCCAATCCATAATATTTCTTCTGTAAGTAGAACAAGCCACTAGCAGAGCACATACCTGTTATGTGCCTATCTCATTTCCTGAGGCAAAAGTGAAGAATTCAGCTCCTGTATCCTATTCATCTCTCCTGTCTCTTCTCTATGGTTAGAATATACTTCTCTGATTTCTTGCTGTGCTTCTTGCTGAGGATCCTGATTCTTTATGCCTAACATGCTGTCCTCCAAATACACTACAGCAGCAGCATTAGTCACTTCAGGACAAAGTGCTCTTGGATACAGCACACTGTTTTCTTCAACAAATAAAATGGATGGTATAGCTGAGACTGCTTCTACTGTGGCTTTTAATGTCTCTGACCTCGTCCAATCTAATTGGAAAACAGCACATAGGTAGTGCCTGAGTTACCCTTTGTATAGATACTTAAAATTGTGTATTGCAAGTGCAAAACGGCACTGCTCTATTTTAGGGGGTGGGGAAGGGCGGGGTGTAATTTTTACATATACTTTCTAAATATAAAGTATAAGGCATTATTCCCCCAAAAAGTTCATATCACAAAGAATATTTTTCCTTATTTTCTTTGTAGTGTTTCAGAAACAGTCTGAACTTGGGCTAATGAAAGTCTGTGGCAGATTTTGCCAAATATTGTTCATATTGGATTCTGTGGCAGATTATACAATGTATGAGAAATTTCTTCAGGCGATTTTATTAACAGTTACAAAATGTAGCAAATGTCATGAAACTTTCCTGTCTTCAGTGAGATGCTCTAGATAATTCTGGCTTTTTACATTTGACTGGTCTTGGCATTTGAAAATATTTCATTTCTGAAAATATTTTTCATTCCCACAGACTGTTCTCCCTCTTTGTCCCTCAATTTCTTTATGAACCCCCTGGAAAAATCTTTCTCTTCACAGTGAAGGCAGGATTAATCTCACCTAACTTTGGCTACCTATAAGTTAGGCATCAAGTCTAAGCTAATCATTAAGGTTGTAGTCTGCAGCTGAGAATGAGTGAGCAAGAGAGAAAGTGATTCATCCTACAAGTCTTGGACAGCTATTTCAAGACGGCATGAAATTTCCTCTGGGAGTGCCTGCTTATTTCCTCCACTGACTACATATGGTGCTGTTCACTCAGCTTCAGAGAAGGTAATGTTAGGTGCAGTGTGTCCTTTCCTTGGATGCCTTTTGTAGGCTGCTTAAGATGACCTCACACAACCAATTTCTGTGGAATGAATCTTGATTCTTGTGTGACTGACAATATTTAAATGAAAGGGTTTCAGTCTCTGGTAATGTAAAGATGCTTACTTCTTAATATTCGTATTACAGCAGTATTTGGAGAACATCTTGTGTTTGCTGTAAAAAATCAAGGTAGCTGTGGTTAGTGCCTCATTCAGCTTAAACACTTTCAGCTTAGACACAAATCTGAAAAAAATATAGTTGTTTGCACTTTTTAAACTATTACATAAATTCTTCCTTTTCAGGTAAACACTGTGGAAGAGCCAGTTTTCAAGATCTTTGCTCCTAGATATTTGTATAAAACTAATATACAGTGGAACAGCCTAAAATTCATATTTTATAGAGGATTTCTGCCAAATTGGGTAAATAGGGCAGGGTCCATCTTTTGTTTTGTGTTTGCATTGTGCCTTATGTATCATTTGTTGTGTTTGACCTTTGCCTGGGACTCATAGGTGCTGCCTCAGTGTGAATCTCCTTAAGACTAACTGTTGTCAGCTCTTCTGGTCAGTGACTCATAAAATCAACATTACATTAACATATACTTGGAAACACGCTCCTTAACAAAAAAGCCACAGCCTTTTGAACCTCATTTTTAAATAAAAGTTTCAGCTCTGAAGAAATCCTATATCCTAAAGACACTCTAAATCATGGCAACAAAGTGGAATTTATGGGTTGTATAAAATGATTTTATTTGCGGGTTTTTCATAGGTTTTAGTCAAGGTTAATTTTCAAGCCTATATAAAAGATTAGCAACTGTTAAAGCAGCTCCACACAAAGATTTGATATTAGTAAAAGAAATTTAGAAAAATGGTTCTTGAGATATCATGAATAATCTTATTTAGGAGGATCTGAGCTAACATGACCAGTAACAGCACCTTGTCTTTGTCTTATAGTCCATGGTTTTAAGTTGGAAAGTTGAATGAATATTTTTGGACAGAGTGTTTTTTTCTGAAAAAATACAGAATAACAATTTTCAAAGTAATATTTCTTTATTTTCATTTGGTTGGGCTGTTTATTTCTGAAACATGTTTAAAAATATGCAAATGCAAAACATTGTTTCTAAATATTGTTCTCTTTTGAATTTTCATTCAGTTTTTAAAATAACTATATACAAGGTTATGAATGAGATGAAAAAGTGGATCTTATGGGAATAAAACACTTATTTTAGCCTGAAACACTTCTTTTTTTTTGTAATCTGCTTTTAAATTTTGGGGGTTTGGCCTAATTAAATGATAATGAATAATTGATATTTGATATTCCTAAACTTTATAAAAATATTTAAGGTTAAAATGTGACCATTATTCTCTTAGAATCATTTCTTATGATACCTGAAAGGGAGAGAAATCAGGCAGTGTCCAGTTAGTATCCTTGTTGTGAGATGTGACTAATAGAGTGTTTGCAAAGTCATGCAAAAGAAATGTTTTTCCTGCCCTTACCAATCCCTGGATCAAACTAATTTTAACTAATAAATCCTTGTATAAGTTTCATTAGTATACCTTGAATGCATAGTTCTGTGGTGAGCTATAACAAGTGATACACTGGGCACTGACTCACACGCATAAGCTAATTTCTTTACTTCTTAGGAAGTCTATCTTTCTCCCTAGATGCAATATAAATCCTTTCATGGATTGGTTATCCTTCCTTCTGAAGTCTAGGTGTGGATTAATGCATTCAGTTCTGTCATACAAGGTGTATCATGTAGTATCCTACTAAATATTAGTAAGATCTCTTGGTTAAATATGATAAAGAATATTTCTTCTCTTTTTTTTGTCATGTTAACAAGGAAATCATTCAGTTAAATGGAAAAGATAAATCAAAAGATGCCATAGTTCCTCCTCTCTATGGCAATAATGATGATGATGACTGTTGGTTTTCTCATTATTATTATTTGTATCATAGTGATAGTGAGAGAACATAAGATAGACGCTCACTAACTGCGAGTCCATGAAAACTGTAGCTGGGAGCTAGGCAGATGACTGTCCTTGATATTACTGTTGTATTGGCCTAAATAATGCAAAGAGGCAGGTGGTTTTGCCCCAACAGGGAAGAAAAATAAATATCTTGTTCTCTGTGTTTATTACTGTTGTCTTATATTATGTACAAATTCCCATAGGTTGGATAGCAATGAAACTGGAAACTAGAGACGAAAAAGACTTAGTCCCATCTGAGCAATGCTCTCTGTGACAGGCAAGAAATACCAGGGGAAAAACTGGAAGCCATTCCTGATCTCTTTAGTAGAGGAAGAACCAAACTATTTATTTACTGAGCTGTAGTAGGAGCCAAGTCATAGATGACAAAAAACTGTTTCTCCTAATAGTTTCTCTATAGCTGTAAGAAACTATTTTCTTCTATGCTGTAGCAAACGACAAGGGCATCAGATTTTTGCATTTATCCTAGAATGTCTGTTCAAAGCAAAAAATCTTGTTTAATTTATTTTTCAGCTGGGAAAAAAGGAGGAAAAATGTACTGCTAATAATGTTACAAAATGCAGCTAAATTCATCAGTATAACTAGCTAGGAAAGATGTAATTTGAGATCTCCTTGAACAAAAATTCCTGCAGAAACATTGGTGTCTTGGTAGCATGTTACACCGTAATCTACAAGGAGTTATAGCTAGGTTTATACGTATCTAACTGTTCTCTTGACAAATCCTTGAACATTGCCACCAGGAGAGTTTCTCCACTGCTGGGATACTCTCTGAAGGAGTATTTCCTGTTTTCAAAACTCCTATAGTTTTCTGTGAGTTCCCAAGAATTCTTGAAATTTGCAAATGAAAAGAGCTGTAAAGTTCAGAGCATGCATTTCGGACAATTATGTACTTAGCATGCAGGATGTATTATGTTTTCTGTCGTATTTTGGGCCTTTTGAAATGTTCTCTCAGTAGTAGATTATAGCATCTGATGGGCAATTTACATACATGTCTTGTCTGTCAAATCACTTCCCTTAACTATAGACTTGGATGTGAGTAAGTAATGAATAATAGATGTAACGCCATTCAAAATCTGTCATGACGTACTGATGCTCTCACTTAAATCCTACTGATCCTGGTGCCTCTCCTTGACTCACAGCTTCTGTTTTGCTGCAAAAAATACATCATTTAAACAAGGGGAAGAAGGGAACAGGAAGCATCTTACATAATTCCTTGCTTCATCCCTTTCAATTGCTTGCTAGGGTAAAGTTCTGCTGTAAAAGTTACCATCTTGTTGGGTACTAAAATTGCATTATCTTTGCAGAGGCACAGTGTTCCCTATCATGTTTCTGCAGATTTTTGTGCTATTCTGAGACTTGTCCACATTACGGAAGCACTTATAGCTTCTGCTAAGGGCTTCAGGACATAAAAGATGTATTTTGTGACCTCCGGTGTGCATATGTAAAGATGCATGAGCTTTAGAGTGAATGAGTACTGCGTGGGAGATAAGCGAGCCGCTGTTACAGGGGATGCTCATTACAGCAGACTCTCATAGCCTGCTGTGGAGGCTAGCGCAATGCAAGAGGACAGGGACACAGCCTTCCTATACCCTTTTTCCACCCACCTGTTTTGACCAGCTAGGCCTAAGGACCAAGAATGATTTGTGATTATTTAACAGGAAGAAACAAAAAAAAACCCCAAACCAAAAAGTCCTGTTTCTGTTTCTTCCCTCACTTTCTGCCTACACCAAGCTAGTGATCAAGCTAGCCTTTTTTGCTGGTTTTTTAGTCTCTCTCCTTCCCCCCCCACCTCACCCCCCTTCTTCACTGAAGCTGTAATAAGCTTACTGTTCTGGCCCTACAGCATTAACATTTCACTAGTTTCACTACGTGTCAAAAAAACAATTTTGCACATGTCAGTAAAAACTCAAAATACGTCTTCCTTGTCTGTTTGAGACATGAGAAAGATAATAGGGTCAGGTTGCAGACTTACTCTGTATCTTCTGCAGTTCATGCTGAAAAGGATTCTCTTCCCCTATTTAACATTATAGATGTAATTCTGTTGTATCACTAAATTTTTACTGAATCTGAGTTTTCCAGGCATAAACTGAAGTAAGTAATGGAATCAGGTGCCTTTCTTTCCTTTCTTTTTTCTTGTGGCAACTCCTTTGGCTTTTTAATGTGCATGTGATCTTCCTCTCCTTATGTTCTTTTTCTTCCAGTCTCTCCTCACTGCCCCACCACCTGCCATCTTGACCCATCCCTTTACCACCTACAGTCTATCACCTACAGCATAGCAGTTGTTTGCCACTCTTCTCAAAGAAAGAAAAATTAACCAGAAATTAACATCTCCTTGTTCTTACATTATAAATCCAGCATCATTTAAAATAACATTTGTAATTATTTATCCCCTGATATTTATCCCTTGATCTCTTTCCTCCAGTTTGCAGCCTGTCCTTGTGACAGTCTATTCTTTGATCCCAGGGAAAAAAATGATTGAAAACATGTGCTTCAGCAAGCTTAGCTGAAGTTTATTTAAGACCAAAGATGTCCAGGATCCCTCCTGGGAAGCCCAGGACCTCACTGGATTCTGGCAACCTTGATTCCAGGTCCCACCCTCTGTACTGTGACACACAGATTTACACACAAAAGCTGACTGCAGAAGACATGCTGGCAGAGAAATAAACTTCTCAGTTTCCTCTTCACTGTGCTAAATGAAAGCTCTGTTTTCCCTAGCCTGAGGTGTCTTTGGCTTCTCATTCAAGCTAGGAGACTCAAAACTATGCTTGAATAGTGGCACCTTTAGCTCAGGCTGCTTTGGGAACAAATAAACCAATTTCCCCTGCCCTTGATTGGTCTCTTGAGGAGCACAGCATGTTCCCAGCCATTTTCAGATGCCAAAACTGTCATGACAAAGGCAATTAATATGGTAACAAGAGAGTTAGCATCCAAAACACTGTTTCCTGAGGGGCTTGTCACATAAGCTGCAGAAAACATTAGAAACAGTTACAATCTGCATTTCTTTCCCCAAATGCAAATTTCTATGAACCCTTGTAATTGCCCACATCTTGTATACTTGCAGTCAAGCAAAGACCAAAAGCCTGACTGAGTCAGATGCAGAATATATTACTCTTCATAATAACTCAGACCAGTAAAAGCTGCCTTGGTGAAGGAGTAAAGGCAATGAACAAATCAATCTGGCAATGGAAACCATGTATCTCCCAAATGAGTATCTTTTCTGTGTGTTACTGGGAGATGTGTAGCTAAACTGGGTGTTCACATACAGTTCAGACATAGTCAAGGAGTATCATAGTGACTGTTGGCTTTTTCATTAGACTGTGGTGTAAATAAGTTGTTAAATACATTGGTTCAGCTTCTCAGCTGTGCCCATATACACTGGACACAGGTGGTAAGACATAAAGGACTACTATTGCATAGCAGTCCCGGGGCTGATTCCAGACCTAATTTTGTCAGCCTAATTCCAAAAGGCCATTACGATCAAAGGGCTCACTGTAACACAGCAGCATTCCGAACCATGCCGCTATAATCTAATCAGTATTGCAAAAGAAATGGCATATTTCCATTTCATATTCCCTCTCCTCAACAGAATCGTCATCTGCTTTGTTAAATTGACTTTATAGCCCATTTATACTACTAAAGTAGCACAAAGAGTGAGATCAAGAATCTGGCCCATTTCTGTGTCTAACTTAATTGTCTGCCTTAATGCAAACATAATAAGTAATATTTTTTTCACGGTGCAGGATAAAATAAATTTACTTATGAGTCCACATAGGTCTCTGACACTTTAACAATTAGATAATTTAAAATATTTATATATAATATATGTATTTATTACTCCTTTCTTGGGCTACATTGGAGCTATTCTGGCCCCTTGGGTAACTCTGTAATTATGCATCCTTAGAACACCAGTATATGAAGCTTTTCTAGCCTACCATTAAATCCTTCTGTTAAAAAAGTGGATTATGTATACTATAGACTTTAACACTTCCTGACTCTCTTCTCCACAAAAAGTGGAAACCAGATATTAATTTAAATTATTTAGCTTATTTGTGATTCTCCCATTCTGAACATTATGGAAAACTCCACACCCTCCTTCAAAAGCTGCTAAGCTCCTGTGTAGGTTACTGCCCAGGTTTCACATTTTCAAAGGAAGGACATTTTTATGGCCAATAGGAGGATGAAGGAGATATTTTTCAAAAGCTTTATGCAGACAGAGAGGTGGTAACAGAAAAATGGACTCAAAACAAAATTATACCACTCAAAAAGTGGAATTTTTAATACCAGTGCTTGCAGTGAAAGACCAAAAATAGCATGACAAATTGTTGACGCAAATTTTTGTGCCAGTGAAACACTGAGAATACCATGCTGAAATTGGTACTGTCAGTTACCTTCTTCCAAAAACAGTTTGAGATTCTTCCTGTTCAAAACATGTTAGTGTCTTAGAGGCTATGAGATAGCAACTCTTCCTATGAACTGACCATTGCTGACACTTGCTTCACTCTGAATGATGTTATGAACTCATGCAACTTTTCTGACTCATGTTGCCAGGTTCAAAACCCAGTGTTCCTTTCTTACAAACAGAAAAGATGGGCCTCTGACCCTCATCAGAAGTATTTGAAACCAAAGGCACCTCCTGTACACCACAGTGGCAAAGTACAAAGTTTGGATTCATCTTACTTAATTGGGACATTTATTTCATAATACTGGAAGCTGTAGACTCTGTAATGGGTTGGTAGGAAAAGAGTAAGCTATATCTGCATTATAAAACTTGGGTATGAGACCTTGTGCTGTAGGCATATGATGGTTTTTCCTTTGTAAACTGTACCGGCAGTCAAGTACAGGTTTCATGGAGAGAATGCCCAAGCTTATAGCAGAAATAGGAGCTATGGTATATTCCATGAGTGCCTGATCTGGGCAGACAATAGGGCAGGATGGCAGAGGGTACCATGGTACATATTGGCAGGTATAGATGCATTCATGGATACCTTCAGTTGGTATCCATTCAGTCCATCCAGCATTTGAGTTGCTTTCTGGAGTTTCCTGTCACTCAAGTATTATATTGGCCCATTGGCATATGGGGCACTTGAGCAGAACCTTTGCTAACAAATGTACATGCACCTTGCAATTTAGAAGTCCCTTTCTCCCTTCACTTTTCTGATCTAAATCCCAATACTGTATGGTATAAAACTAAGCTTTTGATTGAGGAACATTAAATTCTTTGTTTGTATGCAAAGGGTGACAGCAATCTATGACTCTCTCAACCAATAATTAATGGATTTTGACTGAAATGGTTATGTAGAGAATGTTGTTCATGCAAATGATATTGGCTAATTCTTTTTTTTTTTTCCTCCAGTTAATTAAGAAACACAGTTCCTTCATCTTTTTATGCAAAATCAGAGCCATGAATGCATATGATAGTATTTCAAAACAAGAAGAGCAATCTATTAGCCTTGATCCACTTTTATAGCCTTATCAGCACACTGTTGCCTTCGAGTTCTAGCAGTTTCTGAATGCATGGTCAGCAGAGAATGGGCAAGGCAGGGAAAAATTGCAGTCTTCAGGTTCCCGTTGAACTGCATGCTCTTCCACCTCTGTTCCTATACCAGAATGGCCAGGCACAGCATCCCAGCAGCTGAGACACGTGTCATGCTGTGCCAGTATTGACCAGGTGCTGATTTTGGATGAGGAGGGGCATGATTAGCAAAACCCCTCTTGACTATCATCTGAGAAGTTGAATGTGTAAGCCTATGTCCAATGCAATTAAAATGCATATATGACATTTCCTGATGTGTAGTCAGCACGATAACTTGCTACAGATGCTCACTTTGGGTCAAAACTTCACCTTCTTTTTCCAGAAGAGTAGACTGAGGAAGCTAGAATGAAAGTAGAGCCAAACTTACTATTCCCACAGACGTACAGGGCTTTTTTATCTCAGTTTGTGTGCCACAGGTGTGGAACCAGTTCTCCCATTACATTTCATGGCAAGATTTACGTCATCAAACATAAATGTCTACAAGGTAGACATTTACATCTGATCTAGTCACTGTGGACTACCTTTATAGTCAATGGTGAAAAGACAGCCTGAAAGGGTGATTGATTCTATCCTAAAGTAGCTATCTGGAATAGGGCAGATGAATTGCATCCCAAAACTGCTTATTTCTCTCCATTGACTATAAAGGGAGCATGCAGTGATTAACTCGGATGTAGATGTCTGAAGTTAAGTGAGATGAATACCATCCTAAGTGACTTGTAGAGTTTCCTCAGCAATCTTTCTGTCGTGAGAGGATCTGTGCTTGGTTTATGTCATCAGTCCAGAACAGAATCAAAATTAGACACATCAGAGATAAACAGATACCAGGTTCCATGTCACAAACAAGCAACAAGTACTTCTTGCTTTTCTTACTAGATGGTGATATTTTGGTATGCTTTTCTTGCAAGAAAGATGTTCAATCTCTGTGAATATTCCATACAAAATAATAACTGCCTCTAGAATAGTATCATTGAAGTGAAAGAGTTGAGTAACTGGTACTTTAATTACTCTTTGTGCTAGAAGGAAAGCTTTGAATTACACAATTATATTAACTTGTTATCCATCAAAAAGATAAAAGAGTGCACAGTAAAATGCATTATTTTTAATACAAACTGTTATTTGCATTCAATCACTTGTCAGGTATTAAATTCAGAGTCAGGAGAAAACAGAGAAAGAACAATACTTCTACTAAGACACCATATATTGTCATCAAAATATGATTAGGACTGAAATGCAGAAGTCCATGTATATGTGTTCAACTCCTAAAACTCAGGTCTTAAAAATCTTGTAAAAAATCATAACTGAATATTAATACATGTTCCTGAGGTATGTTGCTCTTTGTTGCTTGTAGGCAGTCAGAAAATTCTAAATACTTCTGAATTTAGTAGTGAATTGGTGTTTGGTAACTACCGTAACTGTACTTACTTTGTGAAGGGCTGCTGAGGAAAGGAATTTCCTAAGTCAACATGAGTTTAGTTACATACTAGGGTATTATCAAGGTATTCTTGGTTTATGGTCACAAGTGAAGCCCTGACCAAAAAATAACAAAACCACTATTTAAGATTTTTTTTTTTTTTTTTTTTCTCCTTAAGTTGCTAGGGTTTAACATTAACAGATTGCAGGGGTTTGGGTTTTGCATTCTTTTAGAAACTGCTCTGACTGGTGATAGCAAACATTGGCTAAGATTGTGATAAAATGTAGATTTACCATACAGTACTGAACCTTACATTCTTGCCCTAAATACTGAAATTCTCCTATCAACCTTTAGAATGAAGCATGACTACTAGAAATTTAGAATTAAAAAGCTAGACATGCAGAGTCAGGCATAGTGGCTTAGAAGTGAGGGAGAAGTAACTGGGAATCAGACATAATAAATCATGCATTGTATTTACGTTGCAGAATGCAGGTACAGGATTGATGGTTCTCCAATGCTGTTGCATACACTGCTGACACATTAACTGATGCTGTGACTTTGCATGCTCATGTTCAGAAAGAATGACTTGCTGCCAGTGGCTAAGGAAAAACCTCTAAAAAAATACTCATGCATATTAGATTGCTGCAACTTTATACACAATGCAAAGGACTCTTAACCTTGACAAATAGCAAAGACATAGATGGTGTGCTGCTGAGATGTCAAAGACCACTTCTGTGCATGATGTAGTACAATCTGCAGGCAGAACACGGGCACAGCAAGGTGCTGATACTCCGCCTAGACACCCTCACAGTGTAACTAAAGCAGGAACATTGCAGCTGTTTGAAGAAGCTGAAACTTAGGAAAGGCTCTGCAAACCTTAAACCAATGTCTGATTCATTGCTACATCTCAGACAGACTGGTACTGAAAATCCAAAACTCCAGTTCCTTTTACAGTGTCACAAAATGACCAAGCTACTCTAGAGACATACCCAACAGTCACCAGACTTTCTTCAAGAGAAGAAGAATTACATTTTACAAGGAAATTTTATTTCATGGAAAAAAGATCATTTTACCAGGAAAAGTGCAAGAAGCTATACTTTGGAGACTTCACCAGGGTTATTTGGGGAGTAGTACATGTCATATGAATGTTTGTCCAGTGACAGAGAAAAACATGACTCTTGTTATGGTCAGTATGTGCTTTGTAAAGAAACTGACTTTAAAAAAAAAAAATTTTTTCGTTGCTTACATGCCAAGACTAACTCTAGAAAATTGAGCAGGTGTGGACAACTAAGTGACAAAGGCAGAAGTACTGGGGTAAAGCTGACTAGTTTTCAAATATATATTTTTCCTGACTTCTCTAGTTTGAGCTGTGTAAATCACATGTAGAATATATATGCATGGTTGAAAAATCAGATGAACTTGTCATAGCCAGTAGCCTACAATTTGTCATTTCATGGCTGTTAGGACAATTACACCTTCCAAATTACTAGCTGCCAAAGCTGTTCTTAAGATAATGGTGAAGGGTAGTGAGCTATGTGCACAGCATATCTTTGAACAAGAGGGTAAATTTCTAACTTTGCCTCATAATACATATATGTATGTATATGTATATGTAACATACATATGCTGTTAAGCATAGTCTAGCACAGCTGATTTTGGTGAAAGAGGAAAAGTCCTAAATTTGGTGATAAAGGATAAACTCTAGATTAGTAATCCGAAGTCAATCTTCTGGAAATTAAAAAAAACCAAAATATATATATATATAAAGGTGGGATAATTATACGGTGTAAAGTATGGACAAAATTCTAGTAAAGACAAAGTGCAGAATTATTTGGTCTTTCCTTTCTAAATGAAAGATGCTCAAAAGAGTTGTACCTCAAGTCAAAAAGCAGGGAATGGTACTCAAAGTTCAGCCTTTCTGATTTTGTTTCCCACAGGAGCAATCAATTCAAGAAAGCAGTATTTTCAAGTTGTCAAGATCCACAGTGTTAACAATAGCTTATTCTTATTCAAACCTTTTGAAGAAAATCTTGGGAAGATGTCATTGTAAGCATTGGACTACACTTGAGAAATCTGATTATTATAGAGACTGATAGTTACATTATATATATACAACACAAATGATGCTGTATAACCTCCAATTTGCTCCTGAGATAATGGATGGCTTACTGTAACCAGGTCCAATGCAAGGTGTCACTGCAAGTGTTGTGGCTTATGAGTCACTTCAGTTTTCTAATAGCCTGCTCTGTGAACACAGAGGCAAAGATATATGCCCTCTTCATTTCTAGTCTCTATCTTGTATCTTCTCATTACTTGTTTTCACACTTTCAGAAAAAAACAAAAGTGAATTATTATCACATGTTTGTGTTTGTTTGGGGGGTGGGGTGGTGCAAATTTAGCTATAGTAGCTAAGATGTACTTCTTTCATTAATTCCATCTAATAAGATGTACATGATTGCATCATCACAAATTGTGTGGCTTCCAAGTACATGTCTCTAACTCCTGTGCTTATTCTTTTCTTGGACAGTGGGTAGATATTGGCCTGCAAAGCCCTCTAGCTAGATTTTTGTCCCTTGTTGCTTTCAGTCTTTAGTGGGGTATTTTTACATTATGGTGTTCCCTGTATATGTCTTATCTTAGTCATTATCTCACAGTACAACTGAAAGCAGAAATATGAAAATTGCCTAATGTCTTAAAGATGACTTAGTTTCACATTAAAACAAATTATTGAATTTTTCTTGTAAATTCATCCCTATGGTTAAACAAGGGAGAAATATATGTTTTATTACATCTTCATCTGTTAAAATAGTTAAACTTATATCAAAGATAATGATCCTACAAGTACCCAGCACAATTAGACAGAGAAAACAAAGTTTAGGAACCACTCCTGAAGATTTTAGTCCATGTTAGGAATGGAAGAAGTGGATATTGTTATTTTCCAAATGGAACAAATTCTCCTTGCCTTCAAGAAGAGATTTAGCAAATTAATAACCGAAAAAAGATTCACTCTGAATTTACTAATTTCCCGGTGAGGAAGGGGTACGACAAGCATTTTTAACTCTTTATACTTCTCTATTACCTGGGGCTTGCTGTCTCTTGTAACATTCCCATAGGCAACGTAAGGAATATAGTCTGAATTAAACTTCCGTAGTGTGACAGTAAAATGGCTAGAAAATCTTGTTGAACGAGAAGTTGTTGCTGTCCAGTGTTCAGTAGTGAACCAAAACATCTCTGCTAGGCTCTGCAGGGCTTTATGACAGGTCCATTAATAGGTTATTTCCAAAACCATAAGACCCAGAGGGTCCATGATGATAATGTTCAATTCTGTAAGAGGCTTCTAAGGAGTAGAAAGACATAAGACATCAGACGTAAGACATAAGACATTAGAAAGGCATTTGGTCAAGCAATGGAACAGGTTGCCCAGAGAGGTGGTAGACTCACCATCCCTGGAGGTGTTAAAAAAACGTGTAGACACAGCACTTTGGGACACGGTTTAGTAGGCATGGTGGTGTTGGGTTGACGGTTGGACTGATGAACTTAGACATCCTTTCCAACCTTAATCATAGAATCATAGAATCATTTAGGTTCTAAAAGACCTTTAAGTTCATCCAGTCCAACCATTAACCTACACTACCAAGTCTACTCTAAGCCAATCAAGGGTAGACTAGACTAAACCATATCCCGAAGTGCCATATCTACCCGTTTTTTGAACACTTCCAGGGATGGTGACTCCACCACCTCTCTGGGCAGCCTCTTCCAATGCTTGACTACCCTTTCCATGAAGAAATTCTTCCTAATATCCAAGCTAAACCTCCCCTGGTGCAGCTTGAGACCATTTCCTCTCATCCTATCGCTAACTTCTTGGGAGAAGAGACCAACACCCACCTCACTACAACCTCCTTTCAGGGAGTTGTAGAGAGCGATAAGGTCTCCCCTCAGCCTCCTCTTCTCAAGGCGAAACAACCCCAATTCCCTCAGCCGCTCCTCATAAGGCCTGTGCTCCAGACCGTTCACCAGCCTTGTTGCCCTTCTCTGGACACGCTCCAGAACCTCAATGTCTTTCTTGTATTGAGGGGCCCAAAACTGGACACAGTATTCCAAGTGTGGCCTCACCTGTGCTGAGTACAGGGGGACAATCACCCCCCTGCTCCTGCTGGCCACGCTCTTCCTGATACAAGCCAGGATGCTGTTGGCCTTCTTGGCCACCTGGGCACACTGCTGGCTCATGTTCAGCCAGCTGTCAACCAACACCCCCAGGTCCTTTTTGGCCAGGCAGCTTTCCAGCCACTCTTCCCCAAGCCTGTAGCGTTGCATGGGGTTGTTGTGACCCAAGTGCAGGACGCGACACTTGGCCTTGTTAAACCTCATACAGTTGGCCTTGGCCCATCGGTCCAGCCTGTCCAGATCCCTCTGCAGGGCCATCCTACCCTCCAGCAGATTGACACTCCCACCCAATTTGGTGTCATCTGCAAACTTACTGAGGGTGCACTCAATCCCCTCATCCAGATCATTGACAAAGATATGAAACAAGGATGATTCCTAGTTTTACTTGCATTAAAAATAATCCAGCCACCAAGCCAGCAAACATGAAATTAATTTTTACTCTACCCTTAAGTGGTTTAGCGGTGGACTTGGTAGTGTTAGGTTAATTGTTGGACTTGATGATCTTAAAGGTCTTTTCCAACCTAAACAGTGCTATGATTCTATAAAGCAACAGTTCTGAGTGTTGTTCAAAGGAGTAATACAAGCCTATGAGCAATGCAAGTAATCATCTTACATTTCAAAGGGTATTTAGGATGAGCATATGTATTAGTAAGAGCATTGTAACGATGATGATACAGACGTAGTACTATATATTGCCCAGGAAGGTCTTTGTCAGAAGCATTAAGGACTTGTCTTGACAAATCTGTCAATAATGATATGGGTATAATGGATCCTACATCAGAATAGATGGATAGATTAGGTGAATCTTCAAGATCTGTTACAGCCAAATTTTCTGGGATTCAGTAATGCCCTTACTTGTTATGATAGCTTCTCCATCCTAAAGTAAGCATACAGACTTGCTTTCACCGAAAAGGTCATCATTTGAGAGACAGGTAAACATTTTGTTTATGTTGCTGTTGCCTTTGAAGTACACAGTAGTGTAAAGCAAGTTGCCAGTTCTTGAAGCTAATTGCTACAAATGGGATTTGTTCATGCACAACTTTCCATGATTTTTACAAGTGGTTCTTCCAAAGCCCCAGTGTCACAAAGGGATGGGTCTTGTAAAGGATTATACTTTTTGCCACATATGCTTCTATAAGTGTTCTATATGACGGAGACACAGAAGAGACAGCACAGAAGTACAGTGCCATTGTAAATTTAAAGTACATCTATATTTAATTAATACAGCACTGCCATTCGCTATTTTAAAATGTTTGGGGTATATTTACTCTGAATTATCGGTGTCTTAAATTCTTTGAACCAGTTATGTACAAATATACTAGGGAAAAAGAATATAGAATATATGATGGTAGAGAGAGAAATGCATGGTTTTCAGCATGTGTAGGAGACAAATAAATAGGACCTGAGGTCAAGTTTGTGGCAGTTCCTCTGAAGGAAGGAGCCAGACTGGGCACAAAGTGGTTCCTAGTGGAGGAAGTCTCACCTGTCCCTGTTGACTCATATTATTCCACAGCCAAGACCTGCATTTGTCTGCATCCTTAGTTCTTGTGGAACCTGCTGCCATTCTCCTGATGTGACCCTGGTATGGGAGGTGCTGTTGGACTGCACAGAGCCACAGCTGCTGGTTCATGCACTGTGAAAAAATCAGAAAGATCCAAATGTGCTCCTTGCTACCGTCTTCTCCATGTTTGAATGTAAAATAATTAGATTATATGATCCTTATTCTTTCAAGGGATTTATCTTTTTCATTTTCATATTTTTTATCCGGAATGTGAACTCTATAAAGTGCAACCTTTTGAAATCAATCGATTCTTTTCTTTCATTACCAAAAAACAAGTCACAGTGTCCCACCACAGGTCAAAACACAATGCCAATGTGATACTATAAGTAAAGGGTTTCTTAAACTGCATGTTGTTTCCAGCTGATTTTTCTGTGTCTTTTTAAGACAGAAGAAAATCCCAATCTTCCATCTTTTTTATCACAACAGGAGCTTTGCCACATGTCCTTAGAAATGAAAGTTCCAGCACAAGGCTGCTGTTCAGATCAGTTCTCCTTTGACCATTCTCACATCTCTCCAGTATTTCAGGATTCCTTGTTTTTTGTTTCTTTATATCCTAGCCATATTGAATGACTGACTTTAGGCCATGCCCTTTAGCTTTACTGATTGTTAAAAGTCCACGGTCAAGTGAAAAATGCATTTTTTTTTGGCAGTATTTTACAAGCAGTTGCTACAAGAAAAAATAGACCAAAAATAATTTAGAGTTTGTGTCTGCATCTAGGTTTGAAATTGGTTACTTCATGCAATTGTAAGACATATAGATTAGTATCACCCTCCATGTTTCAAGAAAATGTCCATATCATGATAGCATGAAAAAGAAAAAGAAAAAGAAAAAGAAAAAGAAAAAGAAAAAGAAAAAGAAAAAGAAAAAGAAAAAGAAAAAGAAAAAGAAAAAGAAAAAGAAAAAGAAAAAGAAAAAGAAAAAGAAAAAGAAAAAGAAAAAAGTGTAATTACAAAACTACACTATTGTTTCTTCTGGGGAGGGATAACAGACTTGTTGTAGGATATTGTTCCCTTAGATGGCTTTCTAGCTTGTTTCACAATGAACAAAGCCAAAAAGAAAACTGTAAACTAAATTCCATCTAATTTTTGGACAGTAGGATATGAGCATAGACTGGACTGTTGTTTATTGCTTTCTTTGTCCCTTTTTTTGAATCAGCTTATATGCCTGCAACATTCTTAGAAAACTGTGCTATATATGTGAATTTTCTTCCCACAGCAGGGGAAAGAACAGTAGACAGACTGAACATACAGGTATATGACTGCATGCAGTTAGATTACCACCTCTCAGGTGCACCACCAACAGACTGCTCCATTATGACACAGAATAACTTAGTTTAAATCTCAGTTAAATTGATTATCTTTCCATTATTTCTTTGTCTATGTACCTCTTCCTCTCTGGCTTTCTAAGGCTGCAAGTAATTTACATTACTTATTACACTCTTGTCAGTCCACCAGTAGGTAGATATTGATTCCAAATTGACTATAAATTTTTCTGTCTGGAAAAACAACAACAACAAGAACAAAACAATGAGTTGGTTGAAGAGTAACAAGACCAGAGAGTGTGAAGTGACTTATCAAAGATTAGCAGGTTAGTGACATGGCTGAGAATGGGGTCAAATGCACTTATTTTTCCCAACAGAACGTGGTAGATACCAGCGTCCTGCTCTCCCCCTTGTGTTAACAGATGACTTCAGAGGTATAGATGTATCCAGTCTGGGTGTTGATAGAATCTCTGGTCCCTATATAGCAATAGGTACTTTTACTGCCTTTGGGCTTTGCAGTAAGTTTCAAATTCCAGTTTAACCCTGGTTGAAACTATTTTGGATATTGCATCTTAATACCAATAAATTAGAACCAATAAAGAGAATTTAGTCTTTACTTAGGCAAAGTGAGCCTGTGGAATCCTCTACCTCAGGCTATCAATGTAGTTATAGAAGCTGAACTTTAAAAGCCCTGTATAGTTTTATGGTATCTGAAACCTTTGTAGTTATGCAAGTTAATATATAAAAGCAACCTCATTTGCTGTCATGGGGCTTCAACAGATTACCTTATGTGTCAGGAAGGATTTTCTATTTGCATGTCCTGCTTTACTTAATTGGGTAGATCTATCACAGGACATTTTCACTATTTACAGCTTATGCTGATACATAAAACCTTGTTCATCTTCAGAGGTGGAGGCTCACTTTTTCTCATTTTACTGTTCTGCTGTTTGAAATCAAGTTCTTTTGTGTTCCAATCATCAACACAAAAACTGACTACAGACAGTTCAGTAAAAAAGCAAGTTTCATTCACAAGGAAACATCATTTAGCCAACTTTGGTCTCTTACTTTTTTTTTTTAACTGATCATTACATAAATCCTTTAGCAAGTATTGTAGAAGCATGGTACCTGGAATGTAATAGGCATTACACACAGAAGGTCTGCTCTTGTGGGGGAAATCATTGAACATGTGTATGTCAGGTGCAGGGAACACATTATTGAAGTAGGTCTTACACTGTATAGATCCGAAGAGCTGCCAAGCATGCTAGTTTACCTTTATACAACTGTTTTGTTATGAACCAGCTTTTCCTCTTGTCAACATATTTCTTTTGACACTAAATTGAATGATGGTTAAAGAGAGAGTTAGGAAATCCTCAAGCTCCTTGGCTGTGAAAATGGAAGCTGAAAAAACTTTTTAAAAGGTTCCATGGTTTATATCTTTAAGGAAAAAAGAATTTGAATGCTGGACAGTTTCACGGTGGTGCCTGATTTTTTGAATTCAACCTATTAATTGCCTGCTTGAGATAATTAAAGCATTTGTGCTCAAAATAATTGGTGTCATTGAAAATAAAGGATTTAACCTTGGCAATAGATTCGATCTGTCTACTCCAATTCATTCCTGCAAAGACAAGAGGAATCATCATTTTTTTTCTTTCTCTTAAGCTTGCTAATAATTAGTTTAAACATTCAACAGATCAGCTGGGTAATGGATGTGTATAGTCCCTCATTGCTCTGCTTTATATGGCAGGACTAGAAGTGACACTCTCTTTGAGGCTAGGGGTAGTCGCATTGGCAGAGAATAAGAGATCAATTATATAATCTGATCACATTTTACCTCATCTTGGATATTACAGATTTAAAAATTCAGTTGTCATGTATTTTTAGATTTTGGCTCCACAAAATGTGGGATGGAAAGGCAATAAGGAAAGATGGACCAGTGATCTGAACTTCAATCTGTTTTTTTTTTTTTAGAGAATCACCTGTAGGTTTTTGCATGTCACAGAATGGTTAAGGTTGGAAGGGACCTCCAGAAGTCATCTAGTCCAACAGGTCAGATGCATCCATTGTGATACAGATCAGCAGATACAGAATTAGATGTCCTACAAGAGATTTTTACTGCTGGAAGACTGTAATGTCTACGCTGGCTCACAGAAAAAAGTCCAGAAACCTACTTTAAGCATTTACAGTCCCTGAGGGAAGATTTAGCACTCACAAAAATGAAAATCTAAAATCTAATTATTAATTAGATCAGTGTGGAAACACTGAAGGGAAGGAAAATTTTTAGATCTCACAGCTATCTTGTCTGAGGATGCAAATTGGATGACCATTTCTTTCTCCTTTTTCTTTTTTTTTCCTCTTTTTGTTTTCTGAAGGAACATTGAAGTCTTTCCTTTCCAAAATGTAGTCAATATCTAATCTTATCTAATAGAGGAGAATGTGCAGTAAGGGGAAAAAATCCTTCCTTTACATGAGGGAGGGATTAGAGCAATTTATATAAGGTTTTGTGACTTGAATCCCTGTCCAAGAGAAGGAAGACTCAGTTTCAGTGCATTTTAATGCTTGATGGTGATTCAAATACCTCTAAAATTGATAGTGCTTTTGCAGAAAGCATTGTCCAAAAACCAAAAATAGTACAATCTTTTCTCCTCCTTCTGATACTCTGTCACTGTGAAAAAAAACAGTTAAAAATTCATTAGGCATTCATTAGAAGTTCATTAGAAGAACATTCAGTGGAATCAATGCCTCTGAAATTCTTGATCTCTCATTTGGGGGTTCTGGTCTCCGCACATTGTCCTATGGATTGCTTATGCCTTTTGTATGGAATAGAAATTCAAAATAGGCAATGATTTGACCTTAGCTTTGCTCTTTTGCTATAACTACAGGCTTGCATTATGCTTTTGCAAAATTCGCATCACTTGGGAGTTGGAAATAAGATAACAATAGTCAGCAGTCCAGATAATTTTTCCTTCATAAAAATAAAACTTGTGTTTACATGGCCTGTATAGAAGAAAAGCCACCTCCAATGCAGAGCATATCCCTATCATTTCACAGTGAAATACATCTCCTGTATCTTTTTATTCTATAATGAATAATCATGCAGTAGCACCAGCAGTCTTTAGGGAATACTGTATTGTCATTGCTCTTTATGTAAGTACTGATTACCTTTGCACCAAAACTATAACACACCATAATTAGTCCAACATGTGGAGCTCATATCTGCAAACAGACCTACCAGATCCCTGATGGACACTTAAAATTCCTCCCTTTGCTTACCGGCAAATAGGAAGGGCTTTTATCTTCTTAGGTGTGACAGCCTATTTTTGATCCCTCAAGCTTCCGGGTATCATAACAACAACTCAGCTGAGATGCTCCAGCTATTCCCTCTGTTAGTCTCCAACACTATTCTTAACAGAGTGACTGCAGCTGCATGTTAGCAGGTAATTTCCAGTGCCTATTTCCCAATGCTAAAGAGTCAGAATGAAAGTTTCATTCACAACATTGAAAGAAAGAAAAGAAAGAAAAGAAAGGAAAAAAAGGAAAATGAAAAAAAAAAAAGAAAGGAAAAGAGAGAGAAAGGGGAAGGGGAAGGGGAAGGGGAAGGGGAAGGGGAAGGGGAAGGGGAAGGGGAAGGGAAAAAGAAAGAGAGAGGGGGAGAGAGAGGGAGGAAAGGACGTTTCTCAGAGTAGAATATTTCAATATGAAAATAAATGATTGTATGATTTCCCACACAATGGGTTAGAAATCTCAGCCATGAGAGTTCATTAAGTTCATTTAAACTGTATATCTATCTCCATTTGAAGGCACATACATGCATATTGTTTTTTAGAACCGAGGACAACAGCTCATTTTCTAGAAAATCTACTGAAGTGGAAACATACGTAGGAAAGGGAATAAATGGGTTTAAATTACATTTGGGGTTGGAAGGGGAAAGGTCATGAACTCAATCTAGTCTTGCAAATGCAAAAGAAATACTTTTCAGAGCTTCATTTATCCTCAGAATTCATGAGATCTGCCCAGCCTCATTAGAATGAAGCAGTAGAACAGGAGCAAGGTGAGATGTAACTATTCTTTCAACAAGAAGATGGCACAAGCCAAGTAAAGCAGGTAGAAAAATATTATTTAAAGTGAAGAAATTATCCCCTTTGCCTATTGCTTAGCATAATATAGATTGAAAAAAATCTTTTAAAGCTTTTATGTCTGTAAAGCCGGTTCTCACTAATCTCCATCAATGTCAGCTCCCACTCAAAAAAATTATACTGTTCATATTCAAATTCACATACATATACATATATATGCATATACACTTATTTATCCATATAAATATGTATGCATACACAACATTATACAGTGACCCATCCCACCCACCTGCATCTTTCTTTGAGAAGTATTTAGTCTTATAAAATTTGTATTATTGTTAAGGAATCTTTTTTTTTTTAATGTAGGTTTATAAAATATAGTATGTAATGATACATTTCTTCTTTGCTAAAGGCTTTCAATTTTCCTTCTCAGCAGCATCTTTAAGTGCCTAAGATGGTAGAATAATGGGAAAATAAAATGTTCTTTTCTGTTTTTTCAGAAGTGAATTCATGCCCATGGGATGTGCTAGATTTTAATGCCAGAAAACTAAGTCCTCTTATGCACTACATGTGCACTACAGTTGCAATCTTAACAATGAGAGTGTGAAGTGCTCTGCCTGAGAAGCTTTACTGTGCACAAGAATGACCAGCATTAGGGATAAGAGAGTACTTGAGCCTCAGTCAGATTTTGGCATCATCAGAAATTCTATCACTTCATGAAAAAGAGCTGTTAATTTCAAATCAGAAGAAATGGCTGGATTTTCTACATTTCCCTACAAACCTGAAATTCTTAAGCATTCCTTGTCACCCTGATCTCATTTGAGCATTTGACATCCTCTAATAATTATTTGATTTGTTTGATATTATGGTGTATACAATGGCCTAATTATCTGAATTATTTATGAAGTCAGTTTCATATACTACTAATGTTTTGATACATTCTCAAATTACAATAGAATAAATTTATTTTTTTTACTTTGACAATTTTTTTCATTTTTTTTCTTGCTGAAAATATGTTCCAAATTGAGATGTCCTTTACTGTAATAAATTATAGTAAATATAATATAAATATAAATATTCATAAGAGTGAAAATTATTTTTTAAATTAAAACATCTTCCTTTAGTCCTTTTTTGGCCAGCCATACAATTGGGTTGACTGTGTAGCAGCACCTGGATTGTGAAGGAGTTAAGACTAACACTAAAATATTACTTCACATCAGTCACCTAAGAGTTGTTAAGCACAGACCAGAAGCAATTAATAATAACAATAGTTTCAAACCAAGTAGTCAATTAGACCCTTATGCTCAGTTTTGTGGAAGTGCTGATCTGTCACAGGACATGGTGGCTGATGCCTGTGACGTCTTGACAACATCTCTAAAAATAACATCCTGGATAGAAGTTTCTGCTTACACTGCAAGAGCAAAACCCTTGTTACCATCTTAATATTTCATTAAGCCCTAGCTAATGAACAGTGCTGAACATAGAGAACTGAACTCTGCACATGGTACTTTTGGTTACCCTGAAGTGTACGTATGAGAAGTCCTTCTCAGCCAAAGTAGACCATATGCAAAGAAATCTTATATCAGGCCAAGCCTAAATTTCAACTGGAAAGCAATGACACTCATAAAAATTAAGGTAAAGACAAGATTTCTTGAATTTTTCTCTTTTGCATTCTGGGTTGAATTAAGATTGCAATTTAGAAGCAAAAGAATGTAGTACAAATTCATGGTGCTGTCCCAAACTGTCATAATACTCTGCTATCAATCTGTAAACTTCACTCCATTTTACTTTGAATTGCTAGAGGGAAAACTAACAATAGTTTCTCAGTCTGCAATGTGTTTTTGTCATCTACCATACTGTTAGACTTAAAATATTAGCATGAGAAGATGGTAGTTGCAAACACCTATGGCATTTTCATCCATGTCTATCGAGTATCATGGTACTTGGAATGGGAGAACCAAGCAAACATACTCAGAAAAATGTGAAAATACATGTATACCTACACATGAGTTTGCACTGTCCAGAGTATGCACAGCACAAGTCTTTACCAGCCAAAATAGATACATCTGAGAAGAATGAGGGAAAAGCTCCATCTCCAGCTCAATATAGCTTCATATTCCAGCGTGATCAGTATTAGGAAAAGTTTGTTTAAAAGAACATCTTCAGACAAAAAGTAAATATGTCTTTTTCTAAAACTGCCAAACTGTTTCTAGACAGCTGTATAGAAGGATATGTTAATAATCTACATCCAGCTGGTTCAGACACTTACAGTGTTTAGAAGTTTTCATCATTGGAGACATAGTATCAATGCAAATTTATTGCATTTTTGTCTTTGCATATGAATAAGGTTTTTTATAATTCAGGCATAAAATATTGTGACTGTAGGAACAGAAAGTGGGGCTATAAAGGTGGACAGCACCATCCTTAAGTAAAGAAAACAGGGCCTGGAGGATCTCAGCAGCTTCCAGCATTCACTTTAAGAACTGGATGAAGCATTGTTCCTAAATAAAAGCAGGCATAGCTGAGTCTTTGGTCCAGAGAGGAAGCAATGACTGCCATCCTCCTTCCTTATTCTAATTCAGCTCTTCTGGATATTGTCAGGATGGTATGACATTCTGTCCTTTCCGTCCTTTCCCTTCCCGTCACTAGGATTTATGTGTACTTTTACTGTCTCCACAGTGCCTTGTCTCCATGAACAGCATACTGTCAATTAAACCATATTAGAAGCCAGTAGAAAACTATATATCAAGATTGGTACAAAGGACTCTCTAAAAAATACCGGAACTCATATCATTGCCCAAAGCCTAGGTAAGACAAGGCACTCTTCTCTGAAGTGTTGGACATGAGTAGCTATCTCCACCGACAGGGGCAAAATGCACAGCCAAGATTTTGGGCTTTAGAACTTTAACTCTACAAGTTGCATATATATATTATGTGGTTACACATATTACTGTATATACATGTCAATTACATGCATGGAGAAACTCATCTCACAGGTTCTGGAAATAATTTTCTTTCAGATGAGATCATGCACTGCTCTGATGACTGCACTTTTTAAATGGGGCATCCGTAATTCCTGTTCTAGCCATCTGTCTGGAATTCAGTTTACTTTGTGATATGGCTATGTCTGCAAAAGTACTGATCTTGTTACCCCACCCACTGCCATTTTTCATGCATACCTACATGTGGCAGATAGGAATCCGTGCCAGGCTGCGCAGGCATGTGACAAATCCTAAGCAGACATGCCATTAGTGTCTTCTGTCACTGCTCTAACATGAAGATTAACTGGTGCAGAAAGGGTTCTGCCAGCCTGCTACCTCAAGCTGAATTTCATCCACTAAACTTAATTACTGTATTTATATCTTTCTACAATTATGCATTTTCGTGTGCATAACCTGCAGAAAACCAAACAAAACAAAACCCAGGAATACCTAACCAAGATCCAAAAAAGCCTCATTTGGCAGAAGTGTTAATTATACCCTTAAGCAGATAACACAAAGAGGAATTCAATTCAGGAGCCTCCCTCTCCCTCCCTGGGCCTGCTTCTGTGTAGTTTATTTCTGGTGTAGGTTATCAGAAGATGCTTTTTCAAAGGACAATACCTTAAAAATGTGGCAGCAGTGTGTATTGTTGTGTGTCATACAAAAGGAATTACACATTTATTCTCTCTGGCACATATTCTAAAAAGCTGAGACCTGTCTTTTCACTCCCCTAAATTTGTACTTGCATTTTTGTGCTTCCAAATACATTGGTGGTGCAAGTGAGGAAATTTGCAGCTCAAATGATCTGATTTATGGTTGCCATCAAGCATCTTGAAGTGCAGATTTTCTTGTGACCACTGAAATGGAGGTACAAAGGAGGATCAGTCTTTCAAAAATTCATTCCTCATATATGCTGTCAAGAAATACCAGGTAGAGAGGAAAAAAATGAGGAGTACAAAATAAAATATAATGAAAGGTGCAGTACAGATCTGTAAAACTATATCAACATATTATGAATGTTTTGGTGAGGTGCCTTTTATCTTATTCCTTTGCACTCCCGCTTTTCCATTTTATGAAAAGTAATCGCAAGGCCCCAGCACTAAACTCTGAAAGCTAGTCCTTTATCAGGGTCTCTGATAAGGTTCTGTACAAGCTTTTAAGGAGTCTTGGTCTCCAAATATTGTGGCAAATGACAACATTCAATTAAAATACAGCTTAAAATAAGAACTTGTATCCCTGCTGTAATATATTGCTTAATAATCAGTTGCAGGATTACGGTGCTGAAAAACTGTATGTTTGAGAAGATTTTAAACTACTTTTTTTTTTTTTTAAATAAAGAAAATAGGACTTGATTTAAATAAGCCAAAAAAAAGAAGTTGTGGCTCAAAATATATATATATATTTATGTATTTCAGATCTTGTTGAAAGCTCTGGAAATTCCTTTCAGCACATAGTACTTGGATGAATGACGGGGTGTTTTGTCCTTTCTGCTGCTTATTTTTTCTTCTTTTTCCTTGGCTTTGATTCTGAGGACAGCACACTCTTTTCATCTTGCTAGAGATATGGCTTTGCATAAATCTCTCAGGAGATCTCACTCTACCCAAGCAATTTTATGGTAAAAAAAAGGAATGCTTCCTTATGTCTGTATAATTTCAGTTGTGTAAATCAGTGCATTGACCTCAAAGCCAACCTGACTTTTTTGTGGATTCCCCTTGTTCACAAAGTTTGGCTTGTGAATTATAGTAGTCGTAACTTCTTTTGCCTCCATGTTATGCAGCAGTAGATTGCAATTTTTCAGTAAGTGTTTGCACATAAGCTTTTATTTTCCTTGTACAGAAACAGTTTTAGACAGGAAAAAAAAAAAGAAAGACAAAGAAGAAAGGAAAAGCAAAAAAAGAAGTTGTGAGGAAGAGTGAAAACTGAAACTTGTTGATAAGTATTTTCTTGATTACTTGATTGAAGAACATGCTATCTGGTTTGGAAGTAACAAGCAGCTTTGTTAGCAAGCTGAGAAGAAGCTGGCTAAAGAATAAAATATGGCTATAAAGCTCCATGTAAATTACAGAAATGACAAAATAAAATGTCTACATATGCTAATTATGTGGTGTAGACCTAGTTTTGCATTTCCATAAATCCTTCTCTTGAATTGTTATATTGGCTAGTAATTAAGAGACTTATGACAAATTATTTGATTTATATTCTCAGCCAGGTCTGGACCCTACTAGATACTGATTTCAGTGAAGTTTTAAGATGCACACAGGAGTATGCTATACTTTACTGAATGAACCTGCAATAGTTTTTGTCAGACGTTTCTGGAGTGTCCATGGAATTTATGGGGGCATATGAACCTTTCAGTTGTGGGAGAACTTTGTTTAAAACATGGACTCACAACCTTAGCAAGAGAGCAAGACTGTTGCATCAGATACCTAGATATATCTAGAATACATTAAGGGTATTGCATTTTCTTAAATCTCAAATTAAATCATGTATATAAAATTCAAATTTCATTAGATCTCCAAGAAGAAATTACTTCCTATGAATTTAGTGCTTGAATCTAATTTCTTTTTAGCCAATTATACAACATCAAAGAAATGTATGGAATTTTTTGTAGACAGTCTGTTTTGCATAAACTTTATTTGATCATGGCAGAGAAGATCTAGGATCGCTATTACAAACATGACACAAAGAGGTTGAAAACTTGATTTACAAACTGTTAAAAAAAAATGCATTCCAAACAAAGAGAAGAAAAATATTATCCTACTGCTCACCAGTCACACTTTTGGTTTTTTTTTTTGTTGTGTTTTGGCTTTTTGGTGCTTTGTTTGGTTGGTTGGTTTTTAAAGTGGGCTGATTCATTTTGGCTACACCAATTCAGTGTATATTTTATAATCTTTGTATGTACAAAGTATACAAAGTGTTCATAGGACAGCAGCATGGGTTAGAAATACTTCTTTTACCTCGTGTATGGCAATCCGTTTTCTAGATCTTATACAGAACTAAGCAGAAGAGCTAGTCTAAGCTATTTAGAAGTGAGTCACAAAGAAGAAAGAAACCCCTCTGACAACTGATAATTCTACTTCATGTCCAGGATCTTTACCATTAAAAGTAAATACTGTACTCTTCACTCTGAGGTATATAATACATTTTTGTAAGGAAACCAGAGCTTAGACGTCGTTGATTACTGGAGGATTTGCAGGACATTTAAGTATGATACGTAGTGGTACCTGCTGCAAAGAGAAGACTATTATCCAAACAGTGTAAAAATAGGTGCTGTATTCACAGATAAGGAGAGCAGTTTTAATTCCATTTTAAGAGTCATACAAGTATGTGTCAGCCATTATAATGATTGCCACGGGTTGGAAGGTTGCAAGAGACCAAAAACATGTTTATGGATTAGTAATCTCTTGTGGCCACAGGTGTCCAAAAGTGTTTCTTCTCTTCAGAAAAAAAAAAGAAAAAAGAAAGCAGAGAGGGGGAGAGGCATGACAGGTTAAATATGAGCAATTCACACTTCAGTGTGGAGGTTCTAGCAAGGAACTGAGGGTGAGCCCCTGAAAAATTCCTGTCCAGCTACTGTAAATACTGTTTTGTGGCAGTGAAATCTTAATTAGTGTTTTTCTTTCATTTAACTATTCCAGTGGGTAAGAGAAGCCTTGTACCAATTTTTATCTTTTCACTCCCCATTTCACTTCCCTCCTCTTTTTTTAGATTTTTTTAACTTAAGATTTCCAGGGGGAATGGTGTCTATAAATTAAACTAACTGGCCACAGTGTTATATGATTATTGTCTAAGTGAAACAGATTTATCATCTTCACTTTTTCATTTCCTGTTTTAAGATTTCTGTTAAATACGTATTACTCATGAGTGACAAAAGGACTTAGAGCATGAGAGGCTATTTCCCAGGGGAAGTAGGTATGTTCAGAGTATGTTTATTACTGAGTTAATGCTCTTCACTAATAACCGATTGCACATTCGATTAGATTTTGTACTCTGCTTTCTAAAAACTGTATACATTATCAGGTGGGGTTACACGTGTTAATCCACTGAGACCAATGAAAGGTACTGTCTCTCTTAACACCTCAGGACACTGCCATTTTTCACGCTAGTCTCTCATCACCTCTCCCATCCTGGCCCCATGCTTGCATGTTGGCTTGGGTGGGAACGCCAAGTAGAAGCGTCCAGAAGTACAGTTCACTGTGTTGCAAATGTAAATTAGAGATCCATGGAGAATTTCAGCTCTCATAAAATCTCACTTTAAGGCACCCTGGGTTGAATTAATCATTATTAGTGCATTGCAGTCTGCTTTAATTAATATGGTCCATTAACATATAATAAAAATTCAGAAATGTAATTGAAAATTGTCAAAAGAATCTGACTGATAGTAAAGGATCTATGCCCAGGTGATATTTTCTTTTTTTAAACACATAGGAACAACATTAAATGTCATCTATATTGGGTACCTATGCTTTCATCTGGAAGAGACTCCAGGTGAGCACTGCACACAATTACCACTAAGTTTCCTTCCCAGCCCACTTCCTCTGGGGTGTAGAAGCTGCTGTGTGATTTTGGAACAGAGCATGAGGACCCTTCTGTCCTTGGACATCTGATAGGGTTTTTTTCTTCTTTCAGTTTTCCTCTTTATGAAATACAAATAGCATAGTTTAACAGTGACTGTGACAACGTGGGAGCACTCAGTGTGTAAACAGCATGTTTGGCTATTTGCAGTGTCCTCTGATTACGGTCACTCATAAATGAAAATTATGTTCCTCTTTTTCACCTGTCACAAAGCCATATCTCAGGAAATGTGTAGCATGGACTACAGGGCAGACTAGAGGTTTCTGCATTCTGTTCTTGTCTCTTCTATTTGGCTGAATTCTGTGCATTTCTGTTGCCGCTTGCATAAAATGGAGTACTGAAATTTAAGGTACATCACTGTTGCTGCTGTGGCTGTGGGTGACATCGCTGCCCTAAATTTAAACTGACTTCAGTAAAACAGACCGGAGAGTGCTCAAGCACTTAACTTGCTTCCAGTCTGAAGTCTGTTGCTGTGCTGTACTCTACAGCAGTTATGCTGTATATAATACCTCAGTTAAAATCTAACATTCAGGTGCCTTCATGAGCTGCAGTCACATTAGGGCTGGGTGTTACCAGTATCACCAACTTCAGACACTGAACTAAGATGGTAAGTTAGAAACCTGTTCCTCAAGCTCCTGGGACTCTCAACTGAGATGGACAGACAGGTATAAAAGTGATTCAAAAAAAGTGACTTCCAAATCTGACAATAGTTAAACTCTTAAATACTCTGAGTTTTAGTCCTTGTGCTGAAAAAAACAGAGCTAGGGACTGACCATTGGCTCTGAGGCCAGTTAGCACCAGCTGACTCGTAATCCATGCTGTTAATGCTGGCTCACGCCAGCTAGTTGGAGGCAGCTCACTGAAGCAGTCCAAAATAGATCAAGTGGTGAGTGTTAGCTCAGTCCACAGTAAAGCTGTGTGCGTCCAGCACTTAGCCTGGCTTGCTTTTCTTTAATGGCAGTTTCTTTATCAAATTATGAATGCATCCATGTCTACTCATCCCACCTACCCTGAGACATCTGACTGAAGGACCAACGTTTCCTTGTTCAACTAGACTCCCTTCACAATCAATGAGAGAAACACACATGTCCAAAAGGCAATTCATTCCCCCTAAGAACTTAATGAAGGTGGTGTCATGAGTCTAAAGTCAGGTAAAATGAATCCATTTCCTATTGCTCTCCATTGTCTCTGGAAGAGCCAAAAAAGCCTCTGTCTTTCACTAATGTAGCAGGATTTAGGCACCTGAAGTCTTTCTTATTAACCTAAACTTTATGCAGTGTGACCACCTGTCTTCCTTTCCCTTAAATAGAGGTTTTAGCCAAATGGATTAAAAAAGTAGGTATCAAGTAAAATCACTCTTTCAGTACTCTTAATGAAATCTGCATTTTCAAAAGCCTTTTGCCAAATAATCTGCCACAATTTATCACTTACATTTAATCACTACTTTCAACACTAGGCTTAAAAAAGGTCTATCTGAACATCCCAGTATCTGGCTGTTACACTTTTTGCAAGGATGGATCAAAGTTTATTAATAGGCATAATGGAAATGTAGGGAATAATATGACATTGAGAAGGGAGGACACATGTAACACCAGTGAAGCTTCCTACAGCTCAATGGATGGGGAAGTTTTTCTTGCTGCTTTGTCTGGTTTTTAAATTTACAGGAAAAAGCTTTTTTTTTTTTTTTCCTGTGGAATCAAGATCCCAGAAAATAAGGACCAAATTACTCTTATAAGTAATGGATTACAATGTCCCCTGTTACTATAATCTTATCTCTTTAACCACTTACACAGTAATTGTTCGACAAAAGACTGACACTCTTCTCTATTTCCTGGTTGTGATCCTGCAGGATTGCAGCCATTAAAGAATCATCAAGCAGAAGAAGTGCAAAGTCTTTGTTGCTCATTTTTCAAGCACCTTTATTAAGGTTTCTCTTTTTTCATTTACTTGTAGCACACGATTTCTCCAGTAACGATGTGCTGGTACTTGATTTTCTTTCTGCTTGACAACAGGCTCGATTAATTTTTTTAAATGCCTTTTGGATTTAATTTCCTTCTTTTGGATTAGCAAATCAGACTGAGCACAGTTGGAGAACAGCTGTCTATTCCTTTTCCACAATATTCATGTATTTAAATTCTTGATTATAAAGGTTGGACATTTATAGCATGTGAAGCTACGGACAAGCAAAGTATTTTTAGTATTTGGACTTGAGTCAATCAAGATAATGTCTGATACTTTAAAAATAAAGAAGCTTCAAGTAAAAATTTTGAACTCAAGCTGAAGAATTCTCTTCAGTGCATTAGTTTCCAGATTCTCTGAGCTTTTATCAGATGTTTATATCAACAAGAAAATATCATTGTCCATATCTCATGAAACACATTCTTAACTGTACCTAACTACAGCTGCCTTCATCTGCTTGTATAGATTTTGAATATGGGTTTTTTTAAATGGCTTTGTTAATAAACAAATAAATAAACACCCACCCCCCCGCCAACATTATGGTTGCAGTGTACTTCCCTTGTTTTTTAATCACCCGAAGAATAAAAGACCTGCATATTAGGTCCTGTTCATCCAGGGAGAGCCTAAGGTCTTTTCTCATACATGTCAGACGAGTGTTAATGTGTGTAACTGGCATATTACGAGACATAGTGAGGAAAGGGGCTTGAACACTTTGATTCCTGTGAGGTTTGCTTTCCTGGTGCTCATATTTATTTTTAGTTGGAGAAATGGCATATACAGTCCTACAGCATCCCCAGCATTTGAAGCAGTCCTGAGCCCAGAGGGGTTTCAGAGCCAAAACTCTTCCTAAAAGGCAAGTTGCTACTCAATGTGGGCTTCAGCTGAGATTAGATCAACAGCAGGTTAGAAGCCATGCTGTTCTCTGTTGGGACAACCATGGAGATGAAATCTTGCCACCCCACTAAATCACCACTCTCTCGACTCTATAAGAGGTGGCAACTCAAGATGGAGTCTACTTAAGAGTTCTTGCAGAAACTCAGTAGGAATAGGTACAGACTTCCCTCCAAAAAGGTGATTCTCATAATTCTCCACTTGATCTCAAGGATTGAATCATACCCCACAGTTGAAGGGTTAGACGAGGTAACCGTTAGATTGAGGAAGGATTAGTATAACTATCATACAGAAGCTACCTGCCCATAAATGTAATTTGATGGGAAGTGTGGATGGCTAACTTTGTATACTAATGCCAGGCAACATGGGGTTATTCTTCCCCAGGTACAGAACTTGTCATTTCCCTTTGTTGAACTTCATAGGGTTCCTGTTTGCTGTTTCTCCAGCCTGTTGAGGTCTCTTTGAAAGACCACTCTAAAAGACAGCAAAACTGTCCGGTGTATCAACCACTCCTTCCAAATTTCTGTTGCCTGCAAACTTGCTGAAGGTGCAGTAGGTCCCATCATTCCATATATCACATACTGTACAAGCTATCTGTGTATTCCTGAGAGCTGGACAAAAAGAACTTTTGTTATGCAGTAATAAATCACTGTTTGAATGACCTGTTATGGACCTAAGCTGTAAACAGTATGCACAATCCAGTTTGCAAGAGCAAAAAGATCTTTGGTGGTTTTGATAAAACTTAGTAAAGCTGGGGATGTGCAAACTGAACTGCAATGCTTCCACAGGTTTAGTTAAAACCCTCGATGGAGTGAATTTTCATGCTCTAGACCCTAATACTGCAATTAGACTTGTCTGTACAGACAGGAGTGACATTCACCTTCATTTTGCTTGAGGCGACAATGGAGGATTGCAGAGTTCATTGTCATTTTTTATTAAAACAGATAAGACTGGACTCTAGGTTGTGACCCTTGTATTCAGTGAGACCTCCAAAAATCACTTAGCTGCAGAGACAACATTCAAGAACACCCTCGAGGCTGTGTATGCTCTATAGCAAGAGAACCAAGGAGAGCAGTGAAAATGCTAAATGAATATTTTTCCTGGCTTCATCCAAATGTTATAGCTCTATGCACCTGTCTTGTAACATAAGCTCTGAAAGTTTTGGAAGTAAAGTTCCATCAAGACATCTTGTTTTACTGCTGGTAACAGTAATAAATAATAGAAATATAATAGTACTAGGCTGTGAACTTTTATCCAGTTATGCACTGTACAGACATATCAAAGAACAAGTATTAAGAAATACTGAAAATATTCACTATTAAGTAGCAATAACCATATTATTTTCCATCTCCTTTCCATAGTAACACAGGACAAATTGTTTCATTTACTTATCTTTAGGTAAATGTCTACTGCCTCTACCTTAAGGTGTTAACTACATTTTAATCTGAGCAGTCTGTTCTGGGAAGAGTCAATATTTGGGTAGTTGTCTACAATGACAGATGTGAGGAATAAATGTCCACGAGGTCAAGCAATACTACATGGCATTTGTGGGTGCAGCAGTTACAGAATGAAGAACCAAAGTACACTTAAGGCTCAGGGTCTCCATGGGGTGCCATGCAAAAATCTTGCACTCTAGAAATGAACTGGAGACAGTGACTAGTAAATGGTGGTGAAAAAATTACTTTTCTTGTTCCTTCAGATGAACACGAAAATTGAAAGATTCCTTCTTCCACTAGTGAATGACCTTTCTCTGCTTTAAAACAAACAAACAAAAATAAGTGGATTTTGTTTTGTGTTTTTTTTCCTCCAATTTGGCGCTTTTTTTTTTTTTTTTTTAAATAGCTGTTTCTCAGTTCTCTTTCTGGTCACCTTCTCAAATACTAACTTTGATCATTCTTCCATATATTCTCTGTACTTTGGCTTGCACATGGGAAATGCATGCTCCATGAAGCGCTTTAGTAGCTTCTCTACAGTGAAGGGAAGTTGAATTTGACCAGCTGCAACATACTCCCCTTCTCTCTCATGTCTCTCTCTGTCACCCTCCTTTTCTCTCCTTTCAAACCCCTATATCCACTCTGGTCTCCTACTCTGCATTTAGCACTGCAACATCTTCTGGATTCGTGTTTCTCCCTTTTACCCTTCACTTCTTTTTCCAGCTGCCCCCCGCCCCCCCCAGCTTCAGGAGGACAGGGTTTCAGCGAGGTAGTGTTCTCTTTCAGCCCATTTGCGTTAGCAGTGAGATGGAATGCCCTGGAGTGCTGACTCAGCATGGTGGAGCAGGGGTTGCTTTGCAGAAGCATTTAAACAACAGTGCTGATGGCAGCTGAAAAAAAAAAAAAAAACCCAAAACCTCTGCATGAAAATTACACAATCCATGAAATTTATTACACCTGCAGTTTGCTAGTTGACTTCCTCATTTGCATATGCTATTTTGGCTTCAAGTGACACAATATTTTAACACATGTACTTCTACATACAAAACTCCATTCTGATCTAATTGAGATAATGTTCCATTACTTATACTAAATGCCCATATGTCAAACATTAGTATTTCTGAACTTTACTCGTTCTTTTAAATCGTTTGGTTTTGGAAAGATCTTGCAGCATCTCCAATCTGTTGTTGTTAAGAACATTTGCATTAGAAAATTCTTCAGAACCATTACTCCCTAAATCTTTCTTCTTTGTTGCTTTGATTTACAGCTTCTAAATAATTTGCAGAATGTAATTTGTAATTAAATGCATTCTTACTCACACATGCAAATTCTAATGAATACTTGCCATGATTCTTCTATTTTTAATAACATTACTACTGCTATGCTGAAAATTCTTGACGATCAGACCAATTTTTAATAGGTCAATGTACTTTTTATAATTACCTGACTCATTTATTTTGTTTGCCTTTGCATGAATATTACTTGTTTGCTTTATTTGGTGGTGCTAGCAATAGACGAAGTAAACATGTCTGCAGGTTTGGTGCAGAAAATAATTGTAAATTTTAACCTCTACAATACACTGTGGATATTCTATACAAGGCGTGAATATTTCTTTCTTTTCAATGGGCAGGGAAATTTTATAGAAGATAAAAAAAAAAAAAACCATTATGCTTCTTACTTTTTCTATGTCTATAAATGCTAGTAACAAAAATGCTAGGTTAGAAATAGCAAAATCTTTCAAATATTAATTGCAAGGTTTAGATACAGTCTTCATATTTGGGTCTTAAACCAAGGCCTCAGTTTGTTCATGAAAAAAAAATATCCCATCTGTTTTTAACTTAGTCCCAAATGAAAATTGAGTTACATCTGACCAAAATCATAAAAATTGGTCCAGAATAAACATCATTAAGTCATCCAGTCCATCTTCCTTCCCATAGGTGGGGTCAACTATACCTAAAACCATTGTCTAATTTGCTCTTGAAAATCTTTCATGATAGAGATCCTACAACTTCCTAGGCAATGTGTTCCCGTGTTTAAATATCCTGGCATTTAGAAAACTTTTCCTAAAGTCTAGCCTATATCTCCTTAGATACAATTTAAACCCATTATTTTTTGGCCTATTCTCGTATTTGAAGACTGTTATCAGGTCTCCCACAATATTCTTTTTGCAGAAACAAACAAACTCAGTCTTTCACTACAGATCATGTGTTTTTAGCTGTCTGACCATTCCTGCTGCCCATCACTCCCTCCTCCCCAGCTGCTTTTTGACTGGTTTGTATCTTTCCTGACTTCTGGTGTGCCCCAGTAAGCATAAGTTCTCCATTTGGAACCTTGGACCCTTGTAAAACTGAAGCATACCTCAAATATCTTTCATGCTGCACCCCTCTCCATACATCCTGGGATGCTGTCCGGGTTTCTCTGTAGGAGCATGATTCTGCTCCAAAACACTAGGGCCACTTCCCCCTGCCTTGAAGCTGTGGTATCAGGTGGGAGAAATTATATGGTTTATTGATTGGGAAGTGCTAACTAGAGGCCACTTTGCCTTTGATGTCAGAACTGAGTGAGACTGAGAAAACTGTTGGCTGCACTGATAACACTTTCTGTATGTTTTACTTAACTATCCTATAGTGCAGTCATAAAAAGTCCTTGGAGTGGAAGCCAGCATGTGGATTTTTTTTCAACCCTGTTGATTGCCCGTTTTAACAGACCAAAGAATAATGTTCCCTTCTCCATCTCATGTTCTGTCACTTCTGTGCTTCTCTGGCCACATGAAATTCATATTCCTGACATGAAGTACATAGCGTCTTGAGGCAGCAGAAGCAGAGAAGACATACCACCACTTCAACCTAGCCTCTTCAAATAACTATGTCCTTTATTCTGCACTGGACAGTGCAAGTTTAAACTCTTTCTGGCTAAGAAGGGCTGAAATACCTGTCTTTCACTCCTTGTACAAGTGGTGCAATCTCTAAACATTTACCTGAAAGGATGGCTGTTCCCTGGCTGTAGAAAACTGCTTGGATGAAGTTGATCGATTGTGTTGCTATGTTAGGCAAGCTGTGAGTATGTCTAATAAATTAAGTGATGCCAGAAGGGCTTAGGTACAAAAGTGAACAATAAGGTACTTGGATAGAAAAAGTATCTTCCAAATAGTGGGGAAAAAATTTAGACATGGTGGTAGGAGAACACTGAACACTCGAATAACAACTTTCATGAAAATACAGGTATTTACAACAGGATTAGCTGTCTGCTTATTACATTTTAGGTATCTTCATTATGCTTTAGTTTTACATAAAGTACCCAACTCCATATTTGCATCTGGCCCTATATCAAAAATGCCATATAACTGTTTCAAGGAAACACAATGGAACCTAAGAGGAATGGACCAAGTCTGGAAACTTCTTTACAGGGAAAGAAACTTGGGATTTAAATTGCACAGACAGGTATTGTTTCCTTAAGAGTTTTCTTCTGAACTCTAAAGAAATATAGTATTTGCTACAAGTGTCACAGGGGGCCTGCCTCAATATGGTGCATTGAATTTTCTTCTGCAAGAAAAAGCCTTACCAAGTTTTTAAGCTGAATATAAGAACAAAGTTTTTTACTAGGAAATTTCAACTCCAGAAAGATTCCTATAATAGCTATACTCCAAAATATATAGAAACATGGATGGATATTAATACTAGCCTTGGTGGGTCTTAATTGGTTTTAGTAAAAAGAGCTTTGCTATCCATAGCTGCATGAGTCATCATCAAACAACTACCAACAGCTGCATTTCTCTGCAGTTATGCTGCATTAGTAATACATAGGACTCAAACCAGTTTACTCAAGTAATAAGAGTCAATTCCTTCCATCTTTAGTTCAGGTGACTAATTTCCTCCTGTTGTATACAATTGGATTACTCAATGAAGAAGATATTATTCAATAGAAAAAGGAGCAACAGTATCAAGACTTTGATTAATAATTGGGTAAATTCCTTGGACACAGGTACTACACTAAATAATGTTTCTTGTTTTTTAGATGTGGACTGAAACAATGGAATCAGAAATCAAATGAAATTAATCATCATTCCAAATTAGCCTGCATGATTGTATCTGCAATACTATGTGAATGTATTTCAAGTTATATTTGACCTTGATTTTGATTTAACATACAAGGAATAGTTGGAATCTGTGGCAGAATGTTTCTTTTTTTTTTTTTTTTTTTTTTTTTTTTTTTTTTAGGAATAGGAAATTATATCTTCACTGCAGTGAATATGGAGGGTCAAAGCCTTAGCTGATGAGAATTAGATGCAATCAATGAGCTTTTATCCATATTCATCAGCTGAAGATCTAGACTAGAAATTTAAATTCTTGTTTCCCAGAATGTATTCATGCAAGTCAATTTATTTTGGCAGTGTAATCAATACTTCTGCAAATAAGAGATATTTACCATAGCATAACCAACATACTCTGGAGGTCATTATAGTGATTTCATATTTGTGTTCATCCATTATTATAGGGTAATATTACAAGATTCACAATTATTTCATTCCGTCATTTTTAGCAAATTACATTATTGCAGTGTGTTATATTTAGGATGATCCTGTGAGACCAAACCCATAAGTTCTACCACCGACATGGAATCTGGTGAGTTATTCATCTACAGTGTACTCCTGCAACATTTTCTTTTTAATTTTCCACAAATTACTTACTCATTTTTGAAGGAACACAAAATTCTGGATGCAGTGATCATGTACTTTTGCATTCCTGATCCTATCAATCCTAATCTTTCTGAAACTGGTAACACTGACATTTTATTTGAGGTTGGTAACTTAAGAAACTTTCTCAGTACTGTAGAAGTTCAATACCTGAATTTGAAGTGTTTAAAATAAACCTCGATAATTTTCATGTAAAGGTGATCTGCCATGTAACAATACATGTGGCAATGTTGAACATTTCATTGCTAACGACAGATATGAAATTTTATTTATTTTGACCCTGCATCCTGAAGAAAGATTAATTCTGTTACAGTTGATGGTCATTGAAATACAGTACCATACCACAAGAGGAAATGGATACCAAGGCTTGATGTGACTAGCTTGAACATTTAAATAAGTTCTAACATTCACTGCATTACAGGTAGTGTAGTGCTGTCTATATGATGGCCATGAAATCTATCTTCCAGTTTTAGCTGTTACAAAAGGTAGTGGTTTACCATCTAAAAGAGATAGACTTCTGAAAAAAAGATCAGTCAAGATCCTTCTACTCCATCCATGTAGCTCCAGAAATTACTCTGCAAACACACTCAGCTCTATTAACTCTGTTACTGTATCTGTGCATTCATGTGGCACCTCTGGTCAGTCAGGACCTATGGCTTAGAGATCCTTATGTATACTTTGTAGGAAATGAAACAGCATATCATTAAGGCATCAGCTAGTGATAGCGAAACATTCAGTCATCCATTTAATAGCATGAAAGTCTCACTCTGACCAGTGAATTTTAATATGGGGAACTACAAAGTTTGCTCTGCAAACAGTGGTGATATTTTTGTAGAACTTCTCAAAACACTAGATTAAAAGGCAGTTTATTTATAAGTGTATTTTTTAATTCTGTAAATTTGCAGCAGAATATTGTAAGTTGGGGGAGAGAAACTGAGTAAATTATGTTTGCTGACACTTACTTAAAGCTGAATGAAACTCAATATATTTCTCATATGAATTTCACCAGGAATATTCCACTGTGTATACTCTTGAGAACATTATCAATACTGTCAGCTAACATGTAATCTGATATTTGGCCCCAAAATGTTTCACACAGAGGTCAACAACAGTTGCCTTATTTCTTTTACAATGTGAAGCTCTTCTTTAGTGTTCATTGTTTAAGGTAGTAGTTATTAATTGTCAGCTGAAACATGATTTACACTACAGGCAGTGAGGCAGACTATTCAAGTTGAAATAGCTCTGCTGGTCCAGGGCCACTGCCTTCCAGTAGCCCAGATGTCTCTGCACTGTACTCCTGGAATGAGAGTCAGCATATCCAAGACACCTAACAACACTGTACAAGGAAGTAGATGCAAAACAGTATTTCCAGTAAAAGGAAGACATTAACAAACTGGAGAGATTCCAACAGAGGACCACTAAAATACAGGGGTGGTTAAGGGGCTGAAGCACATGATGCAGCAGGTGAAGCTGAGGGAGCTGGGTTTGTCCAGGATTAAGAAGAAGAATGTAAGTGTGGGGATCTAATTGCTGTCTCCAAGTATCTAATGGAAGAGTATAGCAATGATGCAGTGTGACCTCTCGTCACAGTAGCCAGAATCTTCAAAGAAGTGCCTAACAAAAGGACAGCATGCAACAGACAAAAGTTTTTTGAGTTTCCCTGGATGTAAAGAAAAAGCTTTTCACAATGAGGGAAGTCAGAGATTGGAATAGGATGCCCAGAGAGTCTAAGGAATCTCCATTCTTGCAGATACTCAAAACTCAGCTGTGCATGGCTCTGAGCAAGCTGACATTATATTAGTCCTGCTTTGAGAAGAAAATTTGCACCAGAAAACAACAAATGTCCATTCCAACCTAAAGCATTCTGCAGTTCTATGGTTCTTGCCACCTCAGGTCAGCACTGCTGCACCTGGAAAAAGAGCCTTTCACAGTCACCCTATAGACTGTAAGGTCCAGTGTAGAAAAGGTTTTGAGAAGAGGCAGACCAAGGGCAAGAAAAACAGCTCTGAGAAAGAACTGCTCCCCCTTGGTAAAACACAAGACAACTTCTCAAGAAAGGCCTGGTGGAAAGATTGGTAGAACTGACATAGGTGTCATGATGGATGTGGTGCTGCATGTGAGCTGAATGATTGATTACCAGATTTACACAGCAAGATCTCAGAGATGAAGAGGAGGTTTTTGTCTGCAAAGGGCTTTACAATATGTTAGCCTCTTGAGTGAGTAACAATTCTTCCAACTGGAACAATACCAATAATTCCCCTGTTGCAGTAGGGAGGAAGTGGGCTGATGTCTGGAAGAGGATAGTGCAAAGGATCATTAGCAAAATCAGAGAAATAATCCCTGTAGATCCTCTGAGTGTGGTCTGAGAGCAGGTCTGAGACAGGGAATAACAAGAGAAAAGGAAGACATACACAATTCAAGAGTCCACATTAAAGTGATAGAATCATAGAATCATTTAGGTTGGAAAAGACCTTTAAGATCAAGTCCAACCATTAACCTAACACTACCAAGTCCACCGCTAAACCAATTAAGGGTAGAGTAAGTATTAATTTAATGTTTCCTGGCTTGGGCGCTGGATTGTTCTTTAATGAAAGTAAAACTAGGAATCACTAAGGTTGGAAAGGACCTCAAGATCATCAGTCCAACCATCAACCCAACCCCACCATGCCCACTAAACCATGTCCCAAAGTGCCATGTCTACCTGTTTTTTGAACACCTCTAGGGATGGTGACTCCACCGTCTCTCTGGGCAGCCTGTTCCAATGCCTGACCACTCTTTCAGTAAAGAATTTTTTCCTAATATCCAGTCTAAACCTCCCCTGATGCAGCTTGAGCCCATTTCCTCTTGTCCTATCACTAGCTACTTGGGAGAAGAGACCAACACCCACCTTACTACAACCTCCTTTCAGGTAGTTGTAAAGCGTGATAAGGTCTCCCCTCAGCCTCCTCTTCTCCAGACTAAACAATCCCAGTTCCCTCAGCTGCTCCTCATAAGACTTGTTCTCTAGACCCTTCACCGGCTTCAGGTAAGGTAGTCTCTCTACCTACCATTGCATCACAATTGGATGTACTAAATCAAGTGCACAAAAGAACCAATGCTGCTTTTTAACATTAGGTACCAGTAGCCTGATTTTTTTTTTTAATCTGTTTTTGTTCTTATGTAGTCTTTTAAAAAGGAAATGTTTCCATGCAGATCTGCCCTTCCTCTGCGAATGTGCTCAGACTCACAGATTTGTGGTTTCTTTCAAGGGGGGTAGCTCTTTTAGGTGGAGAAGCTACATTCACCATTATTTCCTTTTTAAAGACTTCTAGCGTTTCTTACTAATAAGTTACTTATATGTCACCTGAAGCATTCAACACCAGCTGAACCAGTTTACTTGAGTTGTAAGAATGTATCTATTACTGTGTCAGTCTTCCCTAAGCGGTCCCTATTACTGGAAAAACTGTCAGCAATAGGTCATTTGAAATAGGTGCTCAGTATGGTTTATAACAGCTAGAATACACTGACTGAAGACAATACTGGTGCTGTTTTAGAGAATATGTTTGAAGAAGGCTGAAGATGATGGCAAGAAAATTTTGAACATGGGACTACTAGCATTCAAAATAGTAGCAACAAGTGACAGGGGTCATGTTTTGGCAATAGCACTGAGAAGCAAGTGAGAAGATTAACAGTGGTGGAAAGCACATTGTTGCACTTCAAAAGAGCTGAAGGAAGACTGAATTAGGTGGGAACTTTTTTTTTTTTTTTTTTATAGGAAGGCAAGGGAAGACATTGGGTATGGAAAAAAAGAAGAGAAGAAAGGCAGAAAAATTCAGAGGGAAGAGACAAGTTTGTTCACCTGCAATATTTTGGTCTTCTCAAGTTATAAGTTTTCATTGTCAGAAGTATAATTATTAAATGTTAACATAAGTTAACATTTAATATGTTGTGTTTCTTTCTATGTTGCCAGTATTACAAATGTCATTTTGCGGCAAGAAGCCCTCTTCCAGCAGTGTGGCTCTGAAACTATAATTTTCAAAGGCTTTTCAGAGTTTATGCCTGGTGAGCAAGGCTCTTTACCTTGTGAACTTTCACATTATTGTGTCGACTGAAATGGATGCTCTTGTCCTTTCAGGACAGAGTTTCAGCCATAACACTTAATTTCTGACCTTTGTGGGTTTAACTTATACTCCATTCTGACCTTCAGAATACTGGCATTAATATATGCATTTGCATATTATAGATCCACAGTCTGAAACATCTACCCAAAATTAGAGTAAGTAGCTGCTAGGCATGCACAATGCTTGTGTTTCTTCTTTTCTTTTGTATTTTTTACATCAGTAAGATTTTAATTTTTACTCAGGAATACATGTATATATTGGTAGATGTGTGTGTGCTGTAGAACACCAGAACCCATAATGTGGTATTGAAGGGAATACAATGTGCAACATACAAGCTGAATAAGAAGACAGTAAACATGAGAATTTTCATTTTTCTATTAGTTTAAAATTGAATAATGATTTTATATTTTTTTAGAATACATTAAAAAATAACTCTCAAACTGAAATCTTATTTCAACGTTTTAGCATGCTGTGAATTTTTATGCTAAATTGCAAGCCCCTGAATATAGGGGTTTATCTAATGAAAATGCTGACAGCCCCTTAACTATAATAGCAAGAACAGACACTGCTATAACATAAAAGGAACTCTTACCCAGTAGAAGGGTGAATCTATAAATCGTTGTTACGAAAAATACCTTTCTCCTTAGTTATATTCAATCTGCAAACCATAAACTCATTTTTTGCTAGCAAAAAATAGACTGGATTGGATTTTAATGTTTTCTTTCCTTGCTTCTCATCATTCTACATCTGTACTGACTCTTCCTTTCAATCATTTCCTTTGTGATTGCTCAGCTTCATGTTTTCTGTATTTTGTTAGGCTAAAATGTAATATGCTTGAAGTTTATACCGGAAGTCCCATGCAGCTAGTCGGCTCAGAACCTGGCTTTCATCTTAAATGGGCAAAGCAAAAAGCCAGCAGAAAATGGAGGCAAAGGAGAAGAGAAAAAGTCATTTATATTTCTGAAGTGGCTAATGCTGCAAGAGTTATTCTGGAAGAGAATACCTCTCTCTTCAGATAAGTACTGGCAGCTGTGCCATCTGCAGTATAGAATACCTGCCTCTGAAATATACAGTGATTCTGTGATATCTGTCTTATATTTACTTACGTAAGGTAAACTATACTTTCTTCTGCTGGTTTCATTCTGTTTTCATTTACTCTGCTTGGTTAGCTTACCTTGTGCACAAGGTGTCAAAATTTGACTAATGGGTCTCTGGGAGGCAGCTGGTCAGTAAATCTTTTCTTTCTCAATCTCCTTTGGCTTTGTCGAACTGCTCTGTCATTATAGTAACCAACTGAATTAGAATTGTTTTTTTATTTGATGGATCATTCTCTATAACATAGACAAAAATTACAGCAGCAGCATGGTAACAAATTGGACTGAAGCAGGGGGAGCTTAATTTATTTTTTATTCCTCCCATGAATAAGAGTCTTAGATTTCCCAGTATTACCTGAGAAATATGAAAAAAGAAATCTACCTGTTTATGTGAGCAATAATTATATATTCTGTGTAAGGAGAAAACATTCTGCTGTGCACTGATGAAGACTGTTAGTCATTTCATCATGTTCTGCAGCATTGCTCCTCCTGACTGCGCATAGTACTAATAAAACAAGTTAATGGAGTTTATTCTGTCACAAACACTACAATTTCAAAGAGCTGATTGCATTCTATGGGAAATCAGTGTCTAACAGCCTCTTAAAGATGTACAGTAGCTTTAACAGATTATCCACAGAAGATATACATTAAAGCATTCTAGCTAGATATCTAAGAAGATACCGAGAAAAAGAACAACCTTCCACACTCTTAGTAATTTACAGACCATTTCATAATGGCAGGATCAGTACACAATGGGAGTCCCTCCATGTTTCCAGTATTTACAAATTCTCCAAATGATAGTTTGTCTGAAAGTCAAATTAGCTAGAATACAGAAATGAGAAATTCACGTTTTATAAGATGCATTTAAACCAAATTGTACTGTTTAATAAGTAACTTGCAGCTTGGATTGATGTTGATAAAGATGTACAAACCAAATGCTGTTTCACAGGCTCTGAAATTGCATGTTATTCATACTAAAATATGAGGCTGATTATAAGATTCAGTGGTAATCAGACTGAATTAATAGGAGCCCTTTAACAAACCTTCATTTCCTCAAGACTCATGACATTCCCTGTAAGTAGACATTGAGAAGAGTTACTATTTCAGAAAATAGATTTCAATTGTTACATGAAGATTGAGGTATATTGGTTTAGTTAATCAATAGAACTTCCTAATTTAAAATATTGTTTAATAGACATGAAGGTTTACTACAGGATAATATGTTCTTCCACCTCTTCAGTCTAATTCCTATTAAATTCTAAGAAAAGGGAAAAATAAAAAGAAGGTGTTTTGTTGTTCACTAGACTTCAGGATTAAAGAAATGCATTTCCATTATGGAACACTAGTATTTTATTTCACTGTCTCCTTGAAAGTGATTCATCTATTTGGCTCATGGAATACTAATTAAAGCTGGGGATCTTAGGAAAGCTGAGGCTTATTCAAATTCCTAAATTTGAAATTTCCTGACAGAGGCAGACACTAATGGGTCAGTCTTTATATAAAATTTAAGTGCACAGAAACTAGCAGGAATGCAGTAATAGCATTGTAGACAAAGTTAATAAATTGAAGAAACAAAAAAAAACAGAGTTAGTTTACTACTGGCCTGGACTCACCATTAGCAGCATGTCCTTTGTTCTTGTTTGCAATGCTTTTTGTGGCTTGGTGAGAAATAGGGACAAAAGGGAGATGGCAGCAGCAGATGTGGATATAAAATGTGTACACTGTTAAACATATGGCCTTAGATTAGTACAAACAGAACAGAGATGGTGGGATTGCCTTTTCCATACTAGAATTTCTGTCACACACATGACGTCTAGCCAGCAAACCTCATTTGCAACCGGTACACTGACAATCCCTAGGATACAGTAAATGTTGCCTATATAATTATAAATGTCTTTAGTGCAGGCATGCAACTTCCTAAAAATGTTTCCATTTTTGCCTTTTCCCGTCCTATTTTCAAGGTTAACAATATTTTATAAAGAGATGTAATCCCATGTAGTCAAAAGCATTATTGATCTCATTTCCATTGTTTCATCTTGCACAGTGTAAAGTCTGCCTTTGGAAAAAATATAGGTATTTTCAGAGCATCCACTATATTTTTTCCAAAAGTTTTTAAAGTGCATAATATTCTTTAAGTCATTAATTTTTCAAAGTAATTCAGTACTTAAAGCTTGTTACATATCCCTTGTCTGCAATATTAATTACTAATTCTGCCAGTATATCATGTCTAAGTCAATCTGCTTTGGTTATATTTAACCTGAAAATCATATAAATACTTCTCATTATCTCATATTCCTGATTAAGGGGCTGATACTACCACTGGCAGGTCAGTGGGATATTGATAATGGGGCATATTCTCCTCAGAAATATTGTTAAATCCTGAACAGGCCTACTGAAGTGCAGAGTTTACAGCTTCATTCTGCAATGTAAATGTGTAACGTTGCATGTGTGAATGTAAAAGCAAGATCAAGAAAGTATATACAGAGATGCTTAGCACCTCACTGACTGAAAATTGCCATAGGGACTGAGAAAAGAATTACTCAAACTTTCTGTCAGAAGATGGCACAAGAGGTTAGTGCCCAGTTAGGGTAGCAAGAGCTGTGCTCAAACCCCCTGCTAATCTGATATGTCTATTGCTCATCATTCTACCCCTGCTTCAGCTTTCATTCTTACAAGTCATGAAACCAGCAAGCAAAAACTTCTGTCTAATACTGTTGGGCAATATTTAGGGCAGCTGTTGAGCATAAGTGCAGCATTAATCTCGAGTTTAAGTCCCATTAACTTCATTGGGGTTTAAGTGTACAGTTATGACAGTGTCTCTAGTGCTGTCCTCGAAAGAACCACAATCATGAGCTGCAGTCCTACTGCTTTCCCTTTCTTCTGATAGATTTGCTTCACCTTAAGCTTATGCTCACATAAACATCGTCTGCTACGTAACCTGCAAGGACTTGCAAGATCTTTGTTTAGATATTCAAAATTACGAGAATAAAACTCATGAGATACCATTTTACAAGCACCATAGAAAACACATGGATGGATCTCCATTTCCTGATACAGCCTGTAGTTATTGTGTCCACCTCATAGTTATGGATATACCACCTATAGATAGTGGTATGCTCTATTCTCTCTCACATTGTCAGGAAGCAAAAGAAGCGTATCACAAAATAAGGATGTTCCATTAGTTTTAGCTTGACTGCAACTTCAATCACATTTACATTATCTACTGGTCTTTGAGTTGAGCTGGTTCTGTTAAGCATTGAGAGCAATGATGCTGAGAACAGGTAACTAAAATTTGAAGAGAATAAAGTTATTAACTAATAACAATTATTTTTAGTAACATATTGTTATTAAAATGCAGTAACAAAATACTTGAAGATAAGGCATTATTTTATACCTTTAGATAATGCTGTGGTGAGTTCTTGGTTTCCATCCACCCATCATAAATCTTCAGAAGCTATATTATCTAAAGGAAATGGGAAAGTAATCAACCTACCAAATATCTTTATGGGAGTGGCAAGAAGCCCCTACAGATCTTTATCTGTTAATGGTTCTTCAACTCTTTGCTTTATAGTAAGTAAGATTTTTTTAATTTTTTTACTTTCCTGTGTTATGCAAGGATTTCCCTTGATACCTAGGTCCCTCAGATCCATGTTATCTCAATATGTAGATAATTCCTTCTTTCCTTCCTAAGAAAGCTGTGAAAATGAGACACTAGGGAGATGAAAGTCCCATCTGAGTCCTCAGACACTCTATACAACCCACAGCAGCACCTTTTATTTCGATATATCTGTAGGAATTTGTCACACATTACTGAAATCCTCTCAGGGGAAGTACAGCAGCTGTTTAACAATACTTGGCATCAGGCTACAATGTATTAAGGCAGGAAGTGATGAGCCAAAACATATCAAATTGAACTGCAGGGGCAAAGTAGGTATGCAAAATGCAAATCCTCAATCGGAATTTGGCCAATCCACCAGGACTAAAACTGCTACTCTTGCAAATAGTGCTGTGGAATTAAAACACAATTGTGGATATGCTGGATAGAAGTCTTACTAATCCCTTTGTTCAGGAACTTACTAAGAAATATTGACTATGTAGATACCAGCCAATTTATTGAAGCTGTAGCCCTAGGGAGCTAGTGCAAGTTGTAATGCATTATGATGTTCTGCTCTGTGGCATTAGTGCAAAATATATACCCAATGAAAGTCAATATTCAATGCATTTTTTCTAGTGCGGTGAATCCCTCAGTATGTAAGACAGGATCTACTTCACTTTTATATCTTTTTTACTTGAAAGTAAGAATTGTTTATGTCTCCAATGCTTTTAAAAATTACAGACCCTTCAGATGTATGATGAAGTTTTGTTAAAGTTTAAATTAAAAGGTATTAAAACTGAGATATCTGAGGCAATAAATTTTTTTGCACAAGTATCAGCTCAGGATTTGAACCATGGCCTGAAGAGAGTTGGAGAATCAATCGTACTGACAGATAAAGGAAGATGTTTCAGATGGGTAGAACTGCGGGAAGGCAGACTAACTCTAGCTGTGTTGTGGCTGTGCTAAGAAGTAGAAAAACTGGTAGCAGATGATCTGTGAGGGAGCATATCTGTTAGAGAAAGTACTGAAAATAATGTGTTTTTTTGAAAAAAAGAAAGGAGGACTACACCAGAAGAGATAGTATGAGGGAAGTATTTCCTCTTCTTCAAAACAGGAAGGTAGAAGAATTCTGCAGGTGTTGGAATGTGGGTATTGCTGGAACCTACATTTGCAGTAGTCATTGCAAGGAGAACATGCTGACAAGTAAAGGCCAGATCAATCCTGGAGTTAAGTAAAGAGAAAATGGAAAGTTGAAAGTCAAAGAGCAAAGATGGCATTGTCTACAAATTAGTTCTCTCTGAATTACTTCTGTTTCCCAGAAGGTCACAGGAGAAAATTAATTATATGACCAAAGATGTGATGAAAATACATGGAAGTCATATTCAGTTTTCAATAGAAAATGCTCTAGATTCACAGATAAAGATTTTTTAAAAAAAATTACAAGGAAGAGAATGATTCAACAGAATCAGATAATAGCTTGCAATAATCACTGAAAGTGAAAGAAACAGGGTAAGAAGGATTCAGACAAGTAAATGTCTGTATGATACGAAGATAAAAGGAGCATATTATGTAAAATTTAGGTTTTGCAGAGAATGTGCATTCTAATGTAAAGCAAGAACTTCTTAGGAATATGGGTCAATTCATTTCCATTGGATGGAAACACATCTAAAGTGGGGTGTTCCCTAAGGCTCACCAAACTGTCATTTGTAGGCAGAATTCATTAAGGACTTTGCCATTCTTGATTAAAATAGAAAGGAAAAATGAATTTTAGATCTTCTAGCTAACAAATGCAGCCAGCTGATAGCTTGCTTTTGCTTCTTCATGCTTGTAGAAATGTATGGATTTACATATGTTTTATACTTGTAAGTACAGTCATTATATGTGATTCTTGATTTCAGACTCTACTTTGTTCAAATGCTCTAAGATGCTTTTAAAAGTGTCATAGCTTCATGAAATGAAAGCCAAAATATTTCAAACCTTTTGAAAGGTACAACAGGAATTACTGTTCATGTGTAATGAACCCATAAAAGTCATTGGACATTGGTGACTAGGATAGAGTTTGGTGTATACTATAATCAAAACATTAAAATCCAAACTAGAATTAGAAAAGAAAATCTCACTTTGGGCTGTGAAAGCACATGTTCATTTCTACTATCAAGGGGAATTATTTTGATATATTTGAAGCTCTCACAGAATTCCTAGCAGTTCCTTTAGAATCACTTATACTTTGCTTAGTGCCTCTTCCAGACCATCTCAAACTGATAATTGTTTGAGCCTCAGAGGTAAGAAAGTACTTCACAGGCAAGTGCAGAAGAATATCTGCTAATGGTGGCCTCTTTAGTCAGTCAGCATAAAATGTGATAAATGGTCATGCTCATCAGCAGGGATTTGGAGAAGGAAAGGACCAGGAAAACAGGTTGTTTGGCATCCTAAGCACAACCACCCAGCAGCACAAGGTGCAAGGGAGAAGGGAGAGGGAAGAGCCACTGAGACCCTGAGGAACCATGTGATACTCCAAGTACTTTAGACCTGCAAAGGACAGATCTCATGAGCTCTGGTAATTTGGGAGTGTGTGTACCTATGTGTAGGTGAAAGAAGAAGAGATAAGGAGCTGGAGAAATACAGACAGCTCTGTGGCAACACTTGGAATTTATATTTGGGAGCTTACTGGAGTATGCAGTGCCCTCAACAACAGCTCCTGGTAAGTGCTGATTCTTAATGGGAAGTACTGAAACAAGATCTTCCCAATCATTATCAGATATATTTCACCTTACAAAGAATATTGGCTAAAGTACCCATTAAGTATTTGAGCTTTACAGTTCGTTTGATCTGTACAGACAAAAAAAAAACCACCAATAAAAATGCTTGAGAATGACCTTATGCTCCTTTCTTTACAAAAGAAAAAACATATGCTGTGTAGATGAATTAGATGATGGGACACCATAGACTGGAGTTAAACTAAAACTATTGATCTTTACAAATTACACTCATTTGACAATAGGGATCCATCAAAGTCCAATAGCACAACGCCAAAAAATGATTTTTTTCTTTTTGTATTTTGTTCCTTTTATCTTTCCTCCTCCTGTTTCTGATTATCTTCTCCATTTTACGGTGATGGTGTTAAATGCTAATGAGGTCATTCCTGGTCCTATCCCAGCCAGCTTTTTTGGCAAGATTATTTCTGGAGCTGAACAAACTGTGTGGGATAAATGAGATTAACACAGCAGGGGACATTTTCAGAGGTTCATTTAAGAGCTTCCACGATAGTTCACCTTGATGGCATAGGTTTATCTGCATTGCTAATTTGTGTGCTCATGCCTCTGTGTGTGTGTGTGTATTCTCTTTGGCAGTTCAGTCTCACAGAGGCTACAGTACCAGGCGGTAGCTTTCCCATTTGTCATAACTATGAGAAGAATCTGTCTTTTCCACCTTTCTTAAGGATTTTTTTTATTGCTGGACTGTACAAGTATAAGGAAGGCTGGGGAGTGATAGCCTCAGGAGAGTTGCAAAATGAAGAAGAGTTTCTGTTAACATAGATACAGATTCTGTGAAGCTGTATGAAGCAGTCACCAATGATAAAATAAAAAACAGGTAAAAGGAACCTCCAGTGATCATACAGAAGTGAATTTGGACTGGGGTTTTTTGTTTGGATTTGAGGGGTTTTTTTTTGTTGTTTTTGTTTATTTTGGTGGCAATGTCAATTGTGTTATGCTAGTTTAAGAAAAAATATGTAGATCTGGGTTGACTGATCAGAGGTTTAGTTAGTGTTTAAACAAATTTGTTTGGTTTTTTTTTTTTTTCTTTGGATCATATTTTTTCTTTAACTTTTCATGTCAGCTTAAGTAGTTCTTGCTTGGGGGGTAGGGTTTGGGGGTTTTCCCCCTTTTTTTTCACAAGATATCACTGAACTAAGTTAGCAAATGTTGATTCACTTGTTCAAATCCTTAGCTGAGCTACAGTAACTTTGATGACCTCTTGTGAAATAGACCTGACCTAGAACTTTCTTACCCTGTAACTGAGGTTTATCTGCCAGTTTAATGTCCAAAAGGAGGCTACGTATGGCTGTATCATCTCACATCTGTTGGTTGCTGACCTCCTTTTGGTTCTGACCACTGAACTAGATAGACCTTGACTTTAATCCAACGTGACAGTTGTACTGTCCTCTGTCTTGAAAGATTTTTGGCTGGTGCAGAGATCCTGTTGAAGCTCTTATGCCATTCTCATGTCCAACTCCAGAACAGAAAATAAGGACAGAGAACTGTAACACCACAATAATGCTTAACTGCAAAGTTTGTTATTGGATGCCACTGGTTTAGTGCAACAGGGGCTTTTGATAGGCATATTTGCTACTCTCAGAGATTTGTGAAGTATTTAAGACAAATATGTGTATGCACACCTTTTTCATTACAGCTAAATGCAAAACAAAACAAACAAACAAACAAAAACAACCACACAAAGCTAACACAAGCTGTGTAAATGTACTGATTATCTCTCTAAATGGGGAAGCATAAAGATTTATTGTTGTGCTTTTAGCCATTAAACTAGGAAGTAGCTGCCTCACCTTCCCTAATTTGCAGCCAATTCCTGACTCAGGTTTTCATCCCTTGATCAGTTCAGAGTCAGCAGAAGTGTTGTAAGAACAAGGATGAAATGTAAGCTGAGTAAGGACTCCACTCTTAATCTACAGATAGAGAGGGGGAATGATTGTAGGATGGACAGTCTGCTATTCTTAATGGAAACAATTTATAATAAAAAATATTTTTGGAAACTCAGGGTCTTTTCTTTTAAGCTGTGTCAACTTGACAGAATATTTAGCAGTTTATCTATCCCCTTCTCTAACTGATTGGCTAGAAAAAAAATTGAACCCAGAGCCAGATATTCTTGTCAGAGATCTGACTTCTGGCTCCATATACAGCTGCTGCAGAGTAGATCGTAGACCACTGGCAGGTGAAAAGACAGCATGCATCAATGCCACTGCATGCCCAGTCTGAGAGACAAAGGGCCCTTATCTTCTTTTCTTCCCTCAGTCAGAAAAGAGAACAGGAGCTGAGGACCACTTTCATTCCCACAGATGTCAGCATCAAATTCTCACTGAACCTAAAGGGGGCAGAGCCAAGCACTGCTTGAGCTCCTCTTATTTCCACACACACCTCCCCTTCTGAAAGCTCCATTTTTAGATGGTTTTCTGGCATGTCATAGTTTCTCTCTCCCCATTCCAGAATATAGTTCCCACAACACAGAAGGAAGGAGAGTCAGAAGAGGGCAAGACTGTCTTTTATTTCTGGAAGTTGATAGCACTTTCCTCCAAGGTAATGGGATACCATGAGGTGTGCTCTTGCATATTACTACCTTTCCTAATTAAATTGAATGTGATAGTGAGAGCAGGTTGACATTGTTAAAGTAAATGATCCAGGGCTTTGGTAATGAAGACACATCCAGAGTGAAGTTTATTGTTTTAATTTTAATCTTGAACAACTTGAACACTATTGAGTAGGTTGTTCCAAAATATCTTGCAGTGCATTTTCCCTGTGAACTATACTTCAGCATGCTGCATACAAAATCATTTATAATAAGTTGATTTATGGATTGAAATGGCTTATTTATATGCAGTGTGAATTGATATAGAGTGTTTACTGAATTTTCTCCATAATAGCCTGTCATTAGCCAGAATTCCCAGAGTGGGAGAAAAAGGGTTAGACACTGGAGGCTAAAAAAAATGCTATACTATGTCCCATCTGCTTGGATAGGATCTGTTTTTATTAAATATGAGTTTCAAAATGATTGATTCAATTTTTTTTGTCTCCTAGCCAGAAACTGGATTTGGAGGGAGGCACCCAATATATTAAAAAATTGGGAGTTTTAGCAAATCTGAGTAACATGAAATATTAATTTATGTTGGGAAAAGACTAAAAAAACCCTGTAAAACCAAAACCCATATACTTTTACAAAGTCATTGCTTACCTGTTTATTACGCAGTATATTTTACCTTTCTATAATTTTGGGACTTGAGTCTCCTGTCAGTGCACTTCACTGTTATAATGTGAGTGTACCAATTCACTAGAATTATACCAATCCAGCAGAGCACAGAATCAAGCCTGATGCTCCTTCCAATATTAAGAAGCCATTTAATAACAGACAGTATGTCTGGTATACCACGTTTCTGCAGCAGAGCAGCTTTATTATGTACTGTTGCTTAACAACTGTTGCTTAACAACGGATGAGGGTAATCCTGAGTCTTCCATCACAGAGCCCTCCAAACTAGCATCAGTACTAATATCTACCTATCTGTAAAGACAGGTTGGAGAGGAGGAAATTAAAATATGTGAGGAAGGAACTGCAAATATTCCTACCTTCTGCTAATCTGTTTTCATCTCACATGGCTTGAGCATTCTCACCTTTAAGTGCCTAATACATGTGGGGGCTTCATGAAAGATAATAAATATGAATAACAGCCTGTAGCACTCCCACCCTCATGGCTCACATTTCTAGCTACCGCTATTCCTATCGCTTTTCCTTTCTTACTCATAGGATGGTTATCTTTATTTTTATTTATTGTGCTCAGGAGAGTTTATCACATTAGTTACAGATTACTGCGATTCTGTTACTCAGTAATGACATCAGTAATGAGAATGATGTTGAAAATTCAGTCAAACAATAAATATGACAGCATAGCATCAGATTTTATTATGTATATGTGTGGCAATTGGAGGGTGATTTCAAAATGACAAAGTACTCAGGGTTTCAATAATACTTCCTGCAGCTGTGCCCTCCTTTAAGCTTTACTCTCCATTTAAGAAAGAAAAAATCTAAATCTAAATCATACATTATAAACTCACAATTTAGCCATTTCAATATCAAGGGAAAGTTGAAAGCCAGTGCAGTCATGAATAAGCACTGTGGAAAGCTTCAGACAACAGCTACGATTTTAAAGTAATGGGAGGAAGAGGGGAAGACTGTTCCAAGGAAACAAAAATATTTCAGAAATCTGGAAAACAACTTTAAATCGAGATTTATACATATAAAAATGTTAGCTAAGTTCTTACCAGTGCCTCTTTCAGAAAGGCAGTCTAATGGATTTATTGCAATATCTAAAAGGAGATTTAAGGTGGTATTCACAACAGCTGATATGAACAAAGGGAGGCTGGCTAACCTAAGCTCCTACATTCAGAAAGGAAAGGTGTTCTCCATTAGGGAAAACCAAAGAAAAGACAGGGTTATGATTTTTCTCTAAATTCTGTTTAAATAAGGCTCTTTTTCAATGGAGACATTCGAGGTCAGTGTCCTTAGAGCAGGGCTAAGTTTTGTGTGCAGCAGTCCTGCAACTAGTATTCTTTTGCATAGCATGCAAATATTTTCAGTGTGTGTTTGGTGTCCTCTGTGTACACCTAACAAATCAGACATGGGGACACCTGACTTTCAGAGTATAAATTCAGGGAGTACTCGAGCCCAGACAAGAAGTGATCTCTTCTATGGAGTTTCCCATGGCATAAATACAGAACAACCACCCCCTGCCCCTGTACCCCCGGTTAAAATAAGCACTAATGACCAATGTGAGTTATCTAAAGACATTCAGATTTTGATTCCCTCTCTTGAACCTTCATTCTTGCTTCAAATGCATTTTAGGAAGCAAGTCTTTTAGGTTTTTTGGTTTGGTTGTTTTGTTGTGGTTTTTTTGGTGGGGTTTTTTGGGTTTTTTTTTTAACATACTAGTATTTTTTGTACTACAGATTTTCTGTAGGAGCAAGGGTAGATTACCTCAGCCAAAATCTAAACATCTAAATTCACCTCTCTTCATCTCTGTCCAGCTATCTGTTTTATGGATCTGGTTATATTTGGAATATAGCTGCTCTTAAAAGGGTTACTGAGAACAAACTCATTCATGACCACAGACTGCTCAGGTTCCCTGTTAATGCTAGAAAGAACAGCAAAGATGTTGTTGCTATGTTGACAGATGTCTTTTCACCAGCTCACTACTGTAATCATTGTGATTTCTTAAGGTAATTTGTTATAGTACAATGCACTACTATGCAATGCACTATGGAATATTCTGGTATGTAGCAGTCCATATGTGTGCAGACATCTGCCATCTGAGTTTACTCTGAGTCATGCTGAGGCATCAGCCACCTTCTTGCATGGAAAGGTTAGAGCAGAAAATATACATGTGCAAACACAAGCGCAAGCACAAACATGAATCGCTCTCTAAAATTCCAACATGCTTAACTCAATGGCAAAACAAAGCCTAACACTTCATGTGTGATGCTCAGTCACAGAAGCAAAATGTGAACAGCAAAGCTAAAAGTTGTGCTCTTTCTCTACCAGAGGGACAGGGACCAGCTGCAAATAAGGAGTGGTATTTACCATCCTTACCCAGGAATTCCTATGACAGTCTTTTCTATCTTCCCATTACCTACTTTGTATTTTCACTATGTATAGGATGTTTTACTTATGTTGTGTATGTGCTGCTTCTCTTTCTTATGCTCTAAACTTGATTCTACCTGTTCACAAGGCTACATACTCTTTCAGTGACCATTTGGATGTTGTTTGATGTTGTTGATGCCTCTGCTACCATCCTGAGCCTGTATTTCCAAAGCCTCTGCTATTAACCATTGCTTGCCACACTGGTCCTGCAAGCACTTGTGAACATATTTAGATTTTTCACAATAGTTAAATATCATTGGTAGCTGTCAGCTGAATCATGGTTTAAAAGAGCACAATTCTGGGCATACTGACTTCACTGCATATTGAATCAAAATATTTCATAATGGGACAGTCCCAGGTACAAGCAGTTATGTTTTCAGAGTACTATGGTACTCTTGTGAGTACTATGCCACATTGCATGGGAGACACCATATGCATGGAATTCCTGTTAGTGAAACCCATTCAATATCCACAATGTGCTGTACTAGCTCTAGTGAAATGAAAATGCAAAGACAGGTATTGTGCTGAGCTTCTGACTGTGTACTGCTCTATGAAGCCGGTGCTGCTGGCATGTAGAAATACCAAGAATAGGCTCTGGCAGATATTGCATCCATTGCTAGTCTAACTAATTTAGTTGGCTCTCTTAACATACCCCAGAACTCTGGGGGGAGATACAGTTTTCTTTTTAGATCTGTTTGAAGATTCATTTCCAGTTTACATTTGGGATGGAATGACCTCATGCAGCAGTACATGTTGGGATCAACAAGTTAGCAGTCAGCTTTGGTTTCTTGGTTTGGGGTCCTGGTGAACAGCAAGCTGACCATGAGTCAGCTGTCTGCCCTTGCAACAAAGAAGACCCACCACATACTAGGCTGTATTAGCAAGAGTGTAGTCAAAAGGTCAAGGAAGTGGATTCTTCCCCTCTATTCAGCATTTGTGAGGCCACATCTGGAGTACTGTGTCCAGCTGTGGGCCTCCCAACAGGGAAAAACATTAGATATACTGGAGTAATTCTGCTGGAGGAATTCCAGGAAGGTCAGGGGGCTGGATCACATGGGATATGAAGAAAGGCTAAGAGAGCTCAGTCTGTTCAGCCTTAAGAACAGAACACTAAGGGGAGATCTTATTCTGTCCACAGGTACCTAGAGGAGGGTGTAGAGAAGCTGAAGCCTGACTCTTCTCAGAGGTGAATAGTGGAAGGATGAGAGGTAATGGACACATGTTGGAACACAGGAAATTATTTAAAATAAATACACAGGATTTCTTTTTACAATGTGTGTCATCATGTAACAGCTTGCCTAGAGAGACTGAGGAGTCTCTGTGTCTCAGTATATTCAAAGTTCAGCCAGACAGTTCATTCAGCCTGTTCTATTTGGACCCGCTTTGAGCAGGAGGTTGGGCTGGAAACCTCTATAAGTCCCTTCCAACCTACACAATTCTGTGATTAGATGATTGCCTAAATTTCTCATTGCACCAAAGATAAAAGCAGTTTAAAGAAGACTGTCTCCTTAAGTGTCATCCTTCTTCCCATTAATTCTAGAAAGAGCATAAATGCTTTTCCTATTGTAAACAGCTACTTAAGCATGATTGAATCATATCCTAGAACTGCCTGTGGCTGTAAAGGGATTCTCATTCAACAGCATAGATGCAAATATCTCATTGGAAATGTCTAAAGTTTCATGAGACGAAAAGCATGCCTCCAATCTACTTGAGTTAGGTATAAACCACTTTCATGCGAAATATAGGAAATCATTAGAAAACAGTGGGTCCTCCTTTCATTCAGAATTTAATTTGCCAAGGTTTTTCCTGAGTGCCTGATGGGGTTTCAGTGTCAAATGTTGCTGTGTATTCTAGTGCACAGAGCTGTCATTCAGAAAGCATGAAATTGATGTTGGAAGTACCACTTAGTGTAGGAGAGACTGATCTCACCATACAAGTGAGGAGAAGGCAGCAGTGGGAACCTAGGGTTATTGCCTCTGTTTACAGGAATGTTTTGTTTGTGTTTTTTCAACAATGGAAGTCTGGTGAAAAATGTTAAGAAGCTGAGTATGGTTCTGCTGCTTCTCACAAGACTAGAGGCAGCTCCCTTTTCGCCCACTCTGTTTGACTCAAAGAGCATCTGCAGAGAAAGTCAGGAAACAAACCTAAGTGCTACACCCCTGGTTACTTGCACAGCTAAATAGTTAGCTCTGTCCCTGGCTCTGCTGTGATCCCCTGAAACCAGATTTCTTTCCAGAATGAAACTTCAGTGGGGAACATGAGCCTTGACCTGGTACAAGTCACTTGGCCTTGTGGACAGTGATTGATCTCTGGCCCTCTTTAATTTATCTGCACGAGCACAGCCACAGGGGCTCAAATTTAAGGGTAGAGACTAGAAGCATACCTTAGCTAAGAACACCATGTTTGCCCTCAACACCAAAACATGACTCATACAGCTTTGTGAAACTGAATACGCTTCAGTTCACCTTTTGTAGAGCTGGAAAAAACCCAAGGGATTCTGTCCAAATTTACAATGAATCTGGCTTCATGCTATCCCATGGTTTTGCAAATGAGAAGCCCAATTGACAAAATATAGGAAAAATAAATGTACAGCCTAGTTTTCTAGCCAGTCACTACTAGTATACCTATAATTAATTACTGGTTGAGATTTTAGTCTCCTGTGACAACATTAAATATTTCATTATTTGCTTTCCTGATTTATGACTGATGGAGTTACAGTGCTATTATACACATTTGGATTTATACTTATTTTATTATATTAATATTTTTTTAAATTTCAGAGCAGCTTTTCCAATGTTGTTTTGTTGGCATATGTTTCTAGCTCTCTGGGAGTAGTAATTTTAGATAGGCGCTATATCATACATGTTTTTTCTGAACTCACACTTTATATTTTGATAAAGGAGAAGGGAAGAAGTCAGGTATCAGAAAGCAGAGATTACTCCAGATCATCTGCAGAATTTGTGAAACTCCATGTGATTATGCATACCAAGAAAACAAGGGTTATAAAATGAGAAATATTAAGATAAATCAAGGGTTTATTTCATTATATGAGGAGTGCCACAAGTACTTCTTTTTGGCTCTGTCCTCGTGCACGTGAGGTACATAATTGATGGAATCAAGGTTGAATAGGTGTAAATCAGTCAATTTCTGTGTTAATCATTTAAATAACATGATTTAAAGCTAAACCAAATAGGTATTTTTCTATAATTATATATAAATACAAGGTACTTTGAAACTGTTACACCAGACAATGACAATTAATAATCACTATCTGCATATGTTGAAACTATGCCCACAAATGTTTCAAGAAATAAAAAAAAAGGCAAAAAGAAGGAAAAAAAAACCTCCAAAGGATTAAGAGCTTCCCAAAGTTCATTGAATGGACTCCTAAGCTTTGAAGTATGCTATTCAAAGAGGAGAGGCTTTTACACTGAAATCCACATTTGTATGGGAGCTTGTGACACTGTAATTGTTTCAATTATGCATCCACAGTAACACTTTTTCACTTTAACAGGTTTTTGTGTTAATGCTCCTCAAAAGCCACATGTGCAATGTTGTTTAACTGTTTAAGGCATAACTGCATTAATTTATGATATTAAGATGAAGGTTATATAAAACTGATATAAAGATATTCCCTGCAGCCTTACAGTACTTTGTTCTTTCATTTGAATTCTCTAATTATTATTACTGCTCTGTAAAAAAAAAAAAAAAAAATCCTGAGAGTGAGTCTGATTAAAAAAAAAAAAAATCTTGAGAGTAGAATTTGCTGTCTCAATGGAAACACAGCTAGCCATTTAGCTTAGTACACAAATGGGAGTAGAACACAGCTCACGCTCCCACTGATGCTTTTATACCTCAGAACTGCTAGTATTGCTGTTGAACTATACTAAAACTTTAGTACAATACGCACAGTTAAACTCTTATCTTCTTTACAAAGTGCAATGTTCTTTTAACCATGTCATGGGAAAAACAATAGCAGCAGATGTAATTGGTCTTGAAGGAGAAACATCCTCCTGGTAGAAATTATCGTGGACACGCAAGGTAGAGATTTCTGGAGTATGAATGTTTTTGTACAGAGTCACTTTTCAGAATAGAATGAAATTCTGAAGTCCCATTATAGAATAGTTTGTAGAGAGATAATATCTCTTATAAAAACAATTGATACAGTTAGACAAAGCAGATAATCTTTCAGAGTTGTTTCCAAAGCAGAGGAAGCTTCTATATCAAAAGACTGATTTTGTCTCAGTTGTAGCAGGTATTATCTCTCCCTGAAAAACTTGCTTCATTCATATACCTCAGTCTACAGGGCTGTAACAACACCCATTAGATTAAAATATTCTTATTTAGGAATGCCTTTGAAATACGTGCTTGTTAAACATGCACATGCATCAATTACAGTCAATGACACTCAAACACTGCTAAATGTCAAGTACAGGCTTAAATACTTTCCTCATCATTTCTTAAGGAATGGTTTGGGTCTTTGTACTTGCCTCTGGCTTTCTGATTCCCTTGCTGTTCTTCAACTGTCTACTGTGGCATGCCAGAATGGTAAGCCAGGTGCTGGGGTTTTCTTCTTTCTCTGAAGTAGTGCCCTGTACTTCTAACCAGAGGAAAGTTACAGTATGGTGAAACAACCATGAAAAAAACAAAAAAGTGCATTTTTCTTTTTTTTTTTTTTTAAGATGAACTATTTTAAATATTACCAATAGATTAAGGCAGTTTAAGTCTCCCCACAGTGCTCATTCCCTAGTCCAGCAACATATTTGTTGATATTTTGTATGTTATGCAACACACTGACATTCCTCATTAACATAAGAAAACTGAGAAGTACACAGAGGTGCACTTTGTATCTCATGTACCTGTGAGAGGAATTGGTTGGATGGTTGCATCCAGAGGGTAGTGGTCAATGGCTTAATGTCCAGATGGAGATCAGTGACAAGTGGTGTCCCTCAGGGGTCCGTATTGGGACCAGTACTGTTTAATCATCCAGGACATAGTGAGATTGAGTGCACCCTCAGCAAGTTTGCAGATGACACCAAGCTGAGTGGTGCAGTTGACACATCTGAGGGACAGGATGCCATCCAGAGGGACCTGGACAAGCTCAAGAAAAGAGCCCATGTGAACCTCATGAGGTTCAACAAGGCCAAGTGTAGGGTCCTACACCTGGGCCAGGGCAACCCCCGGTATCAATACAGGCTGGGGGATGAAGAGATTGAGAGCAGCCCTGAGGAGAAGGACTTGAAAGTAGTCGTAGATGAAAAGCTGGACATGAGCTGGCAATGTGCGCTGGTATCCCAGAAAGCCAACTGTGTCCTGGGCTGCATCAAAAGAAGCGTGGCCAGCAGGTCGAGGGAGGTTATTCTGCCTCTCTGCTCTGCTCTGGTGAGACCTCCCCTGGAGTACTGCGTCCAGCTCTGGGGCCCTCAGCACAAGAAGGACATGGACCTGCTGGAGCAGGTCCAGAAGAGGACCACAAAAATTATCTGAGGGCTGGAGCACCTCTCCTGAGGCCAGGCTGAGAGAGTTGGGATTGTTCAGCCTGGAGAAAAGAAGACTGCAAGGAGACCTTATTGTGAGCTTCCAGTACTTAAAGGGGGCTTATAAGAAAGAAGGGGACAGACTTTTTAGCAGGACCTGTTGCAACAGGACAAGGGGTAATGGTTTTACACTAAAGGAGGGTAGATTTAGACTAGATGTAAGGAAGAAAGTTTTTGCAGTGAGGGTGGTGGAACACTGGAATGGGTTGCCCAGAGAAGTGTTAGATGCCCCATCCCTGGAAACACTGAAGGTCAGGTTGGACAGGGCTCTGAGCAACCTGATCTGGTTGAAGATGTCCCTGTTCATTGGAGTAAGTTTGGACTAGATGACCTTTTCAGGTCCCTTCCAACCCAAACTATTCTATGATTCTATGATTTAAAAAGCTACTTTTTTTGATATATCTACCTTGCAGTTATTCACATAACAGAAAAGTCATTCCAAAACAAGAGAAAAAGAGATGTGTGATAGCTTCGTGACTGATTGCAGTCTCATTGAATGTAAGTAAGTGCCTGTAAACAAAACTGCAACCGAGTAGTCTATTTTCTTTGTCTGTGCTGAGGGTAAGGCAGAAAATCAACAAGCAACTTAAATAACATCCTTTCAACTTCAATATCCTAATACACCGGTAACACAGGGAAGGTATTTTTAATATATACACCATATATCATATATATGATCATTTACTTTTCCAAATTGTTTTTCTGACATCTGCTTCTTCCAAAAACTTCCTCAGATTGCTGAGCCTGGTTTTCAAAATGTGAACACAGGCATGTTTATTCAGCAGGCAAAAATGTGTTTGTGGTATATGCCTTCACATGCTCCAAGGTAATTTTGACTTGGGTAACAGTGAATTGTGATGGCGTAGGCCTGCCTTGTTTGTCTTGCCCACGATCATCACCTGTGCTGCTGAGCCTTTTGTGTTACTGGTGGTTAACAAAGCCTTACTCTGCCATGTCTACATGTAATGCAATTGTCTGTCTTAACTGGTGTTTGGTTGTAGTCCATGAAGTATAGATCTTCACAGTGGCCTTGTCTACTCATGGAGAGGCAAACAGCCCTTTACAAATTTTCATTGTACTTGTAGTCTGATTAGCCATGTCTTTAAGACAGACTTTTCTATGGATTGGTGTATGTCTTCATAAGGAAATTCATAAGGAAAGGGCTACACAAGTGCATTGTCCCAAAAGCAAGTGGGGACAAGGCAAAAGTCAAAGATAGAGATTGATGTTACACGTTGTAAATTAGAAGGAAATAGCAGTTCAGATTATATGTTACCATAAGCCTCGTGGTAGTGATCCTTTCCTAAGGTTTCTGTGCACTTGGCCCTACTATGCTTCATTCATTGCTTATTGTAAAACACTTCTATTTAGATAACTGCTCTATTTTTTTCCAGAGGCAGGCAGTAAAATTCAACATTAAGAAATTTTATGGCCCAAGTGGCTAAAGAGCTATGGCTGATAGTATTATTGACCTAGAATTTATTTCTGAACTGGGGTGAGAAGAAATCTCTGCAGCTCCACCCAACCTTGTTTTGCTATGAGTATTGCAACCGTGTACTTGTATATTCATTATCATAAAGTGGGATCCAGTATTGACTTTCTGCCTTTCCTAAATAGAGGATTAAAGTGACTATTCTTCCTGTTTTGCTGGGCCTCAATTCTCACAGTACTAAGCAGATGAGTTCCAGTAACTTTTTTTTTTAAAAAAAGTCAGGGTTTATATTTAATGATTTGCAAATACCCATTCAAAGAAGAAATGGGTTAGAGAAAAATCTATGCCCAAGGCCTTAGACATACAGCTATTGGGATAAGTGTGCCATATTTTTTGTTGCCGAATTTGTCTTTTTCATGTGTGTTTATTTATGTGCACATGTCTGAGTGAGACCCTAAGATAGGAAAGCTAAAAAAAAAAAATATCCCTTCTCTCTCAATGAATTAACTTACTGCAGGAATCAAAGCTCTTTCCTCACTGGAGGACACCAAATGGATCGGTTATTGACAGACTTTGCTTTTGGTCTTCAAATACCACAGTAAGAACCAAGACCTTCTATGCAGATGGATTGAACTTCACAACTCAGAAGACATGGGAAAGACAGATAGGTTTACTGAATTCCCCTTGCTCTGAGAACTAATTAAAAACTGTCCATCTTGATGTGACTTACTATGGTGTAAATTCTTATTGTTTAGAGAGTTAGCTGTATTTTATTTGGTGCAAAATCCTATTCTGTGGCACATATGGGATCTATAAAATGCATAATAATTTGAAAATGGTGTAACTGATCATGAAAATTATATGCAGTTGTGTGAAAGAAACAAGAAATAAGAGTAAGTGTCTGTTGATGTTGTTTTGGGGTTTTTTGAGGATTTTTATTTTTTCTTTACCTGTGGTTTTTCTGTGACTATGGTTCTTAGGCGTTATAGTAGTACCTGTAGATAATAAAATATATGCATCTCATTGTCACAGTGTTGGCCTTCCAAACTTGGGTATTTTATTGCTCTTGAATTGACTTCTATTTTTGCTGTGGTGGCACTTCAAAATGAACATCACATCCCTGATTTCCATAAGCATAGATGGAATTCATCAGGGAGCCATAATTCCAATTCTTTCCCTCCTCCTCTCATTTTGAATGACAAGTGTAATAATAATGAGATCAGAAGAAGACATAATCTTTAAAATTAGAGAAGGAATGGCTAAAGTGAATTGTTATATTAGTGAACTAAGAAATTACATTTCCATCAAGACAAAATTAGACACTTTCAGAAAATGCTTGGACAAAGCTGAAAATCACATGAGCCTTTCAGAAGATTAGATGCAACAAATACGACAGGACATCATCTATGCACTGTGAAAATATTGTGCCACAAGACTGTGATATTTAAGACAGGGAAGAGGGGAAAGTGCAGCCTTTTCTGTCTGAGAGGAAAATGGCAATATTGTGATTCCAATTGTTTACATGGAGGCAGCAGTATTTCAGAAAAGTCTTATCATGAGTAGATGTTTGATGTATTGCATCTACCTGTGTCAGACACCAAGGTCTTTAGGTTTGTTTGTTCTTTATTATTACACTTCAGCACAAGTGGCAGAGCTTGTCACAGTGATAAGTACATTTGAACTGAAATGAGCTACTTAGGAATCAACATCCAATTTTATACTCTTTGCTAAAGCCGGGGCTAAACAATTTCTACTTCAGAAGCCAAGGGCTGTTCAGTTTGATGTCCCTCTAACAATTGTGGATGATGTTGATTGCTTCCCTGAAGTTAGAAACACCTAAAAAAAAGGCAAACAGACTCACCCTCTGGGGAGGTGCCTTCAAACGTATCCTTTTCCCCTATGGACAATGTCAGCATTTACTTTAGAAGGATGGCTTCATATAATGGGAGATAATACACTAAAATGAAGTGGGATGGAGGCCATTTTGTACAGCTTCAATCTACGTTCTCTCTGCCAATCTTTGTAGATCATAATCAGCACATTACATCTGCTACTTATCATCAACATGAAAAGGAGGTTGGAAAACAAAAAGATGCTTTCCATGCTGTGTTTTACTTTAGGGGTAGCTCTTTCCATGCCTGAATTTGGAACGCAAGAAAAATTTGAATTTCTAAAATGTCCTATTGAAGTCATTGTCAGCACTTCCTGTTCCAAACACGCTGAAATGTTTACACTCTGGATAACAGAGGGAATCCAGACAATTAATTTAAAATAAAATGTGATTTACATTATTTACCTAGCTATTAAAACATAAAATTGAGACTAAGAAGGTCAGCTAGGTTTCCTCAGTTGTAAATAGGAAGACAGAAATCTTTCAAATGGTCATCCACTCTATCCTGTGAGAGTGCTTAAGGTACGTGAGGAAACTCACACTCTGGAGCTGGTTTTGTCTGTCCACCACCTTAGCTGGTTTTGCCTATTCTGTTGTAACAAACTCCATGCATTATCCATGTCTAATTCAGACTACAAGCTGCAGCTGCTTGTCTGCTTTAGGTTTCTGGTACTGTGATTTCCTTTCCATGCCCATAGTTTAAAGGTGCTATTCAGCCGCTTCTGTCTGTCCTCCACACTGTGAAAAACATGTTTCAAGCATGTGTTTTTTGTCATTTTTGTCAAATGACATGAAATTTAAAAAAAATCCAATTTAACTTTAATTAAAAAAACCCAAAACTAACACCTTCCTGTTAACAAATAATAAAAGAGTGACTCTATTACTACAAATAAAGAAAGAAATAGCTTCATTTTACTCATAGCAAGCTAAACGCAGCACTTCTGTATGAGACAGATGATAAATGTTGCTTTGAGTTCAGTAGTCCAGGACTATTGCTGGATGAATAGCAAAATACAGTATTTTATTATTCAACCTTAAGTATGCCTATACTCAGAATCCAAAACTTCCAACATACCAGTTCTATTTGAGTCTTAACAAAATTTGAGTTCCCAGCTGGCTGGTACTCATGGATCTTTTCTTTTTTTTTCTTTTTTTTCTCTTTCTTTCTTTTTAAATTTTATTCCCCTGGTAGTCATAAAAGCAGGGCAAGAATTTCTTTCAAGGTAGAATCATTATTATTTGCATAGCATAGACTTTAGTTTAGTTAGAAATGCCTTGAAAAATCAATGGTTTAAATTGAGGAGAAACAAAAAGTCTCATGAAATTCCCAGTAGTTTTGTTAAGTACAAAACTAAAATAAAACAAAACAAAACAAAAAGATATACAGGTTTCATCAAACTCAAACACATCACCATGGTATTGCCATCCTGCTGCTTAACCTATGGGGAGAATATTGCAGAACTGCACTCCATGCTGTGACTGTGCTTTTGACCGTGTTTTCCCTCCTGTTTCGTTTAAGTATTTAGCGCTAAAAAGCTGTCAGGGAAATGGATGTCAGGGTCAGATACCACTCAGACAAATCTTTCATTCCTAGGTCTCCAAACTAAGTGTACTCCTAAACCTGTCTCTACCATACGTGCTGACCTGCTGAAGCATACTGTGCTCCACACAAAAATGAAGCCTGTGAAAGACATTGTCGTGGTTTAGCCCCAGCCAGCAACTAAGCACCACGCAGCCGCTCACTCACTCCCCCTACCCCAATGGGATGGGGGAGAGAATCGGAGGAGTAAGAGTGAGAAACACTCCTGGCTTGAGAGAAGAACAGTTTAATAATTGAAATAAAGTAAAATAGTAATGCTAATAGTAACAGTATAATAATGATAATAATAATAATGATACACGAAGCAAGTGATGCACAATGCAATTGCTCACCACCTGCCGACTGATACCCAGACAGTTCCCGAGCAGCGATCGCTGCTCCCTGGCCACCCCCCCCCCCCAGTTTATATACTGAGCATGACGTCATATGGTATGGAATAGCTCTTTGGTCAGTTTGGATCAACTCTTCTGGCTGTGGCCCCTCCCAGTTTCTTGTGCGCCTGGCAGAGCATGGGAAGCTGAAAAAGTCCTTGACTAGCATAAGCAGTACTGAGCAACAACTAAAAACATCAGCATGTTATCAACATTCTTCTCCTACTAAATCCAAAACACAGCACTATGCCTGCTGCTAGGAAGAAAATTAACTCTAACCCAGCCGAAACCAGGACAGTATCCACCCCTTATTCTATACCATCTACGTCATGCACAGGCCCTCCCCTTTCCAATGTGTTCCAATTAATCACCACCGCTTTCCCTATCTTGATATACACACAGATATCATTCCCTTCGTCTATGGCCCATCCCTCTAAAATGTCCATTGAGTTCATTTAGCCCATGACTTTGGGTTCCATCTGTCATCACAGTCTTTCAGAGCAGGAGAGGTGGTGTGCAGTGTTGGACTGTTGCATGCTGAAGTCAGTTCTCATTCCAACATGGTTTCATCAAAGTTCATTTTCATTAAGCTGGGCAATTCTTACTGCAATACCATTGATGTGGCATATAGCAATCATAATATATAGTATTATATACTTAATATTAACCTACTATATTATTATATTAACATGCAGTTAAGAGATAACATACAGTATTATAAAGCAATTAATATCATACAATTCAGTTCATTGGCTATTTTCACCCAAAATCAAATTCCCTTGAGGTACGCATTGGGCTTCCCCATCCTTTCGCATCACCCACCAAGTGCACCCAGGTCCTTGAGCAAAAGCAATCCCACGAATGGGTTTGCCTTTGCCAGAGGGGGAAGTAACCCAGACTGTCTTCCCCAGCATATTTTTCATGTGCACTACAGGAACTTTATCTCCTTCTACAGTACGTAGAAGTTTTGATTGGGCAGGGCCAGCTCGATTGGCAGATCCCCTGGTGTTGACTAACCAGGTGGCTTTTGCTAAATGCGTATCCCAATGTTTAAATGTCCCACCACCCATTGCTCTCAGGGTAGTCTTTAACAATCCATTGTATCGCTCAATTTTCCCGGAGGCTGGTGCATGGTAAGGGATTTGATACACCCACTCAATGCCATGCTCTTTGGCCCAGGTGTCTATGAGGTTGTTTCGGAAATGAGTCCCGTTGTCTGACTCAATTCTTTCTGGGGTGCCATGTCACTACAGGACTTGCTTTTCAAGGCCCAGGATGGCGTTCCGGGCGGTGGCATGGGGCATGGGATATGTTTCCAGCCATCCAGTGGTTGCTTCCACCATGGTGAGCACATAGCGCTTGCCTTGGCGGGTCTGTGGGAGCGTGATGTAATCAATCTGCCAGGCCTCCCCATATTTATATTTCAGCCATCATTCACTATACCCAAGGGGCTTGAACTGCTTGGCTTGCTTGATTGCAGCGCATGTTTCACACTCATGAATAACCTGTGCAATACTGTCCATAGTTAAGTCCACCCCTTGATCACGAGCCCATTTATACGTTGCATCCCTTCCTTGATGGCCTGAGGCGTCATGGGCCCACCGAGCTATAAATAATTCACCCTTATGTTGCCAGTCCAAATCCACCTGAGCCACTTCAATCTTAGCAGCCTGATCTACTTGCTGGTTGTTTTGATGTTCTTCAGTGGCCCGACTCTTAGGTACATGAGCATCTACGTGACGAACTTTTACAACCAGGTTCTCTACCCGGGCAGCAATATCTTGCCACAATGCGGCAGCCCAGATGGGTTTGCCTCTGCGCTGCCAGTTGCTCTGCTTCCATTGCTGCAGCCACCCCCACAGGGCATTTGCCACCATCCATGAGTCAGTAGAGAGATAAAGGACTGGCCACTTTTCTCTTTCAGCAATATCTAAAGCCAGCTGGATGGCTTTCACCTCTGCAAACTGACTCAACTCCCCTTCTCCTTCAGCAGTTTCTGCGACTTGTCGTATAGGACTCCATACAGCAGCTTTCCACCTCCGATGCTTTCCCACAAGACGACAGGACCCATCAGTGAACAGGGCATATTGCTTTTCATTTTCTGGCAATTTATTATACAGTGGGGCCTCTTCAGCACGTGCCACCTCCTCCTCTGGTGATATTCTAAGGTTTTTTCCTTCTGGCCAGTCCATGATCACTTCCAAGATTCCTGGGCGACTGGGGTTTCCTATTCGAGCCCGTTGTGTGATCAATGCAACCCACTTACTCCATGTAGCATCAGTTGCATGATGTGTAGAGGGGACCCTCCCTTTGAACATCCAGCCCAACACCGGCAGTCGGGGTGCCAGCAGGAGCTGTGCTTCAGTACCAACCACTTCTGAAGCAGCTCAAACCCCTTCATATGCTGCCAGTATCTCCTTCTCAGTTGGAGTATAGCGGGCTTCGGATCCTCTGTATCCCCGACTCCAAAACCCTAGGGGTCGACCTCGAGTCTCCCCTGGTGCTTTCTGCCAGAGGCTCCAGGTAGGGCCATTCTCCCCGGCTGCGGTGTAGAGCACATTTTTAATATCCTGCCCTGCCCGCACTGGCCCAAGGGCTACTGCATGAACTATCTCACGTTTAATTTGTTCAAAGGCTTGTTGTTGCTCAGGGCCCCATTTGAATTCGTTCTTCTTCCGGGTCACTTGATAGAGAGGGCTTACGATCTGGCTGTAATTTGGAATATGCATTCTCCAAAAACCCACAACGCCTAAGAAAGCTTGTGTTTCCTTTTTGCTAGTTGGTGGGGACATAGCTGTTATTTTGTCCATTGGGATCTGACGACGTCCATCTTGCCATTTTATTCCTAAAAACTGGATCTCCTGTGCAGGCCCCTTGACCTTACTCTGTTTGATGGCAAAACCAGCCTTCACAAGGATTTGGACTATTTTCTTTCCCTTCTCAAAAACTTCTTCCGCTGTGTTGCCCCACACAATGATGTCATCAATGTACTGCAGATGTTCTGGAGCTTCACCCTGTTCCAGTGCTGTCTGGATCAGTCCATGGCAAATGGTGGGGCTGTGCTTCCACCCCTGGGGCAGTCGGTTCCAGGTGTACTGAACACCCCTCCAGGTAAAAGCAAACTGGGGCCTGCACTCTGCTGCCAAAGGGATGGAGAAAAATGCATTAGCGATATCAATTGTGGCATACCACTTAGCTGCCTTTGACTCCAGTTCATATTGAAGTTCTAGCATGTCTGGCACGGCAGCACTCAGCGGCGGTGTAACTTCGTTCAGGCCACGATAGTCCACTGTTAGTCTCCACTCCCCATTAGACTTTCGCACTGGCCATATGGGACTGTTAAAGGGTGAGCGAGTCTTGCTGATCACTCCCTGGCTCTCCAGTCGACGAATCAGGTTATGGATGGGAATCAGGGAGTCTCGGTTGGTGCGATATTGCCGCCTGTGCACAGTTGTGGTAGCAATCGGCACCTGTTGTTCCTCAACCTTCAGCAACCCTACAATCGAAGGGTCCTCTGAGAGACCCGGCAAGGTGGACAACTGTTTAATTTCCTCTGTCTCCAAAGCAGCTATACCAAAAGCCCACCGGTACCCTTTTGGGTCCTTGAAATACCCTCTCCTGAGGTAGTCTATGCCAAGGATGCATGGAGCATCTGGGCCAGTCACAATGGGGTGCTTTTGCCACTCATTCCCAGTTAGGCTCACTTCAGCTTCCAGTACAGTTAGCTGTTGGGATCCCCCTGTCACTCCAGAAATACAAATGGGTTCTGCCCCTCTATAGTTTGATGGCATTAGCGTGCACTGTGCACCAGTGTCCACTAGAGCCTTATACTCCTGTGGGTCTGACGTTCCAGGCCATTGAATCCACACAGTCCAGTAAACCCGGTTGTCCCTTTCCTCCACCTGGCTGGAGGCAGGGCCCCTCTAACACTGGTCGCAGTATTCGCTGTTCACTTCCTGTAAATGTGAATCAAAAGTCCCCTGATCAAGGTCGGAAGTAAAATTAGCCCTCTTACTCTGTCTCGGGAACTGCTCACTGGAAACTGGAGCTGCAATTTTCCTGGGAGAACCGCCTTTTCTAATAGTTTTTCCTTGCAACTCACGCACCCGTGCCTCTAAGGTTGAGGTGGGTTTTCCATCCCACTTTCTCATGTCCTCTCCATAATCACGCAGGTAAAACCACAGGGTGCCCCGTGGTGTGTATCCTCTGTATCCTCTCTCTTGAGCATAGGGACGTTGACTCCTAATGGCTGAGACACTGGTCCGTGCAGGTGGGGAGTAGGACAGATCCTCTCTGAGTTGTTGGAACTCTTGGCACATTTTTTCAGACAGTTTTTCCACAGCCGAGACACAGGCCCGTAGGGAGGAAGAGAGCTTTTCTTCGTAGTCCCGGAGTTGTCTAGCCACTTCATCCACCGTTGGTGCCTCGTCGTCTTTCCAGGCTAGTATTGCCAACGAGTTGGAATACGATGCTGGTGCGCTCCGTACCACCTTCCGCCACATGGATTGTGTGCACCTGACTTCATCTGGATCTTTGGTTAACTGCTCATCATTCAGGTCACTGTAAATCACCTCCAGCACGCCTAATTCCCTCAGGTACTGGATACCTTTCTCTACGGTGGTCCATTTGCTTGGGCGGTATAAAACATCCTCCTTGAAGGGATACCTTTCCTTCACGCTTGACAGAAGTCGCCTCCAGAGGCTGAGTGGTTTTGCCCCTTTTCCAATTGCTTTGTCAATGCCCCCTTCCCTGGAAAGGGATCCCAGCTGCTTGGCTTCCCTACCCTCTAAATCCAGGCTACTGGCCCCGTTATCCCAGCATCGGAGCAGCCAGGTGATGATGTGCTCACTGGATGACAACCGAAATCTTTTCGCATATCTCGCAGCTCACTCAGGGATAGGGATCGGGTGGTCACCATCTCATTTATGGGTTCTTCCTCCTCTGGTTCTCGTGATGGCCCTGGTTCATCTTCATCCCTTACTAAACAAACTGATTTCCTCGTGTATTTTTTCTTCTGTATAGGGGCAACTGATACCGGCGCAGGTTGGTTCTCTGGTTTAGCCGCAGTGTCTGTCACTGGGGTTTGAGTAGCTGCAGTGCCCATGGCTGTGGTTTGAGTAGCCACAGTGCCTGGGGCAGGGGTTTGAGTAGCTGCAAGGCCTGTAGTGGGGGTTGGAGTAGCCGCAGGGCCTGCAGTGGGGGTTTGAGTAGCCACAGTGCTTGTTGTTTTGTCATCAGATCCAGAGACCTTCTCTTTCCCTTGAGGGTACTGATTAGTGTTGAACAGGGCTCAATAGGCATGGGCCAGTCCCCAGCATGTTGCAATGATTTGTGTCTCTCTGGAGCTACCAGGGTGACAACATATTTCTTCCAAATACTTTACTAATTCTTAAGGATTCTGCACTTGTTCAGGGGTGAAGTTCCAAAACACTGGAGGTCCCCACTGCCCTAGGTACTTGCGCATACGATCCCACACACCCTGCCACTCATAACTATCCAGCCTTGGGGTAGATCTCTGGATGGTATTTTTAAACTGCTTACTGACCTTTATCAAAACGGAAACAACATTCCCAAGAAGTATCAATAGAAGTATCTTAACTGCCCAGGGGTGTTCAAGATACAGGAAAGTTGTTGTAATGAAGGAGGAAACATCATAGAAGAAAGCAGCAAAGGTGCCATTCTGTATTTCCTCCACAACAAGCCTCTCAGAGAAAGAAGTATAATTGCTAACTCTCTCTATGAGGTAGTACCCGAAGTACAGTAGTGACATCTGTATGAAACCCAAATACTAAAGAATGCTCAAGGTCAGGGTTTTGATAAGGAGCCTCCCAAGCAAAAGATCATGAATCACTGCAGAGCATAGCACACTACACAAACTGACAGCAAGCTTTAACGCGTGCTGCAAAAAAAAGAACAAGGTGCAGATCAGAAGAACTAATATCGTGACCGGCAACTGTTAACAGACTCCTTAATACCCTCTGGTTAATCTGTTGTTATCTCAAACCCTTCGTGCCCCATGTTGGGCGCCAAAAAGGACTGTCGTGGTTTAGCCCCAGCCAGCAACTAAGCACCACGCAGCCGCTCGCTCACTCCCCCTACCCCGATGGGATGGGGGAGAGAATTGGAGGAGTAAGAGTGAGAAACACTCCTGGGCTGAGGTAAGAACAGTTTAATAATTGAAATAAAGTAAAATAGTAATGCTAATAATAACAGTATAATAATGATAATAATAATGATACACGAAGCAAGTGATGCACAATGCAATTGCTCACCACCCGCCGACCGATACCCAGACAGTTCCCGAGCAGTGATTGCTGCTCCCTGGCCAACCACCCCCAGTTTATATACTGAGCATGACGTCATGTGGTATGGAATAGCCCTTTGGTCAGTTTGGATCAACTCTTCTGGCTGTGGCCCCTCCCAGTTTCTTGTGCGCCTGGCAGAGCATGGGAAGCTGAAAAAGTCCTTGACTAGCATAAGCAGTACTCAGCAAAAACTAAAAACATCAGCATGTTATCAACATTCTTCTCCTACTAAATCCAAAACACAGCACTATGCCTGCTGCTAGGAAGAAAATTAACTCTATCCCAGCCGAAACCAGGACAGACATGTTTCCAAACAGAACATGAAAAGTCAAGTCTACAAGCAAAGGGCAGTATTCCTAGTGGTTACTAAGGAGACATCTTCTTACCCAGTTCCCTAAGCACTAAAATGCATGGCCATATCCATGCCTGAGTCTTTCTCCTGGTTTCACGTGTCTTGAGTGATTCCGCTGGCACAGCAATAAAGGAGCATCACTCTTACCCCAAAACTCATTGCTGCAGAAAAAATGAGGGAAGCTTATGGGTTTGGGAAAGAGGTGTTGGCAAAATGGGAGCTTTGGACTGGGAAGAGATAGGAATATGATGTGTGGAGCAGGAGGCGTTTGAGAGTGAAAGCTGTGGGAGTTGTTGGCACAGCGAGGTGCCTGCCTTTCATTTAGCATCTTTATTGTGGGGCAGGAAGCACTTCTACCACCACACAACTATGCAACTATGCAAGCTATGTCTGTGTTACTCATAAAAGAAAAGCAGGCATTCACCTATGACTTTGAAGACAAGTGTCATAGAGTAACAACATATTCACACTGTTTAACATTAGTCCCCTCTGGAGCAAAATGGCCATGTGCAAACCATGCAGGCTACATCATGCTTAATACTGGAGTTCTCTGAGACTCTCATGAATCATAAATGACATAATTATTTCAATTTTTTGATGTGTGGGTCTATTGCAGCTCACAAGCAAGGAGATTTTATAGTATGTAACTGAGGATTAGTACTGAATGTGATATAACATATGGATGCTTGAGAATGCAGTCTTTTGAGTAGGTGTTTAACACAGTAGGGTAGAGAAACTAACATCAGTGTACCTTATCCACACTGCCTTTTGGGAGTGGGATCCAATATGAACAGCCTCCCAAGACACAGGGGAGAAAACTGCTCCTGTTTGGTAGGGGAATAGAAAGTAGTCATGGTGAAAAGCAGATAAATGATGAAAGGTCATAGCAGAAATAAAAATTCAATGTGAGCTTCTAATATGGTGCTGTGATAAAATCATGCTAATGTGGTTGTAAGGTAATGTTTACTGCTAGGTGAGTTTGAGTTTGAAAACCATGTACCCTTTATTCATATTCTCTTGCCTAGTATAAGGCAAGTCCAGGCTAGAACCTTCCCACTGTATATAAACACAGATATCCATGGGAGGTCTTTGAATTTCTGGAGAGCACATAATAGAAATGCTACTGTTGTTTGTATATTTTCCATCCCATAAATCACTTTTTAATATCTTTTGATCAGGAACCATGAGTAATAACCCCCTAAGACCAAATTCTCATTGTCATCTTTGAAAGTAGGAGATCATCAGAGGTTTGTGTGAAGTATCATTTATGCCTATGTACTATTACTACTAAAGGCAGAGAAGATTCCAGCATTAAAACTGCAAAATGGTTTTTGACTGTTTGAACAGCTTATCAGCAAGAATTTATCATTTTACTTTACATGTTTTCTTCTCATTTTACTTTACAGATTTTGAATCTTTTTTTTTCTGACTCCCCGATTCTGACAATTGCAGAGTTTGTCTTTTTTATTGATTATGGGGAAAGCAGTGAATTAGTAAGAAATTTTCCATCCTGAACAGACTGACCATTTGTAAATCCCACATTTATTTATTTTTGAGAATGTAAATGAGGAAAAAGAGAAAAAGAATGTCACCACCCTTTCTTTCTTTCTTTCTTACAAGATATAACTATATATCTGTCTTCTCCCATCTGCAGTTGTAGGATAACATTTAAATGTTGTACCAATGATATTCTTTTAGTTTAATAGCTGTTGTTAAAAAAGAGACATGCCTCATTTTTATGCATAGCAATAAACAGTAGTCTTTGAAATTTAAAGAATGATAGAACCATTTGGATGTCTTAGCAGGATCATGTATTTGTCTACTTTTTCTTGTGAAGTAGAAGTTCAGTGGCTTTTCTTAAGTCCAAGGGCAGAAAGATGCTACTCTCAGTGGGGTTGAGCAAACATGCCTAGAGAACAGATAAATCCAGGGAGGAGTAAATCAACTTAGTGACAAGGAAGAAATGGGAACGGAGAAGTATGTCTCTTAACCTCACAGCACGGGAAAGACATCTGTCTGAAGGACACAACAAAAATTAGTAGGATACAATCATAAGGATGAGTAAATTATTGCTTAGTGCTACAAGGTCTCTTATAACGTCACATTCTTAATTTGACAACTGAGTTATAATTTACAGCAGGAATGAATTTGCCGATGGCAGATTTGGCTTGGGACGAGGGAATGCTTACTATATCACTACAAAATATCAAACCATCTGTTTCATATAGGGAGGCACAGATTGAGAAGAATGGATAGTTATCAATGCGAGCCAATATTCCTGATCCTCTTATTTTGAATCAGAATTGTGCTAATACTGTACATCTTAAAATACATATACATACATGTATATATAACAAATATATATATAACGTGCCTTTAAATCTCTTCTCTGTCAGCCTCTGTCTCACTCACAAATGCATACACACACAAACACTCAGCTGAAAATACAGAGTCTACATGCAGTCATTTTCATATCAGAAATAGAAGAAATTCCATCTTTGAGCTTAAGGCAGGCACCAGGATCAGATGGGTTTTCAGCCAAATATTATAAAATATTTAAAGACATTTTATATCTCATCTTACTGAGTACTTATAACCATGACTCAAGAATGAAGGTCTTCCAAATTGCATCGGATTTGCTGTTATTTCTTTATTAATAAAAAAAATAGCCATTTCTGATACATGGTTCATAAATATCCTGTTACTGAATAAGATTTTAATATGTTTTGAGGGAAAAAAAAATATCAAAAGCTTTAGGCCTTAATGAAAACCACGTATTGTATCTCAGGAGGTTGCCCCAACAAGCAAAATGCAAAATACCAGATTAGAGAAAGTGGTTTAATTCATCCATATCAAGGTGGCTTTGCTCTCAGCTGAAACACTGCCAGGAATATTCACAGGCTGATAGAGGTAGTAAATTTTAGCAAGGTTTTATATAGCCAGATATATAGGTAGGTGGAAAAACATAGTTCTTTTTGACTTAGAGATCCTCACCTACATGGAGTAAGATTATGCTGGCACCTGGGAATAGGGAAAATAAAACCAAGGCCATCCCTGCTGAATAAAGTAAAACAAAATCAGAAACCTCTAGTTCTTGGACCACTTGGCAGCTTAATACAAGTAAAATGAATTTGTCCTTGCTCACTGCAGGGGTGTTGGACTAGACAACCTTTAAATGTCCCTTCCAACCCAAACTATTTTATGATGCTATGGTTCTATGGTTCTATGATTTTATGATTATGGATGAACTGGAAAAAGACCCTAAGACCCTGAGTCTGGGAGCAAGTTTAGGAAATAAATTGTCAGGAATTATTTGTATTTGGTTAGTTTGTAGAAATGCTAGTGAGGACTGCACTCTGGTAATGTGAGGAATCCAGATATGTATATATAAGTGTATATCTAGAACTTGCAATCTGACTAGACAAGGCAAACAAAGAAATACAGGCACAGAAAGATGAAGTGACTTGTCCAAAGTTACCCTGTTTGTCTTGGGATTCCTAGTTTAGTTAACAAAACACTGTTATCCAATTTGTCCAGCCTAAAAATACCTGTGAATCATCAGAGAAGTCAAGCCTTAGTCCAGCACTGCTAAAATGTTTTAATTCTAGAGGGAATTAATTCATGCCTTTCAGAAAGCTTTGGATCCCAGCATATTTTCCTACTTCGTGTACCAAGAACCAAGATAATTTCCTTCCCCACAGCTGATGGCCCTTTGCCTTCTCCTCCTCAGCTCCTGTGTTGTCTCTCCCTTCCTCTCTGCACACACCAGACGTGAGTCTTGACCAGCAGGTTGCCTTAAAAAAGACTAACCAAGCATGCAAGGCAGGAGAGAGCATGCAAGGATGTGAGGGAAGGGCCAAGGGGAGGGTGCAGGAAGCCTTGCCCCGCTGTTCATCTCATAAAAGAAAAAATGCAACCTGCATCCATAGCATGTGCTCCTGCTTTTTTTATGAACTATGTTTTAGACGGGTGGAAGAGAGCACCAGGTGCACTGACAGAGGCTGACTAAGCTGTCTACAAGATGATGTACATTGCACTTCTCTCTCATTTACCAGGAACTTAATGAAAGATTTTCCTTCCTGAACCACAACATTATCCACGCTGCCCTTGATTTGATGTTACTCTGTTCTACTTTCTAGACAAAACTGTGTCAGAAAAACACAGTGTGGCACAGAGCTTGTCAATATTTGTCACTGAATGAGATTCAGGAAGCCTATTTTCCCCAGAGGCAAAGATTTCTGGCTGTGAGTAATTATGGCCTCTTAACATGTTCTGTCTATTCCTGAGGTATTTTTGGAAGCATATGTTCCATCTCTTCACTGCTCTCAGAGAATATTTGTGCCAAGGCTTAAAACTCCAATCACATAATCCTGAGAAAGCTACAGTAAGATAAAATTTTGAATACCAAATCTGCAAGGCAAGTTTACATTTGGAATAGGAAAAGTTGAAATCACCAGTGGCCCCCAGTTTACATTGCATCAACTGGCACTGAATTAAAACAGACCAAATAATGTTCTGGAAAACAAGTTTCCAATACATTTCTTCTAAAACATCAGCATAAGATGAATCTCAAATGTCTTAGCTGTCTTTAAAAGAAAACTCTACAGATTTTTTAATCTCCTGTTTTCGCAGGATCCAGCTTTCAGAAATCAAATTGTCAATGTTTTATGTTTATATAAAACATTGTTAATCTCTCTCTTTCTCTCTCATACCTCTTATGAGATCTTATCTTAAGATGCAGATATATATTTAGCTTGAAATAATGTACTAATTATATTTTTGACCAATACTCTCAAAGATGGCTCTGGCAAATCCAGGTTTGCCAACACTGGAATTGCCCCCAGCTGTCCTCCCTACTGCTCTCTGCCCTGGCACATCAAATTTTTCAGTTTCTGATCAAGTATTCAAGCTTGATAAATCAGTGAAAATGGGTTTGCTTTCACACGCCACTCAGCAAACTGCAAAACCAGAGTCTTAGGCACAGGTACCTATGCATGCAGGGTGGAAGTCTCTATAAGAAGCATGGATGAGCTATGTTGAGTGCTTATCTGACAGAGCCCTGAGAGTTAAGCCACATATCTTTGCTACCAATGATTTCCACAGAAGAAAAACATGCAGATCCAAATGTTGGGTAAGGAAAAATAGTTTCTGAATGCTTTAAAGGCAAAGATGAGATTGATTTTGGTTTTTTACCAGGAAGGAAGTGAAGTCTACTGGAGAGAGCTAAAATGAGTCAGTGTTATTTCTGCTCTGCTTTACTCCGTGCTCTTCACTGACAGAGACTTGAGTAAGACAGTGTTGTCTGGTTTTGAAACTTATACACAGGGAAGTAGGGAATCAGCAGAGAAACACGGTAAAGATTCTGACAGCTCAGTCTTTTTGAATTCATTCAGAGAGTTCAGGCTTTTCTTTCAACAGTTATTTTGAAATACTGTTGAAACAGCATAACATTGTTTCACCCTTAGAGAGCCCCTAGGACTTAGATACCGTTACAGCCAAAAATCTCAACCTTTACTTTTTTATCTATCGTGAATGGTCCAGAAAGAGCATAATTGTTGACTGCAATTGGAAGTAATGGTTTTAGCATAGTGCAGGAGTGTGCCCACACTGAAGTGTAGAGTAATCTTTAGTTTATTATCTTTGGCCTCAAAAATATTTGAAGCACAGTATCTGTGAGTTTTCAGGTGTTTCCTGTATTAAGTTAGATTCAGAAGAGATTTAAAACCTGTTGTAATTTTGGAAAAGCAAAGCTTCTTGCTCTTTAGTCTATTTGATACACCTTGGAAATGAATGCAGTTGATTCTAGTTTAGCCTGAGCAAATAGTGCAATAGGTCACTTTTTGAATTTCAGTTTCCCTGCTTACTTTTGGGGCAATTAAAACAGCTGTTTTTGGAGCTGCTTAGAGTAGCAGTTGTTACCTCTTTAAATAAACTGCCTATGATGTTCGTAGACTGCTATCAGGTCTCAGCAGATATTATAATATCAGAAGATATTATAATGATAAATGAGACCTGATTACATTGCTTTTCAATGGCATTAATTTACATGTTTGTAGAAGTCTGTTGGGATTGGATTTTATAGCTGCTGTAATTTGTAGGCTTTTGACATTGCTTTGGGATAACTTGTCTAATTGGCTTTTTCCTCTCATCAGAATGGGGGATGTTTTGAAGCTGACATCGCTATGGACATTATGCTACGAGGGGTTTCTTTGGATTGTTATATGCAGGATTTTTTCCTCTTGTTAGTCTTTTGTACTTGTCATTGAAACTTTTCTCTGAGCTGTAAAAGCCTTTCTCTTTACACAGGAAGAACATGATGGGAAAATGGAAAATGTGTCAAATAAAAATTCATGAAAGGACCACCTATACAGCGATCAGCTGGGGGGCAGGATTGCTTCCCCTGATAATTCTATGGAAGATCATTCTAAAAAGATACATCAACCATGACAAAACACGCTAAAAGAACAAAGCACTCAATAATGTCTTCCGAATGAATTTTTTTCTAATAGCAATTTGTTTTCAGAAATTAACTTTTGGCACATCCAAGATTACAATAGTGATATAGTCTGAGTTGACAAGTTTTTGAATAATTAGAAAACTAACCAACCAGTGAGTCTTATCTTATATTTCTTGCATGTTGAAGATTTCCATTGACTTGGAGAGGAGGATGCTTGAATGTGCATAGATCAGAAGTCCAGGGATAATATTAACTTTTCCTAAATGCAAAAAAAAAAAAAAAAAAAAAAAAGACATACCATAGTAACCTTGCAGAGAAATTTAAAGGTAGGCGGTGTATTTATTTAAGGAAGCTTATTTAGTAATGTGCAACTCATCAGGGGACATACAGATGCTTTTCTTTTTGTATCTGATGAGCAAAGAGCTTGTTTGGAAATGCTGCGAAGGGAATCTGGTCTCCTTGTGCACTCCCTTTGAAAGACAGTCATCAGGAGATTTCCTTCTTCCTGCAGGGACTGTCTGTTTGGAAGCTGAATTCACTATGGATATTATAGCTAGGGATTCTTTGACACATTAAGATTGGATTTTGCTCTTGCTAGTTTCTTTACATTTGATATTAAAACTTTGCCCCCCCCTCCCCCCCCTGTGCAATTCCTGGGCAGCAATTGCCTTTAATGCTGCTTCTTCTGCCCCATTTCCTGCCTGATAGAAGTATTAGCTATTGAGTGTTTGTCTCTAGCCTTATCCTGATTTACTACAGGAAATAAAACTCAGTCCTTGTCATGGCCCAAAATCTTTTTTCTTTTCTTCTTCTCCCTAAAGGTAATCAATAGAAAATTGCTAAAAAGATGTCAAAGTATAGGCATTCACTAGGTCCTACTGGATAAAATTCCCCCTTTGTCTGTATGTGTGTAGATCTGTTGTCCTTGCATGGCCACAGGGATAAAAATGAAGGTAGGATTTGGTCCAAAGACAGTAAGAAATGGCAAAGGATTGCCTGCAGAAGTGAGTATTGATTTAGCAAGATCAGTCACTAGAAAGCCAATGAGGAAAGTATACTAAGAATGCCTTTCATAATACATTTTCTTCTGTTGTCTGATCTGTGTTAGTACCAGATAGATTTTATATAACTACAGGGAACTCAGACATTTCATATCAGCCCTTGGGAAGGGAGTGCATTGCTCTTCCAAAATTTAAATGTGACCACCATTTCAGGCAAAAGAAGAGGCACCACTTAAGTTTAACCATACAGGTGACTTGGGTGCCTTACTTCTTTTCCAAGATATTTATTTCTAGAAATGATGGAATATGAATGTGTCTTGTGTCCTAATAACTGAGATAACTTCTTTGCTCTAATCATATTGAGTGTCCTCAAATAAAATGCTATTTTCACATATCTTCCAGTATTAATTCCAGTATTATTCAGTTATCCAAAGGTCACATACTAGAAAGTTAAAATGAAGTTCTGACATATTTTTAACAGAATAAAAAGCATCTGAATCCAGAGTTCATGCATTCTTATTTGACATCTTCTTAGTGAGTGTCTAGTTTACCAAAAAGGTCATGAAAGAGAACATGAGAGATCCATGCATTATGGTGGTCATGTGAAATATGTGCTATATAATTAGATTAACATCAATTCATTGAGCCTTTTCACTTTAATGAGAGATTAGTTGATCCCTTCTGATTTTCAAAAAGCTGTACTTGACATATATAACATAGTAAGGGTATTTTCAGAAGACTTGTATATATCTTGTTATAAATCAGCATGTTGGCTGCCCCTATGCTGCTGTGTAAACTGAACTGCAGCGATGATTCAAAGGATGTAAGAGCTACTATACACATTCTTTATCTCTAAAAGTGGTTTTGGGGCTGGCTCTGAAGTGGTTGGAAATATTCCCAACAAGAAATAGCCAGTGTAGACCAGCAAATAGAATTTACCTCAAGGACTACTTATCTGCAGTATGGCTAAATCCCTTGCCCAGTACCAGCCTCCCATTATTACCTGGTGGAAACATAGCTAGATGACTTAAATAATAATCATTTGTGAGGCAGAACGAACTTCTGGCAGTACATCTCAGCCCATCCTGGGAATTAGGAAGTACTCCTAGGGAAGCTCTCCTAGGAGCACTCTGCTGGGTATAACACAGATCCAGCATTATTGTGCAATCATAATAAGAATACAAGAACCTGATAAAGCACATGAATCAAAAATGATTACTCACAAATAATGACTTGCAGAAAACTTTTATATCCCCAGCTCTCCAGTTTAGAAGATCTGTAAAGATCCTCTCTATCTACTCTCTATGAAGTCAGAAAAGAACTGAAAAAAATACCCAATCCATCAGTGAAAAGAAATTAAATCCATTTGTTCTACTGGTACCTTTTTTTCCAATAGCAAAACCCAGAGTTTCTTTACTGGTTTTCACCTCCATCCATCACCTTCCAGTGGTGTTGCTGAGCGGACAGTCTGCAAACAGCTGTTTTTCTCTAATAGCCACCACAAGATAGAAAAATGACACAGGACCAAGCCTTCTTTCAACTTTTGTTTTCCAAGAATTTCATTCTAAAGTGAACCCTTTTCTCTGCCTGAACACAGTCCATTTATTTTCTCTTAAAAAAGATGGATTGGTCAAGTAGTCAAAGCATCCAAAAGAGATAATTTAGTCTGGGGAGCCAAATCATACAGACTGTGTTTATTTAGCCACTCCAGCAAACAGAAAGTGGCTTCCAGGAGGTAAGCTTTTCTGAAACAGCACAATTAGTGCATGAAAACTTGGCCTTGAACCATGTCTCAGGGTTAGAAGTAGTATTAACTGCTAAGTATTTATCTGCACTCTGTCCGTTTGGAATAGGAAGACAATATGCTAGCTGCTTCTCCATTTGCCTGTTCCCTTCCTGTAACAAGGGTGTAGCAGATAGATAAATTAATAGTACAGTTAGCAAGGAGGCAAAAGCTCTGGCCACTTTAGAAAATGAACTGATGAATAAGCTATGAAAGGGACGACGTATTAGCCATCCAAATCACTTGAGTGGAGTCCATATTTACTAAAAAAATAGAGAAAGGGGAAGACAATCCTATACAGGCACAGTGATGTATAGCCAGCCTATACATTCTTGTGACTGCCTTAAATTAGCACTGCTCATCCAACAATCAGTCCACACCTACCTCAGGCACAAACATGAATCTTTATTGGTGTGGAGAGTTAATAATAGGCATTGTAAAAAACTTCACTCGCTTTACTGAAGACACTAAGGATTTGTTTCAGTTGGTTACCTACAGGAATCTAGTGGCGGTTGGTATTTTTGGCCATTTCATGAGGACAAGGCTTGATTCTGGCTGATAGCCTCGTATGAGTGTCTCAGATACTGTACGACACCTCAGTCAGATGTCTATACCTAGGCAAGCAAATCAAGTACACATCTAAAAAAACACCATCCCAACCTATTTCTCTATGTTTGCTTTATTTTCAAAACTCTGTATTTAGATCTCTTGCTAGAAATGATCAGGCATTCAGGTGCTGACTACTTACAGTTGTCTGTGAAGATGATGTAGAAATATTAAGTACTACTGTGAGGTTTTTTAGAGGGAGTCTCCATAAAAGCATTTAGATTAATTACCAAAGGGAATTCAAGTTGCTTCAGTTAAGTATCAACTATACCTTCTTTATTTTATTAATCTCTGAACTAAGATAGAACCCTTAAACTATTAATAAAAATACTGATGTTCTATTAATTCAACCATGTTGGAAACCATCACTCAAAACTACTAATGCTTAAACAAGGCACTTAAATACTGTTGTCTTTCAATGAGGTTTTAGGCTCCATTTCAAAGTTCAGCTCATTCTTGCTTTGTGGGATGCAGTCTAAACAAATATTTTTTCAAAACTCAGACTCTAAAGAGTAAAATTCAGCTGTCTTACCCCATTTACCTCAATAAGGTGTGTTTGTTGCTTCTCCTATTCCTACCTCCTTGCAATCTGTCCTTCAGGCACAATCTTTGCTTTAATGAGGTGCAAATTTTAAAGTCTAGTGGGACAACTTAAATGCTAATATTATTAAGCATGGGCAATTTTTTCTTCTTTTCATTCAGCCTCCCCCGCAAGGATATTAAACATGAAAAGCTATGTTAATGTAATGTAAAGTAGTATAGCTTGGCTGAGAAAGTTAGGAAAAGTGTCTATTTTCTGTACCAACATTAAATCAGCTATACTGCAAATCCTGTCTGTTTTATAGCAACAAAAACGTACATATGTTTTCCATATAAAATCATTTTTTCATAGAAAACAAAATGAAAACATAAATGGCATAAACCCATAGCACGCCATAATCAGTTCTGGAAAACTGTAGCTGTCCTTTGTCAGGCTTCAAGAGACTGAAGTTCTCTTCCATTTCCCAGGTGCATAGTCACTACTGAAATCTCCTATAATAACAAAAAGAACTGAATGAGGATGAGGGCTGGTTAAAATGTTGTCTGGATTACCACCAACATCCCTACTGGAATATTGAATTATCTACTAACTGAAATTTATTAAAAAAAAAAAGTTCAATTTTCTGCAAAAAATGAAGTTTTCTATCTCAACTGTCATGTCTAGGGTCAAAATATTCTGATGAAAAAACTAATTTTTTTTTTTTCAATGAAATATGCTATTGGTGCCTCATGGAAGCTGGACTTCAGAAGCATCATTCTGTTTTTCTACTTTGTGGGCAAAAATATCTAGTCATACCGTGTTGCAGTAGTAAGTGTCCTGAAATCTGCACTTCTCCCATCAAAATGGAAAACTATATAAAGGACATTTTAGTCTATAAAGATACAGACACTATAGAATATGAATATTATGGGGTTTTATGATGGCATTTTGAATAAAAATATTTATGCATTGAACATAAATGTCCATGTTTTAGAGGATAAATTAAGATATATGTTGTTTTAAAATTTTTCATGTTATGAAGCCTATTTTTGTTCATAAAAAAGACATAATGGCTTTAAACATCTATTTCCCTATTCCTTTTTAGAATTTGAAAGAGGGGCTGGGCACCCCAGTAGGAAAATGGGAATTTCTCATTTCTAAGAAAGGAAGTTCCCATTTCTAGCTCTACAGGGAAATGTGATAATAGACTTTAAAATCACAGTGTGTTTGTGTATAAAAACTTGTTACTGATCCAGGACTGATTCTTCTACAGCTTTGGCCTCTAGCCCAATTGCTTCAGAGAAGTGCCAAATCTGTAAGGAGAAGGAGGAAACATTTTTATGGCAATTTGATTTAACAACAACAACAACAACAACAACAACAAAGAATCAGTTTGAAGCAATTTAAGGATTAAGAATGTTGAAATAAAACTTTGGTTTGATGGGACATCAGGAGCAGAACAGATGAGACAGTAAAGATACACAAGAAATTAATTTATACAATTCAGTTAAATATTTAGTTCTGCAGGGCATATGTATTTATCTTTATGTGAACATGAACATAGTCCTGTATCCAACTCTGTACTGTTTTAAGGCTACAACATCTTACTAAATTCTAAGTTTTATATTTGTGTAAATTAGCACTAGCTAGGTATTTAACCACTGGTTTGAATGAATTCATTATGGGCTGATCTAAAATAAAGAATACTCCTTTACAACATCCTGGCTAGAGGTGAATTTGGTCTTCCAATATTACTCCAACTAGAATTTAAGTCTAATTTAAATTGGAGGGAAATTTTGTAACTGCAGAATTAATTGTTTTATGTTACTTTTGGATAAAATTAGAAAAAAAGGGTTGCCAAGTAAAATAAAATTGACATGTTGAGAATTTTATTAAGTTCTATGAAATGAAATAAATTCCTATTCATCAAAAAATGGCTGATGATGGACACCTGACATTACACACTCTGCTTAACAGAAGATTCCCTAAAACCTAATCTGTAGAAATCCTTACTTGTAGACTGAGACAGCTCAAAAGTAAGGATTTCTACAGGTCAGCTTTAGGAAGCAAGACATGCATGTAAGCTTAATTTTTGTAGAAATGAGCAGTTTAAGGTGTTACTGCATACTCAGTTGCTGACGTAAGCTAGGATGTTGTCAGGGCATTTATCCTGGCTCAGAAACACTTGGTGCATGCAAGCATGTTTATTACTTCTTTGCAGTCAGCGTGGTTAAGAAATGATTAAGAATGTTTTAATCAATGAGTAAATTTTGCTTCATCATCCAAAAGGTAAATGACTCTGAATTATAAAATTCATTTCAGAAGTGGCAAAAATATTTTTTTCCTGAGCCAGTACCAAGTGGCACTTAAAAATACAATAACCTAGCAGGATTTTGACCTCAGAAATATCAGTGCACCAGCAAATTCATGAAGCCTTGTTTCTATTCAGTATACACAAAGGTGCTCAAATACATCAGTGAAGGGTTTTAATTAAAGTCTTATTTTTTTATATATAAAATACATAAATGGTATAAGATAAATCTTATTATGTGCACATATGCATAACCTCTGTTAAGTGTTTATTAACCATTCATAAATGATTTATAAAACAAAATGTAATATATAATCGATCAAATTATTTAATTGATATAGGTAACTGTATTTCTTTCAAATTGTGTAAACCCCAATAGTGTTTCATAGGTACAATAAAGAACAGATTATAAAGAACCAGCAACTTCCAGGTAGGTGATAATGGTCTGTGTTTTTGCAGAATGAAGGTCCTGTAGCTCACATTTCCTGAATGGCTCCCATACACACAGACTTGTGTATCCATTTTACTGAAAGAATAGGAGAGAAAATGCAGCCTTGCCATTCCCCCTTTTGAAGGAATTAACATTTTGAAGGTTGGTATACATATTTTTTGCTTGTAGCCTATGAAAGGAACAGAACCATTCAGGACCAAATCTCTTCAGAAATAGCAAATATGTCAATATTAGCACAGGATCAGCACTGTTTGAAGAAGCTCACAAATCTAATCGTAGTGTGATCATCTGATCTTCACACATTGTATTTCAGGCAGTCATACTGGATCATAGCCAAACCTCAAACTAACCTTTCCAGAAAATCAGAGGACTTCAAATATTACGAGGCATACTTCAATCAGAGGGAAAGCTCCACACAGATCAGTAGCTCACCTGAGTGGTCTGAGACTGCCAGCTGCAGAGATTATACAGAGGAGAGCGTGGCTTTAGAGTGACATCATCTTCACTCTCTATTGATGAAGCATGTGTGCACTATCAGGCATTGTATTGCCTGATGAGATAGTAATTCAAAGTAATCGACTTGAAAGGAAATGCAGTAGAGTGATAAAATACTAAGCCAGATTATTGATAATGCAAGTAAATAAATGAGTAAGAGTGTTGAAGTGTGATTTGTGAAATAAGGATTAGAGCTCCATTTTTGTGTGTCCCTTATCATTTAATCAGGCTCATCCTGACTATCCTGAAACTATGTTCCTTAGCCTACCATTTTAGTTAATCATCCAGATGTTTTACCTATTTTACAGTGTTACAGGGCTTGAATTAATTTTATTTTAATGCATTATGGTTTCATACAGGTGAGCTGCTTTTTAGCAGATGATGTTACTTTCACTGCACAATATGCCGTTGAGAGTAGAGAAGAGGAATTAGCACCTTGAAGGGTAGCACCGATGCATGCGGTGCTTCTGAAAACCTGTGATATTGCTAGTGCTGCCAAGATTCAAGTTGCTCTGTATCAATAAGGATTAAGAGATTTGTTCACAGTATCACACTTATGCTTTAGACTCGCTTTCAAGATGAGAAATAAGTATGGAACTGGTAAGAGGTTGGCTTCTTAGAATATATTTTTTTCCCCTTTTAATAGAATCATAAAATCATAAAATGGTTTGAGTTGGAAGGGAAGTTTAAAGATGACCTAGTCCGATTCCCCTGCCACAGACAGGAATACCTTTCACTACATCAGGTTGCTCAAAGCCCTGTCCAGCCTGACCTTGAACACATCCAATGATGGAGCATCCACAACTTCTCAGGGCAATCTGTTCCTGTGTCTCACCATTCACATCATAAAAAAATCTCTTCCTTTTGTTCAGTCTAAACCTACCCACTTTCAGTTTAAAACTGTTGCCCCTTGTCCTGTCACTACAGGCCTTGGTAAAAAGTCTTAATCTTTCTTACAAGCCTCTTTTATATTTTAAAAGGCTGCAATATGGTCTCTGCAGTGCTTTTATTCTCCAGGCTGAACCACCCCAATTCTCTCAGGCTTTCTTCATAGGAGAGGTGTTCCATCCCTCTGACCATTTTCATGGCCCTCCTCTGGACCCACTCTAACAAGTCCATGTCTTTTGCTGGAGACCCCAGAACTGGATACAGTATTCCAGATAGGGTCTCATGAGAGCAGAGCAGAAGGGGAGAATCACCTCCCTTGACCTGTTGGACATGCTTCTTATTATGCAGCCCACAATACTGTTGGCTTTCTGGGCACATTGCCAGCTTACGTCCAATCTTTCATCCACCATTATCCTCAAGTCATTCCTTGCAGAGCTGCTTTCAATCCATTCATCCCCCAGTCTGTACTGGTACTGAGCATTGTCCCAACCCAGGTGCAGGACCTTGCACTTGGCCTTGTTGAAATTCATGAAGTTCACATGGGCGTACTGCTCAAGCCTGTCAAGGTCCCTCTGGGTGGTATCCCTTTCCTTTCCTCTAGTGAATCAGCTGAACCACTCAGCTTGGAGTCATCTGCAAACTTGCCTAGGGAGGGCTCAATCCCACTGTCCATGTCATCGATGAAGATACAAAATAATATTGGTCCCAGTACGGAACCTGGAGGGACATCATTCATTACTGGTTTCCACTTGGGACACTGAGCCATTGACAGTAACTCTTTGGATGTGGCCATCCAGCCATTTTCTTACCCATCTAACAGTCCATTGGTCAAACCCATATCTCTCCAATTTAGCGGCAAGATTATTATGGGGGATCATATCAAAGGTCTTACAGATGTCTACATAGATGACATCTGTATAGCTCTTCCCTTGTCCACTGGTGCAGTCACTCCATTGTAGAAGGACACTAGATTAGTCAGGCATGATTTGCCCTTGGTGAAGCCATGTTATTTGTCTCTAATCATCTCCCTGTCTTCCATATGTTTTGACATGTATTCTAGGAGGATTTCCTCCATTATCTTTCTGTTACAGAGGTGAGGCCGACTGACAGGTATTTCCTGGGGTCCTTTTTTTTACCCTTTTCAAAACTGGGTATGATGTTTCCCTTTACCCAGTCACTGGGGACTTCACCTGACTGCCATGACTTTTCAGATATGATGGAGAGTGGCTTGACAACTACGGCAGTCAATTCCCTCAGGACCCTGGGGTGCATCTCATCAGGTCCCATGGACTTATGTATACTCAGGTGCCTCAGGTGATCTTGAACCGGATCTTCTCCAATGGGAAATAATATAACTACCTCCTTCTTCGAAGAAAAATAGCCTTTTAGGACAAACTTATCTTAAATATCATACCTGTAGTCTTTCTTATTCATCTTAACACTTCTCAAATTTTATGCTATATAAAATTTGCCAAACTTCTGTCACTGTTGAATCAGGTGACTCTTAGTACCAAAGATACCTTTAGGGATTACAGGCAGATGAGCTTCTAGCAGTGAATTTAATCACTGAAGTCTTACAAGCTCCAGTTCTACCATTGATTTCGATGCAGACTGGAACAGGTCTTTGTCCTTAGTTTTGCCCGTGTACTCCTTCCTTATTAAATCCTTTAGCAGCTGCAAATGGTCTGATGTTTACCATAACACTACCTCTTCCTTCTTGTGAAGGTTACAGCAAAAGAGGTAGTGTTATGGCTCCAGCAATTGCAATAAAAAGCGACAGAAGTTCTGTGAATGTATAATTTGAGGAAGAAAACTAGCTATTCTCGCTAAACTCATCTTCACGTTTTTTAAAATCTGAGGGAATAAATAACATTCAAACTCCATGTAATAACAGTAGAGGAAGCGTTAGAACAATAGAAAAGGAGAACAGAGAAGGAAGCGTGTGACATATACAATTGCAAGTATCACAAATTCTTTTCATCCCTTTAAAAAAAAAAAAAAGAGAAAGCAAAAATTCACCAGATGTAGTAAGCTAATTTGAAAGTAAGAAACTTTTTTTCTAAATTGCAGCTTGCAAGACTTATTGACTAAATTCAGTGTCGGAAGCACAGAATAGCATCACTCAAGATCTCTTTTCCGGAAAGCATCCCTTTTCAAGAAAAGACTTAGACATGTGCTTAATGAGATGAAGGCAGATGCTTAAAGATAAATTTACGTGCATGCCTGAATCAGGGCCTACAAAATTATAAGGCAACAGGCTGGAAATATAAGCTGTTGAAATCCTGTCCTTTCCATCTGGAGATGGAAATATTTGTTGTCATATGTTCCATACTAGAGAGATGGGATGTTTAACTGCTTGCTGAGAAACATAGCTATGAAAAAAAAAAAAAAATCTTTACAGATAACAGTTATGCCAAATTTTGCTTCTTTTTTGTTTTGTTTCAAAGATGTCCAAGAGCAGTTTGGGAAATTAAAATACAATCCATATTTTTTTTACTCAGTGATTAAATTTGATCTGCAAATTGCTACAACATTTTGACATGCAAACACCCAGTTAGTGCTCTGGTGACAATGTCCATAAAACATGTAGAATTCTTCTATACCTTGACTGAATAGAAAAAAAAATGGCAAGGAACAATCCACGAAAATATTGAAAATAGCACAAAGAGAGCTAGTATTTGAAATTCATTTCCAGTAAATATTTTATTTTTAGAAGAATTGGTTTGTAGGATTACTCATGTTAGCTTTCAGATGTTTGCAGGAAATGCTTCAACTATGATAGAAACTAGGTAGGTTTCAACCTACCTGTCTTTGTAGGGGGACACATAATTCCATTTAGGGCTGTTTACATTTTCTTTATGATTAATTTGTTAACAATGACAGTGCATTTCTTATCCTCATATTGCTACTAAGTGTACTTATTGTATTAATAAAGGAATCTGGAATTAATAAAGGTATATTGTGTTACATTTTCATTATGAGAGCCACATGTCAAATCTGCTTCGCCTTTTCCTAGTTTTAATGTTAAAGGACCTTTGACCTTTTGTGTTACATACACACAATATCTGCATGGTGAAGTTAGAACCTTCTACAGTATTTCATTATATCCATGTCATACCTTGCAGAATAATTCAAACTATCATTCTTCTAGTTCTTATCCCTACCTACATGAGTCTTCTGAAAAAATATCCTTGCCATTTCCCTGAAATCTATAGGTGAAAGGTTAACTCAGAGGAATCCCATTTATTATCTATTAAATGCAATAGGGAGTTTTTGTCACTGCATTTGCCTTTTAAGAGTGTTTCCCACTATATCTCACATTGCACTTAGGCACTTACAATCTTAAATCTTTGTTACATCTGTGTGAACTCAGCTATTTCTCTTAGTGCAGAAAATTACTAATGATTTACTTAAACTGCAGACATCAGTCTTTTTCTCTTCGTAATTAGTTAGGTCCAGAGAGGTTTAAATGGTTTCTTTTCCTTCTATTATATTTTTCCACAGGTTTCTCATTCTCCATATTTCCTGCCTTCTCTCTACTTATTTGAGCAAGATGACACACAGACTTTTCAGAAATACAAAGTGCCTGAGAGAAGCCATTCTCTTATTTGAAGGAGGTCTGGTATTGTCTGACCTATGAGCTCACTATTGGACTTCAAGACTATCTCAGGTAATGCTATTGTTCACTGAAGCAGATCCAGCTCTTGCAAATTACTAGTTGTCATATGTTTTCTTTTCCCCTTCAAGGAGTGCTTCACAGGCTAAATGTCTAGTAATGAAAAGAAGAGGATAGTCTGTATTTAATAAATCTATTTTATAGCAAAACATACTGGGATCATGTGGTTTGTAGGCTTACCATTTGTGCGGAATAATAACACGGTGTGACCAAGCACATAGGTATAAAAAACTGCAGTTGTATATAAGAGTCCTGTAAGGGGCACAAGAGAAAGTCTCCTGCTGTTAGGGGGTAGAAAGGGCTGGGAACTTAGTGTAGGGCAAATATAGTAAGTTGCTTATTTTTGACTTTTTTAGAGCACCCTGTGTTCAAAGAGAGGCAGTGTTTCTTCATGGCTGGTAATAAAACAGGAGAGAACTTGTCATAAATCAAGGCTGTGCAGCAGACATGGTAAGGCAGCAAGACAAAGGAGAGTGAGTGGTGAGGTTAGCATGTGAAAAGTAAATAAGGACACACTGTACACTATTTCTTTTTTTTCCTTTAAAAATTCTTATTAGCTTGCTACCATTTTTCTTTATCTGCCTTGACTATTGAGATCATAAGCCTTTCAAGAGGGGTTCTACTATTTTTACATTATGTAGTCCACAGTCCAGTAAGGCCATGATGAGATCCATCAATGCTGTCAAACTAAACTTTATATGCTATAAATACATACCCAAGAGACATTGTAATAACCTTCCATTATATAACACACAAATACACATGTTTATAACATAAATGTAAATTTATAAATTTATAAATATATAAATAATGCATTTAGATATAATTATATGTTATATTATTATGTTTGTATATAAACCATAAACAAGCATGCACACATGTACATTCCTTATTTTTATGGAAATTAGTACATGTGTGATTTTAGTATGCAACCACATGCCAGAAAATGTCCCCTTAGTGAATGAAAGAACAAATAAAATGGATTATTAAGGGTTTTGTCCCACTAATCACATAATTTCTCCCTACAGACTACCAGTGATTCTTAATATCTGATGCTTTAGTTTTCAGCTCCCACCATGTACCTCAACTGAACTCTAGTTTTTACCTTCATGCTGTCTTCTTTCGGTCTCTGCACCTGAGGGAAACTGCAGATTTCATGCTGTTCTTACCAATAAAACAATAGGAAATAAAATTACAAGATCAGTTTGTTCAGGTTTGATAAATGTTAGATAATATATTGCAACAATCATTATTTTATATTCAACTGGAAGACATCAATTATATCAATACTACTTCCCCTGGTGTGATAAAAGCATTTCATGACAGCAATTAAGTTAATCTCCTATAGCAATGACGTTCTGTGCTATAGTAAATCCCACATGAGAATGACCATAAGACTCCATGTCTGTAATTTCAAGTCATGAAGGTAGCCCACCTGGTTCCCTAGTGAATCATAGGGTTTGTCAGATTACTTTGCAAAAGCAGAAGTGGAAGCTGAACCAATTGCAACTTTGTTGAAGACATGAAGGAAACAACAAACATAATTGACATAAAGATGCCCACAGCCTACCAGAGGATTTAGGTTTATAATTCCATATACCGGTCATTACCCAGGTTCACAGCAATGGCCCAGATTTATCCCTCTAATTGTAAGCACTCACTGTAGGGTAAAAAAATTGTACCTATTTCGGAATACACAAGGCTACCTAACCACTGCTTTTCTACCTTACTGCTTTTGCATACTTCCAATTGTGTATGCCTCATCCCTATCTTTTAATCTTCTGGTGTGTAAGTGAGTTAAATAGGTTCTTAAAATTAAGTGGGATGAAAGTGAGAGCTGAGATGCATGTTTATCTCACTAGAAGTGGGAGCTCAGTTTATGATGCCCAGTGGCAACAGCTACAGATAGTGGCCTCACTTGATGGTCAAGGTGAATCCTTTTCTCTTGATGAATCATAATGGAAATTTAGGAAACCTACCTGCATCACATGCAAACCCCCACCATTAAGAACCTACAACTACAGCTGAATTCTCTCCTACTTTAAAGCTTAAGTCACTTATCTGAACATGGGCGTCTAGTGCCCTTTGAGTTATTTCAAATTAACCTGATTGTCCTCCAGTTGCCAGTCCAGAAATGTGTATATCTCCTGTAGAGCCTATATTATAACCATTTCCGTGTGTGAACTTTGCGGATCCTATGTGCTGACAAGACAAAAACCACCACCCAGTTGTCCATCTGGGGAAATCTGAACCTCCCATTTGCCCCTCAGAGGAGAACAGACTCTCATTAAAACAGTAGAGGAAGGTAGATAATGTCAGCAGTAGGCATTTTATGGAAAAAAATGTGAAGAAAACAGAAGGAAAATTAAAAGTAAAAAACTGTAACAAATCTGATGCAATGTTTCAGAACATCACTTCTGTTACAGCCTTTGGGACCAGTAGCCTGTTCTTGGTGGGAGTGAGGTGAGGAAGAATGGCAATGACCTTGCTCAGGAGGATGAAGCTTGTGTCTCCACAGCCATGTCTCCAATAGCCTTTCTTTTTCCATAATCTCCCTTCTTGGCAACAGCTGTGTAAGTCAGCCAGAGAACTGGTCTTCTCAGCAGTGGAGGTAACGATGGGATTCATGATGATGATGATGACAGCTGCCAGCTCTGTAACGCAGGGAAGGCCCTCCGTATCAGCATGCTCCAAGCAGAGGGCTGAAGGAAGTCAGAGGGACCCCAATGATCCATGCCAAAGTTTTACAAATGTCACACTGTCAGGCCTTCAGCACTGAAGCTGGGCGTCATCTGCATGATGAGTATTCCATTGGAAGAAAAAGATCTGGAAGCTGCTGTTACATCATATCTTGAGGTAGCACTGAAGAATATATGTGTGTCCCCCTACTTCAGCTGAAGAAACCTATCCGTATGCTTTATTAGCTATATAGAGAAAAATATCCCTTGATTTAAAAATGAATTAACAATTCAAATAATTGTGGGGTTTTGGTGAGCATGCTTTACATTTTATTTGGCAGTAAAGAAAGTGAGAGAGTCCTAGTTTGGGTGACAAGTCTGTTTAATTTTCCAGTTGTTTAGCTTTCTTGTAGTTTTTATCATAACTCAGTTTCTTAAGACATTTTACTTTTTTTACTAGTCTTTTTTCATGTATCCTTTAATTCCACCTTAACAAAATTTCTATTTGAGGTTTTCCTTTGTGCATTTCTTTAAATAGGCTTAAAAAAGACTGGAACGAAGGAATTCTCACCTATCCTGCTAACTTAATGAGGTATAGATGTGAAAAATCACTCTTATCCATGTTCTAAGCACAAAAGTAATTGAGCACCTCCTCAGCGGACTTTCAGATGTACTGCCATGAAGAAGGGACTCTTTTACAAGGTCTAGTAATGGAAACAGAAAGAGACCTATGTGAAGCTAAGCAGCAAAGGTTTCTTTAATGTTCCCAAGAATATAAAATTATATTCGGAGCTATGCTTGGAGCAACTGTATCCCTTGATGCCGTCAAATTTGGAATACATAGGTTTAGTGTGCTGTGAGTGCAGCTAACAGAGGCAGCCAACAGACGCTGCAGTTTTTGCAGAAGTATGCAAAGAAGGGGGTTTCGAAGGGGGCCTCAAGTGAAACTGTGCTGCTGTAATAGTCTCATACATGGTGGTAACATGCCACAGTGCAGTTTCCTCAGTAGATGTTGGAGCAGCTGTCCCTGCAATGGCAGACGTTTCAGCACATACTAAGCCTCAGGCAACAGATGCAGCTCTACAGGTCCCAGGCTAGATGGAGTGCCTGGAGCCTGTCTCTGAGGCCAGGAGAGATGCACCTCTGGCCTGCAGGAGGTGCGCCATCATGGAGGAACTGTGCCGCCGGTTGGAGGAGCTAAGGGAATAAATGAACATCAGAGAAGATGGAAGGGAAATAGATGGGATATTCTTTGAGACTCAGCATCTTGAAAAGCTGCAGACCCCATCTGTAGAATAGAAGCAGGCAGTGTCTACCCACACCATCAAAGTAAGTGAAAATTCTGGAAAAGAGGAAGGAGGGAAACCAGTGACTCCTGGCACAAAGAGGGAAGCTCCTGCTCCACCAAACTGCCTACAGCTGCATAGTAGGGTCACCGTCCTCAAAGTTGAAGAGGAGCCAGATGTGCATACAAACAAAGAACCGTGTCTACTTAACCCCAAACCATGTAAGAATAACAGGGAAAATGATGAGTCATCAGAATGGGTGACTCCCTGCTGCGGGGGATGGAGGCACCCATCTGTCAACCCAACCAATCATTTGGAGAGGTTTGCTACCTGCCAGGGACCAGGATCTGGGACATTGTGGACAAATTTTCAAAACTCACCTGGACCTCTCACTACTACACCCCCTGCTCTTATTCCATAGACACACTTCAATGGACACAAATTATATTGCCAGGGGAAAACTGGACAGTATCAAAAGTGATTACAGAACTCTGGAGGTGGTAATCCAGGCCATGTGGGCCCATGTGGTGTTCTCCTCAATCATGCCAGTGAGGGGAAAGGCTGTGAGGAGAATGGCACTAATAGGACAAGTCGATAATAAGCTGCAGAACTGCAATAATTGGCCGATGGTGACAGGGTTTTGGGTTCTGTGACCATGGGACCCTGTTTGCAGATCAGCATCTGCTTGGAACACATGTGATCCACCTCACTAAGTGGGTAAAGCTATATTCAGCAACAGGATGGCTGACCTTATTAGGAGGGCTTTAAACTGAGAATGATGGGGCAGGGAGAGGGAAACCAGCAGTCCTGCAAGGGAGTGATTGAGAGGATTGCTGAGCAAAGGGGATGGGGTGGTGTGATGGGAAGGGATCACAAAATCAATAAAATGGGGCTTGGGTGGAGTCACCTCCAGCACTCACATGTGAGCTAGGAAGTGCCTACAAGGCACAGTTATGGAGAAATCCCCCAAAGTCTCTCCAGGAACTCAGCATGCTGGGATGCCTCTTTAAAGTGCCTGTATAGTCAAGTGCACAGTAATGGGAATATGCATGCTGAGTTAGAGACTTGTGTGCAGTTACAGGGCTACAATCTTGTTGGGATCATTACAACATGTCAGGATGTCTCTGATGACTGGAGTGTTGCAGTGGGGCTCTTGCATATGGGATCTTTAGGAAGGACAGGAAGGGAAGATGTAGAGGAGAGCTGCCCTTTGTGTGAGACAGCAGCTGGAGTGCATGGAGCTCTGCCTGGGGATGGGTGAGGAGCCACCTGAGACTTTATGGGTTGTGATTAAAGAGAGACAGACAAAGGTGATGTTACAGTGGGGGTCTGCTATAGGTCACCCAACCAGGAAGAACAAGTGGATGAGACCCTCGACAGCAAGATAGAAACAGCCTCAAGTTCGCAGGCTCTGGTCCTCATGGGGGATCTCTAGCACCTGATATCTGCTGTAAGGACAACCCAGCAGGACATAAGCAATCCAGGAGGTTCCTGGAGCACATTGGTGATGTCCTCCTCCACCAAGTGATAGAGGAGGCAATGAGGAGGGGTGCTGTGCTCGACCTGCTACTGACCAACAAGGAGGGGCTCACTGGGGATGTGAAGACCAACGGCAGCCTTGGTTTGTTGACCATGAGATGGTGGAGTTCAGGATCCTGAGGGAGGAGGGTCAAAAGCAAGCTCACAAGCCTGCACTTCAAAAGAGTGGACTTTGGCCTCTTCAAAGATCTGCTTGAACGAGTCCAGTGAGATAAGGTCCTGGAGGGAAGAAGGGCCCAGGAAAGCTGCTTAATGGTTGTCTCCTCCAAGCTCAAGAGAGCTAGATCCCAATGAATAAGAAATCAGGCAAAAATGCCAGGAAGCCTACATGGATGAACAAGGAGCTTCTGGCCCAACTCAAAGACAAAAAGGAAGCATACAGAGGGTGCAAGCAAGGATGGGTAACCTAGGAGGAATACAGAAACAATGTCCGAGCACCCAGGGATGAAGTTAGGAAAGCCAAAGCCCAAACGGAATTCACTCTGTCCAGGGATGTCAAAGGTAAACAGAAGGACTTCTTTAAGTACATAGGTGACAAAAGAAAGACTACAGAAAATGTGGGCCCATTGCTCAATGAGATGGGGGACCTGGTTGCACAGGACATGGAAAAGGCTGAGGTACTGAATGCTGCCTTTGCCTCACTCTTTACTAGCCAGCCTGGCCTTCCAGAATCTCACATGCCAGAGACCAGGGGGAAAGGCTGGAGCAAGAAAGATGTACCCTTGGTGGAAGAGAATCAGGTCCAGGTCAGGGAATACTTAAGCCAACTGGACACCCATAAATCCACGGGACCTGATGGGATGCACCCAGAAGTGCTGAAGGAGCTGGCAGAAGTCATTGCAAGGCCACTCTTGACAATCTTTGATCGATCATGTCAACTGGGAGAAGTTCCCAAGGACTGAAGGAGAGCAAACATGACTCCTGTCTTCAGGAAGGACAAGAAGGAAAGGACTTAAGGAATCACAGGCTGGTCACCTTGATCGCGGGGAAGGTGATGGAGAAGCTAATCCTTGAAACCATTTCCAGGCACATGAACAAGAAAATCATCAGGATTAGTCAGCATGGCTCCACCAAAGGGAAGTCATGCTTGACCATCTTGATAAACTTCTACAATGAAATGCCTGTCCTGGCAGACAAGGGGAGAGCCATGGATATTGTCTAGCTGGACTTCGGAAAGGCCTTTGACACTGCTCCCGTAATATTCTCATAGAGAAGCTGTTGATGTATGGGCTGGATGAGCAGGCAGTGAGGTTGACTGAAATCTAGCTGAATGGCTGGACCCAGACTGTGGTGATCAGCAGCCCAAAGTCTAGCTGGAGACCAGTAACTGGTGGTGTACCCCAGAGGTCAATACTGGGTCCAATCCTGTTCAACATCTTCATTAATGATCGGGATGATGGTGCAGAGTGTACCCTCCAGCAGTTTTGCAGATGACATCAGCCTGGGAGGAGTGACTGATACACCAGAGGGTCATGCTGCCATCCAGAGGGAGCTTGACAGGCTGGAAATATGGGCTGACAGGAATCTCATGTAGTTCAATAAGGGGAAGTGCAAAGTCCTGCACCTGGAGAGGAACAACCGCATGCACCAGTATAAGCTGGGGGCTACCCAGCTGGAAAGCAGCTTGGCAGAAAAGGACTTGAGGGTCCTGCTGGACACCATGTTGAACACAAGCTGAAAGTGTGCTTTTCATGGAATTATAGAATTGTTTAGGTTGGAAAAGACCTTTAAGATAATCCAGTCCAACCATTAACCTACACTACCAAGTCCACCACTAAACCAATTAAGGGTAGAGTAGTAATTTCATGTTTCCTGGCATAGCAGGTTGTTAAGTGCTTCCTCCTGGATTATGGGGGCTTCATTCTGCTTGCTGTCCCTGTCTTCCAGCTCAGGGGGCTGAATACCCTGGGGATGACTGGTCTGGCTATTAAAGACAAAGGCGAAGAAGGCATTAAGTAGGTATTTTTCCTCATCCTTGGTGGCAATGTTCCCCCCCACATCCAGTGAAGGATGGAGATTCTCTTTGGGTCTCTTTTTGTTGTTAATGTATTTGTAGAAACATTTTTTATTCTCTCTTACAACAGTGGCCAGATTGAGTTCTAGCTGGGCTTTTGCCTTTCTAATTTTCTCTCTGCATGACCTAACAAGATCCCTGTACTCTTCTTGAGTTACTTGCCTCTTCTTCCAAAGGTGGTAAACTCTCCTTTTTTTCCTGAGTCCCAGCAAAAGCTCCTTGTTCAGCCAGGCGTGTTGTCTTCCCCACCGGTTGGTCTTACGGCACATCGGGACAGCCCGCTGCTGCACCCTTAAGACTTCCTTCTTGAAGAAGGCCCAGCCTTCCTGGACCCCTTTGCTCTTCAGGACTGTCTCCCAGGGGACTCTCCCAACCAATGTCCTGAAAAGGCCAAAGTCTTCCCTACAGAAGTCCATGGTAACCGTTTTGCTGCCCCACCTCATTACCTCACCAAGAATCAAAAACTCAAACATATTATGTTCATTAAGCCCAAGATGGCCACCAACCATGACATCTCCTGTGAGTCCTTCTCTGTTTGTAAACAGCAGGTCAAGTGAGGCACCTCCCCTGGTAGGCTCACTCACCAGCAGTGTCAGGAAGTTCTATTCCACACACTCTAAGAACTTCCTAGACTGTTGTCTCTCTGCTGTGTTGTATTTCCAGCAGATGTCTGGCAAGTTGAAGTCCCCCAGAAGAACAAGGCCTAGCGATTGCGAGACTTCTGCCAGCCGCTTACAGAATGATTCATCTATCTCTGTATCTTGGTTGGGTGGTCTACAGCAGACTCCCAGCACGACATCTGCGTTGTTGGCTTTCCTCCTCATCCTTACCCATAAGCACTCCACTGTATCATCACCACTGTTGAGCTCTATACAGTCAAAGCACTCCGTAACATACAGAGCCACCCCGCCACCTCTCCTTCCCTGCCTATCCCTTCTAAAGAACTTATAGCCAACCAGTGCAGCACTCTAGTCATGAGAGTCATCCCACCATGTTTCTGTGATGGCGACTAAGTCATAGCTATCCTGCTGCACAAGGGCTTCCAGCTTCTCCTGTTTGTTGCCCATGCTGCGTGCATTGGTGTAGATGCACTTGAGCTGGGCTATCGATTTCACCCCCAACATCGCCATGCCACTCTCAGGTTCCTCTCTAGAGAGCCCTGTTATGTCCCTTTCTCCCTTCAAACCTAGTTTAAAGCCCTCTCAATGAGTCCCACCAACTCATGGGTGAGAATCCTTTCCTCCCTTGGAGATAGCTGAACTCCATCTGCTGCCAGCAGGCCTGGTACGTGTAAACCTCCCCATGACCAAAAAAACCAAAATTCCACTCATGGCACCAGCCTCTGAGCCACTTGTTAATCAGGTAAGTTTTCCCATTCCTTTCAGCATTCTTCCCTGCCACTGATGGGATAGAGGACAACACTACCTGTGCTCCTGATCCTGCAACCAATTGCCCCAGTGCCCTGAAGTCCCTTTTGACACAAAGAAGACTAATGGTATCCCATGCTGCATTAGGAGTGATGCCAGCATGTCGAGGGAAGTCATCCTTCCCCTCTACTCCGCACTGGTGAGGTCACACCTGGAGTTTTGTGTCCTGCTTTGGGCCGCTCAGTACAAGAGAGACATGGACATAGTGGAGAGAGTCCAGCAAAGGGCCACGAAGGTGATTAAGGGACTGGAGCACCTCTCTTGTGAAGAAAGGCTGAGAGAGCTGGGACTGTTTAGCCTAGAGACAAGAAGGCTCATTGGGAATCTGATCAATGTATATAAATGCCTGAAGGGACACTGCAAACAGAACAAAGCCAGGTTCTTTTCAGTGGTGCCCAGTGACAGGACCAGAGGCAATGGGCGCAAACTGAAAACCAGGAGGTTCCATCTGAACATCAGGAAACTCTTTTTCACTGTGAGTGTGACTGAGCACTGGCACAGGTTTTCCAAGGAGGTTGTGGAGTCTCCATCCTTGGAGATACTCAAAAGCTGTCAGGACATGGTCCTGGGCAACCAGCTCTAGATGGCCCTGCTTGAGCAGGGTGGGTGGAACAGATGACCTTCCGAGGTCCCTTCCAACTTCAACCATTGTGTGATTCTTTTATATAGCTCAGAGATACCTTGTCCTGAAGATGAATTCAAGACAGTAAAGTCCCTGACCTTGTGTCTTACGCTTTTAAACATGTATGGGATATTATTTTATGTTGCACTATAGGTATAAAAGAACATATATTCCTTAGTCCAATCCCAATAGGTTACACTAGGTTACATTTTTCATTAGGAATCTGTATAAATTTCTGTTAAAAAAAAAAGCTTTCAGGATTATGAGATCGTAGTTGGAACGTGGTGAGGGTAGCCATTCATTTTTGTTTAATGAACATTTCTACATTTAAGTATTGTAAACTTACTCTGAACTTTGTCTTTTGCAGATGCAGTTATTCAGGGAGCAAATTGAATGTGAACAAGGAAGCCATGAATAAGCGAATCTATGATGTCCAGAAAAAATTCTCACATGTTCTCTATCATAAATAAATGTAGCGAGGAAGAGCAGGTATGTCAGGTAAGTACAGTGAAGCTGTACTTTTTACCAAGTCTCTGTCCAACCTCTTACTTAGTTTCTGTCTTTATCTCAAAATGATCCACAGATTTAAATAATGCATGGCAGTGATGGAAAATGTTATAAATTACCGAAGACACTGGGACAGCTAAAATAATGTGAGAAATTCAGGCTGACACTTTCGTTTGGTCTGCCCATGAAAGAATTGGAATCAAGACATGGTCATAAGGATGCTGGGGATGCACCCAGGCTATGTATCTCACCATGTACTACTGCAACAAAACCCTACATTTAGAGCAGAATTATTCCTAAATAATTATTGTCTTCTATCAACAATGCTTAAATGTGACCAATAATGTAGATTTTCAAGAAGCTTATCTTGCTTACTGTTTGTATGTGTCTGCTATTTCAGCAACTGCAGTTTGTTCTGTGTATTAAGAACATAGTTAAATGTCTAAAGCATTTCCAGTTACCTTTGTCTCCTGTCTCAGTGACTGTACCTTCCACCTTTCTGACTGCAGTCCCTGTTGGCTTGCCCTACTCAGAGCCATTTGAAATTTTGCTGCAAATACAATTTCCCTATCATTGCTTTGGTCATCTCCCTGCTCTGCTTTGCATTATTTTCTTAGTACTCCTTTATGGCATCAAATTAAGTTACATGTTTCAATTTTAGAAGCTTTCCATGACCTTTTCAATTTTCTATAACGTTCTTACTCCCGTCTGTTATCTCAGGTTCACTCCCCAACTCACCGAATCTTTGAGTAAGCACCTTTTTTCTAGTGCTGAGGCATGTTCCTCAATGAGACGAGTTTCCTGTAATATAATCTTTTTTTCTCATAATGTCTACAAAAGACATGGAAAATGAGAAGGCTGCTGTTGTTGTAATACAATGTCTATCATGCTGACTAACTTTGTCTCATCTTCTTCTTGTACTCTGCCATCTGTCTGTCTGAATTTATTTGTTTTCCCACCTCATTGGAGCATGGATTATTGTTTTATTTTTTGTTTGTAGACCACTGTTTGCAGTGGGGCTCTGTTTCAAAACTAGGCTTCCCGGGCACTTCGTTACCCAAGAGTAACTTGTAATGGGTCAGGAAAAAAAAAGATGAATCATGCTCCAAAAGCTTGCAATCTAAGCCTACAACAAGAGACAGCAGATGGATACTGACAGACAGATGGTGTTGAGAAAAAATAATACAAACAATTACCAATAATATGAATAATAGAAACACAAGGAATACACATATAAATAATACTCACATATATATGTGTGAATAATACTGCTAAATAAGAAAAATAGACATAGCTGGAAGAAAAGCATTTACAAATTGAAAATTAGGCCACAAGGATATTATGATTTGTACTCTTCTCAACTAGTTTTAGATTTAAAAAATGTAGATGCCTTGCCTAGGTTAGAATCTAGGTTTCCTCAGTAAATAATACATTTTGAGGAATGTTCTTATATTGCCTAAATTTAGGTCTTCGACTTAAGTGTCTAAGTTACAAAATCAATCTTTCTAAACTTCTTCATTACAGAAAGAAGGAGAAGCACTTCCAGAGGGCAGTTCCTACAATATTAGGATAGGATATGCCCATCATTACAGTAATCTATATAGAAAATTCAGATAAAACTTCTAACTTTAAAGTTAGATGAGGAAAATGAAAATGTGCATAAATTGGAGCAGACATGTGAAGCCTGTGAAATGGCTGAAAATTGAACCCAGAATTCTCAAGTCCCAACTATTCACTGTAGTTCTGAAACTCCCTTACCAGGAAGCAGCAACCCAGTAGTAATAAAGCAGATTTCATGGGTCTTACAGGGCAAGACCTCAAAGACCCTGTGTTAGTTTTAAAGAAAACAGACTTTAAATAGAAATTATCCTTGAATTGCAGTGAAGCTCAGCAAATTGGTCTGTCCAGGACTTCCATCAAAAATTAATAAATCAATTTGCTTGAAGATTTGACATCTATTTTTTTAGTAACTTCTATGTTTTTTTATAATAGCCTTCAGTACATATTTTTAAGGATAATATGTTTATATATTTGGAAGGGTGTTATGTTGTACTTTGTATTTTGCCTTTTTGTAACTGAGGCCTAAATTGTGGGTGTAGAGCACTCCAATTGATAATGCAATATATAATGTCACTATTTCTACAGTCAATATTTGGAATACTGGGTCATTGTCTTGGCAAGTACACATGTGCAAGGCTCCAAATGATTAGGGAGTATATTTAATGTTACTATATAAACAAATACCAGGAATCAAGTGCAATTAAAATGTAGCCAATTAGGCCACCGAACTACATCCTCCTTCTATTTGGATGTTTGACTATGTGAAGCAAAACAAGAAATTGTGAAAAACAGCAGCAAACCTGCTGGAGAAAATAAAAAAAAATAAAAAAAAAAAGAAAGAAAGAAAGAAAAGAAAAAGGAAAAAGATTTAGGTACAGATATTATTAAAATATTAGATTTCATCCTCCTATCACCATAGTACTTCTACATTATTTACCCATTCTCATTACACCTACATTTTACACTGTAGAATTTGACACTTTACCTAGAGAAGGGAGAAAAGCAGTGTATATCAGCCATTAGTAAATCAGTTACTGGATATGCTTATCCATAGTTTCTGATGTCATATACAAAGTTTTCATTGTGGGCAAGGCATTTGGCAGTGCATTCTTCCTCTACCCCCAAATATCTAGGAAAATTTGGTTTTGTGAGGGAGGAATATAAACACAGAGGTTAGGACAACTCGGTGGTCTTTGTGGCTAAGTCAGCAAACTGCTTTTGCATGCACACATGATGAAGTGGGGCAGAGCACACTGAAATGCTGGTCATCGGAACCCCGGTCCTTCTTGTGTCCTGCACAGAGCATGACTGGGGTCTCTCAGGAGTAGGACTTCTATCTGTCCAGAGTACTCCATGTTGATATACTGCATGCTATCCATGGAGGGGCATGCTTGTCAGCTCCAGAGCCTATGCAATTTGAAGTAACGGATTTACAGCTGTGCTTTAAAGTGGGACTTTTTCTCAGATGGAAAGCAGGAGCTTAACTTATTGATGTGAAAGTCTCTATAGATACCGTAGTGTGCGTAGATATCTGACTAAGCTTGGCTTATGGGGAAAGATAGTATCCTACAGAATGACAAACTCACAGAGAGTCAAGGAAAAGATATTATCAGTGTTGATCTCCAAACTGCTATCATTTTGGATGTGGACTACAGACTTTTGGAGGAACGGAGGAGAAAAATCAGCTATTAACCCAAAGGCTGAAATGCAAGATACTCAGAAATGTTTGTGCGCTCAACAGTTTTCTGAAGTGGTTTGAAAGGATTCAGATATCAAATCTCTCAATTCTGGGCAATCCAAGTGACACAACATCACTACTTATTGTCATTTTATAGAGAGTTCTACATATGAACTTCTATAGGCATGTGCTAGCATATTCAGTTATAGCTGTTATGTTGCTGAAGGCTATATGTGAACAGATATAACTCCAGTAAAAGGAAAAAAGCTGCATGAGTAATAACTTTTTAAAAATTTGCCACAATGTTCAAAAATTTTTAATTTATTTCATATTACTTGCCAAAAATTCTGTCTTCATTCAGTTTTTATTTTACAAAAAAGCGTAATGGTTCCCTTTTTGTTTCAGGTTTCTATTTCTAACCTTGACATAGGCTTGTATTTGAAATAATTCTATTTTAATGTTTAATAAAAGATTTCAATTCCCCATATTAGTATTTTTTTTCCCAGAACTGATTTGGAACCATTAATAAGTTTTCAAAAGGTTTTCTGTGCTCTGTGGATATGTAAAATCTTGGTAAAATAACCTGAAAAAATAGTGTAACGTCCTGTACTGATCTGAGATGAAAATCAACACCAGAGTTTTCATTCTCAGACAGCCTGGAGGTAAAACTGGCTTAAATTTTTTTCTTTCCCAGCCTTTGTCCATAGCTTACACATCACATGTGGTGCACCACTCTTTTAGTTGTGTTGTCAAAAATGGCTGTGGGGCTGACCTGAGAAATGCTCAGAAGTTTGGATTAAAAACATAAATATAAAACACAAATGCAAATCTATTTAATAGTATTTCTTTTAGTATGGATTAGCTCCTTAAGCTTCCTCACAGCATGTCCGTACAAATAGTTATGTGGCAATACAGCTAAGGGATCAATGCTGGAATATAAATGAGAAGAGGAGGAGAAGAAACAGTGATTCATTAAGTTCACATTAAAATCAAGAAAAAGGCAAATGTAGCTGTGCCCCAAGGTGGTAGACAAAGAGGAAGGTAGTAGGTTTACATAATGTATCGGGTTTTTACACATCTGCTCACGTCATCTTGTATTAGCACTGTAGGCTTCCCTCAGCAAAGATTGCCTTTGTAAAGTGTCTAGTTTTGAGGGCTGTAGAATATAATTCTTTTTTTCCAACCAGAACATCTCAAGTTCTGTTTTCTGTGCTATTTTGATGCAATTTAACAGGAAATTTCACCATTTTCTATCTGAATCTATGGATACAAGGCAGAATGCAAGGAGGCATTTCTGGCATGTAGGAAAAGATTACTCAATTGCTACCAATGTTATTTCTGCTTGCAATTGTTATTTTCTCATTCTTATTTTTCACTTGAGAAGTAACTTTATATCTATCATTAAAAATGTCTCACTTTTGTGTGACGCAAATGAGTGCGTGAATTCAATATTGACTGTATCACTTTCAGAGATTTAAATCAAAGTTCCGATGAGGTGAACTGCACCATCTGTGGTGACAAAAAAGAAAAACATGCAAGAACCCTGATATGCATTTGTAGATCTGTTGATTTTGAGAAACCTATATTTCTCAGCTCATAATACAAACTCAATGTCCAGACTAAATTAAGCTAGTTCAAGAGATTATTAAGTTGCATGGTCTTTCTCAATGCTCAGCTTTAAAAGGACATTGGTTTTATTATTTAATGGACTTATGCAGTGTAATGATATATAGAACTACTGTGCAGATAATTCATACTTTTCATCGGTTTAAAATGTTGGAGGATTTCTGTATTTTTTACACAGTAGTGTTTATGAATGAGAATATTTTTTCAGAACTTAAAGCCACAATAGATTAAAGTGATACTTCATTAAATGTATATTTGTGAAATACATAATATGAAACAACATATTAATATTAGATACTCAAATACGTAGTCCAAGCATTTGAATCAGTGATTTAAGCTTCAGTGTTGCTGAGCAGATCTGTCTTCCATTGACTGCTCTCTTGGAAAAATATCCTACAGCCACCTCAGCCCCTGATTTCACTGTGGTACGTCATTGTCTTCTTAGTATTCATTGATGCTGAATGTACTCATCTGAGGAAAGAATAGGTATAGCCTAAAATGATTGCTGATGTGGATGGCAGCAAAATTAGCTGCCAATTTTCTAGATGAGATGTAGCATTTTTTCTTAAGAAAAGAATAATCCCACATACAGATTCTTGCTCCCCTAGGATGCCCTTGTACTCCAATGCATGATCCATTACTGGGATTTTTAAAGACACATATCTTCCTCTCACAACGTTACTGAGCTGTAGCAGTAAAGAATGACACAATCCCAAATAGACAGATAAATAACACAGTCTAACATTGAATAGGGTTTGACCACTTGGGGGATAAAATGATTTGTATTTTGTTTTGTGACTGTGGGTTAGACTCCATGACTAATGAATATGCTGCTATGTCCGATCAACTGTAGCAGAGCATCAGAAGTCCATCTTTATGGAATACAGTTTTCTGTGCTGGAACAAAGGGATTTTTATGGAAAAATGCCTGACTGTTGGTGACTCATTTTACAGAAGCAGTCACAGAAGAAGCCAAAGTTCTGTTCTCTATGATCATCAGAACTAAACACACACAATTTCTTACTACAAATTCAATACAAGAATTATTGATGAAATGTTGATTGTAAAGTGGATAGTAAATTCCTACATCAGATTGAGTGCAGCTAGTCACTTGGGCAAATATTTTATCACCTTCTATTGTCACATGATCAATACAGCCCCTCCCCTGAATAAGCAGCAACAAAAACCCCAAAGCTCACCCATCCCCAAACCCGTGAAGCGCAAGGAACAATCTATGGCACTGGAACATTTGGAAATTTCATCTGCAGATTTTCCAGTGGTGCACAATGAGTCACAGATTTTGTACAAATTTGCTTCTCCTGTTACAAGGACCAATTTTTACCCATATAAAACAACCTTATTCCTTCAGGTAAGAAGTGAGTGTAGCATTACCAGCCTGGAACATCTTGTTTGCCAGCCACAAAGTACTCCCACCTTATTCACCATGGCAACACTGACACAGCTGTCTGTCCCTCTGTTTCCACGGTAAAGGACCGGTAGGTAGTGCTCCACCATATTTTGCCTGGCTTCTGACTCTATCACAGATTTCCAAATATTCGAATAGCTAAAATTTGTGTAGAAGACTCTAAAATGTCACAGTGCATAATCTGCAGAAAAAAAAACCCACATGCATGGAACAATACAAAACACAAACCAAGCTGGAGACAAAATACCCAATCATAAAAACATGGAAAAATAAACAGCGGTCTGAGAACCAATTAAAGCTCTCTTCCACCATAACAGATTGTTTTAAAGCTTGTTCTCCAAATCACAGGCTTCTTTTAAGTTTTTTTTTCTGTATGTATGGCCCTCTTCAAAGCTCTTTACTTCCTAAGCACAGCCCTTGTCAAAGATTTCACCAATCACAAATCTTTGAAGTGCGAGTTATTTCTCAAACAGCGAGCTCTTCAAAGTTCCACACACAGAGACACAACTTTAAGTTTAGAGGAAAAAGACTACAGGTAACACTTTAAAATTCACCAGAGTGAATTAGGAGCTCTAGACACATTTTCAAATATTGTGTAGTAGACAAAGTTATCCTGATAATCCCAGGCTTCTTGGTAGGGGCTGACCACTTCTAAAAGTTCTGTGTGATGCTTGTCTACCACTTTAGAGACCTTAAAAACCCAATATGCATGAACCACTTTTGAAGTGTCTCCTTCAGGCCCCTAAGTCATTTTGATGCTTTTAAAATGTTTCTCCTTCATCTGCTTGAATACAGGACTAGAAAAAAAGTTCAAAAATCATAGGGGCTTGTGTCCATGACTAATTGCATTATGTGAGCAATGAACTATTGTATAAATTAAGGCTTTGCTTGTGATAACAGGACAAACACGCATCAGTTACTTTGTCCCACAGTTTTTTATATTTTTGTGATGACTCTGTGACAGTGACCTTAGTATATGCATTCCTAAGCACATTATTAGTATTCAGACATAATGTGCTACTGACTTGATTTCTGGAGTCTTGTACAATGCCACCGATTTTTGTTCTGAAAGCCAGGCTACATTTTGCAGTTTCTAAGTATGATGTCAGTTGTTAGTTATAAACATGCAGTCTTGGGGAAAGAAAAAAAAAAGTCTTTCAGAAGCATACGTATAAAAAAAATAAGTTTGTTTCCACTTTAGATACCCAGGTAATGTCACTAAATTGCTGCATCTGTGGGCATTACCTTGCAACATGCTTCAGTAGAGGAGCCAGTGCTATTGTATCTTACCAGCAAATTCCTAGTATTCATTTAGATTTTCCTTACTAGGTCACTTCAGTAAAAAAAGATTAAAGTCTACTCCAGCTAGAGGCATGAATTCCCACTTCTGTTTCCAGAGAAGTCTGGTATCAGTGCAATTCTGAAATAATTTTGGTTATAAAAGCAGTGTTAAACACACTTGTTAGGAGACCAAGTATCTCTTCTGGGTCTGCAGTGGGTCACATACTCTAACTTTTACAGCCCTTGAATTTAATGTAAAGGAGCTTTCCCAAAGAGTGTAGCTTTAAAAGTGCAGGAGCTGAGGCAAGCCCAAAGGTAAACACAATGTAAACCCACACCACTGACATCTGCTGCAGCATTTTCCTCACACCTTACTGCCAAATTCGTAACTTCCCACACATGCAATCTCTTCTTTGAAAAGAGATTCACGGAGATCAGCAATCTAAGATAGATGTTGCTGAAATACTTTTGAGGGACAGAGGATTCCCTCAAGTGAACAGCATTTCTCTGGGAGGAAAACCCCCTTGGCATGTCCAGGAGATGAACAGTATGTCCTCTGCGAAGCATGGTCGGGAAAGGACTGCCTCCGCCCATTCTTCACAATAATCCAATAGTTAGAACTAAATTAAAACCTCGAAGAAGAGTGGATGACATTTAAATCCCTCTTTAGTTAAATGACAGGGTGTAAAACAGTGACAGTGGGAAGGCCCACACATAAAAATTCTCCAATAGATAAGAGCTTTCACTCCTGATTTGCATATGTGGAGCGCACTGATCTTGTGCAGAAAAGCATGGGGAAGGATTAGCCATGGTATGAACACACGTTAAAATACATCTCTGTGTTTGATAGAAAACATCTATTTCATTAACATCAGCAGGTTTTAGGTGTGAACTAGCAAAAAGCACCTTGGCACCAGAAGATGGCTTTGTATCACAGCTTTATACCACAGCAATATTTTAAGCGCCCTGGGGACCTCACCAGCAGAAACACTGGAACTGACAGACTTAAGGTACCAACAGCAACTAGGCAAAGGCAATGGTGAATATTCCTGATTGCCTAAAGGTTCAACTTTGACAACTAGAAAGACCTTCAGGGGCCAAATTCCACTTGCTAAGTCCCTTTCTGATTTTTGACTCTGGTCAGCTGGACTGTGCCCTCTTCCATGAAATTTTTACTCAAAATACTAAGTGTATTCATTTGGCTGTGCATGTTGTAAGAGCACTAAAAGACTGCTAAAGTATATGCTCACCGTGGGCCTGATCAAAGCCCTCTGAGATCAATGGGAATATTTCCTTTGACTTCAATGGGTTTTTGATAAGATTCCAAATTACCCATTGGAAAGTTAGCCTCCGAAGAACAGTTCTGATGTTAGCATACCCACGGGCACTGCACTCGAAAGGATGTGGCTCCGCACCTGGGTGATACACTGCATCTCACTCTAGAGCAGATGCAAGTGCGGCGTCTCAGTCTGATATTTCATAAAATACCACAGTGGTGATAGAGGAAGCATATTTTGATTGATGGGTTCAATACTAGCTGGTACTTGAAACAGCTTGCAGCCACGTCAGGATCTGGCAGGAAGCCAGACCCCCTTCCCAATAATGGGACATCATACAAATATCAACAGGACTGTATCCAAAACAGCTGTTATTATTAATTTCATGTCTTTTAAGAGGAAGAGAGGATTTCAGCCGTTTGAAAGGATTTTTTTAATGGATAATTAAACTGTTTGGTGATATTTAATTTCTGTTTACCTCTGAATGCTACTAAAGTTGTAGCTAGTGCTCCCATATGAATTGGATTTAGATATACAAGTTCTGTCTAATTTAGCTGATTCAGCTGAATCTCTTCTGCATTTGTGTTAAGGGAGGTGATTTTTTTGAAGAAAATTGAAGCCAACTGAATGTTGATGAAAATAAAAACCATGAAGTTGTAGTTTAGACAACTGTGCTTTGATATAAAAGCCTGCAGACAGTTTAGAAAATCACCTATAGGACAAAAAAAAAAAAATTTGCTGTTGTTGTGGAAAAGGTTCAACAATTGGAGTTTAGACAACTGTGCTTTGATATAAAAGCCTGCAGACAGTTTAGAAAATCGCCCATAGGAAAGAAAAATATTTGCTGTTGTGGTGGAAAAGGTTCAACAATTGGAGATTAGAAGTGAACAAACAATTAACAGTGAATCATCTCAGCTCCACAGAATTTTCCCGGGCCTTCATTCCATTTTGCCTTAAGAGCTAGCTTGAGAGTAGATGTGCTACTCTTTTCTGTTATACTGCTTTCTTTCTTTTTATTAGAAAGAATTTCCAATAAATAGAGACTTCAAGTTCAGCTATATCTTTTAACCTGAAACAGCTACAAGTTTTCTCAATACTTCATGGAAAAGGCCTAGTCTCTATCCTAGAAGACATTATTAAATAGATTGAATGGAAGCTTAAATGACAGTGGAGGAATGAAGAAAAACATACGTTTTCAGATTAGGTGGATTAATCAGTTAAAAGAGATAGATGTCTGGTCAAATTTACAACCAATATAAAGTTTTGTAGCTCTTTTAAGTGCCTTACACATGACATTTACATGTGGAACAAATTGTCCACTTTTTCTTCAATACTGTTTGTATTCTTTTATTGATATACTAATGTATGCATATATGTATGTATACATACATATATACAAATGTATTCATATATAAAACATTTAAGCTACACATATTAATGTTAGAGGAACACTGTAAAATGTGTTTTCTTAAGCCTGATGTGGAGGAATTATTTTGACTGAGATTTCAGAAGAAAATTACAAACATATGAGTGGGTAGATGTATGCAAGAAATTTTTAAAACATGGAGCAAGTCATGAAAGGGTTTGGTTATGATATGGAAGTTGTAGGATACGTGGAGGGAGAGTATCAAAGGAGACTTCTGGTTCTGAATGACAGAGGGTGGTAGCATGAAAACTTTAAAGGAAAGCTTTAGACAGTCCAGAAATGGAAGATTATGAGTCTGGTCTAGTCATCCAGGTTTTGAGAGATTAGTGAGCTGCCTAAGATGAGATATGTGACTTTGAAAGAATACAGGTCTTTTTGAAGGGTTTGTTTAGGACACACCAGTGGAAACCCCTGCAAGCAGATACAGCACCCAGAAAGTAAAGGACAATGAGCAAGAAGAGAGCCCTCAGCGACTCCAGATCCCAAAGAGAGGTAGCAGAAAAAATTTACAACTTGCAAAAAACTCCATGATTAGTCACATCCATACTATGAAAATAGGTCTCAAAAATACAGTGCTTTTTAGTTTTAATTGTAGTCGTCACTGTGGTTGATACGTTCATTGCTCTAGAAAGTTTATTTCTTACATTATAAAGTCATTGTCCAGACAAATAACCTGCTGATTTTTTGTCCTTGACAGGTTTGAGTACTATCTTTAAGTCCTAATCTTGTTATCTCAGTTTCTATCTTTCTGTTTTTCTTTGCTGTTTTATCTTCAGATTTCAAATAACAAAGTCAAAGCCTGGGCTTCTGCAAAAACTGTACTAAAAAATGAGCTGTGTAGACATACATTTGAAAATGTATGTATCTCCAAATTAAAGCTGCAGGGTTTTTTACAGCTCTACCTTAGCAAATATCCAACCTGCATATGAAATACATTTGTGCTTTCTGTGCTTTTAAAGTTGTTGCTAGCCTGACTGAATGTGCAGCTGGTAGTGATCTACAGTTTTTGTTTATCCTGCTGAGTGAAAATGAGGGAGGACGTATTTGCAGACCCATTCAGCTAAAATTCTGAAATGCTGGCTCACACATTTTATTCTCCTGAAATGCTGTCTCATTCAGTCAAATTTCTCAAAGGTTCATTTTGGTAACAATAATGCTTAATAAACCCAGCACCTGAACTTTCCATGTCTAAAGATGGTTGCCTGTCAGAAGTTAGCTGTAAGAACTTTCTTAGGACAGGATTAGGAAAACACAGGCTCACGGGCCAGAAATTTTAGGTGGCAAATAACAGTAATCCATGCTCAGTTATGATGAACTGAATATTTACAAGTTCAAATATTTCTGGAGAATCACTTTTGCTTTCATACACCCTTTAATAAACCAGAATACCACTTAAAAGAAAAATCTTATGCAGCAACTACCTCTCTAATTATTATCTTCCAAAATCTCCCTAATTATTCTCTATAACTTTTGAAACTTGAATCTTTCCAAATTGTATTTTATTAAAACTTTTTAATATCACATTTATAGAAGGAAACATTACTTTTGTTTAAAATATATGGTATGCAATATAAATTTTTGCTATACATCAGTCTTTCTGTATGGTATCAATGCCTATCAGTACCTTGTATTTGCCAGTAATAGTAGGTAGTATAAATAGATTCTAGTGCTTCCTTTTTGGTAGTGTCTTGTTGCTTTGGGGTTTTTTTTTGTTTGTTTGTGGGTTTGTTTTCTTTTTTTTTTTTTTTTTTTGCCTGTGTTACAGTAGCTTTTCTTTTGTCTGTGGTCTACCAAGATGCAGCATTCTATGTTTTTGTAATATTAGAGATACTGTTTTATCTATGTGCAGTCCTGTCTTTTTGCTCAACATCTCCTTGAAAAAGACAATTATTTTCTTAAACTAACACTTCAACAACTGTTGGGAGTGGCTGGGTTTTTTTGTGGGTTTGTTGAGGGTGTTTTTTTTTTTGGTTGCTCGTATGTTTTTATCTTTTCTTGAAGTCACAGATAAGCGTTTCTCATCTAGTGGACTTTTTACACCATATGGATAAAATCTGATATTGTATGCCTTAGTGTGATTCTCTTCCTCTTCGCTTTAACAGCTGCTGATGCTCCTGAGTCTATGCCTCTGTTTATGTGATTTATCTTAGAATATGCTAAATCTTAAAAAAAAAGAGGGGAGGAAAGAAGAAAAGATACCTATTTATTTGCATGAAGTGGAAAAAATTGTTTTATTTCTGCTGCTTTGTTCATCAGCTTTCTCTTGCATTGTATATACATTTTTACTTCTGGGTTTTGAGATCTCTGTCATTTATATTTATTAAAAATAGTCTTGTGGCTTAGAGTAATTAGTAATAATGACTCTGTTTCTGTCACTTCAGAAAAGTACTATCCCTTTCCCACATAAACCCATTGTTTTCTCAAATGCTGGGTATCTATAATGTGAGGCAGTCCATCTCCATATCAATAGCAGCTTTTTTTTTTTTCTTGAATCTTTTTCTTTTATATACTTTTCTTTCTGAGCACACTTGTAAATCACTCAAGTAATAGTCTATTTCTTTGGACTGAATTTGTTGCTATTCAAGTCCTCTGGTTATTACCAGTAGTTCTTCAGTTCATCTCAGATCTTAAGGATTTTCTGTTCAGTAGAACAAGTGTGCAAGAAATTATAAATCTTTTTTTTTATTTCAGAGACTGCATTGTTAAAGGTACATGTTCTTCCCAATTCTCTTCGTCTTCTGACAGTTATCTTCATTTTCTTCCATGTTTTACTTTCCATTTTTCATTTAAATTTTTCATGTACCATATTCGTTCTGAAACCAATGCATTCATTCAGTGTCTGTTTCTGCTTGTCATATGACTGTATCGTTTAATAAAACACTTGTATAGAGATATCCCAGATGGAGTCCCCCTAAGTATAATGGGAAACATTCTGATATTTCTATTGGCTTATCCATACTGATTGTAGACAATTCAGTTTGAAATTGATCTGTTTCATTCATCCGAAAAATAAGTTACTGTAAGCCATGCTTTAACGAAGGGATTAGATCTTTGCCTTTGCCATGTCCATGATTATGCCATCTACATTAAAATGTATGGAGATTTTCAGCTGTAAATTAGCATTTTCTTGCTCCCAACTTTTCTGCAGTAATATTAAGCGTTTATGTGCTTATGATTTTATAAGAACTGGTTGAGAGAATTTTGGTTTAAGTTTTTGGATGAGAATTGCTCTTTCATAAAAACTGGAATGTTCAAGAAGATTACACTGTTTTGAACAAATATTGTTTTAAAAAAAATCCTACATAACGGCAGGACCAAATTAAAGTAGTTTGTTGCAATTTTATAATTTCAAATTTGTTTTCTCATTTTGGATTACTTTCCCCCTTCCTCCCCCTCTGATTTCTTTTATCTTTCTTATTTTTTTTTTTAATTTCATCTTATTTTCCTTATTTTATTTCTATGGGAAAAACAGACAATGATATACCTGCTTCCCTGTATGCTTCTCTGTATCTTCTCCCACTACATAAGAATGAATTGTTTCAGATAATTTCCATTTCATGTGCATCAGCATGACTGACAGCTCCCTGAAAATGCTCAGGTTCAGCCTTTTGGGTAAAAAGTTGCATGACTGGAAACTGTACTTGGCAGAGATTGTTAGGTATTAGGTCAATGTTCTGCATGATTTCCAGGTATTACTGGGAAATGCTTTTTCTAAATCAACCTTTATAGGGTCCTGTCTCAGGACTGCATAAATACAATTAGGAGATCTCAATGTGAAGCTACTCATAATAATGGGGCAGCTTACATGGGCAGAAAAAGGTAAGGATTGATGAAGTTGTCTTGTGACCCTGTAAAGAAACTGGGGAAGAGTGCCAAATGGCCAAGGGGAAGATATAAGGAGTCTGCTTTGCTCAAGACTAACAAGAGATCCAGAGGGTAATGTTTCCTTAAGGCATAATCAAGCATTCAGGAGGCAGATGGTAGAAAGAGTATGGAGTCAAGACAGGTCTAATTAGTCCAACACCATATGGAGTTGCTTCTTTTCTAGAAGCTCAACCTTCCAGACAGGCCTGTGGGTTTAACCTACTGGACATGCCAGAGACCTTTGGAAGTGTTTAATAACTACCAAGCAACCCACTTGTCCAGACTTTTATTTTACAGAAAAAAGTGGATGATGGTAAGTATGTGAAAACTGATGCTTAAATCTCCAACAAGAAACTGAGACGTAGCTGGAATATATTCGAGAACCAAGAAATTAGAAGATTTCCTAAATGTGGTAATCTAGGCATGGTCAGTATCTATCAGGTGTCCCTGAAATATTAGTCCCTCTTGTTTTCATTCACAAAAACTCAGCTTCTTACTTCCAGCCACTGGGTAGGAGGAAGCACTGCAGTTCTGCTGCCATGATATATGTGGGCTGTGCTCCCACTTTGCATTTTCTTTTGGCCACCATGATCCTTTATTATTAATCCTGAAAAGTAGAAGACATCTTCTGTATCTTGATTGTCTTTATTTGTCTTTGTATCCTTTTGCTATTTTGTTCATCAATTCAACAAACCAAAGCACCACACCATCTGTACATGCTGGGAAAGACAGTGGGGTTTAGACCTGGGAAAATAGGAAAGAGTGCACTGGAGATTGTATTTACAACTTATGGCGGATTGCAGTGCAGAGAGGTAAAGCCAGTAAGACATGTGGATCAGGACCTTCTAAATCACTTCTGGAAACAGCATGGCCACAGCAGGCTGATTCATTTGGGTGGAGTCCTCTTCAATGCCTTTACAATGAACGTATACTTTTCTGTATGCATCAAGAAAAAAAGAGAATTTAAAAAAGTTTTATATTTTTTTTCATACTACCCACAGCCATGAGAAACATTGGAAACATGAGGAAAATTTTCTTCAGAAACATAAAAGTAGATTTCTTCCACTACTTCTTTCTTGTATACATGTGTGTGGTTGGTTGATTTTTAAATAAAACATTTAAATCGCAGCAACTGATGTGTAAGTCCCAACATGCTAACAAAAGTTTCTTCTCATCTGGCAAGTGGACAAGTACATTCATCAAACCTTGTCATGTGACTGAAGATATAAATACAGAATCCAGTTTAGCCAGTATTCTAACGCCAGAAAACACATTATTTGCCTTCATCCTTACATGGTTGGAATCTCAGAGTCTTTCAGGTTAACTTTTTAGCTGAGTCCTAGCACTTCTGCACAAAACAAGACAGACTGCCTCCTTATTGTCACCAATTACCTACGGCTTAAACTTTTTTCTTCTTTTTATTTTTTTAAATAATAATTCTAATTTTTCCACATCCTATATTTAAAAAAATGTCCTCATCATCCTATTCTCATGATTTCCTAATATATTCATTAAATTTAATCGAAATGTTTATAAACCTTTCATTTTAAAGAAAGGAAATTATTTTTAGTGGTGTCTTAGTGGCTCCTTTTCAATTTCAACTTTCTTTCTGCACTATAAGACATCAAACTCACTAGAAAAAATGCATAGCTTTTGGTGCTGCCACCCAGAATCTGAGGCACTGTATAGTTCATACATCCTACAAAGACAACACTCATACACTATGGGTGATTTTTTTTGTTTGTTTGTTTCTTCTATTACGAAATTCAGAGTTTTAAGGAGTAATATAGGATATTCTTGTTTTCATCTCCAAGTCCAAAGCTTCACAGTCCCCTAAAACTCTGTCTCTATTCAACCGCTCTGCAAAGCTGTTGAGAGAGGTAATGACTAACAAGAGCTGAAGTGCCAGTGTTATGCAGGTGACATAGTAGCAGCATTATTTAAAACCTAAACCCCAGTGTTTCTCAGAAATCACAGTACTTACCTGAAATCAATACTTGGCTGAAGAGCAATTAAAAGACAGAACTAAAGAAAAGTTAAAATGATGGTCTTAAGAGAAGACTTTGTCCTCTATCAGTCTATACGTGATGAAGTTGACTTGCAGCTTTAATGTATTTGTCCATTATTTAGAATTTGATCTGGCCACTGTGACGTGTATATTGACAAACTTTTTAATGGAACTAACTGGAAGGGAATAATCTCAGTAACATTAGCCATTTTAAGTTAGGTGTGTACCTATCTATGTTAATTGTCTAGGCTCTGTGTATAGTCGTCAGGGAGAGTCGCTGCCAGAGTACAACTGATGTCATTCACATCTTGCTCAACACAGTAATTCAGATTCTGTATCTGATTTGTCTTTTCCACTGTATTGTCTTTTCTTTTCATTTAAAAATCTGTTTGGTTAAAAATACTGTGTTCCCCAACATGAACGTTAAGTACCTAAGTAGCTACACCATAGGAATAATTTTTTTTTTTTTTTCTCTTCCTTTCATGCACAACACTTCTGGCTCACCCAACCACAGATTCCATCTGCTTTCTCTATGTATTTAGTTATTCATAACCCTCATTACCTAACTGCCTCTTCAATATGTCCTCTTCATTAGCAACTCCTCAGTCTGTATCTGAAGATGACTGCCCTAGTGCTTATACAAACCAAATACTTTGCTCCTGCTTATTACTAGGTGGACAGTATCTGGTGGCAGCTCATATTTCATTACGATGGACAGGAGTAAAGTGCTCTGGGACACAAAAGTTATAGGCTTGTAAGGTGGAGAAGAAAACAACCTCAGAAAATCTGTGACTGCTGTGGTTAGTTGAGAGTTCTTCTCTCAAGATGGACAGGAAGGGTTTGAATACAAAATCCCTGAGGAAAAGAAATTGAGGGATGGTGCAGAGAGCAAGTGGAGAGGTTGTGTGCATATGTCCACACTGTTGCCAAATGAAGACTTTACAGTACCTAAACCCAGTCCCAACACCTCAGATTGCTTTCATCCATTAATATTTGAGACCCATTTTATTTTATCATATTATTCTTTTCTTAAAGTCATAAAGGTGCAGGAGCATGTGCCATAAGATGAACCAGCAGGGAAGACAACACGCCTGGCTGAACAGGGAGATTTTGCTGGGACTCAGGAAAAAAAAGAGAGTTTACCACCTTTGGAAGAAGGGGCAAGCAACTCAAGAAGAGTACAGGGATCTTGTTAGGTCATGCAGAGAGAAAATTAGAAAGGCAAAAGCCCAGCTAGAACTCAATCTAGCCACTGTTGTAAGAGAGAATAAAAAATGTTTCTACAAATACATTAACAACAAAAAGAGACCCAAAGAGAATCTCCATCCTTCACTGGATGTGGGGGGGAACATTGCCACCAAGGATGAGGAAAAGTACCTATGTAATGCCTTCTTTGCCTCTGTCTTTAGTAGCCAGACCAGTCATCCCCAGGGTATTCAGCACCCTGAGCTGGAAGACAGGGATGGAGAGCAGAATGTAGCCCCCATAATCCAGGAGGAAGCAGTTAACAACCTGCTATGCCACCTGGACGCTCACAAGTCTATGGGGCCGGATGGAATCCACCCGAGAGTATTGAGGAAGCTGGCGGAGGAGCTTGCCAAGCCACTTTCCATCATCTATCAGCAGTCCTGGTTAACAGGGGAGGTCCCTGATGACTGGAGGCTTGCCAATGTGATGCCCATCTACAAGAAGGGCTGGAAGGAGGACCCGGGGAACTACATACCTGTCAGCCTCACCTCGGTACTAGGGAAGACTATGGAGAGCTTCATCTTGAGTGCGCTCAACAGGCAAGTGCAGGTCAACCAGGGGGTTAGGCCCGGCCAGCATGGGTTCATGAAAGGCAGGTCCTGCTTGACCAACCTCATCTCCTTCTATGACCTGGTGACCCACCTAGTGGATGAAGGAAAGGCTGTGGATGTCATCTATCTGGAATTTAGTAAAGCTTGCTGGGTAAAAAACTGGCTGGATGGCCGAGCCCAGAGAGTTGTGGTGAATGGTGTTAAATCCAGTTGGAGGCCGGTCACAACTGTTGTTCCCAGGGCTAATTATATGAGGTTTAACAAGTTCAAGTGCTGGGTCCTGCACTTGGGTCACAATAACCCCATGCAACGCTACAGGCTTGGGGAAGAGTGGCTGGAAAGCTGCCTGGCTGAAAAGGACCTGGGGGTGGGTGTTGGTCGACAGCTGGCTGAACATGAGCCAGCAGTGTGCCCAGGTAGCCAAGAAGGACAACAGCATCCTGGCTTGGATCAGGAATAGTGTGGCCAGCAGGAGCAGGGAGGTGATTGTTCCCCCGTACTCAGCGCTGGTGAGGCCGCACCTGGAATACTGTGTCCAGTTTTGGGCCCCTCACTACAAGAAAGACATTGAGGTGCTGGAGCGTGTCCAGAGAAGGGCAACAAGGCTGGTGAAGGGTCTGGAGCACAGGCCTTATGAGGAGCGGCTGAGGGAACTGGGGTTGTTTAGCCTGGAGAAGAGGAGGCTGAGGGGAGACCTTATCGCTCTCTACAACTACCTGAAAGGAGGTTTCAGTGAAGTAGGTGTCAGTCTCTTCTCCCAAATAGTTAGTGATAGGACAAGAGGAAATGGGCTCAAGCTGCACCAGGGGAGGTTTAGATTGGATATTAGGAAAAATTTCTTCACAGAAGGGGTAGTCAAGCATTGGAACAGGCTGCCCAGTGAAGTGGTGAAGTCACCATCCCTGGAAGTGTTCAAAAAATGAGTAGACATGGCACTTCAGTACATGGTTTAGTGGGCATAGTGGTGTTGGGTTGATGGTTGGACTGATGATCTTAGAGATCCTTTTAAACCTTAGTGATTCCTAGTTTTAATTTAAATAAAAAATAACCCAGCCACCAAAACAGGAAACATGAAAGTACTACTCTACCCGTTATTGGTTTAGTGGTGGACTTGGTAATGATAGGTTAATGGTCAGACTGGATGATCTTAAAGGTCTTTTCCAACCTGAACTATTCTATGATTCTACAGTTCTATAAGTCTTTTGAGATATCCAGCCATTGCAGATTTCATTGGTCTTTCCGTTTTCCTGGATTCTGTTTTATAAATAATATTCTACTGTATTTTTTGGTTTGTGCATTTTCTTGGTTTTAATTTAATTATTTATTAAGCAGTAATTTTGAGGGTGAGATTACTTTCAATATAAACTACAATACATAATCATATTTTTCATTATAATTACTAAGAGTAATGATAGTATGTAATTCTGAATGTTAAATTAGGCAAACATTGTACTTCACATACCTAATATTTCACATATTTAAAATTATTACTTCAGGTTTTATACAGAGATTTTTTTAAAATTGTTTTTCAATAGCAGACCTCTGGGTTTGTTCTCCTACCTTTTATTTTGGATTCCAAGTTCAAGAAGAATTCACATGCAAAGAACATAAGTTTTGAAAAGTTAACAAAAGAGATTGGGGGGAAAAAAGGGGAAAAAAAATGTTTATTTTTCAGGAATACACTAAATTACCATCAGAAGGAGTTTGTCTCAGTCTATTGACTACATTATTAACCTAAATTGTCTTGTCTACAAATTTAGTCATCTCAGTTGCTTTTAAGTTAAAATCCTCCTTTTTGAAAAACAGATTCTTAGTCTGCGCATTATGCCTTGCATTTGACTATCCTTGAATTCCAATAAAAATATAAATGCACAGCATCATGGGAAATGAGCTCACTTTTTTAGCTGGCAAGTTAAGAAGGTTAATAGGTGAAATTATTTTGACATCTGTTTTTAGTTGCACCATCTCTGCTTTATCAGGCAGAGGGGGCAATGATCTGGTGGATCTCCATTTCCATGGATGATGCCCCAGGAAAACAAATGCAGCATCAATACAACCGATTTCCTGGAGTGTACTGAGGCTCCTTTGTGAAAGTTTTGTTAAACCTCCTGGGAATGCCTACTTCTTCTGTAAGCAATCATCTTCTGAAGCATTTATCTGTCTGTATGTGCTAACAATTATTCATAAACTAAACCTGACTGCCAACCTTGCAGGAAGGAATTGTTACCCAGAAATGAAATGTTTGATCTACGGCAATGTGACTTGTGTAGAAAACATTTTTTTTTTCCTGAGCATATGAAGAAAAAGATGTTGACAAACTGTGTGGGAGGTGGTGGGTCATCACAATGGTACAGACTGGAGCACTTGCCCTATGTGGAGAGAGCAAGGGACTGGGGCTTGTGCAGTCTGGAGAAGAGGTGGCTGCAGGGGACCCTCATGGCAGTCCTCCAATCAAAGGGAAAGGAAAGTTCTCAAAAGCATCAGTGAAAGAACAGTGGTGTATAATACCTCATAGTGTGTGTAGTACCTTCTAATTTGTGTTTCTGAGTTTTACAAAAGACTTTAACTGGTCCAAATCCAGTGATTTCAATGCTAAAAATAAATTATTATATTATCATTAAGAGAAATGTTCATGTTTTGTTTTGGCGTAGGGAGGAAAAAAGAGAAGGGCTTAAAACCCTGTAAACCAGGGAAAATAAATTCTGCTTTTGAAAACATACTGAGTAGTAAAGCATTCCATTTTTTCAGTCAACAAGATGTAAAGTTAAGTGTTCTAGGAATGTTCCTGCTTGCTCTCCCTACATAACATTACCGTAAACTTACTTTGAGAGTACAATTTATTTTTTATCAGTAGCTTATTCGTGTGAGTTTTCCCACAGTAGTGTTTTCCATCTGCAATTACTGAATTGTCTGCCAACAGTGTTGTCCACTTTTCCACTGCAGTTTCAGTTTCTCCATGAGATCACAAGAAAAAAATAATTTCAGGGATATTAAAAGTACACAGTTAGAAAGAAGTAGGTCTGGGTAAATGGTTTGGAAAAAATCCAAATCTTATCACGCGTGAAAAGCACAGAGCACAGAAATAATGCAAAAAGATAATTTCTTATGCTATTTTAGCCATACTGTGTGTCCAGATTTATCTGAATACCAAACCCAAATGTCCTGGGTGATTGATCATTGCTTCATGAAGCCTCTAGTTTGGATTTGATTTGCCTTCACATAACCATGAAATGACACAAAATGTCGCTTGTGATGGATATGGCTTTCTGAAAAACACAAAACCCGTAGAAACAGCATTATGAAGCTTTTTCTCCTTACAATTCTGATTCATTTGACATCTGTTCTGAACCTTGTTGACAATAACAGAAAATCCATGAAGTTCTCTGATCTTTGGAGGGAGATTTTGTGAAAAAGCAGCTTTATCAAGAATCATCTCCTTTTGTCTTTCCACCTCTCATTTTCTTGAACACACATCTAAGCTATAACCCAATTTGACATCTGATGGCCGCCTTGAATGAGATATACCAAAGTATAACTTTCAAAGCTCTTGTGACCAAAATCTTGTGCCCTGCTTAAAGCCCAAGGAAAGTAAGATTACATGGAATATAAGAGATTAAATCCTCTGTTCAGTTCAGATCTTCTGTGTGGCAGAGCTATTGAGTCACATTCACATGATTGGTTTCTATTTAGCACCACTGCAGCTTGGCTTGTAATGCAACAAGAGCATTTCTATTACCATTACTGTGCTGGAATATGGCCTCCTTTTCATGCTTGCAAAGTTCTGCCTCTGAGAACCATTCTATGACTATGATTCTATGAGGTCCGTTGCTAATTCAGGAACACTGTGGTTTATACTACGTCACAACATTTGTCTGTGTGAATTCTCTTGCACAGTGGAGTCACAATAGTTCTGTTGCTTTTGAGGAAAAGTATTCTTACACTCAAAGTTCTCTAACTCGGTGATTCTGCCAAAAATTGCCTCTGAAACATGTTTAAAAATGCTTATGTGACATGACATCTTTCCATTATTATTTTCCTCCTATTCTTGTGAAACTTACTGTGAAAATTAGATGAAATGTCATTCTAGAATCCTTTCTTGGATTTCAGTCCTGAACTACACCCCTCAAAGGAAGATCGTGGGTGTGTATTACAAAGAAAATGGTTAAGGGTTAATGAGTTGGGTAGGAGTAACTTACTTAGTCACTACTAAGTCACTAAGTCACAGAAATTGTAGCACTTGATTTAATCCATACCGCAATTCCTTGAGTATGGAATCCCACACTTTAAAATACACTGAGTTGTAATTTAAGACAAACAGCTATCTTTTTTTCAAACATATTAAATGATTATATGTATATTACCTTATACATACAGTTTATTTCACTTAGAAAGTGTTTAGATACTCTGGTGATAAGCAATTTACCAAAGCACAAAATCTTTACTTAGGTATTAGTAGAGTTGGTGACAAAAGAAATATTACTATTCAATAAGAAATTCCTACATTTTGAATAATTGTAGTTCCCCATCAGAATAGAAGTCAATATTTCAAGGCATTATGGAGTCAAAGGTCTTGAATGTTTTGTTTGTTTTGGAAACACTGATGTAACCTTTCAAAATATTTTGTTCAGATGACATTAGACCACTGCAATATACTTTTAAATATTAAGTGTAATGAATATGTATAACATATTAGATACAACAACTGAAATTAAAATATCTTATTTTGTCTTTCAACCACATAGAATATCTTCCCTCAGAAATTTCAAATAAACTGAAACCTTCCTGTCAAACATTTTTATGTCATCAGAGCATTATTTATTAATTCAACCATGGTCATTTTAAATTTTTTAATCAACTTGATGTCTTTATTTTTCTTTACTTTTTTCCTATTAATTACTAAAATTAGCCAATCATGTACTGATCTTCATAATACACTGATGAAGGGGTTTTAGTATGCATAATAGGTGTTAGAGGGTATTTGAGCAAATGGAAAATGAAAACAGGAGAAAATATTATTCAATATCACTTGGTTTATCTCCTCCCAGAATAAGTACAATCCTTGCAACTATCAGGAAGGAGTTTTTTAGCAGAGAGGGTAACACATTAACGTATTTTACAAGGTGCTAGTGGCATCTGTCTGGAATACTATGCACAGTTCTGGTTATGTTCAGGAAATATGACTTCAGACTGATTACTAATATGATCAAGGGTTTGGAGAACCTTTTCTGATGGAGAAGACTTCAGCCTGGTAAAATGGAAGTGGAAAGAAGATCTATTTTAGATAAAGAATAAATTTCAACAAAATAAAAGGATATGCATTGTCAATTAATAACTTTTGTTCACAAATTACAAGAAGGTTCTTAATATCTGAATATTTCACCATTGTAGCTGTGAGTCATGAGAACACAGGTAAGTGAGAACATATTTTTAAGCTGTAGCTTTCTAAATTTGGGATGAAATTGTTGATAGAGTTGCTTACAACAGCAAGGAGTAGAACTGAATGATCCATGGACTTCTGGGAGGTGTTTCAATAGGGACTCTGAGGTCTTTTTAAAGCAAGCTAAACTTCTTGTCTGGCCTGCAAGTTTTCTTTACATCAAAACTAGGGCAGAAGGAGCATTTCTGAAGGGGAGGGAAAGAGCTGCAGTGTACCTGCAACCATTAACTTAAAAGCACTCCCAGATCCAGTAATACAGAGATAGCCATTAATGTTTTTCCAGTTCTATATGCTGTATTCTCATGTTGCTAAAGGATAGCATTTCCAAGCATGCCAATTGAGGACTATTTTAAATGAATTCTTTAAACAGCAATGTGGCGAGAAGGCAGTCTGCTGTGTTGTTAACACCTCTGTTGTTAAAAGGTAAGGTTATATTTCTAATTGTGACTTTAATGGCCACTTCTTACTCTGTGTTTCTGCTCCTTGTGTGCTCTCCACTTATATCCGCTACTTTAATGACTACAGCAAATTTTTACCATGACCATTAGCACAGTAGAACAAATGCAGTGGTGGAAATATTACTAAATTGTTTCTTGATCCATGTACCACCAGCAAATTTACTTGTTTTCTTATTACTGAGTCTATGTCATTCAGCCAGAGAGCATAATTTCCAGTTTTCAGCTTGCATTTATTTTATCTCAGAAATCCTACTGAGCTGGCCAACATGCCAATTGCCACAGTGGTCGACAAGAAAGCAGGAAGTGTCAGGCCACTTCTCAAAGTCATAGATCTCTACTTTTTTATTATTCTTGTTTTGATTGATTAGGAGTTAAGTTGAGAACGGGCAAAATGGAAAGTAACACTTTTTTTTTTTTTACCATCTGAAAGAAAGAAAAAAATTAAGGGGCATTTCTTGGTGTTTTTTTGTTTGGTTTTTTTTTTTTTCATTACTTTAGTTATTGTTTTTTAGATTATTTGCTTTCATTAAGTTATTCTTTGCCTCTCAATGTGCTCATGCTGAATTCAGATTCATACACTGTACGGATGGAAAGAACTATTATGATTATCTATTCCAACCACCTGTGTAACAGGCCATAAAATCTGAACCAATAATTCATGCATCAAGTTCATATCTTCTGCTTGAGGGACAATATATCTTTTAGAAAGACATCCAGTTTTGATTTAAAGTCTTGATTCTCTCTGACTAATGTTTACACATTTCTAAGACATCCAGCAGGCCTGGAAAGGTGCTGTAGGGAAATGGCATCTTGAGGTTCTCCCTCCATTGACTTTCATGTTAGAATTGATCATTTAAATTTGACTTTTACAGTATTTTTTCCAGTACTCAGAAAAAAACCCAAAGAATATTTAATCATATTTTCTCCTCTGCATAGACATAACTTCAACAAAGATTCAATGAAGGATGTGGTTTGGAAAATAAAGTCACTTGCAAAAACTTCACATTAGCAAAAAAATGTTAAGGAGTCAGCGATGATGTCTGCACAAAACAGAATATATATCATATTTTAAATAATCAATTCCCATTGGACTTTCTGAAAACAAAAATAAAAAGCCTTTACCTTACAGTTCCAGCTTCTACAGAAACAAAGCCTGGCTGACAAATTATAAGGGAAAGCTGGTCAGAAAGCCCACCTTGATCTTTGTCCTACTCCCATTGATTACTAAATTGCATGAAGTAGATAAACACTTCCATCAGTCACACTAAATCTTCTTACAAGATTGTACTTACATAGTTTTTGTGACTAATCAAAGGAAACGTCTGCAAACTTTGTGAAAGTGACCTTCTTTTGGTGTTCACTAAATGGCGTAGCAGAGGCTTGTGAGTAGATTTCTGTTCTTCAGAGATAAAATAATTTACATTAAATAAAAACAAACATACAAACAAAAACTAAAATAAAATAAATCAACTTGAGAAAAATTGTTTGCCTTATGATGAACCTTATTTTAGAAAGCACACTTCTTTTCAGATCAAAGGAAGAACAAAGCTTGCTTTCATTCAGAATGGAATAAAAGCTTTTACATTCAAGAGTCTTACTAAAGCTCTTTTGAAGAAAGAATCATTTTTTGTGTCTAACTACAAATCTAATGAGATATTACATACCCATTTTGTTTACCTATCTAGGAAAAGGGGATGTTAAGGGAGTGATTAGTCATAGAAAATGTTGCTAGAAGAAACTCGAGAAGTCATCTAGCCCATTCCTCAGTCCAAAGCAAGATTGTCTACCAGTATGTCACTCCTAATTGATACTTCCTCAGTCTGATCTTAAATGCTTCCAAAGACAGGGTGTTTACGAGATCATTAGGAAATCTATCCTAATGCTTCACTGTCCTTATGGTTACAAATTGTTTTCTGTATATCTGAACTACAGTTCAGTTCCCACAATTACCTCTCCAGTTGTACTACCTCTAACTTGCTGGGCACATCGCTGGCCACAGCATTTCAACTAAGGTTTCAGCAGTGCTGATTAAGCAGAAGGATTACTGGATGTGTTTTGCAGAGGATGCTCTGCTTGTACACAGCAGTCTGATATTTGCTTTCTTTGTAACAACATGACACAGTTGACTCATGCTCAGTTAGCAATCCGCTGTAATTCCCAGATCATCCCCATTTGGCCAGTTGTTTCCTGTCTTATATTTGTGCAGCTGATGGTTCGTACATAAGTGGAGTACATTTCACTTGCCCTTTAATTTTGTTATACTGGATCAAACTCAAATTATCAGCTGTTGCATTCGGTGTTCCTTAGTGATAGCTACTTGAAGAAATATTGCTGGACATGGATTAATTTTCTGTGGTAAATTATTTTCTAACACCACATCTGCACAACATTGTATCATCTTACTCTTTTTTTTTTCCTTGGAGTCTGGCTTCTAAAGTGGTGAGTTTCATAGATTTGCTATATAATGAGTGGTGTATATCTTTTTAATTCACATTATTAGGCCATGAAAATGCCAAAGAAGTCATTTTTCTTTTTTCTTTACTGATATATATGTACAACATAGTTTGCTGGTTAACAGAAAGACATGAACAGACCTGGAGGATCTGACAATCATACTACAGTTCATAAGCTCTTTTAAATCATAAGATGAGATACAATTGCAGTACTAGGATCCTTGTCAGGAAGTGTGTGGTATTATTTTTAGTCACCATTCATTTCCTTCTGCTTCAAAACTATTGATACTCATGTACACAGATGCTAAGTGAAAGACTCCAAATGTCACTGTCACATACACCTGGAGTCATTGCAACAGAATTGTGTGCAGCACAATCCAAGGGGTTTATTTATACACCATATTGAGTATTTTACTGGGCTGCACCAATATATATATATGGCATAAGGAAAAAGTAAAATATTACAGTGCATACATGACCAACTAATGTTTTTAGTATAGCCAGCTAGTTCTCAACATAGCTTTGATATCAATATGTTTTTTACATGATACCGTGAAGAATTCAATGACTGTGCTAACCAGGACTCTATCTAAAAAAAAGATGTTGCCTAGTAAATTTGAGCTACTTTGTTTTCCAGCATCTACACAATTTTATATTTTATATATTTTATATATTTTATATTTATTTGTGTATTTTCTATCAATTTATATAACTAGTTTTAGCATTACAATAAGCATGCTAAAATAAAATCTTTGGAAGACTATAGGTGATCCCCCCAAATACCGGGAACTTTTCAATAATAATAATAATAATAATAATAATAATAATAATAATAATAATAATAATAATAATAATAACAACAACAACAACAACAACAACAACTACAATAATAATAATAATAATAATAATAATAATAATAATAATATTTTTAATATCTGCCAAAAATGTCAAGGTGCATCAGTAAACTTAGTGCAAGATCAAACCTTTGTGATGTGAAGCAAATATGACTGTGAAGCAGGAGGATTAAGTGTTCTGTCAAGGATGGTGCCACAGTTCTGAATTATTTACAAAACATGGAATTCAAAACAGTAAAATTCAGAGTTTCAGTGTCACAGTTTGTAAACTGCACATCTGAGAAATACACTTTTTGATGCTTCCCAACTTTGGGGCCAAAGTTAAACACAAGTCATTTCTCCAGTCATGAATACTTCTATTGATTTTGGACTCTGAGTAAAAGAAAACTCAGCTGAGGTCACAAAGTTTCTAGTGTGGCAGCCACAGTGCAAGTGATTAAAACCCTGTCTCTCACCTTAAGCGTTCCATTTCAGTCTTGTGAAGTTTAACACCTCACCTCAAGTATCAGCCAAGTCTCAAGGGACTTTGAATTGACATCGCAAACACACCTCCAAGTTTAACAAAGAAGCTGAAAAAGACAAACAAGGAAAAGAAATACTTATATGCCAGGAGGAGCTATTCCACAGAGATTCAATCCAAAGGAAAGCTGGAAGAAAACACTGCAAAAGCACATTTTTTTCCTTTCAAGGGTTGTAACTAGTCCCTGCTCCTACCATAGGAAGGCTCAAGAGTGTCCAGATAAAACACTCTCATCTTTTACCTTAATGAACTCTGAACTGGCAAGTCTTTTATGACAAATTCAGTGTTCTAGCAGTAGCTTCAAAACTATATGAGATTTGGAGTCCCATTTAAAGCCATATCTGCTCTGTCTCGCCTCTGTGACAAGTTCTCTCAGTTCTCATCTGGGTCACTAAATGGAGATCCCATGATAGGGAAAACTGACATCCCATTCATCTTGCTTTGCATGAGTGCTTTGCCTGTCAGAAGAGCCACATAACAATGTTAGTTTTATATACTCTCAAGAAATGCAGTACCAAATTGGCTGCCAAAAACCAAGCAGGAACAGCGCAGACATGAGAATATAGCAAGATGAGGAAACAAATTGAAAATTTAGATGACTACAAATAAAAAAGAAAAGGGGGGTTGTCATGCTTCCTTTTTTAACCAGAAGGATGAATTGCTTTCTTTTTCCCTCATGCTAGTCAAAACCAGGTGAATGGAAAATGCCATAGATTTTGAGGTCAGAAAGGATGATCCGATCATTTAATACATCCTCCCCTCAAGGTCTTATATCTGTTCCAGTACTCCTAAATTGAGCTCAGTAACGTTGGTTAAGATTAGGCATCCCTTTCAGCACCCTAGAACAATTGATGTAGGTCTCTATTTTAGATAAATGTGGAAGAAAGTGAAACATGCCATGAATAGATCTGACCAATTCTGTGCAGAGGGATGAAGAATTCTTTCAGACCCCAGTGTATGTCTGGCTGGAGGTAGTGGGATGTGTGATTACAATTTCTCTTTATTCAAAACGGTATGTGTTAGGGATGTGTTGACGAGAGTGCTTTTTGTTCCCCAAAGCCCTTCAAAAAGAGGAAGTCAACCATAATTTTTAGAAAGCTACAGATTTTAGATCCAGAAGAGGCCACCAGGCACTGTGCAAAGTTCAAGCTCAACAGAATAAGAACTAAGCTGAAAGTGCTTGTCAGTGGGAAATCATCAAAGGGCAATGTTGCAGGTGGCACTCAACAGGTTTTGAAGCTTTTTTTTTTTTTTTTAATTTGAAATAAATATATAATGAATTCTAAAATGTGCGAATGACAGAAATGAGTGGAGTGGTAAATCATGTTGAGCACAAGGCAGCTATACAGTTATTGCAAGAATTTGTTAAGCTGGGCCCACTGAATGTATATATGTGTCTAAGAACACTTCATTTTCAATAATCATCTTGACATGGTAAATGTGTTTATTTAGGAAATAAGAATGCATTCCCAGTGAACAGGGAAAGTAGTTACTTAAAAGATGACTAAGGAATTTTAATACAAAGGAAACTCAGATGAGGTCTCAAAGGCAGAGAGATCAGTATGCTCTTTGAGTGTGTAAATTGTAGGAGTACTACTTCTGTGAGCAGGAGTAAGATAACAATGTGTCTCCTTCAGTGTTGTTGGTTATGTGTAATCCTAAAGAAAATTAGTGAAGTTTTGCTGAAATTTTTGAAAGAACTGTTCAAATCATTGAAAGGCTGTAAAAAATTATTCCTGGAGAGCAGAAAAAATTTATTTTGAAAAGAGTTTAATCTGTTTAGTTTATCAAAAAGAAAATGGAGAGGTGATTTGATTACAGTGTTTATGCTGTGTTTTTTAACAAAACCATTGTACTAAAATACCAAAAGAATGAACAAATATTTTTGCTGTGTCATCATATTGAAACTGCACAACCATTTAGAAGATAATCTTTTAGTCAAGTACAAATTATGGGAACAAACAGGTTAGGAAAAACATCAGTTTGTGATATACAGCATGCTAAACAAGAAATTACTGTGAACCCTTTACCTTTAAGTTCTATATATGTATCCATGAAAAAGAAATTACCTAAGAAGAAAGTGGAAAACTCATCATTTGTGCAACAAATGAACATTCAGTTATAGCCATTTTAACACTTGTGGTGGCAGAGAAGGAAAAAGATAAGAACAGGAAAGAGAAGCCTTTTTTGCTATCAATTAAGATGGAATAGTTTTCACTTGAAGACCATAGGATTCTTTCTCTCATTGCATTATGGTTATGAAAAGGAGAGTTGATTTTATTTGCATTAGCCTGAAGTAATTAATAGGTACTAAAATAAAACACTTCAGATTTTTGGCTAATTTGGCAAGATTTGAAGGCATTTCAGCCTAGATAAAGTGAATGGTTTACTGTGGAACATTTAGAAGACCTCCTGCGACCCTTAATAAACAAAGTGTTGCGTTAACTAGTGTCTAAATGATGTACAAGTCAAATTAAAGATGGCATTTGTCATCTATACAAGTGTCCTGGTTTCAACTGGGATAGAGTTAATTTTCTTCCTAGTAGCAGGCATAGTGCTATGTTTTGGATTTAGTAGGAGAAGAATGTTGATAACACCCTGATGGTTTAGTTGTTGCTGAGTACTGCTTATGCTAGTCAAGGACTTTGCAGCTTCCCATGCTCTGCCAGGGGCACAAGAACCTGGGAGGGGGCACAGCCAGAAGAGTTGATCCAAACTGACCAAAGGGTTATTCCATACCATATGATGTCATGCTCAGTATATAAACTGGCGGGGGGTTGGCTGGGGAGCAGCGATCGCTGCTCGGGAACTGTCTGGGTATCGGTCGGCAGATGGTGAGCAATTGCATTGTGCATCACTTGCTTTGTATATTATTAGTATTATTATTGTATTGTTATTATTATCATTACTATTTTACTTTATTTCAGTTATTAAACTGTTCTTATCTCAACCCAGGAGTGTTTCTCACTCTTACTCCTCCGATTCTCTCCCCCATCCCATCGGGGTAGGGGGAGTGAGCGAGCGGCTGCGTGGTGCTTAGTTGCTGGCTGGGGATAAACCACGACAAGAAGCAAAGTGACTTATGCACAAAATTAAAGAAAAAAAAAAAAGACATTTGTGTTCACAAAGTCTTTTATTTGTTGCTTCATCTTTATATAGCATATGAGGAAAGAAGGGCAGAACTACTCAAACCCTGATGAAGTCTGAAACTAAGAAACAGATATAAGCCAAATCTAGTCAACTGTAAATGCTTATTAAAGATGACTTTAAAAGGAATAATAAAGTTACCGGACTCAAAGATAACCAATAAAAAGAAGATTAATTGAAAGGGGTAGGGATGCAGTCCTGAAAGGCAAAGGGGTCCAGGAAGGCTGGGCCTTCTTCAAGAAGGAAGTCTTAAGGGCACAGGAGCGGGCTGTCCCCGTGTGTCGTAAGACCAACCGGCGGGGAAAGCGACCAGCCTGGCTGAATAGGGAGCTTTTGCTGGGACTCAGGGAAAAAAGCAGAGTCTAACACCTTTGGAAGAAGGGGCGGGCAACTCAGGAAGAGTACAGGGATCTTGTTAGGTCATGCAGGGAGGAAATTAGAAAAGCAAAAGCCCAGCTAGAACTCAATCTGGCCACTGTTGTAAAAGATAATAAAAATGTTCTTATAAATACATCAACAATAAAAGGAGAGCCAAGGAGGATCTCCATCCTTTCCTGGATGTGGGGGGGGAACATTTTCACTGAGGACAAGGAAAACACTGAGGTACTTAATGCCTTCTTTGCCTCTGTGTCTAATAGCCAGAGCAGTCATCCCCAGGGTACTCAGGCCCCTGAGCTGGAAGACTGTGACGGGCAGCAGAATGGAGCCCTCATAGTCCAGGAGGAAGCAGTTAACAACCTGCTATGCCACCTGGACGCTCACAAGTCTATGGGTCCAGATGGGATCCACCCGAGAATACTGAGGGAGCTGGCAGAGGACCTCACTAAGCCACTTTCCATCATCTATCAGCAGTCCTGGTTAACAGGGGAGGTCCCTGATGACTGGAGGCTTGCCAATGTGACGGCCATCTACCAGAAGGGCTGGAAGGAGGACCCGGGGAACTACAGGCCTGTCAGCCTGACCTCGGTGACGGGGAAGATTATGGAGAGGTTCATACGGAGTGCACTCAACAGGCAAGTGAAGATCAACCAGGGGATCAGGCCCAGCCAGCATGGGTTCATGAAAGGCAGGTCCTGCTTGACCAACCTCATCTCCTTCTATGACCTGGTGACCCACCTAGTGGATGAAGGAAAGGCTGTGGATGTCATCTACCTGGACTTCAGCAAAGCCTTTGACACAGTCTCCCATAGCATTCTCCTTGGGAAGCTGGCAGCTCATGGCTTGGACGGGCGTAGTCTTCACTGGGTAAAAAACTGATTGGGTGGCTGAGCCCAGAGAGTAGTGGTAAATGGAGTCAAGTCCAGTTGGTGGACGGTCACAAGTGGTGTTCCCCAGGGCTCAGTTTTGGGGCCAGCCTTGTTTAATACCTTTATCGATGATCTGGATGAGGGGATTGAGTGCACCCTCAGTAAGTTTGCAGATGACACCCAAGTTGGGCGAGAGTGTCGATCTGCTGGAAGGTAGGATGGCCCTACAGAGGGACCTGGACAGGCTGGACCAATGGGCTGAGGCCAACTGTATGAGGTTTAACAAGGCCAAGTGCCGGGTCCTGCACTTTGGGCACAACAACCCCATGCAACGCTACAGGCTTGGGGAAGAGTGGCTGGAAAGCTGCCTGGCCAAAAAGGACCTGGGGGTGTTGGTTGACAGCTGGCTGAACATGAGCCAGCAGTGTGCCCAGACAACCAAGAAGGCCAACAGCATCCTGGCCTGTATCAGGAAGAGTGTGGCCAGCAGGAGCAGGGAGGTGATTGTCCCCCTGTACTCGGCACTGGTGAGGCCACACCTGGAATACTGTGTCCAGTTTTGGGCCCCTCACTACAAGAAAGACATTGAGGTGCTGGAGCGTGTCCAGAGAAGGGCAACGAATCTGGTGAAGGGTCTGGAGCACAGGCCTTATGAGGAGAGGCTGAGGGAACTGGGGTTGTTTAGCCTGGAGAAGAGGAGGCTGAGGGGAGACCTTATCGCTCTCTACAACTCCCTGAAAGGAGGTTGTAGTGAGGTGGGTGTTGGTCTCTTCTCCCATGTAGTTAGCGATAGGACAAGAGGAAATGGTCTCAAGCTGCATCAGGGGAGGTTTAGATTGGATATTAGGAAAAATTTCTTTACGGAAAGAGTAGTCAAGCATTGGAACAGGCTGCCCAGAGAGGTGGTGGAGTCCCCATCCCTGGAAGCATTCAAAAAACGGGTAGATGTCGCACTCTGGGACATGGTTTAGTCTAGTCTACTCTTGACTGGTTTAGTGTGGACTTGGTAATGTTAGGTTAATGGTTGGACTGGATGATATTAAAAGTCTTTTCCAACCTAAACAATTCTATGATTCTATGATTCTATGAATGGCAGGCTTCATTTTACAGGAAAAATAAATACAGACACAGACTTCAAATTTCAAAAGCTTATGTTTGCAACATTTTGGTATATTTTCTACTGAGATTTACTCTGACTTACAACTTATTGGAATTCTTTCTAATCCTTTGACCATCATAATACTGACATCTATATAGGAAATTGTATACAACAGTTTCCTTCTTTCATATGAACAGACATGTTATATTTTCATTCTAGTTGTGTAAATCCCAGAGGAAAAATGTTACAGTTGTTCAACAGTACTTCATATACCAAAACAAAATACATAAATAAAACCAGCCTTGCCCACTTCTCCTGAAAACAGTGAAAATGAATTTTAAAACAGAGTATCTGAGACCTACTTAGGTTAGATGAAATGCAAGTGTAAGTATGATCTTTCAGTAATCTTATTACAAGCTTCATAAATAGTGTGGCTAGGGTCCAGTTATCAATGTATAAAATATTAAAGTGTTTTAAGATTTTCATGTTTAGTCAAAGTATCTGGAATTCCCAAGAGACTGTTCATTTCAGCCCCATATTTTTAGAAGGATGTGGCATCTCCTGGTGAACTCAGTATGAACTCTGCCAAAGAAATGCTTGATTCCCTTTCATATTTTCCAGCTGTCATTATAATGGTGATATCATAGTGTTGTGTAAGTCAAAAGGACAGCAGTACTGTTACAGCTAGTGTCATCAAATACGAACAGTCATTCATTTACTGTTAGATATTTAATATTGTCCCAATAGTCCAAGTGTTTTTTCTGCACTGGTGTGTTGGTTTTGGCTGGGATAGGGTTAATTTTCTTCATAGTAGCTAGTATGGGGCTATGTTTTGGATGTGTGCTGAAAACAGTGTTGATAACACAGGGATGTTTTCATTATTGCTGAACAGCGTTTACACAGAGTCAAGGCCTTTTCTGCTTCTCACACCACCCCACCAGTGAGTAGGCTGAGGGTGCACAAGATGTTGGGAGGGGACACAGCCAGGATGGCTGACCCCAACTGACCAAAGGGATATTCCATACCATATAATATCATGCTCAACATATAAAGCTGGGGGAAGAAGAAGGCAGCGGGGACATTTTGAGTTATCATGCATGTCTTCCCAAGTAACCATCACACGCGATGGAGCTCTGCTTCCCTGAAGATGGCTGAACACCTGCCTGCTGATGGGAAGTAGTGAATTAATTCCTTGTTTTGCTTTGCTTGTGTGCGTGGCTTTTGCTTTACCTATTAAACTGTTCTTACCTCAACCCACGAGTTTTCTCACTTTTACTCTTCTGATTCTCTCTCTCATCCCCTTGTGGGGAGATTGAGCAAGCAGCTGTGTGGTGATTAGTTGCCAGCTGGGGTTAAACCATGACAACTGGTCTGGATTTTGGGTCTAAAATAAATTTTTTATGTTGTGAGGACTTCACAACACAATCATAAGATGGGTTTTTCTATTTTTATTCATACCAGTGTACTTCTAAGTATGCCATTTTGAACATTTAATTCAGGTTATACTACAGTGTTTGTAAAGAAGCATCCCTTCTTTAGGTCATTCCCTGCAAATTAAAGCTTACACATCTAATAGTCTTGAAAAGAAAGAAAGAAAAAAAAAATCTCTCAGACCCCACAGGTTTGCATCCTGCTATGGCAGTGCTCAGAAAAACTGCAGGTGTGACCTGATAGCTTCAATACAATCAACTTTCAGAATCTCCACCAGAAAGAATATTGGAAGTGTTAGGATTATAGATCTGATATCTTCATCACTGTCATCATCATCATCACATACATTTGTATAAACATTTTCAGGACAATGAACCTTTGCCCACTTTAAAAATGTTAGAAACTTGTGTTATGTATTGTATTGTATGTGGAGTGGGGCATCCATTATACAGTAGTAAAAGCCAGTGAGATGATTAAAGTCAATAAACTTTTTAAAGGATGTGAGAAACAGAGGTAAAAATAAACACCTAAAATATGAGTTGTTTATTTGCTTGGCTTTTGGAAGGGTTGGCAAGAGGAATAGTGACTTTCCTGTTAGTTTTGCTGTGACTGTCATGAAAATGAATTTGTGTGCTTGTTTAAATGTTTGCCAAGGGCACAGAGAATGACAAACAGGATTCTCTTGGTTATGTTAACATTACGAACGACAGTAGTTGTTAATGTAAGCCCCAAATTAATTGCACTGAAGCCTGAAAGTCAAAACTTATTGTGAGTGTGAGTGAAGACAGTATTTTATGTCCAATACACAATGGTTCATTCTTGAATGATACCTATAGGTTTGTTTTCATTTTACCTCAATTAATTTTTTGTCTATGCTTTACATTAGTCATTCTGCAGTAGCAAAAGTGCAGGAAGCTGGTAGATAGACTGTGTATAAAAGATTTTCCCTGATATGGCATCTTATGTTAATATGTTGACCTGAAACTCCATAGCAATAATTCTGCTGAATGTCAAAGAAATTGCTTTCAAAGTTATAATACCTCTAGGCACTTTGCTCAAGGCCTGTGCTTCCTTCTTCTGTCTCTCGAAGGGGCCCTCAGCTCTTAAGCTGGTGCCTCTCTGCATGATAGGTAGGTGTATATATCATACCAAGGTATCATAGGAACATAATACAGCTGAACCATGCAGTTCATAATGCTTACTGAATGCTTCCACAGTTTTTTCGGTGCACACTGTGCCATCTTTTTGCCTCACGTCTTCTAGACTGTTTTCCTTAGGGTTAGCTATGATATTCCAATGTCTCAGTAGTTTCCAAAAGCTGACAGTATTTATGGTATTTTAAACACTCTCCCAAAAATACTTTTTTCATTTCTTTAAATACAGAATACATCTTACTGACTCTACACAATTTCAGTCTAAACTGGAGATGAAGGATGAATTTCAGATTTTATGTTTTCCATTAAGGCTTTAAAAAGGATCTTCATGCCACTGGGATATGGGCATTCCCATTTTTCAGGTAGTATTCAGTGTTTTTTGCTTTTGACAATAGTTTTGAAATTATATTCCAGAAAAAAATTTTAAATATTATGGCTCCCTTAATCCTCATATACTTGTCTTGAGATAAATGAATGTAGAGTTTTATAGAGGAGAGTAAGTAACAATTGTTACTTACAGCTAACCTCCTTAATTCCCTAAGACATTTTTCAGAATGATTTTCAGTGGGCATGTGGAGGGGACATGATGATGTAAGTATGGTTATGTTAACAAAGATTACCCAGAAGACTGTAATTCTTTTATGGCTTCACTGTCAGTTAATAATATGGTATGCTGATAAAATGTTTTTACCACAACACCCTAGACTGCATTTCATGCATAGGAAAGTTTGAAGCTTGCAGGAAAATATGAATTTATTCGTTATGCAATCTACCACTGTGACAATTCTGGAAAAAGTAGTCTTTTATATCTGCAGAATAGGTACAGAACAACCAGTGCATCTGCAGACTTCTTGCCAATGTTCCTTGGTCTTGACCTCAGGTGGCTACTTCTTGAAATAAGAATGAATCTCTGCTCTTTCAGCACTTTTTTCCTTTGCTGAGACTGCTATTGAACTGCCAGTTACCTTCTAGAGAATGTAGTGTCTTCAAAAAACTATAATTTAAAAATATATCTGAAACTCTCAGGCCAAAACTGTCCAATGTACAAAGCCAGTGAAGGAAAAGAAGCAAAAGAATCGCACCAGGTATGAACACAGTTCATTACCTTTTTAGTTGATTTTACCTCTTTAACCTTGGTAAAAACAGGGAGGCATACTGTACAATCTTTCTGTTTCTGAATAATGTACACTTTATGTTTTCCATGATAGCATCTTCAAAGTCAAACTCACTTGAAAGGGCAATAAATCAAATATTAGGAAACACCACAGCTGTAGGCAGACATCCTACAACCACCCAGGCAAACTTTGTCATGCAAGTCCAAACAAGTCAAATGAGATTTATCTCATGCCCAGAGAGGTGACTGCAGATTTGTTCTTCAAGCAAAGCAAAACAACAAATTCCTTGGCTTCCTTTACCCTATTTATTTTTTCAAGTTTCAATATAGGATTTATTTACATGTTGCATGTTACATATTTACTTATTAAATTTGGTTTGTGCAGTTTGATGAGTTAAACTTGTTTTGTGAACAAAAAGCACAGCAGTCCAGGTTTTTCTGTTCTGTGGAACTAGTATTTATTTAGGACCTGCTCAGTAGAATAAACAATTAATTCTACACTCTTACTTGATTCTGTCTGCTTTGTAAGTTAGAACACCTTTAAGACTGCTCTGATTTATTTTTAGGAAGCAAAACTTAGTTGGCATTAGGAATTCATGGCTTTTTACATCACAAGCATTACAGTCATTCACTGGTGTACTGTTTTTGCCTCAGATAGAGTTAATTTTCTTCATAGTAGGTTGTATGGGGTTATGTTTTGGATGTGTGATGAAAATAGTGTTGATAACACACTGATGTTTTAGCTATTGCTGAGCAGTGCTTGCACAGAGTCAAGGCTTTTTTTTGTTTCTCACTCTGCCCTACCAGTGAGTAGGCTGGGGGTACACAAGAAGTTGGAAGAGGATACAACTGAGAGAGCTGACCCCCAGCTGACCAAAGGGATATCACAGACCTTATGATGTGCTCAGCAAGAAAAGCTAGGAGAAGAAGGAGGAAAGGGTGTTATGCCACACATTTGACGTTATCACATTTGTCTTCCCAAATAAACATTAAGCACAATGGAGCCCTACTTTCCTGGAAATGGATAAATACTTGTCTGCCAATGGGAAGTAGTGAAAGATTTCCTGATTTTGCTTTGCTTGCACGCACAGCTTTTCCTTTACCTATTAAACCATTTTTATCTGAACCCACAAGTTTTCTCACTTTTGCCCTTCCAATTCTTTCCCCTATCCACTGTGGTGGAAGTAAGTGAGCAGCTGTGTGCGGCTAAGCTACTTGTCCGGGTTAATCTACAACTGCAAATGTTCAGGCCTATTTTAAATGTAGTAGGATTTAAAACCTAGTAGGATAGAAATGGGTAATCCAGATATGGCTACCATAGTAAATACAGAACTCTGCCCTAAATGAGGTAGAGTTCTTGGGCCACTCTATAGGTTTTTGTACTTTTATGACAGCAACAACTAAGACTGGTTCATATTAAAGTGGAAGATCACTGATAATGAAAAAGCAAATCCTCTATAGCACACAGGCACAGTTCTTTGTTCCACAGGCTCATGGATTCTTGCTCAAAGAGCAAGTAAAAATGGCTGCTCATTTTATGACATCAGATTGACCTTTACACATCTTATAGGGATGAAATGAGGTAATACAATATCCTGAATGGAAAATTTAGAATCATAGAACAGAATCATGGAACAGCTTGGGTTGGAAGAGACCTCAAAAGATCATCTTGTCCAACCTTTCATGGGAAAGGGAGCCTAGATGACATTATTTAGCACCCTGTCCAATTACACCTTGAAAACCTCCAGTGATGGAGACTCTACCATGTCCCTGGGGAGGTTGTTCCAGTGAATGATTGTTTTCATTGTAAAAGATTTCTTTCTTATGTTTAGATGAAACCTCTCCTGGTGCAACCTGCACCTGTTGCCCCTTGTCTTCTCCATGTGTCTCCTCACGAAGAGAGAGCCTCTGTCCTCTTTGTAGACATCCTTTAAGTACTGGAATACTATGATGAGGTCCCCCCAGGCCTTCTCTTCTTCAGGGAGAAAAGACCTAACTCCTTCAGTCTTTCCTCATAGGGCAGGTTCTCCAGCACTTTGATAATTTTTATGTCCCTCCTTTGGAGCCTCTCTAGTCTCTGCATCTGTCTTGAACGAGACACAGTCCTGCAGGTGGGGCCTGACAAATGCTGAGTAGAGTGGGAGGATCATGTCTCTATCTCTGCTAGTAATGCCCCTGTGGATGCTGCCCAGGATCCAGTTTGCCTTTGTTGGTGTAGCGGCATGCTGCTGACTCGTATTCAGTTTGCGGTCCACCAGGACCTCCAGGTCCCTTTCAGCAAGGCTGCTCCTCAGCCACACAGACCCTAGTGTGTGCTGGGCTCTTTGGTTATTCCATCCTAGCTACAGGACTTTGTGCTTGTCTTTCTTAAACTTCATACTGTTCTTTCTAACCCATTGTTCCAACTTTTCCAGGTTTCTCTGTAAGATATCTCTCCCTTCTGATGTGTTCATCTCACCACTCATTTTGGTGTCAGCAAACTTGGTGAGGGTGCTTTCAATCCCACCATCCAGATCATTTATAAAGATGTTTAATAGCATGGGGCCCAGTATTGATCCCTGGGGGACCCCGCCTGTGACAGGCTGCCAGCCTTAGTATAAATGATTGATCACCACCCTCTGAGTGCAACCTGTTTGCCAAGTTCCTACCCGTCTCACAGACTACCCATCCAGTCTGTATCTTGCCAGTTTGTCCAGGAGAAGGCTGTGGGAAACAGTATTGAAAACATTGCTGAAGTCCAGGTAAACAACACCCACCCCTCTCTCCATGTAGACAGACAATGTTACTTTGTTGTAGAAGGTGATCTGGTTAGTCAGGCATGATTTACCTTTGGTAAATCTGTGCTTGTTTTTCCCAATCACCTGTTCCATTTGGCTTGTGATAGTTTCTAGGAGGACTCATTCGATAACTTTCCCAGGGATTGAAGTAAGACTAATGGGCCTGTAGTTCCTGCGTCCTTGCTTGGGCCCTTCTTCTAGATGGGTATGGCATTTGCCCTCTTCCAGTCATCTGGGATGTCCCCTGATCTCCAAGACTTTTCAAATATTATAGACAGTGGCTTTGCAACAATGGCAGACACTTCTCTCAACACCTTGGAGTGGATTCCATCCAGGCCCACAGATTTATGTGGGCTGACCTCTTGCAAGAGGCCACAGACCAGCTCTACTGATGGGTTGACACGTGCGTTGTCTTAGCTACTTGATCCTGTGATCTGGGGTCCAGCTATGCTGGTAAAGACAGAGGCAAAGAAGGTATTGAGAACCTCTGCCTTGTTGGCATTATCAGTAACTAGTTTCTGTGCCCTGTTTAGCAATGGGCCTAAGTCTTCCCTGTGTTTCTGCTTACTGCTCACTTATCTAAAGGACCCTTTCTTCTTGTTCTTGACATCTCTGGTCAGTTTCATTTTGAACTGAGCCTTAGCTTTCCTGACTGCATCTCTGCATGCCCTAGCAAGGTTCTTATAGTCCTTGACTGCTATTTGGCTGCCTTTGCATAGCCAGTATGTTTATTTTTTGCTTTTAAGCACACCCGAAAGTTCATTATTAAGCAAGGGTGGTCTCTTGTTCTGCCTTCTTCCTTTCCTTTTCTGTTCTTCCAGGAGGCTGTTCTTGAATAACTCCCAACACACACAAGCTCCTTTGCCCTCCATGGATGCTTCCCTGGGCTCTGAACACATTGAAGTTGGCTCTTCTAAAACCCAAGGTCTTTGTCGTACTATCGATCTTCACTGTGCTCAGCAGGATCTTAAACTCCACTATGTTGTGGCCCCTATATCCAAGGCTACCATTGGTAGTTATGTTGTCAAGTAAGTCTTCTAGTAAATCTAGCAATGCACTGTTCCTAGTTGTCATGTCCAGCATCTGTAGCAGAAAGCATTCCAGGAACCTGATTGACAACTCTTGCACTGCTGTGTTTTCCCAACAAATGTCTGAGTAATTGAAGTCATCCAGGAGGATCAGGTACTGTTGGCCTGAAACTTCCTTGAGTAGCCAAAAAAAGATTTTGTTGACCTCATTATTGTGATTGAGAGATTGGTAACAGATACTTAACATAAGATCCTCCTTGGTGATGATCCCTCTAATCTTGTTCTAAAGACATTTGATAAGAACTTTCATGGTCTCCATAGATCACCTCCATACACTCAAATTTCTCTTTTACATAAAGTACAACTCCACCTCCTCTTCTTCCCTTCCTATTCCTGAAAGGGTTTTTAGCCATCCATTGTAGTCTTCCAGTCGTGAGCTTTCTCACCAATTTTCTGTTATTGCTATGACATCATAACTCTCAAACTGCATACAGACCTCCAGTTCCTCCTGTAGTCTGTTGCCCCAGACTACATGTGCTGGTGTACATGCACTTGAGGTGGTTGGAACCCTTTGGAAAGGGTTGGGGAGTATTCCTCAGTAGTCTAGTAGGTATGCTCATCCACTACGTTTCTTATGAACATACAGATGTCACAGCTTTGGATACTACCCTGCAAGTTCAATGGGTTAAAGCATGATTCACTAAGTCAGCCAATCTGCTAGCAAAGATTCTCCTGTCTCTTCTGGATAGGTTGATCCCATCTCCCCAGTAGGTTGTATTCTTTGAAGAACACCCTGTGACTGTAGGAACCAAAGCCCTTGTGATGAAACCAGCCACAAAGTCAGGTATTGATCTACATGACTTCTGCCTGCACCCTTTTCTCTGACTGGCAAGACAGAGGAGATTATTTGGGCACCTGTCCCTTTCACTTGTGCCTTCAGGACTCTGAAGTCCTGCTTGATCTTGCCCAGGTTTTGCTTTACAATGTCATTGATGACTACATAGAAAAGAAGTAGAGGTTGGTAATCTGTGCTTTTAACCAGTTATGGTGGTCTGTCTGTGACATCCTGGATCTTGGCTCCCAGTAAGCAGCAAGCTTCCTTTGATTGTGTATCAGGCTGGCAGATGGGTGCCTCAATGCCTCTCAGCAGAGAGTCACCCACTACTAGCACTGGCTGCTTCCTTTTGCAGCTTTTAGTATGTGTTCTTTGTGCAGTTTCTCCCAGTGAATCTTGCTCATTGGTTTTGTCTGCTGCCAAGCCTTCATATCTGTTGCTGGTTGGTACATACAAGGAAGTGGAGTAAAATGTTATCTTGTTCCCATGGGTCACCAGAGACCATGGTGCCTCCTTCTCCAAGGTGCTGTCTGTTCACTGTTGAAGCTCTTTGCTAGGTAGTCCTTGGAGGTGACTGCCATGGGGCCTTAGTATTTCTTCCTGCAAAGTCTCAAATAATACTCTCTTGTTCACCCTCCTTAATACAGCATAGCCTGCTAACTTCCTCCTGCATCTTCTCCACCCTCTTCCTGAGTGACTCCACCAGAGCATGCCTTGTGCAGATGGAGCTTCCACCCCTCCTCCAGGGTGGCAGAAGGCAGGGGTGAAGTCTTTCCAGCCCTCCACCTGGAGTTTCTGCGATAGGAAGCTCTGTCTGGGTGGCTGCTTCTACTCGTCCCAGGCTTGCCTGGCTAGGTAGGCAATTCCTGTGCAACCCTCACCTGGTCTCTACCACCATGCTTCCATCAACCTCAAAGCGCTGCCTAATAAGCCCTTCTAATTCCCTGGAGACCTCAAGCTGCTGGATGGGCTTGCAGATCCAGCAGCTGCCTGGGGTGACATTCAGGGCTGCAGCCTAAGCCTGCAGGTGAGCAGACCAGGCAGCAGCTTGACAACAGGCAGAGTGTGCTGCCCTTCCCATGTGTCCTTCCAAAGTACTGCCGCACAAATTGCTGACACCGCTCCGAACCGATGGTGCTCCCTGTTTGTACACCCTGTTTGTGCATCCAGTTCATGGCGCTCCCTTGGGACTAGTTATATGTGGCTTCCCACAGTTTGAAATATCTGTGGGGACAGCCAGCACCACCTGGCTCTTGCCTGCACCTCTTGTGAGACCTGGCTGGTCTCTCCACGCACACAGCCTAAGGGTGTCGGGGGCCCAGAAACCCCCTCAGCCACCCCCTGGGGACCTCAAAAACCTCATACTTCTCTCAGCATCTGGCTACTGCTGCTACTGGTAGTGTCAGCTTCCCATGATTTGGCCTTCTCTTTTTGCATCTTCTGAGTGTAAAAGCCCTCAACAATAGAAGCTGCGCTCCAGATAACAGGTTAGGCTGCTGTGTGTCACCTCTGCAGTGATGTGTCTGCAAAAAATACTAGCAAACAAAATAACAAAGCTGAATCTTCATTTCAGTGTCATGTTAAGATCTATAAGAATTATCTATATTGTTCCTTTTTTTTTTCCTCCTCAATCCTAGCAAAGGGCAACTAAGCTGTTCTGAATGAAGGATTATGTGACACTGTCTTTTCCAGAATACTTGCAGCCAACATGCAACTGATATAACTGACCTGATGAGAGAAAATGTATCTTTTATTTTAGCTTCCATCTCTTAAACCTTTACTGGATTTATTAAACATTTTTATTATCAAGTTGGCAAGCATTATTGGTTGATAATTCATAATCTCTCTTTTGTTCTTCTTGTTTTTATGTTTCAGTTTTAGAATCTTCTTCCTGCATCTGGTAGCTCTGTCTTCATTTCATAACTTCTGATGCATTTTAATAGCTGTGCCTCCTAGGTACTTACTGATCATTATGTGCATTCTTTGTTTATTAAGTAGGAGTTTAAAAACATCTATGTTCATATGATTTCATTATCTTGAAAATAACGCAGTTTAATAACTTTCTGAAGTAGCTTCTACATACCTACCTATGCAAAATAGTTTGTTCTGAACTTAAAACTAGACACGATTGTTATTAATGAGATCCTCAATAGTAATACCTGGATGGGAAAAGTCAGTGTAGAGTTTTATCTCTCTTATGTTATGTATTTAAATTTCCAATATTTGCTTTTGACTACTTAATACTCTTACATCCAAACTCAGGTGCTTATCATTAGATACCTAAAGCCACACTAAACATTGCGCTTTACGTAATTAACTATGAAAACAAAACCCCTTTGTTAATGGATTTTAGCTACATACTAGCTCTTATTTTATTATTTTCTTCATCAAAATTCTGTCTGTGTGTGGGAAGCCTGTTTTGGATAAAATCTTCTGCTGTTTTGCTTGCTTTCCCATAATTGGTCATCTTTTGGCTTTGGGTCAAATCCTGGTCCCATTGACTCAGTGGGAGTAGAGCTAATGATGACATCAATGGGACCTAGATTTGGCATCTTCTTCGTTTGTACTGTGTCTGATCAGCTCTGTTCAAAAGAAACATGTTCTGAATTAAATGTGAGGCCTGGCCAATTCTATCTGAACAAAACTGTGGCTTGTAAAACCTTGTCAGAAAGAGGGTGCTCCCCAGCAACATATGAGTCTGTTAGAAATCCTCACCAGACTTTTCCATCTGGAGCATACAGAGGCCACATTAAGGTTCAGTTGTGCAATATCTGGTATGCTGAACCCCATTAATTTCACTGAAATCAAAAGGACCATCAACAGGAGTAGTTATTAGTCTCACTGTGACAGAAAAGTCCCTCCTGCTACATGTTATGCAGCCAGGATAAGCCTTGTTTTTCCATCTAAGGTGTTGATTGGAGTCAAGTTTAATTCAGAACATCCTGCTTGGCTCTGACATAGTTCAATAGAACAAGATTCCAAATTCCAGTCTTGTGGAAGTCAATTGCAATAATCCCTTTGACATCAACACCACCATGATTCGGCAGAGACAAGGTCTTGTGTCTGTTATGTCATCATAATGACACATAATGACACATCTCTGGATGTTACTGTGCAGTGAATAGTACACAATTATCCAGAAAAACTGGCATCAGAACTAAGAAAGCATACTTTTCTACTTTTGTGAGTATTTGGAAAAATTCTTGTCATGAACATCTGGGTATTTCCAAAAAACCCAAAGAATTCAGGGAGATCATAGCATCACTCTCTGCAGACTGGTAATACACTAATATATTGTACAGTATGTATAATTACAAAGTAGTACTATTTAACAGAAGAAAAAACAGTCAAATAGGGTGTTACTACGCTGATATTTCAGAGTTGCATTGGTTTTGGGGAAAATGAACTGTTGCAAAGGAAGAATGGATGCCATTCATTTCATTTAATTTTAAGCATCATTAAGTCATATAAATCTAAGCTGGTAATCAGAAGACCCTTGTATATAGTCAGTGGAGGGATACTGACATCACCGAGGGTGATTTTAGATACTTGCTTTAGAAGGGAATGCAAGCACTTATTTCTCTTCCGAGAAAGGGAAGGAGATCACTAGCATAGACATGGATAATTACTTTTTTAGATGTCTGAAGGTATGTGAGATGAATCCCATTTTATGAAGTTTATTAAAACACCTTATAAAATATGAGGCTGTCACATTACTGTTTTCATACACATTTCCTCATCATCCTGTCTTCTAAGGGGTTGTCTTCACTCCTGAGAAGACAACAAACAAACAAACAAAAAGCTGTGTTTATTATAGCCTTGGGGAAACTAGCATGAGTAAGATGAGACTACCCTTAACATGAGGCATTCTACTTTTGCTTTGAAGTAAACTCATCCAAATTAGTTTCAGGTAGAGTAAAAGGCTGACCATAATGTGTTTACACATCTCTAAACTTCCCATCCTTTCTGTATCAGACAGGGCTAACAGCTTCTTTATGCTTGTGAGACTCTATTATTACCCCTTTCATTTTGATATTCACTACCCCCTGCAGTAGGACAATTTCCTTTTGATTACACCTTTCAAAATATCTGTATGAACATGGGATTCAAATAGATTTCCCAGGCAATTCACCCATATCTCTACTGTGAATATTTACCAGATTTCAGGAAAATGCCTTTGCTGGGAGTGATTGGTTTATGGCAGTACAGAGATCTATCGCATTGGCATGTTAACTGTGGGGCCAGTCTCAGGCTCTGCCTGTTGGCCTTTAGTTAACCTCACTGTATTCGTGCTGATGCATTACTGCGTTGCTAGTCAAACTGGTTTCTTTTAATGATGTAATTTTATAAACTGATAGATTCTGAGGCCTGAGGTGACAATTATGATGCTAATGTGACTATAGAATCATAGAATCATAGAATTGTTTAGGTTGGAAAAGACCTTTAAGATCATCCAGTCCAACCATTAACCTACACTACCAAGTCCACACTAAACCAATCAAGGGTAGACTAGACTAAACCATGTCCCAGAGTGCCACATCTACCTTTTTTTTGAATGCTTCCAGGGATGGGGACTCCACCACCTCTCTGGGCAGCCTGTTCCAATTTTTGACCACCCTTTCCATAAAGAAATTTTTCCTAATATCCAACCTAAACCTCCCCTGGCGCAGCTTAAGCCCATTTCCTCTCGTCCTATCGCTAGCTACATGGGAGAAGAGACCAACACCCACCTCACTACAACCTCCTTTCAGGGAGTTGGAGAGAGCAATAAGGTCTCCCCTCAGCCTCCTCTTCTCCAGGCTAAACAACCCCAGTTCCCTCAGCCGCTCCTCATAAGACCTGTGCTCCAGACCCTTCACCAGCCTTGTTGCCCTTCTCTGAACATACTCCAGCACCTCAGTGTCTTTCTTGTATTGAGGGGCCCAAAACTGGACACAGTATTCCAGGTGTGGCCTCACCAGCGCCGAGTACAGGGGGACAATCACCTCCCTGCTCCTGCTGGCCACACTATTCCTGATACAGGCCAGGATGCTCTTGGCCTTCTTGGTCGTCTGGGCACACTGCTGGCTCATGTTCAGCTGGCTGTCAACCAGCACCCCCAGGTCCTTTTCAGCCAGGCAGCTTTCCAGCCACTCTTCCCCAAGCCTGTAGCATTGCACGGGGTTGTTGTGACGCAAGTGCAGGACCCAGCACTTGGCCTTGTTAAACCTCATACAGTTGGCCTCAGCCCATTGGTCCAGCCTGTCCAGGTCCCTCTGTAGGGCCATCCTACCCTCCAGCAGATCAACACTCCCACCTATGTAGCATCGGATGAGAATCCAAATGGAAGCTCAGTGATTTTGCATGGACAACCCCCTCCCCTTTTGCTCCCCAAAAGTCATTTGACTTCACAATCCCCAGAAACCGTTGTCTGTGATTTTATAATACAGCAAGAAGTTATGAAATTCTGCCATGCACATTTCAGAAAATTCACAGTTTAGTGATATGTGTTCTGCTAAGGTATATAAACAACTTCTCCCCTGGTATTTTGATAGGAACATTTATTTCAATACATCACAAACACTAAAACAACAATATTCCTCTGATTCAGCACCTGAATTTTGTAAGTTCTTATATGCAATTTTATTTATGACAACCAAAACGATGAGGCTCCATCTGCTTAAACAAACATCTCTACTACCTAAATTACTAAAGAATAATCTTTGAAAGGACCTAGTACCAATTGTGTCTTTACTTACAGATTATCTTATACTAATCAGAATATATTATGAAAAATGCAATCTATGTAGAGAATTTATATTCTTTCAATCAAAGGTGTTGCCCTTTTATTGCAGCTTAGAAATAAGTATGAGAAATGCCATGATTTTTACACCAAATCTTGGTCAGCTACAAAAAATTCTGAATAAGTGTCTCACTTTAGTGGAAATCCTCTATGTTTACACTGGCAAATAATGGAAAACAGAGATGGACTATGTATCTCCCTCCCTATTTTATGAATCTCCTTAATGAAGTCAATACTGGGTTTATGTACTTGTCCACCTACTTTATGATTCTCCTTAATTAAGGTTATAGAACTTTAAAAAATATTCATAGTTATTCTTTTTTATTTTTTTCCATTAAAAAATAGCTTAAAGTTAAATCAAAGAAAGGAGAAACAAAGAATCACAAATTCCTGTGAAAATGAAATACAGAGAGAAACTCCAAAATATCACAATGCAATTTGCCACGAGCACTAATTAGAGCTATCAAAACAGTTCAATATCACAGTTAGAAGAAAAAACACCAATAAGGGTCTATTCTTGCCAGTGTCATAATTATAATTCTGCCACCTTCTGGAACCATTATGAGAAAAGTACTTGAGTCACCAGACAGCTCTGTCACAGTAGGAAAAAAGACAATTTTCATCATGTCCCATAACTTGCTATGAGATTCATGTCATTATGAACTTCTTAATCAAATCTGGATTGGAAGATCATTCAAGTCTACCTGTCATTTTAAATCAAAATTTTTAACCTTGGGATGCAGCTGACAGTAGTATTGTTGTCATTCTTTCAATCAAGGTGATAAATCAGTAAAAAAAATATTTTTACAAAGTGTACACAAATGTTAAATGACAAATGGTTGGTCCCTTTTGTATAGCAAGAAGTTAAACCATTTTTATTTTATAACAGTGCCAGGATTAAAAACAAAACAAAAGATAATGAATTGGTCTGTATCTATCACATAAAGCAGCAGCCAAATTAAATAATTTCTATTGTCCAAACCCTTATATAAAAAGAAAATGTTTTATTTTCTTTTTCAGGTGGTGAATTCAAACATAGACCATTTGCATGGTATCAAGATAAAGTAATATATCAGGAGAATTCTTTATTCCTTCTGAAATATTAGTATATACATTTCTGATGTCTCCCTGGGGCCAGTGTCTTGCTCTCCTTGAACTGCAGAACACCTATGCAGTATTCAGAGAAAATATTGTGGTTTGTTTTATTTATGATTCATTTTTTTCCTGCAATATTTCAGCTGGGTTCAGACATAGATAAGTGAAGACACTGCAAGAAAACAATGTAGGCAATGGTGAAAAAATAGTATTACAGTAAATAATTAAAAAATGAAAACTGATCTATGAAAAACAAAAGAAAAAAGAGAAAATTAAACAATAAAGAGATTAAACAGGGGAGCTTAATATTGTACAACAACAGATGGAAGATTTTGCCTACAACATGAAGGAAATAAGGTAGTAAACAATAATACCTTTAATATGTATCTGCATTTACTTATCATGCTACATGAATCCAGCTTTATTCCTGATGGCCTGGAGATAAACATCTATATTCTCAGAGCCAATATAACCTTTAGCTTTTATATAAGGGTTGAATTATGTGTAAAACTAGTGAGATTAGGGATTGCTGGGCATCTACTTGTTTGGCTTTTTTTATGATAAATGAAGTGGGGGTTTTATGATAAATTTTTATCTGTTGATATTATTTTTAACTTTTTTTAATTAGCTTTTTGACAATATAACAGAGATGTTTTAATTCTCCTTTTGTCTGTAGAAGAGATAAACATAGTAAGACAGAGAATAGAGCTAATAACAGTACCTTTGCAGCCTGTTTTCTGTACTTGTGAAGCCAAATCAAAATATTTCTGAGATAATGGCTGAAGAATAATGTTTATGTGTGCATATGTGTGAGTGTGTGTGCTTGTGTGAGAGAGAAAATTACAAGATAAATCATTACATGACACATATTAGCTGAGGTAGTTTGGTTTATGTGTATGTGTCCATGTAGCTGGATTATTGGCACTGTTTTGAACATACAGAAAATAGCAGCAGAAAAAGCTTTCTTGCTTTCTCCGCAGTGCTGTGTCTCTATTGACCATTTTCAAATGCAAAATTGAACTCAACACAGTTTGCTTATAAGTAACTTTTAACACAATATTTCCTAGTACATGAAAACCTTCATGGCTGAAGACTTCAAATCATACTTCATTGACTGTACCTGTTAACCTGACAGGTCACACAGAGAAGCACATTAAGGAAAGAAGAAAGCATCAGGAACTATCCCCTCTAGTTATCTTTATGCAATCACTCAGTATTCAGAAATAGGGTTTTCAGACCATCCAAAAAACATGTTGGTCACTTAAAAATGTGAGAATTAAGAAATGCTGAATACTGACAACTTTGATTTACCTTTGTCTTCCTACTTGTGAGTATGACTTTTTTTCTCCTGAAAACTCAGCAACTTAATAGAGGAGACCAAAAGTATTTGTGAGGAGGGAAGAGCATCACAGCTGCTAAGGGGAAAAAAAAGTGTGATAGGAATTCTAAGGAAAACAAGAGATTTAACTAGACACATACAAAGAAAAGATTGTGCTAAGTGAGGAAGAGGAGCTGCTGCAAAGATATTTTGGAAATGTTTTTGGGAATGAAAATTGATGGGGAGAAAAGCATAATGCTCACCCATTGGAATTCTTCCAAGGCTTTTTTCTCTGTGCTCACCTCTCCATGATCCCAGAATTGCCAACACTCAGGATTCTCTTGCAAATTGCTTGATTTTAGGGGTAGGGGGAAATCTTAGAAGAACAATTCTTGAGAATGACTGTAGGTAAGCAAAAGGGCTGCTGAAGAAACTGGCAGATGAATTTGCCAGTTCTCTTACTTTGACAGTACATTGGTAAGGGGGAAAAAGACAGGGCAAGAGTTTTAAAATTCTTTTGTTTGTGTTTTTTTTCTGTCCTGGAAAATGGGAAGAACCATAGAAAGAGCAGAGATGAAGCTACAGGGAGAAAGAGCTATTTAAAAAAACCGTCTCTGTGCAGGCAGAAAGGTTTAATGACCAGAAGGGATGTCAATTCTGGAAAACAAAATAGATCTGGACATTGCAACAGAATAAACTGATAGAAAGAATATGGGCTAAAGGAAAATGTAAACATTATTTTTATTCCAAAGGGCTAAAATTCCCTTTCCTAATATTGGTGGAAAGGTGGACAAGTCTATTTGGCTAATGAACATGCATATGCCCAAGAATTGTTCAGAGTTAAAATGAGATATTAGAGAGATATAATGTCTCTATAAGAATTATTTAGGCAACCAAGCTCATCATCTATCATCTATTAAGATTCATACTACTGTTTTCTCCTCTTTCCTCCCCGCTCTTCAATGCAATCACCAATACAAACTGATCTTCATCCCTCAAACCTGCTGAGACTTCCTGGAAAAACCTTGTAAGGGAATTCTAGTCTCAGTAATATACTTTCCACTAGGACTAACTCTCCCCAGTGTTTTCAAATCTGACATTTAGAGCTATGTGCAAATTATTTGTGACTGAGCAAATTAGCTAATTAAATAATTGGCTTAGGGCTTCATAAAATTTGGCTGCTATGGAAATGAGGCTGTCTGCTATCTTACAAGCTTCATCTAAGCATTAAAAGTACTTCATGTCTCTACTCCAGCTGAAATTGAGGTAGTAGCAGATTTGTTTTTAAAATGGTTGTTTATAGAGTTGTTCTTGCATAGTTTCCAAATCAATATGTAGTGGGATACTTCTCCTGAGAAGCACTGTACCCAAACAAGACTGTAGTCTACCTTCCTCATACTGTAGATTTACACAACAATAAGTTTACACCATGATTTCAATTGGAATTCAAAATCACAGCTGTTTTTCAATATATGGTGTACTATATTGATATTTGGGCCTCTAGATAATGCAGAATGAAAAAAGTCAGGAGTCAATTTTATTTGGAATGTTACAGGATAAAGATAACCCATTATATTCTTCCCAAGGTACCAGGCCAAAGCAAGACTGCATAAAACAAATTAATATATGTTTAGAACAAATTCAGGGTGATTTCACTTTACCTAACCCTTCAGCCATCTGCCCTTCATCACTTCATTAAGTTGTAAGGATAAGTACTATCACTGTACACAAAAAGGAAATGGGTACTTTCATATGTAATAAGACAGAATAATTAAATAGTCTCTTAGAATCAGAAACATGTATAACGTGAAACATAATTGGGTGGGTGGGGGGTCTGTCACCTATTGAAGAGTGTGGCGCTTACACAGGTAAGAGACAGACTGTATATACAAATATTTTACTGTTGTTGGGATCCTCAGAACTCCAGCCCAGTGCAGCTCCCCTGTAGCTTCATCTCTGTTATAGAGCACGCAAAGCACCACCTGCTCCCTGCCACCACTGAACAAGAGCATTTCCCACTAAATTTCTCAGATTGGTACGTATGGATGAATGTTGCCTGTTTTCCAAGATACAGCTACTTTGGTCCATTATACCTTAGAACATGTCAGTGAAGAAAAACAACCACCTACATGGGAGATAGTCAAGATCTTCTCTGAGACTCAGCAGCGTGAACAGCCTCAGTGCCCACCTTCAGTAGAGAAGCAGGCAGTGTCTGCCCCCACTATGAAGGTAAGTGAAACCCCTGGAAAAGTGGAAGGATGGAAGTTGGTGACCTCTGGCATGAAGAGGAAGGCTTCTGCCCCACTTAACTGCTTACAACTCCAAAATAGGTTCACCATCCTCAAGACAAAGAGGAGACAGATATATCTTCAAGCAACGAACCTGGTCGACCTAACCCTAAACTATACAAGACTTCTAGGAAGAAATGGTGTATCAGAGGCACTCATCTGCCATCCTGACAAGCCATCCTGAGAGATTTGCTGCCTGCCAGGAAGCAGATTGCAGGATGTTGTGGAGGGATTTCCACATTTCACCTGGACCTCTGACTACTACACCCCTTGTTCTTATTCCATGTGGACACAAATTATACTGCCAGGGGAAACCTGGACAGCCTCAGAAGTGACTACAGAATTCTGTGGGTGGTGATCAAGGGCATGTGAGCCCAGGTGATGTTCTTAGTCCTGCCCGGTGAGGGCAAAGGCTGTGAGGAGAATGGCACTAATAGGACAAGTCAATAATTAGCTGCAGAACTGCTGTTGGTGACAGGGTTTTGGGTTCTATGGTCATGGGAACCTGTTTGCAGATCAGCATCTGCTTGGGAGAGGTGCAATCCAACTCACGAAGCAGGGCAAAGCTATTTTTGCCAATAGGATGGCTGACCTCATTAGGAGGGCTATAAACTGAGAATGAAAAATGCCTACAAGGCATTTTTATGGAGAAAACCCCCAAAGTCTCTTCAGGAACTCAGCATGCTGTGATGCCTCTTTAAAATGCCTGTACAGTCAGGTACACCGTAATGGGAATAGAGTTAAAGACTTGTGTGCAGTTGCAGGGCTACAATCTCGTTGGGATCATGACGACATGTCGGGATGGCTCTGATGACTGGAGTGTTGCAGTGGTGGGATATGGGCTCTTTAGGAAGGACAGGAAGGGAAGATGTAGAGGAGAGCTGCCCTTTATTTATTTAGCAAAGCTTTTGACACCGTCTCCCATAATATTCTCCTTGGGAAGCTGGCAGCTCATGGCTTGGACAGGCGTAGTCTTCGCTGGGTAAAAAACTGGTTGGGTGGCCGAGCCCAGAGAGTAGTGGTAAATGGAGTTAAGTCCAGTTGGCAGCCGGTCATGAGCGGTGTTCCCCAGGGCTCTGTTTTGGGGCCAGCCTTGTTTAATACCTTTATCGATGATCTGGATGAGGGGATTGAGTGCACCCTCAGTAAGATTGCAGATGACACCAAACTGGTTGGGAGTGTCGATCTGCTGGAGGGTAGGATGGCCCTGCAGAGGGACCTGGACAGGCTGGACTAATGGGCCGAGGCCAACTGTATGAGGTTTAACAAGGCCAAGTGCCGGGTCCTGCACTTCAGTCACAACAACCCCATGCAACGCTACAGGCTTGGGGAAGCGTGGCTGGAAAGCTGCCTGGTAGAGAAGGACCTGGGGGTGTTGGTCGACAGGTGGCTGAACATGAGCCAGCAGTGTGCCCAGACGACCAAGAAGGCCAAGAGCATCCTGGCCTGTATCAGGAATAGTGTGGCCAGCAGGAGCAGGGAGGTGATTGTCCCCCTGTACTCAGCGCTGGTAAGGACACACCTGGAATACTGTGTCCAGTTTTGGGCCCCTCAATACAAGAAAGACACTGAGGTGCTGGAGTATGTCCAGAGAAGGGCAACAAAGCTGGTGAAGGGTCTGGAGCACAGGCCTTATGAGGTGCGGCTGAGGGAACTGGGGTTGTTTATCCTGGAGAAGAGGAGGCTGAGGGGAGACCTTATTGCTCTCTACAACTCCCTGAAAGGAGGTTGTAGTGAGGTGGGTGTTGGTCTCTTCTCCCATGTAGTTAGCGATAGGACGAGAGGAAATGGTCTCAAGCTGCATCAGGGGAGGTTTAGATTGGATATTAGGAAAAATTTCTTCACGGAAAGGGTAGTCAAGCATTGGAAGAGGCTGCCCAGAGAGGTGGTGGAGTCCCCATCCCTGGAAGCATTCAAAAAACGGGTAGACGTCGCACTCTGGGACATGGTTTAGTCTAGTCTACCCTTGATTGGTTTAGTGTGGACTTGGTAATGTTAGGTTAATGGTTGGACTGGATGATCTTAAAAGTGTTTTCCAACCTAAACGATTCTGTGATTCTATGATTCTATGTTGAACAGGATTGGACCCAGTATTGACCTCTGGGGTACACCACCAGTTACTGGTCTCCAGCTAGACTTTGGGCTGCTGATCACCACAGTCTGGGTCCAGCCATTCAGCTAGATTTCAGTCAACCTCACTGCCTGCTCATCCAGCCCATACATCAACAGCTTCTCTATGAGAATATTACGGGAGCAGTGTCAAAGGCCTTTCTGAAGTACAGGTAGACGATATCTATGGCTCTCCCCTTGTCTGCCAGGATAGGCATTTCATCGTAGAAGTTTATCAAGATGGTCAAGCATGCTGACTAATCCTGATGATTTTCTTGTTCATGTGCCTGGAAATGGTTTCAAGGATTAGCTTCTCCATCACCTTCCCCGCGATCAAGGTGACCAGCCTGTGATTCCTTAAGTCCTTTCCTTCTTGTCCTTCCTGAAGACAGGAGTCATGTTTGCTCTCCTTCAGTCCTTGGGAACTTCTCCCAGTTGACATGATCGATCAAAGATTGTCAAGAGTGGCCTTGCAATGACTTCTGCCAGCTCCCTCAGCACTTCTGGGTGCATCCCATCAGGTCCCGTGGATTTATGGGTGTCCAGTTGGCTTAAGTATTCCCTGACCTGGACCTGATTCTCTTCCACCAAGGGTACATCTTTCTTGCTCCAGCCTTTCCCCCTGGTCTCTGGCATGTGAGATTCTGGAAGGCCAGGCTGGCTAGTAAAGAGTGAGGCAAAGGCAGCATTCAGTACCTCAGCCTTTTCCATGTCCTGTGCAACCAGGTCCCCCATCTCATTGAGCAATGGGCCCACATTTTCTGTAGTCTTTCTTTTGTCACCTATGTACTTAAAGAAGTCCTTCTGTTTACCTTTGACATCCCTGGACAGAGTGAATTCCGTTTGGGCTTTGGCTTTCCTAACTTCATCCCTGGGTGCTCGGACATTGTTTCTGTATTCCTCCTAGGTTACCCATCCTTGCTTGCACCCTCTGTATGCTTCCTTTTTGTCTTTGAGTTGGGCCAGAAGCTCCTTGTTCATCCATGTAGGCTTCCTGGCATTTTTGCCTGATTTCTTATTCATTGGGATCTAGCTCTCTTGAGCTTGGAGGAGACAACCATTAAGCAGCTTTCCTGGGCCCTTCTTCCCTCCAGGACCTTATCTCACTGGACTCGTTCAAGCAGATCTTTGAAGAGGCCAAAGTCCACTCTTTTGAAGTGCGGGCTTGTGAGCTTGCTTTTGACCCTCCTCCCTCAGGATCCTGAACTCCACCATCTCATGGTCAACAAACCAAGGCTGCCGTTGGTCTTCACATCCCCAGTGAGCCCCTCCTTGTTGGTCAGTAGAAGGTCGAGCACAGCACCCCTCCTCATTGCCTCCTCTATCACTTGGTGGAGGAGGACATCACCAATGTGCTCCAGGAACCTCCTGGATTGCTTATGTCCTGCTGGGTTGTCCTTACAGCAGATATCAGGTGCTAGAGATCCCCCATGAGGACCAGAGCCTGCGAACATGAGGCTGTTTCTATCTTGCTGTCGAGGGTCTCATCCACTTGTTCTTCCTGGTTGGGTGACCTATAGCAGACCCCCACTGTAACATCACCTTTGTCTGTCTCTCTTTAATCACAACCCATAAAGTCTCAGGTGGCTCCTCACCCATCCCCAGGCAGAGCTCCATGCACTCCAGCTGCTGTCTCACACAAATCATAGAATCATAGAATCATAGAATCACAGAATCATTTAGGTTGGAAAAGACCTTTAAGATCATCCAGTCCAACCATTAACCTAACATTACCAAGTCCACACTAAACCAATCAAGGGTAGACTAGACTAAACCATGTCCCAGAGTGCGACGTCTACCCGTTTTTTGAATGCTTCCAGGGATGGGGACTCCACCACCTCTCTGGGCAGCCTCTTCCAATGCTTGACTACCCTTTCCGTGAAGAAATTTTTCCTAATATCCAATCTAAACCTCCCCTGATGCAGCTTGAGACCATTTCCTCTCGTCCTATCGCTAACTACGTGGAAGAAGAGACCAACACCCACCTCACTACAACCTCCTTTCAGGGAGTTGTAGAGAGCGATAAGGTCTCCCCTCAGCCTCCTCTTCTCCAGGCTAAACAACCCCAGTTCCCTCAGCCACTCCTCATAAGGCCTGTGCTCCAGACCCTTCACCAGCTTTGTTGCCCTTCTCTGGACACGCTCCAGCACCTCACTGTCCATCTTGTAGTGAGGGGCCCAAAACTGGACACAGTATTCCAGGTGCGGCCTCACCAGTGCCGAGTACAGGGGAACAATCACTCCCCTAGTCCTGCTGGCCACACTATTCCTGATACAGGCCAGGATGCTGTTGGCCTTCTTGGTTGTCTGGGCACACTGCTGGTTCGTATTCAGCTGGCTGTCTACCAACACCCCCAGGTCCTTTTTGGCCAGGCAGCTTTCCAGCCACTCTTCCCCAAGCCTGTAGTATTGCACGGGGTTGTTGTGACTGAAGTGCAGGACCCGGCACTTGGCCTTGTTAAACCTCACATAATTGGCCTCAGCCCATTGGTCCAGCCTGTCCAGGTCCCTCTGCAGGGCCATCCTACCCTCCAGCAGATCGACACTCCCATCATCATTAATGATCGGGATGATGGTGCAGAGTGTACCCTCCAGCAGTTTTGCAGATGACACCAACCTGGGGTGAGTGGCTGATATACCAGAGGGTCATGCTGCCATCCAGAGGGAGCTGGACAGGCTGGAAATATGGGCTGACAGGAATCTCATGTAGTTCAATAAGGGGAAGTGCAAAGTCCTACACCTGGAGAGTAACAACCGCATGCACCAGTATAAGCTGGGGGCTACCCAGCTGGAAAGCAGCTTGGCAGAAAAGGACTTGAGGGTCCTGCTGGACACCATGTTGAACACAAGCCAAAACTGCTTTTGACACAAAGAAGACTAATGGTATCCCGTGCTGCATTAGGAGTGATGCCAGCATGTCGAGGGAAGTCATCCTTCCCCTCTACTCCGCACTGGTGAGGTCACACCTGGGGTTTTGTGTCCTGCTTTGGGCTGCTCAGTACAAGAGAGACATGGACATAGTGGAGAGAGTCCAGCAAAGGGCCACGAAGGTGATTAAGGGACTGGAGCACCTCTCTTGTGAAGAAAGGCTGAGAGAGCTGGGACTGTTTAGCCTAGAGATGGCTCACTGGGAATCTGATCAATGTATATAAATGCCTGAAGGGACACTGCAAACAGAACAAAGCCAGGTTCTTTTCAGTGGTGCCCAGTGACAGGACCAGAGGCAATGGGCGCAAACTGAAAACCAGGAGGTTCCATCTGAACATCAGGAAACTCTTTTTCACTGTGAGTGTGACTGAGCACTGGCACAGGTTTTCCAAGGAGGTTGTGGAGTCTCCATCCTTGGAGATACTCAAAAGCTGTCAGGACAAGTTCTTGTGCAATCAGCTCTAGGTGGCCTTGCCTGAGTAGGGGAGTTAGAAGAGATGACCTCCAGAGATCCATTATAACCTCAACCGTTCTGTGATTCTGTGATTCTGTGATCTCTATGGGGAAATATTCCCTATAATTTTAGTATTATTTTATGTGTCTGAGATTTTTTTAGCTGTCATCCTGGAAAACAGGTACTGCACAATTAAATTATTATGTATTGTTTACTTTAAATTGTTTGAGTAATATTTTGTTTTTTGCTTACTGAGCATCTGCAGTATGTAGGGCTCAACCACATTTCCCTTTCTATCTCTATCTGCCATGAATTTATGGATACCATACTGTTGTCCTGGTTTCTGCTGGGATGGAGTTAATTTTCTTCTTAATAGCAGGCATAATGTTGTGTTTTGGATTTAGTATGAGAAGGTATCAGTCGGTGGGTGGTGAGCAATTGCATTGTGCATCACTTGCTTTGTATATTATTATTATCATTATTGTTATTATTATCATTACTATTTTACTTTTTTTCAATTATTAAAATGTTCTTATCTCAACCCAGGAGTTTTTCCCACATTTACTTTTCCGATTCTCTCCCCCATCCCATCGGGGTAGGGGGAGTGAGCTATCAGCTACATGGTGCTTAGTTGCTGGCTGGGGCTAAACCACAACATCTGTAAAAATAATCATGTTGGTAATTTTTTATTTCCTAACATATTTTGACAGAACATTCAAAACTTTCTCTGCTTCTTGCACTGCCAAACTTAACAGTGGGAATGGAAGAGGATACATAGTTTGGAATGAGATGGAGCCCTCTCCAGTACTTCGTGAATTACAGAGACAGCTGAATCTTTGATTTTTGTGAACAGGTGGTGAGATAAAAGATTTACATATGGATGAAAAATACAGAAACTTTCATGAGTAAATAAATTTTCTCAGCTGCATAAGAATTATTTCAAGAAAAAAGATAGCATTCTCTCTTTGGACATACTTGTCGCCCAGTAAATATGACTTGTGCAATGACTAGTAAAAGGCCACAGTTGCTGTGTTGACCTGACACTGCAGGGTCTCAGCAGTTATCTGGGTTGTCTTGGCCTAAGCTAGTTTTAGGTGATATAGCAATTGTCTAATGGTCAGGTGACAACTTGACTACTGGCTAGCATACTGTTGTTTGACTCTTCAAATGCTACATATTGTAGAGATTTGATAAACCCAGGCAGTCTCTGTACAACAAGCAATGACTCTATTTTAGTCCTTTGTCATTAACTGATGCCATTAGTTGACAGACAGGGGGAAAAAAAAGAATCAATTATGTTTCTCTCTTGATATATTTAAAATTCTAACAGGCTATTTAATTACCCTGTCTTATTATGTATGAAAATACCCATATCCTTTTTGAGTATAGCAGTAATATTTATTTTTATAACTTAGTTTGCAATTTTCAAAACTTCATCTGTGAGCCAATGAAAAGAATACCAGCATTAAGAAAACATGTAAAAATAACCCTAAGCAGACCCCAAGGCTGAGGAAAAAGGGTTCTCAACTACCAGTGTGAATGCATACTGGATACTGTGGTAGTGACTTCTTACAATGCTCCCTTACATTTCATTGGCGACACCTAACACTGTTGACCCAGAGAGACATTGGGAAGGGTTCCACAGAAGGCAGGCAGATGGCAGGAATTTCATGTATAACACTTTCACTGGACCATTCTTGAGGAAGTGACCAGATAATTTGGTCTAGAATTGTTGGCATCCATTGTAATTGGACTAATAATTACCATTTGTATTTTGGTTGAAAGGTTAAGACTTCAACTATACTAATAGTAAATTCTTGGCTACACATATATGGTGTTTTCCCTTTTACCCATAACAAGGATTTGAAGAAGAACATCTAGTTAGTTTTAATTTGATGAGAAATAAAACTATGTTCTTACTTTTGATTAAATGTTAATGCTTTCATAGTGACCTTTCAAATAGTAGTTACTCAGTTGTTCAAATATAAAGCATTTTAGTCTAGCTACACTCTCAGAGTCTAGTTTTTCATGATTACTTTTTTACTTAGAGAAGAGTAGTTTCTTTGTTGCTTCAAACAGTTTTAAGCCATAAATTTAATATATGAAAAATAGCTATTTCCCATTCAAATTGTTTTCTTGAAAAGTCTACCTATATTCTTTCAGGCTACAACAAGATGATAGAAATCCTTCCCTACGGGGAATAAGCAATCTAATACTGTTAAAAGTTGTAAAATTAGTCTAGAACAACTATTTCTTACTAAGCACATTTATATTTATTGATTTATCATGCATACATTTTAATGCGATGAGTTAAGATTTGTCAGTTTGCATTGCAGTGTTCGTTGGAATACAATCTACTGATTACAGGAATCACTTCCACTGATACCTGAGGCTTATGACTCTGGCATCATGATAAGGAGAGAATGCAATCCAGTAGGTCCAAAATAACTGCCTGTATTCCCTGTATGCTCAATATCCATAGAAACTTTTGAGAACCTGAAGAGAGAGATCCAATATACCCCAGTTATCTGTCTCCCTGTTCAGATTGATCATGAAAGGTCTTATTTGTTCTAACTGATGAATTAATCCACGTATGCTAGTGACAAAAACTTGATCAATTCTGAAAAGTAAATATTCCATTTCTCTCTTACCGACATTTCTAGGTTGTTTGGGTAATCTTCATTGCAGCTTAGGGAGTTGGGACACTATCTGCTCAGTATGTTTAAATTTTCATTTTAGCCAATGTACACAAAGCTGTATTTTCACTCAACAATTTTGTGACTAGTTTATGTAATTTTCTTATTTCATACTGTGTATTAATTATTTATTTAGTGAGTGCTGTGTTCTGTTTTTGGTTTTTTTTGTTGTTGTTGTTGTTGTTTGTTTGTTTTGTCCTAGACCTAGGATGTATTCAATACAGAGGAGGGACATTTATGCTAACCACCCATCAGAGAAAGGAATTACACCAAACTGCAATTTCAGTTTTAAAGGGCTTTTAAGGATTGATGGCTGAATGAACATTTGCCTTGTTTTTCTCTCTTCCATCTGCCCAAGAAAGTAGCAACATTTTTACTATTCATTAAAATCTATAAAGTGATTCAACAGTCCAAAATCTTGATCTTGAACCAAAATCACCAAAAGCTCAGTTCTAAAATCTGCATTTAGGATTTGTCAAGCCTTCTGGGCCAGGGATGGAAATTCTTCTATCTTCTATCTTACGCCATGTATCATATGGTGTGTTCCAATTAACGCCTGTTTGATGAGATGAGAACGTCAGTCTGCTTTTAGGTGCAAAAGGTACATTCTTTTCTGAAGTATGAGTGAATTTCATAAGATGCTTATTTATCTTATTCTGAAGTGCAATTAAGAAGCAGGAAATTTCCTCTCTGGTCGTAATGCCTCTTCACTAATGTGCCACCCACAGAAAGGAATCTAAAGCGAAGTATTGCTACAAGATGCCTCACTTGTTTTCCAGAACATCTTATAGGTTTGGAAAGGTCTGATTCTCCCATTCTTGTGATGCGTTCAGCACCAGTGTGTGCTATGTGAAAAATATCAAACATGAAGACATATCTGAACAACTAGCCCTAGAAATTTCTATTTCAGCCTCCTGACATTTCTAGGCTTTTCTTGGAAATGAGCATAAATTGTTGGGGTCCTTGGAAGTGGCTGATTCCAAGTGATAAAAATAAACATGATCACCTAGGTTATAAAACTGAATGAGACACCTCATGTAGCTGGGGGGGGGGGGGGTAGGGGGTGGAAGAAAAAAAAAAAGTTTTCCTGAACTAGCTCAGTTAATTTAAAGTAAATAACTGACCTTTTTGAAGCCAGAATATCTGTCAGTTCTGGATAGAGCTCTGTGCCATTCTTCAGGTCATTTTATTAATAGCTGTGGTACTGAAAACCTTAAGTAAATCAGCTCTTTATGTACAGGCTTCCCTTTTTAAGGTTTCCACTATCCCAAACATTTGATGGGGCCCAGTACAAATTTTTCTTGCGTGAGGGTGTCAACATGTTGTCTGCTGGGCGGGCTGCAGGGATGGCTTCTGTGAAGAGAGGCCATGCTGGACATGACCAGTTCCAGCTGGCTCCAAAGGACCCACCACAGGCTACAGCCAAACCCATCATCCAAGATGGTGGCATAATTAAGATGGAAAGTGTATTTAAGGAAGGGCAGAAAATGCTGGACAGGCAGAGAACGAGGAAGGGGAGAAAAGAGCAAGAAACAGCAGAGGGAACACCAAGGTCAGAGAAAGAGCGGGTGCTCCATGGAGGAAGAGATAATCACTGCAGGCCACAGAGAGCCCACACTAGAAGAGCGGAAAAGTGTGCAGAGGAAGAATTGTCAGAGAGGAACTGTTACGGACTGACTGCAACTCCCATACCCCATCCCCCTGTGTTGCTCAGGGAGGAAGAAGTAAAGGAGTCAGGAGTGAAGGACTGAGGCTGAGACTGGGAAAGGGGGAGGAATGGTGATGTTTTGATGTTTGCCTTTTTGTTTCCCACTACACAAAAATATTTATTTTATGTAGCTGTAAATTAAATTGTTTTTTCCCAAGTCAAGTCTTTTTTGCCCATGACAGTAATTGGTAAACAATCTCCCTATCTTTATCTCGACCCACAAGCTTTCTCATTCCTGTTCTTATTTTCTCTCCTTGTCCTGCATGGGGGGTGGGAGAGTGAGTGAGCAGCTGGGTGGAAGTTTGGCTGCCAAGAGTAACCCAGCATAAAAATAATAGGTTATTTGTTATTAGTGTGACATATTAGGTTCTCCTTGCATATGGGATGACTAAAAAGACAAATAAAATTGGAGACATTCATGTGAAAATTCTTATGTCTTTTGTGAACAGCATACAGGAAAAGCTTTCCAGTCAAAGACATTACAGAGAGCAAGTTTTACTGTTCCTTTTATGAGAACAAGAGTAATAGTTTTGATTTAAGTGTGTAGTGTAGGAACACTGAACTATTCAGTCTGGATTAAGGCTGTGTATGTAATGCACAAAATCTTCTTTAATTCTGATTTTTTCCATTTTTACTCAAACATCCAATATTACTCCATATGTGAATACATTTTAGGACAGCAGAGAGAGATAGAAACAACATTAAGTGTCTTCACAGAGAATAGGACTGATGGTGGTTTTAATTATTTTGCTAACATCATTGGAGCCATTACCTCATAATAAAAAGTGCTGAATGGTCACCTTTTCCCAACCTTTCTTACCACTTATCATCAAAAAGCAAAGCATAATGGGCAACAGCTGTTTCTGCTATGCCATGGATTTAGCTACACTCCCTAAGTGAGCGGTTCAGTTCACCAACATTCATTTCTCCATAAGTCCATAATTACAAAACCAAAGTTAATCTGCAAAACATTAGTATCTATTTTTAAGACAGATGAAGAGAGGCTTTTAGTTTTCATTATGATAATTTACTTTTCTTGTTTGGCCTTCCTTTTTCTTTCTTTTGTCTCATTTTGAGATTCCACTCCCACATCTTTGCTCTTTTTATCTTTCAGCCTTATTATAAATCTTTCAGCCTTTTCTTTTTCATAGAATCATAGAATTGTTTAGGTTGGAAACGACCTTTAAGATCATTCATGTCTTTAAAGTCAGAAGTTACAGTTTTTTGGGTTTGCTGGCTTTACATCTTTAAATTTCTACTTCTATTTTGTTTGTTTGTTTGTTTTTAAGTTTGTTTTCTTTCTTTCTCTTGATTTCTGAGACAGTGCCAGTGTCTGGGTGAAATGACAGACAAAGTCTAGAGAACATGTACAAAAGTCAAAGAAACTTTTATAGTAGAAAACTTTACAGAAGGAAAGATTATTATATAATAATACATAATTAATATAGTAACTGAAATGTTTGCAGTCTAAAGGGACAGACCGTACTGTTAGGTCTGCGGTTTATTAGGAAAAATCTTTTTTGCTCAAGAACTATTTTTCAGTTCAAGACGAATTTTGCAGGGAACATTTTTCTTATTTAAACTATCACTGAAATTAGACTTCCTAAGTTCACCATAAATATTCATTTTCCTATTATGTGTAGGTACCTAAACAAGATGATCTCAATTTTCCCTCTTCATCTAGCAGCCTATTTTTTAGTTCTCCTTGTGACTAACCTTGGCAGTTTGGGTTATGTTCTATCTCTCTTACTGAAAAAAAGAAAGATGCTGCCTTTTACCCATTTTTGGCATAAGTCAAAATTATTAATCAGATGCACTAAAAATCTTTATCTTTTAAAGCTGACTTAATATTCCCATTGCACCTGTGGGATTATGACCTGCCTACACTATAGAGATACTACACTGTGTATCCTGCAGTCCTGGTTCAGAGAACTATACAGCTGCCTTCTCTTTTTCAGCCCACACAGTTTCCTTTTCCTGGAAACAGAAGTGCAAAATGTGATCTGGCTGCATCTTAAATCCATGTCAAGAGCTTGGCCATGTACCCAAACTAGATAGCTAGTCATCTATTTTACAGAACAGTTATTGCCTGTGCATTGAGTTCCTAAAGTGCAGACAGCTAGAGTCATTCATCAATGCTGATTGTGTTTTTTTAACCGGGTGTCTCACTAAATCTCATTACCCAAAGGAAAGAAAATGGATAATTTGCATTATTTCTTTAATGAAGTCAGTATTTTTTTATTTAGATGTTCCATACACTGGTCTCTTTTCAAATACATAAACACTATTGTCACAAAAATTGTTGTAAATTCGGGGGGAAAAGAGTGTTCTTTACAATACAGACCTATTTAAGACATTTTCTTTTCTTCCTCCTTAGATCAGACCAGCTAAAATGTGGTTCTTTCTAGTCCCCCAGGGCATTACTGGAAAAGCTGGAATAATGCAGACTATTGGAAGTTTTAGAAGTTTGTTTGCATAAACTACTTTTCAAAGGTCAGTGACTATCAGAGTTAGTTTTGCATAGGGTTTTTGATTGTACTCAGCACTGAGGTCTATGCAAACTAAAATAGAGCTCTATGACTAAAGACTTTTATAATCTTCTATCCCATTTGAACAGCAAAGCTCTATCATTTGTAGGTAGCCTAAAAAAGGCTTACACTATTACTTGAAGTGATACACAAATCAGAATGTGTTTTATTCTTACGTCAGTGATGAGCTCCTTGGCCAATCTTTACGTTGCCCCTCTGACTGCTAGAGCTTGCATCCTTGCCTGTCAGATACAGTGGAATGAACGACTGTTAAAACACTGACCTACAGCTAGGATGCAGAGGACTGCTTTTCACAGTGCTACAGAGCAATCTGTTTTCTGTGTGTAAGGCTTAAACCTGTAGATGTGAAATTCAAAAGAACATTTCCCTTCCAAAAAGAAGAATCAGACAACTAGTCATTGTATAGCACTCATACTCACTAGTGATAGGAATGTGGCAAGTCATAATGAGACAAAATTTTGTCTGTTAGCTCTGCGGTTGAACTTGGTGTAGGAGTATGACAGTGAGCTTCTAGCTGTTGATCCTGTAGGAGAACTTGACAACTTTCTGGAGCATATGCATGAACTGAGAAAGGGGTTTGTCTTATCCTGTGGAAGCCAGTAGGACTCTTGGTAACTTCAGTGACATCCTGGAACAGGCTACACTCAATTTAGTTTTCAAAGAATAGGGGACAAGCACTTCTGTTTGTTTACTTACTACTATACAATGGAGTATAATATGCTCAGATTTTATCAATTTCATCTCACAGGGTTAGAAAATAAAGACTATTGTTCATAGGGGTTTTGTTTTTTTTTTTAAAGTTATTTTTTGCACTGTTGACTTCCCTGACACTGAATTACTGATACTTTCTTTGGTATTTCTGGGATAAAGTGTAGAAAAATATTCATGGTTAAATGATTCTATTGATTTTTTATTTTTTTTTTTAATATACTGCATCACAATGTTTATTTTACTTACGGAACATGCTTAGATCTCTAAGGAAAAAAACATCATCAACCAGATTCCCCTGTCTAGACTGGGGGGATAATCCATTCTTTGTATGGCTATTTGGATTTTTCAGCTGAAAAATGTTCTAACTTTCAGCATGGCTAATCCACGGCTAATCCTTAGAAACCTTTTACCATGAAGCTGCAAGGGGAGACACAAAAATATGTATTACTCATTGTATTCCTAATACCCATATGTTAATTTCATTTTTCTTACCTTTCATTTTGAGGAAGAGCTAACCTCTCCAAATATGGTTTAATAGTTCTGGTTCTTAATTATTGCAAAGGATTACAAGGTAAAGAAAGATAATTAACCTATTTTCTTACTGCAGAATAGTGCTGCTTTTGGCTGGCATAGAGTTATTTTCTTCATAGTAGCTAGTATGGGACTATGTTTTGGATGTGTGCTGAAAACAGTGTTGATAATACAGGGATGTTTTCATTATTGCTGAGCAGTGTTTACACAAAGTCAAGGCCTTTTCTGCTTCTCACACCACCCCACCAGTGAGGAGGCTGGGAGTGCACAAGAAGTAGGGAAGGCACACAGCTGGGACAGCGGACCCCAACTGACCAAAGGGATATTCCATACCATGGGGGTACCATGGTAGCTGGGGGAGGAAGGAGAAAGGGAGGACATTCAGAGTTATGGTGTTTGTCTTCCCAAGTAACCATTAGGCATGGTGGAGCCCTGCTTTCGTGAAGACGGCTGAGCACTTGCCTGCTGATGGGAAGTAGGGAAAGAATTCCTTGTTTTGCTTTGCTTGTGTGCGCAGCTTTTGCTTTACCTATTAAACTGTTTTTACCTCAACCCACGAGTTTTCTCACTTTTACCCTTTTGATTCTCTCCCTCATCCCATTGTGGGGAGAGTGAGCAAGCAGCTGTGTGGTGATCAGTTGCCGGCTGGGGTTAAACCACGACAGTCCTTCTTGGCACACAACGTGGGGCTCGAAGGGTTTGTTGAGATAATGACAGATTTGATTGGAATGTACTAGTCGAATTTATAGCTGTTACTGATGTTTAGCTATTAACTGGTAGGCTTCTGTGCTTGCCATGGGGCTTGCTTGCCTTACTGTGTCTTAGAGTCTAGTGCTCGTTACTGGCTGCTTCTTTCTTTAGCTGCTTGCTGTATTGCTGTACTGCTGATCATCTTACTTTGCTGTGCCTGGGAACATTTTGATAACAGCAATGGCCATGCACCTGGGCTGGCAGATGGCCAGGGCATCGCTGCTGTTTCTGTGCTGCTGTACTGGACAGGCTGGAACTCCAGTATGAACTCAAGTTGAAGGGACTGTGACCTGTGGATGAGTCCATGTGGGAGCAGGACACGCTGAAGCATCTGTGGCCATGGATAAGCCCATGCCTAAGCAGGTATATCTCAAAGCATCTGTGGCTACAGTTATGTCTGTGCCACAGCAGGTATACCTCCGAAGGGATTGTGGCCCAAGGATAAGTCCATGCTGGGGAAGGTACACCTGAAAACATCTGTGGCTGTGAATAAGTCCATGCTGTGGCAGCTACACCTTGAAGCATCGGTGGCTGTGCATGAGATCATGCTGGAGCACCTCAAAGCCTGTGGCCATGCATAAGCTCACAACAGAGCAGGTACAACCCTCGAGGGACTGCAGCCATGGGTAAGGCCATGTGGGAGCAGGTTTACTTCTGAAGGGACTGTGGCTGTGGGTAAGGCCACACTGGAGCAGGTATATCTCTGAAGGCATTGTGGCCCATGGAGAAAGCCACGCTGGAACAGGTGCCCCTCAAAGCAACTGTGGCTGTCGAGAAGTCTATGTTACAGCAGGTACCCCTGGAGAAACTGTGGCTCATAGATTATGCTACACTTGGAGCTGGTACACCCCTAAGGGACTGCAGTCTGTGGATAAGTCCGAGCTGGAGCAGGGACAACAGAGGGAGTTCATTGCAATATTAAACATGATGGTCTGGTGCAAAGGGGCCAGGGGTGGAGTTTTTAATGGAAATACCTTTAAATTGTTGTAACCCGTGATTTGAGTTGCATGTTTTGGGAATTACTGTAACAGGACCCCCTTGTGGCTAGCCAGGCTAGGAGCAAGGGGAGTTCATTGCAATGTTAAACCCAATGGTCCGGTGCAAAGGGACCAGGGATGGAGAATGCAATGAATATACCTTTAAATTGTTGTAACCCAGGAACTGAGTTGCACATTCAGCCACCAAGCCAGGAAACATGAAATTACTACTCTACCCTTAATTGGTTTAGTGGTGGACTTGGCAGTGTTAGGTTAATGGTTGGACTTGATGATCTCAAAGGTCTTTTCCAACCTAAACGATTCTATGATTCTATGATTATAGGAATTACTATAGCAGGAACCACCTGAACAAATGGAGGACAAGTCTTACAAGAAACAGTGCAAGTGCAGCAGTCATCTGACCTGAGCTGGCTTTGGTGCCCAACAACTCCACACAACACACCACCTCTCCTGTCTTGAGTGACCACCATAACAGATGGAGTCCAAAGTCAGGGACTAAATTAACTTGATGGACATTTTGTGGACATTTGTGGGCATTTTATGGACATTTTACAAGGATGGTCCATAGACTAAGGGAATGATATTTGTATATTATATCAAAGGATGAGATGGGTGGTGGTGGGTAATAAGAATGTATTGGACAGTCTGAGACCTGAACATGACGTAAATAGTATGAAATAAGGGGTGGAGAATGTGCTGGTTTTGGCTGCGATAGCATTAATTTTCTTCATAGTAGCTAGTATGGGGCTATGTTTTGGATTTGTACTGAAAACAGTGTTGATAATACAGAGATGTTTCATTATTGCTGAGCAGTGCTTACACAGAGTCAAGGCCTCTTCAGCTTCTCACACCACCCCACCAGTGAGCAGGCTGAGGGTGCACAAGAGGTTGGGAAGGGACACAGCCCTAGAAAAGATGAAGCTGCTCACACTGCAGGTGAAATTTAAAAGACATCCTACTTTGTAGAATTCTTATATCAGTTTGGAGCAGAAAACTGGAGATTTGAAAATAGAACATTTTGAAAATTATCTGTTCAGTGTTTGCTGCATAAAATAAAAAAGAAGATATCTCAGTAATGAAAGCTTGTGATTTTCTATGTTCCAGTAATATTTTTTCTTTTTTTTTTCTTTTTTTTCCTTTTTTTTAATTTCACATCTCTTAACCTTCTTTACTGAAGGGAAAATATACTGTTGGTTTTCAGAAACACAACTTTTATAACCTTGACTTGTTCAAAATTAAAAAGAACATGCTAATTTTTGTTTAATGTCTTGGGTTGGGTTTTTTTTCAAAGAAGTTTCTGCATTACAAAACAGAGCTGAGCAAAGAGAATTCAAATTCATCCACACAATGCATATATGAGTTGGATGAACTAAACAATTGCATTATTATTTCAGTTCAAGAGCACACAGCCATTTTCCTGAATGATTTTTTCTTTAACTCCCCCATCTCTGTTGATGTGGTTTTTCTGTTTATATTTCAGCATATATGAACTGGAACACATTCCGAGACAGGGTCATCCACAGTGGAGGTACATGTTCCACTCTGATTAACTTAAAAACTCTTCTGATCTCAAGCTTAGGGTAAGGAAAAAATGGAAGATACTGGGGGTGGGAGGAGAATACTTTCTTCCCTTATAAGAGAAACAAAAAAACAGTCAGAGTGAGATGGTCAGAAGCATGTGGAAATAAATGGTAAGAAATTGCTTGTCTCTAGAAGCATTTATAAAATGATATCTCAACAAGCACAGAGGATAAGGGGTGTAAAAATCAGAACTTGAACAGAGAAATGTCTGTATCAATTTATTAAGGTAATTATATTTCATCAGGGCTCTTGGCTGGAACTGTTTATACATTGACACTTCTCAAATATCCAAGTCTCCAGCTCATGGGAACTCTAAAATTGCTCATGGAATTGGCCAGATTGTCATAGCAGAATACGATACACAACATCCCTTAATAAGGAAACAGTTTATTTTTACAAGCATGGATGCTTTTCATTTTGTAGCACAGCAGTTGGTAGATGAAACATGGTGACAGTAGTCAAACTGGTGAGATCCCCCCTGACCCAGAAGATGCAAAAAAACAGCAGACAAAACCAGACCAAGGGACCCATACCAATAACAATGTTGACTTTCCAGACAAGAAACCATACCTATGCCTAGAAGCAATGAATGTAAGAATTCAGTGTCTTCATAGAACTGTCAACAGGAAGAGAATAAGGAAGAGAAGAACTGAGTCAGAGTAAAGCTCTGAAACATTCAAGGAGATGATAAAGGCATTTGAAGAGATTTTCTCTCCCTGAGTTCCAAGTGGTTTTTTGGTTGGTTTGGGTTTTGTTTTTTTTGGTTGGTTTTTTTTTTTTTTTTAATTCATATTAAGAAGCAAACCAGAATTAGATACTCAAATTTCCAATTTAGAATTCTAGAATTTAACTATATTTTGAAGAAACAATTAATGGTGGGACTTCTGATGCCACTGTGGCAGTAGATATCTGTTTCTCACAACAATCTAACACTAAATAAAATATACAGATAGCAAGGGCATCTAAACCAAAGAGGTAAAAGCACAACACAAGAACACTAATGCAGACAAACACACAGACTGATAAAATTAACTTCTAGACCAAAAAGGTAGAAAACGCAAGAAAGCAGAAAACTTGATCCAGAGTTTACTGTGAATTAAGCATGAATTAAGAAAAAAATGAAGGTGTGGACAGAAATACAGGTAATTTTTTTTTCTTTAAAACAGTGAGGAATAAAGCTACTGTGTGTTCAAACACTACAAGTACCCAAGGCCCACACAGTGACCAGTGGAATTAATTCAGTGAGGCATTGAATTGATGAAATCTATTTTTCGATCCTATGCATCCCACACATTCTCAGTGTAATAGACCATATCCCACCCAGGTTTCTCGTGTGTATTCATCACAATTTGTTTTGTTTCTCTTTTCCTCCTCTATAACTCTGGGGTCAACAGTACAATTTCATATATTTCCCATGTTTCAAAGTACCCTCCTTTCCTCAGTCTATGTTTTCCCCAAATATTCCAGAAGCAGTGTCTAAAGCAGTTTTCCTAGCTTTCTCACACAACTCTAATTGCTAATATGTGCTTTCTGGTCCAGAGATGCAAATGTGTGAATTCGATAGATCAAACAAGTTTGGTATAAAATTAGTGCTGTAGCCTGTCCCTCAGTGGGTACCTCTACTCTGTTTTGGAAGCCCATCTTTAAGGTGTTTATAGGGAAAAATCTTACCTTTGAGAATAAGTTATCCTCTGTTAGATTTTCTGGAACTTATTAACAGTAGGCAAGCGGATGGGGAAAAAAAAAAAAGACAATATTTTCACATAAACCTTTGAAGAAACTAATTTGAAAAGCAGAAGCACGTTTGGGGACTGCGAAACTTCCAGCGAAGAGGGCATCTGCAGCATGACTTCAGCAGATTTAAAACCACTTAACTACAGAACACTTCCAGCCGTTCAACAACCATACTTGCAGCTATGCTTTCAGAGAAATAGTCAGTTTGATTGTAACGAAATTGTGGAGCCAATTTCATTATAACCTTAGCTGTGCTGCTGAGCAATGTTATTAGATTGGAGGAATGTGAATAAGCATTAATGATGTACAATAAAAACATTGTGAGGGCAATATAAGGAAATGTAGGCAACAGGTAAGAAAGAAGAAATATTAATGCATCAAATTTATAACAGTTAACATACAGAAATATCATGCCGTACATGACAGAAAAAATGAATGACAAGCAGAAGTCATCAAGTTGAGCTATTGTGAAGCCATATATAGAGGTCATCAGAAATATCAAACCACCAAATAATCCAGCCATCAGATAATCATACAATGTCATGGCTGAAAGTAAGAGTATGTACTGCAGTGGAATATGTCATGCCTTAAAATTGTCTTACCTTGAGAAAAGATGGAGCAAAGTGATGAGGTTCATAAGGAATACTGCGTACCAACAGCAATCAGCAGAGCAAAGGGAAGGGAAAAATAACCTCTGAAGCTGAAATTCCCATATCAGTGATGATAACTGAAATAAGGTAAGAATTGATCAATACACTTGAAAAATGCAGAAGCTTAAGTACAGATAGAAGTAAAAGGTACTTGATTGGTTTGGGGTTTTTTTGGTTTGTTTTGTTGTTTTTTTTTTTTTTTTAAATCAGACTAGATACAGCTTATTCTTAAGGTCATTTCCCTAATCTTTTGTCTGGTCATCAGTATTTCTCTTTTCAATGAGCAGATTTAAGAATAATCTCTGAAGACTTTCCAAAAGTAACAACAGGTAACCTGAAAGACTGCAATAGTATTTATTCATAGCCCTCAAAAATATCATATTTTGGGACCATGTTGAAACATTATCAAAACCAAATTTTAAAGATTCATTTATTTGGGCTAAGAGAGCCCTCAAAAATGCATGTGATTTTTCACACTTAATTCAGTAGGAAATGCTGTGGGTGTCTGAAGGCAAAATTTAGCCTCTGTGGCTATAAGCTCTCAAAAGAATTGAAGACAAGGTACATAATAAAATAGCTCTATTATGCTATAAAATTACTGTCCTACTTTAAATTGAACTGTGATTTTTAAATGGGACTTTTTTTTTTGTACACTTTGGGCCCTCTGTTTGTTTGTGACAAGAAGATGATCTATTATTAGGATGTACAACTAAACTAATTTATCATAAGTGATTATGTCTTAGAAACCATTGCAATAGAGATATATTGTCCTCTGTTATCACTTAAATTTTCCTAAAAGATTGAGAAATCAATGTATTTCATGTTTAAAAAGTAAATGTAGCAATAATTGGTGATGTGTCATTAACCTAGGGAACAAACAAAAATTAAAACATCAAATTAAAAAACTCTAGAAAAATAAAGAGAAAAAAGAGGAAACCTGCAAGGACATTTTCTGCAAGACATTCCCACTGAGTTATTTTAAGATGAAAAAAAGCATCCATAAATGAGATGTAATAAGACAAGGCTGATAATAAGCAGTCAAATATAGGAAATAACTTGAGTAGTTCAGATTTTTCGGTTATTTTTAATGCACTGAACAATATATAATAGAAGCAAGGCTCTTTAAATCTTAGTACTTTTGTCAAGATTTTCTAATGAAGAGGTGACTATTACTATGTTCTTCTTTTCTTTCCCTTTTCAATGATTTTACTGTTTTCTTATTCTCTGCAATTGGTGATTGCTGAACTGTGGCATTCTTTTTTCTTACAATGAATTCTTTAAACTGCTAGCTACAGGGAAAAGGTACCTTTATTCCTCTCTCTGTTGTTGGGTACTGAAAAATCCTAGAATGCAACCTAAGCTTTCACATAAACTATATCTGTGCTTCTTCTGTAGCTCATTTTGAAGTCTTCAGGTTTTGGTAAAGTATCTAAGAGGTTATGTAGAAGTTCATGCACACTGTATTCCATCTGTTACAGTTCCTGTCTTATCTGGCAAAAAAGAATCTTTGTGGGGATTCGGGTTTTTTAATTGCATGTTACATCTAATAGCAAAGTCACTAATCAACTGTCTTACTAATGTTATTTTGAAAGTTGGATCTCAGTATCCAAACACATTTCTTTTTATATTTTCTGAACAAATATACTCGGCCATCATTTACCTGTACACAGGGAAACAGTTATAAACATATTCTCACTTTTGTGTAAGTGATTAAATACCTAAGATCACAGTAATGATCATGATGACAATAACTCCACCAGCCTTGCTGTGGTCAGTAATACATACCAGTACATTGGCTGCATTTACCTGATAGAGAGTACATTAAGGCATTCTTACTTTTCATTTCTTAGCATCCCTCTGTGGGATGCATGCATCATATAATTTTTACACAGATTTCTTCCCTTGAAATCCCATTTACACAATAGGGTTTTTAAAACTGAAAAATGTTAAATCTAATAGATAAGCTTTTTCAAAGTAATATTTCATAATTTCTGCCTCTGTCCTAGAAATTGGGAGGTGGGGGAAGACTTATTTCCTCAAGCCCAAACAATTTATCCAGCCAGTCCATTTTTATTCCCTTGGGTATTTTTATGAAAAGACAAATTGTCTGTAAGACAGTGTCACACTGAGTCATCCCACTTGGGTCATATGCCTACTTTTCAGGCAAGGAAATGTCAAAGTGAAGTGTGAGAAAATCGTGTCTAGTGAATATTCATTTAACCATCCTTTAAAGAATTTGAGGGCTCCCAGCAAATCTATTGACAGACTATCTGTCAATATACTTGTGCTGCACAGCTTTTCCTTCAGAATAATCCCTCTCTTTTTTTAAGGAAAGCACAATAAAAAATAATAAAAGTGATCTCTGAACTGAGGAGTTTGCACCGGCATTTGAAATGTGACTTCCTGAGTAATAAACAAGGCAAGTGGCAAAGGCTATGACTGAATGGGTGGGTTTTTACTGTGAGGTAATTTGGTTACTCATCTAGAGCTAGAACTCTGATGTAATATCATAAAAAAAAAAAAAATCACAGCAATTGCTGCCTTATTTAGCTAATACCTTACAGTGCTGTAGGAAAAAAAAAAAAAAAAAAAAAGGATTTCCAGGTCTTCAAAGAGTTGTGTAACTCATATTCCACTGGAAGAGGTTTACAGGCATTCTGCTGAAGCTGGCATGTGAGGTATTGAGGTTGATATCAATGGTGGCAGGTATGAGAGAAAATCAGAGATAAGGTCCAACAAAAAGAAAGATTGGTTAGAGGAAGGACTTGGAGATCCAGATCAGAAAGATTAATTCAGCGTACTGATATTTCAAAGGACTCAAGAGTTACAAATAGAACAGTATTTAGTTTTTCCTACATTAGATTATTCCAAACCAGAAAGATCCCTGAAAAAACCTGACTAAGAAATCTTTCCTGATTTAGGTCACAAACTAAGTTACACTCAACTTTGTCTTCTGTGTTTTATGAATACCTTGTGTTTTGGGGTATTTTTCCTACTTTAGCTTTTAAATGCGAATAGCTCGTAGCCTTCAATGTCGAGAAGTAGTGATAATATCAAGTGTCTGTCACAAACCAAACTGGGCTGTCCAGAGAGGATCGTGGAGGTTCTGTGATTCCCTTGGGCTAAATTAAGGTGAACCAAATGATCAGTTAAGCACTTTACTGATGTCAAACAACAACCTGAACTTGGACGGCATAATGGTAGGCAACCTAAACCACGAAAGCGCAATGATAGGCAATGTGGGTTCTAATTCAAATACTTATAAAAGGAAAGGAAAAGAAAGAAAGAGGAGAGAGAGAGAGAGAGGGAGAGATGACCACCCTTGGATTCCGTCCTCTGGTGGTGGGTGGGCTGCTCTTAGAGCACAGGGCCTCCGGCTGCACCAGCAGCACCAGCACTGGGTGGGGGAGGCTGGTCCAGAGCAGCAGCAGCATGGAGTCCTCCAGTGGTGGGGGTGGGCACGTGGCTCCTTGAAGTTGTGTCTTTTATAGGCTAGTCCCCACCTCTAGACTTGCCCCCCCTAAGGCTTGTTCCAGAATGTTCTCAGCCTTCTGCACAGCTGCCACTGTAGGAGGGGTTGTTGTGAGGTGTCTTTCTGGTGGTTGTGAGCCCCTTCCTCAAATGAACTCTGCATGGCCTTCAGCCATCAGAAGGCAGAACTGTGCATCCTCCAATACATGTCCCAGCTCCATGCCAATCAGCTTCTCACCTGTGGTGCTATGCAGACCCCAATTTATCACTATGGAGACATTAACTTGTCTCTATGAAGACCTTAATTTGCCTCACCACAATGTTTGAGACATTAACTCTTTCAGTGTCTCACAACTGTATCCAACTCTGTAACTTGTCCTTTTTGAATGGCTCTTCCAGAAGTTCAAATTCTCATTTTCAGAACTGTAAAGGTCTTTGGAATAGATAACCTCCTCAAAGCACAAGAATTGTTCATCTTAATGTGTATGAAATTAAGCAGGCCATCTTTGCTGAATAGGGAACTCCAGGCTGGGTTCAGACACAAGAAAAGAAGCTTATGAAAGGTGAAAGTGGGGACAGGATACCTCAGAGGAATATGGAAGCATTGCCCATGCAGGCAGTGATGGAATTAAGAAAAGTCGAATTTCAACTGCAGTTGAAGCTGGGAAGGGTCTGTGAAAGACAACAAGGACTTCTATAAGTACACCACCAGGAAAAGGAAGACCAAGTATAAGGCGGGCCTTCTGCTGAATGGATGGGATAACTTAATAATGAGGGTCATTGAAAAAGTTGAGATACTCTCTTAGCTCAGTTTTTGCTGGCAAGGGCTGCTCTCAGGCCTCCCAGGTTCCTGTGCGCAGCTGGGCAGTTTAGGAAGAGAAGTAGTAGCATGAATAAAGGAGGAATATCAGGTGATGGATTCTTAAGCAAACTGGACATGCACAAGTCCATGGGGACAGATGGGATATATTCAAGGATGCTGAGGAAGCTGACAGACATCACTGTGGTGACTGAGGAGAGGTCTTGATGCCTGCAAAAATGCACATCATAATTGTTTTCAAAAAGGGCACTAGGAGGATTTAGAGGACTACAGGCTGGTAGCCTAATATATTTAAGGACCAAATCCTTCTGGAAGCCATTCCAGGAACATGAAGTGCAAGAAGATGGTTTGGAACAACCAGCATGTATTTATCAAAGGAAAAATCAGGCCTGACCAGCCTGAATGGTGATGAAATGGCTGGACAAGGAGAGAATAGTTGTTTACTTTGACTTTAGTGAGACATTTGACATCTTGTTATTGCATTTTGGTAGCCAATGGCAATAAGGACTTGCACCCAAAGTGGGTGAAAAACTAACTGTGCTCAAAGCGTAGCACTCAGCTGTTCGAAATCTAACTGCCAGATAGTTGTGTGTGGTGTTTTCTGGGGTCAGTTGTGGGCCTGGTACTGTCTAACATCTTCACTGGGGACCTCTGCCGCAGAAAACCAGGCATCTCAGTGAATTCTCCAAAGACTGCAAACTGGAGGGAGAAGACAGTGAGCTAGAGTCAGGGTCCAACATTCAAAGGGATCTTGACAGGCTGTAGAAATGGGCTGACAGAAACCTCATGAAGTACAGCAAAAGTAAATGCAAATTCCTGCATTTGTGACAGAATAACACTTTGCGACTGAACAAGCTGGGGTTAATTAGCTAGAAAGCATCTTTGGAGTAAAAGATGGGAATCTGTGTGTCTGATGGACAACAACGTGAAAAATGTCCAGCAGACAACAACCAGCAATGTGTACTTGTCATGACGAAGGCTAACTACACTCCGGTTAGTGCAGCAAACAGGTTGAAGGAATTGATTAGTCTTCTCTTTTTCAACCGTCTGAAATCATATCTGGAATATTGTGGTCTATTTTGGGCTCACCAGAGTAAAAGAGAGAGTGACAAAACAGAGTCCAGATGAAAGTACTAAGGCGGCCAGGGGGCTGGAGCACATGGAATATGATGAAGATGAGGAAGCATGAAGCAGACAGCTTGGGGGGAAGGGGGACAAGAGAGAAGAGGATTTGACTTGCTCTCTTCAACAGCCTAAAGGATGGTTATAGAGCAGTGGAAGTGAAAGACTTCTGAAGGTGCACAGAAAAAGAGCTAACAGTTAGGGGTTGCTGCAAGGGAGATTCTGACTGAATATAATGGATATAATTGTCACAGTGAAGGCGATCAAGCACTGGAACAGGTGGCTCATAGAGGCTGTGTTATCTTCCTCCTTTCAACACTCAACTGGACAAGACCCAGAGAAACCTGACCTAACTTTGATGTTGAAGTTGCTTTGAGCAGGAGGTTTACCTGCTCAGGTGAGTTCCAGAGGAGATGAAGGTTTTGTCCCCTAGACTATGTAAAGTTGAACAGGTTTAGTGTGGAATAATTTTAAGATGAAATGATCACTCGATCTTAATCAGTAAGTGGTATGCACTGTCCACTAACCAGCAAGAGTCACTAAACTTTCCATTGTGTGAGGAATAGTCATGAACAATCTCTGGCATGTGTACTCTGTGCAAACTGTGGGAAGTTTTAAACAGCAAGAAATGGATGAACACGGAGGAGTTGGTCAGTAGACCATGTCCTCATTCTGCTTTGCCCTTCACTCTCATTTGCCATTTGCACCAGTACAAAACAAGGTGGAAAGGGCTCATAAGTAGTAATTGCAACATTTTACAGTTCCTTAGCGGAGTAAGTGGCTATCTATTAAAGTCCAAGGCATTATGAATCTCTATTATGTCAGTTTATATTGGTACAATGCTGTTTATTTCAACAAATTTTCATATTCCTATAATTTGGTGTAAAGGAGTGAAGAATCAAATATGTCTTCGTAGAGTTAGCCATTAGACATACAGTTATGTATATTCATCACCAGTCTCATAGAAAGAAGATAATTTCAAAACTTTCCATAATAAAGTCTTTTCCCACTGGAAAACAACAGATATGCAAAGAAATGAATTCTTTTATTCTTAAAAAAAAGGAGCTGAGACAAAGTTATGCTTTCCAAAGTCAATGTGAATTCTCGTGTTTACTACAGTGAGAGAAAAATGGGCTCTAAAGTAGTTTGCATAGTTTCCTAATATGAAAAGCAACACAAAAGTCCTTTTTTTTTAAGGGATTTATTTCATTTTACTGATCAGTTGCTTACTCCTTACTGGCTTTTCTCCATCTTCATAAGGAGCTTCACATCTTTGGGTCAGAAAGATAAATTACTTAGATGGGAAGCATTCAAAAAAAAAAAAAGAGCTACTTGACCTAGTGGCAGGCTACAGTCTTGTTGGTTTTCTTTTCCCCTTTAATGATGCTAGCCTGTCATTCTGGTTGTGCAATGTGATAAATGTAATTTTGAAGGCAATGTTAGCCTGTTACTCAGTGTTTTGAAACCTAGATGGTGCACCAGACAAATAATGATTTAACTAGACACTAAGCTTATACCTTCTGGTTTCTATCTAGAAAACATAGCTGATTATAGTAGTACAAGCTGCACAGGTAATCAAAAAAAAAAAGGCATCCACATCCAACAAGCTCAAGTCTTTTCCAACATCATGTTAGTCCAGTTTTAGGTTTGTGCATTGCATCACACTTGTTGCTGGTGCCATACAGCACCAATGTGAACATTTAGTTCCTAAGCCAATTACTCTGCACCCTGTGCAACCTCAGTGTTGCAGTATGAGGACCCTTTGGGGTGCTGCAGCTGGAGTCATATCTCCTAGGGACATGGCATGTGCTATGTAGCATGTCCTCTACACTTAATTTTTCTTTATTAATAGACACAGTATGCAAGTGTCAAAATAGAACCTGAGGATGCATCAACATTAGGCATTGTAACTGATTAGGACTTGGATGCAGGAGAGAGCATACCATGGAAACTACAGGCACGCACAGAGCAGCAGCACTGGTCATAACCATGCTGAATATGATTATATGTCAGGAGTTTTCAAGCTTTTGTGATTTCTGGGTGACATGGATCACTTTAGAAATATATTTTATTTGCTGTCAAGGATATGTGGAATTGGTCTTCCCAGCCATTTATCTTAGTTCCCTTAGAAGCATCTCCAGGACCACTGTAGATAATAGACCACAAGCAGAAAACACTGATACACACAGTTGAAAACATGACTTCCTCCTACACAGATTCTAGTGTAGGGCAGCAATGAGAATGGGATGACTAATGAAATAATCTTTTTATCTTCCTGGTGCAATTCTTTAGCTAATTTGGCATAATTAGAAGGCTGTCTGTGCATCTGCAGTAGTCAACACCTTCACAGATCTGGTGCTTTTCTAGTTGGCATTAAAAGGTGTGAATTTCCTATCAATTATGCTTATGCAAGGAAAGAGTATTTCTGCTGAGACCAGAGATATAAGTGAAGGAAGATTCAAATTTACTGGCTTAGGACCTCGTTGTATTCTACTCCGTACCTTCTGTAGTTTTTCAAAGAAATTCAAAGACACTATAAAATGGTACATTTGTCCTTGGTAATATTTTATACTGACTTGCACAATAATCAGTGATTACAGCAAAAAGCTTGGGTCTGAGCTACAAAAAAAAAACACTTTTTTTTTTTTTTTTTTTTTTTTGGCTGTGAGAAGTGGCCTTGAAGAATACATGAAACATAATTGCACTACCTGAAATGTGTAAAGGTACTCCACTGGAACTGTAAGGGAGGCTTAACATACAAGGCCATGGAGAATCAAACTCTTCCATCTAAAGTTTGGACTCCATATCTCTGAGTAGAAAGCCCCCATTAATGTTTTAGTAAGGCTTAAAAGCTTCATTTTCTGTTGGGAAAACTTATTATAGCATTAAAAAATAGTCAAATAGCTTTTTCACAGGGAAAATGAAGTTTTAATGCTTCAAAAATTGCCATGGGGACTTCTTGTTTTGCGAACTTCCAGCACAGCTACCCACTGTTGCTTTAAACAAGTTTTTTCTAAACATTAAAAAAATTGAAAAATAACAAATTCTTTTTGCAGTTAAATTGGGAGAGGCATTAATTATGGAAATTTAACATAATATAAATAGAGCATAAGCTTCTGCAGTTAAAATCTTTTTTTGATAGTATTAAAACTATATTGGTCTCCGAGGGTGTAGGTACCAGTTGTGCTGGTATCCAGTACTGCAGTGGAGAACAAGAGGCATTCTTAGGGTGTGTTTCATCTGACTTATTTTAGGCATCTGGTTTAAGATGAAAGAAATTGCATCTTAAAGGTTGGACCAGATGATCTTTCAAGGTCCCTTCCAACTTGGGCTGTTCTATGATTTTATTGATTGATTTAAAACTCTCCAGTTCTCTGCATTGATTATTGAAATTGCATTGAAAGGCTTCATGAGGTGATCTTACTGTATACATCTCTATGTTGTCAGATTAGTCTTCCCATTTTAGAGACTGACATAAGAGTAATTCAGGTCTAAACAGTTTACTGCACAATCATTAAAAGACATGGAAGCTAATTAAATTTTTGCCTGAATAAAGTGTGCACACCATTTTCTCCATGCCAGAGTATTGCAAAGTTTCTAGAGCCAAAACCAGATTGTGTTTTATTTCTTTTGTATCCTGCAGTAAACAAGTCTTCATCCCAGAATTTTTTTCTCGCTAAGAGATATGCTAATATATCTTCTTTTTTATAGCCTCAGAATGGTTACAGAGAAATGTATACATTAAAGGATTTATGGTGCAGCAACATCTATAGGTAAATTTTATGCATTGCTGACTTTAAGTATCTAGACATCTTTCAACATGAGGAGAAGTTGTAAATTGGCTGAGGTTATGAGGCTACTTGTCAGACTGAAAAAAAGATCACCCCTCTAATGGTAGATCCCAAGTAGCTAAGAAGGAGTGAAACCTTGCTGAGTCTAGATAAAATTTAAATCATCCTTAGTTCCTGCGCGTTAGATTACTATTTTCTTCTGGTTTTCACATTTTGTTTCTTCTTCCTTAATTTGTTTCTTGCTATATCTTTTTTTTTTTTTTTTTTTTTTTTTTTTGAGGAAGCAGTCTTGCCAAACAATCATTTCATCTTTGGAGAGCTGCAATGCTAACTGTCATAGATTCACTCTGCCAGTAACTTAATTTTCACTTGGTAGCATTTTATACCCTCTTTGTGGCAATGGAAGTTACCAACTGTGATGGAGAATAAAGAAGAATCAGGTCTCAAAAAACAGATTAGAAGTTTTTTTATCTTGATAAGTAAATGGCAATAACAATGCTTACTAGCGGAAGGAGAGGAAAACTAACAAATACAAGTTGGATACAGGAGTAAAAATAAAACAGAAAAAGCTATTCCACAAGCTGATCTTGGCTCTTGGATGGAGCTTGCCTTGGTAAAGGCATTAATGGAAAGTGAAGGTAGATTTATGACACCTTTGTGTCTGGGTTCTTGTCTGGTCTTTGATGCATGTCAGAAGCAGATTGATTTGGAATGTACACAGAGCTGCCATGACCTTTTCCTCCCTCTCTTTTGCCCTCAGAAGCAAATCAAGAGGGAGAAAGTAAAACAAGGGAGAAGACAAGCCTGGGAAGACTTTACTTTCACCTCTGCTGATGAAAAATCCTGAGGTAAAATTTTCATGCTAGGTTTGCATTCAAACCCCACTTTTCACCACTTGTATTTTACTAGCTTTTCATACTGAAGGAGCTAACAATCCTGAATGGTCCTCAAATACTAAAAATGACCAAAAAAAAAAATATAAATCCACAAATTGTTCCTCAACACAAATATGGACACAGTTGTCCCAGAATTACAGAAGTTCATGAAACCCATCCTGGGTCAGCTGCAAACATTAAAGCAAGCTGAAACTGTCTGCCGACACAAGAACATAGGTCTCCTGCCTAAATTTCTTTTATAGCAATGGCAAAAAGAATTCCTTCAATGCTGAGAAAATATATAGGATTTTTTGATATTTAAAAACAATCTGAATGGGGTAAACTTAGTAGTTTACAACTCAATTAAAATTCATAATAATATATTTTTATTATTGAAAAAGGAAATTAGGATACTTGTTCTGTGACTTCATAAGAATATCATTTGTCCTTTCAGTAATTTTGCTAGTTAGTTCCTGTGTCTTTTACATCCACTTGTCTCTCTGGATATTAAATATAAATCTAGAAGAGTAGTGGACATGTTTAAATTCTGTATGTGTGTCTGTAGGCACATATTTGTGCAATAGATGCAAAGATCCCAAAAGTTTTTGCAACAATTAAAAATTAAAATTATAGCAAAACAATTGAAATACAGGACAGAATAGGACTGCATAGGGCAGAGATTGAAATACTGTCACCATCGTAAGCTGGAACTTGAAGATGAAAGGCTACTATGCATTTTGATTTGCCTGAGAAAACAGAAAATGTGGCTTTTTTTTTCTTTGGTTTTAGTTTACTGTTCAATCCTCTGGACTAAGTTTGATCTGAGATGCCTCATCTTGACTTTGTGATCAGACCAGTGAGAAAGTCGTTTTGTCAGAAGAAAGTCTAGTTTGAGTATTTGAACATAGAGCTGAGACAGGCACTAAGTCTGTCTGCTTTTCCATTGCAGCTGCAGTTCAGGGGATACTGAAGATAAAGGAACCTACGGAACTCTATTGGGGAACAATGTTCCCTGTAGGTTATAAGCATTACATTCTTGGAATTAAGGACCTATATTCCAACAAAGTCCCGCTTCAGGCATCCTCCTTGGACAAAAGCCAAGTTTTTCCCTTTAAAAAACTTCTTCCCTAATTTTACTAAACTTTCAAGAGTTCAACCTGACATTTTCTGGTAAGCTTCAAGATAATTCTGGAAACCGTTACCAAAAATGCTTTAGATTCTTCCAAGAAATAAATCAGAAAAATACTTTTTCTCTAAAACCTTTTACTAAAATGTATGACAATGAAAAAAAAAACCCCACCCCAACCCCAAAAAAAACCACCACAAAAAACCAAAACCCTCTAAAAACTACAGCCCCTGTATAAACCAATTACCTGAGTCACTATAATGACTTGTTGCTTTGGAAAAGGGATTTGGTATTTGGAAGGTGAAGATTAGTGTGGTCTTTTTTGTTTTCCAGGAGAGGTGTTTACATTTTTGTTAAGTATGCACCTTTGCTTCCCACTTGCTCAACAAAGTATTGTCAGACACTTTTCCAAATACTTCTATGTACTGTATGTGTACTCCATCATAGAAACAATGACTAAAATTTCTTAGCAAGGGCATCACCACATGAAGAATATTTCTCTCACCATATGAGGAATGTGACAGCCTGGTCATATTAGCTGAGGCTAGCTGCCTGAAAATCTAATGGAGGTGTTTCTCACCATTGCTCTTCTCTGCTTGTTCTTGGGCAGGGGGGGAAGAAATTAAAAAAAAAAAAAAAAAAAGGTGTACCTTGTTTCTGCCTGAAAAAGTGGAAATAAATATGGTTTTCTGTGAATATTTCATCCTCAAGCCGTAGATTTTTCTTCACCTTGTCAGGTCTTGCTTCCAAAATGCTGAGGCTCTTTTATTACACTAAATCAATGCCTTGCTTTTCTAATGGGCACAGTACCATACTTCTTTTTTCATTTTTCTTCCTAAAGCCTTTGTAGGCCAACAGATTGAAGATCACTGCTTTTAACGCTTAACTAGTTTCCTGCAGTTTTTACAAGGGATTCTTTGGATAAAGAGAGAGCAAGGTTTTGTTTGTCAAATCTTGCTAAATAACTAGTGGGAGGAGTGAAAACATCACTCACTCTATTTTACCAGTAGTACAGAAACAATTCTTGTAATTCTGATGGTTAAACCCAGCTTTGACTAATTATACTAAGAAAATCTAGACAAAGACAAAATCACTGGTAGCTTGAACAGATGCAATTTAATTTACTTCAGAAATGTTTTACCTCTGCAACAGTGCTAATTAAATGTTACTTAAATCAGGACCCACAGTTCTCATCAAGCAGTTGATAACAGTGGAATTAAGGAAATAATCCCATTTCCCTTTAATAATGGATTTTTGATTACTGATAGAAACTACTGCATTCCATCTGACTGCCAACAAGGGGTACATCCATTACACATCCGGGTTCCCAATATTCTGGAATCAATGAAGGAGAAAAACACAGCTGCAAAGCTAACACTCTGTCTCATGTCTGAGTTGCACAGGAGAAATCTCCCCTCGTGAAAGTTCATTCAACTTTGGAGTAGAGCAACTAAAAATTCAGAGAGAGCAAAGGTAAATGTTCATATCTGACTAGGTCATGCTGGGTCCCTTCATAATTGATGTAGAACATTCTAGGGCACAATTCATCTCAGGCTGAAGTTGGTATCTACTATAGGCCTTAAACACCGGTGATTTCCCATATGAATACTCTGATGTCTGATAGCAATTTCCATGGGTCATAGCTCAGGTGTCACAGAAAACTTCAGCAAAAGGGTAGGGCAATGAAATAGTAACTGACATGCAGACAGGTCCTCATGTGGATGGTGTGTGGTGGGGTCAAGGTATTAGAGTAAGATTTAACTTAGTGTTCTTTTCTGTGACAGATGTTATTTTATTACATTATTACATATTGGTTAAAAATATCCTTTTAGTCTGAAATCATCCTTAACTTTGAAAGTAAAGAAAACCCTCTTAATCTAGATAAAGAATTAAACAGCAGAGCATTTTTATGAATCCCTATTCACAATATGTTCAAGATGGGCAGTTATCTTCATGCTATTTTATAAAACCTCACCGACTGATAAGTATAAACTCAATACTTGATAAATTGCTAGAACAATTAATAAAGCAGATAATTTGTAAGCACCTGGAGGAAAATAACTTGTAAATAGTAGGCAACATGGGCTCATCAAAAACAAATCATGCTGAACTAACCTCATTTCTTTCACTGATAGGATAACAAGCTTAGTGGATAAAGGAAATGCTGTGGACACACTACGTCTTTAATAAGGAATTTGATACAGTTCCACATGACATTCTCATAAGGAAACTAGAGAAATGTTGATTAAATACAGCCACTGCTAAATAAAACAATGCTGGAGAGAAGAAAAACAAAGTAACAACAAAAAAACACAACCCACAGAGCAATGGTTCAGTATCAGGTTAGGAAGAAGTATTAAGTGTGCCCTACAGAGGTCAGTTCTGGGTCATGAGTCTAATTCTGCTTAATATTTTCACTGCGTGCTTGGAAAACAAAGTAAAAATCATGCTAATCAAAAACGCAGAAGATAAAAAATAAGAACAAGTTACATTTCTTTGGATACTTATAAATAACACCACAAAGCTTTTAAAACAGAAAATAGAGAGCACAAATCTCTGCAAAAGCTTTACTCACTCTTTGTATTGTCAGCAGTGTCATAAGAAGGAAAGCTGATTTTCCCTGGGCTGGGTCAGTCATGATGGTTCATTTCCCCACACAAGAATCTTCTGTACAAAGTTTGGGTTGGATCAGAAACTCAAAGGGCTTTTTGTGAAGCAATGAGCTTCATATTGAAGCAGATCCTGAGATGTAACCAGATAGGGATCAACAACCTTCCATAATCATTCCTATCCTTCTCAGAGTCTTCTGGGGTGGAATGCACAGTCCAGATGCACTTGTTTTTCTGACTAATGAGTTTATAGTATATAATTAATGCTGCTAGGAATGGGGATGGGTTCCAAAAAGACTGCAATGCTCAATTTTAATCTTTAGTTATATCAATTTTAAATTGGTTTAGATAAGAAGAGTCACAGAAAAAAAGTAAAAATTATAGGAAAAAAAAAAAAACGGCCAGCCCATGGTTAACTAAATGTAGATGAACTGCCTGGTAACATTACAAACCCATGATTATTGCAAAGTAGTGCCGTATGTACAATAAACAAGTAATTAGACAATTAACTGCTTGATACTAATCAAGGTTTAGACAGAGTATTGCATTCAATTTTGGGTTTCACCTAAAGAAAAAAAAAAGAAAAAAATGGAAAAAGTCAGAGGGAAAAACTATAATCTAGAAATATATAAAGAAATATTAGGAAGACAGGAAATTTATTCTTATTAATTGATAAAGATAAAATAAAAACTAATGGGTAGAATCAGCAGGGAAAGATTAAAATAAATGTTAGACCAAAGAGAATATACAAAGCTTCAATTATATAATTTTATCACTTGCTTCAATTATATAACTTTACCAATTACAAACAAGTCCATTCTTCTCCAGCTCTTCAGTTGTATAAATTTACTTAAATTATGTACAATCATATTATTTTTTCATCTTCAACTTTACCAGTGCCACAATTTCCATGGTCTGGAAGGGTGTCATAGGAAAAGACTTCACCTATAGACACAGTATAGAGATGCACAAAACAAGTAATATTAAGTTTGTGGAAGGCCAACCACAGTATGCTTTTATCAGTTCCATACACATTCAAAGGGCTACACAGATACACAGGAATTTTAAACACCAGACAGTAATTACCCCCTGAGGAGCAGTAGTGATTTCAGAAGGTTTCTTGCCTGAATAAATACTGATAGGAGGTAGTATGATTTGCCACCTAAGCAGCAGATGTCTGAACAGACATGCTGGGTTAAGGAAGTAATATCATCATCATTCTCTTACAGGATGGAGAATTAGAGCCCCATTGATGTTAAGAGTCCATAATTTCTGAATTAACATGTGATTTGTGGGCATTTCTGCTACGGTGCAAATGTTGGCATACGTAGGCCAGATGACGCTCACTCATCTTCAGCTACCTGAGACACCTAAGTTAGGTGTTTAAACCTTGTATTCTCTTCTTATAGACAGTGTAGGTCTTTGCAAACATTTTGTGAGGAAGACAAAACAAAAATTCATAATTTTTTTCCCTGTTTTGCAAAGCAGTTGAGGAGGGGGCAGATATTTTAACATTCACAGAATCCTTCTGACTACATTTTTTAGAGCCAATGTTGGTGGTTAAGGACGAGGGAGAGAGCAGCAAATGTGAATGCATGTACTTGTGTGCAGGTGATTAAGTGACAACGTTATTCTCAGCTAGAAAAGAGGTATGGGAAAAGATTAAATGCTCTGTGAATGACAGAGAAGCAGGCCTTGCAATGAAGAAAGAAGACAAAAAGAGAAAAAAATCAAAAAAGAGAGTAGAAGGCAGTAAGGGAAGAATGAAGGGATAAAGGAAATAGTATGTCTGAAATAGGGGAAAAAGGGACTGGAAAGAATGGAAAAATAGCAAAAATTGAAATGCGAAGAAGCATAAATTTATTCATGTAGATAATAACTACATGTGTACATATAGTTCTGGTACGTTAATGATAAGTGTTGTTAAGTTAGCAAAGACTGTTTAATCACAGCTCTTTCTGCTATTTCCTTTTCATTAATGTTGTCTAGCATGGCTGGGATAGTCTTATGTGAACCATAGAGTTCTTTTGTCAGGTGGATGAGAAAAAGTCTATATTTACTACAGACTGTCCTGGGGGCTCGCAGAAGATAAATATTTACACTAGCATGTTCCAAAATCTATTTTTGAAGTAAAACTATAAGCTGCACTAGATTCTTTCTGATGCTCCTCTCCACCAAATTTTATTAAAGCACTGACCTTTTGAGGAGATGCAGTACGACAACGGGCAGATATATTAACAAGAAAAGTCTCTGTCAGATAAAAATCCTAAAATTCTGAAATTCTGAACAGGTATTAGCCAGAACTGCTAATACTGAAGAATTAGTTCAGTTAGTTCATACAAAAAAAAAGAAAAAAACTCAAAGACTCCTAATTTTAAAGAAAAAAAGAATTTGTCTGTTTTAAGATTGTCTTATAATATACTCTTAGCTATAAGGCTGCTAGCAGGGCACCTCCTAATATAATTTTGTGTGACACATTGTTTTACTATTTAACGTGTGCATTTCAGTGAGTCTACATATACAGTTTGCTTTCCCAGCTTTATTCACTGTAGTCATTAATTTTATTTTAAGTTATTTAGCTCTACTACAGTATGTCTTCAGCACCATCTTTTACCAGCTATAGAAAAGAGTACAGGAAGATTCCTCTCTGTTCTCAATCATACAGTTTTAGTAAGAGGAAGATGACAGTGTAATCTAATGATAACTCATGTAGAAACATTTTCACAGTCTTAGAAGTGAAGTGTCTTTGTTACAGAGTCAGTAAATAAGGATATCTGCAGAAGTCAGATGTGAGTGAAGCAGTTCTGGGCTTTTCTGCCAGTTGTTCTGCAGGTTCCAATATTGTCTCTTTAGTGTACATCACTGCAGAATTAATTGTATTAACTTAAGTGAAAATTTTATTTTTTCTCAATCCAGCTGATATACGGATGGCTGCTTTTTCTATGTGTATGTGGCTTTATTTCATTAAAGACTCATTTCTCATGCCTACTTATTATTGGTTACAGGTATAGAACAAAGCTCTGAAAAGGTGAAGAAAGGAAAATGCCCACCAAAGAAAAGCATATAGAAACACATGCAGATCCTATAAGCACTCTGACACATAGAGCCAAAGGAAATGCATGTATGTGTTAGCTGCTGCCACATCCTTGATACTATGTCCACTCTCATTGGATGCTGTATAGCAAAAACATTTCTCCCAAAGAAAAGTTGCTTTGACAGTGCTGGCTCCCAACACGGGATTTTTTTTCTTTCCCAACTTAAAATCAAACCCAATTTATATAATTTCCTTCTATGCTACCCTAACTTCATCCAATGCCACATAATAACTAAATTCACATCTCTCTCAACCTAAGTTTCCTGGCCACTGTGAGAAACCAGATTTATGTACATTTCCAAACTATATCTGAATATGTATTTTTGTATACTTCCCACACCTTAGATACTATACCAAAAAGAAAAAAAAAACAAAAAGAAAAAAAAGAAAAAAGAAAAGAGAGATGGCAGAAAAGGATCTTTTGAAACTAAATTGAACAATGATCTTTATATATATTCTCCCTAGATCTCTCCCAATGCATCCCATAAGCCTTAAGAAAGTCTGGAAATTAAATTCATTTTCTGGGTATTCCTTGAATATCCAGACTGGAAATCTAGGTGTTAGAGTACTACTTAGAAAGTATGTTTCAATATGTATGTCTGAAGATAGGATACTAATGCCGTATCACCCTGTGAACTTAGCATGTGTGAACCAAAGCTCTTAAGCTGTTACTGATGGCAAAAACACAACAAGAGAAAGTTGGTTTCTCAGGTAACAAGGCACAAAATCATTTAAGGATTTCTAGGTCAGAATCAACACCTACTGTTATCTGAAACTCTTTTAGCTGCTTCTACATGTGAGTGAAGTAGCTATTCATGTCTCTGGGAGAAACTCCAGTTGTTAATGAGCAACCGAAGTTTCCCATTGGAACAACCTTATTCTTAGTCGCATAGCAAAGATCATCTTTATACTGAAAATATATATTCTAGTACTGGTATGGCAACCTGTGCTGAAAAGAAAAGACTGCCATTTTGCAAATAATAAAGAGTACTTTTACACCTGCTGCAAGAACACCTGGAAACACTGGGTTCAAGCTGTGGTCATTTTTGACAAATTGTATGATGGCCCCTGGTAGATTTATGCAGAAAAGGTTGGTAAATATCAAATTAGTTCTTGAACATTTATCCTATCGTGACTTAAATTAGCTTAATTATCTACAGTAAAGTATTGTGATCTAGGGTGGTTTGATATTTTTGGGGCCTATTTATAGAGAAGATATAGGTAAGAAACAGTGAAGAAACCCAATTAAATGAAGTAGTATTCAGTCAGAACACTTTAAAAATTACTAGTCAGGTCCTAATCAAATGTATATGTTCTTCTCTCAAGTTTAGAATTAATAAGTGTATAAAAAACCTGACAGAAGTGAATATACTATGTGAGCTACTGCAATATCAGGTTACAAACTAGATAAGGGTGATAGGTCAGATTGTACTGGTGAGTGGGTGCTACTATACCTTAAGTTACAGAGATACAGAGATAGAGCTACTATGTACAGCCTCCTAGCTCTCAAGTTCACTGAAGAGTTTATGTGTTCTTCATGTACAGTGTCAACTACACAGCTGGTTTTTTTTCAAGTGAAATGAATTATAACCTCTGGATTTAGATTAAATTCAAATGTATGAGAATACATTTGCTCCAGGAATACTCCGATGCGTCCACCCACACTACGTTGTCTCCCAACCCCCATTCTGATGTATTGCAGCATAGCCATCACACTATCATCTGAAAAATCACACACACAAAAAAATTGCATCTTAAGACCAGAACACAGGGACCAGAAGAGACCTTGGCCAAGTTGTAAACCTTGTAAACATATCTATTTTTCTCTGAAGAGAACTAACTTTAGGCAGTGTGGTCACAGTCCCCTCTGCATATCCTGACTTGAGGCCCAAGGTTGTTTAGTGGTATACGTGCAGATAAAGTCAAACAAGGTAAACACATTAACTGTATCAACAAGAAGCATTCTCTCTGATTTTAATATTTCATGTCTAAATAGAAAGAATATTGTAGGAAAATTGTGTTATTAATCACCTGAATAGGATAGGTATATTGTCTAGGACATGCAAGGGAGATGAGAGAGATTACAATGGCAGAAAACTCAGTAATAATGAACTCCTCAATTATTCCCATGAAGACTAGTAAAAAGTAATTTTGGGACATGTTCTAAAAACTAATTTTAGATATATAATGATTGCCTCTTGAAGCAGCTACTTTTTATATAATTCTGAGCAGAGCATAAGAACTTACTGAAATTTTTACTACTGAAGAGCCATTCTGAAATCCTGACTAAAGTACATTTAAATTCCTCTTCCCTACAGAAATGAAAAAAAAAAAAAAATTACACACACACACACATATATATAAACAAGGGGAACGCTATAAAAATGAGCAATACTAGAAAAAAAAAACCAAGAAATAAAAAGGAGAATCTTAAAGGATAAAATTATTGAATGTGTAATGGAAATTTTGTAAAGTTTACGGTGATCAACAAAATTATGGTATTGATAAAAAGTAGAATAAAGAAACTCTTAGAATTAAAAGCTTACTCTCAGAAAGTGGAATTTATAGCTATGTAAGGAAGATCTGAATATCATGAGGTCTGAAAAGTTTAATGTAGAGTCAAGCTAAGACCAAAAAAAGATTTAGAAGGCAGTCTTGTGAAAGGCATGAAAGCTAATAATAAGCCTTCTTTCCAAGGCAATGGAAGCAGAAGAAGCAGAATGTCTTCCAGAGAGTCTGCAGAGCTGATAGATGATGGAGGTGTAATAGGAGAACTCAAAGGAGATAAGGCCATGGTAGAAAAATTAAATTAGTTCTTCCCATTGATACTCACCACTGAAAAGTTTAGGAAGGTTCCCACAGTGGCTGTTTTCTTTGCAAAAGATGAACAGAAGGAACTATCTTAAATTAAAGTGTCAATAGAAGTGATTTTAGACCAAATAGATAATTGAATCGTAACAAATTGCCAAGACAAGATGGTATACACCCAGGGGTTCTTAAATATGACCTTGTCATTTGATCAGAGATCTTATACTATCACTTAAGTTGGCTTCTGTCTGAGAAGAATGGAGGTTAGTAAATTTTACATCTTTTTTTTAAAAGGATCCTTAGAGAAACTTGGCAAGGGAGATGTGGGGAAGATTTAAGAAGTGTACACCTGATTTTTTACAGGTAGATTGGTAGAACAGAAGTCATAGAGATATAGATAAATACAATAAAATGAGAAGGAATAAAAAAAAAATTAGAGAAAATTCTGGCTTTTAAAAGTTCTTAGAAAGAATAAATGAACATACGGGTAAGGGTGATCTGTATCTGTTTGATACACTGTGCCTGGATTTCCAAAAAACTTTTGACAAGGTCTTCTATAAAAGGCTGTTAAATAAACTAAAGTCATGGATAATAAAAAAGAACCTCCATCTGTGGATCTACAAATAACTGAAGGACAGGGAATTAATAAATATCTAAACGACAGGAGACAATAGCAGAAGTAAATGATCAGTTTTAACAGCAAAAGTCCCAATCTTTGTGAAAGGTTGCAAAAGCTCCTTGCACAACTAACTGGGTGATAATAAGGCAGAGGCAACACATGCAAAGATATGCACATGGGAAAAAAGAGAAATGAAAATTCTCACTGTCTATAAATAGTGAATGGCTCTAAACTAGGCATTGTTAACCTAGAAAAGATATTTGCAGCTACTCTGGATGCTCCTATGAATATTTCAGTTCAGTGCTCATTGAAAATCAAAACCAAAACAAACAAACACAAAACCCTAAAAATTATTGGGGAAGAAAAATAGAACAAGACACTCTTTTACATAATAAAATAATTGTCAGAGCCATTAGACTGTAATATGTTTGTATAATGTAATAGGTTTGTAAATGTAATCAGTTTAAAACAACAACAAAAAATATTTATTTCATTTAACATATGACTAAACCTTGGAACTCATTGTCACAGGATAGTTTGGATGCCAAAAGTTTAAGTGGGTTCAAAAACCAATTAGACAAATAAATGGAAATTTATCAAGGGCTGTTAAACACTGAGATAGAAGCTCTAGTTCAGGAATTCCCCTAAGCCACACAAAGCTGGGAAAATATCCTGAGGAGTATGCTACTCTGTGCTTACTCTTTTTTACATAATTTTAAACATTTTATTATTACATTAAGTAGCCAACATTTGTCACTGGATTTGGACCTTTGATCCAATCCAGAAGAGCCACTCTTCTTCAAGCTCTTGTTTCTGTGACACCAGAATGTTAAAAAAGTGCCATTCTTCCAATATGCGGCGTCAGCTGTTCAGGCAGTGTAAATCAGTATTGTACTGAAGAAGTCAGAGTGTTATCTTGATTTAAGCTATGTACAAACCTGACCAAAGTTCCTTATTTGAGGTGTATACAATAAAGCTTTTGATTTGGACTTCAGACAGTATGTAAATGTATATAAACACAGATATAAATAGTAATGTATATAGTAATATTAATGTAAATGTAAATAGTATAAACATAAACACAAATATAAACATAAAGACAAACATATATATAATCACTTCTTTCATGTTTCACAGCATGACTTGAACAAGTACACAAAGAACCTAAGGAATGATTCAGTAATCATTATGAAACCACACGCAACTCAGATAAACTATGCTTCTGCCCTGTAGGTATAGAATAACTGTGCATAAGCAGGCTTACTATTGATGCTTACAAATACTACATAGTAATAAGCCAATTACTACTACTTCTTAGGCCAATGAGCTAGGAAAAAATCAGGTTTTAACTAGAATTAAACAGAAAAGATTTTAGAAACAATTACTTGCTTTAGTTTACTTGCCTGATGAAACTTATTTTAAAGCTTTAGTCGCTGTAGGCAATGTAAGCACAATTAGAAGGTAAATGCAAGCTTAACACAATGAATAGTGTCAGCTAGGCAGAAATAAGTATATCCAATTGGATGAAGCTTATCATGCATTTCTATGAGATGAGAGATCCTTTTTTTTTACTTTATGGAATTAAATATATTGAAGAAAACCTGAACTCTTTGTGATCCATCTCATTTCCAAGACATTCTTGTCTGACAAAAAAATAATTAAAACAAAATCTCAGACTGCTAGAGAAGGATGTCCCAAAAAGAATGGTAGAAAGGTGGGCTATGGGAAATGAGTTGATGATAGCATGCTAATATTTATTTTTAGCAGGTTATTATTTGCTTCTAAGAGAATTTCATGAGTAGTAAAAGACTTCCAGTGAGTTCTTAGGCTACAATTCTTCGTGTTGGTCTCCACAGACTGGAAGTCCAAAGCAGCTTTCATTCTCTGGAGATAAGAGAACCCTGAAAAAAGAACTGGAAAGATCTGGCATGGGGCTTAGTTGGCTCAATGTCAGTTTTCATGCTGTGGTTGTGCATCCTCCCCACCCCCTTTTCTCTTTCTTTGACCACTGTGTGATTTCAGGAATTCCAGACCGTGGCCTTTGTGTAGTGAGTTTGTCAGTTAAGCGCCCCTTAATTTTATCAGAAACTCCTGCATGGTTGAAACGTAGAGCAGTCCTGTCTCTATCAGAAACTGTATTATGGCTAGCGAGGGGAATGAGAATGAACAGCTACCTGTGACAGCCTTGAAACAGAGCGGTATCGTTACTGGAATTCCAGCAATTACCAACCCGAACTGTGGCTCGGATGGAAATTTACTGATGACTAAAGCCAATCACCTCACGATCCTATAAACAGCAGTCCTAAGTCAGGCCCTTTGAGCTCTTCTGGACTGCAGTGGCCTCCAACAACATCTCCCTTTGAGCGAGATGCCTCTCAGAGCCAGCAAACTCTCAAAGTTTGCTAAAATCGATGGTCCATTGCCAACGACTGATGGTGGAGCTTGGGCTGAAGCTCTTCACTCCTCAAGGCTCAGCCTCCGCCTGCTGAGAAATTCCATGTGAGTATTTCACTGCACTTGAGGGGAATTTTTAACAGGTATGCCTTTATATATATATATGCGCATTCATGTCTGCATGCATGAATCAGTTTAAGTAGTCTGTAGATGTATGATTTAATTACAAAATTAATCTTATACTGCTGCATTATCCTTAGTCCTATAAACCATTGACCAAGTCTGAGACCAAGACTGGACCCAGCCGCACCTAGACTCCTCTCTGGAAAGGAGTTCAGAAAGCAAGGGGGTCTGTTCTGAACCTCGTGACTCAATGGGAGGGTCCTCCTTACCCCCTGCACCCATGATCTCTCTCACTTGAGTGTAACAATTTTCCTTATGCACTTCTTCTATGTACTAGATATACACATATATGCTTTATCCTTATTCATATAAACCGTTGACCAAGTCGAAGATTGGATCTAGCGACACCCAGACTCCTCTCTGAAAAGGAGTTTAGAAAGCAAGGGGGTCTATTCTGAACCTCATGACTCCACGGGAGCATCTGTCTTATCCCCTGCATACACGATCTCTCTGTGAATCATTCCAACTCGGTGTAACTTAATTTCCCTTTATGCACTTCCATGTAGTAATAGAGTGAACCTTGCCATCTTCAAATCTGTAACTAAGTCGCTGTTTTGATCAATTTTGTCTAATCACTTTGTTAATCACTGATGATTGAGTGCTATTAAAATATCACAATCCAATCCTGCAATTTGCCACAAGTAAATTCTAAACTGCTACTAAATCAAACTGTGTAGAGTCACTCATTCATGATAAACTAACATAATCAGCAGGATTCACAAACCTGCATTTGAGACATAAGGTAGGAGAAGTGTTTTAATTCTTTCAGGAGATATAGTCAAGGAGAATATTTCAACCCTTCAGAGGCATATGCAAGGCAAAACCATTCCAGGGACCTGAACACTACACGAACCTTGCTATGAATCATGCGTGCCCAATTCCCTAACACTGAAGTTGTAAATAGGTTCCGAGTTACTTAAATTTTCTTGCTGCAATACGTGCAGCTTCTGTTACTAAGGATGCCATTTTTTCCTGAAAGGGAAAATCCATGTCTTTTCATACAAGGGATTTACCTTTGTCACTTCCGCATCAGTCATCTCCAATTGATTTATACTTATTAGAGTGTCATATTTTCATTTATACCAGTGAGACTGACTGCTTTGCATGGAATTTAAAAGATCACAGCACAGAAAATACCATGAAGAATCTTCCAAAGCATTCCAAGGGGTATTGAAACATCTACCAGATTCAAAAAAACTTGGATTTATAGCAGTCCTCAATGCGCCTAAAAATCCTACTGTGCAAATTGCACAACATGCAGTATTCCCACTAATGGATTTTTAGGACTGGCATGAACACTGGACTCAAAGGGTTCAATAGATACAAAATTTACCAACACACTGCCTTGGCAGGGCCAGTCAAAATAAATGGTTTCAGTCCCATGAACTTCCTATTAATTTCTGGCCATAGTTGGAGGTGGTAATACTGACCTTTAAAGTTCTGTGTAATTTGAGTCCTGGATAGCTTAGACATCACTTCTGTTCATGAACACAACTAAAACAGTTGAAATCAGCAAGTTCATGCCTGGCAGCATATTTGTGCATCTAGGAAATGGTGTTAGGGCTTAGAGAATGATTATTGACCCAGGACTAAGGGCTGCTAATACTGGAATTTGGTTCTCCATTTGTACAAGAAACACCAATTTTAACTTGAAGCATGGAGTAAGGCTATGTACCTTGCTTTAACTTTTTGTAGTATAAACAAGCAAAATGTGTTTATATTTCTGGGGGATCTGAGTTTCCTTTTGATAAAACTTCTTATTTGTGACTTTTTAAAGTAGCAGTTGTACCATTTTAATTCTAGGGCAAGCAGATACAGAAACTTAATGTGCCTCCATTTTAAGAAGAATAAAATAAGTTGTCTACCAGAAATATACAGTTGGTTCAGAATAAGAACTAAAAAAAATATATATTCTATTTGAGAAAATAAGTGACAAACTGAGCTTCTTAGGACAGATCTTTTATAAAGAAAATAATTTAAAACATCATCTGTTTTAAACTACATCATACATTCAAAAACACTTAAATAGCATATTTCATGAAGATTTCACTCCCTCAACCAGTAAAATACCTAGCTGCACAACCTTTGTTTCATATGAACACGATTATTGCCATTTCTTAGGCTCTTCAAAAAAGGTAGCACAGTGTTGTTTTGACAAAACAGTGCATTAAACTAAGGAATTAGAAATCACTGTTTTAGTTACATAAATTAAGAACGAATTGCTTATGGCACCAGTTATTGGGCAGCAGGTGTCAGCTATATAAATGTACAAATGAAAATTGAGCCACTCAGAGTTTCAGGAGTGGGTTTCAGAACATTATAAAGATATGGCTAGGCTTTAAATCCTAGATATTGTCTTATAAGTGTCTCACAATTAAATTACATTTCTCAGAATTATCTATGCTGAGTGCCTAGCAATAGGTGATTTCACATGATATAGCAGAACACTAATACACAAAATAGATTCACAATACAACCCTTGGCCTGAAAATCTACTGAGATGAGGCATTTAGTATTGCACTAGGAACATGCTGCATGAATCTAGCTGTAGCCAATAAGCTGAATTGCATGTGCAGTGAATTAATTACTATAATTTCACTTTTAGATAAGATTCAGGGCAGAGCAGAGAGGAGGTTAGAGGCAGACAATCACAGGGTCCAGGAAAAGGTTGTGAGCAAAAAAACTTCCAAGGCATAAACAGAGCAACAGTAAAGAGGCACTAGAAAGTGTTTCTTTTAGTCTGATTGCATGAAAATCAGGCTGGACCAAGAACAGAGTATTTTTATTTACAACACATGTGTGTCGTATCTCTCCCACTGGGATAAACCCATATCTTGAGTCTCTTTTAGTCTGCCTCTCCTGTGTATTTCTGTGTGCACGTCAGTGGTGATGCTTCACTGCTCATCTGAGTGCCTCCATCTGCCTATGAACAAGAAATCTTTCTTAAAACATTTAAAGTTCATTTCTTATTCTTTCCAGGAGATATATCAAGTTTTCTGTACATATAGATATATGGTAGAGCTTAGAAATCAGAAGAACCAATGGCACTCTGGTATCTACAACTTTTTTTTTTTTTTTTAACCTTGTATGATAATAGGACTTTGATCTGATTTCACATGCAGTTTTAGCCAGCTTAGCAATTCAGTTTTTCTTATCATTTGTTTTGAACTACAAACATAAAGGAGTAGTAATACCTTAAATTCATCCTAAAAACCAAAACCATTTCAGCTCTGGTTTGCTAAAAATTAGAGACATATGGGATAAATTAGTTGTATCTTCCATTCTATGATGTTGACAGCTTAAAAATTTTCTCCGATTACTGTCCTGCCAATGCCAAATGCATTAAGGAAAGCTTCACTGTACAGGTTTATTTATTTATTATTTCATCTGTAGGGGAAAAAAGAAGAGCAGATGAGGATAAATCTGATCATCCTTAAGGCAGCTGATAATGCACCTGAAGGACATCAAGAAAAACCTGAAGCATTAATAAACTAATGTGTACTGTATGCCCCACTTCATTTATTCAACTTATATGTTCTGCATGCATTATGAATTTGTGCATGTATTCACTTTGTACTCAAATATGAGTAAGTAAAAGAAGTCTAAAATCTGGATACTCTTTCCTGTCTCAGAGGGTTATTTTGGAGTGTGTCCAAAGAAGAGCAACAAAGCTGGTGAAGGGTCTAGAGCACAAGTCTTATGAGGAGCAGCCGAAGGAATTGGGGTTGTTTAGTCTGGAGAAAACGAGGCTCAGGGGAGACCTTATGGCTCTCTACAACTACCTGAAAGGAGGTTGTAGAGAGGTGGGTGTTGGTCTCCCAAGTAACAAGCGATAGGACAAGAGGAAAAGGCCTCAAGTCGCAGCAGAGGAGGTTTCAATTAGATACTAGGAAGAAATTCGTCACAGAAAGGGTTGTCAAGCATTGGAACAGGCTGCCCAGGGAAGTGGTTGAGTCACCATCCCTGGAGGTATTTAAAAGGTGTGTAGAGGTGGTGCTTAGGGACATGGTCTAGTGGTGGACTTGGCAGCGATGGGTTAATGGTTGGATGATCTTAAAGGTCTTTTCCAACCTAAACAATTCTATAATTCTATGATTCTAGAGAAATGTATCAGTGGCTAATGAATTATTTGCATAATTTTCTCTTTCTTTACTAATAGGCTGCATGTGGCATGAAATTTATTTTTACTTTTTCAATTTCCTGACAAAAAGCATTGGTAATCAAGACCATCCAATCTCTTCTTACTTGGGTTATTCCTTTGTCTTCTGAGGTGGAATGCAGGGCAGGGAAGTAACCAGTCTTCTAATCTGTTCTTTTATTGTACACTGATCTATTACTGAAGCAAAAAGATTCTTGGTTTGAATGCTTGAATGTATTTCTGTACAGTAAACACATACACACAGGCACATACATGCACATCTATGATTAGTGCCTTCTCTTTTGTTATATTTTCTTCCTGGTTAAGTATTAACAGATGCTGCTGACCTACTGATTTTTTTGTTAGCTGATTTCACACTCATTTATACATGCATACACACATATGCAGTCTGGGGATTTCATTATTTCATATAGCTTTTAAGAAAATGAGGACTAAAATTTTCAAACTGACAATAAACCATTTAATTTTTGTTAATTTTATGACATATCTGGTTTCTGCATTTGCAGCAGCTATAAAACATATGTTAACTTCCTAATAAAACCTGAGTGTTGCTTTCTATGTCACCTTTTTTTCCCCCTTTTTTTTTGCAGTGGGAAACAGTGCAGAAGTTATTACCTAGGGAACAGTTGTCGCTGTCTCCTGTACAGATCCATATCATTTTCAAATTTGCATTCTGATGGAGAAGCAACAAATGTTACTTAAATCCCATGAAGTGTGTTAATTACACTGAGCTCTGTGAAATTATGGGTGAGAGCGCCAAAAAGAATTCTACAATTGCATCTTGAGTCTCTTGAGCATATCTTGTCAGATTAATGTCTTTGTCACTCACATGATAACCTTAAAATTGCTTTTCTCCCTAACTGATATTCCCTAAACCTCAGTGATATGGAAAATCTCACACAAAGCTAAAGAGCAGATGCAGTTTGTATTGTTTACATAAATAATGTTGGTACTTTTATGAAAATATATCAAAATTGAATTTCATTAAGTGCAGCTTGTTACTTTCTTAATTATTTTACAGTCCTTCTTCTGTGCTTCTGCATACAAACCACAGTGTGAATCTCTTCCTAGTGTGTCCCTGGAACAAAGGCTAAAATCACATAACTGCCTAGGATGTAATGCTTCATTTTATTCTCCTTTTTTTCCACCTACTTCTTTGCGAGCCCTAAATAACCATAGCTGCCTCATTATTTGAATCCAGAAGCCACTGTGCTGTGTAGCAGTAACAGAAATTGTCCCAGAAGATTTGACGACGTGGATATGTCCCCACAGCTCAACTGAAGGTTTCTTAAAAACAGGTAATACGATTAATAAGACTTGCTGTGTCAGGGCTTGAGGTGCATGCTTCAGTTCCCCAGCAGGGGACATACTCAACCCTCAGAAAGCTGCAAGTCTTCTCACAAAGTCACAAGTATGACTGGCGAAACTCAACCCATTGGAAATCTATATTAGATGTCAGACCCGTCTAAGAGACAAATCTAATACTTTTGGGTGAAAAATAGCTCACAGCAGTCTGCTGCTCCTAGTTTACTGATATTTGGAAGAATGGTTTGGTTTGGCAATCAATGTCCTAGAGCCACCAAAGACCTTGATATTATCTTTTTTTCTTTAAGCCCATAAAGAGGATTACTGGAAGAAAAAAAAAGAGGGGAAAAAAAAAAGAAAATCTGTGATGTTATATGAGCACCACTGGTATTACTTATCTTTAGGTTTTTGCTTTCATAAAAAATAGGCTATGTTACTAAAGCTCCCTAGTAATATTTTAATTATTTGTAATGCATTGTAAGGAGTGGTAAGCCTTACTTTGCTAAATGAGAGAGGCAACACATAATCAGATGTGTCTTATAGAATAAGAAGTATACTTGAAATCAAGGAAGTTCTTTTTGTCTTACCAATATCTCAGAAGTGGTAGGTGATGAGTTCAAAAGATAAGAACCTGGAAAAAATGTGCTAAAATCAAAAGAACCATAACAATTTGTGCTGGTTAAGAAATAAAAAGGATCTTATTTTCCACCACTTCATACTATAAGCTGTTTTTTACATGGGTGAATGTCAAACTGTAAAACATGACCATTTAGGTTTTGTAATGCTGTGCTTTTTCTTTGTGCTTACTATACACAGAATAAACACAAGATTCATGTCATTGATAATAAGGTCCATGAACACAATACAGAATTGCTTTCAGTTTCCCCTACTGAGAATCTGGTACTTTACATTTAAGTGTCCTTTCTGAAATATAAAATTTTCTAATGTAGCTTGAAAAAGGGATGGTGGGAATGAAAGAGTTATGCTTATGGAAGTCCATCCATCCAGTCTCTGCAAGGCTACCAGATCTATAAATAATGGAAAAAGGCCCTCCAGCTAGGGATGCCAAATTTAGTAGCATCTAATGAAAAGATAGGAGTAAAGTCCTGAAATCTCTTTTCAATTAACTTCAGCAGAAATGGGAACCTAGACTGAAAAGTCCTCAAGAAGGCATTTGGAGAGGTTTCTCTGATAATCTTCATATTCTTTGTACAAATAACTTCTTCAAGATCACAATTAAAATGTCTGTTCTTGCTATGCATTTTAAAACCTGATCTGTTTACTCAAATCAAGGCTTTTCAAGCTTTGCTTAAAGTCACGATAAGAAGGGAAGGGGAAAGACAAATCCTCATCATTACTTTTTAAAATTACTTAAAAGCAACCGACAGCTGAATGAAGGTATATCTGAAAGGACCTATGTGGTTGTCTGTCTACAAAGTAGATTGAAAAAGTGTTTTGTTCTAAATCCTAATCTCTTCTGTGGTCTCAAGAAGGCTAACACAAGAAGATTGCCACAGTGATGAGTGATATTTGTCACCAGACATCTGCTAAGACACAACCACAGTGTATTTTCCCTTGCTGGGTGGCATGTAATGAAGGTTACCCAATCCAGTGTTTACCATGAAAATTCAAATCCAGTGTTAAGAGATTTTCTTACTGTAGCTCTTAATGAAAAGTGCCTTCTGGATCAGTTGTATCAGCAGGCTGACAGGAAATGAGTGGGATATCAAGACGTGAAAGCAATAGTTTTTAATCCGTGTGATACCCAGTTTTACTGTACAGGAAATAAAGTACAGTGATGCTAGCAGCCAGTGACAGGGAGAACAACAGGGCAGTGAGAATATTTGTGCATAAGACTATGACTGGTTATCCTGAAATCACATAAGAACAAGTTTCTTCTCTGTGTTCAGTCCCACTTACTCTGTGCTTTAGGAGTTGTATCACTGTGAAAGTAAATGCAGAAGTGACATACTCCCTAGTTTTAGTGTCTTTTGGGGAGATCAAGCACTGAAAAGGAGAAAAGGACTTGAGAATACATGAGGGAATGCTAAGGGGCCGGGCAGGTTTTGGGGAATGGGTGAATGACCTTGGTGCAACCATCTAACCAAAACGTTTGAGTTTTGCCCAACACTAAGTAAGCAAAAGGATATAAGGCAAAGTTTATATATGTAACAAATTTATTATTCCTATCTTCTCTGCTCCACTGCAGAAGTGGCTGGGGACGCTTAGACTGGGACCTGTGAGGAGGGCAGGCAAGCTGTCTCCCATAAAACTTCCTTATGCAGGGAACCCCATATTGAGACTCGGAAACTCCCTTCTATTTTTCTTTCTGTGTCTTATTCTCCAGTTTGATCCTCAGAAGCTCTGATTCCCCAGCAGCCCCTGGTGTTAGGATCACTTCTGCCCATACCCAGAACGAGAGTTCACAGGCAGTGTGGGGCAGCTTAAATGACCCCGATCATGAGTTCCTGCAGGGTCCCTGGTACTGCTGCACCACTGCACCAGACACAAAAACCAAACCCACTTTTGTGCTGTTAGCACAGGAAGTAAACAGAGGCAGTCCCATCCTTGTGATCATCAAGACTGGTATTTTTAATTTGCTTCTGTTCCTTTCTGTCTCCTTTGAAAAGCAAAATACTATAAATAAAAATTAAAAGCTATATAAACCAACCTGCTATAGGCTTTTCTACTTACTACCTGTAAAGGCCCAGGTGCCAAATACTAGTTCTCTTACAAAGGACATCTGAGTTACACAGTGCTGCATTAGTGCATTCCAACAAATTATCCTCTGTAGCCACACAGGTTTCACCAAATGACTAATACACTGCAAACTGACAAATGTCCCAGAAACTAATTGTGCAAGCAAGGGGAAAGAAATGTGTAATCTCAGTGAAAGCAAGCTATGGTTCTTCACAAAATTGTGGTGCTTTCCCTTTATTCCTTTTTCTTACTACTACCAAGCAAAGAATTCAACTGATCTTCCTTAATGTTACAATAAGTGATAAGCACCAATGAAATACAGAAACAATCAGATTCCCTGTATATACAGATGTTCTTCCAAAGGGATTTGAAGATTAATGTTTTCCTTTTACACATAATAAAGATTCATTTGATTAAAAATGTTCTCTGTTTTACCTTTGTCTTTTTATTAAGTCTCACCATACCTAGAAAAAAACAAAGGGTGGGTTGGAGGAGGTGTTTACAGTCTAGAGACCTTCTGCTCTAAAATCACAGCTCTTCCAAATGAGCTAATGAAGTACTGTAACTCCACTAGCTCAGTCTGACAGCCATTACTTCCAGCTCTGCAAACACTGCATTAAATCTCTGTGTATCCTCGGTGACTGTTATTAGTAGGCCTGGGTGTATTTCACTAGACACTTGGAATTCAGCTAAGAAAATTCTCAATCAGAAAGAAGCCATAATGAAGATAAAAATATTACAATCACTCTCTTTCTCAAAAGAAAGAAATTATTCTTTCTGCCTAGAATTGTTTGATTTAATAACCAGAAAATTGCTAAAAGAACAACTCCCCTTACCACCCCCAGCACCCTCCCCAGCAGTACGCAGTTTTCCTGCATGTTTGGGCATCTGCTGAAGTGTGAGAACGGCAGTTCACATAGCATTTTAAATAACAGCCAGTGCTCAGATCCCTTAAAGCATCCATCCATCTATCTCTCCCAATACCTTAAGTCTAACATGAAGGCACTGCTTACACCTTTAAGGCCAACACTCAGCTCTTACCTACTCTGACCAACATAAATTCATGGCTGTAAGAAGGCAGGAAGTCTCCTATATCTTAATGTTACTTATATTCCCATGAGGAAATATTTTCTAGAATTGTCTATCCTTTAATTTAGAGGATATCCAGAGAGACTGGACTCTGATCTCAGCTGAACACCTGAAATTAAATGGAATGATTAACATGCCTTGAAGTTTTAGATCGCACTGCCTCAGTATCTAACTCAAACTTATTAATGTCTTTCTAGTAGTACAATCCTGGATAAAAGTAGGTAAATAGAATTTACTTGCTTTATTTTGCAAGACATATTAACATACATTTAGCAGTGTTTCATACAAAATACTACCTTTCTGTACCAACACTCTTACTTACCATTATGTCAACAATACCTTTTTTTTTTTTTTATTGGTATAACAGAGAAGGTTGGGTTTTTCTTAGTTACTTGGTGATCTCCTCTTAACTGACCTTGCTGTAATAATTAGTTTTTCTTGGATTTATCTTTATGCAGTTATTGACACCACTTACTGTAACCAGTTACAGACGTGAGGTCATTCACAAACTTATGTTTATTGATATCTCTCTGCTGGCTGACAGTGTTGTTTACGTTGAATGGCCAAAGTCAGGTTCTCAAGGGTACATGTGGTTTTTTGTTCAACTGCTAGTGGATTCTGGCTAAAAAGCTTACATCTCCAACAGCACTGCGATCCCCTAAGCTCTGCAGCAGGCAGGATTGCCGTTGGCAATATGGGTCTAGACGAGGGTCAGGTGATGTTGGCGCATTTCACTGCACAACATACAGTGCTGGGCCACAGCTGCTTTTGTTAGCCCCCTGCAACTGGTGTGACAAACCCTTAAATTTTTTCTTGAGAACCAGTCTTGCCTCCTTGAGTCCTAGCTCAGTAAAGGGGTTAGCGAGATTTTTTTTTAATCTTTCCATCTATATTTTATATCTAAGTTCTTCAGCTTGAGCTGAGTTCAGCCTGGTTTCCCTTATCTTCCCATGCAATTGAATATAGTGCTATCCAAACAGCAATCTGCAATGAAGTTTTCCTCTAAACAAACTCAACCAATGTCCTCTTATCCAGACAAGGTAACAGCCCTTCTATTCTTGTCCTGGTCTACTGATAACTCCAGATGAAGCCATTCTGAAGAGCAGTGCTGCTTCTAGGAGACTTTAAGCAAATTTGAAATGAGGCCACAACATTTTTTTTCAGTTGCTTGAGTCTTCAGTTGAAATCAGAGGTGAATAACAGCTCCAGAACTCTGCACAGTCTAGTCTCTTTGTTTCCACTTTTAAATATGTCCATGAAATTAACTCTGGCTCAAATAAGGATGCTCCTGCTTTTCCAGCTGCTGGATACTGGGAGAGGATTTTTGAATAATTTCACCATAAAAAGACCTTGGTTTTTTGCCTTCCATGAACATCTTTTATGTCCCACCATTTAAAACAAAATATTGGGCTAGACAGGGTGACTGTAACCCCATATATCCTACTTATTCTTTCCAGTTCCCTTATGGTTTATTCAGGAGCTGGTCCTGCCTCCAGTGAAACTGTCATCAAAACTCAATTTGACTTCTGGGTAATGGGAATACACTTTTAAATAGCTATTAATTCCAGTGCTACACATGCAAGATCATTTCCAGGACATCAGGAGTACCTTGTAACAACTGCTGCCTGCTTATTCATAAAATACAAATAAATAAGTAAATCCTTGTTCAGTAACATTGGTGTGATTATGAAACATTTCCTGTGACAACAGTGATAAATGGATGGGTTTGGAATTTGTACTTTACACGTCAAGTTTTTTCTTCTTAGAAAGGGTGCCAAGAGTATGCATTTTTTTATGAGTTGAGAGTACCAGACCTTCCCTTCTTGACTTTTACATGTACACAGATGTTTTCCTTTTGCCCACAGTAGTTTTAGTTATCTAGCTGATTTGAGGTTCTTTCTTTTTTTCCTCTTTTTTTCTGCTGGTGATGGATAGAATTAGATGACTAGCATCCGGTAACTGGCACATATTTAGATGAAGTTCTCTAGAGAAAAATCAAAGGCAGATGTGAAGAAATGTTACATTTGACTCTGGCCAGAGCTCTGTGTAAAGAGCTGTGGCTGATCAATACTGTGCCTATTAATTCTTACCCTGGACAGATGATCATTGCTTCTGTTCCCTCCCCAGAGCTAAATTACTTTGAAACAGCACAAAAAATGCTCACAGGAGTTAGTCCAAAGGCATAAAAAGATATTTTCTTCCCCACTGTCAAGTATAACTCATAGTTTCACAAACTGAATAGAAGAGAATTTGGTTTTATATTGCACCCTTCATCGGTTCCAAGCACCCCCAAAGCAGTTTGCAATTTTGAATTATCTGAAGCACCGACTGCGCACTGAGTGTGTAAGCAATAGCTTAACAATGGTTACACAGAAACCTACGTATTAGAACCTGTTTTGCTGAGGGATGGAAAAACTGGGCAGCCTTCCTTGCGGGATTCTGTACTTCCACCTGCATTGCTAACTAGCAATGGGCTGCAGGTGGTTCGTTTAAACATTTCATTGAATGGCACAACACATCCTTTACACAGCAGTGCCCACATTAGGCATGAGTGTGCATGCCAGTGAGCATGACAAAGGAACCATATTAAAGTAAATCTTTAGGTAAATATAAAGAACTAGAGCTTCAGCTGGTGAAAATTGGCATCGCTCCACTGAACCCAACACAGCACTGTTGATTTCCACCAGCTGAAGATCTTGCTCTAAGTATTTTGACACTGTGCCAAGCCTCTTTCACAATTGTGTTAAGTCATTAAGCTTTATACTTAAGTGTGCAGTCCTATAAATTGTATTTAAATAGCTAATTTATCAATTCTTTGGGAGTTCAGTTCTGTGAGGAAGCAAATGCGTTTGGGTAGGATTTTCCTCTTAGCTCAGCTCTCAAGCAAGCAGAGAAGAAAGGTGAAGAAGGGAAACCACATTCAATTACAATTTCTTTCTTACTTTTCTTTAAATTCAGAAATCAAAATGAAGGGGGAAAAACAGCACTGAACACACATTCAGAAGAAAAACATTATATCAGATTCTAGTGTCTACCTTACTATTATTTTTATTATCATACCTTATAAATATTCATCAGTGCTGTCAATGTACATTTGGAGGATTGCTTACAACCACAGAATCCAATCATGCCTATAAGGTATTGTCATGGTATTGTAGTTAGTGGAAAGCTATTAATGTTCCTCTGAAAAAAAGGGAGGCACATCTCTCCCTTAAATACTTTGATGATTTGGACCTATAACTTTCCAGCTAAGTCTACGCTGCTCTTAAACAGCAGCTCATGGTCAACCTGCCTCCCCTCTAAACATCTGGCAATCTACAATAGCAAAGACAGCTCTGTCCCAACAGCAAATAGATTCCAAGTGATGCTCAACAGACAATGCAGATATATCCGTGCATCTCTCCATACTTCATCTTTCAAACAAAAACGATTCATTTCCTTGTTTGGGAGAATACAGAAAGATACGCCCTCTCCTTGCATTTTTTGAGGGTGTGGTGAGTTGACCTTAGCTCACTGCTAGACAGCCACCCAGCTGCTCTCTCACTTCCCCTCTTCAACAGGATGGGGACAAAGTAAGATGAAAATGCTCGTGGGTCGAGATAGGGAGATCACTCACCAATTACCATCACAAACAAAACACTCAACTTTGGGAAAATTAATTTAACTTATTGACCATTAAAAATAGAGTAGGGTGGTGGAAAAAAGACAAAAACTAAAACAACTTCCCTCTACCCCCTTCTTCTCAGGCTCAACTTCATTCCTTCATTCTCAGCTCCTCTATCCCATCCTCCCTATTCTGAGCAGTGCAGGGGGATGAGGAATGGGGGTCATGTTCATGACACTTCGCTTCTGCCTCTCCTTCCTTCTCATGCTCTTGTCCTGCTCCAGCATGGGGCACTTCCCATGGGATACAGTTCTTCATGAACTGCTCCAGCATGGGCCCTCTGCACAGGGTATTGTCCATCAGGAACAGACTGATCCAGTGTGAGTCCCTCATGGACTGCAGTTCCTGCCAGAAAACCTGCTCCAGCCTGAAATACTCTCCAGAGGCTGCAGCTTCCTTCAGGGCATATCCACCTGTGCTGGCTTGGGGTCCCCCATGGGCTGCAGTGTAGATGTCTGCACTGTGGGTGCATTGGAGCCATCTGGAACCAGTTGTGTCTGACACTGGGCAGCTCCTGGCTTCTTTTCACATAGACCACCCCTGCCACCACCCCATACACACCACTGGTACTAAAACAGGGACACATAAAACTAATACAGAGGGAAAACTTACTTATCAGGCACTAATACATTCATCTTGATAAGGAAAAGAGTAACAGCTGTCCTTCTTTCTTGTGTAAGACAAAATTAATGAATAAATTTGTATCCACTTGGTAAAGGAAAATCTGCTTCAGAAAACAATTATTTGACCAATTTTTATAGCTGTTCAAATAATGCAGGAAAAAAACTTTCCACACAGGCATTAACATTAGATGCAGAAAAAATATGGATACTGAAAGTGGTGGAATTTACCTCACTGAACTTTAGACATCTGCAAACCAGTCACCTACAGCTGAGCTGATCACTCTAGATATTCTTTACAATTCAACGAGGGAGAGTTTCTTTAAGGGTGAAATTCTTCTGACCAAATATAGATGGCCACCTCAAGGTACACTTCTTCCACTTAAAGTGTTTATTTCTCTCTGACAATAAAGATAGCTTAGCTGCCTATGTCTGGTCACATAAATTCCACCTTAGGTGTTTTATGATCAGATTTCTAGATATTTGGATGCTTAATAAAGATCATAACTTGATGTGTTAAGACATGCTGAGCAAGGGGAACTGCATCTTCAGTACAAAATGCTCAATTTAGTCATAGGCCGGTGGTAATTAGTAAACCAGAGTTAGAGAGAACAAAATTCCAATCCTTGTTCCATAAATATTGCAAAAGTTTTATATAAGCAAAACATTTTTTAAATAGATGAACTTGAGAAGACCTGGTTTGAATACTAAATAGCCTATTGGTTAACAGATGTTTCTGGTGATATAGGTTCATCTCCCTACAGCAGCGTGAAAACTCAGACAGGGTCTTCCAGAGCCATAGGTGCATGCTCTAACCAGTAAATTCCTATGTAAAAATTGGAGAGGGCAAAAGGGAGTACATCTTCCACGAGTAGTTTCTATGAGGTTCAACCCAATAGATATGTTTTGAAAAGTCACATGAATCAGTCTCAAATGGGCAGTTCAGAGAGCAGACTATCTAGTTGTTACACACTGACAGAGCTGAGATATAAACCAAGGCCTTATCTGTTCCGTGCTCCCTAGATCTGGGCAGTTTTGAGTAGACATTTAAGGTTCTTAAGCAGCTTTAAAATGTAAATGTAGAGATTTCTAGTGTTAGGCAACAGGTTTTTAATGCATAGTTTGTAGTTCTTCAACTAGCATTTAGGATTTTTAGTATATTTCTTATTTCTGATATGAAGATGTGTTAGAGCTTTTCTGCCTTTTATATATATATTTTTTTTTAACAGAAAACTTACAGTTAAATAAAGTGAAGAAAATTTGGGAAATTAGTGTTTTTAGCAAGCAAAATTTGAGGGTCATTACCAGAGGAAAGTATACTTGCTTGTCTGGCATTGAACTGTATTGGAATAAAGGAGATCTAAATACATAATATTACTATACTCTTTCCTGGAATTACTTTCATTTCACAAGGAGTGATGTGTTGGTCTGTGCCATTTCATTGCGATGTGTGTTGACAAGGTAAAGACCTGGGTACCATTCTGTGCACCCTGTGCACTCACATTCCCCAAGTTACTGCTTCCTTACTTCTTCATGTGGCCAGTAGCTAAGCAGAGCTGTAGGGCAGGGTGTTTAGCAAGTCATGATAATATGCCATCCTCAGCATGTCAAACGTGGTGCATAGCTCAGAGTTCCCCTTATATGTATCGTTTCTGCTGCGGTTATCATTCATAATTTTTACAGTGCCCAAAAGAGTATTCTTAGGCAGGAGTAATTCAGCAGCCCGGCAGTTTCATTAGTGCAAAGTCAGGCTCCTCTGTTCAACGCATTTTACCTTGCACTTGCAACACTGCAGTTCTCTGGGCAGGATGAATGCTTATATGAACAAAAGGAAATGTGTTCCCTTTTTTAAACATGTCCTGCTTCTTATTTCCATAATTCCTCGCTGTGAAGAGACTTAACTCTTATCAAAAACTAACAAAAGTTCCTAAGCTCTAAGGAAAGACAGTTTTAACCTCCCATATCAGTAACATCTATAAACTATTTGCCAAGTTGTTGCTAACCACTCAAGTGTAGGAGCAGGAATCTCTCCTTACAGATTACGACAATCACTATTCCTTTGCTACATGCACAAAAATGCATGTCAGGCTTAAAGTATTTTGGATGCAGAAATCTCATTATTCCCTTTTGCAAACACATCTTCCCTTGGAAGATGCATTCATAGCTGTTTAGCAGAGTCCAAAGTTTATATAACTGTAGAGACTTCTACTTTCAGTTCTGGGTTTGCATTGCTTTGTTTGAAGATTTTGTTTTGTGCTTATTTTAAAACCTTTCCCCACTTATTTTTGTAACTTTTATTGGTAGCATCTTCAAAAACTATCTTCTCCCAACCTGCCCTTTCCAGTGTTCTAAATATAAATGCAGAAACAAAGAAATGCATATTAATAAGTAAAGAAGCACAGGTGTGCCTTGCAGACAGTAAGTTTTTTAAAGTCCTTCCTGAGTTCTTGAATCATTATCCCTGCATAATTTATACTGTGTTACTGAGTGCAAACAATGAACCTGGCCTACAAAGAAGAGATGTGAGCCAGTTCAAAAGATAGACCTTGGATTTTCACAGTAGAGGACATAAGCTATTTATTTATGTATCAAATAATTATGAAAGTTTCTGGTCATATTTTCTAATCAAAGGAATGTGAAAGAAAGGCAGAGGATATGTAGTTCATCTTTGCCTTTCTAACTCTCTTGCTCAGATCCAGGGGTGCTGATACTATACCAGTTGAGCACTGAGTCTTCTTCATTGTTGTTATCCTCCCATGCTTTTAAGACTTTCTCTATGGAGGAAAAAAGAGGGAAGGATACCTGTTAAAGTGGCTGCCGGATTTATGTACTGAAGGAAAAAAGGGGAAAATTAGTTCTTTGTGCTAATTGCATTGACTGAAAGCACAGCATAGTACACAGCTTGGGTACTACATACCTGAGTACAAGCACATAGTGTGAGCACATATTTACAGGACAGCTCCAGAGAAATGACAAAAAGCGCAGACTCCTGAGGATGCAAAGTAGCTGTACTCTGCTCACCATGTTGGGAATGCACTTTGCACCATACCTAAATTTATTCTCCAATTTGGTTAAATGCATCAACACATACTAAATTTTTAGTACATTTTCCCTTCCCTGAGCAATATTTCAAAAAAATTTTTTTTTTCTTCCTTGAAGAGTAATGAACCCTTTAAATTGACCTGAGTGTGATGAGATATCCTTAGCTACCAGTTAAATGCCCACACAGCTGCTCACTTACTCCCTGTCCTCAACAGGACATGGGGAGAAAATAGGAATAGAAAACTTCTCAGTCAAAATAAAGACAGGGAGACTGCTTACCAGTTACTGTCATGGGCAAAGCAGACTGTCTTGGAGGAAAAAAAATATTGCCAAGTAAAATAGATTTGGGGTGTGACAAACAAAACCAGACATTAAAAAACACCTTTCCTCCCTGTTTTTTCAGGCTCAACTTCCCTCCTTTGTTGCAGACTCATCTATCTACCCCTCCCCTCCCCCCTGGGTGGTACATTTGGGTTGGGGACTGGGGGCTTGAGTCAGTCCATAACAGCTCCTCTCTGCCATTCCTTCCTCCTCACACTTTTCCCCTGCTCCTGCATTGGAATATCTTCTTTGGTGGTTAGAGTATCTCCTCCCCCTCCTCCTACTCTGATCTAGTGTTCCCTCTGCTGTTTCTCACCCTCCCCCCCCCACTCCTCTGCTTGTCCAGTGTTTTGTTCTTTATTCAATACACATTCCCAGAGGTGTCACCATCTTGGCTGAGGGGCTCAGCTGTGTCCTGTGGTGGGTCCATTGAAGCTGGCTGGAAATGGCTGTGTCTGGCAATGGCTGTGTCTGCCATGGGGTAGCCCCAGACTCTCCTCACAGAGGCTGCCCCAGCAGTGCCACTCCTGCCCCACCTCAAATCTTGCCAGGTATACCCAATTATACTAAGCAATTACCGGATTTTTTTTTTTTTTTAAATTATGAAAACTGGGAGAAAAAAGTCATGAAAATACTTGACTTGGATTGAAAAAGAGAATTTTGTCAAGTTTTCACAGAGGCACCAAAGATCACTAAAATTGTGTTTGTCAAATGGAAACATTTTGTTTGTTCTGCAACAAAACATTTTGGCTTGCATTTTTTTAGACCTTTACCTATTTTCCTCTTTATCTGGTACAATTTTAAAACAAAGTGATGATATTTTGAAGCAAAAAATTAAAAAATATGAGACTGAAAAGTTGAAAGTGTTGAGATTTTTAACACTATTGATTTGAAGCATTGCATTTTGGAAATGTCAAAATGAAATCTGTATGATTTTTTTCTGTTTTACTATTTTTATCCCAGATTATGTTGGAGTGTAGAGGGAATTTTATAAAGATTTTCCCCCTCTGCTACATGGAAATGACTCATTCTGTGTTTTTCAGAATAGCAAAAGATTTAAGCATCTGTCTAAAGTCCATATTGTGAAATTGCCTTGCAGCTATAGAGAATTGTTTTCACCTGAAAGCTGAGAAGAATATCTGCAAGGAAACCAGAGAGGTTTCTGCTGAATATAACCCAGTTGCTAAGATTTCCGTTTTGATGAATCAACATTTCCTATTAAAGATATGGTTTTTCTCTAAAAATGTTCAGCTAATTTTATTGTTAAGTCATGTCATGTCATTGCTACAACTTCACTGACTCTGCTTAATAAAGCTAGTTTTGCCTTTTATGTGATGGAAACAATTATAGTTTGATAGTCATATGCATAAAATATCCAGCAGTGAAATGAAGTCAAGTCTAGGCTTGTTTGCTTTTTCAAGAAGTTATTTTCAACAATGGTTTGTGGGCTGGGGGAATGTGTTGGATGCCAGCATCATAAAATGGTTTCCACAACTTCCACAGTGTGAAATCCTTTGTTGACCATCCCAGCTCAGATGCTGATGAATAGAAGGGAATGAAAACTGGCTTCTGACTTGAAGATGTGGTAGCAGTGGGGTCAGATATGCATCTTAAGCGTGGTTTTGTGCAAAATGTAGTTGTGTATTTCTGGTTCTAAATTTTGACTCTACCAATTTGGCTATTTTCATGACCAAAGAATTCACTTTTTTCCCTTCTGACAGACAAGAGAAAGAAAAAAAAAAAAAAAAAAAAGAAAAAAGAAAATAGCAGAGTTTATGGTACAGGGATACTCATTTGGAAGATTTTTATTTCTGAAATATCTATCAAAATCTTGATCAGGTTGCTAGATTAAACCCATTTTTCTTGGCACAAAAATTTGGTCTCAACTCCTGATTTAGAATACTCATCTCTCTTCATCATCTCACTTTTAAGTTTTATCTTTTTCCTCTAAAATCTGTCTGAATATATTTTGTATCTCATCCAGTTTTTCTTTATCCACTCCTCTTCTACAGTATTTATGTCTCCAAAACATCAGAATTAAGGGGGAGAGAGCAGAATGACATGTATGAGTACAGGAGCATCCAACTATTTTGTTTAAGCTTTTGAATGCATAGCTATATATTTTTGTTTTGTTTTCAGACAGTTTTTGTCGTAGTACCCTGAAGTGCAGCACTTTAATAATTACTGACTGGTTTTCATCTATTACCTGTTCTGGGATGGAATAGCAATGAGCATTACAGCTTTTCCTAGTGGGCTCAGGGAAGCCAGCTCACAATGTAAGTCATCAACAGTCTACTGCAGGTACAGCCAGAATACTTTGTCAGGTGGATAGTTTCCTAGATGCAAACCAAATTATTTTATGCTTGGTTAGTTACACAGTATATTTCTACATTTACTTGTATTGTTATGCTGCATTTAGCTGACTAATGACTCAAGAACTTTATTTGCTAGCTTCATCCAAAGCACCTGCTCAAGGATTGCAATAATATAAATAATTTCTAGGGAATTAACAAAGGAAAAAAACAATTTCAGCTAGAGAAAGTTCAATACTGCTTACAAAACACACCATGATTGCTTAATAAAATCTTTGTAAAGATCTGGCCAGAAGATGGGTCATTAGGGAGAGCAGGACATATTGATGTACAACTCTCAGTGACACTTCAGGACAGATTTGCTGAGGTGAAGGTAAGATTCTGGGGCTGTAGCCAACCCATCAACATGTCCTTGGGCAGCATGCAGAGACATGATGTGACAGTAACCTTACAGCTGAGCAGTTGTGCTGACCATATTGAAGCTGGATCTGATCTTGATGTTATCAGTGGATAGATAATGTGAGACAGTTTTCCCCGGCCTCAATATGATGAAATTTAAGCATATATTTAAGTCTTCTGACTTAGTTAAGGTCTATGCCACTCTGTGACAATGCAAAACAGCAGCTCTCTTCCAATAGCACATTAAAAGATATATTAATATAAATTATTATTGGTAAATCTCTACCTTCTTAAAAATTTGTGCCAATAAAAGACTTTAATCTTCTCATTTTTAGTCTTGATCATGTTTCTTCTGTATAATAATCTATTCTTAACATGTAAACAAATATTTTTATGTAGTGATATGTAGATTTTTATGTATTTTTATGTAGTAATAATTAACAAGGAAGACAGTACCAGGACATTTTCTTGCATGAGAACATTGACTTAGGCTGTAGGAAAGAATGAAAAAAAAAAAAAAAAAAAGAAGCATTTCTTGAGAAATGAGAAAGTATTAGTTCCTATACTAGCTTAAAGAAAATATGTACAATGTATCTACTGGACAAACAAATGTGTATCTGTATTCACACAGTCAAGACCATAAAATTGTCCTGTCTTCAGAAGATGGTGTTTTGTAATAAAAGTTTCATAACTCTTAACTGAAAACTATCTATGTTAAAATTGTAAACTAAGCATACCAAATTCATTAAAGTAGCAAATGAAGAAGAGAACAAAGGATGTAAATCCTCTGCATGAGTTTAATACTGCCATAATACCTCATCTATGTAGAGTGACAGCCATGTTAGATTGACACAACTGGAAAAGGAAGAGAACCTTACGTGGCCCCTGGCATAAATTAAAATAGCTGATTTCATCTTAGTTCTCTGATGTACAGTAGTTGAACTTCATGATTCATATTGGAGGGAAAGGATTTTCTTCAATAAAACTTAAAACCACTGCAAATGGTCCCATGTGGAAACAAGTTGACTTGACCAGCGAGCAGCTGACATATATCAATATAAAAGAAGTTGTCAAATTTAATGAATCCCTTTAAGAGTGACATTCATTCCCTCTGATTGTACAGCCTGGACTTGACCACAAAATAACAGAGGGTATCACATAAAATAAAAAGTGATTTATGGTGTGCCTTCTTTATTGATGAGTTCTGCAAGCAGAGAACACCCAGAGCCCAGTCAAGTGACAGAGAAAATGAGTTTTCTCATTTGAATTTGAAAAACATACACTTGACAGTTTTCAAGGGCTGTTTCAGAATGGCCACAAATTTAAAAGTTAGCCAAGGTTTATCTGAGACCTGACCAGAGCTTTCTGTTCTAAAGGGAAAAAAAAAATATATATATATATATATATATATTTCTGAGTTTGTTCAAGGGACGTTATAATTTGCTGATTTTTTTTCCTTAGATGATTGCCCTTATTCAACATCGTTGTAGTCCTGTAAAAAGTAAGAACAGACTAGAAAATGTCCTGATCTTGAGCTAGTGTTTGAGGGAATAATCTCAGTGAACACAACAGAAGATTTTTTTTGAATCAGGAATATAAAATTAGTCCTTCATCTATTACCCCAAGTGTGTATTTATTGTTCTGTGTTTCCATAAAAGAAAGTCACTCTTGAGTCCAAAGCTTCCCTACTATTTACTGTTCTAACAAAATCTACTTCTTATTTTGATAGAAGGTATCACCTTATCTGCACTGCAGGGAACCCATAACTGAAGGGTTATGTGTATTTTTATCAATCTAAGTCAAACAGATACCAGCTGGGGAGATTCACATGGAGATGATTATAAGACCCAGCTTATATCATTTAAAAGCATTCTAACCTATCTGCTCCTCAGGGTTCCACTCATTTCTTTACATTTGCATTGCTGAGAATTAATCCCTGTTTTGCTTTCTTATTCCTTTGAATAGATAATGGATTGGATAAAATATCATGAAATGGCTAGCTTTTACAAAACTTATCCCTAAAGGAGTAAAACAACCTCCTCTGAAAAGAAGGACAGCAGAATTTTGATGAATGAACATTGAATAGAAGGTTTAAAAAAAATATTAGTGGAGCATTGGACTACTGTGAGCAGAGTTAGACCACATCTATATACTTCTAAAAGTATGTTGTATTATTCATTATTGATACTATAGGTCTTATATATAAAAACTAAAAGCATACTAAATTTTGAAAAATGTTCTTACAGCTGCAGTGTTGTTTTCAATGTAGTTCTAGTTTGTAAAAGTCTTTGAAAACATTTTCTTTGTTAGTAATGTAAGCAGCTAGACAAGGGTTTTTCTTCATTTCATTTCTTTTTAACATTTCCAGTTAGTCCTTATTTTTTGCCTGTCCTAATGCATATATTTGAATCCATTTGATAGTATATCTCTTTTCACTAGAAATAGCGCAGCCTTCTGAGGAGTATAACTGATAGGGCAGGATGCAGCTGCTTAGACTGTAATCAGTACAAAATGGATCGACCATATTACATTAAATCTCGGTTCATCAGCTTGAATCAGCCCTAAGGTTTTCTCACGGATGTATGAGAAATTATGAAATCTCTTGGATTCTTTGATCCTTTGCATTCCAGAATTCTAGCTGAAATCATCAAAGAAAGTTTTCATGACACTTGCTTTAGGAAGCTGCTTTTCAGCATGTTTCTCTATATAAAACTCCTTGCTACGGGATATTAGAAATGCATTTTACTTTTTACTTGCAATTCATATTGCTTTATTCCATTTCTTATGCTTAGAATTATATGGTTTATTATATGGTGGCTATGTTTTGGAATTTAATTCCCTACTAACTAAAGAATTAAACTAATTGTCTCTGCCAATTCTCTGGCTACTGAAAAGTTAAAAGTTCAAATGTTAAGACTACTGAACTTCAGGAAGATTTTAACTTAATTGAAACAAAATTTCAGGACTGAATCCCAGGTGTGAATGTCATTATATTTTAAAGTTTTTTAAATCCCTCTATAATTTTAAATACTATGACCTAAATTTATATCCACCTATGAGGTTCAACAAGGCCAAGTGCAAGGTCCTGCACGTGGGATGGGGCAACCCCCAATATCAATACAGGCTGGGGGATGAAGGGATTGAGAGCAGCCCTGAGGAGAAGGACTTGGGGCTACTGGTAGATGAAAAGCCGGACATGAGCCAACAATGTGCACTTGCAGCCCAACTTAGAATCATAGAATCATTTAGGTTGGAAAAGACCTTTAAGATCATCCAGTCCAACCATTAACCTACCCTACCAAGTCTACTCTAAGCCAATCAAGGGTAGACTAGACTAAACCATGTCCCAAAGTGCCACATCTACCCGTTTTTTGAACACTTCCAAAAAAAAAAAAAAAAAACCCAAAACAAAAAAACCTTGCAGTTGGGCTAGATGATCTCTAAAGTTCCCTTCCAACCAAAAGCATTCTCTGATTCTGTGATTCTATGATTCTATTTTTCTTAGTCTCCCCTACACACACATTTAAACATACACACAAAATCATTGTCTTACGAGTATCATATTTTGCCTTTCTGGTTTAATGATAATATTCTCTCTTTTGAATGTAGATTTTAAATTCATATGAATACAGTAAGAACTCCTATAACAAAGAGATCTATCTACTCCACAGTGTTTTGCATTGATTTATAGCATGTACTATATCATACACATTAGCCTGTGCTAAGATTACATAGGCTAAAGCCAGAGCATATAGAGCGTCTCTAACTTGGTTTCAAAGCAGCCTATGACAGTTAAGCATACCGTAAAAGTCAAGCTACTACATGGCCTACTTCTGGGGAAAAGACTTATATGTATCTATATTTTCACAGTAATCTATCTTTTGCTCTCATTTAAGTTTCATAAGTAGCATTATGCTTATAGGAGTTTCCTTTGAATTTGAAACTAAAAAATGAGTAGTAATATGCCATTGTCATAATTTAATATTTGTATTATGTCTCTACTTCAAATTCTATGCCCTGTGATTAAAAAATACAATCACACAAAAATGTACAAACAATGAAGTGATAAAGAAAACTTAATAATATTAATCCCTTTCCATTGGTGGAAATTGAAAGAAATAAGTAAGGGAGGAGGATTACCAGTATTCATGTACTCTGATTTATAAGTTTCAATATAAATCAATCACCTAGATCCCTCAGAAAGTGTATCTGGAACTCCAGATCTGTCTCCCCTACCATAAACAACTGAAGCATTATACAAAGAGTAAATATCATCAGGTGCCTACTATCTAAAAGAAAGCTAGTATTAGATATGACCATACAATGGCTCTGCAGACAGCTCTAGAGACTGAGGAAACAATTAGGTATCTTGATTCTCAGTGGATTGATAGACAGGAGACAGGCACCCATTCACACTTCTGAGCACATATGGGCATTGCTCAAATGACTGCCTAGGGAAGGAGACAGTTAATAAATCTGTGCACCTACATGTCTGGATAGTCAGAGTAATTAAGTAGGTTGTATGGCTGTATGGGACAGATGAGATGCAAGTGGTTAAAGGTTAGGTAAGGGTAGATAAATCAAGGCTGAATGTAGGTGGAGTGTATCTAGCACTTAGAAATGAAGCAAATGGATGCAACCATTAAATGGAAACAAAATGTTTTCAGAACACGTGATCACCGGAGGGAAAATTTCCCTGGCAACCTACGCAATGGGCCTGTGACATTCATCAAAACTGGCTCTTTTTCACATACTATATTGTATTTTTTGAATTAATAAAGTAGGAAAAGTGGGTCATAGAGTGAAACATTTGCACTGAAAGAAAATGTCATGTAAGTAACAGGAGATTATTTGCTATAGTCCGAGGTCAGCATGCATCTTGCTGAAACAGCTCAGACTGTTTTATAACTGCTCTGTTACCTGGCATATTTTTATTTTACAATGATATCAATGTACTGCATTGATGTGATAATGATTCTTGAACAGCTTTTGTACTTCTAAGCATCATATACCTGTCCAAGGTTTCCACTTACAGGGAATCTTAATTATTCCATGGAATTAACAAAGATCTAAGTTATCTTATCCAGTGAAAGTTCAATAGCACTTGCAAAGCAGTTCCTGGCAGCATCAATTTAAAAAATTCAAGTAGTTCAAAATCAGCTTCCATCTGTTAGGATAGATAAAGCAACAGTTAACACATTGAAAAGATTAAGTGAGTATATTGGCCAACATTCAGTAATTACAGGTACTTGAAAAGAAAAAAAAAAAAAAACGAAAAAAAAAACCACCACAAAATGAACACGGCCTCCTTAGCTAAAGCATATTTTTCTGAGGAAAGGGATGTTGAAAGGGAAGATATAAACTAAGGACTCATCTATCTATAAGCTTGCTAGTGACTATTTTGCCAGTAGACATTTTTCATCATATAGATATAGAATAGATAATTTTAATTTTAAACAAACACTAAATAGAAAAAAAAAACTGATTAGAACTGTTGAATGGCTGCACTGATTACAAGCTAACATTCTGACTTACACCTATGTGTACAGGGAATATGAAGGGGAAGCTTCCACATTGTTTCTAATACAGAACTCTTGGAAGCTGAATTTGAGCCATGTGGAAACACTCCATCACTGTAACAAGGTAAAATAGGTCAGGCCTGCATGGGGCAAAACTAAAAGAAGCCAATTCTCTAGTAGTTTCCTTAGCTAGAAGATGGTCTAAAAGAGCCTGTGACACCAGAAAACTTAAATAAGAAGTAATAAATACTGAAAGGGAGAGGAAAAAATATAGGCAGACATCTCATAAATAGGAAAGTGTCTTCCATTTTGTGCAGGCTGCTACAGCTGTATGGTAACAAAGGCTTTCTGCAACCTGCTTTTCCTTAACAATATTTAGCAGGCATGCATAAGTAAAGGGATTCTCTACTTGAACATTTATGTTACTCAGGGGTATTGCCTCCCTCTGCTACTGACAGGAGCTGTAAACCCCCAACACTAATAAGTGTTATGATATGTCAGCAGTATATGTATTTATATGGAGGCATTAAATATTTTGTACCCTGTTCCTTCAAGGAGAATTTGAAAAAAAGTTTCTGAGAATCTAATAGAAGACAAATACATCAAGGAAGTTTGGGATAAGACAACTGGTCAGTTATTTGAACCACAGTGCTAGAATGGTTGGACATGATGAAAACTTCATCTTTGCACAGAAAGGAACTTAAACAAGAACTTGACGACACTTTAGGTCAAAGATGTTATACAGACATCTTTAGCCCAACACAATGTAAGTCATATGTTTTATGAGATACTAATTAAAAGGCAGTGTTAAGAGTAGATACCTTGGAGAATCTCTCACTTGCTAGATTTATTCATTCTGACTTGAAGCTGTTGTTTTGTTAGCATTCTCAGTTCACAAACTGGGAGCCCTTGTGAGGAATTTTTGCTTCCAGGTGCTATTCAATCAGAATATATGGATTGTTTCCCTGAAAGCTTAAAAGCAAAGGCTAAGACAGTGGACACTAAAATGAAACAGATATAAAGGAAATACAGGAAAACCATGACAGTGTTAGTCATCAGACTCGAGCACTGTTCAGAGTTGTTTGACCATTGTCAAGATTGCTGAGGGTATCATGAAGAAGAACTAGAAGGAAGAACTGCAAGAATGAAGATTAAGTTTTGTAGATAGTAAGAAGAAAAAAAAAAATACAAGTATGGGGGAGAATTTTCAAGGTATCTATCTGAAAGCTAGAATGAAAATACCATGTAGAAATCCTTGAAAATAAAGTCTAGAATTTAAAATATTTTATATACAATATGACAGATAAGGGAAAGGTGGTGAAAGAAATTAGTTTCATGAACAAAGGAACAGGACACAAAAATTATCTCTGACATACCATTTTTGGTACAAGCAGGGAAAGGTTGTAATTGTCAAGGCTAAAGCAAGGGATTTCGTGATGACAGATGCTGTGAATCTGAACAACAAACTTGGTCACATACATATATGGAAAAAGCCATAAATAAGACCTTAAATCAAAAGGATCTGCAAAATGTAGCCTTAGTTTTGACATGAAGATCTCTGTGGGTGTCCAACAGAGGAAGGCAAGTTATTTTCTTCCAATGGCCGACCTAAGTTAATGAAGCATCCTCCTTTTCTACCCCTTATCCCGTTAACCCATGTAAGTTACGGACCCTCCTGGATCATATAACCTTCCAGCTGGGAAGGCTCTTTTTTAATTAATTTCCCAGACCCTGCCATTGCACTAGAGCTATTGATGTGCATAACACAGCAGCACGGATCCTTTCTGTCAACTTCAGTCTGGCAGTGAGATTAGGAAAAATATGGCAGGAGCTGTACTGGCAAGTTTTGCTTTTCTTGGCCACAGAAAAGGAATGGCAAGTAGACTGCTAGAAAAGTTAATGACACCTTTTTTTTTTTTCCCCTTCTTCCCCTCATAAATCCATCATATGAGTGTTCAGGTTTCTGCTCATTGTGACAAAAAAATGAGAAGTAAACTTTTGCTTTTAAACCACAACTATTAGTTGTTACTATTTAAAAATATGTTAAAAAGTAATAAGTTGACTATTACTGTTAGCTTAGAACAGAAGAATTAAACAAGAACAAAAATCTAGAATTTTAATTTATTTTGAATTTGTAAGTCTGAAGTGAATTCAAAGGAAATCTTTAAAGAAGAATGCTTTAAAAGATGAAAATGTTTCATCTGGAAAGCACTGAAGCATAACATTTATTATGCAGTGATTTTTTTTTCTTCAAGAAAGGAGAGTTCATTGAAATATATAATAATAATTTGGTGTTATTGTAACTGCTTTTCTGTGGATGGAAATGTTACTGCAAGGAAGATGAGTATGGTCAAGTGCTGCTAGGGTGAGAGGGGGTCGCCACAGTGTGCTGCTGCACTGGAGGACAGCATCTAAGGAACTTCTCTGATGGAGAAGAAGCACGAGAATTACAGAAAGAAAAAGGTGTGCCACAGGGAAGGAGAAAGTGCAGGGAGTTGTGAGAAAACATATGCAGAAAGAAAATTAGAGCCATGAGAAAGAAGTCTGAAGGAGCAGGAGAGCTGCCAAGGCTGCAGACAGGAGATTCAATTAAATTCAAGAACAAAACTGTGTCAGTGGGAAAATGAGAGGATGGATTTGTACTGGAAGATGTCAGTCAGGTCACAGGGTTTGCTTCACACAGAAAATGTATTCTTGCCTACATATGCGAAATATATGTTGCTCTGGGTCAAAGTATTTTGCTGGTAGCAGATCTTTTTGTAGCTATACAGTAACATTTTGAACAATCATTTTTGAATTGCGGCCTCCTTTGGATATTTTTGTTTGACCGTGCAGCCTCCCTGTGAGCTGTACTCCAGATAGATAGGTCTATTGGACACTTTACCAACCTACCTTAATGATTATGGGAGGAGAGGAACAATTTTAAATCCTTAGGCTGAAAAACAATGAACTAGGGATTTAATACTGGTAGGCAGTTATAGTGTTCTTAGTGGAGAATCTAAGCCTCCCTAATTAATCAGTTCCAAATAACAATACTCAAATTTTTCAAAACTTAAACAAAAATCTGCAGTCTCTGCCAAAACCTCTCTAGGATGAGGGTTGCAGGGAAATGAAAGGGAGCTATACATGCTGTGGGAAGTCCTGTCCTTCCTGTGTACAGTGTTTTCATGTAGACTAAAGCCATTATCCATCCCCTGAATTTTCCCCCACTGAAGTGAAATGCTTCTCATACCTCCTCAGCTACATTCCCACACTCTGTTTCTTTGTTCATCTTTTAAGAATGTGAAGCAGACCTGTGTGCAGGTTCCTGATTCCCTCCATACACTGTGGTTAGAGATTCTCTGTAATTCCTGTCTTCTGCAGACCCTAAAGCCCATTTATCTCCCATGTATTAACCTTCCTGTATTTTTGGATATTTTTCTCTTCTCATTATTCCTGTGATGAGATGAGATGCTCATCTCCTGACCATCTGCCTCAGATCTCTGTGGTTCACTAATCAGAGTATTTCAGGTGCAGCTATAGCACAGTGAAATCTCCAAGCCCGCTTAGCCACATGCAGGACAACATTACACACAGCTGCAACCCTGCGGCACTGATTCCACTTCCTGACTCCTTCACGCTCCTGACCTGACGTGCGAGTGAGTCATCTGTGATATAGCTCTTACTGGAGAGGATGGGATGTCTGAAGGAGGAGGAGTGTGTTTTGAAGGGCTTCACATTCAAAAGAAACCTGATAAAGCAAAAGATTGCAACTCTTTGCCATGGCTTTGTTTCTTCTATATGTATCATGAGATTCACCTTCCCCATCAGATATGCTGATGTTCCTAGTATGTAACACAACGTAAGTCTTCCTTTTCAATATGACCTGAAATACCAAAGCAAGAAGGGGTGAAGCTAATGCTTCACTACCTATGGTATCTACTGCAGTCACAGAAGACCTTGATTCATTAAAGAAAAAAATGGCCAAGCATCACATATCTGTCAGGGCCCAGAATTCTTTAGTTCTGTATCTCATGGAGTTCTGTCTTATTTTCATCCTCCTTCTTTTTATCTGAGTACTTTTTTAAACAGTATCAACTTAAAAAAGAGTTACAGAATTCTTAAAAATAAATAAATTGGGTTGATTTTGCCATGTTGTAGCACAATTTGAGAAAATTTGAGAGAAAACTGTAGGAACACAGTTTCAAAAAAAAAAAAAAAAAGCAGAAGAAAGAAAGGCAAAAAGACCCTATGACTGTAGTGTAATGGGGTACTTCTGAAATTACAGAAGTCTAAAATTGCTCCTTTGTTTATTAGCTGTCAACAATACATCCATGTTATTAAAAAAATTCTAAACCCACAGGCATTGTTTCCTTTGAATTTCAGTATTTTGCTTCAGTGTTGGAAAAACTGAATATATTGGAATCTCTTTTAAGTATATGAAAACAAGAAAATAGGAATGATTAAAATCTAAGTGACTGATTGGTAATTATCCTGTGTACTAAGAGAAATGTAAACTGGTAAGGCAACATAAATAAAGTGAATAGTATGTATAAAATTCAATCATTTTATTTTAATTACATAGTAATAAAAGGTACAGATGCTTTAGTATATTTTAATATGTGCTTCTTTAAAGTTGAAAGCTATTTTTATCTTTATACCATCTCACAGCTTTCAAACAGCGTTGGTTTCAATAATTAATGGTATGGATCCAAAGTGGTACAGAAAAAAATATATGATAATCTATTTTCAATGTTTTGAATATTTCTGTCCTCTATTTCCACCACCATCCCCATCCTTATCCACTGACATTTTAATAAAACTGAGACAATGCATTTTACAAGTGATCTGTGTACTAATTTCTCCTTCATTTTAATGTCTGTTGTGTTAGTTTTCAGACAAGCTGAGGTTTGCAGAAGATGCTCTGAGGTATACCAAGCTGCTGGAAACTTGATTACAATTTATAGTTTGCAGTGAGTCTTGGAAAGTTGAAGAACATGAGAGTCAGATCCACAACAGCTGTACAGCACATACATCTACACCAAGTGGCACTATAAAAGTGTCCAGTCTTTTATGTCTAGAAATGGACATACCTTAAATGTTTAAATACCCTTACATTAAAATATCTTCAGCAGTTTAACCCAAACAATATGAAGAACCTGACACCTATAGACACATACCATTTGCATCCTCTCACAGTCTTACATCACTTTTGTAAGTATTCAGAGACCTGAGAAGTTGCTGAAACTGTCCGCTAGAGCAGTCTGAAGGAAAAGCGAAATAAGTGGCACTACGTTCTCCTCTGTTCTTGCTGACTGTTTCATCAAGAAAAGGTCCTCTGTCTTTTTCAGCGTGGTAGCTCACACTTTCTCTATTGCCTGTTATGCTTAGGGAAGACTGGCCTTCCTGACCCCTGGAAAAAACACTTGTACACCCAACTGCTGTGAAAACAAACTTAACTGTCTCCTCTCCTAGCTTAAAAGTCAGTGAGTTTGAGGGAACATAAACTAGTGTAATTGATTCTTTTCTCAAGACCCTTTCCTTTGTAAGTTTGTCTTTCCCTTAATGCCCAAGATAGATTAGGAAGATTTTGTTTCTGTAAAATAACTTTAAACTCAACTACTATACTGTTAAGAGGACTTTTTATAAACCTACTGGTGCCAGCAAAATGCTAGTCATTAAGCTATCCTTAACTTTAGAGAAGACGATTGGAAGGGGACCTGGTTCTTTTTTTCACTGCCTTCTCAGAAGTCGTAACAGCTGTGCATACTGGAGTAAAATGTTTTCTAGTCAACATGACACCATTTCTACTGTCTTTGATGATGTAGTTTTACATGTTTATTTATTTATTTTACAGAATAGGAATGGAAATGCAGTTCACAGCACTGAAAAGAAACTGTGGTTTATGCTTTGGACATGTGACTTTACACAATAGTTGTAAACCAGCTCATAGAATGTTTTTCTCTGCCTCACTTTGAGTGAAGAACTTTGATATAAATCACAGTAAATTCATCTTTTGATTGGTCCCTGACTTCATTATCTTTTAAACTTAAGCTGGGCTAAGCAGCTGTGTTCCAGTTAGGACAGGATAAAACAAATTCTATGTTAAGTTAGCTGACTATAAGGGAGAGGTTGCCCAGTATTTCTCAAGCTTGCTGCTGCACAGAAATTTTAGATCTCAGTGAAGCTACACCTAAAACCCAAAAGTTTACAATATTCCTTATCTTTCTAAAAGTAATACAGAAAATTACTTTTCTGATTTCTAAATTCTTACCATCACATTGGGATCCAGAAAGCACTTAAATAAATATGCCTGTACCAGTACTGGAATCTCTCATAAGTGTTTTCTATGGAAAAACAGAAGCAAACTTTTACTGCAGGCAAAAAGAGGTATTGTAACAACACTAAGAGATGTTGTGAAGAGGCAGGAGGAAACTTGATGCCTGTATTCTGTAGTATAAAATTTTTCTGTGCAGTGGTAGTTTGTTGAGGAAGATGAGAATCACTTCAGCAAAAGTGGCAAAGATCCAATATAAGCATACATGACTCTGCCACTTCCCTCACCTCGTGGAAGTTGTGCAATATTTCCAAACCAAAATAATTGTAATGGGCTACATGCCAGGCTGCAGTTTCTTGTCCAAACTGAAGGTGGGTGAACCCTGCTGTCCTGCCATGCATGCAAAACTGATTTGTACAGTTGCTTTGATTTAATGTTGTTTTGGATTTACGACAGGAAAAGATGGTGCTCATACTGTGCATTAATATGGATGAAAAGTTTGCTCTATTATGGTAATCTTTCATCTACAAGGAATTCTAAATAACCTATCAACACAGCACAACATAAGCATTAACACACTGTTAAAAAGGCTTTCATAAAAAAAATATGTGGATAAAGAAATATTGTAATACAGATGACAAACAAAAGTTAGCGCTGCTTATTTTTCCAACACCCACTCCTGACCACCACAAGGCAGTATTCACACATGTGGTGGTTTGACCCTGGCTGGGTGTCAAGCGCCCACCAAAGCTGCTCTGTGATGCCTGTTCTTAACTGGACAGGGGAGAGAAAACATAAAAAAGCTCGTGGGTTGAGATAAGGACAGGAAGATCACTCACCAATTACCATCACAGGCAAAACAGACTCCACTTGGGGAAAATCAGTTTAATTTATTGCCAATCAAAACTGAATAGGGTAATGAGAAATCAAACCAAATCTTAAAACACCTTTCCCCCACCCCTCCCTTCTTCCAGGGATCAACTTTACTCCTGATTTTTCTCTCCCCCCTCCCCCAGAGAGGCACAGAGGGACAGGGAATGAGGGTTGCAGTCAGTTCATTACACATCATCTCTGACGCTTCCTCCTCCTCAGGGGAGGACTCCTCACTTCTTCATGAACTGCTCCAGCATCAGGTCCCTCCCATGGGAGACAGTCCTCCATGAACTTCTCCAATGTGGGTCCTTCCCATGGGCTACAGTTCTTCATGAACTGCTCCAGCCTGGGTCCCTTCCACGGGGTGCAGTCCTTCAGAAGCAGACTGCTTCAGCGTCTGTCCCCCACGGGGTCACAAGTCCTGCCAGAAAACCTGCTCCAGCATGAGCTCCTCTCTCTCCACGTGTCCACAGGTCCTGCCAGGAGCCTGCTCCAGCGTGGGCTTCCCATGGGGTCACAGCCTCCTTTGGGCAGGCACATCCACCTGCTCCGGCGTGGGGTCCTCCCCGGGCTGCAGGTGGATATCTGCTCCACAATTAACCTCCGTGGGCTGCAGGGGCACAGCCTGCCTCACCATGGTCTTCACCATGGGCTGCAGGGGAATCTCTGCTCCAGTGCATGGAGCACCTCCTCCCCCTCCTTCTTCACTGACCTTGGTGTCTGCAGAGTCGTTCCTCTCACACATTCTCATTCCTCACTCCAGCCATAGTTTGTGTTCTGGGTTGTTTGTTTTGTTTGGTTTTTTTTTTTTTTTCTTTTTTCCCAGTCTTAAATATGTTATCCCAGAGGTGCTACCACCACCACTGATGGGCTCAGCCTTGGCCAGCGGCAGGTCTGTCTTGGAGCCGGCTGGCAATGGCTCTATTGGACATAGAAGCAACTTCTGTAGCCCCCATGCTACCAAAACCTTGCCACACAAACCCATTACAACATATTACATCCAAATGCATGTAGCATATATGGCTGTACAGCTCTACTGAAAATTAACTAGGTATCACCCATGAGGTAAATCAAAGGAGTTCTTCAGAAGTTTACAGATTCAATATTTGACTTAATTAATTTCTGGTTTTTTGTATACACTCTTTGCAAATTTTCTCTTTGTTTTATATAAACATGCATATGTATAGCACTTGCAATATTTCAGTGGTGTTTTCCTTACAATTACTAGAGCTGAACTTTTAGAAACACTCATACAAAAAGTACATAAATAGTCTATGTTAGGAGAAAACAATCTTATGTTAAGAATTTTGGGTTATTTTCTCATTATGTTTTCAAGGTGTTATAAAGAGCAACAGAGTAAAAACAAAAAAAAAACCAAGCCTGAAAATTAGAAATATATTGACAGAGTCTTTTAAAGTAATAAGTCACAGCAGGGTGTGGGGCTACACTACTGCCTAATAGTTGCTAATCTGAATAAATAATATGTTTTTAATCATCAAGTGGCATTTAATTAACCTGCAATAACTGGTTTATTAATTCTCAATTAAATCATTATTTGAAACACTTAATTTAAATGTGAATGAATATATTTTCTGCTACCTCCTATAAGGTATCTCACTGTTTGTGATGAATTGTAGGTTAAAGTTTGGCATTTGCTCTCCCTCTTCCTCAATGAACATCAAGGACAGGTTTGAAAAGCTTCACGCTGTTTGTTAATTAAAGTAAACCAGAAGAGCAAAAGACAGAGAATTAAAAATTAAAAAAAAAGAAAAACCACCAAAACCCAAACAATTATCATACACTCCAACAGTGCAATATGATATATTTACACTTAATCCTACTCTTAACAAATACTCAGGGGCAGATCCTCAGCTAGAATAAACTGACAATACTGACTTCAATTAATTTATTTACTAAGTCATTATGTGTTTTGGTTTGGATTTTTTTGTTTTGTTTTGTTTTGTTTTCTTTGATGTTGGCTAAATATGTGCAATCTGCTAGGTTTTGCCTAAGAATCAGAAGGAAAAGCAATCCCTTTTGCAGGCAGCTTACGGTCAGGGGTAGAGGAAAGTGGGGATAATATTTTGTTTCTGTAGTGTGATACTCACCCTAGTACAAAAAGAACATTTTTACTAATTTGAATAAAAGCAGTGACCTGTAACTGGGAGTAGGAGGTAGAGGAAAATATACCACTAAGGAGAAAGTAATTAAAATGTAGAGCCCTAAACACTAAAATGCACTCCATGACAACAAATAATTTAAGGGGATCTTCTTGTAATGAAGTGTGATAAGCCTTTAAAGGGTTAGTCAAAAAGAGTGACTTTTACCTATGAAGGAGAATCTTCTGAGGCATCTTCAGTGGAGGAGGACACCGTCACTAATGATTAAGAGCCTCTTGTTATGAAACATTTCCTTTGTGGAACCTGCTCTTCTCCTTTGATTAAAGAAGATACCTGCGGAGACTAGCTTTCCTGTTGTAAGATTAGTCTTTACCAATACCTCTCTTTAGCTTCCCTCAAAGAGCCAAAGGACTTTCTACACAAAAGAAATGCTGGAGTGGTCCAAAATGGCATTAAACTGCATTCTAAGACAATGCACAGCTTTCTTCCATAAACTGTTTAAAGCTCAGCCAACATAAATAAATAAAAACTTTCAGGCACTGAACAAAATCTAAGTTCTGATTGAGTTCTGAAAAGATAATAAGGATATTGTGTAACTTGTACCACAGATTTCACTGGAACAAATATATTAAGCAGCTGTGATAATGCAGCTGCATAATGGAATCTATTTCTTGCATTCATAGGACATGAACCCATCACAGGAATTTATGTTCTTTATAAGGTAAAGTTAACATTTGCACCCAAACTGGTAAGTTTTATATTTATATAGTATCCATGTATTACCATTATTTCTTTTAGTTCCCTCACTTTGTTGATCTTTTTATTTTCTTTAATATTTTTGGCTTGATAAATTCTCTTCTTTCGCCTTCCACCCAAGATGTTCCCCCAAACTACTTCCCTGGCAGTGTAGCATGTTTGCTCCTATAGCAACCACTTAAATGCCAAAAAATCTCCTAGTTCTAAATTGAAATGGCTACTTGTTCTTTACACAGAGAGTCCAAAATGAGTTAGAAACATAGAAAAGATTTTAATGGCCATGGATTAAACAAAAATGATTCAGCAGTTTACTTCATGGTTATTTATTGATACAGGGATGAAATTAGACACTGATTAAAAAAAAAAAAACTAGTGAAAGCTATGGCCTTCTTCCTCCCCCAATTTTTCTTCCTTCCAGATTCTCTCCCTCCCAGAAGGTGGTGCAGTACTGCAATAATCAGATTCACTTCAAGACACCACCCTTCCTTCTTTAAAATAGAAGGAGGTAGGGGGATAAAGGATAATAGAAGAGTCCCTGAGTGTCAGAAGATGCACCTTTAAGCCTTCTATTTTCACCTGTATTCTTTCCATTTTTATTTCTTCTGTGTTATGGCTGCAGCAAATACCTTTAAAAATAATCTTTTTCTTGCTTCTTTCCATTGGAAACTTTTCCAAAGTCTCTTGCTTTCAGGCACCAGCTGCAACCACTGAATACTAAACTCCAATCAGAACTACTCAGTTCTCTGAGGTGACAGGGTTAGAGGAGATAGAGAACCTCACCAGAAGAAGCCTGTCTTTTAATTTCCATCAAGGGATGCTTTGAAACAAGTTCAGGTATTTTACTACCAGCACATCTCTGCACTAATGTAGCATTTCACAGAGTTTCCGCAATAACTATCGTTGGGTCTTCTCATAAGAGCCCTATAATAGTCATAAATATTCCTCAGGAGAGCCAGATAGACTCTGAAAGGCATATAATAGCTATCATAAATGAATAATAAAATGTAGAAAGGACAAGCCACCATGAAAATGGCAAATGAATATGATGACGTGTGTGTTGTACATGAGTTAATTGTCTGAGTTTTATATTTACAGAAAATCCCAGCTGTTTTCTGCTGTGTCAGCAATATTTATGGAAGAGAAAGCATCCTCAGAAAGGTTAAGACTTTTTGCAGAAAGAGTGAAGTAATTACGGACTGGAAATCTTGCACCACTGTTCTGTGTGTATTCCTTATGTGTCTTCTTAAATTGTTTGCTGCAGTGACAAATTCTGGAAGTTACAGTCCAAGCATCGTCTTCATCCTGCCAAATGGTGTAGATAAATTTTATTTCAGCGTACAAACTAAATCAGGAATTTCAAAAATAAGTTAACACATGTGGGTAGCATAACACTGCACTTCAAAGCCACCCTTCGAGCATTTTTGAGCCACCCTTTACCAGGACTTTGACTAAGAATACTGGCCTACTGGCCTGCCAGTTGCCAGGTTCCTTAATAAGTGTCAAAATGTGATTACCTTGTTTAAGAAAGAGTCCTTCCTGCATAACTTCATCAGTTTCACTCCAGCAATATATGGTGTAACATACCACTTGACTTACAAAGTGGTACTACTCTGTAAGTAGTCCCATTAAAATCAAACCCATTGCATTTGCAATGAAGTCTTTAGTTTTAATTATACTGTCATAATCAGGCTTTAACATTTTTCTTAAGGGGATATTATGGCTTCATAATTTTGAAAAGACAATCAAAACATGAATGAACATATGGTTATATACACAAAATGTATACAGAAAAGTAGAAAGGGAAGAAAATTCAGATGACATCATTGTACAGATCTGAATAGGAGGACTTTTGAAATCTGAGACCTGAAAAAAGTTAATCTCTCTCTATGTATTGAACAATATGGGAGCTTCTGTTTTAAAACAGCCATGTATGTCAGCATAAAAATAATGACAGTAAATCACATTGCAGGGTGGAAATACACTGTGACTATGTGACTATAGAGTAAGAGGAAGTTTAGTGGCTCAGTATTCTCCAGAATACTTTACATCCTCAGTGCAGTCCTTTTCTATTTTTGCACAAAATAAAACTTTCTCAAGGCAAGGCAATCAGCTCATAAAAGACAAGGAGATATTTCTTTTTCCTTGGCATTTCCAGAATCCTCTTAACGTCTATTAGTAAATTGAGAAGACACTACAACCATCTGAAGTATAGGAAGGCTATAGAGAGCAAGCATTATGATTTATTGAATGCTGTTCCTGATGTTTCATTTAGATTATTTTAAGAACATAAGTCTCTTTAAATAGGCAATGTCACAAAAAGACTGAATGATATAGCCTAGCTCAAAATTTCCAAGATAGTTGTTTCTGAAGGGGAGGCTCCTGAAGTCAGAAAACCTGCTCTTTTGATTCTGGGGTGGATTTTTTTTCCTATTTTTCCTATTTCTGAATATTACTTTCTCTTGAGTATTGTATGTCTTAAAAAATAAGGGTAATTGAAGTCAAATCTGTGTTTAATTATGTGTGTAATTTACTAATATTTAGATATGGTTAACCTCATGCTGTGTCTCTGGCTTGCTTTATGAAATCGAACACACAGTTGTACAGAGGTGATTTGTGTTGGATGTGAATCATTTTTTTAATGGTACATTAGGCCATAGCACTACACTGATCGCAAGTTACATGAACCTATTTTGTACACTGAATATTACAGTGGATAGCCATTTTGTTTTCTGATCTATGGATTTTGTTTTTCCTTTTCAAAATTCAGTTTTGCTTCATCTGACTGACACAGAAACTAACAGAGGAAAAAATACCAGACACAGACACCTTACAGGAACCTGTGAGCTGATGAATGCCCTCAGCTCTTATTGAAGAGACTAACTTAACTTTACAGGATTGGACTTTAAGATGGACAGGAATGAGTCTCCATGGCAATACATAACACAGAACTACCACAAAAATGAACCTGAATTTACAGTTACTTGAGTTTTCATATAGTAAAGTAACTGCCCAGCTCCTGATGTCACCATCTCCTCTCTAACACTAACAAAGTAGCACTACATAGGCTGCACTTTTCTTGTCCTACTTCTAATTAGGCACACTGGAGGAAAGCCACTAAGATGTCACAATTTAAACCATAAAAAGAAAAGTCTTAATTTAGATGCTTGTAAGGGTATCTGATTTTCAAGAATAACAAGCGCTTACCTATGTCACGATTCTAAGGGGAAAAAAAAGATATAGGAGAAAACCATGAGGCTTCCATATAAGGCATTTCCTGTCAGGTCTTCTGACGTCTTTGTTTATAACCATGTGAAACCTCCAGTTGTAGAGTGGAGATTAGTAGAGAAAATACGATGCTGTCTTCTTGCTCTGCATTTTTATATGCTGGTGAAATCAAGGGCTGCATAATTAGACCAATTTAACACAGGTATCAAATCTGTAATTTCTACATCAAGTCTCTAAATTATGTACCCAGATTCAATGGGAAAAAATTTCTGGAGGGAAAAGACAATTATTTGCATGTTTGACAAACATTAGACAATAAGATTTGAAACTTTCAGTCAACATTTACCTTATGACTTTGTATCAGAAAGTTTTACTCAAGTATCTAGGAACAACATTTTTAAAAGTCAAAAGCCTAAGCTTAGGCAACTAAATTCTTATTAAGCTTTAAGGCTTACCGTGCATCAAAGAACTCCTATTGAGGTAATTTAGAATCTAGGCAAGATGATCATAAAACCAAAAAATACTTATTACTCTAGCAGACAGTCTTTCTTTGGAATTATAACTATTGTTATCCATCTGCAGACATGCTCTTCTTCTATTTTGGGCATTATGTTTAAATAATATAAAACTACATTATTACTTATGTTCAGAAAGCTCAGTAAATGAAATCTGTTCTTTCAATGAATTTTTCAGAAATGCCTGTGTAATCTGCAGAGGACAGTTTGCGAAGAAACAGACATCTGAAGATCAGAGAGGCACCATCCATATGTCTGGATGGAGTTATGATGTAGAGCACAAACATACTCCTCCTCCTTAATAAAGTCCTGTGTATGTTATTTCCATTTGAGAAGGAAAAAGTACTTCACAGTTTTACTAAATATTTACAATATGTTTGGAAATTTTATTTAGAAGCAAAATAAGGATATTTGCATAATTCTTTTTATAAGCAATAGAATAATAAGAAGGAATTAGTGTGTGTTTGTATGTATTTGTTTGTATGTATGTTGTCCTCTCCTTTTCTTTCTTGGGAAATCCCTGTGTTTGTGAGACAGATAAATTAGTGATGTCTGTGTCTAAAATAATTCTAGACAGATGTCATTTCAAGAGATACACCTTGGAGGAATAAGCCTAAAGGAAAGTGACTTCATTTGCAAGCAATATGTTATGGTACATTATACACTAAATGACCACACTAATTTTTAAATTTTTTATTTCTTTTATTTCAGTTCAGGACCTACATGTTAGGTTTAGAAAAGCTGCACCTTAGCCCAATATAACAGTGAGTAAAACGAACTTCACTTCCTCACATTTTGACATTGACATCACCCTATGTAGTGTTTAGTCACTACTTGCTCCTTAATTCTCTGTTGTCAAAGGCTTTAAAATTCATGATAAAACATTCTTCCACTCTCCAAATGCAAAGACCTTTGGTAAGGAAGTATGTTGGAATCTGCATTGCCTTATTTCAAAAAGATTCTCAGTTTAATGGTCTTATATCTGTTAGGAAAAAAGTACATTCTGAAATGACTGTAGGATGCTCTATGTAAAAGAAAAAAGCACTTGTTTATTCTGTGGAATAATCTGAGAACACTGCATCTATTAGCTACAGTTCCAAAACTTCATAAAAGATGATGGCTCTTTCTTTTCCTGGAAAAACAATGCCTGCCCATTATGTTAAAGGGACAGAGTCTTTGACAAAGGGGGTTTCATACAGGTTGTGACTATGTAGTATTAGATGGCATGTTTTACTTATTTCATAGGAAAAACTGAAGCAACACTAATTATATGTGCAAATGTAGGACCTCACAAACAGTCTTCTTCCAAGTACAGAAGTAAGGGACCATCAATGACCAGCATTTTCTTGTGATACAGTTTTCCTTGGCTCTTCTTCATCCTGTTGACTTCCCTTTTTAGAGGGTTTCACAGCTATGCCTTAAACTGGAGAGTAGCTGTGCTGCTCACTTACTCCAAAATAGGCATATTTTGAGTGCAACAGCAGTCAACAGTCTTTTTTTTCTTTTTTCCCCCCCCAAACCGTATTTTGCAAGAAGCTCTACAAGTGTATGCATTATTCACATCCTAGATATGTAGATGTTTGTCACACCAGGAAAGGGAAATGTATTTCCAAAGGCTAATTTTTGTCTATAAAGGCTAATTTCCCTAGAGTCCCTTGTAGTCAGTAGAGGAAGATAGTATGATAGTATCCTCCAGAGAACAGTTCAGAGTAGGAGACTAATTAATCTCAGAGGGGGAGATTAACCACACTAGACTATAGCCAGGCTTGGTGAATGGCTCCCACTCTGGTCATTCACCCAGATTATGCCAATTGCACAGAAATAACCTCTCCTTTCCCTCATTTATTATCCCACCAAAGCCTGTCATCTGCAAAACTTGCTAATAAATATTTTTACATCGTTATCATAGATGCAGGAATGAACTGAGATTTGATCCTAAGGGGACTCTCCCTACTACTCCACTGATACCTACGCACTGGCTGCATGTATTGGCTACTTAATATATTCCATGCAGTTACTTTTGGACCCCAAGTTTTGTAAGGTGGTTCACATCCATGTTATTCAAGGTTAAGCTAGGGCAAACTAGCTGCATCCACACTAAGCAGAGGCTGACACTGACTTTGCTTTTAGTCCCACACGGTGATCCTTTGAACAAAAGATATATAGTTATTGGTTTTGTGGTTTTGTTTGGGTTTTTTTTTTTTTCTGTTGAAAATATAACTAATGATGTGAAGGCTTTATTGCAGCCTGTCAGAGCCATATTCTTATGGCTTGAAATGTGTTGCATGCCCAGGCATCATGGTATGTTCAGGAACTTGTGAATCAAAAGCATGTTCAGAAGGTACTGGAAAACTGTATAGAGCATACAGTAACAAGCCTACCATTGTCTTCTGGACCGTCAGCCTTTTGGAAGCTATCTGTTGAAGAAGCTATTCCCAGAACCACTTTCAGGTTGTGTTTCAGCAGGAACTATTTTGTTCTCTTTAAAAGGAAGTTTAAATAATATCTGTGCAGTACAGTCAGGCGACCAGATATGGCAGTGATGAGGAGAACTGAATTATTTGACAGTGCAAATGTACCCATTAAGAATTACATTTAAGATTATTTGGAAAGACAGTTTTCAAATTACATTCTGTGGACCTCTTAATTCCAAATAATGGTAAATCTTCAATCAAAATATTGTGCAGCATTATGAAAAATATATTTAAAAATTAGGTTTTGTAACATAATAAATGACCTGTTTGGTGGGTTTTCTTGAAGAGCTGGCTAGTGTATGATTCTGATTGTTGTCTGTCAACACTTTTATATGAGTAAAAGATATTAAAAATAAAGACTGTCTTATACAAAATTTATTTAGCATCAAAGCATTTGTCAGGGGTCTGTTTTATCAAAGTAAACAGGAAGAAAAGTGGATCTTACAGTCCTGAATGGAAAGGAACTGTCCATGTAACAGTTTCTCCCTTTAATGATGACCCTTATTAAGAAAAAGTTTGACCCCCATTGCTTTAAAAGAAAGTCTTGTTTTCTCTATTAGTGTAAACAACTTTAATTTACTTTAATTTACACACATACCACAATCACTTCTGTAGCAAAATATCTTGAACCAGAAGCTTAGCAAACATTCAAGCAAGACACGTGCACTCTGCAGGAGACAATTCTTCTGTGACAGAGATACAGATAATGGATCTCTTCTCTGTTATATCCAGAGTTGAATGAAAACTATAATATTGTTATTTAAATCAGCTCTACATGTTTCATTTTATTGCTGCAATGAACAACCATATACACCAAGAAGCAGAGAGTTTTTTAGCCTCATTCTGTACACAGGGCTATGTGTGAAGAAAATCTAAAAGCATGTAACCTCAAAGAAAAATCTGATAGATGTTGTTTGAACAACATCAGGATCATGCTGAGAGCAAAAAATGTAGTTTAGAGAAAAAGTTTTATTTGTACCCTGAAATTTAAGACAGCTAACCCAGAGGAAACTTTGCTTCCGTAAGGATCCAATATGACAAAGTTGTTGCTCCAGCTGCTTCTGGTTGAAGTACAGATAAAGGCAGAAACTTTATACATGAAGCCTTACATCAAATCATATAATCTCAGCTGCATGACACACATGGAGGTGCATCATTACAGTAATTCTCTCTTTAACAAGAAAGAATGCTACTGAAATGTATGTACTTACAATTTTTGTAGACAGCAACGATTGTCTCTTACGTATTCCAATGACATCAGTAGCATGGATCTCACAAAGGCACCAAGGATTTTATTACCAAGGTATAAAGGCATGTAACAAGAGCCCAATGTCTCTCATTAATCCAAAGTATAATATGAGATGTGTTTCAGTGAATAAGCACAGGCAATTAAGGGTAAGGGAAATAATAAACATCTATAGGACATCATTTCTGTAAGTTTCATGGGGTTAAGAGTTTTGGGTTTTGTTACTGACAGAAGCTTAAAGAAAATCACAGACTGAAAAGATGCAAAGCCCTGCCATAGTAATTGCTTAAGTTCAAGATATGTTTCAACTTGCAAGAGATAGTCTATGAGTCTTTCTGTGCTATGTTCCAGTACTACTTTCTTAGAATACGTAAAAGTACAGAACTTACATAATCGTTTTAGAAATCAACAAAAAAATAAATAATTTTAAACCCCTGCCCTCCCAGGCAAGTTTAGAGTGTAAAAGTATATAACAAAAGACTTTCTCCCTGACAAAATCTGTCAGCTAGGAGAGCAAGGCATGGTTTGTGTGCAGCTTGGACAGCACTTGTCAAAATTTCATAGTTCTCTGGCAAAACACAGGTGACTTTTAACTGATATTTCCCTTTTTAAAGAAAGGCACACCCTCAAAAGTATAATTTTTTCTTTGCTTTATTATGAAATAGCAGCTGAGTGTCTTGTTGTGACTGCTGGAATTAACAGCATTTTAGGTCTGTGATTCATACTAGCACAAAGGGGGAAAAATGTTTTAAATTCTATTTCTATGTGTTCTTTCATAACTGGTCTTTATTTTTGCCTGAAACATCATCTGGACTTCTTAATTTACAGCCTAAGTAACTATGAAAACCTTTTTCCCTGAGATGATAAGAAACTCCTCTAGTCTTTCCCAGAAAATATCTGACCTCTTTACAGCTCATCTCACTGTTTTCTTGTATCTTTTTAAATGTATGTAGAGTGATCCACTTTGGCTGTTGGAAGTCCAAAGACTTGTGTTTATTCTGTGACTTGATCAGTGATTTTAATCAAATCCCTTAGAACTCAAAGCAGCAAAACACAAAACTACATTTTTTATTTGAATAAGGTTTAACATTTAGCAACCACTTGAGTATTTTGGATCCTGTTGGTCTGTACCTCCCACCTGTGTAAAGGAAAAGAGAATGTTTATACCTCCCTTTCTTCCCTCACAGATGTAGCAAGATTTAATCAGTTTGAAGAAAGATGGGGTTTTAATTGCATTGCAGAGAATTGAATGGCCATGATACATGAGAAAAGATGCAGTTTGACCAGCATCAAGATTTACAGAGAAAAGGTGGGGTTGAGGAACCTGAAGTACAACTCTCAAAGATTAGTGAACATAAAAAAAAGAAAAGGCTATGTTGCTTCCAGGCTCCCATTTTAACTATTTTTTTCATTTGGTGAGACGTTTTCTTATTTTGTAGGGTATTTGTTTTGAAACTTATTTAACAAAAAGGAAGTAGTTAAATACCAGAATTCCTTAAAGAAATCACCCTGCTACTTTTTTTCCCATTAAGCTCCAGAGTTAAGGAATGCCATTAGTATTAGTATTCACAAACAAGGGGGTTGTAAAGATGAGATATGCATAAAATAGATATAGTTTCTTTCATCAGAGAAAATTCCCAGGGCTACTGGTATTCAGATAAATCATTTTTGTTTTGTTTCTGAGGAATTCTAAAAAGTTAAAATACTAATAATTAAAGGTAACACCCCCCCACCCCCCTCACCCCCCCGCAACTCCAAACCATAAAATCCAACAAGCCAGCAACAAACAAAGGAAAGAAGCTGTAAGAGTCATTGGGGACTGATTTGGAAATGCTCCCTGATATTTTTAAATGCTAAACCTTCTGCGTATATGTGTACATAACACTGATGCCTTAGGGAACTCAGCTGTTGGAATAAGTTTCTAATAATCTATTTTGGATACTCAGGGAAACATTCTTCAGTCTTCCTGCTTCCATCTTGCAAGACCTTGAATACCAAGAGGGGTCATGGGTGTCCTTGCAGATGTGACATTCTAGATTTGACCTTTCAGAAGAACAATAGAATGAAATATTTGGAGCAGATGACAGGAAATATTAAGTTTCTTCTCTACAATGTAATTAAAATCCCATATTTCTTCAAACTGAATAACACCATTGTTTATGATCTATATGTTGATCTTGTTCATCATTCATAAAACAAAGTTGGACTCCTGAGGCAAATTGTCTGTGAGCTTTTAATGAAAATTTTAATGAAACGTATGTTTTTAAAAAGTAAAGATGTGGGAAAGTGGGTTACTGTAAGTAAAGACTTTATAGATGTTGTAGTCCACAGATAAAAACAATACAAATATTGTATGTGTCGTGCTTCAGAAACTGTAAGATACACAACTCCACAATGATTTTAACAGTTTGTTCTTAAGGAGACTATGAAAACCTTTTAATGTTCTCAAAGTTCAGGTCTGAAAATTACATTGACTTTCCAGTAACAAGGCTTTGTACTAAGGAGGAGAACTGGTGAAATCTCCTGCATTTGTTCTTACTGCATGATCACAACTCTATTAAATTCTAGCTTGCTTCCTAAGCTAAGCAGAGTAGACCAAAAAATGAAGACATATTCTTGCTTTATGAATGTTTAGGTCAGGATATTAGAGGATTTCAGAAAGATAAATCTTGTTTCATGGTTGCTTGGATTATCGTGACAATGTGGCTCTGTGTAGGTCATTCATATAAAATTTTGGGGCCTGTTCCCAATAGTAAATAAAAAATTCTTTTTTAGATCTGCAATGTATGCTCAAGATAATATTGTTTTTATCAACAATGAAAATAAATTGGTTTCATGGGCACATATTCTTTTTTTTTTTTTTTTTTCCCCCCAAGGTGGCACACAGAATAGAAAAAGAACTGCTGTTTCAAACATATTTCTTAAATTAAAAATAGTGATAAAAATAACCCCAAATCACACTCTTAATCTTTTTTCGGGGGGGATTTTGACCTTGCTAGCATTTGTTCAAAAAACACAATGATATGGGTTCTTACTCCTTTTATGTTACAGTTCAGAAATTAAGGCATAGAGGAGACTTGTATTTAATACTTTACTATATCTTCAGGGACATGTTATCACCTGGTCCATCTTAGAAGTATGTAGGTCTACCAGTGTCTTAAGCAAATGTGCAAAATGACTGCACAGTGGATATGCAACAGATGTTGAGTACTGGCTGTAGGCACCTTTCAGAGTGGACATCTAGAGTGAACATCTCGGGGATCCACCCCTTAAAATGGCTCCAGAACAGATATTTTCTATCATCCAGATGCTAATTGCAACAATGGTTATAGAAAGTCTGGTGTATGGGAAGGGGTAGAGATAAAAAAGATGGAAAGAAAAAAGTTCTTTTAGTACACACTGTAGAAACACCATGGAATAGTTAAATAGTTATTGATCCAGGTAATGTCAGCATGTGTTTGAAAGTGCAAGTAATAACAAATCCCATAGATTATTGATTGGATGGCACTCTGACCAAATATGATAGAGATGTTTCAACAGGAACTAAACAGTACTCAACACAAACTAAAAGAGATTCATGTCAAACACCTATGCACCTAAAACTAGAGAGATTTTCCTTTTCTGAATTATGATTTAGACCTGAATTTAAAGATCTACCTATTCTTGTGTAATTTGTGTAAAAACATAAAACATGGTTGTATTGGTTCAGAGTAAAGGTCCTGACCCCAGATGAGGAAGCCATCATGGCAGTGGCCAACAATGAATGTTGAGGAACAGTACAAAAACAGGAAAAGCATGTATGATAATTCCTGCTGGTACTTTCCAGGCTCTAGTATTTTTACAAATCTAGGATTTTCTGAGAGTGTTTGGTAGCCTGTCAGAGCCCTGCCCAGCCTCCCCATGGCTCCCCTGCATTACCCATGACACAGGAAGCCATGTTAGCACCCACGGGGGCTCTCAGTCCCTGGCGCAGCGATGCCACAGCAGGGCCGGTCTCCAGCTCCCAACAGCCCTGCCCTGCCCGGCCTTGGGCCCTCATCCTGGCCCAGCCTTGGCCTGAGGCCCAGGATGCCAGGCGCTACCCTGACGGACCCTGTGAGGAGCCCCCATGGCTCCAGCACCATAGCAGTCAGCCTGCTCTGCACCCTCACAAAACCTTCCATAGATTTTGCTTTCAAAACTCAGTTTCATTAGTTCCCACGGCAATTTTAGCATTCACAGCATCCTCTGGAAGCAAGTTTTGACTCAGATGTCTGTTATATGACTTCTCTTTTGTATCTGGCTTCAACTAGCTTGATTTTTGTTATCCCTTTGCTCTTATACTGGTGGGGAAAATGAACATTTAACAACTTTTTATCCTTTCCATAACACCCAGGATTTTATACATCTTTATTCACCTCCCTTCCTTATCTTTTATTTTGCAAATGAAAGAGCTTTACTTTTTTTTTTTCAAAAATTTTGTTAAAACCCACTCCATATCTTTGATCATCTTTGTTGCTTTCTGAACTTTTCAGTCTTCTATAACTCCCCTGGGATGGAAAGACAGGAACTACAGAGTATTTAAGATGTCGACAACAGATTGAAATAGTGACGTAATTATGATCTCAGTTTAATTCCCTATTCCAGTTTTAATATTTCCTAACAGTTGGGTAACTTTTATTTTGTTTTGGTTTTTAACAATATTGAGCAATGAGCTCTTATTTTCTTGGAACAGGTCATAATCCCAACACCATGAGTGACAACAGTTGGCTTGTTCTCAGTATTTTCCTAAGACTTAACTTAGACACCCTGCCGTACAAATTGCTTTTTTTGAGGACACCTCAGAGTTCGGAGCATCAAATTCCTTAGGAAGTGAGGTGAAATATGAAAACTGAAGGACACTGGGTGCCAACCAATATATAGATGCAGAAAGTTACCTTTTTGCTATAACTTCTAATTTGAATAAAGAGCAAATTTAATCTATTCAGAAACTTTTCAGTAAAATGAAGCTTTATCAGAAAAAAAAGGTCTTCATTGTACCTAAAATATTTCTCTTTAGAGATATTGAATTCAAGGAATTTCTACCAAATCAAAGACAGAACTTTATGAGGAAAACCTGACAGAATTCTTATCTGCTGTTAGTGATTGGGAATCCAAGGCTTTGAATAGTATAGTATTTTAGATACCATGTGTTTTTCCCCTGTGAATGAAATCTCATTTTCCGTGGTGCCAGCACAGTTTACTGTGGCAAGGTTTTCAGACTCTTTGATCCCAGTTGCTGAGCTCCACCTCTAAACAGCAGTCAGCTTTTGGCTCTGCAGGAAGAGCCTATCAGCCTTGAGAGCTATATAACAAGTCTGGGTTCTTGGTTTTTCCAGGTTTCTTGGCATGGAAATGTTGAAATGGACAGTTGTGATGATTTCACATGGCTAGCAGCAGCAGTCAACCTGACAAGAATATTAATTCCACTGTAGCAGCTGGTGGAGATCAATGGCATGTGACCATAGGAAACCCCACTGGGCAGATTGTCCTTTGGCCAAAGATTCTAAGAAGTCCTGACTCCTGAGCCAACTCACTCCCCAGCCTCTTGATCCCCTCAAGATTATGATTTTCGTTTAGCAGCTGCAGGTCCCAGTGTATTTATTGTACTTGATAGGAACAGAGGGTAATAGGGGAAAATGCCTTTTTTTTCTTCTTCAGAATTTCTGTTCATGGGAAATTTAGCAAATTTGGTTTCTGCATGATTTGGTTCAAAACCAAATATAGAAATATCTTTATGTAGGTTTTATTACACAAAATAGAGTATCTGAATTTTGGCCAGTTGCTGTGCCAAATATTTCCATCTGCCCTGAAACAGGCATGTAACAGAAGTAGACTCTAAGGGCAAAAGTAAGAGAGTAGCTGGTGTTCAGAGTGAATCAACTGCTGTGGAAAGTTTAAAAAAAAAACCACCACAAAACTTGTAAAAAAGACTTTGACACAGATTATTTTTGTATTCTTTTTATTAAAAATAAAGATAAAAGATCCTTGATTGAAAAGCTATCTCCAGAACAGCAAGAAAGCAATATAGTTGTTTCACACAGCCATCTGGTCTTCCCAGGGCTCCAGCAGTTAGACCCTGTTAACCCTGATCTAGGTTTATTTTTTTTTTACTTAACTTTCTGATGTCCATGGAAAGTGCTTACACATGCAATATCAAGCCATTTTGTATAAATCTGTACTAATACTCTTAAAAACCACACAGCACTCAGAATCCAGGATTAAGGCTTTAAACCAGATGAAATATATATTGGGATTCCCAGCAAGTTTTCTTTCTTTTTATAATGCAAATGTGTTAATGCTCTGACCTCAAAACTGAAAGACCAAAGCCCAGATAGCTATCAAGAATCTGCCAAAGCACTGTTCATCTAGAACAGGTACTCAGAAGAACAGGACTCCCCCATCCTAAATAACAACAAAGAGAGATATCAAAGACTTATATCTCAATAACATTATTTTGTTTCCATTCTAATCACAATTTGAGATAATAGTATTGCAATACTTTCAGCTTTCTGCCTGTTAAAAAAAAAAAATTGTAATTCCACAAACTACAGTATTTTTTAAATCGGTAGCTTTTTGAAAGGAAATACGTTAATAATTTAACACAAAATACTGAAAAATGCTGAGGCACTCTTCTGGCCTGCAAGCAGTTTATAATAAATAAATAATAAATAGTAACAACAATGAATAGTTAAACACTATCTTCTATTTTTGTGATTTTTATACATGTATCTTGTGTCTTTCACAAATATATAACTTAGTATTTCTTTCATTAAGGTACTAATCCAAAAAAAAAAAAAAAAAAAAAAGTGATGTACTCAAAAACAGCTCTAGAGTGCTACTCACAGCTCTATGCTCAGCGCAATAAAACACAGCTTGTTGCATATTAGACATTCCAGATGCTTAGAAGCAACTGGTCTTCAAATAAGGAACAATATCAATTTTGTTAATCTTTCTTTCATGTTTTCTGTTGTTTTCAACACCACACACACACAAAAAAATGATGCTATATATACCCCTAAGTGAAATAAATATCGTACGTTTGTGTATGTACAGGAAAGAATAAAGATAATACAAAAGTTGTGAAAGGTGCCCTAAGTTGGTGACTGTTTGCTTAAGCACAAAGCAGCATGCAAGTGATTTATCAGCAGTACAGTGCCATAGTACAAACATTCAGTCTCACCTTATTTTCCCTTTTGAAGGTTTCCCAAATGTTTGGTCATCAAAAGGCATGGCAAGCCTCTAGAACTGGCATCTTTGGTCTATGCATGCAACCTCTTCTCATTGTGGTTAATTTGTTTACCTGGAGGCTGGTAACAAGTAGAGTAATGCATGGGTCTATCCTCCAACCTGTCCTGTTTAACATCTGTTAAACAGATGAAAGAGCAGGTTCTCATAGAATTTGCAGATGTCACCAAATTGTGGAGGACCAATCAACATGCTTGAGGGCAGGGCTGCTGTACAGAGGGACTAGGCACAGGCTGAAGGTATGGGAGAACCTTATGAAAATCAACAAGGACAAATGCAAAGTCTTGCACCTAGGAAGGAAGAACTCATTGCAGGTTGGGGACTAACTGGCTGGGGAGCAGCCCTGCTGAAAATGGCATCGGGCCCTCAGTGGATTGTGAGCTCAATGTAAGCCAGCAATGTGCTCTGGCAGCAAGATGGTCAACATGAACCTAAGCTCTATGAACAAGAGTATGGCCAGTATGTCAAGAGAAGTGATTGTTCTCCTCTACTTGTTACTCATTAGACCACGTGTAGAATACTGTGGCCAGTTTGCCCTTGCCATCTCCCCTCACCCCTGTCAAGGACAAGGAAAACATCAATCAACTGGAGTGAGTTCAGCTTCTTCATCAAGAAGGTGGAGCCAGGCTCTTCACAGTGGTGTAGGGTGAGAGGACAAGAAACAATGGTCATAAATTGAGTAAAATACGTAAGTTGAATATGACATACTGGTATAAGGAGAAACGTTTTTACTATGAGGAGTGTCAAGCAGTGGGACAGTTTCCCAGAGAGACTGTGCAGTTTCCATCCTCGGGGATTTTCAAGACTCAACTGGATAAAGGCTTGAGCAACCTGATCTGATCTCACAGCTGAAGCTGGTTTGATGCTGAACTAGTGATTGCCTGAAGTACCTTCCAGCCTGCAATGTTCTATGACTCTGTGATTCTAATATTTTTTTCATACATTTTTAAAAAGTTCCTTACCAGTCAGACTAACTGTCCACTTTGTCCAGTATCTTGTTTCTGACAGGAATCAATAGTGGCTGTGTACAGGGAAGTATAAGATTATGGCAAGTGTAGGAGTATGGCAGTTCCAAGCAAGAATTCATGATCAGATTTTGTGCTGGAACTCTCTCTTGGTTAACACCAAAACCATTTGATTCACCCTACCACCCTAAAACATTTCTCCATTATTCTGCAGTTTCAAATGATTAAGGAAGGCCTCAAGTTAAAGACAGGACAGAATATGAGGGCAGAACAATACTACATTTAACTAGTTTCTTACTCTTTCCTTATGTGTCTACCACAAACCATTTACAGTGAAGAGGTACTGGGCTAAGTGGACACTCAGTCTGACCTTTTATGGACATTCATACAGAGAGCATCTGGCTTTGCAGGTAGCTGTCAGCATTCATATTTGTACAAATTTTAGATTCTTAATGCCACCAAAGCAGTCAAAAGTTAATTGAGACAATGTCTGAAAATCATAAGCACATGCATTCATCCCTCAGGTGTGAAAAAAAGTCATTTTATTAAGGCAACAATGGGATTCAAAGTTTTATGTCAGCTAAGTAAGGTGCAAAAACCAGGAAATAATAAATTAATAGTGATAAAATTGATAGCCAGGCTTTGCCATTCAGCCAGATGCACATCTATAAAGATCCAGCCAATTTTTTCTTGTAACCTTGCCAGGGAAGGGAAAAAATACATTACCAGAATTTAACATGCTGTATGATTTTGAGAATAACCCTTCAAGCTGTCAGTCTTGTTGCCAAAACTACTGTGCAACAGTATTAAGCAACAGGAGCATGGACTCATTTCAAGCCCAGGTGCTGAGCAATTTGAAATGCATGAGCTCCTTGTTGTGAAACAATCATTCCCTCTGAGGCTCTTTGTGTCCTCATCACTCCATGAACTGTGCTCATGGTGAATGTGCATTTACTTGCTTTGTAGCTAGTGTTCACATGCAAATTTCCAAGCAGAGAGAACTATCTCCTCCTTTCTTTACAGGATGCTCTCCTTATAAGAAATAGAGCACTGTAAACCAAAGCTGAACTAGAGGGTTCAGCACTTATGGCAAGAGTAGTAAAGGAAAGTTAGAGAGCCGATAACCTCTGATCCACACACAGACGATGTACTAGTATCAGGTAACAGAAGAAAAAATGTTTCTCATTCAAAAAGAAAGAACACTGACAGTCAAATAGGGCTTAGGAATTTAAAATAATTTATGACTCATATGAATAAGATTCTAAAACACCTGAAAATTTTAGCTCTTTGGGGATTTTTAATAGGTCTTACAAATCAGTTTCAAAAAGCATTAAGGACGAGTAAGCAGTATGCCAACTGTTTCTGTAGCAAAGCTCAGATTCATTTTCAGTACTTAAAGCAATGTTCATGCAGCATGTGATTCATCTCATCCACCTTCAGTTGTCTAAAAGTTACTTGTCTAAATCAAAGTTGGATCCCTTTATACCACTGAGGAAAAACAGACACCTCAAGATGAGATAAATCACCTTTCAGGGATGCTTATTTCTTTATTTTCACTATGAAGTAGAACTAAAATGATGAGCTGAATTTCAGAGACTTTATCTGTGATTTCAGGAGTATGTAGTTGGCAATTTGTTGACTTAGACAGTTTCTCAGTCCAGTTGCTTATACATTTCTGTAAACCAGGGGGGTAAAGAGTGCAATACAGATTGAGGCAGGAAAAAAAATGGGTCTGTAGAGGTGAGGAATACTTTAAGGCAATATTGCCAGCAAATAAGGAATCTTATTTGAACTTTGAGATATACACGTTAGGTGAGATAAATCCATTTGCAGTACCTCACTTCAATGGAGCTGAAAAATATTGCACTTATTTACTTCAGAATTGTAATTTCATTATCTTTTCAAAACATCTGTTCTCTCTTGTTATGCAAAAATTACCATACAGTGGATAGTGAGAATGCTTTAACAAGCTCAGACAGCAGATCTGTGCCAGTCGGATACTGATCACTGGGCAGTACAGGGGAGTGCTAGAGCTAGTCCATCCACGAGGCCGTCATGAGAGAGTAGTCCAGAAAGGGGTTTTCTGCATTCTGTATCTTGTATAGAGATAGGGCAAAGAAATAAAACAGAGTGAATTAGTATGTCGTGTATAACATGGCAGTGGTCTAAAAATAGAAACCAGGTGTGTTTATGGGGGACATAATATTTTTATTATACCAACTGATACAACTGGTGGAAAAATGGCAAGCTTTTGGGCATGTAATCACTCTGCACAAGTTCTCTGTTTTTCCAACTGTATGAATTTAGAAAATCTATAAACAACTGCAGACAGACTTTATGATGGAAAATGTAATGAAAACTTAGTTAATATAATAAAGAATTTCTATTATTTACTATAATGAATTTTTACATATATGCAATATGTATTCATTATTCTTAGCTTTGGTAACATACCTTCAGAGGAAGAAAAGAATATTAGTGTTGTAAAAACTTAAGTCTTCCAATCACTCATGAGAAATACTATCTTATGACTTAAAAACATGCAACTTTTATAAAATACAACACAGCCCTAGCTCAAGGAAAGTAAGTTGTGACATTAAAGCAATGTCCTACCACAAACTAGACATCAGGGAATGGCAAACCACAGATGAGTGAAAACCTCAACCTGTTACTTGCTGCTAATTCATGAAAGGAACAAAAAGAAAAACCCAATAACTTTGAGTTCATTATATTATTGATAGCAAATTATCTGGGTAGTTTCTCTGGATAACTATGTTGGGAATAAATGAAAACATATTTGCCAGGGGAGGGGGAGCTGCAGGTGTGGCCTCTGTGAGGAGAGTCCAGTTCCAGCCAGCTGCAGCAGACCCACTGCAGGACACAGTTGAGACCCTCAGCCAAGATGGTAGTACCTCTGGAAAAACATATTTAAGAAAGGGCAAAATGCTACATAGGCAGGGAGGAGAGAGGAAGAAAATGTGAGAAAACAGCCCTGCAGATGGCAAGGTGAGAGAAGGAGAAGGAGGTGCTCCAAGTGCTGGTGCACAGATTCCCTTGCAGCCCAGGGGAATCCGTCCCCAGCCCATGAAGACCATGGTGATGCAGGTTGTCCCCTTGCAGCCCATGGAAGACCACGGTGGAGCACATATCCACACTGCAGCCTGTTGGCAGCCCAGTCTGGAGCAGAGGAAAGGTGTGAGGAGGAAGGAGCAGCATAGAGGAACTGTTACAGACTGACCCCAACTGCCATTCCCATCCCGCTGTGCTGCTCATGGAGCCTCGCGTAGAAGGGGTTGGGGGGAGAGAGGAGTTGGGAGTGAAGGAGTGAAGTTGAGCCTCAAAGGGGAGAGTGGGAAGTATGGTTTTAATTTTTGTCTGTTTCTCACCACGAAACTCTAGTTTTAATTGGCAAAAAATGAAATTAATTTTCCCCAAGTTCAGTCTGTTCTGCCCATGATGGTAATTGGTGAGTGATCTCCCTTTCTGTCTTGACCCATAAGCTTTGTCATTCCTATTATCTCCCCCTGTCCTGCTGAGGAGGAGGAGTGAGTGAGCGGCTGGGTGGGGTTGCTGGCCAAGGCTAACCCACCACAATAGCTTACAACAGATGAAGGCAACATTAAAAAGCTTCATCCAAGTTTCCAGATACTGACATATGTTATTAGTCTTGGTGCAGAGCAACAGACAAGACTAATTTACCACTACTAAGGCACTTTACAACACAGCTTGTCCTGAAATTAACTGTACAGAAAATTTATAAATTGCCATTATAACACGATGAATTATTCATCTGTCTATAAGTAGACAGAACAGAGCAGGTGCAAGTAAGTTCAGTGAGATACATTAGATCCCTAAGAGGATATTTTGCATAGAATTTACATGTGCTCCACTTCCTTTATCCAACTGTTTTTTCCAATTGTAATGATAAACCTTTAGAATTCTTGATCCTAGGAGGAATAAGATTTATTTTTCACATTATTTATTAGAAATTCTGAAATCTCACACAGGAAAAACTCTGTATGTGTTCCTCAGTAACTTCAGGAAAGGACCATATTAGATAGTTTAACTTGCACCTAGCATTGTGCTAACCCAAATCCATTTCCTGGTTCCCAGTAAATCCTCAATCAGCCTCTTTCTAAGGCTCTCTGAATTGCTCTTCAGAAATCTCTTCAAAAGACTTCTCTGTTGCCTCTGACTAGGCAAAGGAATTTAAGGTGAGTTCAGTCTCTAAATGCTTTAAAAAGCCTGGTCACAGGTATATTCTTAGATACAGAGATATCAGCATGCAGGGTAAAAGGAGTTTTTTAGTACCCTGAGACTTCTATTTGGAAGTCCAGAGGGGGAGTCACTCATCCCATTAAGGATGTTCTCAAGGTGTACTATGTTTCAGAGACACCATAAATGTACAGTCACTGATACTGTTCTGTATAGTATGTGGTACAACTACCGAATTTTCTAAGTTACTTTTTATATTTTTAACAGTGTATGGTACATCCTTTTCCAAAGCTATTGTTGCTTTACAAATATATATTTTTTTAAAGTTTTGTTCACTTTTTAAAATTTCTTCAGTAAGAGAAGAACCATTTTATATGCTTTAACTATTAACATTAGATCACACTGCAGCATCAGCAAGCTATACCAGAAATCTCTGAAAGAGGAGTGATGTGTGAGTTGTGCTGATGTAACATATTGTTACAGAGGAGGATTTTATCTTCATTACAGCACCTCAATTCCTCAGAACCCTTGTTTTACATTAAAGAGTCTTAGCTCTGAAAGATTAAGTATTGCTAAAAAAATTTACTTTTTTTTGTGTCAAAGGGTGGACTGGTGATTGGTTGGCCAATTAGATTAGATCAGTCATAATACCCAGGTGATAGATCTAGCACTAAAAAAAGCCTGTGGAAAGGGGAATCCCAATTTTTCTTTTTCTTTTTTTTTTTTTTTTTTCCTGAGTGATTTCCCAGGTCTGAGGTGTGAAAATATTTCCAATCATTGGGTCCAGCACACTGTACTATGTAGGCAGAGGCCTCTGTGCCCCTGAAAGAAGCAAAAAATTTACTATAAAATATACTGAGAAACTACACCTACATGCTGTCTTCACTGCATACCCATAAGAAAAAATGATCAAACACAAATATTCATGTAGTGTCAGAAGGCATAGAAGGAAATTGTGAAAGGGATTGCCATGACTGTAGCTTGAAGCATTCCAAATACAAATGTAAACTATTAATCATAATAGAAAGGAAGACATAAAAAGCAAGTTGTTAGTGAGTGACTGACAAAAGACTAAATAAAGACTTTCAGGCTGAATGTTCCTTCCAGGCAGTATAGTGGAAACTATAAAATACCAAACATAATATGACAAAAAGCATCTTTCACTACAAAAGCCAAGATCTAATCTTGGAAACGTAGAAGTGGATGAAGAATAGTTTAAACATTATAAAAAAAAAAAAAAAAATCACCCTTTCAATCTTGATTGAAAAAAATGTGTTCTTAGTGCTTCCAGATACTACTCTGTGTTTCATTATTAACTTCACTTAGAGCTGTAGGTGTTCATCAACTCTGAAATCAAGCACAAGTGTTTCAGCTTTGGAACATCAAGATGGAGGCATATAAAATTACTGTGCATCATTTTCTCCATCTGTAAAATATGGGCTATAACCCTTTTTTGCCTCACAAGACGTTTTGTGGCAGTTAAAACATTATTGGTTTTAATAATATCTATAATATCTGGAAATTTCTACTTCTGTTCTATTATATTCTCAAGCTACTGAGTAAACATTGTTTTGTAATTGAGTCATCCTTTCACTGAAAGTGACATTTTACCATTTCATTCATCTGTGGTTTTTCTATTGACATTTTAATTGTCATGATGTTCCTTTATAATAGGGACTATTTTCTGTGTTATCTGTTTGATTGACTAGATATTTAAAGGGGCAATAAAAATTAATAAAATATTAAGAATGAATAACTATAACAACACACAAAAATTAGCGGCAATGGGAGCTATATGCAGATGCTGAATGAAGCATTTAGGCTAGAAATGGTCTGCAGTATTTATATTGTTTTTAGGAAATATCAATGGTTACATAATATGTCGGTACAAATAAACGTGATCCCTGTGTTTTTGACCCTCTTATTACTTAAAAACTTCTATACAGAGCTTTGTGTCATCACTTTTTATACTCATTACCCTGATAGATCCAAAAGCCACAGACAATTCTAACCTTATCAATCAATCCTCCTCGCAGAGCTTAGACTCTTAAGTCTTAGAAATTTAGCAGTGCAGGAGTCAGACTTAGTTATACATGGATGCCATATATCAATCTGTCTGTAAACTACAAATGGATCACATTTTGTCTTTACAGTGTCTGTTGATGATTTCCTAGAAATAAAGGTGCATAGGTTTGGTGTTATCAAACCTAATAGAATAGATTATTGGTGACCTTTTTGTAAGACCTTGGCTTTGAAAGATTCAAACTTTGATTAATCCCATCTTTGCTTTCAGAGATAGCCATTAAAAATATCAATGTCAATCAGTTTAGTTGTGATGTCACGTGAAACTAAGAGGGAGCAAGAGGAAGCAAGAAGGGGGCATCTACATTTCTGTGTAACTATAATGTCCCTATCACTGCATAATTTATTTTTAAGCATCTAAAGAATTTCATATTGCTATGCAAGCTCTTAGGCAGTAGAAAAAATTGTGTCTCTATGAGTATGTCTGTGCATGTTCATGCATGCATGTAACTGAATAGGACACATTCTTGGTGCTTTGGAACCTATGGCTTTGAAATGATGTTATTTAGATTTGTGTAAGAAAGTAATTTCATGTGAACATAAATAAAATAAACAGGACTAGCAGGCAGTTCTGTCTCAGACGTTAAGATTCCCAGACCATTTTTCTAGAGATTTTTAGACATTACAAAACACTGTTTTGATGAGAACTCCCTGTGAATATTGCTCATCAGTCTTCCCCTGGAAGAAGGAAAAAACCCTAAAATCAGGGTCCTAAGTTAATAAAAGGAGCACATATCATAGTCTGTTGACACATTTCTCTCTTACAGACTGGTGAGATGCTCAAACTGGTTCATCTCTTTCTTTGTCAGTTGTTGTTTTAGAGCCCACTTTGAGCACGACAAGAAAATATCAAGTTTGTTACTAGGAAAGATTACATTCCTTCATATAATATTTCCCTGTGTGGTAAGTCCTGACAAAGAAAAGTGAAGTATTGTCAGAGGTGGCCATATTTCCAACATCTGTATTACTTATACACAGAGGGATCTGAGAGAATTGTGTTTCATAACCCATGATTCTACTAATGACAGCCACACATAGGGTACAGGATATTTCAGTCTCATAGTGTTTCATGTTTAAAGATATGAAGAGAATTTAAAAAAAAAAAAAAAATCATTTCTGGAAAAGTTTAAGGTTTCTAAGTTTAAATTTAATTTAGTGATGGAACAAAATTAAGACTTTTAAACAATGTACCAAAGAGACCTATCTTCTGAGACAGAGAGACCAATGTATCCAAGACAGACTTGCCACTAGCTTTGTGTTTAGAAGTTGCAGTGAGAAACAGAAAGGCCAAACTGAACCACTGAATTAAGTGTGTCTTCAGTGTGCCTTTCATATTTCAGGGAAATGGTCAAACCTCCGGACTGTAAAATCCAGCTTTTTGATACACTCTCTCTGGTTTGTTTCTCCAATTCGGAAGCTAAAATATACACTCATGGTCTAAGAGGTTCACAATCGTCATATGTTTTACTTGATTTTTGAAAGAAAGTTAAGACCAGAACATACTTTTCCAATTCCTTTTCAGTTCTAAATAATGATTGCTCAGGGCTGAACTTCTCTCAAGTTTCACTTTTTTTTTTTTTTTTTAATGTGAAAAACCCTCCTAATAAAATCTTATCTAGACTGATGAATATTGCTGGGAAAAAGAACACAAAGTGCTGTCAAGTAATTCACAGCTTCCTCTCCCAAGGAGTATCTGTGTGCAACTTTGAGGCAAATCATAGAAGACTGGGCATTACATATGCCATCATCCTTCTTGAGGTGTTTTAGGGTCTATATTTACCTTTTCATTATATTTAGGTGCCAGAGTTTCAGTACATTCTCAATATATGAATCAAAGCACGATTTGAGTGAAAGCAAACTATATGTGATTCATTGACAAAATACTTGCTGAGTTAAACTCCTTGCTTGAAGATGTGTTCGCATACATGTATCTCGAAGAAGTGTATGTTCACCTTTAGCTCATTGGCTACAGAGGTCTTAATATTCTTGACAGCCTTGGATTTTCAGATAGGAGATAAGGTTCATAACGCTTATCATTTTAAGACACCAAGATTTTGCAGCCGCTCCTCCTCAGCCTACATGTGAAGGCTGAAAATTTCAACATGAACAGCTACGGATTTCCTCAGTGCAAAGAACAGACATTCAAATAGTACTGGTGTGTAAACCTCTGCACTGTCTCCATGCTACCTGCCATGTGCAGATTAGCTTACTCCTGAATATCTTTAAAGCCTTAAGCAAGTTAGAATCATAACAGACCTGTGCAACAAGGTTGGAGAGTGACTGAAAATATTTTCAGATAGAACAAGACAAAAAGTAGGAAGTTCTTTGGATCATTTATGCCACTGTTAGTACTCTAGACTGTCAACATAACCAAACTAGCTTTTAACTAATCTGGGAGCTGTAAGAGGTAAACATATCAGCAGATACCTCAGCCTTAAGGAATGAATCCTACTTCTCAGTTACAGGAGTTTCCAGATTATGACTTTGCATTTCACTCTCCAGAGGCTGGCTGATGATAAACTCTGATCAGCCTCTGTTTCACTTCAGTGTGCTGTATATAATGTTTATGTGGTTAGGCTTTTAGTTAATCTTTTTGTTTGGTGTTTTGGTTGAATTCACTAAAAATTTGTTTGTTTTATGGGGAAAGATTACTGTACTGAGTAAATAGGGGGACTACACTTGGACAGATATTATTGATATTTAGTATGTTCATTTCTTCAGCATGTTCATTTCATCACTTAGAAATAGTGACTAGTGTTTTATACACCCCCATAAAAAAAACACCGCTTATGCTATCAGTGAACTGACATTTCCAAAGAAATTTTGTCTTATATATGTTATGAAGCACATTAAATGAAACAATTAAATTATAGTAAAATATGTTATTAAAATATTATGATATTATTATATGCAATATACTATAATCTACTATTATAAGTCATGATTTATCACATATAACAGTATGTTTTATGATATATATATTACATATTTATATTACATGTTTTAAAACTGTTGTTATTTTCATTTAGATTCATTAAACAGGAAAAGACATTTCCAAAACTATATTTATATTTTAAATTTTAGTTTGACTAGCTAGAACTTTTTTCCAAGACTCTGAACTTGTCTGGGTCTTTTGCATGCTGTGCATTTATATGCTGATTGCTGTACATTTTACTAGATCTAAAATAATACATTGTGTGTGAGCACAATCCATATATCTAACCTTGCACAGAAGCTGGAATATTGACTCAAGCACACAACTATCACTGCTCACTGCTAGTATGGTTATTAAGCCAAAGGGCTTGTTTAGAGTGTATCTTTATGGCAAATGACCAAGAAAAGAATATTGTCAAAAGGCTTGTCTACATTATTTTTTCTGCAGGTATGGTTGCATCACTGTACGGTATATTTACTTGGTTTAAAACATGATCTGCACCCATATAGCTCTGGTTTGTTTCTAACTAGACTGAACACTGCAACAGTAGAAATCCCTATTTCACTAAAGAAGACTTCAGTAAGATACTGAAGCTTCATTGTTAATAGAAAGCGGTAGAAAAACATTTTCTGTTGGGAAAGATGGACTTAATTTAAGTACTCCTTTTCCCCTCTCACATAAAATGTTCTGTAGCAAAAACAAACGTGTGGTATAAATACTTCCACATTCTAAGGAAACTGAGAAGTACATCAGAGTCTGAATTCTTCATGTGACTTCCTTCTTAATTGTGTCTATAGTGAGTAGTCAGTCTGCTTTGTTGTGCACTCATAGGTCCTAGTCCACATACATCAACATGCTTAAATGGGTTAAGTTCAGATGTCCACATGCATAGTTTATATAATTTATCTCCATTTGAGATAGTTTACAACACACCTCTGCAGATATTAGCCAAACTCAGGGAAATTCTTGCAGTAGGGAACCATGTGACCACCTCAGTAGTAGAGACATCCAAATCCAATGTAACAATGTAATAGACTTCTTTTGTAATTGTCCTGGTTTCAGCTGGGATAGAGTTAATTTTCTTCCTAGTAGCTGGTATAGTGCTGTGTTTTGGATTTAGGATGTTGTTTATTTAGGATATTTAATGTTGATAACACACTGATGTTTCAGCTGTTGCTAAGTAGTATTTATACTAGTCAAGGACTTTTCCAGCTTCCCATGCTCTACCAGATACACAAGAATCTGGGAGGGGGCATAGCCAGGACAGCTGACCCAAACTGACCAAAGGGCTATTCCATACCATGTGACATCATGCTCAGTATATAAAGTGGGGGGAGTTGGCCGGAGGGAGCAGTCACTGCTCAGGGACTGTCTGGGCATTGGTCAGCAGGTTGTGAGCAATTGCATTGTGCATCACTTGTTTTGTATATTCTTTTATCATTATCATCATCATTATTTTCTCTTCCTCTGCTGTCCTATTAAACTGCCTTTATGTCAATGCACAGGTTTTACTTTTTTTTTTTTTCTGCTTCTCTCCCCCATCCCACTGGGGGTGGGGAGGGTGAACGAGCAGCTGTGTGGTGCTTAGTTGCCAACAGGGGTAAACCACAACATTAATCAAAAGAAACAAATAAATACTCTGAGTATGATTTAAAAATATATTTTAAAAAAGATGAGCTGAATCTTGCCCTAAAAGTGCTCATGTGTTCCCTCTAAAAGCAATTGGAGCCAAATACTACTTTGGTTAGATTAGTTCATACCTAAATATAGGTGAAAGGAATCCTACTCTTAAAGCATTATTTAGACATCCAAATCAGTATAGAAGAGGTCAACGCCATCACTCGAATTTTTCAAAGAAAGATAAGGTCTAGAATGTGACAGTGATTTGCCATGAAAAACAAGGGCTAAAGTCTGAGATGTATAATTAGAGACTGTGGCAAAGCACTCCATGACCAGACCATATTCTCAGTAAGGCAGATGAAAGGCATATCTTCATGAGTTTTAAAAATAGGGGGGATTGTCGTTACTTATGTTACAGCCTCCATATTTTCTAGTCTTGTATTTAACTTTCTTTTATGTGATTCATCTATGTTAGGCACCTTCAAATCATTTAGGAGTGACTAAAGAACCTGAGTAATGTTTAACATCTTGGTAAAGAAATGCTTCTTAATGTCCAGTCGAAACCTTCCCTGGAGCAGCTTTGAACCATTCCCACGCATCCTATCACTGGATACCAGGGAGAAGAGCTCAGCACCTCCCTCTCCACTTGCCCTCTTCAGGAAGCTGTAGAGAGCAATGAGGTTGCCCTCGGCCTCCTTTTCTCCAGACTAGACAGGCCCAAAGTCCTTAGCTGCTCCTCATAGGACGTGCCTTCCAGCCCTTTCACCAGCTTTGTTGCCCTCCTCTGGGCGCATTCAAGTACCTTCACATCCTTCTTAAATTGTGGGGCCCAGAACTGCACACAGTACTCAAGGTGAGGCCGCACCAATGCTGAATACAGTGGGATAATCACCTCTTTTGTCCAGCTGATTATACTGTTTGATGCACCCCAGGATGCAGTTTGCCCTCTTGGCTGCCAGGGCACACTGCTAACTCATACTGAGCCTGCTGCCGACCAGCACCCCCAGATCCCTTTCTGCAGGGCTGCTCTCCAGCCACTTCTCTCCCAGTTTATATTTGTGCCCAGCATTACTCCATCCTAGGTACAGAATCTGGCATTTAGACTTGCTAAATCTCATTCCATTAATCATAGCCCAATGCTCCAATCTATCTGGATCACACTGCAAGGCCTCCTGTCCCTCAAGAGAGTCAACAGCACCTCCCAGTTTGGTAGCATCAGCAAACTTGCTAAAGGTGCATTCAACTCCTGCATCCAGATCGTTGATAAATATATTGAACAGAAACACTGCTGGTGACTGATCACCAGCTGGATATAGCCCCATTCACTACAACCCTTTGAGCTCTGCCCTTCAGACATTTCTTCACCCAGCACACTGTGAACATGCTCATCCCACAGTTGGACAACTTGTCCATAAGGATGCTGTGAGGGATGGTATCAAAAGCCTTACTAAAATCCAGAAAAACTACATCCACCGCCTTCCCTTCATCCACTAGGCAGGAGACCTTATTAGACACCTTAAAGAAGATGATATTTGTGAAGGACTGCATCCTGTGGGAGGCACCCCAGGCTGGAGCAGGGGAAGAGCATGAGGAGGAAGGAGCGATAGAGACAAAACATTATGGACTGACGGCAAACCCCATTCCCCATCCACCTGTGCTGCTCAGAAGGAGGAGGTAAAGCTGATCCTGGGAAAAAAGGGAGAGATGGGGGGAAGGTGTTTTTAGATTTGTTCTTATTTCTTATTATCCTACTCTGTTTAATTGGCAATAAATTAAATTAATTTCCCCAAGGTGAGTCTGGTTTGCCCATGACCATAAATGCTGTGTGATCTCCCTGTCCTTATATCACTCCATGAGCTGTTCATTGTATTTTCTTCCCCTGTCTGTTGATGGAAGGGGAGTGATAGAGTGGTTTGCTGGGCACCTAGAGACCAGCCAAGTTCAACCCACCACAATGTTCTATAAAAGAGAGGAAAAAAGAGTTTTCTGATGATCTAGAGCATACTCTAATACATCTTGGGGGTGGGTGTGATAAAACTTTCCTCACAGCCCACCAGAAAAGTTAATGTATCAGTGACAGCTGCATAGTTTCTTGAGCTTCTTGTTGAGTCTTTTGGTACTCATGTCAGAAAGTGGTAGTTATTCAGCACTGCATCCTATTTAGTATGAAAGGTCCTTTCTGTTGTCCCTTTTCATCTAGATAGCTGAAATTCTGAAAACAGTGTCTGTATTTTCTACATAAGGACTGAGAATATTTCCTGTGGTATGTATTTGCTAGGAAGCTAGGCTAACTTCTTCAGTGAGTCATACGTCCCACTCAGCTTTGGTACCTAGTTGTCATGGTTTAACCCCAGTTGGCAATTAAGCACCACACAGCCACTCACTCACCCTCCCCACCCCCAGTGGGATGGGGAAGAGAAGAAAGAAAAAAAAAAAAAGTAAAACCTGTGCATTGAGATAAAAGTAGTTTAATAGGACAGCAGAGGAAGAGAAAATAATGATGATGATAATGATAAAAGAATATAAAAAACAAGTGATGCACAATGCAATTGCTCACAACCCACTGACCGATACCCAGACAGTTCCCCAGCAGCGATAGCTGCTCCCCAGCCAACCCCCCCCACAGTTTCTATACTGGGCATGACGTCATATGGTATGGAATAGCCCTTTGGTCAGTTTGGATCAACTCTTCTGGCTGTGCCCCCTCCCAGTTTCTTGTGCCCCTGGCAGAGCATGGGAAGCTGAAAAGTCCTTGACTGGCATAAGCAGTACTCAGCAACAACTAAACCATCAGTGTGTTATCAGCATTCTTCTCCTACTAAATCCAAACTACAGCACTATGCCTGCTGCTAGGAAGAAAATTAACTCTATCCCAGCTGAAACCAGGACACTAGTTTATGAATGTTCCTCCAGATTGTTCTCTGGAGGTAGTTCTCTCTCTCCATTTCATAGAGAGAAAATTTAGACAAGAGTTTCAGATTAGAGGCATAGCTTTCAGAGAGGAAGATGAGGTGTTTTCTTACAAAATTGTAGAGAAGCATGAGATCTGTAAGTGAGCGGGAATATTTTTCCTTTGTGTTTTTGCACTTTGACATTAGGAAAAACAAGAGACAACACAAAAAAATACTTTCTTGAAGGTTCATGAAGCCTGTGCAAGTGAAGTTAGTTCAATCTTTAAGGGAAAATTTGAATACCACATCTGTCCCTTGTGTATGCTAATGATTTTGGCACTTATAAATAAAATGAAGAGTGCAGTGCAGAATAATTGCTTATTTCCAAAAACTTCATAAAGATTTTTATTATGTATAGTTACCCTATGTGCTTGGATGAGTGCTTTAAAGTCTCCCTCAGTAGGCATTGATACAGTAGACCATAGCAGCACTAAAAAAAACCATTATAGTCTATTATGTCAATGAGCTGTGCATGAAGAATTTCCTTAGTAGTATTTATTGGCACAATACACCATGACAACCATAGAATGTATGATTATGCTTTTGATGGAGGAATCATAACAGTTACATTAAGATCTCATGGAAATTAAGTAGCAGTGTCCCATGCACTTCAACCAAAATCATAATAGCTCTAAAGGGTTTCCTATGATTACCATGGATAAAATGGAGAATAATTGTCACTGTAATCAGACCAGGTCTTTTAGTATGAAGCCTTCTTTAATCTCATCTACAATTTTTTTTCTGTTAATGTTAAAAATTATGGAAAGATTCTTGTTAAAATGTGCAACAAGTTTTTATTTAAAGCTCCAAAAGCCATAAGACTCAGACTGGCTTTTCTCTCTCTATTTAACGAATTTTGTTGCACCTTAAAATATTATAGGGGTCTAAAAGGACTGTGTGATCCTATTGACCATGTGTGCTATAATCCTCCCTAAATACAAAAGCTGTGTAAAAATAATCCAACAAAAGCCAGGAACTACAGAGTTAAGGCTTCTTACTCCATCCCTAATACAATCCATGTGTCTGGGGATTGCATTTGATGTTCTTTGGTTGTGGGCAGACAGATGAGACACTGTTATGCCTCTCCTTTTTACCCCTTTGTGGAGAGGTGGAAGTGCAGACAGTTTTCACCAAGGTATTGCTAATTAGCAAAATGTAAACTTACCGTAGGTTGCCAACACAAACTCCTTCAATACAATCTGGTTTTAAAAGAACTGTTGTAAGTCTCGATGTTCAGTCTCTCTGCAGATGCCTTATGTGGAGTTCCTAACTTTTTAGTTTTTACTGAGGGTTCCCAATGTCGTGGTTTAGCCCCAGCCAGCAACTAAGCAACACGCAGCTGCTCACTCACTCCCCCTACCCCGATGGGATGGGGAGAGAATTGGAGGAGTAAGAGTGAGAAACACTCCTGGGTTGAGGTAAGAACAGTTTAATAACTGAAATAAAGTAAAATAGTAGTAATAGTAGTAATAATAACAATATAATAATAATAGTAATAACAATATCCAAAGCAAGTGATGCACAATGCAATTGCTCACCACCCGCTGACCAATGCCCAGACAGTTCCCAAGCAGCGATCGCTGCCCCCCAGCCAACTCCTCCCAGTTTATATACTGAGCATGACGTCATGTGGTATGGAATAGCCCTTTGGTCAGTTTGGATCAACTCTTCTGGCTGTGCCCCCTCCCAGTTTCTTGTGCGCCTGGCAGAGCGTGGGAAGCTGCAAAGTCCTTGACTAGCATAAGCAGGACTTAGCAACAACCAAAACATCAGTGTGTTATCAATATTCTTCTCCTACTAAATCCAAACTATAGCACTATGCCAGCTACTAGGAAGAAAATTATCTCCATCCCAGCAGAAACCAGGACACCCAAATGTCTAGTCACTTCAGAAGCTTTTTGAAATCCATACTACTGTAGACAAAAGACAATAAACACAAAAAGGTTATATGGTTCTTCCTCATATCCAAAGCAAGAGCCATTACAGATGCTATTCTTTATAACAGCTCTTCCAGAAGACTGCTGAAAAGGATGAATTCCACAGGTTTCTGTCAATATGGAATTATATTCAGTGAGACTGAAGTTAGGAAAATGAATCACTTAGCTGACAGCCTGAACTTCTTCAAGTATACAGAAACAGCACATAGAAAATCTTGTCATGTTGGAGTAAACACCAGTGATTTTGTCAAAGTGAATATTTCTTTTCAGAGAATGGGAAAAAAAACCCAACCCCAATAAACACTAATTGGTATTTTCATTCTAGTCATATAAGGCTTCATGTGAAACAGTGAGGTAGAAATATTCTTCACCTTTTTTTTTTGGGGGGGGGGGGTGTTTTTGTTTGGGGGGGTTGGTTTTGTGGGTGGGTTTTTTACAAGGACAGCTTACCCCTTTTTTTTTTTTTTTTTTTCCTTCTCAAAGGAAAGGATATTTCACAGTGAGATCTAGTTTTCCTTTGCCTTTGTCTTGGTTTCAGCTGGGATAGAGTTAATTTTCCTCCTAGTAGCTGGTATAGTGCTGTGTTTTGGATTTAGCATGAGAATAATGTTGATAACACACCAATGTTTTAGTTGTTGCTAGGTAGTGCTTACATTTGTCAAGGACTTTTCCAGCTTCCCATGCTCTGCCAGGTGCACAAGAAGCTGGGAGGGAGCACAGCCAGGACAGCTGACCCAAACTGACCAAAGGGCTATTCCATACCATATGACATCATGCTCAGTATAGAAACTGGGGGGAGTGGGCCAGGGGGCAGCAATCACTGCTTGGGAACTGTCTGGACATCGGTCAGCGGGTGGTGAGCAATTGCATTGTGCATCACTATTTTTTTATCATTATCATAATTATTATTTTCTCTTCCTCTGCTGTTCTATTAAACTGCATTTATCTCAACGCATGGGTTTTTCTTTTTTTTTTTCTCGCTTCTCTCCCCCATCCCACTGGGGGTGGGGAGGGTGAACGAGCAGCTGTGTGGTGCTTAGTTGCCAACTGGGGTTAAACCATGATAGCCTTCTGCTATCTAAGGTCATTTACATATCTGCAAATTGGGTGAAAAATATTTCATAGTTTGGTTTGTTTTAATCTGTGAGCAGTCTGTGCATGATTAACCAAAATCTAAGACAGTGGATAATCAGGGTGAAAATATATTTTAAAAAATGACAATTCACTAAGTTTTTAAAATTATACATCAGAAAACCGGAAAATGCCATGAAGCACAGAGTTGTGTACAAAATACTTTGCAAAATTCACGCTCTATTTGTGTTACTAAAGTTAATCTGGGAGTAAATTTGGTCCTCAAATTGGTACAGCAAGTGACATTTTCCTTTGTTACAACAGAAGGTCTCTGTATGGAAAACATTGCTGCAAGCCTCTGTTTATTTACTATCAGACAGTGCCTTGTGACTACAGTTACATGGTTTTCCAATTGGAAGTTGACAGCTCCCTATAACCAGGCTTGTAGAAGAAGTTCAGTCTCATTTTAACAGTGGCATGTAGAAAAGCAGCAGTGGAGCAACAGAACCTTTTTATAATATGTTCCTTTTATAAAATATGTTTTTCCAGAAGTAGTCCAAAATTAATTGAAGCTATCTCTGTCACTTGATAAAAGAAATAATTTGTTTTGTCATTAACATCTGTTTTGATAACAGAACTTCTCAACCAAAATGAATCCAAACTTTTTAATTAATTCCTTCTGAGAAAATCAAGCTGTATATAATTTATAATGGTAGTCAAAATAGCATCCAGCATTTGAAAAGGTTAAATACAATCCAAAAACTAAAATAAAAAGAAAGTAATTCTTTCAGTGGTGGCCTCCCCTCCATCTTCTTAATTATAGGCCCTAAACGGACTTTTCAAAGGCTGACAATAATCCTATATAACACTTTCTGTAAAACATAAAATAGGATCAAAATATTATATTAAAGAATGAAAAAGAGAAAAATAGCAATTACAGTTGAATCTCCCCAGTTACAGAGCTTCTAATTGCTTATTTCCACATACTGCACTTATTGCCCACCACACCGCCGTTTCTTACACCTTCACAGCAAAAATAAATACAAAATGTATGCAGTTGGCATATGGACATTGTTTTGAAAGACTTACAGCTTTCATGTTGTTCACAAAAGATGTAGGGGACAAAATGATTCTGCACTGTTTGTGACTCCTTAAAGAGTCCTTGAAGAAAATGTAATGCAAATTTTATTCTGTTTTTATGTTACATACTGTGCTCATAATAAGTGAACAAATTATTGATTTTCAATAGGGGGATTATTTAAAATACTTATTTTATGCTTTCTGGTTCAATATTAACCATAAGCATGGAGAGCACACATTTAAAAAATGTAACTTGTTATGTCACTGGAATAACTGCTGAGTTTGCAGTACCCTGGTACTGGCATTTGATACCAGTGTCCTGGTCTTATTCTTGACTGAAATTTTTCCTAAGATTTCTAAGTAAAATTTTATAATAATGCAGTTTAAAATCACTATAGTTTCAGGTTATTAAGTAAATGTTGTCTCACATTCAGCTGTTCTGCCTTGTTGAAGACAGTCTTGGATCACTGTTTCAAATATTGCAGGAATTTTCTTGACTTGGTCTGTTGTGACAGATGCATTCCTATGGAAAATGGAATATTAGCTTCCCATGTTAGCCAAAAGAGCATGGTTCATGAGTACACCAGAATTAACTGTCTCAATTATTATGCTTCAGCTGTGGGACTCACTGCTGCAAGAACTAAAATCACATTACCTTCAGAAATGCCAACAACTCATTCTGCAAAGGAAAAAGAAAAGAAAAGAAAAAAGCCTAGCCATCAGGTTGAAAAAGACAATGAGATAGAAAATAAATCTGTAGTTTCTAGGTTGGGTAAGGTACTTAAAATATTACTAATAAATACAATATCAATTAGATATAACTTCAATGACATTAATTTGTACTATGCATGTGGGTTCAGAAACATTAATACCTCTGAAAATAGAAAAGAGAGACATAAGTTCTTCCAGTCATCTGAATGCTAGCAAATAGAGATTTACAGTGTATACTCAGATCACCTTAACTCTGTCCCCTGAAGTAGTAAATTAACTGTAAATAGCCTAACTGTATTCAAGAGTTAAATGGCAGAGGGATTGACTAGAGTGCTTTGGAAGAGCTGTGATGGACTCTTAGAGCAGGGAAAAGATCTCATGCTTTTCTTCCATATTTCCATTTGAAATCTTTGTCCTTGGAATGATATGCAGTTCAGTAAGGAAAGAATAGGGAAGGAAATTGTAGAACTTACTAAGGAGAAGAGTAACAATTTTGAGACAAATGTGGCTGTAGGCTTAGTGAAGGTTGAGAACATTGTTCATGTGAAACTGAATGAACTGATTGTAAAACTAGGTCTGAGCTTGCATACATTATCAGTTATATCTTTTCATTAACTTTATTAGCCAAATGTGTATTCTGCACAAGCACTAGCAACCCTTGTTCAGTACAATACAAGAGCAGAATGTACATACACTTGTTCAGGGCATGTTGGGACATAATTTGAAGAAAGCAGAGCAAAAGCTAGCCAGATTTTTTCCCCATTTTTAGCATTATTTTTTAAAAATAATTCTGGAATGTTCTGAGAGGTGATGAGTTACTACAGGGAAGCTTAACTCTTAATTTCAAAAAAATATATCCAGTTAGTCATCTTGGCATATGCCACTTAAAAATATATAAGGTATACTGTCTGGCCTCCAAGTGTTTCTCCAGGTCATAAGTCTCTAATATATCCTCACAGATGATACTTATTATGTAGCCTGGGCTACTAAATCAAGAGTTTGAAGGTGTCATTCATTTCAAGGTTAAGACACTTTCTCTTGCTCAGTGCAATTAATGAAGACAAGAGAATGAGTCATCTAAACAGTCACAAGGGTGAGATTCAGAAACATGTCTACTGCCAACTGAGTATGGAAGAATGTGTCTTCCTAACTAAGGTCATATGTCATCTTCACTAGCCCATTCAGGATGTCTCAGATAACCCTAGTGCATCTCAGAAGAACTAAGTGTCTATGTTTGGACAAGCAAGTCCCATTCTACGTCTTCATCTACCACAGTGATGGCTTAGACAGCTAGTTCAGACATCTACATCTACACTTAAGTGCAGCTGTCTTAATCTAGCCTGAATTCCACACACAAAGTACCTACAGAAAATGCTCTAGTTCATGAAGGGTGGGGAAGAAGGAGAGGGGTGTGTGAGGAGATTGAGTGTCTGTTAACACTATACTAAGCAGGGCATGTATTTATATCAGAACCTGCATTCAGGCAGAAAAAAATCAGAGGAACAAAATGTTTCTTAACTCTCCCCTGAACATGAGAAACCCTCCAGTTCTCAAGTTTTGGGAACTCAGGTATGTATAACAATTTTTTCTTCTTCTCACACTGTGTACCTCAAAGAAACTTAAAACACCCATTTCTGTTTTTCAGATGAAAAGAATGTATTTTACTTTGTTTCATTTCAAGAATGATGCAAAGAAAAGGCAGACTGGACTTATATCTTTAATAACACAGAAGTCTTTAAATTAAGCCAGATGTGGATCACTGAAAGGGCCCAAATCCTTGTGAAGAACACTAAATAAAGACAATCCAAAAAGGCAATGAATTCTGACTAGAAGCATCCCAGTACTGAAGACAGAACATAGGAAAATTTTTTCATCCATGTCTGTCTCTCCATAGTCAAACCTGAGGAACCTGTCCTGTGGACTGAAATGATAAACTCCCTCATCTTACAAGTTCTGCTTTCTGAGACACAAGTATTCCAATTTATGTAAGGAGGACAGAGTGCCTCAGAAAACACACATAATAGCCTGGAGACATATGAACCAAGGAGGATGCAACAAACTCCCTGGATATTAGTTTGCATGGAAGGACAGAAGGAGGGACCTATTTCTCAAGATAGACAGGCCCTGAAATCCCAAAACACAGGGCATGATAAAGCTTACAGATGCCTTCAGCATTTCAGCTGTCTTGCTACCTACTCTTCCAGTCCCCTTCACAGACTGACACTTTGCCACCTTCTAGTCCCATACTCTCAGCTTCATCTCACCTGCAATTCTATCTTTATATCCTCTTGATGAAGAAAATTCCCATGACCTGTTCACCCACTCTAAATATTTTAACTATTTACTGCTGACTCACAGTATACTTTAGTTAAATAAATGTTATGCTCGGTGAATGGGTTGCACAACCATTGCAAAGCTAAGGACACTCATCAGAAGAATGTTTTAGCTGGTGTATAACGGTCACACACCAAGTGCAGTGTCTGCAAAATTAACTCAAGATGGAACTGTTTTGAACTGGAAGATCAGAAGCATTTCTTAGAAATTTTACACCAGAAGAGTGTAATGGTGCATGAGTGCCACAATCACCAGTACATAGAAGACACACCTGTCACATGATGAGAACTGATCACTTTTGTTTGTAATCTTTCCTGCAATTCAATATAAGGACATATTAACGTGCATCTAAATGTTACAAGGAATTGTCTGTTACAGAGAAGTCTGTCTCTACTTCTAGCTAATAAAAAAGAAATGTTAGCAGAGGCAATCTTCTGTTCCATTCACTCCGCAACAAGTGGGGTCTCTCTCTCCACCAAACAAGAATTCATATGGATGAAAGTATTTTGAAACTGTATCATGATGCTGAAGTATAACATCACACAATAGAGTTCCTCACTCTCCAGTTTTCCTTTTCTCCTGTTTCTGTGAAAGCACAGATTCAAATTAACACAGGTGAAGGTCATGACTCACCTATTTCATGTAGTAGCATCTGTCAGGATAGAAAGGTTTCAGTTAATTCAGTCTATGTGTGTGCAAGATAATCTGTGTATTTTGTGACCATTGAGGTTGCATTTATTTTGAGAGCTGATTTTTTTTTTTTTTTTTAAATATAGATGTTGATACTGCTTCCTATTAATTCTGTTAGGTGATGTGGTAAGGAATTGATAACTGAGTCTCCAAAGACTTGCTTTGAACCTGTATGTGATCAACACAAAAATGTTGGTAGAATATTTTGGTTTTGTATCTTACAACATTATTGTTCAATTGTCACCTAACTGCAAACATTAAGGTCACATCTAAGCTTCCCTGTTGGAATATGCTATTGTGTGATCTGCCTGGCCTCTGTATTGCTCTCATAAATCTAAATTTTCCATCCTCAGACTTCCAGATGACTAAAACCTGCAGCAACTTCCCCTCCACCCCCCCAACAAATGACACCAAGTATGGTTGCATTTAGAAAAATTCGTATTTGAAGGATATAAAAAGCCAGACCCTCCAGGCTTTTGTTAGTTGTCACTCATTGTTTTAATTTACTTTCTTTCAGTATGGTATCATCTTCATTAATAGGAATTAATGGATTATTAAAATATATAAAAATAAAGGGACGATACAAGGTTTTGGTAGAGTAGGAACAACAGCTTTATTCTGTTTTGTTCCCACTGAAAATTTCCAATTTATTCTTGATCAAAGGGCTTTTTCTAATTGTTATTAATAAAACAAAAGGAAGAAGGGAAGTTTGCATCTACATTTTTCAGTAGATTTTTTGTCAGTAGACAAACAAAAACCAAAACCAAAATCAAATGTAACTTTTGCATCCCACTACAACAGTGGCTAGTTCACAATCTGTAATGAAGCAGGCATAATGGAATTTTCCCAAACTTAATAGAATTTTTCCTAATGATTGAATTATCATTTGTATTTCCTGTTTTAAGAAACAATTTTTATTCTCTCTTGAGTGCTCAATGTCATCTTTCCTTTTGTCAGAAAGTATATTAAATAGCTCAAAGGAGCTTTGTGCAGTAGTGTTTGGTCCTTTATTCTGTCCCAGAATGTTGGGAATACAGACAGCCTCCTTTCTTTGCAACAGCAAGTGTAACAGCTTTGACAAGAACATAAGAAGGATAGTTGTGAGCAAAGAAAAAATGCAAATAATATGGCTAAGGGCCCGGTTAGGGAATAACTAGCACAAGTGTGAGCCGTTATTACCATGTCAAGCTTTGCTGAAGTAATTTCAATCTCCAAAATATTTATTTTGGGATTGATTTGGAAAAGTCTGAAAAATAAAATAAAATTGTGCTATTTGCTACTACTTTGCTGATAATATGATACACAAAACAGCTCTTTTCTGCATTTATCAGAGATAGGTCCAAGCTGTTTATCAGTAGAAATTACAAAAGGAGTGCTTTTCCTAATTAGGCAAGACACTAATATCTCATAATGTGCAAATAGCAAAATTTTATGAAACCATTGTTGCTTCTGTTTGTTCTCATTTGAAACGACATGACAAGAGTTAAGCACAAAAATCTATGGGACTCAGGTACATAAGCTGTAAGCTGCCAGGTCCACAAAATGTAGGACTTTAGGCCCTTAGTTCAGACTATTAATAATTTACAAACCTCTTACCAGCTACCACCTAACTTTAGAGGTGCGTAAACCATCTAGATAATTTTTTATCAGGAAGAAGTTCTATTGCCATGCTTCTAATGTCATGAAAAACATTGAGTGCTTAGACCACAGCGGGACTGACACAGTCCAGAGAAGCTTGCTGGGCTGATTGAATGGATATGGTCTGAAAATTCAGGTTGGACCAAGAAGAGCACTAGTTCCACATCCAGTGACCCAGCATTTAAGGATGCCTAGAACACTCCTCAACTGCATCATTTAAGGTTATGGTTTCAACACAGCTTCCCTGAAACCCTCAGTCAATGAAGGTATCAGACACTTAAGTCTATTGTATTGGTATCAGACTCTTAAGTCCATTTTATTTCTTTTTAGCCAAATGAGAGATTTAATCATGGGACACTCAGATCAGAAATGAATACTCAGCACCCCTCCATCTTGAGAGCTTTTGTGTGAAGCTTAATAGGGTAGGCAGTCTTTTCTCTCAGTGTGTTAATCACAGCAGGCTCTGTTAGAAGCAAAAGAATTAGCATGAAACTTGCCTCAAAGCTGCAGTATAAAGTTCAGCTCAGAATGACTCAGTGATGTCAGGAGTTGGCTAGTTGATTCCCCACAGCTTTAGCACAAACTTGAGCCTGCAGTGAGTATTATCACTAGAAAGCTGGACAATAAGACATTTCAGCTTGCCTGCACTCATAGGTGAACAGGAATTTAGTGGAAAGAGATTTGATGGTATTCAAGTGACAGTGAAATGCCTTAGCCATAACTGGAAATGTTATATGAAAGCTTAAGAAAGTTTTGTATTACTACTCTTTATGTCCTACTTAAAGAAATACAACAATATCGCACTAGTCTAAAGATCTGCTATACCTATAGGGCCCCTCTTCATACTAAGCCTTGTGCCTTTGTCCAGCCAGGCAAGTTTAGAAATTTCTCCTCAAGAATGCATCTGAACCATTATTAAATTTCAGTCACAAATTTCCTCTGACTTCACTAGCAATGGAAGAGGGCTAAGACAAGTCATTAAGGTCCAGAACCTTCCGATTATTTAGACATCTGAATGTCATTGGTCTCAGCGGGATTCATGTGTCAGATGTGCTGAAGGATCTGCAACATGGCAGAACCACCTTTGAACAATGACAGTGATGCTTAAAACCTTCACCCAGGGCATCTGAGTACCAGGGCTACATAAACGTGGCTACGCTCCTTATCTTTTCCTAAGCTGCTCAAAAGTCAAGCAGAAAGGTCAAAAGAAATCGAATTTCACACAGCATTTCCATTTCAAGCATTCAGTCTATCCAGAAAAAAAAACAAGATCTGTTTACCTTTCCTCTTGTATTGTCTTGTGGTAGAGATGCTACATGATGGTTGGCCTGGAACATATCACAATGAATAAGTGCAATGGCCAAGACTATTTTTTTACCTGAACCAAACTGATTGTTCAGATGCCAGTCCCTATAGCCAGTCCCAGATCTTTATGGATCTGCAAAATTTGCATAGGCTGCAGTTTCACTAAGGAGGAAAGCAAAAAACAAAGAACAAAAAAACCATTGTGTTTTTTTCTAAAATAGGAGCACAGATCACATTATAGCGGCACCAAAACCTACGTTGCTGGTAACATTGTCAGCAAAGTAACAAATAATCATTTTGGGAAATATCACTTAATTTTCCTTTCCTAAACAGCCCTAAAGGAATAAGTAGGCAGAATAGCTTAGGTACCTTCTTATTCCTTATCTCTTCTGACAGAAAGCTTTATGGGCATCTATGCTGTGCCTACTGTCTTCCAGACTTTGTCAGTATTGGTGAGACAGTAGAGGTGGAAGCTACAGAGCAGAGTGTTGACAGCTCTGCTTGGCTGTGTTATTTTTCCCCATGTGTAATACCTGAGATGTCTCATTGATAAAACTTTCTTCCTGTGGGGCTACTGTATTTCCTGAGTTATACTGACTGCCCTTCAAAATCATGGCCTGAAGGTAAATTAGAAGTGCCTACTGGGCCTACTCTAAATAAAACTACCAGAAAGACGTTTCATGAAAGCATCCTGTATGGTATCACACTGCCAAAAATGGGCTATCCTGCTCAAGATACAAGCACAGTCAAGCCTGGCTACATTTCAAGACTATAGAATTATGATATTGCCCTCCTTTTTGGTAAATCCTACTTATTACAATCATCACTTAGTGAGGTTTTTCACATTCTGTGATCCAAATGCTCAGTATCAATACTGTTGTATATTAAACTGTAATCTAAATTATAACTGCTTCAGGGATTGCTTCAGACTCTGATTACAGGTTGCACTACCAAAAATCAGTGATACAGGTGTTAAATTATCATGATAATGGTCTCCTGGTGCAGAGAAACAGACCAGAATATGTTTCAGTTACTGCTGTAGAATCATAGAATCATTTAGGTTGGAAAAGACCCTTGAGATCATCCTATAGTTTCATAACACTCTGGAAGATCCTTTAGCATGGAAGTGAGTGAATTCTTCCTGTTTTCACAAGCATAGATAGCTGCTGACCTCCTCTTTCTCATTCTAACTTTAGTGGAGATTGCAAATAATTATCATGATAATGATATTTATTACAGCAATGCAGATCTGCTTTGGAACTCAGGTAATATGAGTTACATTTAAAAATAAAGACTTAGGAATAAGCCAACAGAAAAAAAAGATGTGAAAGCCATCTAACCAAAGTTTAGATAGCTGCATTATACATCTGCTTCTGAACCAGTCACATTTGCATCTTTTATATAGAATCATAGAATCATTTAGGTTGGAAAAGACCTTTAAGATCATCCAGTCCAACCATTAACCTAACATTACCATGTCTACCACTAAACCAATCAAGGGTAGAGTAGCAATTTTGTGTTTCCTGGCTTGGTGGATGGATCATTTTCAATGAAAGTAAAAACTAGGAATCATTAAGATTGGAAAGGATCTCTAAAATCATGAGTCCAGTGTGTGTGGGTTTATATATATATATATATATATATATATATATCATGGGGGAAAAAAAATTTACTGAGCACTAGTCTCCTGACCTATTTTAGACAATTACTTTGCTGTGAGATGAATTGCATCCAAGATTTTTTTATTTCCTTCTAGTGACTGCGTATGAAGTAGAAGGTTACTCCTCTGGATCATCAGACGAGACGAATCTCATCCACACTGTCAACCTATCAGTACTTTTAAATGGTAGGCTCCACTGCAGGGTCAATCCAGTCCAGCTGTGGGGAAAGCAGCGCTGTTGTGAGATCACCAAAACACGACAAAATCAGAAGTATTTACTCTGCACTGGATGGTTTTAGTGGGAAGGGAAGGAGAGAGATAAAGGCCTTTAGTCTGATAAATCCATGTTAAGAGTTAGCTGGGTCTACAGTGTTTCAGCTGAACTGCTTTCAACACCTGAATGAGCATCATTGCCCGTGCAGAGCAGTGCCGTCACGGGTTCAGACATGTCCTAACACAGCTGTGCTTTATCTGCACTGATAAGTTAAATGTCTCTGAGTCTGTTCTCCAGCACAGAGGCAACTGGCATGGGACAACTCTAGTTTTTATGCTATTATCCATATAACTACAGCATTGCTTTCTAAACAGACTGACCACATGCAAACAACCTGCAACCCTTGGCCCACTCTAATTCCCCAGCCTGGTAACAATACAGGGGACAGTGTCAACTGGACAAAATCATTCCTGAGACTTTCCATCAATTTGATAGCAGACAGTCTGCGCCTTGAGAGCACTCATGAGTCTTACTGTCTGTGTTCAGACCCCCTCAGGGTTTCCCCTGCCCTGCCCATGGCCCAGGAACCCCCCTTTCAGCCCCAGCTCCCCTGGCAGAGCAGGGACCTTCTTACAGTTGCCACTAGACCTGCTGCAGAACAAGAACCTGAAAACAGATTTTCTGCACCAAAATCTCTTATGAGAATGGAGGTGGACACAGCTCAACTGGATGTTGGACTATAGCTGCATAAAGGTTATGGTGATGTCAGATGTTCCTGTGGGTTGGATTTTGGCTGGTAAAAGAACAAATAAGCCCCTAAATCCCTTCATTGAATGAACACTTTAATATGAATATTTGTAGCTACCAATTGGTGAAGCAATAATGGAAAGTAATCCAGTTTCCTATTTTCTTTCAATAATTCTTTCAAGAATTTTTGAATATGTTAACAGCAAAAGGAGGATCAGAGAAAACATTGGTCCATTACTTGATGAAGTCAGTCTCCTCACAAATATGGGTGTAGACAAAGCAGAGATGTTTAATTGCCTCTATCTTTAACACTGATGATGGGCCCTGGGCCACCTGGACTCCTGTGACTGAGGGGGTGATAAATTCCAAGATGGCCCTGAACTTGTTTGGGACTTGCTGCTCCAGCTGGATGTATATAAGTGTATGAGGCCTAATGGGATTCATCCCAGGGTACTGAAAGAACTGGACGATGTTATCGCAGGACCTCTCTCCATTATTTTTCAACAGTCTTGGGAGTCTGGAGAGGTCCCAGTCGACTGGAAGCTGGCAAATGTTGTCCAGTTTTCAAGAAGGGTAAGAAGGAAGAGCCTGGTAATTACAAGCTTGTCAGTCTCACTTCAGTGCATGGTAAAATCATGGAGAGAATCATTCTGGGAGTTATTGAAAAATATTTGAGAGCCAATGCAGTCATTGGTCATAGCCAGCATGGGTTCATGAGGGAGAAGTCCTACCTAACCAGCTTAATTTTCTTTTATAACAAGGTCACCCATCTAGTTGACCAAAGGAAGCCAGTAGATGTGGTGGTTTTGGATTTTAGCAAAAGTCTTGATACTGTCTTTCACAGTTTCTTACTGCATAAAATGTCCAGCATACAGCTAAGCAAGTCCATAATACATTGAGTGAGCAATAAGAAGGACATCAAATTACTGGAGTGTATCTAGAGGAGAGCAACCAAGGTGGTGAAAGGTCTTGAGGGCAAGACTTATGAGGAGTGGCCGAGGTCACTTGGCTTGTTCAGCTTGCAGAAGAGAAGGCTGAGGGGTGACCTCATCTCTTGTCTAAAACTTCTTCAAGGGGGGCAGCAGAGGGGGAGGTGCTGATCTCTCTCTGGTGACCAGCAATAAGACATGAGGAAATGGAATGAAGCTGTGACAGAGGAAGTTCAGACTGGACATTAGGAAAAGGTTCTTCACTGAGAGGGTGGTCAGTCACTGGAACAGGCTTCCCAAGGAAGTGGTCATGGCATCAAACCTGTCAGAGTTCAAGGATCGTCTGGATGACACTCTTAGTCATATGTTAGTTTTAAGTAATACTGTGAGGAGCAAGGAGTTAGACTCAATGATCCTTATGGGTCCCTTCTAACTTGAGATATTCTATGATTCTATGATTTTATGAATTAGAAACCAATATGGAAACTACACAGATGTACCAAGACTTAGCTGCTAATAAGGCCCAAATGCAAAAATGTTTTTCATGCTAACCATGAATTATTACAGGCCATTTACTCCTAGCTTTTTTGCTAATATGAATTTCCAGCAATATAATAACCTTTTGTAAAGTGGTATTATATGTAATACTAATACATCTGTATGCTTGCCATGAAGGTGTTCCTCTTATTTTTGGCATTAAAGTTTTAAGTCCCTGCATTATCCATGAACAAGGTGGTGTAACACTATCAATTTAATCTTCAGAAGATGGACACAAAATTAAGTATATTGCTGTCTATGGAAGTGTTTATCCAATTTAAATTTATTCTCACTGGGGTCATATCAGTCATATCATTATAGCTCATAATGCACAAAGCAAGACAGACTCAACAAGGGAAGAATCAAAGAAGATTAAGCAGAAAAAGAAAAGGATTACTTAAAGAGGATGTTCTGTGGTGAGGAGGTGTCGTGGTTTAGCCCCAGCCAGCAACTAAGCACCACACAGCCGCTCGCTCACTCCCCCCGATGGGATGGGGGAGAGAAGCTTTGAGCCTTGTAAACTGTGAAGTTTGACGTACAACAGCTCACGACACTCATGTATAACACATCTGCATGTACAGATACTGGTCTAGTGGCCATCTGACCTAGTGCCCATCAATATTTTCTGACTTCACAGGACACTCAGTAGTAGAATTTCTAATTCAGTTCTTTTCAGAATAACTAAAGCAATTGAAACTTTAATTAAAGAACATCAAACTACATCTTTTCTTCTAATAGGCAGCACCTGCAACACATGAAAATGATTTGTTAGGATTGCTAGATTTTTCTAATGTTACAGAGGCAACTGACTGCACCCATATGCTCATTTAATGTGTCACCCGACGAACAAATATATAGGATTTGCAAGATGATTCATTCATGAAAAAGGAGGGAAAATGACTCATCCCTTGAAAAAGAAAACTGTTTATAATATTCAATAGTGCATTATAAACATCAGTTAATGATCTCAGAAGAGATCTACACCAGTGCTGGACAAGATAATTAAGACTGTAGTTTTAATGGCTTTGGCCTTCAGAATATTTAACATAAAACCATTCTGCAAAAATTACCTCAGTGACATATCTAGATTATACTTTATCTTGAGCTGAATATCATAAATTACATTCTTCCATTTCTATGAGTATATGGCTATGCCACAGAATGCGAAATTATTACAGCCAGTTTCTCACACCTGCAGAAATAAAATACAGTATTCACAATTCTTATTCTATTATGAAGAAAACTTTTGGGTTTATTCCAGGTTTCTAGATTTAAATCTATCCAGTGACATACAATATAGCTTTTGGAAACAACTGTTACAGTATATTTCCTCAGACTGCATCCAGTGTAAGGGTCTGGTTACTGTTAAGGATAATTCACATTTGTAAGACCTTGAAAGCAGAGAAACTCCCATGACAGAGAAGACGAATGGGAACAATAGTGTGTTGCAACTTACGCAGCATCTACCATCCGATGCACCTAAGGGCCATTAAAGCTCATAATTAAACCTTCCAAAAAGTTCCCATGAAGTAAATAGTTTTATAATTCCTGTTTTACAAATAGGCAAACTGAGGCACAAAAATAACAATTAATTTGCTCAATACCACAGACATATTAGTGCAGCAAATCAATACAGACCTATAGTTTGAGTTCATGAGTTTGAATCCTATTTCAATACTTTGAGCAATAAATCTCACGTTTCCTTTCATTAAATTACACTTTGTATTATTGTTGTTGCTGCTGTTGTTGTTGTTATTAGAGAGGAAGGAAAGTATTCTCAATTATAAATGAAGAATTCTCCAGAGAACCAATAATGATAAAACTGAAGTTTGGACATGGGACTGAAAATGCTGAAGCTATTTCCAAAGAGAAATTCCAGCATACTGCTTGTTCCATCCTGTAATAAATTACCAGCATGACACACTGTGATAAGAGCCAGAGTTTATAACCTAATTTCCATTTTTCAAAATATTTTTGTAGGTCATCCAGCAAGTGGTTGAAAGCTAAGTTAACAATTCCTGTAGGTTAGTACAGTTTAGCAAGGAGAGAAAAAGATAGAAGTGGAACAAGGAAACCATCCACAATCACTGATTTCTCACCTTCAAGGAAGGATGCTGGTGGCCAGAAGCACTGCTCAGAGAAGAGGTGATCTGCTACACAACTTTCTGTGAACCCTGGCTGACTCTTTGTTCACAGTGAGTGGGAAAGATTAGAAACTGATCCTCTAGATCAACAGCTGTGACTCAGAAGCTGCAATAACGCAGTGGTCTGCTGCTTTCTAGGATCAGTTAGCTCACTCTTTCAAGGACAGACACTGGACTTTGGATGAAATGTCAGATAAAGTCCTGCTTTAAAATTCCATAGAAAGAGCAGCAGAGGCTAAAGACAGACATAATGCAAGCAGGCACTGTGCAAGCTCCCAGCGCAAGCCTGACAATATTGCTTATTCCTGATTTGTAAAAGCCTTTGTATTCCAGCTCTTCTCCTCAACTTAGACTGCCAGACATCCTTTATTACACCAAAGAAAAATAAAATTTAAAGTACAAAATCTATATCTGTTTTCTTTCTGGTGACCTTCAGATGCCCCCTCAAAGTCTTAGTACTGATGTTAATCAAATCCTCATGTGGAATCACATGGAAGTTTATTGTTTATAATAAATGTTCTAAGTCAGGTTGTATTTGAAAAACAGATAATGGTGTAACTTTTCTTTGGAAGGCCTTCTGCTGTCTCTGAATGCAACAGCACATAGCAAAGAGAATGTTCCTCACTTAATAAATTAAAATAAGTATTTGAATATGCAATGTATTTGAGATTAAGAGAGTAACAATAATCTAAAGTGTCTGAACAAGAACTTTTAAATTTACAAGAAGAGAGTGTTGTGGCTTTCCTCTTTTCCTGATGAAAAACCCAGTGAGGTTATTGGGCCATTTCTGTCATGACCTGTCACACAAATTCCAGCTGAATTTAATGGGTTTATCTGTATGTAAGTGAAAGCAAAGTTTATCAAAACATAAGTATTTCAATTATTCAACACCAAAGTCAGTGTGACTTTTTTGTCTAATGAATTAGTCAGAATTCTGTCTGCTCTTGTAAAACAAAGATGCATCTTACACATTTTTTCACTGATTCATACTTGCTGAGTGCTCTGCTTGGAACCTTCTCTTGACGAGTATCTATGTGCAGTTACTAATTGTTTCTTGCGACTTCCTCGGTGTACTTCGTCCGAGAAGACAATTAGATAGTTTTTGTGATTGACCCATTCTCCTCTGACATTCATCCAGGTTTATTTACCCCATCTTTTCTGTTCTTTTCCTAATGAATATTTTTAGAACAGCTGCTGTTGACATAAATGCTTATTGATTTTATTCTGCCCCATTTCTTTTATTAATATGTCCCCTCCATCCATTTAGGGTGCTTTATAAGGGTGTTTTTAATCATTTATTGTAGATTTTTATAATTTTTTATAGTATTTTTTTTTAATTTCTTTCATATTTCCTTTATGAGGAAATACCAGGGGTAAGGTCATGCTTTATGAAAACTTTTGGTACTGTTAATGATTATTGACATTATCATCACTATTATATATATATATAACTTACTACAGATATTTATTAAAAAGGCACTGGTACTTTCTGCCACATACAGGACTTTTTTCTTTTTTATACATGTTAAAAAAGGTTCTGGCTTGTGTGTTTCTGTGTTTGGTTCTCAACTGTTTCTCAACCAGTTTACATGGTTTTCCTGTATGTGAAAATATTAATATTGTATGATATCTGGCTCATCATGTCCAAGAAAAATACATTACACATCAAATAGTCTGCAATAATAATATAGTAGTTTACAACCCATGTCAACAAATAGTGCCTAAATCCAGCACAAGTGTATTCCTAGGGGCATGAATGTCAGAGCTAGAACACAGGCAGTCTTCTATGCTGCAAAGCAAATGCTTTTAAACATATCTTGCATTCTTTTTTACATAATTAAGAGAAACAAAACAGCGAGAAATCCTGAACACTCCGTAATGCTAATTAAAAGTAATAGACACAAGATAACAACAGCAATTCAAGACCATTGTTGTGCTTTTGACTAGTCGGTGTTGTCCCTCTAATTAATACCATGTCATTTTTCATGCTTCATGTATCCAACTGATATGCCAAGTAGTCTTCATCCATTCAACCACTTCCCCGAGGGGTTAAGAATTTTAGTTTCAGTGTGTTTTGAATGATAGTGCTCATATTCCAAATTCAAAGGCTATTTTCTTCTTGCTTTGAGTATTATATGAGCTTTTTTTTTCCACAAGGCAAAATGATACCTGTGCTTTTACTGAAATTATATAAATTTGGGAAACCTCTTTTTGCTAAATCATTGGGCTAATTTCGTTTGGATACTAGCAAGTGCTATGGTCAGAGGCACAAATATTTGCAACTATACATGGAAAACTGTTCTAAGAACAGTGTTTCATCAGCTAGTAAAGTATTACCTTTCTTAGACATAAACCATTCTAATTTCACATAAAGTGGTAGAATCTTCATCTATCTATAAAGATGCATGAGAAGGTAAGTGTTCAAGGACATAAATACTCAATGTGATAAAAATGCAACAGTTTATAGATATCTCAGAAGCATCACAAGATGGAAAAAATAGGAATTTGAGCAGAGAGGTTGCAAAGGGCAATGTGGAACTAAGATGATATCATACTAACAAATTGATTGTAATCTCAACATGAAAGCTTATGAATATAATTCCCAGCAGAAGAGAAAATTCTGACCCTCATATTATACTTGCATGGAAGGAAATGTCCAGTATAATGTTTTCAATGGGACAATGCAAAATACTACCCATTCTCAAGTGAGAAACCTCTGCTTAGCAATGATTTCAACAGCATATACTATTTTAGTCAAGCTTCTAAGATTGAATTTAATGTATGAATAACACTTTAAGCATATTTGTGTATCTACTTACCACAGACTACAGTATTAATGGCAAAGACATTCTCAGGCTGTTACAGACTAATAAAAACATTTTCACTTGTGTCAGTGCAACACATATACAATCATTTATACATACTCATTACACTGCTTTCTGCAGCATTGCCGAGTCTTGAAATTTTCTAGAAATACTTCAGCGTTTTTGCTTCTGGAAGATTTCATGGTATGATGAGGCTGATTCATGAACCGTGGGAGCTGTTAATATGAGGCTGATACAATTCCAGTCTACGCTGGTAGAGGTGTACAGCCCTCACTAGGTTACACATCCTGGGAATTAGTGCTGTCCTGCCCAGCTCGAGTTGGGTGAAGGATGGATTTTCATGGGGGAGGAAACCCCTTTAGACATGTTCATTAGCCCTGCAAATGGGTAATATATTGTCAGATTCTCATAACTTCAGCGTTGTAGTTCTATCCCCCTACAAAGTTTTATATTGTGTTGTTGATTCAACAGTGGAAAGGGAGTGCATGATATAGCAAGCAATGTCAAACTGAGTAACAACACAGTTTGTCTTGTTGTGCTTTAGAAAGTTCAAGATGAAAGAAAAAGGCACCTGGAGCAAGGGGACAGGTAGATGTAAAAGAGGAAGAAAGACAGCTGATGGGAAAGAAACAGTAGAACAAGGACACCCAGAGGGAGAGTCTGGTCCACACAATTCTAGGCATCACGCTGATGTGAAATATCAAAGTGGACTTCCCTTTATACACTACTACAGCAAGTCTCCCAGTATTCCTGGCTTTCAAGGTGGCACTGTCAGGTTTGAAAGAATGTTTGGATGTATGTGTCAATTTATAGCCTACTCTGTGAGGGCATGTGAATGTGGGCATGTATAAAAATATCTCTCTCCCTCTCTTTCTCTGTCTAAATACATACATGTATATACCTGTGCATGCATAATCAGTTTTCTCACAGCAGAGAACAATTCCCAATTGTTATGGATTAATGAATTTACACTGATGTTAAAAAAACCCCAGAATTCAGAAGCAGAAGTTAGTTTTCCCATTCTTATACTGTTGTTCACAAATAGATTATTTTGTTGCATTAAAATTGCTTTTGTATTAAAAAAGTAAAGGATCAGTCATAGTGGTTTTTAGAATTAGTTACTGGAAATGAGATTAATATCTGGTATAGCTATTTTTTCCACTTATATGTCTTTGCAATAAAGCTTTTTTTTTCTTTCTTTCTTTTTTCTGAAGATAATACAGAAGTCTAAGTGCATCTCTTCTAGAATACACATGAAGAAATGAACCTACAAAGAAGTCATAGTATCATGGGAAGAAGTACAGGCTATAGTTGAAACTTGACTGTGATAATATTGCTATCAATTCTTCTATATAACGTATCTGATTTTGTGGTGATGGCTGTATTAGAAATCAATTGGCAACTGCTATAGATTTTCTAAAGTGAACATGTGTAATTTATAGTTAAAAAGAAAAACTAAAAAATGGAAACTGAACCAAAAGAACAAGGTAAAACTTCCTGCTTGAACTGACCATTGCTACTATCATATTAAAAAAAAAAAAAAAAAAATTAAGGCTGATAGCAGGGATTCTGCCTCCTGTTCTTTTTATCAACTCCATTTTAGACACCTCTACATGGGAGCTCTACAGAGAGCTGTGCCCTTTTCTGAACACTGACAAGAATGAAAGGAAGTGATAGATTTTTACTGGTCTGACACAGACAATCTGAAAGAACACAGAAGAAAAAATCCTAAAAAACCAAATAATGCACATGCTACACATAAAGAGCCCTCCCAAAGGCATTGGAAAGACTGAAAAATGACAGCGATTTTAACTTGGTGCTTACTAGACAATGATGTTCAACAGTTGACAGCATAATGCAATAGGGAAGACAGGGTATTTCTGTCTAAGACTCACACATCTGCATTAGAAGTAAAACTTCGTAATACTTGTGCATCAAAATCTGGCATAAGACAACACAGCTTGGCTACAACATGCAACTGAGTGCAATGTAGATAATTCCAAACCAGCTTTCAGAGTGTCAAAAGTCCACATAGTGCAGAGCTGAAGCAGGCAGCAATGCCAAATTGGGTCCCCAAAGCAGAATAGTGCTGTACTTGAACTAACTAACTAGGCTTCTGAAAGCTCAGACAGAACACAAGAAATGTGCTAGATTAAATCTGGAGCTGAAAACTTGAATTTTTGTCATTAAAAAATACAAATATTTTACCTGAAAAATGAAAATGCTTGGCTGATTGAAGTACCTCATTCAAAGGTGTTTTAACACCGAACCAGTCTTGAGACACCAAAATAATTCCAGATATCACAAAGCTGCATTTTCCCATTTTGGCTTGGCTCTACTGCACCATTACACTCCCATGGCCACTATGGTATAAAACTATGATAATGAAAGGCAAAACTGAAGATGCAATAAACAGAGACACCTGTATTTCAACTGGCATTAGCTGGTCATAAAGGTGAATGCCTCACCCTCACAGAAACAATGTTTTTTCTTTAGATTTCAGTGTAATGCTATTTGTTTAGTTTATTTTTTCAATAGTTCACGATAAAAACATAAGCTAAAATAAGTGTTATGGAAAGCCATAGAGAGATCAAAACAAAATGGAAGTTGGTTATATAACAACTGCAGCAAAATTGAGAATGCATGTTGAGTCAAATGTACCAGAGCAGGGAACAATTCTTTTATGTGTGCAGAGAGGCTTGAAAATTTTTTTGAGTTAAATGTTCAAGCATTTACAAAACAATAAATGATTCTAGATTTCAGAAATGTCTGAAGCTATTATTATCAGTTCTGCCCCTCAAATTACCCCAAATCTTGTCTGTGCCATGTATGTGCATCAGTGCCCTGCACATCGATAGGGACAAAAATAGCCTTATTTCCTGTTATTTCCTTTCTTTTTTTTTTTTTTTTTTTTAGTCTATATTCTTTCCAGCCTCACCGCAAGCAGAAGAGGAAACCTTAAACCCAAAGGAAACTGAGAACAAAACTTTAACTGTGACCCTTCATGCTTATTAACCGCATTTTTTCTCACCTGGTTACAAACTCTTAGACAAGCAGAAATCAGTTCTGCGGATTTGGGTGTATGCTTATCTTTACAGTTTGTGAGACTCACCACTAACTTCTGTGAAACATTTCTCAGTATCTTAGCTTTTTTGCAGGCTGAGAAACACAGTCTAGAAGAGCAAATACTGCATTCAGAGACACAATTACTTAAGTAGAGGAACACGACTAGAACTGGCAAATACTTATTTTACAAATAGGGAGTCACTATATAACAGTACAGAAATGTGTCCTCTAGCAAATTTCTCTCTATATACTTACCTTAAATAGGCAAATTGTCAGGAGAGCTTCCCAAAAAGCTATAAAGAAAGATATAGAACTGAAAATGCTTTTTTTTTTTTTTAAGATAAAAAACCCCACTGTTCATTTAAATTACTTTTGCCTAGAGTTTTATTTGTATTCTACAGTTAAAAAAGTCCTGGGAAGAAATTTTATCCCATCAGTGCTACTTTCATATTAAAGATTTAAACATACTAGTAAACTGACTTGCAATAAAAGAAAATCCATTGATCTAGTCACACCAGTAAACAATAGAAAAGCAAAGAATAAATATCTGTGATGAAGCAAAAAAAATAGTTCTTCATGGAATTAAAAAAAAAATACAAAAAATCAACATGTAGAATCAGGTTGTCTTTGTGCTCTACTAGACCATTCCAGAGACAAATACAGTTGAACAGTTTTACCTTTGTTTTTGATGGCAGACTTTTGAGCAAACCACGTGTAAGTGTCCCAAAGGACCACTGTTCTCTCTGGCCCTGTGTATTGCCTCGCAATCCATGGCCCTGATGTGAACTCTTTCTCAATGTTGTGGTGTAGAAAGAGATGCAGAATCTGACTTGTGATGTCAAAGGGACCCCCACAGTCAAAGGGAGACTCTCCAGTTATCCCCCAACTGATTCTGACTGTTTCTTTTTGCTTCATGTAATAAGAGCTGCAGGGATATAGAGAATCTGTATTTCTAATAAGAATTTAAGCACTGTAAAAACTGCTATTTTCTTTAATCTTAATTTGCTTGTTAAACAGTTTGGAAATTCTTGTGTTTCAGTCACCATATTTGGGCTTAAACCTAAACTAGCAGAAATTTTGCATATACACACTCTTCCTGATAACGTTCCTTCTCACCAGTCTAAGAAAAGGTTCTAGCAAAAGCACATCCTAACTGTCTAACTCCAACAAATTCTTTACCATTGAGATGTGAGATAATAATTCACAATGATTTTTTTGAGTACAAAAAGTGTATGACTGCTGACAGACATGCTAAATCTGAAGATCTATTGATCAAAAACTTGGTCATTTATTTCTGGCAAAGGATGGTGATGTTGAGAGAAGTGTGATAGAGAAAAAATGTAACTTGCCCATCCTCATGACGGAGTGATTCAGAGAAAACCCTGTGAGGGGAATCTTGCAGAGATCCCCATCTCCAGCACAGCCATCTGTGCTTCTTTCTATTTACAGCTATTTCTGATTCACTCACTGTAGTGTAGTTTCTGAGCCCATTATTTTATCAATAGCAAGGGTTTAAATTTTTAAATTTTGGTTTAAATTTTCCCAACATGTGGACCATATTTTCAGAAGGTGATTGTCTAATGGACACTTTCCTTAGCTGTGGTCAATAACCACCCTAGGACAACTATAGAAATTATTACAGGGATAAAGCGTGTTAACCAAGCTAATATGCAATTGAGCTATAACAAGTGTTTTGTCCTTATGAAACAAGTTAGTCATACTGTCTGATTCTGTTCATTGTTTAATCTCTCACTCGCATCTGCTCTATTTCCCTCTCTTTCCTTGCTCCCCATGTCCTGAATCTTCACCATCTAATCTCTGTTTCCCTAGTCACTTTCTCAACATCTTCTGTTTTTTCTCTTTGGTTGCAGCAGTGGAATAAAAGTACCATATTTTTTTCCTCCTATTAATTCATCTGTGTTATCCCGGAGCTTCTATGAAGTAAACTGCATGAATACATGGGGGAAAGAAGGCTTAAAGGAGACGAAGGAGACCTTCTGACCATGCAGCTCTCTCGATAAAAATGCTTTAAAGCACATTTTCTCTGAGTGTTTATTTAAAGATATTTTAGCATGTTATTAAGGAAACAAAGCCATAAAACCTGCGTTTTCGTTACTCTCTCTGTGATTTTACATCTTCAGGGATTCAGTATGTTCAGACTATGGGTAAGTACTATGGTAACTCTAAATATATAACTAAGTAACTCAAGGTAAATACAGCAGTGATTCTCTTGCAGTTGAAAATGAGCTTCTCCTGAGGAAAAGTCAGAGCAGTAGTCTAGCTCAGTTGCTCTGGAGGAACTAATCTCTCTTCACTGGTACTGTAGGGAGCCTTGTCAGATTAGGTCTCTAAGCTAGACACTAGGTTCATGAAACTGGTTGTGCCCAAGGCATGAATGAGCTCATGGGGTCAAGCCCTGGAGCTATAGGTTGTGCACTGTATGAAAACAGAAGTATGAAATCAGAGGGACACATGACATGTCCTTCCATCCTAAGGAAGGGGTTATCATTTAAACTCACAGACTATTAAAATAAGGTAAGCACAAAGGATTTCATAAAGCAGTACAGAGCTGTGTTTCAGGAAAACTCCCTAGTGATTTTTCTATGGATTTGTCAGAGGTTGATCATGGTAAAAGAAATTTAAACTAAGCAGAAAAGATGTCATGCAAGCCCATTGCAGGGAATTACTAGCAACAGACAGAGCTCTGAAACAACTGCAGTGAGAATGATGAAGAATTTCTTGATGCATGCTCAGTCCAGCTGTGAGGTGCATGTAGAGTGGGCCTGATACGTTTTCATCATTGCACCTTCTTCATGCTGGCTCTGCAAACTCTAGCCTCAGGGCCTGACCCTGTGAGTTCAAGCCTTAAGAAGCACACCTCCTGTGAACACAAAGATTAAAAAAATAGTAAAGAAAGCATCACATATATCTTATGGACAATTAAAGGTTCAAATTAAAAATATATTACAGCAGCTATTATGTATAGATCAATATTTGCAGAATCCTTGTACTGAACATTTAGGAAGGCTGCATTTATGACTACAGATATGTTCGTAACAACAAACTTCTATTCAAATATTATATTTCAATTTAAAATGCTTCTCTTTTCTGTCTAATTTAGCTAGAATTATAGAATCATAGAATAGTTTAGGTTGGAAAAGACCTTTAAGATCATCCAGTCCAATCATTAACCTAACATTACCAAGTCCACCACTAAACCAATTAAGGGTAGAGTAATAACTGCATGTTTCCTGGCTTGGTGGCTGGATTGTTTTTTAATAAAAGTAAAAACTAGGAATCATTAAGGTTGGAAAGAATCTCTAAGGTCATCAGTCCAACCATCAACCCAACACCACTATGCCCACTAAACTGTGTCCCAAAGCATGTATTCTACAGGAGTTATTGGACAAAAATTTGTCCTGAGTTACATCTATGCCACTTCAGTCAAAGAATCTTCACCTGGCTAAATAAGAGAAGAATCTCATTTAGTGTTTTTGTCATTGTGGCCAATGTCATTATTGAGAAAATCTAGAGCATTATATTTAACTTGACTTCTACAGTAAAGGGTTTTCTGAGATACTCTTTCCTTTCCCTTTTCCTTCGGGTAGTTCCATGGATGCTAGTCATAGAATATTGCTACTTTTCTTCTTACTATCTTGCCTTGATTTGCTTTGCAGGCCTCTATACCCATAGTAAAGCCAGTTGGTAAGGACAAGGATATGGCTAGAGGACAGATACTTTGTGTGGTATCAGACAAATATACATCTATGAAACAGCTGTGAAAACTACTAGATGCATTGCTGTTGTGTGGTATGAATCCACAGACTTGTCCATCAAGTATGTGCTGCAGTATCTAGAAAGGCTTACATATTTAAAACCCATTATATGTACCTCTCTTGATGTACAGGTATGCAAGACAGAAACCATCATATCTATGTTTTCCTGTTGAAAGAATATTTTGTGTAATACCAGAAGATTTTAAAATTTCCTATAGAAAGAGAAAAGAAAGAGTAGCAAGAATGATTTGTAGATTTTTTGCATAAATTTGGAGAATTTTGTCCAGAAAAACAATTAGCCTGTCATCCTTATGCAACACAAGAATTGAATATATTTATTCTTGTACAGATATCAATAAATTACTTTATTTTTACTCTGTCTTTTCCATAAAGGAATGTTTTTTTCATCTAGGACTAAAAAGAGTTGGAGATCTCACATTTGGAGTTTATTCTGATGGGAGCACCTTCAAAGGCTGTCACCTAACAAATCTTGGGAGAATTATCTACAGGAATGAAGGCAGTTCAGAGCTCTTGGAGAACTCTAGGCAGACAGGGGTATTCCTAGCAAGGGGGACAGTCTGTCAGTGCCTTTTTTCAAGTAAGGGAAGTCAAGTTGTGCTAGGTCATATTTACATAAGTGTATGACATTTTGTAGTTTGGAACATTTTTGTCAAAACATCATGAAATGTTGGAGAGGTGTTCCTTCCCTGAATGTGGTGATCCATGTCACTACAGCAATCCATGGTACTGAGATGAGGAAAGGCAAAGAAAAGAACAAATGTCTCCATTCAGGAATGGACTGGTAAGGCCTTAGTGATAAGGACTCAGTTCTGGTCCCTTATATCATGATTGCTTTCTCATGTGCACTTCAGAAAATTCTTTCACATAAATACAGAAATGGAAGCGCTGTATCTTACAGGGCAGCAGTTATAAGACCTGACTCCTCTACCTTATTCTCCTATAAGCAGCAGAGGGAGATGAGAAATGGGCTCAGTTTGTAACAGTTCCTCTCTGGTGCTCTTCACACTCTTCCCCCACTCCTGCATGGGTTGTCCATGGGCTGCAGTTCCTTTAAGAAATATCAGCCTGCTCTGGTGTGGAGTCATCCACAGGCTGCAGTTTGGATATCTGCTGCAACATGGTCCTTTTCATGGGCTGCAGGGGGACAACCTGGGTCACCATGGTCTCCTTCAAGGGATGCAGGGGAATCTCTGCTTCAGTGCCTGGAGTACTTCCTCTGCCTCCTTATTCTCTCATCTTGGTGTCTGCAAGGCTGTTTCTCACACCTTTTTACTCACTCCTCACACTGCTGTGCAACAGTTTGCCATTTCTTAAATACCTTTTCCCCAGGGTTCCACCTTGCTGGCTGATGGGCTCAGCCGTGCACCACGGTGGGTCCATTGGGACCAGCTGGAATCAGCTGTGGCTTGCATAAGGCAGCCCTGGCCTCTCCTCATGGGTGCCACCCCTGCAGCCCCACTGCTGCCAACACTTTGCCACCAACACACAATACAGCTGTCCATAAACTAGTGGAACAAAAAAAAAAAAAAAAAAAAAAGGAAAAAAAGGAAAAATAGATGCAAAAATGAAAACTTGCTTTGGGGGGGATTTTTGTTGTTGTTGCAAATTGATCCTTAGTACTATACTGCCAAAAATACTTAAAATGGGGAACTGAGAGTAAGGACCTGACATGTCCAGAGGTCTGGACTTGTTTCATATTTTTTTTTCACTCAGTCTTGTCAGTAATTCCATCCATTTTGTCTCTTGTGCAGTGCTAATATAGCACTGATTCCTCATAAAAAAGATTCCTTTCCTCATCACAAGCTTTAATGGGCTTTATGCACAATTGTAATCCCTGTCCCATTTAATTCTGGCTTGTGTTAGCTGGTGGGTATGGGTTCCAGAGAGCCACTGCACGATCTGTGCTCTAACAGTCATGAGTAAGTCATCAGCAAGACTAATAAATTTGGCTTTTGCAAGTAAATTCTGCCTCTTGATTGCAATAGGTGCAGTTATTTTAATGCAATCACAAGACTGGAGGAATAAGGATTATGACAGTTCCTCTGGACATTGTAAGACAAGTTGCATATTAATTATTTACAGTAGTATACATTTAACCTCTTTCCATTATTAAGCTCCAGACATTGTAACTCTTAAATCACCTGGGGTAAGTTGAAGACTTTATTTAAGGGACAGCAGGAAAGTGGCTGCCACCTATCATTTTGATTTTCTTAATTCTCTAGATTTTAAATATCAGCCTTAGCTTTGCAAAAACATATTCTTCCTTCTTCTGATTTCTAATGTGTTTCGCATTTCCAATTCCTTTTACCATAAAAATCTATCTTGCATTACACAGCTCTTATTTTCACCTTTATGGATCAATTAGGTTGTGTCTCTTCTGTGTTCCCAGACAAGTGCCAGTGAAATAATTTCCAAGTGAACACAGTAGTTAAAAGTGCTTGGCATTTTCCCCAAGTGTAGCTAAAAAGAAAAAGATACAGAGGACCCTGGCGGAGAGGAAGCTGGTTAAATCTGATCTGCCTACAATGAAGTATTTTGAAGATAATGAAGAGAGAAAACTGGTATTAGAAATTTACTATTGATTATCCCAGTGAAGAATTATGTCAGATTCTGAATTAAGCAAACAGCATAAAAATAAGAAGACTTCCTGTACTGTAGAATAAATCAAGTAATCAGGAAAATCCCAGAGCTGAAACAAAGATGATAACACATAAGAAATTGATTCCAATCTACTCCAATATTCACTGAGACCAACAAAAAAGAGGACCCAGCCTGGCCCGTATTTGCACTTGAGCTGTGAGAGTTGGCCAATTTAATACTCTGGGACTATTTATTAGAGCTGGGTGGAATTTGTCAGTAATTTTCAGAAAGCTCTGTATTGCCAAAACTGTAGTTCCATTCCAATGATTATTTAATTATCCATACAGAAAGGAACAAGCTAGTATAAATGAACAGGGGATAGTGACCCCAAAATAGCTAATAAAAATCTGGCTGAAGTGTTCACTGGGCTGTGGCAAAAATGCATAAAAAAATGGCTTTAACTTGAATTTGTCACATTGCAGATAAATGCCCAGATACTTTGATTATTGGACATTTTAAAGTGAATCTCTATTTCACCACAAAATCCAGCCTGCACTGGAAGAATTTAATGAATTGACATTTCCTGATGAAAGCCTTTTTCACTGTGAAACTCCTAGTGTATTTTTTTCCTAGTGTATTTTTCTTCAGAGCATTAAGCAAGAACATGTGACTTGCAGCATCAAGGACTATTCATAAAGAATACATCAGTTGCTTGCGGAATACCTCAGCATTTACAACACTAGCTTGAGTTTCAGATTCTTACTCTATTTCATGTATTATCAGCAGTGAGTTTCTCAGAAAAGTTCTTAAGAAGTATTTACGTGCCTAACTCCTAAATCCAACCTTCCTAGATGCATTTACTATACTATTCAGAGCTTCTCAGGGCAGCTTCAAGACCAAAATAACTTCATGTTTTTCCTGTCAGTGCCAGAATGCCCTCCAAGCTAGTTTTAGTTAATTTTCTGTGCAAGGTCTCACTACCCTGAAAGTAACTCCCCTATAACCAAATCCCTCCAGTTTTTAACAGGGATTGACAATATTTGCTAGACCTTCAGAAATGATACAGTAATAAATGTTTTAAACTCATTCACTCTTTAGTGGGTAGTAGTGATGGATACCTCCCATACTCAGCAGGTGGGTTTATCTCCAACATAGAAAAGAGAAGAACCAGTGTAAAGGGCCTGTTTCAGAGGAGTTTCAGACCGTCAATGCATGCAAACAGTTATCATGAGGAGGGCAAGGAAGCAGGCTAGGGTCGTCAAGAGTTCCAGCAGCTGTTGCAAGTCAGGGTCTTGGAAGAATTGTATCAGGTGGATTGTCCTCAATTTTGGGGGTATTGTAAGACTGCTCGGGGGAAAAAGTGGCCTGGAATGATTATGCCTAATGCTAAGCCAGAGAAATCCTCTCTTCACACCACTGCACTGGAGTGTCCTTAGGGGCTGCATTAAGAACTGACTGTAGCTGGGTAATTTATAGAGGTAGTTTGGTATGACCTTAATACCAACAGAGAACTAGACTACACAATCTAATTTCATTTTGAATCTTGTGGCAGACTTCGCTGTAGACAAAGAACTGTAGTATTTAGCTGGCAAATGAAGCCTAAACCTGTGGAAAATCAAGTCAGTGAATTTCTTAATGACATTTTCCACTTCCCCAGTGACCTTTATCTGATGGTCTAAAAGCACTTTACAAAAACATACATTTGTTACAACCAAAACTAGTTGGAAGATTATGTTATTTTGTTTCTTTCCCTGTGGAAAATGTTGACTTCTCTCTGAAAAATTAAAAACTGAAAAAACACCTGACTAAAAACTTTTGACTTGAAACAAAAACTGTTCAAAAATGCTGCTGTAGATTTTGATGGGAGTCATATCTGTAATCCCTCATTCTCCAGTTCTCTTGTGTGAACAGTGCTTGGTGTTCAAACTGTATCTTCTGTGTGCTCCAAGTTCCCCCCTTCCTCAGAATGAAGCTCTAGGAGTTTCTTGGGCATCTCTATGTTGCATAAGAACAGAAGTGATAAACCAGGTGTGGAGCCACTATTTCATACTCAGAATAATTTTTCACTTTCTCATAAGCACAACTTGCAAATAGTTATTTAAGTTATTAGAAAAATTCCTTATTGTTTTGTAGCTGGAGACCAGTGGTGGTGGTCAACATGATTATAGTAACTCACCCTAAATACCTCCAAAGCATCTGGGAGGAATCCTTCAGAAAAGTAAGACAGTTTTATAAAACATGTTATGTATGTTCCTCTGTTGAGGGTTATAGCACCTCATCCCATGGCTCTGAGAGAATGAGGTACAATGACTGCCACGAAGTACCATTTTATGTGACCAAGGTCTGCCAGCCCACTCTCTCACATTTACCACTTTGCCACTCACAAATGTATAGTCTGGCTTATGTCTAGCCCACAGGATTTTTTCCAAGATCACAGCAACTCAGTGGTGAAGCTAGGAATATCCTCCTGTATGCTTAAACATCAGATAAACACATCTTGCTACTTTGACCGTGCACATTTTAAGATTGCTGGTGTAATCAAATGAAATAAAACAATAGAAAAAATAACAACACGGAGGTGGAAAGCACTGATGAATAAATTTAGAATAGAATAGAATAGAATAGAATAGAATAGAATAGAATAGAATAGAATAGAATAGAATAGAATAGAATAGAATAGAATAGAATAGAATAGACTATTTCAGTTGGAAGGGCCCTACAATTATCATCTAGTCCAACTTCCTGACGAATGCAGGGCTGACCAAAAGCTAAAGCATGTTATTAAGGGCATTGTCCAAATGCCTCCTAAACACTGTCAGTCTTGGGGCATTGGCCACCTCTCTAGGGAGCCTGTTCCAGTGTTTGACCACCCTCTCAGTAAAGAAATGTTTCCTAATGTTCAGTCTAAACCTCCCCTGGAGCAGCTTTGAACCATTCCCACATGTCCTATCACTTGACACCAGGGAGAAGAGATCAGCACCTCCCTCTCCACTTGCCCTCCTCAAGAAGCTGTAGAGAGCAATAAAGTCACCTGTCAGCCTCCTTTTCTCCAAACTAGACAAGCCCAAAGTCCTTAGCCATGCCTCATAGGACATGCCTTACAGCCCTTTCACCAGCTTTGTTGCCCTTCTCTGGACACATTCAGGGACCTTAATAACCTTCTTATATTGTGGGGCCCAGAACTGCACACAGTACTCTGTGTGCTCTGTCATTGCCAGAATTATCCAACCAATAAATCAGCCTCTGAAAGGAAAACTTGAAGGACTCAACACAAAAGTTAGTTAAAGTCCACAAAGAGGCCAACGCAAGGTATTAAAAGAATGAGGATGACTGAAGAGATGGCATAACACAGTAGAAAACACAGCAATCTGCTAGGAATAGTAAAGATGTGAAATGAAAGGAAAATTGCAGAAGAGGTTAAGATAAATAACAAAGTTTTCTTTTTTTCAAGAACGTATTGAACAAAAGGTCATTGGAAGAGATAGTGGAAATTCTAAGAGCTAGCCTAGGTAATTTACTGACTGTAGAGACAGACATAACTAAAGCACAATCAAATGCATTCTTTGCCTCTGTGTTCACACAGAAGGTTTGGGGACAGATGTCAGAAGCAGACATAAATTTCCCAGGAGAGCAAGAAAAAATATCGAAGGAGGTAAGATTCAGCCAGAACAGGTGATCAAGGAATTAGAACATCTGAAGCTTAACAGAACTCCAAGACCTGGAAGTATCCCCCTGAGGTTTCTAAAAAGAGTTGCAAAAAAGGAAGGGAGAAACATTTCCAGATGGAGCTGAAACCTTTTTGAAAACGACGACAACATGGCTAGACTATATGAACAAATACAATTTGGACTAAATAAGAACTATACCTGCTTCATTCTGCTCCAGTGAGTGTGGAAAGTGCAATCACAGCTGAATCAGCATGGCAGTCCCACAGCATAAACTCTGTGAAACTACTGTGGAAGGGAATTTACCTACTCAGAGTGTAAAAAACATTTTCTTTTTTTTAGAGTTCTTTTGTTTCTTTGCTTTTAGGAGGTATTGTGCATTCCATGTCAGTAAGTCTTACTGAGTGTAGGACCTGACTAAAAGTAGATTTCTTCACCTGGGCTAGTTTCTTACTTCTCAGTAAGCTTTTTGTTCAAATATGAAGGCAGAGAGGGTTAATCAGACTGTATTTGTCTCTTCAATCAGTAAATTGCATCTTAGCTTGCTGTTGTGTCTGAAATAGTCTACCCTTATAGTCAGTGAAGAAAAGCAGGCACTTTTAGGGCTTGAGTTTGGTCAGCCTGAAGCAGACAGCTAAAATTGGCCAGTTAAAGCACACCTGAAGAGTATGCTTATTTCTCCTTTGTCCCTGAAGAAATTTTCAGATAGTAGCTCACATGTACATATTCACATTGTGGGTATCTGAAGGTGGGTAAGGTGATTCCTTCTACAAGTATTTTAGAAGCTATAAATTGCTTCAAGACCAAAAGTTAATTCAGCCAAAAGCTATTCCTTTATTCTTAGACCTTGCTGATATAGTGCCTCACCCTATTCTATCTGGGCTGGGAAAAAGATCACAAATCTCATACATGGAAGTGATACTAATATGTAAGAAAAGATTTTTATAGGGAAGTTACTTATCCCAGATCAGACCTGTTAGAAGGGTAACCAGTGACTACGTCTATCCCAGTCATTTTGTTCCTATCTGGTAATATGTCTGGTTGCTGGTCATTATCATCTATGGTACTAAATTTTAGAACATTCTCTGACATGAGTTTGGTCTTCTCCATCTAACACTTTTCCTGAACAGTTCACAATTAATTTACCTGCAATGCCTATGGATGCACCTGGACTAAATTTGTGAGTACAGATAGCCAGAAAAATTCAGAGATGGGGTTACATTATGAAAAATTACACTTAAACAAACAATGACAGTATTATTTCACTTGTATGGAAGCATAGGTGAAGGCTATGTTTGGTTCTCATTTTATTCCAACCAGCAATAGCAGTCTCTTTAGAAAGTAACAATGAGAATGTACCCTTCTATTACACAGCACAAGCTGGCATCTGCTGTGCTTGCAAACTCCAAAAGGGTCACTGTGATTGGGTCACTCCAAAGGGCATATTCAATGACAGGAATAAAGACAAAATCCAGATTATAGTGGACAAAGTTGAGAGAGTGAAGACAAAGCAGTGGGAGTTGGCAGCCAGTGTCTCTTCCCGCCCCCCGCCCCCAGTTTTCTTTCTTATATTCTCTGTTGTGTATTCACCCTGCTGGCTCTTCACTTCAGCTACTCTATAAAAGGCTCTCCATTGTCCATCTCCTATATGGAAGTGAGTGGAAAAGGATTTCCACGCTCCGTAGCTCAGACTGCATGCCTTCTGTGTGTGCCCCGAACAAAGATCAGTGTACCACGCAATCTGCATAATGATGTCCTCTTTGACGATAGGTTAGGGAGACAAGGCAAGCTTTCCTTGTCTCAGAGGAGCAGCCTGGATGCAGTGCATCACAAGTATGGAAACAACTACAGGTTGTGTATGTATTTTTTATGTACAGACACAATAAACTATGCAAATTAGATTTTACCTGATGTTCCACCAAAGGAAAGAGAAAAAACTTCAGAGACAAACAAGCAAAAAATCACACTCATACTTTTCATAAAATCATACACTCCTATTCTCTGTTGTTTCAACGTTTTAAGAAAACAAAACTGTCAGTTTTATTTTTGTGAGTTGCTCCTTTATTTTCCATATTTTAATCTTTTTCTCTGGCAGATACACAATTAGAAGAGAAAGGAAACAGATATATAGAGAAAACGATTGTACTTCCTCAGTAACTTTTTCAGAAATACAGATAAAGGAAAGATTTCACTCTATGTTGTCACAATAAAATACTATAAAAGCTTAGAATGAGGATATTCATATTGATAGGAAGGGTACTAGGGCCAAGAAGTGCATCTCCATACAATCTTGAAAGCACCATTTTCCTGTAGTTGTTAGCGTTTACCTGCAAAAAAGTAGGTTTGTTGAATTGCCTTCAAATAGAAGCTGAAAGGTAAATACTTATCCTAAGTATAGTCAGGCTTGTAAGGCAGAAAAATGATGTAATAAATGAGAGTTTAAAATACTCAGATTCCTTCAAGATCATTGTTCAAGTGCTTGCAGTGTCAATTCATCCATCATCCCTCTCAAGTGTAGCTGAGTTTCATGTAGCATGGGACTACAGGACTATGACATGAAACCCGTAGAGCTCCTGGCTTCTCTGTGTGAACACTGGGGACATAAAGGAATTTTTCATAAGCAGAAGATTTTCATTTAGCTAAAATTTGCCATCCTACCCATCTTCTCTGATAGATTGGATGTCATTTCCTGTTTAGTTAGAAACCAGCCTTCATCCTTTGCATGTGTAGGCAAGTTTTATTCTACAACTGCAGAGAGTTGAAATAAAATATAATTGAAAGCCCCTCTCCTCATTCTTTTCCCTCCTTCTCTCCTTATGAAGGACAAGTATTCTGAGTAAAATCCTGTCTTCACCAAAGTCAATAATGAAAGTCCTTGATGACATCACAAGGGGATATTTTTGTCCTTTGACAATACCAAACTGTCTGAAAATCACTTGACATTTCTACCATTCATCTCTTTTCTTTATATAAAAACAGATACTAATAAACATTTCTTAACATTGACTTAGAGAATGATTTCATGTCCCCTATTGCAAGCTTTAGATGGTAGCGCTAGAGTGTTGATCTTTTTTCAGCTGTTGCAGCTATTCAGAGTCTTGGGTACTGGACATCAAAGAGGAAACTTTTCTGGTAAACGTGATAAATAAAGGTAATGGTGCAAAGCTGTGAGAGGGTCCTAACATTAGTCTTGAGGAATGTACACCAGCAAAAAACACTTGAAAAAAAAATCAATTGAAAGGTCTCGCCTTTCTTCAGACATCTGAGCAAGCAATACTTTGGAGAGAAAGTACATAATTTGGAAAAGTCACCGTGACAGTCCTGTGGCTCTTTCAAGTGGGGGAATAAAATCACATACCTTATTTTGCAGCAGATTTTTCAAAATCCAAAGGCTTTTTCCTGTTTTCTGTTGCTTTCAGAGTCATGTTTAAGCACTTACAGCAAATGCTTGACGGATTTTGTAGTCAGAGTCTGCCATCATTTCATATATTTTTAGTAAAGTACACTAGAGATAGCAAACTGCAAAAACTGTTACAAACAAGTTGGCTGCTCTCTGTTAGTGACTCTGCTTTCTCATGCCTCACAATATTAATTTTGGGGTTTGTTCCGTCTTTAATTGTTACAATAAATCAAGGAGTTTATACAGCAAGTTAGCCTCACATAAAAACCAATTTTATCTCCTTATTTGTTTCTTTTATCATTTTGGTTGTAATTGATTTTTCTTTTTCCCGCAAAGTTACACATTTGTTAAAACATTACTGTTTCTAATGATACTGAGACTGATGCTACACCACTGAGCAATCAGGTGGAGTGAGATGACTCACGTGTATTAGCTTCAGTGGGAAAATGTCATGAAAAACGTTTTACAAAAGCAAGTTCAGAACCTCTCAATTTTGAATCTTTTACCATTTATGGGAGAAAAAAAATATTTTAACAGTTATTTAGGCATCTAATTTCCTAAGACATCAAGTGGAATGGAAAGATTATTAGTGCTGAACTACCTTTGAGTCTTTGTGCAGCAGCTTTTAAGAAAATCAGTCAACAAGAGGACCTTAAAAAGCCAGAAAAAAATATTTTCATGATGCCTTATCTCCCAGTTAATTTATCTTCTTAGTTCCATCTTCTGGTTTTCTTCCCTTTCTTTCATAATATATCTTAAAATCTTAAACATTATCTCATCTCAAACTTGAAGTATTTATCTGAGATCCTGCCAACTAGGCTCCTGTAGGAGATGAGGGTATACAATCTTTAAATTATTTTCTTTCACAGCACTCTGTTATGGAAGAAAGATATATTTTACATTTCACAGATGGGAAATTAAAGCAATGAGAAGCTAAAGAATAGACAAAAAATATAATTCAGGCACCTAACTTGGAATACACATGTAATTTAGAAATCGAAATCCCAAAATTGTTTTCCTTAAGACTCCCATTCAGTGTATCTTAGAAATTCCCAAATTTTAATGATCCTTTTCTTTGTGACTTTAAAAAAATCTCCATAGGTAACTGCAGCTGAATTGTAGTACATGTACTTTAGGCACCTAAACTCTAACAGGTATGAGCAACTCAGCAACTAGCCATTAAATAAAGCTATTTAGAGGCACCAGCCATTCCTTTGCTTAAATTCCCTGGGGGATTTGATCTTACAGACATTCTGAGAGCATACCAAATGCACGTATTAAAATTCTAGCATAGAGGACAGAACTTGAAAACAAACGTAGCTGAAAGACCAGAAGATTAATTTAAACACTGGGAATTTGAATGCCTTAAATTTTTGATGCCTAATTCACAAAGAGGTATCCAAACCCCACCAAAGTGACTGCATTAGGTAGAGTGCACTCTTCTTAGCATCTTGCTTGTCTAATATGGTGCCATATGAAAATAGCCAACAGATAGACAGGAGGATTTACCATTCCACATGTTACAAGGACTTGATAACTTGCATGGCTCCAAGAAGGTGCCTGTCTGCACTGGGGATGCTCAGCCCAGGTTGCTCTTCTGCACACAGGTACCTACAACTGTCTTTCAAAATGGGCTCTGAATTTTGAATCCCAGTGACACACATGTCTCGGATCAAAAAAGAGGTGGGATTTCAGACATTCCCTTATTTCAGTGTCTACCAGAGTGTACCTCATTCGTCCTGCTCCCTAACATGCTGGATATTATGCCTTTCATTCCTGCAAACCTAACCATTTAAATGCTACAGCAAGTTTATGGGTGAAAATGAATTCATGCTATACTTAGCATTTGGTGCTCTGTAGTAGAGGAACAAAGATATGTTGGTTCTGGAGTGGGGTTTTTTTGTTTGTGGTTTGGGTTTTTTGTTTTTCAGAGCTGGCCCTCATCTTGTTTTCTGACTTTACTAGTTCATCTAGCCAAGAAATAAATAAAAACAAATTATGAGTGTTTAGTTAGGCTCATGAGGTTTAAGGACTTACATTTGCCAAGCCTTTTGTTAGTAAGAGCAAGGTGTATCTCAGTATATTTCCAGTTAAATTTTTAAACTTCAGTTTTAATCATTTCACAATAACTTTTATTACTTTAAAGGAATATGCCATAAGGTAGGAGTGAATAGCAGAAAATCAGGGATATAAGTAGGATTTCAGAGGGCTTTTTCCTCAGTGAGGTAGAATCTATGTATTATTTTCCTGCTTGTTTTCCCTCTCTCTCTAACATGATCCTAAAGTCTCACATGCTATAACACAGTAATTCCCACTTAGGCAATTATCCCTTCAGAATATGAACGTGTTCCGAAAAGTTCATTGTTTTTTCTAGTACTATTAATTTACGATTACATAGGCAATATTAATGTTTCTTAAATTTTTCTTTCATATTTTGCATGTTTCACCAGTCTTTCTGAGTTAATAAGGCTACACAGTTAAACCTCATAAAATCTGAATCAATGCTAGAGGATGTGCCCACTTTTGCTTTGCTGAATTTTGCAGTTTTGCTGTTGATTTCTACAAGAAAACAGTCTGAGGCCTAGCTGCACATAAAAGAGATCATTCTTTAGCCAGTACATCTCAAGTCCATAATAACCTGTTGGAGTGGGAAAAGTTCAAGCCAAAAGCTGTTGATTTCCCTAGAGCCAATCAAAATGATAGACGCCATGGTGGAAGATCACAGCTGACTGGGTTTAGTCCTCTCATCACTAGCTGCAGATGGCATGTAATTTAGGGATGCCCATTTGGTAAAATTTACCAGTTTCTCTTGAGATCACACATATGGGTTTGCATTTAAAAAACAATTGTACCAGGAACAGCATTTTAAGCAACAGATGTAAGTATTGACAGAGAAAGGATGCCCAAAAAGCAGAATATATCCACACCAGAGAATGGAAAGAACTTGTGTTATGCTTTACAGCACTCCATGTGACATTTTAACTTTAAAAAAAAAGGACAGAAAATAACCATAAAGTCAATGAATACAACACTTGCCAAACCTCTTAAATTAGACATGAGCTTCTGTCTTTACAGTTTATGGCTTTCAAGCATTTAGCTGTTTTTTTTTTTTTTTTTTTTTCCCCAGCTTCATATTTGAAAGCCAGAATCACAAATCCCCACATAGCAAAGCACTGTCTTTAAAAGAATTATGAGCTCAGCTGATCTCTTTGTTTGCTTTAAAATCTAGTTTTAGCTAAAAGGAAACACAGAATGAGATTATTTGCTGTAGTCTGTCCTTAATTCAGAGCAGATATCTTTTGTAGTGTTTGGACTTTGACCAAATGACTGGCATAGATTTTCAGCCAGTTGCATGACTAAAATAAAAGAAAATAATAATTAATTCTGCAAAGTTATCATATCAGTAAAACAGCTGTCAAGGTAAATCATAATACTGAACTAAGACAGTTAAGGGAACAATTATCTTCACAGTAAAAATCCACACACACAAAAAAAAATCTCAATTTGTATAATACAGCACCAAAATTACTTTCACAAGACATTGTAATCTGACTTCCATTTTTCTGTTTAAGTGTAATTATGAACATTTCTTGATGAGAGGAAGCCATCTCTTCAACAATGTAGGCTGTTAAGTCTCTCCACTCTAACATTACATATTAGAAGATAACATAACTAAGAGGTTAGGTTTGAACTTGTACCTTTCACAGTGATTAGTTCTTCATTGGACACAACTGTATGTTATCTTTTTCTCAGTCTTCTGATTTATATAACCTGGGCTACAATAAGACATGTAAATTCTGTTTTTTCTGTTCATAAGTCTCGTAGCTTAAAAGAAATTCTTAGGATTTGGACTGTTTTTATTTGTGAGATGGAAAGATGGGGAATGAGTGCTCTGCTACAGATTCAGTGAATGTGAAATTGGTTCTACAAAGGAGAAGACAAACTGATCTCAGTGCTGAAATATTTATAACACCATTATGAAAAGAAGAACCAGCAATAGGGCATTCAATATTCTATAATACATAGGCATATCAGTTGGTGTCATCCACTTCTGATATGTTTTTATATATATTTTTACCTAGAGCATTTTTACCTTAAGCTATTACATTGACAAACTGCTAACAAGTTTTGAGTGTGCTACTATACAAGTGCAGAAGAATCCTATATGTAGTCATCATGAACCCAGGCAGAGCAGGCAGCTCTTATATTGTAAAATAGAAGTGTGTATGACCTAGGGACGTCAAGAAATAATATTTATGACTTTTAATTTTTTTTTGTTTGAACAAAGTAAAAATAAGTGTTAGAAGAGATTATGGCTCAACTCTCAAAAACGTGTGGTCATCTTAACCTCATATGAAACTGATTCTGAGGACCATTACAGATGTTACAATAGAATCTGTACAATCAAGGTAAAAAAGCAGATGTTCTCAGAGAACATAATAAAATTAATTTCATTTTTGGTTTCAGTTAGCTTCTTCAGTTGACATTAATTCATTAAATAAATAAATAAGATTATATCATGCTATGCTGTTTTTTTTTTTTTTTATTTCCTTTTTTCTTCTTTTTTTTTTCCTAGCTACTTTTGGGCAGATCTGCAGCTGGCAAGAGCTGGAGGATACAACCCAACCAATCTTCAGAGCCTGAGGCTAGGTTGCTTAACATTAAATGACTCTCAGACTGAAATAAACCCAAGTGTTTAAAGCTACGCATAAAGTCAAGGATGAGAAAGACAAATAGTGACACACACTGCAGTCAATCAAAACTGTTCATAAATATAGACTGTGGGTTTGAATTTAGACATATAGTAACATTTAATGAATTCCATAACTTCTTAATATAGGTACCCTCATAATTGTTTACCTGTACTATTAGTGCTTTTTAATAAGCTGCTTAGGATCTTTTGTAAAATATTAGAAGAATTGATGTGCCAATGAACTTCTGAACCTTTGTTAATGAAGGATGATATAATCAAAGAAAACAAATTTATGGTTTTCAAGGCACCAACCAGTCTGGGAGTTCCTCACAGGTCACATCAAAAGGGGCATACCACAGACAGGCAGGAAGGGTTCCTAGGCTTTAGAATCTGGCCTAAAAATGCCTTTTAAGACCTGTTAGAAATGTATTCGGTTGTGTATTGAAATATATAATTTCCATGTCAGAAAGAGAGGTATTTTGCAAAGTAATATTGCAGTAACCTGCAAGTAACCTTGCAGGATAATTGGAGAACCTGAAGGGAAAGGAAGTGGAAGAACAGTAAGAGTCTCTGTAAACCTCCGTCACAGCACTGAGGTCAAATCTTGTTGCTGTAACATGAAAACTAGAGTTGCTTATCTATATTCAGGATGGTTTTGGTGGACTGCTGCTTCTGAGTGGAATAGAACAATGAATCCATAAACTACAGATGGAGCTTTAAGTTGCTGGAAGAACTGGGATTATCTCCATTATCTGGTAGAGTTACACCAATTCACTTCAGTTTACATTTTGTCCTATACTCTTGACTGGCCAAATCCAAACTAGAACCTAAGTGCCTGAAGTGGGATGCAGATTAAACTTTAGGTACTAAAACTGTAATCACAGTTCAGCTCACATCTCATTTCAGAGGTGACCCAACATGTGTAGATGCTGCACTGTTAGATGCTAAACTCTGCTGTTTATCTAGAGACAGGCTCATCATGCCTACTTCCAGAAACCAAAATTAGGTACCTACTCACCTTGGATATCCTCTTTATAAGTTTGAGACATATAGATACACACAGAAAGCAAGACTTCTAAGCTTTAGATTCTCTGCTTTAAAACAGACCAGTTATAATGCGACTGAAAAAATCATCATACCTCAGAGCTGGGATTCAGATGTTAGATGTCTTCCCTATTATGTTCCAGAAAAGGTTAAATTCAGCAGTGTCCTGGTTTTGGCTGGGATAGAGTTAGTTTTCTCCCTAGTAGCAGGCATAGTGCTGTGGTTTGGATTTAGTAGGAGAAGAATGCTGATAACACACTGATGTTTTAGTTGTTGTTAAGTACTGCTTATGCCAGTCAAGGAGTTTGCAGCTTCCCATGCTCTGCCAGGTGCACAAGAAACTGGGAGGGGGCACAGCCAGAAGAGTTGATCCAAACTGACCAAAGGGCTATTCCATACCATGTGACGTCATGCTCAGTATAGAAACTGGGGGGGGTTGGCCGGGGAGCAGCGATCGCTGCTGGGGAACTGTCTGGGTATCGGTCGTCGGGTGGTGAGCAATTGCATTGTGCATCACTTGCTCTTTATATTTATTATTATTATTATTATTATTATTATTATTATTATTATTATTATTATTATTATATTGCTATTATTATCATTATTATTTTACTTTATTTCAACTATTAAACTGTTCTTATCTCAACCGAGGAGTGTTTCTCACTCCTACTCCTCTGATTCTCTCCCCCATCCCACCAGGGCAGGGGGAGTGAGCGAGCGGCTGCGTGGTGCTCAGTTGCTGGCTGGGGCTAAACCATGACAAGCAGCTTTCTACATACCACACGTGACATATCCCATCAGGACCGTTTCTGTCCCAAAAGGTACTGTCAGAGCTCCAACCTTAGTTGATAATGGGCTAAACACTAATACACCTCCCTTTTCTAACAAGCAAGACATTTGGGCTCAAAATCTTTCAAGACTGTTAGCTTTCTAACACAATTCTGTCATAATCCACCCCAAAGTCCTTAACTAATGGGATATAGTCTATCTGAAATATTGGTACAGACATTCTTACTGTTAACATTGATCAGGAAAAGACTCAGGATTCATTGGCACAGACAGTATTTATTATATGTCACTTACACTTACATTACCTCTTTTCATACAGTTTTCTCCAACATGAGACATCAGTAACATGAGGCTGCTTAGCATCTTTTCATTGATTAGATCAATATCAGCATCTATACTATTGTAGCTGTTTCTGTTAAACCAGGTGAAAGATGTTTTAATGAGAAAAAAAGAAAAACTTGGAAAATTATAGGTGGTAGGTGTAGGACAAATTATTTTTAATATAAAAGATAGACTAAAGGAGAAAAAACTGGCAGAATTGGCTAAGAAACAGAAAATGGGAGGATTTTAAAAAAATGTCAACACGTTAACAGAGAGGTTCTCCAAGGTTTCACATTAAACTCTGTGCTTTTAAATACATTTTATTAATGATTTGGAAGAGAGGATTGAGCAGTGAGGTGGAAAGATGACACAAAGTTGTCAACCAAGACCAGAAGGTACTGTGAAGAACATTAGGAAAGAAAAACTACCTGCTATCAAGTTTTACAGTTTTTGGATTCACAGATGATAATTGGTTCAAAACTATTTAAACCAATTGTCAAGTTGTTTAGAAGTGGATGCACTCCTAGAGGGCTCAGATAACATCATGGAAAGAGATGAAAAGACAGAGGCTATCCTGGTGGAAATAGGAAGAATGTACTGCAGCACATTCTGTGGCTTGGGTTCTGTTTGGGTCCCAGCTGGAACTCAGGAACTCCTGAGAACTGGGCACCTCTGTGAGTAAGTCAATGAAATACTTGATCGAAAAGGTTACCAAGGTGTTTGGGTGAATAGCATAAGAAATAATTAATATTATGATAAAATCTATGAAGTCTTCCCATAAATCAGTAGTTTGGCCTTACCTAGTGAGTGCTGTACAAATTACCACCCTTCAGAAAGACCATTCCAGAATGAAAGAGTGTAGAAGACAGACAACAATAACCAGAACTCAGAAAAAAATCTCACATAAAGTGTAGCTGAAAAAAAGTGAAAGATCCAAAACCAGCACAGAATTCTCTTAAACATTAAATTTGTGTCACGGGTGCACTAATAGGTTTTAATGGCCTGGAGCAGCCTCTCTTGGCTGCTCCACTGGCACTTTGCCCACAAGCCCCAAAGCCAAATTCCAGCTCAACCCTGGGCCTTCAGGTACTACCTGGGCTACGTTATAGGGGTACCTGTCTCCAGCCCTGCCTCCTGGATGGACCTCATCCCTATGCTGTGGGTAGCTTGCCTTGTAGATGGATGCCTTGGACGTACTCCGCAGCTTGCCTCAGGCCCTGTCGCTGACCCTGTGTCTTGCTGACCCTGGCAGGATCCCCTGCATGTATTCTGGACCTGACCCATTGCTTGCTGTGTCAGGAGCTGTTGATGGACCTTGCTACCAGCCCCCAGCTCTGCCCACTGTGCTCAGACCCTTTAGGGCTGCATCGCATCAGTGAAAGCTCTGCTTGCTTTGGGGTCACCCCTGGCTGGTATCCCCTCAGGAAGCAGTCTGCTGCCGCAGTTCCTTGTTCAGTTGGGAAAAGCATCTTTAGATGTCTAACTTTAAAATAGCAAAAGTAGCCTGAAAGTCCTCATTTCTTCTACAGAACATGCTTATTCACCTGAAGTCCTGCTATGGAAAACATCTGGAATTGCCACGGTCTTGGCTGACCTGAGCATCTAGGTAGCTTTCACCTAAACCCATTTGGGATGCATAAACGAAGAGAAAGTATTGATAGGTCTTCCACATATGTCCTGAGAATACCTGATGTGCATGCATAGTACTGAAATCTGTACAAAATACAGACATATTCGCTTAAAAATGAACTGATGTTTATTGCCTTCTTCATAATAGCGTGTTGCTACTTGTTCAGGAAACAGAAAGTTTCGGTCCCTGTCTCAAGCAGGAGAGAAGAATTTGAACAATTCCTACAGTTTAGGAAAGTTCCTTTTGAACTTCTGTTGAAGGTGGACCCTGTGGAACTGAATGAATGGAAAGATTTTAATTTCTCACTAAAGCAATATTTTGAGTAAGAGACATAGATTATGACATTAGCTTACTCCTGCATTTTGCATTACAACTATTGAATAAAATCCTGACATTATCCTGGGAAAACTCAATAATCCTAAACTTTATCATCTTTTGCCTCTCTTCTATGTATCAAATTAAAGATCTGTGTGACTGATTTGCAGTAGTGCTGGAAGCTGTGCTCTGAACACATAAAACAAGTTTAACGCCAAGTACTTTGAATAATCAGATAGTAGCTGTCTCAAATTGGTCATTTGACTATAACATTCTTGTTCTGCTGGTCTTCACCTGTAAAACACTATCCCATGAACACAGCCTGGCAGGGGTTGAAGACACGTTGGTTGTCTAGTACTTGAGACTCTAGAGAAGAAACAGTCTCTGATAAAATTAATAACACAGTGTCCAGAGCAGGGTCTGAAAAGTGTGCACTAAACAAGGTTTTACATCACACATTTTCAATAATGAGAATAGTAAATGAGCATCCTCCCCAATGAGGAAGGACTAAATGAGTGACACAGTTGATTATGTCAGTGAAGACAGTGTCACAGGATGAGTTCTGGTTGCTGTAAATGACAGATACAGCTTGTGCCTTAGCTTTAGGTGTTTAGTGATTCAGTTCTCTTGAAATGAGTGGGTTATAAATGGATAAATTGAGTGTCCTTGAGAACATCCAAGGAAAGTTTCTTTTCACTTATGTTTAGACATTTAATATAAAACTGAATTAAAGCAACATCATTACTAGCATTTTATAACTTTGTATTGTTTGATTTTTGTATCCTTAATAATTATCTTTCAGAACCATGGGGTTTTTTTTTTCCTACAACATATTCTGTGTGCAGATGAACAATTATCTGTTAACATCCTGAATTGTATTCTAAAAAGTGAAACAGTTTTCTTCTTACTATTATTGTGCAGTAAGGAAGAATCCCAGCCATTGCTAATATCCATCACATAATGCATTAGGTATTTTTTTTCCTAGCTTCATATGCTTATCTCTTGATGAAATGTAACACTTCTTGTAAATATGATCCTCCATGGTTTCTTTTTCTGAATTGCTTACATTTATAGCAAAACATTAAGGTCGTGTGAGGAGTTACAGCGCAGAAAACAATTCATACCTTGTTTGCTCCTGGCTTTTTCTTTTATTTTCAGGCTAGTTTATGTGTCTGACACTCTACAACTTGTTTATTTTACAACTCCATTGCATCTTTCACAGCTGTCTCCGTGGAAACCACACTCTTAATTGCAGATTTTAAGGTTAAGTTGCTTCTGTTAAAAGCTGCATCTTTGAGTGCTCATGTCTGTGCAGGATGGGCAATGAATTTCTTTGGGTATCACCCTAGTCATCACTGGTCTGGCAGGATTCAACTAGTCACCCTGGCTTTACTATGCTGACTACAGTACATTTACTTTTTGACTGAAATTAGTTGGGAAAAACAGCAACCAGACATTATAAAGGTTGCAGCTATAGGAAAAAAAGAGACATCTTCCTCACAAAAACTGATGTCTTAAGCTTATGTTTTAATTTATAGAGAAAGACTGAGTACTTTCTTTCTTATTCCTGCAAAGATCTCTCATTTATTTTCAACTCTTTCTGAGTGGATGAATTAGTTTACCTTAACCAAAAACTCAAATGTGGTTTAGGCAAAGACCACTCCCAAAATGCAGTGTACCTGATACTGAACCAGTCTGAGTTCCTGTCCTAGTCCTCCAAAATCACAATCCCAACATCTCAAAATGAACCTACCCACCAGAGGCATATCCTCAGATTCAGACTGTGGGAACACCAGTCTACTAGGTTGAAATACAGCCCTCACATTATTTCAGGCACTTTCAACTTAAAAAAACCAACCAAACAAACAAAATCTATAGAAAACTGAACCAATACTTATATCTTGACATAGAGCTCAGAGGAGACACTGAGCGAAATGCTATGCTGTAAGGATATGGCGAATCATATGTAGAAGGGACTAGCTCTAAACAGTTTGGACACAAGTCACTGTACTTGGCTCTGGTGACCAGGGATCACTCCCTTGCAGTGTGTAGCTACCACTGTTTTTTAAAACCATCTGCATTAGGCTAAGAGAAATTACCAGAAGTCTAATTTAGTGCATTATGCTAAAATAAAAAAAAAAGACACAAACATTCATTGTGTTCAACTTAGGACAGAACATGCTTAAGTTTTATATAGACAGATGGATGCATCATAAATATATATATTTTTAAATAAAGCCAGTATCTCACACAAAATATTACAGAAGTTGAGGTAGTTTTCATTTAAGCAATTTACATGGATACTGTGTGAGAGTACATGTTTTATTAGATTATATTTCTTTAAATAAATTCAAATGTTCAAGCTAAATTTAGCTTAAATGGGAGATGATCAAGTTCAGTATAGAATTCAGTCTATAAGGTGACATTTATGAAAATCCTACAGGTCTCCCAAGAACATTGGAGTGTCCATAACAGAAAACAACAGAGGAGTCATTTAGCCCAACATCCTGGAGGCTACAATGAATGGTTAGGGGAAGATAAGTAAGGCAAGGATGAAGTGGCACTTTCTCTGGTCTTGCTTTCGTGTTCCAGGCATCAGCTTCTTGGGCCTTCCTTAACTGGAAGCTTCATCCAGGCCATTGTCTTTAATAACTACAGAAGGACCTTCACTTCCTGAACATTTTTTTTATACTTTCTGAGATTTATCAACTTCCTATGAAAATAAAATTCACTTTTTAATTACACACTGTCTGAAAAAGGTACTTCTTTTTTGATCACTATAAAGCTACTGCCTGTTCAACTCCTGCGGTGCTCTTTAGATCTGGAGTTATGAAAAATAGTGAATAAAAGTTCCCTATTAATTTACTCCATATCTTTTATGATTTTAGTGTATTTTTCCTCTTTTTAATTTTTTTTTTTTTTTCGGGGGGTGTTGGGGGAGGTGTTTCCTGATTGTCTTCACTTCCTAAATCAGCTTTTCTGGATACCCATCAGTTTACAGTTACTGTGGATGACATTTCCCTCATGTTCTTTTAGAGGAGAATTTATAAAACCTGACTTTCAAAATCTGAGTGAGATATTCTACAACAGGTGTCTCTAGAGGCTGAACTTTTCTCTGATCTGAACTACCTCTCTCAAGACAGCTGCTTGCTATCTTGAGACAACATAATGTAACAACCCATAACAATCAGAGAAACTCAGAGGATCAGTTTCCCATCACTTTTCCGACCCTGAAGAGTTTGGGCCCTAGGTCTCTTTCCAGATCTCCATACATACTCTTAGGGTTGCAATTCTCTTTTTAAGAATTTCTTCCGAGACTCAGTAATGCAGCTGTGCTGCAGCTTGCAGGTCCCACAGAAACTGCAGTTTCAGAGTTTTTCCCAGAGTCTTGTGGGTATCATGGAATATAGTTTACCTCTTTGAGGACTTGTGGCTGTTAAAGTAAAAGATAAATGTTTCACAGAAATGAACTTTTTAAAACAAAAATAGTCATCTATACTCCTTAAATCATCAAAAGAGAGCAATGATGGTCAGGTTTCATCTGAACCCGTGTCCATCATCACTAATGAGCACTTTTAGCAGACAGATCAAAGACTTCCATGAGGTGCAGATGGAGAATGCGTTCCCTCAAATCTCTGGAATAAAACCCCTTTGATAAGTTTTGTCATAGCTGGTCAAGGCAAAGGAGAAACACATGCTGTCAATATTGCTTAAGAAGAGTAACCTGACTGACAGCATGACTACTACAGGTGACACTAGACATAAAACTAATTATTCACAAGGTGAAATAGAGCATAGTAACTTGAAAGAATGTAATACAACCCTTAACAAATATGCCTTTCAAACTCCAAAGCTGTTTGTTCTGCAAATTGTATGCCTTCCGGTTTCTGTCAAGCATCCTGTCCTCTCAATCCTACTTCTTATTAGCCTGAATTATGTCCTAGTTTCAGCTGGGATAGAGTTAATTTTCTTCCTAGTAGCAGGCATAGTGCTGTGTTTTGGATTTAGTAGGAGAAGAATGTTGATAACACGCTGATGTTTTAGTTATTGCTCAGTACTGCTTATGCTAGTCAAGGACTTTGCAGCTTCCCATGCTCTGCCAGGGGCACAAGAAATTGGGAGGGGGCACAGCCAGAAGAGTTGATCCAAACTGACCAAAGGGCTATTCCATACCATATGACGTCATGCTCAGTATAGAAACTGGGGGTGGTTGGCCGGGAAGCAGTGATCGCTGCTGGGGAACTGTCTGGGTATCGGTCGTCGGGTGGTGAGCAATTGCATTGTGCATCACTTTCTTTGTATATTATTATTGCTATTATCATTATTATATTGTTATTATTATCATTACTATTTTACTTTATTTCAATTATTAAACTGTTCTTATCTCAACCCAGGAGTGTTTCTCACTCTTACTCCTCCAATTCTCTCCCCCATCCCATTGGGGTAGGGGGAGTGAGCAAGCAGCTGCGTGGTGCTTAGTTGCTGGCTGGGGCTAAACCATGACAATTAAAAAATACTATGTTCTTGAACTTCCAGTGTAGAGTATCCTCTAACATGTTACTTCGAGCATTTTGAATTAACACCCCCCCATTCATAAACACACACTAATTAATTATATCGCAGGACCCAAAGGGTATCATGTGGATTCTAGAGGAGACCCAGGGATGAATAGTTTCTGTCTCATGAGACCAGTCTACTCCTGAAGGAGATAGCTAGCTCTGAAAAATGTGAATGTGAGCCAATCTGTGCCTTAGGGTTCAGGACTGGCCTCAACCTTATTTTATTTCGCAGCATAGACATAGTCCGCATGATCTGCATTAGGGACATACACACAAGTGCATTTAAAAAGGAACAAATTTTCCATAGTATTAGATGGCAATAGCCTCAAATGGGTTCCTTTAGCCACTGTATGATGTTATGCCCTAGCACATCATGAGAGAATATTACATTTTAAGGTGAATCTTTAAAGCATCAGAATGGGAAAAAAAAAAAAAAAAAAACCAAACACAAAAAAAACGCCACAAAATGCCTAAACATTCTCTTTGACATCTGTGTGTTTATATACTCTTTGTACAGCCTTGAACTGTTGGTGATAACAGACGTTCAAAACCAAAATTATACGTAGAGCATGGTACTATAAAAAGCACAGCAACAGCAAAAAATGATCCCTAAGGATTAGTTTAAATAATGATGCATTTGTGTTGCATAAGCAAATATAGTTGTGAAATATTTATGAACAGAGTAAATGAGCCCATCCAGAACCTTTGTTAAAACAAAACAGCATCAAGAAGCCTTCCATGTAGCACTCTGATTGTATGAATCTGTGAACCTACTGACATTCTGGATCAGAGCAGGAGTCTGTTCTGACATGTCCAGTGCCAAGTATTTCAGTGGAAGTTGCAATAGTTCCCTAGAGTGAAAAGTTATGGAATAAGCTGCTCATTAAAGAGGTTTCCTCTTGACTGTCATAATTTGGAAATCGTAGCATGTTCTGACGTATGAGGATTTCATAGATTCATCAATGCTGAGGCTAGAAAGCGTTAATATAAATCATCTAGTTCGACCTTCTGCATATTGCACAGAATTTTTCTCCCTAATTTCTCTGTCAGGTCAATAAATAGCATAACCAAATGACCATCTTTTTGTATTTTTTATCTTATTTAGTAGAAAGGGAAAATTTTCTTTATCTGCATAACTGAGGTAAACTGTTTTATTGGAGTTGACTATAGGTTTTATCTATTTTTAAAGAACAGTGATTGGTATGAGTGAATAATCATGTAATCATTAATATTTTAAATCATAATTTTAATATTGTCTGCTTAACGTTCACAGAATGAACATTATGAACAAAATTTTCAAAAGTGACTAATTGTTTTGCAAGTCTAGAAGGTATTTATTTACGAAAATCTGTGCCATTACATTTCTGTAAAGCAAATTTCTAAAAGACAATCCACATCCCCAAAATTATTTTTAAAATGCCTGTCGTGGTTTAACCCCAGTCAGCACCTAAGCACCACACAGCCGCTCGCTCACCCGCCCTCCTCCCCTGGTGGGATGGGGGAGAGAAGCAGAAAAAAAAAGTAAAACCCATGGGTTGAGATAAAGGCAGTTTAATAGGACAGCAGAGGAAGAGAAGTAGTAGTAGTAGTAATAATAATAATAATAATAATAATAATGATAAAAGGATATATAAAACAAGTGATGCACAATGCAATTGCTCACCACCCGCTGACCAATGCCCAGACAGTCCCTGAGCAGTGATCACTTCCCCCCAGCCCATTCTCCCCCCGGGTTTCTATACTGAGCATGATGTCATATGGTATGGAATAGCCCTTTGGTCAGTTTGGGTCAGCTGTCCTGGCTATGCTCCCTCCCAGCTTCATGTGCACCTGGCAGAGCATGGGAAGCTAAAAATTCCTTGACTAGCATAAGCACTACTTAGCAACAACTAAAACATCAGTGTGTTATCAACATTATTCTCATGCTAAATCCAAAACACAGCACTATACCAGCTACTATGAAGAAAATTAACTTTATCCTTGCTGAAACCAGGACAGTATCCACACCTTATTCTGTACCTTATTCTACATCATGCTGAGGTTCTACCCTTTCCAATACATTCCAATTAATCACCACCACTTTTCCTGTCTTTTGATGTATATACAAAGATATCATTCCCTTCGTCTATGGGCTATCCCTCTAAAATGTCCACTGAGTTCATTCAGTCATGACTTTGGGGTCAATCTGTCATAACAGCCTTTCAGGGCAGGAGAGGTGGTGTGCGGTGTTGGATTGTTGCATTCTGAAGCCAGTTCTGGTTCCATCACCACTGCACTTTGCTCAGTTTCATCAAAATTCATTCTTCGTTAATCTGGGTGATTCTTACTGTAATACTGCTGATATGGCATATAACCACCATAGAATTGATGACATACAGTATTATATAGCAATTAACATCACACAGTTCAGTTCATTGGATACTTTCACCCAAAATCAAATTCCCTTGATGTACACACTGGACTTCCGCATCCTTTCACATCACCCACCAAGTGCATCCAGGTCCTTGAGCAAAAGCAATCCCATGGATGGGTTTGCTTTTGCCCGAGGCAGGAATAACCCAGACTGTCTTCCCCAGCATATTTTTCATGTGCACCACAAGGTCTTTATTCCCTTCTACATCACATACAAGTTTTGATCGGGTAGGGCAAGCTCACTTGGCAGAACCCCTAGTGTTGACTAACCAGGTAGCTTTTGCTAAATGTGTATCCCAATGTTTGAATGTCCCACCACCCATTGCTCTCAGGGTAGTCTTTAACAGTCCATTGTATTGTGCAGTTTTCCTAGAGGCTGGTGCATGATAGGGGAAGTCATGCATGTCAATATCATGCTCTGGCCCAGGCATCTATGAGGTTGTTTTGGAAATGAGTCCCATTTTGCAGATTACACCAAACTGGGTGGGAATGTCGATCTGCTGAAGGGTAGGATGGCCCTGCAGAGGGACCTGGACAGGTTGGACTGATGGGCTGAGGCCAATTATGTGAGGTTTAACAAGGCCAAGTGCCGGGTCCTGCACTTGGGTCACAACAACCCCATGCAATGATATAGGCTTGGGAGGAGTGGCTGGAAAGCTGCCTGGCAGAAAAGGACCTGGGGGTGTTGGTCGACAGCTGGCTGAACATGAGCCAGCAGTGTGCCCAGACGACCAAGAAGGCCAACAGCATCCTGGCCTGTATCAGGAATAGTGTGGCCAGCAGGAGCAGGGAGGTGATTGTCCCCCTGTACTTGGCGCTGGTGAGGCCGCACCTGGAATACTGTGTCCAGTTTTGGGCCCCTCACTACAAGAAAGACATTGAGGTGCTGGCGCATGTCCAGAGAAGGGCAACGAAGCTGGTGAAGGGTCTGGAGCACAGGCCTTATGAGGAGCGGCTGAGGGAACTGGGGTTGTTTACCCTGGAGAAGAGGAGGCTGAGGGGAGACGTTATTGCTCTGTACAACGCCCTGAAAAGAGGTTGTAGTGAGGTGGGTGTTGGTCTCTTCTCCCATGTAGTTAGTGATAGGACAAGAGGAAATGGTCTCAAGCTGTGCCAGGGGAGGTTTAGATTGGATATTAGGAAAAATTTCTTCACGGAAATGGTAGTCAAGCATTGGAACAGGCTGCCCAGAGAGGTGGTGGAGTTACCATCCCTGGAAGTGTTCAAAAAACGGGTAGGCGTGGCACTTTGGGACATGGTTTAGTGGGCATAGTGGTGTTGGGTTGATGATTGGACTGATGACCTTAGAGATCCTTTCCAATCTTAATGATTCCTAGTTTTTACTTTCATTAAACAATAACCCAGCCACCAAGCCAGGAAACATGAAATTGCTACTCTACCCTTAATTGGTTTAGTGGTGGACTTGGTAGTGTTAGGTTAATGGTTGGACTGGATGATCTTAAAGGTCTTTTCCAACCTAAATAATTCTATGATTCTATGATTCTATGATTATCTGACTCATTTCTTTCTGGGGTGCCATGTCTCCATATGACTTGCTTTTCAAAGGCCAGGATAGTATTCTGGGCAGTAGCATAGGGCACAGGATATGTTTCCAGCCACCCGGTGGTTGCTTCCACCATTTTAAGCACATGGTGCTTGCCTTGGCAGGTTTGTGAGAGAGTGATATAATCAGTCTGCCAGGCCTCCCCATATTTATATTTCTGCCATCATCCTCCATACCAGAGAGGCTTTACCCATTTGGCTTGCTTGATTGCAGCACATGTTTCACATTCATGGATAACTTGTGCAATAACGTCCATGGGCAAGTCCACCCCTCGGTCATGAGCCCATCTATATGTTGCATCACTTCCTTGATGGCCTGAGGTATTATGGCCCCACCAAGCTATAAATAATTCACCCTTATGTTGCCAGTCCAGGTCCACCTGAGCCACTTCAATCTTAGCGGCCTGATCCACCTGCTGGTTGTTTTGATGTTCTTCAGTGGCCCTACTCCTGGGTACGTGAGCATCTACATGATGAACTTTTACAACCAGGTTCTCTACCCGGGCAGCAATATCTTGCCACAATGCGGCAGCCCAGATTGGTTTGCCTCTGCGCTGCCAGTTGCTCTGCTTCCATTGCTGCAGCCACCCCCACAGGGCATTTGCCATCATCTATGAATCAGTATAGAGATAAAGGACTGGTCACTTTTCACATTCAGCAATATCTAAAGCCAGCTGGATGACTTTCACCTCTGCAAACTGACGCAATTCCCCTTCTCCTTCAGCAGTTTCTGCGACTTGTCATATAGGACTCCACACAGCAGCTTTCCACCTCTGATGCTTTCTCACAATGCGACAGGACCCATCAGTGAACAGGGCATATTGCTTTTCATTTTCTGGAAATTTAGTATACAGTGGGGCCGCGTCCTCTGGTGTTATTCCAAAATCTTTACCTTCTGGCCAGTCCATGATCACTTCCAAGATTCCTGGGCAACTGGGGTTTCTTATTCAAGCCCGTTGTGTGATCAGTGCAACCCACTTACTCCACGTAGCATCAGTTGCATGATGTGTAGAGGGGACCCTCCCTTTGAACATCCAGCCCAACACCAGCAGTCGGGGTGCCAGCAGGAGCTGTGCTTCAGTACCAACCACTTCTGAAGCAGCTCAAACCCCTTCATACGCTGCCAATATCTCTATCTCCATTGGAGTACAACAGGCCTCAGATCCTCTGTATCCCCGACTCCAAAACCCTAGGGATCAACCTTGAGTCTCCCCTGGTGGTTTCTACCAGAGGCTCCAGGTAGGGCCATTCTCCCCGGCTGTAGTGTAGAGCACATTTTTTATACCTTGCCCTGCCCAGACTGGCCCAAGGGCTACTGCATGAACTATCTCACGTTTAATTTGTTCAAAGGCTTGTTGTTTCTTAGGACCCTATTTGGAATCGTTCTTCTGCGTCACTTACAATCAGACTGTAATTTGGAATATGCATTCTCCAAAAACCCACAATGCCTAAGAAAGCTTGTGTTTCCTTTTTGCTAGTTGGTGGGGACATAGCTGTTATTTTGTTGATCACATCCATTGGGATCTGACGACGTCCATCTTGCCATTTTATTCCTAACAACTGGATCTCCTGTACAGGTCCCTTGACCTTTGTTTGATGACAAAACCAGCTTTCAGAAGGATTTGGACTATTTTCTTCCCTTTCTCAGTAACTTCTGCTGCTGTATTGTCCCACACAGTGATGTTATCAATGTATTACATGTGTTCTGAAGCCTCAGCCTGTTCCAGTGTGGTCTGGATCTGTTCATGGCAAATGGTTGGGCTGTGTTTCCACCCCTGGGGCAGTCAATTCCAGGTGTACTGGACGCCCCTCCAAGTGAAAACAAACTGTGGCCTCCATTCTGCTGCCAAAGGGACTGAGAAAAATGCTTTAGTGATATCAGTTGTGGCATACCACTTGGCTGCCTTTGACTCCTGTTCATATTGAAATTCTAACATGTCCGGCATGGCAGCATTCAACAGTGGCGTGACTTTGTTCAGGCCACGATATTCTACTGTTAGTCTCCACTCTCCATTCAACTTTTGCACTGGCCATATGGGACTGTTAAAGGGTCAGCGAGTCTTGCTGATCACTCCCTGGCTCTCCAGTCGATGAATCAGTTTATGGATGGGAATCAGGGAGTCTCGGTTGGTACAATTTTGCTGCTGGTGCACTGCTGTGGTAGCAATTGGCACCTGTTGTTCTCTGACCCTCAGCAACCCCACAATAGAAGGGTCCTTTGAGAGACTGGGCAAGGTGGACAACTGTTTAATTTCCTCTGTCTCCAAAGCAGCTATACCAAAAGCCCACCGGTACCCTTTTGGGTCCTTGAAATACCCTCTCCTGAGGTAGTCTATGCCAAGGATGCACAGAGAATCTGGGCCAGTCACAGTGGAGTGCTTTTGCCACTCATTCCCAGTTAGGCTCACTTCAGCTTCCAGTACAGTTAGCTGTTGGGAATCTCCCTGTCAGTCCAGAAATATAGATGGGTTCTGTCCCTGTATAGCTTGATGGCATTAGGGTACACTGTGCACCGATATCCACTAGAGCCTTATACTCCTGTGGGTCTGATGTTTCAGGCCATTGAATCCACACAGTCCAGTAAACCCGGTTGTCCCTTTCCTCCACCTGGCTGGAGGCAGGGCCCCTCTAACACTGGTCATAGTATTCGTTTTTCACTTCTTGCAAATGACGATCAAGAGTCCCTTGATTAAGATCACAAGTAAAATTAACCCTCTGACTCTGTCTGGGGAACTGCTCACTGGAAACTGGAGCTGCAATTTTCCTGGAAGAACCACCTTTTGTAACAGTTCTTCCTTGCAACTCACGCACGCATGCCTCTAGGGTCGAGGTAGATTTTCCATCCCACTTCCTCATGTCCTCTCCGTGGTCACACAGGTAAAACCACAGGGTGCCCTGTGGTGTATACCCCCTATATTGTCCCTCTTGAGCGGAGGAACTCCTACTAGCTGAGATACTGGTCCGTACAGGTGGGGAGTGGGATCTATCCTCTTCGAGTTGCTGGACCAGTTTCTCTACAGCCAAGAAAAGGTAGGAAGAGAGACTTTCTTTATATTGCTGGAGTTGGCCAGCCAATTCATCCACCGTTTGTCCCTCTCTGTCTTTGCATGTCATTACTGCCTATGAGTTGGCATATCATAGAATAGAATCATAGAATCATCTAGGTTGGAAAAGACCTTTAAGATCATCCAGTCCAACCATTAACCTACACTACCAAGCCCACTCTAGACTAATCAAGGGTAGACCAGACTAAACCATATCCCGAAGTGCCACATCTACCCGTTTTTTAAACGCCTCCAGGGATGGGGACTCCACCACCTCTCTGGGCAGCCTGTTCCAATGCCTGACCACCCTTTCCGTAAAGAAATTTTTCCTAATTTCCAGTCGAAACCTCCCCTGGCGCAGCTTAAGCCCATTTCCTCTTGTCCTATCGCTAGCTACTTGGGAGAAGAGACCAACACCCACCTCACTACAACCTCCTTTCAGGTAGTTGTAGAGAGCGATAAGGTCTCCCCTCAGCCTCCTCTTTTCCAGGCTAAACAACCCCAGTTCCCTCAGCCGCTCCTCATAAGGCCTGTGCTCCAGACCCTTCACCAGCTTCGTTGCCCGCCTCTGAACACGCTCCAGCACCTCAATATGACAATGGTTCACTCTGTACAAACTTCTGCCACATGGGCTGCGTGTACTGAAGGGTTAAAAGATGGAATTTTGGTCCGTGGATGGACACTGGGTGAGAAGTAGATAGCCTAGGAATGCCGTTAGCACAAGAGACAGATAATTTATTGTTTGAAATGCTGACCATAGAGATAAAAAGCTGAGAAATGTTAGGGAGGATGTGCAGCTGTGAAGATACAAGGTACAGCTCATGATTTTGCTTGCTTTGCAAGCATCCTGTTGTTGGCTTGAGCATAGTCAATACGTGACTGCTTGATTATGGTAGTATGTCATGTGAACAAAGCCCATGAACCAATAAACGGGATGACTATGTCGTGTGCATCGTGCCTGGCCAGCGGGCGCACGCGCCATAGGTTCCCTTTGTTGCAACTGAGGCGTGTTTTCGGCACTCACTGGCCACGTGTGTTGAAACCCATTTCCTCTGCCATATAAATACTGGGATTTCCTGAATAGGGGTGGGCAGGTGTACAGCAAGGTCACCGTTGCCTCCGTGGGGACACCCATGTAAAGCTGGCACCTACCGAGCGCTGGGCTGGGCTCACAGCGCAAGACAGCACAAGATTGAACGGATGGACCATCTTCCTCACAGTTGTCAGGTCAGTAAGACTATTGCTTTGCTAAACGGTTGTAGTGTAGTTAATAAAGTCTTTTATGCTGCTAGATAGTCTGTGTGTGCATGCCATCCTTTCCCTGGGAATCCTCGAAACCACTGTAAAACAGGCTGCGTGCACTTGACTTCGTCTGGATCTTTGGATAACTGCTTGTTGTCCAGGTCATCATAAATCACCTCCAGCTTGGCTAATTCCCTCTGGTACTGGATACCTCTTTCCATGGTGGTCCACTTGCCTGGTTGACACAGAACATCTTCCTTGAAGGGATACCTTTCCTTCACACCTGACAGGAGTCACCTCCAGAGGTTGAGGGGTTGTGGCCCTTTCCCAATCGTTTTGTCAATGCCCCTTTCCCTGGAAAGGAATCCCAACTGCTTGGGAACCCAACTTTCCTACCCTCTAATTCCAGACTACTGGCCCCATTATCGCAGCATTGGAGAAAGCAGGTGATAAAATGTTCACCTGGATGATGGCTGAAATCCTTTTGCATATCTTGCAGCTCACTCAGGGATAGAGATCGAGTGGCTACTGTCTCATTTATGAGTTCTTCCTCTTCCTCCAAGGAAGAGAAGGAATGCTTCCACTGAGTTCTTCCTTGGAGGGGAAGCATGGAATTCTTCCTCTTCTTCCTCCTGTTCTCATGGTGGTCCTGATTTAGAGTAGTCTGCCTCCTCGCTGGTGGGGCAGTATACTTCTTCCCCCTGCTCCCTCTTAGGAGAAACGTCTTCATCCCTTACTAAACAAGCTTTCACTTCCAAGATTTCTTCATGTGTACGGGGGCAACTGATACCAACATGGACTGGTTCTCTGGTTCAGCTGCAGTGCCTTTCACCATGGTTTGAGTAGCTGCAGTGCCTGTTGCAGGGGTTGGAGTAACTGCAATATTCATAAATAGCCATTTAACCCTTAGCAAGACCTGACACACATTCAGGAGACAACGATAGGAAAATGCTGGTTTGAACATCCCAAGGATATTCAAAATTCTCAAGAGCTATTGTAATTAGGCTGGAGAAGAAGGGGAAGATGGAGGAAGGTGTATCCCCCATAGGCTGGCTCTGTGAGGAGAAAAAGTTAAGCGTGATTATTAATAATTTCTGGCTCCTGAAGTACAGAGGTGACAGCAATGCTGAGCATAAATACAAGATTGATCTCATGACCAATAATTTATCATACCATAAGCCAATGTAACACAGTCAGCAAAGCGATAACCTTAATCCATTTCCCAGAGGTAATAAACAACACATAAATACTGATAAACAGTATATATGGTAAGTAAAGTGTTACATAACACAACTCTGAGAACAAATGCAACAACTCTGAGAGCAAATAAATCAACATTGTGACCAGTGATTACTAAACTAATATAATAAATGCTTCTAACAAATTTGTTTTAACATGCTCTGGTCTGATCTGTCCTTATCTCAACCTTTTGTGACCCACGTTGGGTGCCAAAAAGGACTGTCATGGTTTAACCCCAGTCAGCAACTAAACACCGCACAAATGTTTGCTCACCCACCCGCCTCCCCTGGTGGGATGAGGGAGAGAAGCAGAAAAAAAAAGTAAACCCAGTGGGTTGAGATAAAGGCAGATAATAGGACAGCAGAGGAAGAGAAAGTAGTGATGATGATGATGATGATGATGATGATGATGATGATGATGATGATGATAATAATAATAATAAAGAATATACAAACCAAGTGATGCACAATGCAGTTGTTCACTGCCCGTTGACTGATGCCCAGACAGTCCCTGAGCAGTGATCACTGCCCCCCGGCCCACTCCCCCCAGTTTCTATACTGAGCATGATGTCAGATGCTATGGAATATCCCTTTGGTCAGTTTGGGTCAGCTGTCCTGGCTATGCTCCCTCCCAGCTTCTTGTGCACCTGGAAAAGCATGGGAAGCTAAAAGTCCCTGACTAGTATAAACACTACTTAACAACAACCAAAACGTCAGTGTGTTATCAACATTATTCTCATGCTAAATCCAAAACACAGTACTATACCAGTTACTAGGAAGAAAATTAACTCTATCCCAGTTGAAACCAGGACAATGCCATATTCTTGCAGTCTGCAATACCACCTGCCAGAATGGAAGATTTCTTCCTGAAAGAAGGTGAAAACATCCCCTATGGATCTAAGTTGAGTCAGAAGTCTGAAAGGAAGGGCCAAAAAAGCAGAGTCTGTTTCTGATAAAGCCTATGCTGAAAAATTGCTCTTCATTTGCTGACAGGATATACTCTGAAAGCATTAGACAAAATGAAAATGCACATTGTGTTGCTGGATATTAAATTTATTTTGTTCACAGTCCATTTCTATCTGTAGTAAAATGTTAGAGGAAATAAGGGTTCAGTTCATCCCACGTGGCATATTAAGCCCCATATAGTACCATACAAAGGAATTAATACGATTTTTTTCTGGGGATTTGCATCAGGACCAAATATTACCCTGTAGGAACCTATGAAGTGCATATTTAGCCACATTCTAGATCTAGTACTAGCCTGGAAGTGATTTAATACACAGGAAAGGGGCTATATAAAGGAAGAAGTGAACACTTTATTTCATAGTAGCTGCTTCCCTTTATGGCCAAAGAGCAAAACACAGAAGGAGCACGGAAGAAAAAGAAGGAAAAATAGCTAAAACCTCTGAAAGGTTAATAAAAAGTTGCTGAAGGCTTTTCATAGCTTTTTCCTACAGAAGAAAGAAATTTGATGCTAATGAGTGAGGCAGACAGCAGTTGTCAAATTCCTAAGTACTTGAATCCCTTCCTTGGGTGCTAGATGGGAATGTAATTGCACAACCAAAAAGGACCTTGTACATAATTAATACAAATAACACATTTGCAAAATATGCCCTGTTCTCCTCTTTTTTTTGAAGAAATAACATATTCCCTGTAAAAAAAGTCTGTCATTCTGTAGCATCTTTTTCAGCATAATGTTAGCACATCTTTTTGACAGTTTATTAAAGTTTCAAGAAGTAGTCATGCAGATTAGCCTAAATATCTTATTTTGCCTTACTACCAGATTTCTGTTAAAACAGAACAAATCATTACATTCATTCATCATCATTTGGCTGTGAGGTTCCAGGATGCCAAAAATAGTAAACACTTGTGGAATCTACAATAATTGAGAGCAACAGTAAATTACATTTTAAGTGCTCATCAAGGTGAGAACAAGGCACTTCATGACTCTTTGTACATCCTTGTTAGGAATTTTGCCAAGCTAGAAGAATACACAGGTTCATATAGAAGTTGCTAGCTCTAACCTTCCTATGAGTGCTTTTGTGCTGTACAAACCCAGCGATATTTTTAGAGATACCTAACCCAGTTTCAAAAAAACAAAAAAAAAAAAAAAAGAAAGAAAGAAAAAGTAGATTGCCTTGGATGGAGAATTGTGCTAAAACATCTAATATATGCTGCTCTTATACTCCAATTTGATAATTTAAAATGCAGTGTGGATACCTGCTTCATTTCCTTTAGGGTTCAGGCAGGATGAGATGTTGCATTTAGGTGTAGTTTGCTACAAGAAAAGTTCCCTCTGTAAGGAGCAGCATCAATGTCTTAACATTGAATATTGCCAATAAAGCAGCTGTTGCTTAGTTTGTCAACATATGCATATGCTATATAGCTAGTAGAAACACCATCATAGAACAACTGTCTGCTTTAGAAGTTTCACTTTCTTCCTACTTCTGCCCTTATGCAATGCAATTCAAGCAGCTGAAAAAGTTTGCCTTTGGCACTAACAAGACACATTAGCAACGTACAATTTTTGGATTATCCTTTAGCTGGAACACCACCCCTTGGTCTCATAAAATTCAGTTACCGTTCTAGTTATAAAACCTGCTTGATCTCCTCTTGCCGTAATAAAGATACCCACTTATCCACACAGTAGATGAATTGTGTGTCACTCCTTTGTGTATTGCACTGTAAGTTTTGCAAGTATTCTAGTATGCCAGGAACCATGTCATTTTGGCCATTGAAGTCCCAAGGGGTCACAGATGCATCTTATCTGTCCATTTCTATTAGTAACCAAGATGGGAAGGGCTTGATCACTCATGCCCACTCTCCAGTTCCTTCTTTAGTGTCCATGGAACATAGAGAATGTAAGGGACATATCCTGTTTCTAAAAACTCTTGTTCTTATAGAAAGAAATATCTTTTTTTCTTTTTTTCTTTTTTTTTTTCTCTTTCTTTCTTCTGATTTCTTGTCTCTCTAGGTGTTCTGCTGCAGGTGGCTCCAAAGCAGTACAGCTGAGTGGGGCTAAGAAGCAGGTGGTAATAATTACTGAAAGACTTTATATAGGAGGCATCCAAAGAAAGCACATACATTAGAATACAATGATTTGTAAAAATCTGTATGGAACTCTGTGTTACACTGAATGCAAATTGCATTTCTAAGCTGCACAGGTCCTTGTTGAGTGTGGTCATGTATTATCAGGTGACTTAGATAAATCTTGGGAAAGCAAAATAGACACAGATCCACTTTAAGATACTCTGAGTGAGAATTGCTTCCCCTTTCATTCTCTCAGCAAAGGAGACAAACATCTTTAGAAAAAAATTTGAAAGGTTTTGTCCTATACAGATAAAAATGCAAGGTGTTTCACATATCTTGTTTCTTCTTTTTGCGGTTGGCATGGTTTGGTAAATTATTAAGTTGGCTGAGTTCTGAAGCTATTGGAATTAGAAATATCAGACAGAAATGTTACCACAATATATTTTTTGGAAAGAAAATCTGGTATTCTTTCTCCCTGGAACCTCCTATCATTATTCTTATTGTCTTAAAAAACTGATGGACAACATGTTGGGAGAAAAAACTGACAGAGAAGAAGGTAACCATGAGACAATGCTACAGAACATCCAAGATAGTGCTGGCTACTCATATGTATTTAATTAAATCCACAGGTTTCTACACATCAACTTGTCACAAATGCAGCTTTGTGAATCCTGCTGATTATGTTAATTTATCATGAATGAGTGACTCTACACAGTTTGATTTAGTAGCAGTTTAGAACTTACTTGTGGCAAATGGCAGGATTGGATTGTGATATTTTAATAGCACTCAGTCATCAGTGATTAACAAAGTGATTAGACAAAATTGATCAAAACAGCGACTTAGTTACAGATTCGAAGATAGCAAGGTTCACTCTATTACTACATGGAAGTGCATAAAGGGAAATTAAGTTACACTGAGTTGGAATGATTCACAGAGAGATTGTATATGCAGGGGATAAGACAGATGCTCCCGCTGAGTCACAAGGTTCAGAATAGATCCCCTTGCTTTCTAAACTCCTTTTCAGAGAGGAGTCTAGGTGTGGCTAGGTCCAATCTTAGTCTCAGACTTGGTCAACGGTTTATGGGAATAAGGATAATGTAGCACTATAAGACTCACTTTGTAATTAAGTCATACATCTACAGACTACTTAAACTGATTCACACATGTATACACACAGATATGAATGTGCATATATATATATATGTTTATATAAAGGTATATCTGTTAAAAATTCCCCTTGAGTTCAGTGAAATATTCACGTCTAATGTCTTGGCATTTCTCAACGGGTGATGGTTGAGCCTCAGGGAGTGAAGGGTTTCGGCCCAGGCTCCACCATCGGTCTTCGTCGATGGACCATCAATTTTAGCAAACTTTAAGAGTTTGGTAGCTCTGAGAAGCGTCCCACTCAAAGGAAGATGCTTGTGCAGCCCACTGCAGCCCAGGAGAGCTCAAAGGGCCTCACTTAGGACTGCTGTTTATAGGATCATGAGATGATTTGCTTTAGTCATCGGTAAATTTCCATTCGAGCCACAATCTGGGTCAGTAATTACTGGAATTCCAGTAACGATGATACCTCTCTGTTTCAAGGCTGTCAAGGGTAGCTGATTGTTCTCACTCCTCTTGTTAACCATAATACAGAGTTTCTGATAAGGACAGGGCTGCTCTCCATGTCAACCATGTAGGAGTTTCTGGTACAGTTAAGGGGCACCTAACTGACCAACTCACTACACAAGGCTGTGGTCTGGCAGGAATTCATGAAATCATAAAGCAGTCGAAGAGAGAAAAGGTGTGGGGGGATTCACCACCACACAACTGCATTCAGTGAGACCTGTTAGTAGAAACTGGAGTGTATGCACAGAGGCCTGACTTAGCAAAGGCACCTTTGGTGTCCTGGAAAACACAGCTAAGTGAGAAAAAAAAATCAGACATTCTAACAATTTGCTTGATAATGAAAGTGATGACTAAATGTAAAACAGAAATAGGTATGTTTAGTCATTTCAGGTTTAGAATAAATCTTTATGTCTAATTTTTGTCTGTGTTTTGTTTTGGAGAGGAATTGGAAGGATCAGAAAGTTTCTGCTATCGGTTATTCTCTCTCTTTCGTTGTTGACAATGAGACTCTAATGCTGTTATGCCCAGTTCACATGTATTGGTTTTTGAAAATGAAATCTGTGACAAAGAGAAAAGGTTGTTATAAAGATGTAGAACAGCAGAAATAAACACAGTAGCTACTTATTTGTTATGGTGGGAGACAAACTGTTACAAACTTGTACAAACATTTTCCACAGAGATATAGGATAAGGAAGACGGATCCAAAAGCTGTCAACAGTCCTGTCAAACAGGATGTTACCAGATAGTGATTTTGGTGACAAGTATGTAGAAAGTATATTACCCCTTTGAGCCTTTTGATGCATCTGAGATGGATCCTAAGGGCACTGTGTCCCAGTGGGGCATCAGGATCCATGGGGGCTGACAGGGCAGCACATCACCAACTGTGGCCCATCTCACTGCCCTTACCAAATGCAAAACTTAGGGTGATCCCCAGGCCATAACTATTACCTACCCATATAAAACATCTCTAGGCTTAAGTCCCAGCTCTAGCTCAGAAGTTTTGCTAGACTCATTTTATCAACACTCACATTTCAGCCAGCTCCTCTTTGTAATACACAGGAAATTTCACAGAACCACAGAAATGTTGGTTAGAGTGGACCTGAGGTGGCCATCTAGTCCAACCCACTGCTTGGTGAAGGGTTATCACCAATATTAGGTCAATCAGCTTTCATTTTGCCTAGCTAAGTCTTGAACACCTCCATAGACACAGATTCCACAGCCTCCTTGGACATCCTGGCCAGGTGTGGCACTACCCTTCTCCTGAATGTTTTTCTCTATGTATAGTTTTCTTTTCCCAAGCTACAATTTGTGGCCATTGCACCTTGTTATATCATCTGGCGCTACCAAGGAGACTTTGGCTGCAGCACCTTTGCATCACCCCTCAAATAGATATTAGCAGAAGCCTTTAGTTTCTTTTTGATCAAGCTATATAACCTGGGTTTCCTCAGGTGCCATTCATGGTAAATATTCTATGGCCCTGATCATCTTTGTAGCCCTCCACTGGATCCTCTCTAATTTCTTCTTCTCTGTCTTAAACTGTAAAGTCCCAAACTGGATGCAGTATTTTACATACAGCCTCACTGGTGCTAAGTAGAAGGGAAGCATAACTTGCCTTAATCTTGTGGCCAGAGTGTCTTAACATAGTTCAGTCTACAGCCAATCCCAGAGAGTAGTGGTGAATGGAATTAAATCCAGTTGGCGACCGGTCACAAGCGGTGTTCCCCAGGGCTCTGTTTTGGGGCCAGTCTTATTTAACATCTTTATCAATGATCTGGATGAGGGTATTGAGTGCACCCTTAGTAAGTTTGTGGATGACACCAAACTGGGTGGGTGTGTTGATCTGCTAAAGGGTAGGATGGCCCTGCAGAGAGATCTGGACAGGCTGGACTGATGGGCTGAGGCCAATTATATGGGGTTCAACAAGGCCAAGTGCTGGGTCCTGCACTTTGGTCACAACAACCCCATGCAACAGTACAGGCTTGGGGAAGAGTGGCTGGAAAGCTGCCTGGCAGAAAAGGACCTGGGGGTGTTGGTCGACAGCCGGCTGAACACGAGCCAGCAGTGTGCCCAGACAACCAAGAAGGCCAACAGCATCCTGGCTTGGATCAGGAATAGTGTGGCCAGCAGGAGCAGGGAGGTGATTGTCCCCCTGTACTCGGCGCTGGTGAGGCCGCACCTGGAATACTGTGTCCAGTGTTGGGCCCCTCACTACAAGAAAGACATTGAGGCGCTGGAGCGTGTTCATAGAAGGGCAACGAAGCTGGTGAAGGGTCTGGAGCACAGGTCTTATGAGGAGCGGCTGAGGGAACTGGGGTTGTTTAGCCTGGAGAAAGAGAGGCTGAGGGGTGACCTTATCGCTCTCTACAGCTACCTGAAAGGAGGTTGTAGTGAGGTGGGTGTTGGTCTCTTCTCCCATGTAGTTAGTGATAGGACAAGAGGAAATGGGCTCAAGCTGCGCTAGGGAAGGTTTAGATTCGCCGTTAGGAAAAATTTCTTCATGGAAAGAGTAGTCAAACATTGGAACAGGCTGCCCAGAGAGGTGGTGGAGTTACCATCCCTCAAAGTGTTCAAAAAACGGATAGGCGTGGCACTTTGGGACATGGTTTAGTGGGCATGGTGGTGTTGGGTTGATGGTTGGACTGATGATCTTAGAGATCCTCTCCAACCTTAATGATTCCTAGTTTTTACTTTCATTAAAAAACAATCCAGCCACCAAGCCAGGAAACATGAAATTATTACTCTACCTTTAACTGGTTTAGTGGTGGACTTGGTAATGTTAAGTTAATGGTTGGACTGGATGATCTTAAAGGTCTTTTCCAACCTAAATGATTCTATGATTCTATAATTCTATATAGTTCGCCCTTTTCAGGAAGAGAGAGCACTATAGGCTTATCTCCAACCTGATGTACCCCATTACCCTCAAGCTCTTTTCAGCAGGGTTTTAACTGAGCTATTCCCTTCCTAACCTATGTTCGTGCATGGAATCATTTCTCCCTAGGTCCAGAACTTGTCTCTTTTTCTTATAGAACCTCATGAGCTTCTTTTTGGTCTAGTCCTAAAGTTTATTGCAGTCTCTTTGGGTAGAGTTATGAGATTTCTCATGGCCACAGTTACTTCTTCCAGTTTGTTTCATCTGCAAATGTCATAAGTGCAGTTTGTGGTATTATCCAGGTCATTGCAGATGTTGAACATTATGGGTCCCAGTGTGGAATTCCACAGTACTGAACTTCTCACTGCTCTCCAGAGGGACATTTCATCACTGATCATTGTTGTGGCTGAATCCAGTTAATTTTCAACCCACATATATAAACTTCCTAACTGTTTTCCTAGCACATACTTCCTCGGCCGTGGAAGAATGCCAAGAACCTCACTAAAGTCAAGGCAAATTCCATACACCACTTTGTCTTGTCATATACCCACTCATTAAATTGTACAAAGATAACAGATTTGTTATGCACACTTTACTGTTGGAAAGTCCATGTTGAATGTTCCTGATTACTTTGCTTGTCTTTCACTTGATTGGAAGTGGATTCCCAGAGCACATGTTTCTTGATCTTCATAGGGACTGAGGAGAGACTAACCAGCCAACAGTTTCTTTGATTCTCCTTTTTGCCTCCTTAAAGAGTAATGTTTCATTTTGTTTTGTTTTGTTTTGTTTTGTTTCTTCCAGACAACATGATAGGCAACAGCCTCACAAACACACCAATCAACTTGTTCAGCGTCTGTTAATAAAACTTATCAGCCCCATGAGATGGAGTACTCCTAATTTCTACAACCTTTTGTTCAAAAAAATGAGAATCCCTTCTCCTTCCCAAACTTTGCTGATGCACACAGTGGTCCATTGAGTCCTTCATCGTTTTCAGTATTGTCCGTAACTAGGCTGTCTTCCTCCTCCACCAGCTTCCTTTCATTTTCCCTGACATTTTCTTTGCAACTGGCGTAACTATACAATCCCTACTTGTTTACCTTTATGTCTTTCACCAGTCTTAGCTCCAGCTGGACTTCATAGAATCATTGAATGCTTTGGGTTGGAAGGGACCTTTAGAGGTCGTCTAGCCCTGCAGTGAGCAGGAACATCTTTAACTAGATCAGGTTGCTCAGAGCCCCATCCAACGTGACCTTAAATGTTTCTAGGGATGACTTGTGCATCCTGATCTTGTCCCTAGGTGCCTAAGCAATTCTTCTATACTTCTTTGTTGCCTTGTTGTCTTGTTGCCTATTTTCTTTTTTCCAGCTCTTGTGGGCTCCCTTTGTTTGTTTAAGTTTATTGGAGAATTGCAAGCTTAGCCAAGCAAGTAATTTGCCTAAATTACCAGTGTTCTTGCACAGTAGACTGAGGACAGACTTCTTAGTAAGGCCTGTAGCAATAGGACAAGGGGTAATGGTTTTAAACTAAAGGAGGGTAGATACAGACTAGATGTAAGTAAGAAATTTTTTACGAGGGTGGTGAAACCCTGGAAAAGGTTGTCCACAGAGGTGGTAGATGCCCCATCCCTGGAAACATTCAAGATCAGGTTGGACAGGACTTTGAACAATCTGATCTAGTTGAAGATGTCCCTGCTCATTGCAGGGGGTTTAGACTAGATGACCTTTAAAGGTCCCTTCCAACCCAAACCATTCTATGATTCTATGATTAGTTCCTAAGCTGTCTTTAAGCTCTCTTCAAAAATCAGCTAGCTCTCCTTGACTTCATTCTCCTTCATTACAGCTTCCCAAAGAGTTCGCAAGCAATATCCTGAATAAGATGAAATATTCAGTTGTAAAGTCCAGAATAAAAAAATTGCTGCTTGCCTTCCCATTTCACCTCCAGGTCCTCAACTTAGTCATCTCAGACACACTGCAACCCAAGACGCCCTCTGATACTGCCACCAGGTCTTCCCTATTTATAAGTAGAGGACTACCCCTGCTCATCCCTGCCATCACTTGCATTAGGAGATTGTTACCCAAGTAGTCTAAGAACATCCTGGACTTCCTGCCTAATGCTGTGTTTCCCTCCCAGCAGATGCACAGCTCATTGAAATCCTCCATAAGGACAAGAATGTCTAAGTAGGACAACTTTGCTATGTGAGATGAGGGAGAAAGTCTCATTCAGTACACCCTCTTGGGTGTTATCCCCCACATCCCTAGTGTTCCTTCTCCCTCTGATCTTGAAAGAGATGCTCTCAACAGGCAGGCCTCTAATTTCATACTTGAATTCTGCGTAAAGAAGATCCTTAACACAGAGTATCACTCCCTCTTCCCCCTGTTCTTCCAAGTAGCCTGCATCTACCTGTAAATGTGTTCCAACCACAGGTGCTGTCCTATCAAATTTCTGTGATCTTTACCACACCATAACCAAACTCAGGGTCCTGGATTTTGCATGTTTTTATGCCATGGTGGGGTTTTTATTTTTAATTATGAGCAATCAAGAGGAGGAGGGATTATTCCACATCAGTTTAGCACACATCAGGTGGGAAAACATTCGATGAACTAGACTTCTCTTTAGATTGACTTGGAGTATTTTAAAGTGCAGAACTGTGAATTTGTTTGGTTGGTTATTTTTGTAAAGCTTGTTATTTTACTCTTTTATTACAAAATATGTTACAAAAGTAAAGATAATGCCAACTCTTTTTCTTTGAGATACATGATTTACATACATGCTTTGGACATACATAGGCCAAAGTATTCAAGGCCAAAAGTGGGGGGTTTTGCCTTTATAGTACCAGTAAAACTGTTTTAGTATGCTTGGCAGCCAAAAGCTGACTTATGGACATGCCCTAAGACTATTTCTGAAATTAAAATAATCTGATCCCAAGTGTTTGGCTACATGATTGCACGTAATAAGAATGCACGGTTAATGGGAGACAAAATTTTACATGGTTATAAACTACTGTTATTCTCTATCTGCTACCAGAGTTTCTAGAAGTACATTTTGTGCCCGAATACAAGGAAATTTTTTACTTACCAATTATGTCTGACACAAGCCAGTGTGTGCATTGCAGCAATTCTAGAAAAATCTGTGCTTGCTTTGTAATATTCTGTAAATAATTTTCATTCATGTAGTAACTGCAGAAATAGTAGTTATAATGAAACTACCTGCATGGACAGAACCAGTAATTTTTGCTATTAGCATATAATTCTGTATTCAACTATTTGACTTTTTTTTTAAAAAAAAAAAAAAAACAATAGTACACCATTCCTGGAGAGCTTCAGCTTTTCCCCAAGGTTATGAAATCTTTCCTTTGCTAATAGAATAATCCAAACTGAAATCTGGTCCAAAAATCCCCATGAGTAAATATAGTTTATCTGCAAGAACTGCCATTGAGCCATTAATAATCAATGCCAAGTTTTTACCTCCAATCCAAAAAGAAGCTCAAGGCAAGACAAGCTCTCCATTTTTCCCAAAACCAGGATGGCAGAAGAAATGTGGCTTTGGACGAGCCTACTTGGAGCACCAGTTTCAGTTTCGGCTACCTCTGGCAGTCATGCAATAGATTTTCAGGGCCATGGAATACCACAGGTGATGGAACATTTGGAAACAGTCCATATAAACTTAGGACAAAATTTTCAATTTATCATAGGATAACAAGAGGGGGAATGAGAGCAGAGCTCTTGCTATAAGTTCTGAAAAATAGGGGAACTTAGATGAAATAATTTAGATTAATATTTATTAGTTTAATGCTGGCTTAGAAGAAAAGGACAGTATCACCTGGAAAATAGTCCAGTTTACTTAGTAGATCTCACTATGTTTTCCTTGGAGGTGTCCTAAGAATTGGCTAGGGTGAGCTCCACTTAGTTGATTGGATCTGGCACAACTACATACTGTAGTAAAAGTTTTTGTGTACACTGAAAATTCAGGCTATATCTAAGCTGTGAAGCTCTCATGTTTATATATACTTTGCAAATTCTGTCTATCATCAAAGAAATTATAGTGCCTTAAAGTAAGTAAATCTGTATTTTATCTGCCTTGGGAATGGCAGGAAAGTTATAAGAATGTAAAGTGTGAGAATAATTTACAAACTAAGTTGAATTAGTAATGTGGAAAAAGACAGAAAGTGTTCTGTTATGTGGAAGTGCTGATTATAATCCAGTCTTTATATTTGGTTAAGATAAGGGCATTCTAAATACTTATCTAGATTTTACAAGTATTTCTTCAATCTGCAAATATAAGCAGAAAACAATCACAGGGAACTAAATAACATCTAGATTCCATTTCAATATTTTTAATTTAATGGACTGCCCAAAATGAGATTACAGATGTACAGGAAAATAGAAAACTTTTAATTAGCTAACTGTGTAGTAATATAGAATTACTCCTTTGTTATAAGTGAATGCGTCTAGGAAAAAGGTTTGGCTCAGAATGTAGTTTAGCTGAATCTGTGTGGCTCTTTTACTTTCCTGTGATTCTTCTCCTTGTGTGTGTGTGTGTGTTGCTAGACTTTTTAAATTTTAATTTCTGCATTCCATTAAAAGATAGGCACCTTTTTCGTTATGCCATTTTCCTTACTTGCTTAGATACCCAGAAGGGAGTATAGTCCCTATTATTATTTAAAACAACTTAAAAACCTTGGCTCCTATAGGGACTTCACTGTCACACTCATTCATGTTCTACTGTGAGTGTCAGGTGCTAGTTTTGGTATGCAACATGAAATAGAAATCAAGCATATTCAAATGGCTTTTATATAGCATTTTTGGTGCAACACAATTATAAATGATCTTGAATAATATACATGGAGAGGTCAATTCATTATCTTAAATCAAGACTAGTAGTTACAGTGATACACTACCTATTTATCTAAAATTCTATGAAAACAATATTCTTTCTGCCAGAAAATTTGACTTTGAAAATCCTTAGTTTAAGCAACTATCTGAATCATATAACAAGACTCAATTACACCAGGTGGTATTGATTGATATATTTGGTAATGTAATAAAGATGCCAACCCTGACAAAATTTGTTAGTTTGAAAATAGGGCAAAATGCCATTTTATTGCAAAGCTAATGAAAAATATTGCTTACGGAATGATGAGACCCATCAAGTAGATTTATAGCATATGACGTCTGTAAGATCTCAAATATTTCGAAAAGATTAGAAGGCTTATGCAATGGGTGATATGACTATTGTCTCTGCGGTTATAATGAGCACAAGATAAAGAAGAGGGGTGAGCTCTGCCATTCAGACTTGCATGGTAGAGGGCTAGAAGCTTTCTGTGTAGTAAAACTCTTAAACAGAGCATGCTGCTTCTTGAGCTTTTTGCAGGCGCTGTCATGGCTGGACCACCACCTGTATGTTTTGCAAGCTCCACAATTCAAAGAGATACTGCTGGGGGCGGTTAAAGACTGTGAGTCGGATTCAGTGAATCCAAATCCCAGCAGAAGTTTGGCAGAGGACTGAGCTGCTTCCTGGGATGCCAGCATTAATGGCTGAGGGCCAGACACTAATCTCAGATGCACGGCACGTGTCGCCTCCTATCTCGATTAAGCCACGTCTGTGGCTTGCACACACAACGCATAACAGCAGATTTTCTAAGGCATATGCTGCTTCCAGTGCCATACGTCTTAGTTTAAAATCTGGTCCGTAAGGTATGTCTGTTTCTTTCCGGTTTTCTTCAGTAGTTTGATGAAGAAATAAAAACAAAAGAAAAGGAAAGTAAAAATTTGTTAACAACACTCACCCTGTTTTACCCCTCTGGCTGCTTCTTCATCTCCTATTCCCCTCCTTCCAAAGGATTCAATCTGTACCACACCAAAGCAGCAAAGAAATTAAAGTAATAATAGAAGCAGCACAGGAAGATTATTTTCCTTCACTCTTTCTTCAGTATATGTGAGACATGACAGGATTCTATAAACTCACAAGTATTTACTCTTTAAGCTAATTCCGCAGTGTTGTAAAACAACATACAAACTGCAGGCTAGAGAGAAATAAGAGAGTCAGCATAGCAAAACTGGATTAGAAAGTTTGATTTGATTATCTGTTCCTTATTTGCATCACACTGCTGTTTCACTCAGAGCTACCTGACTGGAATATTTTCACTGCAGTCTGAGCGTGGAAACTGAAGCTATCAGCAGAATACCAGGCTGCAGGAAGCACAGCGTTTTATGCCGGAACATTCCAACACGCTAATTGCTGCTTTGAAAATCATACTCCAAACATTTTCTTGCTTCATTTCGTCTCTTGGTTTCGACGGAAAATGTCCAGAAATGATGTGTTTGAGCTTGAAGATGAGAAATGGGAGATTAAGGGGCTGAAAGGTACCGTACGAGTGGATTGATGCAGTGTCTTAATGTACTGGCCTTGAACTATATGAACTTGATGGTGAATTCAGCCAGATTAAGGAGAGTGGGAATCAATCAGTTTCTGATGGCTCTAAAAGTCACAATAAAAGGGAAGATGGTTGTGTATTTATTGTCTAAGAGCTACACAGAAGACCCTCTTGTGCAATAATAATTAAAAAGGCTCAACTAGAGAGGTTAGCTTGAAAAACATGGAACAAAACCACCTGACCTTTCTCTTCCTAGAAGAAAGCCCATTAGCTGAATGATTGATCTTGTGCTTTTTTTTTTCTTTTTTCTTCAGCATGTATTTTTCCTCTTGGTCTCATTCTCTATGTTACATGAAATACCCCAAAGTATTTTTAGCCGATGGATACTTAGCCCAAATTGGGGAGGACTAAGTGGGAGGCAAATTAAAAAGCCCTGTCGTATTGAATTTCACTTTCAGTAAGCTACTTTTAACCCTTCACATTCTAGCAGAACAGGCACCAGAAAATATACTGCTTTCAGTTATTTTTTAAATAAAAGGAATAATCTGTATAGATTATGTATCAATATTTAAAACCTATTTCACTGATGCACGACCACCAAAAATAGATAAAAAAAATTGCAAGAAAATGACACCACTCTGCTTCTGAAGTGTTGTAACAAAGAATTCTCTTTACTGTCACTGGCCCTGACTTTGCATAAGCCTCTCTCTTGCGCAGTGGAATCATATATAATGTAGATGAGATTAGTAGGGCCAGAAATCTTAATTTATTTATTGTATAAGTGTAATGTCAGCCACCTCCTGTTTTCATTATACCAATCTAATGCCAGCCATTTCCTGTTTTCATTAGACCATTGTAATGCTAGACTCCTACTGTTCTCATTAGTGCAGGACTGTGTAATGGCAACCACCTCATGTTTTCATTATAACAAAACTGTATGGTGCCAGCTGCCACTTATTTTACTTTACAGAATAGCATTTGAATGTAGTCCATACTCTTTCCAAAATAATATATACAGAGATGTCAAGGACCTTAGAAGACTAAGGCCCCTAAGAAAAAGTTGGGAAACACCCTTCCTGATTATTTTGTTGCTGGAAGGATGTTAGAGCAATTATACAGAATACACAGAGAAGAGGTTAAGGAAGAGATTGTGGAACATGGTTAAATTCTAGCAACTGCCTTTCTGTTCCATAACCTATCTAGCCTTCCAGAAGAAGATAAAAAGGTGGTTGTAGTAGTTCAAGGTCTGGATTAGACTTCTAGGAAAATCCAAGTAAAATTCCTGGTTCCAACACATATTGCCTGTGCTGACTGCAACCTATAAATTCTCAGTCTTATTACTCCAGCAGTGACTTGTCTGGAGATAATAAGATTTTTTTCTCTCTAAAACATTGATTGTTTTGTTTTGCTTTGCTTTGCTTTGCTTTGCTTTGCTTTGCTTTACTTCTGTATTATCTATGCAATACAAATTATTTCACTACTTACCAGTAGTGCTTAAAAAGAAGCTGTGACTCCTTCTCTGGGGTCTTTGAATTCTCTTACAATGATATTAAATAGTACTAAGAACTGCCTGATTACACAAAAATCTTCTATTGAGAGATCTTAAAAATGTAGCTGCTTTGAAATTTGGAAGGGTTCTGTTACTAAGGTGCAGTTAAGTTGTGGTTACATTCCGAAGGATTATGACTATTTTAGTTTTTGTAGTAGGCACCAGAGTAAAAAAAAAACCCTCTAATTTTAAAAAGAATAAAAGTATAAGATGTTGTGAAAATATTTTTACTGAAAAGTTTTCCAGTTATTTGCTAAAAAGTTTTCATTTTGGTGTTCGGGTTTCTGCTAGTACTGAAGATGATAGATCTCAAAAAGAAACCCAGTGTCATTGCTCTGTAAAGACTACGTAACTGCTATATGGATGTCCTGTAATATCATTGCAAATAAATATCTGGATTACATAAGGGGACTGTGGCCTCAGGTCTATAATGAATGAATGAGCTGTGTTTTAGTCATGAGGCAGAGCCACCACATCTACTGGTACACATACATCTGCTGTCTCGATTCTGAAGCCTTGGGAGCTTGAAGTGCTTGCTATCAGGAGCAGAAAAAGCACCACAGTGAAGGCCCTTGTTCTGTACCTGACCAAAATTATCAGTTCTGCACGGTGACATTGGTTTTAATTATTCATGTGATTCTAGCTTGTCATGTTTTGTCTGTTGTATGTTTTAATGATTTATAGCTTCACTGTAGCTTGTGAGGAAGGGAAAAAAGCTCTGTGGACAGGTACCACCAAAATAAAATTTTACTGTTATTATAAATACCGATGCTTACATTCATTTCTCTGGAATAAAACAGCTCTTCAAAAGTATTTTTTTTCCCACTCTTTCAGTCTTGATGGAAAAGTTGTGGTTTCAAGAAAAAGAAAGTGTTCTTCGTCATTCTCAGATTGCTGTATTATTAACATCACTGAATAGAGTAATTGACAGATGTGTATAAGTTTTGTTAAAATGATTAAAAGCTCTGCAAATCATAACCTGTCAGTGTTCCCTGGGAAACAAAGACCTTTCCATCTGTTAGGGGACTCTGTAAATGAATGTAATGAGTCACCTTTAAAATGACAGCTGTCACCCGTAGGATTTGAGCCTTGAAGGAAGTGCAAAAATATAATGAAATACATATAAACCGTCAACCAAAAAATATCCTTAATTTGTTATTATTTTGATCACCTCACTGTGGGCAGGGTATAATAGCTTGCAATTTGTCTGTGATCTCTAGTGTCTGGATTACGTCCAAGTCAATAGCAGGATAGTTATGTTTAGTGATGTTACAGTTTGATAAGGCACTATATGCCTGCATATATCTTTACACATTCTCTGTCACAGTCTTCACAATGAATAAAATTTTATGAGAATAGTGGCATGTGGTAGCAGCACATTTGAAAATTACTTCTTCTGAGCTGTGGAAACCCAATAAAATGGAAACTGAAGCATGGAACTGAGGGAGGCTGGGGGGGTTGGTGCACTTTTGGTTCACCTGCAAAGATGGTACACGTACTGCCTACCCTTTCAATATTTAAGTTGTTTTAGTAAAGGTAAGTATTTGTCACTTCTTTGCTTGTACCATTGTTTCCCCTTTCTGATACATTATCTGAACTAAGGCAGGTGGAGTCATAACATTTTCTGTGAAATAAAATGCAAATTCTGCTATGCAAATGGACCATTAAGAACTGAATTAGATTAAGCAGTGGTGGTAAATCAGCAATTATACTGCTTTTTTTTTTTTTTCCCCCTTTTTTCTTTTTAAATAGCAAGATTCCAGCACAAATAAAATCAAACAAGTCTGCAACACATGTTGTAGATGGTAATGCTAGTCACCACTAGAAGAGAAATCGTAGGGCTGCTGATGTGCTTTGCTGAATCTAGTATACATTTTACCACCGCTCTGATGCAGTCTTTAAAGCTAAGGATGCTGAGCAAAGTGCTTTGAGTCAGCTGGTAACACAGTATATTAATTGCAGCTCATAATAACTTCCATTTTTACATAATTGTTGCATAGTTGTGCATGTTATGCCAAATAAAATCCTCAGTCTGGACTGGTGATTGTGATTAATATTTATGCTGCTGTTAAAAATGAGCACTGTTTTAGCTTCATCAATGTTGAAGATTTTCTGGATTATTTGTAAAAAGAAACAAAAATAATAATTAAAGAAATCCCCAAACTGAGCAAACAGGTGGTCCTTCAAATACAATTCTAACTGAATTTTATCTGGCTGCAAAAATGCGTTCTGTGCTAACCAACACATGCATTGAACCAGGATTGGTCTTTCTCCAGACCACTCTTCAAGACTTGGAAATGTTGACTAGCATTTTCTAGTACGCCTTACAAACACTCAGGATGAAGGAAATAAAGAAAGTGAATGAAGAGAGCTGGCATCCACTTACAAGAAGCTATGGGATTCAAGATTTGGCAGCAGCGCCTGGTGGCTCCTCACAGTTGAATGTTATCATTGCCCATAGAAGCTTGAATTTCTGCCAAGCAGGAGGTGATGTGAACTGCACCTTGGACTAGAGGAATTACTGGCTATCAGCAGAGCTGTCTCAGGTTTACATTCCTGATCCCACGGTAAGCTTGGCAAATCTCCATGAAAGCTTTTTGAACAAGAGTGCTTGATTCAGATGTCCTCCAATTGTTCTTGCTTCCCCTACTGTTGCAGTAATATGGTGGTTCCCTGACATTTCACCTATGCTAAGGGGATAAGAAGTAATAGGAACTGAGAGTTTGCCCAAAGCATCATATTCTCTTTCCTCCTCTATCTTGATTTCTGCTTCCAACCACAGTAATTTTTGCAGTTGCAATGGTTTTAAGTCTTAGCAGTCCAGAGAAGATTATTAATAAGTGCTGGAGAAGGAATCTTTTCAAAACGGTGATTTCTTTGGAAATTAAAGCACTGAATGTACTTGCTAGCATTCTACAGGCTTTGCCTGGGTTTTTAGATCTTCCATTCCTCTCCTATTTTAGTCCACTGGAACAGGTGTACTTAGAAATAATGGTGGTGTATTTATAGTCATCAACAGTGTTACTCAACTGAGTTGTGGAGGAAAAGGTGTCCATGAACAAGGTTATATTTGCCATTTTTCCTGTGGCTTTTTTTTTTTTTTTCCTTTTGGGTTCTGGAGACTACTTTTCAAAGACTTTTGCTTTTTCAAAAGGTAATTGTTCTTTTCCTTTTAAAGGACTGTTGTGTCTTACTTTGACATGTACAAAAAGATTAAATCAACTAAACAAATCCACTTTCTATCCACTTTGCACCCCTAAACGAGTCCACTAAACAGACTCTGCTAGAATTGGAGCACTGAGTGGCAGACAGTTGGTGTATAGCAGGGAGCTTGGTTCACTTACTTGCACCGGTTAATGGAAGTGCAAAAGTTATTATGGAAGCATAATTACCAACCACTGGAGTCTCTTTCAGAAGAATATGGCACAAAAGAAGCCCAGAGTCTGGACAGCACTCTTATTCTGGAGCTTTCCACTACTATAGATTTTGAACTGAGGCAAAGCCTCAATGTTTTTAAGAAGCTTATCCTCTGGTCAATGATAAAGGTTTATTAACAGCTGCTAATCTCTATTCTAAATCTCTTATAGCACGATACCATAATGGTATTAAAATAGTTTCACTTGTATTCTTTTCAGCTGTATTTACTATATTCACTTGGTGTTATACAAATCCTTATTCTCAACTTAGAATGAGACACAAGGGAATAGAAAATCATACCTATAGCAAATACGGCTTTAAGCATAGAAACTCAAAGGGTATTCAGAGTAAGTACAATTTCTCATCTGGTCTAAGACAGTCCCTAAACATGTACTTATAATGAAATACATTGTTATAAATCATATTATGGTTAGAAAATACTAAATACATTAGTTAGTTATCCAGAATATACATATCAGATGATTTTTTTCAGTAAAAAAAAACTAAAAAGAAATATTTTTCACTATAGATGAAATAGCTATATGTTTAGTTATCAAGGAAACATCCTGATTTAGAGCTGCCTAGTTTACGAAGTGTGATACTCCTCTTAACAGGATCTCCCACTGAATAGTGAGTGAAGAATTTGTTTATAAAAAGACAAGTGTTTTAATAGGAAAATAAAAATATTGTTTTAATATATTGTAGCAACTTTATTATGATCACATTTTAAAACAAAGAACTTTAAGAAATAAATGGAGGTCTTATCTACAAATATTAATATTTTTTTAATTGTATGGTATGAGGTATGAAACATCTTTGAAGGCAGATGAGGAATCTGCTCTAAATTCTCTACATGAGATAAATTTACAATGTGTAAGTATTTTAAACGGCCATATGAAAAGGAGGGGGTGGTGACTAATAAAAGGGGCACTTGCAGAAATCATTATAGCATCTAGCATCATAAAAGATGCCTGTCGTAAAAGAGTTAAAAATATAGATGGATTGAACATTTTTCTGAAGACAGTAATAACAGAAGTAGATAAATGTCATTTTCTGATGGTCAGACAGATATGGTGTTTCCATTTTAATGTTGATGTCAGCACAGTAATCCATTTTTTATCACTTTCAAATCAAACCACTGAAAAGAGTTCTGTATGTGATTGCCCCTAAAATGATGGAAAATTTGCAGCTGTTACAAAATGTAATTGCAAATTTGTTAAGGAGTATTTCTTCTTGCAAACATACTGAAGATATGTTTTCTGTACTGCACTAGCAATCAACTGATTTCCAGATGGAAGTTCAATGTTGGTTTTGACTTGGAAAAAGTTGAGGATAACTGACTGACTGATCCCCTAGCTCTCTGGCAGCAGTTCAGTAGGTACACTTTAAGATTTCCATAGAGTTAGTGTTCAAGGCACTAAATACAATAAGTTTTCAGAAATGGAATTTTAATTATTCCATTTCTCAGTAGGTCAAAAACTAAATCTGTTGTCCAATAATCTATGTTTGAAGCCATGTCTATACTCTTGCTTATTAGCAAGATAAATCACAGAATGTTTATGGGCATTTTGGAGTTTTGTCCAAATAAAACGTATTATCTCTAGCCCAAAGAACCTAAAGGAGGGAACCATGTCAGAACACTATTTCCATTTTTAAAACTAACAAAGGGCCTACAATTTGACCAACATATATTTCAGAAAAAAATAAAAATAAAAAAATAAAAAAAATTAAAAAGGAATTGGTCTCTGATCAGAGAAAAATGTTTCTCCAAAACTTGAACTAAATGTGAGCTAGGCATTATCAGGAACCATCAGCAATAAATAAACCAAGATACTGTGCTCTCTTCCCTGAATCATAACATATGCATTATGAAATATACATCTCAGAAAATTCTTAGATGGCTCATTAATTCCCTGTTCCATTTCTGCATGCACTACTGATACTAAGGAGACCTTTCACAAATCCAGCTATACATACAGCAGAGAGCTGTCCCTTCTTTCTACTGGAGAAATTTCATTTTTAGGGAAACATTACTAACTGAAGAAATAAGCTTTCAGCTGCTTTCATGTCTTAGACTCAATAAAGGATAAGGATAGAGTATTTATCCCATGAGTGAACACCCTGAAGCAGTTATATGTGGTTGGCTTAAAGGAGATCTAAGAATCTCTGTGTGACAGACTGGCCACTTTCTAAATGAGAAATCAATGACTCTTTATTCTGGGTAAAGAAAAGCCAGGATGGTTTATGACTTGTTCTACATATACTGTGGGGCCAGCCAAGCTCTGAATTACACACAGTTGAAGACAGCAAGACAGCAACATCCCATGTCCATTGAGACCTTCAGCAGCATAAGGTACATTCTGGCAGGACCCTGCACAAACAGAGGCTTGCTAGATTTTGGAATTCAGCCTGTAGAAAGACAAATATATGTAGCAGGAAAAAGGGAAGAAAACAGTGAGGGTTTTCTGTGTCTGGGATAGCCAGATAATTAGATGCAGGCTGGGTTTGTTTCTGGCAAAGAGACTTGCAGAAAACATGCAATGGGTGAAAGGTAATTCTGCCTGCAGGACTAGCACATATCTTCATAATACCTGTAGTATTCTGAGCAAACTAATATTCTATTTAGCTGCCAAAAGCAATGCCTATTTATTTAAATACTCATAAAAAACCCCAAACAAACAGACAAAAAAACCCCAAACCAAACCCCCCAAAAAACCAAAAAAATCCAGCGTGGAGGTTTTACACTATTTGGTGTGTCATTGCTACCATCACAAAGGAGCAGACAGAAAGGGCCACATACTCTGAGGGATTGATGCTCAAACAGAACAAAAAACAAACAAAAAAAGGTTAGTGAAAGTGTTAAATTATAACTACTAACTCAAACAACCAGACATAGAACTTAGTCATATTTTTCCAAGCATTTTGTCACGTTGTTTACAGCAACACGAATAAGATTATTTATCTGTATTACTCAGGCTCTTAAAAAAGAGAAGTTTAGAACAAAACAAAAACCCCAACCCTTTACATTCTTTAGATTTTTTTCTCCACTTGTATACTCAAGCAGTGTTCTGATCTTTCATGTTGGGCTGACAGTCTTTGAGAACTTATACCCTCATTTATTATGCTTTTGGTGAACTCACATGAGTGTACTAAACCAAACTATCCTTTATTCAGCTCCATGTTTCTATGAGCAAATAACAGCCTGTAGGGATTCAGCACATCAGCTGCTTAAAAGATAAACCTACCCAGCTTGATGAAAACTCTTCACCACCTTCCTGTTGAGAGAAAACGGTTACACATTTCTAATAAATGAAGCAGGAACTGTCATTTTTTTTGGCAAACTGATAACTAGCTGTAACAGCCGCATTGCCACAAGTTGCTTTTCCAAAGTAATTACCATCAGGCTCCCTGTGGTATGCAGTGTTTAACACATTTCTTCTGTGTTAATGAATGCAAAAGCAGGCAACACCACTATTAGTAATTGCTTTTTATTCGTAGTCCTCATTTTCCAGATAGGTCACATTAAACACAGCCATTAAACAATAGCGGTTGAGATAATCCATACAATGTATGCTGCTTTTGTTTGGTTTTTGTGTCATTCACCAGTCATTGGTGCAACTTTGAGCCATATGGGGAGACAGGGGCTGATAAATGTGAATGCCAACCTGTATCACAACTGGGCCAGAGAAGTCAAAACCTCAATCAGGTTTCTTTCAACTACACTTCAAATCAACAAATCTTGATAGCCAAAACTCCCATTTGAATTAATGCAATAATAATCACTGCCTGATGTGAAAAGAAAGCAATTAAACAATAATGAGTAGGCGTATATTATGCTAGGCTTCAGACTCCTCCTTGACCTCAGCAATTTCCCTTCCATTGGACAGCAAGCACCTTGAAAGTTTGTTTGAACGCTGCATCTTGCTCCACTATGAGCAATGTTTCACTTCTAGGGGTAACTTGGACTGGGAAACCTATATTCTCAAGTGACATACCACAGTTCAGGAGAATCTCTTTCCTGATAAATATGACAAGAAAAAAACAGAAAAAAAAGGTCTGATTTTGAGTCCTGATTTGATTGGCCAATTGTTTAAGGAACTCCCAGTTGCTGGCTTTCATTAGTAAAAAAAAGATATAGAATGCTTTATTTGCTATTCACAGTGTACAGTACAATTTTATTAGTTACTTAACTTGCCTCCCCTAACTGCCATTCTCTTTATAATCAAGTGGCAGATATTTTCTTTCCGTCTTATAAAACGTGTATGTAAGGAATGAGAGAAATAACTCAGAAACTTTATCTTTCATTGCTGCCTCTTTCTCCAGTGGTGATAGTAGAGATACCGTGGAGAAAAAATACTTTTTTAATTCTTTTGTGTGTAGTACTTCCTTCACACAATCACGCTAATTTTGACTGAAGCAGCAAAACTCACATTGTACAAGCTCTGCTGGTTTATTGGTTCATTATTTATCCATTCTAAATTGTGAAACAGATTTTTTTTAACCTGGGATATCCTTATTGGAAGCAGTATGCCAGAGATCTACAACACAAGGTAGTTGTCAGCCAAATTAAATAAAAGCAAGATTTCCTAAACTCTTCTATAAAGCTGTGAGTCATGAATTCTGAATTACCTCAGAGTGGTAAATAAATAATCACTACTAAATACAGATAATGTGTTAAACAGCTAAAGCTAGTAAATCACTAGTGACAGAGAGCCTTAAGGTAAATTCCTCTTACATTGGCACAGCCCTTTCTCAGAATGTTGTGGTTTTATGTCTTCAGAAACATACAATGAATTGTACAATTGTTTACTCAGTGTTAAAATCATTTATAAAATACACAAATCTCCATCACTTGACTGCATTTACATACTGGCTTAGATTTTGCTGAATAATGGATCTCACTGGCAGAGCTAAAGACTTGGTGCACAGACACTGAAGTGATGGGCACCACGGAAATACGTATAAGAGACTGATCAAACAATAAGAAATCCTCTCCACTATGGAATTTCAAGCTATCAAGCTATCAAGCAAAACCAATCTCGGGTCTCCTGGCCAAAAAAAAAAGAAAAAAATTATATAACACAGACAACACCACATTTTAGATACATAAATTGTCCAAAACATGGAGAGTAGCTTGATAAAACATGTACAAGATCCTTTTTTCACATGTAATTGTGGACTTTTGTAACAGGAGGAGCTAAAAGCAAACTGTCAGAATGGTTGTCTCCCAAAGACAATTAATTGTAGGACTGACTAGCTAAAATCACCCTTTAACAGCAATCTCAACAGCAAAACATGCTGTTGGGTCAAGTTTCTTTCTTGAACTGATAAAAACTATGGCTTTGTGGGATTTGAGATTGCCAACCTCTTTTATGTATGTTTGTACCGTACAGATTAAATTTAGTAAACCTAATATACCATTTTTAAACAATGCGCCACAGTAGTATTTCCAACAGTATCTGAAGTATATGAGACAAATCCTGAGCTAAACATTTTATTCTTCTGCATCCTCTTGTTCTGTGCAAGCTCATTTTGAATGCGGGTTGTTTTTTAACTTTCATCTGAAGGCAATTTTGAATTTTTCAAATGCAATAGAAGCACCCTTAGAAAAAATAATAAAAAGTAGAAACTACATCCCAAGTTATTCCGCAATTACTTTTCAGAACAAAAGAAAACCAGATTAAAAACACCCCCAAAAACTAGCAGTGTATATCTAGAACTGCAGTAAGCAATTGCAAATTCTAAAGAATCAGATAAAGTACTGCCCATGCCACATTGGCACTGACATGTTTTTCAGCTCTATGAACTTAATAGCAAAACTTTGAAAATGGTGGCATCTCTTAAGAAGTCAGTCAAGTATCCTACATTAAACAGGCTGCCTGCATGTGTTTGGGAAAAAAAAAAACCAAACAAACCAAAAAACCAAGGAGGTTCCAGATGTTGGTTCAAGTGTAATTTTTGTTATTAAACATGGGTTTGCAACAGAAGCTTCTACAAGGACTTGCACATAACCATGACTGATGGATGTATTTGTAGGCTGTTCAGCTAGCTCCATCAGCTCACTCAAACACATTTTGAACAGATTATGTACTGCAGTACTTCGTAGACCATACATTAAACAAGAGACTTTGCTCTGAGGCGCTGCTTCCCACAATCCATGGGGAAAAGGAAGCAGGAAAAAACAAAACTCATAGAGTTCGACAGCTACCGAGGCAACACTTGCCATTTACAATATAAGCCCAAATATTTTTGCAACACAACTATATATTAATTTAATAAAATACACAATATAGCTCTTATACACTCAACAATTTGGCTCATATGCACTGAATCTGCAATAAATCAATAAAAATATGTCATTTGATGTAAACACACTGAATCTTCTTACATTTGCACATTTAAATGATCACGTGATTTCTGTGGATGTCTAAGATATTTTCACTTTCCTGAGCTATTTTAGTGTCCACAAATGAATAAAAAAGTGTTAATAATGTTAATTTCCTTTGTGTATTACCCTTAAAGGTAACTATTTTTTTTCAAACTTTATTTTACTTCAGTGTTTTTAAAACTTACTGCTACCTATTTATAGTTTTGTTGGACACTAAAACGCTAAATAGATATTAAAATCTTTTTTTTTTTCTTTTTTATCAAGTGAATTAGCTTATGTATGTGCAGGACAAGATGGACTATATCATTTTACATTTAACCTTAATATGATATGAAGTGTTTTACTAATGATCAGGATATGTTTTGTTGAATAATGGTCTGGAATGGTTTTTTTTTGTTTTCTTGTTTCTCTTTTTTTTTCATATTTGTGGCAGGTAACTTTGTACATAAATGTTTACCACAAATGAATGTTAATGTTTGGTGTCGCTTGGACTACTACAAGAACTCTTTTTAGGACTTTCAGTAGAAGCCTGTGGTGACTGCTGATAATCCACCACAGACCAGAATTATTCAACCCTGTTTTTCTTGGGGTTTATACGTAAACAGTAAAGTTAGCATCAGCTTTTGAGGACAGTCTTAAAGTACCAGACGTATTTCCATTCCATCTTTCTCACACCTTCCTATCAGATTGTCAAAATGGCACCGTCTTTCCTTCTTTCATTTTGTTCTTAGTGTACTTGACTCTGTCCTAATGAAAGTTTGGTCAAAATGAAACCAGTGTTATCTGTCAAAAAGAAAGAGCAGTGAAAAGAACATACTTGTGGGCACTTCAGATGTTCACTAAAAGCCTTAAAGCAGCATTGGTCTTCCTTCATTCCCGTAAATCTGTTACAACCAGGGGATTTATTTTTTTTTACTCTTAATCAGCAGAAGAGGAACATAACTGCCAGCCTGTCCTTATTTTCCCCCTCACTTTCTGATGGCCACAGGGTCGCTTCCCCGACAGTCCTGTAAGAGCTTGTCTATTTCTCTCACAACTTCCTCGGCATCCACCGACTCCCTGCCTAGATCCCGGGCTGAACGGTCTAACTGCTCCAGAACAGAGTCCATCTCACTCGAGTCTCGGCTCACTCGGGAGTGCACATCTGCAAAGGCCCTAGCCATCTGATCTGATGCAATGAAGGGAGTGTCTTTTGACTGTTTACTGGGCGATAGATACTGACTGTCAGTTGACAAGTACTGGCTGCTTGGTTCAGCCAAGGCTCCTGATTTCACTTCACAACCATCCAGTGGTCCTTTTGTTGAGGTGCAAGGCTCAATGCATGTCTTGGTTGGGCTGCTCGATGCTGAGGGAACCTCCTGAAGCAGAGGACTCAGGGCACGTTTGGCTTTTAAGTAAGGTTTAACATTGGCAATGAGAATAGTGTGCTCTCTCTTGTCTTTCCCAAATGTACAAAAAGTCTTTTTCCCAGTGGGATTCACAGTTTCGTATGTCTCAGTCTCAACATTAGCTTCAACTGTGGGTACAAAGAGATTTGTGCGATAATCTGCATTCTCAGCCTGACTGGCTGCAGGGAACTGTGGCATCCAACACCTGTCAGAATGACCAAGCACTCTGCATTCATCTGTGCAGTTAACACATTCTTCTTGCTCTGTAAAACAAAAGAGAAAGAGAAAAAACTCTAATTATAAGTGGATTTCTTTAAACTAATGGATAGGCTATGATGAACACGTGACGGGTTTATTTGACATCTGGTTTCTTAATTATGGAGAAAAAGAAGAACCTATAATTAAAATATTTCAGAAGGATTGCGTAAACCTGTTAGTTGAGACAATAGATTTATTTAACTCTGTTCTCTGTGTATTAAAGCACTCGCACAGCCCAATGGAAGTATAAAGGGGTCATTAGAGAATCATTCTCAGTGGAATTGAGCTTCATCTGTAAACTAATCTGCTGTAGAAATCTGTTAGGCTTTGTTCTATAAAACTCATCCTAGAAAAGAGTGAACAGTACTTAAGGAACTCAAAAGGCATTATCAGGATTAATTTTTCAAATCAAATAACTGAGCAATGACTGCCTTTCTGGAAATACAAATACTTCATAAAAATCAGCAAGCTGGCTTTTCATTTTTGTCACCTCCATTTCATTTATAATTGTTGTGTTGTGTGACAGACACAAAATAAAAAGGTTTTCGTAAAAAGCCTACTTTTCCTGCTGAGAACAGAGAACTAGAATTTTCCATCAGTATGCATTAAATATAAGCTTGTCAAAAAGTGCATATTGCAATTTTATTAGACATGAGTATGGATCATGTAATCAGTTTTCCCCTTTTTTGTTTTGGTGCACGTAAGTGAAAATGGATTTTCTCAATACATACAATTTGGAAGAATGACAAACCGTGACACACTATTTGAATTGATAATGTTTTCAGATAAGATTTCTATATTCTTATTGCTTTCAAAAAATATAGTTAAATAAGATTTTTTTATTCACTACATTTTTAGAACATAAATTTTGATACTTCCTGTCTACAATTCAAAGACATAAAGAAAACTTTCTGCTTTATAAACCTTAGTTTGTCTGTCATTTTACACTAATAGAATATGTTTGGGCCACCATTTACCATTTTATAATTGTACACATGACTCTAACCCAATGTCAGGGCTAAGGAAAATTCCAGAAATATCCCTTAAAACTGTTTTTTAGAAAAACAAAACCCTGAACCAAGCTGCATTCTTTTTCTTCTCAATACGCTCTAGTCAATACTGATAGAATAAATCCTTTTATTACCTCTAGGTTTCAATCAGCTATACACTGGTCTTTAGCTATTAAGCATTGTCTTCCACAAAAAGCAGATGGTTTCAGATATTCATTTTATGTGAGGAATTTGGTATTTTAAAAATGCCTGGAATTCCAGTTAGACTAAAAACTGTGAGTACACCTTTAAAGGTAAGGATGAAACACACACACAGAGACATGCACAACAGGTCTTCAGAAAAGCAGACAAACTTGCCAATCCAAAGATAGGGAAAATTCAAGTGATAATCATCCTTCTAAATTAGAAAATAAATTCCTAGTAATCTTGTAATATCACCACCAGATTCATGGACAGTTGCACTGCAGAAACCTGACACAGAAGAAACGCCAAAGGTGATCTGTGAGAATCCAGTAGTGTGAATGGCTTTGACTGCTTACATTTCTTAAAAGACATGAATAAATGTGACTTAAATTTAAATAAAATTTTGTTATGTCACAATGATCAGTTAAATCAGGGTGAGATAATTTATTCAGAACCGATACTTGTTAATGATACATTTCTGTGAAAAAGTGTCATTCTGTATACATCCTCCCCTCCTTGAAAAGTTTAAAATCTAAGACTGGTGTAAGCCCTAAAAAAATATCAAAAGCAAGACAGAATGAGATACAGGGAGAGTACAGAGTGATTTTTGAGGAAAAGAATGTAACAGAAAGGCTTTAAATATAAAATTCATAGAGGTGAGTCAGCCTCACCTCTGTGCCTGGTAAGATCATGGAACAGATCTTCCTGGAAGTTTTATCAAAATATATGGAAGACAGGGAGGTGATTAGAGACAGCACCTATGGCTTCACCAAGGGCAAATTGTGTCTGACTAATCTAGTGACCTTCTACAATAGAAAGACTGCATCAGTGGACGAGGGAAGGGCTATGGATGTCATCTATGTAGACTTTTGTAAGTCCTTTAATATGGTGCCCCACAATATTCTTGCTGCTAAATTGAAGAGATATGGGTTTCACAGATGGACTGATAGATAAGGAATTGGCTGGATGGCCACATGCAAAGAGTTGCAGTCAATGGCTCAATGTCCAAGTGGAAACCAGAAATGAGTGTGACCCTCAAGGGTCCATACTGGGACCAACATTTAGTATCTGCATCAACGACATAGACAGTGGGATTGAGTGCACCCTCAGCAAATTTGCAGAGCACACCAACCTGAGTGGTGCAGTTGGTTCACTAGAGGAAAGGGATGCCATCCAGAGGCGCATTGACAGGCTTGAGGAACCCATTTGAACCTCATGAAGTTCAACAAGACCAAGTGCAAGGTCCTGCACCTGGGACAGGCAAACCACCAGTATCAATACAGGCTGGGGGATGAAGGGATTGAGAGTAGCCCTGCGGAGAAGGACTTGGGGGTACTGGTGGGTGAAAAACTGGACATGAGCTGGCAATGTGCACTTGAAGCCCAGAAAGCCAATTGTATCCTGGACTACATAAACTGAAAGAGGGTAGATTTAGATTGTGTGTGATTGTGAGATACTGGAACAGGTTTCCCAGGGAAGTTATGGATGCCCCATCACTGGAAGATTTCAATGTCAGGCTGGACAGGGCTTTGAGCAACCTGATCTAGTGAAAGATATTCCTGCCTATTGCAGGGGGGTTGGACTATATGATCTTTCAAGGTCCCTTCCAACCCAAATCATTCTATGATTCTATGACCTCCAAGGAAAAGTAAGCTGCATGCTAGTTTTGGTGTACAATAAAAATTAGAATTATCATAATGAAAAGCAAGAGTAAAAGACAACCCCAACCCTAGGACTGTAACTCACTGATAGAACTGAGAAGAGTTTAAGGAAGAGATTTAAGTTTGTGGTGTTTGATTTTACTTCACTTGAATGATACGGCATTGGTATGCATAACCGTAGAGACAACATGTGGTGACAATTGCTTAATGAAAAGGGAGCTATACAAATAAAGGACATTGTTATACACCTCATCCCACCCGTTGGTTCACCTCCACTAAAGTTCTCTGGATCTAGTTTTCCAGAGCTTCTACAGCATCAAAAAGCTGCTGCTTAAAACAGCCAAGTAAAACTACTTCTCTCTCTCTCAAAAAAACAGAAAACATAAAACATGAAACAAACCAAATCAATATATTTTAAAAGGCACATGAGGCAAGAGCATTGGAGAAGAAGGCTCCAAACTTTAGTATGGGGTGGGCAATAGTTAATATTAACCAGGTTTGATTGCATTTTATCACATAAATCAAACAGAAGTAAACAAACAAAAAAAATGCCCCAAGCCTTTCAATGATAATTCTAGAACTTTACATTTTACAAATGCTTGCTATTAATTAACTTTGTTCTTTTTCTCTTGCTCCTAATCCTACAGAGTAGATCTGTGGCAAGCTCAGCCTCTAGCTTTAAAAATGGACCTATATAATAAGGAGAAATAATAGATGTTTTGTTTAGGGTTTTCTCTAACCATATCTAAAACTGTTTCTCTCTTATATGGAATCCATGACAATGCTGAGTAGAAGTTTTCTGGCACTTTTAAAGGTTTCCCTAAGCAATTAATCAGCTTTCCAACTAACTGTTTTGTTTTGTAAACTTAATGATCCTTTGTATGATTTTTTGTAAATAATTTGGTCCCTTTTTAACAAAAGATGAAAATAAAACCATGCTGCATGTTAGCTACCACAAAATGCTCAGAACTGCACAATCAATGGACCAACATTTCTCTCTGCTGCTCTCTCACTTTTCAATTATTCCATGAAAGTAGGACTCCTCTTTGCTCCTTTCTTTCTCACAGAAAAAAAAAAAAAAAAGCAGCATTTCCTGTAGAACTTTCTAACCGTATTTGAAGTGTCAAGAGCTCATAGTGTACTGGGAGGCCATCAGCAAACACAACTGGGAAGATTTCAATACATTGCAGCCTATTTCACTAAACCACAGAAAGACCATCTATAGAAGGGAAACTCTTCCGGCCTTTCTGGTAGTTGTTCTGTGTCATATTATCTTCAAATAAATTAAATAAATGTTCATATATTTATAAACAATTCTCTGCTATCTACATTGACAACATATATATATGCACATGAAATATACAACTGGGAAATTCCATTTCAACATGGCCTTTTATTCTAAAACTTGACTGAAATGTATTTGCTTAAAAAAATTAATAAAATTATTCCCCGAACGAAGATTGAAATGAACAAACTTCAGATGAAGGGTAAAGATCAGAGAATTTCTCAGCCATTGGAAGTGTTAACTACACTACGTACTCAGTACTGTGCCAAAAACTATGCTTTGAGAATTTCAAGAATGATTAGGTTAATTTTGCTATAACCATGTTCTAAGATTGTAATTCTTAGCTCTTATGCATGTGTCTACACATACACTGGATATGAGGATAACTCTCACACAGTATTTACATTATTCATTACTGCCAATAAAAATACAGTTTGCTGGCAATCTCTATGTAAAAGAGATATATATCATGTAGCAAATATGTTATATATATTGCATGCCATATTTTCCTTCCCCTTCTCATTTCCTGCATTTGCTAAAACAGTTTTTATACTTGCATTCATACTGACAGTATCGACTAACTTTCCATTTCTGCTCCCTGGGCATCCTAGCAGTGACTGAATTAAATATGAAGCCAAAAAAGAAGAAGAAACAAGTACTGAATGACCTTGAAGTGAAAACCACCTGCATTGCATGAGCTTTGGTGCTCTAGTCTTGAAAATCTGTGCCTTTTCACTTCACTCTCTTATGTCACATCATAGGGAACAGATTTTGAGTATTGATTATCATACATTATAACCTGCTTGTCTCACCATTAGCCTGTAATCTTGACTGCTACAGCTAGCAGACAGTGAAGAAAATTGAACAGGCACTTTTGTACTAGCAGCAGAAACTATAACATGAACTATCACCACCAAGGGCCAAATTAGTATGTATGAGAAAACAGAATCAATTTAAAGGTAAATATATAAATATATATATGTAAAATAGGTCATACACTGTGCTGTACAGCAAGATGCGCTGGTAGGGTGATACGCACCATTGGTCTTTACCTCTATACTCGTCTCCCTCCTGTTGAAAATAAACCCCTAACACTGCAAGTGTGTACAATAAACAGAAGCAGCCTAGAGGTTTTCCTAACTCTCTGGAGCTTTAAGGATAAACAATCAGAAGTGCTTTATGCACTTAGGGGAGAACATACACTAAAATAGAACTGCTAAATTATCAGCTCTAGAAAGAAAAGGAAACAAGCTATCTGGAAACAACAGTCACCTAGATAGGAAATGTATACTGAATAGAAATTTAAGATGGTGTAGGATGAAAGTTACGTCAACAACGTATAAAACACAATGCAAAGTATTTATTTTGGTGCAGCATAAGGCATATCTTACATATTTTGTTCTATATCACCAGAGGAGCTATATTTAACATCTGCCTTCTGTAGCAAGGTTAAGGCAAAGGATACTTTTATTGTGTTATCTTTAATTTCCTACACTTTCCTCATAAATATTGTGAACAGAATTAAATATAGGTACTGATTTCACCCTAAATGTATTACACTATAAATTTAATTAATTAATGCTTTAGATAGACGGCTCTTTTCAATGGCTAAAACTGAGTTATCTTAGTTTGACTCACTAATTATATGAAATTTGCATAATGATAACAAAGAAGAAACTCACGAATTCTTTTTTTAAACAGTGACTCAGTGTCGCCAAACTGAGTTAATAAATACAATATTTTTCTAAGTTAATTGGACCCTAATTATTTAAATTACACATACACACAGAAAGCAGAAAAGCAAATAAAAAGTAAATAAACCATGTACATAAAGCATCAGCATGCAAACATTTTCAAGAAATATTTCATGTACTGTGTTTATACGATGAAGAACACTATACTCTGTATTGAAGTACTCCATATAGTGCAATTAGAAATGTCCAGGCTTGTGTATAGGGGAGATCAGACTTTAAACATATGTATAAGCACATATACATATATGCTTTTATAAATTCATATGTGTGTGTATATATATATACACATATATTTAAAATCTGATTTCCCCTATACACAAGCCTGGACACAGACCTAGACCTAGACCTAGACCTAGACCTAGACCTATACAATTGCATTCCTCCCAAAACCTGTACATGATGTTATCAAATTGTATTTGAAGTTAAACAAGGCAGACAGAGTTCGGATTATTGTAACTTATAAGATTTGACCTGGTAAATGGTCATTCTTTTCCAAGAAGTGTTTACTCACAAAATATAAAAAAATGTAGCTTTGTATTACCATATGTTCATCAATGAAGGCTAAATAAGAATATGGCTAGATAAGTACATGAATAGCACTGAATATTTTAAAATGTCAGTAGCTTTTGTTATTTTTTTATTGTCCTAGGACATGCTACCCTGTCTTTCAGATATCTTACTTATTCACACTGTTTTTCTCTTGCAGCAGGTGATGCCTACTTTTTACTATTACATGAACACTTCCTTCTAACTGACTTTTTTTTTTCTTCTTTTCTATAAATATGGAAGCTAAAATATAATCATCAATTGTCAGAGATAGCTCACTGCCCGACTCAGTAGACTGGAATGGCTATCAACTAACAGCTCTAAATGAAAAATACACTGGAGGGCCCATTCCAAAATGTCTCTTCTTTTTGAAGCATGCAGTTTCACACTGCTGATACAATCTACCTTCACTCTTGAAATGCTCTATTCTTCATTGCATTACAGAGTGAACAGTAATGCACATGTTTTCTGACCCTTGTTTCACATTACAAAGAAAAAAGTTCAGCCTTTGAATGCATGCATGGATTTCACACTGACTTCTCTAGGGGATAGATTCATTTCAACCTTGATGTTGTGAATTTGTGTTCATTATTGAAAATATTTCCATTTAGAAATCATTCAATAACGAAACAAGGTGTAAAAACCTCTGTAGCTTATATTTCTCTGGTCTAACCACAAACACACTGTGTAAAAAAACCACCAGTACTTGTTTTAGATTAATAAAATAAGGTACGTTTTATGTATTTTAATACCTTGAACAGATAAGAAAGATCTGTATTTTCTGTACATATGTGTAAACAGATGGACAATAAATGTCATTAATGTCTAATAGAGAATATAAATAACTCTGCCCTTCATAACTTCAGTAATTCCTGTAATATGACCAGAAAACCTCCCAGAACCGATATGAAATGGTGTCTTACTTTTTTATTTGAGACAGGCAATTGCCTTTACTAAAGGACTGAAAAGACTATAAGTAGGTATTTGTTACAGGAGAAAAATAATAGGCTGCTTTGACATGTCCTAAACACTGGGGCTATATGACACTTCTGATGAGAACAATCAGATAAAATACTCCTTCTGTGGTTGCATTCCTGTTTAATTACAATTGATTTTGACATAAATGAGCAGAGGTAAACAAATACTACTATACACATGCTTGCTGTTATTAAACAGAGCTGTCTCCAATCTGAGTATTTATATTGGCTTGTCTGTTTAAGGATCCTTTCAGTTAGGCAAAGCAATTATGTAGCTCAGATTAGCAAAATGACTGGCAGTAAAATAAGAATGGACTGCCACTTTTTTAAACCCCTTGGATCTTGTGGTCTTTTCCTGATATTATAACTACAAGCTTCTGAGATCTATAATCCTTACAGTTTTCCCATTGTTGGCTGTTGGGTTTTTGTTTAGGTTTTTTTGTTTGTTCGCTTGTTTTCTGGACACAGGATAAAGTGAATATTTTTTTTTTTTTTATATTGACATGGCATAACACACTTCAAAAGCAATAAAAAGATGGCAGACCTATGGATTTAATTCTAGTTCACATTTGTCCCAAACCATAAACATTGGACGAACGTTTCAGGATTATATGGAGCATTACAGAGCATTTAAAATATTTCTTACAGAAGTATGCTTTAAATTCATGCTTATGATTTAATGGCAATCACATATTTTTATTTAAAGACAATGTGAGAGCAAGAAAACATTTACGTTACCTGAAAATTTTCCGTCCTCACAGCGGGCTGGTCCACAGATCCCAACAATGGGTCTTTGGCCTCTGCCTTGCTGTTCTGGAGGCAAATCAGACCTGTGAGTCACAGACAGGGATAGGCTCTGCTTCCAAAATTCACAACAATGTCAAAACTTCCACAGCAGAAAACCAATTTCTATCTGTAGCCCAGACACAGCTCACAGCCCTTGAAATTTTTCACTCTGCTTCTCAACAGTACAAACACAGAAATTTATAGTTTGCAGTGAACTGAAAATGTCTGACTAGTAAAAAGGGTGTCTCATTTCTTCCTATCAGAGGAGAAAGAGAATGAGAATGGACACCCAGTTTTGGTTTCCAATGTTTGCCTGTAAATCAGACTAGCACCTACTCTAATTTGCAGCAAAAAGACCATATGGCAGTCGTGAAAATATATTTTGGCCTCTTCCCCATCCCACCATAAAAAACTCTTCCTAGCCCAGGGCTGCAGGGAGTAAACAGGCTCTGCCAGCCCTGCACTTAGCTGAGAAGCTACAGGGAAACTTTAGTAATCTAAAAAATTCATAGTTTTAAACAGTAAATCTTTGCTGTAGACCCCAAAAGCTGTTTCCTGGAAAAGAAGAGAAACAAAACTGCAGTAATTAACAGAAGAGAACAGGCTTGTGGGTCTGTTAGAAAGAACACTTCTGATATAACACATTTTCCTACTCTTGATCAAGGCAGTTCCACAGCTTTTACAGTGGGTTTGTTTCAGTACTGGCACCTAAAAATTCAATGACTCTTAAACCTGAAACCTAACTGAATTTGTGTAATCATGTGCAGAATTTGCATGATATTTACATTGTTTTTTACTAGCTTCATGGTGAGCTAGTCATAATTATAATATCAATAATTTCCATACCTAATTTGTAATATTTAGTAAATACTAACACTCTATATTGTACTGTGGCAATGTTTAGGAGTCCAGTCATTAACCAAGTCCATTGTGAGGCATCCTCTACAAATATTAATAGATTGTACAGTTAGAGACAAAAGGTAACAAGTAATTATGACTAACAAAAGCAATGAATGGGAAGGAAAGACATTAATGAAAATACAATCATGCTGTTGACATTTTCTGAAAAAAACCCAACAATATAAAGGCTCCATAATTTAAAGAAGCTATCCCCATCTGTCACACCATCAAGCCACGAACAATTAGGTATATATTACACCACTGAGCCTTCCTCACTGGTTGCCAATTACCTCAGTTTACAAATCTTTAATTAGAAGGCACCAAGCTTTTTGCTTTGTAAGCTTGTCTCAAATTTGGATATGACAACTTGTTTACAGACTTTGATTGATAAGGGTGCCACTGAGGAGAGAGACATGACAGGCTTCTGAAGAAATCTGTTTCTATGTCTTTTTGGTGGCTCTGTTTGGATCCTGACTATAGGTAGACTCTCTTGAATGAAAGTCTGTCAGGTTCTGTGTAGGAGCAGGATTTTGTTCAAAACAGAATCAATGCAGTAAAGTTTTTCAAATGCTATCTGTTTTGCTTTACAAAGTCTCACAAAAAATGACTAAAGGCTATATGGATGCTGAACCATTCAAAATCTGGACACTTTGGTGAAAGAGAGTAGTTTCCTCCACATTCCTGCCAGCATGCCTGGATTTACATACAAAATCTCCTTTACCAGACATAATGAGACCATGTCTGTTTTATACTGATAGATGGAAAAGCCCACTGGGTATCATTCTCTGCTTCAAAAGGTTGATGTCATATACAGGTCATACACTTTGGACTTCATGGGAGGTACAATGCATCTGACAGAACAGGAGGAAGAACACTTTTCATGATGCTGCTCTCAGAAAAACCCTGAAGTTGTCCAGGCATCTTAAGGAACTCTCACTTGGACATACAGTTACAGAAGTATCTTCTTAGGAAAAAAGAAATTATTTAAGAGCTTCATATACAGTCCCCCCTATGCTATGCTAAGTAACATATTCATTATTTTGATTAGATGGGGCCCTAGACTATTGTTTAGCAGATTGCTGGTGTTGTGTTTTATTACCCCCTTCAAAAGAGATTTGCAGAACAGGATTACCCTCATGCCAATTTATGAAGCACCCAGATTCTCTTAGGAATCTGAGTTTCATAGTGCTATCCTACTTAGTTTTCTGCCTGGAAAGTGCTCCAATTAGTTCAATTAGAAAGAATAATTACAGATTACTTTCTCAAATCTGACTCTCTAAACAGAACTAGTTTGGAAAATAGTATTTTACATGTAAACAGATTCAATACCATATTTTCAGGTTCCCCATGAACTGTAAACGAATTTCTGAAAGACACTTACTGAAGATGACTTCGGAATATTCACATCTTTCTTTCCCCAGATCCTTCATCAATGACCTTAAGTTCCAGATCACTTTCTTATATTTCAAGGACTGAGGAGATTATAGTTATTAACAACACTAATACAGAAAATCTTTCCTGCTAGTTATTTTTACTTGCAGCAGCTGAGCTGCTCAACTGAAAGTCACCTTTTTACTTGTCATCTTTACATTTGTTATAGCTTCAACTTTGGTGTTGGAGTACTGTGATGCAACAAAATGTATCTTTAAGAAAAATTGGTAATTTGAGAACTATTTCCAAAGATGATGTCATTATGTGCTCATTGTTTTCACTAATTTCTTCACTTTTTAAGACTGCTAACTGTTAGAAGCTATTTTTCTGGTCTCTAGCAACCCCTCATCTGAGCCGTGTTCTTATAAAAAGTGTATTTTAGTCCTGGAGATAGATTTAAAGGCTAGTTACAAACATCACCACCAAGTAAGATGCAGTCAGGGTAATTTCTCTTAGCTGTGCCCTCAGCTTACTTATCTGAATACCCTACAAAGGAAATCCAACAATGAGGCATTAGATAAGTTAAACACTGTCCTGGCAAGGCAAGTAAAAGATGCAGCTGCTACCTTTAAAGCTGCTGCAGGATTCAGAATATGTCAGTCAGCATCAATCTATTGACTTCTTTTAAGAATATCTTTGTAGAAGTGATGAAGACACTACACCCCTAGAAAGGGGGCAGACATGCTATAAAATGCATTAAAACCTATTCTAGACATGGATCATGATCAACTTTCTCGGGGTATTTAAAGAGACCTTTTAATTTATCACTATATTTACTTGACTTAGAGTATCATGTATGCTTTCCACCATGACTTGATCTGAATGGGTCCCCCTCCTCCCAGCCTTTTTGTTCTATTGGAAAGAAAAGGCAAGAGATGTGTACAATTATTATTGGCTTGAATTTTTAGTATCACAGATAATGGGAAGCAAAGAAAACTGAGCCCCAATATCTACTGCATGGTTTTTCAAAAGCAGCCTCTGGGTTTCCTAATAAAAACATAGCTTTGCTTTGTTTTTCTTTAAGAAAAAGAATTGCTATAAATCCCAAGGAGACAAAAATTGTGTGTGAAGTACCATATCTGAAAGGAAGGCTCAGTCTGACCTTGAACAGGTTCTGTAAGGAATTAAGGTAAGAAAAAATTGTCTTAAGGGAAAAAAAAACAAACTTTTTTTTTTTTTAAGTCCACCTGTTAGAGCACAAGCATGATATGTATCTTACTCCTCAGGTATCTAAGAAACAGTTTAGCAGAGCTCTAAACTTATTTGTAAGCTCTCAAGTGACTCTGCAGTTCCAGCTGAAGATGGATACAAGGCAGCTAATTTGCTACCACCAAGGGAAAATGTTATAACATAAAAACATTCCCTCCCTTAGCTTCAAAACTGTCGAGTGCCTAGGGAGCCTGACTATTTGTAGAGTTGATACTATGCATATGCTTCCTCTGTAACTGTTACATGCATACATCTGGCATCTGTCTCTGTTAAACAGACTTAATTATCCCTAGTATTACTATGTAAAAAACCTCTAACCTAGATGTTTAATGAAAAAGAAATAAATGAAAGGATATATGTGATTTTTGTAAAATTATTTTTGCATTATTGGCAAGGTATGCAATGAGCTCTGCACTATGGCTATAAGCAAAATATTTTAGCTCTGCCTTCTGAATAACTTTAAATAGAGATTATGCTCTTTTCTTAGCATGACATTTGGCACTTTGTACAGCCTCTTAATCAAATGGGGTTGTTTTAGCTGGAACTCCTTTTTCCATTTATTCTCCTTTTTTTTTTTTTCTTTTTTTCTTTTTTCCTTTCTTGATTGTTGATCCTCCTTTTATCCACATCAGACTTCAGAGCATTTAGTCATTTGCCAAACATAGCTGGACCGATTCTGAAGATATGTAATTTCTTTTTTTCAGGTGATATTAGGGGGACTCTACATGTTAGTACATTATTCAACTCACTGTTGCCAGCAAAGTCAAGACTCAGGCAAAGCACTTGATTTCAGATTTCAATATATTTTTAAAAGATCAAAGAGCATAGCAAATCTTGTTTTTTGGTTAGGCAGACCATGCAGAACAGTAATACTCTAAAAGATGGAGGTAGCTGCATAGTACTAATATTAAATTGAAGGCCTTTTGAAGTTATTTTAACCTTTGTGTCAATGTTCATCTTCCCCCCTGCCCAGCAAAGTAAAAAAAAAAAAAAAAAAGCTTCTAATTGGGAAAACATACAGAAATTACTTTTTCCTGTAAAGTAAGATTAAAAAAAAGGTGATCTGACATCTGACATCATTCATGATAGCAAAAATTAAATATGCTCAAGGTGCATCTTTTACTAAGAATTATTTCTTTGAGCAAGACTATAAAACATAGTCTTTCCTAAGGCACCTGTACCTGCCTAAGTCTATTTAGGATTCAAGGAAAAGGTATTCCTACAGCTGAGGTCTTCTGATGAGCCTCATTTCCTCCTACCATGTGCACTAAATCCTAGTGAGCAGGAAGACAGGCTATAGTTTTTTCACCCCTCCTGTATAAGCTTTATTATGATGCAACAGGGAAGCAAACCAGAGAGAGCTTCTAATCTGCTAGTTAAGGGAGAGTTCTTGTCAATCAAGGGACTGAAAAAAAAAACCCCACGGGAAGTTGACCAGACACTGAATATTGGTTTCATCAGGTGCCTAACAGCAGCTATAACAGAGAATAATTTCATTCAAGAAACAGAGATAGACACATAATTTAATTTCTGACAATTAAAATTAGGCTAGAATTCTTATGCTGTCTCTAGAGGCAATGGAGAAGGATGGATTCAAAGAGACGTTCAGAATGTGAATGGCTCCAGATCTAAAACACTTCCCAGATAGGCTTACCTTATCCTCACTGAATGTGCATGAGTTAATGTCCTGAAGTTATCTACCTCTGTGTTAGAGACATATACCCATCAGTCTGGCTTTTCCTATCAGCTATGTTAAGATTTTCTGCACTCAGAAAATTGTCTGTTTTGAGTCTAAAGGCCCAATATTCCATAATTTAATGTAGATGGGATTTAGGCATGTAACTCAGCATCGTGAGTCCCCTTTTCCAAGATGTGCTCTTAATGCACATTGTCCTCCCATTGGTAAGAAAATTGTCCCCTTGCAAACTCATAACTTAGTGATTACATGCACATATAACTTCTGTGATTTCCACAGAATATTCATTCAGTGTCTAGTCAGATCAAGATTCCTCGTATTTTTCCACTATTTTCTTGCAAAAGCAAAGCAACTTTCTTTCTCCCTTAATGCTGTGTTACCATGCTTATACCAACCTACTACTTTTTTTACACAACTCAAATTTGTGTCAAAGTGTTGCATTTTGAATGCCTGAAGGAACACATTAGGATCTGCTGCTCTTCACTGAGGCAAATTGTAGCTGATCCACTCCCTTCTTGCAGCTGCAGCTCTGGCTCCAACTAAGTTCTTGTCAGAACCATGGCAGGGAGTGGCTTTGCTGATGTGTATAGGTGCTGCCACCTTTACACAAGCAAGATATGTGACATGGTGTGAAGTGGCCTTGTTTTGTTTTGTTTTGTTTTGTTTCCAAAAATTTAGCAAGAGAAATCCAGATCAGCTTATCAACTATACTTTGTCTACAGAGCAAGTTGGCACCTTAAGTATGAGCAGAACATCATCCTAGCTCCTGCTGGAATTCAGAGGCAGAGGCAGATGAGAGCCAATGTCGTTCTTGCCAACTCTTCTGTCCAGCCGTACCTTGCTTTTGCAGCCCAGGCTCTGTTGGCTCACAGATCTAGCTAAATCCTAAACACAGCAGAGTACTGGATACCTTGCAAAGATGTTAAATTCCAATTTTCCCTTTCATCTACAGTTCAAACCTACAGATCTTCTGCAAATATTACCAAAGCATACATTTAGCTTTTGCTTAACTAGGAAAATAGAAGGAAGGGAGCTTCATGAATCATAACCCATATTTATGTACCAATTTTTTCATGCCTACCTGCCTGTCCTGAGAGTACAGCATTGCTTGGATTTTGGAGTCAGACTTTAAGTTATCTGAGATGCCCAAAAGTAAATCATATTATGTCACTTCTCTCCTTTCCAAGGACAAAATAAAATTTATTGAATTAGAGCAGCATACCTGGAATTCCCACCAGACACTGATTCCATTCACAGAAACAAATCTGAGCTCAAAATTCTTATTTTAAAGGTTGAGTAGGACTGAACTTTTCCATTCATTACGTCTGTGGCTTTCAAAATCAACCCAAATATTCCTTCTTTAAATAAATTCTCAGTTTAAATTTGGCATGTTCTTTTTGATTCAACAATGTTGAATTGGTATTTCTCAGAGAGTCAGACTGGGATGATAAACAACTGTCAACAACTTTGTTCATAAAACATCAGTCACAGTCCTCTGAAAAGCTGACACACTTATTTAGCAGTTAATTTTTCTTTAAACATAAACAAGTGGAAAACCAATGATGGTAATCCTGTAAGAGTACATCTGCATTATCAAATATTCCCGTGATATATTACCACAGCTACATTTAGCCACTACAACCTACTGGTCTGCATGATATACAAATAAATTCAATTGCACCTTGATGTTACAAACTGCCTTCAGCATTTTCATCTGCAGTTCATTGCACTTGCATAACTTCAAGAAGTATTTCAGACCCATACTGGACAGGGTAGCAAGGCTAATATTCACAACATATATTGGGATACAATATATATTGGGGTAGATATTTTCAGGTTTGGAGCATTGGGGTTTTTTTGGTAGAAAAAGGCTAAAGGCTGTTAAAAAGAAAATAATCATAATAAAAAATATATGAAAAATATAAAGCTAGCATGGGAAAATAAAAGGCAATTCTTTGATAAGTTAAGCAGTCTGAATAAAAAGAAGTTATTATGTAAGTCTGATTTTCAAGTCAAAAAACAAAAGAGAAGATAACATACATTACATCTAAATGTTTATGTAAAATGTCCTCCCTAAAGTCTCCTAGGATTGATTCTTTAGAAATTAATTTGTTTGCAATCTTTCTTTGAAAAAAATCATATCTAAAGCAATATATTTATTTTGTTTACTGTGAGAATCTATTTTCTAAAACAATCAGCAAATGTTATCCTTGAATATAATTGCCTATTTAATTTCAAACAGGAAATCAAAGTGGAGTAAAAATATAGAATAAAGCATTTCACACAGAGAGGGATATGTATATATCTGACACTTTTTATTTTCTACCTTTGGAAAGGAACATACAGCATTTTCTATAAGCTTTCCGTGTCACAGTTAGCCTGCTCTAGCTATGATGACAACATGCATCTTTAATGACATGGATGAATATATCTAAAATTCAAGTCTTCCTTCTAGCAAAACTGTAATCCTGTACAGAAGGTCAATGACAATCTGCCTATTAAGGCTAACTGTTTGTAAGTAGTAAGCAGCATTTTCTTGCTAGGATTTTTCTCTCTGCTTTGCTATTTGATTTCTTCAGGGACATGCATCTATTTACCACACTAAAACCTGTTGTTCATCTTTTGCATCTAACATATTCTTTGTTCATTTCCTAGAGGTAGACAAACAGAACGGGAGTTATTGTTAGCACTGTCCAAAGACAGTCAGTGCAGATCTAGCTAAAACCCTCCTACTTATTAATCAGCAGTCGGTGTCTGCCAATAGGATTTCAGAATCCCAAAATACAATGTTTAAATGGAAGGGTTAAATTCAGTTTGTTTAATGATATTCTCTGTTCCTGGGATCATTCATCATATTCACGGAACCTGTTTCATGGAGGGACCTAAGGCTGCCAATTAAAATAAATTACACTAGATGGACAGCCATCCAAGTGAATGAGATTGCTGTCATGATGTGAAGTAACTTTATTCATGGTGAGAAGCCATGTTGGTACAGACAGTTCTTTTAATCTGCTCCAAAGGCCCACACATTCCTTGCAGAAAGTTGTGTTTGGGAGGTATCACCTCTAGAGCTAAGCTCCCTGAGAAACGATCATATTAAATGAAACCTGCTGGGGTAATTCATTTAACATTAAAGTGAATTTATCAGCTACTCCCAACTTTTTGAGAGACTAATTGAATTATCAAAGGCTGCAATGGGAAATGTAAAGCCTTCTGAGAACAGATCTGTAATATAGATAAAATCCTTAATTCGTGTCATGTGGTTATCTTAAAATGGAGTAATCACCTGGTACTAAAACACACCCAAATATAAGATTTCTTTTACCTGTCTAAAGCTTCTCTCTATGCACCAAAATTATGGGAAATGTCAAGTGTTTGGGACAAGAGAAAGATAAATTTATTTTAAAACACCTTATTTATTCTGTGCCTTCTTTCAGTATCTTCAGGTGTGCTGGGTGCTCACTACAGTAAGTTCTATCAGATTTATTTTTCAACTGTTTACACATTATAATTTAATCTTTTACTTTTTATAAGCTTTCAGAAAGAATATACAATTTCCCTCATTTTCAGTGGGATCACACATTACAATCAAACATTAATGCATCATCTCCCTGAACTAGGGCATATAATAGTGACAGAAAGGTTGCTATTAGTGCAGACATTAATTTCATCTGTGAAAATTCAACCTTGCCCAAAATTTTGCAAGATAATCATCTGACAATTTATTTTTATTTTTTAATTGTGTCTCTTTGATATACATATATGTTTGGAACTGTAGAACAGATCCTGGCAAAAGATACTAGTGGATTGGGGGTGGGTGAATCTGGCAAAGTTACAGGACAAACAAAATTTATTGTATCCCGCTGACATTTTGTCAGAGATCACCTTCATATACACACATAAACATAAACGTTCACAAGGATTCTGTTGAACCTATATTACTGTGCTTGTTTTGGCTGGGGTAGAGTTAATTGTCTTCATAGCAGCTGGTATGAGGCTATGTTTTGGATTTGTGCTGAAAACAGTGTTGATAATAGAAAGATGTTTCCTTTATTGCTGAGCAGTGCTTACACAGACTTAAGGCCTTTTTTGCTTCTCACATGACCCCATGAACAAGTAGGCTGGGGGTGCACAAGAAGTTGGGAGGGGACACAGCCAGGAGAGCTGACCCCACCTGACCAAAGGGATATTCCATACCATATGATGTCATGCTCAGCATATAAAGTTGGGGGAAGAAGAAGGAAGTGGAGGGATGTTTGGAGTGGAGGGACGTTTGGAGTGGTGGTGTTTGTCTTCCCAAGTAACCATGGCATGTGATGGAGCCCTGCTTTCCTGGAGATGGCTGAACACCTGCCTGCTGATGGGAGTGTTTTGTTTTGCTTGCGTGTGTGGCTTTTGCTTTACCTGTTGAACTGTCTTTATCTCAACCCACGAGTTTTCTCACTTTTACTCTTCTGATTCTCTCCTCCATCCCACCAGGGGGGAGTGGGTGAGCAGCTGTGTAGTGTTTAGTTGCTGGCTGGGATTAAACCATAACAATTATAGAGAAAAAGCTGTGTCTACAATACATACATTTTCATACATTTGTAGCACAAATGTGTGAAAAGTACTTAATTACCCTATCAACAATTATAAAAGTAATTGTAAAAGTACAAAAAGTCATGTTAAAGCTGAAAGTATGAGAGTAAATCTCACAAGACTTGCACGACAGAACAAAAGATACAAGACTAGCTTTGACCATGTAAACCTCCTATGCTGCAATCAAGTGCAGTGACAACAAGCTGGCAGTGTTCACTGGACGAAGAGGTGAAAAGAGGTGATTGCAAGAAGTGTGAAGACAATTCCTATATCCATAATGCATACATCCCAGAGCGCAGGGACATCTGTCGAAATGCTTTTTCTTAACAAGCAGCTTTGGAGATACTTGAGTAAAAGCAGGTAAAGAATCACAAATAGGGGATAATTTAACAAGATCCTATAAGGCATTAGAAAGGACATATATTGTAACTTTATTCTATCGTAGAAGTGTATCCTGTCCCATGAATACAACTGGTGATAATTGTGAGTAATTAATAATTATACCAAGAACAACCTGCTTATCTCTCATGCACAGAGCAAAATCTGTAGCATTCTCAAAACATGCTGGTGTTGTTTATATTTTCCCTTTCTCTTATAGAGACCTCCAAGAGGCATGCAGAATCCATTGCTCGGTGAAGTGGACCAGGGAGTAGATCAGGAGAAGCTGAGGAGCTATTAGTTGTCTCTAATTTATTCTTCTAAATAGAAATTGTCTGCTTAAAGAATATGAGAAGGGAAAGAAAAAGATAACTCCCCCCTGCATTAGACGCACATATATTCTTTCAGTATTTGCAAATCAAACATCTTGCCAGACTGTCAAGAGCCTCAGAAGTCAGATTGCTTGTCCCTGATTTTTGGAGTGCCATTTCACAGCCAATTCCATCTTCTGACTTTCCATCTGCCACCAAAGGAAATTTAAACTTTTTCACAACTCTGAATAGTTTTGCACATTCACTGGCCTTTCATCATCTTTGTTCTTCTGGTCATGACAGTTTTGTCCTCCATGCATTTCTCCACAGGACTGTTAGACTCCCTGTGCTTAATTCTGTTCACTAGACCTATTTCTGTTGCATTGTCTACAAAGATAACATGCTAAGAATAACATATAGTTCCATGAGCAATGGAACTTATTAAAGCTTATTTTCTGAAAATTTTTGTATTATTATTGACTAATGTGTCTTGGAAGGCACAGTCTTCTTGAAGCTTTCTCAGTAACTGAGGCATTGTTAATGACTTTCTTCAGTCAAGAGTCTTCAGTGTCTAATAATCTGTGGCATCAGTTTTTCACTTATATTGAGCACTTATATAGTCTATTACAGCTGTCTATATCCATAAAATTTGTGGAAACTTATTTTTGAGGTCTCTGTCCTTGGATAGATACTGGTTCAGAAGTTACAGGTAATCAGGGAAACAGGCAGATGCAGATTGCAACTTCATGGAGTAAGTTCTAAAAAAAAACTTGAAAATGTATCTAAAAATCAATTTTTTTTTCCACAACTCGTTGTTGAAACACTGCTCTCCTTGCATAACCTTTTTTTTTTCCTTGAATATCTGGAAAGCACCTAGGAGATCATGAACGCTACCATAAACTATCTATTGGTTAAGATTTCAAGTATCACTTTCTGGCCAAATCAATGTAAAATATGTTTAATATTGTATGTTAGATTTTAAAATATGTTAAAATGACTGATTAAAAAGATTCACTAATGCATCCAGGTTGATTCTGACACTGAACTAACTCAGACACTTCCACTCAGCATGCAGTACTGCTTTGTGTTGTTCACACAGACAGGTACATACATTTACACCTAATTAAGGAATGTAAGTGGGACGTAGGCCTAGATTCTGACACTTGCCTGCCTCCAAGGAAGGTGTCCATATGCCAGATAGGCGTCTAACTTCCCATTGTGGTACATGGAGACCTACTTTAAGAAAGTCAACACCATGCACATGCTAGTGTAGATATTTACAGTTGATGTGAATCCCATTGCTCATTAGATGTATGAATGTGGACCAAAATTGCACTCCAAATGTCTAAATATAGATGGAGGTTACCATCTTTAGGCAGAAATACTTGGAAATACTTGGTTCCCTACCCTAAATACAGTCTTCTATAACGAGATACTTTGCACAGAATTTTGGCAGTGATTATGAACAGAGCTGCAGAACTGACATCTAATTTGATTCTTTGTGTTTCTGTGTTAGGAAAGTCCTGTTTTGATTAATCAGTCTTGCTACAAAAATGTGCTATGTCTTTCACAGCAGTTTTGAAGGAAGCTGTTTTGAATTTTCTGGAAGACACGTTCCAGCTTGTTGTGCCAGCTGTGTTACATCACACATCACACACCACACTCACACATGATTAATGAAAACCATATCATCCTACACCAGTCAAGAAAGAACTAACTTAAGTTAACTTGCTTATATTCCTACCCCTTCCATAAGGAGAAAGATCTCCTAGTGTTACTTTAAAACATCGAGCAGATTAGCTTCTGTACTCTCATACTTGGAGGAAAGAACAAGAAAGGAGAAGTTTCAAGAGATTACAGGACAAAATTAATCATAAGAGAACAACATATTTCTATGAGATCAAAATATAAAGATGGGGGGGGGGAGGGGGGGAAGGCAAAACCTGAGGAAATACTTCTGCTGAGAACTGTTTCTCTAAATCAGAATTGCAAGTCTAGATCTACCATTCTCCAGCATGCAACATATTATAAACCTTTAGCCCACAATAAATATTATTTATTTGGATTCAGTTTTAAGTAGAATCTAAGATCAGTTCACACAAGGAAGGGAAGTTTGTTAATAGAATCTTTCAGGTCAACAAACTAAACCTAGCAAGCTTAAGCATGCCATTTTTTACATGAGTAGAAAAAAAAAAATTAAAATGGAGCATTTATCAATAAGTCATTCTGAAGAATTCAAAGCACAAACAAAAATTTACAAGTATGTACATAATACAAGTATGTACATAATACATGTTGGCAAACATGCAGTAAGAGGGAATGTCTGGTATATGTGTATTGCTTTGTTGAAAGACAAAATCCTGTTAAAACCAAAATGAAATAAAAATAACATCAGTGATTATAAAACACTCCTAGTCCACCTTCTGAAGCAGTTTCTTTTCCTCACTAAGTCACAAATACCTTCAAGCTTAACTTTTTAGCTTATTTCAATGGTTGTGTTTAAGCTCAGCTGTGTTAGGTGTGGCTTGCTTGTTTTGCTTTTTTTTCCCCTTTAAACTGGTATTAGGCAAAACTGGAAAAAAAATGGTATGTAACACAAAAGAAGTTTTTTTTCTCCAGTGAGCTCTAAACCAGAATGCATTTCAGCATGACATTTTACTTGAAGATTGTTTTACCAGTATTGGTTCTGTCATAAATATATAGTAAAATTATGTAACTGCAACCACTTCCATAATCTAAAATTAAGAATTAATTTTGCTTTGTAGGAAAAATAAATGTGATGAATTTTAAAATATGTCCAAACTTAAGTTGCTCCACACTTCCATAGTTTTACTCAAAAGGAGGTAAGCTGAAATGAAGACAGTGGGACTTTTTATCCTATGCACATCCAGAGGATATCCTTTTAGAAATATATATTTATATCTGTGGTGATGAACAGGAGAAATACATTCTGAAAAATATGTTTGTTTTCATGAAACAGAAACTATTGCCAAACATGAAAAGCAATATATTATTTAATAATCCTTTTTCTTTTCTTTTTTTTTTATTCTTCAGTCTTTTTTTCTCATCTTGGTTTTCTGTTTGTCTGATCATGTTTCTTTTCCACTGTCCCTCCTTCAAAACGTGTAACACAATGCTCTTTTGATAATTGATGTACAGTTTTCTGGTGTCCACAATTTTACTTTTTCATTGAATAAAAATATCCAGAACTAAAAATAAGCCACAGAATTAATCTCCAAAGCTGAACAAAACCTGAATGGTTATCACCTTTAGTTATTTTAATTTGCATATTTTAATAAGTTCTGTTTTTTTTCCCTCATGAAGTACAGATTTAATAAACTCATAATTGTATACTGACTGCAGTTACATGACACCACGTAAGACATGGAGTCAGTCACATGCACTTATGCAGGCAAAAAGCAGAAATAACATTTCAAGCTGTATATTTTTGGTCAGGTATAGAATTTCTAACAATATGGACAGGCAGATTATAAATGAAAAACTTTTTCATTCTCAGCTGAAATCTGCAGTAAAACAAGTAATAATAAGACAAAGTATTTCATGCTTTAGCAAAAACTGCCTTTTCAGTAAATTTACACTAGGTAGTAATGAGCTATATTGTGCAGTGTTTAATCTGCTCTAAAAAAAGTGGGAAGAAATTCTTCTGCCCAGCTCTCAGGTATTAAGTCCGTATATCTTTTATGTTGACAGTTCAGCTTCAGGCTATAAAATAGAACCTGTTCTACATCTACTGTTTAAAACAAGAGCAGGAAAACTAAACCTCCATCAATCTGCTGTCTTCGTTTTATGGCTTATCTGTGGCAAAAAATGAATCATAAGAAAGATTTGTTCTGATTCCACAGACAGATCCATCAACCCACTGATACCCGTGAACCATGCTTTCCTATAGAGATTGGTGGTAATGGTGCAGTTGCAGTATTAAACATACTATAACATTGAGCTACTGCTATTCACTTGCAATTACAGTAAGGATCTGTAATAAGAATCTATCTAGAAAATGTGCATTCACACACTACACACCCAAAGTAACATAAGTTCACATGGTCTTTTTTTTCACATCTATACCTCTTCCAAATGGCATACTTTCTTTTAGAAGCTCTATCAGGACCAAAGCAAATAGTATAAGACAGTGATACAATTTTTAATATTTTTTTCAGAGGAAATTTCTGTCCAAATCCTTTGACTACAAAAGGCATACAAATATGGGGTTTCTTCATCAAATTACTTGTAAGCTCTTCAAGAAATAACACAGTCTATTGAGTTCTGAGCTGTGACTTTTTAAGCTGCGACTTTTCAAAAAACAAACCCTATACAGCTTTATAATCTCACATGTAAATTTTGGATCACAAGAGAACACAGCCAGCAGATGAAGTATTTGTTCATCTGAAAGAAGCAGTTCAACCAACTGAAGTCTACTTGTGATGGTATGTAGGGTGAGGATAGCAAAGGAATGTGAAGTTGGGAATGCTTGAAAAATAAAATATTTTTAGTTAACAAAAAGAAAATTAAAAATTTGGGGAAAGGATTTATTTCACATCTGAATCCTTCTCCCAAAATGGTCTCTGATTTTATCTTAACCTTGTGAACAGCCATCTCTGAAAAAGTGTGGTAGCAGTTGCATTAAAGCACATGATTCTTTTGGTTACCGGCCACTGCAGAGTGTATTCAGGAATAACTCCCATTGAGGTAAATAGTCTACTTAGGGCAAAAGGGAGTGTACAGTGTAGTGGTGAAGCAAATGATTTAGCATAGTAATTCTGCATATAGTTTCAGCCCCCATTTTCAGATAGCTCTATCCTGACAGCAATTTCATAATGCATTCAAACCCAGTGCCAGAAAATATCAACTAAGTGGAGAAAAAAATTGAGACATTCATAAAAAATGATAGTTCAGTTTGCTTTAAAGCATGACACAAGTGTGAGAAAAAGGGACAGAAAACCACAGAAATATATTTTAGTGGCATTTATTCCATAAAGATTGTGAAAAATGTATCTTGTATGGATTATTTGGATATTTGCAAAGCATGGAAAAAACAGCTAATTACATAAGCTATCAACAACTTCCCATGGAAAGAGCTTATAAGGTTTCTGACCTGATATCATATTCATTTAATCTAATTTATGAAACTGCTTGAGGAAACATTCAGCTGCTTTCTGAAAGACTGACTTGGGGATTATTGGAGCTGTATAATTGTTCAACTGATCAGACTTAAAAAGAAACATTTTGTTTTACATTAATCTTGCAGAAATGGGCAATGAATTTGAGAAATAGATTGCTGTCTAAAAGTCTTGCCAAAAAATGTTTAGCTGAGAGCAACCACAACTACTTTTTTTTTAAGTCTCATTTTCTTATTTTCAATCTTTATTCAACATCTGTTCTTTCCTCCTTCCTCTGTAACAGAATTATGCAGAAATCCAGCATAAAACAGGTTGAGCAGTTAATAACAGGCAGCTTAAACATTTTTTCACACTGATGCCCTGCAGATGTTTCTTTCTTTTTCCTTTGGCTTCTCATTTAACTTGTATACGTTTCTTTCCTGATCTTGAAGTATGCTCTCACAACATATGGGAGCACCTGAAAATAAGTCTGGGAAATGCACATGCTCATAAGCCCCTTATTGTGATAGGTAGTGCATTTAAAGGGAGAGAGTGAAATTCACAGTTCACCCAGTTAAAGCAGAAGGAATTTGATTGAGGTAGATAGTCTCTCACCGCACTCACTCCAGAAAGCCTTCCAGACCTTTTAAAGACATTCTGTATAAAGGTTGACAGTCTTTCAGTATATGTCTCTGTGTATGTTTTCTTTTCTCCAAAATAGGTTCACTTTGCTTTTCTGTATTTGACGTAAACTCACTACACATCTCAAAAGTAATTGTGGCTTCATGATAAATACTCCTCATTTTGCAATACTTCATTTCAGTAATTAGCACTTGACATTTAGACTAAAAGAGATGGAAAAATGTTTTACTGACAGATGTTCAAAAGGTCCACTAAAATATAAGGGTTTTTCCATGCAGAAACAGGTACAAGATGCTGTTTTCCCCTGAATTTCCAAAGAGTTCACTGATTAAGATAAATAAAGGATCCTAATTCATCTGGAAGAAAATGTTTAAAGAAGTCAGGGTGAACTGAGAAAAAAAATACTAAAAGTCTGGTAAATATTCACTTTAGTTCACACCAGAAAAAAAAGGAGTTAAAAATTACAGAAGACAGTACTGTGCAGAAATAGAATGGATTTAATTTTATGTAATACATGTAAACAAACAAAGCACAGTAAGTGTAGTTGAATGTACAACCTATTGTAATTAGAGGATTCTATCTTCAAGTTTGCATAAATACTTTAACTGGAATTATTCCATGAAATCTTGAATTGGTTTATAAAAGATGAATCCAAACAAGACTGATAAGAGTGAACATTCTCCCCATAGGTTTAGAAATGTATAACTCCTCACGTTTGCATTCTGAGGACTGAATAACCTGGGGTTTTTTTCATATTGTCAATAGTTCATTTTTATACTTCTGGTATTTGAGGAAATTATTTTATATTTTCCATATTTTCTGGCAGACTTGTGTAAAAAATATTGATTTTAATATTTTTCCAGCCTGTCTGCTGCATGAAATTTTTACATTTATGTGAAGTTTCACTCATGTATTTATTATATTACAGTTGGATGAGATAATACCCTTTATTAATGAGACAGCATGCAATCTGATGGCTCCTGCTGGAGGAAAAGCATTATCCGCTTTCATTTGTCTCACAAGAAGTGATGAATAGTAAAAAATTAGCACAGAAGACACATGTAAATTCCTAGTTTATCTATGAAACATTTGTTCTTTAAGAGGGTCACAAAACTACAGCTTCTAACCTGTAAGGTTTAAAGTAAAAGAGAAATTATGCCATTGCAGTAGTAAAGTAGATTTGACACAGATAAATCAAAGAATGTTTCTTAACTAAATAAGAATTTTTTAAAAAATCTGAAAGATTAGTATCTTTTCTTTGGGCAAAATTACATGTAGGTTAGTTACAGATTATGAGATTATTTCATTTTCCTTTCTTCTATTGAAAGATGTCTGGTTTCCCTCCCAGGCAGAAGGTTAAAAATAATTTTCAAATGAAAACAAAAAAAACCACCAAACCCTAACCAATCAAAACCAAACCCCAATTTCAAATCTCCCTTTGTGATAAGGTGAGAAAAAGCATTTGATTTTTTTAAACAGTGCCTAATGCTAGAAGCTTCTTTAATAATGAAAGTTTACATGGGTAGCTTTTGTAATGTGCCCAGTCAAGTTAGCTATAAATATGTGCATACATAAGAGAAAAATTCTTTTGTAATGCAAAATTTTACTTTGGAAAAAAAAAAAAATCCATGAAGGAGTTCTTCAGCGTATCCTTCAAAGGACTATCTTTATAATTTCACTTTTAAATTATCAAAGTTGCAGAAGACTCTTTTTGTTCTGCACCATCCTCGCCTACTCCCAGCAAAGGAAACAAAGCAGAAGCAGCAGTTTGGAAGCAGGCAGGAAATGCTAAAGAATGTGAGAAGAAATTGAAATACACCCTGCATCTGGTATATCCTGAAATACCTTGGAAGTCTGCTTAGAACTACCTGCCATGTAGTGTGTTGCTACTTACTGTGCACTCACATGTGCCTAGAAAATTGGGATTCTTGGAATTGATTCAGCCAGGCTATTGGAAGGGGGGTGAGGGGGGTGGGGAGGAGGTAGTAAAAAAAAGAAAATAAAAAAAAGAAGAAGAAAAAAGACAAAAAATACAACAGCTTCTTCAATACAAACACAAAAAGTTCTTTTATATGAGATTGATATAACTGTGGTATGGTTTATGGTAGAGTTTTCCTGCACACTGTTGTAGAAGTATTAACAAAAAGGTAATGAGATACTGTATTGTTGCACTGCAAATTAGATCCTCCTCAGTTAACTTCACATAACCTCTTCCAAGCATCATACAATTTTCTTCAGTTTCAGCATTTACTGATAGGAATTCTACTAAATAGATTACTATAGAAAGTTACTACAATGATTTCACTTGCAGTTTTATGATATTGGGCCCACTGCTCACTATGCTGATCTGAAAAAGGTTCATAATTTTATGTTCTTAAAATGACTAATATTACCAGAATCATGACTTCAGGACATCACAAGGACATGACTTCATGACATCAGGAAGAGCAATACACAGTACTGCTACTGATAGTGGATGTCTTTTTGTTAAACTTCACATACTCTTTGCATGTATGTTAGGGTAATTCTGGGGAACTAATCTTATGCAAAACCAGTTCGTCTTAGATTTAAAATACAAGAGCAGAGAACAATTATTTCTTGTTAGAAGAAAAAATCCTTTCTATACGAGAAATTCAAGATTTTTTCCTACTGTTCACCAACAACAGAGATTTTGTAATTGCTGTTAAGTAATGTTTCATGTGCAGCAGTAAAGATATGATTACTATATATACACAACATCAGTTTAAGTTTCTACCAAGACACGATAGCTGTCAGAAGAAAGTAACGTCCTCATATCTTTGCAGAGGGAAATTTTTCTGGCTTTAAAATATGTTATTTAGAAAGTTGACAAGCCTCAATTAGACACACCAATATTTTTTGGTTTCTTCTTCCATCTGCCAGTCTGCTCTGTACTGAGTTTGCAGTTCACTAGAGGCCTCTAAAAGAAAGATTTCTGTCTTGTTTTCTTGGATACGCACATGATGTGCACTGGCAGACTGATATTTCACACAGAGAAATTCCTCCTGAATTATGTTCAACTCTTTCCCCCCTCCCCTTTATTTTCTGATATTTCATTTTGATTCTTTTCTATTTTCAAGATTTATGATGTTCTACATATTGTGATAATTGTCCTCCTCCTCATGAGATCTGATTTGTATTCTTATCTCCAGATTTCATCACTTCAGAGTTTCCTGACATTGTTGTCAAATTTTCAGGAAATAAGTTTATCCTTGTATCTTGCAAATATACAATTCTGTGTAACCCTGCATCTATGATCTTAATGTTATAAAATATATATTTATACACAGAACAAACTCTTCAGTAGGATAACAAATTAAAATACCGCTTATTTATGGATCTTTTATTAAAGAACTGAAAAAGGAGTTCACTGATACCTTGTTTATAATGGAATGGAAAAATCCTGGGTTTGGGACTTTTTGACATAAATATGGTCAGAGTCCAGCATGACTCTGGGGGTATTCCCTTGCCTTCTTGCATGAGCCATTTCATTACAGATTGTCTTGTCCTGACCTTTGGTGTTCTATGTCAAGATAAAAGATACTAACCTACAAATGTCTCAAATTGACCATATCAGTAACTTTTGTTAAAAACAGTTCACATTCAGACGGCTTCCTAGACTGTTGGATATATGTCAGCAATAAGTACAAGCTATGTGTCTACCAAAAGTCCCAAAATTCAATATAGCTATTCACCAAAAAAGAGGATCATAGCTTAAGAAAATGGTGATCCAAAAAATCTGAATTCTGCCCTTTGCAGCTTAGGAAGACAAACAATGACAACTGGGAGGTAGCTGGTACTAATCCTAGCTAGAACAGACAGTCAAATAAGTCATCTTTCCTTTCTTTGCAAAACCAGTATTCTAATAAATGCTAAGAGATTCACCAACTATAACAAACTGACATTCACTATCCAGTCATCTAAATCCTGAGCAAGCTATGGAAGATGTTAATTAACAAAAATATCTAAGCAAGTTTAATATCCTTGAAAATTCAGTCTGTACTTGGGTCACAGCATAGACTTGACAGTACAGTGTTGGTTGATCTAAAGAGAAAGATAACACATTAATTACTCTTATACTCCTGTATCTCCATATTATTTAATACAGAGTCAACTATGAGATCTGTCTAGCTTGTTTGACCTAGGGAAAATGTGCTATACCTTTTTGTCAGAAATGAGCAATAATAGAACCTATCCTCCACAACTAAGACCTGCACTTTTGGCGAACAGCATAATTATCAGTGTACTTTCAGGTCCTATCTATATATCATGATTAGATGACATATCGTATATATTAGGTGATATAATTCACATGATAAGGACTGAAAAGCCAACAGCTTGCATGTAGCAGACAGCTTTACCTCTCTTTATCTCAGGAAAATGATGCTACCTTCACCAGGGAGATACTTGGACAAGATCAGCTCATGAAGGAATATTTACTAGTTCAGCAGAGTAAATGGTCCTAAAAGACTCACAGGCATATTGTGAAGCTCTCAGAACTATACTGGAGTCTCCTGGGGCTGAAATTGTAACACTATAAAGAATAAAATAATCTGTGTTCTGGGAAGGCTACATTGCTTAGATATGTAAACTGAGAAGTTAGCTTTTTATGCTCCCTACCTACTCAAGGGAAAAAGAAAGGCTCTTTCAGAGGGAATTTCAGTTTAAATTCTTAATATAGAGATTAAAATACTTCTGAAGTAAGGTCTCACTCTTTTTTGGCTACCAAAAATGTAGAAGAAGAGTCATTAACCTCATGAAGTTCAACAAGGCCAAGTGCAAGGTCCTGTACCTGGGTTGGACAATCCCCAATATCAATACAGACTAGGAGATGACTGTATTGAGAGCAATGCTGCAGAGAAGGGGATACTGGTAGATGAAAAAGTGGTCATGAGCTGGCAATGTGCACTTGCAGCCCATAAAGCCAATTGTATCCTGGGCTGCAGCAAAAGAAGAGTGGCCAGCAGGTCAAGGGAGGTGATTCCCCCCTCTGCTCCACCTAGTGAGGCCCCACCTGGAGTACTGTGTCCAGCTCCAGGCGCCCCAGCAGAGGAAGGACATGGACCTGTTAGAAAGGGTCTAGAGGAGGACCATAAAAATGGTCAGAGGGCTGGGATACCTCTCCTATTATGAAGAAAAGCTGAGAGAGTTGGGGTTGTTCAGCCTGGAGAAGAGAAGGCTGCGGGGAGACCTTATTGCAGCCTTTCAATACTTAAAGTGGACTTGTAAGAAAGATCGGGGGAGACTTTTTACCAGTGCCTGTAGTGACAGAACAAGGGACAGTGGTTTTAAACTGAAAGAAGGTAGGTTTAGGTTAGCTATAAGTGAGAAATTTTTTACGATGAGAGTGGTGAGCCCCTGCCCATGGTAGGCGGGTTGGACTAGATGATCTTTAAAGGTCCCTTCAAACCCAAACCACTCTATGATTTTATAATTATAAATCATATATCTTAACTTTTGTGTTCTTTGTTAGCATGAAGTTGTCACAAAAGACAACCTATAAATAATATTTTCCCTTTTTGCTGGTTGGCTACAAAACTGTCTCAGCCAAGCAGAAAGTGATCTGCCCTTGCTCAGGTCTTCCCTTCTCAGATGAAATGTCATCTATGTCGATATGACATTTCATAGTTCAACCAGAATTACAAATTTTAACTAGAATTGAAGTCTTTTGGGACGTAGGCTACCAAAAATGTATTAATTTAAAGTTGAGGTACTCAGCTGTTTTCCCCTTCTAGAGAGAAAATGAGAGATCTTAAGTCAAGAGCTTAATACACCACTGGGAGACACTCAAATACTGCTGTGATGAGTATCAACAGAATGAATAGGAATATCTAATGCATAATAAAAGCAATGTGAAAAAGGGTTGACTTTCAGACAACTACCTGCTCTTTTCATGATAACTTGGCAGCACATGTGCAAGGCATGCATATATATTTATAATCCTTTTTTTTCTACTGCACAATGCTGATAGCTATCTCCTCCTTTACACTATGCCCATTTGACGAGCCTGATTTCTTCAGAAAGAGATACATGCTTTTCACATCCAAATTGAAAATATGGCTGAAAGGTCTGCATGCTTTTAAGTTACTACATTTTGCCAGAACAAGCACGAATGCTAATCATAAGTGTGAAATAACTAACATGAACAAAACTAGCAACGAACCATCCTGCTGGATGGTAGCACATTGGGATGAGTGCAGCATAAAGATTAATATATTAAACAGTGAGGTGGATGACAGAGTACATTTGCTATTACACTTTTTTTCCTGTTGGACTCTTGTTTTGAAAAGCAAATTTAAAAAATAATCTGAAAAAAGACCATTAAAAGATGTTTAGGGCAGGAAGGATTTGGGGCCATTAACCTTGACAGAGCTCTCTTTGCCCTAAGCAATCTTTGTGCTTTCACAACATGAGCCACCAATGTTCATCTGGAGACTGAGATGAAAATACAACTGTATTTCACTCATGGACTAGTACTTATGCTTTGTTAGATGTACCCACTTAGTCACTGACATGGACTCGCTTTCCTGATGCACCTTAAGAGAAATTGTAGTTATTCAAATGTGAAAACTCCATACAATTCTTTTTCTTGCTCATGTATTCCAGTAATTTAGGCTGCGTCCAGGATGATCATGTAACCACCTTCAAATGTATTGCCCTAATCTATAGAGAACTGCCAAGAAGTTTCAAACTTAGACTTCTAAAAAAAGAAAATTACATAGCTGTAAACAAGGACAAAACAATATACAAATTTCTTACTAGAATAAAAAATAAGATTAGAAGCAATGTTTCTGATCAGAGGGAGTCAAACTAATAGAATGAGGTTAGCCAATAAAAAAGAATGAGAAAACGAAAACTGTAGGGAAAAGTGGTGAAAAGATTAAAAAGACATGCCTTATGCAAAATAGGAGAAAAGATGATCAAAAAGTAAAAAGCTAATTATAAGATCAGAGATAGATGCAACATACTGTAATTAAGAGGTAATAAGAGGAAAAATCAAATAGCAAGGTGAAAAATAGTATGAGACTAGCAGGAATGATCTAAAATACTAAATAAGAAAGATAGGAAAGGTGATAGTGCAAGAAAAAGTACACAAGAACACCAAAACACATGAAATGGAAGGAATGTTAAAAGTAAAATGCTGAAGGAGAAATGTAATTTAATAATTGGATCAAAGAAGTGTGGTAGAAGTCACATGGGTGTTACTAAGAACGATTAAGTGTAATAATAATGATGAAGAAGATGATTGAACTGATTTGTTCTAAAAAGAAAAATCAGGAACTAAGAACTGTTATGATGGAAATGAAATAAAATTCACAAAAAGAACAATTTGAGCCACTTGCAAATACCACTAATATCTGTGGAATCTGACTAAATGTATACTTCCTAATGCATATTTTAGTGCCCATCAACAGTACATAAAGTATTACACAGAAATGCATACATAATAATAACACAAGCCTAAACCACTCAGCTGTATCACAAATAATAATTATCTGGGACACTAAAAGATCATGGCAAAAGCTAATCTAATAAGTCTTCCATTATCCTTTAATACTTTAAAACTGTGCCGTGAGCTAAGCAGTTGTCAAAATTGAGTTCTCTTTACACCGAGCTGAGTATCAGTGAAACAAACAGAGATCACTGCTGAGCTCTAATTACCAAAACAAATTGTTCTCTCTGAAATCGAGCTGAAAAGGTTAGTCTCCTTCTCCTCCTGCCCCCCCCCCCCCCCCCCATCACACTTTATGCTTTTTGGAGGCACAAAGGCAGATGAAAGATCATATGTCATTTGTTGAGCAGATAGGAATTGTAAGAGATAATAGACATAATAGAAAGACCCCACCAGATAACGCTGATTAGCTGCTGCCTTGCAGGCATGAGGTCACAGAGAGCACAGTGACTACTTTACCAGATATTGCATTTCATTTTAACTCAGCTAATGGCATACTCCCTTCTCTCCAAAGTGCAGTGGCTAAAGTGTGGTCTACCAGATAAATGCAATCCATGGCTATCCTCCGCAAGGGAGGTACAGACTGCAGAGGTTATGCAGAGAGGCACAGGGGATCTGTTCTCTGCTCAGTGCCGGTCTCCATATCCCATATGTGAAATCTGCAGTTGTATACACTCTGCCTTTTGCAAATATGATCTAGCATAAATATTTGTGGAAAGTTGACTGCATACGGATTCAGGGACTATACTATTAATAAGCCTGCCTCAGAAGGCTGAGTTCAGATTTCATATTGTGAAGTACTGCCCATATGAATGTCCAACATGAACGAAAGTAGAATAGCTCACTACTTATCATGTCTTCTAAGTTTTTATTGACTCCTACTGGGGAAAGATCACGTGCTATTTGTTTTGCAGCAATAAAGTCTTACATTGATAGGCACTTTGATGTCCAGGTCCCACTTCCCAACCCTCTTGCCAATATTTTTCTTCTATCACAATCACAGATTAATCTAGCATCAGTATAGATGTTCATGCCTGAATATAAAATGTTGACTGCATACTAACAGCTATGGTTGTCTGTACCATGACTTCTCTGCAGATATGTAGATCATTTCTTGAAAGAAATGTTATTACAATGCAACGAAATATAACACAGCTCCTCAGCAGGTATCACTGTGGTGAGAATAGCCCATCACAGTCAGACTGTAAAAATTTGTTTTACACAAGCCAGTCTCTGCTTGTTCACTGCCAGAGACAATACATTTTGCATCATCACTTACGTTGTTTTCCTTATCTGGCATGATAGTTACAATCTATATTTCTCAGCTCTGTGCCCCAGGGACTAAAACTATCAAAGTACAAGGAAAGCAAATATGCTAATAAAAATGCAGTACCAACCCATGTCATGAACAGAACCACAGTCACCTTTGATTTCCAATGTGCTCACAGCCCTATCCAAGACAGCTGCTAAATTACTACTTTAAAACTCTGAAAGCCAGCATGAGAAATCTCTTATTTTATGAATAACTGGTACCGAACACACACAGCCTAGCTCGGGTAAGAATACTGATTCATTATAACTAGTATGCAGTTTTGCATATAGAACTCAAATCAAAGAAAAGATTACTGAGAAACTTTATTACAATGGCAAAGCGTACTGTTCCTTTGAACAATGAATTGTAAAAACAAAAACAAAAACTGCAAAAAAGGCAATTAAATCTACTTAATTCCAACTTCCTACAAAACTACACCAGATCTAAAAATTTAAGGCTTATTTAAAGCAAATGGAGTGGGTCATTAACAGCTTATTGAAGATGTCAATCAACTGGAGATGTGGGAAGAATTTAAACACATGCAAGTACTGACAGTCCTCATGCCTGATTTTTTTCTTGTTGTTCTACTAAGGGGACAATTTCAGTCTTGCACCCCTATTGGAATGAGAAATTCCTCCCAAAGTAGATTTCCATTTATAATTCTTTCATAAAATATCTTCTCTAATACTAGGGACATTAAGAAACCTCGTACTCTACAATTGGAATGTCTACCTTCTTTATCTAGACAAATAGAAATAATTTTAAAGTTTGCTATTAGCACCTTGGGATTTTTAACACATTTGACTAGGTGCATTGTATCTCCATCCATATTTCATTTGCAAAATCTGACTGTTATAGATGTTGGCATCTTTAAAATTCCTTTAAATTTGTCTGTATTATGATGAAAGTATACATTTCCTTGAGTAGTTACTAGCAAAATGGGACTTGAAATCTGATTAGGCCTGTAATACAAACATAAAACAATAAATGATAAATAATAGAACTTTTAAGCTCTTACCTGTAAATAAGATTTATAATTAAGATGTCTCCTTTAAAATACAATGTAATATGAATACATTTGATTTAAGAGTTTGATGTCTCATACTTTACACAATGATAGTTTTCATCTTGCTTTAATTCTGGTTTGGTAATTTGAAAATCTAACCTACTGCTTAAACTTTAAGGCCTACATTTTTTGCTTACTCAGAACAGGCATTCATTCGATCTGCATGCCAAACAAGTAGTTTACATTAAAAAGATAAAATAAAATAGGACAAAATTGTAGGAAGAGATATTGTAAATAGTTTGAGACCATCTTGCAACATCTTCCCTATATCTAGCAAAGGACATGATTTTTTTAGAAAATGAATGAACACCTTTTTTTTTTTTTTTTTCCTGTTGCAACATCTGTGAAAATGCACATAAAAAATTCTGTGTCATGATATGCCTAATTCCAGAAAACTGTACAAACTGCAACAGGCTAAAGTAACTGTCCACTTCATTTGGTAAGATTTTTATCCAGAGGTGTAAAAAAAAAAGAAACTATGGCAGTAGCCATCTTTTTGGTTTGCTTTAAGCAGCTTTGCAGTGTGGATTCCTGACCTTTCAGGCTATCAAACATCATTAGAAAAGACCTAGTTCTGACAGAAGCAAGCTTCTCCTTTCTTTAGCCTGTGGTTCCACAAAATGTAAAGCTAAGCCAGATTAATACTGCCTGGCATCCACTCTGAATGTGTTTCTGCCCTGTTTTAATATTATGGTGAGTAGGTTCAAGTGGCCAAAAGAACAGAAAAAAACCCCAAATAGTTTTCTGTCAGTTCACCTTCCTGAACTGGCTTGCTGCAGGACCATGAGCCGTCTCTCCTCTAAAATCCCTAGCTGGAAAAAGGGGAACATACCGTGTTGATGGAACCAGGACTGTTTAGCTGATGTGAAAAAAATGAGTTAAAATTGTAAAAGTAACTTTCTTTGTAAAGTAACTTTTGAAAGTAACTTTTCATTGGAGAGACTGTAATGAACCATGTGCTCATAAAGAGCTAACACTTATTTTGGACAGGCACTCTCATTTTTATCTCTACCTTTAATTTTAAAAGTTTCCTTCTTGTTTTAAACACATTAATGTCTTCCTAGGAATTGTCCTTCTTAGGTAATAGCTGCTTCCACTGCCAAAGCAAGCTGGTCACAGAAGAGATTCCAGGATGTAAATTCTTCACAGTAGGGACATGAGTCTCCCCATGCAACCCAGGACCATGAGTTACATTCCGAATATCTATATGTCAGGAATTTCTTCTGTTTCCTTAAATTATATACCATATGCTTACTCAAGTAGTACCAAGTCTCAAGATCTCATTAGACATAGAGAGAATGGAACAGGAATTCCTCATTTTTGCCTCAATAAAGATTGTATTTTTTTGATTTAATAGCAATCATCAGTGTGATAATCTCTTCCTGCTCATACTGTTGAAATTAGCATTATGTAGAAATCCATCGGGGACACATGCATAATATGCATAGAACAAGAAAATTAGTTGTTTAAAAGGACAAGGACCGCAGCTTATCATAACAACAATTCATATTTTCCACTGGTTCTCAATTTACTTTCAATGCCAGCTCAAGAACCTGGCCATAATATTTAAGGTTTTGCTGAGCAGGATACATCTGAGAATAATTCTCTGTTCACTACACAATGAGACAGCTGTGTCCCTCTAGGCCACTCTCGTGAGTGTGAAGCTCTCAAGACTAGAAATAAAATGTTCTCAGTTGATGACTGTCATTTGATGGAAAAGACACATCACAAGAAATAAACAGGGGATCCAGTCAGATTGTCCTACACTAAGGAAGTAATCAAAGCCAAGAATAATAACAAAAGTAAACAAAAACAGAAGCTAAACACCAGTAAACAAAAACTGCCATGTCTGTAAGATAAGGGTTGGAAAGCCAAGCCTGTCATTAACACCTCCATGGCTACATCAAACTTGCGTGGTGTGGATCTACTGGGAAGTACACATTGCCTCTGCCTCTCCATCCGCATACCTAATTCCCATTCTTCTAATGGAAACCGGGGTGCAATGAGACAAAAATTAATTCAACAGAAGTATGGGATCCCATCCTGGATTTTGTCCTAGTAAGCACTTGGCACAAACAGGTCTCACAGTTTGGTCATCTTGCTATCTAAATGATTGAGGTTGTTGGTTCTCACATGCTGTGATAAGAGCCACCTGGAAATAGAATTAAGGGGTAGGTAAGATCTAAATCCTATGGACTTTAGCATACTGTACTTAACAAAATGAATATGCTGTATCTTTCTTTGTCTTTTCACTAGAAATACGACTTTAACATTTTTTATCTCCTCATGCGTTTTACAAGGAAACAGGAGTCATTTTGTTTCCCTTAATATAACACTACTGTCAATTTTTATTTATTTGGCCAAATTCACTCTCCTTGGACACTATTCCTACAAAATAGTTGGAAGAGCTATTTTGGAATCAAAACCATTTCTGCTGGATAGAACAAATGGTAGGATATGCTTGAAGAGTTACACGGCTGGCAGTCACCGCTGAGAATAAAGCATATAATGCTAATTCTCAGCATGCGTCAGGGTGGAATTCAAGCTCAGCTGAACAGAGTTGCAGGTATCCTTGTCTACCTTTGAGCTGTTCAACCTGACAGTGCAGTGTACCATAGCTTTACATTCAGACCTGTTTTGTTCTTTTCAGTAAGGAAATCCTGAATACAGAATTGGTGGCTTTGCTCGTTTGAATCAGCAAGCAAGCTATTAAAGGGGCATGACTAGGTCAAGTATTCCACAAGTTTCAGGTTTTATTGTAACGTCTTTGTAAAACAGAAACGGAAAGAATTTTGTTTTTCCTAAGGTTCCAGGTGAAGGAATTTTAAATAAATATATATTGTAATTGAATGAGAATCTAAGAAAAAAAAATGTAAAACCTCTCAGATAAACTGAGAGACTCAAGATGTGAGTGACACTCTGTGGAGCTCAGAGTGTTGATTCCTTCTCTATGGATTCTTTGGCTGGATCTGGGTTAGTAAATGTAAAAGTGCCCCAGCAGGAAACTGTCTATACCATGTAACTACTCTACATATAATGTCCATGCAGCTGGAATCATGCCGGGCACATCTTCAGCCTGGGCCAGCTATCATTCTGCCAGGCTGTTTCAGACATGATTCAGAAGACAGCACAGTCAAGAATCATGGCTGTGTGATCCTTCTGCCTAGCCTAATGCTCTTCCTGGATTTTACCTTGGACCTTCGCAAAAATTCTGTGTGAAAAAAAACCTTGGTGCTTAGAAAAGCAGGTGACTTTTCTGTGCTGCAGGGTAAAAGAGACTACAAGTATGTCTGTGGCCAGACAATGGAGCTCAGTTTTGGGGTCAGAGAACCCTTGCAGTCAGAGTCTCTATGGTTTATTTGCACAAAGTAAGGCTATAAGGGTGTTACCTGACAGGATCTGAGCAATAGTGAATAAAGATGGATTACTAATATGCTTCTTTTGTGTCTTCTGACTCTCCCTTTATCAGACCCAGCCATGAAGCTGCAGCAAACTCCTTCAAGTTATGGCAGCCTAGTTAGGACCCACAGTAACCTAAACGGATCCCAATGCAGTCCATAAAGCAGGAGTGAACATCAGGTGGACAAAGAACCTAAGGTATTGCTTTGATGAAATACCTCCACAGCTCACCAGTGAACACCAGGCACACAAGATCACATGTACTTCTGTCTGAGGCTACACTGAAACACTCTGGAAAACTATTCCCTATCAATTAAACACACAAATTTAAAGATTTATTCAATCACATTAAACCACTACATGGATATTCTTATATTCTTATTGTTATACTCTTATTTTTTTCCTTATTTTTATTCTTATTCCTATTCAGAACTAAAATGCTTCTGATTCACTTTACTCTCATTCACTATGGAATTGATTTAAGCTCAGCCAAAGTAACTGTATTTTAAGTCCAAATAAAGATATCTATACAGAGATTTAAAGTGATTTAACTAATCCACCTGTAGTGTTAATTTGGACAAATTTTCACAGCTGCTGCAATGTAGAAAAAGATAAAAAACATAAGACTTGTGCTAGAATGAGAAAAACAGTAATAATAACACATTTGCTTTTCTGAGTGGAATTCTGCAATAACTAGTGAAAGATATCCAGAAGTATTTTTCCAAGGGTCAGAAATGTCAAAATGACAACAGGGTAAGGAATGAGCCTAAAATAGGTATTTAGCAAATTGTATAACAAAGGAACAATAAAAATATAATCAAAATATTGTCTTTGATATGCATTATTACTACTATACCAAGAAAAAATGGACATTGCCACTACACGTACTTAAAAATGTTTTTCCTATTTGCCCACACTCACAGGAAGTCTGAGAATAAAAATCAGAAGGAGCAGAAAATAGGAAACGGTGGCAGTCACTGGAAACTACCAATATAATGTGGGTTTTTTTCCAGAAAAAGGAAGCAAAACATTTCATTTTTACTGGAACGTTAGTAACAGGTATAACTATCAAATCTCTCTTTCATAAAAATTCATTATGAAGAGGCAGACTTGAGTCAATTGAATCACAAGTGAAAGATAAAATTCAAGATGAAAATGAGACAGCTATGGATCTCTCTATAATTGATTTGGAATAAATGTGTCCTTTTTTTTCCCTGTCTTTCTGTTATGGCCTAAGAAATGACACTGAAAATTACATCATATTTCTGCAACATTTTCACATGTCTGCAGAGATTCTGTTTCTACTTTCTGATCTTAGATGCTAAAGCTCGTATTCATTTTGGATTGAAAATTGACTTAGATAAGAGGAGGGTATATTTTAATTAGTAACGAAGGAAATGTTTGTAATGAATGGAACACATCCAAGAAGGGTAGGCATCATGTAAGCCATCACAGAATAAAGGCTGGTGACATTTGAATTGGTTATAAGAGAGTGTTTTTAAATTAAACACAAGTGACAGGTGTAGAAAAGCACGTAATCTCAGATAACATGTCAGCTAGAGTGAAGTCACAAACTGTATGCTCAAAAAGGGGAGAAAAAAAGGCCAGAGTAAAAGTTAACCATATTTGGAGAGGGAATAGCAAAGAAAAACTTCAGCAAATAAAATCCCAATTGAGCAGGGCATATAAAAATTAGTAACCAGACCAAACCCAAATATTCACTTGATCCTATACATTTTTTAAGTCTAAAAAATAAGAACTGCAGCAGTCCATTCTAAGTGAGGAATGTGATGTAACAGATACCTCACAGAGGCAGTAGAAAGAAAATACCCCACAGAACCCAGTGTAATTATAATGCCAAGATACAAATTATATAGGCATGATGAAGTACACTGCACTTAAAACAACTAGTTGAAGAGTTCATAAGAGGATGAACATAACTTGATTTACTTTTTAGCATTCAACAGGCCAGGTTGAAAATATAATTATCGACATGCTATACTGTAATTCTGACCATAAAGTACTCAAATTCAATGTCTCTGTAGAAAAGAAAAAGGCAAAATAAAATGACTACAGTAACATTTAACTTAAAAAAATGGGAACTACCTGAACATGACAAAGCTTTTTGAAAGGAAATTGAAAAGGACAACTAAAAGACTAAATGCTTGCAGATAGCATGACAGACTGCTTAAAGATACTATATTAGGAGTTCAGAGTAAGAGTATACCACTTGTAAACACTTTTAAAGGGCAGAAAAATAGCCAGCATGGTGAAACAGGAGAGTAAAGGAGGCCATTAGAAGTAAAAAGATACTCTTAAAAAAGTGGAAATTGTGTGCAGAGTAGGAAGAGAAAAATGCATGAAGCCAAACAAATAAAATACTACAGTACTGTAGGGAGGGATGGAAAAGGTTTTGAATATACTTTGTTCATGACATAGCAAGCAATGAGGAGAATTAAAAAAAAAAAAAAAAAAAACAACCAGAAAAAATGGAAGCCTACCACTGAATAAGTGGATCAGCGGGGCCAGCAGAAAATCAGCATATCACACAACACTGAAAGAAGTTCACATTACCCACCCCTCAAAAAAAAAAAAAAGGGAAAAAGCTTTGAAAAGAAGCAGCCTAGGGAGATTCCCACAATGCAGTTATTTTGGAGATAGGAATGAGTCACAAAAACTGCCTGCAACTGAAAGATTAATAGACTAAATTTTAGAGGAAATGGGTAAAATATCTCCTAACAAATCACCAGACCATATGCAACCCAAATATGAAATTGGAGCATTGTAACACTATCACTTAAATTAGCTTTGGTACCAAACAAATGTGAGTAGTGAAATCTGAGGGTGATTGTGAAGAGCTGCAGATAGATGTCATACTATTGAATGACTACAATAAAATGGCACTTGAGATTCAGTGTCAACAAATGCAGGTAATGTACACGATGAAAAACAGTAACAACTCTCAATATACAAACTATGGACTCTAAAACAGATCTTTGTATTATTCTGGACAGTTAAATGAAGATGTCAGCTTATAGCTCATCAAGAGATCAGTTAGAATAAGAAGAAATCTTGGAAAAGGAATAGGGAATAAACCACAAAACATTACTCTGTTTAAATCCACAACTGCTGCGTCTAGACTTCTGTATGCAGTTATGCTCATGCCATGTTAAAAAGAATATAATAGAACTGAAAAGATAAAAAAGGGCAGAAAAGATGATCAAAGTTATAAAAAGGCTTTCATAAGAGAATAGATTAAATAGGCTAAGATTTTTTAGCTTGGAGAAAACACAACAAAAGGAAAATATGAAAAGATTTTTGAGTCTTGATTGTCACTGAGAAGACTAATAGGAAACAATTATTTATTGTTTCTCCTAAAGCAAGAACTAGGCACTGCCAATGAAATTATCAGGTGGCAGGTTTCAATCAACAGCAGTATGTTTGTACACACTCCTACGTAAGTTGTGGAGATCATTGCATAGGACATTATGAATGCAAGGTGTCCGTAACACCATTAGAGAAATCCATGGAACAAAAATCCTCCCAGATTTGATGGAAAAATGTCTTTTTTCTTTTTTTGCATTCTTTTCTTTAGACCCTTAATTGCACAGGGGTGCAATTGTCCTACAGTCTTTGTGCAGTTGCTGGAGAGTGAGAGCAAATTTCACAAGGTGACTCAGATGTTACATCTAGGTGGATGACTGAATTACCTTCAGCTGGTATAAGTGAAGGGCATACATATAGTACAGTTGCCCTAGACTGCATGAGTTGTAGTTACCTCACAGTAACTTCCACGCCTCAACCTTTACTAGATAGGGTTGTTTTCCTATGTTTTTAAATTCCTACAGATTAGTCTGTTATATACTAAAGAAAATGTTTAAATTGGTGTGATAGTCTCTGAATCAGCACTTGCACTGCACCTTCACAGCAATTTTTATTACTGTTGCTTTCATATCCATTATTCTGAATGTCAGGGAGCTATTTATAAGTACTAGCTTAGTTCAGTTTAATAAAAGATATTAAAATATCTGCACCAGAAAAATTAAAAGAATTCCTTATTAAGAATTTTTTTTCATAAAATCAAATGCATACGTAGCTAACTACATGACTGCTCCAGACAAGCTACATTTTACAGGAGTAACATTTTGCACTCTACACTAAAATAATAATATAGAAAAAGACAGATGGGACCAGGATTATGACAAGTCACAGAAAGTATAAAGTTAAAAATTTCAAATATCCAATAGAAAATTTGGCTACTCTTTCAATAGTTTTTTAATATGATCACTATTATTACTAAATTATTGTTTTAAGCTGAACTTCCTTCCTTTTCAAAATCTGATCTATTCTATTGTTTTCAGCAATAGAATAATCATAATCTTTAATTCTTGCATTTATTAGAATAAAGTTTTTTGATGATTTTCTATGAAACTAAATAAAAGGCTTAGTTAACTTTCAAAAAGCTGAGGGGTCTGAAGCCCAAATCAGAAACAATGTTAAGGGACTAAACTGGTTATTATTGACTCTGTTGATGTATAATTGTACAAGGCAATATATAGAGATATGAAAAGCTGTGTAAAGCTGTAAACTAAAGGAAGTTTGATACTACTGCCAGTAATGCACACTTTTGCCTTCCCACTCTGTAAACTACATAAACTTGGAGTATTTTGTGAACTGTAAATTTAACAGTGAATAGCAAAGCATAAATTAGTATAACAGGATCTTAATCTGAATTACACTTCCTATCATTTCTGAAGTAGAAATTTATAGTCATTAAAAACTGTCTACTTAAGGGTTTCACAAAAATCTTGGGGTTTGCAATTATAAAATGGGTGGGGTTTGTTTGTTTTTATTATAAATGTATTCTCCGTACTCTCTTCCTCTGTAAAATAATTCTTTATTTTTTCTTTTAAAGGAAAGGTTGTCTTGTGGATAAGAAAAAAGGAAACTAAACCATCAGAAAATGTAGTGAAATTTCCCAAAGTAAACTGTCTACCTTGAGGCGGGGGGGGGGGGGGGGGGGGGGGGGCGGGGACGGGGGGGGGGATGCGGATGAGATCTTTACTCCACTACTTGTTTATCTGTTAACAAAGTTGAAAGAACAAACAGAAAAGCAAAAGGCAGTCAAAGGTATTTGACTGATGTACAACACATAAGATTTACTCTCTGAGATAGTTCTGAGAGGTGCTTACAGAGTTAAATAATTGTTATTAGGGTTACTCTGAACATGAGAATGTTTGTAAAACATTCTTGACAATCCTGTTCAATTTGGCGAAAATGCATTTCAATCTTTAACTGTGTGTGCCTTGTAAGAAAGCAGACTATGTTCACTATTAATAACACTGATGCTGAATAGCAACTTGTGAGACCAGATCTATATAGTGAAGTATGGCTGGCAATGCTACGTCATCTAGAAGTGTGAAAAAAAAATTACAATCCCAGTTGACACAGCTATTTGGCAGAAAATTCTGACATCCACATAGCTATATGAATATATGTTTAGTTTAGTTTATCTCTTTCAGGGACACAGTGCAGAAAGGTTAGGAGACCTCTTTGTGCCAGCATGTGCAATGTCTTCAGCAGCTGGCTCTGCTGACGGAGTTGAGATGAGAGTGGCAGGTGTACTCCTGCAGATAAACCCCACCTTACCACCAGTCATGGAACATACTACAGTGGGTGTGATACAACAGGATAGACCCCAAGTATCTTAAATAAATATTTACTTAGATTTAATAGGATTGCTACTGTATGTTTATGAAATGCCAGTTGATTCTTAAATGTATTTGCCAGGGATTAACAGCTGTTCCAGAATCCATTGCTATTTAATGAACACACAAGAACTGCCTTAGATGTAATAAGAAGCTAGGTTTAATAAGATCATGAATTCCTTCAACTCACCAAATGATAAAAATTTACCGAAGATTAACACTATGTAAGGTACAGATGTCTTATGTGGAAGTTAATCCTTAAATTAATATGTTTTTTATTCATCCCTTGGTATTTAATTAACTTAAATTATAATAGTTCCAGCAGTTAGATAAACATGTTAGCTTATTTTGATTTTAAGTAGAGGTCCGTGTAATCTAAGACCATCCCTTTCCTTTCCTCTAAGTCATTTCAGTAAAGCATATCAGAACATAAGGGGTTTTAGAAGCCAAAGTACAGGTTGATCTCCCATTCTAATTTTAAACCTCCAACACACTATTCTTTATTCTTCTGGTGCCAGCAATTTGGCCATAAGAATTCAAAAGAAAAGCCAAATAGTTGATATTTAAGCAAAGCATCAGAAACTATGAACCATACACAGGAACCCAATTTTGTGAGTGAAGAAACAGTTCCCAGCTGCAAATACATAGAAGAGGGAACAACGGCTGTGCAAAGAGAAATCGTTATTTCTTACATGCAAGACAGATTCACCACCTCCACATCATGGCTCTGATGACATTGAAAAGAATTGCTGAATAAATTAATGATGATGACTCCAGAATAAACTTGGGCTGGAACCACTAACACTTATGAATAAGAGACATGGAAGCCATAAAGTTGGTATAAACAATGGCCAATGTGCAAAAAGCTGGTTCCTGCAAAAACACTGAACTGCAATTCATCTTTCATAACTTTAGGTATCTGCAATTATTGAACTACATCTGAGTTAGTCATCTTTTACTGACAGTAGAGAGGAATAAGCATTTGAGGGCGTGATTCGCCTAAAATAGGTCAAATGAATCATGCTCCAGAAGAACCTATTGCTCTCCTTATTAATTCTAAAGTGCTCATCAACTAATTAACTATAAAGAATCAGAGTAACTAGCTCAGAGGTAGGTAAGAAGGTAGGTGAAATGGTAGGGACAAGGTTCCCAAGAACATGTGACTCTTCTTTCCTTCAACAGGGTTGAAAATGTAGAGGTTTGGGGTATTAAGGTTTCTTTTTCTGTTCTTAACTAACAAAACCTTGAAGTCTAGGTTTTCCAGTTTCCTTATACTTACAGAAGATTAAATATCTGTGAGAAAATCTGAGCCTTAGTTTTGAATCTATTTTGGAAAGGTAAAAATCATTCTACATGAAGATGCCATAAACATGTATTTCCTGGATTTCATTAAGACTGTGAAGTGTATTTTTAGCTATCGTAAACTTAACAAGTTTTTTACTTTTGTTATATTTTCAAGAGTACTCTGTTCCCAAATCTTGGCAGTAAACTGAACAAAGGCATTAATTCTCTAAGTAAAAATATCATCATCTATATTTTGAGGAAGTGTTTTATTTTTGTTCAGCTACAAAAGCTTATGCAAGAGTGATGTTATCTGACATGGGGTTAAAAATAAGAAGTTATGTTTTTTTTGATTTATAACAATAAATAAATATCATACTGTGTTGGTTCAAAACGGGCAAGGTGGTACAACTCTTCTGACTCTGATGAGTCAGAAACTGCAAAGCCACAGGCACCTGTCTGCTATGAAATGCATTCCAGTTTAGGATTATTTAATTGCAGCTACCCTCTAGGAAAAATACAAGTTTGGATCACTTTTGGCAGAGAATTAAATTTAACAAAAGCACTCTACCTCTAAAAGTGGGGCACTTTCTTATTTCTTAAGAAATCTGAGTGTGTTTTGATTACTTGCACTTTTTCTTCTCTGTGTTACATTATCTTCCTACACCTTAAACATCTAAGCTATTTTTTTCTCTTTCTTCTTCCTGTAACTTTCTCTCTCTGTCTTTCCATATTTCTGTATATCAGAAAAAGAATCAAGTTTACAATAAAGAAACTAGCTGTATAGCACTTATCTTTCAAATGTGCTTCTGAACTTTTAAGAGTCTTCTTTTTAATAAATGATGAGCCAGCTACTGTTGCCATGTATATCTGTGAAAAGCTGCAGAAATGTAGTAAATTTACAATGATCTGTAATTCTACTGACATATTAATCTATGTCTTTAAAGAATTAAAAGAAATCTTTAGGTTTTACAGAGCGAAGAAATTTTTAGGCTTTATATAGTAGCTTATTTTGTCTTACTTAAAGAGGTCACACATCTCCTGAGATCACTGTAAAATAATAGTGAATTAGTGATGGGTAAGATTTCTTAAAAACAAGAGGAAGCTGGATTCCCAATTTGCACTGATCTTCTAACCTGTCTTAGACTCTTTTCTTGTGTCAAAACTCTAGCAACATAAATATTTCTGCTATTCTCTGTATACTAAGAAAAATCTGACTGTACACAAAATAAAACACATAAAATTAAAAATGAAGGAATAAAATTAAACATGAATAATAAAGAATGGATAAACAGACATCTGAATGTAACAAAAATATGGATATTATCAATAGTTCTGTATAAAGAAAAGGTATCCATAGGCAAAATTAAAAACTTTTATAACTATGTATCAATAACAAGGCTTAAACATCTTGTGGGATTTTATTTTCACAATAAATATCAGGAAGCCATAAAATTTTGAGATAAGATTTATTTTGGAAGTCAAAACTGTTTAAATTCTCTTCTTATATTGAAAAAAACATACAATGATAACTGAGATAGCTTTTACTACATGCATCAAAGTTTTTGATACTTCTGTCCAAGATTTACATTTTTATTATTGTTTTTTTATTGTTTGAAACTTGTAATAAATGTTAAACATAAGAGTCCTGAGTTGATATAATAGTGCTTGCTTTTGGAACAGTTGCAACCTGTAATATTTTTTACCATACATTACTATGTGAACTTTCCAGTGTAATCCCATCTAAATATATATTTTGAGAATGTCCTTATTTGTTTATTATAAGCCTGAATGCCAAAGAAAAAATATTTAATGCTATTATATGCTATTTGCAGTGATTTAAGGATACACAGCATCAACTTTACATGATCTTTTTTATTTTAATTTTTATGGTCCAATTCAGTAGTGTGCTCTGGCTACTCTATGGTACTCTTGAGAAGCAAAAAGCAGCCACAGCATGCTGGCAAGTTAAGATGGGTTTCAAGCTTTCCTCACAGCAGTGGCTGTAATGTTCAAAGTAGTTTTCTTTCTCCATCCTTCTCTATTCTATGCACTTCCCTCAAAAATGCCTACCTTTCCCATGCACCCAGGTATTCCTACCTGGGTGCCAGCCAGGTATCGATGGGTCATAATACTCTGAATTGAGGGAGAAAAGAAAGTGCTACCTCACGTAACTCAGGGTCACGTTCAACTTTCTGTGTTTTATAAGGTAGACACAAATCTTACAAGTGTTTTAGTCAAACTGTTTTAATTTGCCTTTTTTGAATTTATTTACCTATGTGCAAATATCAAGTCTATAAAAGAAATCAGGCTGAGAATTTGACAGAAATTGACTTAATAGACTGTTTTACAGTTTTTTTCATGGAGAAAAATACTTGTCCTTTTTAGGAGTAGCCACCCAAAAATGACACATTGTTGGGGCCACATAATATGTTTTCCCATGTTACATGTGCAAAATTTTACTGTAAGTAAAATATTCATATGAAAGAGGTGTGAAGTTGGTACTTTCTGAAATTATTATAAAGATGCAGTATGAATTTTATATACCTCAGGGGAAAAAAAAAAATTAAAACATCTTCAAACCAAACCGGTAAAGTAGAAAAAAATACCACGTTAAAACTAATCATACACATGAAGTGTAGAACTATTCATATCCAGCAGTGCACACACATCCAATATACACTTCCCTAGGCCACACAGATTACAGATGTGCTGCAAGTCTTTCCACGGTATCAGAACAGAGACAATTCCACTTGTGTTTCTGTTGTTCTTTGTACGTTTGACTCAGAGCTTGGAAGGTTGGTTGGGCTGTGTCACTCCCTAAAGCTCATGTTCAACGTGCAACCTAAATTGTACTTTTCATGTAAGAACTGCATTAATTTGTTCAAGTAAAAATTGAGTAGGATGATAGTAAAATTCTGGATGAAGAATTTAATTCAAAACTCTGAGAAACACTTAAGTTAATAGACAACCCCCTAAAAGTCCAAGGTGCACATCCCTATAATATTTAAGCAGACACAGCAACTATATTGTTATATATATAACCTACGTTATAGGTACATATATATACACACACATATATATGTACGTTATAGGTACAGTACTATACATTATTAACTATATATTAAAAACCTCATTTTTTAAATACTGTTTTTCAACTTTATATTACATTTTAGATTGGCAGGTTTTGCCTCAATATTATTATACTTTCCCAAAACAAGTTTATGATGAAAATACAGTGGCTTATGTAAACAAACTTGTGAATTGTTCTCATATGTGCGGTTTTAAAACAAGTATACAATGTTTTAAAGCTTTCAACTTTCCATATTGTTAAGATAAAGATTTATATAGATTATAAAATCAAATTTTTAGGGACATCAGTTAATGATGTCTTATTTCTGTATTTATGCATATGCATCTGTATGTATATAAACACACCCCATACCACATATACATATACAGTATTAATAATATTAAAAGAAATAATAATAGATGAAGAATTTTTGACATATAGTCACCTGAACATCCCCACTAATTTTTATGAGACAGTTTATGTATAAAAAGCTGGAAGAATACGGTCCTAAATTTAAGCAATACATTTACTTGTCTTAAAGGGTTTTTTTCTCTGCCACAGTATGACTTGGTTATACTGGGCATATGCTCCTTTCCACTTCATGCTGCAGAGGGGAGCAGATGGAATTAAATATAGCTTGGCATGCAGCACAGGGGCAGCCATGGAGCAGTACTTTTTAGTACCATGCAGGCACTACCAGCTCCATATACATTAGAGATGAAACACAAAAAAGGCCATGTCACCTACAGGAAACGGTAGTAGTCAGGGAACATCTGTTATACATGCAGTGTTCCCTGTAGAAAGAACTGAAACATGATGAAATATGCATCAAAAGTTCCCTATGCACTGAGGTACATTAAGTCCCTTTCAAACCATATGAAGCCCACTTGGGGAAGGGAGGTTATTTGAGTGCAGCAGCTGGAATAGGAGAAAGCAGCAGCAGGGAACGGAAACCAGCTGTTCCGCCATTCTGGAAATCAGGATGGGCAGTAGGTGCACAGAGGCTGATACACGGCATGTGTATACCACTGATGTACAGAGAGTAGACAAAGTTTCGCTGAGCAGTAATTAGTTAATCATGCTGCAGCTCTGTCTGTGAGCAAAGTCCGTGTTAAATGCTAAGTACTATTATATTATATCAGGGATTCTTGTTGTGAAGCACCGCATAATCCGTGTTCCCTGTGATTCTCTAATACGGTGAGCTCCTCCTGTAAAAGATGTTCGCAGACAAAAGGCTGCAGAACAGGTCAGTGCAAATGTTCCCTTTCAGTACGTTTAACACAGGACTAGGCGTTATATCACATCCTCACATTTAATTATGGCATCATAAAAAGCAGGGCTAGAGTGGATCCTCTGGCCCTGGGTAAGTTAAAATAAATCTAGGTTATCGCTGACAAATGTGTATTTAACCTGTTTTAAAAACCTCCAGGAAGGGGGATTCTTCAGCTTACAAGGGCAGCATGCTTCAGTGCCTAGCTATCCTCATAGCAAAGTTCTCCCTCATATGTAACCTAAATAGTTCTTCCAGCAAATTAAACAAAAAGTAGAGGAAAGAAAAAGCAACCACCGTCCTATTTATAACAACTTTTTATACACAGAAAGACTTTTATTATGTTCCCGCACGGTCTTTGTTCATTTAAACAAACACAAATTCTAAACAAACACTTCTTTCAAGTTTCATCCACAGGCCCTGTTTTGTAAACCTCTATTTTCTGCTGTTATTCTACCTCTTTGTTGATTTTGAATTTGCCCAGATCTTCCTTAAAAATATCCCTACAAACTGAGTACGGTAGCTGGGTCACTAATTAGAAAGTGCTGCAACTGTGGCCCAAATTAAATTATACCACTTTTCTCCCTCTGGAAAACAGGGCATAGGAGAAAAATAGTATGTACACAGAAAAAGAGCCACGAAAAGGACAGACTGGATTACTGTATACAGATATTAGGAGATACTCTTAGTTCCAGAATAACAAAATACAATTAGTATTATTCCAATTGAAGCATTACTGAATGGAATAATTAACTCCTATCTCTTACTTAAGAGACTTCTGTTATGTCTTCCCCAGCTGGACATAAAACTATTGATAACTACAGTCCAAGTTCAGGTTTCCAGCTAACATGCATTCGTTTGTCAGTAACTTCATCTGCAGAATATTCTTTCTTTTTGGTAACAAGAATGTGTCTGGAATATGCAATGGGATTTTTGTCAAAGCTTGACTCCTATCGCTGTTTATCATAGCTGTATTTTCTGCTGACTCAATAAAAGGAGATACAATCATACAATGATGATTTAAAATGTGAGAGGAGAAGATGTATTTATTTTAATTGTCTCCTTTATATAACTAAACAAACACACACACTCATATATATATATATGGGGTTTCTAACTATAATTCTGTGAAAGCTTAACTAAAAGAAAACTCTAAGTACACCATACAAGGACATTTTCAGACACAGACTAGAGGCAGGAATAGCCTCTCTAGTCCCGTTATAATAGTTTCTATGATATTAAGTATCCATCCAATATATGAATATGTGCCCTAAAATTTTCATTAACAAAAGTAAGCACAGGCAGAGAACATCCATTTACCACCCAGGGAAATGCATAAAGCCTGAAACAGTGAAAACTATCTATTTTCTGATTTCCTTGTTTCAAAAGTTGTTGATCTTTCTATGCCCCCACTTTTCTTTCAATTTATAAAAAGAATCTGAAAAGAAGAAATGTTAGCTGAAGATAATGATTTTGACATAGAAGGGCCTCATCTTACTGAGAACTGCAAATCCTTCTTTTGCTCTTCTAGTGTGAATAACGCAAAAAGATAACTTATGGATTCTAAGCCTTCCAAGAACAAACTGTAGTACAATGGCTGTGCTCAGCCCCGGGAAAGACGATGTCAAAACAGAGAGTACAGAAAGGAAGTAATGAGATATACATTAGTGACAGGGGAGGGATATTCTGTTTTGTTGCCTCTAAAGTAAAGCACGAAGAAATGAACACCAACAGCTACAGCACCCAAATGTTAGAACTTGGACTCACATCTCAGACACAAGACAAGGTAACAGACTTGTGATCTTGAAGTGCATGTTATGCATCCATTTGCAAATAAGCTCATCAAAGAAAACTTTTCTAAAATTTATTAATACATTTATTGGTACGGTCTCAACCTTTTAAGGTGTTAGTAATGATATACCTAAATTGATTCGGTGGTGAAGCTTCCAATGGAAACAAAATACAGGGCAAAAATATAGATAATTTTCAACCACTGAATTAAATTGTAATTATAAAATAAGTAGACACAATGGGGGGGACAAGTGAAATTACCTTTAAAATGTAGCATAACACACCAAATGGTACATAGGTGAAGCTGTGCTGAATGCCTATAATCCCTTCCTCGTGTCACAGTGACGTGTTTTGTATGTGTACAGATGCAGAGAGTTCTTTCTGCATGTTTTGAAAGTCAGTTATAGAAAATTCCCCCCTAATTTGTGGCTAAATACATTAATTAAATGTGGGATATGCTATTCACAAAACTTCACTGCTACCAGATACATGATGATAATAATCTGCCAGATGCTGAAACATGCACCTGATTAAAAACCTGGTTTGGCAGAATTCAACTCCAGTTGAAAAGCAGGATAATAGGCAGTAACAGGCGGCAATAACAGGCTAAGATACTCTGATGCAAAGCGTATTCACTGTCACTTCAGCTGCCAGAATGTTTGCACTGCTTTTCTATTTTGTATCAATGAAGGCAGATAAGTAAGTAGTCAAGGCATTAAGCTAATCCATCCCTTCTCCTTTAGAATGCCACTTCCTTTTCTGACTTCTTTTAGGACAAACATCTGCTTCCTCAAACTGCTCCTTCCTCACCTGGATAGCCTTGCCTGAAATCCAGATCTGCTCATATACTTATGAAGAGAGCACACTACAGAGGGAAGCTAGGCCTGGGAACACCCTCATCTCTAATGAGGAAGCACCAAACAAACTGGACTCTTCTTTGAAACACACCTGATTATCATTCGACCTGATGTCACATAGTGTACCTCACAAATCTAGACTCAGTACTGAAATAACTAAAATGTAAAAAGTGAACTTAAATCGACGGGTAGACTAGAAGGCGGTCTAAAAATAGAAGCTAAAACCAGAAGGATATTCAACATAACTGCAACAGGGGGAAAAAAAAAGTCTTTAATACTTTGAGTAGATAGCAGTTGGTAGATAGAGGAGTTTTGCCTTCATTTTGCCCAAATCCATCATATAATTTGTTCAATACATAATACAGTAACAGATATGTCATAGATGACTGGGTATTAACATGAGAAAGGTTATGACAATCATCTGTATAGCAAAGGCAACTGACCTATGTTCCTCTCTCTAGTTCATTAACTCAGGTTCAAAGGGAGAATATTATTCTGATCTCTCAAAAAAGAGCTTTACAGAATATTTGCATAGCCTAGTTCAGGCTAGGTAAAGAAGTTTTGCAACGGTGTTACCTAGATCAATGGGTATTTCAGATCAAGGCAGTTAAAAAATTTGAAACTTTTATGAGTACTCCTTTGACTAAAAGTGATATATATTAATTTAAAACTTTAGTACTGTTGTGGTTTAACCTGGCAGGCAGATAAACAGCACACAGTCATTCACTCACTCCCTCACCCGTGGGATGAGGGAGAATCACAACAAAAAAGGAAAAGAAAGTAAAATTCACAGGTTGATATAAAAGCATTTAATAGGACAGAAAAAGAAGGGAAAATAATAATAACAACAACAATGATAATAATAAAAGAATATACAGAATAAGTGATGCACAATGCAATTGCTCACCACCTGCTGACAGATGCCCAGACAGTTCCTGAGCAGCAGTTCCCCCCCGGCCCACTCCCCCAGTTTCTATACTGAGCATGATGTCATATGGTATGGAGTAGCCCTTTGGTCAGTTTGGATCAGCTGTCCTGGCTGTGCCACCTCCCAGCTTCTCCTGAGAGGGCCTGAGAAGCTGGAAAGTCCTTGACAAATGTAAGCACTACTTAGCAACAACTAAAACATCAGTGTGTTATCAACATTCTTCTCCTACTAAATCCAAAACACCGCACTATGCCAGCTACTAGGTGGGGAAAAAAAAACCCAAACCAACTCTATCCCAGCCAAAACCAGGACAATACCAATAGAAGTGTCAATATTCCCATTCACCCAGGGCTTCATAAGAAGGATGAGACCAATAATAATATTGCTACTTCTCTTAAATTCAAAAGTACTGTTTCATTGAACAATGTACTCACAGCAGAAAAGTAGGAAGTGTTGGCAGTGGCTTATATGTCATAATGAATTTGTAAAATGCACTGGAGTGGACATCAAACGAATATAAATATGGCCTTATTCTTCATAAAGGTCTGTAATTGTACATAAATTTTCAGTCTTAAATTAAAAATCCCACTGAGGCCAAAATCAAATATCTCCAGGGTGCTGATAACAAATTTTGTCAATTAGAAGCAGATAAGTTAACAAAACAGATAAATTAGTCTTTCTCCTGTGCTAGTCTTCATCTAGGATCACACATGTGCTCACATAAAGCACAGAAGCCAGAAAAAAAAAGACAGAAAAATACCTGGAAAAGAACAACTGAAAGGGGGAGAAAAATCTCATTTTGTGTGGGTTTCACCTAACCATTTCCAGAATTTATAGTTCTAGAAACAGATACTACTACTAAGTGATACTAAGAAAAGAAAAGAGACTCTCAATACAATTAAGTTTCTCTTGTAGCTTGCCTGGATAGTAATTAATCAGACGAAAATTAAGAATGGGTATTGCGTGCAAGTCCTGACATACAACAGCAAGTTAGCATCTTACCTGACCACGTTAGGGATAAGCGAGTTGGAAGGGATGATAGTCCTGGACATAAGGACTCTTAGGTGGTGTCAGAACAAGTAGTGCAGTCTGACAGCTATTCACATTCTGGGCACAGAGAGAATGTGATAGGAGGTGTTCTGTCCAGGGGAAAAAACCTACGGGAGGAAGCAATGTTGAACAAAATATTTCACAGGTTGTGTCAGCTCTGGGGGGACTCCCAGTCTCCATCAGTTTCTCAGCAGAGGCCAACACCAGCTCTGAGAACTTTGAAAAGAAATATTTCTCCACAATCTTCTTTTTCCATTATCTCATTAAGCTGATATACTCATAAAAGAACCCATCATCCCCAATGGCATGGAAAGCATTGGTGATGATGTCAGACAGCAGAAATTTGCTTGATGAACTTTCTGCACTTATCAGTCTAGACTGATTCTCACTCAGTTAAACAGAATGGATTTTAATTATCCTACAGACTCAAGCAAGACTATGGCAAGAAAATTAGTGGATAGTTCAGAAAAAATCTTGGTAAAAAATTCTGATAATTTCTGCTCTGCCGCAGATGGATAATGCAGGATACCCGATTTCAGGGATCATTCTTGTTTAGAAATTGTGAATATAAAAGTACAAGTTACTATAGACTCGTTCTGTGAATGCATTCAGTCGACAAACTCAAGAGTTAACAGTTTTCACTGAGATTCTATAACACTGATATAGTTTTTATTCCTAAGACTGTTGCATGCAGGACTGCATCAGTAGTGATGCATATGTATTTTTGCTGTGATGATGAAGAAAGAACTATTATATTCTTAAGTTGTGTTTTCCTGAAGGTATATTCCAATCCTTTTATACCAGTCACTTATATCTTAGATTAAAATGGTGCTGTTCTACAGAGAAACCTGGTGAGGAATACAGGTCTTAGAGGAGTCTCTGACACCAACGCTGAAGAGTTTTCTTTTACCCTTCCTCCAAGGAGGTGCCTCCGTTTTTTGTTTATTCTCAGGCTCCGCGCTATTGTTAACGAGGCAACAGCACATGCAGAAATGCCCCCTCTGTGGGATGCAGGTGTGAACGGCAAGCAAACGTGTTGAAAGAAAGATGCAATGCACACTAATAAAGCAAAAACTGAAAAACAAAGCTACCGAATATTGGAGATACTTAATGCCTTGGATATTTTTGACAATTACATGAAAATGTAGATTTATGTTAAAGCAAGAAAACACAGACAGACAGCGGAAACCAAAGTAAAAAGGAAGGAAAAATTCCAAGGAAAATCTAACAAAGGTGGTGATTAATGAGTAACTACAAAAAAGTCCATAACTCTATATTGTTTTCCTGTTTATAAGGTAAACACATCCATGATCCACTAAGAAAAGTAGAAAATGCATATCTTGCTGTTGTACTGCTTCCTTGTAGATGTAATTTATGGTTTACGTTATCATTTTCAGCTTTAGATGTCTTTTCAGGAAATACAGAGTATTTCTGTTACATTTAAACCATACCAAACAAAAAGATTATTCTGTTATTTAAATATAAAATGTGAATAATATATGCTAATTCAGGTGGAACAAAAAGGTAACTTGACAGATGTATTCAAAACTATTAATTCTTGTAAGACTTCTAAGTAGGGCAATCTCAAACTGTCCAAACTAGTGATGGGGTTTAAAGTATCAGCAGAAGTGAAAAAAGAGAGGTAAACAAAACAAATCTATCTAAAACCATTCTATTGTAAGAGTAGCAGGCATATGGAACAAGCTGCTTAGTAAGACAGCTGATTCAGATAGCATAAGTAAGCTTAAGAGACAGCTAGATATCTTCATGCAGAAAGTGGCTTGGAATTCGCAGCAAGAGGATATATGGTTCAGATAACTAAAATGGGACATGCTTATTTTAACACAAGACTTGCTGTCCTGATAACTTTTATTGGGTTAGGGTTTTTTCCCCTTTCTTTCCGCTAAGGCCGAGTGATGAGCTTTCACAAGCATTTCATACTGGTATCTGATTTGCATTATCTTCCCCACTTGTGTGAATGTTTACAATCACCACCAGACAAAATTTGCTATTTGGATATATTTTCCTTGAAATAAAATATTTTACTAGTAAACCTACTGAGGCTTTACCATCCACTGTTTTCACTATTTTAATCCAAATCATAAAGTAAGCTTGATTGCCTCCCTTGCCATGCCGAACTCAGATATCTTGTCTACAAAAATTATTTTTTCATAAAATTTTCTACTTCTCTATTACTGAGAGAAGCACAATTGCTGTAGTGTTACTGACACAATCTTTTTGTATCAATATGACCATTTAATTTTCAAGCTGGCTAGGCTAGATTTGCTCAAAACTGTAGTTAAACTACTGGTACTGCTAGCATTCTTATTACTGCCATGGGTAGAAATGGACCTATGACAATAGTGTTTGGAATTACATACAGAGGATGTCAGACTCAAACTTAACTCATTTTTAAATTAGGAATCTCAAGGATCATTTTTCAAAAATGCCAGATGATCTAATAATTAGAACTGTTCTAAAAGCAGAAGTTAAACTATTTTAAATATCTTTAAAAAATAATAATCAAGCCTGAAACTTTGCTACAATATAGTGAATTCCCATCCCTGTGCACAACTGAGAATGATGACAGAACCACAACTTCTGATACTGCTTCAGGTGCTGCCTTAGACAATTGTTTCTAGCAAGCTGTCCATCTCCTTTTCCTGGAAAACAATTTTCTCTAAAGAAAATGCAATTCTTTTTCTATCCTAATCACATATAACATATTTCTCACCCTTCTTCAACTTGGCTTATGACTAGAGAAAGCAATTTTGTTTATCTTCTTTCAAAAGAGAAAAGTTACTTTGGGCTAAGAGCCATAATCGTACTAAGCTCAATGACAAGCGATCATTGATTTCATTGGGAACACCACATTGCACCACATTTGTCACTGCAGTGATCTGTAACCCCATAAGGTGCTCGCTGCAGGTTCAGTTTTCATAATATGCCAATGATTTTATTACCACACACTTGAGACAGAAGAGTTCGTACAAGTAAACAAATGGATACCATTAGCATTTGTAATTATATTTGGGGGAAAAAAAGAAAAGAAAAAGAAAAAAAAAAAGTAGTTCGTCTCTCTACCCTCGTTCCTTTTTTTTTCTCAGTTAAGTAAATTCACATAAACACCTGCTGCTGCAGTTCGGTGCCTGACAATACTTAACAGTCACAGTTTAATATATGTTTAATAAGAATGTGAGGAATTCATATGAGCCACTGGAATAAGTTGTTTCTTGATGAATAGGGCCCCTTATCTAGATATAATGACAAGTGCAAACCTCCACATAACTCTTTGTGTTACAATGAAAATAAGCAACAGGAATGGTTGGCTTAATCTGCTTACTAGAGTTTTTATATTTTGACCAGTATTGGGCTTGATGCTGCTGGACAAACTGCAATATTATGAACTCTGGCCATACAGTCCTTTTCTGAAAAAACACACATTTTTAAGTTGCGTAGTAAATAGTTTTCCTAACGAAACTTTTAAAATTTTAGAACTCTTTCATGGCTACAGTTGACAGAAATCCAGAGATTTGTCTTTTTCTTCACAATACTGAGAAAATTAGATACACACTCAAACAGCTTCTTAAAAAAAAAAAAAAAAAAAAAAATATCCAGTACTGCATCTTTATACAGATCAATGTCCAATTATAAGCAGAGAGTTGCTGTGGCAAAAGGTCAGGAAAAAATAATCTTTCTGGCATTTATTACTTGGAAAATAAGGTCATATATGAGGTCAAGCTTCAAATATATACAGAATAAATTATACTGCAGCATTCTAACTATTCTACACAGCAAAAATTATATTGCAATCTCAACATAATCAGAAAAATGAGGTTGAACATGTATTTCCTGATGACTGTACTACAGTTCAGACTAGGCTAAGAGACAAAAAACCTAGGTACAATTAATCAACAATTAATAAAAAAATTATAATATATTTCTGCTTAATTATAAATGTAGCTGCTTATTAAGGCTGACTTATTTAATAATCTTTTAACTGTCTTTAACATCAAATCATCTTCCCCACAACAAACTAGAATAATAACAAACATACAAAACATTTAAAAATAATTCAGTGTGCACTTCCTTATTGCTTATAGCCTAGAAGCAAAACACGAATACATGCAATACTGGAGTACTCAGTCTGTCTGACGCTTTTAAAAAAAAGAAGTGTCTCTTTTGAAATGAAAGACTTCATAATTAGATAAAACACATCTGGAAAAAATTACTGGGACACAGGGTTTGAGGAAATAAACATGCTTGTTTGTCAGAAGGAATGCTTGCAGAGAGCACTGTCATTGTCCTGATGTGATTTTAGCTGTTTCACAGACACTCATCTTTGGTACCTCCACAGGATGTGAATGAAATTATACTGACGATCAGATTATGTTGTTATTTGACACTTCTCACACTACTATTAATTGTGAAATCAACACTACAAATAGGAAAATACATCCACGAAATGAAAACGTCTTCGGATCCGTTTTTACTCTTGTCTGATATCCCAAGTCTCTTTCTTTTCCTCATCTCCAAACTATGTGAAGAATGTAAATGACTGGCATTCTTTTATCTGTTGCAGTCATGTCTAGTTTGAATTTCCAAATCACGCTTTCACAGAAGGACTGTATGTAATATATCACAGGCAACGCCAGTGGAGATAAAGTATATTCTAATCATTTTGGAAAAATACTTTTTTTTTTTTTTTTTAATCTACTTTGGATACTTGCGGTTTCATTTCATGTTCATTCCGAAAGATACTGAGCATTCTTTGCTCTGGGCGAGCAACAAGATTTACTGTTTTCTCTGATAGTATTATCAGTGGGCTATTCCACCCTGATAAACCACAGCTGCAATACTAATAGGTTTATAATGACGGCTTAAACTTTACGCTTTTGTAAGCATTGGAGGCTTCACTCACCTTGTTCAAGTGGCTGGCTTTTAGTTGAAGTAGTTTTCATCTTGAGTGCCTCCCTAACAGACATGTCACAGCAGGAGCCTTTGTTAGTGTCTTGGTCACTGTCAGCCTGATCACTGTCCCCATGCCCGCTGTCCCTCAAGCTGGCTCTTTCTGGATCCTTGAACGTGGAGCTACTGAAATACATATTTAAAAAAAAAAAAAAAAAAAAAAAAAGAAAAAGAAAAAAGAGAAAGAGAGAGAGTTGTATTTATTTGTTCTAAGTTGAATTGTACTCTCTGGCAAAGCAATTTTGACAAAAATGCAAATGGGGAAGCCGAGAAAGTTATTTAATAGGCCTTACCTTTGAACAAACTGCTGCCTGCTGCCCATGTAATTGGGCTCTGCGGGAAAATTGTCTGTCTGTGAAAGAGAAGGAAAAAAATACGTATAGTTGTACACTGGACAAATCTCCTGCAGAGCAACAAGATTTCCTAGAGGAGAAATGATTAATAATTCAAAAATTCCCTTAATCTTCAGATTTGTACATTTTAATTAAATTGGAAAATGCTGGCATGTAATTATGTGCTCAGAACAATTAAATGATTCCGGTCCACAAATTACCTGCTAAAGTAAACAATGAGGCTCCAATAAGTGGCATTCTCTGTTAGTAACCTGACAGATGACACTGTTTATGTTTTTTCATTAGTTAGATATTAAGACTGATGGTTATTGAAAACGAGAGAAAAAAATTACTTTTGCATATTACAAAAGTGAATTATTCAATAAAACTAATTTTTAATCATAATTACATCTTCTACTGGGATTCTGAGGCCCTTACTGCTGTAATACAATTTCATATATTGCTATATTACTCTTGGATTGAAAAAAAAAGCACAAAAATCAAGAAAATTTGTGGCTGATTAGCTGTGGGGTTTTTTCAAATGCTACTAGAAAAGTGCAAGTACGAAAATATTTGGATTTTCTCTCTTTAATTTTCATCAGTATTAATAGCTATGTCAGTATAATGAGAACCACACATACAAACAGGAACATTAAATGATTGTTGTAGACAAGTAGTTTTTAGAAGAAGACACTTTCATTAAGTCTGTCATGAGTATATTTTTAGCAGCATGAGCTAAGTAACTGTAGAAGCAGAAGTATTTACAGCATCCAGACCAACATGGAGTCCTGCCAAAGGGAACTGAATTCCCCTTGTATCATCAGCTGAAGTTCTTTGGGAAAAAGAGAGACTGCATCTTTCACAAAACTCCGTATACTGTACATTCACGCATGTCACTTCTTCTTGCAGCTGACCTGGTGACAGAGCTTCTACTGTTTTCTGCATCACTTCGTATCACACCACTACGCTCCGCAACAGCTATGAGTTTTGCAACAGCACCTAGCGTATCAGTATCAGTAACGCAGGCAGCGCTCAATTGATGGAGCAGAAGCCCCAAGGTAAGGTTTAATGTCGCACAACAAGTGTTTACACAAGTGACTGGTCTCCTAGATATTTCTTTTTCCCTGCCACTCCCCACTCCATTTTTTTAGCCTTGTTTTGGTTTTAGAGGTAGGTGGTCATTAGAAATATTTGCTACTGCTTGTATGGCTGGAATATTGGAGCTTGGAAAAAATGCATGAAATTACATTGCAAGTTTAACAGTCTCTGCTGTTTGCAACAGAAAATAGGTTAGCCACCTGCCACTCTCAAGGTACATGTGAAATAGATGTGCTTATATGCCATGGATATCTTGTGTGATTTAGTAAAGGGATGGAAGATAAAGAATTATATTCTGTTTGGCATGTATGAAGTCAATTCACACTGTACTTTCTTCTTGTTTCTAGTTAAATGCTTTAGTTGAAAAATTAGGATTATAACGCACATTGTGTTCACATTTTGAAGCTGTTTCTAATTTAAAATGTGGAGCACATAGCATTGTATATGTCATTAGAAAAATAATCTGATGTTTTATCCATGAATTTTCTTTTATTATAAACCGTATGGCAGAATCAGGTTTTACTCATTTGTTTTCAAAAAATAGCATAAAGCACCTATACTTACAATACTAAATGATTTTTTATCATATCAAAATTGCACATAATTTGGAAATCTGGGTGTTTATGTCCAACTAGAGACTTGTTCTTCAGCATCATTATTAAAAGATGGGCTTATGAAAGTTCTTAAATACTGCCTAAGAAATGCAAGCAATATGCTATATTACCGAAGGAGAATTCTGAAGACCTGGGACATCAAACTCAGTGTTGTGTCACTGCTTTTTCAAGTCAGCATTTCAGAAGCTAATGCTTTCAGCTACAAGTATCCAAACTTTTTAAAATCTGGCCACTTCAGTTAGGGGGCAGTTTAGTGCTTTGCACTTAAAACCAGACAAAATCCTGGTTTTAATATATGCAATTAGAATAAAAGCTTCTTTTAACTTTTAACATGTTTAAAGTTATAAATGTAAACACTGAAAACAAAAAAAAAAAGGAAGAAATGGAGGTGCAAAGATAAATATTTTATTATTCTTATATGTAATCTCTTAAATGTAGCACATCATATGTTGGAAGCAGACTTAATTCTGCTGTTTATTCTTTTCTTGTCACAAATTGTAAGCTGGTATCTCTCTTGTGTGCACCAAATCTACAACATATATATACACATAAAATCATTGTGTCACTCACAGAGCCTGATATTTCTCAATCCAAATAGACCTTTACAATTCCAGAACTCATGTTTATTTTCTAGGTCTAATATCTCAACTATAAATGCCCAGGAAAATTGACCTTATGCTTTTACTTACGTAAGAAATCTGCCTCCGGCTGCCACTAGAATCAACATTTCCATTTTTCATGTCATTGTCAGGCAAAATTCCCACTATAAACTGCCTTTTCATCAATTCTCTGCCATTAGAAAAGTTGGATTTCTGCCCTCAAATTAATTATAGCACCTCCTTAAAGGTGGTGCTAAGAACTTATCTATAAGCTGGACCACAGTAAGAACTGGCCATACTTTTTGTTTCTGCTTTTTCATAGCAAAAGAAGCATTTTGCACACCCTGGATTAGCCAAGATATAAATTTTAAAATAGAAGTTATGACCACATCTTAGCTGCCGTCCTAAAAACAGGAGCTGCTTCTGAGAAATTCTGTATTTATGGTAATCATTAATGACCTTTAACTCAATAATAATTTGACCAATTTCCTTCATATTGTATTTTGCAGCAATACAAACAGTTGGGTGCCATGTTACAGTAAGTTCATTGCTGCAAAAGAACAAAAGGATGTACTTGATAACCATATACAGCCACAGAGCTCAGAGCTGAATTATTTTCCTTCTGCTCTAAAAGCATTAAACTTTCTCCTATGAACTGTGGAAGTATGATACTTCTGTTGAGCTGTAGCAGAGCACCCTGAAATACAGGCAGCAAAGAGAGAATTGCTTAATGTATGACAATATCTATAAAAAATTTGGGATAATAAACAAACATTTAATTTTAAAGCCAGGCCATTTAGAGGAATCTTAGAAAGGTAAGCATCCACTTCACAATGGATTACAGAGATGTTAATGCCTAACGCCCTTAAACACTTTTTTTTTTTTAAATCCCAGATGAAGTGAGAGGTCATATACTTAAATTTTCTACACTTTAACATCTATAGAAGTGATATTACACATTTCGTCTCATGCATTAATCATACCTCTTTACACTGCATAGCTGTAACTCTAAGAAATGAGTGCTACTGTAAAAATCTATCAACAGCAAATAAACTATTTGTTCTTCTCAGTGTATACAGCCCTTTCTAGGAAATCAGAACCACTGTGTCTTCCTCTTTGCCTCCAGTTTTAAGGTAAGTTTCAGTTCACCTGCAGATAACTATCTAAAAGCTAGTCACCTACTCTAAGCTAATCAGCTAAGAACCCTCTATAAGCATTACAGACATACAAGATAATTCATCCCATTTTGGGCATCTAGCTTTAGGTACGTACTGCTCCTGGACATTACTTTCTCCAGTAACTGTAGGGGCATCTAGATGACCAGCAAGATGTTCAGTGTAACAGCTAAAGCTATGCAAGAAGCATTGTATCAGAAATTAATTACATGGAATTACGATCTCCTGATACATAACCAAAACCTAATCAAATGTCAGCACTGTTAACCTCCTGAAGAACAAAATATAACAAGCTCCACCCTCACCCTACCCCAAGAAAAAACCCAGAAACAATCCATCTCTAAAAGTCACCGGAGTTAAATAGTAAAGACATGTCTTCTGTCTCTGTGATTCAAGGTTGAGGGCTGGAGTATCAATTAGGTCACCAACTACTAAGATATGGGACAAATCGTCTCTAAAGCAAAAGCAGAACTGTCCACTGGCCTGGTTAGATCCTGGAGAATTAAAAAGTCTGTGATGTCAACCTAACTGTCCATAGCTCCCCTAAAGAAGAGGTCCTGTTTTTATGGCTCATTTTCACAGATTAGTGGAACCAGTTCATTTCCAATGAGAGTATGCTGTTAAACCATTCAACAGGTATACTTTTTCACAGCTGCTACAATCATAGAATCATAGAAACTTTTAGGTTGGAAAAGACCTTCAAGATCATCCAGTCCAACCATTAACTTAATTTACCAAGTCCACCACTAAAGCAATTAAGCAATTTCATGTTTCCTGGCTTGGTGGCTGGATTATTTATAATGAAAGTAAAAACAAGGAATCATTAAGGTTGAAAAGGACCTCTAAGATCATCAGTCCAATCATCAACCCAACATCACCATGCCCACTTGTCCTGGTTTTGGCTGGGATAGAGTTAATTTTCTTCCTAGCAGCAGGCATAGTGCTGTGGTTTGGATTTAGTAGGAGAAGAATGTTGATAACACGCTGATGTTTTTAGTTGTTGCTAAGTATTGCTTATGCTAGTCAAGGACTTTGCAGCTTGCCATGCTCTGCCAGGTGCACAAGAAACTGGGAGGGGGCACAGCCAGAAGAGTTGATCCAAACTGACCAAAGGTCTACTCCATACCATATGACGTCATGCTCAGTATATAAACTGGGAGGAGTTGGCCGGGGAGCAGCGATCACTGCTGGGGAGCTGTCTGGGTATCGGTCGGTGGGTGGTGAGCAATTGCATTGTGCATCACTTGCTTTGTATATTATTATTGTTATTATCATTATTATATTATAATTATCATTACTATTTTACTTTATTTCAATTATTAAACTGTTCTTATCTCAACCCAGGAGTGTTTCTCACTCTTACTCCTCCAATTCTCTCCCCCATCCCATTGGGGTAGGGGGATTGAGTGAGTGGCTGCATAGTGCTTAGTTGCTGGCTGGGGCTAAACCATGTCACCACTAAACCATGTCCCAAAGCGCCACATCTACCTGTTTTTTGAACACCTCCAGGGATGGTGACTCCACCACCTCTCTGGGCAGCCTCTTCCAATGCTTGACTACCCTTTCCATAAAGAAATTTTTCCTAATATCCAATCTAAACCTCCCCTGGCACAGCTTGAGCCCATTTCCTCTCGTCCTATCGCTAACTACATGGGAGAAGAGACCAACACCCACCTCACTACAACCTCCTTTCAGGGAGTTGTACAGAGCGATAAGGTCTCCCCTCAGCCTCCTCTTCTCTAGGCTAAACAACCCCAGTTCCCTCAGCCGCTCCTCATAAGGCCTGTGCTCCAGACCCTTCACCAGCTTCGTTGCCCTTCTCTGAACATGCTCCAGCACCTCAATGTCTTTCTTGTAGTGAGGGGCCCAAAACTGGACACAGTATTCCAGGTGCGGCCTCACCAGTGCCGAGTACAGGGGCACAATCACCTCCCTGCTCCTTCTGGCCACACTATTCCTGATACAAGGCAGGATGCTGTTGGCCTTCTTGGTCGTCTGGGCACACTGCTGGCTCATGTTCAGCCGGCTGTCTACCAGCACCCCCAGGTCCTTTTCTGCCAGGCAGCTTTCCAGCCACTCTTCCCCAAGCCTGTAGCGCTGCATGGGGTTGTTGTGACCCAAGTGCAGGACCTGGCACTTGGCCTTGTTGAACCTCATATAACTGGCCTCGGCCCATTGCTCCAGCCTGTCCAGGTCCCTCTGCAGGGCCATCCTACCCTCCAGCAGATGAACACTCCCACTCCTGCAAACTTACTGAGGGTGCACTCAATCCCCTCATCCAGATCATTGATAAAGATATTAAACAAGACTGGCCCCAAAACAGAGCCCTGGGGAACACCGCTCATGACCGGCTGCCAACTGGACTTAACTCCATTTACCACTACTCTCTGGGCTCAGCCACCCAACCAGTTTTTTACCAAGCGAAGACTACGCCCGTCCAAGCCATGAGCTGCCAGCTTCCCAAGGAGAATGCTATGGGAGACTGTGTCAAAGGCTTTGCTGAAGTCCAGGTAGATGACATCCACAGCCTTTGTTTCATCCAATAGCCCCTTACAAATAGTTTCTTGCACTTATTTGTGCTAATATGTGACCACAGAGTAAATTTGACATTTTAGGAACACTGCCATTACTGCAATGTTGCAGAAAAGTTCCTGAGGATTTCTGTACACACGTTTAATACAGCTTCTTCATAAGGATGAAGCTCATAAAAATGCCATTTTGAAAGAGATCAGAAGTCACATAAACCTTTCAAAAGCTGCCAAAATTTAAAAAAGAGGGTTACTACCTTTCAGAAAATATCTTACAGTTTGATTATGTTACCTTTTTCACCAGGGAGTTGAGGAGGAGGAAAGTAAAAGAACAGGCAAATTAAGCCTGTGCAAAATACACTTTTGCTGGTATGGGGTTTCGGATGTGACAATATAATTGCTACAGTCTAATAATGTGACTTGAAGAATCAGTTACTGGCCAGTGTTTGCATGAATAACGTGTAGAACACCCTTCAAATGCTATCGTCAACTGTCTGTGAAACCATTCATTCTGTTACAGGTGTCAGGGCTGGTGTATTAAGACCACACAGGGGCTTAGATAAACTACAATTGTTGCTAAGTATTGCTCTCATACGGTGAATTTGGAGTACCGAATTTCATAAATTAAAAATAAAACCATTCAGAAGTTTAAAAGTCAACTATTAAAGTTCTACTAATTAATTCTAGAGTGGCTATGATTTCCAAAAGTTTTATTCACAGAAAGGAAAATTATGGCCAAGAACATAGTACCAGAAACAAATTCCTCATAGGATCCATTAACCTTAAATAATCTCATATGAAAAAAAGAAGTGAAAACTTCATCACTGCAAACTGTTTGAAGCAGCCTGGGCAAAGCATTACACAATGAATTATGGGGAATATTTTTAGCAATGGGCTACATTAATTTCTTTTTCTTTTTTTTTTTTTTAATTCGTGTTCACAAGGTATATATGCGTTTACTTCTGCTGAAATGTTTTGATATTTTTATAAACAAAAAGGAGTTCCACTGTGGCTCTGCACACATATATATATTTTTCCAAAAAAAGTTAGGATTAAAATTACAGCCCCATATTAATGAATCAGACTTCAGGGATCCTACTATTACTCAGTAAGACAACAGCAGAGGACTTCACAAGGCTCCTGCTTTCAAGAATTGCTATAAAAACCAGGCTGTCAATTAAAAATTAGAGGCTCCTAGCTATTTTCGGATTTTTTTTTTTCTTTTAATCAAAATCTTTGTTACACCACAATTCTGAAGGTTTCTAGCAATCTTTGGTGTATTACACACTGTTTAAATAAAATCAGAGAAAAATAAAAGAAAAAATTTTCCATTCAACAGGTCTCTCTCAAAAAAAAAATCTTAAAATAAAAAAGACTACAAGGAAAATGACATGGAAAGTGAGAAAGAGAAAGAGGGAGGGGGAGAGTGAGAAATGCAATATTTAAGTATTCTTGACAAATTATGCCCAGAAATAATTGTCATATTAGGGAAAGACGTATTCTAAAAAGTAAAAAAAAAAAAAAAGGGCTTAAACATTAATCAGATTTATGAATATTAGGCTACTAGAATATTCATAATTTTTTTTCAGAATTACAAGAACAAGAATCACATTTTAAGAAATGATTCAATGCAACTCCATTTTATGTAGGTGTTCATACCTGGAACTATAATAAAGCAAAATGTCTTTGCTGACTTTAACTTCTTTTAATTAAACATTAAATGCAAAAATGAAATGAAACATCTCTCCCCTTTATCAGACTGCCACTTAATATCTAACTCAAGCACCTTCTGTGTCTTTTCTTGAAAAGCTTTATTCTGAATATTCACCCTTCCTCCATGAAGCAAAGATCTTATATAATGGCAATCACTTTTCAAGACAAAAGAATTGTATTCTGCCAAATCTAGTTTTGAAAGAGCAGACAATTGTCTTCATTTTGTTAGGAACAGTTTGTGTTCAACACAGTACAATTTTTCACAAAGACTCCTCAGTATAAGACTGCCAGTGAGTGTATATACTTAGCCTGAAGTAGTAGTTTTTGATTTCACCAGACTTCCTTCGTTAAGAAAATGTATTAGCCTAATAGCAAAAAAAATCAAACAAACAAAAAAAAAAACCAAACCAAACTGGGCATAAACTTCTAATAAGTTATTCTATCTTTTTGAAGGAGAAAATTAAATAGGCTGCTTTAACAAATCTTGCCCTAATATGTGCTCTCCACTCTCATTCTTTTGAAAATGTTTTTCAGACATAATTTATATGACATGTACATATTTGGGAAGTTTCACACTTGCTGCAAAATGTGTATTTGGGTGTTACAAGACCTGCAGTGTGTTTATGTGGATTTCTGACAGATGTAACATTCTTCAAAAGCACTCTAAAAACACAGGGCAGCAAAAACAGTCAGATCCACAAGGCAATACCATTCACCAGGCTGCCATACTCCTTATCGAAGAGTGTTGGTGGCTTGTCTTTTCTCTTTCTCTTGAATGAGAAAAGCAAAACTGTGAGGGAAAGAGGTCCTGAGCTATTCAGTCAAATGCACAGTGACTTCTGAAAAGTGAACCTCTGGGGACAGAGACCACCATCCTTTCCTGTAAGTGACGGAATGAAGATTCTTCCCATATAAATGCCTGGTCCATGTACTGTTTTCTTTTAGCAAGTACCATATTTGTTACCAAAGAAAAATTATTGTTGATTTATTGCTTAAGCATTCATATGAAAGTATAGCAGATATTTCAGTTGTGCTTGTACTACAGGCTTAATGAAAACGCTTATTTCTTACATTTTCACAAGAGTTTACTCTGCAATGTACAAGGCACAAAAGAAGACAGAAGCCTAGAATGTAGGGATTTAATACTGTGCAAGGATTAGAAGTCACAAGGCCCAGGCAAGCTTCCTCTGACCTCATTGATGGTTGCACCAAGCCTGAAGGCTGAAGAAGCTAAAAAGGTCACTATAAAGAGACATATTTTTAAGTGACCCTTGTAAAAGATAGACTTAAAAAACACTCAAGAGATGGGGTGAGGCCAGACCTGATCAGATTTTTTTTAATACGAAATAAAAGATTGAAGCCTTTCAGGAACAAGTTTGCTGCTTCTTCGGTGGGGAAGTCAGCTTAACAAAAGCCTTCAATTCCTCTGACAGATCAGATGCAGGATATATGTTTAAATGCAGACTTCTTTCTTTAAGAAAGATGGGACTAAGAAAGAGTGTGGAAGCTGAACTGAAAACTTCCTTCTACTGCAAAGGGAATCAAGAAGCTTTTCCAGACCAAACTTGAATTGCTCTTTGTTTCACAATGATTTCAGGTTTCTGAGCCTCATTTTATTTTGCACTGGAGAAATACAAAATGTAAGTATCTATTGAAATTAGCGTGGTTTGGGAAGACAATGTGCAGAGTTTTCAAATGGGACTAGGAAAACATAACTGTAATATGAGCTCTTAAGATTTACTACTTCTTGGAGAAGATGCAAGATCAGGATGTAGAAAGAGGCGCGAAACCTCACACCACATAGAAGGCTTGAGCTGAAAGTACAATAGCTCTGTTTCTGTTATCACAGCGTCAATAAATAAACATAATGAAATTCACGACACATTATTGCATTGCTCTGTATTGCCTCTATTCATTTAAAAATGATGAACACATTTAAAATAATTCACAACTTGTCAGATGCCTGTGAGCAATGCAGTTAGACTGGTGCTTTAAGAGGCATTCGTGAAGATCTTATGAGAGAGCTGGATATGACTTATATCAAAGTAAAGATGGAAGTATGGGAAAAAGAACAATAACTACTTCACCTGAATCTGCTAGTACAGTTGCATCCAATATATTTACACTGTTCACCAATGATATGTACTTACTGAAGCTACTCTGTCAATAAAAACCACATTAAGAACCTTTTGAAAGAGCTTCCCTGTCAATTAAGCTGCAGATACATTCTATCGCTCCAGTTTTCCTGTCAATTTAATATACTGGATCATATTAACAGTACTGGCTTGTCAATAAGGCAAATCCGAATCCTATTAATGGAGTTATACTGCCAATATAATCGGCTTCCTATTTATCGAGCTCCCCAGTATTTGGGAAAGCTGTGAAATGGGATTATAAGGTTAGGTTACATACATCTGCCTCTGTATTACGCAAACATTTCAGGAATTGTGTCCTGTTGTGTAAAGAAACACATGTAATCACATCTTTCCATAACATAAACTTCAGATGACAGAATAGTATAATTGTTTACAATTGCTGAGAAAACATTAAATCATCCTCATTTATCACATTATGTTTCCTGCTAGCTCTAAGTAACACTGTTATTTTGTAAGGCAGTCTACTTGTGTGCCACACATGTAGAACTGCTAAGAGATGTATGCACTCCCCGACACCTGCACAAGATATCTGATCCAGAAAATAAAATGAAAGAGATAAAACCCATTTTAGGAACAAAACATGAAGCATTCCACAATTTCAATGCTTGTTTAGCTCTTGTACTGTGCTGTATAATCTTGGTGGAACTGAAGCTTGTAAGTATAATTCTAGTGTAACAGAAACTCCTGGAAATAATTAATGAGAGGTAGTAGTTCGTGCATAAAAAAACAGTAGAAGTTCAGCAAGCCTTCTATTTAATAGAAGCCTTAATGAAGTTGAACATTAGTTGCTTTTAACCATATTCAATATTAAATAACTACTTTGACTGGATTAGCAGAATATACAACAGACCATTAAACCTGATTATATTAAAAAAACTCTTTTGCTTAAAAAAAAAGAAAAAAAAAGTAATTGCATTAAAATGTACTGGGCATTCTTTTATCAAATTAACTCTCTAGGTCTAACTTGAAAATATGGATTTGAAAAACATGGTCCAAAATTACTGTTAAAGGTCAATGAATCAAGTTGCCAATTATATTTTCTGGTAGCAGATGGGTGCAATGAAACCTAATGATTGAATTTGAAACGCTTTAATGCACCTTTTATCTATGGCTCCCACCATGTTGAGTCTACCTTAGTATTCCTAACAAATATTAGGTTTACTGCATAACAGACTCAACTACAATTAGCTAACTAGAATGAAATCTGCACTTATCACAATATCCAGCTTATTCTAAGAATATCATACCACGAACTCTAAATAACAATACACTTGGGAGTGTATCTTTGATAACATTAGGGTTTTTTTTTTTATTTTTCATTCCAATCTACATCTTAAATATGAAGCCTGGAAATTAAGACATTAAAATTAGCGAGAAACTTAAAAAAAATAGTGCCTTGAAATTTAAGGAGATGATCAAAGTATTTGTTATAATTTTTAAAAATATTTTTCTCTCCTTGTGTCTAGAACCTTTTTTTCTGTATGGAAACAACCTCATCTTTCCTCTCTTTCTTTCATGCACACAGATTCTACAGTGCAATTGTGAGCTCCTGGCATTTTATTTTTAATTTTAAGACATATCTGAAAGCTCTTACTCAACAGGAATTCCCAGTGAAGCCAGTAAGTGTAGAATTTGTCCTTTTCTTACCACTTCTGTTTTCCAGTTTCTAAGAGCAACAATATCACAAATGTTTTCTGAACAGATAAAAGCTTATAAACACTGCAATACTACACGGTGGAGAAGGAGATCAAATTATGGCCTTTTAACACTGACAAATTGCTTTGTACTCACAATATTTAGTAAGGGGAAACAGAGATACTGGGTATTTTAAATCTGTTAAGTTTGTGTTAACATCTATCCACTATATTTACCTTCCTCTGTCCAACCCATACTCTCACTAAAGGCAACAATAAAACTCCCACAAGCCATGACCTGGGGTCCTCTGAAATCAATGGATGTTTTCAAATTGGTTTCAATAGCCCTTGGATCAGTCTGCTTACTTCAATTATGGGATAAGCGATTCTTTACATAGCGTGCTACATTCCCACAGATACATATGTTGTATGCTGAAGAAAGCTGCAAAGGAGCAGGAAGAAGATTACAATAGTAACAGAAAATGAGAAGAAACTCTTAAATGTAATATTTCTTTATCCCAGCATATGGTCTTCTCTATGGACAGCACTTAAACAGATTTGTAATGGCAGTGACGGGGAAAGGTGATTAGCTAGGCAGCAAACCCTGTATATGGCACAAGGCTCTGGTTCTATTTTCTTCCCTACAGAGTGAAAAAAAAAATAGCAACGAAGATAAAGCAGGACTTGATTCTGAAGCCACACTGCCTGCACACAAAGCACATGTAAAGAGGAACTCTGAAGCTTTCTTCCTAGGTGATGATCAGAAGAACAGAAGTAAATCTGGATCACCTCCTTCGCTTTAAAGCTGCAACCTTATCCCCTCCTTCTTCCTAAAATCCTTCCCCAGAAAAGCAATGATTCACTTAAATTCCTTAGGAATTAGGAAGAAAACCTCAGATGTTAAAACTTACCTTATTACCTTCTGTCTAATTTCTTATTTTGGTCATGCAACTACTTATTTCAACATTTTGTTCAAAAGCCCCAACAAGGTTTTCTATAAACATTTTGTGTCAGGATACAAAGCCCTACTTTTACACAAATAACTTGGCACAATTATTTCCTCTTAGCACTAGAAAAAGACACACCACTAAATATGCTGCCAAAATAATGGCTGAATTTATGACAGAATAGTAGATCATCAAAATTTACAGCCTCACATGCCTGTGCAAGGAGATTTTCAACTGTAAAATTGTGATGAGTTGATTTATTATTTGTGACATAAGATAAATAATTTAAGCTTGCACAAATTTAGCAAGAAGTTCTGTCCGTAAATATATTTTAAAGCCATAACAGTCATGTGTCTATGATGAGATACCTCATAAAATGGAATGTTTGATCAAATACACCATGAATTTAGTAGCAGTGGTCAAGTAGTCTTGGACAGAAAAAATAAGGCCTTTTGGTTATAGGGCTTTGTATAACCGTCCACAGCTCTGTCACTTCAGTATTAACCTACTGTAATGTCTTCATACAGGACTCAATATTAAGTTGATTCAGAACAAGCAAAAATAATAGTTCTCTTTCTTGATAGAATCACCTCATCTTGAACACAACACCTGCTTATCTAGGGATCTCCACAGGCAATCTATAAACTCATAGGTATTTAAGGGCTGACTTTGACCTGTAAATTCTTCACAGCTTGGGGAAAAAATTTCTGGATTACCACAGCTTGCCATATTGAGAGTCTGAATTCAGATTTTGCTGTTAAGATAAGGACTATTTACATAAGATATGTTCTCTGCAAGGATTCCAGGATTAGGAAAAGTCTTCTTTCTGGTCCAAACCAGTGTTGGTTTGTCAACATCTAGGACACTGCTGCAAGGTTCATCATGGATAAAGAGACTGAACATGAATGCTAATATTTGGCTGAGGGGTTGGTTAGAATACAGTGATTAAATTATGGGTTTGCCTCTGTATTTAATTAGCAGGATGCTCACCCAGCATGTGAGCACCATTTTCAAAGAGAATGCATGCAATGGCAACTGAAGAATGCATATATATGTCCACATCACAAAAGCCCCCAGGCCAACATTCAGAAGAAGTGTGTGTTGGGGGAAGTCTCTTTCAAAATGGGAAAAGAAATGAAAATACGACAGATACAGCACAAGAAATTCCAAAGAAAAACTCATGCAAAGGGGAAAAAATAACTTGTTAACATTGTTCATACTGCTCTTCCTGAATGTTTAAACTGGATAATGTGTAACACAGACTAATGCTGCTCCCTGCAGGTGGATCATGAGCCCACATAAAGCCACACCAGCTTCCAACTTCAGTGGAATTCAACATGGAGTTAGGTGCTTAGCTGCAAAGAGTAATCTCCAGGAGCAGAGCCTTTGCATGCAATTCTTCCACACATATGCCCTTAGAACTTGTTTTCAGGTAGAAAAGCTCATTAGGAGACAAAGTAGATTATTTCCACAGAAAGTTATGAATTTACATAATTTCAGGGCCATCTTAACTTACTGGTGCTTCTTTCTAAATAAACACACCTTTGTGCCATTGGGAATAAAACAAAAGCCATACAATAGTAAGGGACTACTATGTGGCCTTCAGTTCACATGCAACTTTACTAACTTCACCATAAATTCCTGAGAATGAGTAAACTTGGGCTTGTTGGTTGTTTTTGTTTAAAATTTCTCAGGCATAGGGTAATAAAGTACAAGATGCCCTTCTAAAACATTCTAAGATCAAGAGCAAGCTCATTCACTTTCCATGAAAAAAGAATTAGGATCTTACTCCTAGGACTTTGTGTATCAAACTTCAGCATAGAGACTTTCCAAGGTAATGGTATAGAGACCTATTCCTAAAGATTTATAATAGGGTTACTGCTTTAACCTTAACCACAGCATAACAAACAGCACCAATATAATGATAATCCAAGCTACCAGCAACCTTAAGAATGTGCAAAGAATACACAGATACTGGCAGGAATTAATCTGCCATTTTCACACATCTGCCCAAGGGAGGTATTGTAATTGCAAAAATTTACTCTTAGACTGCTGAGACTCATGATAATTATGTTTCTTTTTTAATAGAAATAGCCACAGGTAGTAAGAAATTGGGTTTTGAGACAGGGAACTGGGCATGCATTCTAACCCAAATTACTACGTAATTGTCTTTATTACAAAATACTATAGAAAACCTATGGCTCAAAATTGAAACCAGAACAAAACATTTCCTTTAAATAAACTCTTCTCTTCCCATGGCTATTGAATATGTATGCCTATTTCTTCATTTACCAGTATCAGCAAGACCAGTATGTCTGCAAGCACTTTATCTTCATATAAAGATCTTTGCCAATACTAACCAAAATTGCTGAAGCTTACATTTGCTTAATAGAAAAAGCTTTCCCTTGCTTTACTTTCATGCAAGTAAAGTAGACTAATAAGTAGGTCAAAATCTGGAAATATTTTAAATGAACTGAAATTAAAGTTTTCTTCAAAATTCTGGAAGCCTGTTTGAAACAAATGAGCACAGTAATGTACTTAAAATGAGTTATTTCATGCTTGAAGGAATTATTATTTCATTACCGTCACATTATTGTGATATTGAGACGTATACTGTTGGGAAAGATCATACATATGGTGGCCAATGAATAAATAATAAAAAAAATTAATCCAGTTACTTCTGCCCCTTCCAATACTATATCCTGTTAGGCCTGAAAAGAAGCTACAGGTGGTTTAAACAGACAAAATACATTTAGAGATTTAGACAAAATGAAGACTATGCATTTGAAAGAAATACCATAAAACACTTTGTTTTCCCCTCCTTTTCACCCGATGGCTACAAAGCTGACTGAGACTTTCCTTGCCTCAGAGCTATGAGATGCAAATTATTGTGAGCTTTTTAATACCTAACACAGCTGATGGAAGCAATTGAGTGCTGATTATTCTCACGTGTCATATGACTTATACCTCCTTTTTATCACTGCTCTCAATCCTGAAGTCTGGTAGCAGTATACACAGTTTTAAGCAAGATGTATAACTTCGACCATGAAGTGGAAAATGAGGTCCTTCCTTACTTATACTCTTGCCTCAGGAAAAAAATGACAACAGCATTTGTCTCTAAACTTGATGCTTTCTAGGTTGCAGCAAAAGGTGTGGATTGACAGCATCTTCCAAAACACTGGTACACAGCTATGTACAGATCATACACAATATCCAAAAAAATTAGATGCACATAGGTTGTTAATAATACCTTTTATCCAGCTAGATAATTCTTTTGAAAACATGCTGCTCTCTTATCTATGTATCTCCACATACACATCCACACACACAGTTATATTTTCTGATGTATAGTCTAGAAATCTAGTTTCTAAGGCTTTGTGCCTGCCATTTTTAAAAGGATTTAAATTTATTATTTCCCAAGCACTCTAAATTCCACTATATTCTTATTGTCATTTGATCCACTGAAATGATGAAGAGATCAGAAAAGAACACACTTGGTACTTTACAGCTGTGGCTGGATAATCTTGCTCATGATCATCAAAGCAGGATTGTTTTTATGATCTTCAAATCTGCATATCGAATTACACAAGTCTATGTGAAAAAAACTAAAAATATCAAATATTCAGACATCAGGACTATCTCAATAGAGTACTAGAGAATGCAGTTGGAGGCTAAGTGAAACTAACAACTTTTGCAGCTTTGCAGTGTTTTTAAAGTAAAGGAGAGAAACAACAGGGAGCAGTTCAGCTAACACAGACTCACAGACTCTGGTCTGAATTCTGCACATGCTTACGCACTTCAGCAACTCCATTCCTGTGAGTGATCCATTTAATTTAGTGGTGCTATTGAACTAAATTAAAATATTCACTGAATAAGTGTTTTAAGGATCATGCCTTGAAAGACATAATACTAACGCAGTTAGACATATATAAGCCAGTTTCCATAAGCCTTGAAATTACTGATGCACTGGTTAAGGACATGATCCTGCTCTTTCTAGATTTGTGGAAAAGCAGTCTTTTCCTCAATACTAGTAGGAGCAAAGCCCAAGTGCTGAATCTGAGGTGTGTTATTAAAAAAACATTCTTTTTTTTGTCACCTTTAGAATTTTATAGAAATGAAAGATTTTCATTAAGGATTAATGAAAATTTGTTTAGCCCACTTCAGCTTACCTTTTTTTTAAACTGAGTTGTAGTTAAACAATCTGAACCATAAGTGGTTGCTTAGCAATCAGCAAAGAATGAGACAGAAATATAGTAAGTAAAGGAACTGACTGACATGTTCTGCCTTTGAATCATGGCATTCATTAAAAAAAACAGAATAACACTAACAGAAATTTGAAACAAAATTCTATTAAAAAAGAATACATATAACGCTCTTTAGGAAAAAATTATGCATTTAAAAGCTAAAAATTGTAATTCTCATATCTGTTCTTTATAAAAAAACCCTTAGCTATTATTAAAAATACATTAAAATCCTTCAAATTTTGATGAAGCCATTATTTACCTTTTGTTTTTAATTCAATTGTCAAGTGTGCTTCCAATGATTTTAAAAACAGTATATATCTACAAAGCAAGCAAGAGTTTATAGCTTTGAAGACTTGAAATTGATTTTTAATGCACCAGCTTTCAAACACTACAAAGGCTGCTCTCTGCTGATAAAGACAGTAAACAAGAAATTGTCCTTTAAATGTTCCCTTTAATGTTTTTCTTTAATTAAAAATCAATCAAAAAACATTGCAACATTAAAAATTTTAAAATTAAGACATTAAAAGATGTTTAAGGTTTTTGACACATGACGCATTCAAACTAGAATGAAAACTTATGATGTTACTTTTGTTTACTTGTGTTAGTTTAGACTTTCTTTGCGCTGTGAACATTGTTAATCAAGAAATAAAACCACATAAAAGTAGTTTATCACTGAACACAGCTATTTTTATTGAGTAGAAATGTTAAAAATATGATGAAATAAAACTAGACGTTATAAAAGGACTGAAGTAAACCACTTTTTTAATACCTTCAGATTATTTTAATATATTCCTTTCCTCTAATCAGACCAAAGCCTATTTATGTAGATTAGTTACATCTAGAGTCTCATTTATCCAACCTGTATTTATCCTTTGATCACAAAGCTTGTTAACTTAAATGGTCTTTTATTGTTATGATTCGTTTTCCCATAATTATGCAGTTTAACTGCCTGATTTTTTTTGAATAAATATATGCAAACGCGCCGATCATATTCAGCAGTGTTATGCTGGATGCTCAATGAACTGTAAGAGCCATTTCAATACAATAAAACTGCCTGGAAGTGTTCCAGGGCAAGGACTGCAAATACCAGTAATCATAGTGTCACTAGAACTAGTACAGGCAAATACAAGCGTGTCACACATATATCAATAGATGGTCTGAAACACTGCCTGCAACAAATTTCGCATGTCTATCACTGCAAGAACTTACAATGCATTGATCAGAGGTGCCACCCACACAGCTGAAATTGTGCATTTGTATCTTGCAACAAGGCTTTTCCTTTCCCCTTTAGAGTCCTCCTTTGGCGTGCCACGGAGACTGCAGCACGCAACCACCCAGCAGGGAACAGGATGCGATTAGAAACTTTTCTATTATGGGTAAAAGCATTTTATGAACCAGAGGAGCTCTGATCTGATACATACATCACAAAGACAGTAGAAAGGTCCATGGCTAAAATAAAATAGAATCATAGAATACCATTCTCTTGAAAGATTTTACTTGCCTAGATCACTTATAGCGTACTAAATTGAATATAGATCAGCATAGGACTGATTGTCTTGAGAAGTGAAAGAGGAGATATCCCCTTGCTACATGAAAGCGAGATGCAAACTGATCTTTATGCTGTCCTGTACAGGTAACACTAATAATTGGCTGAAACTATGCAGTAATATCTTTATATGTAGAGGGACTCCTCAATTTTGAGAATACATCACCAAAAAAGGAGCTATCTTCTTGTCTCAAGGAAGTGAGAGATGAATTGATCTTATGCTATCCTTTCTTTACAGGTAACAACAAACAACGCTAACTAGTGGAAGCAATTCAGTCGAAGAAAGAGATGCTTCTCATGTGACCTTAATAAGTAGGAATTGTGTCAGCAGCCTTTGGGATTTAGCTAGAAAATATATGACTGCTCAATGAGGTTATTTAAAGCACTGCCTAATATCCTAATTAACAGGGACATTCATATGAATTTGCTTGTTCTGAATGTGGTACTTATTACTGAGTATTTTATCTAAAATGCTTAATAATTTATATATTTTTTTCTTTCTCATAGGATTTACAGTAATTCATCCAGAATCTTCTGCTGTTAAAAAAAATAAAAACGTCTACAGCAGACTGAAAAACAAAGGTTGCACTAAAAAGACCATGACAAATATATTACTAGGGCTTAGAATGCACCCTGGCTAAGATTTACGGCAGGCTGTACACTACTCCATTTCATCTCATCATATTAGCAAAAGCAGCAACAACTAGTTAATCTTCTTGTTGCCCCTTTAAAAACATAACAAATTAAACACTTAAACTCAAGGAACTTTTCCCAAAAATTGTTTTGCCATTCTCCTCCTAGTACCTTTTTCTTTTTTGGTTTTTTTTTTTTTTTTTTTCTATTTAGCTAAAAGCCTGCAGTCCCCTGAGAGTTTCACTTGTTTCCTATATTTTTGAACCCTTTAGCATTAATTTCAGCACTTCTCTTCTTACAGCTGAAGTAGAGATACAATTGAAAGTATAAAGCTCTTGGGCTATCTGCTGCAAAAATTTGTCCCAACGGCTCTACTTTGACCTTTTGACATCAAAGGATTGCTTCTATACTTTTAAAGATAAAAACAGAGCTGTGTTTCTGCTCCGGTCAACAAATCATTGTTTAAGTTCTTTTCACAGAAAATTCTTACCTGTTGGAAAATACTAATACTAGTGTCAAAATGTCTTTTCTTTATTTGTGCAGGCACTCCTCAGTCCTGAAGAGGTATCTCAAGACCTCTGCCATGCATCCTATATGTTTTCTTTAGAAAGAAAACAACAACCCATATACATACACTTTTTATATGTAGAATGACTGTCTTGCATAGTGAAACCTAAAAATAATTTGACAAGGCATTTTAACATTTATAGAAACAACGAAAGAAAGAGAAATTAAGCGAGATCTTTAAAAGTATATGTGTAAATATTTTCTAGTATGTTAATGTTTCCTGGGGAAGAAGGTAGTGAAAAGGAAGTAAAAAATGCTGGGGAAAAAAGAAAAAAAAAAATTCATTTGAAAACAAAATCCCAACTGGTTTACAGTCAAATGTTGTGACTCAGGAGGAAATTATTTTTTAATTACATTTTTGCTTCATTAGTGAAGTCAGGTTGTATCTATGCTTTCTTAATACCGAGTGATATTTGCAAATATTTTACATGTACCTAATGACAATTTTCCACATAACAATATTTGCTGAATTGTAAGAATAATGCTGTATTATGTAGACTTTTAAAAATATATGAAAACGTGAAAATGCATTCAGCAATATGTTCAAATGAGTCTTTGATTTCCTTTCAGCTGCGCGCCTGATTATGCTACGGTTCACATCACCCTTACAAAATCTTCTAAATTCCTGTCTCCTTAATTGTAAAGAAGCTATAAGAAAACATCACAAAAGGCTGAAATCTAAAAATAAAGGGCCAAATCATACTATTCTTCCCTGCACTCTGTAAGGCTCCTAGTCACAATTTACTCTTGAACCACTGAAATCATTGATGAAGTAAAAATTATGCTATTGACTGAAATATGAGTAAGAACAGGCCTTTTCATCAGTGTGGGTAAGGATGACAAAACCTGACCAAACTCTTGTTAAAAGATAATTCTTCAAAGGATCAGTCATCAAAATTGCACTGGTAATCACAAATTTGTGTGGATTTTTCCATTTAAGCTTAGGCAGTGACACTGAGCACCAAGATGAGGAAAGCTCAGACAACTTTCAGAGCTGTTGAGAGCTGTGATCCAGTAAATCCTGCATGACTTGCTTCATGTCCTTTATTTTAACTGCATTAACTTTCTTCAACTCCTATACTTCATAAAACAGCAAGTTCTACAGAGACATTATTAATTTATTGGTTAATGAGAATTTCTGTTCTGTCAATAGCATTTTATTTCTCATAATATCAATATTCTACTTCAGACTCTTAAACTCTCTTTTTATCTATTATGTTTATTGTTCTATATTATAGCATTTCGTCTTGGAAAGTTCTTTAGACCTCATATGGACCTATATATCAGGAATGACCATTTTGAAATAATGTTGCTATAAACCATACCGGCAAGGAGCTCAAGATCGAGACCAGAGCAGATGTAACACAAAACAGGTGTCCGATTGTGCTTTCTATGCCTATTTCAGCAGCCAGGGCAGATGCCACAGTGAGCAGTATGTTGCCAGATCTGGTCCTAAAATATACGTACTTTGTGTCGCAGTACAATGTATCTTGACAAAAAATGAAATAACGCTTCACAAAAAAAAAGAAAAGATCCTGTCCTGAAATTCTTACACAGCCACCCTGGTATTGACTTATTGAATAAGTAAAACTAAAGTTACAGAACAACGTAACACAAAATCGTACTAACTGCAGACTGTATTACACAATGCAAACATTCAAAGGAGTTATTTTGCAAGACATCTAACCTTGTAGAACACTGTAGAAACTACCATAATGCATCTTAGCCAGGTAGTTCTGACGTTTCACCTGATGATAATTTAGTATCCTTAGATACAGCCCTAGAATATGCAGCTGTGAAATTTGGGGAATTATAGAGTACGGACCTGCAAACTTGCAAATGTATAGAAGTGCCCCAGTATCCTCTTGGTGCAAAATGTTAACTTCTACTAGCTCTAGTGAGAGAGCTCTCTCTCCTCATTTGCGACAGGTGATACAGAAATAAAAAATTAGTACCTCTGTTTTCAGATACGAATTTAAACCACTGAGAACGAATGCAAGTTCTGTGGGGAAAGCTGCTTCTCCTTATACTGCAGCAGCTCCAGACTTCTTTTTGCAGTCTTGAAATTTCTGAGCTGAAGTTTCTCAAAGTAAAGCATGGAATAGTATACCTAAAGACAGAGCAGCACTAATATAGCTTATGTTTTTTATTTCCCCTGAAGACTATCTTCTTAGGTACTACTAGACACCTGGCGATGAAGCTGCACGGGGACTTGACAGTAATCTGTTGACACGTCATAAATATCAGGTGCCTGAAGTATTAAGAATGATCTGTACTTCATCTTAAAATGCTATGGGACTGCCTAGTACAGCAGCAACAGTGATTCCCAGCTTGAGAGCTACTTGCAACAGTCATTCTTTTGTAGCTGTTTTTTAGCAAAAGCTATGACCGCTGCTTTCTTTATTCACTCTCATCTCATTCCTGACATATTTACAAACCTCTCCAAGTTGCGTCACAAGTAATAAATAATCTCTAGGATGATCAACACTCCTTGCATATGTAGCTAGTTTTCTACGCTACTGTTATGTCATTTTGAGGAACCTATTTCTGGAACCTATTTGTTAAGGAAACTGTTTGTCTCCCTTTATCCATCCACCCTTTTATCTATTGGAAACCTATAGGCAGAAATTGCGACTTGTTCATCCAGGGAAAGGTGAACTGATTAACTCAGAACTTTTTGGTAGGAGAGGCATAGCACATATATGTGTATGTTTGTACATGATATTTCTTTTTCTAATGTCTGCTCTTCAGAACAAAGCAAAATCCTGTTCGTCTTAGTCAGGTGAGTAGGTCAGCTTGATTTACTCACCAGAATGAAATTAACAGAATTTTCCCAGTAGTCTTTAAGGTCTACAGTGAACAGAAATCTTCTTTCAGCCATGTAGAGTTTCCATTTTCTCCAGCTTTCATCTTTTTTCTCCCCAGTAAAAAGGAATAGTTTGGACCTTAAGCGATTCAAAGTTCGCATGGAATTTTGAATCTGGCAATGAGAATTGTATAGCATTGGCCTATTTTTAAATATTTTTAACTGACTTGCATTTGAAAGCACAGTTTCTAAAGCATGTTTAGAATATGATTGCTGAAGTTAAAAGCAATGAAACATGCTCAAGTGTAGCTGTACTGACTTTCCAGTATGTTACTAAACACTGTTCTTCATCCACATCAACCTCATGTGGGCGTCAAATCACAAATGGTCTATTTTCAGAGGCCCTAAGCACTTGCAAGTCTCTTGTGCCAATAAAAGCTGGAGGTATACTGCATCCTTGGCTATCCATCCAAAATTTTATACGTATATATATATATGTATACATGTTTAAATTATTTAATTTTTATGGTATTGAAGAAGTTCATTGATTCATAAAACTAACACATGCAACCATGGCACATAGCTGGATGCTACAAAGTGGTGATTAAACACACAAGTTGTTAAACTGCGTGACTAATGTATAACAGAAGTCACTCAAAGAGAGGTAAGATTACACCACTCTTACACATATCAGGCAATATTTTCTTCAAGTGCTGGTCATTTTGTGTCTGTCTGAAACTCATAGTCACTAACACTTTACAGGTATTCACTGATATAAATTGGGCTATCTCTAGAATAAAGTACTATTCATGAAAAATAAGGGAATCATAAAGCCTATTGACTTTACTAGCTCTTACTGCAAAACAAAAAAAGTGTTATGCACTGCTAATAAGAGTGAGAAAATTTGGATCTTACTGAGAAAGAAATTATTTATTTGATTTTAAATATTTATAGACTCAATTGGTTGTACTAAGTAATAATATAATATTTAGTATGTATATATATATCTCCATGGATATATAAGTATATACATATGCATATATATAAATGTAGTTTTAATAACAGGCTCCTGCTAGAGAATTCTGCCATTAAACACTTGCCGAGAAAATGAGAATGAAGAAAAGCAGTTCCATTGTATGAATTATATAGTTTGAGATTATCATTGCTCAGCAATATATCTAGAAAAACTAAAGTGAATGTTTGCTAGAGAACACTTACACAGTCGTTTACCTTTCCCTTACTGAGGTAACGAAGAAAACTGCTTTTCTGAATTGACTAATGAAAGGAGATGATAAAGCAGCTGTTTGGATTCTGTATCTTTTTTCCACTGCCTATACCTTTGATTCCTAAATGTGTAATTTACTTTTCCAGACACAGATTTCCTGGAGTGATTAAGAATATAGTAGATCCAGAGAGGGGGCTGATCCTTTACTATTTCTCCTTAAGTTTGCAGTTTGAATTTTACATGAGGCAGAAGTACAGGACCAGACACAAAGTAGTATCTACATTCTCAATGCAAATTTTATAGAAAATTTACTCTGGGGATGTGGAGATGAAGAATACAAAATGTATTATAGTAATGCAAAATTATAGTGAAGAGGATCAGATTTCATCATCTAGCTACTTGAAGTCTGGGCCTTTCCTAAATAGAAACCAACTATTCTGTTTTATACTGTGTATTTGTTTTGTCAATACAGCTACAAAATATAGTATCAATAAGTATGTCTGAAAAGGTCGTTCACTAGGGAAAAATTAATGTTTCCTAATCTACTGGCTGGACCATCCAAACATCCAAAACACTCTGTGTAGATGTTCAGGGAAAGTAAAAACAACGTTAGATATACCAGTATGTGCTATGAGGAGTTACAGTTAACATTTCCCACAGTTGTCATAACGAAAACTGTTATAGAAACCACAACACACCTTTTTAAGGGAGGAAATTCCTCTTTTAGCTTTATATAGATCTCAGGAAAAAAAAAATCATGATTGATATTATACAGTGAACACTGTAAAAAAAGAAATCATATTTTCCATAGGGATTTTACACTACAATTGAATCTTTACTACTCAGTAGCATCAATACATGAATTAATTGCTTTATATAGACATTACATGGTTATAGGAAAGTATATTTTTCTGTCTTTTAGTAACTATTACACTTGTCAGTAGGAAAAAATTGTGGGGTTTTTTTTAGCATTCTGACAACTCCATTTTACAGTAAAAAAGTTGACATTACTTAAACAAGTGTCATTTAAATGTATTTGTTTTTAAAGCATGAATTATAAATCCAATTCTCTCCAGTTGTGCCCTAACTTAAACTCTTTCCTGAAGTGTCACTTTTTGTTAAAATCAATTTCAGATTTTAAGTATTTCTCCACTCACCTAATTGATAGCAACACAAATTCATGATAGGCATAAAATGAAATTGTTTCTGTGACACAACTCAATAGTGGGTTGAGGATTAGTTCACAGTGACCCTGTACAAACAGCCAGTTTTCCTTTTTTTTTTTCCTCTTTTTTTTTTTTTTCCTCCCCAGTTATAAATATTCAATTTACAGGCCATCAGTTACTGGAATTTTGGTTACTTAACCTGCCAATTACCAATGGCTACTTCTATTTAATTTAAAACACTAGATGCAGCTGGCAACTAGAACATTCTGTGTTCACAGACCGCAGGGTATGATAACTCAAAGGGATAATGAATTTTCTTTTGGTACATCAAGTGTCTACAGTGCAACTTCTTTCCCACTAGCTGCATACACAAAATGAGTCTGTGTCACTTCTGATACACTCAGCTCATTCCCCTATGACTCAGAACAGCATATTAGGAGAACCACAGGATAAAACAGGTATGACATTTCAAATATATTTAATAGTCATTATCCAGAGCCTGCTTTCAATCGAAATGTTAAAAATCACTTTGGAACATACCTGTAGTATTCGAACATTAAGCTGCATTTATCATGAAGTAATACTTTAAATTAAATCAACTGGAGCCAAATTCTGCCCTCACCTTCACTCTGAGTTCGCTGCACTGGAATACATCTTCTGAGTTTGGACTTTAAACTACCTGCTAAAAATTAAGTCATTCTTTGATTAGCACCCTGTATCCAATGGTCCAAATTCTGCCATCTCCCACATTCACGAAAGTCAGTAGAGGACAGTGTGGATATAACTGGCAGCAGAATGCAGCCCAGCTGTAATTTCTAAATGAGCTTTGGTAGAAGAAAGAGCATGTAAGTCTTTCACTATAAAGCAATCATCAATATTGACTCAGGCTACTGGAAATCTGACTAGTTGTTTTGCTGCTTTATGACAGGGTGTGAGTTTTGTTAACATTTGGGGGTAGGATGGAATCACCACATACATTTTCTTTCTATTTGACCAAGCAAAATTTTCAGTGCTGAAGGTTTGGTTGTTTATGGGGAGAGGAGGAGGCAATGGGGCCCCAATGATACTGTTCTGCATTAAAAAAAAAAAAAAAAAAAAGTGTATATATATTCTAAAGAAGGAAATTAAAAAAATTAAAAACATACATCTTGGAAAGATAGTTCATTTTACATACAGGATTGGAGGGCTATAATACACTGTTGCAATAGATGTCCTCAGTGTGTAGAGTTTCTCCCACGTCCTGTTAGTTACTACAGATGATATGACTGCTTCAGAAACACCCTCCCCCTTCTCCACCCCAAACCAAAGCAAAGTGAAACCTGTGGAAGCGCCCACCTCTGTCTGACGATCTTCTGGGAAAATACCCCAGCATGCCCCAAAGGTACTAAACGCCTGCCTGCACTCTCACATGCACCTCTTTTGCACTGCCGCAGCTCTGTTTCAGTGGGCATTTACTTTTGACTCACACGGGAAGCACCAGTGTGACAGCAGAACCAGACCCACCAGATGTGGTCTGGTTCCACTTTCATTAAGTCCACCTCTCTTTGGTGACTTGTGTTGGTCCCTTCAGTGGTGCCTTACAGCAGATTTCACTGCAGACAAAAGGTGAAGTTAAACCAGCGTCTAAAGTGAAGTCCAGGGTATTCTAAAAGTCTCCTACCTGAATTATGGACATCCGGCTCGGGGGAGCCTCGCTGGCGTTAGTCCCTTGCCCTGTGAAGCTGGTGTGGCAGCCCACATGTCCCTGGGGTACAGTCAGGTTGTTGGAGGCGGGCTTCAGGTACATCACCTCAGACCTGGGAGAGCTGAGGGGCAGGCGGGTCTGGTAGTCAAAGTACATGGGTGAGGTGGCCAGGGATGGGCTGCTCACCACGTTCATGACATTGAGGGGGCCCCGGCTGTCCTCGCCCTCACTGGGCACCAGCATAATGTCATTCTTGCTGATCTTCTTCTTCTTGCCCTTGCCCCCTCCACTGCCACTGCCTCCTCCTCCCCCGCCACTGCCTCCCCCTCCTCCCAGCTGAGGGTGGCTATATTCGGCAATGCGACAATTATAGGTGCGGATCTCCTTGTTCTCTCGCTTGCACTTCACGGCAATAGTGATCATGGCAGCCAGCAAGATGATGGAGACAGTGCTCAGCGTCACGATCAGGGGCAGCGACAAGTCCCAGTGTGGTCGCCGATGCTGCTCACCATTCACCTGTGGCTCACCAGCCTCGGGCAGGGGCCCTGCCAAGGCCCTGACAATGAGCTTGGCCACTGCGGAGAGGCTGGGCTTGCCATGGTCACTGACTTTTACCACCAGTTCAGCCACAGGGCTGAGCTCCTCCCAGTAGGGGTGCAAGGTGCGTATCTCACCACTAGTGGGATCCATCTCAAAGAGGTGTTCCTCATTGCCTTCCACAATCTCGTATGTGAGGCGCCCACTCTCCCCAAAGTCACTGTCCAGGGCGCGGACGGTGCCCACAGGGTAGCCCACCCCAGCATTGCGTGGCACCTGCAGCTCTGCGGTGTCATTGATGAGGGCGGGGAGGACAATGAGGGGTGCATTGTCGTTGACATCGAGCACGGTGACGCGTACCGTGGCGTTGCTTTCGCGGTGGGGTGAACCTGAGTCTTTGGCCAGCACGCGAAACTCAAAGTGCTTTGTCTGCTCGTAGTTGAAGCTCCTCAGGGCATAAATAGCACCATTGGTAGGGTTGACGGAGACATAGGTGTAGATGGAGACGTCGCCCACATGCCCGGGCAGAATGGAGTAAGAGACTGTCCCATTTTGGCCCAGATCAGGGTCCTGGGCCAAGACAGAGCCCAGGTACTCTCCAGGGATGTTGTTCTCGGGCACCTGTAACACATAGAGGTTCTTGCTGAAGCGGGGCGGATTGTCATTCTCGTCAAGGATCCGGACGGAAAATGACTTGGTGGAGTTGAGTGGGGGGTTGCCCTCATCACGTGCCACAATGGTCACATTGTACTCGTCCTGTGCCTCGCGGTCCAAGGGCCGGTCGGTGACCACAGTGTAGAAGTTGTCATAGTTCTCCTCCAGGGTGAAAGGGATGGCTCCGGGCCCGCCGCCGCCACCCAGCACCCGGCACTGGAGCTGCCCGTTCTTGCCTGAGTCACGGTCAGTGACCCGCACCAGGGCAATGACAGTGCCTGGTGGGGCAGCCTCACTCAGAGCTCCCTGGCGAACGGAGACAAAGCCAATGGTGGGTGCATTGTCATTGCGGTCGATGAGGCGGACGGTGACCTTGCAGTGAGCAGGGATGGGATTGGGCCCCAGATCCCGAGCCTGGACATCAATCTCAATGAGGCCACTCTCCTCATAGTCCAGGTTGCCCTTGACACGGATGAGGCCACTCTGCGGGTCGATGCTAAACAGGTCACGGACACGTTCAGGTGCGTAGCCACTGAAGGAGTAGAGCACCTCTCCGTTGGTACCCTCGTCGGCATCGGTGGCATTAAGGTCGATGACGGCAGTGCCCAGTGGTGCGTTCTCCGGCAGCTCTACCACATAGGAGGCTGCCTCAAAGACGGGACTGTTGTCATTGGAGTCAATGAGGCGCACGTTGATTTGCACCGTGCCAGAGCGTGGTGGGTCGCCGCCGTCCAGTGCTGTCAGCACCAGGGTGTGGTGACTCTGCTCCTCACGGTCTAATGGCTTCTGGATGACCAGCTCTGGAAACTTCGTGCCATCACCACGGGACTTCACATCAAGGGAGAAGAGGCCATAGTCATCACGGGTGAGCAGGTAGGTGCGCAGCCCGTTGTCCCCGGCATCTGGGTCATGGGCGCTGGTGAGGGGGAAGCGGGTGCCCGGTGCAGCATTTTCTGAGATGTCCATGTCCACTTGGTCAGAGGGGAATGCCGGTGCGTTGTCGTTCAGGTCCTGGATCTCCACCTTGATCATGCAGATCTCCTGGTCATTGGCGAACACCTCGAGGGACAACTGGCACTTCGCGCTGCGCCGGCACAGCGCCTCACGGTCGATGCGCTGCTTGGTGTAGAGCAGCCCGCTCTCCCCGTCCACGTCCAGGAGGTGCGGGGCCGAGTTCTCCAGCACCCGAAAGGTGGACTTGGGGCCACGGCCGCCGCCGGGAGTGCCGCGCTCCGCGGGCAGCATCCCGCCTCCCGCCGCGCCCGCCGCCAGCCGTGCATCGCGGCCGATGTTCCCGATGACCGTGCCCGCTCCCTGCTCCTCCGGCACCGAGTAATTCAGGTTCTTCAGCGACAGGGCGGGAGCCCAGCAGAGGAAGAAGCAACAAATGGAAAGGTACATCCCCGAGCAGGGGTGGGGGTGGCAGCAGCTGCAGCGGCGACCAGGGTTGTCCCCGTCTTCTCTGCCTCCTGAGCTGGGTTTGCTCTTCCTCCTCTTCCGTCGTCTCTCTCTTTTTTTTCTTTTTGTTTTTTTCCCTTCTCTCTCCCCACCCCTATATTTTAAGTTCCTGAACCTGTTGCTCTAAAACATCTGCAGAGACACAGGATGAGAGGCAGCAAATGGACCATGTAGCTCAGAGGGAGGGAGCAATCGGGGGGGGGCGGAGGAGGGTGGGGGGAAGCAGCCTCGGCAGCGTTTCAGCAAGCGCTTGCCGTGCTTGCAGTCCCCTCGCAGTTACTTCGGCTGTCCAACTTCGGCAGTGGGAGGATTTCAAAAATCAGAAAATTTGCAAAAGATCTTCTCCAGGCAGGCGAAGCGTTTCCGATCCTTGAATCCCAGCAGATGTACAAAGGATAATAAAAATAATAACAATAATAAAAAATCGCGGCAGTGGTTGTTTTTCTAAAAATGATCAAAAAGATTTTTTTTTAAATATGTGTATTTATATATACATAGGAAAGGGGGGTGGCCACCCATCTGTAAGCAGGGGTAGAAAAGCTTATTTGCTACTCATCGCTTGTGATGCGATTGATGGAGTGGAGTGGAGGGGTGGGAGAGAGACAGAAGGGGAAAAAAAGTCTCAGCTTGTTGTTGAAGCCCTCTTCGTGTGCAGTGAGAGGCAGTGAAATGTCTGATTGCACCGCGGGGTTGTTGGTTTTCAGGGAGTGTTTTGCTGCATTTAGAGATCTAATCTTGCATTGCTTGCGGCAGCGAGCTGCATCTCGCTGCCATCGGTATTTCCCCCCCTCTCTGTCTCGTACACCTTCACTCTTTCCTTCCCAAATCAGAAGGCGAGGGAATAAGGATTGCAGGGCAAGAGGGGGGAAACAAAACACACGAAAAAAAACCCAGGAAAAACTAGTGTCCGAATTTGTAGTTTCGTTTCTCTCCCTCTACTGCCAGCCTCCCACCCGTCCTTTTGTGGGGGGTAAAAAAAAAAAAAAAAATCAGGAAACCCACCAGTTGACCGTCGTCATTAGCACTAAATATATATTTTGAGAGAAATCACAGGCTGTGCTCAATCAGATGCACACTTGGGTTTCTTTAAGACAGGCCAGTAGCCGCCGCCACCACCACATCCTTTCTCTCCGTGTATCTATGCGTGTGTGCGTATGCGTGTCTGAGGAGCTGCACTTTTCTCGATGCAGTTTAATTCCAGTTTGCTTTTCTCTCCAACCGAGAGGAAATCAACAGGCAACCCATGGCTGGACGCATAGATTGGGGGGGGAGAAAAAAAAAAAAAAAAAAAGAGAGAGAGCGCAAGAGAGAGAAAGAAAGGAAGGGGGGTGGGAGAGAAAGAAAGAAAAGCCACCACACACACACTCTCTCTCTCTCTCAATCTCTCGCTAAAAGGGAAACAGTCTCTGTATTCACAGGGCTGCGCTGTCAAGTGCCTCTCTTTTCTTTCTATTCAGCATCTCCTTCCAATGACACTGCCGCCTAGTCCTCTTCATTTAGGGGAGGGGAGAAGAAGAGGAAAAACAATCCTGGAGATGAATAAAGTGGGAGATCTTTTAATCGACTAATTCGCTTATATTAAAACCTATGCAGTTCCGCGATTGGCGTGATGCATTTTTTGCAGTCCTGTCAAGCTTTCACAGTCTCTCTGGGCATCTTGGTACAGGGGAGAAGAGCGGCGGCAACGCCAGATGCGTTCCCCCTCTCTGGTACCACCTTTCCCAGCGATACGGTGTGTAGGTAAATAGTGGGGAGGGGTAGCTAAATTTTATTTCAGGTTCTTTTAACAACCAGAAATAAATGAATGGCACATCCAGAAATGCAGGTGTTTCAATCTGCTGGATGAGTCAGATCCAGCAGAACAAATCACATTCACTATCGCCTCATGTTCCTCCTTTCACAGACATTAGTTGCAGCTTCTTCCTAACGCTTCTCTGACTCACTCTATAGACAGGGGGGGAAGAAAAAAAATAATCAGATTTATATTTTGGAAGGGGGGGAAAGGAAAAAAGAAAAAAAGAGAATGGGGGGGTGGGGTGTCGGATCCAGCTACACTTTTACTATACCTCTTTCTCCGGGAGACTGAGGATCAGGAAAACAAGGCTGTTATCCACTCACTGGCACAGAGGCGCGTCTGTCTCCTGCTTTGCTGAGTGTTTTTAACCACCTTTCCTCAGTGTTATGTGTGAAATAAATCAGAGATCTTTCATATTAAAAGAAAAAAAAAAACCAACAAAAACATAGGTTCCCAATACATGCTCACAGATCTAGTTCCGAGTCTCAGTTCTGCACTGGGTTTTTTTTTTTTTCTCTCCTTTATTTGAGTCCGGACCCAAAGTACACAGTTAATTCTGCAACCTGTGGTAGAGAGGCTTTCAAAAGAAAAAGAAGAAAAAAAAAAAATTCTTCTCTGCCTCATTGATGGGTGGCCCCTCGCAAACAGACGGTCGCCAGTCTTAGCCAGACAGCACGCGAAAGGAACGCCGATTCCCGGTAAACCAGATCCATTTCACCAGCTGCCCGCAGGTAAGTGGAGAATTCAGCGAAAATTCAACAGTTGGAGCCGCTCTCTGCCTCTCTGCACTCTCTCTCTTCCCCCCCCCCTCCTCCTTCTCCTCCTCCTCCTCCTCCTCGCCTCCCTCACTGCAGCACTCGCGGGGCCGCCGCGCCGCGCCGCGCTCGCCCAGCGCCGCTCGCCGACTGCCTCTATTCACCTCACGCCGCGGCTTAAACATTGATACGGATTCCCCGCCAGCCAATGGGCGGCGGCGGCGGCGACCGGCCCCGGGGCCGACCCGCCAATGGCAGGAGGCGGGCGGGCGGCGGGGGGCGGGGCCGCGGCGGGCGCTGGGTGTCATTGAGTAGCTCGGGTCGGTGGGAGACGCGCAACGTGCGAAGGGCTCGGCCGGCCGGGCGGCCGGGTGGGCGAGCGGGCGAGCTGCGGGGACTCTCTGTCGCCGCGCACCGCAGCGCCGCGCCCCCGAGCCCCCGGCTGCTCCCGGCTTCGCGTCATTTATTTATTTATTTATTTATTTATTTATTTATTTATTTATTTATTTATTTATTTATTCCCCCCCCGCCTTCGCCGCCCCCCCCGCCCCGCTTTCTTTATTTTTAAAACATATTAACAAGTCTTCCGTGATGACGGGTGGGTGGGGGAGAGGAGGGGGGACGCGACACCCCCGCACTCCGCCAAAGCCCTTGCGAGGGCGAGGACCTGACGCCGCCGCGCGGTCCCCGAGTCCCCCGGGCGCCCGGCGTACCTCCGCCGCCGCCCCGGGGATGCCTGGCGGGATTTTGGGGGGGGCGGGTGGATGGGGACCTCCCCCGCCACCCCCCGCCCCGGCCCTGCGGGAGCCGCTCCGCTCGGGGCGGGTCCTGAGCGTGGGAGCGTCCCCCCCCTGCCCGCGGTGCGGGGGAGCGGGGGGCGGGCGCGGCGGCAGCCCCGCGGTGCGGGTCTCGGGGCCGCAGCAGCGCCCTCGCCTCCTTTCGCCTCCTTTCGCCTCCTTTCCCCTCCTTTCCCCTCCCCGGCGCGGCGCCGCGCCGTGCCCGCCTCCGCCCCCGCCGCGGCGGGAGGCTCCCGGCCGGGGGCGGCGGGCGCGGGGGGAGGACTGAGGCTGGAAAGGTGAGTGCTCGGATTGCCGGAGCGCCGGTCTCGACCCGCGCCTACCGAAATGAAGCTGCCATTTGTGAGCTGTGAGTGACGAGCGTGTAAGTAGCATGAATGGTTTAGGGGGAAAAGGAAAAAAAAAAAAAAAATGAGGGAAAAAGAAAAAGGAGAGAAAAGAAAAAGGAGAAAAAAGAAAAAGGAGAAAAAAGAAAAAGGAGAAAAAAGAAAAGGAGGGGGGAAAAAAGGAGAAAAAGAAAAAGGAAGGAAAAAAGGAGAAAAAAAAGGAGAGAAAAAAAGGAGGAAAAAAAGAGAAAAACAGGAGGAAAAAAAGGAGAAAAAAAAAAAGGAAAATCAACTCTGGAGCAATTATAAGATGCTCCTGACAATTATTTTAGGAGCGGGTCTTAAAAGATTCAGTTAAGGAAGCTGCTCTTTCGCCTTGCTCAGTGGGATAACCTTCAGCCCTTTCTGAGTTATTATGTCCATAAAAATCATTTGACTCGGAGAAAAGTCTTACAAATTTATAAATTCAAATAAGTGTTCTTTCTAGACCCATCTTCCCGTCCTGAAGACCTCTTTGTAGCTTTGAAACGGATAGTTTGCCATGCGGAACGGGTCTGCTAGTAACCAGTATAAAACTAATGCTGTGTTAAAATGCAGTATATAAATAAACTGCACATACATTAGTGGCAGCGTAAAATCACTACTCTCAGACGTGCCAACTTTCTGTGTGAGAGCGACAGACAGACGAAATAAAGGATGTGTTTACAAAATGGGCTTTGCTTTCTGAACGAGGGCTTCAGATTGGCTGATGAAAATCGGCGTATTCGGCGAAGTCACTTATTTGGAACGGTCCCCTACAAAAGCAGCACGATTTTAAAAATGGCACAAACACCAGAGTAAGCCCCGGAGCGATCAGGAGACCTCGTTTCACTGTAACTCGAGTCCTGTGCTTTCCTTTCCTTATTCCGTAGCCTATGCCAAACCTGCAGGATGTCTCAGGATGTCCAGAGATTTTCTATGCAAGTTCTGCTCATTGGGGGGGGAAAAAGGGTCATTGCAATTATGTAATGGCTCCCTCTAGCGTGCTAGAGGTACTGCTGCATTTGGGGTATATACCCCGCATGTGTGTGCCAAAGTGGGTACACATACTGTAACTCATTTCCTCTCCTAGGGAGCAGGAGAGCACCAGCAGGATAAAACAATAATTTCACCATTAAAATGGCATATACTATGTAACATATTTCTAACAATGTTTCTCATGATATACTTACGTTAAAAAAAAGCCACAAAAGCCAAGATTAATTTGACCTTTTTTTTTTTTTTTTTTTTTGAGGAGGGTAGTGTCTCCATCACTTTTTTCTCCAGCCTTGTGAATGCCTTTCTTTTTTTTATATGACTCAGCATTACACAATAAATACTCTGACTCCACAATGAAGTCAATACATTTGAGGGCACTCTGCAGTTTGTAAAACAAGTACTCGGGACTTTGAATTAAGGGGAAAACTATATAACCCTTTATCCAAGTAACTGGAGTCTTTGCTTGTAAAATCTGCCTTTTTTATCAAACATCTTGCAGCTTACAACATCCCATTGATACCAACGACATGCATGGAATACTTAGAGGAAAAATAAAATCTGAACCACTAGCACTAGATCCTCAAACCTATGACTGACTACCAGGTGATTATCATAAATGAAACGCTTACCCTTTGCCCTACAAGTCACTGTGGTTTTTAGTGTTTACTTCAACAGAGTTACTTTTTAATATTCATTTTCAGGTATGGCTGGTTATTAGGAATTTCTAATGATTTATTGGAAATCATATTATCTTGACATCTTTAAAAATTGTGGCTCTTAAACTCAATAGAGACTTAGGTGCCTAACTGGAAAAAGCCAAATAAAAAATAATGCCTGCATATGAATATATGCCTCTGCCAGGCTGATGTTTGTTACATCAGACAGTTTATAACAACAAAATGGCATTTATTGATTTTAATCCACCTGTGCAAGTAATGAATATTTTATTTGTTCGATGATTTTACAGTATATCTAAAATGCTTTTTCTGACAAATTTGTAGTACACACTACATATTTGATAGCTTAGACTGGCATCAGAATTTTCTATACATTCATCAGGAAATTGCTTATTTTTCACACAGAAAAGTCAGAAATAAAATTCATGAAGGTAATATCAATGAGTGCCAATAATACTTGTATGCTGTGCCATGCCACTGTGTATTGAATACATAGTGTATATTTATTGTGAAAAAAAGTGAAACAAAATAAAAACAAAATTAAAAAATGTTTATTAACAGCTTGGTGAGAAAGCTGTACTGTGAAGAGGCTAATACGTAGACAAAATGCAAATCTTTAATAATAGGAATACACATGTAGAAGGCTTACACTATCTGACAGATAAGAAAAACACATTAAATACAGTGTATAGGAGAAGTTCAACAAAGGAGTAAAGTCCAATATAACAGCCCTAACAATAACCTATATATGGAGGGGTTAAATTATGCTGTGGAAAACTGGTTTTTGATACTTGAAATGTTTGTTTATTGGAAGCTGTAGTCTAACATCAACTAAAATAACAGATAGTAACAGGACACATCTCAAACCCAACTTTTTAAAAATGCTGATTAATCATGAACATACTACAACAGTATTCAGACTTTTGGGGGAAATCTTCATAACAAAACCTAGTGGTTTATTATTCTATCTTCAGCAAAGACAGGTAAAACTTTCTACTTTCAAAAAAAAAAGGGAATAAATAAGAAATATCCTCAATCAGAAGTGTTGAAATGAAAAACTTTAGTCTCAGCGTGGAGGGTACTTAAGTATAGCACAAAAGTCTCAGAACAAATATCCCTAAACAAATAAAAGAAAATAGGAAGGCAAGGAAAAGATCAATATAGTTAAATGTCAAGGTTCAATATTTAAGTTACCTGAGCCTAAAATGTATCATTGGGAAAGCCCAAATCCAATCATCTTGAAAACAACAGAAAGAAGTAAAATTAGAAAGGCCAAGGAGGGAATTTGAGGAACAAAGAATCCATATATAAGAGAATGAATTACCTGCTAAAAAACAATCATACGCTTTATCAATATGAGGAAGTCATGACAGAACTGGCGGGCCTACTAGTTGGCCAGCTATAAAAGGAAAAGTACTGCGGAGAAATTAAATTTGTCTACTCTAGTACTCATAGCAAATGAAGACATTTCCTCAGGTCTACTTTTTTTTTAGTGATAAAGATGAGATGTGGGTGTGTACTGAGGTGTCAACAGAGAGATTCTTAAAGAGCGAAAAGCATCTAACTAAATGGTAGTCATCAAGCACTCTTACAGAATCTGAAAATGAAGTAAATGAACTGTTAAAAATATGCAGTCATTAAGATCAGTTACTATGTGTGAGGATTAAAAGGTACAAAATCTGTTTGTCTTTTAAAAGGACTAAAAGGGTGATCAAGAAATTACGGTGTGGCAAGCTTTAATTTTAGTACAAGGAAAATTAGTTAAAATGGCTATTAAAAATCAAAATTATATGGCATCTAGAGAAATGTAAGAGAAGGACTGTCCAGAAACTCAATGAAATCAATAGAAACCTTTCCACTGATTTGATTCATCCCATAATAGCAAAGCAGTATAACTTACATAGATTAAAAGGACATTTCTCCTGTTTATTAGTATTGTTTCAAAGTAGCAACAGAACAATAGATAAAATTACTTTTTTCGTTTTGTACGTAAGCAGTTTTATGTCAATTTAAATGTGAGTCCACACCAGCAAGACATGCAGAAGAGAGGATAGTTGCTGAGAAAGGGAACAAGAAGTGACAGTGCTGTAGGTAAAGGCCAGAGAAGGTAAATGTCTGCAAACGATGTTAGGGGACTAATGGAGGGGCCGGAGCGAAGAAGAGAAATAGGAAGAGGGTGCTGAAGTGAAGCATAGGGCTATTTAAAAAGGCTTCAGGGAAAGGGAATTAGCAAGTAAGAGATAAGCCTGAGACTGTCACTGAAACAGTTGATACCTATGTCTTCTATCTAGCTGGGAAGTATTACATTTACAGTTGGACCTGTGTCATTTTGGAAACAAACAAACACACACAAAGATTCATTAGGCTTACAGAAAGGGTGACTTGTTAGGCCACAGATAAGTGGTTTATGACTTGGATTCTCATGCCTCTTTTCAGGCATGTTATCTAATGACTGTTTAGCACAGAATACAGAAACTTTTTTTTTTTTTTTTTTTTTAATTCCAGTGAAAACAGGACACACTTTGAGATCAAACCCAGTGTGTTTCAAACAGACTAAGTAGAAGTTTCCTTAATGATTTAAAAAAAAGAAAGCAATTTATTTAAGAGCAATTGAACTAATGAAAACCAGTTTCCTACAAGTGTGTCTTTTAATTTTCCCACTGCCACTACTACCAGCTTCCTCCTGTGTCTTCAGTGATGGTTACCCTGCAGATGTGAGTGGCTGGCTGAGAGGGACGTGCTGCTGGGCCAGACAGCAGCTGCCTGGAAAAGTACAGTGGCTATTTTTCCTTCTCTCAGTTAGGAAACTTCTTTCAGTTGGACAATTTATGTCCAATACATACCCATCAACTGGAATGAAATTTAAATTATGATCACCTTTGAAAAGTCTATCCCACTTGCAAATTTGATTGAAATTGGCCAAAGCTGCTGCGCAGAATGACAGAGAGACACTCAGGTAATGGTCAAGTGGGCTGTTTGTTTAAAGCCTCCTTTAAAAAAAAACTAGAATATTAAAAAATTAAAACATTTTAGCCATTTTATTATAACATGATGCTAATTCTGGGGGTACGATATGGCACAGTAATATCATTGTATGATATGACTTGGCATGTTGTCATAATACATGCACTGATATTACTGGTGAGTTAGGAATACACTGTGTAAATATAGACCTTAGATTGTGTAACATAGCATAGAAAATATCTGCATTTTCAAATAAAGGATATGCTCTGAAGCATTTAGAAACTTTTCTGAAGCAAATATTTTACGGATTTTTCTTAAACCTGGCATTTTTTTATTTAATGGTAAATTGCATTAAAACCTATAATGTTCAGCAGTATGTTTTGTTTCACTGAATAATGATGAAAATGTTTTGTGAATTATTTGTGACAAGTGTGTTAGAGACTAGAGCACATACACCCTTTATTATTATAATGATTTAAATATTTGTCTAGAACTTTATAAACGTCATTAAAATTCATTAAATACTTTGTTTAGTAGATGGTGGTTACTTTGTCTGCAGTTATTGCAGGTTAACGTCTCCTATGTCCTTTAAAGATTATGTGGCAGGACAGGACAGATGTTTGTCGTCTTGTTCCCCTCTGGGTGAGGCTGCACTCTGGAAAGGGGTGAGATTGTGCCTTCCCTGAGATTGCACAAGTGAAAAAAAATTACGGAAGTGCAGGAGAAAAAAGGAGAAGAAGGGTCAAAAAAAAAAAAAAAAAGACGAGAGTGAGCAGAAACTCCAGAAAGTGCTGAGAAAAACAGGGAACGGAACAGCTATTCAAGTATCAGAGGGGAAGGAAAGAAAATATTCTCTTGGGCTTGGGGAGGGGACGGTACATAATCCTCTGCAAACCTGCAGAGCTGCTAGACTGAGACCGTGCATGGATGAGCAGACCTGCCATGTCATGACGGCGCAAACCACAAGATGTTCATCTACACCTTTACTATTCTGTCTCACTTTGGATGTTTTATGAAGCTTTGTTTTGTAGCGAAATCTGATCTTTGGGGTTTAAAACTTTTCTGGGGGCACTGGTAGTGCTTGTTTTAAGGAAAAAGTAGAAGCAGATCCAGCTCAAAGATCTGGCTAAGTGACATACATTTTGCAGATAGAAGTACTGGTAGAGTAGCAATAGAGGACAAAGCTGGAGAAGCTGAAATTAAAGTAACATTTCAAGAAGACCATATCTGATGATACGAAAGGTCAGGAAAGTCAAAGAAAATGGGAATGCAGTCTGGGCCCTGACGAAAGTCTTGACAAATGTATTTCATGAGAGCAGTCTAAGGGCAAAGGCATGTGCTGCATGGAACTGTGAGAAAGATGCTCTACCAAATAGGTAGAGGTTTTAAGGTTATGCTCAGTGAGGTTGGGTATGGAACGAATCTTTTTCCTTCTCTTCATGAAAAAAAAGAAAGAAAAAGACTAAACAAACAAGATTACTGACCCACAAAGTATGAGGAAGCTGCTGGATATTTCTCATGTTTCTTAAGCAGGAATATCCCTAATAATATTAAGATATTATATTATTGTTAATATTATTAATATAATAATAATGAGATATTATATTGATAAGATTATCAATAATAATAATTAGTTAATAATTTGGAATTCACTGAAATATCAGTATAGTGTGTCACTGGACCTCCTTTAAGTAGAAAATAACTGCACCTTCTAAATTATGATATTATTGAGAGAAGGCTGATATTGTTCTTGAGTCAAGTTGAATATCTGGCTAGCACAACAGCACCAATAAGTTTTTTAACTGGAACTCCACAGGCTTCCCACATTTCACACCTTCAAGATGCAGGAGGTTTGAGTCAGTTATTCAAAACATTTTCCCAAATTTTTTTGTCCACCAGGACTTCCAGGTCCTTCTCCACAGAGCTGTTCTCCAGCAGGTCAACCCCTAATCTGTACTGGTGCATGGGGTTATTCCTCCCGAGGTGCAGGACTGTACGCTTGCCGTTGTTGATCTTCATTAGGTTCCTGTCCGCCCAACTCTCTAGCCTGTCCAGATCTCACTGAATGGCAGCACAGCCTCCTGGTGTGCCAGCCACTCCTCCCACTTTTGTATCTTCAGCAAACTTGCTGAGGCTACACTGTCCCTTCATCCAGGTCATTGAAGAATAAGTTGAACAAGGCTGGACCCAGTGCTGACCCCTGGGGAACACCGCTAGCTACAGGCCTCCAACTAGACTCTGCGCCACTGGTCACAACCCTCTGAGATCTGCGGTTCAGCCAGTTCTCAATCCATCTGTCTGTCCACTCATCTAACCCACACTTCTTGAGCTTACCTGTGAGGATGTTATGGGAGACAGCGTCAAAAGCCTTGCTGAAGTCAAGGTAGACAACATCCACTGCTCTCTCCTCTTCTACCCAGCCAGTCATGCCATCATAGAAGGCTATCAGATTGGTCAAGCATGATTTCCCCTTGGTGAATCCATGTTGACTACTCCTGAGAACCTTCTTTTCCTCCACATGCTTAGAGATGACATCCAGAACGAGCTGTTCCATCACCTTTCCAGGGATGAAGGTGAGGATGACTGGCCTGTAGTTTCCTGGGTTCTCCTCCTTGCCCTTTTTGAAGATTGGAGTGACATTGGCTTTCCTCCAGTCCTCAGGCACCTCTCCTGCTCTCCATGACCTTTCAAAGCTGATGGAGAGTGGCTTAGCAATAACACCTGCCAGCTCCCTCAGCACTTGTGGGTGCATCCCATTGGGGCCTATAGATTTGTGGGTGTCCAGCTTGCCTAAATGATCTCTAACCCAATCCTCCTCAACCAAGGGAAAGTTTTCCTCTCTCTAGATTTTCTCTCCTACCTCCAGGGTCTGGGATTTCTGAGGGTCAGTCTTAGCAGTAAAGACTGAAGCAAAGGTGCCATTCAGTAACTGCCTTTTCTTTATCCTCTGTCATCAGGGCACCCATCCCATTCAGCAGTGGGTCCACATTTTCTGTAGTCTTCCTTTTGCTACTGATGCACTTCAAGAAACCCTTGTTGTTGTCCTTGACATCCCTTGCCAGATTTCTTTCCCAGTGGACCTTAGCCTTCCTCACCACATCCCTCCATACTCTGACAACGTTCCCATATTCCTCCCAAGTGGCCTGCCCTTTTTTCCACATTCCATAAACTTCCTTCTTCCATCTGAGTTTTGTCAGAAGCGCCTTGCTCATCCATGCAGGTCATCTGCCCCCTTTGCTTGATTTCTTACTCATAGGGATGTATCGATCTTGAGCTTGGAGGGAGTGATGCTTGAATATTAACCAGCTCTCTTGGACCCCCCTACCTTCTAGAGCTGTAACCCATGGGATTCCTCCAAGTAGGTCCTTGAAGAGGCCAAATTTAGCTCTCTTGAAGTCTGGGGTTGTAACCCTACTTATTGCCCTGCTTCCTCCATGCAGGACCCTGAACTCCACCATTTGATGGTTGCTGCAGCCAAGGCTGCCCCCAGTCTTCACATCCCCAACCAGTCCTTCTTGTGTGTTAGTATAAGGCCCAGCAGCACACCTCTCCTTGTTGGCTCCTCCAACACCTATGTCACAAAGTTATCATCAGTGTTCTGCAGGAACCTCCTGGGCTGTGTGTGCCTAGCTGTGTTGTCTTTCCAGCAAATATCAGGGTGGTTGAAGTCTCCCATGAGAACCAGGGCCTGTGATCATGAGGCTACTTTCAGCTGTCTGTACAAAACCTCATTGACTTCCTCTTCCTGATCAGGTGGCCTGCAGAAAACACCCACAACAGTGTCACCCATGTCAGCCTGTCCTTTAATTCTTACCCATAAGCTCTCTACTCGTTCTTCATCTGTAATAAGCCTGAACTGTAAGTGCAAAGTAATCTATGTGTATAAATTTCCAGGAGATAAAGTTCCTACTGGAAACAAAGCAAAAAATAACAACAACAACAACAAAAAAAAAGGAATTAAGCCAGGTTTTTTATTGTCAGTTATTTCCATATTTCTGTCATTTTAGTTTTTCTAAGTTAGCATTTTGCACCCAACACAACAAAATTGCAAACTCTCCCCAGGGTTTATGAAATTTCTTATACATTGCATACTAAAGATTCTACAAGCTAAATTTGCCTGTTATGCAACCCTTTTGTTTCCAAAGTATTCCCTTATTCAGTTATGCAGTTAGTAGCTTTACTTTAAACATGACTGATTTCAACACTGTAAATTCTGTTGCTAAATCTCACAGAGAAATGGAATCCCATTTACTCTCTCCTAGCCACAATTTCATAAGATTAAAAAGAAAAAAAAAAACAAACCCAAAACAAAAAAACAGGTAATGAAACTGTCTCTACTCTCCACCCCAAAAGTCCAGGGACACAACTAGGAAAAAATAACTATAATAAAAAAATCTGTTGAGTCAAGCGTCACATTTGTATGGTTGCGTTTAAAATGGAGCAACATCTTCAGACTTTCTCTAGGTGAAAACCTTTCTTTGCTAGTTTACACATCTATTTGAAACCAACCATTCCATTTTGTTCCTGCTAACCTTTTTCATTTGTATACTCTTGTGTGAGCTCCAACATAAACAAGACTCGTAAACAGCAGACTATAGATAAGCTTTCAAAATGTTATCTGGCATTTTACCTACATATCTGTCAAGTAAAAGGTTAGAATCTTCACTTTTTGAAGAAAAACATACCAATTAGCAGCAAGGCAAGGCTGTCTAGAGCATGAGGTTTTCAAAGTTTGACACTTCTGTAGATGCGACACAACCCATTTATTTGTATGAATCTCCCTTTCCTTTTCTGATGATGAGCGAGGATCTGGAGGGGGCCCCAGTTCCCATGAATTTACAAGTGCTCACAGGTATTACAGGATGGGGTTCTTTGCCTGATGAGTCCAGTATAGCTACAGTTCGATAACTGGGTAGCAGATGATTGCTTTGCCTTGTTTGCCTACCAAATTGAGGCCTCAGTACTGCTTTCAGTGGCGTAATTGGCAAACAGGGTTGTCAAATGCTCTTCTCCCTGGTGTGCAGGAAAATAAGGGAGACTTGAGGGCTTGCTTCCTGGCATTGGCTAGTGGGACTGCAGGTCACAGTGAAAGCTGGAGAGTGATGACAGCAGCCTGTGTGGGGTCACCGGTCCCCATCCTGCCGGGGCATCGGCAGCTGGTGCTCAGGGACATGCAGGGCTTTGGCTTCATCCCCTCAACACTTTGGCCATCTGAGATGAGCTGACCTGACAGTTGGCTGCCAGCACAGAGCAGTAGGAGTTTGTCCCCCTCTTAGAGCCAGGGGCAAGCAAGAGAGGAAATTATGTTTCTAAAAGTCATAATCATTCCCGTCTCCATTTGCTCCTGGGATGGTGCTGCTATGCATCCCCCTTTCTGCAGGCAAACTGTTGTCTTACAGTCTTGTCATAAGTGATCAGTCAGAATCCAGAGCTATAAAAAACACAGAACTGAATGGAATAACGAAGGTGCAAAATTAATGTTTAAAAAAAATCCTATAACATGCTGCAAAAACAAAAACAGGTCCCAAAACTAAAACATGAAATACTGTATCCTTGAGACCACAAACATTTCTTAGTGAATTTGTCTGTCATTATGAAAGACATTTTAAAGAGAATTGATTTTGTAAAATTATGAAGTTTCCATGTCCTGGAAATTAGGTCCTTTAAGGCATCTTATCAGTGAGTACATAAAATCACTTATTACTCTGAAAACCTTAAAACTCCCCCCCCCCCCCCCCCATATTGTTGGAATACCTATATCAAAATAGAGAAAGAAAGAAATAAAATCAGGGAAAAAAAAAAATCATGCAAATATAAATCCTACTTAGTCTTTCTATTGTTAGGTTTTATCTGTTAGGTACCAAAACAGTTTTTAGTTTTATACAGGAAAGTGTATTCATGGCTGCTGCCCTGAGGAATTTATGGTGTCAATAAATTAACAAAAATGAATCACTATAATTTTCTGTTTTATTATAATATCTTAAATGTTAGCAGACTTAAAGGCTTTACATACATCTAGAGATAACATCTGAGTTGCAAATAAATCACTAGAAAATATATGTTGCAGACAGTTTTTATTTAATGTGCACAATCATTAAGTATTTAAATGGATAAGTTCTGTCATTTGCCTGTTCCACTAAATGCATCCACTGTAGCGTGTAAAGGGGAGTGTACAATATTAAGATGAGCAATATTTTAAATTAAGATTGGTTTACACTACAGGTGTTTAATTTGGATCTAATGAGTCAGTTACATTACTAAAACAGAATAGTTATTCTAAATATGTTTATTTAGATATAGGGACTATATAGTTCATTTTTATCCTTTTTTTACTTCTGTATCTCTTAATAACTAGTTCATGTTTAACATATAGTAACTCCTATTAAACCTAAATTAAATGCTTTTTTGGAGGATTGCTATTTAAAGTTTTACTGAAGTAGTAAAATTTACTTTTGTCATGGTTTATCCCCAGCCAACAACTAAGCACCGTGCAGCCGCTCGCTCACTCCCCCTGCCCCGATGGGATGGGGGAGAGAATTGGAGGAGTAAGAGTGAGAAACACTCCCGGGTTGAGATAAGAACAGTTTAATAGTTGAAATAAAGTAAAATAGTAATGATAATAATAACAATATAATAATGTAGTTAATAATAATAATAATAATAATATACAAAACAAGTGATGCACAATGCAATTGCTCACCACCCGCCGACTGATACCCAGACAGCTCCCAAGCAGCGATCGCTGCTCCCCAGCCAACCCCCCCCAGTTTCTATACTGAGCATGACGTCATGCGGTATGGAATAGCTCTTTGGTCAGTTTGGATCAACTCTTCTGGCTGTGCCCCCTCCCAGTTTCTTGTGCCCCTGGCAGAGCATGGCAAGCTGCAAAGTCCTTGACTAGCATAAGCAATACTTAGCAACAACTAAAAACATCAGCGTGTTATCAACATTCTTCTCCTACTAAATCCAAACCACAGCACTATGCCTGCTACTAGGATGAAAATCAACTCTATCCCAGCAGAAACCAGGACAACTTTCTAATTAACTACTTAATTTGCATGCCAAATTTTGGGCAGATAAAAACATCTGGGGCACTAGAAGATGCCATTTTGTTATGGGGAATGATGACCTGGCATCAGTTACATCCTCATTTCTGCAGTGGCAAAGCCATACAACTTCATTGCATGGGAAATTCCAGCTGACAGGGTGCTGCAGTGCAATTCCTCCACAACGCTGGCTGCCACCTGATGTGTGAAAGCATGAAGCCTGTCTCAGGTTGTATCAGTCAAGTTCAATATCTCACCCTTATCTGAAGGTGCTTAATGATTCAGGGTATTGAAAAGATTGAGTCCTGTGTGAAGACTGGTTGACAATTTTGCTTTTTTGTCCCAGTAGAGTAGTCTGCCATAAATATAGTTTATATGGAGAAGGACCTGACACCTTTGTTGGACAGACCAAGTACAGCAGAATGAAATCCCACAAGAAACAATGACCATTTTACACCTCAACAAGTTTCTGCTTTAGGTACAAGGCTTTTCTCTTTACTTAGCTTGCTTTAATGGAAATATATAGCAAAATTTATATGTAGGTACCTTTAATTTATTAAGACAAAACAGCTCACACTTTTCTCTTTGAAACAAGGATGGCAGAACAAAACTAAACTAGATTAATTTGTACTGCTTGATACATTAATATTAGATGTTCTCATGCTACAATGATGAATCTCTATGTCCTGGTTTCAGCTGGGATAGAGTTAATTTTCTTCCTTGTAGCAGGCACAGTGTTGTGTTTTGGATTTAGTAGGAGAAGAATGCTGATAACACACTGATGTTTTTAGTTGTTGCTAAGTACTGCTTATGCTAGTCAAGGACTTTGCAGCTTGCCATGCTCTGCCAGGTGCACAAGAAACTGGGAGGGGGCACAGCCAGAAGAGTTGGTCCAAACTGACCAAAGGGCTATTCCATACCATATGACGTCATGCTCAGTATATAAACTGGGGGGGGGTTGGCTGGGGAGCAGCGATCGCTGCTCGGGAACTGTCTGGGTATTGGTCAGTGGGTGGTGAGCAATTGCATTGTGCATCACTTGCTTTGTATATTGTTATTATTATTATCATATTATTATTATTATTATTATTATTATTATTATTATTATTATTATTATTATTTACCTTATTTGAATTATTAAACTGTTCTTATCTCAACCCAGGAGTGGGTTTTTTTCACTCTTACTCCTCTGATTCTCTCCCCCATCCCATCGAGTGAGCGAGCGGCTGCGTGGTGCTTAGTTGCTGGCTAGGGGCTAAACCATGACACTCTATCAAAAACCTGTATATTGGAGAAGAGAACACCACATATAACCAAAAGAAAGGTAAAATCATTGCTAATAGGTGGTGTCAGGGACTTAAGTTGTATGAAATACATTAGGTCATCTAAATGTCTGAATTCAGACATTATTGAGCTCTTATTACTAGACATAATCATATAGAAAACTGCTGAAGAAGTGCATTTTAAATTGCTTTGCTGTTTTTTTCTCTAAGAGAAAGTGCTATTCCTGAGCATTGTCTCTGATCTTTAAAAGCTGTAGTCATATTAGTATAGCATTCACTTCTTCAGTAGATTGAAATTGTCTTTACGGTATTATGGCTGTAATCCTGGTTCTGCTCTCTTGCAGATCTTTACCAGGTAACTACTTGTTGAGTTTTCCTACTAAAGGCTCATCAAAGTACAGCCAGATTTAAGCCTTCACCTACATGATCATCTTGTTATCATTTGGCCTGTGTGATGCAAAAATCAAAGAAGTCCCTAAGCAACTGAAGTTACAAACACATGTAGTTAATTAAAGAACTTTGAAACACAATTTCTTTCAGGTTTTTTGTTTATTTTTCAAGCAGTGAGCGAATTCTAAATTTTATCTTGTGACTATTAAGTGTTTCATATAGCAAGCTCTTTCATTTACAGACTTTATGGGAAAGAGCTCACAACCAGGGGCCATTGTTTATTGTCTTGTAGCAAACAGCAACTGTCTCAAACAACTGGCTACAGTACCCTGGGAATTGGACCCAAACCTCTGAAAAGCTACTTATTATACAGTAAGTGCATAAAAGAAAAATTGTAAAAAATATGGAGTAGATTCACAGGAGGATTTTGAAAGACCTCAAAGATACCAAATTGTTTATGCTGTCTAGATCAAAGAGTTTAAAATAAGAAATAACACAAAGTAACAGCTGGCAGACCTAAGCAATACATCACTAAATGTCCACCTGTACAAAGTATATAGCCTCTACTAAGAAACAAAGTTCATTTGCAGATTAATATTTAATCTCTTTATTCTGTTTGGTGGAAGTATTCTTTTTCAGTATGGTCATTTAGAATTGAAGCTGTGGGTGCTCTCTGGCAGATTCTAATACACGTTGTCTTTCCAGTCAGTGGACCAAAAAGAAAAACGTCAATAGTTAATGTTCACACCTAATCACATAAAGAGAACAGAGATGATTAATAAACAGAGTTAGGCAAACACTGATACTTTGGGGGACTTTCTGTTGTATATGACTGGCATGAATTTAAAATTATTCAATCACTTCATAGTCAGCTATAGTATAACCAAGGCCTAACTCTTACCCTACTGAATAGAAAAACATATTCTCTTTGGGTTTAACAGGCCTTTTCTGGTATTGAACATATTTATGCAATTAATTAGGAAGAAAAAGATGATAAAAACATGTGCTTTTTCCCTTCTGTGGGGTAAATAACAGGTGTCAAGACTAACAGTAATGCAGATAAAATTTCTAGCGTATCAGGACAATTATTTGGAAAGTTGACCTGCAGAATAAATAAGTATTGAGGTTTTGCCATCCTTTCTAAATGCCACAGCACTGAAAAACACACAGGGACAAAACTGGAATGTTAATTGGAAAGATGCTGTGTTCCACAACAACAGGGAAACTGAGACACATGAGCTAAAAAACAGCGATGACTATTGGCAGATCCTAAATAAAGGCATATCCCTTTTTTCTTTCTTTCTTTTTTTTGCGTAAAAATATCAGAATCTCTTTATGTCATTGCTTCTGCCCATACAACACTTTTTGCAAAAGCATAAATGAGAATTCACTTCCAATTATACGTTGTTTATTTGCAGTCAAATAAACAACTTTGAGTAATTTGCATTGAATAAATGTGTTCAGTTCATTAGAAAGGAAAGTCTAGGAGACAGATAGCCAGATTTAAACATGGGGAATTATCTTCATCCTTCTGAAATCAGATAGAATTTTGCCATTGATTACCATGCAGCAAAAGTACACACTGTGATACTGAAAATAGTTTTGTTTTGTTTTTTTTTTTCTTTTTTCCTTAATATAGGTGATCACAACAATGATTTTGTTTGCAATCAATAATTTATAAGATTTCTACCATACCAGCCAGAGTAAAACTATCCCAGTAAAAGGTAATGTAAATATTTAAAATGAAGTATGTAAATATACTGGTCTGCCACACTGAAATATTGTTCTAATCTGTTTCAGAGATATGAAGAAAAAGAAAAAGTAGTCTGTTCCAGTGGATTTTGATTTTTTTTTTAAAATAAGATACTTCCAATCAAAATATTTAGACTTACTCATTATCAACACTGACTCACTAGCACCACAAAGTGGAGCATAGTCTCTGGTACATTTTTACTAGGACCAGTGCATTCACACCTGACATTAACAGGTGTGATTGAATTTAACAGGTAAAAAGACATGTTTTAGTTGTAGATGTCAATGTTTCTAGCATTGTTGCTGTATTTTAAAGAAAGAATAATAGGCAAACTTCTATCAACATTATTAGAGCAGATAGATGAAGAGTTGGCATGCATTATAGTCTACATCTCCAGATATGTGGAGTATATGTCACAAATAACGTGAATGCATGTTTGAATTTGGGCAGCTAGTGATCAGTGTAACATGTTGAGCTCTCAAGCAGATTAATTTCTATATCACTTTATGATGACACATTTTTATCTCTTTTGCTGTTTCAATTACTTTGATAAATTCGGGAGGGGGATTGTTTTCCCACAGTAGCATCAGATACAGAAATTTTTAGTGGATTTTTTTTTTCACTTAACTCATCTACATATTACAGCTCAAGAAGCATACCGCTAATCAATCAAGTTAATTACATATCAAGATGCAAACCTTGTGTGGCCAGTTTTGGTTTTGGGTTTTTTTTTTTTATTATTTCTTCTGTTAGTTCTTTTCATAGCTAAGCTAAAAGAAATGGATCACGCACAGCACATTTGCTTTAGAAAGAGCTACTGATTTGCTGCTGCAAGTTTTTCCTTCCATTCCCATTGCTTCTGTCAATAAAACTGAAAGCAGTTGCCCTTATATATTTCTGATATTATAATATTATCAGCGGTAAAGATTTACAGACATTAATTTAACTGACAATATATTATAGAATCTTATGGCCTAATAGTTTAATTATGGGAAAAATTTGTGTGATAAACAAGGTGAAACACCCCTTGCCTGAGGGAACTCCTGGGAATAAAAGGTTCTGTTGTATCTGTGGCTTTTTTTTTCTTTCTCAATTTTTTTTTTTTTTTTTAAAGAAGAGAGATCAAACTGCTGCCACAATTTTTCCCAACATTTTTAATTGATATAAGCCTTGCCTATGATTTCTTTCCATGATTAATTTTCTTCTTTTTTGTTTTACAGATTTAGGTGTACCTGTCTTTTTGCAGCAGGAGCAGTTTGGTTGAAAGGCAGCATATTTATTTCAGAATTAACTATGTCTCAAGCCTGTTTTGCGAAAGTCACAGAGCTCATAGAATGCCACCAGAGGTCTTGTCTTAATGAGAATCAAAAGTATGCTTTAGACCATGATAAAGTCCAAGCTGTGGTTTAAATATGTATCAGCTGGTTGTGGTCAACCTTCAAAGGAAAGGCAATCTGGTGAGAGAATCAAATTTGTCAAGTATATCTGACTCAGACGTAGTAACAACTATTCCTTTTCCTTTGCTTGAGTATAAATCTGCAGGAAAAGAAAACTGGAGATATTTCTGTTGTTTACTTAGTCTGAATATGTTTAAATGCTACTCTGTATGCTTATTTACAGTGTGGTGCAAGATAATAAAGTAAATTTCCTAAGTATTATTTCTTCAACACCATTGTTATACATGCAACTTCACAAATGCCTCATATTTTCAAAAACAAGACTCTTGTCCCAAAGCACTCATAACTAAATTTACACAGAACGTGTGAAGACACCTGAAAGAGGAAAGTGAGGTTGGTTGGCACAATAGAGCAGAGAGGCTATTTTAGGCACTGAAAACAGTTTTGGGGATAGAAATTGGAAGCCACACATGAGATATGGACAGACACAGTAGGCAGGACTGCATCTGAGCCAGGAAAGAGTAAGGACTCAGTCCAGTTGTAGGCTAAGGCAGATTCTTGCAAAGCCTTGAAATTGCAGAGGAGAAATTTGACCTTGTAGTGTAATGAGACAGAAAACCACCTGAGGGACTGAGACATGACTTGACATGATCAGAGTGGTGAACAAGAAAGATAACCTTGGCTACAGTGTTTGGTGTGGACTGGAGGAGAGAGATTAGAGGGAAGAAGGTTACTGTGGCTAAGAGGTCACAGCAGCTGAGAGATAATGAAGGCATGAAGCAGGGAGGAAAAAAAGATGAATAACTGAAGATACCATAGAGGAAGAAAAGATATGATTTGACCAAGAAGCCCAATTTGGACATTTGAAAGTCGATGATTATGTGAAAAAAAATTATTCAAGGTTTCCGCTGTGTTTATTTACTATTCTATTGGCATCCTGCAGCCAACTTGCTATAGTAAAAGTCACAAAACAATCTAGATCATCTGTATCTTTATCTGTCTCTACACATTCACATGTGTTGGTAGATAGCTATTTATATATTTTGACTGTAGAGCAGCAATATGGAATCAAGTGACACAGGTTTATTTTGCTGGCTCTTCCACCGATTGGCTCTGTGATCTTGGACAGGTTATTTCTATATGCTGTGCTACAGTTTCTCTGTCTGTAAAACAGTCAAAACAGTTCTTTCCTTTGTACATTTATAAATGAAAAAGGATAGGTACTGTTCAGTGGATTTAGAATCCTCTGTAGAGCTTGGTTAGAAGATGCCCCTGGGCCATCCCACATGGACACCTTCACAACCACCACTGGGATGTGATTGTCCCTTTACAGTGTCAACATACCAGTTCTGGATGTTTGAGGTTGCAAGACAGTTGAAAATGATTGTGCCCAGCTAGGTAGTTTTGACTGGAGGTGTAAGAGCTCAGCTGTATTTTAAGCCATCATAAACAAAAAATATTTGCAGACATACTTCACCTACCAGTTGGTCTGGGGGATTATGCATGGCTTTGAAACATGTGCTGTCAAAAGATGGTGGTGGTATTCTTCCCTGAGAATGCTTCATTCAGTGTGCTAAAGGACTTTTTAAAATATTGGTAAAATAAGACATAAAGCAGACAAAATACTTGTTGGGAATTTCAGCTGGCAGTACCAATATATTTGGAGTGTCACAATTCTAGTTCAGAAAAGCTGCAAACAACAAATGATCATGCCATAGAAGACAGAAAAAAAAAAAAATCTATCCTAGGAAGCAAGAGCACCTCAGCAGTAAACACAGACATAATAATGACTATAATTTTTGCTAAATCACAAGAGTTAGAATCTGCACTGATGAGTACAAAAACCACAAAAGGGTGGAAGCTGGTAAAGGATATTCTTTCCTCTGAGGTTTTTTTGCCTTAACAGTCGTCTTTGTACTACTAGTGCTGAAGCTAAGATGCCAAGAGGATGAGGAAGAGGGGGGAGTGCTGAAGGGGGGTATAGATGCCAGTTTTTTTCCAGCTGAAATTCTGAATTAGTCAGAATTCCTGTGGAAGTGATTTCTGTGGCTCATTCCTCCTGGTTTTCTTCCTGTAAGCTATGGGTATAAAAAACTGTTTGCAATGGCTGCTGTGCAGATTAGTCGATATTTAGGAAAAAGAAAATTAGAGATGAATAGTGGTGTTTAAAACATTAACTGGACATTAAAAGAATGGACCAGTAAATTATATGTTTTATGTTTACTATAGGAAAGCATGTTGTTGAAAGACCATGGAATAATTTTCTTAGAGAGCAGAAAATTCTTAGAGGGATAAATTCAGGAAGAGATCTTCCCAGTGTAGTAATAACACAGAAAAAAAAAAAAAATCCGTTGATTATTTAAGATACACTTTTTAACTTTCTAAATTAAATTGTTGCCATTTGCTGCTGAGACAATTAGCAGGTGTCAGTTAGAAGACACAATAGATTATGTACCCAATTACTTTCTCTTTTCAGACAACAGTTTGCAGTCACAAGAACGTGTGAGGTTTAATCAAAGATTAGAACTTTTTAATTAAATAGGGCCATATGTGACTAGTCATTTGACATTAATTACTGCTTTAGTTGGATTCCTTTTGATTTGTAAAAGGCCCTGAGCACTGCAAAAATTATGTCACATCATAGAAACTGCTGATTATTAAAACAAAAAAGTTTTCTTCATCAGCCCATCACTCTCCTGCAAAAGAAACATAATTTCAAAAGTGAAACGGCTGCCTTAGAGAAGGAGATCAGTGAGTTTTAAAAGCAAAATAGCAGATGGTACTTCAACTGACTCCCCTTAGAAGGGACAGTCTGAAAGCACTTAATTGTAATGATTGATAAGGTCTTCTGTCAATGCTCAGCAAAACTTTCAAGGGGCTAAACAGCTGGCGTGAGGTTCATTTGGAGTTTTAACTAGTTGACTACCCTTTGGGGTGTCTTAAAGCTAACTAGCATCACTGATATTAATAGAGGACATCAATCAAAATGAAACGCTGTAGCAGAAACTGATCCAAGACTTCAAGTAATATTTTAATTTGTCGGCCTACAGAGAGAAGGATAAATGTTAACAGTGTCCTTGTGTGATAGCTTTACATTCAAGTCCAACGGTGGCATCAGTGTTTGCAAGTCATTCTTTTGTGAGTTTTGCTTTTTCATACACTCCACTTATTCAGAGTAAAGTGGGAACAGTGACAATGAAAATCCTTATCTGAATAGCCTGCAGAAAGAAAAGGAAAAAGGAGAAAGATATAAAGGCAGGAGGAATAATTCTTAGCTCATGTAAAGATTAGGGGTGAACTTCACACAAACACACACACTCGGAGTCATTGTGCCTTTTGTGGTGAACTTTTAGAGAGATTTGAGCAAGGGGGATATGTCTGTCTAAAGGTGAATTAAGAAAGCAAAATCCATCTCCATCCTTCAGCACTACAGTGCAGTTTCTGCACATGGGGCTTGGGTACATGTACAGGAAGTTTTTTTCTTAGCCTACAAAAATGGGGCTCTGTGCCAGGCTATTGGGTCTGTCTGCCACAGACCTTGTTCCTGGGCATCACGGGATGCCTGACACTCAGGGTGGGCAATGATTATCTCATGGAGAAAGTTTGGAAATGTTTGAACTAGTGATAGTAAGATTGCCAGCATTGCTAATACAAATCTGCACCCGTATGCCCCTGTTTTATCACAGTCTAATCATATTAGTAAGCTTTAAATTGGCAAAGCAATTAAAAACCTGTTTCGAACCCCAAATTAACAAAGCACATTGTACTGAGAGTCTTTTGTCGGCAGAAGTATTGACATGATAGAAAGAAATAATATTACTTGGAATTAGCTAATCTCCACAAATTGATATCTGATTTACATGCAAGTCAGCTGCTTCAAACCATCAGCACAGCAGGTTAATCTGCAGTTTGAATGATAGTTAAAGGGAGTAAAGTTACTCGATGGAAAACTGAAGTCAAGTTTATAAACTGGACTGAAACTCAACAGACCTGGGTTCATTTCTGTGACTGTGAAGAAAAAAGTCATTCCATTTCTCTGTAATTCAATTTCCTAACTACAGAAAGTTGGCAGTACCTTTCTACTTCACCTAGTAGACAGTAAGACTTTAGAAAGAAAAGCTATCTGTTACTGGCATTGGTGCAGTGCCTGGGACAAACAGGTGCTCTAAATACTGCTGTTATTTCTAGCATAAATTGTATTTATGCCTGTTTTTCTAGTTTAGCCTCCAGCTTCCTACAGTCTGAAAATCACTGTGGAAACTTTGATAGCAAATGTGGTATTTAGCGACCAGTCTTCATACCATGTCTAGGTTAAAACTTTTCCTAAAAAGATCTAGGTCACAGTGTTTGTGACCTAGTATTTCCTATAGGATTTTATCCATTCAGATAAAAAGTTCCCATTTAAAATGAAAAAACTATCAAATGTATATGAAGACAAGCATTGTAGGAAACTTTAATTCCCTACTTTTTCCAGGAAAAAAGTATGCTTTATTATTGAAGAGATACTGTTTTTCAAGGAAAAAAAAAACACACTGAGGAGAAACACAAAATTATCATAGCATTTTGTATTCACTGCATTGGTTATTTCCCAAAGAAAGCCTATCAGTTAAAATGATTAATTTTAACCTTTACCTATTCTTCTAAAGAACATTCAATTTATATTCTTCAGGCACTTTGCTACTTGTTCACCATACTGATGCAAAATTATTGTTTTTGTAATATTTATAAAGAATTAGTTACAAGTTTTCAAGGACATATTTCAGATCTTTTTCAAATCTAAACCCTCTAGTATAAGTTAAGGTAGAAATGGAACAAAAAGGTAATATATGATACAGTTATATGCTTTAAGACATGAATATTTAAATACAGTATTATATTGAATACAAGTCTGGCGGTCAATAGAAAATATAAAGGTCACGTTATCACAGAGTAGAGAAAGCTTTAAGAGATGAATATCAATGGATAAACATTTCTGCATAGAATTTTTTTTTTCATTGCTTCTGTGAGATCCAGTAATGCCCATATGAAATTAATGGCTTCAAACTCCCTTTATGAAACCCATCCTGTAAATGTTGTTGGAAGTACTAAATTTGAAAAAACAAACACACAAACAAAATAACCAAGCCAGTTTGAATATACGTTCAAATTTAAGCTTTGCTTAGTTTGTGTCTCAAACAACTTCTGTAGCCATGATGTCAATTTTTCTTTAGGCACTTAGGCTTCTGGGCATCATTCTTGAGAGACCAGCAGTGTTACAAATGAATATTGCAGCCCTTGATGTTGCTGCAGTGTTGCAGAGTTAGATGCTGTCCTTGCTCTGCAGTGCAAGGGTGTGTTGGGCTGATAGGCCTGGGATACAAAACTGCCAGTGCACTGAACAAGGAGATGGTGAATAAGAGTGTCATGAAGAAATGGGATGACCTAGGTGTTTACTTGCCTGCTCTAAGGATCACTTTCTTAGGGTAAGGTTCACAACTGTAAATCCTTTAGAGAACAGTTATTTTCCTCTTTTTTCTTCCTGCTGAACATGAGCCAGCAGTGTGCCCAGGTGGCCAAGAAGGCCAACAGCATCCTGCCTTGTATCAGGAATAGTGTGGCCAGCAGGAACAGGGAGGCGAATGTCCCCCTGTACTCGGCACTGGTGAGGCCGCACCTGGAATACTGTGTCCAGTTTTGGGCCCCTCACTACAAGAAAGACATTGAGGTGCTGGAGCATGTTCAGAGAAGGGCAACAAAGCTGGTGAAGGGTCTGGAGCACAGGCCTTATGAGGAGAGGCTGAGGGAACTGGGGTTGTTTAGCCTGGAGAAGAGGAGGCTGAGGGGAGACCTTATCGCTCTCTACAACTACCTGAAAGGAGGTTGTAGTGAGGTGGGTGTTGGTCTCTTCTCCCATGTAGTTAGCAATAGGATGAGAGGAAATGGGCTCAAGCTGCGCCAGGGGAGGTTTAGGTTGGAAATTAGGAAAAATTTCTTTATGGAAAGGATAGTCAAGCATTGGAAGAGGCTGCCCAGAGAGGTGGTGGAGTCCCCATCCCTGGAAGTGTTCAAAAAACGGGTAGATGTGGCACTCTGGGACATGGTTTAGTCTAGTCTACCCTTGATTGGTTTAGTGTGGACTTGGTAGTGTAGGTTAATGGTTGGACTGGATGATCTTAAAGGTCTTTTCCAACCTAAACGATTCTATGATTCTATTCTTTTTTTTTTAAAATTTCTTTTAATTCTCTGTTGAAAATTACGTTTATATTCCTTCAAAAGGAGTGGGCCATGTGGATTCCTTCTGTAGGGGAGTTTGGACCTTTTCTGGAGAGCATCTGAGCAAGCACAGATATAGGAAGTTCTGGAGATTGCTAAGGGTGAGAGAAGAGGCGTAGGAGGCAGCGACAAGTACACCAATGAATTGGGATCCTGCAGGTCTTGGGCAAACTAAAAGTCTTGTTAGAAGCTTCAGGGATGACAGAAGCAAGGTCCCTACTAACTGCAGAAGACTGTGCCATTTGCTTCAGCTGGGAAGCTGCCAGGTTACCTAAAATAAACTGTAGAAGCAAGGATGTACCTTTAAGATCATGGAGAAACTAGGGTGGGGAAAAATGGTTTATAAATTAATTAATTAATTTTTTATTTATTTATCTGTGCTAGTCACTTCGTCTTTTTCTGTCTGAAAAAAATAGCTATCCTAGTTGAAATATAGTTAAAGCCTGGATTTTCTGTGTTTTCAGTCTCCTTTAGAGAGGTCACTCTAGGGAAAAGATCTAGACTGGTCCACCTCAAAGATTTGGCTGATTTGTGGTCCTGCCAAAACTCTTGCAGATATTCCGGTATAGCTGAAATACTCAGAATATTTCATGCTTTGCTATGGAGTACACTGAGTAATGTCTTTTTTATGAATTTTGAATCTAATGATCTAGACACTTACCAATTTAATGCTGTCAGAAGTTTCGTGTTAATATGCATGGCCTCTGGCAATAGCTTAGTTATAGTGGGTATATTACCAGTGGAAATGTTAGTCACCTCCTAAGTGTTATCAGAGATTTGTAAATGTCACTGGTACAAAACCTTCAGATGTAGATACTTAAAGCGGTAGTTGTAGCCTAAGGACCAGATCCAAAGGAAAGCTTGTGTGCTAGTGCAGGTTATTTGCTGTGTCCCAGGAAAAGAATTTTGCTGAATTAGGTACCTAAGAACAGAATATACAAAAGCTGGAGTACTGAGCAGGGTGATTTAAAGATCAGTCAATTATTAGAACTGATAAAAATAGGTGTCTAAACACCCTTTCCCTTCCAATTTGAGAACCTAACTCTGAGACACAATCAGCTGCCTGGATGAGGCTGGATATCATTTAGGATTCTGTCTTTCACACAGTAGCTTGGTGGTTAGAGCAATTGCCACAGAACCTATTTCTCCTATTTCATGTTACTGCACTGAGTAGAGAAGAGCTTTCTGGTCCATATTTTTGCTGTCACCACAAGGTTTTTTATCTAATGGCAGTTTAATGTAAACTAGGTAAGGAAGCCAGTGCCCAGTTCCCCCCCACACACACTATTGAGTACTTCAAGCACTGTGCTGTATTGTTCCACAGCTGTTGTATGTGAATGTAGAATTCCTGCTTGGCACCCACCATCTGAATTCACTCCAAGCTCTAATGAAGCAAAAGTTTGATTTAAGTATGTGCTCAGTTTGTTCCTAAAGTTAGTCTGTATTAAGCCTGAGAATCTGACTTAGAATGAATAGCAGTTGAATTGACTATCCATCATTTAAAGCTGTGTCATGGTTTAACCCCAGCTGGCAACTAAGCACCACACAGCCACTCACTCACTCCCCTCACAGTGGGATGGGGGAAGAGAATTGGAAGGGTAAAAGTGAGTTTAATATAAATGTCTGTAAACAAAATTTAAAATGGAGAATTCTCTCCTATGCGTTTTTTTCCTCTGTACCTATTGTTGAGGTATCTTATATTTAATGTTTTCAGAATAACATCGTAGTCACATATTTCCAGTTGTCTCTCTGTAAATTTATCCAATTGAGTCATTCAAAATGTAGTTTTGCAGTTACTCACACTCTGTCATTGTTGTGGTTTAACCCGCCAGGCAGCTAAACACCATGCAGCCACTTGCTCACTCCTCCCACAATGGGATGGGGGAAAGAATCAGAAGGGTAAAGGTGAGAAACCTCATGGGTTGAGATAAAGACAGTTTAACAGGTAAAGCAAAAGCCATGCATGCAAGCAAAGCAAAATAAGGAATTCATTCAGTACTTTCCATCAGCAGGCAGGTGTTCAGCCATCTCCAGGAAAGCAGGGCTCTATCACATGTAATGGTTACTTGGGAAGACAAACACCACCACTCCAAACGTCCCTCCACTTCCTTCTTCTTCCCTCAGTTTTATATGCTGAGCATGACATCATATGGTGTGGAATGTCCCTTTGGTCAGGTGGGGTCAGCTCTCCTGGCCGTGTCCCCTCCCAACTTCTTGTGCACCCCCAGCCTACTTGCTCATGGGGTCATGTGAGAAGCAGAAAAGGCCTTGACGCTGTGTAAGCACTGCTCAGCAATAATGAAAACATCTCTGTATTATCAACACTGTTTTCAGCACAAATCCAGAACATAGCCCCATACGAGCTTCTATGCAGAAAATTAATCTATCCCAGCCAAAACCAGAACAAGCTGCCACCTGTTTGCATGTCTGAAGAGGTTTTTTTTTCCTCAAGACAATCTCTATGGCAATTTGGATCACTGTCTGATAACATCTGAAAATACTTCTGTAAATAAAACCAACAGGGGTTCATTCCTTAGAGAAAAGATTTTATGTTAGAAGGAAAAATATTAAGATCCAGGAACATCATTGATGGGAATTTACTGATATTCCATTGATGACCTTGGCATAAATGTCATGAACTACACAGCATTGGGAAGGATCACCAGTCCAATGGAAGATCATGTTATGAGAAAAAATGGATGACATGGATGACTGTAGTGTAGAAGGAGAATGAAACCTCCTTGTGTCAAATGCAGTATCATTATCGTAGAGAGCAATAAACTGGGAGCTAAATCAGATGGGAGTGGAAAAAAAAGTAAGAACTAGCTGTAATAGTCTGTCAGGGAAAAACATTGTCTCATGAAGCAGCTCCCTCAAAGGGCATTTACAACCCTAGTATATATCAGGTAAAATTACTTCAACAGTAACAGTAGAAACAGAGAAATAATAATGTCTCCATACAAGGAACTCTAAGTTTGAAATTTTAGTTTGTATTGAAATCTTCCAAACTACTGAAAATATTCCCCTATTCTAAGACATATGCATTTTGTAGGATTCCTTTTTCTGAGGAGCAGATGACATGGAGTCTTGGGAGACTTGTCAGACAAATCTTTTTGGGTCTGGTTCATTTCTGTCCTTTTCCTTCTTAAGTTTTTTTGCCAGTATTAGATAGTGTCTCTTCCAAAGCTCCTGCTGATATGAAAAAGATAGGAATTCTTGCTGAGTAAGTGAGACTAGATATGAAGGAGGTGATGCCTTACAATAGATTAACTCATAACCAGTAAACTTAAAGCCACAGATGTAAACCTTCTACAGTGTTGAAATAGAAATATCAACAATCAAATTTAAATTACTTTGAAGACAACAGCACTGAGTTTAATTTGCTGACCTTATTCATTTACAACATCTGAGAGAAGTTATTTGGAGAGATTGTGGGGGAGAAGGTGTTAACAAATGGGAAGTTTTAAGATCATACATCCTGTCACTGGGATAATGAAAACTTTTGTCTTCTATTCCTTTTGAAGAAGTAGAATTTCCTATTGAAATACCAATGGTATGCCTCCACCCAGGTAAGAGAATTAGGAGGATAAATATTTGATCAGTAGATTGTTGAAGAGAAATAAAAACCGCAGACTTTGTGCTGGGGTCAAAGGGATGACAAGAGAACCACTAATAAAAATTATCAGTATCCTCCTGTATTGGGTCTGGCTGAGATGGAGTTAATCTTCCCCACAGCAGCCCTCACAGTGCTGTGCTTTGTATTTGTAGCTAGAAGGGTGTTGATAACACACTGGTGTTTTGGCTGCTGCTGAGCAGTGCTCGCACAGCACCAAGGCTGTCTGCCCAACTTTTTCCCCCCCTCACGAGTAGACTGGGGATGGGCAAGATCTTGGGAGAGACTTAGAGAGGACAGCTGACCCACTTTGTCAAACTTGGAATGGACTAAAAAAAAAATGAATAAAAGAAACATTTTGTTAGGCTTAAAAGGTGTAATGTTTAAGACATTCCACATTGTAATTTATTTTATTTTGTTCTAAAATTGTCTAATACATTAGTTCACAAACATTAACATAACATTGTTATTGTAAGTTACTAATTATTCTAATAACCACATGTGACCTTAATTAAAAATTGTAACCCATTGCAGAATGTACATGCATATGATGAAAACACAATTCAAATATGTTGTCAGATAACTGGATTTTATTACTTAAGCTAAAGGAAATAGATACATTTTCTAAAAAAATGCCAGAAAGCATGATATTTCTTGATGTTGCAGTTGTTCTCTGCTATCCAGCAGTGAAAACAATAATTATTATAGGTTCTTCATGTTCTTAGGGTTGGCATTGATATTTGTTTGCATGAAGAATGCGACCATGCAAAAGCACAGTAGCACTTCAGAGGAAGAGAAGCTGCCAAAGTCTCTGGTGAGGCTTGCCAAAAAACAGTTACAGTAGGGTGTCTCTACTAGCTCTCTATCAGAGTGCATATAGGTCCTGCTCTTAAGGATAATCACCTGCTACTGAATAGAACTATTCATTGAGGCTGAGGGAGTGACTAAAACACAGTCTCAAGCCTTTCAAAACTGCAAAGTTGCCAATGCTCTCATTTTCTGGGGAGCCTCCTGATGCTTAGTTAACTTGGGCTTAGTGCCGTGTTAACTCTACCACCTAATCTTGGACCTGGACTCAGCTTGTAGCTGGACAGCTGAAAACTGGGATAGGTTGCCATATGAGTCTTTACATCTGTCTATGGAGCCATGTCCTCAGTCTTTCAATGTATCTAAAAAAAAAAAAAAAGGAATCCCTCATGGAAAATTCAGTCCTGTTCATGCTATCATCCTTCTTTTTCATTTTACATGAGACAAGGTTAATTGAGCCCAAGAATGAAAATGGCATGGTGAACTCGGATATATGTCACTCAGCTAAGAGTAAGTAGCTAGTTCCCATGAATAAATTCTTGCTCTGATGTGAAAGAATTCAGATGAAAAGAGTGAGATGCTGATTTTGAGAGCCTACACACCTTGGGAGAATAGACACCAAAGGGAATGAGTTTGAAAAGTGGTGATAAATTGCACTCCCTGTCTTTTGAATTGTAGGCTGGCAGTTAAACCATTCATCCAGTAAGCAGATTTTCAAATCTTGAAGCAATTGATGCCTCCTGTTCCCCCATACAGCATTGGCCTCAATCACCAAGCTCTGTGACCTCCTGAAACACAAGTAGTAAGTTGGTGAGGAGAGCTGCTGATAAATATTTGCCTTTTCTCTTGCAATTAAGCCATTGTATCCAGAAGAGTCAAGTGACCATAGAAAGTGTTCTCCGACTGTCCTTCGACTGGGACAGTAATTGTATTCTTGCTCTATCTCAGAATAGATATGTACTTCCTATGCCATTTCATTACAAGGACGATAGTCCTGGGAGTAAAGACCTGAAAAAAAAATCAGATTTACCTTTTTCCTACTAAATGCCATAACAACTAGAAGAGGGTCACTCATAAACTTGCTGTCTCTTCTAATACTATTACTCCTGTTTCACAGAGGTCCCACCTTATCAGGCGGATGGAACATGCCCTTTCCTGTGGCTGCCATTAAGGTTATGGCCAATGCTGGCTCAGAGCTGGTAATGGGCCTCTAACTTCTGTGAAGAAGAGTTCTGAGCATTAAGCAGATGTGAAAAAAGACACAGCAATATTTTCAGACTTTTCTGGAGTAGATAGCTCACTGACTTACTATCCTCTGATTAAAACTGGAATTTAACTGGGCAATGGGCATGTATCTTCAGTAGCCAAGTCAGAACAAGTATGGCCACTTACAGCAGTAGCAAACTTTAAGCCACACAGGAAGGCATTTTATAGATTTAGGTATTGTAAGGATTAGGCAGTGCTGAAAAGAGATGACCTAGATAATGGTCTGGGCTGTAGTCAAGTTTGGGCTTCTAAATCCCAGTTTAGACTGACCTTAAGTGATCTCTAAATTCTCTTAGTTTCATTTTAGGCCTAAATCTTATATTGGATCTGGCCCATAAAGTCTTTCTTGGATGTGGTTTGTGATGTTAGGCCCTCAGAAAGACTATTTTCCTTTAAGTTTTGAACAGGTTTTTGGTTGTTTTTTTTTTTTTTTCAAAGAAAGCGTTTCTTCATGGAAAACATCTGTGATGATTTATATATTTTGTAGTAATCCCCTAATTCATTAGAAGCAGTATCTCCATTCAGAGGATTACTATGTAAATATATGTGCATAAATCTAGGAAAGTTAACTTTTAAAAGGGACAGACACTTTGGTTTTTAGAAGCATTTTTATTTGTGATGTTGTTTCCAGCTGTGATAAATAAAGGTCTGAATTGCAGCAGAAAATGTAGAAATCAAGACCCTGATCCTGCATTGAATTCCAAGTGGGCAGGAGGTTTGCCGACACATAGTTCAGTGCAGGATCAGGGCCCTAAAATCTGAACTTACAAGGGCTGACTTTTTTATTCTGCAGTGTTCAAATGGACTGCTTAAAAAACCTATAAATGTTTCATCTAGACAGCAGGGCACCATTTCAGGAACTGATTGCCCATTATAGTACTGACAATAAAATAGGAAAATACCCCAAAGGAGAAGGAGCAGGGCCTTATGACTTTCCCACTGAACCCAGTGTGAAACTTATAATTTCCTGCCCCCACTTTGCAGGATGCTTCAGTTTTCAGTGGCCCTTGCATTATGCTCCTAAGCCTCTTTCAAGGAAATCTGAAATGAGGGGGCTTATTACAGTGTAAAACCAGAGAAAATCATGGCAGAAAACTGAGTTCCACTACAATAAAGATTTCTTTCATATATACAAAAGAATATATATATATATATTATATTGGCTTCCCTCTCCCCCAAAATTAATCAGCTAGAAGTAATATTCCTTTGATTTACATTTTCTGTGCCAGAGAGTGAAAATATGCTTGTCATATATAGTAGTGAGCATATCCATTTAAGAGATCTTTTAAGATTTTTTTTTTTTTTTTTTCCAGAGATATTTTTAAAGGATCTCTGAAACAATACTCAGGTAGAACAAATCAGACTCATAGACAGACTCACACATTCTCCTTTCCTGCATCAGAGTCAAGAAACCAATACACACCCTCCTTCTCCTACCCACACTGAATCTCCTCCGTGAAACTTCCAGCAGTCTGTGGTAGCAGGGAGCACCTGTCTGGATAATGTGAAGGGATAAGGGAGTATGTTAAACAAGGGCAGAGGGAATTGGGGAGGGATGCAGGAGACACAGAGCTAATTGAAGCAAAGCATTTTATTAATCTAGAGTGCTGTCTCCAGGCATGCCTGAAATCTAAATAATGATACTGAACTTCAAAGGCCTTATTCTCCATTCCTTGTGCACTCACTACTCCTATTTAAGTCAATGGAACTTCTAAGTATATAAAAATGCAGAATCATACCGTGAATAAGCTGTAAGAATCAATTAGCAATAAAATCTTATACTGTTTACAAGAAGAGAAAAAACTTTATCTAGTCAATTCTTTCCTGTCTATTAGTAGCACGAGTAGCTTCAACATCAAGGTATGTGATTTTGACCCTCTGGAGAGCCATCTAAAAGCCTGGATCTCCTTTGAGACTTCATTGTTTTCCAAATGATTTATTCTGCTGATCTATTCTGCTGCTGTTGGACACTGCACATACACAGCACATCAAGGGTTTGTGTAGAATCTGACTATAAGTTGTGCAGCTTCTCAGGTGGGCTCGGGGATTTGGCTTGTGCATTTTAAAACTCTTCTGTTGTTTCAGAGTCTTTGCATATTGAGTTATGTTAATTTCGTTAAGTAAACATTAATTACTTGATGGTTTCATAGTGCTTTGAAGCTGTAAGGTATTCTGAAAGTTATAATTATTAATTATAATATGCACTATTGTTATTTCGTCTTTATTTTTTAAAAGGCAAAGAACTGGTTATCCTCTTCCTTAAAGAAGCCCACTTACACAGAGGCACAGGACCCCATTCTCCATCTGCCTCTTCAAAGACATCTTCATAAGGATGTCATTTATTGAGAGAGGGGACACAATGGAAAATACTGTTGCATAAAAAGTCCAGTTATTGTTACCTTCGGAACCCCAAATCCAGGGCATTTCTCATTTTTGCCTTACTCTAGCAATACCATCAAAATGGACATCCTAGCACTCAGCTCTCTCTGAAGAGTGGAGAAAATGTTATCTACTTTCACTTATAATTTCTTGTGTTAAGTAGGATATAATCACTGAATATGTTATGTGAAAGACTAACGTTGCTACGTGTCTTTCTCAATTATATCTAAATATTAAAATTCACATGAACTTTTATGGATTGATTTGAATTTTAGAATTTCCATGGCAGATTGTTTTCTAAACCTTTTCTGTTATCAAAGAAGCTTAGTTAGCCTGCTGAGATTGGCTTAAAACATTAATAATAATTGGCTGGTTCATATTTTTAGATGAGAAAAGTATTTCATGGAGAAATGGGAGTTCATCCAAATCAATAGAATTTGTGAGAAAATATCTATTTTAGTTAAATTGATTAGATTTCATGATCATATCATACAGCAGAAGAAAACTAGTCTCAAGATTTATTTGCTTTGTTTTATAACTAAACCAAATTAAACCAAAATTGTTTTCTATATGAATTAATATATTGGGTGTTCATGGCAAGATGTTAGCAGTGAGGGGGCTGCAGGGGCGGCCTCTGTAAGGAGAGGCTGAGGCTGCCCTGTGCTGGACACAGCTACTTCCAGTCACCCGCTGTAGGGCAGAGCTGAGCGCAGCAGCCAACATGGTGGCACCTTGGGGAAAACAAGTTTAAGAAAGGGTAAAAAACACTGCACAGCATCTGTGTGAGAGAGGAGTGAGAAAAATGTGAGAGAAACAGCCCTGCAGAGGGGAGATGTTCCAGGCGCTGGAGCAGAGATTCCCCCGCAGCCCATGGAGAAGACCATAGTAAAGCAGATTCTCACCCTGTAGCCTATGGAGGACCGCAATGTAACAGATATCCACACTACAGCTGATGGAGGACCCCACACCAGAGCAGGTGGATGTGCCCTGGAGGAAGCTGCAGCCAGTGGAGAGTCTGCGCTGGAGCAAGGGAAATGTGTGAGGAGGAAGGAGCAGAAGAGACGAGCTGTTAAGGACTGACCCCAACCCTCCATTCCCCATCTTTCAGCACTGCTCAACATGTGGAGGAGGTAGAGGGGTCAGGAACAAAGAAGTGAAGTTGAGCCTGGGAAAAAAGGGGGGTGGAGGGAGGGGTTTTAGTTTTGGTTTTGTTTCTGACTGTTCTGCTCTATTTTTAATTGGCAATAACTTAACTTAATCTTCCCCAGGTTGCATCTACTTTGTCTGTAATGGTCATTGGTTAGTGATCTTGTCTTCATTTCAACCCACAAGCTTTTTCATCTTATTTTCTCCCCCATCCTGCTGAGGAGGGGAAGTGGGAGATGTCTAAGATGGGCACCTGGCAGCTGACCAAGGTCAACCCACCACAAGGAAGCTTAACATTTTTGTCTAAAAGAATGTTTGGGGATTTGTACCATGAAATTTTCTGGAGAAATTTTCATGAGTGCTAATCAAACCTGAGTTTTGTTCTTTACGTAGAGAAAATCTTTTCTTTAAATATTTTTATAGAAGGTAAAAGCCAAATAATCCTCTTTTTTTTTTTTAATGTCGTTTCTTCAGTGCTGTCTATACAACCTGTTATGCAATTACTTATGTACTTGTATTTGGGGGGCTTGACTCTGGTTTCAGACCTCTGTTGACTCCTTCAAGTCAAAGGGCAGAGAATCACATCTCCAGTCTTCTAATTTCAATGGTCTTTCCATATGCCATTTCAAAGGCTGAAAATTTTAAAAAAAAAATATTTTCCCTTTGCTCTCTGTCTTCAAAGATAAAAAAGCAGCTATGCTCTTTGGGCCAAAGTCAATCATATGAGATTCAACAAGGCTGAGTGACACTGCACTTGGGTCACCACAACCTCATGCAACGCTACAGGCTTGGGGAAGAGTGGCTGGAAAGCTGCCTGGCCAAAAAGGACCTGGGGGTGCTGGTAGACAGCCGGCTGAACATGAGCCAGCAGTGTGCCCAGACGACCAAGAAGGCCAACAGCATGCTGGCTTGTATCAGGAATAGTGTGGCCAGCAGGAGCAAGGAGGTGATTGTCCCCCTGTACTTGGCACTGGTGAAGCTGCACCTCAAATACTGTGTCCAGTTTTGGGCCCCTCACTACAAGAAAGACATTGGAGTGCTGGAGCATGTTCAGACAAGGGCAATGAAGCTGGTGAAGGGTCTAGAGAACAAGTCTTATGATGAGCTGCCAAGGGAACTGGGGTTGTTTAGTCTGGAGAAAGGAAGGCTGAGGGGAGACCTTATCGCTCTCTACATCTACCAGAAAGGAGGCTGGACTGGATGATCTTAAAGATCTTTTCCAACCTAAACAATTCTATGATTCTATGATTCTATGCAGTGAGGTGGATGTCTGTCTCTTTTCCCAAGTAACAAGTGATAGGATGAGAGGAAATGGCCTCAAGTTGCGCCAGGGAGGTTTAGATTGGATAGTAGGAAAAATTTCTTCACCAAAAGTGTTATCAAGCATTGGAACAAGCTGCCCAGGGAAGTGGTTGAGCCACTATCCCTGGAGGTATTTAAAAGATGTGTAGATGTGGTGCTTAGGGACATGATTTAGTGGTGGACTTGGTAGTGTTAGATTTACGGTTGGACTTGATGATCTTAAGGGTCTTTTGTAACCTAAATGATTCTATGGTTCTGTGAGTCTATGATTCTATTATTTCACCAGCCTGACTCTCCTTAGTGTAAAACACACAGGAAAGGCATTGGAAACTACTTCTTTATGAAATGCTTTTCTCTGCACACTTTTTCTCAAGGGAGATGAGAGAAGTAAAGAATAAGAAGCTGCTATGTTAAGTTTCTGAAATATTTCTGTAAGCAAAACATCTAACAGTAGTACAGCACTATTTTTTAGCCTGAAAGGGAATGTGAAAGGGAGAGACTACAACAACCCCCAAAAACTTGATGTATTATTTTACTAGCGCAGTTCACATTGATATAGCTGATGCTTTTTGGGTACAACCTGATGAACTGTTCTTAAGTAGTAATAAATACAATTTGCACATGTAAATAATCTCATTAAGCTAATGAGTCCATTTCAATGGATGAAGTTAGACACATGCTTAGGTCTCTACTCCAACTGAAGCTTATTTATTATATAAGACACTTCTTTATCTAAACAGAATTTCAGCATAATGGACACTTATCAGGTGGAGGAAATATGGGAAGGAGGATAGGAACAAATGATCATTACAGGGTAATCTGCACGGACAGAAGGAGTACCAGCAGGGGTGAGATGCCACTTTGTCCAAAACATCTTGGCAACACCGATGTATTCCCAGGCTATGGGGAGATTACAGTACGGAGAAAAGTTCCCATGAGAGTCAATTGGAGAAGACTGTATGCTGGAAAAGCAGCTCCATCAGAGAAAAGTTACTTGTGGTAGGTGAAATGCATGAGCAGAAACTGGTGTTCTAAAAAGATGTAGTTAAGGTCAGCAGTGGGATTTTTTTGAAAAGGTGTTTGGAGTTTTTCTTGTGCACCTATGGTTCAGCAAAATTGAGGGCAAGGATGCTGGGGTATGGTGCTGGGGGATAAAGTGGTGTGAGATTTTCACCAGGCTGGAAAATTCTTGTGACATGTTACAGGACCAGTGGAAATTTGAAGTATATTCAATGCTGTTATTGGCCTGAAAGATACACTGAAGAAAAAAGTAGTAATCAGCCTATAACACTGTTCCATTCCACTGAAATTTCTCTGGTTTTGCTAATATTTGCTTAATGTGTACTAGTACAGTAGATGCATTGTAAAGTAACCATTACTTCAATTATGAGACATAATAGAAAGTCACTAAAAGATTTTTTAATGATATTTTTATGTTAGTATTTGGATACATAAAGAAGTAATGCTTTTACAGTTACTTTTTGCACATCAGACTAAATTACAATAAGATAACTAATTTAAGCAGGCTCATGGTCTGTTGATTTTGCCATGCATTTTTCTATTAGCCTTCCTCATTGAGTTCTAGCCCAGACCTTTTCTTTCACAGATTACTAGCTGGAAACAATGCTCTGCTTGAGGAGAGCAGGAAGAAGCAGCTGGATATCAAAAAAGAAGAGGATATTTTAAAATATTCAGTGATAGGTAGCCTTATTCCATATTCATAATTCACAATATCCCATATTCACAATATCCCATATTCACAATCCCCACAAAGCTGCTTCTCAGGTTCTTTGAGTAGCTGGAGGTGTGTATACTCTGGCTGTCCAACAACTGAACATATTGACACTGAGGTCAGGGCTGAACATGCTTGAGATGGTGGTTTTGATCCAGAAGCAAGAAGTTTTTCATACAAAATCCTGTTAGAGTCTTAGTCAAGAGGAGAGAAAATGACAGTATACCCTAGTACCAGCTTGGGTAAATTGACACTTATACGCTGGTATTCTCCAGTTATTCTCCAATTAGTACTGAGTATGAGATACAGATACCATGTCTGGAACTGTCTGGGACTTCTCAACCCACAGCTGAACATCCTAGACACTTGGATATAGAACCATACTTTGGTCCAAACTATTTTGTCCTCTACATTACATGGAAAAATGAAGAATACACCTTTTCAGAAAGTGTATTAAAGAATCAATATTTGAAAATTTTATTCTGTTTTCCTCTGTTCTAGCTTCTGAACTTGTAAAATATTTAATCTAACATTCAGGTTTTGTGGTATGTCTTTTTTTTAGTTACTTCTGGTTTATGCAAAATTCCTGAGATGAAGAGTGCTATAGAAAACATTTACTTACACATTTTCCCAGTTCAGGCTTTGAGACAGAGGAGCTCTACATTTTTCTAGAACATGTTGAGATAATATATAACAAAAAAAGAAGTTGAAACCCTGGAGCTTCCATGAGCCATTTTAACGGTTCACTCATTCAGCTGTTTGAGTAAACAGCCAGTTTCCCCAGATTTGTTAGATTTCTTTGCTGTAGAATCTACATACTGTTACAGATGGAGTAACAGGTTCCTTAATCTTTTCAGAGCAAATAAGTAGCTCTTTTTAGAAAGATAAAATTGTAATAGCTTGATCTTTTCAGAAGCAGACTAAATTTACTAGGCTAACTAGCAGAAAATACTTGAGTTTAAATTATTGGGATTTCCACAACTGGAGGTAATGGCAAGATCAATCATGATAGTTGAACATGAGAATTTATGAGATATGTTTGAAGTCCTACACATAAACATTGTGCACTGACAAATACTATTGCTAAACAGAAATTACACAAATGATATAAAGTACTCGTTAAAGAACAGTGTTTCAATTATAATTTTTTGTGATACAAAATATAAAAAAAGACCATTAAATTATTAATATTTCAGCTTGCTTAAGTGTCTTTCCCACTTATTATTTGAGCTGCTATGAAATGGAATTTTAGATGATAAAAACATTTGTCCTGGTTTTATAAGGAATTCTCAATTTAAAACAGCTTTTAATTCTAACTAGTGGTGAACTAATACAAGTCTGCTAAAAAAAATCTGTCTGGGATTTGATGTCTTCTTTGTAAAGTTTTGTCACTTCAGTGGTAAATATTTGACATTTTTCTTGTACCTTTTAGTATTTTTTATTTTATAATCCCCCAAAGTTATTGATGATCATCTGTAGTTGAAAAATATGAGCAGAAGTTTTCCTTTCCTTTGGCCATGCATATCATTTCACTGCATAGGAGCTTATCCCCAGATGATTTTCTAAGTGAAACTGTGTGACTCCATAGATGATTCCGTACAACTATTTGTCATACATTGCTGTTAGGTGTTGAACTACTTAATCCAGTCAGTTTTCTCAATGATTAGCCATATTTTTTTTATATAATGAAGTCTTCCCCATACCCACCACTGCATTCTTTGAATTAACTTATTCTATCCCTTTTCCATTCTGTTTTGTATCAGCTCTTCATATTTACTGATGTATTTTCTGCTTTTACTCTTTCCCATGATTTGCCTTACTCTTCCCACTGCTCATCAGAGAGACAACATTACATTTCTAGTAATGGCAGCATGTCTGTGTTTAAGTGTTACTATTTATTGTGTCTGTTATAATTGCAGTTGGAAGATAATTTTCATTAAAATTCCCAGTCTCAACTTGCTAAACTTTCTGATCATTGAGGAGTGTACTTTTTCATGAATAATGTTCATTAAATGACCATATCTGGGTATGACATGTTGTGTATCAAATCCTGTATATTACCTAACACAATCAAGCTTTTACTGCAAATGTAGAGACAACTTTCTAAAAGCATTTGGCATTACTGGAAAGTCATAATATGATCTAGATGTTCTTGTGTGAATTTTCCCTTAAAACATATGTTCAAACTGACATGGAGAATGACTGTACGTTGAGACCTCAACTGCTGTGAATTTTATATTTCTTAGTAATTAAGTGTTGTATGACAGATTTTCTCTATAGCCAAAGTTCTATAGGACAATTTGATTTCTGTTGCCACATAAAGACAGAATTGTACTGTCAGTTATAATCCCTGTAAATAATCCACCATCTGAATTTATTGTAGTGGAAAACTACTGAGCCATATACAGTAAAGAAAATAGTAAACAGGGATGATTCTTTTAATTTACCTTTACATCTGTATTAAGCAGACACCTACAACTGAGATATTTGTGTAGGCTTCTGTCGTGGTTTAGCTCCAGCCAGCAACTAAGCACCACGCAGCCGCTCGCTCACTCCCCCTGCCCCAATGGGATGGGGGAGAGAATTGGAGGAGTAAGAGTGAGAAACACTCCTGGGGTGAGATAAGAACAGTTTAATAATTGAAATAAAGTAAAATAGAGTAGTAGTAGTAGTAATAACAACAATATAATAATGATAATAATAATAATATACAAAGCAAGTGATGCACAATGCAATTGCTCACCACCCACCGACCGATACCCAGACAGCTCCCCAGCAGCGATCGCTGCTCCCCGGCCAACCCCCCACAGTTTATATACTGAACGTGACATCATATGGTATGGAATAGCCCTTTGGTCAGTTTGGATCAACTCTTCTGGCTGTGCCCCCTCCCAGTTTCTTGTGCGCCTGGCAGAGCATGGGAAGCTGCAAAGTCCTTGACTAGCATAAGCAGTACTCAGCAACAACTAAAACATCAGCGTGTTATCAACATTCTTCTCCTACTAAATCCAAACCACAGCACTATGCCAGCTACTAGGAAGAAAATTAACTCTATCCCAGCCAAAAACAGGACAGCTTCTTTTATTATTAGTGGAGAGAACCAGGCACTCATTCTGTGATTCATATTAACCTAAAGTAGATATCTATAGTTGGTCACATAAATTCCATCCTCTACTGCCTATTGTTCTCCACTGGATATAAAAAAAAAAAAAAAAATTGTAAGTGAATAGTAAATATATAGATGTCTTGTAGACCTCTAAATTTAGGTTAGATGTCTCTTGACCACTTACTTAAATGCTGTGGTATAAATATATTATGTTACTGAATTTTTTATTGCTAGTTATTTTCAGCTGTTGCAATAGTTTTATTCTGTGCAAAATGTGTATATTATACTCTGTAGTTTATAAGGTTACATGGCAGAACTATTTTGCCTTTCCACTAAAACAGTTATTTTTATAGTTCACTTGCATTAGTTGGTAAAATATATTAGTTTAAACTTTTCACAGTTTGCATTATTTTGTGTAACAAAACACAAACTATAAAAATATCTTTTTTTTAACATGCAATTCAGTGAATACTGAGAAAATATTAATTTCATATAAAAGTAACTCAAAAGCTGGAAGAAGAGCAAATATAGATTTAAGAAACTTCTTACTAATAGAAAATTACTAGAAAAATTATATTTGGGATATCATTTATTTTCAATAGACATTGCAACATTATGAGATCTGTTTATTAATGATCATCTAGAATAAGAATAAACTCACCTTGAAAGCATTGAAACAAAATGAAAAACACGATTTGTCTGAAGTTTTCTGTCATATCACAGTGTATTTGCTTTTTCAGGAGCCTGCTGTCATTACTTTCTTTTTAAGACTCTGGTTTCTTTAGAATCACATTTACTTTCTTTGTTCTACAGCTCTTTTTTTCCTTGTTTCCCAACTTCCCTAAGTTTCACTGAATCGCAGAATCAGAGTGAACAAAAAGAATTACCCTGTTCTGTCTCAGCTGGGACAGTATCTTCAGCTGGCATTACAAATGTGAGAGTGAAGCTTGTGAAGAGAAATTATTTCTGTTTTCTTTATAAATAACAAGTAAGCTCACCAGTGGAACTAAAATCTTTAAGAGGAAAGTACAACTTTTACCCAACCTCATTCAATTGCAACAGACTTTTCAGTACCTTTCTATTGTATTTGTGTCAATATCTTAAGCCATAAATCTTGACAGCTGCTGGTTTTTAAATACAAATCCTTCAATAGGAAATTAATATAAAATTATGTAAAAGAAGGAAGTGACAATAACTGTATGAAATTAACAGAATTCAAACTAAAGACTGTTTTATCTAAAAACCTTTTTCTTTAACAGACTTTCAGATTTCAAAGTGAAAAAAAAATTAGGCCTTAGGTGTTTGTCTGACATTGGTGAAATTTGTTGTAGGTATTTAATTAAAGAACTCTATTGCCAAGAAAGATTCTAATAATCATATTTGTTGTTTGCAAAGAAAAGTTAAGGTATGTATTTTAAACATGTATTTCAATACTGCTTGCTAGTTATTAACCAAGTACAGTCAGAAAATATCTGGTAAATGAGTAGATAAAGTAGATTAAATAAGACATGAAATACACATATTAATGAGGGAGAAGGGGAGTTAACTTTCCTTGTTGCAGTATTTTTTGTTACCAGGCTACCCTGTTCTCCAGCCCTGATAAAAACAAGCAAGGTAAAGCAAGCAGTAAAGGCCTCAATATAAAACAGTAACTTCAATTGCAGTTATAAAACAATATCAAACTTTTATATTATTTTGGCCACAATAAATCCATGTTTTCTTGTTACAATTTCAGAATGACTAATCAGAGAAGAATTTACCAAAAGTATTAGGCCATATCTAATCTCAGTTAATTTAATAATCAACAAGGCATTAATTTTATTGTAACTTTATGCTGACACCAAAACCAATATGATCTCAGAATATAGAATTGTATGTATTGAACTATATTGACATGTACTTCAAAATTATGAACAAATGATGGTGATTTATTTAATTAAAATTTTAGTTTTATTTTGATTTTTTCCTTTCCTTTACATTTTAATTTATCTTTTGTCATTTTCATGTCTACCCAGTCTTTAATTTTCAAAATGTCAAAACCAAAAAGTCTTATTTGAGCATAAAAATAACACTGGTTGTGAATCTGTGTTTATTGTGGCACACCGGAAATATTTTTATTAACAATATTGTTCTAATTCAGAAAAGTGGGGTTTTATAATTTGTTATTGAAGGATTTGTTAGTTGTCTTTTACAGATTTGCTGATTAGTGGATAAATAAAACTAGTTTTCTAATGGACTTCTAAAACTTAAACTGAGATTTGAAAATCTTTTTTTTGAACCAACGACACTTGCTGCTGGACAAATTTTCCTTAGTTATTTTTTCATTGTGTGTGTATATATGTATGTTAGCAGCCTAACTGAATTAAATGGATCATTCATGTAGATATGCAGCAGAGCTTGACCTTGAAATGGAATCTTAGGTCACAACATTGCTGATGACCTACAGATATAAAAAAGGCATGCCATGTTGAGGTGAAAAGAGAAAGAGGAAAGGTGAGGTGAAACAAAGCGAGAAGAGAACATCCTCCATAGTTGTATGAACTTTGGAGGAACAGTCATAGAAACACATTTTTTTCTTAAATGTGTGATTACACTTAACTGTTACATTATTATTTAACTTTTTTTCTTTTTTTTTTTTCAGCTAATCATTCCGCATTGCTTATTTTCTAACACTCTTTGGGAATGGAGCAATGGGACTACATTTAAACCAGTTGTAATCCCAATTAAGACAGAAAATAACATCCAGATTAATTCAGTTTTAGAAAATTTTCATTGATGACAATTGAGCAGAAGCACAGAAAAAGAAAATTTCTCCCATATTAATAGAACCCACACACACATTTATGGACCCTGGAGAGGTCCTTTACTTTTCAGGACCTAACTCTTACACTATCGTTTGCACATCACATTTTACTGAGAGTGCAAATATTATCACCCTATAAGGCTGCTTGCATTTGCATGCTCATGTTGTATTGTAAAGTGACATTTAGCAGCATTTACTTTTTTGGCTGCCATTTCCTCATCTTGCATAATACATTTTTCTTACATTAGAAGCTGAGGCACAGGAAAATTTTAAAGTTTGAGTGCACCTGTGGGATGACAGTGTGATAGACATCTGTGAAATAAATGCAGACTTATGGTGAGCAGGTTCAGCTGCAACCCCCTAAAATGACATTTTGTAATATGGCAGGCTTAAATGGTAGAATGTTGAACAATCACAGAAAAACATTACATCATGTAAAACTGTAGTACAAGGGGGAGAATGACAACAGTGTGCAAAGCTGCAGCTGATCCTGCTTGCCATATGGTATGTCACTCACTGTAATAACACTTACATTCCCTCAGTAAGTGCCCTTAAATATCAGGGAGTGAATAAGGCAGTACACAGATTGCAAAAGGAATCTGTAATCATATACATTATGGACTTTGTACTTTCAGGAATCATTCTATCCTTACATTAACACAATACCCTTTAAAATGCATGTATCTCAGAACATTCCCAGGGCTAGATAATTTAAAATGTACTTGTGTAAATGGTTAAAAGCAAGGCTTCCTTAGTCAATATAAAGAAAAAAAAAAAAAAAAAAAAAAAACCAACCCCAAAAAACAAAGCCCAAACTGTGAACAGATAACTGCTATAATTTCCCTTTCCCTCCCCTTTCAGGATGCTGTGATTTTCACACAAGTACAGTTTTCTCATATTTACGGTTTTTTTTCAGTGTATTTTGTTCTAAGTGATCCTGATGAGAAACCAGCTAGCTCAAGTTGTTTGAAGGATGGTAATTTGCTCTTTGTCACGGATGTATGGTAAACTGTTTAACTGTTCATTATTTCTTACAATGCAAAATCTAGAGAGCACTCAATGCGAGTTTCATGCAGCAGTTTTGAAATAAACAAAGGAAGTACTTTGTCATATCATGCCTGTAATTAAATTGTGGAACTCATTGCCACAAGATGCTACAGAAGCCAAAAGTGTAATTAGATTCTTAAAAGGACCGAGGACAGGCCCATCTTCTCTATTGAACACAGAAGTCTGGAGCCTTCATCTCAGGAAGTCCCTCAGACTCGTGCTGCTGCAAGAGCATGCCAGGAGAGAGGATCACTCTAGGCATCCCTGCTCCCCATACTCATGCCTGCCAAAGGAAGGATTCTGGGACAGATGAATCCTTGTCCTGCTTCGATCTGCTATTTTATTGAAGTAGTTACATTGGACTGAATTCAGATCCAGTACTGAGTTAGTAATTTCCTGGGTCTTTCACTGGATACCAAAACATGGAAAAACAAGAAAACAAAACCCATTTACTAAGTTGGGTTCTGTTTTTTTTTGGTTTTTTTTTTTCTTTCTGGAAAAATACAAAAGCAAGCTGAGTGTGAGGCAAACATGAATCATTACATTATGTATTCTTCTTAGAATGGTTGATTTTTTAGATATAAGCAAGTCACTTTCTATTCTGACAACCTATAAGGGACAAATTCAGTCCTTGATTCATCAGATGAATAAAGGATTGCTTTGACATTTTTTTTCTGATTTTAATATCTTCTTCATGTATCCTGCAGTTCATTTGTTTGCTGGAACCATCCCTGTCCTATGGAATCGTGACCAGATGACTGGAAGTTAAATACATTTTTTTACTATTTGCAGTTTCTAAGACCTTCTTCCTTGACAGGGGAGTAAGTATTTTTCCATCAATTACTTTGTGAGAGATCAATCATTCTCATAATTTTATTGGTAATGTTTCTGGCTGTACACTGTTACCTAAGCAAAAATCTTATTGGGTTATCTGTAAAATTCTTTAGCACCTTTATGATACAACAGTTAAAATGTACCACTAAGAAAAGTCCTGCAGTGAAAGAGAAAAAGACGACTATATAACTTTCATCCATTTCTAAATTCTACAGAATAATTATTCTCTAGGTGCCACTTGAGAAAGCAAAAGTGGGTTGAGATTCAGGATCTGAGATCTTGTGAGACCCTAAGGGTGAGACGTGTTCAGCACACATGCCATCACTTCTGAGGTGGTTCCTGTAGCATGATGTCTACTGTATTTTCTTTTCAGCTCTTTGGCAGTTTTTTTCTTTTTTGTTTTTTAACTGTCCAAGATAGCTGAGTATGCACCCAATAAAAAATAGATCTCAGTGTGGGAGATTTGGTAATGCTTCCATGTTATTTTTTCAACAGCTTTGACCTTATGCACATGAGTCAGGACGTTGTTTTTTCTACTGACTGACAGAACCAATTTTTATGAGACTTCTTTTAGTCAGCAAATGTCCTAATACTTCTGCTCACAATCTGCATGTCCCTACTCACTGTGTGGCTTATGGGAACTTCACTCATTTCAACTTTCTCCCACAGCTTTTGTGAGAGTTTTCTCTGATCAGTTTGTAGGATTATATTTTTCTACAAGCTATTTCCTCTGAAATGACAAGTCTCTTCTGCCAACATTTCTGTCATCACTAGCAATGTACAAAGTTGGAGAATGTCTTTTTGATTTTTCCTGTTGCCCTTTCCACAGTTTACTACAGTATCATTTGTTGCTTCTCTCTGTTCTTCCTCAGTAATACCCTGACTGAGGCAGAGCAACTGACCTGCTGGTTTCATCATCTGGGATTGCAGACCTGTCTTTTCAGTCATGGTACTTGGTATCTGGGGATCAGGGTCACTATCAGTCCTTGGCAGAGTCTTTACATTTCAGGGTACTATCTCGCCTGCGTGATTTACTCATAGTTTCTCAGAAGCTGACAAGACTGAGCTTCAAGTACATTTTCTTCAGCTGTAACATTGGAAGAAAATGTTAGTCGGAGCAAGCAGATTATCTAAACAGAGCCTGATGAGTCTGTGTCCCTGCTCATTGATCTTTCTTAATCCATGTTTGCTTAATTCATTCTAATCCATGACCTTTGCTCCCACTTTAGCTTTGCGGTGCCCCACATTAAGCAGCGCATCATGCCTCGGCAGAGTCAGTGCGTTAGGACTCCCGGATATTATCATCCTTGGCCATTGTCAAAGAGAGGGTACCTGGACGGCAATCAGGTTAACTGGCATTTCTTTACAGCAGATTAAAATAATAACAGCTGTAAAAGGATTATGTCTTGTTAAGTTTAGAGTTCTCAACTAAGCACAGGGGTGCCAATGCTTTCTTGTTTTTTAAACATGATCTTTGAAATGGTAAAATAAATAGCAGTTGAATGGTAGAACACAGCTAATGCATCAGTGATTGTATTTTAGTGTCATACAGTGTTTTTGTGATAGCAATATCATCACAAGTGAGAAATTCAGCTTGTAGGTTGTAATGGAGCAGTTTGTGAAATGTATAGTGAAAGCTGGATGCTTTTATGTCATGAAAGTATTATTTTCCTGAAAAAGTAGAAGACGGGGATATATAACTATTTTTTCTAGATTCCACTAGTAACATAAAGTAGCTTTTCCATTACAAGGCTTCTCCCGTATTAGGACGTAACAGTAAAATATTGAGTGGTATTATATAAAAGCTTTTCAGCTGACCTTTCACCGTGGAAATGCAGATAATTTTCACTCCAGAGTATGACTGTGAGTCAATACATACCGACTACTTGAAAACAGAAATTTTTTCTCTTTTTTTTTATTTGACAGACATGCTTTGTATCCTTTAACATACATTTGGGATACACCCCTTAGAATCTTATTTATAAATGATATACTCTCCTGCCTGTCTTCATTTGCACAGTGCATCATATACAAAACAATTGTGCGGCTTTGAGTCTCTCCAGTGTACTTTAAACAGGTATTAACACATGTATCTTTAAGCACAATGAACTTACTGGGAATAAGACTGGGCCAACATAAATTGAAATGGAGAATTAGAAGAAACACAGCTAGAGCTGGAACAAAGGAGCAATAAAAGTAGAAAAAAATGTTAGACAAACAGTTCTGAAAAGTTACATGCAACTACTCTGCGAGCCCTGGGGTAGTTCCACAGCAACTTGAACACATAGTACTTCATGTAGCAAATAGAAAATGACACTTGCCAGAATCTGACCTTGACAGAATTATTTGAGTAATATTTCTAGTATGATAGAACAACTTCCTCATTATTTTAGGCAGTAAGAGGTTTTCCAGAAAGCTCTGGCTGCTAGTGCTTATTATACACTCCGCTTTCATAAATGGAGGGAGAGGAGTATAGGAAATATAATCACATTTAGTTTTTAACCTTTATATCTAGGTTCTTTTGTGGTCTGCACTACATGGTTGTCTGAGCAGTTTACAAACGTGAATTCCTTTACTTTTCCAGGGTGACATAATTACTGTTGAAAGAGAGGAAACACAGAAAACTGAGACAGAAAGAAACTGAAAGTAAGGTCTTTAAAGGCATCCAAGAACCTAGAAAACAAACTGGGCAGAACTGAGATGTTTCAGTCTCAGAAAATAGCAGGATGGCAGGCACTGAAGTTTTCTCCATTTAAGGTAAATTACTTTTTAAATTTAATGCCCTGTTACCACATATGCCAAGGAGATTCACCATCTTGATTGTGCTGAATATCTAGCATATCCTTTCTGCCCAAGATTTATGACTAACATTTAGTCTGGCACAGATGACAGCAGTCACAGAGGTAGATACTTTTGTACTGTATCCTAAAGGTTAAATCACTTTTCCAAGAAGCAATTCTTCTGTCATTTTAGCTTAGAGGACCCCTAACCCTGCTTCTCAGAACAGGAGGAACTAGGTGATGAATCTGGGGGTCTCTTACCATTAAGCCACTTGTGTATTAAACTCAAGAATAGAAGCATCATGGGACCAAGGGAAAAGTAAGGGAGAAGAAACCTGGGCATGCATCCTTATTTCTGTCATCCTAGGCACTGTGAGGACAAGCCTGGCTTTTAGCTTCTTTTCCCTGGACTGCACAGCATACAACCCACTGAGATTTAATGTAAAATTCATAAAACCCCCCAAGATCAGGTTTTATAATTCTTATCTCTCAGGTCTATGCTCTGGCCTTTAAACTGCAATATCAGATTTCCCCTTGCATTATTTCCTTCCCCCGTGATTCTTGTAATCTTGGCTACATATTGGCCATATATCAACAGCTGATGCAGTAGGTTCCCTTTCTTGTTTTGCATCCCCACATGCTCTGTAATCTGAAAGGTATATGCCTAACAGGTAGGATATGTGTTGCCTGGATAAAAGTGATACGAACTCTCTCCCATTTCCTTCTGTGGTTGCTGCCTTACCTCCTGACAGTTTTTTTTTGTTTGTGTTTTTGGTTTTTTCCCTGAAACAACTGTCATTGCTATGAATTGCAATTTGAATGGTGTTACAATCCCTGAGATGTAAAGAGAAGCAAAAGTAAGAGTTGGAGCCCATAATTACTTCACTTAGGTACCCAACCATCTATAGATACCTAAAATGAAGGACTTAATAATTAAGACTGCAGTTGCCTTAGGTTTCTCTATAGTTACTACAGCAAAGAAGGCTTCTCCAGAGACAATTTGTCTCTCTGGAGAGAATGAAAGAGTCTCAAGAGAGACTCTGTAGTCAACCTAGATTGTTAAATCAGGCTTTAAAATTATAAAAATATAAAATATAGGTTTGAAGATTGTCATTTGAATCTAGGTGAGATGAATTCTACACATATTAAAAAAGGCACTTACTTTTTTTATATTCACGTTATATAAATTATCATAGTATTGATAGATTGTTATAGAAATGCCTCATATCCATGGGTTTCCTGAAGCTCATTAGTGTTATTTGGGTATTTTCTCTCTCCAGCTCTGTTTTGTGTACTGACTGCCCATAGTTTATAAATGTTAGTCAGTTTGTTCCTAAGTTCTCTTCTGACCCAAACACTTCCCTCCTAAATTAAATCCAAGCATGGTTCAGTGGATTGCACACTCCAACAAATGCTTTCAATAGGCATTAAAGATGAGAGGGGTTTTTCTTCCCCTGTGCTGAGCAGTCCTTCATTATTATTTACCAGGCTGGGGACCTTCCTACACTCCCCTATGTCCTTGGTCACCCCCTCAAGATATATGACATATGGCCACATTTTCATGTTATAAAAAAACCTTTCAGGTGGTCTGGAACAGAATTGTCTCATTATTTCAGACACATTAATTTAAACCCCTTTCCTCAACCCTCCCATCAATAAATACATATTCACACAGATTGACACAAAAATATATAAATACATATTTTATATATACATATATATATATTTACAAGTGGACTTGTATAAATTATACAAGGCCCAGAAAGGATCTAAAGCCAAGAACTGCTCATGCAAATACAACTAACCTACCCTAGAGGACACTATTTCTGAGGCTGGCTGCCAAGCATCCCTCTCTGGGGTGAATGCAGTTAGAAGAGTAGATGTAGTCTCATTTGCTAGAAATTGTACCTGCAACTTTTCTATACTAGAAAATGTTATGTGTCATCAGGCTGTTCTCTTATCCTTCTTTTTCTACTTTTTATTTCAAGTACCTTTGTCATCTTGTCATTTTACTGTAAACTTTTTGGGGTATGGCTTATTTTTACTATAGGCTTGTAGAGCCCCTTTTGATTAAGGCAGACCATAAAAGTAATGCTTTTCAATGTCCTAACTAAATAAGCTGTAAACTAATTTAGTTAGTGTAAAGAAATACATTTATAATGTATTATGCATAATTTGTTTGGGAAAAAAAGTTTTAGAAGATACAAAAGCTAGAAGACGTTGGGTTTTTTTTTAATCCCAGAAGAAAGTTTATGTAATAATTCATTGTGCACAACCTAATTCACAATTATTTCCTTTAGAAGATTTTTAGGGATATGTACATACACAGAACATGAATACCCTTGAACCTGAGGAAACCCAACTTGTCTAGAATGGCTTTCTTTTGAGCATATTGGAGGCATAACTTAAACTTTTGCATTCTGAGAGAGAGAATAAATGAAGGCAAATAATGAAATTTGTAACAAAGCTAAAAATATGAGATACCTCTTCTGCCTGGATATCCTTTAGAAAGTATTAGCTAATTATATTTAACATGGAATGAGAACATAATTCCTGCTGTTTTGACAAGTAACAAATTGCACATTAGCACCTTGTAAATAATATTATTAAAACCAGTTGTCCTTGTCTATAGTTTCTTCTTTGTAAGAATAAAATTAATTTGAGGCCCATCATTCACAAGATGTGCATTATAATATCAAAGCAGCAGTTTTAAGACACTGGGAACTGAAAATCCTGTACACCCTCTGCACAGAGGAAGGAATTTGAGTGACTTGCAGGGGAAGCAAGGGGAGTTGGGGAAACCCCAGGGGAGTGCAGGGGCCCACCAGTAGCCAGTAGCTCTCAAAAGAGTGGCTGACAAGGCCTGGGCAGGGACAGGAGTAACAGCAGCTGGTCACCCCCTACTCCTACAAAAGACCGCCCCAGGCAGGGCTGACAACCAGGAGTGCTGCCAACAGGGTGGGCAAACAGGGCATGCACAGGAGGGCACGCAGGAAGGGCGCCTCTTCAAAGGAGGGGCAGTCCACTGGCTGAGTGGGAGATTTAAAGTACACATAACCCAGCAACTGGGCACCGTTCTGTGACCATCTGCACAGGCCAAGGGCACTCATCCTACCTGACCCACGAGGCAGAATGGTGGGCACTCATCTGAGAGCAAAGGCTGCAGCTCCAGCTGGGGAGTCTGCACCATCTACCAAAGCGGTGGCTGATGCCTCCACCCAGACAGAGCTGATGAAGGGAGAGGCTGCAGTGCACACCTCAGACTGCAGGAAGTGCCTAGACCTTTCTCCTGGGGCAGGGACAGGCAGCAGACCTGCCTGCAAAATGTGTGCCCAGGTGGAGGACATCCTACAGCAGGTGGCTGAGCTGCAGGAGGCAATGAGAAGGCTGCGTAACATCAGGGAGGCTGAGGAGTTAGATAGCTGGTTCCAAGCACAGTCTGCAGCAGACCCACAGCCCACGGCCAAACAGCCAAAAACTCCCACACACAGAAGGGAGGGGGGTCAAGAATGCAGAAAAATGGATGGTTGCAATGGTAAGGACCAGCAGGAGGAAGAGACTTCCCCCAAAGCCTGAGGTGCCCTTGCAGAACTGCTCTGCAGACTAAAGAAGAAAGACCCATCACACCAGGAGAGATGCTGGAGCTGAGTAAGGCAGCCTGATCTTCTCCCCATATAACAACCAGCACAACTAAGAAAAGGCGATGGCTGATAGTAGTAGGCAACTCTCGTCTTAGAGTTATAGAGGCACCCATTTGCCAACCTGATGCACTCTCTAGAGAGGTGTGCTGCTTACTGGGGTCTTGTATCAGGAATGTCACCAAAAGACTACCAAGACTTGTACAGTTCACTGACCATTGTCTGCTGCTGTTTTTTCACATGGGCATCTGTAATACGGCCAGGAGCAGTCTGAGGAGTACCAGGAAGGATTACAGAGCCCTGGGAGCGGCAGGCGGGATTCTGGAGTGCAGGTAGTATTTTCATCAGTCCTCTTGGTCAAAGGGAAGGGTTTTGGAAGGGACGGTTGCATCTGGAAAATCAACAAATGGTTACAGGACTGGTGCCACAGACAGGGGTTCAACTACTTAGACCATGGCACTTGCTTTGAGAAACCTGTCTATTAGAGGCTGATGGGGTCTATCTGTCAGAGAAGGGGAAGAGCATCTTCGGTCATAGGCTTGCCAAGCTGGTGAAGAGGGCTTTAAACTAAAGTTGCCGGGGGAGAGGAACCTCAATCCATCCCACTCCTACCAGTTTGATGCCAGTGCCAGCAACAGATGCCCAGAGCCTGGAGAAGGATCACAGGTCAGCAGGAGAGCACCTGAAGAGCAGCACAAAGGAATTCCAGCCACTCTAGCCAGTAAGTCAGCTTCATCGGGGGACCAACTTAAATGCCTCTATGCAAACACATGTAGCATGGGGAATAAACAAGAGGAGTTAGAGACGTGTTCACGCCTGCAGGGCTGTGATCTTATTGGCATCACAGAGACATGGTGGGATGGCTCCTATGACTGGAGTGTTGAAATGGAAGGATACAGGCTCTTTAGGAAGGACAGACAGGGGAGATGAGGAGGGGGTGTCACCCTATATGTCAATGACCAGCTGGAGTGCATGGAGCTCTGCCTGGGGACAGAGAGCTTATGGGTCAAGTATAAAGGGAGGACAGGGACAGGTGACATTATAATGGGGGTCTGCTACAGACCACCCAACGAGGAAGACCAAGCTGATGAGGTCCTCTATAGACAGATAGGAGCAGCCTCACGTTCACAAGCCCTCGTCCTCATGGGGGACTTCAGCCACCCCGATATCTGTTGGAGGGACAACACAGCAGGACATAAGCAATCCAGGAGGTTCCTAGAATGTGTTGATGATAACTTCCTTCTCCAAGTGATAGAGCAGCCAATGAGGAGAGGTGCTATGCTGGACCTTGTTCTCACCAACAAGGAGGGGCTGGTGGGGAATGTGAAGCTCAGGGGAAGTCTTGGCTGCAGTGACCATGAAATGGTAGAGTTCAAGATCCTTAGGGCACCAAGGAGGAGGCACAGCAAGCTCACTACCTTGGACTTCAGGAGAGCAGACTTTGGCCTCTTCAGGGATCTGCTTAGTAGAGTACCATGGAATAAAGCCCTGAAGGGAAGAGGGGCCCAAGAAAGCTGGTTAATATTCAAGGATCACCTCCTCCAAGCTCAGGAACAATGAATCCCAACGAAGAGGATGTCAGGTAAAAACACCAGGAGGCCTGCATGGATGAACAAGGAGATCCTGGACAAACTGAAACATAAAAAGGAAGCCTACAGAGGGTGGAACCAAGGACAGGTAGCCTGGGAGGAATACAGAGAAATTGTCCGAGCAGTCAGGGATCAGGTTAGGAAAGCTAAAGCCCTGATAGGATTAAATCTGGCCAGGGACATCAAGGGCAACAAGAAAAGTTTCTATAGGTATGTCAGTGATAAAAGAAGACAAGGGAAAATGTGGGTCCTCTCTGGAAGGAGACAGGAGACCTGGTTACCTGGGATATGGAGAAGACTGAGGTACTCAATGACCTTTTTGCCTCAGTCTTCACTGTCAAGTGATCAAGCCATACCACCCAAGTCACAGAAGGCAAAGGAAGTAACTGGGAGAATGAATAACCACCCACTGTAGGAGAAGATCACATTCAAGACCATCTAAGGAAGCTGAAGGTCCATGGGACCTGAGGAAATGCATCCATGGGTCCTGAGGGAACTGGCAGATGAAGTTGCTAAACCACTGTCCATCATATTTGAGAAGTCGTGGCAGTTTGGTGAAGTTCCCGCTGACTGGAAAAGGGGAAACATAACACCCATTTTTAAAAAGGGAAAAAAGAAAGACCCAGGGATCTACAGGCCTGTCAGTTTCACCTTTGTGCCCAGCAAGATCATGGAGCAGATCCTCCTGGAAACTACACTAAGTTTATGGAAAATAAGGAAAATTGGTGCCAGCCAACATGGCTTCACTAAGGGCAAATCATGCCTGACAAATTTGGTGGCCTTCTACAACAGGGTTACAGCATTGGTGGATGAGGGAAGAACAAATGACGTCATCTACCTGGACTTGTGCAAAGCATTTGACACTGTCCTGCACGATATCTTTATCTCTAATTTGGAGAGACATGGATTTGATGGATGGACCACTTGGTGGATAAAGAATTGGCTGGATGGTTGCACTCAAAAGAGTTGTGGTCAACAGCTCGATGTCCAACTGGAGACCAGTGACGAGTGGTGTTCCTCAGGGGTCAGTATTGGGACCAGCATTGTTTAAGGTCTTTGTCAGTGACATAGACAGTGGGATTGAGTGCACCCTCAACAAGTTTGCCAACAACACCAAGCTGTGTGGTGAGGTTGACATGTTGGAAGGTAGGGATGCCATCCAGAGGGACCTTGACAAGCTGGAGAGGTGGGCCTGTGTGAACCTCATGAGGTTCAACAAGGCCAAGTGCAAGGTCCTGCACATGGACCGGGGCAACTGCCAGTATCACTACAGGCTGGGTGGAAAATGGATTGAGAGCAGCCCTGAGTAGAAGGACTTGGGGGTGTTGGTTGGTGAGAAGCTCAACATGACCTGGCAATGTGCACTCACTGTCCAGAAATCTAACCATATCCTGAGCTGCATCAAAAGAAGTGTGGCCAGAAGGTCAAGAGAGGTGATTCTGCCCCTCTGCTCTGCCTACTGAGACCCCACCTAGAGTACTGTGGTCAGTTCTGGGGCCCCCAACATAAGAAGGACATGGACCTTTTAGAGTGAGTCCAGAGGAGGGCTATGAAGATGATCAGAAGGACTGAGCACCTCTCCTATGAAGACAGGCTGAGAGAGTTGGGGTTGTTCAGCCTGGAGAAGAGAAGACTCCACGGAACATTATTGCAGCCTTCTAGTACCTGAAGGGGACCTACAGGAAAGCTAGAGAGGGACTTTTTACAATGGCACATGGTGATAGGACAAAGGGTAATGGCTTTAAACTGAAAGAGGATAGATTTAGATTAGATATTAGGAAGAAATTCTTTATTGTGAGGGTTGTGAGGCACTGGAACAGGTTGCTCAGAGAAGTTGTGGATGTCCCATCCCTGGAAGTGTTCAAGGCCAGGTTGGATGGGGCTTTGAGCAACCTGGTCTAGTGGAAGATTTCCCTGTGCATGGCAGGGGTTTTGGAAGCAGATGATCTTTAAGGTCCCTTCCAACCCAAACCATTCTATGTTTCTATGTTTCTATGAAATTTGGTGCTGTAATAAGAAGATAAAAGGAAAGGTATGTGAAGTCTATGATAGCAGCATGATCCCCTGTGGTAATCAGATTTTCAGTCATGATTAATTTGAGTCAGTCATTCTACTAATAATATTATCCTGACTATAATCTAAGCATAATATTGGTTTCCACTGAGAAATGTAAATTGCAGATTGTTAAGCGTTTTTAATTTTTTTATTAGTTGACTAATTAAACTGAATTGCTCACCTTTTTGTTCTTTAAAAATTCCACGCAGAGATGAATTTTAATATTTTGCATTTAAACACATCAACTTTCATCCAAAGATCCAAAGATGCTTCACAGTACAAATATTAATTTGTACTGTACAAATGATCTCACAGCAGTCCGATGAGATATATTACTAGCTGTTATTTTTTTAAGGTTGTTTTTAAAGTAAAATGTTCACATCCTTCAGCAGGATAAAATAACAAGAACATCTACATGTTTGCAGAGTTCTTTTCAAGTCAAGGGACAGCGCTTGCTCATAGCACAAAGATTCGATCCATGCAGTAACCTTCCTGAGAGATAATAACTCACATTAAAATTAGGAAGGCTTTTTTCCATTAACTTCAAAGGGGTCAGATTTTCACTTAATAATGCATAATGGTAGCAGTGTCAGAGACAGATATAGAAAGGGAACAGCCAAAATCATCAGGTATTCTACACACCAGTGAGACACAGAATGTACCTGCACAGAAATTTGATGTGTAAGTTTAGTTGTTTCCTGATAGCATTCTTAACTTTTGTTTTCTCTTAAAAAAAGATTTATGTGCATAAGAGTATTGCTTCCTTCAAACATGAGGCCAGATGAAATGCTGGATCGGTTTTGATCCTAAAAGTTAAGACACAACAGAGCAGTAAGAACCTACTTTCATAGGGATGCTGCAGTGGAGATCTCTGTTGATTACCTGACGTCACTGTAACCACACTTCAGAATCGATGAGCAAAGTCAAATGAATCATGACAGCAAGTGTGACTACAGGAATTGAACACACTGCTACCGTACATGGCATTTAATTTCCCTCTTATGTTCAGGCTTTTTAAAAAGAGCAGGGCTAAATTTTGCTTTTCTTTAAAAAGAAATGAATTCCAGAGCAATTTCTTTTTCACTTTTAATCTAGATTTAGACTCAGATAACTGAACCAGAATGTGGCCTTCATAGTTAAGGGTAAACTTTTAAAAAGTATGCTATAATTGTTAAAGATACAGTAAAACCAAACACATGATGATCTTAGAAATGCTATACTAAGTACTTTGTATTAATCAGATCTATGCACAGAGACAAAGCACTTCAAATACATGACTAAAAAAAGAAGCATGCCTACCTGAAACAAGGACCTTGGATACAGTGCTTACCTTAGGGTATTGCTTAAGGCTCTTTCACTGAATCAGAGATAAGGTGCTTGGCAACTCAAAGGACTGAGTCAATTATGTTAAAAAAACAGTGAAACATTCATAAAGTGCATGTAACAGCTGCATGAAATAGCAATATGTTATTATTACAAAGAAAATAAAATAGATCATTATAAATGAAACACACAAAAGATTGTTATCAGGAGAACAATTGTTATGTATTGAGCAATCAGAAACACACACTTGGAATTCCTTAACAAAATGCTTAACATTTTATAAACAGAATTTCTAGGGAATTTAGAGATCAATACAACTGTCTAGCCACCTTTCACCTGTCTGGAACTCCCTTCCAATAAGAGTAACAGAGGGAAACAACTTAAGTAGCTTTAAAGTGGAGCTTAATACATTTTTGAATGGGATTATAGGATGCAAGAAATGCCTGTTAGAGCAGGGGATAGGAATCAATGACCTGGGAGGCCTTTCAGTATAATATCTTGTGCTCCAGAAACCTTTTTTGCTTTGTCTCCAGTAAACATAGGTTCAACACAGAAGAGAAGTTTCAACAAAACACCCTGCTGTTTAGAGGCAGTGGTACTTCAGGAATGTTTAATCTTCAAGTAATTCTAATATTAACCTTGTATTAGTGGAGCAGGAATCCAGGCTTCATGAGTCTCTGTAATCAACAGCAGAAGTGTCTAAAATCAATAGCTAACATGGAGCAGGGTCTTACAGTGAATTATGGGCAGAGCGTGAAAATTGCAGTTGCTCTTCAATGTGTGTGTGCCGACTGAGATCAGATGAAATTTCAACATTTCTTTCTCTGGTAGCCACAACTAGAATTTATGTATATGCACAGTACGAAGGCCTATTAGGAGACTAGACATTTCTAGGTTTAAATCCCTGTTTATGCATCCATCTTACCTGCACCTGTAAGGAATATCTACACACAGAAGGATGAGAAGCAGCCCTCAAGGTCAAGACAGAGTCATGGGGATTCTTCCTATTCTAGCTGGAGAACGGGAAAAAACAATCAATGCAAATTCTTCTTGGCTGATGTACCGCAAGTTTCTCATTATGCTAATTAGTGACGCATGAACACTGTTAGACTTTGCAGCATGTTATATCCCTTAATGCTCACTATTTACTGTAGTGCCCAGAGGCCCTAATAGGAACACTGAGCCAATGCAGCACAGCTGGGAGGCTGACAGGTCTGTAGTAGGAGGAACTGCCACTGCTGGTCTTACCGAGGAACCTGAGGATCTCGTGTTGCCCTCCATCTTCCGTAGAGGTTGCAGCTGCTGAGATGGAGTGAGGGAGCAAACCTATCACCCTTGGTGGGCTCAAAGGCTCTGTGCTCATGGTGCTGCACCTGGGAACTTTAATCTGTCTGTGGCATGGGAATCCTTTCCTTGCACTGTCCATAATAAATAAGCACTTGTTATTGAAACCTACTTTATAAAAGATGAGCACTATATTGTGCAGAGTACTGTGAAAACAAATATATATATATTTTTTTTTTCTTGTCTAAATTCTAAGCATTTCAGTTGTCATTCAGAAGCAGGTCACCCACATGTAAATGTGACCCTTGTAAAATTGCCAAGGTCAGAGAGACTTAGGACAATCTGCTGTGTAAAGGCTGACTGCACAAGTTTAAGCTGCTTGAGGGCTGCTTTAACTTACCTCACCAATTTTTCTAAAACTCAGGGGGGAGAGAATACTGTATGCTAAAACTGATTCATTCTACTTCCCTTATTTTTCTCTTTACAGCTTCTGAACAGTCACTAAACTCTCCATTCATTGCTGTTTGGTAAATATTAAAAGTATTTTACTGTATTCACCAAAATATTTTTCTGAAATAATTGTTGTATACATGACATAGGTTAGAGAAACAACTATGGATCAAATGCTTGGGTGTGGTTGCTGAAGATTAGAAAATGGTCTAGCTCAGTATTAGTTCATTGACACCTCTTTTCTAAGCTCTTGCTTGCTACTCCAATGTAAGTGTTAGAAGTTAATCCTTTAAGTCTAACTATTCACCTGGTCTCTCCTTATGTCAAGGAGACAGAAGGCATTGTCAAAGATTTATCTCATTCTGTGATAGACATTTAGGATGTTTCAGATAAACTGCTCTCATGAGGTTCATTTTTCTTTTCATAGATCTAGGCTCAGTAGGTTAGTATGTACAATGGGTACTACTACAACGGGTAGATGTGGCACTTGGGGACATGGTTTAGTCTAGTCTACCCTTGATTGGTTTAGAGTGGACTTGGTAGTGTAGGTTAATGGTTGGACTGGATGATCTTAAAGGTCTTTTCCAACCTAAACGATTCTATGATTCTATGGTTCTATGTCTAATGTTAAAACATGTAGGTTAGATGAAATGAATTGCACAGTATAAAGAGGTGGAATGTGACATGCTTCACCCAATAAGGGATTACAAATGAAATGCTGGGACTTAAAGGAAAGAGTTGCCTAGATGCTGTCATCCACAAGCAGATGGCTGGCATTTTAATGTAAAGAAATAGTAGCCAAAAATATTGGTGTGTAGCCTGTGCAAACTGTGTTTCAGCACATAGACATAATGAGTCAGTAACAAGAAATGATGTATCTGATAAAATGGTCAGTTTAATATATGAAATAAGGCAGAGTGAGAATTTCTGTATGCATAAAAAATTCTATTTCTAGAATTATATGCTGCTAAAATGATGGCGTACATCTTATCAGGATGTTGGTTAAAAAGCTACTGTTGCGGCAATCGTAAACTAAAAAAAAACCCAAACTCCACCAAATAAACAAATATCTGGTAGCAGGTAGTTTTAAGTAACACTTTGTGTAATTTACACTTTTGTTTAAAATGTACTAATTTTATCATCAAATGCCTGTATTCTGTGCCAATTCAGAACTCACCATTCAAACCCAGAAAATTCTCCTTGAAATCTGCAGTCCACCTGGTTAACTTATCTGAACATACTCAATGAAGAAAAATGTTCAATTTCAAATGTACACTATGAAATTGGCTACTTCATCTATGTTGTATAATACCTTAAAAATGTACCTTAACACTTTTATCTGATTAGTATGAATGATTCAATAAAAACACCTTAAATGCATAGAAACTGGAGATCATATAGCCTAACCCAGCTGTCATGCAATTTATAAATACAGAAGCAACTACCCACATCTGTTCTCCTATTTTCTTTTTTCGATTTAAGAGGGAAATTGACCTTACAATCTTCAACGTGACTTCAGGTCATTGTTATTAGTGATGAGAAAATGCTGTGTTCTTCTTTTGACTGAGTCTGGCAAACCTCCCAGATATTTTACAATCGCAGTATAAAAGCTCTGAAATGCTGTACAGTATTTTATTTTTTCAGGTTTAGACACTTATTGTAGCAGCCTGTACAGCTGGCAAATAGAAATCTTTTTGCAGGAAGTCTGTGCGCTTTTTTTGCAGTTAAAATGATGTTTCTCCTTTGAAACCCTGAGTTCTAAAATAAGTTGGCTGAAATAAATAAGTTATTAAGACTTTCTTTTAGGCAAAGAGATTAGTAATTTTCCTTTAGGGAAGATGGGTAAGGGAACAGTATCATTATTTTTCAAGTTTCAGGAAGAACAAATATTTGTGTGGAAAATTAAAGTTGGATTGAGGCTCATTCTCAAGAAAACATGGATCTACAAACACAGAAGTATGGAACTTTCCACTCTCCTTATATGAAGGAAAGAGAAAAAACAGCTTTTTGCAGCATAATTCCCATTAACTACAGTATTATTAATGCATAATCCCGTTTAAATTTTTTGATGTCTAAGTTAAAAAAACCAAGAGTTTAAGTATCCCAATAAAACAATTTTATCACAATTTAGCAGCATCCAAAGGTTCTCCACAGACACTTGTTTGACTTCTTATCTTCTATCTGCAGAAATTTGGGACCCATACAGTAAGTCATGTTTAATATAATAACGAGCAGCCTGTAAGAACTGAAATAAAAATTGATGCATGTGTTTATATTCAGATGGAATATAAGGATGCTGATCCTAAGGGTTACGTTCTTATCTCCACCTTTTGAAACTGTTCTGTTTTGCATGGTATTAAGACAGAAAGATATTCCTCCTCTAATAGCTGGTGAATGTAGCACATACGCGTGATTTTGGATCTGGAACTGGAATTGAGGTTTCTACTTTTTCACAACTATGAGGCAAGAGAATCATGCTTAGAAACTTTCCTGGGTAAACTGGATATTTAACAATGCTGAAAAAAGGCAAACAATCTTAGTAAGAAGAAAATACTCTTTCCATTGAAATTGATTGTTTTTCAGTCAGCGGTTTTGATAATTTTGAGCAGAAATACTGAAATAAATATTGATTCAGTGATAAATACCCAAATTTAACAATACAAAAGCAAAACTAGCTTTTTTTTTTTCCTCAAACAAATATGTCATTTGAACTGATTGTTTTTACAAAACCTTGACAATTTATTTAGAAAACAACATAAGCTACCTCAGATGTCACAGCATTCTTGCACTTGTCCCTCTAGGAAGAGGGGAGAAGGGTAAGACATAGTGCAGATATTGAGGAAAACACATTCATTTGCTATAGGCAAGTTCTTATGGGTCTTCTTTTACACCACTTCCTTGGAGAAAGGATGGATAAACAGGTAGGCTATGTAGCATGATTTTAAGACAAGCAAATTCAGTGCTGTTAAACTGTAGGGGTAGCAAGATCAAGGACTCTTTGTTGAAAAAAAATCTGCGAAGAGTCATTAAAACTAGTCATCTCCCATTATAAAATGAGATCACCTCCCATCTAAAATATGGAGTTAATATAAGGAAGCAGAGATTCCATGGTGTCATCCAGGAACTTAATCATATGTGCTTAGTGGGGAGTGGGAGAAAGAATATTTATTACCCAGTTCTTTACCAGGAAAGGTTTATTATCACTGCAAAATGTAGTAGTAATGTAGTAGTATAGGCAACCCCTTAAAATTTAAAACATCTTAAAACTCTAGAATAAGGGTTTATTTTGCAAAATGTATCGATCACCGAATATGCACTACACAGTACCTTTATTACTTTTCCCATTAGCTGTTATTTAATAAATCCTGCTATTAATAAGCAGAGATAAGGTCTGACTTAAGCTTACAAAACACAGGAAATTCAGACTTCAGACTTTTCATTCCATCTTTAACTTAGAACTTTGTGTCTTGATATTGCAGGGGCCTGGGAGCGTTGAGTAAGCATCTTTCACCTTATACCACAGTACATGTTCTGCAAAATATGCAAACATGCAGCCCTGTAATAAGGCATTGCCTTTGCTAGTAACAGGCCATGAGCTTTGCACTGAGTTTGCACGGCCTCAGGGCCAAGGTTTGTCACACTTGCTCTGCGTGAACTTGTCTTGTCCTGTCTGCAGCTTCACTTCACTTGGTTTAGCTGTCATAGAAATTTCTCTAATTGACTAGGTATCTACAGCTAATTTGTTTTATTTTTGGCATCTGTGTATGGTGAAACCATTGTTTTATATGAATAGCAGAAACAAGCTGTTGTTCTATGCAGAATGAAATATTTGTGATGCTAAGGTAATGACATAAGGCAGAGAAACACAGGCCTGGTACAACAGCAGAGGGCTTGAGAAGTGGGGGCACAGGATGTGGTGTAGGAATGGGCATGAGGTGATAATGGATGGGTCACAGGATGGCATTTCAGACCCCATGATTATAAACAACTCACCCATGGTCAGTTAAAAAATTGCAGATCTGGGAAAAACTGTGTTTAGGGATAAAAAAGAGAACAAAGAAGTAATATCTACCTGTATGTAAAAAGTACCACATATAGTAAATTTGGATGTAATGTGGAGCTGCAGACCAGCGAAAAACAGTGGAGGTGTAAAAGCAATTTAGCTAACATAAAACTGACCCTAAGTGAACCTAGAGTGAAGAAGAAGAAAGCAGCAACATAAACATCATATTCTCCCCAGTGAAGGACTCCAGCTGCTGATAATTTACCATAACAACACCCCCATACATCCTCCAAGAAACAAACCACTGACCCTAAGATACCAAGGAGCAGGGCAAGAGTGAGCATAACAGCAGAAGAAAGAGATAGAAACTAAGTGCATTTACAGCAATTTTAATTGCATTATTATTATTATTCTTTCTTTTTCTTTTACAATCAAATCTGGACTAATAATGATTAGACTGTTAAGATTTCAATTACACTAACAATAAGTTCTTGGTTTTATATGTATATAAGGTGTGCCTACACTTTTTCCATAAAGATTTTGAGTGTAACAGATACTGACTGTAGTGAAGTAAAAGGAGATAAAGCAACAAGTTATAAGAGTCACAACCAGAGCTGTTCCATATGGTCTTCATTTCGCTACTATGGTTTTGGATAGCCAGTTTTAGTATTCAGATTCAGAAGTAATGCCTCTAAACAGCCTTAGTTGCTTATTAATCATTTCTTTTATCATTCTTGCACTAGGAAGCAATGGAAGAAAACCCCTTAATACAAAAGGTGTGATGATATCACTTAACATTATTTTTCATAGAGTCATAGATTTGTAGGTTTCAATTGTTTAGCCACAGAGAGCTGGTTGCTTGGGAAACACACTGGATTTGAAATTCATATTCCTTGATTTTGCAACAAATCTATGTAATCTAAGAATAATCATAGGTATTTCACTGTCCATCTGTTTCCTTTATTTAATCCCACCTTTGTCACTCCTATTTTTAAAATCCTTTTCTTCAGCTCTTTGGCATGATAATGTTTGGGTTTGGGTTTTTTTTTGGTGGGTTTTTTTTGTTTGTTTGTTTGGTGGGTTTTTGGGCTTTCTTTTTTTTTTTTTTTTTTTTTTTGGTACAAGACTGATCAGGAGAAAGATCTGGTGTTGATTAGCTTTAGAAAGTGCACGGAACAAGAGTAGATGTCTGGTTGATTATCATCAGGTGTTCCAGTGATACTGCTCAACACCCTATTCAGCAACCTCACTCAAATATTTTTGCTAGCGACCAAAGTTTTTAAAGTCAATATCTGAAGGCAACACTTCTATTTTTCTTACATCTCTGTTGACAAGGATCTCTTTGGCCTTGAATCCAGGATATGAGATTGCTAATTCATTAATGATGATGACAGTGAACTGAAATGTGTTATAAATTACAAGTAAAATATTTAATACTGAAGTATACCAGGACAAAGAGATAGGTTCTTCTCTTAAAAAAAAAAAAAAAATTAAGAAAAATTATGCTTTTTTTAATAAAAATCTTCTAAAACAATCAAAATGAAATAAAAAGAATATTTTTATAATACAGGTGTTCAATAGCATTTTTATAGTGTTTGAGACATAATTAATGCCTACTCTTTATTACCAAAAAGAAAAGCAAATGTAATATGTTCAAAGGAACTAGAATGAAGGATCCATCATTAAGTGAATGAGACACTTTGATTATCCATGGGTCATTAGTTCAATATGCTCTAATGGCTCCTAAAGAGCTGTTGCACACTCTGAGAGTACTTAGCAACTTGGCTTACAATGCATCAATACAGAAGAAAAAATTTCAAGATCAGAAAATCATCTTAGTAGGTCTATAGCTGATTCAGAATATTTATGTCCACTTTTCAGTTATTATGTGCATGAAATACCTATGTTTTATTCATGGCATCAGCTATTGCTCATAGTGACATGACACAATCATTGTCTGAAATTGTTACTCCTTTCCATATTTTTTGAAATTTATACTACATAAAATCCAAGTTGCCAATTTGAAGAAATCAAATTGGCTCTTTTAATGTGCAGGTTAGGTGGATTTTAGATGTCCATGTGCAGGAAAATAGTCCAGAATATTCCTGTTTACTAACCTAGGGCCCTTGAGGGGTCTTTGCTTTTCAATGTCTTAGAGGCTTACACTTTTGGTGAGAGATTACTTAGACATTAATATTGTTACTATTGCAATGTATGCCAATTTAATTCTGCCATCTTGTGTGTTCTTCACATGAATGTGGAACATTTTATAAATCTGGAACTTCATTCTAATTTATTATTAACTTTTCCTTTTTAATCCATTCTGACCTTTCTTTATTTCGACCTTTATTGCACTACAGTACATAGAGGCTCACTGAAACTACTTGATTGCTTTCCTCTTCCTTTTATGTCCTTTTGTGTCCTAAAAATTACCAAGTAGGATATCTCATGAAAGCACAGACCTGAGTAGGGACAAACACACATAGCCACATAGCTTCAGCATATCATTCAGAGAGACCTGGACAAGCTAGAGAAGTGGGCCTATGTGAACCTCACGAGGTTCCACAAGACCAAGTGCAAGGTCCTGCACATGGGTCAGGGTAACCCCTCATAACAATACAGGCTGGGGGATGAAGGGATTGAGAGCAGCCCTGAGGAGAAGGACTTGAAGGTACTCATAGATGGAAAGCTGGACATGAGCAGACAATGTGCACTTGCAGACCAGAAAGCCAACCGTATCCTGGGCTGCATCAAAAGAAGTGTGGCCAGCAGGTTGAGGGAAGTAATTCTGCCTCTCTGCTCTGCTCTGGAGAGACCCCACCTGGAGTAATGCCTCCAGCTCTGGAGTACAAGCAAGACATGGACCTGTTGGAGCAGGTCCAGAGAAGGGCCACAAAAATGGCCAGAGGGATGGAACACTTCTCCCATGAGGAAAGGCTGAGAGACTTGGGGTTGTTCAGCCTGGAGAAGAGTAGGCTCCAGCGAGACCTTATTGCAGCCCCTCAGTACTTAAAGGGGGCTTATACGAAAGATGGGAACAGACTTTTTAATAGGGCCTGTAGCAATAGGACAAGGGGTAATGGTTTTAAACTAAAAGAGGGGAGATTCAGACTAGATATAAGGAAGACATTTTTTACCATGAGGGTAGTGAAACACTGGAACAGGTTGCCCAGAGAGGTGGTAGATGCCCCATCCCTGGCAACATTCAAGGTCAGGTTGGATGGGGCTCTGAGCAACCTGATCTGGTTAAAGCTGTCCCTGCTCACTGCAGGGGGGTTGGGCTAGGTGATCTCTAAAGGTCCCTTCCAACCCAAACTATTTTATGATTCTATGATTCTATGAACAAAAAGATAGCATTAGCACTTTTCCTAGGTAAAAAGAAGACAGCAATTGCACATTGAAGTGGTGAAAATCTTTTCATGGGATCATAGGATCATATGGTAAGTGAGTGTGAAGGGGATCTCAGGAAGTCATTTATTCCAACCTCTTGCTCAAAGCAGAGTCAGCTCTGTGGTCACACCAGGTTACTCAGGACTTTGCCTAGTTGAGTCTTGAAGATCACCAAGGATGGATGCACGACTTCTGTCTGTGGACAACCAGTTTTCCCCCTTGACTGTCTTCATCATGAAATACCTTTTCCTTACATCCAGTCTGATCCTCTCTCATTTCAACTTATGTCCACTCTCTCTTGTCTTCCCACTTTGCACGGCTGTGAAGAGCACCTGGCTCTGTCCCCTTGATTAACTTCCTCATAGGTAAGGGAGGGCTGCTGTTAGCTCTCCCCAAAGCTGTCTCTTCTCCAGGGGTAACAAGCACAGTTCTGATGCCTATGCTCATATATCTTTGATACGATTAATCAAATTTTGAAAAATTGTAAATATGTTCAATAAACGTTACTTTTAAAATCATTGGCTTAATAGGTAACAGCCTCAGGCTTAGATTCAACAAATGATTTATCATCTTACCTGCTGTGAAAGCTTTTACCGTCTAATATTAGCAGTCAGAAGTTGAAAGCACAAATATTTTGCTGGATCTGGGCCTTGGCATTTTCCTTGCTTGTTCTCACTTTGCCCTTAGTCATGCATCTACCCAAATTACAGTTACTTTTATATTATATGCTATTTATGCAATCTTTTACTGAGAATATGTCCTTTTTATTCAAACCAAGTAATGCATTGGCTCCTTAAAATGTGTGTAGCCTCAATCAGTAATACATGATTTGCCCTCAGCATAATATGCACCCAAAGGATATCTATAAATTCCTTATTATGTCTCTTCTCTCCAAGGTCTGTCAGTTTCTTCCTGTCCTTCTTCAGCAATTCATCAGTTCCTTATTCCTGTCTCAAAGGAACCATCATTTCTACACTCTTTTACCATTAACACTTCTCCAATTCCATTGTCTCTTACCCCTAGGACTATTTCCCTCAAATCTATCAATCACAGAGTTATTAGTCTGTCTACTTTCTACCTGTCCAGTCATCACAGCAAGATCTAGTTGGTTTCTCACCACTGGATCTTCTTATACAACTTTCTCTAGGACAACTTATCAGAAATCAGCAAGAATAAATGACCTACATCAAGCCATCTCCTATGGTTGTCCACCATCATGGTCATAGCATTTCAAGAAGCTTCATTTCCTTCTTGTTTCCTGCTGGAGAAAGGGAATTTAATGCCTCTGCTTAATAGGCAACCAAGAAAAAAGGATTGTCTACAATAGCAGTGCAAAATAGCACAAGAAGGACATGGACCTGCTGGAGCGGGTCCAGAAGAGGGCCACAGAAATGATCCGAGGGCTGGAGCACCTCTCCTATGAGGACAGGCTGAGAGAGTTGGGATTGTTCAGCCTAGAGAAGAGAAGGCTGCGAGGAGACCTTATTACGACCTTCCAGTACTTAAAGGGGGCCTACAGGAAAGATGGGGAGAATCTTTTTAACAAGGCCTGTTGTGACAGGACAAGGAAAAATGGATTTAAACTAAAGAAGAATAGATTTAGACTAGACATAAGAAAGAAATTTTTTACAGTGAGGGTGGTGAAGCACTGGAACAGGTTGCCCAGAGAGGTGGTAGAGGCCCCATCCCTGGCAACTTCCCAGGTCAGGTTGGATGGGGCTCTGAGCAACCTGATCGAGTTAAAGCTGTCCCTGCTCACTGCAGGGGGGTTGGGCTAGATGACCTCTAATGATCCCTTCCAACCCAAAGCATTCTATGATTCTATGATTTTATGAAAATTGTCATCAGTAGGACCCTACCTTCTCTTTCCCCACAGCTGAATAGAAGAAGATACTAGTTAGAAGACGCAGGGTAGAAACCTCATCGATACAGGGAGGCAGTATGAAGACCCTGGATTATTAAGGAAAGGCAAGGGTAGATTTGGGGTTTTGGTTTTTATGGTGGTATTTTTGTTTGTTTGTTTTAAGCATGGAGTGTTTTGTAATTGGACAATGTATTTTGCATGTCTGAGCTGAAGAGTCTTTGAAGACATGTTATAGTATCAGCAACACATCTTCCCTTTTTGCTATTACAGCTGTCTTTTTCTCCCTGCTTCCCTGCACAGTCCAAAATCTGAGCCTTCTCTTTCAGTTTTCACTTGGTTTTAAGTTTTCTATTCTAACATAGAAGAGGAAATTGTGGACATTTACAGAGCTGCTTTTAATTTTCTAGGTATCAGTTGAATTGATGTAGTAGCCAATTGCCCTCCTACTACTCTGTACCAGTTGCTGGTTGCTAGACTGGAATTAGACACCTGTGTGCCTTGGGATAACTAGCCTTTTTGTCTCTCCCAGAAGTATATATAACAGGTGCCTTCTGTGGATGAGGTGTTGCGCATTTCTCATTTCCCCAGCTTTCTGACAGCATTTTCTTGCACACAGAGAATGACCAGGTCCATGAAGTCATGTCATACCCTCTTGCATAACTATTCAGGAGCAACTGAGAAGGGGCGGGAGATGGGAAAAGTCCCCACTATCCCAAACTGGAAGACATACTTTGCACTAGTAAAGATCCAATGTCATTTAAATGTTCCTCAGAGCAATGTGGAGACTGGGTTTTACACCAAGGCAGAGTAATAAGGTGTTACCCATAACAAAGAACACAGGTTCAATTCAAATTAGCTTTCCAGCTTTTTCATTCATTTTTTCCAGTACATTTTTCATTTCATTTCAAACCGCTTAATTAAAAGTGCATGCTTTTGTCACTCTGACCTGTGTTTTTGTCGAGGCTTAGTAGTGTACAATTGATACTAGCCCAGTGTGAACTGCTGTTGGGTCTACTAAAGAGACAGAGCATAGTGCGATGATGTTTGTTTCTGCTGAGATTTAATGGCTATTTGACTTGGCAGCTGCTTTCTGAGACATGGTTCTCACGGGGGATCTCTCCATTTCAACAGCCACAGTATAGGTTTCCTCTCTGGTACTGAGTGTCAAACATCTGTTCTCCTCTTATCTTTCCCTTCCAGTTTTCTCTGGCTCTGGCATAGCTTTCTGTAGCCCAGGAGTCCCTTTTTTCCCCCTTCAGGGTTGTGACAGCAGCTTTTTCTTGCTCAGGCCCACTATGACCAGGAATTTGTAGATATTTCAGAAAACATGGGGAACTACTGTGACTTGCCTTTTCCATCTTTGCCACTACTGCATTATTCTCCACAATGATCCTGAGAGTACCAGGAGTGATACTGACAGTGACACAGCTACCATCAGATGGTGAAGAGACAAGTCAGGTCCAACATTCATGCAGTACTTACACATCTTCCTGTGGCTGCATTTTCACTCTGGTCCACTTCCCTATTCTGTAATGTTCTATATTGCCCTGCTCCAATTTTGCCTTATATAATCATAGAATCGTTTAGGTTGGAAAAGACCTTCAAGATCATCCAGTCCAACCATTAACCTAACACTACCAAGTCCATCACTAAACCAATTAAGGACAGAGTAGCAATTTCATGTTTCCTGGCTTGGTGGCTGCGTTATTGTTTAATGAAAGTAAAAACTAGGAACCATTAAGATTGGAAAGGACATCTAAGATCATCATTCCAGTCATCAACCCAACACCACCATGCCCACTAAACCATGTCCCAAAGTGCCATGCCTACCTGTTTTTTGAACACTTCCAGGGATGGTGACTCCACCACCTCTCTGGGCAGCCTCTTCCAATGCTTGACTACCCTTTCCGTAAAGAAATTTTTCCTAATATCCAACCTAAACCTCCCCTGGCACAGCTTGAGCTGATTTCCTCTTGTCTTATCGCTAACTACATGGGAGAAGAGACCAACACCCACCTCATTACAACCTCCTTTCAGGTAGTTGTAGAGAGCAATAAGGTCTCCCCTCAGCCTCCTCTTCTCCAGACTAAACCAGACTAAACTCTTCTCCACACTAAACAACCCCAGTTGTTTAGACATCCACAGCCTTTCCTTCATCCAGTGGGTGGGTCACCAGGTCATAGAAGGAGATCAGGCTGGTCAGCAGGACCTGCCTTTCATGAACCCATGCTGTCTGGGCCTGATCCCCTGGTGAACCTGCACTTGCCTGTTGAGTTCACTCAAGATGAACCGCTCCATAATCTTTCCCGGCACCATGGTCAGCCTGTCAGGCCTCTAGTTCCCTGGTCCTCCTTTCGGCCCTTCCTGTAGATGGGCATCACATTGGCAAGCCTCCAGTCATCAGGGACCTCCCCTGTTAACCAGGACTGCTGATAGGTGATGGAAAGTGGCTTGGTGAGCTCCTCTGCCAGCTCCCTCAGTACTCTTGGGTGGATCCCATCTGGCCCCATAGACTTGTGAGTGTCCAGGTGGCATAGCAGGTCATTAACTGCTTCCTCCTGGACTATGAGGGCTCCATTCTGGTCCCCTTCCCTGTCTTGCACCTCAGGGGGCTGAATACCCTAGGGATGACTGGTCTGGTTATTAAACACAGAGGCAAAGGCGGCATTAAGTACCTCAGCCTTTTCCTCATCCTTGGTGACAATGTTCCCCCCATATCCAGCAAAGGATGGAGATTCTCCTTGGCTCTCCTTTTATTGTTGATGTACTTATAAAAACATTTTTTATTAGCTTTTACAACAGTGGCCAGATTGAGTTCTAGCTGGGCTTTTGCTTTTCTAATTTCTTCCCTACATGACCTAAAAAGATCCCTGTAATCTTCCTGAGTTGCCCGCCCCTTCTTCCAAAGGTGGTAGGCTCTCCTTTTTTCCCTGAGTCCTAGCAAAAGCTCCCTGTTCAGCCAGGCTGGTTGTCTTCCCCACCGGTTAGTTTTACAGCACATGGGGACAGCCCACTCCTGCACCTTCTTGAAGAAGACCCAGCCTTCCTGGACCCCTTTGCCCTTCAGGACTGCCTCCCAAAGGACTTTCCCAACCAGCATCCTGAGCAGGCCAAAGAAGTCTGCCCTCAGAATTCCTTGGTAACAGTTTTGCTGCCCCTCCTCTTTACATCACCAAGAATCGAGAACTCTTATCATATCATGGTCATTAAGCCCAAGACGGCCTCCAACCATGACACCACGTGCCTTCCTCCCCTACACAACTTATTAAAATGGAAGCCGGGACAATTAGTGGTGTGTTTAGTTTTTTATTTTTGCTAGTTCAACACAGAGTTTAATATAAAGAGATTGCCAACTTAAACTTCTATTTTTTTCTTTAAGGGCATGTCTGCAGGGTCAAATTAAAATTTTGCATTATTTGGTCCTTACCTTTGTTATTGATATTCTTCTCTCAACTTCTCTACCTTGTTTTTGAAAAGGAATTTCATTAAATATACCTCAAATTCTGGAACAAGCCTCTAACAGGAAATGTGCCTGTGTATTTTTTATGAAGAGAAAAATGGATTCAGCTGTACATACAGATTTTAGTTTCAGGTTTCTTCAGGAATGATTACAACTGCTTTTGTAGCCCATACTTAGTCTCTTTTTCACACCATTAAGTCATCAAAAAACCCTGTAAGGAAATAAAATACTGTATTTTCTTGTAATTTATGAGTTTATTTGAGGGCTTGTATAAACATATGAGACTCCATTACCTCTTATTAGCAGAATCATAGAATCATAGAATCATAGAATCATTTAGGTTGGAAAAGACCTTTAAGATCATCCGTCCAACCATTAACCTGACATTACCAAGTCCACACTAAACCAATCAAGGGTAGACTAGACTAAACCATGTCCCAAAGTGCCACATCTACCCATTTTTTGAACGCTTCCAAGGATGGTGACTCCACCACCTCTCTGGGCAGCCTCTTCCAATGCTTGACTACCCTTTCCATGAAGAATTTTTTCCTAATATCCAATCTAAACCTCTCCTGGTGCACCTTGAGCCCATTTCCTCTCGTCCTGTCGCTAACTACTTGGGAAAAGAGCCCAACACCCACCTCAGTACAACCTCCTTTCAGGTAGTTGTAGAGAGCAATAAGGTCACCCCTCAGCCTCCTCTTCTCCAGACTAAACAACCCCAGTTCCCTCAGCCGCTCCTCATAAGACCTGTGCTCCAGACCCTTCACCAGAATGAACCTTGCCCTCTACTAGTTATGTTTAGGACTAGAATTTGGATAGCTGTCAGTTGTCCAGCAAACCAATATCTGTGAAGGCTCTCATCTTTGAAGGCTCAGGCATATAAGCTTTCATTAAAACATAACAAAAAGACTTTCAAAACTTAAGCACCTTGAGTTTTTTACAAGTAAAGAACTATATTTAAAAAAAAAATGTAAGTAGGATGTTTAAGGTACTTAAATGCTGCTACGCATGGAAAATGCAATCATATAGTTGACACACAGAAATTGGAGGTAGTGGTGAAATGCTGAGCAGATGGGGGAAGAGGACATATGTGTCTAAGTGGGCTGTGCAGAAGGGGTTTCAGAAGTGTGTTATGGGCCAAGAGTTGATTTGAGAATAGCGGGACATCATGCTGGTTTATTGTTTCTTAATGTCAAATTATAGTCTTGACTGATGGATACAGCAATGCCTTCCAGTATTTGACATTTATTTTGCTGACATTTTAGTGTGTAGATTCAGACAACTTCCCTCAGATTTAATGTGTTGTCTAAAATTTTGATGAGAAATGTCATAAATCTTCCAGAAGAGCTCCGGAAAGGACCCCAGATATTCTCATGGAATCCACTTCTGAGATACAAATTAATGGCTCTGTAGAAAGAAAAAAAACAAACAAACAAAAAACCCAAACCCACATTCTTTTCTAGTTTTCTTCCTTTTTTTTTATTGGGTCTTCCTCCTGAATAACAAAAATGATGCCAGGCCTCTGTAATGACTGCTTACTTTTGCTCTCTGCCTTTCACGGAAAAGAGCCGATGTCAACTCCTTAATCTTAATCAATGTTTCAAGTAGAGAAATTACAGTCTAGGAAAGGAGTGCAACAGATATTTCTCTTCTAGCTAACCAGACCTAGGGTATAAACAATTATCAGGTAATTAGTCCTGTATTTTTATATCAGAAATAACATTCAATATTTTATGTTAAACTCATACATTTTTTCTTGGATCAACTGAAAGCAAAATTCCCAGACACTATTATATGTTGGGGAAGTATTTAAATGAAGACACAAAGAATGGTGACCATGATTACAGAAGGGAAGCATTTCCCAGATATTTTGGCTGGTGGAAATTTAGGCTTTGATTGTGGATGAAGATCGATATTAGAATAAATGACTATTTGACATTAATCATGAGAAAAGAGATACACTCAGTGGCTGAACTCAGCCACAGAATTTGAATGTACTTTTAAAACTCCATTTTTCTATCATCTATTCTATTCTGAAGGCAAGATAGCAAAAGAGTGGGTTCATTAACAGTGTAAACTTGCTGGAAATGTTTTACAGCGTCTTGCACTATGCTTATCCAAAGACAAGGGCTACCATCAGACTTAATTGGAGTGCTCTATAGTGTCTTTAGAGGCCAGTACATTGAAGTTTTCCCTTTTATCTGCACAGGAAGACGCAGACATGGCACTTGCAACAAAGTCTGTGGGAAGATCCAGCAAGATCTGCTGGAGAAAGAATCTCAACAAAGAGTCAGACAACGGGGAAAAGCCTCTCTACTTTTGCTGGCCAGATTGCATGTAAAATTCACGTAGAGAGACATGGCGTGTAAATAAGGCAAGGGCTGCACATTTACTGCAGAAGTTGGTTTGTCTGTTGATGTTGCCTCTGTAGCAGTCTCATCCTGACCGTATGCCAAATAGCTCCTGGCATATGCTCAGCTCTGTGAGCCTACATTCCTTAGCAGCTACAGTTTAGCAAATACTTGTAAGAGACAGAGACAGACTGTGGAGCTGCTGTTTCAGAAAGGATCTTGCTTCAGAGGTAGATGATGATTCCATAAAGAAAACAAATTACAGCTATAGGTTCGAACAAGCAAAGGCAGTCTTGTGCAGACCATGCTGATCTTTGGCATAAGGGACAACTAATTAGTCCCAAACAATGATACTACTCTCAAAAATACAATCCCAAAGTAAATTCTGAAGGTTATCTTTCAGAAGGAGGAGCAAGTTCTCTAAAAATACAAGGATACTCCTAAATCTTAGCTAAACTGTAGGAATATTGCATGTTACAAATAGTACTTTGAAAAGTGATACAAAGTCATATAAAGCAGGGCTCTGGTTCCAGTTGTTGTCTGTGTAATACACAAGTTATAATAAACTGTTACTATATGGCACGTGACATTTTTACACTCAGCCTAGTTTTTTTTTTAAGTAGTCAGCTGGTTCTTGGCAATGATGCCAGGCTGCTCTCCAGGATGTCAGCTAGTGTTTCAGCTATTTTTTTTTCTAGAACAGACAACTTGGATGCGACCACACCTTGAATATTGTGTGCAATTCTGGGCCCCACAGTTTAAGAAGGATATTATGGTCCAGAGGAGGGGAACAAAGCCAGTGAAAGGGCTGGAAGGCATATCCTATGAGGAGTGGCTAAGGTCTTTGGCCTTGTCTAGTTTGGAGGAAAGCAGGCTGGGGGGCAACCTCATTGCTCTCTACAGCTTCCTGACAAGGAGAAGTGGAAAGAGAGGTGCTGATCTCTTCTCCCTGGTATCCAGTGATAGGACACATGGGAATGGTTCAAAGCTGCACCAGGGAGGTTTAGGCTGGGCATTAGGAAGCATTTCTTTACTGAGAGGGTGGTCAAACACTGGAACAGGCTTCCTGGAGGGGTGGTTGATGCCCCCAGCCTGTCAGTGGTTAAGAGACATTTGGACAATGCCCTTAACAACATGCTTGAACTTGGTCAGCCCTGAATTAGTCAGGCAGTTGGACTATATGATCATTGTAGACCCGTTCCAACTGAAATAGTCTATTCTATTCTAACTTTTCACACTCAATCTAGAAAAGGAAGTTGAATATTTTATTTGAGTAAGAGGAAATATTAATTTGAGCTACTCAGAAGTGATTTGTTGTCCTCTTAAGGACCCTGTCTGAGGCAACCCAGAGGGAGGACTTAGAAAGGAAGACACTTGACAGAGGAGAAACTGGAGAAGAAGAGTAACTGATCACAGGAAAGCAGTGATAAAGTCTGGCAACCAAGGGTTAATGTGGAAAATAGCAAGAATCCATCAGGATCACAGAACTTGACCCAAAGTGCAGGTGTTATTTGTTCAGTGAAGTTTATGAGCACGGAGTGGTGGAGCAGAGTACCTAGTGCCCTAGATATGCTCCCCAAGATATAAGAATAGACTTACTTGTCCTCTGAATCAGACTTCTTCAGACACAGTGACCAGATATTAGTTTCACCGTACTCCAGCAGACAAGGGAATAAAACCCTGTAATGATCTGATGTTAGCATCCCAGTGCAGAACTGTAATGTCCCATCAGTTTTTCATGTGCAGAAATGTGTTCCCTATACACTGTGGAAGACATTGGTGTTACAGACTTCTAAAAAATCCTTGTGAACCCAACAAAAAAGAGAAATAGTCATAGAATCATAGAATCATTTAGGTTGGAAAAGACCTTTAAGATCATCCAGTCCAACCATTATGGTGGACCATAAAATCATTGGACAGAAAGAGAGGCAGTAGAAGATAATAATTTTCCCAACGTGGGTACTGTTTAATATAAATGCTTATAAATAAAATTTAAAATGGAAAATTCTCTCCTGTGTTTTTTTTTTTCCCTGCACCTATTACTGAGGTATCTTATTTTTAATGTTTTCAGAATAACATCGTAGTCACATATTTCCAGTTGTCTCTCTGTAAATTTATCCAATTGAGTCATTCAAAATGTAGTTCTGCAGTTATTCACACTGTCATTGTCATGGTTTAACCCATCAGGCAGCTAAACACCATGCAGCCACTTGCTCACTCCTCCCACAATGGGATGGAGGAAAGAATCAGAAGGGTAAAAGTGCGAAAACTCATGGGTTGAGATAAAGACAGTTTAACAGGTAAAGCAAAAGCCATGCATGCAAGCAAAGCAAAATAAGGAATTCATTCAGTACTTTCCATCAGCAGGCAGGTGTTCAATCATCTCCAGGAAAGCAGGGCTCCATCACATGTAATGGTTACTTGGGAAGACAAACACCACCACTCCAAACGTCCCTCCACTTCCTTCTTCTTCCCTCAGTTTTATATGCTGAGCATGACATCATATGGTGTGGAATATCCCTTTGGTCAGGTGGGGTCAGCTCTCCTGGCTGTGTCACCTCCCAGCTTCGTGTGCACCCCCAGCCTACTTGCTCATGGGGTCATGTGAGAAGCAGAAAAGGCCTTGACGCTGTGTAAGCACTGCTCAGCAATAATGAAAACATCTCTGTATTATCAACACTGTTTTCAGCACAAATCCAGAACATAGCCCCATACGAGCTTCTATGAAGAAAATTAACTCTATCCCAGCCAAAACCAGCACAGACATTAATCTTCAAGAAAGCCTACGTTAGGTCTGTCCTGATAAAGTCTACTTTTTATAGACTTAACTTTTGTTATTTCCTCTTTTGCATGGTTTGAAAATCTCTGTGCAGGTGTAATTACTTCTGTAAAATGTGGAAGACCTGCCCCCTGCGTCCTCCCCTGCCCCCCCCCAAGATGTTTAAATTCTTCCTCTGTTGAACTGAAAAAAGTAGAGAATTGCGAAGTGCTATTTGTCTGGGTATGGGCATCCCATAAGTACAGCTGTAAGAGGTATGACCTGTCATATTTTAGTTAGAATGGTAACACAAAACCTAAATGATGGTAATTTAAATGTCAACAATATCAAGACCAAAGCATAAAAGAAGGAAGAGAAATTATCCTAATTATACTTTAAGATTATAGACTCACAGAAGCAGATTGAAAAGCATTTTGAGAGGTCTAATAGTTTGTCCTTAAGATAGGATAAACTAGACTCAAATCATTCATGGTAGCTATTTCTCTAACTTGTTTTTGGAAACTTCCACTGACAGAAATTCCACAATATTCCAAGACAATCTTTACCATCTGTACAGATCAAAAGTTTTTACTCATGCCCAACTAAATCTAACTTTCTACAATTTAGGTGCAGTACTTCTTGTCTTTCCTCCACAGACAAGGAAATCAGCCATAGTTATCAACATTTCCTATATTTTGTAATTGAAAAATTTTTGTATAATAAATTTCTCTAGATTCTTCTTTTATTATATATTAGCTCAGTCCTGATGAGGTAAGCAAATGGAGACTTTTCATCCAATCAGAATGGAATTAATCTCAGACTGTGTAAGCCTAAGTGTCTAGATGTGTCTGTCAGGTCTTTGAAACACGTCTGAAATGCTGTATTTAGAATCAAAGAATCATAGAATCGTTTAGGTTGGAAAAGACCTTTAAGACCATCCAGTCCAACCATTAACCTGACATTACCAAGTCCACACTAAACCAATCAAGGGTAGACTAGACTAAACCATGTCCCAAAGTGCCACATCTACCCATTTTTTGAACGCTTCCAAGGATGGTGACTCCACCACCTCTCTGGGCAGCCTCTTCCAATGCTTGACCGCCCTTTCTGTGAAGAAATTTCTCCTAATATCCAATCTAAACCTCCCCTGGCACAGCTTGAGCCCATTTCCTTTTGTCCTATCACTAGCTACTTGGGAGAAGAGACCAACACCCACCTCACTACAACCTCCTTTCAGGCGGTTGTAGAGAGCAATAAGGTCTCCCCTCAGCCTCCTCTTCTCTAGGCTAAACAACTCCAGTTCCCTCAGATGCTTCTCGTAAGACCTGTGCTCCAGACCCTTCACCAGCTTCGTTGCCCTTCTCTGAACATGCTCCAGCACCTCAGTCAATTTAGATGTATACAGAGTCATGTGAATCCACAGCAACCACTAGGAATGTAAGGCCTGAATTAGCTGCCTGCACATAGGTGCGTAATGTCATCTGAGGCACCCAATAGATCTGAAAGATTCAGGTGGGACTGCCAGGTATGACACAATGCCAGTGAGAAGCCTGTGTTTTCCTGAAATGGCACCTGGAGGTCACTGAATCAAGCCCATTGTAGCTTGGAGAGCTATTCATTCGACAATGTGCATATGCCTACTTTCAGGTGAGCTAAATAGCCCTCTGGGCTCCATTGATTGCAAATATTTAAGACTCAGTACAGTTATCCATACACGCAGATGCCAAGAGCCATTTGAGATACCCTAGCATACCTGAGACATGCAGATGTGACCCCAAGGTATGACAAGGCCAGTGGGCAACATGCTTTCCTGCAGGGGCCACTGCAGGGTAGGCACAGTACCATAGGTTCTATCAAACAGTGCTAGATGCCCGCTGTTTGTAGCTAAGCCAGACAGGACTTCAGTATTTTTCAGCAGCACTGCTGTCTAACTTGTTGATTTCAATGTTGTACTTGTGGTTATTTATATCTACTGAAAAGTGATATTTTGCTCTTGTCCCATTTTGAATTGCACTCTATTTACTTTATACTGTTTTCTCCTTTTGTAAATCATTTTGAATTCTAACCCTGTCCTTCAATGTGGCTGCATCTGCTCTGTGTTGGTATCATCTGTAAATTTAATAAACATCACCTCTATTCCACTGTCCAGATAATTAATGAAAATATTAAACAGTGCCAGTTTCAGAACAGATTTCTGTGGAACACCACTTGACACAGCTTTCTATTTTGGTACTGCACCATGATATCTACTTTTTCAGTATGAATCTTCAGCTAATTGTATATGCAACTCACAATATTTTGATCTAGATGAATTTTCACTCATTTTGTAGTAAGAACATGAAGTGTGGAAGTGTGACATACATTACTTACATTATGGTATATGACAACAAACATTTTTCTCCCTTACTACAGATCGAAGTTTCTTTAGAATGATATAATTTGTTCTTGACAAACCTGTGTTGATTGTTACTTAGCCTCTTGCTATCTTCTGTATCCTTACCAAAAGACAGTCTGTCCCAGAATTTTTCTGAGTTTGAAAGTACGATGATAGTCCTATAATATTCTGGCTATTTTTTCTTACAAGTAAGCTTTGTGTTTGTCCTCTTAATAATCTGGACACTTAACTGTCCTGCACTAATATTTTTTATTGCTTCACCAGGTTGAAGTCTACATACCTCAGGGTAAATTTACAAACTAGTAGGATATTACTTTAATTTCTGAAATACTTGATCTTCATCTGAGGCTTTTTTAGATAAAGGTTTTCTTTAAGACTTTCATTTGTTTGTTTTTCCCAATGTAAATAATGTCATTTCACAAACACTAAGGAAAAGTTGAATCTAAAATAAGCCTGAAAGAAGGATGGTTTATTGTTTTATCCTTAAATTTTTTGTAAGACAGATGTTTATGAACTTGATTAATATTATTAATATTGCTAACAGCTGAACAATGTTTGTTTTTAAACATAAAACAAAGCTCCTTATACTTTACAAGTGAAGTATTGGAGGAAATATCTAACATGCTAAAAATATTCTCTGTAGCAATGTTCTAAAATAACAAGCTTGTAAATAATAAGAAACATTGTATACATAACACTAAAGCAATGTTAAGGTTGGGCCAGCCTTACTTTAGTTTTCTGAACAAAGAAAATGAAAACACAAGGAGAAACTCAGACAGGAATGCCAAGCTCTAATAAGATGGTTTTATCAGGACAAAGCTGTCTGGTGCATACCAGATTCTCCTAAAGATGAAATACAAATAAACAAACAACTGCAGATAACACTACATCATCTAAACAGACTGGAAAACAAACTGTTGTACGGCCTGGACAGTCTGTTATACAGACTCGAGACAGATCATAAACAAAAACAAGCTTCTGCAATTTCAAAGGAAAAGCTGAGCCATGATTATATATGCTTCAGAATTTCAGTATGCAGAAAACAAGAAATAGCTTATTAACTCTTGCTGCACAAATACCTCGGGAAGCATCTTGACAAAAAGGAATCTTTCTGTCACCTTTGGATATGAATACAGAGAAAAGAAATTCAAACAAGCTTTGTATTATGTATGAATGTTAGTTAATTTGAAAATGCTGCCTTTCCGAGTGAACCTTGGGACATTGATGTCGTGGAAATATTTCCTTCTTAAGAAAGGAATTACCCACGGGTGATTTCAGTTCAGAAGGAAATTAAGGGATTTGCATGTTATGTTGTCAGAAACAAACCGCTGAAGTTAGCCCAAAACTTCTGGGGAAAGAGTGAGAGACTGTGTGCAATTTATAATGTGTTGGTATGGACTGGAAAAGCCCATCTCCCATTCTGTATCGGTCCTACCTGCTATAATATTTAAGAACATAAATAGATAAACTACTTGGTATGTCTCAAGTTTTTAATGCCTAGGGGAAAAGAGAAGAACGAGATGTGTAATATTGGCCTGCATTAAATCTGAAATTTTATTTAGACTGATCGATCAGGTACTGTGAACTTTTAAAAGAATTGAAAAATTCACCAAAACAATGGTTTCAGTGGATAAGTAACAAAGAATTTCCCTTCTTGTACCCATGTGATCCTTTGGTTATTTTACATTGAGTACTTTTGAGAGACCATTTTTTGGAACTTGAAACTCTATAAATTACTTAAAAGTTTCATTAAGATCTTCTACTATTTGCATGGTTTATTTGGTTTTAAAAGTTAGAGACTGTAAACACTAATCAGAACATTTTCATCTTGGTGTATTTCTTTATACTACATTCTTTCATTTGAGCCATAACATTTGTGGGGAAGAAATAATGCAGGAAAGTTTTTAGTTCCCAAGCTTTCCAGTCATTTATGACAAAATGATGAGAAAGAGATAGAAACCAGCCTATGGAAGAGAGGGAGAGAAACAGAAGGAGGTAAAGTTGAACTGATCCATTAGCCTTTAAAAAACCATGCATTTTGGCACATTTAAAAAAAAAAAATCACCAAAACCAAAATATCCAGTTTTTAGTCCAGTGTAGAAGTATAAACATGTTAAATAATACGAGTTTTTGCAAAACAGTATTGTCATTCTCCAGCTTGCCCTATTACTGAGATCAGAAAATTAATTCAACTACTTTAGCATAGCTTTTGTCCTAGCAGGAGCTGTGCTCTAAGAAATGATGCAAGTATGCCAAGAATAAAGTTTTTCAGATAATGCATTATTTTTTTGCAGCCCACAAGATAAAGATTTTCACAGAGAAAGAAGCTTAAAATAACAGTATGTTTTATAAGGTACAATGATTATTATTGTTTTATCATTTTGCTAGGATAACATAAAAATTGATTATAAATCAAGAAGAGGATTACACATTATCTGTACTTATACCATCAGGGGATTTCAATATAAATTAGAAGGAGTTTAGTTTTAGGCACATGGTTGCTTTTTTTTTTTTAAAAAAAATTGCTTTCTTGTGATATTTTATGTCTGCATATGGAACAAATGAAAGAAGTTTAACAGTATAATATCAACATATAGGAAAACAACTTTTAATGTAATTGACATTTAAGTAATTCAATAGTTGTTTATATAGCTATCTTACTGATGGTTACACTCTGCTGGACTTCTGATTGATGTTCATTGATTGCTTTGATCAGCATAAATCTGAACTTACTGATTAACAAAGACATGCAAAGGAAGCACAATTTTCTGTTGGGATTCAAGATTAACTGCAGTAGAAATTTAGAATAAATGTAGCACCTTGTAATATGAATTGGATTCATTATTATTTGATTTATTATTTCTTTTACATTTTAGCATCATATGCTAAATCCATCAATTAACCTTTCCTAGCTATATAGTATACCCTTTATCTAATTTTTGTAATTTCTTATTTGTTTGTAAATTGCATGATCATAAATGTGTTGAAGTTTGTGGTTTATCTAAATACCTTGAAATTAATGATTGCATAAGATGCATGCTACAGTTAACCGATGAATTACCTTTATTTAGATTACGTAATTTATACTTTATTCAGTCTAATGTTCACACACCTTGCAATGTTTTCACACTATCTAGGTTTATGTGCTTTATTTGACTGCTGACAAAGTGTGGAATTTTAATCTGTTATTGTAACAGTTTGAAATGAAGAGAAATTTGTGTTATACTTTTATTGCTGCTTAAGTTGCTGCCAGAAAATCTGATTGAAAGTACAGAGAAAGCAGCCATGAAGAGGAAAGTGCAAGCAATCTTCCATTCTCTATATTATGGCCTGACACATATTAGATCAGTGTCGTTTTGTGCAACAGACAGTCTGGGATAATGAATACCAATTTCATGCATGTTACACACAGGCAAGTCTTATTGCTCACCTTTTTCCTACAGTTTTCTTAAAAATCAGACCAGATTATGAAGTCTACTTCAGTTGCCACATTCTTAGTATGAAATAAAAAGGTATTTTGTCCAAATCTTCCCTGGCAAGAGCTTAAATTTAGTAAAATATTCCTTTGAAAAAATGAATAATTTTTTTTATGGAAAGGGAACTGAGGTGTGCAGGCTGGAAAGCTGCCACTCTGCACTGCTAACAGGTCTCTGACTTGAATGATAAGGGGAGCAGGACTTGCCCGCCTGCCACAGAGACACTTACCAAGCAATTTAGATGCAGCCTTACTTACTGAACTCCACATTAAATGTAGATAGGTTTTTTTGCTCCATATATTTTGACTGCATGTTCTCCAGGGCACTGCACAGAAATCTGAGAAGCAATTCAGGTGCCTAACATGGGTGTCTGGTGTCTTTTTAGATGCCATACAGTGTATAAAACATTCACACAGCAGCGGCAGGTATGATACAGGACCTAACTGTGATGTCCGTCTTTTGGAGGGGCATCAGGAGGCCAGACAAAATACTTTAGGGTGTCTGAAATAGCAACAAGCACCTCTGTTCAGACTCCTGTATCTCCTCATCCATTCAGAATTTTAGATGACATTTTCCCTCTTAAGTCAATGCTATTCTCATATAAGTAGTGAGTCTAGATTTTGATAGATTTGACTGTTTCTGTTTTTCCTTGTTCTGGCTACGTATGCTTGGGATGTTATATTTGTTTTCTGTAGAGGTGATCATAATGTCACATTAAGACACACTGTGATCCCACTGTGATCAGTAGTCACACAAAGTATAAGTGGAGTTGAATTAACCCCAGTCCACCTATTTTCATGTAAATTTGTCTATCACCAAATAATTTGGGTGTGTGTATGGAAGAAACAGGACTCGCCCCCACCCCCTGCCCCCAAGGAGAAAATAGAAAATGTTTTGTAGCGAAGAGCCTTATTGCTGAGGTAAAGCATCTTATTCCACAGAAACACTTTCATCCCAAGATGCTCAGTACATGGCATGTAAGTCTGAGTTGAAGCTGGTCTGGGCTAAGCTTTCTCCCTGCGGTTTTAAATAGATCCATATTTATGGAGTTATTCAGAAAAAGCAATATGTTTTGCACAAATATTCTGTTTCTTATGTTTCTCCTTGCAAAGGAGAAGTCCCAGTTTGACTCACTATGTTTTCCACATATTTTGCCTGACACAGAATATTTACAAGCACAGTAGCTACTGACTTACTTTGCAAAGCAAAGACTTTTCTATAGCTACCTAAACGCCTGTTCCACCTTCACCTTCTTCATAAACCATGGAACTGCCTCTAGGGACCTAATTTTAACTTTTCTTCTCTGATAATTATACACATTCCTGTGTAACCCTATCGTGACTGAAGTGCAATGAAATAAAGATAACATGTTTCTTTACAAATGTTTACTTACAACACATGGTTGAAATTACATATTCGATAGGACCAATTGTCTGACAACTTCACCTTCCGAGCAGAGAAGACTCTTTAAGTGTGTATCCCAGAGGGGCAGGACTCGGGAGGTCTGACCTCTAGACAAATTTCTGCTGACAGTGTGTCCAGTTACCTTGGCAAGTCATTTCACCACCCTGTGCTTCAGTTTCTCCATTTGTAAAAAGAGGGACAATCTCACATTTTTGTTGAAAGCTTTGACAAAGTGCTAGCTTTTGTTATTCTGCAGACCAGTAACATGTCAAGACCAGTCTTATATGCACCAGAGAAAGGTACTAAGCATTTTCTGAATGATTATATTTGTACAGCCTGTGAAACTGAATTTTACAAAACTGCAGAAAATAGGTATCACTATTTTTCTTTTCTACCCTGAAGGTGGTAAAAATAACTTATTTCTCAGCAGTGAGAGGAAAAGCAAAATTAATTAACAAGAATAGTTATAAGTTTGACAACTTGAAAGAGTACCTCAATTAAAAGGATAAATTAGCTGGATTTCCGGAATCTGGCTTGCAACATAATTTAATCAAAGAAAAAGGGTGTAGAAATTGTACCTTTCAACATCAGTTCAGTTTCTAGATTTTTGCACGTTATCAACATGACATTTTTTATGCTGCTATTGCTGTCACCATATATAGAAGAAATCCCAGGAAACCATGGTTTTACAATGAGTGTAAGGTAAAAAATGTGCATAGGCCTGAAATCTTTCCTGGTTTATGCAGCTTCTCTATAGCTACTTTGCATTTTACTGTTTTCTCACAAATTTTATGTAAAAGTCTAAATTCAAGACATAAAAGTCAAGCAAACTAAAATTAAAACAATTTCTCTTTTAACAATTTTATAAGCAAAATAGTGCATTTTTCAAGGAAAAAATATCTATGCTGTAATTCTCTCTAATGTGTTTAACAGTCTCACCCATAACTAAATTTAGATGTTACTGCTAAGACTGGTTATTCTAGATCACAGTCTCTGTGCAAAGGAGTGATTCTAGTACTGCCTTCACCTAATGTTTTAGCAGAAACTTCCTCCAAAAGACATGTAACCAGCTGCATTAAATTACAGTTTATACAGGATACAGATAATTCCTTCCTGACTGCAGCATGGTATCAGAGTATACCCTACAACAAGAGATCTGATTAGCCTTATCGTTATCTTAGCTACCATAGTTACAAATGTTATTAGTGGGTATAAAATTATCCATCTTTCATTTTTAAGACCTAGTTGAAATACATTCTCCCATGATTTTCTGCAGTATTAACTCTATTTGCTGAGACTATTTGGTATAGAAACATCTTTTATAAAACACTGGATATTTATCTTCTTTTTACTTCATTTTATGATGTGTTTTTTTAATATACTATGGGACAGGCCAGACAACAGTAACTATTTTTTCTTCTTCCCCCCCCCCCCCGTATGTTTTATATTGTATTGATAACTTGATTCAGTTCCCTTTTAATATTTCTCTTTCCCTGACTAAATAATTCAACCTTTTGCATGTTTTTATTACATGTAAATTCTGCCATACCTCTCAGCCATCTTTGCTGGCCCTAGCTGGCCCTATTCCACTTCCAAATGTGTCTTAATGCCTTTATGTGGAAACTAGTTTAACATAAAAGAGCATAATGATTTCTGAGTGGCTGTTGCAGGCCATTCGGTCAATGGTCTGTGAACTCAAGTATCTCTAAGTAAACCAGAAACAGTTAGGTCATAATAGCTGTGAAATAAAAAATTGGAACATCTGAATTTTAATAACACTCTAATTATATATTTATTCCTTTCAGTAAAACCACTTACAACTTTTATAATTTTGCATGATTTCCTGTAATGTCTCTGACAAAGTTGTCAACATCTGCTGGTTCCATGATCTGCAAATAATAAATTTAAAATTGAGTACTGACTTGGTAATTCCTAAAGCCTCCTTTCTTCAGTGCTGTTTGGAGAGGAGGGTAATTCAGATCATCTCACAAATGAACAGCAGTACATCTTTAATCAAAGATGCAAAAGAGCCTCCATGAAAATATGTTGTTTTGGGGGAGATGAAATCAGTTGTATGTTGTCTAGCACTTAAAGACCAGCTTTATGGATTCTGTGATCAGGTTTCATGGGAGCATATACAGGGTATATACAGTGAAAGACTTATGTATCTAAACCAAGAGTTAGGTAACCTGAGGTCCCCTAACTCAGAAATCATGAACTGCCAGAAACCATCTGGGTCAGTTGCTGCCTGAATTGTGCAGGTTCCTCTAGGCTTGACTCTATAAATTGCTAGAGTTCTTCTTCTGCACACACCCAAGCCTGGGTACTTGGCATCCTCCTGCTGAAGAATCAGCTCCAGAAGTCAGAGCTGGAGTTTGTCCCATTTACTGATGTAAGCATACACACTGTACAGATGCCCAAGGAAGCCTGTAATATATGGCTTAAACATAAATTGGGGGATTAAAAAAAAAAAAAACCACAAACCAAAAGCACTCTCAGGATGTGTTTAAGCTGATCTATTAAGCTGATTTAGATGTCTACTTTAGAACATCATGAATTAGGTTTCAGAAGTGCCCATTTCTTCCAAGAGGCTATATAAGGGAGCTTTTGAAGGTCAATTCAGATGTAGATGTCTTCCATTGACCTAAAGAATCCTATGTGCTAGAGACAGATGTGGCTTACTGGAATTCTTCGGCATATACACTGGCAGTGTGCATCTTAGGTAGCATAACGAGCCTGTATTTAGTCAAAATTAATTCTATCCTGTGTGATCTTTTGATTGAGGAATCAAATCTGGAAAGAACTCCCAGACATACCTACCATGCACCAACAGATATGGACTTCCCACAGAAATTTAGCAGAGGATATTTCTTTAAAAGCAAGGAACACATAATTGTGGTGATTGCTCCCATCTCTCATGTAATGGATTAGTACTTTCTTCAGCCAGAATGGCTGTAAAACTGTATACACCAACAACCTGGGAAGTTTCTTCAGTACCAAACATAGGATAGTATGCAACAGAAAGTGCTGGAAAATGGAATAGGTAAAAGTGATAAAATAATGCCACTCTGCAAAACGCAAAGACATTTTAAAAGATTCATTGCACTAGGTAGGAAAAGTAAAAAAATTACAAGAATCATGAGAAAGCAAAGCCTTAAAACCTTAAAACCAAGCCTTAAAGTTCTGGGTTTTGCCCTCAGCTACCAGGAATGTTAAGGCATGTTATAAATTTATTTTTAAATATAAAAGTAATAAAACAATCCCTGAGGCAGTATATAGAAGGCAAGGAGAGTGCCATTTCCTAAAAAGACACTCTTAGTAGGCCACCAGGTTATTATTTTGCTGCTGTGTGACAACTTCTGAAGAGTCTTCTGGGTCTTAGATCCTAAAAGTCATTTCCAGAAACAAGTAGGATCTCAGATCCTACCCTTGTCCTGACCTCCAATATTTCCTTTTGGTCAGCAGCTAGCTCAGAAGGTGGATTTTTGGATTGCCCCTCTAAAGTCCCTCATGCTGCTGCTTAACACTATAGACAGGGCAGATGGATTCCAAATACCTTGAAAATACATATTGCAATTGAAAAATCTGGCCCTAAAATGACACCTCTCCATGATAAAAAGTATCAGATTCTTGCCTTGCAAAAATAGTTGCATAATTGGTATCTCTTGATACTTTTTTTGTGCAGGGTTATAAAAGGAATGTTTTTGTTTTCCTGTTAAATATTGAAGCTGGAAAAATCTCATGTAGATATTCAGGAATTTCAACTAATTTGCTTTGGGGTTTTGAAAAAAAAAAAAAAAAGAAAAAAAATCAGTCCTGGGAAAAGATCTCAGAAGAATTCTTTGGAGTGATTTGTTTCTGCCTGCCCTAGCTTGTATGTTTGTATAGCAGTCTGTGCTAAATGAGAAATATTAAGGTAATAAAATTCTTACTTTAAGTTATATCAGTGAAACGACAGTTATGAGAATGAGAGTCACCTAATGCTGTAATTAATAATACTAGTTAGGCTGCCTTATATTGTGAGAGATTAAAAAGAAACAAACAAATGTTATGTCTATAGAAAGAATTACTACTAATTCATAAGCACTGGAACCCCCAAGGTGAAGACAGTTACAAGGTTAATCTTCTTCCACCTTTTCCTTAAAGAGAACATCCCAAGAAACCCCATTCTGCCATTTTCAAGACTTTGCTGAATGTTTTTTCTCTGCTTTTCTCGGGAACCACACTCATACTTGATGGGCCATGTTTGACTGTCACAGTCTATTTTGGGTTCTCCAGGTACTCCATAATCTTTTCCAAACTAAGTGTGCTATATTGCTCCTTGGGAAGACGCAGCCTCTCTCTTCACAGAGTTTCATTTGACCCAGAATGTCACAGCCCAAGAGGAGCTATATCTCCGCTAGTAAATTAAAGCTGCGTTTAACTGTTCTCTGTAAATAAGGATAACTGCCTTGGAAATGCTTAAGTCTGAACTGCTAAGCTCTTACTTTCTAAAACTGCGTGACTATGGCCAAACTGCTTATTGAGAATAACCCCAGGTCTCTGCTAACTTCCAGATATGGACCTAGCATTAATGTCCCAGGCTACACCATTCGAAGGACCATGTTCTCAACTTCAGTAGAAGAGATGACTGAATTCCAGAGCAGGGAAAAGTTCTGTGGATTATTTTAATTCATTAGTACAGACACAATTGCTGCTGTTTCTCCCTACTGCTCAGCTCAACACTTTGTGAAAAACCAACAGACACAGCTTTAAAGAATGGTATAAAAGAAATAATGATCTTTCTTAAGGCACTAAAACTTTTCATGGTGCCATGGAAGCTGGGAGACTGTAAAAGGGGAACCTCCTTAGTGAGTTATACATTAAAGACTGTTATCCAGTTTGAAATGTGAGTGAACTACGTTATTTGTGCAATTTTCTATTGAACTAAGAGTTCTGGGAACCTTTGTTGAACTCAGAAACATGAGGGCTATAGCTACTACTTTTGTACTAAATTCTAATACATGCTCTCTTCTTCTTATTATTGTAAAGATGAGAGCAGAAAGGAGGAACTAGATGTACTTTTCTTCTTTTTGGAGTACCTGGTGTCACTGGAGCTAACTTCTCAGCCAAATTCCTGGTATATGAAGGCAAAAAATTAACATATAAGATCCCACACAATGCAGTGACTCACCCCCTTTGCACCTCTGCTTCATCTTGAACATCCACTCCACACAGGCTAGAAAAGTGCTCTCAGTTTCCATACATATGAAATCATCAGGAAGGCTTTTGTTTGCACTGTTTTTTGTTTGGTTTTTGTTTGTTTGTTTGTTTTCCCAGTAAGAATGGGGTGGCGAGAAATTAGTCTGTCAGGATTATGGCCCTTGATTTCAGTAGAATTATGAGTTGGTGAATAGAAAGGGGGTGACTAGACTGACACAAAATGTGTGGGGAAAAAAAAATCGTTAAAAACTCTTAAAATATCCTTAAAAACCCAGCCTAGTTGAAATCCAAAGAAACAGGGAAAATATGAACACAGATATGCTGTTAACTTACAGGTGATTTGTGCTTAAACTCTGTTTTTTTCTGTAGATGGCTTTGAGAATCCTGGAACTTCCATATCATAAATCTACTACTGGTGGACATAGGATAAAAATACTCTTAAATATGGTATAGTGACAAAAAACTATTTTAACAAGTATACGCAGTTCTGAATTTCAATGACCTTCACATGTTCTAAATGAACCTCCAGCATTCATAGTAGCAAGCTCTTAATAATAATCACCTTATTAACCATTCAGGTTCTTATGCCTTGGGAGATCTTAAGTTTGGACATTTAAATTATGTCTAAATGGTTGTCTCACAATCATTAAGCAATATTGCCTGCATTTTCTGTTGAAGAAGTATACAGTACCACCTTGAATTACCCTCCATTCCTGTATATTTAATGAATATTTCTAATCCATTGTTAACATTTGAACTTGAGCATGATTTAGATTTCCTGGAATAATGTGTGCCATGCTATTGTAAATAAATAGCTGCTTTAACTTCACTAGTGCACAAAGTTAAATGTCAGAAAACCATATTTGCATTTATACACAGAATAATTACATGCTGATCAGAACAGCGTAATTAGGGATACTAATGTAAAATGTTAACCAAGAGCCCATGTGTTTGCAGAAAAAAAAATCAACAGGAGCAAACAATAAAAAAGAAGCTAAATGTTTATTTCATGTTGTGTAAGGTGAAGAACTGCAAAAACTTACAAAACAGCTTCAATGCATTTCAATCAGCTATTCAATATATATAAAAAATATATATTTTACCTGGCAAAAATGTCATGTGTTCCCTCTAATATTTTTTTTTTTCTTTTTTAGATCTCTTAACAATATATGAAGAGCTGCAGATCTTGACTGACTTAATGCATTTAAATTTCCCTTATGGAGAACTGGATTTGAAGTGCTTGGGATTACAATCGAAATGAATTTGATGGTTCAGCTCAGCCTCTAATGGATTACAGTATGAATGTCATCGACTTCATATTACAGTAAAAAGTGTGATCTCCTTCCAAATTTAGAAGTCTGGAACTGAACAGAGTGGCTGAAGTCCATCTTTGATCCCAGAAAGAATGCAGACAGGAAATTAATACCAGTCTTCATTCAAAAGCATCTGTTTGCTGAGCACCTGTTTTCTTGACATGGGAAGACATTAAAAGAAATCTGAAGAAACATTTAAAAATATCAAATTAGCCACAAGATGTGAATCGTAATTTTATGCTGCTGGAATGAAATGTTGATATGCAAGGTGTTAGAAAAAATGCTTCTGCTGTTGGTTGTCTCTTTTTCTCTTTTTATTTTCAGATGCTTTTGGAATCCTGCATCTGTAATTAGAATTGTGTGAAGTATGGGTGAAACTGCGGCTAAAAAAATAAAACAAAACTTTGAGACAATAATGCATACCTGCTTTAAGAAGTAGATTGTCTTCAACAGTGTCTGTGTTTTCCCTTTGTAACATGTCTTCACTATCTGTAAGTATGACATTTTCTGGCAGGATTTTTTGTGGAAATAGATAACACTTAGTTAATAGAAGAGAACAGTCATGTAAAGTGAGTTCACTAACATAACTCACATTTCCAATCAGACAAAAACAACACTGTCAACATAACTTCAATTCAATATAATTCCTGCTTTGAATTTCAAGTACTCACCAAACGGCTCACAGGTAATTATTCTTAGAAACTGTATGTCACATCACTACCTAAAGATATATGGAGAAAATTAGCTATAGCCCTTAATTAACTCATAAACAGAAAACAGAAGAAAAACTCTTCTAATAAAATTGTTTGATAGGAAATGTGACCTCGGCTTTACCTTTGATAAACTGGACTTTTCTGTTTTGCCATGATACCTGTAATATACAGTTTCTGTGTTTCGAACAGTATCATGCTGACCAAACCATGAGATTAGCCTACATATTCAGCGACTCAGCTATAAGTTCCATTTAGCTGTTTGCTTTTGCATCAAAATAGGCAACTTGGTATCAGGCATGCTGGGTAACTCAGATCTATGTATTTTTGTTTTAAACATTTGGTTTGGTTTTAACCTGGGACTCAAGAGTAAAAAAACTGTAGATGAAAATCTGTGTGCACTGAAGGTGAAGAAAATGTTTGCATCAACCCTTGCACTGCGAAACTGCAGAACGATGTACAGCTTGAGATATGACTCAGGCTCCTTAAGCAAATCCACCATGAAAGGTCAAAATCACTTATAGAGGTTAAACACAAATTAAATGTCATTTTACTAGTCTTTCTAATCCTCAAAAGATTCAGAAGTTTTTTTAGGTTTTCTCTGAAGGCATTTGTTTATTGCACTGACACAGCAAGGATCTGATTCAAATACGTGTCGTATAACTGGAATAAGGTAAGAGTAGAAACTGCAGAATCTCAGGGGAGGGGATTCTCAGTATCTGCTGATGAACTAGGGATTAGGCATGCCAAAGATCAGCCTCATTAGACGTATTTATAAACCCAGGTGAGGGCACTTGTTTAGTAACTACATTGTCCTGGTTTTGGCTGGGATAGAGTTAATTTTCTTCCCAGTAGCAAGCATAGAGCTATGTTTTGGATTTAGTAGGAGAAGAATGCTGATAACACACTGATGGTTTAGTTGTTGCTAAGTACTGCTTATGCTAGTCAAGGACTTTGCAGCTTCCTATGCTCTGCCAGGTACACAAGAAGCTGGGAGGGGGCACAGCCAGAAGAGTTGATCCAAACTGACCAAAGGGCTATTCCATACCACATGACGTCATGCTCAGTATAGAAACTGGGGGGGTTGGCTGGGGAGCAGCAATCACCACTCGGGAGCTGTCTGGGTATCAGTCGGTGGGTGGTGAGCAATTGCATTGTGCATCACTTGCTTTGTATATCATTATTATTATTATCATTATTATACTGTTACTATTATCATTAATATTTTACTTTATTTCAATTATTAAACTGTTCTTATCTCACCCCAGGAGTGTTTCTCACTCTTACTTTTCCAATTCTCTCCCCCATCCCATCGGGGTAGGGGGTGTGAGCGAGTGGCTGCGTGGTGCTTAGTTGCTGGCTGGGGCTAAACCACGACATACATATATATTGAAAAGAAGAAAGTAACAAAATGTTATCCCTGCTCTCAGAAAAAAGTGAGTGAACTCATGCAGGGGCTTGAAAATCTGCTAGTGATGAAAGCTCTTGAATGGCTGCATGTCTGACTTTGCAGCAGAAGAAAAGAGGAAATGGTTTCTTACCTTGCAGGGGCAGTGTTCATACCTGGGACTGAGTTAAAGGATCTTACATTTTGCTTCTTTAATGCAGAGTAAATCGAACTCCAGGAAATTGTTGCAGTCAGTGCCTCTAAGGCTATTGTAGCCCTAGCTACAGCTGTAGCTGAGTTTGAACCTTGAACATCTGAATCTACCGTTTGTCAAAAGGCGATAGCCTACTAGGACTGGTGGTAGAGATAGAGGTATGCCTTCCAGTTGGAGCAGCACAAAGGTGATGGTCTGTATTTCTATGGAGTGAGCAGGAACTTCCTGCAGAGGTCTGGGACCTTTTCAGTTACGCTATTTCCAAACACTAGGACTTCACAGAGCCATCGACTGAAGACAAATTGTGAGCGGGGTGTTCCAGAAGAGAGAGCAGGGCTGTGATGAGCCACAGGTGCATTTGTTCTTTTTACACCCATCCTGACAAATATGGAAGATGAGATAAAGAGCTACGGCCCAAGAAAGTGGCCAGGGAGATTATTGTCATATTACGTGAATGCATGACCTGCTTTCTTTTACTCCTAGGAAAGTTTTCTGTTTCACATACGAACTCAGTACATTCAGGAGAAGGATAGACTGGTAAAGGCATGTGAAAGGAAGTATTTCATTTCCCCAGGTTTCTGAATGGATGTTTTTAGGTGGTAGAGTTATCTCTGTATTAAAGACCTTGTATTTGAAGTCAGTCCCAGACATCACCAACTATATCATCAACTCTTCTGTACAGACAGGTACTGTTGGTCTTAACATCAATCTCTTAATCAGAATACCTTCCAAAGTGAACTTTCACAGCCTCAACTCCTGATTTTAGGACAAACATCAGAATGACCAATTTCCATTCAGCAGTAGCCACAAGTAAGACTATTTATATAGGCTGCATGTTAGTATTCAGTATTTCTCCGTATACCCAAAACTTCCTAGCAAGAAAGTCTGAGCTAGATCAATTAATAAATGAAAGTAGAGCATGTCTACACTAAAAATATACAGACAAAGAAAACATACTGTCAGCTAAATCTTGGTTTTCCAGGAAAAAGATAGAAAGAGATTATCTGTCTAGGTCCTCTGAGGATGGTATTCTGTGGAAGGCCTTAGGCTCAGATGATGGACTTGTGGTTGCCATAGACATTTACATGCCAGAATGAGAAAGCCGCTGTAGCCTTTCAGGCAGAAAGCAAGAATACACTGACATGAATTTCAAGAACATGTTTGAATGACATGAAAACCTTTTAGCATTTCTGCAACTCCAAGAACTAGATACAGATCTCTCCTTCCTTGCTCCTTCCTAATGTGCATTTCCAAAACCATAGACCATTTCCTATAGTATAAAAGATCGAGGTTTGTGTCTGCTTTCATGGCACATTAACCTCTGACTCAAGGATGTGTTTTTAGTATCGAACATGAACTAACTGACCATGCTGCAGTCAAGTGTTCTTGTGGAGTGTAGGTAAGATAAGGAAAAAACACTCTTGTACTGAATCAGTTTCCATGAAAACATTTTCTGACAAACATGCTATTTTTAAATTGATGTGTTTTTTTTCCTTCATGTAGTTCTACTACTGTGGACCATACTATACATTTTTGCTTCTAACCTGTGCTTCTACATGCCATCTCCACATCATTCACAGACTTCTGGTGAAAATAGCCAAATGTTTCTAAAATCATAATTCAGATCTTCCATGAGAGTAAAAATTATACCTTTACACACACATCAATGCAAAATACAAGCAAAAGACAATGGAAGGAAACTGCCTAACAAATTCAGTGATGTGCAATACTGATTCCTAAAGCCATAATTGTCATACATTTAAATTATACTTATTTATAGCAGTGATGATCACATGAGTATGGGCAATATTAATTCAAGTTTTCATCTCATTTGCTACTGTAATATGACATTTTGTACTAATTTTGTACATGAAGATATTTCAAATAGCCAGTTAGTCTCTCTTAGTGTCATTGGACACTGTTTTTGCAGTAAAGAACTGTTGACTTCTTGTAAAATTAACCTTTGCCTAACATTGCTAGTAAAAGCTACGAAAGTAATTGTCTGTTGAAGCTTGAGATTTTGTAAAAGACCTTCATGTGGTAGTTGGATTCAGAGGATTTTCAGAGGCAAAACTCTAAACTGAAGAAGATAAATTTAAATGAAAAATAAAAGCGTTAGTTTTGATAAGCCTTCAAGGGAGTTCACTTTAGAATAAACCCATGCATAACCATACCTATTACCTGCCTAAAGTTCTTCTGTCTCTCAAAAGCCTGATGCATGGTAATTTTTCTGTGTTGTATGCTGCTCAGTAAAATGTGCATTCTTCTTAACATATAATTAGTTCTCTTGGGGCTTACACAGATTGCAGTTCTTATACACCTGTGGCTAGCCCAAAGTAAATTTGAGAATTGAAAGCCTTAGGATCATGTCAATCTCTACAAATGGCCCACCTGTGATAAGCGTAGACTTGCTCTTTGAATGTTTTATTGAGCTATTAAATAAATAAATTAATAAATCATCCTGCTCTGGAACTCAAGGTCCAAAGACATATTAACTGTATGTTTGAATATAAAACATGTAAGCCATTGCAAAGCATTTTATAAAAATATGTTCATGTTTCAGACATTAGTGCTGAGTTTGGAGTGCAAACTGAGGAATTGGGAACTCTGATCTCTTGGGAGGTTCATACAGAGATAAATGAGGAGAATGTTCTTATTTATGCTCACCTATTCACCCTTGAAGAGGGAGGCTGCTCTATGTTTCCATAGTTTAATAGGTATAAGATATTAAACTAATAATAGAGCCCACACAGAGAAGATTGGTGAAAGTTGTTTATCTGAATAGAACTGGAATTATATTAAAAAAATAAGAATAGCAATGTTCCATTGGGCAAACTAAACCTACTGTATGTACCACATTTAAGAATTTCATGGGGACCTTGTACTCAGTCAAGCCACAAAATGCGAAATGGACCACCAAAACAAAGTGAGAGTAATTTATGAAAAGGTACTGTCAGATTTGAGGCTTATTCCCCAGGTTGGATGACTTAGTCAGTGAGTAACTGTTCTCAGCCAAATCTAACAGTTCAATGCAAAATTTCTTGACTGAATGTCTGTGGGCTCAGCAGTATCACAATGGGTTATAGGATCCTTCTTTTCTAGATGACTGTTTCAAACCAGACCTCAGAGAGCAGTGAATTGCTTTGGCTTATGTGAAATGAGCTTGGTGATATATGGCTGTTGACTCATGAAGAGAAACATTGCAGCTATTGCTGTTTGACATATCTTTTAGAAATCTCAGCCAAGTAATCTAGGATAGCTACACTCAAATGTTGAACTGTTATCTTTATGGTAGGCTTAACTTCATCTGATTTTTGAGTGCTGTGGTTTTATGAGAATAAAGAGAGGACATCACAGGGTAGTAAATTGTCACTTTATTAAGCACTACATTTGCTTTTGAAAATCTACATTCTTATACACTTTCTTAGAATCTATCTATTAACCAATAACTCAAAATAGACTTCTATAGACATATCTTGTCCATCTTATGTTACTGCTATGTGAAACTGTGGCATACTGGGGGATCTGCCCTTTGGTACCCATGTGTTAGAGTACTGGGACCAACTGATTAGATAAAAAAAATCAAATATGCTAGAGCATGTGTGTAGGAAGAATCTTGTTCACTCCATTATGACAAAATTAATTCAGTCTTTTGTAAAAATAAGAGGAAATCCCTGTTTGTCAGCTGTTAGCACTTTTTTCTTTTAAGAAATCATGCAGGAAAAAGTGGAGGGGGAGAGGGTGGAAAGTAGAATTTTACTGGGAATCAACTACTTTGTGTTTTCTGGAATTCCTATAGAAATATATAAAGCAGTAGTAGGCATTTGAAAAGCTCCCTTGCTCTGCTGCAGTGAGCAGATGATTTGTTGCAGTGCGGCTAATAGACTTATGTTTGCCCATCTTTTGGACTCTCACCTAGAAATAAATTACATTCTACAATTTCTTTGTCCACTTGGTCCTATTACACTGCAGGTTTGTTTTCTGGAGGGAGGAAAAGGTGCACATCTGTGTGTGTTTGTGTTTGTGTGTGTGGGTAGTCCATCCTTCTCAAACTGAACTGGAAAGGGTCTTTGGATGCAATGGAGTTAGCTTTGGGGTACTAAAATATGTCTCTAAAAGCTTGTTTTTAGACACATGCTTGAAATTTCTGTTATTTTCATATTTAAAGTGAAAAACCTAGTGACAGCATAAGTGATGGAATTTAAAAACTATCTGTTCCTGCATGGTGTGTGCATCTATGTGAAGACTGTTTACTACATAGATAAAAAAGTGAGATGAAGGCCTTAGTGGAATTACGTGATTAAGAGATGATGGAATTGTTGGAGTAAATCCAAGCTAAAATTATTTGGCTTCCCCTAAATTGATTTGGAAATTAGTAAGTGAAACAAAAAAATAATTTAGGAACAGAAGGAAAATAGTATTTTTAAATAACAAATAAAGAAAAAAGGAAGGGGCAATAAACCGGGATATGATGTGGTTGAGTGGGAACAGCCAAAATATATAAAGCAAAGGACTGAAAGAGTGAATATAAAACAATCTGTCTGTGAGTGGGGAGGAGAAGGGAAGAAGAGGGTAGAAACACAAGTCCTTAGACAAAGACTAAGTCTAGTAGGCCTCAGCACTAATTTCTACTGGGAGTTGAAAGGATGTTTCTAAATGTCTTTTGAAATAGATAAGAGTTTTACTTGTCATTTACCTGAAACCAGTGCTATTTCAGATCTTTTCACTGATTACGGTGGATTTTGAATCAGATTCTTAAAGTCAATGCATTTTAGTCTAGATATCTACCCAGTATACTCTATGATTCTCTAAAGCATATTCTGAAAGTGTCTTCTACTAAATTTTCCACTTCATTTTGTCATTAACATATACTTGAATGGCTTGGACATGATTTATCTGTCCTAATGTAGGCACTTAAAAATTAGACACCTAAATCTGAGCTAGCCCCCCAGACTTCCTTTATAATTGATTAAGAAAAATCTGCACACGAAGTTGACAATCCATTTCATCTTGAGATATGCATTTAAAATATGTTAGATGTACTGCCCTCCAGAGTTGCCTGTTTCTTCCCATTAATTGTAAGAAACTAGAGTTACTAGCTGAAACTTTTGTGTGAAGCTCAATCAGATAAATCTTTCCTCTTCTGTTTTATTATAAGTAGTACCTTTCTTTAACCAAACTTATTCTTGCTTTTCAGGAATAAGGCCAATTTGGAGCCTCATTTTTTTACATTTAATTTTACCTATTTTCTTCCCATTTGTTATCTTTTAGGTATCTTCTGCTAAATATTTTCCAGTTTCAGTTTCTACTTATTTCTTATTTTTGTGCCATAAAATAATTTACACTGGGAGAGAAGCTTCAAATAACAGTCATAGCATTTGAGCCTCAGAGGTGCAGTGAAGGCAAAGTAAACCAGGAGTCTAGTAAATAATATAGAGGATATAAGATCTTAAATTAAAAATCCCTGAGGAATAATGTTAATTTAACTTACAAAATTCCAATACAAGCTTCATAAGAAATAAGTATTCTTTTCTAAACCCTGCTTCAAGGCAATCAGAGCTTTAAAACTGACAGCTATTTGCTGTGGTTCTGTTGTGGGTATATTGAGCTGGTATCTGAAGTTAAGTATCCTCCTTTATAGAATATCTGGATGACACTAAGATCCCATGGGTGGGCTGAAGCAACCATTATGTAATACAACTTTCTAAGCTCTTACAGTCCCATAAGAAAGTCCCAAGCTCTGCCTTTTTACTAGAGTCCATTTATTTAATTTTTAATACACTCCTACTCCCATACCTCCTCGCTCCTTTTAATAAAATATGTTCAATAGATCCTTCCATTTAACTGAAAACAAAGTTTTATGGGCAGTAGTGAATGTATCAGTTTTCCTGGCTCTGAAGGTATTATAAACCACCTGTTTCTCAAGAAGATCTCACCTATGTCCACCTCCAGTGTTCCTTCACCTGGGAATGATAAAGAAAAGAGGAAACAACCATTCAACTATGTTATTTTTTCTATGAGAGTGTTCTACTTTTTTATTTTTCAATAATATCAGTGAGGAATTGAAAAAACATATTACAATGACTGCACACCACTGACTTATTTCCTTACTTTTTTGCAATACCTTGCTCATTTTAGGTTCCTATTTAATGAGACGATGAGTACCCAGTACAAGAGTATGTTATATGTCATTGCTGTGCTTGTTGAATAGAGAAATTTCTGAAATCCCAGCTGCGAAGGCCAGCTCTCTAATTTAAGTTTGAGACACTCATGTTTTCCATTCTATTAGTCTCTAAACTTTCGGCCATAAATTTAAGTGGAAGCACAACTGGAGTTTATAGCTCTCGAGATAAAACTCTCATGCTGTTAAATTTCTCAGGTAAAGAACTATTTTCTGCTGCTGGGGGTGTGAAACTCAGGCAAGGCTGTTGCAAAGTGTTTGTCATTCTACAAAGATGAGAAATTACTGCTCTGCCCTTCATATGACCATGGAAATAGTACACACTGTTTCCTAGTCCTTTGATTCGGCACTCCCAAGCCTCAGCCTGTGTTGCTGGTGCTAGTCTTGTGTTTCATACCTGAAAGACTTGCAGAAATCACCAGCTGTGCAGTAAGTCACCCCCTGCACACATGGAGACATGCATCATGTGAAACTTCCTTGTACAAGACAAATCAACAGAAGAGGTATTTACATCGCCTGAGTTTAGCCCCGTAACATCTGAAAGGTCCATCCTGATTCCATTCCCTAAAAGGGAATCTCAAAAATCAGCTCTAAAAGAGACTGAAACAGATAATGTGACCATCCTTCTACTTCCCCTGGTTGTGTTCAACCTGGTAGACATCTCTGGATTTTTCTCTGTTTTCTCTCAGGAACTATCACTTTCTTATTCCTAGGCAGACTTCCAGAAGCTGTGTGCTACACTTTGTGATCATTATACTGTCCACAACTGCGTCAGCTACAGCTAATTAATCTGTTATGCAGTGTACATGAAAGCAAGGGAACATAGCTAACTACAGTATTAACTAACCAGCAACAGAGAGTATAGGCCTGTGTAGGGGTCAACATCAGTCCATCAGACCATTTTTTCCCAAAATATCTACTTCTGATCATCTTCTACTTGATCACACAATCCTCTACCATGTTTTCTTTTAAGTTTGGACATAAAGGTGAAACTAACTATAAGGCCAAATGAGGCAAAGAGTTGATTTAACTCAACCTGCTTTCCCCTTTTGCAAAAAATACCCAAAACTCATTTGACTTATGCTAGTTAAAGGTATTTTTGGCACATATGTGAATCCCTTTTGCACAGAAAGAAAATGTGACAAAAAGGCAAAAAGTAAAAGGCAATGCTGAGCACAGTTCTGCTGAAGCATAGTTTGGGATACAGGGACAAGGGTTGTATTCACAATTTCAAAGGGAGGAGTGTACACCTGTTTTAGGGAAATACTAACTTGCAGCTGCATTATACTTCATTTCAATGGAATCCCGCTGATCTGATTAAAAGGTGCTGTTCCACAGCCACATTATCTCATTCGCTTTGAAGGGGAAAGCAGTGGACTTGATCAAAACATGCCTCCCTACGGCTGCATTCTCAGAGCCACTCTCACAGCAGAAGCAGATGACGTGAATGAGAATTGCTCTCTGCTAGAATTATTAAATGAGTATCTGATAATGAAAATGCTTCTTGCCTCTTCTTTGTTCTCGAGTCTTATGGAAGAACCAGTGGTCGTGACAACTATAAGTGATGTCCTTCCACTCTCCCTTCTCTCTGTTGGGTTTCTATGAAAGTTCTGTCTGTGTGGGGCATAATTTTTTGTTAGACTTTCTTGCTGCCTACCAGAAGTGAGTAGTATGGTTGATTATAATGAGTTTGTTGAATAGACCAGAAAGCAATTTCCAGTACTTCTTTATGTAACCTTTTACACTTAATTAAAGTAGGAAGAGCAGTGACTCAGAGAAGAAAGAATACTTTAGTGGAAATCTGAACCTTTCACATTTTTCTCTTCTTTAACGAAAACAAACATTACAATGTCAGATTCAGCTTACAACCCATACCAGCTAAGTGGAGGTGGCCAATGCAGAGCTATGATCTGGATATTTGTCCTGGAAAGGTAAGGCAATGGAATAACAGTAAGCAAAGTAAGGCTCAAAGACATGTGAATAAGATGGAGGTTGACTGGCTGTCATGCTCAAAATCCAAAGTAATTTTTGATTTGGAGCTTTCAGGTTCAGTCACCTGTTGGGAAAGAGATAAACAGTGGTATGTTCACATGAATACAGCTGAGCTGTGGCAGAAGATGTGTTGAGTGCCTTGGCAATCAAGGGGAGAGAGCTGGACACCAACTGTGAATGCTCTAACAAAATCCATGGACATTTGTTTCATAGGAGTTGGAACCCATCAGTGTAGAAAATGTCATCACAGATCTAATTAACACCAGCCAATATCTTGCTTAATAGCAGTACTAACCTATACCATTATTTTCATATTCATCAGTGTTCCTAATGCATCACTCTTTGGTATCAAAAAGCTTAGGTCAAAAGCCAGAATCAAAGATTTCTAGGGTCACAGTGGATAATATAACCTTTTCTGTATTTTCCAAAGTCAGAGAAAATTTTCTGTCAAATGTAATTTGCTCCAGTCAACCTCATTATGTGGTCAAAAGGTGGAAATATAAAGCAGGGACAAGGATGGAAATTTCTGACAGTGAACAGAGGCTGGAGCGTTGATGTTTACACTGTTCTGTACAAACGCTGGTAAGTCAGAAGCTCATCCTCCACTGCAGTCTGGCTTTGCTATACTTTTTTTTTTTTATTGTTATGCTCTTACTTATACTGCCAACAAAGCAGATTGTTTATGAACTGACTGCCTGAGTACACAGCTCATACACTTGCACTACTGTTGGGATTTTCGTTCTGTGCATAGTTGGAAATAACTGCTGGCCAATTTTCACAGGCATGTCTCTCCAGTTATTGCATCTGATGCATGACTCAGACTTTGCCATTTACACAAAAGTTTATTTTGATATGTTGCTGAAATTCTCATCTTTTGGGTGACAAATGTAAGAATTAAAGGATTTTTTTCCACAAAAACCCAATGATCCCAGCATTGAACTTGAGTTTAAATAAGTTCACAATAATTCTTAAGCAAGTTTCAAGATGATGTTAGTGTTTTGAACTTAAGTAAATTTGTGTTAGGTTTCTAGGGGCTTCTAGCTATTTCTCTGGAATGAGCAGAGAACTCTTATTGACTTCAGAGTTCTTGATTTATGACTTATATTAATATATTTGGTTTAATTTTAAGAGATACTGAATAAAAACTGTAAATAGCATGTAGGTTTGGGGGCATATTACTTATACAATCAATCTCTATTGAAATTGATTACACAATCAATGAATGGTTAGGGAGTTCTCAGTAATGAGTAGCTTGCAGCCATGGTTTGTACTCAGACTTCCTAGGCTGAAGAGGTACATCGTAGGTAATCCATTTTGCCTCTGTTTACTCTATTGTCTAAAACATCCTATGTGCTGAAATCTTTGATTGTCTTGAGAAGGAAAAAAAATAGGATAATCAGTACTCCAGGAGCTGATAATGACCGTAATGTCCTTAGAAATCCTGATAATCCTCATGATTAATTTCATATAATATCACTTTTTAGTGATATTCTCCATTTACTCATTTATTGCTCAAGTTCTTAATGATTTGAACTAACATAAAAATAAACTTAAATTTGATCAAGTGCAGCTAAATCCATTTAGTTCTTCTTCCAAATTGCTAAATGGATGTAACATGTTGCGGGTAGATTGGCATACTGACAGCTATACTGCTTCCCAAGGAGAGAGAGAGAGTGCTGACTTCACTTGTTTCAGAAGCAATGGAAAATCTTTTAGAAGATAATGATGAACTATAATGATAGGTAAGAGAGCAAGATACAAATTATCAAGCTGACTTTCAATTCAGGCTGCTTTGTAGACCTCATCAACACAACCGGCACGAAGAGGGCAGATAAAAGGTGAACGCAGATTCTCAGTGCTACCCTTTATCTCGGAAAAATCTATTGCCACCATCTCAGAAAGATTATTTTTGTGGATGAGGAGCACCGACTCATTTAAAGAGCTGATACATAGAGTGAATGACAGACTTTGTATACATGGTGAGGTATTTGGGGTGATTTCATTTCTACTCCTGGGGGAGCTGCGTTTGTTCTGTGAAGAACTGAGAGTGCCCGCATGCCAAAGGCACTCAGCAATTTATAGATCCTCAGAGTCCTTGAGCTGAATCTTTAATATTATGCCCAGTTACAGAAGAATAGCTGGGCTGGATTTGGGCTGGAATACATAAGTGAGGAGGCAGCAAAGCTGCTCCACAGAGTGACCCTAACAAGATTGCTGCAGGTAGATGGTGTGAGAGGAGAAGATTCGTTCAGTAGAGGCAGACATTTTTGACCCCAGTCACAAAAATCAGCTTCCAGCTATTGTGTATTTACCCATCTACAGCATACTGCTGCATATAAAGCACCTCTGATAAAAAGACTGGTGGTTTGCCACAAAAAAGAACCTGTAACCTCCCCTTTCACCCTCCCCAGTGGTAACTCTGTGTTTGAGCCTTTCTCAGACCCTGGTGAGGCAGACTCGCTCCATCGAGGCTTATCCATTCTTGCTGCAGGACAAAGGTGGAATTGCCATATTCCTTCCTGCCTTCCTTAGGACCAGACATGTAAGATTTGTCTAGCTGTTCGCATGAACTCTGAACTAGATGATATTTCTATTAATCAAAAAAAAGTATTGTTGTCTTTCCTTAGGCTTTGCCTGACCTCAGACTTTAGCAGTAGGAGGTTATATCATGGATTTTGGAAAGAAGGAGCACCATTACAGGGCTTACCACCTGCCTCCCACAACTCACTGATATTTTCTCTGCATGTGTATTACTTTCTAAGTGCTGTCTTTTATTTGGCTTTTGCTGAACTAATATCTGACTGATTCAATGATCTTTAGAGTTAACCTATCAAAGCAGTTAAGATAGTTAAATCAAAATTTACCAGCCTACTCAAATTTACTTGGTACATTAGCTAGCTAAAGATTTCATATTGCATACACTGTCTTAGCTTCTAATTCGGGAAGGTCATCTGAACATCAAAGAAATGCTGAATTGTTTATTGATTTCTTAATTATTCAGTGCTTGTGGTTACTTCTTTATGTTCCACTATGTTGTTGTGGGTTTTTTTTTTCCAACTCGAAACTTTAATAAACCAAAATATTAAAAACAACAAAACAAAACAGTCTTTCACCACACAAAGGGCAAGATTGTGATCTTGAAATCTTGCTTTCCAAATATGTAGTCTGTTGTCATGGTTCAACCCCAGCTGGCAATGAAGCACCACACAGCCACTAGCTTACCCTTCACCCCCGCCCCTTGTTGGGAGGGGGAGAGAATCAGGAAAAAAAGTAAAACCTGTGGGTTGAAATAAAGACAGTTTAATAGGACAGCAGAGGAAGAGAAAGTATTATTAATAATAATAATAATAATAATGATAAAAGAATATACAAAACAAGCGATGTGCAATGCAATTGCTCACCACCTGCTGACTGATGCCCAGCTTGTGGCTGCCCCCTGACCAACTCCCCCAGTTTCTATACTGAGCATGACATCATATGGTATGGAATAGCCCTTTGGTCAGTTTGGGTCAGCTGTCCTGGCTATGTTCCCTTCCAGCTTCCTGTGCACCTGGCAGAGCATGGGAAGCTGAAAAGTCCTTGACTTAGTGTAAAGACTACTTAGGAACAACTAAAACATCAGCGTGTTATCAATATTATTCTTATGCTAAATCCAAAACACAGCACTACACCAGCTACTAGGAAGAAAATTGACTCTATCCCAGCCAAAACCAAGACATTTGTTAAATCCTCATTAAGGGAATATTTCCTCATTCAAGTAATTACCTTTAATTTTACATATTTTTATAATGTGTATGTGTGTGTAAATACACACATATATGTATGTGTGCATATGTACCAAGATTCATCTCTATGGTACAGGAGCAGACCAAAAGCAGTTGTGATGCAAACCTTGCAGTTTCATTTTTGTATGAATCTGAAGGGTCTGATCTTGTTCAATACGTTTTATGGTGCAACATGCACAAGTAGTGACAAGTATTAAAGAAGACAGGATACCTTTTCCAAAGTGGTGTCCAGCCCAAGTATAACTTTATATTCCTGTGCTGTCTTATAATTCTTACACTACTAATGAACTAATTTTACTGAAGCAACTTTTGTGGAACTGCTGAACAACTAGACTATTAGCTTAAAAATGCTCAGTTCAATTAAGAATGTCCATTTGCTTATGTAAGTAGAAATACTACTTTTTTTTTTTCTCTTGATTCCATTTAAGCTAGAGGAATTTCAGTGACTCAGTCTCAAAAATGTAAGAAATGCAATATTGGACATTTACCACATTCTTTGTATTATTAGCACAACTAATGGAATAATTTACACCAATTAATTTATTTGACATTTTTTCTTCTACTTTTTTTTCCTTTTCCCTTTTTCATTATTATGCTAGATAAAGCTGGTCACATAAAAGTCAGCAAATTACTTAATTGAATTTAGCTATATATAGTTGAATGATGTTGAAATGTTGTTTTCATTTGAACCTCTAATTATGGCTTGCCTGGTTGTTTCATGTTCTAATTATCATCATACTTCAAAACAAACAAAAAAAGTGTTGATTTCCCATACAATCACTACTTAGAACAATTTTTGCCTTTTGCCATAAATAAGATGAATCAAAGTGCATCTTGGACTGTCGGTGTCCAAAATGGCATGATACTGTAAAACAGTATTTTCCTGTCATTTGATCTATTGAAAAGTGACAGGTCATTTATTTAGACAACTTCATTGTGTTAACTAATTTGCTGAATGATGATTCTCATGAAAGTAAGAAATAATTTGCATCAGCTTGATCCAAATATCATTGCCAAAAGCAAGCCTGCCCTGCAATGTCCCTTCCATTTCTTGGTTCCTTGGAGAATAGTACTCTACAATTGCACTCTACTGCCAAATTAGGTGCAATAGTAGTTTTGTGATATGGACAAATGCCTACTAAGGACTAATTTGAGACCATTAAGCCAATTTCACTTGTGACCCAAGCTAGATTTAAACTCAGGTCCTGTGAAGGTGACAGGAAAGTATATTAACTTATGGTATTATGAAACTTGCTCCAGGGCAGGAAGATTTCAATAACATTAAAAAAAATCCCTTTAAAATTGAAATATGAATAATTTACAAAACAAGAAACCTCAACTAATAATCTCTGTTCATATTCAATACTGCTGTGACCTGTAGGCTCTATTACAGAAATGTGTTTTATCTGGTGTTACTTTTGCAGCAACTTGTGAGGTAGATAACTGCTTTTAAAGAACGCCTTGGCATAATTTTACCAGGGTCTCTATGCACAGAAAAGCATGTACTTTTTAACTGATTTTGCCTTACTATTAGTCATCAAAGATCTGGTCCTGCAAAGCTCTCTGGCTGAAATTTCAGTGGGACACTACTCCACAGAGGTCTGACCTTATGTGTCATTCATACACGTAAGGTAGTGTGTCAAAGCAGATATTTAGCTAAGGCATTATGATGTCCAGCTCTTCAATACACTAAACTGGACATCTGGTTGAAGGCCTAGAATTCAAGGCTAGTTATGCGCCTAACTTTCACAAGGCCTGTACAGCATAGTTTATACAGTGCTTATATAGATATTACCTGTTAAGTAGTAGAGCATACTGGTGTACATGGACTAGTGTTTCTCTCAGGGCAGCAGGTGAGTATCTCCTTGAAACAGTTTTACAGTTTGAAGCAGCTTTCTGTACTAAGTCCTGGAAGAGCATCATGGCATTTGTTCCTTGGATTGTTTCTCTTTTTTTATTCATTAAATTCATATTATGAAAATATAAATAATCTTCTGCATTAGTGTTTCAATCCAAATCAGGAATGTTTTTTAATTTCCCACTTGCCACACATCGGGGTGTATTGTGCAGTGTTATAACTAGAACTAGATGAACTAAATTAATTTTGTGGTTAAACTGGACTGGAAGATGGGTTACTGGAGAGTAGCTCATGAACATTCAGTCCATGCCACTAGAGTAGATCCTGCCTGATGCAAAATCCGCTGAAATGTTTATAGTTTGTGCAACTGTTTTGCTCTAAAGGCCCACTTCTATTGAGTCATGCTGCTCAGAAACATAGGCACAGCCAAATACAGGGGAAACCTCAGGTCTCTGCTCTCAGCTAAATGTGTAAAAATTGGGCTATGAAGCCAGGATCCCTTTTGCTGGCTGGACTTGTGGTTTGATGATCCTACTTTCTTGACTGAATAGTGTTTCAGTTTCAGGAAGGACTTGGAAATTCAAAAAGTATTGGAAAGTCTTTTACTTGGAGTGTTTTGTAAGTTGTTATTTAGAAGTTATGTTGTAAAATCATAAATTCAAATCTGCTGTGTTGGAATGGGACCTAATGGGTTGAGTTTTGGCCTCCTAAATAAGGAACCTAACCATATATTACACAATGAAAAAGCCCTGCTACTATGATCTCTTTATTTTCTAACAGTTAAGGAACTTTTGCCTGAACCATGGAATCTAGACAAGATTTTTCTGAACTTTTCTGATCAAAATACCTGCATACACTTAAGTAGCAAGAGTGTCTGAATCATATAACATAGATTGTATGTAACTCAATCCATATTAAATTATTAATGTTTAATAAAACACTGAGTCTTAGCTAATACTGTTTAATTCTTAATATATTTTTGTAAGGGAAAAGTTGTGGGTTTATCATTAATAAAAGCAATCCAGGGAAAAGTTGGAAGGTATTTTTTGTATATACAACAAAGCCACTGACTAGTTTTTTACAATAAGAGATTTACTTAACTAGACTGTTCAGCCAACAGAAAGCTGCATAGTGATAAAAACACCTGGAAGCATTGTTTAAGGAAAGGATTTAAGGTGGATTGAGTAGAACCTGCAAAGAGTTTTTATTTGTTTCTTTATTCTTGATGTCATTGGGGCAACTGTAAGACATGATTCTAACCATCTTTTCTTTACGTTTTAACTGTCCTTACAGTTTGCAGACGTAATCAGAATTTCTCAACAGAAAGGAGAAAGATATCCTTTTAATAAAAAGTTTAAAAAAAAAATAGAATGAGTGAGATTATATGGTCTAAGAAGTTTCTGATGAGAGTGACTCTTTGTACCATGCCCACTATTTTATTCCCTGTATGAAGACACCATGGCTAACATTAAGAACCCAAATTAATTGCTTGAGAAAGAAGCGTTCTTATCCTATGCTCAATATGGCTAAGAAAATATGTTCCTTGCAGAGGTTATTCAGTTTACATGATCTCCTTGTTGTCTCCACTGACTGTAGAAGGAACGGACACTGCTAAATTCACTGCTTTAATTACCTGCCTAAACTAAACTAGGCTACTGAATTTTGGGGATTGTTCTGGGAAGAATCTTCCAGGATAATCTTTGGAGGCTGAAATATTTCACTAATATAATACTTAGTTTAGTTAAGGAACAGTATTTAAATGTAAAAGATACTAGAAAAAGGTTTCCTTGGTTCAGTAGGAACCAAGTTTTCTTGGTAGCAGAAGTACTTTTCTTTCTGTACATTGGATGTATACATTCATAAAAATTTTGATCTCTACTCATACTCATTTTGCATGTGTTTAATCTTCCTTTGATGTTACCACTCAGAATTTTATTTTCGTTCTTTTGTGTGTGTGTGTTTATTGTTTATAATTAGTTAAAAACCTCAAGACATTCACAAATAAACAACTTAGAATCAGTGTACTACAGTCATTGCAAAATACTTTTACAAAGCTGTGGGATCGATATGACAGACTGCCCCTGAATAACTTGTAGTAATTATTAGAGTTTAATTTGAAGGAAACAAAAGATGTTGCATTTATCTTCTTGACTTAAAGACCAGTTCTCCAGTTACTTTTGCATTACAAAGATTGGCAAGAGCCAATAATAAGAGTTAGTGCTTAATTTAGGATTGTAATGGTCAAAGTGCATGTCCAGAACACTAAATACAGCTCCTGAATTGCTAAAATGTGACTCACTTGTATTCCAATCTTTATTTAATTTGTACTTTGAACAGGTCACTGAGATGGAGAGACCTAATGGCTATATGCTACATGGATAGTCCTCATATTCTGGAGCCAATGAGGGATGAGTCTGGCAACAGGGAATATCCAGAGCTTGTGTTCAGTTATATTACATGTCCACCCAAAATAATGAATAATAGGACTTTTAGCTAGTACAGAACACTGGTGGCTTTAGTGTACTGGTACAAAAGTAATTTGTAAGAGCTGAGACGTATTTGTAAGCTATGGTGGTTTATAGCTCTTTACAACAGAGCTGCTAGACATAAAACCAGAATCCAGGACCTTGTTTTCAATACGTAAACTTTCTTAAGAAGATGAAAGTAGCACACAGCATTTTGCTCATCATACTGAAAGGCCACGTGGAGCAAATAGAAGTCTTTGAGACAAGTGGTGTCTATAGCTTTGTAGCTTCTCCATGCTGCTGTATATCTGTGGCTTATGTGGCATGGGAAACAACAGAGGGTCCATTATACTTTTTACATAAATGTTGGAAAATAGCATACAGCAGAATCAAGCTCCACCCATATTTCCAGAGCCAGAAGTCTTGGACAAGGTAAAATATATATTCACTTTATTTATTACTTGAATAATGAGATCTACTAACTTCTGCAAAAACTGTTCTGTGCTTTTCATATTTCTCAGCTTCTATTTTATTTATTTATTTATTTATTTTAATCTGAGGGTAAAATAGGTAACTTCTTTACCTACTGAAAATATGTGGCTTCTAACTCCTCTATGATATAGTTAATTCTTTCTAAAAAGGGAATAAGAATTGAAATGCTCAAAAAGTAAACTTTGCTGTGTTTGAAGTCATGCCAACCTCATAGAGGGAGAGTAATGACCCTATTGATGAGACTGAAGGGAAAAAAGAGGCTAAACAAAAGACGTTTCCATAATGTTTTAATAGGCAGGTTCCTTAGTAAGAGTGTGGATTTTCTTTAACCTCCTGTATTGTATAAAGGAAAGAGAAATTCAGCACTAGACAGGTTTCAAAACTGATTAACATTTGACTATTTATTTCCAGTTCATACAGTTAAGTATGTTTGCATTAAGCAGACAATATACCTAATTACTACTAGCAAGAAATATGAATAATTTGACTCCTCCTTAGGTGTTTGTACAGTGTGAATTAAAGAAAAAATGCTTTCATATTGATCTGTACATGTCCTACTACTTTCATTATGATAACTGCACGAATACCTAAGAGAAGAGTATCTTAGTTTAAGAATTATTCCAAAATTAAAAACATTTAGGATTAAGAGTATGTGTTGAAATTTATACCAAGAGCCTTTGCACTGGTTCTCTGAAGATACATACACCTTTTCGGTTCTTACCCATCAAGAGATTTAAGGATGTATTAATGATTTTTCTAAACTGGACAGGTTCTGCAACTATGTGATGCAAGAATAAAACTGATATCACAGCAATTTGCCATGACTTTCAATTATATGAATTGCTGTAGCAATAATATGAAGAAGTATGCTATTTTAAGGAGAGAAGGGAGGTGGGGGGGGAATCCCTATTCACATTTCTCCTCCTCTGTGTCATAGCATAGAACATAATATACAGGAATAGAAAAAAAGCTGATCCAGTTGTGACACTGACACACTATGTCGCCATAGACACATTACATAAATCTCGTAGAATCATAGAATCATAGAATCATAGAATCGTTTAGGTTGGAAAAGACCTTTAAGATCATCCAGTCCAACCATTAACCTAACATTACCAAGTCCACCACTAAACCAATTAAGGGTAGGGTAGCAACCCCACGCCTCCTGGCTTGGTGGCTGGATCATTTGTAATGAAAGTAAAAACTAGGAATCATTAAGATTGGAAAGGACTTCTAAGATCATAATTCCAATCATCACCCAAAATCCCCATGCCCACTAAACCATGTCCCAAAGTGCCACATCTACCCATTTTTTGAACACTTCCAGGGATGGGGACTCCACCACCTCTCTGGGCAGCCTCTTCCAATGCTTGACTACCCTTTCCGTGAAGAAATTTTTCCTAATATCCAATCTAAACCTCTCCTGGTGCACCTTGAGCCCATTTCCTCTCATCCTATCACTAGCTATTTGGGAGAAGAGACCAACACCCACCTCACTACAACCTCCTTTCAGGGAGTTGTAGAGAGCGATAAGGTCTCCCCTCAGCCTCCTCTTCTCCAGGCTAAACAGTCCCAGTTCCCTCAGCCGCTCCTCATAAGGCCTGTGCTCCAGACCCTTCACCAGCCTTGTTGCCCTTCTCTGGACACGCTCCAGAACCTCAATGTCTTTCTTGTAGTGAGGGGCCCAAAACTGGACACAGGATTCCAGGTGCGGCCTCACCAGTGCCAAGTACAGGGGCACAATCACCTCCCTGCTCCTGCTGGCCACACTATTCCTGATCCAAGCCAGGATGCTGTTGGCCTTCTGAGCCACTTGGGCCAAGAATTTATCTTATTTCCATAAGATAAATTCAGAATAGGACTTTGGAATGTATGCAAAAGCAATGGGTATTAAAAGACATTCAAAACTTAAGTTGTAGCACAGAAAATCTTTATTACCCCACCCCTATGTTCATTGGTGTCTTGAAACAATGCATTTCTCTGCCTAAATCCTGTTTTGAATCACATCTGCTAGGCTTTCTGAGAATACACCCATCATGAATTAATATGACCCCAATTCCCTCAAAATGTTGTTGTTGTTGCTCTTTTTCTTTTTCTTCTTTTTCTTTTTTGATACAACCAGAAAACAAGTCGATGATGGTAAAATGTTTTGGGGTTTTTTTTTTTTTTTTTTTACTATGTAATGGTTAGGATTCCAGCAATCAATTCTCTGCCAAAGAAAATTACAGCCCATACAGCCCATATATTCATATATTTATCTAATTCAACATCAATGAGATTATTTACTGTTTCATCTAGGGGAATTCTCTGTCCCATTCATTGCAAAAAACTGGGGAGGGGGGAAGATTAATTTGCTAAATATTGATCAGATAATCAATGACATTAAGACACAAAATGTCTATTATGATAGTCAGAGATAGCTTTCCAAATGCATTAAATAATATGACTATCTGAGGTTTTTTTCATACAGTTTAAACACTCAAATTCTTTACCTTATTTAATGTATTCAAAGGGATATTGTTACTACGAGGACTACAATTTGAAGCAGAATTTCTGGCAGAATCCTAGAAGCTATGCTCAAGCACATGGAGGACAGGGAGGTGATTCGAGACAGCCAGCACGGCTTCACCAAGGGCAAGTCCTGCCTGACCAACCTCGTGGCTTTCTATGAAGGAGTGACTGCATCAGTGGACAAGGGAAAAGCAATGGATGTCATCTATCTGGATTTCTGTAAAGCGTTCGACACAGTCCCCCACAACATCCTTCTCTCTAAATTGGGGAGATACAGATTTGATGGGTGGACTGTTTGGTGGATAAGGAATTGGCTGGATGGTCGCATCCAGAGGGTCGTGGTCAATGGCTCGATGTCCACATGGAGACTGCTGACAAGTGGAGTCCCTCAGGGGTCCGTACTGGGACTGGTGCTGTTTAACATCTTCATCAATGACATAGACAGTGGGATCGAGTGCACCCTCAGCAAGTTTGCAGACGACACCAAGCTGAGTGGTGCGGTTGACATGTCAGGAGGACGAGATGTCATCCAGAGGGACCTGGACAAGCTGGAGAGGTGGGCCTGTGTGAACCTCATGAGGTTCTGTGCAAGGTCCTGCACCTGGGTCAGGGCAACCCCTGGTATCAGTACAGGTTGGGGGATGAAGGGATTGAGAGCAGCCCTGTGGAGAAGGACTTGGGGGTACTGGTGGATGAAAAGCTGGACATGAGCCGGCAATGTGCGCTTGCAGCTCAGAAAGCCATCCGTATCCTGGGCTGCATCAAAAGCAGCGTGGCCAGCAGGTCAAGGGAGGGGATTCTGCCCCTCTGCTCTGCTCTGATGAGACCTCACCTGCAGTACTGCGTCCAGCTCTGGGGCCCTCAGTACAAGAAGGACATGGACCTGCTGGAGCGGGTCCAGAAGAAGGCCACCAAAATGACCTGAGGGCTGGAACACTTCTCCTGTGAGGCCAGGCTGAGAGAGTTGGGATTCTTCAGCCTGCAGAAGGCTGCGAGGAGACCTTATTGCGACCTTCCAGTACTTAAAGGGGGCCTACAGGAAAGATGGGGAGAATCTTTTTAGCAAGGCCTGTTGTGACAGGACAAGGAGCAATGGTTTTAAACTAAAGGAGGGTAGATTTAGACTGGAAATAAGGAAGCAATTTTTTACACTGCGGGTGGTGAAACACTGGAACAGGTTGCCCAGAAAGGCAGTGGAGGCCCCATCCCTGGCAACATTCAAGGTCAGTTTGGACGGGGCTCTGAGCAACCTGATCTGGTTAAAGCTGTCCCTGCTCACTGCAGGGGGGTTGGGTTAGGTGACCTCTAAAGGTCCCTTCCAACCCAAAGCATTCTATGATTCTATGATTCTATAATAAAACAATTATTTTTCTATAATAAAACAAAAATTCTAGTGAAGTTATTTTCAGGGTTGCTTGTGTGCGTAGGGTTTTTTTTCCATTTGAGAGTTTAATTTTGTGGAATTTTGTGGATTTTTTTTTAACAAAATTATTGTTTCAAAGAGTATTTTTTACCATGTTTCAATTCTATGACTGTGCCAAAAATCTAGTGTCATGTCAGCTACCGACAGTAGTTGAAGACTGTCTATTTGTAACTTATGCTTAACCCTGAATCTGGGTAACCCATCTCAGAATGTACATGTTCAAACTCAAGCCCTTCCAAAGTAAACTGTTCTGCATGTGGGTCAATGATAAGCTGCTGACTAGAAAAGCTGTAGCACATAGTCAGTGTATAACAGATTTCAAAGATCCTTTGCCTTATTGTTGCAGTCACCAAGGCAAAATATTTAGATGTCCCATTTTAATATGTTGCCTAACTTTTCCTAAAGAGGTTTAATTTTCCTCTCAGTTTCATTATGCATTATAAGACTATAGTGTTATTTTATTTGACATCACTAAAACGTCTCAGTGATGAAGGGAAGAAAAAAAACTTTAATAGGAAAACATGATTTTGGAAAAATTAGCAAAAATTTAATTACTTTTTATTATTTAGTGACCTAATACATATTTTACACTAGAATGTCTTAAAAAATGAGGGGGCATTCAATAAAAATTTTAAACACATTAACTCTCCAGAAATGAAGTCCCCTCTTACACAGACAAAAAGCTGTATTAAAGAACTATGTTGCATATAATGATACTTTGAAAGAGTTAGATCCTGAAATATTCTAAATGCACTACCAATTACAGGCAGATGCATCCTGACTCTCAATATTTCAGAGCTAATTGAAATACTGACATGGTGTTTAGGATGACAATTTCAATTTCCCTTCCTACACTTGATTCCTACCAGTTGGCCATGGCAACATGTAATACTGCATGAAAAGATGTCAGGATTCTCAAAGCTACAATTTCCATTGTCTAAAAAGCAAAGGAAAAGAAGGAGAAGTATTTTGCAAGAGCCTATACTGTATTGTGATATTAGCATGGCAAATATTTCTGTTTTATACTTACTTTTATTTAGTCATAGTGAATGAACTTTGATTATACTACTGCCCATGAAAATGGAGTACCACGTTCATCTTTCACTAATAAATGTTGACATGCAACATTCAAAATATGTGAAAAACCCCACAAAAAAAAAACAACCAAAAAACTCCACACAAAGAGTTCTGACTAGACTTTAACCCAATACATATTTTATAAGAATTATATGCCCTGCATATTCTACACAGCTATTAAGAAATAAACAAAAAGTTAAATGACAAAAATAACACTATTTTTCAGAATTTCTGTGATTCTCAAAAGTCTTATCTTTATATTGCTTTAACTTGGCTTTATTTTCACAGGTATTGGATACTCAGAGCTTTCAGACCTCACTGAATTGCTAATTTTGTGAGGGGTGTATATGCATGATAAATAATGAAAATAACTAAGCAATATATCAAGTAACAAGCTTTATAAATTCAGCAACTATGAACCAAAATGTGATTTATTAAACATTTGTTATTATCTGTTAATATTCTTCTGGAAATCAAAGGTGTTTTATTAAGTCCTAGTAGTATAAACTAGCTCAGGCATTTAGATACAAATGCTGAAGAATTTGAAACATTGAAGAAAGCACAGAAAGTAATACAAATCATCAGCAGAAAGAAAAAGTATCAAGTTATTTTAGAACTAAGCAGTCCATTATTTTGTCTTGTCCCCTGGTTTTAGCTCCACCTTTTTTACACAAATATTTAATAGTAATAATAACAATAACAAAAATGATAATGATAAATGAGAACACACTGTCCTTAAGAAGAAGGAAAATTATAAAAATACATTAAACTTTCTAAAATGTTCTTGTCATTGTTATTTCAAGTTCAGTTTTTGGAGGGGAAATTATTCCTGAGATAAGATCTACTTACAAACATGGAAATTGCCATTCACTGACACTCAGCCATCAGCAGGTGTGTTTTAAAACTTAGTATGCTCACTGCACAATATATATTTATAAATTCAGTTTCCTTCCAAGCAAAAGGTACCTGCAATTCAGGTGGGGAGAAATGGTGATTCAATAAGCCTACTTTTGTCGAAAGAATATATAAATCTTAATCTGAGTCGTAATTCATAAATATTAATCTCTTTGCACAGGAAGAATATTGAATCTCAGTTTTTCTTAACTACATAGAAACAGATGAAATATAAAACTTATGAAACTGTTGATTTAGAGACATGATTTCTCTTCACATCAGCTGGCTTCTGATTTTTTTTATGAAAGTCTTCTTTCATGACCACAGTGATTGTGAAATAACCTCTCAAAAACTGAATTCAGCACTTTGAAAAAATGAAATTCCCTTTAGTGAATTACTACACTACTTGTTTTTATGAATTAACTCCAGATTTAAAAGTTCTGTTATTTAACTTTTTCCTATGCTCCTACACATATATTGTAAATTTCTCTTTAAAATAATGTTATAATTATCAATTAGTCTACTTCTGCTATAAAAATAAACTTTGTTAATTTAGAAATAATACCTTATTGAGTCTATGCATCATCCATAATACAGTTTATATCTTTTCCAAACATAGGCTGTAATACTTTGATCAAAATACTTTGAAAAACCTAAAGACAAAAATAAGGAAACAGACCAACTTTCTCAGGTGTAACTGGATTTCTCATTTCTTGAGTAAGAAGTTCAAAGCTTTTAAAATCCTAGTTGTTACTGTCCAAATCCCACCTACTTATTCCGCACAAATCTTAACTTTTACTAAAAAAAAAAAATATAAATAAATAAAATCCCTTACTCGTCCCTTGTGATTCTGAAGGAAAGCTGAAAAGTTACTACTTTTTTTTTTCTTTCTTTTGATAGTGGAAAAACTGAATATAAAAGAGTGGGAAGTGTTTCATATTAATTTTATAGTTCTTCCTAAATTTTGATTGCTATTGTGTTTATCTCCAGTTCCAGAAAATTGGGTTGGAAGATAATCCAGATGAAGACACATTTGTTTCATCTGTCCAGCCCATTATCTTGACATCTTTAGAAAATAATGAGTTTGAAGATGTATCAGGGTATTTCACTCAGCAGCTTTTGATCACTGGCAGGTTTTAAGCACAAAAAGGGTTTTAATTTGCACATTCTATGTAAAAGAAAAAAAAAAGAGTTGAGATAGCTAGAAAGAATGGGTTTTATGACAAGTGTTGTTCATGGATTCTCTTGAATGAATGTCAACTATTGTCCAGCTTACTTGGAATGAATCAAAAATACATCAACTGCCTATAACTGGCTTATTGACAGATATATTAATCTATGTTCTATTGCAGGTCAGTTCTTAATAGCCTTACCAGGGATTCTTTTTTTAATTTAGACTTGTTAATATCTTTTACCAATGATCTAAAGCAGTCATTCTCTCTTCTCTCTCTTTTTTTTTTTTTTTTTTTTTTTGGCTACAGATAGGCCCTATTAATGTTCCTTGTGAGATATAAAGCACTCTTCACAACCAACTTTAAATAATCAATATTAAAAAAGAGGTACAGTTCTACAGAGAACTGTGGTTCATCAGTAGTCTTCAGATCACAGATTAGGATCTGTTAATATGAAATATAAAGCCTTAGGGTGATGAAGTATACAGTGGTATAAAAATTGCTTAAAGACCAAATAGCAAAGAGTATAGGGTCCTATTACAGCGAGATCAAAACTGTTTGCTTTAATGACTGTAATTCAACAAAACACATCTTAATGCAGCCAGATGCAAGGAGGACACCAGTCAATCAAGACTTCAGACTATTTCCCTCAGTCAAAGCTAATAATACAATCCTATGACAAAAAGACTCATTCACATACAAGAAGGAGTAATTTGGCTCTTAGAATACTCTTTCCACCACTCATGTCCACACTTGGACTACGTAAGAGGTTGAAATCAAACTGAGATTTACAGAACTCAATTTATTCGTCTTAATGAAGAAATCAGTGAACAGTGAGTGGAAAGAAGAAAAAGAAAAGGAAGAAAACATGCTTTGGGGTGGGAATTCTAGTCTTCATATCAGTGACATAAAAAGAACGAATTACTTAAATATTACAGTGTTCAGTGCTGTGACCTATAAAGTTTTCATGCTCAACTTTAGCAGTGAAAAGCACAATATGGTTAGAATGGGAGGAATCCTATTACTCCTGCAATGGGGTTTAAAATAGCCGGCTTATGGGGTGCTTAATCAAGCCAATAGGAAATGCCAAATAGTGGGCTATATCTGATAATATGTGTTACATGAACGTAAACAATTGCCTCAGAGATGCAGCAAAATACCTTTGTGAAGCTAGAATTCAGAGCCTGAAGCCTTTTTCTGTGCCCTGGCACCTTTTACATGATTACTTACTGGTAGAGCAAGTACCCAGAACAACTGTGTTTTAGGCTATCATCAGACTGTGGAGGTTTAAAATTTACAGGTTTCACATCTTGGCATTATGCCTTAGTCATCATATCTGTAGTACAAGCAGCACTCCTTCTGAATTTTACTTTAGACAATCATGGGATAGCAAGGATAGAAATAACCAAGAAAAAACGACTGCCTGCTCTCCTCTCAGCTGAATACACTAACCACCATTTGCAGGCTAGGCTACTTCTTCCTTGAAAAACTTCTAGACCACATCTATATCCCCTCTTCCCTTTGCAAAAAAGTTGAGAGATGCAATATTCCAACTCTGTTAGGCTTGATTTGAACACACCTATTTATTTTGTCTATTCAAAGCTACTAAGCATAATAATGCCAATGTAATGCCAAACTGATTATTATTATTTCAGAAGCAGCACTTAGCCTACTGCATACACACAGTTACCTGAATTAGGAACGTTTGGCCAGAAACCCCTAGACCCCTACAGAATCTCAAGTGCTTCTGTCTGTTCGTCAGGATTTTCCTGGATTGCTCTTTTCAGTTTAAGTCTCCTAATTCCACTTCAAAGGTACTTTATTCTCCTTCAAACCTTTGTGAAAATGGGTCCTTATAGACTTTTGTCTGTTTTTTAGGAGAAATCCTACAGCCACGTGTAGAAGTAACAGCTTTGCAAGGCTATAATTGTCCCTTTTTGACATTTGAATTTGTGCATCTGTGAATCCTCCCATTTGTCCCATAACTTCATAGGGCTTAGAGATAACATGATTTCTTGCATTGCCCTTAAAATGCTCATTAAACTAGAGCTTTGCATTCAGAAAACTATAATCTCCTCTAATCAGTATACTGCCATTGCATAAGCACTCGGTCACTGTGGCCTCTTTCATATTCTTTGCTAGTAGCTCACAACGCCACAGTCTCCTGAGCACTGACATGCTCCTGCTGATTAAAACCTGGGAGTCCAAATATATAGGTATCTGGCTGAAAGGCAACAGTGGGACTCAGTGATGGTCTTCTCATATTAAAACACAGCATAACACTACTAGCTGTGCTTTTTCCCATCTGTTTTACAAGAATTGAACAGGAAAGTATTCCTTGCAACTCCAGGTGCTTGCAATGCACCCACTTAACACAGATGGCAGAAGGCCTGCCTGTTGATGAGTGGAACTTCCTTTGCCAAGCAAACTAGAATTGTAGCTAAAATTGTATTCGTTTTGTTTTGCCTTTTTTTCTTTTTTTTTTCTCCCACTCAACCCACAAAAGATAGGATATTTGCTTTACTGCATCTGATTTATGAAGCGCAGTCTTTTCCTGATGCATGATACAGATAAAATACACTCTTGAAGGAGAAGTGCTTCTCTTCCACCTTAAAAATTCTCAAGGTTAAAGTGCCTAAAAATTGGCACCAAATTTTAACAGGAATTTCACTTGTGTCACAAATGCCCTCAGAATTTAAAAGAAATTTGGGTGAACACAGAATTCCGGAAATGGAAATGAACACCCAAGTTACTAAATCCAGTTTTTATTATTATAAGAAAATAAGTCATATAATGCCTTCATAAATTCCTGCACGAATCAACCAAGCTGAATTGCTCCAGCACTTTTTTGATATGATTTCTCTGAAGTAGCTCTGCTCACTTAGCTGCCAAGTTGTTAATACCTCTGGAACATTAATTTAGTGTCACATAAAAACTCAGAGGCTCTGATTCCTTTCTATGAATTCAGTTTAATTGCCCTGTATTTGTATTGCCCCATGGTTCCAAAGACTTATCTGTTTCCTCTAACATTTTGTCAAGAAGTGGGTTGTTTTAGATTCTTACTGATGATGGTATTTTCTTTCTTGTGAATGGGATTACTGTGTCCTTACCTTCTCTCTTATCAAAAATCAGACTAGTGAAATAAATTAAAGCAGAAATTACATGCACTGAAAATCCACACAACCTTTTGAGATGCACGCTTGCTTTGGTAGACTACAGAAACTTTTAATATCTCTTCATACGTATTCATGTGTGTACAGCAAGTTATAACTTGCTCTATTGACTATATCTAAGGAATTTTTAGAATAGGTCTGGGCTGTTGTCCTGCTGATATAGCCTAAGCTACTGAAGATGTATTTGTTTTGCAGACAAATGTTCGGTATATATGTTACAGGTCTCAGGCAATGTGGGTGCCGGCTAACAGAGGGCAGCTTTCCTGTCAGCTCTCAGGCTCTTTCTTGTCCAGTATTCTTTTGATATATTGCTCAGGGAACACTAATCAGAAACATACAGTCTGCATAGTGGCAGCCAGATTACAAGAAGCAAAGGTGTCTGTTGTTTGGGTGATTATATTTTTTTTCCCCTGTGATTGGCTACATGAATGCACAGACGTTTTGGGTGCAGAGTAGAAGGTAACCTTGAAACTGGGTAGAGTAGGATAAATTATTCTATGAGGTTAAAATATGCCTATGGACAGACTCTTTCCTTGGAAGCTAAAGAAGATATCAACTGATGTGATGAAGAAGTACTACCACTGGGTGCTAGATATTGCCAGAATAGTTGGAGAAGAAAGGGGATTGCTGTCATCTGCATAAATAACAAAAGACAAGAAGCTAAATAGCCTGTTTCAAAACAGTTCATTGAAAGGAATTAGAAATACAAATTAAGGGAGAGACTGAATGTTGGATTAAAAACTTCTTTCAATTATACCATTTAAAAAAAAATGCATAATTTAAAAGTGATTTTTTTTTTTCCCCAGCTAAGTCTCCAAAGAACCATCTACTGCAGTGTGTCACATGGAAACCTTTTACACATAGATTTCCTGGTGCACACAAAAATGCTTAGCATATCAGAAAACATAGCTTTGTAAATCCATTCCTTGTGGTGTGTATCCTCTACAAGGATAATGTTTGGACTATAAGTTAAAAATGATCAGTGATCAGTAGCTTGGCACACTGTCCTGATATTTGTAATGTACTGCTTACTTGGCAGTACATCTGTTACTGAAGGGAGACAGTTTTACATTCTGCTTGAGGTCATGTTCGCAGGAGTAACTTTTACTAAAAACTGCTATCCTACCTGCCTTTAATTCTGTCTGTATTATCAGTAGTCTTGTTGCATTCAACCAAACCCCCAGCTGAGGTCAGATGTCTTCATTTCAGCTAGGATAAGTGAAACCATTCTAATTTATGCTGGACAGGAGAGTCTAGCTCTTCTGGTCCATAAGGTCTAGATGCTTAGCAGATTCTTCTAATCTAAGAAAGGATACATCCTGTAATTAATCTGCACATAGGTTCATTTGTCCTCTCTTTGACAAGGCTATTTACAGTCATGATCATTATGCACATTGGTAAACTACATGGACAGTGTAAGATCAATGGCTCTAAATATAACAGGAGAATAGAAGGCAATTTATGGTCTAAAAAGAGAAAACTGCTCAATTTTGAGAGTTTATCAACAGAGCTGTAATTATCCAATTTGATATTAAAAACAATGAAAGCTATAATTGTTTTTGAAAACCACAATTTATAGGTGGATTTGCCTAGAAATTTTTTAAAGATTTAGAAATGTTGAGTAATTAAAATATATTTCCCCTTGCCCCTCCCCAGTTAAATGGAAACATTGAAACGGAATTAAAGAGAAGTCATACTGCAAATTTTATTCCAAGCTAAAATTTTTGCAGGATTAGTATTCTAAAAGCAAATTGAATCATATTTGTCTGAGAGTGCCTTGCCACTGGTAGGTATCTTTCCTTGTTACAAAAATGCAATGCTCTTTATTAATTTTACACAGACATTCCATATAACCTCTGCTTAAATTAAAACCCCATGTTGTCTTTCTCATAGGCACCATTTTCTTCCTTTGCTCTGTATTCATCCCTGCTCTCTTGAAGCTAAGATATTGAAAAGGATAAATTTGGCTTGATAGCACTATGTATAACGATGCTACTGTATGTTGCTAGGATACCATTTGGTGGTCAACTGTCTCTAGTGCAGCCGCTATTACTTGCCAGGCTGATAGACATATTAGCTTTCATCCCCCTTAATGCTTAGGCTACAGAAAGTTTCCCTTCATTTTGTTGCATTTTGATTTTTGGGGAAAGGTAAGCTTAGAGAGAAAGATACAGGAGAGGGAGAGATGTGTTATTATTTTATTTTATTTTCAGTCAATCTAAGTAACAAATGTGTTACCCCAATGAGTTTAAAAGGAAACATGTACCAGTCTTTGTAGGTTTTATAATTTTTGGTACATGAGCTAATACAGGATCTAGGAACTTGACTCCTACAAATTGATGGGCCCTGACATTATCCACCTGAGGGAGTTAAGAGTGCTGGTTGATGTTGTTGAAAGGCCATTTCCCATAATCTTTGAGAAGTTGTGGAGATCGGGGTACATCCCAGAAGACTGGAAGTAGGCTACTGTCATCCCCATTTACAAGAAGGGTTTTAAGGAGGATCCAGGAAATTATAGGCCTATCAGTCTTATTTCAGTCCCTGGGAAAGTTATGGAATGAACCTTCCTGGGGGTTATCACAAATCAAATGAAGCACGTGATTGGGAAAAGTCAGCATGAATTCACCAAGGGCAAATCATGCTTGACAAACCTGATTGCTTTCTATGACACAGTAACCTACACGGTTGATGTGATGCGGGGCAAGTGGTGGACGTTGTATGCCTAGATTTCTCCAAGGCTTTTGATACGTTTTTCCACAGCCTCCTCCTAGAGAAACAGATGTGTTACAGTCTAGACAAGTGGTCTGTGCAGTGGGTGGGGAGCTGTCTGACAGGCAGCACCCAGAGGGTGGTGGTAAATAGCTCCTTTTCAAACTGGCAACCTGTCACAAGTGGGGTCCCCCAGGGACTGATATTGGGCCCGATGCTGTTTAATATCTTCATAAGTGATCTGGATGATGGGATCAAGTGTACGCTGATGAAGTTTGCTGATGATACTGAAGTGAGTGGGGAAGTGGACACTTCAGAAGGGAGAGCCACCCTGCAGGAAGAGCTGGATAGGCTGGAAGAGTGGGCTAACAAGAACCTTATGAAATTCAACAAAGACAAATGTAAGGTCTTGCACCTGGGAAAACATAATCCAGGAGTGCAGCACAGGCTGGGATCTACCCAGCTGGGCAGCAGCTCTGTGGAAAGAGACCTGGGGGTCCTGGAGGACAACAATCTCTAGATGAGTGAACAGTGTGCTGCTGCAGCAAAGAAAGCCAACAGGATGCTGGGGTGCATCAACAGGGGCATCACCAGCAGGGATAAAGAAGTCATTATTCCACTCTACTCAGCAGTTCCCAGGTCACACCTGGAATACTGTGTTCGGTTTTGGTCCCCACTATGAAAACAAGACGTGGACAGGCTGGGGAGGGTACAGAGAAGGGCCACAAAGACGATCAAAGGACTGGGAAGCCTGCCATATGAGGAAAGGCTGAGAACTAGGTTTGTTCAGCCTTGAGAAAAGGCTTAGGGGAGACCTTATCACCATGTTCCAGTATTTAAAGGGTGGCTACAACGAAGATGGAGACTCCCTTTTTACAAGGAGTCACATGGAAAAGACGAGGGGTTATGGGGACAAGTTGCTCCTGGGGACATTCCAACTGGACACAAGAGGAAAACTTTTCACAAAGAGAATAATCAGCCATTGGAATAATGTCCCCTGGGAAGTGGTGTATTCCCCAACATTGGACACTTTAAGATTGAGCTGGACAGGGTGCTGGGCCATCTTGTCTAGACCATGCTTTTGCCAAGACAGGTTGGACCAGATGATCTTTCAGCTCCCTTCCAACTTGGTATTCTATGATTCTATGATTCTAATCCAATCTCCTTTAGAGCCAGTGAGAATTTTTCACTGATTTATTATGACTCTGAAAGCACCCCTTGGCTTTCTCCCTGAGGATTTTGAGGGCTAAAAGCAAGAGATGCAGTAAGTTGAGCTACATAGTCATGTGGTGTAGCTGGTGGGGTCTAAAATTTCATATCCTCTGCGGATGCATGCAGAGGAGAGGTGTAAGAAATGCACACTTGACTTACTCAAGAAAAAAATGCTTGTTCCACAGTAACAAATAATGGTTGCTTTTCTTTTGATAGAATTGCTTATGAAACATTTACTTTTGGTGACAATTCTTGAGTGCTGACCACTTCTAGAAATTACTCAGCTTGACTGAGTGACAAAATATGAGTTTGATACCCTAAAGTTAGATGTCATTTCTTGGAAAAAAAACAAAGCAAAAGAGCACCCTTACCCACTTGTAGCTTGCTTTCCCTTCCTGATCTGATTCTTGCTCCTGCTTCTGTTCACAAGCTCAAGGTTATGGTGCACTATTATGGAAGCACAAAGAAGCTAAAATCTACTAGGAGATTTGAACCTTGGTCTTCATGTATTTAAGATGCAAAAAACCATGATAGCAATATGTATTTCTTCCTTTGGAAAAGAAAAGGAAAAAAAAAGAAAAAAAAAAAAAAAAAAAAAAGCACGATGCTCGTTAGTAACTTACATTGCTTTCCTAACCTGATTTAGATTGATGGGAATTGTCAGTGAATTTCAGACTGAGTAGGACCCGAACATCCAGTCTTAAATGCGATAACAAGAATTTAGGGAATAAGTATTTGCATGTGAAGAGTATTTCTTCATGTAATATATGTCCAGCACAGGGAAAAGTAATTATATTCACAGCACACAAGTCTAACTGATAAGCGGTCTTTATACAAAGACATCATTACTAAACGTGATGTATAAGTTGTTACTTCTGGTGGGATACATCTCAACAACTTCTGTGGTAGTGACTTTATGTACCTAACCATAGTCAATACAGAAGAAGGCATAGCTTTAGTATGTGATTTCGCTCACTTGCTTTAGACATTTAACTGTAGAATGAGATGCATTGCACATGTTTCTCTTGAAAGACTGTAGAAAGAGCCTGAGGTTATAGACAACTACATTTAGTCAGATTAATATTAATCTTTCTTGTAGGTTAGTATCATCTAACTTCAGCACCTAAAGCAGTTATATTTGGTCCCCTCTGTATTCAGAAGAAAGAGAAAACTGCCATCAGAGAAGAGTTCACCATCACTGTTCTGGATCTGTCTCAAAAATGGATGAAATTCCCTTTAGAGATGCCTAACATCCACTTGACTGTAGTGGGAACCAATACTGCAGTCTAGACTAAGCATCAGACCTTCAGAAGCCTAAGGTTAGGTGATATGAATACCACCTTCAATGGATGTCTACTATTTTACAAAACAGCATATCCTGCATACAATAATGTAATGAGTCACAAGCAAATATTAGTAAATTTTACAGAGGACACATGGTATTTGGGATAGCAGATGGACATCAGGTAACAGCTGATTAGGAAGCTACTCCCTAGTGTGTTCAAATATATCTGGACAGAAGGCGCACAAACAGTATTGCAGCACACATGTGAACTCAGTGAAAAATTCTGGCCACACTCAAAGTTGCTGGCCAGTCTCTGGCATTCCTCTCTCCACATTCCTTTATGCCCAACACTGAATTAATGATTACTAACATCTGCACATTATACTGGCAGTGTATCATTGTTTTCTGGCAGCCAGTGAAAGACTGTAACACTTTGCTTAAGTCATGGGTTGTTGGGTGTAGTGAGGTCCATGCAGTTTATTCTGAGAATTTGCTGGGTTCTTGGCTACTACAAATACAAACAACTCTAAAACCACCACCAACAACAACAACAATAAAAAAAATCAGGCTCTAGCCAGGTACCTTAAAATTATATAGTGTTTCACAGGTTTTTCTTACAACAATTCAGATACCAGTATGCAGCACTGAAGAGTTTAAAAGCCAAACCAAATACTACTAGTAATAAAAAAGCCAAATAGTAAAATTTGTGCAAACTATAATTTCTAGCCATTCTGTGCAGCTGCTTTTTTTGTAGCGTTTTCTGCCTAATTTCCAGGGGAGAGTCTGAAAAAAAGTTTTGGTGGTATAATCCAGCTGCCTTCAACCTCACCAGCACAAAGGCAGCAATAAATCTGCCTTATTTGGCTACAGACTTATGGTAATGCTTTATCATTAGGAAGACACAAAGAAGGCATTGTGCATCAGTAGACATAAACCTTGGTCTTCATACATTTAAGGTGCAATGAACCCCAGCACTAGCAGGTAAAGCAAGGAAGTTTAAGGAGTCACTGATTTAAGTCCACTCAAATAACCCCTTGAATCAAATGTTAATGCAATGAACACAGCCTCCTGTCTTGTTGGGAAGTCTAAATGCTCTGAGTTATAAGGATGCACTGCAATTTTTCTTGGTACTTTCTATTGACTCAGAACTGAGTTTAGATTGATGAATACTTCCATAACAACAACAGCAACAAATGTGTGTCTTATCAAATTGACTCACCAGTGGTTTTGGGGTTTTGTGTATTGTTAAGTAAAATTGTTGGGTTTTTTTTTTTTTCTATGAAAAATAAAAATTCAGCAAGAAAAACTTTACAAGAGAAGAAAAAATATATTTTCCATGAAAAGAAGGAAAAAAAAATTCTGAACAGAACCTGGGTGTCTGGTTTTGACTCTTCACTTGCAGTGAAGTATAGCATTTTCACTCAACAGCACTGATGTGGAGGCATTGTGGCAGCGTGAAGTTCTGAAGCTGCTAACTGCTGAGGTCCTCTTCATTTTTGGGTGGAGACCACAGGGAGGGAACAAGGAAATGAGGAAGTTCTTAAGAAATTCTCTGACCTGAATTTTCTGTTAAAGTGATTTATATGCCTATTGTTGTCTTTATTCGGTGAAACAAAGTTTGTACCACTGACAGCACAAATCCAGCTATATCATTGATTTCTGCTTTCTGTTGGACAGTGGTTATTACAGCACAATGAGAGATGTTATATTTTTTAAATGGTCAACAGCATATGTTACGTAGTTCAGGCATGGCTAATTTTTCTTAAAAGGACCTCAGTACTGAAAAATCTTCCCATAGTCCAAAGTAACACGTATCCTATGGCAGAGGAGTCAAGGGCAGCCCATAGACAGAAGATATTTGTGCTCCTTAAACAGTTATTTATGCAACGCTTTATTGTGGACTAAGAGTGGGATGAGCAGACAGCTGAGTCCTGAGAGACCTGCTGATGTTGTCTTAAACAGCCAGTGCTGGCTCATTTCCTCACTTCTGGTGCAGATCCAGAAGGCTTTCCACCAGGAGAGCTTGCCCGCAGCCATTCACATCAGTTTCTGTAATGGATCCACACTTGAACTGTTCAGATGCCACAGGTTTGCCCATCTGGTATAGTTAAACCTATGGCTGTCACTCCCACACTAAAATGCAGCAATGACTTTCTCCACCCTTGACGTCTTGCTGAGCTGGCTGTAGCTGATAATGCGATACCTGCTCATAGCAAGGGAATATGGATTCTGGCAAAAATACTGGAACGCTCCATGAATCTGTCCCTGCTTGAGTCTCATTATTCACCTTTATATCAGTGCTGATCTCTGGAGTGCATTACTACTGATGTTTATTTCCTAACCTGTCACAACTAGTATCACTTGCCCATTTCTGGTGTTGCATACTTGCCATTGGTACCTCTGTCCCGTGGATAAACAACCTCTTTGTGATCCAGCTGTATTAATAGAAAAGGTTACCATTGCCAGTTTAGCCCTGCTGTCTTGTTTCCTTCTGCCTGAAATTATTCTCCCCGTATATCCTTACAGAAGTGCTGTTACAAGTACTCTGTAATTTGCATCAGTCAAAATGAGCTGGAATAAAGAAGACTTGCTTTTTGCACGTTTAAAGGCAACCCAATTTGTTTTGATTAAAGTGTCTTCAGAATCAGGGACTGAGAGGAGGCAGCCTCTAACAACCAAATGATGGTGGTCAGCTACAAGCAAACTGTGGGTGGTAGCCCAGACACAAATTGTTGTAGAAGATAATAAAAAATGTTTTTATAAGTACATCAACAATAAAAGGAGAGCCAAGGAGAATCTCCATCCTTTGCTGGATGTGGGGGGGAACATTGTCACCAAGGATGAGGAAAAGGTTGAGGCATTTAATGCCTTCTTTGCCTCTGTCTTTAATAGCCAGACCAGTCATCCCCAGGGTACTCAGGCCCCTGAGCTAGAAGATAGGGATGGGGAGCAGAATGAAGCCCCCATAATCCAGGAGGAAGCAGTTAATGACCTGCTATGCCACCTGGACACTCACAAGTCTATGGGGCCAGATGGGATCCACCCAAGAGTACTGAGGGAACCGGCAGAGGAGATTACCAAGCCACTTTCCATCACCTATCAGCAGTCCTGGTTAACAGGGGAGGTCCCTGATGACTGGAGGCTTACCAATGTGACACCCATCTACAAGAAGGGCTGGAAGGAGGACCGGGGAGCTACAGGCTGTCAGCCTGACCATGGTGCCAGGAAAGATTATGGAGAGGTTCATCTTAAGTGAACTCAACAGGTATGAGCAGGTCAACCAGGGGATTAGGCCCAGCCAGCATGGGTTCATGAAAGGCAGGTCCTGCTTGACCAACCTGATCTCCTTCTATGATGTGGTGACCCACCTGGTGGATGAAGGAAAGGCTGTGGACGTCATCTACCTGGACTTCAGCAAAGCCTTTGACACAGTCTCCCATAGCATTCTCCTTGGGAAGCTGGCAGCTCATGGCTTGGACGGGCGTACTCTTCGCTGGGTAAAAAACTGGTTGGGTGGCTGAGCCCAGAGAGTAGTGGTAAATGGAGTTAAGTCCAGTTGGCAGCTGGTCACGAGCCGTGTTCCCCAGGGCTCTGTTTTGGGGCCAGCCTTGTTTAATATCTTTATCAATGATCTGGATGAGGGGATTGAGTGCACCCTCAGTAAGTCTACAGATAACACCAAACTGGGTGGGAGTGTCGATCTGCTTGAGGGCAGGATGGCCCTGCAGAGGGACCTGGACAGGCTGGACCGATGGGCCAAGGCCAACTGTATGAGGTTTAACAAGGCCAAGTGCCAGGTCCTGCACTTCGGGCACAACAACCCCATGCAACGCTACAGACTTGGGGAAGAGTGGCTGGAATGCTGCCTGGCGGAAAAGGACCTGGGGGTGCTGGTTGACAGCTGGCTGAACATGAGCCAGCAGTGTGCCCAGACAACCAAGAAGGCCAACAGCATCCTGGCTTGGATCAGGAATAGTGTGGCCAGCAGGAGCAGGGAGGTGATTGTCCCCATGTACTTGGCACTGGTGAGGCCACACCTGGAATACTGTGTCCAGTTTTGGGCTCCTCACTACAGGAAAGACATTGAGGTTCTGGAGAGTGTCCAGAGAAGGGCAACAAAGCTGGTGAAGGGTCTGGAGCACAGGCCTTATGAGGAGCGGCTGAGGGAACTGGGATTGTTTAGCCTGGAGAAGAGGAGGCTGAGGGGAGACCTTATCGCTTTTCTACAACTCCCTGAAAGGAGGTTGTAGTGAGGTGGGTGTTGATCTCTTCTCCCAAGTAGCTAGCGATAGGACAAGAGGAAATAGTCTCAAGCTGCGCCAGGGGAGGTTTAGATTGGATATTAGGAAAAATATCTTCACGGAAAGGGTAGTCAAGCATTGGAAGAGGCTGCCCAGAGAGGTGGTGGAGTCACCGGCCCTGCAAGTGTTCAAAAAATGGGTAGACGTAGCACTTTGTCACATAGAATCATAGAATTATAGAATGCTTTGGGTTGGAAGGGACATTCAGAGGCCATCTAGCCCAACCCCCCTGCAGTGAGCAGGGACAGCTTTAACCAGATCAGGTTGCTCAGAGCCCCATCCAACCTGACCTTGAATGTTGCCAGGGATGGGGCCTCTACCCCCTCTCTGGGCAGCCTGTTCCAGTGCTTCACCACCCTCAGCGTAAAAAACTTCTTTCTAATGTCCTGTCTAAATCTATTCTTCTTTAGTTTAAATCCGTTATTCCTTGTCCTGTCACAACAGGCCTTGTTAAAAAGATTCTCCCCATCTTTCCTGTAGGCCCCCTTTAAGTACTGGAAGGCCGCAATAAGGTCTCCTCGCAGCCTTCTCTCCTCTAGGCCGAACAATCCCAACTCTCTCAGCCTGGCCTCATAGGAGAGGCGTTCCAGCCCTCAGGTCATTTTGGTGGCCCTCTTCTGGACCCGCTCCACCAGGTCCATGTCCTTCTTGTGCTGAGGGCCCCAGAGCTGGATGCAGTACTCCAGGTGAGGTCTCACCAGAGCAGAGCAGAGGGGCAGAATCACCTCCCTCGACCTGCTGGCCATGCTTCTTTTGATGCAGCCCAGGATATGGTTGGCTTTCTGAGCTGCAAGCGCACATTGCCGGCTCATGTCCAGCTTTTCATCCACCAGTACCCCCAAGTCCTTCTCCACAGGGCTGCTCTCAATCTCTTCATCCCCCAACCTGTACTGATACCAGGGGTTGCCCCGTCCCAGGTGCAGGACCTTGCACTTGGCCTTGTTGAACCTCATGAGGTTCACACAGGCCCAGCTCTCCAGCTTGTACAGGTCCCTCTGGATGACATCTCGTCCTCCTGACATGTCAACGGCACCACTCAGCTTGGTGTCGTCTGCAAACTTGCTGAGGGTGCACTCGATCCCACTGTCTATGTCATTGATGAAGATGTTAAACAGCACTGGTCCCAGTACGGACCCCTGAGGGACTCCACTTGTCAGCAGTCTCCATGTGGACATCGAGCCATTGACCACGACCCTCTGGATGCGACCATCCAGCCAATTCCTTATCCACCAAACAGTCCACCCATCAAATCTGTATCTCCCCAATTTAGAGAGAAGGATGTTGTGGGGGACTGTGTCGAACGCTTTACAGAAATCCAAGTAGATGACATCCATTGCTTTTCCCTTCTCCACTGATGCAGTCACCCCTTCATAGAAAGCCACGAGGTTGGTCAGGCAGGACTTGCCCTTGGTGAAGCTGTGCTGGCTGTCTCGAATCACCTCCCTGTCCTCCATGTGCTTGAGCATATCTTCTAGGAGGATCTGTTCCATGATCTTCCCAGGCACAGAGGTGAGGCTGACAGGTTGATAGTTCCCAGGGTCCTCCTTTCTTCCCTTTTTAAAAATGGGCACAACATTCCCCTTCTTCCAGTCCCCAGGGACTTCACCTGACTGCCATGACTTTTCAAATGTGATGGAGAGTGGCTTGGCAACTACATCAGCCAATTCCCTCAAGACTCTGGGTTGCATCTCATCAGGTCCCATAGACTTGTGTACACCGAGGTTCTTCAGGTGGTCACAAACCTGATCTTCCCTTACAGTGGGAGGGGCTTTACCCCCCTGGTCCCCATCTTGTGGTCCATCCACTCGGGAGGGGTGAGGAGAGAAGTTGCCGGTGAAGACCGAGGCAAAGATGTTGTTAAGTACCTCAGCCTTCTCCTCGTCCGTTGATACAAGTTCGCCATTCTTGTTCATCAAGGGGGGTACGCTTTCTTTAACCTTCCTTTTCTGGTTGATATACCTGTAGAAGCCCTTCTTGTTATTCTTTACGTCCCTTGCCAAATTCAGCTCCAGCTGCGCCTTGGCCTTCCTGACCTCCTCCCTACACAACCAGGCCATTTCCCTGTATTCCCCCCAGGACACCTGTCCCTGCTTCCACTGCCTGTGCAGTTCCCTCTTACTCTTTAGTTTGACCAGCAGGTCTTGATTCAGCCATGCTGGTCTCTTCCCTTCCCTGCCTGATATCTTACACCTGGGGACTGATAGCTCTTGCGCTCTATGGAAGGTGTCCTTAAAGATCTGCCAACTCTGTTCTGTTCCCCTGTCCCTGAGGACCATCTCCCAGGGGGTCCTTCTGACTAACTCCTTGAAGAGCTGGAAGTTTGCTTTCCTAAAATTTAGGGTCCTGACTGTACTTCTTCCTTTTCCCATATCCCTCAGGAGCGTGAACTCCACCAATGCGTGATCACTGCAGCCCAAGCTGCCTCCAGTCTTGACATCATCGATGAGCTCAGTTGCATGGTTTAGTAGGCATGGTGGTGTTGGGTTGATGATTGGACTGATGATCTTAGAGGTTCTTTCCAATCTTAATGATTCCTAGTTTTTACTTTCATTAAAAAGTAATGCAGCCACCAAGCCAGGAAGCATGAAATTGCTACTCTGCCCTTAATTGGTTTAGTGGTGGACTTGGTAATGTTAGTTTAATGGTTGGACTGGATGATCTTGAAGATCTTTTCCAACCTAAACGATTCTATGATTCTATGATTCTATGAAACCTTATGCAGACTGCCTGTCCATTGTTAGCTTTAAAGCAAGCCCTATGTGTGATTTCATGTCCACCAACAATTTTCCTTGCATAATCCCCACATATACCTCTTCACTGATATACTTTTTTAGGACGTCTTTAAAGAGAATGTCCTGATTCACACAGTAGTTTGTTGTCTATGGGAGACCAATGCTGCATCTGCACAAAACCACATTGTCCACCTTCGAATCCATTTCTCATTGGCATTTGACACTTTCTGTATCTGTGCTGTATAAAGCCTGGAATATGTTGACACATAAGATCCAACAATGTCTCCAGATAGCTTTGAATACAGCTGCCATGAACACAGATATAATTCTACTGGAACATTACCTGATTATCTGATTTGCTTACAGGAACAAATATCTATGTTACCTCTGCAGCATGTTTACATCACATGTGAGGTTGGGTATTCACAACAATTTTTTTTAGTTGCTGCTTAATAAACTTATGGCTGCAGAACTCACTTGCCAATATCAAGGGTGCTCTCTCTCCTTCCTGTCAGGAATAACAGGAATGGCAGAATTGACTCAGATGAAAGAAAACATAATTTCCTATCTGTATAATGAAAAAAAAAAATTACCATTTTGGCAATTCCTTTGTACAATACTAAGCCATAAAATATTTCTGGAACATGAATTTGTGGTACAGTTTGCATCCTCTTACTTGTGGCTTCTCTCCACTAAACTAAGAATTTAGCTGTCAGTCTCACACTGTTACTGTCATTATGCTAAGCCTTTCTGTATTTACCCAGATTAAAGAATAATCTAACCACTAACATATAGTTGTGGTTATTGCAGAAATTTCCATACAATACTATTACATTGCTGAGATTTCTGTAATATCAGGTTATGGACACATATATATTGAATGAATAAAACATACTCTTTAGCAAGGCTTTTCATTTCCTTAGAGTAACAGTCAGTTTTAGAAACCATCAATGGAAACATTCCTTGAGATCTTAATAATTTTTCAAGACTAATTTAGAGGTGCAAACAGCAATACAAAGGCCACTGACAGCAAGCAGTTATTTGCACAGTAAAATGAGTGTGTGCTCTTCTTGCTTAGTCTAAAAATAATTAGTTAATTAACCTTAAACATATTGTTAACCTGATCATATTGTTAAGGTCAAATGTAAAAACAGATAAGTTTATTTGGGTTTATATTATTTGATGCATAGCTATATGCATGTTCATATTTACCACTCTTGAATATACAATGTGATTGCACATTCTGCAGAAAACAGAAGATTTTAGAGGGGAAAGAGTGTCGGCAAATCCTAGGGCCAAAAGAACTGAAAGAATTTTGTTTTCTCTATATTGGCAAAGCTTAGGATTCATTAAAAGTCAAATACCAATATAAAGCTTAATAAATCCTGTGAGAAAGCTTTTGTCACTGTCATTTGGATAATTTTATCCTTTGTGAACTAGAGGTAAAACTACCAAGTTAAAATGTTAGAGAAAACAATATTTAAGTTAATAGATATTTAAAGAGTATTTTTCTAGCCTTCCTCCATAACTCTCCAATAGCAACAAATATTTACTCTTGTTGAGGACACACCAAGATGATAGTTGGAAAGAGCTTGCTCTAGGGGTTCATTTGAGTTACTCTGCCATAGAACAGACCGGATGGGAGAAATAAAGGAAATCCTTGTCTTCACAGGAGGGACTTAGATCAGGCGATTATTTTGGCTAGCCTGTTCCCCAGCAGCACTTGAGAGAGTAGAAGTTCAGTTACCTTTAGAAAGAAGTTACTGTCTTTCCTTGAGTAAGTAGCACTGTGACATGTTTTGCAGATAACCTTCATATGAATGAAACAGATGAGTTTGCTAAGGGCAAGCTGAATTAAGACTTGTAGACCCAGGAGAGTTCTCCTCTCAGCCTGTCTGCTGCTGTTCTCATTTCCAGGTCCATCACGTAGCAAGGTGGTACATGTGTCCCAAAGACACAAGCACAACTGGCATATAGCAGCCACATAAGCCAACACAGACAGCACGTCTTTTTCCAGCACCCACGTAAACACCAGCAGTGTTCACATACACCTGAACACAGACAACCTGGCCTTCCTCCTCCTCCTCTGTGTCTCATCAGGTTTGAAGCTAACCAGTGAAACATGCACCTACTGTCACTCTCTTGAATCACAAAACCCCCTCAAATACTAGCATGGTCTTTAAATCTGACATCCATGCCCAGACCCTGGGACCATTACCCAGTCATTGGCTTGTATCTCGGGTCCTGGACAGATGCAAGTGACCTCCTACTCATTGGCTAGTCCAGCTTGATGCTTGCTAACCCACATCACATGGAGAACAGATAGCAAGATCACACAGAAAATAGCAAAGAACGGGATTTAAAAGTAAGATAAGTGATCAGGTGCAGGGTTTGGCCAGAGACGTGTTAATTACTTTTCCTCCTCTCCATCTTTCCATGCTTGTAGCTATCACACTTTGATCCTTCCTTTTTCCCAACCTTAGCCCTTTTCCTAAAAAACCCAGAATAACTTAGAATCATAGAATTGTTTAGGTTGGAAAAGAGCTTTAAGATCATTGAGTCCAACTGTAAACCTAACACTGCCAAGTCCACCACTAAACCATGTCCCTAAGCACCACATCTACACATCTTTTAAACACCTCCAGGGATGGGGATTCAACCACTTCCCTGGGCAGCCTGTTCCAATGCTTGACAACCCTTTCGGTAAAAAATTTTTCCTAACATCCAATCTAAACCTCCTCTGGCACAACTTGGGGCTGTTTCCTCTCATCCTATCGCTTGTTACTTGGGAAAAGAAACTGTCAGCCACCTCTCTACAACCTCCTTTCAGATAGTTCTGGAGAGCAATAACCTCTCCCCTGAGCCTCCTTTTCTCCAGGTTAAACAATCCCAGTTCCCTTGGCTGCTCCTTGCAGGACTTGTGCTCTAGACTCTTCACCAGCTTCATTGCTCTTCTTTGGACATGCTCCAGCACCTTAATGTTTCTTGTAGCGAGGGGCCCAAAAGTGAACACCGTATTTGAGGTGCGGCCTCACCAGTGCCAAGTACGGAGGGACAATCACTTCCCTAGTCCTGCTGGCCACACTATTTCTGCACAAGGCAGGATGCTGTTGGCCTTCTTGGCCATCTGGGCACACTGCCAGCTCATATTCAACCAGCTGTCGACCAACACCCCCCTGGTCCCTTTCTGCTGTGCAGCTTTCCAGCCACAAACCTGTACTGCTGCATGGAGTTGTTGCGACCCAAGTGCAGGACCCAGCACTCAGTCTTGTTGAATCTAAACTTGTGCGTATTCCCACAGTCCCCTTAAAACCTTCCCTAAATTTTACACAATCCTATAAGTCCCATAAAATACCTCTTTGTAGGTTTGTTCTTTCTCATCATACCCATGATAATCCTGTTAGCCTCCCTCATATCAGTTACAAAGTTCTAGCTGAGCATTTCAGTAGCCTGTCAGTCAGTGGCCTGAGAATCCTAGTCCTCGTTATTTTCTCCATTATATCCTGTTCATTAAGGTTTATGTATCTGGCAGGTTAATTCATCACTTTTCCTGTCTTTTTTTTTTTTTTCTTTTTTTATATTGAATAGCCATTAGTTGTATATTCTCACAAACCAGATGTCCTTACATTCCAGGTGTCCACACATCCTTACATGCCACATATACTTACAGACATCAAGCTTGAGTTTGTTCGTGAGTTTCTTAAAATTACTACTACAATCATTAATAGGAGATCTTGAAAAGGCATTAGGGAATGCATGAAAATACCACCATAATTGGAAATTATTCCCCAGTTGCATCAGTGTAGGCTAGCATCACTTAGTCTACATTTGAAGAGGACAGGGCTGTGCAAACCGAGTAGCTGGTATGATCTTCCAAGATATTTACAGCAACAGAGAAAATACATATGGAATAATTCACATGTCTTCCAGGGAGGCACAAATGCAACTGAATCAAAACAGAGTAAGGAAACCCTTGCCATGAACAAAGGCCAAAAAGTCTAAAGAATCCTGGAAAACTATGGTGGGCCTGAGGAAACCGGAAGAAGGATAACCACCTTCTTAATGACTTCACTGTAGGGAGGCCATCTAGGGATTCATCCAGGCATCTAGGTGTTCAATTCAAGGAGGGCTTGGTGAAGCACACCTTCTGGAGTGAGGCCAAGAGAGAAGGTGGCTGTGAGAGGGAGCATCACCTTCTGCTAATTTGATAGAAATCTGAGTGGGAAGCAATTCTACCTGAAGTTTTCAGTTCTACACAGCCTGCAGGGTAGATGAGTTGAAAGATGAAAGCTGTGACCAGCCAGTTCTTCTCATAACAGGTAGTTTAAATCTTGCTGCACAAGCTTTTTCATTTAAATCTTCAGGACTGGCCCTCCTTTGCAGAGACTTCATGATAGGACAAGGTGTCATTGGTTTCTCTGAAACAAACTTACTATGAAATTACAAGAGTACCAGGTCACAGTCACTCTGAAATTCTAGTCAGTGTCACAAATGTGTGAAGTTGAACAATGATTGCTGAATTAGCCTCCTCCAAACAGTGCCTGTTAAAATAACTGATCAGACATAACATAATTCCTATAAATAATTAATTCATTCATTTAATGAAATGTAATTAGAGTGTCTCATTTTTATATGAGATTTTTTTTTTTTTCTGGAGAGCTAACTATTGTGCATGCAGCTTCCCTCTTCACCTTTATTTTAATGAGTAAGTTACTTAGAATAAATGTCATACCTCTGGGTGGCCAAGAGACAAAAATTGTGCTTTGTAAAAAAGTTCAGATTTCAAAACTTGATCTCTCCCCTCACTGAAGTGTGAACTATAGATCTTTTAATTACTATAGTATTCTAGAAAAAAGAAAAAAGAAAAAAAACCCCAGCATCACCCAAGAATGCTCCATTACATAGTCATAAATAACTCATTTAGAAAGCAGAACCATAAATAGAAGTCCCAGATCAGAAAAGGACAAACAAAATGGAAGAGATTAATTTTTACCTTCCATTGCTCACACTGATGCCCTAATAGTAGATAATTCTATGTGAGTCTTTCCTTCTCATTTCTGTTATGGCTTTATAAACCAAGTGTTTATGCACTTTTGTTTGGTTTATTACCTCCATTTATGAAAGTTTTTAAATGAAAGATATGCTTATAACATCATCTTTGCCTTGAAGCTGTGTATAAGGAGGCCAGAAATAGTTATGAAGAAATACATAGCAGAAATAAAGGAGAGTGAACTTTCTTGATCTTTCACAAGCTTGCACAAGAAAAATCCATGTACAAAATGCACTGCAAGAAATTTTGGGATCAGCATGAAAATCTTTTGTCAAGTATTTATTTGTTGTGCTTTTTTTATATTCAATGGTAACTTCTCTAAACCACTGATAAAATACCATACTTTGTCCCAGTGTGACAGTAGGACTTCTGGGTAGTATCTGATGTTGGTACTATTTTCCCTATTAGCTTACTAACTGTGGATCTGTATGCCAACAACACTGGGATAAGTTTTCTGCCAGACTCTGCGTTTTCCTTTGTATTTACTACAGTAAATGTATTTTTAATTATTTTCTGTATCTTTTCTGAGACACTGAATCACTGTATTTTATTCCAAATGTGCCTTTCCTAAAATATTTGTGTCTTTGTGTCTTCACTGTTTTATACCTCTTTTGGGGACATGCATTGGTGGATCATATAAAGGTGAAGAAATGTTCTGTGAAGGTAAAAAAGAATTAATCATAACACCATGACTAGTGAAAAGCTTGAATAGTCTTGAAGGAGGGAAGTGGGATGTGCAGTATCTGTGGATCTTTACACACCTATGCTGTGTCTAAACTACCTAACAAACTATCAGGATCAGACACTGCGTACTCAGTGCAAAAACTAGCATACAAAGTAGATGGGACACAAACATTTAAAACTTATGTTTCTAGCTTTGCAATCTCTTCTGTTTATAATCTTCTTGGAAAGGGCTAGATTTATTCTACATTAGTTATTTAAGAACAAAACAAAACAGGAAAACTGTAGAGTTAGGTTCACGAGTATACAACCCCCAGTTATAGATGATGAAATTGTGAAATTAACTTTCATTACTGAGTTCCAGTATTGAATCTTATGAACCTTCAAAGCCACATGGTGCAGAACAGAAGGTAAATTTACATCAATTAATTGTTTTATGAAAACCTGATAAAGAAACACTCTCCTTGAACCACTTAGATTAATGAACCTAAATATAACAAGTGCATGTATCTGTGTATATAGTTCTATGTTAGAGGATATTAATGGCTGCTATCAATCACAAACCTGGTTACAGCTGATATCTGAACTACCTTCACTGAGTTTAAACGAAATAACAGTACAATGTTTATTTTGTGTAGGAATAGCTAGAACAACAGAAGCCAGGGATAAAAAATTAATTAAAGTTAACATCATTGTAACATCTAGCAGCTGAGCATCTTGTCTAAACTAGTTGCTCAGCTTTTTCTGTAAGTAAGGATACAAATTAGATAGCTCATCCCAGCTATCTCAGATAAGATAGACAGGAAGAGCTTCATTCTAGAAATACCTGTTTATCTCTATTGTCTACAAAGCTGTGATTCCCTGCCACAGCTGGGTGTCATGACCCAAACTGGACTGTCCAGAGAGGATCATGGAGGTTCTTGGTTCCCTTGGGCTAAATTAAGGTGAAATGACACCAAACAATCAATTAAACACTTTATTGACAGTAAACACCAACCTGAATTTGGAAAGCACAATGGTAGGCAATCTGAACCAGGAAAGCCCAACGATAAGCAACATGGGTTCTAATTCAAATACTTGCAAAGCATAATGGTAGGCAACCTGAACCAGAAAAGCACTATGATAAACAATGTGGGTTCTAATTACTTTACACAGTTTGATTTAGTATTAGATTCCGGAGATAAGAGGGACCTTCCCATTGAGTCACGAGGTTCAGAACAGACCCCCTTGCTTTCTAAACTCCTTTCCAGAGAGGAGTCTGGGTGCGGCTGGGTCTAATCTTAGTCTCAGACTTGGTCAACCGTTTACGTGAATAAGGATAGATAGATCACAAAATTAAGTTGTGTAATTCTTAGGCAACTCGAACCAGGAAAGCACCACGATAAGCAATGTGGGTTCTAATTCAAATACTTACAAAAGGAAAGGAAAAGGAAGAAAGAGGAGAGACAGAGATATCACCACCCTTGGATCCCACAATTTTGATGATAAATGCGGCAGTCCTCTGGCAGTGGGTGCGCTGCTCTCAGAGCGCAGGGCCTCCGGCTGCACCGGCAGTGGGTGGGGGAGGCCGGTCCAGAGCAGGGGTGGCAGCAGCGTGGGGTTCTCCAATGGTGGGGGTGCACAAAACAGCTCCTCGAACTTGTGTCTTTTATAGGCCAGTCCCCGCATCTAGTCTCGCCCCCCCCCGCCCCCTCCTTGAGGCTTGTTCCAGAATGCTCTCCATCTTCTGCGCAGGTGTCACTGTGTGTGTGGGTGGTCGTGAGGGATTTTTCAGGGGTCTTTCGGGTGGTCATGCAACTGCATAACCTTTGGCCATCAGACGGCGGAACTGTGAATCCTCTGACACGCCTCCCGCCTCCCGGCACCATGCCAATGGGCTTCTCACCTGTGGTACTATGCAGACTCCAGTTTATTGCTATGGAGACCTTAACTTGCCTCACCACAATGTTTGAGACATTAACTCTTTCAGTCCCTGACAGTGGGATTCAGCTGCCCTAACTTAGATAGATGTCTAAAATATGTCTAAGATACTTTTATGAATAGTTAGGTCAGTTAAGTCACAGTGAACAAGGAGATTTCAGCAGAGATAACAATAATATAACAAATTATCCTTTTAAAAAAATAATCTGACAATGGCATCCCACTACTACTTTTGTGCCTGTTACTAGGATAAGCCAGGAACTAAGAATCTTTGTCTATTGCATGAGTCAATATATGTAAAATTTTTTGAAACTGGCTTTCCTCCCTAATACTCCTGCTTTCTCCTCATGTCTTCCCACTAAAAACTGAGGAAGGCTCCATCAGAAGGAGATATGGTGAAGCAAGCGCTACCTAGTCATCTTGCAGTAAGTTCTACCTCCTCCCCTTTCCTTCAGTCCTGCAGTACAAGGCTCATGGCTTAGGTGTCGATGGTATCAGGAAATGTTTGGGCAGATCCCAGTTCTTTGTTACCTGCTCTAAAAATAGCTACTACAGAGAGGTCTCCACTTTAAAAAATATTTCTGTATATATTGTGTATATGTATGCATGTGTACACGTCTGTCATAGTCATACGCATGCATGTGTATATATACATATATTTGTGTTAAAACAATCTTTTCTTTTCTTTACAACAAAGCACAAGCAGTATGGTAAATTAAGTGATCAGGGCACTAAAGCAGGACATTACATTCTTGACTTCAGAGACTCCTGTCATAATTCTGACTCCAAGATTAAGTTGTTTACACTGTTTCCCCCCTCATAGTGCTGTTTATTGATAACATAACTCTTTGGGTACCAAGGACTGTATCTTACTCTTACTCTAATGTAAGTTTGGAAGTCCAAGTACCTACACCTGTGCCTGAGTTAGTCATTCTGACAGGGAGAAAGCAGCAGCTCAGAGGTAGATGTCCACTTAGCAAACAGCTACATCTGGTCATATGATCTTGATTTCAGCTGGTAATTCTTGAACTTCAATTATGTATCTAAATAGACAAGCATAAGTTAACGGCCATGCTAGCAAACTGCCCTTCACAAATGGGAGTAAACAGAGAGTGCTGTAATACACATTAGTCCTCAGATGTTGGAAAAAACCATGCAACAGAGCTGAGAGGCAACAGCAGAAGGTCAGCAAAAAGTCCCCAGTCGTTTATCAATAAACAGGTATATACTTTATTATGTGAAAGATCATTTGCTGGGATTTCAGAGTGAGTTTGTTAAAACTGTATGAATAATAACCTGGACATTCATAACCAAATATCAGAGACACAGCTATTCCTAAATCAGTGTCTTGAAGTAACCAAATGGGGAACAATACCACACTAACTTTGTTCCAGGTATTCTTGCCGCCTAATTGATCATTTTCCAGAAACTGCAATAAAATACTGCTCCATTAGTCACACTGTCCAGGAGTGAGTCCCATAATGTGTCATTAAACATCTTTCTGTGTTATTCTTTTCTTTTGCATTCACTGAAAGGAATTTTGGTTGGACAGTGAAAGGAACTATGAATTAATTCAGATTTACAGTGGGAGTTATTGGGAGTTATCTGTACCAGATAAGTTGGTATGCTTCTACAAAATCTTATACATCAACTCCTGGTAAAATATTAGTTTCTAACTTTCTTTTTCTGGACCGAATTAAGAATTAGATTCCGATTGAAGTGATACAGTTCTTATATGACTGTCAACATTTCCTCTTCATTCTAGGTAAATTAATATTTTCTTGGAGTTTCCTGTAGGTTTGCGGATGTCTTCTTTTTCAGAGGGCAATTATTCTATGTAAAAATGCATGAGATGTATCAGTAGTTGTGACCTCTCTGTCATTGCCTCATGCTGATAAATTTCTCAAAGGAACTCTGTCAACGGGTTGGGACTGAGGGAGACTAAACTTTGTGGAAGGAAATCTATCACAGAGTGAACTGTGCTTAGAGCATGCTTATTACAAGACATGAAAAATAAATGGTTTCAGTGTGAAGCATATTTTTTCACCCAGAGAATGACTTGGGGCATAATGGACTGCATTCAGGAATCTTGAGTTATTTTAGTCAATGTTTTATGTATTTGCTTTCATTTTCTGCCAAAATATAGTTCTAATTTTTCAGGCATATACTTTTCCTTTTAGTCAGAAAATAACATTTAGAAATGCAATGCATTTCACACCTTCTAGCTTAAGCCCTAGTACTTGTATTGCATCTTTGTCCACAACAGAAAGTAAGTTTTTGACTACCAAGAAACCCACCTGATATATTAGCAAAGCATCCTGTTGTAGTTCAGTATAATATGTATGGGGCTCAGTCTCAGAGGATTCAGTGATTGAAACAGTGACAGAATGGGATTATTACTTACAAAGAGTAGTAGTAATGGGTAAGTACAGGAAGCACTGGAATTGAACTTCTTTGTCTCAGTATAGTCCAAAATGTATTGCAGAGGAGAATAAAGGGGACACAATAGTCGTTTAGCACCTAAAAAATCCCCCCAAATAAATGAAATAGTATCCATGGAAAAACACTGTAGAGGGTATATTGCCTCTATCTAATCAGACCACTAAAGTGAGCTCATCCTTGCACTGAAGATACAAAATAAAGATTAAAATATAAGATAGCTTTTCCATACAGCAATTAAGAACACCAACAATTACTGAGTATTGGGAAACTGAAATACCAACCATTTCAGATCAGAATCTTTATCGGTGCAAAAGGAACAAAAATAAAAGGTAGTAAAACATTATACAGTTATTCAGAACAGAAATTTTAGTCATTCAGTTTCAAAGAACTTTTGCTATTTATTGGAAATTCATTAAACATTCAATACAATTTTTACCAGGGCCTGTAGTGATAGGACACGACATAATGGTTTTAAACTGAAAGAGGGTAGATTTAGATTAGATATAAGGAAGAAATTCTTTACTGTGAGGGTGGTGAGGCACTGGCACAGGTTGCCCAGAGAAGTTGTGGATGCCCCATCATTGGAAGATTTCAATGTCAGGATGGACAGGGCTTTGAGCAATCTGATCTTGTGAAGGATGTCCCTGCCCATGGCAGGGGGCTGGACTGGATGATCTTTAAAGGTCCCTTCCAACCATGCTATGTTTCTATGATTCTACATACCTGACTGCAGTAAAAGTTTATATAAATCCTGCACTATCACTAAAATATATTTCTTTAGTGTACATGTATGTGCATGTCTATGTGTGTATACACTCACAGAATCTCTCAAAATGTGAGTTTAGGTCTGGAATTTAACATTCTGAGTTAAATTGCATCTGATATCTGTAGGAGTTTTATCATCTAATGCCACTCCTCAAATGAAAGCTTACTTCTTTCATTTCTAAAGATGCTGCCAAAGTGATTATTTTCTTTTTAAATTGACCTGAGTGACTACTGGGGATAAGTATATATGATTATTTTTTAATTTAAAAATACCATGGCTATCTGATTGAATATTATAGTAAAAATATTAACAAAATTTGACATTAAAATGCATAAATATTTTTTTGGAAACAAATTTTAATCTGTAGCTAATACCTGACCCAAAGTGCAGAGTACAAGAATTAATTACAGAAATAGTTAACTAGTAATTTCCAATTTAAGTGTTTAATAAATTTTCTATAAGCTGTTCTTGTTGGAAAATGTATTTTTGAAGGTCATCAATAGGTAAGATCAGCTTGGATGAATTGTTGATAATAAACTGGTTGATCACCTTTAATATTTAGGAATGGGCAGGAGCAGCTTGAGGGTAATGGGGTCTGTCCCCACCAGAACTTGATAAAACTCCGTCAAATCTTTCTGAGCTGTACTTACCTCTTGCGCTAATAGCTGATGGCGTGCACCAAGCCTGACACCACAACATGCAGAAACAGTGGGTTTGCTTCTCAACAGAATGTGTACTGTTGCCCGCGCAGTAGCCCTCAGTGGGGATGTCCCTGGCTGCCTGCCAGAAGCGGGCATTGCAGGCTCATGGTGAACAAGCCCAGAGGAGCTGGGGCCTTGAGCAGTGTCAGTCTGAAATGTATGTGCAAGTGTGCATGCACGTCTCAGAATACAAATCTTAGAACACAAGACTGCTGTCCACTCACTACATCCATCCTGCTGAGCAAATATATATTTGATTACATGTCACCGAGTGGTGTAGTTTCGCTCTTGCAGCCACCCCACTGAAATTTCCTTGTGGCAAGCAATGTACAAGACTAATGGCCCTTTTTTCTGTCTTCCAACGTTTAGCAGCTAAATATTCTTGTCTTGTTAGTATTATATTAATAATGAATAACCAATACATTTCTTGCTTTGTATAATATTGTTCTCCTAGACCTCCTCTGTGTTATATGCATACATATCCACAGGTACATACACAGACACAGAGAGAAAAATCTACTGCAAAATTTTCTGTTGAAATCCCCACCAGCTAAAGAACATTAGAATTGCCACAGGTAATAGGATTCAATATATCACTGGCTCTGTTAATTCCTTTATGCTTAATAACATGAAATTGAAGACATATCTCTTCTACACCCCTTTCTCTCACCTCCTTAGTGTCTTTTTTTGGTGCCTCTGGTGATACTTTTAAAACTTTTCCTTTTATTATTGTTCTACACGTCAAGTAAGATACATCATGTAATGCAGAAACTTTTTTTCCATTGTAAAGCAACCAAAAACTTAAACAGAAACAAAACAGCCTAATTTTTCTTATATTTGTGTGAAACTCATGTACAAATGAAGTAGAAATTGTAAATTTTCTCTACTAAAAGTTTTACAAAAAGTTACAGAAATGAGACAGCACTCACCTGAGTTTTGTTGTGGCACAATAGCCTAATACCGTAAGTACCAAATGGCATGCTAATGTTAATGATCTAACAAATTTCATTGGGTTGGTTTTTTAATGAAGTTATTAATCTGAGTATACATAAGTCTATCTGAGTTTCAGTAGATACAATTGCATTTTTATGAAGGTTGAGCAAGGTTTTGTGCAAAAATATGGGCTTTTTTAACCTTTTTTTTTTTGCTAGTATGTTTAATCATTTGATTTTGCTTAAAATTCTGCATGGAAATTTTGAACACTACTTGGCCTTTACTGTAGCTTTGGATGTTCACTACAATCTCCTTAGTAACCATTATAGGTCAGTTATGTAGTGTCAGTGTGCCCGATATACTGAAGGGGGTGGCTGTCACCTTAAAATGCATGGCTACTTTAAGAATGTAAAAAGAGGAGTATGTCATTGGAATAAAGATCCATCTGTGTATGATGGATGTCAGTATCCTGTTTCTGGCATTGGCAAATAATAGATTTACAGGTAAGAATACCATTACAGGGGAAACAGCCACATGACTGAAGTGATGCAACTAAAGAGCTTGCTTTTGTTTTGTAGTTTTTCTAATTCCTTAACACACAAAAAAAAACCACCCAAAAAACCCAAAACACAGGGAAAAAAAAAAAAAAGAAGGTACATTTAGAGATTCAGTTCAGACAAAAAAATGGTCTCTTCTTTTCTTTCTGAGTATGCATTTAGACACTCAGGTAACCTTCATACATATGTGGAGGTTGTATTATTTTCTGAAAGTTTTGTTTAAAAATTGCCTCTAGCTAAGTCTCAAGTCTTCATGTTTTTTTTCCTAACAAGCAATATATTTAATGTAAAAATACCCAATCTTAAAAACTAGGAAATATTTTAATTTTTCCTATATGTTGTCTTTTCTTCAGAAAGGAATACTAAAATATTGTGTTTTCAGATAGGTAAAGAAATCCTTTATTTTTGTCTACTCTTAAATATGACTCTTCACAGAAACTACTTGTGAGTGTAAAGTTTGGGAATAGCCTCACATCCTATGACAATACTAACTCTACGTCAAAATTAAATCTTATCGAAACTCTCTTCTTCCTTCACGTTGTACAACATCTAGAATGCTCATATGCAGTTTGACATTGAAATGCCACAGCACTCCCTTGTTTAGCAAAGTTGGCAACAGACAAAATATTATGTCAGTTCTTTAAAGCCAGAAGTGTTTCCCTCTCCACTTACACATGCAGTTCAAGTTGCAGTCAGATAATTAGGTCTCAGATACCTGAGAAATTGCCTCTTTCTCTCTCTTTCTTGAATCCCCATGCCCAAGTTAAGAACTACTATTAAAGGTCTCACTTCATTCCCCAATTCTTTTTCTCACAGAAAGCGTCACTGTGGTACCCTAGCAATTTTCTTCCCTTTATCTGTTGATTTTCAAGTGTCTTAAATCAAAGTTAGAGAGTAGAGACCTAACCTCTGAGGTTTTTCTTATGGATGAGTTTGGGGTATCTTATGGTATTTTAAAAATGCAATTCAGTATATTATATTTAGCTCAATGTTGTATAATCACCAATTATACAGTCTTATACAATTACTATTATTTTCCACTGTGTGTGCATATGAGAGGATTCTCTCACTTGATTTGTTTATTGCTCACAGCACTGAAAAAACACAGAGAGAAGCTGAAGAGATTTGGGTCATAGTCTTGTTGGGTTCTTCTCTGGATTTCATCTCAGCTGCAGCTCTGCTCTTTTCAGCAGGGTAAACCTGACAGACAACTGAGTTACAAAACAGATATATAGATAGACAGATTAACCTTGTGCCTCATAAAGATTAAGCCTACATGTATTTTTGAAGGAAATCTCTCTCATCCAGTTGTTGGCATCAACAGCTATATTCATCGCATGTGTCTACATGCGTGTTTGTATGTGCTCTGTGGTGAAAAGACTTTATTCTTTTTCAATGTCAGTTCACATTTCATGTATGAATGTAGTAGTCTTTTTATCAGAAGTAAACAAACTTTTATATCACTCAACCTAAATAAGTAGATTTTAGGGAAGCTGGACATTCAGCATTCTGAAAATCAGGTGCTGGAGAAAAATAAAAAAATTGTCTAAAAGTAACAGTGGGTTTTATTTCTAAAAACAGCCATCTAAAAGTTAGGCATAGCTTCTGAGCTGCCTCTATAGTCAATGAAGAAAAATGAGTGCCCCCACGTCTCATTGTTACTTTAGCTGCCCACATCTCAGTTATCTCAATGATGTCATAGCTTTGTTAACACATGCACATCTCTGCTTCCTAATACTTGTTTCCCAGGCTGCATATGCCTGAGGTGAATTTCCTTTTGCCCTGTTTTATCATTTCTTAGGTCTCTCTTGTTCCCATCATCCTGCACCTTTGCTTTTCAGCACTGTTGGCCCCTACTGCACTTTACTGTGAGTTGTGCTGTTCCTAATTTAAAGCTCCCCTCATCAGTTTGACCAGCAAAGGTTATCTTGGCTCCACTTTGTCAGGAGCATCCCCTCTCCCCCTGCCACTCCTCCTTCCTCAACGTGGGTCCCATGGTTGTAAAAGCCAAATTCCTGTCAAGATCACCAGCTGCACAACCAGATTGTTGACCTGCAGGTGCTAAAATTAATATAATTGTATGACTTTGGTGTGACAGAACTCAAAAATCAGCCAGGGTTTTGAGGTAAATCTATTTAGATTTTCTCCAGTCTGAAGACAGAATGATATTTAAAACTAGTTTTAATTTTGGTTTTAGTAGACTAAAACCTAGAATTTATAACTCTCTGAATAAAGAAAACCTAGAGTTTTCTTGCAGTAGTAAAATAAACACTGCTAGGGCGATCTCCTGGGCACTGGAACTTCATTGCCTGTGCTATTAAATTGTTAGAGAGGTCCCTAACAGATGCCCTGCCAGGGCACTAGCAAGGTTTGGATTTAGCACAAATCAGACACCTTTCTCAATAGGCAGCATGCATTCAGCCACCCTGTTTTGAAAGCTAGGAAGGTATAATTGTATGGTCATGGGCCATTGCATGCTGAGGAACAGTTTAGGGAGCATTTTGTTTGCCAGTTTAAATGTAATAAACATGATTAGGAAAAGCAGAGTAAAAGGGGAAAAAAATAGCATTAGAAACTAGTTTTCTTCTGCCAGCTGTGCCCTTGCAGACAGGTTCTGGCTCTCAGTCCAGCCACTGAAACTCAGGTTTTTGAATTATGAGAAACTATATTCAATTCTTTCTAGTTCCTAGGAAATTGTCTCCATCCTATAGCTGACCATTTCTCCAAAGCAGTTTCTCAGCCTATACACAAAATGTAAACTTCCAAATCTTTCTATGAGTCTTTCAAGCCTTTTCTGTTTGGGCATGCTCAGTTAATCTCACCCATATACTTCCAAACCCCTTTTTTTCAGTTTTATTTTGCTGTTAGGTTGTTTTTTGTTTTGTTTTTTTTTTTTTTTTTAAATTTCTGGAAGGTTCCATGTGTCCAGTGACTTCTTAAAGGATTATAACCCAAGAACATACACACATGATAGTCTTCCTTAAACAGGGCATGATTCTCAAGCTAATTAGCTGAATTCTCAGCAGGGCTAATTAGCTTGGGTGGAGCTCCATGGTGAGGGATATGTTGTCTTTGGTTCCAGAGCAATGGTGTTTGGGCCAACAAGTGCTCTGCACTGTTCTGTAATCAGCAGGGTAAAATCTTCTGTCAGAAATCTGAGTTGCAGCAACCATCTTGCAAAACTTGGCTGGTTTGTATCTTCTAACACAGTTAAAATATATGACTTCTGCTGCTGCTTTTTCCTTCAGACATGGTATTTCCTAGTCTAATTCCATTAGTCATTTTAGAAACCAGTTTGTGTGAAAGCTGAAGCACAAAACATGCTGGCAAGGCATTGCGGCAGGTGCGTAGTCACCATGCTCTGTCATGTATAACTTTACAGAGACTAAAGACATTAAAGAGTTTGTTAAAATGATTATCTGTAATCCTAGACATTAAAAGGGGGTAGTAGGCCAAAATTTTTCTCTCTGTTGAAGAAGAATCTTGTTAGAAACTAATCCAAATTATTGATGGGTCATTTGTGCCTCATTCCCATTACTGTGGGTCTGGATTTTCGTGACAGATGGATGAGTTGACATTCTTGGTACGAACTGTGCTCCCTGCAAATACATTAGTATACATACATGGTATTTTGCCTCTCTGAAGTCATGTACGTCTGTTTGGATGGCATTTTGCCTACTCACAAGTCAGCACAGAAGTCAAGCAATGGTAGGTTTATGCGGACAGTTGGCATTACCCTGCAAATGTCACTTTTTTCAGGAATTCTTTGTTCTGTGCCAGTATTACATATTGGCACTGCATGTCTCTCTACACCTAATTACATGAGTTGACACTTACATGACAAAACAGAAACGGTTGATCTGAGAAGGGAAAGAAAGGTTGAAATTTAAGTTTGCTTTTACAAATACAAGTAATATGTTTTCAGACTTGTTGGAATGTGAGCATACAGGAGGAGTCACGACCCCCTCTCTCTTGTTCAAGTAATTTTCATGAAAAGTAATGATCATCAGTATCCCCTGTTTTGGCACAGGTGAATGCCTGATAGGGCTAAGTCCTTCTACTAAGAAGTTTTGTGCAGGTACTGAACTTTTAAGGGGGAAAACTGAAAGAGAGAATTGTTCTGTTTCTTGTAAAACCAGGGTAAGGAATAGGTTTTATGTTGTAAAATCCACTAGAAATAAAAAGTGGAGGTAATATACCTAAATGTAGCACACAGGTAACTGGTTTGGGACTTCTAGAGTTATGATCATTCTTCTCTAGAACTCTTTTCCATCTCATCTATGTACAGATAACAGTCCAACAGATAACAAGAAAGGGCTTAAAAGCAATTCTGTACAGTTACCTCTACATTTACTGGTAAGGAGCAGTTCAGCATCATTGGAATGTCCCTTTCTTTCACTTTTTCTTACTCTTCTTGTTTTTCTTTCCTCTTCTCTTTCCAATACTGGCAGAGTACCTCTACTGTTTACGTTGTCCTGGATGAAAGAACATGATGCAGTTAAACTGGTTAGTTTTGCAGAAAACTAACGAAACAAAACAAACAAACAAAGAAAAGTAAATAGCTTTCTTTTGGATTGGTGGATTCAACAAGCACCCAGACTGCAGCAAAGAAGGGCGGAGGAGCAAGGTTGTCCACACATTTAAGCATCAATGATATATTAGATTAGCTCAACAGCTTATAAAAACACAACTTTAGGTGCTTCCCTGTAGACAAATACCTTTCATTTTTCATTTTGACAGGTAGCTGACTTTGGGGAACTGATTAAGCCTGACTGGGACTGTTACTCAAATTAGCAAGATGACCACTTTTTACTGAGGACATCTGCTAAACGGCTTCACAGCTTCATCACAATCAGGTCACTCTCTTCCCTCAAATCTATAAAGACAAGTAAGCTCTTCCATATTCACTAGAAGAAGAGTAGAGAATGTCAGGTATTGCAACAGCAAACTTCTAGGACATAATTTGCTTGCAACAGAGACAGTAAAGACTTAAAGAGCTTGTATGTGTCTGCTTAAATACAATTGAGCTAGCTTGGATGCTCATACCCACATCACTTCAGCTAATCTGCAATGAAGACATAGCCCTACTTAATCTATTAGAAATAATAACAATAATAATATAAATATAAATACAAATACAAATAATTATCTTCATGATCCAGTTGCTCAAACTTGTTCTCTTTCAGCCTTTCTAAATTATTGAACCCTTCTACTCCTTCCAAAGTCATCAAAGGAAAGTAAACAGGAGCCAGGAACGTGTGTCTTACCTTTTCCCTTTCACTAGTTTGTTAGATGGATTGACCACACAAAAGAAAAGAACAGCATCCTACAGAATGGGAGCACAGCAAAATGCATAATCTTTGCTCATACAACCCCTCCCAAAAGCTTACTGGTATATCTGGGTATTCTTTCCAAAACGGATGTAAAGTTACAACTGTATTTTGAAAGCAAGCATTTAATATGAATTGCAAGTAATGATGATACGACTTTGTTTTAGAGATCTATGAAGAAGTTAATACATCAGTTAAAAAAAAGCCTTGCCTGCAAAACAGCTGCTGTTTTTGAAAAAATTAGTCCTTGTCTGCTAAATGCCTCACATATCACCTACATATGTGAAGCAGTCTTGGAGACTGATTTATCCTATCTAACTATAGGCATCAACTTGTATGCCCTAATGGGGAGTTTATCTAAATTAGTAGCTCAGACTTTCTTGATAATTGATGAAGAGAATGAAGTACTTCCAAGCAGTGATTCAGATGGAAAGAATCACCTTCTAGAGGTGCCTCTCTTTCTCTTCAGTGCCTGTATAAGAGTCTGGGCTTTTTGTTTTGGCACTGTAGTGGAATTAGATGGGATAAATGTGGATATGTTTCTGGGTTCATTCTTAGTTCAGTTCAGTATAAGTAAATTGAGTTTGCCTAAATGACTTGCACTGCTTCCTTAAAACAGTCTGGTTTATTTGGCCTGAAATGGGCCAGCAGTAGTCATGCATCCAGTTATCACATCTCAAGTGAGGAGTGATAACTAACAGCTATGGAGCTGTCATCTGCTGAATAGCTCCAGCTGTTCTGTAAGCCAGCATCTGGCTACATCCCAAATAAAAAAAATAAAATAAAAAAAAAAAATCAAGAAACATTCTAAGTTTTTCCCTTAGGAAGTTATTTTAGGGCATTATTTTTGTTAGGTGTAATAATGTAAAATGTAAAAAGGCATTATTTATGTAAGATGTTTAATATTATTTACTACATAAGTTCAAAAGTCTAAGCAAGCAGAATTAAATATGTATGATTTTGTTACAGCCTTATGTACTTCTGTGAGTAAGAACAGACTACAACAGTTCATGTTCACAAAATATTTTCTTTGCAATATAATTCTTTGCAATAAGAATTTATTTTAAAATAACTGTTTATAAATTACTTCAGTAATAATTTTGCCTGAAGCTTCTGTAAAAGTAACAAAAAAGAGGGAAACACCCCCAAACAACCCATGTTAAATATTTGCACAGCTAGGTATGCATGAAGTTTCTGAGGATTTTCTATTTTTGTGAGAAACATAATTGGTAGAAGTGTGACTCTCTAAATTGAGGATTTAGAGAAATCTAAAGATTGTGGGGAAAAAATGCTGTTTAGTGGGAGAAATATGGATATTATATCTCTAAAAATGCATGGGAGGCCAGATCAGAGAACTGTATAGGTTGGGGAAAAAATGCTGTAACAAGGTGCACTGATGAAATATAAGCTGCATACCACACTGGTTCCTATTGGTTCCTATGGCTCCTCTGTAGTTCCTATGAACTCCTATGGAGCTCACTGGCATTTGCATATAAGGCAATAAGGATGAGAATGTATAATAATCCCCAATATCAAACCCAGACAATCCCAGTTTCTAAGCAGTGTTACCCTTCCTAGACATAATAGTGGCTTCAGTGGATTTACTTATGTCCTGCTTTGCCCTCAGACCATCAGGCTGGCATTTTTTTACAAATGTCACTTGGAAATATGTTCCTCTTGTGACCTCCCACTTGGTATTACAAGTGCCCCAGAAATCTTCTAAAGTGGAGTAAGTGAGCTACTGCAGGGCCTAGAGGGGAGTGAGAGGAATGACATTTTAAAGGGCGAGCAATTTTTTACAACAAATTCTGAAGGTGACAAAAGCTTCTGGACCACGATTAAGGAGGGTGCTTTGACAAGTCCAGCTGCATTTTTCTAGGACTTACAATTGATCAATGGTGGGTTGAGAGAGAAGAGAAAAAAATATTCAAAGCTATTGAAATACCACCACCTAAATATTCATTGGAACATTTGCTGTTTCTTGGTATGATAATATATTGAAGCAATTCATACCTAACCTTTCTCCAAAAAAGGCCATGCTCTTTAAAAGCTAAAGCTGAATATGCACTAAAAAAAAGTTGTACTGCTTCACTATTCTCCTGAGAGCTATGCCAAATCCATATGGGAAGAAAATATGTTTTACCTAGAGAATTATCTCCAGTTCTGGTGACACTCTGTATAAATGTACGGCAAAACATCACACCTGAGGAAAAACCAATACACAGGCATGCTTTCCTCATTTGAAGAGGAAAGGAATATTGGAGCATATTCCAGATTTTTTCAGCAGCACTATCAACAAATACTAATTTCCAACTAGCATTTTTGCCTTTGGAGTTCACGATGTCAGTCTGTTTGAGAATTACCAGGGTTTAGAAGGCTGACAAGATTGCAAAATTCACTCATAAATTCATTAACATATGAGTAAGCTTTAGAAACACATGGGTAGGTTTTAGAAACACACAAATAGGCTTTAGAAATAGCTGTGTTCTGCAATTCATTCAAATGCAGGCAGTCTGTCTCCAGACAGGTCTCAGATGGCCTCTCCTCATGCTCCATGGTTAGTCTGGAGGATGCTGCTTACAGCTCTTTGATGTCATGGCTGAGCATGCTGTCCTCACCAGCAAGGTAGTAGGTACTAGCCCCAGAGCAGGGTGATAGCTGGAGCAATGGACATTCATTTATGGACTTTATTATCTTTTCAGTATCTAATTTCTCTAGATTTTTTAAAAAATGCTACAAGTAGCCCAAGCCCTTGTAAAGTTCTTGTTTCCTGTTTCACAAGCCTCATCTGAATATTATCACTCTCCCAAATGAGAACTGTAACAACTTTGTTTTGTTTACCAGCCTGCCAAGCTAATGAAGAACAGAACATTCAGCAAAATAGAAAATCCATATCAATATATCAACCAGATAATACAGCTTCATAAGAAGATATTATATCTCAGTATGACCTCAATATGCTGTGAAATCTACACCTAATATACACGTACAATAAGAAATACAAGGGTGAGATTTATCTTATCTAAATTTAATAATCAAAAACTTAAACACCAAGCTTAGTAATTAGATATCCCTCTTTAGAGAATACACAGAGGGAAGCACCACTGTTAAAAACCATGTAACCACAGGTACTTTCTACAAAGTGTGCATTTAGATGTTCAAAAGTACCTGTAGCCACCTGTAATTAGGACAGATGAAAGCCTTTCCTTTCAGGTAGTCATGTATACTTCTAAACAGGAAAGAGGAATCTGGCAGTCTAAAGCCCTCATATGACCTGCTTGACAAAAGAAATAGCCTAGCATGACTAGCTTAGACTAGCTGACATACCTGACACAGTAAGACCTAGAGATCCTTTCTTCAATGATTCCAGAATCATAGAACCATAGAATGGTTTGGGTAGGAAGGGACCTTTAAAGGTCATCTAGTCCAACCCCCCTCCAATGAGCAGAGACATCTTCAACTAGATCAGGTTGCTCAAAGCCCTGTCCAACTTGATCTTGAATGTTTCCAGGGATGGGGCATCTACCACCTCTGTGGGCAACCTGTTCCAGGGTTTCACCACCCTCAGCGTAAAAAATTTCTTCCTTATATCTACACTAAATCTACCCTTTTTTAGTTTAAAACCATTACCCCTTGTCCTGTCACAACAGGCTCTATTAAAAAGTTTGTCCCCATCTTTCTTATAAACCCCTTTTAAGTACTGAAAGGCTGCAATATGGTCTCCCTGGAGCCTTCTCTTCTCCAGGCTCAATCACTCCAACTCTCTCAGCCTTTCCACACAGGAGAGGTGTTCCATCCCTCTGACCATTTTTGCGTCTCTCTTCTGGACCTGCTCCAACGGGTCCATGTCCTTCTTGTGCTGAGGGCCCCAGAGCTGGACGCAGTAGTCCAGAGGAGGACTCGCCAGAGCAGAGGGGCAGAATCACCTCCCTCGACCTGCTGGCCACGTTTCTTTTGATGCAGCCCAGGATACGGATGGCTTTCTGGGCTGCAAGCGCACATTGCCGGCTCATGTCCAGCTTTTCATCCACCAGTACCCCCAAGTCCTTCTCCGCAGGGCTGCTCTCAATCTCTTCATCCCCCCACCCGTATTGATACCGGGGGTTGCCCCATTCCAGGTGCAGGACCTTGCACTTGGCCTTGTTGAACCTCATGAGGTTCACACAGGCCCAGCTCTCCAGCTTGTCCAGGTCCCTCTGGATGACATCTCGTCCTCCTGGTGTGTCAACTGCACCACTCAGCTTGGTGTCGTCTGCAAACTTGCTGAGGGTGCACTCAATCCCACTATGTCCTTGATGAAGATATTAAACAGTACTGATCCTGGTATGCACCTCTGAAGGACACCACTCATCACTAATCTCCATCTGGACATAAAGCCATTGACCACTACTCTCTGGACATGACCATCCAGCCAGTTCCTTATCCACCAAGCAGTCCACCCAGCAAATCGATGCTTCTGCAATTTAGAGAGAAAGATGTAGTGGGAGACCATGTCAAAGGCCTTCCAGAGGTCCAGGTAGACAACATTTGTAGCTCTTCCCTTGGCCACTGATGTAGTCACTCCATCATAGAAGGCCACTAGGTTGGTCAGGCAGGACTTGCCCTTGGTGAACCATGCTGGCTGTCTTGAATCACCTCCCTGTCCACCATGTGCTTGAGCATATCTTCTAGGAGGATCTGTTCCATGATCTTCCCAGGCACAGAGGTGAGGCTGACAGGTTGGTAGTTCCCAGGGTCCTCCTTTCTTCCCTTTTTAAAAATGGGCACAACATTCCCCTTCTTCCAGTCACCAGGGACTTCACCTGACTGCCATGACTTTTCAAATATCATGGAGAGTGTCTTGGCAACTACACCAGCCAATTCTGTCAGGACTCTGGGATGCATCTGATCAGGTCCCATAGACTCATGTATGTTCAGGTTCCTCAGGTGGTCTTGAACCTGATCTTCCCTTACAGTGAGAGGGACTTTGCTCCCTTAGTCCCTGCCTAGTGGTCCATCCACTTGAGAGGTGTGGGAAGAGAGGTTGCCAGTGAAGACTGAGGTAAAAAATTTTTTGAGCTTTCTCCTCATCTGTTTTTACCAGTTTGCCAGTGTCATGGTTTAACCCCAGCCAGCAACTAAGCACCACACAGCCACTCGCTCACTCCCCCTACCCAGATGGGATCGGGGAGAGAATTGGAAAAGTAAGAGTGAGAAACACTCCTGGGTTCAGATAAGAACGGTTTAATAATTGAAATAAAGTAAAATAGTAATGATGATAATAATAACAATATAATATTGATTATGATGATGATGATGATGATGATGATAATAATAATAATAATAATAATAATAATAATAATAATAATAATAATAATAATAATAATATACAAAGCAAGTGATGCATGATGCAATTGCTCACCACCCACTGACCAATACCCAGACAGTTCCCGAGCAGCGATCGCTTCTCCCCGGCCAACCCCCCACAGTTTCTATACTGAGCATGATGTCATATGGTATGGAATAGCTCTTTGGTCAGTTTGGATCAGCTATCCTGGCTGTGCCCCCTCCCAGTTTCTTGTGCACCTGGCAGAGCATGGGAAGCTGAAAAGTCCTTGACTAGCATAAGCAGTACTCAGCAACGACTACAAACATCAGTGTGTTATCAACATTCTTCTCATTCTAAATCAAAAGCACAACACTATGCCTGCTACTAGGAAGAAAATTAACTCTATCCCAACCGATACCAAGACAGCCAGTCATGTTCATCAGTGGTGGTACACTTTCTTTGACCTTCCTTTTCTGGCTGACAATACCTGTGGAAGCCTTTCTTAGTCTTTATGTCCCTTGCCAAGTTCAGGTCCAGCCGCACCTTGGCCTTCCTGAACCCATCCCCACACAACCAGGCAACATCCCTATCCTCTTCCCAGGATAGCTGTTCTTGCTTCTACTGCCTGTGCGTTTTCTTCTTGCCTTTTATTTTGACCAACAGGTCTTGACTCACCCATGCCAGCCTCTTGCCTTCCTTTCCTGAATTCTTACACATGGCAATCGAGAGCTCTTGTGCTCTATGGAAAGCATCTTTAAAGATCTGCCAGCTCTGTTCTGCTCCCTTGTCCCTCAGGGCAGTTTCCTAGGAGGTCCTATCGACTAACTCCTTGAACAGCTGGAAGTTTGCTTTCCTAAAATTCAGGGTCCTGACTTTACTCTTCATCTGGCCCATATCCCTCAGGACTATGAACTGCACCAGTGCATGATCACTGCATCCCAGGCTGCCTCCAATGTTGACATCTCCAATTAGCTCACTTGCGTTGGTGACCAACAGGTCCAGTATCACATCTCCTCTGGTAGTGCTGTGTATTACTGGGCTTGTTATCTTCAATGTACTCCAGGAGTCTCCTGGATTGCCTATAGCTCGCCGTGCTACAGAAGGTTTAGATGTTCCTCAGTCTGGACAAAGTCATTTGGGAAGTGTCATAGTTTTGCTTGCATTGTAAACTTTCAGGCAGATCTTCTGTGGAACTTGCAAATCACTTTGCCTTTTGCATTCTGCCCTAATGGTGTCTTTCTGGTGCTTGAAAAACCCATCTTCATCAGCTCTGAAAAAGATGAAGTACCTTTTTACAAAACAACACTCATTTTCCTCACTTTAAAATTCCTTTTCACTCCTACCAGATGTTCTTTCTAGCTTTCATGGAAACAAATGGAGTCATCTAAGTTGTGAAGTGATCTTGACATCTCAAAATTTGAAATAAATCATTTACTACCTACTGAAACATCCCCGGGGCACTCACGAGTCACAAAGGCATTCCTTGGGTCTGAAACCTCTGTGGGTGTCACAAAAGGATTTCTTTCTTCATTTGCAAGTGTTAGTTTAATCTGGTGACATCCAAATGCCAGAACCAAACTACTGAAATATTTTGCTCCTGACAATTTAATGAGTTGATTAGGTAAGTGTGGAAATGGGTAACTGACTTCAATTGACTGAAGTTTTCTGTAGTCAGCATAATAATTTACTTACCATTAGATTTTTTTTTTTTTTAATTGCTATTTAGGTGTTCAAATATTATGTAGATTGCTTAGCTGGGCCAGCTTTCAGAATGTGATTAGTTACCTTTTTACTGTTATCTTATTTATTAAGGAGCTGCTTCACGGAAACACTCTAGAAGCACGGTCCAGCCTTGTATTGAACAACATTTTTCTCAATCTTATTTTTGTGGAACACAATAGTAATCAGGGGCTAAATCAACTTCTTTGTGCTTTTTGCTACTTATAGGTCCTTTTCTCTAATATTGCCTTAAATGTCTTGCATATGAGGATCTTAAAGACATCAATCATATTGGATGCTATTCTATGACCTTATTTCTTATACACCCAGTGCAGTCATAATGGTTGCTTTTACCCAGAAATCCAGTTTTAGTCTAGGTTGAAACAGAAGTCCCAAATGGATCATTGTGACTATGCCTTTCCTATACTTTATGCTTAGCTGAAAGAAGAGTAATTCATCTCGTTCACATAGTAGCAATAGGAAATATCTTTATGACTGCAAGAATCTAAATTTCCTTGTACTCACTCACTAGAAATATATGAATATTGTTCAAGATAAAGTCTATTTCTTTATCATAACTTAGGGTTTTGAAACACCTTTCAATGAAATTCACTCTCAACACAACATTAAAAATATAATTTATCATAAAAAATAGCCATTAATATGCAAAACCCCCTGATTTCATGTGAGATGGATTTTTTTCTGTTGTCTATTCTACCTGGCTGATGATTAGCATTAAACTATATAATTTATCCAGTACACACTGTCTTCCTTTCAGCACTGCTTATTTTCCATAGATCAAACTTGATTCATATCATGAGTTCAGTGTCACTAGCTTTTCAAGTGTCAGTGTCCCCAAGCATGTAAATGAATACTGGGCAGTTCTGTTAGTTGTCAATTGTATTAGCAACTTTTAATTTCTTTCTGGCTTCTGGCTTCCATATGATTGGGTAATTGGTTCTTCAGTGGCCTTTGCCTCCACTTCATTTGCAAATGCCATCTAACTTAGTAACCATTTGGAAAAAATGTCCCTTTTATCAGACTTAGGCTGTCTAAATAAGCTAGTTTAGGCACCAAAAATAGTCTAACCACGGCAGTGTAGGACTCCACATGCTAATTTCTTTTTATTTCCTTCTCACTGAGAAGGTTGTTTGCAGCTAGTCCGTGTATGTTTGTACCGTGTCTCAGCATAGACATACTGTTTGCCGTAGTCCTTTAAAAATCTGTTAGGGTAGAAGATGAGGAGACTAAGGGCTATAGAATTAGTGCTACCATGAAGCAGAGAACAAGAATGAAAATACAACTTTGAGGATAATATTGTTTATCCTATCCCAGTAAATTTCTTAGACCAGTAAGTTCCTTGTTAGACAAAAACAATTCTTAGCATCCCTCTGCCACTTTTATATCATGTGTGGCTTACCTGGAGGGGACAGAATGAAATGCAACTGCTTCCTTTATTTACTTTGTCTTAGGGAAAAATAGAGCTCTGATTAAAGAGGAGAAGGAGAACAAAAGTCTCTCTGGGCTCAGTTCTGCGACATAACGTCTCAGTAGTTGCTGGAATCACAAGCTCTTTGGGTTCCTTACACTATTAGCTATAAATCTTCTTCTTTAGATGCAGAAGCCTGGTTTAAAATCCTAGGAGCTTAGAAATGCCACCTTAATGCTGTTCCCTCAACAGTGCTGAGAGGAAAATAATCTTTCTTACCCTGTTTATTGCAAGCCATATTCTGAAGCCTGCATTTACCTCTGGCAGTCATGTAATTGAGCCAATTTCTGTGAATGTGTTCAATGTTCATTATTTAGCCCTACATTCAAAGCTGGTGAGAGACAATATTTAAAATACATCAGATGCCAACAACCATGAAATACTCCATTGAAAGAATATCCTAGTCCATGCTAGAAGTTCTGAGGTTCAGTCTAGTAATTGCAATTCAGACTGATTAAAGCACATGGAAAGGACACTAAACTGCAAGTTATCTCTATTTCACATAGCAAATGTCTGCTTTTTATAATGAAGATAATAGTGTGAAGGAGCATAATAATTTTACCTTGTAATCACATTAAGAACTTAGTGAGAAGGACGCCTGTGCACCAGGATGGCTATATATTCATCCTGTTATATATTACAGCTGGAAATTTTAATAGATGGCATAGAACCTTCCCCAGGAACCGTAATTTCATCTGTGGTTGCATAAAGAGGAAAAAAAAAAATAGAAGCAGTTTGTATACTGAGAGATTCATACTTTCTTGATACATTGGCCGATAGGTGGTGTCAATTTAATTAAAAGTTGGAAAATACTTAATCTCAAATAGATTTTTAATAGAACAATCTAACAAAATTCTCTGACTTCTTAAGAAAAGGTCTCCACAGATACCCTTGATTCTTTTTGGAAAATATATTGTTTCATTTAATCTGCTAAAGAATCTGATATATATCTAATATTCTAAAGTTTAAGTTTCAATAGAAGAACAAATATAACTTATTTTAGTGTTACTTTTTTAGCTTGGAAAGCACCAGGGTAGAAATGGTTGTAAAGCTACTAAAGCATATAAGATTTATTTCTCATTTTATCCCTCAAAAATTTGGGATCTAATTTGTTTACATGACAGATGACAGGAAACATTCTGTTTCCTCAAGTCTGTCCAGACTTCAAGGGGGAAAGTGGTAAGAAATCCCTAGTAGTCAATTCTAAAGGACAAAAATATACTACCATGATAATCTCTGCTGTTAATTACCACTTTCATATAGATTATATTTTTAGGATAAGAAAATGGTAGTATTGGTCTTCTGATAGTGATCAGGCAACAAGCTCGAGTCCAATGTTCATAAGAACAGATAACAAGCAGGATTCTTTTTTCTTTATATCCCTTCCACTTGACAGTTTTTTAGTTCTTTGCACATAATGAGAATTTACATGTTTCAGAAGAGTTTAGTTTTAGTTTAAGGAACTGAGACAGAGAGGCTGGCTCATCAGTGACTGTAACCTTTGGTATCTGCACTAATAAAGTCAGAATGCAAAATATCACTGAACCAGAGTTCTTGCTCACTCATGTTAGTCATCAGATTTATAATAACGATAACAATAAGTAGCTATGGCTTCAAGGTCAGCATCAGAATGTGAATCCTGTGCTCATGCTACCTCCTATGTAAAGGTATTATAAACTAGTGGCTGTATACACAACATTACCATGAAGAACCACATAACCATGAAGTGGAATGATTGTTTTTTGACTCTCAGGCTTCTATAGCAAATGAAGAGAACTTGCTACAATGCTAAGGTGTGAACATTTGTGATTCAGCACCGGCCCCGTTCATGAGTACAATACTTAAATCCCACTGAAATAGTTTTCTTTCTGCCAGATAGAATCTATCAACAACAAATGACTGGAAAATAAATTTTACAGTATGTTGCTCTTTTATGCAGTATTTTCAATGTGTATAGACATGCATGAGACAGAATTATTTAGCCGTTCACATTGGCAGCAGTTTACATGCTACTTGCAAGGAAGTAGACGATTGTAACAAGGTGCAAAGCATCAGAGGATCTTGCCCAGGTGCATTATTTCTATCTCTTTTTTCACTGTGTGCACTCTTACATGTCTGGCATTTAAATAGTTAGAAAGTTCCATTTCAATAAGGCATTTGAAAATCCCAAGATGTATTCTGTGAAATTTTCATGAGTTAGAGATCTGTGGGTAGTTTGTTGCTTAGCAAGAAACAGTTCTGCTTATATAACTGCAATCTATGTCACCAATAAGCTGTTATTAGAACTACTTCCAAAATATTAATTTTTATCTTCATCCCACCTTTATTTTGCTATAACAATATTGGCTCAGTAATACACCTCAAAAGTAGAAACATTACTTATATTCAAGAAAGACTTAAGAAATGTATATGTAGTAGAGAAACCAGCTTTTTTTTTAGGAGAAAAATTCATAATCAAATGAAATTCCACCTCATTCATCATTTACAACTACTAAGCAGCTAGTTAACTTTAAACAATAGGAGGAAAAGATGAAATCCATTCTGAATATGTGAGATACTGTTGTTGCATTTGAACAGAAGTAGACATAGACAGATGGTGACAGAGAGATGGAGAACACTAACAGAGACAGTGAGATTTTAAAAGAATATTTAGAAAATTCCATAGTAATAAAACACAAAGAATTTTTGTGTTTAATATTTTTGTCTCAATTTCAATATTAGTGATGTGTGGAAAACATTTCTTTTGCTTATGCATTATAATTTTTTTGATAGTTAAAATCCATTTCTGGGTACTTCTATGATGGAAATAAAAACACCTGAATGGGGAAGGAAGTGACCAAAGAAATATGTAAACTTTTAATTTCCACCTGAATTAAACTGGAACTCATGATAGCAGTCATAGGCATTCTCATTCAAAGAATGAGAATGTCATATCAGTGAAGACTGAGAGAAATGTAAGAAAAATGAAATTAAAAGGAGGTAAATATATCTAATTTTAGCTTTGTTACACAGCACATGAAATCCAATGTCCTGGTGTCTCTATCTGAAAATTTCAGAATATAAACCACCAACCAAGACTGTCCATTCTAGGTATATTGCTGGAGAACAAAATACAAATACAGAGACGGTACTAATGCCATCTGAGGATAAATCGGAAGAACTTCTGTAAGTAAGTGGGACATTCAATACTGATTATTTTTGTGTGAAGAAATATCATTCACAGAAAGAAAAGGTATCTGTTCTCTAACTGGACAAGGTCATACCTTATCATGATGGGTCTATGAACAATTACTTTAGACTCAAGAAGCTGTTCTTTTTCAGGACTGCAGAAGTCAGACTCAAGTTTTGCCAAAAGCCTGATAGGTGAGTATGTACACAATTTATTGTAAGGTAAATTTATAAAAGACAAAAAAACCTTCATAATTTTACAACCTCACAAAGGTGTTATTTGTGACCTAAGTTCCTATAAAGACAGACCTCTCTAAGTATTAGATGCTTTCAAATGGATTTTAAATTTTATCTGCTGCATGAATTGTCTATCTTTTGTTTCCTATAGCAAGTGAATAATTGCTCATTAATAACAGGCTAGAAGAACAAAATGTAACTGAGAAGTCCTCTTCTTATGCAGTGTCTAAAAATTATATTTACCATAGAAATTGTTCTGCTGGCAGCTGAAAAGAGACATCTTTAAGTGCCTGAAAGCTCTAATCATGAGAGGAGACCAGGTGAGTGCTGTAAAGTAGGAAAAAAGATGGTCCCTGACAATAAAGCTTCAAATAGAAATTTAAGGTGGGAAGCAGAAATAACAAATGGAAGGTAGGGAGTCTTAAGAAAAAAACAAAAAAAAAAAAACAAACCAAACCAGGGAGACAATAAGTGTTCTTGTGAAGGAGTCTTGAAGAAAGAGGTCTTGATACAGCAGGAAAGCATCTTGTTTACAGTTAGCTACAAGAGTATACCCTTTCTATCAGAAGATGTGAACCAACACAGCAGGTCATTCATATTAAGGAAAGCTTCATATAAGTATACCTAAACCTCCCTTGAATATACTAGTTATAAGCGTAAGTAAAATTTGTGATTAAGAAGACTGATATATAAGCAGTTACAACACATATGTAGGCTAAAGAAGTTATATTTGTCATCAACTATTATTTAAGCTTTAGCTATTTTAGGACAGCATAAGCTAAAGCTAGTAGAAAACCTCTTGATATGAATGAAATATCATAGTAACACCATTGCAATTTACTGATGTTAAGTTTTAATGGTAAAAACATAAACCAAGTGAATCACCAACTGAAAATAAGCCTAAAATCAAGAGAGGTGCAAAGCTAAATAAATTGAAATTATCTGATATTAATGAGCATGAAGCCAAGAGAATGTTCAAATAACAAGGCATAAAGTAGGACTCCTGGTATAAGAATCTAAACTCTCATTATTTTCATTGTTAGAGTCTCGTAATCTTTGTTGTGAAAGGAAACCCTAGGAAAGCATCTGTAAATTACCCATCCTGTCTTTTTTCTCATGTCTTCCACAAAAGTAACAGTAAGTAGTGCCCATGATGGTAATTTGCTTTTTTTTTTTTTTTTTGTCTTTTCTCTGCCTATAAATATTTTATTTCTGTTTGGAGCAAACAATATTGGTATGTTTTACAAAGGGTGTTCTTGGACTGTCATGGCTGAGATTCCTCAATCTAATTTCAGAATTTAATATATGTTTGAGCTACTTTCCCACACTGGAATCTAAATTGGAAGCTAAACTAAGGCATATAAATTTCAAGAAATTGTTCACTTAATAATATAGATTCAAGCTAGAAAATGGACAATTAACTTGAAGGAGGATAATATAGTATTTGAAGAGTTATGGAGAATTCATCTCTGAAACAACGTTAAGCATGAAATTAAGCACAGTGGTGAAAACTTTGCTAGCAACTGATGAAGGTTATAATGTACAACAGACTGGAGTTTGTAAGTGATTTAATTTTTAAGCCATATATGGTTTATCTAATTTTGGGACAGAAATCGTATTCAGGTCTGATCTGGGTATCCTGTTACACCAGTGTTGTTGAATGCTAGGTACTGCAGTCTTCAATGAGATGCTAATTGGGTTCTCTTTTTGGCTCATATAAATCTTAACCATATGTGAACAAAGTGGGTAGGCTTTGCATATGGAAAAGATTGACATTTCATATACCTCCCATATACTTATGCAATGAATTTGACCAGATTAAAATTCAACACAGAAGCAACCATGGGTTTTGCACTTAACAGCACAAAATCTGTTTCTGCTTAGATATTTCCAATTAAAAATATGATCCTTAAGACTCACACATCTATGATATATAAAAATAATTGCAACTAAGATGACATTCATGCAGGTAAGTTCTCAAAAGAAGGATAGCCTATCTAAACTTAAAACTCAAATAAGCACATCTGTTCTCCTTTGTCGGTATATATGACAGTAATAATCTTAATTTATAAGGCATTTTTTAACAAAGATAATTCCTTGTTGAATTCCAGGCATATGTCCTAGACATATTTGCTATCGACAGAAGGGAAAGAAGGAGAGGAAGAAAGTGGTTATAATTAGTACTGTCTAGACTTTGTGTAGTAGTCTCCATTGAGAATGTTTGTCTCTGCCCCAACTAGCTTAGAAGCTTGACTTCTAATGATACAACAACGTTCAGTTTTCCTTTACGTATTCCTTATTACATGATGCACAGAAGTAAAATTACAGAATAATGTACATAATAGTGGAACACACTAGATGTTTTTTCTAGGCCCATTCCAGACCCTTTTTTATATACCAAGATTGTAAAGGTTAATTAGCAATAGTTATTTCAAAGTTGGATAACCACATTTCTACTTCATATTGTAATAACTGTAGAAAGGTTAAATTTTATATAGATGAAGACTATAGAAGTAGTCTTGTAGAAGTTTTTTTACTTTGGATGTAAATTTCTCTCTTCTCTCCCAGGTGGGATTCACTTCACCTAACACTTGCCATCTATTGTATAGACATCCACATTGGAGGTAGTTATTGAGGCCATTTTCGTAATTGCCGTAGAGAAATAAATTCCTGTAGATGCAATTCATTCCACTGTGAGATAGAAGATAAGTGCCTGTTTCTTTTCATTAAAGGTCTTTAGGTAGGTAGCATAGATGCAGTATATGTAAAAATGATATGAATTCTCCATACACTTTTTTCATCTGAATATGCCCAGGCTAGAATGGAAGATTGGACTTACGGTATTTCTTACAACATGTGCAGGGTAGCTGAGATCCTGAGTATATTGCTGGCAAGGGGGAAACAGAACAGCTGTACTGCAAACTGTACTTTTTCTCTGACAGAAGAGAAAAGTGAAATTATATTTGCTTCATCTATTTAATATTAAGGATATAATATAGATGTTCAGATAATATTTTAAACATTGTAATAAATATCAGGTTTGCATCCTAAAATTACAGTGTTTCCTTGTGCTAGTGACCCTAAGAATTTTGATGTTTGGGTGAGAATCAGTGACCTGGTTCTGTGAAAACATATATTCATATTTGTATATGTCAGCCCTTAACAGCCTTATTTGCTTAACACTATTTGTAACACCTGATAATAAACAGCACAATAGTAAATATTTCCAACACAGGGGAGAAAGAAGGAAGAAAAATAATATGTTTATAAAATGTTTTAAGTGAGATGAAATAACATTCTTGCAGGACTGAGTGCATTTCCATCATGGTATTTATTTATTTGAAGGTTAATGCATAAATATACAAAGCTAAAAGCTTTAGGCAGCCCAAGTATGCTTAAACAAAACAAACAGAATAGGTTACGGTAAATTTAATATATGAGGTGAAAGTGTTGTGAAATCTAGGAATCAAATTCTCCTTGCTTGGGGCAATGCAGATCTCCTTTCCATGGGCTCATATGGGCACTAGCTGGAATCTAGCTTAGAGTGAGGAGTACACCTTAGAAAATCATCTTTGAAGATATTTTGGGAAATACTGTCATTGTTCTACTTTAAAGGTTACTGATGAAGTATTCTTTTCCATTACAATGAAACGTGATGCTCATCTATATTTTGACTTTTCAAATTTTATTACATAGATCCAGAATAATCTGTTTACTGTACATTTACTTATAACTTAGTCATATTCAGAAAAAATGAAGAAGGCTGAGAAAATGTGCAACTGTTCACTGTAATTTTTTTAATTGATTTTTTTCTCTCTCTCTTTTAAGGTAACAAGTCAATATTGCAGAAATAAGACTGATTTAACACATTATTTGCTACTTCTACTGAATACAGTAGTCTACAAAAATCATAAATCATAGAATATAGTTATTCCAAACTTGGGCTCCAGAAGTATAAATACCTCTGAAAAAAATAAACAAAACCTAAAAACTGGTTATACCACTCAGTATTTCTTGTCCAAAACTGTATTTCTTCTAATAGACCAACATTTCCTCTGGGCTACTTTTCCTTTCTCTGTTTTCTCTTGCTGTGATGAATGTGTTCAACTAACCTGTTACCTATTTACTTATGCCACTACTTCTTTGTAAGAGTGCCCTGATGCTGTTTCAGTGACTGGCTCTGAGCAGGCTTGAAAATAATTAATTGCAAACATCAGAGCAGATGAACTAAGATATCTAATTAAGTTTCTGAAATATCAAAGCATAAGTGTCTGGCTGTCCTAGGAGGTTGATTCAGAGGTTAATAATCAACTAAACAGTGCCAGGGATGGTTTTTCAACACTAAAGCCAACTGACATAGTCTGGTTGGACATGCCAAACTTTTGAAATCTTTTTGCTTCCAAACCAGAAGATGGGATAGAGAGGTGGAATATCCATGTCCCTTCCTGTGCAAACCAGCCAGCCATCCTGTGAATAATTTGGGAGAGGATGAACTGGCCCAGGCCACAACAATTCCAGACACAGACCTAACACACAAATGGTACAGATGATTAACTACATCCCAAGTGTTTGTGACTTAATTTACTAATACAGATCTACACAGAGAAGCCCACCCAGTTCCATTAATGGAGATGACTTAGTGCCACTGGAGGAATCAAAAATTTATAAAGAAAAGAAAAATCTCATTACATTTGCTATTGAGTACATAAGAAGCTCTGGTGATTCAGTGCTTCCACACATCCAACTAAAGAGCTGTTTATGGTCTGCTTGCTAATAGGCAGGTTGCTTGTTACAGGATGCAAAACTCTTATGCTGGAGCAAAGCACCATAAACAATGGACTGCAAAATAGTCCTTTTGTCCACCCTGGTGCAGTGGGGCACAACGTAATCTAGAAGGAAAGATTTATGAGCATGGAGAGAGAAAAAATAATCAAGAGAAAAGCAAATTGGGTAGTGAGAGAGTGACATCCCTGAGGAGAGGTAACTGTATGGTTTGATCTCCATTTCCAGTGTTGTCCTTGATACACAGGGAAACAAATACAAGCTGTTGGGAAATACTAGACATAGTGGATATTTTTTTGGACTGAGCAGCTTTCTGTCAAAAAAGCAATTTAGATGAAATTTTAACATCTACAAAAATGTGTCAGTTTCAGCAAAACTTTCTGACAGAACTTTAGTGTGGAAAGAGTCTAAATATTTTGCTTTGAGAAACTGAAACATTTTGATAGTGATGTTTTTATTTTCTCTTTACACTGAAAGGAAAACAGTAAGAGAAGAAATACATGTAAGTACTTGACAAAAAAGAAAAGAGAAGAACGGATTTGAGCAAATAGGCTTTTTTTTTTTCATTAGAGGAAAAATGAGGAAATTACAGGAGAAATTAAAAAGAAGGGAATAAATTATAAAAGAAAAATGTAGTAAGAGTGTAAAATAAAGGACATGAACATTCATGCCCACAGACTATTTTAGGCGTTAAGGGGATGTCAGTCAGGTTTTCCCATGTATGTGAAAATATGCATATAAAAAGTCCTTGTAGGTATTTGTTATATGTTTTCTGGACTGACTTTTCAATGCAGCCAAATGTCAAAATGCTTGGGCATCATTAGTACCCATCTGAATGAATGTATCTTAATGCTGAACTACAGACACCTAATGGAAAATTTAATTTTGCTTAGATCTGCTTGGCAAGAATTGAGCATATGGGCTCCTAAACCTCCATAAATTGTTAAGGTTGTATTTACTCAATGTGAAAAGTTGTCCTATGCAATTTTTTATAAGATTCACAGTTTGTAACTGCATTATAGCATTCTAATGGATTTTGCCTTTTGGTGGTGCCTTGCTTTATTTTCAAGCAAACAGTACATGTTGGTTTCTCTTCTCTATAGGTGTGCTTTACAGCAGACCATTCAAATTAAACATCATAGCAAACAGAAGCCATTCTCTGGACAGCCAGCCAATGACTAGCTTTATGAATCTTACTTCTCCTAGGGAGTGTCATTATAAAGTAGCACACTTACACATTTACCTCTTGTAGAGAACACACAGAATTTTGAAACCATTACTTTTATCCCATGGACATCTGTTGAAATCCTCACACTTCTTCCAGGATGAAGAATGTCTCATCTTTATGATGTTCATTCGCTTTAGAACATGGCTACATAAATATCCCACTTACTAAGAAGTTAGAGAAGCAAAAAGAATAGGTAGGAAGTAAATGAGTACATTCAGCAACAAAAACATCAATGTACACAATACTTGTGCTAGAAAGTGAAGTCCATATATATATCAATATAATTATAATTATGATATAAAATATTTTTATATGTATATACATATATTTTACTAAAGACACAGAATATGAACTTTTCATTGCTATATCAGACCTTAAGCCACTTGATCATTTGACTGGCAGATACTAAGTTTCCTTAGCACAGAGAGGAGCAGAGCCATTCTTCCAGGGGTACTTTGCATGTTGAATTAGGAATTTGTGTTTGAATTTCAGTTTAATTACAAAAAGATGTTATTTTGAGGCTTTGGGACAAGATTCCACTATTTACTGAAAGATTTACATTTCAGTCTTGAGTCTTTACTCAAGTCCTTAAGTTTATTTACATGTGTGACTGGTACTTGATATCCAAACTAATAAAATATACTAATAATCTTTTTGTGTGGTTAGAGTGAAGTTCTTCTTCAAGTTCTTTCACAGATCTGGGCTTTATTCACTCTCTTTTTAATTGTGTAATTTTAAAATTATGATTAAAATATCTGATTGCCTTCTCTTGAAATCATATTATGTGATTGAAATCTAGAAACAAGACTTCAGTTAAATGTTGAAGTTCATATCCTGGGAGTGAAGAAAGGACATCACTGAAGAATTAGTAGCCTTTTTTCTCTTTCATTTGGACAGTCTAATGAAAAGTAAATAGGCTAGAAAGAGCTGATGAATATCAGCATAAGGAGACTAAAACACTGCTGGATGAAGGTACAGAAGTCTTTCTGTAGGTTAACAATATTTGGAAGTCCAGTGTAAGTATCTGAACAGGTACCTTAACTCTGCCACTGAAACTCCTTCCTTGCAGCAGTAGTGTTAACACTAGATTTTTCACTGTTTCTGGTTGAAAACACTGCTTTCCAGTTGTCCAGAGCAGTCCTGTCAAGTACATGGCAGTGTGATCACCTTAGACTGAAATTGTTTCAAATGTCACAAGCTTAGTAGAGCTGAGTAAGTAACTTCTGTTTGTGGTTTTGTTTTAGAGATCTCTTCTCCCACTGTTGCAGGAGGGGATTAATCTGTAAGCAGTATTTTTTCTTTCTCTTTGACCAGTGAACCCTTAGGATTAAGTCACTTATAAAACCCTTTTTGGAAGATGGTGTATGTTCTGGAAATATCACTATTCTATTATGGGAAAACAAGATCCAGACAAGATACAGTGGCTAAGCCTGTAAACTGATCTTTTGATGCATAACAAATACACAGAGTAAAAACAGGTGGCGTACTTATAAATACAGCATGATAATGAGCTCATTACATGGATGTTCAGTTTTGATGTCAGCACTCTAAAGATACTGATCAATAATAAAGGCTTATTTTGTATGAGTTCAAATATGGTCTGAATAATGGTGCAGATGTTTCTGAAACATCTTAGGTTTTCTAGCAGTCAATTTTTAATTGTCTCACTAATCTTTACTCTTTTGAAAGTTAATCATCAGCCTAGAGACTATTTAGTGAAAATATCACTTCCTTCCTGATTTTAAGATGGGACAAAACACCTTCTTAGCATATTTACCTCTTTCCTTTGATCATAGAGGAAACCTAGATATCTGTTTTGTCAAAAGTCAGGTGAAATGAAATCCATTGTCCTTCCAGATAATTTATCAAAGAAAAAGTTACATGAATATACTCACTAATTGTTTGCATGATGAATTTTCAGAAAGTAATAGTTTTAAATCTCATTCACACGCAGGTAATGAGGTCAGGTGGCTGGAAGCTGAAGCTAGACATATTCAAATTAGAATGATGTTGAATGAGTAAAATGAGTTGAAAAACTCACTTAAACTACAGATAAGTTTGTTCCATTACCATTCAGTATTTCTGTATTAAGCTCAGATGCCTGAAGTCTTCCTAAGTTGTAGTTTACTTAAATTAGAAGTGTGGACTTGATGGAAAAAACTGCATATAAAAATCTATTATCTATTTTATGCAGGAGGTTTGATGACATTATTTGAAGAGTTATGTCTGGCCTTAAGAGTCTATGAACTAATTTGAAAAATGGGTTTTTGTTTTAGACAACAAGAACTGCAATCAGATTTTCACAGTGACTTACATTCTATATCCAAAATTTTCTGACATTTCACAGTGCTTGCATTCCTCATACCCTCTACTAAAATTTTCTGTGAAATTGTGATCTACAAAAAGTGTCTGTGTTCTACTCTATAAGTGAACATATTTTATCGTTTGAAGTTGGTCCATTTAGATTTATTTTCTTTTACTTTACAAAACAAAGGTAGTCTGTAAGATTGAATAGTTATTTCAATCAGTATTAAAGGTCCTTTAATATGAGATACATAAAAAGACAATACAAAATATTATATATAGTTATAATGACCCAGGTAGTGAGGAAATGGTTGGTTATACTTGGTCTAAGTTCTCTGATTTTTATTATCTGATTATGCAGTTTGGATGTTTCTTCTAGAAAAGGCCAGAGATTCATCCACAATCTCCTTTAATCTAGAGATAATCTAGAAGTATAGATATAACCTTTGAAATTCTGGCCAGCTCCACAAATTCGCTGGTGATCTCCTCTCCAGGTAAATCAAGTGCACAGAGACAAATTGAGAAGTGATCCTTGTAGGCCACTACCAAAATGCTTTTCAATAAAGTGATGGATGAAATACGAAGTGGTACTGCTGACATCACCAGTAACATGAAAGTTAAAATCTAGGTCTATTTTCTTGGAACATACTTCATATCCCTGCTTAGAGATATCTGTCATGAAATTTGTAAAAAAAAATAGCTAGAGAACAGTTAGGCTGTTGATTACAGAGCCTGTAATTATGAATAGTATTTCCTCAACATTTCCCTCAATGTCTTCCTATTTCTAACTGCCTTGAGTTGGATAGGATAGGATAGGATAGGATAGGATAGGATAGGATAGGATAGGATAGGATAGGATAGGATAAGAGCTAAGATATTTGGCCTTTAACACAGAAATACTTCTGTTCTTAGCAACTCTTCTGAAAAGAATCACAGTTATTGAATTTCAAATTGCAGTTTAATTCATTACTCTCATTGAGACATCTAAATGAAAATCATAAATCAAGGCCATGATGATCTTTCTGATAGAAATATTCTGGTTCTGTGACATCAGTCATAACTGTTAAATGACTCTTTGAATTCCGTTTCTCTTTGTCACAGCAATATTAACCAGAAAGACTGAAATAAAACTGAACTTAGTTGGAATATTAGTGAGTCTGATTTCTTCTTGAATAGAACTTATAAAACTTGGGAATGCCTTCGAAGTTGGAGCCTGTTACTCAGTTTGCAAGGAATACAAATAAAACTAAGACAGCCTTCTTGCACATAAAATTTGTTTCAGCTCGACCAGAATATGCAAAATACAAAATGTGATATTGTTCCCCCAATGAGATCAGCAATCAAAAAAATCCCATGAAATTCAAAGAAGCTAGAATTTCAGCTAAAAATAATGTAAGCTTTCCAGGTAACCCTAAGAATTTCCAGATCTCTCTACAGTTTTTGATATATCATTCTTGTTCCTTTTACTTAGAGCTGGACCATCCTTCATAGGACTCATCAGTGGCTTCAAAAATATTACAAATATGAGGTTTATTTTCCAGCTATGTTCCTTGGAACATATCAGAGGTTGGTATCCAACATCAATAGTTTACTCATGTCTATTCAGATCTAATAAAAAATCACTGTCATTTCATCTAAATTTTCCTCTGTAATATCAAATAGCTAACTGAACAATTTTGTCAAAAAATCTTTCACATATGCAGAAGCAAGATTTTTGTAAAAAAGTTCTTTTCCCTTTGAACTCTATCATAAAAAACTGAAAATATTGCACATAATGCTAATGTCATCTTGGAACACTAATCATATAAAAAGAAATCTAAACTATGTAATGTCCTCTTTGGACAGCAAAAAATTATTTATTATGAACGTATGTTCTTCCAGATTATTTACATCATCTTGTATTCAATACACTTAGCCTATTTATGAAAGATTGACACTAATGAAAAAATTATCATTTACATAACTAAATCCATTTTATATCCTAAATATCCTTTGTATAATTATCTGTATTGGTTTAGAGTATTTTTAAGGAACTGTCATTATTGTTTACAACAGAAAACCAAAAGTAACAGCTCTTAAGTGCAGTTCTGCACAGCATCTGCAAAATTTCTTTTTGCAGATGTGGAAAATCTACCATGCACGTTGCTTGGAGTTAATCGGACCAAACACAGACAGTGGTGTCTGAGCTAGTCACCCCAAGGCCCTTTTATACCTAATGGAAAAAGAAAGAGGCACTTTAAGAGATTCTACTGAACAACTGGGCCATAAAATTGCCCCCTTCTTCTGACAGTATAAAAGTAGGATTGCTAGTTCAGATACAAATAGATTACTCATTCAGATAGTGTATATAACTTAAATTTCGGTGAGATTAATTACATTCTCTGTAATAAAAGGGCTGAAACAGTGGCCCAGATTCTCACTGCATGCATCACTTAGAAGAGAAACCAGCCTTACTGGTATGCTTGAGCAGTAAAAAAATGAGGTGCCTATGAAAGACCTGAAGTAGTTGAAAACCTCTGTTTTGGGGTAGGAGTATACTACCTTGGTTTCTGCTTGACATATATACTTTTCCATTAAATTCTAACCAACCCTGAACACTGAAAGGGGAAATAAGGGGTCAACTGCAGCCTGTGAATTCCTGGAGAAGTCCTGGATCTTTATAGGATCAGCACAAGATTCTGCTCTTTCTTAACTTCTGGGTTTGAGTCTTCATTCCCTGTAATACATGACATAAATTCGTTCTTATGATATAGAACAGAAGGTGTCCATTGACCTTCCCATCTCCTGATGTGGGAACCTGGGATACAAACCAATCTGCTTTCACCTCCAGTTGCAACACCTACTAATCCTGCTGCTGTCCTTAATTTTTTTAGGGACAAAACAAGCAAACAAAAGGATCTGACTCATGTCAATTTTACTGGTTCCTTTAGTAGAATTGACAAAACATTCCATGCTAAACAAGTTCTGATATATTTTTCAAAGTTTGTAGCAAACTCATTTATGAAAAAGGTTCCTACATTCAGAAAATTAATTTGTAAATAACGTTTCAATTGGTTTTGAATAACAGTCAAAGACATCAGAGGTATCTGTTTAAATAATCAGGAAAACAACATTTTCCTGCTTATGTTCTGAATAACTGGGTGGGCTAGAGGTTTTTTTTCTTTTTAGATTAAAATAAAATCTGTGATGTAGGCTCTGTGGCCTTTATGAATAAGTGCAAGAGAGAATTTTTCATTCTTTGAAGATATATTAGCCCTTAAAAATACTCTGGCTTTATATTTTATGTTTTATTGAGAATCACTTAAAGTTAATTGAAAACACTGAATCAAATAGTAAGAACTCCGGTCAACTTTTTTTATGCCTGGGGCTTACAATTATTTAAATGCCTAAGTAAAGCTATAGGTTATGAGCTGTAGGCCCTTAGATTTGAATATTCTGGCCTTACATTTTTATCATTAGCGCTAAATAATTTCTTAAAAACATGGTATATATAATTATTAAAAGGTTCTGATGTCACAAAGATGTGGATTCCACCTTTTGGGTGAAGTGACCATTTGGGATTTACAGCATTTGCGTTGAATTTTCAGAAGCCATTCACATATAGCATTAATTTGTATTTACTATTAACATAAAGAGCACTTTTTAGTCTTCATGTCACAGGACTAAGAAAATTAGACTTATTGTGACCTTAGATTTGTCAGCAAACAGCAAAACAAGGTTTCTTTCTGATCTTGTTTGTGCACGCAGACACAGAAGGCTGTGTGATTGCTATTGAAACATGTCTGTGGCTCCCTGACGTGCGCTGGGAACACTGTAGGTTAAATAGCTGTATATATTCACTCTTCTGATGACATTACAATATACAGTAAGCCCTAGATACCTCAAGGGAATTTGTAGAGGCAGACACTCACACTAGCATGTACTTCATATTGGTTAAGGATATTTGTGTAAGTTTCAGTACACACCATGGCTGACCTCATGGCCAGATTTATTTTCTTTCCAAGTTGCACTACAGCATCTCAGCAGGCTTTCTGTGAGAGTCCTGTATGGACTGAAGGTATGTAAGACACAGGACATCCCATAATCACAGCTTTTAGAGAAAGCATACTTTCTTTGCTTCATAGCCATAGCTGTTGACTGGAACATGCCACTGTATTTACATTAGGATGTGAAGTAGTTTCTTTTGCCAGAGCAAGTGCAGTGCTCATTTGGATACTTAGAGTTTACCTGGGATCAGGTAGAAAGCGGAGAAGTTTATGGAAAAGAAACTCAGTAAGAATCATTGAATGCATAAACTAAATACATCAGCAACTATTATAGTCTATGAGGTGGGATGGGTAGAGTGAAACTATTAGTCCTGAGAACCTAATGTTGACGTTGTATGCACTAAGGTTTAATTTAGACTAGCTCTGATCAAGCTTTGTCGACTGAAGGCCTGCTAGTGTCAGAGTCCAATACTCTCTAACCGTGTTCTTTTAGATATTCTGAGAGTAGAGGGTGTAATATAAAATGTGCTTTTTTAAAGATAGTTGATGTTACATGGGATTTATGATTTAGCAGGGTGATACAAAATAAATTTCATAACACAACACAAATGTAAGTTACAGTTAGCAAAATATATGTATAGCAGTTGCAATACACAGTTCAATCACACCACCAATGTGATTTCCATTACCGGTCTCTATAATATGCTCATCATCATGACACTGAGTGTCCCCAGTCTCCAGGAAGGAATATGTTAGTTGAAGCTAGCTCAAGCCCCTTGCTCTTTTTGAAAATATTTTGTTACTGGTTCAGTTTTTACACTCTGTATTGGCCTGAATCATGCATTCACTACCCCCATGCTAACTCTGGGAGATGTTTACAGTTTTTCAGTGAACTGAGGGAGAAGCACACTACCAGTTGACCAACTCAAATATTGGTAGCTGTTTATCTAAAACAAAGACCACCCTCCTCTCCCCTTGTGGTGAGTTGACCCTGGCTGGATGCCAAGTGCCCACCAAAGCTGCTCTATCACTCCCCTTCTCAACCCGACAGGGGAGAGAAAATGTAACAAAAAAGCTCATGGGTCGAGATAAGGACAGGATGATCACTCAGCAATTACTGTCATGGGCAAAACAGACTTAACTTGGGGAAAATTAGTTTAATTTATTGCCAATCAAAACTGAGTAGGATAATGAGAAATAAACCCAACTCATAAAAAACTTTCACCCCACCCCTCCCTTCTTCCCAGACTCAACTTCACTCCAAACTTTCTCTACCTCCTTCCCCTCAGCGGTGTGGGGGGATGGGGAGTGGGGGTTGTGGTCAGTTCATCAAGTGTTATCTCTGCTGCTCCTTCCTCCTCAAGGGGAGCACTCCTCACACTCTTCTCCGGCTCCAGCATGACTCCAGCATGTCTCCCATGGGAGACAGTCCTCCGTGAACTTCTCCAATGTGGGTCCTTTCCATGGGGTTCAGTCCTTCAGGAACAGACTGCCCCAGCATGGGTTCCCCATGGTGTCACAAACCTTGCCAGCAAACCTGCTCCAACGTGTGCTCCTCTCTCTCCAATGCGTCCACAGGTCCTGCCAGGAGCCTGCTCCAGCATGGGCTCTCCATGGGGTCACAGCTTCCTTCGGGCACATCCACCTGCTCCGGCGTGGGGTCCTCCATGGGCTGCAGGTGGATATCTGCTCCACCATTAACCTCCATGGGCTGCAGGGGCACAGCCTGACTCACCATAGTCTTCACCATGGGCTGCAGGGGAATCTCTGCTCCGGTGCCTGGAGCACCTCCTCCCTCTCCTTCTTCACTGACCTTGGTGTCTGCAGAGTCATTCCTCTCACATATTCTCACTCCTCACTCCAGCTGCAGTCTGTGTCCCAGTTGGTTCCCCCCCCCCCCTTCTTAAATATGTTATCCCAGAAGTGCTACCACTGTTGTTGATTGTCTCGGCCTTGGCCAGCGTCGGGTCTGTCTTGTAGCTACCTGGCATTGGCTCTATCGGACACAGGGGAAGCTTCTAGCAGCTTGTCACAGAAGTCACCCCTGTAGCACCCCCCGCTACCAAAACCTTACCACACAAAACCAATACACCCCTTCATTTTTAGATAAAGTCAGCTTCTTTGCAACAGCAGTGGTCAGTCACGCCCTGAGCTTCACAGATGCATCATGGGCCCATTTCCTCTGAGCCTTCTTCCATTGTTGGGGTTTATTGGTCAGGCACAGTTAGCAACCCAAGTGCATTGGGTGCAGTCCTAGAGTGGCTTTAGTTGGATGTCACCTGAAAGATATCCAATTTAAAAGCTCTAAGACTATCCTGTGATGCAAATCGAAGTGCAATAAATTAAGGTGATCAGAATAATCACTAAAAAAAGCACACAGACTAAAGCTGTAATATATATGCATCCATAGAAATAATATCCAACTTCTGAAGCCCCTTAACTTAATAGATAGTCGGAGGTTGTGAGAGCATTAAGAAGAAGTATCACGCATGCTTGTGTTGATCTTATTCTTCCTTAGGTATCTGCTTATGGCCAGTGTTGAAAATGGGATGCATTACTTGATGCAGTTTTTCTTACAATTTTAAGTGGTTATTGCAATTGGTAGCCAGAAGGAAAAGACCAGACAGATTAACTTCTGAAATAGATAACCAGAGATGCTATTCAGTCCTTCTGATCTTGCCTATATATTTGGCATCCCCAGACACTCCCCCTCAAAGTATTAAAAGCACTTAATACTCTTTATTGAATGCAGTATTAAGTATAAATATTTGCTATTCTAGGACTGTCTGAAATGAAGAACTATCATTTAGATGTAAGTTACATATCTGACTGGATCTGATCCCAGACACCTGCAGTGGGGCAGGTGGGCAGCTTAGGGAACAGCATTTCTTCTCTGCCTTGAACTTGACATTAAATAATGAAACCTGCAATGTGGAGGAGGGATAAGGCTAACACTGCACTGACGTGGTGGACCAGAGAAATAAAAGGTATATTCCTTTAAGTTCATGAGCACTTTTGGGTTTGTTTTGTTTTGTTTTATTTTTTTTAAACTTACACAGTAACATAATGACAGATGTGAGGTAACTTGCAAATAGCAATAATTATCAAGAGTAAGGAAAAACTATTGATGCAGACAGTGTTAGTTAAGCAGAAGTGTGGACAAATGATCTCTCATTATAAAAGCAGGAGAGCATAACAGCCTACACTTTCTAATCCTGAGACTAGTCTGGAACTGACTGCTAAAAAAAAAAAAAAACCCAACCCATTATGAGATCTAAGATTGAGCATTTTCTTGATATTGAACCTAGGATGTATTCTGAAAGGTAGGAGAAGTATTCAGGTCAGCCAAGCTGCTACCACTTCTTCAAAAGGAAATATTCTCACTTTGGGAGGAATTCTTGGAAATAATTCTGAAAAAGAAGGTAAGATTGGGGAGAGAATCACATCTCACAGAAAGAGAAACCTGTATGAGTGAAGGGTTCGGAGCACATATGACATGGAAAAGGACATTAATTAAAAAGGACACTTCGTCTTATTATGTGGACAATGATTTTGACCTAAAGATTTGATTGTTGTTTGATATCATTAAAGAGTTGATGTTCTTCTGTTAGTTTTGTGGATTATATTTACTAAGCCACTTAATGGACCTACTGATTATACCTGTATGGAACACATCAGGTTATTTTACATGTACTGAAGTGCATTATGGCCACTTACTAGCACTTAGCAGTATTAGCTGCCTCACTATTACTAATACTGACTTTTAACTTCATGTTGTGAAGAACAGAGCAACTGCCAAGACTATTTTTTTCCCTCACAAAATGGAGAACAACCTGTTTCAATAGTTGCACTTCCAAGTGCAAATTTAGCTTGAGTGTCCTCTGTGTCCTCAGCTTGAGTGTCCTGAGGTTCAGGACTGCAAACAGTGTGTGCTTGCAGATATAGTCCAAGAGGAGATTTATAACTAACTCTTCCGAGGTGTGTGTTTGGTTGTTTTTTTAATTCACCACCCCCCCATGGAAAGAAAGGGCTTAGTATTAATTTTTTTTAATTAAATAGATCTTATCTGGGCCTCCTGAGTCTTCAAGGCCAGCCTGGTGATGCGTTTTTTGGCTTAGATCACAAACTGAAACATTCAGACTCTGACCATCCAGATGCAAATCCCTAGACTTATTCTGGAGGAATGTCTATGCAAAATAGTGGCAGCATTTGGATTTTACCAAATGCTTTACCCTGGCTTAATTCTCTCTATCTCTCTCTTTAAAAAGCAGTGTCAAGTATCAATGTTACAAATAGCTGCAGTTTATATGTTCTGTTATAAGAGAATTGAGATATGATAGCATAAAAGATTGTATAGTATATTGCACCAATGAAAGGATACTGACGGGAGGAGAAGCCTGTCCTTTTACTTGGCATGCCTCTCATAATCTATATTTTTATTGTAAAAGGTAGTTGAAATTTCATTTTTTTTTGCTCACACTACAGTATCTTCTTTTATTACAGCCTATTTTTTTAGATGGATTGGATTTCATTCCATTGACTACCCATAGTCATCTATTACTATTTGAGATATTTATACTTGACATCTTGTACTGGTTTTGGCTGGGATAGAGTTAATTTTCTTCATAGTAGTTTCTATGATGCTATACTCTGGGTTTGTGATGAAAACAGTGTTGTTAACACAGGGATGTTTTAGCTATTGCTGAACAGTGCTTACACAATATCAAGGCTTTGTTTCTCACACTGCTCTGCCAGCGAGTAGGCTGGGGGTGCACAAGAAGTTGGGAGGGGATACAGCTGGGACAGCTGACCCCAACTGACCAAAGGGATATCCCAGACCATATGATGTCATGCTCGGCAATAAAGCTCAGGGAGGAATGAGAAAGAAAGGAACATTCAGAGTTATGGTGTTTGTCTTCCTAAGTAAGCGTTACGTGTGATGGTGCCCTGCTTTCCTGGAGATGGCTGAACACCCGCCTGCTGATGGGAGGTATTGAATGAATTTCTTGGTTTGCTTTGTTTGTGTGCACGGCTTTTGATTTACTTATTAAACTGTCTTTATCTCAACCCATGAGTTTCCTCACTCTCACCCTTCCAGTTCTCTCCTCCATCCCACTGCGGGGGGTGAGCGAGCAGCTGTGGGGGGCTGAGCTATCAGTGCAGAGTTAAACCACAGCACATCTGCATATGGCTCACAGACATGACTGAGGACACATACCCTTTTGTAGTGGCACTTGGCTGCTGAATAGAATAGATTTGGTCATCTCAAGTGGAACTCCCATGTGTGGGAAACTGAACACCTTATGTGCCTGTCCAGTGCTTGGTGAAAGAAAAATTTCTGGCTTCCTTAAAACACATAGTCTGACCATTCTCTCTTTTCAGATGCTTCACAGAAGGCTTCACGTGGGGAAAAAAAAAAACACCAAAACAAAAAAAAACTATAGCAAATAAAAAAAAAAAATTAATTCCATAAGATCATCTGCCTGGACATTTGAAGTGTATATGCTTTAAGGAGCAAACACATTAGCATATCCATTTGGGTCAGGAGAGTGGTTGTTGAAGAAAGCAGTATTTTAGATATTAAGACTTTAGCTACATACATATCAAAAAAAGACTCTTTAAACCTTGTTTTCAAAATGAGCTAGCTACATTCAAGTCCTGGTTTTTGGGGGGGAAAGGGGGAATGGTCATGCTTGTATGCATCCAATTTGCAAATGTACACTTCTAACTGGTTTTGCACAGCTCCTGGGTTAGGCAAAGGTCTCAGATACTAGGATACTCATTAAACTGTTATTTGACATTGCTTCCTCTGAAGAAAATAAGGAGGGGGCAAGACAAAATTGTAACCTTTTTTACTAAATAGCAATGAAAATACTGGGAAACAGCTTTTAAAATAATTGGTACAATATGTTGACAGTTAGAAGAAAAAGGAAGAAAAAATTACTAAATAAAAATGTTAAATGCTAAAAAACATTTTCTTTTTACTTGTGGATGCTCTTGGACACCAAGAATCCTATTAACTAGTCATTTGCATTTGCATAGTACTTTTTCATCTGTGTATTTCTATTTTGGAAATAGAGGTCCAGGGACAAGCTCACACAGTAAACCTTGGACAACCAAACCCTACTAAATATCAGCAAGACTCAGGATTTATGTTTGCCTGTTATTAAATAAGAATTCTTTGTGGAAGAATGCTGTTGGACTGTAAAACCTTTACAGGTACCACCTTTTCACTTATGTCTGTGCGTTTAGAACTAAAGTATCTCTGCTGATGTTTGGTACTTTCCATAACTTGACACCAACTGGTCATGAAGCAAAGAGTCATCCAAATATATTTGTTCATCTTGTCTCAACCTACACACCCTGAAGGAACCCCACTGCATTATCAGCTGGAACACTAGAGAATCATGGGTTGCAGACTCTTCCTCCTGTTCATTCTTCCTATATGCACAGTATTCTAAGGCAGATTTATGTTATTTGAACCATCAGGTTTAATTGGATTACCATGATTCTATAGTCAGTATCTTAAGAACAAACACAGCTAGAACATGCTGATAGCTTTTATTCCTGGTTGCTCTAAAACAACAAATGTAATTGACCTGTCTAAACTGGGGGGAAAAAAAAAAAAAAAAAAAAAAAAAAAGGCAGCCAGAAGGTTTCAAAATACCAAAATAGTCTGGAATGCCTCTGTCTTTCCTTTGGTTCACATTTCTTCTTTGCAACTTGTGGGGGTCTTCCTCTGAAGTAACATCAGAGATAGTTATCTACACTGAAGGATGAAATATTCAGTGAAGACCCGTCTTAATTATACATTCCTTTAATTCTGAGGCTGCAGAATTTCATTTATGTTCTGTATGTTTAATACTAATCAAAGATAAGTCTCACCTGTCATAAACTTTCCTTTGGTGTTCTCCTCCTGGGGTTTAAAATCTAGAATATTACTTATTGACAAAATTTCTTTATCAGAAGTGCAGCTGTTCATGGACTTTTGCATGAAAAAGCTTATAAATATAAAATTAGCTACCATTTTAGGTCTGTTACTGGAGTGCTAAGACTTCAGCACATGTAATAGACATCTAGAGTAGATTTTACTTAGAGCAATGTACAATAGTTCTCTGGGATGGTCGCTGCCTGTATGAATATACCTAATGGCAGCAATAGTTGAGAATCTATTAAATTACATGACTGAATTCATTGTACCAGTAAATTCATATTTAATCTTAGTCTTATGTTCTGTGTGCAATCAAGGGAACTGGACAGCCACCCTTATAAGTCTGCTTTTGTTTGTTTGTTTCCAAAAGCAGAAATTGCCATGCTTTTGTTTTAAAGCCAACTGGCATGTATCTCAGATACACTGAATATTTATTTGTTATTTCTTCCTTCATCTATGCTAGGAAGTAACAGAGAATTATGGGTTTATTTTCATAGATTTCCTCTGGCTCTGAAATGTCTTCATGTGCATTCCAGAGAGTTACTATGCTGTTTCCAGACATTATCATCTGAGACACTGTGCCAGGGCATTAGAAAAACTGACTCAAAAATTACCTCTATTATTCAGAAGAAGAAATAGTTTTCTCTTTGTCTCTTTGATGGGAATTCCTGGAAGCCAAGGCTACCTGGGGTTTTAAAGCTTAGTCTTAGTTTATGAGATATCTAGATAATTGTAGGCATGATTAATGATTCTCAAATAAAGTAATCTGTACATTCAATATGTTGCCTATGCTTACAAAGAGAAATATAGTAGCAAAAGCTCAATTACTAGTATTGTTTGAAAGCTGCTTTTGAAAAAGAAGGGAGGTGGTCCCACTAAAGTTCATGCCTGACTAGCTCTGTGTGAAGTGTGCATATTATCAGACAGATTAGCTAAAAAACGTTAATTGTTCTGTTAACTGTATGAGGATTTCTATTGAATTTCAGATAGTTTAGGCTATAGTAAATACTCAAAATCTGCACCTTATTAGATTTCATTAATAAAAATTGAATTTAAAAGTAAAAATTCTAGAATGCTAAATGAAGATAGGTCTAAAAATAGCATTTTCTAATGTCAAAAATTAAGATAAAATAGCCTATGAGCATTCATATTATGACATTATCTAACATCTAAGGCCAAGGCAAGACTGTATCATGATAAGAACATGTGTGCATTATGAAAAAATGGTGTAAAGAGTTTTCTATCCTGAATTCATACATCGTCAATTTTATAAACTTATTCAGAAATTAAGAAATCTCACAGCTCTGTTTTTTTTTCTGAAAATAATTTCTCTGAGTCTGCCTGTTGGTGTCCTACAAGAGTGACCTATGGCCATAAAGTATGTCCTCAGTTCTTTTGGGAAATCAGTTTCTTTATTCACTTTCACAAAGCTGCATTTATCAAAGATATTGATCTGGCAAAGTCCCTATACTCAGAAAATGTAAGGTTCATGTCACCTTCAGAAATTAAGCTAAGCTAATTGTCTGGGCTCCCTTAAAATCAACAGGCAGATATAGGCTACATCTGTATCATCTGCTTGTAGAGTGCTCCCATTTTGTGGGTCTAGACACACCCCCAGGACACAGTCTTGTCCTGTATCAGATCAGGATCTCACCGTTCACCTCTTTAACACCCTGACATCCCAGCAGGTGAATCTAATAGCCACAGCTACTTCCAGACAGTGAGTGATTCACCTACCCTGCGATTGGGCAGATTGAATCACTCGCATGATTTGCCTTTCTCTTGCCATTCACTGTTAGGGGAGTTTAGAGAATTAGCTTAAGCTAGCAACCTAGTTTCAAGCTGGTTTCAAGCTTTAGTGAGAAGTTACTTTTATGTATTTCTATTAATTTTATTTTTTCTTCACAAAACTTTCCTTTTATATAAATTTCCCATGGACCACAGCATTAGTCTAGTCTACCCTTGATTGGTTTAGTGTGGATTTGGTTGTGTAGGTTAATGGCTGGACCGGATGACCTTAAAGGTCTTTTCCAACCTAAACGATTCTATGATTCTATGATTTTTGTGGCTGTCTGCTGGGCTCTGTTCAGTTTTCCTTTATCCTTAAAGTATCTTGCCTGAAACTGGAAAGAGTACTCTGGCTGAGGCCCTTATCAGTGCTGAATAGAGAGGAAAAGTTTACTTCATGTATCTCATTTACAATTTTATTTCATCAAGTGTAGAGGAAAAAAGGATTCAATGCATATCAGGACAGAGCATACAGCATGGTAATAACCTATGTACAAGGTCAATTCAGATGGGTTTAATCCAAGGCTTAAACAAGAGGATTTTTTAAAGCTGCCTAAGCATAAGTGTCTAGTGCCCTCTCGGATGCTCAAGAGTACCTTTGGATACCTTCACAAGTCCATTGGTTCTTTTTCTACAGTCACACCTCCCCTATAAATACCATGTCATATTTGCCAGCCCCACAGGAATATAGCTTGTAGTATCTTGAAAACCTACATGTGGCATTTGAACTGAGCCCAGGGCTGCATTTACAGCGACCATTTGCAAGAGTAAAATACAGGGTAAGACGGAGCACTTTGGGCTTAACCACTTAGCTAACTTGGGGCTTAATAAAGGCTTAATCACTTAAATTGGATGCAGAACCCTATATTGTAGACCCCAACAATTTAGGTAAGAAGTCATTCCCCTTAGGAAAATTCTTTCTTACTAATTAAGCAGGCAGCTACTGCTTAGAGGAGCTGTTTATTTGTATTAGTGATTTTTTTTAAGAACAGGTTAAATAAACTCCAGAATAGATGACCCTTCAAACATTTTTTTTTTTTTTTTCTGGTTTAATTTTATACAGTTATATTCTTCTGAAGATTTCTGGTCTATCAAAAAATAAAAAGAAAACATTATCCTTGATAGACACATAATTTTACTAAAGAACTGTAGAACATTCTCTATCCTTTAAATATAAATTTTAAACTTTCTAGTGCTCTTTGATAATACAGGTCCATTCATATTTTGTTCTGTGATGCTGCAAAAGCAGCAAACATCAAACCACCCAGATAAGAAAGGGATTTCATCTGGCAACATGGACACATTAGATTTTTTTTACATTCTCAATGGATAATTTTCTAAAAGTTTTTCCAAAGTTTACTGCATAGCATATAATTATTTTCAGTTTTTCATTTCTGCACAGCTTGTTCTGCAAATGTCAATAGAAAACATATAAGATTTTACTCATCCCAAAGTCTTGTTTAGATGGATATTGCCAAATTATTTTTAATAGATTTCTCAGTGTATTTCTTGTCTGCTTTTTACCTTCTGAAAGTCTGAGTGCTTTTCTAAAGATAATGGGTACACTACACAGAGGACCAAGGCTGTGTCTGTCAAAGGAAAAAACAATTACCATAAAATGTAATTATTAAGGAATAGTACAAACACATCTAACAAAAAAGCCCAGATGCCAATGAGACTGAAATTGTGCTGCTTGTAGACTAGGGGAAACATTTTCTGAAAGATACGGGGGGGGGGGGGGGGGGGTGGGGGTGGGGGTGGGGGGTGGGGGGGTGGTATGCAGACATAAAGAGTTACTTAATGCCCAAAGGTTTGGCAAATATAGAGTCAATTGTTTTACAGATGCTGATACTTCCTTGGTCTGAATGGAGACAAATATTTCTGCTGGGTACTACAGATTCAAAAGGGGAATATTCACTCCGCTCAGATATCAGAGGTATGCATCCAGCTCCTGCCTGAGCTCAAGGTATGCATTTGGTGAGCATAGGGCAAGCTGCTGCATTTGAATCTCTGCTGGAAGATGAGAGTAGCCATTTCTTATCACCTCTGCAGAAGGTCTTGGGCATAAATTATTCTACATGGGGACAAGAAAATTATATTAAAGAGTATTCAGACAGCATGATCCTTGGATACTGAAGAGATAAGAACTCTATGGATTCTGAATGCATAGTTATAGAAATTAATTTAATTCTGGTCACCACTTTAAAGGTTTCTTCATATCTAGGGAAGCCATTTATACCTCTTTTTTTGAGAATAAGAGTAAACCAGTTATTCCCAATTAAATACTGAGACTGAAACTACTTGATTAAATCAAAAGAAATTTCGAAAGCTGAGGGTGTAAGGTCTCCAGCAAGCACTAAGTTAACGTAGGGGGCTGTAACTGTTAGGTTAAGTGATAAAACTCATCTGCCTACCCACAAAGGACCTCAGAAAGACAGTGGCAGGAGGGGGAGCGCAAATAATACCTTGCTGGGCTATTCCAAGGTGCCTCATAAGGGGCCATTGGCTCATCAAAGGCCCATCTGCGGAATCAGAGGATCACTGGGATGCACAATGGCAAGCAGGAACCTAAATTAAGGTCTCCCAAGGAACAAACACCCTGTCCGGAACTGTCCCAGGGGTGCCCCAGCAGAGCCTTAGCCCCATTGCCCAGGCATGAAACCCATCACAAAGAGTCATTGGGAGCAGATCTCTGGATCACCATTCAGACTAATGGGCTTGCTGCCTAGGGGTGTGGGACACATTATGGGATACAGGGGAAGAGCTGTTTGGCATTGCACAGGACTTGTTATGTAATGTCTGAAGGAGGATGGGATGGGGGCGGGGGAGGACACAAGGGAGGGATTTAGGTGATTTTAGGAGGAGCAAGTGTGGGAAATAGAGGGTTAAGGGGATAAAAAAGGCTGGTCACATGTAAATAGCTGGCTAGTCAGTACACTTGTCTGGCTATGTCCTGTGCCTGACCAGCACAGTGTGTCCTATCTTCTTACTAAATTCCTTTCTAACTCTTTCTTGGTGAGGGCTCTCTATTCAATGTGCATGTATGTGTGTGGAGGGGGGCTGGGGAGTCTATGGGGGTGCAAGTGCAGCAACTGGAATCAGACCAGGAGTCACAGATCGTGACAGCCCATAGGTCTGTGGTGCAGCAACTGGAGCAAATGCAGGTCTGCAAGGAAGAGTGGGATCGCTGGCAAGGAGAAGCCGAGCTAGGTGGTGGGTAGGTGAAATGAGTGGGAGCAGGAGAGTGGATGGGTCTCCGAGGGCCAGCCTGCGTGGGTCAGCTACTGGGATGAGGGAAGTTCTCACCAACTCTGTGCATGTGTGCAACAGCCTGTACCAGCAACAGGAGTGGGGCTGCAGTCTTGGGGGCTTGAATGTCCAGATGGCAGCAGCTGGTGAGACTGGGATCCAGGGGCAGCTACTGGACAGACTGAGTGTCTGAGCCTGACTGCTAGAGGAATCCACACTGTACATATGTATATATGTATATATATATATTCTCACTAGTGGACTTCCATCCTGGTCAGCCAGAGAGGGGAGCAGGATGAGGCCATTGGTGCTATGTTTGTGTGGGTGTTGAGTGTGTGTGTGTGTCTGTCTGTGATCTGTGTGGCTGGTCATGTGTATATGGATATATGTGGTATATAAGTGTGCTTGGTGCATGTGCCTGCTGAGAACACATCTACAGCCTCACTACTGGTCGGACCTGGGGACACGGAACAGCAACAGTCTTGCCTCTCTCAGGCAGTTGGATATATTTTCCTCTAACAGAAACTACTCTCCACAACTTAATATGAATCTTTTGTACTAGCAGACATTTCACAGCCACTGCTGGTCTGTATTGTTTCTATAAAAGACAAGGTAAATTTACATCCAAGGAAAACTCAGAATAAGAAATAGAGTGTACAGATTAATTGGAGAAAAACAACAGAGGTAAAGAAGAAGAGTCTGGAACCAGAGTCTCTGATGCCCTTTCACTCAACCCTGACTCATATGTTCTTATTTTCTACCTAGGATTTTATTCTTGCATTTACATTTGTCAGAAATGACAGATGACACAGTATGTCAGGTCTTTATAATACCCTTTGTTGTGGTATCTCTTGTTGCTTACACAAAATTGTTTTGTGGAGAAATGCTAGGACAGAAATGCTCCACATACATCTGTGGGAAAACTGCCAAACAGCATTTCAGCTTTCCCCCACTAAGTTACTAAAGAATATCCAAACAGAAAGAGGCAAACAACAATTACAGTTCTAAAGAAAGATACACTACAATTTTACAAAGCTCTGAAGGACTTGTCTGTATCTAGGAAAAAGATGTGTTTAAAAATTAACTACTCCCTACCCTCCACCCAACCCCCCACCCCCCCCCCCCATCCCAATCTAGACATTGTCTAAATCATCTCTAAGCTTAATTCGCTGATTTTTGGTCAGAATTAGGAAAGTCTTATTTTGGTGACTAACCTTCCCAGAGAGAAAGCTTGGACACTAGAATTTGATATTCTTTTCTACTTGTTCTCTTCTTGGCCATGTTCTTGGTTATTGACACTCACTCTTTCCAAGAAAATGGTTGAACAACTCATAGGACACCTCATGACATGCAACGTATATTCACAAATGTTAAATTGTTAGAACAGCATTCAGAGGCAGAAAGATGTATCATGGCCTTCACTTTTTTTTTTAAACACTTTGAACTGGAATTAGTAATTACATGTTGTGTTCATAGGAGCAACACAGAGATCCTTGAGAGATGCAGGGTGAAGAGCTATGGCATGTGGGCACAGGGAGCATGCTCTAGAGTAAGCTTGCTTTCAGCTGCATGGGTATGAGACAGTTCATGCCTCTCAACCTTAGGACCTGTGTATGGACCGCTGTCCCTCTGTCATCTACCAGCTACACTAATACTAGTAATCACTGTCAGGGCACAGATTCTTAGTATCCTATGCACAGACATTGCATGCAGGAAGCACAGTCCTAGGTGGGTATGGATGGTAAACCCATGCTAAGCCATGCGTTCAGCTAAATCCTTTTTTACCTCTTTGCCCCCCTCAATAACAAAGTTAAAAAATTATCTCCTTGAGGAGCCTTTCGCTGAATTCCTACTCTAGGAATCTGCAGGAATGTATTACAAAGGGAAAATGAAGGGTCTGCTGTCACCTGAGACAGTGTAGCTTTTTTGTGTGCTGTTAGAAAGAATTTATATCCATCCAAATGAAAATAATGAATGAGCTGAACAGGTCATTCAGCTACAGGGCTGCTGAAGATTGTTTGAGGGCCCACAAGCTTCAGGGCTGATGAAGATTGTTTCAGTTATAATAAAATGCTGAAGTCCATGTCTTCTGGTTTACTTACAAAGTTTGTCAGAGCACAAGAAGAAAGGGAGGTAGTAAAGTCAGTTCCCTGACTGTGGAACTAATTCTGCTAAAATATGCAGCCTCAGTGTGCTGCCTTTCTTTATTTGAATTGTAGGAATAACCCTCTTACTTTCAATAAAAAATAGTACTTACCCAAGTGAACTTACCATGTGAAGAGACAAGATAGGCACGGGAAAAAATACTATCCCTGTTTTATAGGTAGACAACCCAGAATAAGTGATTTTTCCCTACCTATATGCCATGCCTACGACAGAAATCTCATTTGCTCCAACCTGTAGATTCATCCGTTGTCTCCTGAGACAGAAAGGTATAGGTTTTTTTCTATACGTCATTTTATCCAATTCTGATTTGGCCCAGAGATGGCAAGAACTGTATGAACATAGGCCTTTCTGCCATTCCACAGTTCTTCCAGGAACTCCTTCTGGAACAGTACATCGCTGGCATATGTCTTGTACACCAAACAGAACCTCAAAGGTACTGTTTAGCAAGGGTAATCTCTGAGCAATTTAGCAGATTGGAGTGTATTTAGGATTTTGAAAAATGACACTGCAATCCCAACTAAAAATCTACAAAATAAAGTCCAATATACTACCATTCTGGAGAATAATGACTTTGTATCAACTAGCGGTAAGAGTGTAATTTATCAACATTAGCCTTGATGGGGCATCCAGTGCAGTGTGATTGATTTAAACGTGTAGATTTTTAACGTTTTGAACAGGTGGCTAACTTATAACAACAGTTTAAACTTTTATAGCATCTTATCATGCTGAGGCAGCTCATGGTGTTTTACAATGACATTAAAATTAAAATTTAATCTATCCTGCAGAGTTAATAATTAGCTAATGTCAGTTAAAAGTCAATGAAAACAAATCAGTCTTAAATGTAGGCTTAAAAAAGAAGAAAATAGGGATCTCCTGATGTCAAGAGGCAATGAGTTCCATGAAGCAGATGCATGGCAATGAAAGAGCAAACACCCTAAGTGACATTTCAGTGGGGGTTAAAATTTAAAAAAAGATGGGGTTTGTTCTTGGCTGCTAGGCCTGCTTATGACTTCATTCACTTTTTGATTTATAAAGCAGTATAACAGTCCTTGGAGATGGGGTCAAGAAGTAGGCATCCTCTCCTTCAGCAGACAACTGCAGTCACTGGCATTCCACTTTCCTCTCTAGCCCAATGAGTTCTGCATTCATTCCTGCAAAATAGCACAATGCCAAAATGAAAAGATTCTTCAGCATCTCACAGCCATATAGTTACATGAATTTGAATCACTTCCGTCTGAATCCCATTTCAATAGTAGGAACATCATCCCCTGACCTCTGTGTTTTACAAGAAAGAGGTGCCTGTTATTTTGAAAGGAGGGACACAAGTGCATTAGTGCAGGAGATGTTTCTGAGTTGTAAACCTGGTCTGACATAAGTGCAGGATTTAAGTCTTGACCTTCTCTATTATACAAACCTTACACAGCATGCTGTCTGTTGTGAATCCCATTTAATCCTTCTCATGCACTGTATAGAGAGTTTAGGTATTTGTCTGAGGGCTATGGATTTTACTTGAGAAATGTTTTGTTTCTGCTCCTAACTATTCATTGGGGATGCCTGTCATTCTCTGTGGACTACTGAGAAATCCTAGGAAACTAGTTTACTTTAGATCTCCACATCTGACATGGTTAAAGAATATATGTGTTGTGAGACTCCGTGTTGCAAGGTCTCCTTGTGACCTAGCCTTCAACTCAACTGCTTTTTCATTTTCCACCTGAAAAAAAAGGGAATTATAGTGTTTTCATTCCTTATTGGTCTGATTCTTACTCTTATCCGAACTGTGTAGTACTTGCATGAAGCCAGTTAATTATGTTTTCGCTGTTCAAAACTGCAAGGAAAAGGTGAAAATGTAGCATGTTATACTACATTTGGTATCTTAATCCAGCTAACAGCTGTAATGAAAGAAGACAGTATGGGTATTCACATATATATTCCCAGAACATCTGGAGAGCTTGCTTTCACTGCTTGTTGTCATCTGTGCTAGCCCAGTTAAGCCACCACAGGTGTGCTACAGATCTGTCAAGTCTCATGCATTGTGGCTGAAACTCATATTGTTGACTCACACTTCCACATTTTTCTGTGGCTCCGGTTGTAGCTTCACATGGATAGCACTGAAGAGTATGTCCCACTACCGGATGGTGCTGTTCACTGAGCAGGATGGAGGCAGCTGGATAAATGAGGATGTTGTGAACTCATGGAACTGCATGTTTAAAGCACCCCGTGCCCTCCTGCTGCAAGCTCTTCCAGATGACCCAGCCCAATACTGTTTCAAGCACATGTACAGAAAAAGATGGGAAAGTCTCCGTATTTGCACACTAAAATTCCACCTTAATTTATCCCATAGGTGTATATTAGACAAGAAACATCTAATGAATAAACAGGTGATTTCTATTTGTTCAGCAAAGTTGCAAATATATGAGAATCTTATGGGTTAGTTGGAAAAAATATGCAAAAGTATGTGCAGAAGAAACAGCGCTCTGGTTCTTGTCAAGCTGCCAACATGGACATTAGTCTTGTAAAGTTTAGGCACCATGTAGGGTTTTTATATGTCATCCTAAATACCTAGTTAGTATTATAAAAATTGACTGATAATAAGTGCAATTAGGTCAAGAGAGAGATCATGCCTGTGAAGTGTCTAATGGCAAGATCTTGACAATAGCACATAGCTATGCAAGGGAAGTATCAAAAAAGATACAAGAATGCATAATTAAGGGGTGACAGAGGTCAGCAATTAACACTTGGACATCTGTATTTCTTTCCTCAGGACAGGACAGTAGAATCAGAAGAGGACTTAAGTTCAAATCTGACACAGAAAGAGGACAAAGATACTGTTTTATGATGCTTTTAAAATTATTTTAATATGCATGTTATGCATTTTATTCAAAATTTTGTCATTTATTACTGAACTGAAAAGAAGTAGATATATTTTTATGACTAAAATATATAAGGTATAAATCAGGTTTTTATGTACATGCTAATTACAAAGACAAATAGGAGTTAACATGTTGAAGTCCTTAAGTACTGTTTGCAGGTACTTGTAGTTTGGAAAGATATGTACAGCAGGATAGTTTGGTATAAATTAAAACGCTTATTAAATGTCAGTAGTTCTAATAAGTGATTGATACCTAATTAATGTGTCATATGTGATAATTTTTAAATGTTAATTAATGCCTAAAGACTTAATAAGTGCTGCTTGACCTATTAATTATATTAGACAAAAAATACAGTAATTGTTTCCTAAATGAAATGCTTAAATAAAGTGTTTAAAGTATTAACATATGATGTTTATGTGCTGATTTTGGCTGGCATAGAGTTAATTTTCTTCTTTTCTTCATCATAGCTAGTATGGGGCTATTTTTTGGATTTGTGCTGGAAACAGTGTTGATAACACAGGGATGCTTTCGTTAGTGCTGAGCAGTGCTCACACAGAGTCAAGGCCAATTTTCTGCTTCTCACATCACCCCACCAGTGAGTAGGCTGGGGGTGCATGAGAAGCTGGGAGGGGACACAGCCGGGACAGCTGACCCCAACTGACCAAAGGGATATCCCATACCATATGACGTCATGCTCAGCATACAAAGCTGGGGGGGAAGAAGAAGGAAGGGGGGACATTCGGAGTGATGGTGTTTGTCTTCCCAAGCAACTGTTACACGTGATGCAGCCCTGCTTTCGTGGAGGTGGCTGAACACCTGCCTGCTGATGGGAAGTGATGGATGAATTCCTTAATTTGCTTTGCTCGTGCACACAGCTTTTGCTTTACCTGTTAAACTGTCTGTCTCAGCCCACGAATTTTGTCACTTTTGCCCTTCTTATTCTCTCCCCCATCCCACTGTGGGGGCAGTGAGAGAGCAGCTGCGTGGTGCTTAGTGGCCAGCTGGCGTTAAACCACGACAGCTGACATGGTGGCAGGCTGATTTTATATAAGGCCATGATTCAGAGATAACCTTTGAACTTCTACTTCACACATTTATACAGAACAGAGTTACACTATTTCCGGTTTCACTGAAAGATTTACTGGCCTCTTCATGCTCTTAGAAATGAGAAATTGATACTGTGGACTAGACCCTGCTGTAATTTAGACAGGTGCTGTGAAAGTGTTTCCTTGTGTGCCTATCAGTGCAGATCAGTCTTCGGCAGCACTCGGTGTGCTGTCTCAGCCATGGTTATCTCTTGAGCAGGCTGGCAATGATGATATATTCTGGGGTCTGTCCTCACCTCGGAGAGAGCCCAGCTCTAAGAGAGATGCAGTCATTAAACAAAGAGATGGAGACAAAGTGTGGTCCAGTGATTAGTCATTATAAAGGATGGGGCTTCACAGACTTCCAATGTGGCTGGGACAAAGCCATGCCACTCTTTTAAAGATGCTATGCCCTAGTCTTTACTCCCCCTATAACATAAGCATAGCATTTTCTTCCCATATCAGTGTTTTGAAATTAAAATCATTAAACATTGTAAGGTGTTTATATGCTCTGATAGCTGGGAGCCAGAAAAGAAATCAGGGTTTCTTTATAATTACAGTGGAATAAAGTGATTACCCTTTGCAGAATATTCTTGGGAAGTTTACGAGTCTTCTCAGAATTATCTTTACAATATTTATCTATGTGTACATATTATATCCACTTGATTAATAAATAATCTGATCTGTATCTAAGATATATATATTTAATTTACTTAATGAATAACTTATGAACACTTTTCTCTTAATATCTAAAGTTTAATAGAAAAAAATCCTAATTTTAACTTCATTTTAAAACTGTTTTATCTGGATTTTTTATTTTAATATTCTAATTGAGAACAATTTTATAAGAACAATTCCTGTCTTTTGGAGGACTAGATTTTTGAAGTGTTTGTTTGGTCAGTTGATACTTTAAATTAAAAAATATTTCCAGTTAGCTTCTGGAAAATATTTGCATACTTAGCTATTATGTCTTATGTTCAAAATAAATTACACAATATTAACTCCGTTTCTTTTACAGCTCCTCTCCTAGCATGTGTAGTCTCTAAATCTCATTCCCATGCATGTTTCAATGGAGCCATTTCAAATACCTCTTTACAAAGGTTCTATATTCTTGCTCAAAGAGCATTTGGTAGGAAAATGTTCAGATGAGTTACCAGGAATAATTTATCTTCCTCAAAGATGAGCAGTGTCCTGTATGGATGTAATCCTTCATTATTTCTGGGGTGTACTGATAAGAAGGGCAGACCTTCTGGAACCAGTGGTCTGGTATTCTGACTTGCATATTCAGTTACCATGTCACTATTTCTTATGCTGTGACCCTGAGTACCACCAGTGGTCAGTATCAGTGATAGCAAATTGGGCTGGAACTGTGGTCTCATCTAGAATAGTAATTTCCCACCTTTCATAGCATAACATGACATGCATCTTGCAGGGGGGGGGGAGACAGTTATAAAATAGTTTTCTAATTGTGAGAAAGATCTTTATTTACCTTATTATAATACTGCAAGAGAGATTTTTAGGGTCCTAGCCCTTTGAAAACATTCTGTTTCCTAGAGTGCTATTGTACATTGGCTTTCATACAAATTTTCCTCTAATTGCCTAAAATTTCTTTGTAATTATCCTTGATATAATATCCTTTGGCATTCAGAATTCTTGATTGCCAAACATAATACTGGGAGAAAGGGAGGGGAAGGGAGGGAAGGGAGGAAGGGAGTAAAAATGTAAACTGTAGTCTTTTCAGCCAAAAAAATAGTACAGCTGAAGTCCAATCACACGTAAAACCTGTGTAATGGACTAGAGTTAGGCTCATGAATAAAGTTAGCTATGTCAAAAACTAACAGCTCTGAACAATTTTGCATTCTTTAAGCCATTAGATAATCAGCTTTTTAGAGACAACAATGAAATTAATTCCTGGCAGAGGTGTGCATAATGATCAGAACTTCTGCAATTATAGCAAACAGTAGATTCCTCACCTTGATTTGTATCCTTAGAGTTACGACCTTGTGTCACTCTGAGACAATGTGGAGGTGTCAGTGACTTGCATGGCAAAGTGCTACCTTCAGGAATCTTAAGTAGTACCATCAGCAGCTGCAACTGTTACTAATGGAAGAAAACAACCCCCCAGGTCACTAAAGAAAAAAACCATCCATGCGTTTAAGGTAAGAATGATTTTGATTTTGAGGTTCCTGATGTATCTGTGAGTTGCACAAGTTTAAATGAGAAGTAACTCCATTTAAATCTCTGGGTTTATTTTTGATAGATTTGATCTAAATTAGGTGAGAATTAGAACCCCAAATAAGTATTCTCTATGACAATATGGTTTTAAAGACAGTTTTCTTAGGCCGCTTGCTTAGTGAATGGATGGGTAGACTCCTGCAGCAGGTGGAAGAGAATGGAAAACTAATATGGTCTATGAGAGGAAAAGGAAGATCAAGGAGAGTGTTTCTCCCACAGCTAACTGGAAAATAACTGGTTAAAGAAGTAATCAAGCTTGTGTTTCTACATCATATAGTTCAGTACAGCCTGGAACTGCCACAAAAGTTGGATGCAAAGATGCGATGTGACCTCTCTGAAAGGAAAACTTGCCCCCAGAGGTCTTTGTACTACTGTGTGTAGATGCCTGGGTTAACTTGTGTACCTTCACACTGTGTTCCAGGAGGCAGCAGTCACACCGGCTGGGGTATGAGTTGGATTCATAGGAGACTACATAGGCACAGTGGGACCAGGATAACACAGGTTGGTGTGTACCTTGAAAGAAGGGAAGGAAATACTGTAGGATGTTTGGATACTAAAATCTTCAAAGAGATTCTGAAATGCAAACGGAAGTAGCAGTAACATAGTGGGCAAAGGAAAAATACCGCTGTCAGAAAAGGCAATCTTTTCCTTTTCCCTTCCTTATTGTTGTGGGGCATACTGACAGGGATCGCCTCCTCCCTTGACAACCCAAAAGCGTGTTTAAGAGCTGTACCTCTGATGCAAGTTTGGACCCATAAGTGTATTTTAAGAAGTGAACTAGTTTAATTTAAATGCTAATGTGCAACTTAAAATAACATGCATTTTGGCTCATGATGGCCATAAATAATAATTATTGGTCTGTTTTCATCGTTCTTAGTGGGATGCTAAAGCTGGAATAGATTTTCAGGGTGAACATGTTGATAAGATCACTGTTCAGTGATTTTGCTGATGATTATTTTGGTGTTCCTCATTTTTTAAGTATGCTACATAATGAAGCTGGTCTGCAAGCTTTGTGTGCATAGCGGATACATGTGCAGTTATTTGAAAATAGGTCAAATTATGCTCAGTTTATGGCCTACAAATAGTGGAAGGGCAAAGATAGCCATTCTGATAGTTCCCACTTCAACTGTGCAGCCTATTTAATAGCTACTGTAGGTGCATCAATTTAAAGATGGGTTAGTTGGTAAGCTCAGCAGATTTGGGATAACTTGAGCTATTAGCATCAGGCAGATGAGGCTGTAATATCAACTGTTGGCAGGCAAGAGGAAAACATAATCCTGAGGAAGATATAATGCAAAAATATCTCCATGCTTCCTTTAGCGGTCAGACCCTGCTCATGTCCTTTTTGGGGAAAATAAAACAGCTTGAGGGTTATAGCAGAGATGCAAGTATTATTTTCCAGATAGTAGAACTAAAGAAATTTGAAGCAGAACTGATTAGAAACCAGTGGAATAACTGTATGTCTTAAGATGGTCTACTGACTTACTGTTTGATAAGGTAAGCAAAAAATGAACAACAGGGTAAAAGCTTCTGCCAGCAAAGTAGGTAAGTAAAAGGCAGTCATCATACAATAGACAGTCGGGTTACTTTGATTATAGTGGTTAATCTAGCGCACGTAACTGGTAACTATTAACAGTGACTAGGTTAAGCAAACATGTTTTGTTTTGGGTTTTGGTTTTTTTTTTTCATTTCGAATTCATATCCTTGTTTTCTGTTTTTTGATTGAATTTAAACCTTCAGTTTGAAACATTCTCCATTCAAACACCAGGGATGTTGTCTAGAAATAAGTCTGTGTGCTTTCTTCTCACTAAACCGCTTGGGGTAATGTACATAGCATGATGAGCACAGACAGAAACACATAAAGCAGTGGCTATCTTTGTACAAAAGGTGGCCAAACTGTATCTGGGTGTATGTATTGTCTATGCTATAGAAGGTAAATGACAAATAATGAATTCAAATGAGATCCAAATGAATTCAAGTGAGACAGATTAAAATTTTAAACCTCCTTCACCAATTTACCGAGCCTAGAAGTAAAACAACATAACGAGTCATGGAAAGGAGCTTGCTCTTTGGAGTTCTAGATGAAGCTAAAATACACAACATAAAATGAAATATCTTATTCCTCAAATATTTTACAGTCCTATTTTGCAATCCTAAAAGATTCAGATAAATTTTAGTGGCCAAATGTACCAAAGAGGTTAGGAAGCATTAGCTCCTGTTTTGGGATCTTAAAAATATTACTAGATTTTTGAAACATTCTTTTCCTAAGAGTTATCTTTTTTCACTCAATACTTTTGTATTGGATTTGCATGGCAAGGTTTTGGGAGCGGGGGGCTACAGGGGTGGCTTCTGTGAGAAGCTGCTAGAAGCTTCCCCTATATCCAATAGAGCCAATGCCAGCTGGCTACAAGACGGACCCGACGCTGGACAAGGCCGAGCTCATCAGTGATGGTGGTAGTGCCTCTGGGATAACATATTTAAGAAGGGGGGGAAAAAAAGCCAACAGGACAAAAACTTCAGCTGGAGTGAGGAGTGAGAATATGTGAGAGGAACGACTCTGCAGACACCAAGGTCAGTGAAGAAGGAGGGGGAGGAGGTGCTCCAGGTACCAGAGCAGAGATTCCCCTGCAGCCCATGGTGAAGACCATGGTGAGGCAGGCTGTGCCCCTGCAGCCCATGGAGGTTAATGGTGGAGCAGATATCCACCTGCAGCCTGGGGAGGACCCCACGCCGGAGCAGGTGGATGTGCCTGAAGGATGCTGTGACCCCATGGAGAGCCCATGCTGGAGCAGGCTCCTGGCAGGACCTGTGGACGCATTGGAGAGAGAGGAGCACTCGCTGGAGCAGGTTTTCTGGCAAGGTTTGTGACACCATGGGGAACCCATGCTGGGGCAGTCTGTTCCTGAAGGACTGAACCCCATGGAAAGGACCCACATTGGAGAAGTTCATGGAGGACTGTCTCCCATGAGAGGGAGTCCATGCTGGAGCAGGGGAAGAGTGTGAGGAGTCCTCCCCTTGAGGAGGAAGGAGCAGCAGAGATAATGCTTAATGAACTGACCGCAACCCCCATTTCCCATGCCCCTGCACCACTGAGGGGAAGGAGGTAGAGAAAATTTGGAGTGAAGTTGAGTCTGGGAAGAAGGGAGGGGTGGGAGGAAGGTTTTTTAAGAGTTGGGTTTATTTCTCATTACCCTACTCTGATTTAACTGGTCATAAGTTAAATTGATTTCCCCAAGTGGAGTCTGTTTTGTCTATGATGGTAATTGCTGAGTGATCTGTCCCTGTCCTTATCTTGACCCATGAGCCTTTCATTTTTTTTTTTTTCCTCTCCCCTGTCCAGCTGAGAAGGGGAGTGATAGAGCAGCTTTGGTGGGCACTTGGCATCCAGCCAGGGTCAACCCACCACAACTTGTAACTGAGTACTATTTGAAAAAACTGCACTATAAGGTGAAGAGTGGAGGCACCTTAAGTAAGAGTAGTTTTACTTAAGAAACAGTAATTTTTCAACATCATAGTTAGCTTCTATAAAAGCATTGACATTATGGGAATGAGACAGAAGGAAGGAATGAGAAGACTGGGACATCCACAGACATTGTAATTAAAATATATTTTAAAATTAAAAACTTCATGTAATGGTTTCTTTGCAGCTCTGTCCTCTTGTGAAATATGTTCTTGAACATGACACGTGACTGATTCTAACCTACGTGGAAACCATGCAGGTCATTGCCTCACATATATAGAAACCTACCAGCATCTAATACAATTTCAGAATCAGAAAACCTGCTTCTCTGCACCTGTTTCAACTTCATATTCCTGGCCCACCTGCAGTTCACCAGATGTTCTGGTATTTCATTGCTTGCATGTCTCTATGTGTACTTTATTATGTTTACCAAAGAAAATGCTTTGGATAAAGTTATTGGAGACATTTATTTATTTCCCTGCTGAGTGACAAACCAGACTAGATATTCGCAACAGATTTTCATCATAGTCCTTCCTACAAGTGATAATAAAGAAAAACTTCATGTTAATAAGGGAATAAATGAGTCAATGTTGTGTGCAACATAATATAAAATTTTACCAGTGTCCTGTGGCTTCCCAAAATTCGTATTTCATTGCCTTTACATAAAGTAAGAAATCAATAAACAAGCAAATAAAATTGATATAGAAGTTTACAATTTGAAACTGTGAAAAAAGTTATATTCCTGAAAATTTCCTGAAAGAGTAGAAAAATGCTCAACAAGATCCTATATGAAAATGGAACAGAAAAAAAAAGGAAAAAAGAAAAAAGGCTTTGGTATGCCTTAGGGTGCTAGAAAATGTATGATGAACTAGTTATAACAATATGCCTGTGATTTTCTAAGGAGGTTAGGGTTGCTCTTTTATAAAACCTTCTGGCTAGTAATTTTAATTTAGATTGCTACCTTAAAGGGAATATTATAAATAATTACAGATCACAGTTAGATCCCAGATAAGTGCTGTACCACTAGGCACAAATATATTGAATAAAACAGTACTAAGAAGTTTTTAAGGCAGTAAGTTCCAGATTTTCAGTTATTTGCATTGTAAGCATGTTGAATCACTGTTCATCTCTTGCTAGCTGTTATCCTTCCACAAAAAAGTACAGAAAAGAAAAGTCTCACTTGTGTTAATATATCCTTTCCTTCTAAATGTTCCTTGGTCCGTATCCACTGTGTGTTGATAAAGAAATTCTCAAGGAATCTGTTCATATTTTTGAGATTTACATCTGCTCAGTAATTACAAAATGTCCTTACTGCACACACAACTGTATCAGATAGATGACGACTTTCTAAACAAAACAAGTTACGTCAATGCATTGATGTATACCATGAGCTACTGTTAGCACTGCCATACTAAGCAGTGTCATATGTATTCATACATCCTGATAGACGAAGTCCAGCAAAAATGTGTAGGATATATGTTGTAGCTCTACTCAAGACTTGTATTGTTGAAAATATCAGAAATATTCCTACAGCAACTCTGGTGCCTGAGTTTGTTTGCAAATTGACCTGAAGGCTCCATGCAATGGAATAAATAATCCTGTATCCTATATTCATTATACATATTTGCTGCCATGTCCAGCCCAAGGCAAAAGGCAGATGATGCTGTTTGTAGATCCTTCAGAAAGATTTGCCCACTTATTCAAGAAGTCTATTTTTTTCAGTCTTACTGTCAGATGTTGTTGTTACTAAAAACTAATAGATTTATTTGCTGGATACCACATATTTCATATCTGACAAAGGTACCTGAAGTGTCTGTTGCCAATTTGTTTTGTCACTGTTTCTGTATCATCATGCTGTTTCTGCCAGCATGCTGCCAGGGAAAATAATTTCAGATTTATTGCAAAACAGAAATCACAGAAACAATCACCCAAGCCAGTATGTGGTGGAAGTGCAAACAAAAAACAAGGTACTGTCACTGTGGACAATAATTGTAGAATATCTACAGGTGCTTTTCACCAGAAACTGAAGTTGAAGCAGTCTTTTTTTTTTTTTTTTTATTATTCGCCCTAAACTGTGTTAATGGTCCAGAACATTCAGGTTGGAAGGTTTAAAGTTTATTGAGAAAGCTCTGCTGTAATGGGAGCTTTTGCAGTCACATACTTTCCTGGCTGCTGCCACTTCTAAACTTGAGGGATCAAGAAACATAAACCCAGACACTGAGTCTTGAGGTGCTTCCATGAAGTATTTCATAGAATCATAGAATTGTTTAGGTTGGAAAAGACCTTTAAGATCATCCAGTCCAACCATTTGTGAAGCCATGGCCTCCAGTGGACTCAGGGACTCAAGGCTTCCTCCTGCCTGGATGCTGAAGCCCATCCGGGTGTGCCTGCAGACCTAAATCTCTCCATCCTAGGCTGACAAACACAGCTGCTGCTTTCCTGTTTGCAGGTTTGGCCAGTAGCCAGGCTGCACATGCCCCCCCTCTTCAAGGTGTGTGCACACACATGCACTGCAGAGGTCACTTACGTAGACTGGCTGCGTGGACTGCCACACACAGGGTGCTGTCTTCAACAGCATCCACATACAGCACTGCCAGGACTCACATATTAGAAGGTCACTAATGCAGCACACACACCACACTCTCCAGGTCCACAAGCGCGCGCACATTCACAGATCCCCCAGGCACTGGCATGACCCCTCTGCCTGCTTGGCACCCCTGCTCAGATCCTGGTCCCCCCTACTGGCCTCATGGGTCCCAAACTTGCCAGCTGGTCCAGCTGGGTGCTCGCGGCACACACAGAGCACTCACACACTCTTCCTACAGACACCCCATACTTGCAGGTTCTTCCAAATACCAGCATGGACCCTCTGCCTGCCTGATACCCCAGCCCTGATATAAGGGACCTGCACTCCTTTGTAAAGATTTTTAACCTTTCCAGATGCATGTTGTCCTCCTTCTCACTGGCCAGTCCAGCTTGAAATTTCCTAGTGAATTACATATACACATCCATGGACATCAACTTAAATTCATTAGGGGAAAATATAAACACAGGGACCCCTACAGAGCTACTGATGCTTATAACTCTCACATGCAGAGACTTATGCTCTGGTCCCTCTGGTCACTGGTATACAGACCTGTGAACCCTGTCACCCATGGCTCCTTCTCCATATTCTAGCACGTACACCTTGCAACACTCATGGATGGTGTAGGGAGTGAAATTACACAGAAAATGGTAAAGAAAGGACTTAAGAAGGTAAAGTAGACTGCATTGATCAGGCACAGGGCTCACGCAGATGAGAGTACTGGCCAGTGCCCACTTATGTACTATCAAGCATTTTATCCTTCCTCCTATACCCCCCACTTTTCCCTCCTTGATGCTTCCCTTTTCCTTACCTATGACCCTTCACCTACGCATTCCTTAATGGTTTTGCATAGTCCCCCAGATCCCCTGAAATATCCATAATGATCACGTTCATCTTGTTTCCCTCCTCTGATCAGTTACAAAGCCCAGCTTGTCCCTCTTCAAAGTTGTACCCACACTTTCTTAATGACCCATCATTTAGTGCTTCAGGAGTTCTGGTATCTTTTATTGTCTCCCTTATTTGTTTTCCTATCAGGTTTGTGTCTCTGTGTGTTTTGATTATCACTTTCTTTGTTATTATTCCCTTTGACCTGAAAAGCTTCTTCATCTGATGACCTTAATGAACCAGATGCTCTTATATGCCACATGCCCCCACGGTCATGACCTCTTCTGTTTAGCTTAGCCTTCAAGGGATTGAGTATATGTGTATAAGAAGAAAAGATATGAAGAAGACATACAGAGAGGGGAAAAAAAACCCTAAAACAACCACCTGCAGGACAATTTAAAGGTTTAGAAATTGTTGGAAAAAGACGCTGAAGGGAAGAAGGTGAAAAATTGACAAGGTTCTATGTTTAGCAAAGAAAAAGGTAACAGGGACTGAGGACAGGTCAAAGAGAGAGACTGGGAAGAGAGATGCTGCTAAGAAGGAAACCCAAAGGAAGGGAAAAAAGAGAGGGAGTAGTAGCAGAAGTTGAGAAGACACATTCCCTAAATAAGGGAATAAAAATAAAATATGAATAAAGTTCTAGCTTTCCTGTAAAAGCTGTACCTCATATTTCAACTCTTCCAGCAAAAATTAAACTTATTTGGTGTCCAGCATATCCCTTGACTTTCCTTACTAGTGAAAAAAATAGTGAAAAGAATAATAATGACTTGTGCAGGGCCATATTTAAAATCTTCCATACTATCAACATCCTCATTTTTGTGAATGTTCTGTTCACTCTAAGGCAGTCTAAGGGAGAACAAAGGGACATAAAAGATATTCAATATGGTAGAGTCTTGTGCAAAGACAATTATAGTCTCTTGTTCTCCAGCTCCACTGTGGATGGGTCTAAATTGCATCTGAAATACTTAGTTCAGATTTTAGAAAAAGAAATGTATGAAAGTAAGGATGTGTAAATATTGGAAAAGATTATCCATGGAAGTGTAGAATCATCATGTCTGGAAATTTTAAAAATGAATGAGACAAACACCTGTGGAGAATGGGCTGGATGCAGCTGAGCTTACCTGGAGGCAAGTAGATGTCCAGCTGATGTCTTTTTGCTCTGTGATTCTGAAGTATAAAAGGAAACACATTGCTTACAATGGAGAAACTGCATCATCCAGTCTTGGAGAATTCATTGGGAGCTATTTGTCTAGGTGCTAATTGTTGTAATGGAGAGAGATAAAAAAAAGATGGAATTACTCTTCTCTCCCACCAACTAGTACATCTACCAGGTTGGATTTCAGATTTAAAACAAGGATTAGGACACAAGTCTGTAAAGATTTACCTTTGTGCAAAACTTCCCCATCTTTGAAGTTACTGAACCTGCTCTTGTATTCCTCTAAGAAGCAATGAGTGTTTTGCACAATTGGAGAATAAACCTGATGTTTTTACAAGAAGAGTCTTAAGTTTTTCTTGAACTTCTAGGAGCTATTTGCTACTAGACTGGCAACTACTATGGGACATAAATTTGGTGAGGGCAGGAAAAGCAAAATAATTCTGACAGCAATTACTGCCTCCTGTAATCAGGACTTTTTTTGCCTGTGCTTCAAAGCCAGGTTTTTTTCTTTTCTATTGCTTCAGGTATCACAAAACTTTTATGCAGTACTAATAACTGTTAAAAGAGGAAATAACTATAGGAAGTAAAGATCACCTCTTCCATCTCAATGGAAGCAAGCGTTCTCAACTTCTATAATCTTCAGGGCTAAAAACCAGCAGGCTGTGGGTTTTTTTTTGTGTCAGCCATGTTGAAAAAAATAGTAATAAGTACCTATAAACTTTCAATAAATTAACGAGGGCACCTGTTTCCTCCAGGATGCACCTTCCTGGGTTTTTCATGTTTAATTTTTCCACAAAGGGGCTGGAAGACTTGTTCAGTTATTAAAAAAAAAAAAAAAAAAAAAAAAAGGTTACTTGTTTTTCTGAAGTTCTCTATGCTTCTTTGCAAACCTCCTCTGAGTATGTTCCTTACATTTAAACAAAATAAAAAGGCCCAAACCAGAGCTGCAACTTACCAAAGTAAAAGGAAAGTTAATACCACCAAATATGTGTTGAACTCTAAGGACACTTCTAAATAAATCTTCTTTATTTTTCCTTCAGGTGTCAAAATTGTAATGTAACAACAGTGTAACAATGGGGTTGGGTGGGGGTGGGGCAGGGGGAACACACAGATAAAACCATCAACAAAACCAAAACAAATACAAACACTTTATTTTAAAATGGAAAAATATACTGCTGTGTCTCCAATACATTTTTAAATGAAGGAACTGTCTTTTCCTTGTAAAATGTATTAATACCATATGATCAAATGTGCTTTTTTTTTATTTATATCTGCTGGGAATTGATATATACTGCATTTGTAAGAGGCATCTCTGGGAAAAGTAAATATTAGTGCCACAAATTAGTGATTAGGCTTGGAGAGCTTTTCAGGACATTTATAAAGTCAGTTACTTTTCTCAGTTTTCAGTGTTTCGCATGTATGCTGGTGTTATTCTCATTTCCTAGCAGTTATCATACATATTGCAATTGACTACAACAGCCAAATTTGAGCCTGAGAGTTCTTCCTACTGCACTGTGATCTAAGCCTCAAATTTAATAAAATCATAGAATAGTATATGTTGGAAAGGATCCATAGACATCATTTAGTCAAAACTTGTCCAGTTAGAAGAGGTTATTAAGGAACTTGTCCAGACATTTGAATCTCTCCATGGATGGAAATATCACAATCTCTCTGGACAACCTATTAAAATGTTTGTCTGCCCTCATGGTAAGACTGCTCTTCTTTATATTGAGTCAGAATTTCTCAGGCTGCAATTTATGTCCATTGATTCTTGACCTGTCCATCCCAAGTCTAAGTGCTGGGTCCTGCTCTTGGGTCACAACAACCCCATGCAACTCTGGAGGCTTGGGGAGGAGTGGCTGGAGAGCTGCCTGGTGGAAAAGACCTGGGGGTGTTGGTCAGCATCCAGCTGAATACGAGCCGGTAGTGTGCCCATGTGGCCAAGAACGTCAACAGCATCCTGGCTTGTATCAGGAATAGTGTGGCCAGCAGGATTAGGGAAGTGATTGTTCTCCTGTACTCAGCACAGGTGAGCCCACACCTCGAATACAGTTGGGGCCCTCACTACAAGAAAGATATTGGGGTCCTGGAGCACATCCAAAGAAGACCAACTAAGCTGGTGAAGGGCCTAGAGTGCAAGTCTTATGAGGAGTGGCTGAGGGAACTGGGGTTGTTCCATCTGGAGAAAAGGAGCCTCAGGGAAGACCTTATTGCTCTCTACAACTACCTGAAAAATGGTTGCAGCAAGGTGGGTGTCAGTCTCTTCTGCCCAGTAACAAGTGATAGGACAAGAGGAAATGGCCTCAAGTTGCATCAGGGGAGATTTCAATTAGATATTAGGAAAAATGTCTTCACCAAAAGGGTTATCAATCATTGGAACAGGCTTCCCAGGGAAGTGGTTGAATCCCCATCCCTGGAGGTATTTAAAAGATGTGTAGATGTGGTGCTTAGGGACATGGTTTATTGGTGGACTTGGCAGTGTTATGTTTACGGTTAGACTTGATGGTCTTAAAGGTCTTTTCCAACCTAGATGATTCTATGATTCTATTCTGTGTACTGAAGAATCTGGCTCCACCTTTTCTACGCTCTCCCACTATGTAATTGTAGACAGCAACAGAATTTCCCCTTTGCCTTCCAAAGGTTGAACAAACCTTGATTGTGTGTGATTGTGTCTGTGAATCCTAATTCTCTTTGATCTTTCTTGTACTTTATGTGCTGCTTAACCATTTTAGTGGCTCTCCACTGGATTCATTTAAGTATGTCAGTGTAATTTGGTAATACTAGCAGACAATTTTAACATTGCATTTCAAAAGTGCATAGAAATCATCTTGGTTCTTTTAACAATATTTAAATAATTTCTGGCCTACTTTATTGAAGTAGAAAACACATGGACCATAGTGGTGACTCTAAATTCTGCTGGTTTTCATCTAGAGAGGGTTTGTTTCATTTCCACATCTAACTTTTGCACATAAAAATACATTTAAAATCTTTCACTGTATATTTTTTTTAAAATCCTGTGGTTTTTGTTGTTGTTGACATGAGCATCAGTAACACCTCAGAAAATATCTACCTTCCCCTCCTCAGTTCTGTTACTTATATTGTGAAAAGGGCACTATACTAGCTACAGAGCTGAGATGATTTATAGTGTCAGTGCATGCCCTGAAGCTTTCACTGCATTGAACTACCATATGCATGTGGTATAATGTTCACTTGGTCCATGAAAGAAGTTTAAATTACTTAGTCTTTTGGATGGATGCAGCACTGTGGTAATGTGAACATACCAGTTTCAAACAGGTGCAGGCTCTCTGCACTGTGCTCCATACCTTGTGCAGACATAGTCTTAGGAAAAAATTCCCGTAATTATAAAAAAAAATTATAAGAATCCAAAGACACACAGTAAATTTCTTTCTTTCCTCATTGTTCATTTAAAGATTAAAAATATTATAAATATTTTAGAAGAAACACTGGTAAAGTATAGGTAATATACAAAAATATTTTAGGCATTTGGGATTTGGTTCCACTATATGACTAGTGCAATAATGAGACCTTGATCTGGTGAAAATTCTGGGAGTTAGCTTCACATGGAGACACCTAAATTTGATGAATACATGCAGATGTTCAAATGCAAAAAAGATGTCTAAGCTCCTGTTATTGTTCATAAGAACAACAGCTTGATTTAGTTGGGTAAACACAGATGAGTAGTACAGGATATCTAAGATATCCCCTATGACCAGAAGACAGGATTATTGAAGACCTGTGCTTTCCTGGAGCATAGTACGATGCTAGCTGGGAAAGCCTAGGACATCTCAAATAGCCCTACAAGTTTAGACATATGACTCAAGACTTTTTTAGCTGGTCATCTGAATCACTCTTTAGGTTCTGCTGGCCTGAAGTCCATTCAAGGCCTACAATTTGGCCTTTTATGTAATAGCATGATTACAGCTGATACCTTATTTTGCAGGAGAAGTGTCGTGGTTTAGCCCCAGCCAGCAACTCAGTACCACGCAGCCGCTCGCTCACTCCCCTTACCCCGATGGGATGGGGGAGAGAATCGGAGGAGTAAGAGTGAGAAACACTCCTGGGTTGAGATAAGAACAGTTTAATAATTGAAATAAAGTAAAATAGTAATGCTAATAGTAACAGTATAATAATGGTAATAATAATAATGATACACGAAGCAAGTGATGCACAATGCAATTGCTCACCACCCGCCGACCGATACCCAGACAGTTCCCGAGCAGCGATCGCTGCTCCCCGGCCAACCCCCCCCAGTTTATATACTGAGCATGACGTCATATGGTATGGAATAGCCCTTTGGGCAGTTTGGATCAACTATTCTGGCTGTGCCCCCTCCCAGTTTCTTGTGCGCCTGGCAGAGCATGGGAAGCTGAAAAAGTCCTTGACTAGCATAAGCAGTACTCAGCAACAACTAAAAACATCAGCATGTTATCAACATTCTTCTCCTACTAAATCCAAAACACAGCACTATGCCTGCTGCTAGGAAGAAAATTAACTCTATCCCAGCCGAAACCAGGACAGTATCCACCCCTTATTCTATACCATCTACGTCATGCACAGGCCCTCCCCTTTCCAATGTGTTCCAATTAATCACCACCGCTTTCCCTATCTTGATATACACACAGATATCATTCCCTTCGTCTATGGCCCATCCCTCTAAAATGTCCATTGAGTTCATTTAGCCCATGACTTTGGGTTCCATCTGTCATCACGGTCTTTCAGAGCAGGAGAGGTGGTGTGCAGTGTTGGACTGTTGCATGCTGAAGTCAGTTCTCATTCCAACATGGTTTCATCAAAGTTCATTTTCATTAAGCTGGGCAATTCTTACTGCAATACCATTGATGCGGCATATAGCAATCATAATATATAGTATTATATACTTAATATTAACCTACTATATTATTATATTAACATGCAGTTAAGAGATAACATACAGTATTATAAAGCAATTAATATTATACAATTCAGTTCATTGGCTATTTTCACCCAAAATCAAATTCCCTTGAGGTACACATTGGGCTTCCCCATCCTTTCGCATCACCCACCAAGTGCACCCAGGTCCTTGAGCAAAAGCAATCCCACGAATGGGTTTGCCTTTGCCAGAGGGGGAAGTAACCCAGACTGTCTTCCCCAGCATATTTTTCATGTGCACTACAGGAACTTTATCTCCTTCTATAGTACGTAAAAGTTTTGATTGGGCAGGGCCAGCTCGATTGGCAGATCCCCTGGTGTTGACTAACCAGGTGGCTTTTGCTAAATGCGTATCCCAATGTTTAAACGTCCCACCACCCATTGCTCTCAGGGTAGTCTTTAACAATCCATTGTATCGCTCAATTTTCCCGGAGGCTGGTGCATGGTAAGGGATGTGATACACCCACTCAATGCCGTGCTCTTTGGCCCAGGTGTCTATGAGGTTGTTTCGGAAATGAGTCCCGTTGTCTGACTCAATTCTTTCTGGGGTGCCATGTCGCCACAGGACTTGCTTTTCAAGGCCCAGGATGGTGTTCCGGGCGGTGGCATGGGGCACGGGATATGTTTCCAACCACCCAGTGGTTGCTTCCACCATGGTGAGCACATAGCGCTTGCCTTGGCGGGTCTGTGGGAGCGTGATGTAATCAATCTGCCAGGCCTCCCCATATTTATATTTCAGCCATCGTTCACTATACCCAAGGGGCTTGAACTGCTTGGCTTGCTTGATTGCAGCGCATGTTTCACACTCATGAATAACCTGTGCAATACTGTCCATAGTTAAGTCCACCCCTCGATCACGAGCCCATTTATACGTTGCATCCCTTCCTTGATGGCCTGAGGCGTCATGGGCCCACCGAGCTATAAATAATTCACCCTTATGTTGCCAGTCCAAATCCACCTGAGCCACTTCAATCTTAGCAGCCTGATCTACTTGCTGGTTGTTTTGATGTTCTTCAGTGGCCCGACTCTTAGGTACATGAGCATCTACATGACGAACTTTTACAACCAGGTTCTCTATCCGGGCAGCAATATCTTGCCACAATGCGGCAGCCCAGATTGGTTTGCCTCTGCGCTGCCAGTTGCTCTGCTTCCATTGCTGCAGCCACCCCCACAGGGCATTTGCCACCATCCATGAGTCAGTATAGAGATAAAGGATTGGCCACTTTTCTCTTTCAGCAATATCTAAAGCCAGCTGGATGGCTTTCACCTCTGCAAACTGACTCGACTCCCCTTCTCCTTCAGCAGTTTCTGCGACTTGTCGTATAGGACTCCATACAGCAGCTTTCCACCTCCGATGCTTTCCCACGAGACGACAGGACCCATCAGTGAACAGGGCATATTGCTTTTCATTTTCTGGCAATTTATTATACAGTGGGGCCTCTTCAGCACGTGTCACCTCCTCCTCTGGTGATATTCTAATGTCTTTTCCTTCTGGCCAGTCCATGATCACTTCCAAGATTCCTGGGCGACTGGGGTTTCCTATTCGAGCCCGTTGTGTGATCAATGCAACCCACTTACTCCATGTAGCATCAGTTGCATGATGTGTAGAGGGGACCCTCCCTTTGAACATCCAGCCCAACACCGGCAGTCGGGGTGCCAGCAGGAGCTGTGCTTCAGTACCAACCACTTCTGAAGCAGCTCGAACCCCTTCATATGCTGCCAGTATCTCCTTCTCAGTTGGAGTATAGCGGGCTTCGGATCCTCTGTATCCCCGACTCCAAAACCCTAGGGGTCGACCTCGAGTCTCCCCTGGTGCTTTCTGCCAGAGGCTCCAGGTAGGGCCATTCTCCCCGGCTGCAGTGTAGAGCACATTTTTAATATCCTGCCCTGCCCGGACTGGCCCAAGGGCTACTGCATGAACTATCTCACGTTTAATTTGTTCAAAGGCTTGTTGTTGCTCAGGGCCCCATTTGAATTCATTCTTCTTCCGGGTCACTTGATAGAGAGGGCTTACGATCTGGCTGTAATTTGGAATATGCATTCTCCAAAAACCCACAATGCCTAAGAAAGCTTGTGTTTCCTTTTTGCTAGTTGGTGGGGACATAGCTGTTATTTTGTTGATCACATCCATTGGGATCTGACGACGTCCATCTTGCCATTTTATTCCTAAAAACTGGATCTCTTGTGCAGGTCCCTTGACCTTACTCTGTTTTATGGCAAAACCAGCCTTCAGAAGGATTTGGACTATTTTCTTTCCCTTCTCAAAAACGTCTTCTGCTGTGTTGCCCCACACAATGATGTCATCAATGTACTGCAGATGTTCTGGAGCTTCACCCTGTTCCAGTGCTGTCTGGATCAGTCCATGGCAAATGGTGGGGCTGTGCTTCCACCCCTGGGGCAGTCGGTTCCAGGTGTACTGAACACCCCTCCAGGTAAAAGCAAACTGGGGCCTGCACTCTGCTGCCAAAGGGATGGAGAAAAATGCATTAGCAATATCAATTGTGGCATACCACTTAGCTGCCTTTGACTCCAGTTCATATTGAAGTTCTAGCATGTCTGGCACGGCAGCACTCAGCGGCGGTGTAACTTCGTTCAGGCCACGATAGTCCACTGTTAGTCTCCACTCCCCATTAGACTTTCGCACTGGCCATATGGGACTGTTAAAGGGTGAGCGAGTCTTGCTGATCACTCCCTGGCTCTCCAGTCGACGAATCAGGTTATGGATGGGAATCAGGGAGTCTCGGTTGGTGCGATATTGCCGCCTGTGCACAGTTGTGGTAGCAATCGGCACCTGTTGTTCCTCAACCTTCAGCAACCCTACAATCGAAGGGTCCTCTGAGAGACCGGGCAAAGTGGACAACTGTTTAATTTCCTCTGTCTCCAAAGCAGCTATACCAAAAGCCCACCGGTACCCTTTTGGGTCCTTGAAATACCCTCTCCTGAGGTAGTCTATGCCAAGGATGCACGGAGCGTCTGGGCCAGTCACAATGGGGTGCTTTTGCCACTCATTCCCAGTTAGGCTCACTTCAGCTTCCAGTACAGTTAGCTGTTGGGATCCCCCTGTCACTCCAGAAATACAAATGGGTTCTTCCTCCTCTGGTTCTCGTGATGGCCCTGGTTCATCTTCATCCCTTACTAAACGAACTGATTTCCTCGTGTATTTCTTCTTCTGTATAGGGGCAACTGATACCGGTGCAGGTTGGTTCTCTGGTTTAGCCGCAGTGTCTGTCACTGGGGTTTGAGTAGCCGCAGTGCTCATGGTTGTGGCTGGAGTAGCCACAGTGCCTGGGGCAGGGGTTTGAGTAGCTGCAAGGCCTGTAGTGGGGGTTGGAGTAGCCGCAGGGCCTGTAGTGGGGGTTTGAGTAGCCACAGTGCTTGTTGTTTTGTCATCAGATCCAGAGACCTTCTCTTTCTTTTGAGGGTACTGATTAGCGTTGACCACGGCTCGATAGGCATGGGCCAGTCCCCAGCATGTTGCAATGATTTGTGTCTCTCTGGAGCTACCAGGGTGACAACATACTTCTTCCAAATACTTTACTAATTGTTCAGGATTCTGCACTTGTTCAGGGGTGAAGTTCCAAAACACTGGAGGTCCCCACTGCCCTAGGTACTTGCGCATACGTTCCCACACACCCTGCCACTCATAACTATCCAGCCTTGGGGTAGATCTCTGGATGGTATTTTTAAACTGCTTACTGACCTTTATCAAAACGGAAACAACATTCCCAAGAATTATCAATAGAAGTATCTTAACTGCCCAGGGGTGTTCAAGATACAGGAAAGTTGTTGTAATGAAGGAGGAAACATCATAGAAGAAAGCAGCAAAGGTGCCATTCTGTATTTCCTCCACAACAAGCCTCTCAGAGTAAGAAGTATAATTGCTAACTCTCTCTATGAGGTAGTACCCGAAGTACAGTAGTGACTTCTGTATGAAACCCAAATACCAAAGAATGCTCAAGGTCAGGGTTTTGATAAGGAGCCTCCCAAGCAAAAGATCATGAATCACTGCAGAGCATAGCACACTACACAAACTGACAGCAAGCTTTAACGCGTGCTGCAAAAAAAAGAACATGGTGCAGATCAGAAGAACTAATATCGTGACCGGCAACTGTTAACAGACTCCTTAATACACTCTGGTTAATCTGTTGTTATCTCAAACCCTTCGTGCCCCACGTTGGGCGCCAAAAAGGACTGTCGTGGTTTAGCCCCAGCCAGCAACTCAGTACCACGCAGCCGCTCGCTCACTCCCCCTACCCCGATGGGATGGGGGAGAGAATCGGAGGAGTAAGAGTGAGAAACACTCCTGGGTTGAGATAAGAACAGTTTAATAATTGAAATAAAGTAAAATAGTAATGCTAATAGTAACAGTATAATAATGGTAATAATAATAATGATACACGAAGCAAGTGATGCACAATGCAATTGCTCACCACCCGCCGACCGATACCCAGACAGTTCCCGAGCAGCGATCGCTGCTCCCCGGCCAACCCCCCACAGTTTATATACTGAGCATGACGTCATATGGTATGGAATAGCCCTTTGGGCAGTTTGGATCAACTATTCTGGCTGTGCCCCCTCCCAGTTTCTTGTGCGCCTGGCAGAGCATGGGAAGCTGAAAAAGTCCTTGACTAGCATAAGCAGTACTCAGCAACAACTAAAAACATCAGCATGTTATCAACATTCTTCTCCTACTAAATCCAAAACACAGCACTATGCCTGCTGCTAGGAAGAAAATTAACTCTATCCCAGCCGAAACCAGGACAAGAAGGTATCAGGAAACTGGCATCATCTAATCAGCACCAAGCTGTGAATAGCCCTGAATTGGCATCAGGAGCAAAATATTGAAATACCTGAAAAAAAAGTTGAAGAGAACTGAGAAACTTGAAAACTTTACAGAAAACCCCAGATGGAGGAATATTTAAAGAGAGGTGCGGTTTTCATAGGATCATAGGATAATTCAGGTTGGAAGGGACCTCAGGATGTCTCTATTCCAAACTACTGTTCAAAGCAGGGTCAGATGTAAGATCAGATCATGTGGCTCTCCAGTTAAGTCTTAAAAATGTCCAGGGATGGAGATTGCACAACCTTTCCAAGCAACCTGCTCCATAGTTGGACTGTCAGGGTGAAAAGGTTTTTCTTTACATCCAGTCTGAACACTCTTTGTTTCAACTTATGCTCCTGTCACTCGTCCTCCCATCACACAATACTGTGAAGAGCCTGGCTTTGTCTTCTCAATAACCTACCCATGGGTACTGAGCGGGGAGTTGTTAGGTCTGCTCCAAAGCCATCTTCTCCAGGCTGAACATACCTTGTATCTCTGCTCACTGGGCAAGTGCTCCAGTCCCTGAGCATTGTGGTGTTGCTCTGCTGAACTCATCCCAGTTTATTAGTGCCTTTTTTGTATCAGAGGGCCAAAACTACAGTATTCTAGATGTGGTCTAATGAGTACTAAGTGCAGGGGTATGACCATTTCACTCCATGATTTTCCCAGGGACCAAAGTGCGGCTGACCAGAATGTAGCTCTCTGCATTGACCCTTTGGCCTTTTTCAAAGATGTATGCAGCATTTGCCATGCTGTAGTTGTTGGGGACTTTCCTGCACTGGGGTAGGAGGTGGGAAGTGGGGTGCAGGGTTCTTCCTGAATCTCAGTAAGAAAGGCAAAGCAACAAGTGGCATCATAAAATAGGTGCTTTAATAAGATAGACTAGAAATGTAGATAGCAGGTAAATTTTACATCCTTTCAGATGCTGTGAACCCTGTTTTCATGAAGCATTGGACAGACCACGTTTTCCCATAGCATGCTGCACAGATCCCATCCATGGGTTGGTTCAATGTCCCTCTCTTACCATGGTGCCTTTTACCTTGTATAACAAACAAAACCATATATGTTCTCCTGACAGGTTAGAATGTTAACTCTATTGTAACATCCACCAGAGCACAGCACAGGCTAAGTCTGGGCACTTCATCAGATTCCCTTACAGCAGCTACTCATGCCAACATATGAGCTTCTTAAGCCTTAAGAACAAGGCCCAGTAGAACAGACATGGCTTACCCAATATCACTAACCGTTCATGAAATCTTCTGCGAAGCTCCCAATACAGGAGCTCCCCTGATCTCTATGACCATTCAAAGATGATAATAAGTGGCTTTGCTACAACATCAGTTCTGTCAGCACTCTTGGATGCAATCTATCAGGTCTCATGGATCATAGAATCATAGACTCATAGAATCGTTTAGGTTGGAAAAGACTTTTAAGATCATCCAGTCCAACCATCGTGATCCTTGAGATCCTTGATTCCTTCCTCAAGGAATCCCTGACTTGACCCTCATCCACTGTTGGTAGTTATTCTCTTCTTGGAACTCTTTCACTAATCACAGAGTCATGGCAGATCTTTCACCCCCAGGTGAAACTGGGGGTGTCCCTCTGACCTGCTATGTTCTGTACCCCCTTGGAGTCCTCTCACACCTCTAAAATCCTGTGAACTGTTGTGATAATAACAGCAGTAACATAATGCTGAACTCAGGAAAAAAAAAAAAAGTAAATTTTTGCAAGCTTTTATTCTTATTCCTTATTTTTCAAGCACCTGAATCATCTGAAGTTACAAAATTATGTCTTTTAAAGATGCCAAGAAGTGCTGATTGGCCAGTGGAGTAATAACAAGAACAGAACAACCAAAAGTTTATGTAGACAAACAACTACTAGCTGTGCTGCTTTGAACAGAAAAATTCTAGCCGTTCAGCTCCAGGCACCAGCTGGACATGCAATCTGATTACAGAGCCTTGGAAATCATTGTGAAGAAGCCAGTGTTGAGTATTTTCAAACAACTACAATGAATATCATCAAGACTCCAGCAGCAGGATGTTTTGTGTTCAAGAAAATAATTTCTGGTGGCAAAGATATCAGACAGGGATGAAAGTAACTCATAACCTAAGAGAATAGAGTCTGTCAACATCCTACAGGTTTTTTTTTTTTTTTGCCTCTTTGAAGACGTGCCCAATACATGAGGGTTCCAAATAAATCACAAAGAAGAAAGAGGTGAAATGGCAAAAAACAAGTTTTATCCTATACTGGTCAGATCACGAGGAACAAATGCCTCACACTGGCAGCATAAACTGGGATTTTGTATCAAGAGAATTATGTGCTAATTTCTGTGAATCAGAGACCTGATAGAATATTAAGAAGACATATTCCTTCCCAGGTACACATGGGGCAAGTCAATGAATTACACTAAGTCCAAAAATAATGCCCAGTTGTTAGTATGACTGGAATGATATGAAATTCTTCAAGATTACAGTAATTCAAAATAGAGGATTTTGTGGCTCAAGAAATCCTGTCTTGCTTCTGAGACAGAGAGAAATCAACAATTGTCTTCGTACTGAGAGAATGACATGGTCAAGTCAGCTAGTCTTTCAGTTTCCAAGGAGGAAAGTATCTAAATGTATTTAGGATATCGAAGTGAGTGTGGCACAATGTGGCTTTCTTCATACGATGTATGAGTGTAAGAAGTTACAAATCATTTAAGCATAATTTAAAAACTGCCACAGCAATTGGGAATTTGAATGCATAGTACCTGCCCTTGAATATTTGGAAAGCAATAAGAAAACAAATTTAGCTATATGACAAAGGCAGGTGGCAAAGGTGGCAAAGGTAGAAGAAAGATCTCTACATAGAAATGTTAAATGATCTAAGTTCTCTGTCATTAGATTGTATAAGCCATTTCAGGGACTGATGAGTTGGAGAATGTAGACTACATTTCTAGCAAGTCAACAGGTGTCTGAACAAAAGACACAAACCCAAAAGCCAATAGAAGGAATATGTAACAATCTGCATGAGCCTTGGACAAAGCCACCAGCATTAGTCAGGCTCAGTCAGTGTGTATGCAAATGCTGAAATGCCAGCTAACAGTTTTGTAACTAGTTTTCTTAGTGTAGAACTAAGTTTTAATGGAAAACATAGTCTTCTTTTTTGATTACTAGCCAGCATGTAGGGCATGAAACAAGAAGAATCTCAACAGGACATTGAGATCAGATTTCTCTGTCTTCAGAAAAAAAGAACAAACTATGGTAAAAAGAAAAGTCAGTCTCTGGAGTTTCCAAAAATGGGTTTAAAAATTAAAATACAGAAAAAAATATAATTAAATAACAGAATACGCTGATTAGTTTTTTCCTGTATACCAGTAGTCAGGTATTATTCATAGAACTTCCATGTTCCTCTCTGTGAGAAAAACAAGCCCTCAAATTATGCTAAGTATACAAAAATGATATTCTGCTTTTAGAAATAATGGAGGACGTGATGTAACACTGAAAAATATAGCCTACAGCTTCCTCATTAGAATTTCATGCTACCACCTCTATCTTTAATTAGAATTTAAAGTTGAGCTCTAAAGCACTGGTTAAAGCCAAATTACAGCTGGATTTCCTGACCTTTAGCTGAAGTGTCCCTTTCATCTGAATGTTTGGTAGCTTTTTTGCTTTTATGAAAAGGAACAATTTGCTCTGGGTTAATGTGATTTTCTGCCTAGAGGCAAATTTTCAAAACATGTGTAGATGCAAATATTACATGTGTAAGAATCTGCATTTCTACAGGCAAACTGACATTTGTAAGTGCAAACTGGACGGCAGGAAATAGAGTCGTCCAGTTTACACATTCAAAAGTTGTTTTCAGTTCACTTGGACAGATATGTGGAATGGCACCAGGAAAGAATTCTGGGAATAGTAGTTTACAGAGCATCCCCAGCAAAGCATAGATTAGGCAGCTTGAACAGATAAGGAAATAAATACAGATAATTTCTTTGGAGGTAAGAGGAAGAAGAAGTCAAAGTTCTTTCAAGCTCACAAGAAGAAAAACAATTATGTACTTACTGGAAACAGGACCAGCAGGTCCTATTTATTGAATCAATGTTTATTGAAGAACCCTAAAAAGGCCAGAAAGAAGGCCAGGAATACTTCTTTTCTGCAATGAAGAAAGAGCAGGAGAAGGAGTCTGTAATAATCTAACCTGTGGTTTATTAAGAAATAATTTATCACAAAGTTACTAAAAGCCTAAAAGTACAGAAACCATAAAAAAGGGCAAGTTTTGCCGAGGTCAGTTCTGTCAACCATAATAATGTTCTCTGAGATGCCTTTAGAGCTTTGTTATCCTGAAAATAGTCAAATTTCATCAGTTACAGTGATTGTCGGGACTCATCTGCCCTAAATGTATACAAGTAAATTAGTAACCTACATCTAAGGTACTCTCATGGCCCATGTTACATAACTACTCCAAGAGGAGATAAATAGCCCTCTGCAGACTCCTCTTCCTTCCGATTGATAATAAAATGGGATTAAAATAGTAAGTTAGGCTTTTATGATTATGTTTAAAATTTAGATTATCTAACTACTAGACACCTAAGTCAGGCAGATGAATCCCACTCAAGTCTGCCTATAGACATCTGGAGAATAACAGCTGCACCAGATGCTGCAGAATTCTGCTTTACAAGCAGAATGTGAAGGCTCTGGAGACAGACCTTGCTACACCTGAAACCGTCATAAAAGCCTGCTTGTACTGGCTTGAGGCACTGTCTGATCCTATAGTAATCTTTGAGGTCAAACTGGGACTGTTATTTCCTATTCTTTTTTCTTTTTTTCTTTTCTGATAAGTGAGTTATGTTTGTCTGGTGTTACACCATCTTCTTTCTTTTAGAAGGATACAAGAAGAAAGAAGCCTGATTAAACCGATTTTCCCTGAATAATGGTTCTTGCATCTCTGAAGTGTGTCTCCTGATGTCTGTTAGGAACTTTCCAAGTTTTTTTTTTCTTTTCTTTCCTCCTTTTTATTAGACTGTTAAGGTCTTTTACATTAATGCAGATTAATTTAATGAGGTTATTCATGGTCACTATTCTTACTTTTAGAGGTATATCTTGATATATGTTGTAATAAAATATAATCCTATTTCTTTCAAAAAGAGTGTTCTGGTAAAAACCATGTTTCTGCTGTACCATTGTTAAAAAATTACAATTACCCAGACTGCAAAGAACTTGCTTTTTGTACTTGTGCCATTCTTAACATATTTTTTCTCACAGGCTTTAATACTTCTATTCTTAGTAATTTTAATCACTATATCCATGTCTGCTTTTTTAAAAATTCCAGTCTGTTTTCCCAAGCAATATTCTGAAACACACTCATCATGGACTTTTTTTTCACTAACTTATTTTTTACCATCCTACAGAAAGGTCTTTCAACATGGCAAAATATAGATATTATTGTCATGTTCTTTGCTATTTATCAAGGTCTATTTCCCCCCCTTCCTCTGTTGTGAGTACTACTGCGGTGGTATCCCTCTTCTATATTTTAGAACCTGTCTTTGTCTGATGGACATTTGAGGGAAATACCTCAAAGTGTATGGCATATCAACCAGGTAAAATACCTGTGTGGTTGCAGTTGAGCTTTTCACATAAAATTATTGGGCTTCAGAGACCCAATGTAATGTGAACCTAAAATTAATTTATAACATCCCATCATCTGATCTACACTTTATCTATATTTGTATTTGCAGTCTTCAGTGTAAGGAATCTTTATGTAAAAATGCATCTTCAGGGGTTTACCTAAAATTAATGGCTTGAGAACTCTAGTTTGTTATGTTAACTGGGTAGCATAGAGACCCTGGGAGCTTGTTTCAAATAGTTACTCTCAGACGAGTTCTCCCTCCTGCTTCCTGACCCTTCACAGTGCATCTCTAGGCAAAAGATTGATGGGACTGTATCTTCCTTCTGGGTTTGCAGTATTGCAGGCTTACAGTGATTCAAGACCTTTGCTTTTTTCCTTTCTCCTTTGTTGATTGCTTTAAGGTGGAATTATGAAAAAGGAGCAAACCTCAAAACATATCTTTATTGTCACTTCTTTCTTGTGTAATAGCCATTTTCTTTTGCCATTTGTGAGCACCTCCTAATTTTATGTAGAAGGTAAAAGGTAGCAGGTAAAAACAGTAAAACTGTCAAAAGCAAATAGAAATTTAAAGGGAGGCCTCACCTCTATCTAAATAATGCCACATAACTTTGGTTCTTCAGCTCTTTTTTCTGCTCAAATGTCACTGTTAATAGGTTCTAGAAGATTAGTATTTTATAAATCTGTGGAAAAAAAGTCTCCTTATCCCAAAAGAGGGGGGTTCTCCAGCTGACAGTAATGGATTTTGACAGCTGTATCTGGGGGTATGCTACCCATTGCAGACATAGGAAACAAACTTCTGTGTACAGTTTAGTAATCACTTTTTCAGACTGGTCTGTTGTTAATGGTTCCTTAATTACATTCTCTTTCAGGCTTGACAAATTTTCGTTTCTCCTTGCCTCCTGACATGCCCTCCAATTTCAAATTATTGTTCTTTCTGTTTGCAGAGATGTAAATTATGTACTTTATGTCTTTTTCATTTGCTTCAGTCTTCCTTAATTTTAGCCTGCCTATCAGTGACAGTTTCATCAGTGCATCCTACTTCAGGTTCTTGTTCTTGTTCTTTCTCCAGTGTGAACGATTACTGTTTTCTGGTTGCTGTTACTTTCTGCATCTACCATCTTTCACCTTCATTATCTGACAGTATTTATTTGAAAAAGCAAAAGGGTTCAGGAAAGACCTTTCCTGTTTTCACGTTTTTGGCACCATGTCTCATTTTTCATTTGGCTCAAAGTTTCTTCAGTCTTTCTTTAGGAAATAATTTATCTTTATGCTTCTGAGAGGTTAGCTTGTGAAAGTGTCCTTTGTTATATGTTTCCACAATGGCCTTAGGTCTGCTCTCTTACATCTTTTTGTTGTATGTCCATATAGTGTCTCATCCTGTGGGATATTGTCAGCCTTCAGAAATTTCTACTAAAGGTAATAGAAACAAATTCCTATAAAGTATTTCCATCTTTTCAGTGACAGATGAAGTCAGAAATACCCTTTGCCAGTCCACAGAAGATGCTGTTCTCCCTACCCGCATCTGCTGAAAGTGTGTGGTTACAGGTATTTAAGTGCAACACACAGCTACAATCTAGCTTGCATATTCTGCAAAATCATCCAGCCATTGGGAGGCTCTTATTAGTAATTGCCACAGAAAGAAATAATTTTCCCACAACGGTCACAGAAGTACTCATATTCAAACACAGGAAAGAACTAAAGAGAATATAATAATGAATTTATTTGGCAACAAACTTTCATTAATTTATATAAGTGCTAAAATCTGGGGGAAAAAAATCTTTTCAAATAACATTAATTCAGTCTTTCCAGCCTGTCTCTTCAATCTGCTTACCTTCCTCCAATTGCTAATCACGGTCCCATTGTAGGCAAATCATTATGCCAACTTGTATTTGATGTAGCACAAGCTAAGCATCTCATGTAGATATGCTTCTTCTATACAACTGCAAAAACAGACACAGAACTATGTTCCTAGTGCCACTGAACTGTTCGTGGTGAGCTGCATGCTAACTTAATCTCATAAAGAGATTACTTAGAATTAAACTCTGGTCTCTTTCCCCTTTATTATCATTCTAGTTGTGTGAGAAAAATCCAAGGGAGCTTGAATAACCATGAGTGATCAAGACTTTTAAACTTCTGTGCCCTCTATTGAATACTAGCCCTTCAACACTGACGTTCCATCAAGGAACATTCTTAGCCTCACCTCGCTTATCTTGCACTGATGAGATGCAGCATAGGTTCTACATCTGCATTAGACAAGCTCATTAAAGTTTGTGAAATGCTCAGAGAGTGTGCTAATAGAGGGCATGTAAGCATGCAGATAGACAGAAACACCTGCTAATTGCCGGGAAGAAAGCTGATTATTCTAATTCTGGCAAAGTACAATTTATATGCTGTCAGATTTGTTAATTTTCTGAGGTGACCAAAAGTGGCTGAACTACTTTGGTGCATCCTCTAGTCTTCAAAGTAGCTGGATACAGTGTTATGCTTAGGATAGTCTTCCTGTTTCTGAGATCATGAATGTTGTGTTTTGCTCTGTGTGTAAAGAATTGAGCTGTAAAGCTAATTTTTATTTCATTTGTCAAGCTTAGTCTGAGGTATGTATTGCCCATGATACTTATTTATATTTGTAAAATTATATGCACTCCATCCATTATGTGAGGTTTGATTTAAAGAGATTTGAACAGTTTGAGGTAGAGTAGCTATTTGGAGCGTAATTAAATTATCTCACTTTGCTTCCTTGGAAACCTCAATTAGGAGAGAGGTATTTCTGTTGCAAATGAAGTGTGTTTTGTTGATATGTAGAAGAACAAAGAACAAAGATGGAAGGGAAGCAGTTAGTGTTGTTTAATGATGGGGAGGGGAGCATGAAGCAGACACAACTGAGAATTCTCCATCAAGAAGAGGGTGTTAATGTCTCAAATAATGGCTGTAATATACACAATCCTTCAGGAATGACTATTATGGTTAATGTAATAAGAAATAAGTTCATAACACTTCAGTTCCTTCTAGCAATTCTGCTGTACTTACCTTATTTAACTGTCATATAATAGTGATGAGATGAGTCAGAGATTATGGTGTCACACTGATGGTGAACAGCTTCCTGTGGAAGGACTAGCATAAGAGGATCTTTGTCATAGATCAGGTCTCTTTCTTTTTTATTGTGTTAATACTAAAATGATTATTATTATGTTGTGGTCTAACCCCAGTCAGCAACTAAGCACCACACAGCTGCTCACTCACCCTCCCCCCAGCCCTGGTAGCATGGGGGAGAGAATCGGAAAAAAAACCCAAAACCCATGGGTTGAGATAAAGGCAGTTTAATAGGGCAGCAGAGGAAGATAAAATAACAACAACAACAACAACAACAACAATAAAAGAATATACAAAACAAGTGATGCACAATGCAATTGCTCACCACCCGCTGACCGATGCCCAGCCAGTTCCCAAGCAGCTGCCCCCTGGCCAACTCCCCCCAGTTCATACACTGAGCATGATGTCATATGGTATGGAATAGCCCTTTGGCCAGTTTGGGTCAGCTGTCTTGGCTGTGCTCCCTCCCAGCTTCTTGTGTACCTGGCAGAGCATGGGAAGCTGAAAAGTCCTTGACCAGCATAAGCAGTACTTAGCAACAACTAAAACATCAGTGTGTTATCAACATTATTCTCAAACTAAATCCAAAAGCACAACACTATGCCAGCTACTAGGAAGAAAATTAACTCTATCCCAGGTGAAACCAGGACATACTGTCATTGTAAGAGGAAAGGAGAAATTGTTATTCTTTAAGGAAAAGTCTTCTGAATTCTAGTAACTTGGTAACACAACATCATTTTGAGGAGGTACAGGAGGAATCCAAATATTTCATCCTATCTTGAAGCTGATAGAGGCTTCAGGAAAGACATTTAGTTGTCTTGACCTAATTTCTTAATCTTTGTGTTCTTAAATTCTGACACGTCTCTAGCAGAATGGGAATTTTATAATGAGGTGAAGTAGTTTGTCTAGTTGAAAACTCCAGCTTCTGGTAGGAGACCCACATATATAGTCATCAGCAAAATGCATGCAGTGATTACTGTAAAAAAATGTGTCACTGCAATCTTAGTTGTGTCTACACTGTGTGGTTAACACAAGCTGGATTTGCTTTCTAATTCTCTGCCCACTGCCACCCTCCTATGAAGATCTGGAAACCATCTTCAGCAAAGGGGAGTCAAAATGGACTTGAAGTGAGTGGAGAGACATAAAAGCAGCTGTTGTACTGATTATACATCCATACTGTACATGTACTGTACTCTACTATCTGAGACCTCTGTGTAAGCTTTGTTACCCTTCTGTCCTAATGTAAAAGCAAATAGGGCTTGCTTAACTCACACATGGCTTAAACCAACGCCTGGTGGTTTCAGTGCAAATGGTCTATGTTCATCAGCTGAATATTTAATATAGGAGTAAAACAGAAAGGAAATATCCCTAGAGGTAGTGGTTTACATTTATGTGTTTGGCTTGAAACTGGAATAGCATGTAGCAAAGCTTCACATTGGTTCAGATGAAAGAAAATTCCAGTGTGGATCCATCAGCAGCAGACAAGCCTTAATGTATCTGCATATAGATTGCCTTCTCTGTCTATTCAAGGACTGCATCCACTGTGCTGACCATTGCAAAACTTTTGATTTCATCAGAGTCAGGATTCAATTTTATTCTTGGTATCTGGCTTTAGTGAGATTCAGTCCTCAAATACTTGATGCACTTTAAAGAATGCTCTCTAAATTGCTACTTAGCTTTATTATGATAAGACCCAAATGACAGAACATCCGTAACAAATGGATCAGAACTGAGTATTTATCAGATTTAGTTTTACAATTCAAAAAATTCTGATGGCTCTAAGAACAATGACTCATCCTGGTTACACTGGTTGCAGAGGCAACTCTTTCTTATAATCCAAATATATAGAAACTGCTGACTGCTTAGTTACTTTATTATAACTTTTAATGCCTCACAAACACACAACATATATGAGCTTGGAAAAAAAATCATGACACTTTCTTAAGATTGTCAGGGCAAGCCCAAAATGAGAGAAAAAGACATGAGATTCAAAGGCTCCAGCAAGCCTTCTGTCACAGTTTAACCCCAGCTGGCAACTAAGCACCCCACAGCCTCTCGTTCACTCCTCCCGCCGAGGGGTGAGTGAGAGAATTGGAAGAGTAAAAGTGAGAAAACCTGTGGGTTGAGATAAAGACAGTTTAATAAGTAAAGCAAAAGCCACACATGCAAGCAAAGCAAAACAAGGAATTAATTTACTACTTCCCACTGACAGGCAGGTGTTCAGCCATCTCCAGGAAAGCAGGGCTCCATCACATGTAATGGTTACTTGGGAAGACAAACACCATCACTCCAAACATCCCCCCTTTCCTTCTTCTTCCCTCAGTTTTATATGCTGAGCATGACATCATATGGTATGGAATAGCCCTTTGGTCAGTTGGGGCCAGCTGTCCTGGCTGTGTCCCCTCCCAACTTCTTGTGCACCCCCAGCCTACTCACTGGTGGGGTGGTGTGAGAAGCAGAAAAGGCCTTGACTCTGTGTAAGCACTGCTCAGCGATAACGAAAACATCTCTGTATTATCAACACTGTTTTCAGCACAAATCCAAAACACAGACCCATAATAGCTACTATGAAGAAAATTAACTCTATCCCAGTCAAAACCAGCTCACCTTCAAAGAGGCTGAGCTCTGCCTGCCAGTCATTTTTATAACAATGGCAGCCATAGACATAATATTTGCAAAAAGATTGTCTCCTTTGAATGGGTAGCAGTGTAACACTAACAAAGATACCTTTTATGACTTCAAACCCTCTATATTGATAACGTAGAAAATTAATTTTTTTTTTCCTGGATTACACTGTCACGATTAAGATAATGCCAGAATTTATTTTTGAAATACCTTTTGATTTTAACAAATCATCCATAGTAAAATTGCTCTAGGTTGAACTTTAAGCATGCTTGTGGAAGCTATGAGTCAGGAATTCAAATGTATTACCGTACAGGGCCTTAACTATAGGGTGTGTTGGTATGATAATTGTAGGATTCAGTCTGTGAACTACCTGAAGACAGTTAATAAACTTGAAATTCCAGTGTTGCCTTTGTTTCATAGCCATTATAGACTATTACATCCTTGTGTTGTCATGAGTACAGAAGTTTTTTCTTGAATCGTATAATACCCGTTAATATGACAGTGTAAAAAATGTGTATTTTTAAATGACAAAGGCACTATATATAGGCTTTCAAGGAAGAAATTCAAGAGTTTATTTAAGCTGCCAGTAATAGAATTACTTTAGCAAAGCAGGTCCAGAGTTTTTTGTGTGTTTTGGGCAGGACTAGATTTATAAAACAAGGTCATGATCTCCTGTGATCATGATACAATTTGGGAGGAGTTTATTATCCTCCATGCTGAGATTTCTTTGTTTACTTGGGTCCTCATTTGTGTGTTGGACAGTGTTTTCAAATCTTGAATATTTTTAGCTCTGATGGTCAGCTTAGAAAAACAATCTTCTGTCCCCCAGAACATATCCTTCACATAGCACAGAAGAAACTTTCTCTCTTTTGACCCCTCCCCAAGTCTTTTAAAAATCATTATAAAGCTAAGGATAACACACATACATAAAATTCCATTTAACCATTGCACGGGTTATGATAAAAGCCAGGCTATTTGCTTTGTTCCCCTTAAATCCTTCCAGAATGCTGCTGTGAAAGTCAGTTTTATCTCCTGAAGCTCAGGCCATGAAACTCCCCAATTAAAATCCTTTCACTGCTTACCATCCCTTTAGTTGTGTTCAAGGTCCTTGTCTTCCTCATCAAGGCTGTACTTTCATTTCTGCTTAGTGTACTTCTTTTCTTGACTGCACACAAGATTCCCACCTAGGCGCTGCTTTCAAATCCTCCTTCTACTTTTGTCTTTGGATTTTGTTCCCGCCTGCCTAAGTTAGAACTGCGGCTGAAATTCTTCTCTGGCAGAGACACCTACAGTGCACGTGCGCCAGCCACTCCTCAGCCATGCCCTCCACCCTTGCCTGCCCATTCCTCTGATGATAAGTGTTTTACAGCCCCTTGCTTTTGCCATGGTGAATACATGGGGACTTTGAGAGCTAGAAGCACAGTTCTCTGCAGCTTAATTTAAGAAGACAGGCTCTGTGGTTGGGAGTGAGAACTTCTCACGTGCCCTTCAGATTGAGTTTAGGAAAAGATCATAGCACAAAAAGACTAGTGGATTACACAGAGACCACTTTAACGTCCACCAGCTATGCCATCCTCAGAGGTCCAGAGCACTGTTTGAAACCTTGAAGGAATGAGGTTTCGAAGTTCTGGGGTTTTTATGTAGTTTTAACAGCAAATGTTCATCATTCCCCAATCCTTATTTAAAAAAAAAAAAAAAAAAAGAAAAGAAAAAAAAAGAAGAGAAAAAGAAAAGAAAAGAAGAGAAAAAGAAAAGGAACCTTCAACTAAAATAGTCAATTTGCTTCAGTGAAATGCAGGTTGCTGGTGGTTTGCTGGAGCCTCAGATCAGGATGTAGCTTGCACATATTCATATGTGGCATAATTTCAAAGAGAAACTATGTGAATTGAAGATGAAGATGAAAGTTTGTGTTTCCAATGTCTGTCCTGTACCTGCTATTCGTTGAAATAGGGGATATAAAGAGATTAATATGATGACATTAGAGAAAAAAAAAACCAAAAAAACAAAAACCAAAAAAACAGTTTGGTTTGCTGGCTTATATTGCATTTATATTGTTGTACTTGAAGGGTAATTTTGAGTTTTCAGATCATGTCACAGCCAGCTGATCCACCTAAATATACATACATATAGACATAAGAAAAATATGTACAAATTAAAGACTAGATATCCTCAAGTTAAAATAGCAGGTTTGATAGTGAGTGGAAATAAAAACTACTCATTGCCTTTAATTTAAATTTAAATATGAGGGGCAGATGCAAACTCTGCCTGCTGTGAGAAAACTGAAGCAATTTGTCCAAGAAAGTGAAGTTTTTAACTTCTTATTGCAAAGTTTTAGGAATCTGTAAAACATGCATGAGGAACTGGAATTCCTTATTAATTAGAAGAAACGATACAAGCGGTATTGCTGGAATCTGGAGAGGTGATGTGAGTGATTGGAATGTTCAGATTAGAAATTGCAACTTGTTCAGCAAAGCCTGAGAGGATGGGGAAATGAATAAAAGTCATTAGTTTATATATGGGAACAAGATCATGGCTTGACTTTAACACATAAGATAGTTTCAAGCAATAATCTGCTCACATATGTCTACTTTGCTTTTCAGAAGTTTTAATTTCCCAGAATTAATCAAAATGCTAAGTAAAGGATTGAAAAATAAAACCAGAAAAATAATAATAAAAAACTGCGCATTATTTAAAATTAATCTTTGTATAGACAAAGCAGGGTACTTCCATGGCCAAGGAGAACAACTTTGATTAAAGTCTACCTTATTGTCAGAGACAAAGAAAAGGTAACTTAAGGAGATCTACACTTTGTCTATCTTTGATCTGAATATATCTGAGTAGATCAAGGAAATCAAAGAGGTATTTTATTATGCCAATTAAAAACAAATGAACAAAACAAGTAACATGATCAGGTAAATGTAACGTTTAGTCTGAGAGCAATCCAAAGAAAAACAATTAAAGACTTCAATGGGATTAAATTGATTAAGGAATAAAGTACATAGCTATAATTATGTGCTAGTACATTTTTATGGAAAACAGGTCTTGTCAAACTTTATTTCATTCCTCATGCTAGTAAAAATTTTGTTGATACAGATAGAAGTATATATCTAATAATATTAGACATTTATCAGATGTTTGACAGCATCACATGACATTCTGATTTAAAAATTAATGTTATATAATAACAATGTAACACACAATATATGAATTGATGACACCAATTTGGGTGGGAGTGTCGATCTGCTGGAGGGTAGGATGGCCCTGCAGAGGGACCTGGACAGGCTGGAGCAATGGCCCAAAGCCAGCTGTGTGAGGTTTAACAAGGCCAAGTGCTGGGTCCTGCACTTCGGTCACAACAACCCCATGCAACGCTACAGGCTTGGGGAAGAGTGGCTGGAAAGCTGCCTGGCCAAAAAGGACCTGGGGGTGTTGGTAGACAGCCAGCTGAACATGAGCCAGCAGTGTGCCCAGACGACCAAGAAGGCCAACAGCATCCTGCCTTGTATCAGGAATAGTGTGGCCAGCAGGAGCAGGGAGGTGATTGTGCCCCTGTACTCGGCACTGGTGAGGCCGCACCTGGAATACTGTGTCCAGTTTTGGGCCCCTCACTACAAGAAAGACATTGAGGTGCTGGAGCGTGTTCAGAGAAGGGCAACAAGGCTGGTGAAGGGTCTGGAGCACAGGCCTTATGAGGAGTGGCTGAGGGAACTGGGGTTGTTTAGCCTGGAGAAGAGGAGGCTGAGGGGAGACCTTACCGCTCTCTACAACTACCTGAAAGGAGGTTGTAGTGAGGTGGGTGTTGGTCTCTTCTCCCATGTAGTTAGCGATAGGACAAGAAGAAACGGGCTCAAGCTGTGCCAGGGGAGGTTTAGGTTGGAAATTAGGAAAAATTTCTTTACGGAAAGGGTGGTCAAGCATTGGAAGAGGCTGCCCAGAGAGGTGGTGGAGTCCCCATCCCTGGAAGTGTTCAAAAAACAGGTAGATGTGGCACTTTGGGACATGGTTTAGTCTAGTCTACCCTTGATTGGTTTAGTGTGGACTTGGTAATGTTAGGTTAATGGTTGGACTGGATGGTCTTAAAGGTCTTTTCCAACCTAAAGGATTCTATGATTCTATGACACACCTCCCAGCTCAGTGCCAACTCTGCACCAATTGGCTTCTCACCTGTGGTGCTATGCAGACCCCTATTTATCACTATGGAGACCTTAACTTGTCTCTTTGCAGACCTTAACTTGCCTCACCACAATGTTTGATGCATTAACTCTTTCAGTCCCTGACAGGTAGCTCACTAGTTTACTCCAGAAAGGTCTTGGCAGCAAATTAAACTTAACTACTATGGATCACTGAAAGCCCAATATATACCGAACAACTCAATGAGTAGGGGTTATATCTTGGAAAGTGGCATCCTGAAAATGCTTTTAAAGGAGATACTGTGCAAGGAATTGAAAATTAATTGCCAGGATAATGCTGTGCCGAAAACCTAGCCTGTTCTTTAAGAATACAACTTGGGGAGTAACAAAGAGCTTTTAAATCCACATACAGAATAAGTGAGATGAGTATCAGATTTCTGCATAGACTTGTGATACCATGGTTCTTAAAGGTGGTTGACAAATTGGAGAGGGTACAGCAAGCAGGTAAAAAAAAAAAAAAAAAAAGAAGCTTTCAAGTCATTCAAGCTGGGGAAAATGTATTGTAAAACTTAAAAAACATTGCCCATTTGTCTTAGCAAAGACAAGACTGAAAGGTGCCTTGAATACAATGTTTAAGCACCTTTACAGAAAGTACTGAATGCTAGACAGCTCTTCGATCTGCTTGACAAAGGAGGAACAAGAATCACTGGATTAAAGGTGTAGCTAGATAATTTCAAATGAGACAATATAAACACATTGTCTAAAATGAAGGCAACTAATCACTGGAAAAATATTAAAAGAAATGAATTTATATTTATGTCTTTTTCTTTACAGACTTCTCAGTAGAGTCACAATGATACTATTTTCTTCAGACTTGGCTTTTTTCTACAACACTTGTATGTCCCTGTTGTCTTTTAGGTGATAATGTAGAAAAGAAGTTGAGTTCCAGTACATGAAAACTTTTAAATACACAGTCAGAAATACATCAAATATAAACCAAACTAAAATGCATTTTTCAAACCTGTTTATGCAACTAAAATAATGCTCAGACTGATGGAATTTCCAGGTATTTTAGGCCATAAAACTCCAAGTACTCTGTTAAGGAGATGAAGGTCTTGTTGCTTAGATGTTACGAGAGTTGACTCTGCAGGCCTTTAAGACTAAAAATCCCATTGATATCAATGGAAATTTGCAAATGGCATTTATGAGAGTTGTCCATACAAATGCATAGCTGTGTCTGTAGCCATATAATACAGGACACTTTCTTGGAAAGAGTCTCTTTTAATGTCAGGTGTCTGAGAGATTCTGTGGAGAATATTGTGTTTATGTAGTTATAGTGGATTTTGGCTTAGCCAGCACTAATCTAAGTTGAAATGTAAACTCTGACTGGGGCTGCTGGTCAGTGCAAAAATTGATTTAGTGGTTTATATTTTTCATATAGAAGGACAGCATAAGGAACACCACCTATTGCATCATTCTACATTTAGAATGACAAACATGGGGACAGGGTGGATTGACCAATATTTCTAGAGACATACATGAATTATGCCAGCTGAGAATAAAACTCAGACTACCAGGTGCCTAAACCAGACACAAAATCCTAATCCCCAGCATACACGAGTCACACCATTTCTGGCCTGGCAGCAATTCTTCTTTTAATAATTCTATGGAGTTAATGATGATATCAAACGGCAGAAAACCAGCTGGATTACAGAAAGCCTTAAAACCAATTTTTGAAAGAAAGAATAAACTGAACCCCCCCCCCCACAGTTAAATGGGAAATAGAATAAATTACTTCAGCAATAGGAAGTTAACCTTTTGCACGTTATTTGAAGGCATTCAAATGCAGTCCCAGCACTAAGGTTAAACTCATTTCTAAGAAATAGAGGAACAGGGATTTGGAATAGATTTCTAGCAGTAGCAGTGCAAAACAAACAAACTCCTAATTATTCTTAAAATGGATTATTTTATGAATGGATTGTATGTGACAATTATCTGTGATAGCAAAGATCTGAAATTATTAAGCCAGGAAGCCCCTTCCAATTCCATGAGTTTGTCCCACAAAGTAAAATATTGGGTAGAGAGAAACAGTATTATGTCCTAGAGTAGCTTTATGCTTCAATTCATAAAGATTAAAGAAGAAGAAAAAGAAGAAAAGTGTGTTTGTTTGTCTTGTTCACCGAGATTAAATTACCCTGATATATGAAGTGATGTCAGCTCTGTTGTTTCACATAGGAGAAACCACATGTTTGAAACTCCTCTGTAAAAGACCTCTTAACTTTATTGATTAATGCTGAATTTCTTCATTTTCAAATAGTTTCAGAACTGCACATTCTGGTACTTTTGTTTGGTACTTTTGTTTATAACACTGAATCATGCTAAGGTTTTATGACCCTTTGCAAAGGAATTTTCAATACTTATTAAATAGAACACTGAAGCTAGATTTGGAGAAGAAATACTCCACACAAATAATTTCACTGTGAATCTTCTGAAGTAAGATTTATACACTTCATAAAAATGTGTACACAGGGTAACATAACAGACTGTTTCTAATTGCTCATTGAAATCAGCATGGGCCCATAACTATGGGCTGTAAAGCTACAACTCTTGACTTTTTAATCTCTTTCCTAAAGGTATCCATTCCTCATTGGAGGTGAGAGATGAATGTGTAGCTGCTAAGTGTGAGGAGGATGGTAATGGAAATCAGTAGTGTTAATTAAATTACAAGAATTAACATATCCAGTATTTCTTGCTCCTCTAAGCTTTTGCAACTAATAATGACAGTGAAGAGTGTTTTATGATCCCCTCCTTCTCATAGAACAATCTATATCTAAAATCTTTGTCAAGATATGGTTTAAATTTTGACTAATTGTTCATTTGTTTTGGTCTCCTCCCTCTGTGTCAACAGAATCAGTAGTTTAGAAAACACAGACTGAAAAACAGACAAAAACACAACAAAACCCTTTCTATTCATCTTTCTGGGATCAAACTTGGACCCTGCATCTTTGACTAATAATAAGGCATCATTCCAGTCCTGAGAAAAACAGAGAATTAGTGAAAAAATTGTTCAAAATGAGCAGAAAATAGATGTGGTTTGGGTTTTTTGGGGGGGTTTGGGGTGGTTTCTTGGTCTAGCTTTTTTTTTTTTTTGCCACTGTTTTGCTTGCTTAGTGTTGTATCAGTGGCTGCAAAGTTGGTCAAGTTTGGACAAAATTTTTCTTTGCAATACTCTAGAAGTAACAATTGCTGAAAATTATAGTGACTGTGTTCAAATCAAAATGTTGATGAATAGGATATTGATAGGTAAGACAGGCTCACCATATTTAGCTACAGAAAACATCTTTTTCTACCTTATTTTGTCCTCAGTTCAGCAATATACTTAAAGCACCATTTAAGGCTCATTGCAGCTGGGGCCGTATCTACCTGGACATACTGCATTGTTTCACTACTAGGGTACTTAGTGAAATTATGCTTATATTTGTAACTTAACATTTTGCAATTTATTTAAGGTAAAACAGACAAACAAAAAGATAATCTGAAATTCTAGGTCTTATTGATTTCTCTTCACACAGAAAATTGTATCTACTTTTTAGTTAGCATATGTTCCTCCATCTGCTTAGATTTGACTTTTCTTACTGGGGTTAATTATTGTTTTCCATCATGGTTGGGGCTTTGATTTGTCCTTTTTTAATCAATCATCTAACCGAGGCAGCTTTTACATTTTAGAATAAGTAATTTACACATTTATAAACAGAGAACTGAACCTTTTGTCACTGATCATACAGCAGGATTTAATATTGTATAAAACTATAATGGGCTTTGGTAAATTTTAATTCTGGTAAACTTTCCATCTTTCACTGAATTCTATTAGCATGAAATTTGCAAGGACAAGTTTCCTACTGAAGTTAGTGGGACACTGTAGAGAGGAAAGGATTGAAATAATAGGTGCAAACCCACCTTTTTGTACATAAGCTTTTGTACAAAACCAGTAGTCCTTACTCCTTGGAAAATTCCAGCACATTTCAAGAGGACCAGGAGTTTCTGAGTCACTGTGTGACCTGTTATTCAAAGAGATTGTATATATTAAAAAAAAAAAAAAATTGGTAGGTGAAAATTTAGAGCTGTATTAAACCCAAAGTAATATACAATGACCTTCATTTTTTTAAAAAGTCTGTCTTCTTTCTCATGGTATATATTAAAAACAGCTATGGTTGATAAACCATATAATAAAACCCCAGATATTTTCAAAAATCAAGTATGAGTAGTTCATGTGCAATTTCAAATGAAATATTTTGTAGTTACTACTCTGTTTGTGGTATGAAGTATAGTCATTAGGTAAAGGATTTTTTTTTTTCTTGCTACTCATGGCAAATTTCTATTCTTGACAGCAATCAATCCTCCAGAAACAAACGCTCATTGTCTCAGCTGTTTTAGGACCAATGTGAAATGAGAATTGACACAAGAAGCATAAAAGCACAATGATAATTACATTTTACACATCCTTTCTTCCTCTTTCTTACAACTTTCTGTGGCTTTAAATTTTCAGCAAAATCTTTTTTGGCTCACCTCGAAGCACTTTTTTTCCATCTCATTCATAAGTGTTATCTTCTCTGCTGTTCTCACAGCATAAATACATGCATTTCAAACATTTACCCAAAGCTCGTCTTCTGACTTATGACTGTTACCATTTTTATGCCACAGTGCAATTTTTTTTTCCCAAACAATAATCTTGCTCCACTTGTGGAATCAGCTGTTTGACCTTCAGTAACTTTTTCTTCATTCACTTGGGAACTGAATTATTCCCATTGTTGGAAGATATTTACTTGCATCATTCCTTGAAATAATGCTAAAGTGAATTCTGTTTGGTGGTACACTTGTGTTGTAGGTGTTAAACTGTGAACACTTACAGGAGGCAGATAATTGGATATATGTATGTGAGTGTGAGTACTCCAGACTGAACTTTTGAACTCCCCAAAAGAAGCCTGCTATTTGCTAGAAGGAACCGGTATAGGCTGGTTATAAATTTTTGTAACAACTGAACTAAACAGACTTAACGCATCCCAAATCCTTCAGTTAATAAAAAGACATGCAAGAGAAACACCAATTCAGAAGCTGATCACGTGTTGTGCTTTTGGACACAGACTGTTTAGTTAAGGAAAACTGTGGGCTTAGGATGCCAAACAGAAGGGCTGGTGTTGAAAAAAAAAGATTCACAAAAAGAAGAAATGGCCTCGAAATGAAGTAGCCTCAGAAAGGTGGTGGTGAAGATCTTGGTTTTGCTCTGGCTGGAGGAAAGATTATGGAAGTGAGGAAAGATCCCAGAGATCACAGAGATTCATGGAGATGAAAGCTGGAAGACCTCTAGGGAAGCACCCTGGCCAGTGGTGCCCAAGACTCATAACTGTGAGCACAGGCATGGCATAAACCGATATGACTTGCTCTCCAACCCTCCCAGCCCTGCAACGACCTCCCTGCAGGGAAAAGAAGCTGAGTCCTACTGAACGCAATGCTGCGGGCTAGTGAGTAAGTGTTTGAGGTAATCAAGTAGCTCTAATCTCATTGATCTTTAAATAAATCATGGTATCCAGATCCACTATAAGCTGTCACTTACTCTGTCTCTCTTGAGACAAGAGTGCAGGAGATGCGACTCTGAGGGTGCAGTATATTCAAAATTAATGAGTAAACAGTCCAGAAATCAGATTTTCATCATGCAATTACTATTAGATTTTCACCCATGCAGGTAGATGACCATTTCTTAAAAGAATGAGAGAAAAGGGAAACTGCTTGTCTATCCCAAACATGTGGCATGTGACAATGATTTAGGCTGTTGTTTAATACATTTTTCTAAAGCGAATACCTCCTATTTTATTAAACAGAAAGAGACAACCATCCTTATATTCCTAAAATTAAGCACTTATTTAGGTAAAACCACACTGTAGATTTATTCCAAGCCACCTACTTTTCTCTACAGAATATTTGTACAAATTCAGTAAGTACACAAATACTGGTTCACTAATCATCTAAAGTCAAGGAGCATTTTTGACTGAATACCATCCTCAGTGACAAAATACAACTAAAATGGCCATATGATGTTTAAAAGAGGACAAAACAAAACATTATTCTTGAGCCTTAAAACTGCTCAGTGGGGAAAAACAAAAACAAAATGGAAAACAACCAGCTAGAATCACAGCCATCTGTAGAAACACCAGTTTCTCCCTGACAGATTGGTCAGAAACTTTTGATTAAAGAAGTGGGAGAATAATGGGTATGAAGTAGTAGTCAGTAAGCTTTGTGGTCTACTGAAAGGCTGTTATTTTCTATGGTGTTCCTACTTTTTTGTGGCATTCATGTCTTCAGAGTTCCTCATAAATGTCTAGAGGAATCAAGAAATTGCAAATAATGTGTGAGTATTAACTTGCTGTTGCTGATGATTAAGAATCAGAGAAATGTTTTCAAACATACATTACTTTTTCCAATATCTGTGTTTTTAATATATTTGTCTTGGGCTCAGTACCCTGATAATGATGAGGAAGCAAAACATCTAACATCAAGATTATAAATATGATAAAGTAATCAGTATAATTTTGGGAAAAAAAAAATCCTACATACAAAACATTGCTTTAGATAGTCTCTAGTTTTGTTTGCATAAAATCAGAGTCATAGAATGGTTTGGGTTAGGAAGGGACCTTGAAAGATCATCTAGTCCAACCCCCCCTCCATGGGCAGGGTCATCTTTCACTAGATCAGATTGTTCAAAGACCCATCCAACCTGATCTTGAACACTTGCAATGATGGGACATCCACAACTTCTCTGAGCAACCTGTGCTGGTGTTTCACCACACTTCTCATAAAGCATTTCTTCCTTATATCCAATCTAAACCTTTGCTCTTTCAGTTTAAAACTGTTGCCTGTTGTCCTGTCACTACAGGCCCTGGTAAAAAATCTCTCTGCACCTTTCTTATAAGTCCCTACATATCTTGAAAGGCTGCAATAAAGTCTCCCTAGAGCCTTCTCTTCTCCAGGCTGAACAATCCCAATTCTCTCAGTGTTTCTTCATGAGAGGTGTTGCAGTCCACCAGTTATTTCCATGGCCCTTCACTAGACTCTCTCTAACAGGCTCATGGCTTTCTTTTGTTGGGGGACCCAGTACTGGATGCAATACTCCAGGTGGGGTCTCACCAGAGCAGAGCAGAGGGGCAGAATCACCCCTGCTTCACCTGCTGGCCACGCTTCTCTTGATGCAGCCCAGGACACAATTGGCTTTCTGGGCTGTGAGTGCACTTTGCTGGCTCATATTCAAATTTTTCATCTAGCAATATCCACAGGTCCTTCTCCACAGAGCTGCTCTCAACCCATTCATCCTGCAGTCTGTACTAATATTGGTGATTGCCCCCGACTGTTACAATCCGATTTGGATGAGAGGAGGGTCCCCTTGCATTCTAACTGACCTCAGACAAGTCTGGGAGGCTAAGGGTGGCTAGACCGACCTCTAATTTCAGGTTCGACCCCTTTGAGCGAGATTAAGACACAAACAAGGTCAGAGGTTGTAAGTCCACCCGTTTATTAACCACTCAGAGAAGAGAGAAAAATAGCGATAGAGAAGGAAGGAAAACAAGAGAGGAAATTTAAGCAAGAGTTCGGGAGAGGAAAGTGCAGTCACCACCATGGATCCACAGTGTCCCGGGGGTCCGTGCTTCTGGGGTCTTCGGTGGTGGGTGAATCACACCAGGGTCTTCGGTCACGAGTGATCACACGGGGTTTTGGGGTGGGGGTCTTTTATAGGCTGCGTGCCTGAGACAACAACTTCACGCTTGCGCAGAACTCCCTCACGTCCTGCTTGCCCAGGGCAATGGCATGTAACGCGCGTCTCCGAGCCCCATTACGCCCAGGGTCTCACGTGTCGATCGCATGCACGCGCCCACAGTGAATCATCTGCTTCAAGCAGGCTGTTACCACAGCCTCGCCACTGTCCTTGTTGCCATGCAAGCAGGTGACACCCCACACACTTTCCTGCAAGGTCCTGACAGCTTCATGTGGGCAAGCTTTGAGACAAATGTCCAGCCATTTTGTCCCTCACACCGACCCAGGTACAGAACCATGTGCTTGGCCTTGTTAAACTTCGTGAATTTCACATGGGCCCACTCCTCAGGTCTGTCAAGGTTCCTCTGCATGGCATCAGGGAAGTGTGTTCAATTATCATTAATAAAGATATTGCACAGTACTGGTCCTAATACAGACCCCTGAGGGATACCACTTGCTACAGATTTCAATTTGGACATTAAACCGTTGGCTGCAACTCTTTAGATGTGGCCATCCAGTCAATTCCTTAACCATCAAATGATTCATCCATCAATCCCATATCTCTCCAATTTAGAGGTGAGGTTGTTGTGGGGAACCCTGCCAAAAGCCTTACAGAGGTCAAGGCAGATGCTATCAGTTGCTTTTTCCTTATCCACCAACACAGCCTCCCCATTGTAGAAGGCCATCAAATTAGTCAGGCACAATATGCCCTTGGTGAAGCCATGTTGACTGTCTCTAATCACCTCCCTGTCTTCCATATTTTCTGATATGTCTTCCAGCAGGATCTATTCCATGATCTCACTGGGCACAGGGGTAGGCTGACTGATCAGTAGTTCCCAGAGTCCTCCTTTTTACCCTTTTAGAAAATGCATGTGATGTTTCCCCTTTTTCCAGTCACTGGGGACTTTGCCTGTCTGCCATGACTTTTCAAATATCATGGAGAGTGGCTTGGAAACAGCATCAGCCAATTCCTTCGGGATCCTGGGGTGCATCTCATCAGGTCCCATGGGCTTGCATATGTTCAGGTTCCTCATGTGGTCTTGAACCTGATCTTCTCCTGCAATGTGTGGAACTTCATTCCCCCACTCCCTGCCTTGATACTCAGTGACTTCAGAGATGGGGGAAGAGCAATCACCAGTGAAAACTGAGGCAAAAAAGTTGTTGAGTACTTCAAACTTCTCCTTGTCAGTTCTCACTGGATCTGATTTCATTTATCGGGGGGAGGTGTGTATAGTTTCTTTTGTCTTCCTTTTCTGATTAACGTATCTGTAGAAGCTCTTCTTATTATTCTTCACATTCCTTGCCAAATTTAGCTCCAGCTATGCCTTAGTTTTCCTGATCCCATCCCTACACTTGCAGGCAGTATCTCTATATTCTTCCCAGGATGCGTGTCCCTGCTTCCACTCATTTCCGTCTTGTGTTCCAGTTTGACCAGGAGGTCCTTACTTGCTCAAATACTCAGTATTTGCTTGTCCTGGTTTTGGCTGAGTTAATTTTCTTCCTAGTAGCTGGTATAGTGCTGTGGTTTGTATTTAACGTGAGAATAATGCTGATAACACACTGATGTTTTCGTTGTTCCATGCTCTGCCAGGTGCACAAGAAACTGGGAGAGGGCATGCCCTGGACAGCTGACCCAAACTGACCAAAGGGCTATTCCATAGCATCTGACATCATGCTCAGTATATAAACTGGGGGGAGTTGGTTGGGGGGCAGTGACCGCTGCTCAGGGACTGGCTGGGATCAGTCAGTGGGTGGTGAGCAACTGCATTGTGCATCACTTGCTTTGTATATTCTTTTTATTGTTATTATTATTATTACACTTTATTTCAATTATTAAACTGTTCTTATCTCAACCCACAAGTTTTCTCACTTTTAGTCTTCTGATTCTCTCCCCCATCTCACTGGGGGTGGGGGGGAGTGAGCGAGCAGCTGTGTGGTACTTAGTTGCTGGCTAGGGTTAAACCACAACATTGCTTTTGAAAGTGAATCTCTTACCTTCCCTACACGTCATGCCTTGGTTAGCACCAGAGGGTTAATCTCAGAACACATGAAGTTCATTCCTGCTGGGTGAAAGTGCAACGGAAGTTGAATGGCAGGAGTGCACCCAATAGGCCCTACCTGTTGATGTGCATTCAGCCTGCGGAAGAGACTACCTTCAGCCTGAAGTAAACCTCCCAAAACAGTCACAGCGTCAAAGTCAACTTCTTCCCAGCAGCTCCTTCATTCTTCAGCTTCTGTACCTTAGCACCAGTGTTGTAACGCGGACATACCCTACAAAGCACCTTAGTGGTGAACTTGCCTTTTATTGGCTTTGTGTTTGCTCCTCTGTCTTCCTTCCCAAGTTCGCAATATTTATTTTTGTTGTATGGTGTATTGATATAGAAAATGATTTCTGACTGCAATAACACAAAATTCATTAAAAAAACCCAACAGTGTAGGATTATTGCTATTTATTTTCTCTCCTGTAGAAACTAGACAGGCAGCTGTGACCAGGAATCGCTGTTATAAGGCAATGCGCCCAATATATCTGGGACATGGGCAAGATATTTACTCATATTTTAGATATTGCCAAAACCAGATCATAAGAAACCAAGGTGGATAAAATAAAGCCTGGAGAAAAAAAAATGAAATGAGATTAAAAATATAATTATAATCTGCATTTTACAAAGGGGACACTGAGGCACAGGGAGGATAAACGTAGTAACCAGAAGGACACAGATCATTCACACACACATACACACACACAAAAAAGAGATTTATGGTATTTTGTGCACACCTTAGCAACAGGATCATAGAAAAAAAGGAAAGAGAGTTATTCTGTCAGTACAGGTCTCTGTTAGGTTAATGAGCTCTCTTAAAAACTTAGATTTGTTTGTTGTCCTGGTTTTGGCAGGGATTGAGTTAATTTTCATCCTAGCAGTTGGTATAGTGCTCTGTTTCAGATTTAACATGAGAATAATGTTGATAACACACTGATGGTTTAGTTGTTTCTAAGTAGTGTTCACACTAAGTCAGGGACTTTGCGGCTTCCCATGCTCTGCACAAGAAACTGGGAGGGGCACATCCAGGACAGCTGATCCAAACTGCCCAAAGGAATATTCCATAGCATCTGACATCATGCTCAGTATATAAACTGGGGGGAGTTGGTCGGGGGATAACGATCGCTGCTCAGGGACTGGCTGGGCATTGGTCGGCAGGTAGTGAGCAGTTGCATCACTTGTTTTTTTTCCCCTGGGTTTTGTTTCTCTCTCTCTTGTTGTTCTTCTTTTCATTACTACTACTACTACTATTATTATTATTACTATTATTATTATTTCAATTATTAAACTGTTCTTATCTCAAACCATGAGTTTTCTTACTTTTACTCGTCCAATTCTCTCCCCTATCCCACTATGGGGGGAGGGTGAATGAGCAGCTGCGTGGTGCTTGGTTGCTGACTGGGGCTAAACCTTTGCATCCTTGCTTGCACCATCACAGTGAGAGTGGCAGGACTGTATCAACACACTAAATAGACAAAATTGCATGGTTAAACTTTGTCTATTGCATTCCATTTCTTTAATTCCAAGTTGATAGTAATACCAGCTTTGCACCTGTCTCCTGGATAATAATTGCAGGAAAAAATATTACACCGACAAATTTGCCTACAGAAGAAGAATGACTGACCAAGGTAAACTGATAACTTGGCATTAGGACTCTTCACTGTGTAAGGACACTCCCAGTCATTGGGGAAAAAAAAAAAAAAAAAAAAAAAGGAAGAAAGGATATGAAGACCTAAGACTGACAGATTAAATACTGTAAAAAAAAATCTACCAAAAATTAGAAGTATTTTTTTTTTATTTTTAGTTATATGAAAGGAAAAAAAATAAATTTGTGAGAGGGAATATGCTTTGAAGTAAAGCTTGATGGGATGTGGGGTTCAATGACAAAACAGTTTTGTCAGAAATTCGCAATTAATTTAAACTTTTCCATTGAGAATACTGGTTACAGAGCAGAAGAAATGGTGCTTAAGAATTCTTATTGAAATGAGAGAAAGAGAAAGCTAGAGCAGACTACATGTGTCTGTCCCAAAGATCTACTTCTGTCAGGGGATATATATTAAAACTTGCAGTAATTATGTTTTTATATAATACTTACGCAAAGTAAAGCAGGAGAAATGGAAAGGTATTTATTTCTCTCTGTTACTCCCTCTAGCAGCCTTCTGGACAGGGTGATGGTCCAGCATGGGAGAAATGCAGAATGAATGAAGGTGAGAAACTGAGTCTTTCAAGTCTCAAATGAAAGATTCATCAGTTTTGGGCAGTGCAGGAGATGTTATGGGTTTAGATGGGGGAGAAGGAAAGAAAATCTCTGCTTCTGTATATGGAAAGAATTTTATTACATTTGAGAGTTTAAAGCTGGTATACAGAACTGTAAGGAACAATGATGAAAGCATTTTAATGACTATATTTAGCTCATACAAGTTTGACTTGAAGTAATTATAGTTTATAGTTTTATATGGTACTTTATACACTTATTTCCTACTAACTGAAAAAGCAGCGCTCTCTTCCTCCAAAAAACCCAAACAAAACCAAAGCCAAACAAGCCATGATCCAAAATGCAAAACCAAATCACACCAAGCCTAAATGTTTAAGAACTTTAGGGAAGAATTGATTGTTTTCCTATGAACACTGATGTCAGCTCTAAAAGTCTGTTGGTATTTTACTTATTCTTTGAGCAGCTGACTGAAAGATACAGGATCATTCACAAATGCTCTCACTAAACACAAGAAAAGCAGAAACTCACTGAAGAATATTAGAAAAATTTCTTACTTTCAGTATTTTTAAGAATTTGTTAATCTCTTCCTCTCGCTTTTTCCACCTACTCCAAGTTGGAGGTTGTAAACTGTGGTTTAACCCCAACCTCTAAAACAGCATCTGGGAATGAATAAACTAAAGCAGTGCTTCTCTTGTTACTGAGACTGGCAAGGGCATATTTGAAAAAAGCAAACAGGAGAAAAACAAGCATCAGACCTGCAACAATCTTGACAGCATACTACAACTCTGATAGGCAGCCTGTGCAGAGGGGAGAGTACAAAGACAGTTACAAATGGCAAGGTGCACATTTATGAATACCAATAAAATTCCCCCTCTGCTCTATCATCTCTTTAAGGTGCTGTTTTTCAAATAACCATTTTAGAAGCAGCTTTATAATTGCTTTCACTTTAAATGCCTAAATTAAATATACATATATAAAGTAAAGAACATTTGTCTCATACCTTTTTTAGAAGCATGGCACTTTTTAATGTAGCATTGCTGATTTATAAGCAATATGACTGATTTTAAGTCATATCTATGATTTATAAGTCAGGACTTCATATACTCTGGGTATTAAGATCTATTTTATGAAACCCAGTTTATTTGTTAAAAAAGACTGATTTACTAGGCAGATTTATTAATCATGGCTTGAAAATTTAAACCAAAGTCTTGGTTTAAAGTCTTACATGTATAAATTAGATGCTTAAATCAAATTCCAATTTATAATAATGGCATTGGTTCTAGAGATGTGCAAATAGTACTATATCCAATCCCACTGCTACCTGAAGATAACAACAATCCTGCTTTTGCAATTAATTTGGTTATTCATGTTGATGAAAAAATCCTATCGTTAATCAGATGGATACTATTTCGAAAGTACTCCATATCAAGGAGCCAGGCAGAAAGACATACTGACTTTCAGATAGGAAATGAATAGCCTAATCTGAAATATTGTAAAGCTCAGGTTTTGAACTCTGCTTTTTCAGAGTTTTCAAGTTGCTGAGTCCATGCCCCACTGGGACTGTTATTACCACTCCATCAAGAGAGACAGCTTTCTTTTGCTGTCATTTGTCCTTTTCATATTCTTAGAGAAAATACAGAAGTGATATTAAATTCCCCCTTCACAACTTCCACTCCTAAAAATTATTCATAATTTTTCACCAAGGTTTGTATGTTTATGTTTCTTTGACACCCAGAAATGCCAAGCTTCTGAAAGGAAAGACATACTGAGTGCTTGAAAAGTGCAAACAGCAATGACCAAGATGGTGTATATTTGAGCATTTTATTTTTTAGTCAACCTCATCTGTCTGAAGCAAATTAATAAAATCCACTAGAAATACTTTTCTGCCTCATTATGCATAACCATGGCTTGAAGTGTCAGGTTTAGATAAGCTGAAAGCAATATGGCTGAAAGGTACACTTTCTAATCAACTTCCTGAATAATCTTTGACTCCAGACATAGCAATATATGTAATCAGTATATAAAACCTACCATACCAATTTGTCCAATGCATTGGCAGTTGGTCTTTTAATTCTTTAGCAGAGTCTTGCCATGTTAACCTTGGACTGCTACTTCTTGTTAAGTTCCCTAGTTGTGAAGGCATGTTGCCTTCAAGTAAAAAAAAAATAAATCCATCCTTGAGCTTGATAGAGTAAGCCTTGAGATGTTTCTGTGAGTTTGTTCTATACACTCTGCATACATAGTTTCTTTCTGAGTTTATGGTGACATGGTTCATAAAACCTTCTTGGCCTACTTATATTCATAGGACTAAACAGAAATCTACAATCAGTGTGAAGGCTGTGTGTCACACATCAAAATCAGAGATAAAAACTTCTTAAAATACTGGGAATCAGACTGCTTTTCATTTTGCTTTGTAGACGGACTTGATACACAGAAGGATAAAATGCCTTCTGTTGTGATGCTTCCCTCAGATACTTTGTACCTTGTGCCAAATAGAAAAACATGAGTAGGTAATGTCCTAGGGACTGATTGACTGGGGATAGTTTGAGTGGCATAGCAGAATCCTTCTCAACTGACCCTCTCTCAAGACACCCTTCAGTGGAGTATGCTTTCCTTTTGTGTTTGTCCAGGTTCTTTTTCCTTTCTCTGCAGAAATCCCGACACATCTGTTCGACAACCCCACCTCCAGCTGAGAGGAAGGTAGTGATGGATTGCAGAATCCTGTTCCACATTCTGTTAATCTTGGCATTGCCTTCCTCTTCACATTCAAAGTACAGTAACTGCAGGTTGCTTTTGTTCCACCATTTTGTCCTCTTGTAGTATAAAACAAAACTGTACTACTTTGGTTTGACTTGAATTAGCAGTAAGGCCCTTGAATCACTCTTTTTGGAGATGTGTTGTCAAAGTGTACTGCAACTTAAGTAGGAGGTAATACAGGGGCATAGAGGTGAACATACCCCCTGTAGAAGTCCAGAATTTGGGTGGCAAGAACACACTTGAGATTTAGGGCAAAATTTAGTCAGACTTGTTGTCATGGTTTAGTCCCTGTTAGCAACCAAGCACCACACAGCCACTCACTCACCCTCCTCCCACAGTGGGATGGGGGAGCGAATTGGAAGATCAAAAGTAAGAAAACTCATGGTTTGTGATAAGAACAGTTTAATAATTGAAATATAACAACAACAATAATAGTAATAAAAATTGTAATGAAAAGGAGAACATTGAGACAGAGAGAAACAAAACTCAAGAAAAACAAGTGATGCAACTGTTCACCGCCTGCCAACCAATGCCCAGCCAATTCCTGAGCAGCGATCACTCCCCTGACCGACTCCGCCCAGTTTCTATACTGAGCATGATGTCAGCTGTTATGGAATATCCTTTTGGTCAGTTTGGATCAGCTGTCCTGGCTGTGCCCCTCCCAGTTTCTTGTGCACCTGGCAGAGCATGGGAAGCTGCAAAACTCCTTGACTAGTGTAAGCACTACTTAGCAACAACTAAACCATCAGTGTGTTATCAACATTATTCTCATCCTAAATCCAAAACACAGCACTATGCCAGCTACTAGGAAGAAAATTAACTCTATCCCAGATGAAACCAGGACATTTGTTTTGTGAAACATGTTATGGATATTTTCAGGAACACTTCCCTGTGACACCTGCAAAATTAAAATGAAACTGCTTTTGAAAGAGGAATATGCAATTGATTTGGGACAGCACATAGTTCAAGTTATTGAGCTTTCCACTGCCAGTAAATAAAAAGTTGTAGAAGAACTGGCTCAAGTCTCAGGTTTCTCCATAACCCACCTATAAAATCCAGTACAAAATGAACTCTCATGCTTCTTCAGCTTTTAAAAATCTCCTAATAGCTGCTTTTCTCAAATGAGCTGTTCTTTATTTAAAAGCTTCTTGGAACTGGTGATATTTGGAGATGCGGTGGTAACCTCCTGGGTCATTCTGAAGAGGTAGAACATTTTGCCTGTCTGATGCAGAGTTCTGAACCTATTAGCAGTCTGACAGTCCTCTCACAATAGTAAAATTTCTATTGGCATTCTGAAAATAGAGAAAGGAGGTGGAGAAAGCAAGAGTGAAAGAGAGTGAAGACTGAATTAATGAAAGAAAAAGGAGAATAAGAAAGGAGAACCTAATATGGTCTTTTCCTTGTGTACATAAATGGGGAATTACTCCTTGGCTATATCAAGAAATGTAAAATCAAATGGGTAAGTGCTATTTTGTAATGAAGACAGTAAGCATAGAGGACCTATGAAAAGAAGAAAAATTCCCCATCTCTGCTCTACAAGTTAGGCAAATATTGCAGTTTATAGATTAAATTGTGGTTTAGCCATACATATCTCTACAAGTCACAAAGCTTCAGTAGTTAATTACTGGAATTAGTTCAACTGTAGTATTAATGAGAAAGCATGAAACACATTTCTCCACTCAGAACAAAGTCCACAGAGCCTGCCACACCATTCATTAAGTAGGGCATGCTCTCTATTCTTTTGGGGCTGTAAGAGAATAGAGACAACACGAGAGGAGATTGCGGAGGGACCTGCTATCATGAGAACCTCCCAGTTTCTAACAGAGGCAGCTCTTCTCTTCCATGAATGTACTCACCTTGTCACTTTTCCCCATGTATTGACATACAAGGAGGACACTCTTGGGAAGACCTCAGGTTCCAGATGTACTTAAAAGCAATAATACTGAAGAGAGCAATATTGTGGTACAGACATGTGCTCTTTTGTCTCTGAAACCCTTTACTTTGTCACTGTTTTAGTTGAAAGAATCAATGAGTTTGAGCTACTAGTTGCCATGTCATCACTATAAACTTCCTATATACCATGGTGACATACATTTCAATATGAGAAGCAAAGAGAGACTTTATTGGATTTATCATGAAAGGAAAAAGACAAGACAAAATAAATATTAAAACCAACACATAAAAGAGACAACTAGTGAGTGTGATGTGAATACCTGGCAAGAGTAACAAGGTAAATCTCAGAGGAGAAAAATATAAGGAAACAAAAATGAAGAGAAATTCTGGTGGAAGCACATATTAAGAGAAGAAAGATATAAGTGCATAAGGTAAATATTGGCAAGAAGGTGGCAAAATAACAAAGAAGGTAGTGAGGGAATAGGAAAATAATAAAGTATAGGTACACCTACTAGATATAATAAAACAAATCACTAAAGTAAGACAAATATTACTCTGATAGAAAGGGAAAACTATGACAGCTTCTAGGAATAAAGAAGAGACTTGAAATAAGGCATGTATATTGCAAATGTGGCCGGCAGACTACTACATGAGGCTTCATGAAGGCAGAGTGAAAACAAAAGCAGAGACATATTTTGAATAAGATAAGTGAAGCTGTGAGGAGTTTGACTGATAGACATTTGATTATACAAGTGAGACAATATCCAAAACTTTAGACCAAAAGAAATGTTTCAGGAGCAGCTTGAGCTTTCCCCAAGTTAGTTCAATGTTTTTCAAACTGTAATGCAGTGTGAACATAAGAAAGGATTTGCTTATTTGTAAGATTAGGAAGGAAATAAAACAAAGCATGTGTGATCTTAAGTGTTTCACTGAAATACTGTTCTCTATGCTGAGTATGACTCCCACACAAGACTCATAAATACTTACCCTGCTGTTGCAGTGCGTTATTTATTTTATGTTAGTGTCCAAAGGGAACCATGAGGTCAGAGCTCTTATTGCTCCACAGGCTATTTACAGGCTTCTGCATATGTGGGTGGTGAGAGGGGTCCCAAACGCACCAGAAGACTGGCTGGGCCTTCAAGCCAGCTGTAAAGGAGCTTAATAAACCAGGAAAAGTGTATAACCAGAGTAAGAACACATATTATGCAAGTTAGCGGTTGCACAGTTTAAGGATGCCAAGACTGCTAAAATCCATGCTCTGTTTTGATCTCTTTTAGGGGACTTTTAAATCTCTTGATGTTTCTAGGGACTTAACAAAAGGAAATGGCCACAGATGATCAATTGCAGGCAACCATGGCAGCTGTACCAGAGCTCTTGGAGCTCACCCAGCTGAGCCTGATCCTTTTCAGTGGAAGAAAAAGCCAAGACCAAGATCTTTCCTGGAGTCAAGTGGCTGCCCAAAACATATGCAGACTTTCTCCTAGCAAGGACTAATCTTATTCCAAACCTTCCAGGAGAAAGTCAGTTTTGAAGTGACAAAAGGGAAAGACATAATCCTTCAAAGTATCAGAGCTAGCATGAATGGCTTTCACAATTGGAGGCTTCTGGTGACAGAGGAGGATAAGGAAAAGATCAAAGCATGAGTTAATGCTTCCTCTCCTTTCTCCCTTATGAGCTACCAAATACAATTGTACAGCAAGCTCTCTGCCAGTTGCGCTTGCAACCAATAAATTCAATAAAATTGTCTGGTTCGCTAATTTTTTGTGTCTTATTTGCCTTAATCCAATGGATAATGAATTTAAACTTGTTCTATGCTGTCAGCACATAACAGGGTGGAATGTAATGCTGAATAATGCTGGGGATGGAGCTGGCTCTGAGAAAACCCCTAAGAGATCTCAAAGCTGCTTTGGCTTTGTCCAGGGATATTTTCATGACCTCAGTGCTTCCCAGCTGCAATCTGTTTTTCATTTAAAAGGTCTTAAAAAACACCCAGAGACCTGTTTACATCTCTCGATATATGTTGCTTCATATCGCTGCTGCCAGAGAGCTCTGCGCCAGAAGCCAGCTGCCAGAGCTCTGTGCATGTGAGTGTGTGCATGTGTGTGTGACTGAGTGGGTCTGTACCAGCAACTGGGGTGGGGCTGTTGCCTTGAGGGCTCTGAGGTGCATAAATCTAAAGACACCTTATGGAAGATTTCTGGGGTTTATGGGGGTTTCTTTTGGTCTTGGTGTTGTTTTGGTTTGTTTTTAAAAGCTTGATTAGTAGTAGTTTTTATCCACCACTTAGGTATTTCCACCACAGAAGTGGAAAAGACTATGGATAGACTATAGTTTGAGTTTTGATGCAAATCCAAATGTACTAGTTCTGTATCTAAGCTGCTTGTGGTAGAAGAATTTTCAGAAATGTTAAACTTTGGTAACAACAGCTCTTAGTGCTTACAGAAGAGAATACTACACAGGTCATAACTGTTCTTTTGATTGCCATGTCTGCCTCTTACTGTTCAGTTTGCCAGCTCTTTGATGGTCATTTTATTTCTATGCTGCTAGCAGTAGTGAAGTGATCTTCATGGTACTTTATTAGACCTGAATGTGATTTAATCATGGAAGAAGTCTCATGGCCAGCAAACGTGTCTTGCAAAGTATTTTTATGTAATTCACTTGGGATTGCAGAGCTTAAGCATTATACAACAGTGTAAACATAAAGCATTTTAGACAGCTGAAAAATGACAATGGAAGAGACAAACAGCTTTTAGTGACTTTCCAGTGTTCTTTGATTTCAGAAATAATATCAATTAAAGGCCTGCAGTACCAATAGAAACTTTCAACTGTTCAGAACAGTCTTCATCTCTCTTGTTCTTCTCTACTAATCACCTTCACAGCCCGTTGCTGGCATTACTTCAGTATGTCCATGTCTCTTTTGTACTGTAGACCCTGTCACTGGCCCCAACATTTCAGATTTGTCTCACCAGTGCTGAGAAGAAGAGAAGGATCACCTTACCTGGCCTGCTGGCAACAACCTTCCGAATGCAGCCTAGGATGTAGTGGGCCTTCTTTGCTGCAGGGGCATATTACAGGGTCATGGGCAGCTTGTTGTCTCCCAGGTTCCCCAGGCCTTTCTCTACAAAGTTGCTTTCCAGCCAGTCAGCCGCCAGTCTGTGCTAGTGTATGGTGTTAATTCTCCAGAGGTGCAAGACTTGGCATTTCCAGTTGTTGAACTTCATGAGGTTCTTGTTAGCCCATTTCATCAGCCTGTTGAGGTCTCTCTGAAAGGCAGCACAAGTCTGATGTATCAACCACTCCAAATTTTACGTCCTCTGCAAACTTGCTGAGGGTACTTTTGGTCCCATTATCCATGTCACTAATGAAGATGTTAAGCAGTGATGACCCCAGTATCCACCCCTGGGGTACACCACAGGTGACTAGCCTCCACCTGGACTAGCCACTGATCACAACCCTTTCTGTTGTATCTGATCTTCTACTACAGTCTACCCTTACAAGGTCTTTCTGTCATATGTTCAAAGTTTGGAGCACAATAGGGAACCAACTGTTAACAGGACTCCAGCTGAACACCTAAATGTCACCATTACCAAAATCTTTATTAGCGGTAACAGGATCACATTTAATAATGATGTTCTAGATAAAATACATGGGTAAAAGGGCGGTAAATCATCTATAGAGACATGAAATATAAGGTGCCTTTTGGAAAAAGCATAGTAATATCTTTTAAGTGATCCAGCCCTGCCAGAGACTACTAGGGATTTTACAAGCTAATCACAGCACATCACTGAGTTTCAGTATCCTTATCAGTGATTTCAGGAAATCATACTTACCTTTTACTTGTTAGGCACAGATCTCACAAGAAATCATTCATTACTAACTGTAAAGCAATTTGACATTCATGAATTAAAATAATCAAGTGATTAAGAAAAAAATACTTGGATATGGGTGCAGTCAAACAGTGCAGGATATAGAGGCAGCTCTTCCCTCATTTTACAGAAACTTAAATTCTGCCAAGCGGTTTAAATCTCCACTTACAAAATGCAGTTCTCGCCCTGTCTCATTTCTAACCAGTGCTGCTTTATGTGCTTGTCCAAGTGACTTGGGAGGACAGCAGGGCAATGTCACTGCAGAACCTTTCAGTGTTTTGGTCTGGTAGAAAACAATTGTAAGTGGCATTGTGTCAGGTGAAGAGAGAAGCCAAAGTGAACACAGTTTTCCCTGTCTTTAGAGGGATGCTGCACTCTGAATCAGATTAAGACCATGACTTCAGCATAACAGCAAATTGACATGTGGAAGTGTAAGAAAGATGTGGATGGCACTGCAGTGAGAACCCTCAGAAGCCAGATGTCAAAGTGCAAAGATCAGCATTCACACCTGCATAGTGCTCTGATCTTTGAAAATTAGTAATTTACAAATATAGGTCAGACTTGTAAAAGACTAGATTTCTCCTTCCTTCCAGGTCAATCTGGTAGAAAGAACAGTTTAAGTATAATGCTATTCTGTTTGTTAAGCCATGTATTATTTATCAGTAATAAATTAGGAATTTTAAACTCAGCTACATTTACAACTCTTCAGTACCAGTCACACTTAACATATGTATCTCGAGAAAATGATATTTATAAAATCAGTTTTAATAATGTTGCTGCAGGAGTAAGGACAGGGTGTAACAACAGAAATGAATTAAAAATGCTCATGCATTATTAATACTGAATATATAATGCCTATCAAGGAAGGAACTGCAATAGTTTAATAAGATACTATTCTATGGATATTGATGTGTCAATAACTCTCAAGTGATTGGTATATTCATTCATACCTCATTAAAGATTTACTGGTGTTTAATTCCAAGCAAACTCAAATGAGACACATATGTGGAAAAAAAGGCAAACTTTTAATAATATCTCCTCATTTGTTTATTTTTAACATAATTTATCCAGTAATACTTTTGTAGCAAAGTGTTTGTCACTCAGACTGAAATGTTGTTCATAGTTTATTAAAGATTTATTGCTGTTTCATCCCAGAGGAGCACTTGCATGATATGCATTATAGAATTCTGACGAGTGCAAAGTAACAACAAAAAATAACCCTATTCATTAATATGCTATTGTGTGATTTTAAGTATGACACTAACTTTGGGACATAGCATTTATTCACTGAAAATGGGATAAATGCTCTTCATATTTTATTAAGTTTTCTGGGGAATTTCATTGCTGAGCATTGCTAAGCCTGGCACTACTGACTGAAGATCCACTATGCCCATTTATTTTGGATAGAGCATCAAAGCAGCAGGGTGCTTATTGCTATACAAGAAAATCTGGTTTGCTTGTAGTACTTTAACCTAACTGTGTGGATGACATTCAAAGGAAAATTGGCAGTATGCAGGAGAAGAAAGGGTAAAAGCAGGAGAGAGGAGATCTAAGTTAATTTAATTCCTGTTGTGAAAATTTGCAAATGCTGAACTGCAGCTGAAAGACGATAGGGTACAACAAGATTCCGATACAATCCAATAATGGAAATGGAGATACCCCAAAATGCCGTTTGTCTTGGGTTTTTAGGATGCAGCAGTGTGGCACAAAGCTTTTTATAGGTTCTGAAATGAAAGGCTGTGTTTGGTATAGCTGTGAAATGAGAGGCTCTCATACTGAAATATGCTTTTCATAGTTTATCATATATAACAGGTAGTTTTGTAAATCTGTGCAAAGAGTATAAAATGCTGACATTCTGCTGTGTTTATATTTTAAATCAATTTTTCATTCAGTTTTTAAAGACAAAAATATCTGTACCAGGTGTAAGTCAGTAAAAAATCAGACTCCTAGTGTTTCACTGCATATTTCATTAAATATGCCAGATAAAGTTCTTTCCTGTTCTCAGCTGCCTTATTTGAATCTCTACCTATGCAGAAGGGTATGCAGTACTTCTGTACATGTAAGATCCAAAGAAAGAATTAATATATCCCTAGATACCTTTGTGACTGTGAGAAAACTTAGTGTCCTTCAATGACAACAAATAATGTTTGCCCTTCAATTTCTTTTTGCAACCCATTTTAGCTGTGAACCTTTGTAGGTTTATGCAGATTCAATGCTTCTTCTCAGCTATCATGTATTAATTTCCAAAACACTTAGCAATTCAGTATTCTAGCAGATCTCTGTATATTCTGAAGATTCAAGCTTAAAAAAAAAAAAAAGTGAAGAATTCTAAGCATGAAAAGTTAAGACTGAAGAAAGCAATTTTACACAGTTTAGCAGTCTATAAAAATACGAGTAAGCAGATATCATAAATCACTAATAGAATACTGAAACTTTTCAGAACATAATGTAACTAGGCTAAAAAGTACTGCAGATATAACTTGTAGCAAATCTTTCAAAGCAACCTCAATTAATCTTAATTTTTACTGTAACATTTATCAGAATTAACGCACGAAAGATTATATATGTGAGCTATTTATATGATAATGAAATTGTATAAAATCTGCACTATGCACGAATCAAGCATTTATATTTGCTTCCTTTCTTGCTGTGTTTATTTAGTTCTATTTGCAATATCGTAATTTATTTTCATATGCCATATTTATGAATTAGGAAAAGCAATCTATAGAAGATTTTATCCATAAAAGAGACCATACCACTAAGATTGTTATAGTTCCCAGTGTAACCACACATCAGCTGTGTCAATTTAGGTAAGTGATAATCTACTTTGTGGTCCTTTTTTTCATCTGTAAAATGGGGGTTTTACTCCTGTCCCTGTCTGTTGCATCCAAGAGACATTATGAGGATAAAAAAATACATAATGGTTATGTAGCTTTCAGATATTATGTCAATGATTACATATATTGTAAGATTAGATAGGTAAAGCACTATTTCACATATCTTATTTTTCACTTTAAAATTGTTGTATATCAGTTATCCTAAGTGAAAACTTCTTTATTTCAAGAGCATTTATGCATTTTTCTATGTAGAAAGTTATCAGCACTCAGATTTTGTTTCACACATAAGCAGGGGCATCAACTATATGCAAACAGTAAAACAGATTTTGTTGATAAGGATATTAACATAATTTCGGGAAGGCTGAAATATTTGTAGTTATTTTGGTTGTCTTATCAGTTCCTGGGAAAGTTGTAAAATAGGTCCAATGAATAAAAATAAAACAGGACATGTCCAAAACAAACTCCATATTCATTACCCAGGGAGTTGGTAAACCCTGCTGGTGAGAAATTAGGGAATCAGAAACAACTCCATTAGTGCTGTTAATTTTAATGAAACTTGGATTTTCTTGGATTGTGCCAGTCATCAGACAAATAGCCACTAAAAAGCCTTTTTTTTCCCTTTCTGGTACCACCCCTGAGTGTGAGAATGTAAGCTTTGTACCTCCCTTTCCCTCTTGTGTTTTTTGCTACATTTTCCGTATCATGCTTGCAAAGTCATGGTGAAAATGGGTAATGAAGGAAATGAGGTACAGAAGCAAACTAACTGTCAGACCTTTTTAGCTTTTTACTGGCTAGCAGAGAATGGACTCGATACAGTCCCAGAAGTGGCAGTCTTGGCTAATCAGACAGCATCATACTAACACCAATTTGGAGAACTTTTACAGTAGCAAAGAACTGAGCGTGCTCTTTTTTTCTTTCATACATATGTATGGAATGTTTGCCTCAGTTGCTCTCTTAACAGATCACCTTCTTTTTCCCATGTGCTCCTCTCCAAATTCCCAGACAGTCATAGCAATGCCAGATGCAGTTTCTAAGCTATTGCTTCAGAGATAGCAGAATGAACAGAGTGGAAATATTTAAATACAGAGTCAATGAGTGGCCCTTCCTCCCTATATCCTGATGCCTCAGTGTGTTTTGTACAATTCTATTGTAAAAAATATTGGTGAATCAAGTTGGTTGTGGCTGAGTAAATTGTATCAGTATTACCTGCAAAACTGTTGCTATGTACATATGCATTGGATCCAAGCAATCCATAATAAAACACAATAATTTCTTTACAATTGAAGTTATAAGAACACTTCATTGTCAAGTGCTGGTAAAATCCCAGAACCACTGAAGAAAATAAAAAAGTTTTCATGCCATTAAATGGGTGCAATAAGAACTTAATTTTAATATTTGTGTTTACTTAGTCTTAGAATAAAGTACCAAGACAAGTGGAAATTCTCTGTTTTTGAAGTTGAGCAAATGTCTCTGAAACACGCAGCAAGTTAAATGCTTATTAAACTTGTTTCTTCAAGAATATGTACGTTCAGTGTTATTAGATTCTTTTTCCAGATTTTTAATTCACATTTGTTTATCTAACAAGATAGGCTGGTGCAGGTACATTGTGTTAGAAAGGAAGTATATTTTGAAAAAAAAAAACAAACCCTGGTTTTTAAATATTACTAAAGTTATTTGAAAATGCTAATAATTATATCAGACTAAAGAGAGAATGTTTTGCTTTTTGGGGGCAGGCTGCAATTCAGCACTCTGTTCTTCATGTTGGTAACAGAGATTTCTTTACAGATCATGCAATACACGCCTAAGATTTTTTGCCCTATTAAGAATACTATTAGGAGAACTATTCCCTAGATTATTTTAGCTTCACTGCCAAAAGACACTTATTGACAAAAAAAAAAAAAAAATTCTAATAAAAGACGATGATCTGTTTTGGGGTTTGGGCAGATAAGGTATCTTATGACTATTGGACCACTATTGGACCACTCAGTACAAGGTTTATTCTTAGTGTTCAAAGTTTTTGTTTTTATTACAATATGAATTATTAATTACTTGACAAAATCTACTTTGCTCCTAGCTGACAAATATAAAATTCAGAGGGCACAAATCCTTTACTTCAGATACTTAAGATACTTAACATACTTACAACCTTAATATTTTAAACCATATAATCCTTCTTACACAACTTTTAATGGAGGAAAAGTATTACCTATACCAATTACATATAATAGTATTTAGAAATATAACATGAAAGATTCAAAGTATTTGTAGTGTGTTAAGTCCTTTCCTTCTCTCTCCCAACCTCCAAAATTTTATGTTTGTCAAGACCATGTGATTAAGACAGGTATTTTGTAGGTTTATCCTGGTCTAAAATTTTACAACTGCATGAATATCTTAGAGATAAGCATAATATTCTTACTTCAGGCAGTGTACTGGTATTCAAGCGACTGCATAACTTGAAATGCCGAAATTTAAGAATGTAAATCCTCCTTTTTCTCTTCACCAGCACATGACAATGGAGTGTCCTCATAACTTAAATTGTAAAGAAATTAAAATTATATACGTATAATTATATATAGTCATATAAATACATGCATGTATATATATACATATATATACATACATATATATACGCACACATATATAATGATAAGAAAAATTAGTCTGGTTTGTTTGTGTTTAAGTTTTTGGTTGTTTTTCTTCCAAATATTTGTGTGAAACTCATGTACAAAGAAAGAAGAAATTGTAAAAATGTGTAATTTGATCTCTCTGCAAGAGATTGTCATAGTCATAGTCATCATTATGTTTCAGACATTCTCATGCTAATGCACATATGTTTATGAAAAATATACGTAGCTTATTCTATGAGCATGCTAAATTGAAGGCCTCTAACTTGAAGGAATTAAGATAACTTGCTGAATTCACTACATCATAAAGACCATTTCCATATTCGTGTTTTCTACGGAAATGATTTCAAAAGTGCTTTAATTTCCTCTCTTCCCTCCTAAGACACTATGGACAGATTGTTTCTAAGTACCAGTTTTAATCCATTAAATTTAATGACATTATTCCAGTTTTATATTGGTGTCAGGCTTCAGCCTGATTTTTTTCTTTTTTTTTTCTTTTTTTTTTTTTTAATGTATTGACTTGTTTCTTGGTCCTTGACATGTTTAATCACAGGCCAACTCTACCAGAAGCTGGTAGTAAGAACAAAGAAAATGCTTCCCTCCAGATTTTGCAGATTCAAGGTTTGACACTTTGTAGGTATTCCTGTTAAATCAAATGGAGCTACACCTAATAAGAAAGCTTTGTAGACAGCATGCTTAGAATTGTACAGAATTAAACAAGCACAAACAAAAATGGTCTTATGCTAGTCATATAACTGGACTATCAGCTTTAGTCTATTGAGTTTTGGTTGAAATGATTTCATTGCTTTTTTTTTTGATACCAAGAAATAATGAATAGTGTCCCTGGGAGACTGAAAATCTGAATATTTATGAATATGGGATCAATGATTAAGATAAAAGCATCTCTTTGCTGATCACAGGCTGCTCTCTTCGGGTAAAATAATAAAACAAAATAATGTTGCAACATAAAAAAGTCAGAGCTTGCTGAAGGTCAGCAAATGTGCTGCAGGCATTGAATTTGATAGTCACATCTGTCCACAGGGCAGAGAGCTTCCAAACAGCATTAGAAAAGGCAGATAGTATACCATGGGGCATCTGTATCATAACAACCCATACATTCATTAATATTAAATAATGCTTTCATAGTTCTTTAAGAGTGAAATATTAACAAATTTGGTATCATGCTGGCATGATAACTTAATATTCTTGGGAATTCAGGGGCAAGTATTTGAACCTTGTTCAGAAAAATTATTCTAAAATTGCAAGTTAAAGATATCCAGGTGTAATCTGGCTCATTTGCCTCTGCACTCCTGAAAAGAAGAAACTGTTTTGGGTTTGTCCTGATATTTTTCCAGACCAAGTGACCATGGCTGAGCTGTTGTACATATATCATTTTAAAGTTTCACTCTGACAGCATTTTTGTAAATAATGGATACACAGAGCTGTACCAAAGTGGGTATCACTGATCGCTTTTTACGGGTGAGTAGAGTTTGGCACAAAGACTTGCCTAAAATAGTGTATTATTGGTATTTTAAAGAGCTACATTCTGGACTCCATTTTATTTTGCTTTTAGAATTATATATGGAAAACTCTGTGGGGTGCACGACTATTTCTACTGAGTGCAGTTTGACTTAATACTAAGGATACAATATCATCCAGTTTTTCTCCTTTCTTTTTTTTTTAATCTGTGTCTGCTCTTTCTATATGCTTTGTATGATTCCTTTGCTCTGTCCTTCATTTTCCCCTCATTGTTATTATTACATTAGTTATTGCAAAATTGTTTAAGAATTTAAAGCCATCTATGAAACTCAAAACTGTGTATGTATGAAAAAGCTGTCCTCAGACCATTTTCTCACATCTCCTGCCTCCTTGAATGGATGGTTGCACATCAGTGAGAAGCTGTGCTGCATTCTGTTGATCATCACAGTTTCTGCATGCTATTTGAGAACTTGTCCTGGACACCGAATTATTAATTATCTTGTGGAGAATTATAATACCTGCCAGTATGATAACCAAGTATGCCTCAGACAGTAATGTGTGTGTTTTCACAGTATACCTGTAAAATATTTGGCTGTATTATCTCATCTTATAAATGGGTAGTTGAAACAGAGAAAGGCTAAAAGTTTCTAATTTGGGTGCCTTATTTGGTATGCTGACTATATATATATAATATATATAGAATCTTTACTACAGTACAGCTTTCCATATGATCAGGGTACAGCAGTTGTGGACTTCAGTTGTTGATAAATGAGCTCAGCAATTTTGTAAATCATCCCCTGCCAGTTCCCCTGGTAATACGTGAACTGTAAGGCAATGTATTCTTTTTTTGCTATGTAATTGCTTGATTTGGTCCTCCTGGAAGAAGGGTAGACATAGCAATAGGAAAAAAAAAATGTTAATAAGAACAAACAGCATCATTTAAAAGCTTTCTGAACAAATGTTTTCTCTCATTTCCATTCTCCCTTTTGCACTGATGGATTATTCCTTTTATCAAAAAGCAAAATATGCCATTATAAGCCATTAGAAGTATTTTATAAATACACTCTGAAAACAGTTGATATGCTACATGCATCAGTCATAAATGCATACCCAACCAGCCAGAAATATGGGAACACTAAATAAGAAAGGTGATAAATAACTAAGTTCTTAACCATAACTTCTCTGTAGCTCTTCTTTAAGTCTCCTTTCTGTACTGATGGTATGAAAGCTGCAGCTGTCAAACCAGGCACATTATTATTTTTCTCTCTCTTTTTTTAATTTGTTCTTCATTTAATCCATAACTATTAGCTCATTTATGCCCAGCAAGATAGAACTGTCCTCTATACCTACTGATATTAATTATAAAATGTATACTAATTTGTGCAGCCAAGTTTTCATTTCACACTTTGGCCTTTCCATTCACAATTCTTACAATCCCCTCTATATTCTCTGTGCTGTTGAACACATGGTGTCCATGCAGTGGAGGAGGCAGAGGGGGAAAGAGAGTGTCAGGGAGGAGGAGAAACTGAAGTTCCTGAATTTAGATAGAGTGGACAGTTCCAGTAAGAATATTTGCCTTTTGTTGTTTATCTTTTTCTCCTTGTTCAGTATTCTTGAAGCAGTGACTCATGAGTGTAAATGTTATTTGCTGCTTCATGAGAAAAGTGGCATTAGTATTTTACTCTTCTCATGCTCAAAACTGCAAAAGCAGTCATGCACAATCTCCTAGGTAGGAGAATCAATGCTCTGCAGAGAATAATCATGACAACTTGCAACTTTAAACACAAATATATGAGAAGGTGACATACAAGATATACAAGAAATATGGGAACTTCGTTTTCCAGGCAGACATGGAAGTTCTTTGTCAGGAAGAGTCATGTTTTTAAGAAGGTTATGCAGCCTTTACTTAGAATTCAAAGGGAGTTGTTATCCCTTTTTCACTTGCTAGTGGTCTCCTAGTTTGTCCAAGGAGTTCCAATTCAGTATGAGCCATTTTAAAGATTGCACAAAACCCAGTAGCAATATCTAGTCACTGCCTTCCAAATACACAGCTGGTATACATGTGTGTGTCCAGGTGCATAAATATGGTTTCTGGGATAATCCCTTGGCATGCTCTTTCCTTAGGAGCACCCAATTTCTCAGGGAGATCATCTCTGCTCTCCATTGATTAGTGCAAGGTTCAGGTGAACAGACATCACAAGGCAGTGTATCCTAGGTTTTAAGCACGACAACAAAATTAATTGGATGGGGCAGTAATGATTACACCAGCTGCTGTGTCCCACAACTTTTTACAGAACCTGTTAAGTGCTAACAATCAACTTTTTTACCTTGTGGAGAACCAAAGCCTGGGACAGACTTGCCCAGTTACAGCTTAAGCATCTGGTAGTCTGTATTTGATGTGAAGGTTCACTCACTTGAAGTGTATGCCACTGAAAATCATATAGTATTCTTCACATGTTCATTTTACAGTTTCATTGCAGTAATTTAGGGAGAGGGAAGGTCATTTGAAAGTCTGCCTTTCTCTGACCTTCATCAACAATACATGAATGAGTCTTATGAGTCTTGTCTGAGACTTGTATGATGAATAAGTAGCTCAAGCATTAACATATTTGTAAAGAGTTTTGTTTTAGTGTTGCCAGTTGATATATGCAAAGCTACTGTAAAATATAATTTAAGATTTTTTTCATCAGATCTCATAGAATTTCTACTTTTTTTTTAGCAATATGTCAAAAGATCAATACATTAAAATATTCTGCACATGCTGCCTCTTCCTATTACAGTGAGCAATACCTTAAAGTTACTACAAGTTGCTGATCCATCCTGTAGGAGAACAAATATTTCCTTAAGCAATATGACTTTTTCTTATTTATGGCCTTAGGCAATCTGTTGATTTGAAAATGATGGACCTAAGTCAGCAGTACATTTATTTAAATGTATGGTTACTTCTGTATCTGTTCAACAAGGCCATAATGCTATTTAATGCTTTAAAGCTGTTTTGCTTTTAGTGGAAAGCCCACTGATTTTAGTCAAAGAAAAATGAAATTAAATATTTCCTAGATCAGTTCCTAAATATCCAGGGCAGATGGAGAGTAAGGAAAAAGGAAACAATTACAATGAGTGGAAAGAATCTTGATTCTGGAAGGTGGCAATACAGAGATTAGTTCTCCATTATTTTGTTTTTCAGTATTAATTCTAAATTTGTTGGAGCCAAGATGTGAGTATGAAAGTAAGAGTAGAAAAGAATGAGGGAAGGAAAAGTAGCATTGACTGTAAAGATGAGTAGAAAAAAATGTGATAGAGGGAGAGAAAATATAGAAGGGCTCATGGATGACAGGAACACAGCAGTTCTAGGGAAAGGGGGTTTGCCTACTGACTGAGAACAGTGAACTCTTGTATGGGACTTCTATACGGATACCTAATGTTTCATTCCATTTAGTGCAATTTTGTTGGTATGAAGGCAGTACTGACAACTTGATTCATAGAATCATAGAATCATGGAATGCTTTGGGTTGGAAGGGACCTTTAGAGGTCATCTAGCCCAACGCCCCTGCAGTGAGCGGGGACAGCTTTAACCAGATCAGGTTGCTCAGAGCCCCATCCAACCTGACCTGGAATGTTGCCAGGGATGGGGCCTCTAACACCTCTCTGGGCAACCCCTTCCAGTGCTTGATCAGCCTCGTAAATTTCTTCCTTATATCCAGTCTAAATCTATTCTTCTTTAGTTTAAATCCATTATTTCTTGTCCTGTCACAACAGGCCTTGCTAAAAAAGCTTGCCCCCATCTTTCCTGTAGGCCCCCTTTAAGTATTGGAAGGTCGCAATAAGGTCTCCTCGCAGCCTTCTCTTCTCTAGGCTGAACAACCCCAACTCTCTCAGCCTGGCCTCGTAGGAGAGGTGCTCCAGCCCTCGGATTATTTTTGTGGCCCTCCTCTGGACCCGCTCCACCAGGTCCATGTCCTTCTTGTACTGAGGGCCCCAGAGCTGGACACAGTACTGCAGGTGAGGTCTCACCAGAGCAGAGCAGAGGGGCAGAATCACCTCCCTCGACCTGCTGGCCATGCTGCTTTTGATGCAGCCCAGGATTCGGTTGGCCTTCTGGGCTGCAAGCGCACATTGCCAGCTCATGTCCAGCTTTTCACCCACCAGTACCCCCAAGTCCTTCTCCACAGGGCTGCTCTCAATCCCTTCATCCCCCAGCCTGTATTGATACCAGGGGTTACCCCATCCCAGGTGCAGGACCTTGCACTTGGCCTTGTTGAACCTCATGAGGTTCACACTGGCCCACCTCTCCAGCTTGTACAGGTCCCTTTGGATGACATCTCATCCTCCTGGTGTGTCAACTGCACCACTCAGCTTGGTGTCGTCTGCAAACTTGCTGAGGGTGCACTCGATCCCACTGTCTATGTCATTGATGAAGATGTTAAACAGCACTGGTCCCAGTCCCTGAGGAACCCCACTTGTCACCGGTCTCCATGTGGACATCGAGCCATTGACCACGACCCTCTGGATGCGACCATCCAGCCAATTCCTTATCCACCGAACAGTCCACCCATCAAATCTATATCTCCCCAATTTAGAGAGAAGGATGTTGTGGGGGACCATGTCAAAGGCTTTACAGAAGTCCAAATAGATGACATCCATATCTTTTCCCTTGTCCACTGATGCAGTCACTCCTTCAAAGAAAGCCATAGGTTGGTCAGGCAGGACTTGCCCTTAGTGAATCCCTGCTGGCTGTCTCGAATCACCTCCCTGTCTTCCATGTGCTTGAGCATAGCTTCTAGGAGAATCATGATCTTCCCAGGCACAGAGGTGAGGCTGACAAATCGGTAGTTCCCAGGGTCATCCTTTCTTCCCTTTTTAAAAATGGGCACAACATTTCCCCTTTTTCCAGTCCCCAGGGACTTCACCGGACTGCCATGACTTTTCAAATATCACAGAGAGTGGCTTGGCAACTACATCAGCCAATTCCCTCAGGACGCAAGGGTGCACCTCATCAGGTCCCATAGACTTGTGTACGTTGAGGTTCCCCAGGTGGTCTCGAACGTGATCTTCCCTTACAGTGGGAGGGACTTTACCCCCCTGGTCCCCATCTTGTGGGACTCATTTCATTTGAGATGTACATTTATTCCTTTGCATGTGTATCCATCTCAAGATTTTTCTTTGATATGTGTAATCACCATGTCATAAGAAAGGTGCAAACTCCAAACCCAGCAGCTCAGTATTTTCTTTAGCAGAAAAGGGTACAAACTAAACTGATATAGCAAATTATAGTGCTCAAACTGGACTCGTTTATGCCCATTGAGAGCCTGAGAGAAGAAGGTTAACAGGTGTGATTTGACAACTTTATCATAAAACATTTCAGAAGCACATATGTAAAAATTATTCCAGAACTAAATATAAACAAATGTATGAAAGAAAATACCTTGTGAATAAATATATTTTTCCTGGGTTCATTTAAGTTTAAAGGTGTTCTGAAAAGGAAATATCCATTCTGCTTTTAATTGTGTGTTGTGGTTTAAACCCAGTTGGCAACTAAGCAACACACAGCTGCTCAGTCACGCCCCCGCCCCCACCCCCACCCCGGTGGGATGGGACACAGAAACAGAAAAAAAAGTAAAACCTGTGGGTTGAGATAAAGAGGGCAGCAGAGGAAGAGAAAGTAATAATAAAAATAATAATGGTAAAAGAGTGTACAAAACAAGTGATGCAAAATGCAGTTGCTCGCCATGCGCTGACTGATGCCCAGCCAGATCAGATCCAGACTGCTGCCCCCCGACCAATACCCCCCAGTTTATATACTGAGCATGACGTCATATGGTATGGAACATCCCTTTGGCCAGTTTGGGTCAGCTGTCCTGGCCATGTTCCCTTCTGGCTTCTTGTGCACCTGGCAGAGCATGGGAAGCTGGAAAGTCCTTGACTTCATGTGAAAACTACTTAGCAACAACTAAAACATCAGTGTGTTATCAACATTATTCTCATCCTAAATCTGAAACAGAGCACTATACCAGCTACTAGGAAGAAAACTAACTCTTTCCCAGCTGAAACCAGGACTGCGTGACTCTGCTTTTCTGCTTCATATCAAGGAAAAACAGAACAAAACAAACAAAATAAAAAACCCCAGTAATTTGTCTGGAAATAAGAATGTTAGTCATGAAGTGAAAAGGAAGGGTATGACTCACTTATGGCACATTTCTTTAGGTTATTTTTATAACTGTTTTAGGACCCTTAATCCTTCAAGTTAATGGGAAATGGATGAAAAACTCTGTAGATTTTATTTATAGTAGATCATTCATAGGATGTGGTCACAGATATACAGTCTTGTCTTCCACCCAAGAAGAAAAGTAGAGTTCCTTTGACGTTTCCTGTCAGGGTGACCTATTACACTTATCTATGACATTAACTGTCTGAAAACACTGATGGTTTTCTATGTAGGAGGTATTTATATAGCTGAAGATGGTATTTGGAGACTTAGAATATTTGCCTGAGGGTAGATCTCATATTAAGATAAACATACAGATAGAGCAAACTACATGGTTTTATTCCCTCAGTCAATAAATGTGTATTTCCATAAAGTCAAGGGTACTGAAACATCGGGCCTGTGCCCTAGAGGTCATAAGCAGATTGGAGCTCTGAGACAGCCGGCTAGATGCCAGTACTGTACAATTATGGAAAAAGGTGTTGTTAGTCTAGTCAAAGCCTTTGACTCTGCCTGTGAGCAACACCATGGAAAAGTGCTGCAGACCACCTAGGGGTGATCTATTACGTCAAAGTTATTTCTGCTTACTATGGTAGTTAAGTCTAGCTCATGACCTGATGCATGAGGACTTTCCTTCTCTTTTTTCTCCATCTTCCAAATGCAGTTTTTGTATTTATGTATTTTAACACTAGGAGGGACTACTGGGATCTTCTACTCTGGAATTTTTCCTAAGTCAAAAGACCTGGAGCTGTCAAGCCATGGTTACTTTGAGTCGTATCAAAATGTTTATTTTAGAAACACAACCAACTTTGAAATAAGTTAGATGAATGGAGAATAGAGAATGTGCCCTAGCTTTTTACTACAGTACTGCATGATATTTCTCATGTAATTATTTCTAATGTCAGTGTCCAGCTGTTGACTGGTTATGTTTCTTACCTGGCAAATGGAAGAGCCTTCTATTATCAGGGGTATCTTCTCTTTTGGGCATTTTTAGATTGTGAAGAAGTCATTTCTTATATTCCCCTAAAAAAAGTGAGAAGACCAACCTTCTAGATTCCTTCACCGTGATGTAGACCTTGTGTAAATATCACTAAATTAATCCATCAACTTGTAGAATGGATGAATGGTTTGTGGGGAAAAAAAAAAAAGGTAACCATCTAATTTGTACACATTTTATGTGTATGCTGCTTGCCAAGCAACACTGTTAGGCGAAAGTATGTATGACTGTGTCAACAAATAAACTTGTTTAAACACTGGATTAATTTTAAATAAAAATCTGTACTTTAACATGTATAAGTGAAAAAAAAAAAAAAATCCACTAGCTAGATTATTGGTGGTAGAAGTTGATATGTTTTCCCTTACTTGCTTGGTACTGGGCTGATTTACACCACCCAAGGATCTTGACCATCTGGCTTACAAGTTTTCACAGAATTCATGAAACTTTAAGACTACGTGGTGTTTAATGATTAGCCAAATCACACACTTACAAATCACATGCGCGTCACTGAATCACTAAACTCTTGTCCTTACACAACATAAACTGTACAAGCTTAATTTATCATGCAGCGAAAGTACAAGTGTGTGAGTGCTGCTGACAGAATGGTAATATGTTTGAATGCAGCCATTCTCTAATCAAACAGTAGAGAAACCCTGGGGAAAAAAATTAGATTGAACATTTTCCATTTCGAACTGTTTTTATACACTTGTCTCACAGAATACTGTATGAGAATGGGACCCCTTGGAATTTATGCTTATTGCAAACACTATTACAGATGTTTTTAAAAAGCCACAAATGTGATGGCTGTACATAATATGAAAATGATCCTTTCCTCTTTTTATGCCTAAATTTGTAATTGAGAGTTTTCAGTCACAATAAATTAAGATTGCTGAATCCTTTCCCGATTCATGGACTTCATCATTTATCTTTTACAATTTAGACTTATGGGGGAAAAATAATATCTGTTTTTCTGTAGATATTAACCTAATTTAGCCAACTAGCCAGAAATATATTTGTTAGGGTCAGCCTTGACAATGAACCAGGTATAGAATATTCCCATTTCACTTGCTTTTATGGCATAGACCTGTAACTTTTAGTACTGTTGAAACACTGTTTGAGAAAAATTAAACCATAATAAATGCATTACGCACCTTTTAAACAGGTAATTCTTTCAGGATGGATGCTAAAGCCCATTCATGTTGTGCATCCTGGCACTGAAATTTTTGATTTAATGATTTTCTTGGGAAGGCACTTAACTGACTTTAATGTTTCTGTAGGTGATTACCTCCCTGCAATTTCTGATAGAAATTTCCTTGAGACATATACTGTTGACTTGGCACTGTGATAACAAAGGCAGGGGTTTTATAAAGCTTTCAGGCAGAACTGTTAATACATAGAGTTACAAAGTGCACCGCTAAATCAATGTTGGTGTACTTCCACTTAGTAAAAGTCCTCCCAAAAGCATAAAATTAAATGTTGGGCTTTTTTTTTTTTTCTTTTTTCTTTTCTTGTTAGTGTTCTCTCTCTTTCTTGCACATTTGTATAAATATTCACCCTTTGCATAGCTACGTTTAAATATGGTCTTAATCTTTTTTGGTTGTTCAACTTCAAAACAAATCTTCTAGACTGCTTTTGAGGGAAGGGTGATATCTTGAAGCAGATGGAAGCTGAATCTAGGCCTGAAATAATTTTGAAATCTTTTTTTCAATGAAGAACTAATAGCAATCTGAAGGAAACTCATTCATGAAACAAGGAGTGAATTGTCACTCCTTTTTTGCAGGACATTAGAACCAGAGAGCACATTTATTTTTTCATATTTGATAAAGGAGAAATCATGTTTCTATTGTCAACTGAATGGAAGAGTTGAAATAAAAAAAAATCTTGGCTCTCAAATAGCATCATTCTATTTTCCTTACTTAATAACAAGTTATATTCAAGCTTTAAACAGCCTCTTTTCCATGGATCAGGAGTGAATTATATATGGGAAGCCCACAATATCTTCCTGTAGCTAGACTATGGGTATGGTGTATAATAGAAATGGAAATTTCCTAGTGGAAGACTCAGTGAAGCTCCGTTGTCATTGAAGTCCTCATATGGAGAAGGGAAAACATTAGTGGGACAGCAGAAGCATGTGGGAGTTTAATGTTGAACTACAGTAAGCACTGAAAGGTTAAGGGGTCAAGAAACAGTAGTGATGTGACGCAGCAGGAATGCTGAGAGATGTCTTCTGCTTTTGTATTAGCACGCTGTTGTCCCACTTCTTGATCTTCATTTTGTCTATAAAGCATATATTTGCCAGTAATGACACAGCTTAATATTTAACATATCATTTAACAAAAAAGTTCCACCAAAAATAAACTCATAAGACCACATAATATTCCTAAAAGTTGTGGCATGTTTTGTCCTTACTTTTTGTACACTTTAGGAATTAAAAATCTAGGACTGATTTACAAGGTAATGTATATTCACTTAAGAGGTGCAATTGAGTTTTAGAATTATTTCTCATCTATTCCTATATGCTTCAGTGTAGTACTTGTTTCTATCTTTTTTTATCTGTGTCAAGTTCTTTTATTCTAGCCTGGAGGCTTCTCAGCATGGTTCATGTAATACTGATGGCTGGAGATTTTTTTGTTTTGTTTTTGTCTCTGGATGACTTAATTAATTGTAAAAGCTGTAAAGACCCTCTGGAAGCTAGCTACCCAGGCTGCTAGAAAGTATATTGTTCAGTTAGATTATTATTATTAATAAGCATGTATTAATTCATACCACAACCTTGTGGACTGGTGTCACTCTCTATAAGCTTGCAATATTTCATGATAGATTTGGGATCAGCCAGAACTTCTAGGAACGAGGTGTTGTTGCAATATGAAAGATGTTTTTAAAATGAGAGACGGTTTGAAGACTCAGAACACATAGAATTATTCAAGTCTGGCTCTTCCTATCATTTTCCAAGAAGATTCAAAAGCAAATACAAAGACAGGAGGATCTCATCTTACATTGCTCTGTTGTTCAAGTTTCTGGAAGATGTCCTTAGAAATTAAAATTGGGAGTTATCTCAGGCAACTTTGAAATACAGTGTTGGTTTAACAATAACATCTAATAAACTACAACAGATTACATAAAGAAGTAATGAAAGATATACAGAAATTATGACATTAAGAAGAAGCTTGTAGATAATAGGAATAATCCAACACTTCTGGGACACAAGAGATTACATTTTTTTATGAATTTTCTTTAAGGTTCTGTATCAGGACTAAATCTAGATGCAAACATTTATATTTATTGGAAACATTTCTATAGAGGTAAAAATCATACAAAAATGTCCTTTTTTTCAAAAATATTGCTCTCATCTGTTAAAACAAAAGCATTTTTTGTTTGATTTAGTATCATTTAAACAGAAAAGAAACTAATTAGTAGAGCATAGCTGAAACTGTTCAGTTTTCTTTCCTGTCAATTACTTTTTATTATTAATATTTTTCATTAGAATATCTGACAAGTAAAAAAAAAAAAAAAAAAAAAAAAGAGAAAGAAAAAACTGTGAGATCCAGTTCCCTGATTCAATCACAATGAAACAAATTAAATGAAGTTACCAGTCTAGGTCTCCGTAAACTTGTATATGTATTGAATCTTATCTTACCCCAGCTTCTGACTACAATATTAATAAATGCATAGAAAATCATTGTATTCCTGATATCTTTTATAATTATTTACAGGGCACTTCCAGTATGTTAGGATGTCTTAAAAAGAGTGAGAAAAAGTGCTATTCTGCTCTTAGGAATCTGCGAATGGATTTGAAAATGACTGAACAAGGAAAGTGTGGATGAAATGGAATTCAAGACAGTGACTGAGATGATGTTTTATTAGCTATTTTAACCTTGCTTTTCTCACAAATACTCTCTTTCCTGCTTTTTTACCATTGCTAAGTTTAACAGCAAGGAAGAGTCAACAGATTTCAATGGGTTCTGTAGAAAAAGTAAATGCGGAAAGAGATATCTAAGTGAGAAGCGCTGAGGTAAAGTCATAAATGTATAGTTATTATGCAGGAGGATACAGAGAAGAATGCAATTGGAGGGAATAAAAATGGAATTAACCGAGTTAATTGCCTGAAGCAGCAAAGAAGCATGAGGAAAAACATATGAGAGTGTATATGAGGTAGGAAAGAGAGAGATTGTATAAAACATGGATTGCAAAAACCATACAGGACCTTAAATTTCTTGCAAAGCTTAAGTCAAAGCAGTGAAAATACTTAACCAGCATACCCGATGCCTTTCAAGGGAGCAGAAGGAAAGAGGAAAACTACTAAACCACATTTCAGATAACTAACCAGAATTGAGGTTGTTTGGAAATTTACATTTTGCTGTTTGCATAAACTTCTGTGAATTTTGGAAGAGGAAAAAATCAGCTTCATGAATCAAACTAAGTACTTTGTACCTGTATCTTCAAACTCAGACACAGGTTATTGTGAATATATGCAAAACATAATACATAATAACTTATATAATACATACATTCACATATAACCTGATTTTACAGCAGTATTTTCTTTGACCATGCTGCCCCAAACATTCTTGATTGCCACATTTAGATTGCGCATAAATTTGTCCATTATGTTTACCTATGATAAGATTTACTTATGATATAATTCTGGCATCAAAAGCACCCAAGAAGAGTGAAAGTGCCAGACTCTAAGAAAGCAAAGTCTCTTTGGTAAGGCAAAGGTTTGTGTTACAAGGTTTCAATTTCTTGAAAGCTCTCTCACATTTCAGTAATTTACCTGACATTTAAGTGTGTACTTCTAGTCCAGGGTGTGCTTAAATATCTTCTTAAATGAGGATCTACAAACGTATACATAATCCAATACCCATGACTATGCAAAAACTGTTTCTTTGTCTCTCTTTTTTTTTTTTTTTTTTTTTATTTTTCTGTGCTTCCCAAATATAACTTCTCTCTTACATTTTTTTGTTGTAATTCCCTTGGCTACAGCCATACTTCCTGCTTTTCACAAGAGAAATCGGAAAGTTACTAGTATCTTATACTGTTTATTACACCATCCTATTGTGCTTACAATTAATATAATTTAAATTTAACATCACATCCATAATTCCCAAGCCTAACAGATGGTCCCCAAAGCTAACAGATGTCATCTTATTTATTCACTACTTGATATAATATTTGTGACATAACCATTAACTTCTGTAGAAATAATTTTGATGTCAAAACCAGAGAATAAAGATTTAACAATGAGAAGGAAAAAACACACCCACAAATACATTAAATTGTCATGTGAAAGTAAGACCTATGTTCTCCTGGATTTGTATTAAAGACTAAGAACTGATTCAGGAACTTGTTCTAGTTTAGACAATTCACATAAGCCCATCATGAAGGTTCAGCCCTGTTGAATTCAGAACTTCAGCTTTACTGAAAGGAGGGGTAAAAATGAAGGAGAGAAAGAAGTGTAAATTACAAAGGAAAAATTAGTTGTCAAGGATATTTTTCTGATGTTCCATTGTGTGCTCCACTTCTCTTTGGGATCCATTTTCAGGGCTAATTTTAGCAAGTCAGTTTAAGTTAGAATTATTTACAATGCTTAGTATCTACATACTACTTTTAAACTGCAATAATTTGGAATTGATTTTCTTGGACATTATGGATAGAAACAGAAGTAGTGCATTTTTGAGGGGAAAAATATATATGTTTAATATTCAAATTTGCATCTTTCCTGCTGCAAAAGAATTCTGTCCTTGTTGAAGCTCTCCTGGGTAGCTTTGGGATTGAATAGGAAATGCCAAATGCTTATGCAATAAGCTGGCAATGCCATTTTTATTTTTATCAGTGGAAGAGAAGATTACTCAGAAAAACACTCTTAGGGAAGTTACATAGCTGCTGTTTTGGATATTTTTTTTTTTCCTGAATAAAGCTATTATGACATCTTATTTTCTTATTATTTTTGTTTCTTTATTTTTTCTTTTACCCAAATAATATGTCTTCTAAGATATGAATGGGATGATCTGAGGAATGTGTATAGTAGCTGTATTTATGCTTACACATCCTAGGCTATAACACTGTTAATGAAAGGGATGGATGGGGTTTTATTCTCTTGTCCTGAAATGTCTTCTGTACTTTATATTTACCTGTTGCATGTTGTCTGGCCTGGGGCCTGAGTGTGTAACAGTTTTCCATGAAAGAAACTTGTGATTTTGGAGAAACACTGGGTTATCCTACATGATGTGCCCTGGGACAAGCCGGTCATTCTGAGCAGGTTTAGAATAAATTGGTGGAGTAAACCACCTTTAAGCAAGAATTTGTGTTTAGAGATTGCAAACATAGCACTATAGGTACTGATATAAAGTAATGGAATAACATAAAGATGAAACTAATATAACACAATTTAATGTGGATGGCATTCTTTTACTTGGAAAGATTCAGATCCCTTAATGGGTTAACTAACACCTCCTTAGCTTTTTCCTTCCTCCTACTCTGTTCATCTAATAATTTTTAGTATTCTCCTTCCTTTCTCCTTTACATGTTTCATATGTTGTATTCATCTTTTATACAATATGCTAATCTTGTCCTTCACCAGTCCCTGCTTTATATTCCAAGTAAGATATTGCTAGCATTCTACCCTTGCTAATACAGGGGCAATATTTTTGGTTCAGACAACCTCCTTTATGTACCAACTCCATTTAGTCTTCCACCAAAGAATGACAATAATAATAGTATTAATACTAACAATAACACTTCATATTGCTCTCTCTTTATCAGATAAGCTTTATTGCTTGGCGTTGTATGCTGAGTGCTGACAGACAACAGGAACTAGGTTTACAAAATGTGTGAAATCACTTTACCGCATATCTGGACAGTCACTTATTCACAGTGCTTTCTTTGCTGTAAAATACTCCTTTTATAGTGCATCAACTATTTGAATATTATTCTATATACAGCTTAGTTTTCTAGTATAGCGTGATGTGATCTATGTATTTATTTTCTTACAGAAAAAAGTGAATGCACTGAAGAACTAATCTATTGATGCAGTAAAGATATGTGATAGCTCAGTAAAAATTACAGAGCTAAGGTGGGGAAACAGCACAAGAGTGCAGAATATAGCAGAAAGATGTGGTGGTTCTGCAAACAGTTGACATGTATGGCCTTTAAATACTGAAATCTTTGGAACCATTTGTCATATTGCCACCAGCTTCAGGAATGACTGGTCCAGGGCCTGTGCCTAGTTTTAGTCACTCTCCTATTGATATGTAGGCATTTTTTGAATGTCCCGTTAGAAAGTTCATCAGTAACATCAGTAACTATCAGTACAGATAGTCCTGTTGTTATTGATAGTCTTGTTATCCTTTGCTATCTATTACCTGTTAGTGACAGATTTTAGAAATACATAACAATTAGGCTCTTTTTAGTTCTCCATTAATTTAATCTCCTCACTTACTAATAACTTTGGATTTTTTAAAAATTTTATTTTTACCAAGTAGCATTTCTACTGAAGTAAAATAAAATATCTTTTTCTTTCTATTTCCCTTAATGTGGTGTCCTGGTTTCAGCTGGGATAGAGTTAATTTGCTTCCTAGTACCTGGCATAGTGTTGTGGTTTGGATTTAGGATGAGAATAATGTTCATAACACACTGATGTTTTAGTTGTTGCTAAGTAGTGCTTACACCAGTCAAGGAGTTTTGCAGCTTCCCATGCTCTGCCAGGTGCACAAGAAGCTGGGATGGGGCATAGCATGGACAGCTGATCCAAACTGACGAAAGGGATATTTTATACAATATGACATCATGCTCAGTATGTAAACCACGGGGAGTTGGCCAGGGAGCAATGATCACTGCTCAGGGACTGGCTGGGTGTCGGTCTGCAGGTGGTGAGCAGTTTTATAATTTGTTTTGAGTTTTGTTTCTCTCTCATTGATTTCATTTTCATTACAAATTATTATTATTGTTGTTGTTATTTTATTTCAATTACTAAATTGTTCTTATCTCAACACATGAGTTTTCTTACTTTTGCCCTTCCGATTCTCTCCCCCATCCCACATTGGGGGGAGGGTGAGGTGAGCAGCTGTGTGGTTTTTGGTTGCTGACTGAGGTTAAACCACACCATCAGAAAATCTTTAAATCAGGAATGAAGGATAGATTCTTTTCTCTTTCCGCCTCAAATATTGAAGCTGTTGCAGTGCCTCAGCTTTATATGTCTTACTTCCTAGTGAATTAAAGACTTCAATTTTCTGTGTCATGTCTGCAAAGAATTGAGTGGCTCACAAAAGCCATTAGGAAATGCTGAGTGTTTCTTATAAGCTAGGCAACAGGAAATTTTGAATAGAAGGTTGTAACTGAAGTCCCCAGTTCATAATCTCTAGCCTTCACCTATATGTAGATACATTGCCCTCTTCTCATTAACTAAAAGCTGACATAGGTCTTCGTTGTCATAATACCACAAAGGTCAGTATCTCCTGACAAAAGGGAAAATCCTTTATGGTGGAAACTTTTCTTCTTTGTCTGAGGAAGGTTTTCTACATCTTTTTTGCCCATCCTACTTTGCAAGTAGAGGCTCTGATCTCAATCTAAAAGGACATCTTGGAACAACCACTCAAATCTTCCTGTTTAAGCAGTTGTATTTTTCATGGACTAATTAGTTATTTGGCCTCTAGCATATCTGTAGCACTTTATCAAGTAGACAAGAAGATCTAATTCATATATGCTGCTAAGTTGTAGGTATGCTTAGAGTCAAGCAGGGTTTGGTCATGCCCAGACATAAACATCTGGGGCACCTAAGGACCTTTATTAAAAAAGTAATTCATAGTATGAGTTTTGAGAATTTAATTTTTTTAATTTGATACATTTACATCTTCAGATTTTTGATACTCTTTAGATGATCATCATGAAAGAGGATTTTGTTGGGTTTTTTGAAAGTACCACATTACTTCCCATTTCCAGCTATCTTATTTAGCCCATTTTGTGTCAAAATTCCATAGCATTTAAAAATATATCATAGCATATACCTTTTTTTTGGTGTTACAAGGACCATCTGGGAGACATATATCTGTGAATGCCTGATGGTTTAGGACAGAAGTGGAGTCATGGAATTTTCTTATGTTCTAAAAGAATAGTGAGTCAGATGAGAGAAGAAGTGAAAAAGTAATGAATGTTAAAACGTCCTAAGGATGGAGAATGAAAGCAGAAGATAACTGGAAAAATGTCAGGAGTCAAGAGCAGGAGGATTGTCAGGAATCCATGAACTACTGGAGAAAGGCAAAAAAAAGAGTGGGCAAACAGAAGATCTGGTATGAGACATGTATGTTATAATAACAATAAGATGAAAAGGTGGGAAGAATGATATAATGGAAAAGAAAGTAAGTAGAGAAGCATAGTAAATGAGATACAGAAAGAACAGGAATAGCAATGGGAAGCAAGTGATAAGGAAATGTTGTGCCCACTTGATAGCCAGCAGTCTAGTGGTGCAAATAGAGATTGTGACCACTGAGAAGTGTTATCATACCAGTCAAGACGTGAGAAGAATAGATGCTTGTGAAACATAACTTACAACATTCTTGATTCTATCAGGCACTTTACTGGGAACTGTCTTGTCCTTAAACTTCAACTATAAAATATAATAAATACAAAATGTAAATAGTTAATAACTTTCATAGTGTGAAGAACCACAAGACTAAAGCTCACACTAATAATTGACGTACTTTCCAGCTAGGCTCAAACACTTGCAAAATTTAATGAATGTGAAGTATGGATCCTCATGTAGTATATGTGCACGTTGACAGGATGTCAGTGTAGCACCAGCCCCCTGGATGATACCTCTAGGAACTGCAGTTAGTTAATAGAGCTTAGGAGAAGCGGGGTGAGGACAGAGCCAGGAATGTCTTGGCTGGGTGTGCTAGGATAAGTTCTTCCAGCGGGGCTTGGAAGTGGTAGAAAAAATTATCTGAAAAGACACTGTGTTATCATCCCCTAGATGTAGTTACAGCTACTGAGCGGGTAGGAACTTCAGATTATTTTCCACAGAAGTCCTGGTGCCAAAGAACCACTTGTGTGGACACAAAATACATGGTAAAGGACAGAGGAAGACTGAACAAAATTTTCAGGCATAGTGACTCCATCAGAGGAAGACTTTTAATGGTTATCCCAATGAAACACCAAAGGGCAGAAAGTACCTTCTTTTTAGGACTCTGAGTGACACTAACCTCACCGAACCTTGGATCTTTATAACAGATATGGCCTCATCTGGACTAGCCACTCTACTTCCCTTGTCAGTGGCAAGAGTAAGAGCTTTTAAGACATGATTTATCTCACCCTAATGTAGATTTCTAAAACAGATTCCCAAACATGCCTGTTTCTTATGTAAATTACTTAATAATAATAATAAAAAAAAACACTTAATTTTCTTTTGAACACGTTTCACTCTGAAAATGTGGTATAATAACACTTTACTATTTCTTGATGATGAGTAAACATTTGTAAATTATTTTAGGTTCTTTAAATTAAAGTTTAAAAAAAAAATCAAGAATTGTGTATCAGTATGCAGAGCTTGTGGATTACAAGAATGCTCAGACAAAAGCTGTTAATTTTTTAAGAAAAAGAGCATGCTGACAGAAATCTGCCAATGCAGTTAATCTAAAGCTTATTTTTTATAGCTTATGTTTTCTAGTCACCTAGATCTGAGAAACAATACAAAACATTTCAAAACATACATTCTGGTTCACCATGTAGATACAACCAATTTACAGTAAATCTATTTCCAAAAGATTCAGTATCTTTCTTTTTAGTCTGTGCAGTCCCTGTTTTGTGGATAGATGGTTTTTTTATTTCCCTGCTGATGTTTATGTACCTGTTCTGTAACTGTATTATAGTTCCATTGCTGTAATCCATTGACTTTAATGGAGTTATTCTTTTAATGGAGTTATTCTTGGAGTTATTCCTACACAAGTATAGTCTGTAAAGCCTGTAGGATTTCTTTTCATCTATAATCTAAAGAAATCTCTATAGTCATTGTGCATATTCAGAAAAAAAAAAAGGATTTGTGGGGGACAGAAGGAAATCATACTATACATACATAGCAAATCTGAAGGCATGAATGAGTAATCAACTTTAAATCAAAATGACATAGCTGTAGGAGGCATGAGTCTACTTTCATGGATACACTCTCCTTACTTTGCACTCTTCCAGCATGCCAAAGTAGCCATAAACCTGGCAGGTAAAGCTCGGTTTATAACTGCTTTGCATCACGGCAGAGCAGTTGGAGGACTCTGGCACATCTGCCCCTTATCTGATGCAAATTGATGCAGGAAGTGAAACTTCATAGAAATGTCTTACACTTACATTGGGAAGACAAGACTGGCAGTTGACATGAATCCTTTGCTAGTGTAAATCATGAGTTCAGTGGAGCTGGACTGACTTACATATGACTTGCACCAATTTCAGATCTAGCCTCAGATGCTGTATTGTGAAATTATGAATAGAGACAATGTACTGATGACAGTCAACAGCAGTGTCTAGTAGGAAAATAACTCAAAAATAGTTGTCACTTCTAGTTGTTACTTTGCTAAATAATGACTGTCCTCATGAGCTGCCTAGACAAGGTGAGTACACCATGAAAAACAAACATAACACAAGACATCACTAAAGGTTCCATTAAAAAAAAGTCATTCTTTTCTTTATCTCCTCTTTATGATTTTTGTTAGCAATAGCCAAAAAGCATCATTGTAGCCATGCTTCATAGACATTCAGCAAAGAAATACCATTCAAAGTTAAATTCCTGCTAAACTATTTTTTGTTTGGCATAGTGTTCTGAAACACTATTTTGCAAATGTTGTTAGGTTTGCTTTCATGTATTTTGTTGCTCAACTTACACTATAGTACTTACAGTGTTAACATAATGCCTGACTTTTTTTACTGTTCACATTTAACTTCTTCATGATTCACTTACACATTTTCATTTGGGATTTTTTTTCATATCCCCTACTGATAAACAATATTTTATTGATTCAGCTGTAAATTTCAGTGCCTAAAAATGTACAACTATAGCCTATATGTTGCAGTATGTAGTCTGATGTTTACAGATTCAGCTGCGAACTTTGATGGTCTGGTTAGATTCTTGATATTCAATAAAATTGGTAGGTACACTGTGTTCTATGTTCATTCAACTGATTACGATATTTTGATAATCAGTTTGAGAAAACAAGCTAAAAAACCTCAAACCTAAAACCTGAGATTTTTTTTTTTTTCATAATATGGAATACTACACCCAGAAGTTTTAGAAAATTTGAGTTGAGAAAGTTGAGAAAGTTGAGAAAATTTTATTAGTTATACTGAAAATACAATGACAACAGAGCATCACTTTGTGATAAATATGTTGGGAGACATCTGGATTCAGGCAGGCTGTCTAGCATTCTGCACTTTGCCAAGCATTTTGTAGCAATTCAGCCTACCAGAAGACTTTCTGGTCTTTCTTAAGCACAGAATTTACAAGGTTTCTAGATTTATTTAATATATCTAGAGTATATTAACAGTGTCTCTTAAATATTCCACTAAGGGACAAAATTCACTTTTATGTTTAAGAATTCTATTATATTGGGATGCTGTGTACTACAAAAGTGATCTAAGGGTTTGTTTTTTAAGAATTACCACACCTTAAAATGGAATATGTATTTACAGTTTGCTGTATGTTTTTACAATTCACATACAGACAATTTCAGTGTAAATATTATATGAGAGACATATATAAGGATAGAAAAGGGAACCAGAGACATGAACATTTCCCTGCTTTGGTCGCACTTAAGAATAGATTGAGTATATCCATTTCAGCTCCAGAGAACTGTTCCTTAACTTAAAGAAACAAATCTCTACTGTCCTTTTCTGCTTCTTAAATATATTGCAGTCTGCAATAGTCCTTTACTTCACTCTGCCTATTAGACTAGTAAAAACGTTTCTTAAACTAACCATAAATTTGCTATAGCCCTAGAGAACCTGCAGAAGGGTGGATGTGCTTTAGCTCAGTACCTAGCACATACAACTTGTGGATCTCCACTGACAACCCAACTTTCTTCATGTGGATAGCCCTCTACAGACTCCTGTTTTTAAAGATAATTTAGGCAAAGATTATGAAATAAATTAGTAAGGATAAGTGGGATGCATCAGGAGCAGTCAGTTATCACTTAATCTTGCTTTTACTTCATCCCTAAATGGATGAAACTCATTGACTTCTTTTTCTTTCTAATTTCTTCCAAAATTTTTTTCCTTCATATCCTTAATGCTAAGGTTTTAACTGAATATTTTTGCCACTGTAGCTTATGAAATTTGCACAGTTATCACTATAATTTAACACACCGCATAGTTCACAGTCAGTTTTTTTTTACTTTGAAGGGGCTTTTTATACCTTCTTGCTGTCTTGCTGTCAGTACTGGTGTTTCTATTTCTTTCACAGCAATGACTCTTACTACTTCACCTGGGATTATGTCTCTTTTGATAAGAAATATCTGACTCCCTCCACTTTAATCATACTTATAATTTACTGTGTTTTTTGTTGTGCATTTGGCTGGACAATCTGAGGTTCAGATTCACTTTTTACCAACATAGGGCATTATGGCTCCAGAAGCTTTGCTGATCCACACAAATGCTGGATATTATACAACTTTGGAGATGAAAGCTAAGCTTGTGTCTGATTAGTTCTAGTTTTCTTCTCTTTCTTTATACATAGTGAAGTTTCTGTATTTTTCCTGGTTTCTGTTCCTGGAAATTAGTTTCTAAAAGCTTATAGGTAAGGTAGGCTTTGTATTTATTTCTGCAGTTTTTATGAGTTCCTTAAACTTCCCTCTTTCATTTTTGATCACAGTACAGAACTACCGAAGAGGTGAAAAAAACAGTAATGCATCTCTGACAGCTGGTTCCTCCTTTTTATCGTATCAAGGTATATAATTAATAGAATTTTTCCTAACACTCATTCCCTTGTGCTTCTGCAAGTTCCATAATTACTGGTGGTACAATACTAGATTGATACTGAACTTGTTAAATAAAGCTTTCTCTTTGCAGATTGTAATAAAAAAAGTTCAGGTGGAAATAAGGTGCTGAAAACAGATAGGCTTTGTCCCTCCTGCCTGGACAGTAGAAAGGATACTTTACAGTCTTTTTCTGCCCTATGCCAATTGTACAGACTTTCAGCAGGCATAAAAAACTACTTAGATGTGAAAGTTTCTTCTAAAGGTGGATGCAATTTGTCAAAGATGGAGATTGCAGCTGGTGGAGGCTCCTGGGATCTTGTTCACTGCCTTGCCTCCATAGCAGTTCAGACACATTTTCCGTTTTCATCAATTTTGGCTGCCTCTGGGTCTCCATCTCAGCAACTTCCAGATATTTTTTCAGGCCACCTCCTGATTCTGTTTCTTCAGCTTTAATTCCAGTTGTTTCTGTTACCTTGTGTTTTGTGCTAACAGCCCTCAGGTATCCAGGTTGCTACAGACTGGGCCAGCCTTGGGCTGCCCATCTGGGACTGAATTTGTTTCATGAGCCTCTTTTTCCCTCTGGTCATGCTGCTTCAGCTATAATATGAATTCCTTGAGGTTTTCTCCAATACAGTGTATGCTCCTCTCTCACAGCTCTTCATGTTCACTCTTACTAAATTCTCAAAAGGCACACCACAGGCTCACTTGCCTTATTCAGATGGGCTTACAGTATCTGTTTCCTGGTTTATAGCGTTCCCTATACAACTTTATTCTTAGATGCCCAAACCCAAAATGGAGGCGGGGGGGCGGTGGTGGTGGTGATGCAAGGCTTTCTGCCAGGACTCACTTTTCAGGTGAACTCTGTTCAGTTCTTTCACAGCACATAAATTGTAAGGGATGCTTCATCCAGCCCCTGTCCCCTTCAAGATGTCTCATCATCAGCGTTAGGGGAAGCATTTCAGGAGCCAGTGCTCACAGAAATGAGTCAGGCATGCATGGTAAGGTAAGAACAGCAGGTTTATTTTCTTGCTTCAGATTGGTTTGATCAGATGCCAGTCTGCTCAATAGCTGCCCCCAAAAAGCCCTTATCACATGATTGTTTTTACCTTGTATTCCCTTTTCCCCCTCCCAGGGTAACAACTCATATCTGTTCACTCTTTCCTCATTGGATCTGGTTTTGATGATTTTACAACCTTACATGGCAATTTGGGGCTCCGTGGTTTTGCATCCTTCACTCCAGGACTAGATATTGTCTGTGGTAAATACAGATACTGTTTCTTTATTATCTACGTGGATTATTTTGATTTTCCAATCACTGCACCTTAGGGAGGAAGAGAAGGAACACCAATAAACCGTGATGAGACAGTGTGCTGATAGCTTTAAATGGAATTTCCAAGGGGTAAGTAAACTTTGAGATGTCAGTTGCATTCAGTAAAGTCTGCACATTGATTACATCTCTGTAAATCTGTGATAAGTACCAAGTAAAGGTCAACAGATTAAACATGTAGTTTAATCAGCAAATTATGCAAATGAACAGAAATGAAATATATCATTCAACTGTTAAGATCAGTAAAGCATGCAGCTCTATTAGTGAAGTGTTTGAGTGCTGCCCATCTTAAATATACACCCAATTTACAAAACTTTAAGAAAATTCAGTTTCTGGAGGAAACAGTTAAAAGAGTTTATCAGCCAGATGTCTGTGTTGAACGCCATTTATTGTAATGTAGCTATCTATGGTGAAGAATAATTAGCAAAATTGGTACAAATTGACAACAGCAACAACAAACTTGCATCTAAAGCTTTTTTCTCCATCACTGGAGGGTGAATATCAATTAGTAAGTAGTGAGATAATACGACTATTTGAAATATGCTGATCAATGAGGTGGAATTTACAGACACTCAACAACTACTGTGCACAGCTCAAATAGCAAGTTCCTTCCCAGCTCCTCATCTAGGTCAAAATCAGCAAAGCACTTAAGTACATCCATAACTGTAAGTGTAGGAGTAGTACCATAGAAGTCTTTTGCTCTCCTGCTTCTGCTGATGCTATGGAAGTAGAGACCAGAAATCAGGGCTCACTTGTGTTAATCACAGTTCATAGATTTAAAAAGAGTCATGCTCTGAAAGACTAGCAATCTAGAGAGACAAAGGGTGGGGGCATGTCGTGGTTTAGCCCCAGCCAGCAACTAAGCACCGTGCAGCCGCTCGCTCACTCCCCCTGCCCCGATGGGATGGGGGAGAGAATCGGAGGAGTGAGAGTGAGAAACACTCCTGGGTTGAGGTAAGAACAGTTTAATAGTTGAAATAAAGTAAAATAGTAATGATAATGATAACAATATAATAATGATAATAATAATATACAAAGCAAGTGATGCACAATGCAATTGCTCACTACCAGCTGACTGATACCCAGACAGTTCCCGAGCAGTGATCGCTGCTCCCCGGCCAACCCCCCCCAGTTTCTATACTGAGCATGACGTCATATGGTATGGAATAGCCCTTTGGTCAGTTTGGACCAACTCTTCTGGCTGTGCCCCCTCCCAGTTTCTTGTGCCCCTGGCAGAGCATGGGAAGCTGCAAAGTCCTTGACTAGCATGAGCAGTACTTAGCAACAGCTAAAAACTTCAGTGTGTTATCAACATTCTCCTCCTACTAAATCCAAAACACAGCTCTATGCCTGCTACTAGGAAGAAAATTAACTCTATCCCAGCCGAAACCAGGACAGGGGAAAAAAGAGTTATTATTTTCTCCTTTCTATCTTCCTTCTCTTTTTCTTTTTTCTTCATAATTACAATAATTAGGTTAGAAATTTCAGATTATATCCCAGATACATTACACATATGAATGGGCTTCAGAAGTTCACAGTGTTAACACCAATGAACAGTGTAAATATCAATGAAGAACTGTTTATACACTTAGGAATAATAATCAAAATTTGTAAAGAAATAGTTAGAATTCTTAGTTACATTAAATGTCATGAAACAGACCATTTTTGTCTCTCTGTTTGCCTTTTTTGTAATATTTATGTCACGGGAACATGATTTTGCATGTTGGTAAGTAAATAACTTTCTTTTATTTAATGCAAGCAAGTAGAACTATTTTACAGGCTGAACTTGTATCAGTGTTTTAGTTTGGATCAGAAATCTGCTTTTCAATTAATTTTTCAGTGGTTCCCAGTCATTTTGATTCAGTTTATATCGGGGAAACTGTTGGAGCACACCGTTGGATTTCTTTCAGATGAAACTGTTGGAGGGTCACACCTAATGCCTTCCAGCTGCAGGTGAGCGTTCCCTCTCAGGGACAAGACTAAAGCTAGTTTTTACTCAAGTAAAAGAAAAGGGGAGGAGGGGGAATCCACCCTGTATGGGCATTGTGTAAACATTAGTTTCTCAGCACCAATTCTTTGGCTTTAGAGATTATCTTCTATTAGTCCTTGCTTCTTGCTAACATATATATAATTAGTGTACCAAAGTTTATCTCCCTACTGGTGTGCACGTTCCTAGAACTATGATAACTTATCTCCATATGCTGGCATCTTGAGCTTGATGCCAACCACTACTGATGGTGAAAGAGGGAAAAAAACATTTGGTTTGGTTTGGTTTGGTTTTTTTCTAGGAATATGTTCTGATAATTTTATAGCAGCCAGAGAGTCTTCCATGTAAAGGAAGCCAGCACTGTCAGACTAGTATAGGATTATAGATATCCGTACTTCTGGATAGATGTAGATTGCCTCAGTGCTGGCAGAGGGTTGCAAGTAGCTTCTAAATGCAGCCTGAGGTGCTTTTCCTTTCTCTTCCCATGTCCCTTCCCCTTTCCCTTCCCCTTCCCCTCCCCCTCCTACTTCCCCTTCCCCTTTTGCTGTGAAATTTTTGAGGTGAAAAATTAGCAATTTGGTCAAGGAACTATTGTACGCAAAGGACAAATTAAAGACTGCCTATATATAGTCATGTACAATTAGTATAAGTGTTTAAACCAACATTTACATTTCAATGCCTGATTTTTGCTAGTCAGGAATTTCGGATGAAACAACTGAAAAGTGCAAGCACAGCTGTAAAACAAATTGTGGTTTTCTACTGCAGATATATTTTACTTATTAAAACAAACAATTACAATCTTTACCTTGCCCTTATCCTTCAGCAATGATAACAGATCAATGTTTCACAATTTTTTCCTTTCCTTTTTTTTACTCAAGACGAAAAATATTCCACAATATTATACAATCCCTAATAGTTCCCGAAAACCACAAAGTCAGGTTTAATCCTTTGGTTATGTAACCTCTTGTCAATATGTGCCTTATGAGCAGAGAAAGTAGATGTGGGCAAATGAAAAAAGACCTAACTTTACGTGTATTGGTTTATTTTTCTGGTAAAAAAAATTCTTGAGGAGACTATATGAGAATCCTGTTTTCAGAGCTTTCAGAGGACTGCACAGAACAGATGCTGGCTCCTCATGTGTGTCAGACTTGCAAACATATATCTTCTTTTCACACTGTCATAGATGCTATTCACTATCGTATGTAGTTCATGGTGAAGTTTTAGCAGTGGAGGGAAGGCTATAGGGGTGGCACCTGTGAGGAGAGGTTAGGGGTTGCCCCGTGCTGGATGGTTCCAGCCAGCTCCAGCAGACCCACCGCAGGGCACAGCTGAGCCCTTCAGCCAAGATGGTGTTGCCTCGTGGAAAATGTAGTTACGAAAGAGAAATGCCACACAGGCAAAGAAGGGGAAAAAAAGGAAAAAAGAAAAACAACAAAGGAAACACCAGGGTCAGAAGAGGAGAAGGAGGTGCTCCATGGCACTGGAGCAGAGATTGCCCTGCAGCCCGTGGAAGGACCCATACAGGAGCAGGTGAAAAATGTGAGGAGGAAGGAGCGGCAGAGGACCTGTTCTGGGCTGACCACAACACCTCATTCCCCATCCCTCTGTGTCCCTCGGGGTGGAGATAGAGGAGTCTGGCGTGAAAGAGGGAAGCTGAGCCTGGGAAAGGAGGAGAAAAAATGTTGTGTTGATGTTTATTTTTTTGTTTCCTGCTACCTGAATTATTCATTACATATTTATTTTAACATGACACATTAAGTTTGTTTTCCCCAAGTCAAGATTTTTTGCCCACAACAGTAACTGGGAAACAATTGTCCTGTCTTTATCTTGACCCATGAACTTTCTCATTCCTGTTCTTATTTTGTTCCCCTGTCCCACTGGCGGTGCGCAGAGTGATCAAGCAGCTGGGGGGCAATTTGGCTGTTAGCCAAGGCTAACCCACCATAGACTGGCTCAGAACAGAGCAACTAATACAGTAACACTAGTTTAAGTAACTGTCTTGTAACTCAGAGAGACACACACACATACTTTTTATAAGCACACATTAATGGGTAATTAGTTTAACATCGATTGTTTATTATAACAGCACACATGCACAATACTCTGAGCATTAATCATTTGAAATATCATTTTATTTTGTATGAAGAAAGTAAGTTGATAATCACATTTTCATAGCCATCAGACTGTGCTGTGTATTCCAGGGTATGCATTAAAAATGTTTCCTCTGGAAGATAACTGGATTTTGCAACAGAAAAATAAGTAAGTAAGTAAATAAATAAATAAATAACATGAAGGACCACAGGAACCCAGAGTTATGGATAAAGAAATATTTATTCATTATGTACATTAATCTATATGTATATATAAATTAACTATAAAAATATCTTCTTTACAACTACTGATCTCTTGGCTTTGGTGAAGAGTCACCAGGAAGTTTATATTGGATCCATGACTTGTGTATCCTTGTCTACCTGGAGAGCTGTATCAGGGCAAGATTCAGCTATGATCCTGTTTCTGTCTTCTGCCTTCACTGTAGAAGTACCCAATTGCCCATCCACTGAAAAAAGTTCTAGTTCTCCTTTGATGCCTCTTGATAATTTCTCACTTCTAGGAATGTTTATCTCTACTCTGCACCCTTCCACAGCTAGCTTATGGCATCTGCCATGGTGAAAAAAAAGCAGAATAGACAGAACTCAGGAAAAAATATCCTTTAATTTTAAACAGCAGAAAACACTTTTGAAAAAATAAAAATAAAATCTACATTCATCAATCGTTATTGAAGAACTTTTTGAAATATGCTCAGTGTCTTTCTCGGATCGAAGATTCTGCTTCTTTTTCTGTATTACAGAATTTATTTCTCATCTCAGGATTTTTCCCATGGGTGAGTAGTTAGACAGATTGACCCGTCCATCCTTGAGTCAGCTCACGAAAGTGCCTTCCTTTAAAAAATGCAGTCAGGATTCATGGTGGTGATTCAAAATAAATAGTTTGAAGTGATCAATTGCTTGGTTACTGGATGAACCGTTAAAATGGACATTAGTATCTCATCTGCCATAGTATAGCCTTGTTTTGAATAGGAGACCTTAGGTACTTTTTCAACTGTCTGTTGATATGCACTAGAAACTCCATTCTAGTGTGCAGGAAAATGGACAAATGGATAAGCGTGAAAGAGTGGTATCATCATCATCATCATCATCATCATCATCATCATCATATCACATAATAAATGGAGTTTCAATTTCAACACAGATGCAGGCAAATAAAATCCAATCCATCACAATATTCCTTTAGTGTTACATTGCTGGGGTTAGTTAGACATGCTTATGAGATGATTTGTGTTTTATGTGTTAGGGAGGAAATGTTTAGAAAAGAAAATCTTTTTAACATAAAAGAATGCGAGAAGAATACACCAAGAAGGAGAAAATTGTACTTTCTTTCACCTTGGTATAGGTTAAAATGGAAAGAAAAATTCTCTGAAGATCTAGACCCAGGTCAATCTAATCCTTTATGTAAGAGGTTAAAAAAAAATGTAATGCCATAAAAGGATTATTTTAAACTCAGACAAAACTTAAACTGGCAAAATATATGCACATACATGCATGCATGCATACATACATCCATATATATGTATATGTACATGTGATAAAAGGGGTTTTCAGTAGAGAAATGGTGATTTGTCAGATTTTGAGCTGTTAGACATGATTTCAAGAAGACTGAAAATATAAATCAAGTTCTTAATCAGGCTTTCAGTGAACTGGTAAACAAAGACTGTTTCCATACGTCTTTCTCCCCTCACTACCTTTGTAACTATATTGCCTTATACATGAAATTTACACAGTTCACTCCTTCCAACTTATTTCTGTCTGCTTTTTTCCTCAATTTCATCCAGTCCACCGATATCTTGGGGTTGAGTTTTGGGGGGTTTTCAGGTCTCTCCATGGCAAAACATAACCTACTGAGACGCCATTCTTTGAGGCACCACAGAGAACAAGCTGACAGCATTTACCTTTGATTCAAGTAGAGATTGGTGTTGTCCATCTGTTCCAGCCTATGGAATATTGGGGAAACAGGTGTGCCTTATGGAGCCATATTTCCTCCTGAGCAGCCCAATAAAAAGGGGAACATCTGTATGGAATAGCCTTTGACTTTGTTTCCTTAACCTCTTTATGACTGTGTGTGTTTCTGGAAGGACCTCAAAGCAGCTGTGCAGCGTCCAGACTACAAATGAGGTATGTCTCTGTGCAACCCAAGTGAGCATCCTTACTGCTTCACATAGATGTGGCCACTCATCACTGTGTGTGCTGTCCCTTTGAGCAGCATGGAGCATCCCTTGCACACATATGGCAAATTAGCTTTGTAGCAATGTTCACTATGGGAGCAAGGTCCGTGTATGCATTTGTCTGTGCATGTGTATCTTTCGTCCCTGTTCCTGTAGCTTTTGAATCTATTGATTTTAGCCAGATTTGACAGAGTAGTAGAGGTCTCAAAGATAATTAAGTGCCAGTTCCAGTTTCTTGCACTTTTCTCAGTTAGCAGCTGGTGTCCCTTTGCTTTCTATTCTAATTTTCCATCCAAACCATGCTAACTGCTTTACTATTCAGAGAAACTTATAAGCAGCTACAGTCTGAATAGAAATTCCTGTTGGTTGCTTTTACTGAAAATCCCCACTACTACTTCCAAAATACCCTGTGGGAGAGGACTGGAAAAAAATAAAAAAACAAAAATGCATTGCTTTTCTCTAGTGTTTGAGGCAATCAGCTTAAAAATATGCTGTGGATTCTGAGCATTGTCAATCATTTGTCTGTCTACATTGTATGTGGCAGTCTGCCTCTTGCTACCCAGACTGTAGGTTACAGAGAGAAGGGGAGCAGAGTGCTTTTATTTTGTAATGATACAGACTATACTTATCCTTAAGTGACTGTGTTTATAAGACTATCATTCTATGCAATGCAATATTATTATTACAAAAACAATTTCAAAGTCACAATCTCTCATGGACATTTGGTGTTTCTCCAAAAAAAGAAGCAACCTTATTTTAGGGATATGAGAGGGTAATACAACCCAAAAAAATAAGTCTAGAGAATCTGAAGGAATCAGAGAATCACAGAATGCTTTGGGTTGTAAGGGACCTTTAGAGGTCATCTAGCCCAACCCCCCTGCAGTGAGCAGGGACAGCTTTAACCAGATCAGGTTGCTCAGAGCCCCATCCAACCTGACCTTGAATGTTGCCAGGGATGGGGCCTCCACTACCTCTCTGGGAAACCTGTTCCAGTGCTTCACCACCCCCACTGTAAAAAAATTTTACCTTATTTCCAGTCTAAATCTAACCTCCTTTAGTTTAAAACCATTGTTCCTTGTCCTGTCACAACAGGCCTTGCTAAAAAGATTCTCCCCATCTTTCCTGTAGGCCCCCTTTAAGTACTGAAAGGCCGCAATAAGGTCTCTCTGCAGCCTTCTCTTCTCTGGGCTGAACAACCCCAACTCTCTCAGCCTGGCCTCGTAGGAGAGGTGCTCCAGCCCTCAGATTATTTCTGTGGCCCTCCTCTGGACCCGCTCCAGCAGGTCCATGTCCTTCTTGTGCTGAGGGCCCCAGAGCTGGACGCAGTACTGCAGGTGAGGTCTCACCAGAGCAGAGCAGAGGGGCAGAATCACCTCCCTCGACCTGCTGGCCACGCTGCTTTTGATGCAGCCCAGGATATGGTTGGCTTTCTGGGCTGCAAGTGCACATTGCCGGCTCATGTCCAGCTTTTCATCCACCGGTACCCCCAAGTCCTTCTCGGCAGGGCTGCTCTCAATCCCTTCATCCCCCAGCCTGTATTGATACCAGGGGTTACCCCATCCCAGGTGCAGGACCTTGCACTTGGCCTTGTTGAACCTCATGAGGTTCACAGAGGCCCAGCTCTCCAGCTTGGCCAGGTCCCTCTGGATGACATCTCGTCCTCCTGGCATGTCAACAGCACCACTCAGCTTGGAAAGAAACAAAAGAAATGGCAGGCCTTAAAGAGAGACAGATTCTGACTGAAGGAGGAGTAACACAGTGTGGTGGTGCATTCCCCAAACCCCTTTTCTCTCTTCAACCACTTTCTGACCTCAGGAATTCCTGCCAGACCTCGACCACTGTGTAGTGAGTTGGTCAGGTAGGCGCCCCTTAATTTTACCAGAAACTCCTACATGGCTGAAGCAGGGAGTGAGAACAATCAGTTACCTGGCAGCCTTGAAACAAAGCAGTATCAGGGTTACTAGAATTCCAGTAATTACTGACCTGGATTGTGGCTCGGATGGATGACTAAAGCCAATTGTCTCATGATCTTATGAAACAGCAGTCCTAAGTGAGGCTCTTTGATATCTCCTGGACCGCAGCGGGCTGCATCAGCATCTGCCTCTGAGTGGGACGCCTCTCAGAGCTAGAAAACTCTTAAAGTTTGCTAAAATTGGAGGTCCGTTGCCAAAGACTGACAGCAGAGCCTGGGCTGAAACCCTTCACTCCTTGAGGCTCAACCCTCACCCGTTGAGAAATGCCAAGACATTAGATGTGAATATTTCACTGAACTCAAGGGGAATTTTTAACAGGTATTTCTTATATATATATATATATATACATGTCTGTGTGTATGCATGTGTAAATCAATTTAAGTAGTCTGTAGATGTATGATATAATTATAAAGTGAGTCTTATATTGTTGTTTTACCTTTATTCACATAAAACTTTGACCAACTCTGAGACTAAGACTGGACCTAGCTGCACCTAGACTCCTCTCTGAAAAGTAGTTTAGAAAACAAGGGGGTCTGTTCTGAACCTCATGGCTCAGCAGGAGTGTCCTCCTTATCCCCTGCATACACAATCACTCTGTGCATCATTCTAACTCCGTGTAACTTCATTTTTCTTTATGCACTTCCACGTAGTAATAGAGTGAACCTTGCCATCTTCGAATCTGTAACTAGGTCGCTGTTTTGATCAATTTTGTCTAATCACTTTGTTAATCACTGATGACTGAGTGCTATTAAAATATCACAATCAAATCCTGCAATTTGTCACAAGTAGATTCTAAACTGCTACTAAATAACAATGTGTAAAGTAACATAATCAGCCGGATTCACAAACCTGCATTCCCGACACACAGACTCCTGCCCATCGTGGCAGGGGTCCGGCGCAACATATTATCTCCATTCTGGGAAACGCTTTAGCTTTAGGGTTGAAACCAGCATTTGAAGTGTTGGTGCTGCCTAGAGAGAAGGAATTTCTGTCTAACTATTGGTTTATTAATTAAGAAAGTAGTTAGGCATACTTCTGGATGACGAGTTTGGACAATGGGTGGCTGATACTATCATAAATGCTGCTAAAGTGTTTCAGAAGTATGTAGGGGAACCACAATATAAACTTATCCACAAGTAATTTCATAATGCTTATGCTAACCTTTTAGAAGAGGTTGATAGAGGGATAGGCTGAGAAGTATCAAGACCCAGAAAAGGAAACTATGGAAATAAGGATAATATAGCATAGCATGACAGATGTCTTAAATCATGAGAGAAATATGACAATTGCAGAGTGTTTGTAGAATTATATAAAAGGTGCTTCCTACTTTAAGTGAGATTATATAAATAAGGTAGGTTTGATGCAAATTTTTCTAGAAAAGAAGAGAAGCAGCACAAATAAGGAAAAAAAAAGTGGAAAATTACTCCATTAAGAAGAAAATGACTGGAAGGGATAAATTACAAAAAGGGTAAGCTTGGAATTGTGATGGGTAGGGTTGGTGTTGTAGGTGTTTATTGGTAATATCTTTCTCAGCAGCATAGATAGGATTTTCTGAAGTGGGGAGGGATTCTGGTTCAGGGGGAATGGAAGAAGAGTGTGAATTCTGGGTCACGGGGGGAGAAAGGAGAGTGAAGAAAAGAAGGAAGGAATTTGTGGAAACAAAGAGGTGTACATGGTTTCTGACATAATGCCTGATCCATGTGCCACAAGAACTGACTCTCTGTCTCAGGGTTCAGAGAGGTGGGCAAATGCCCACTTTTCAGGCCTCATCTCAAGTGAAGGCTTTTATTCCCCTAAACCACTTCATGCTCTCTTATTTCTCATCTCATCATTAAGTTTCCTTCTGAATCATGGGACCAGACACCACAGACCACGTGTATAAAAATATTTAAATCCCTAGTCAGCCACAAGTAGAATCACAGTGCAATAACAATTCCCAAGGATCTGAGATTATTTTTAGCTTGTTATTGTCAACACACAAACTCCCTACTCTTCTCAGTAAAAACAATAATAATCTCAGCAATAATAATTAACTAAATAAAAAAGGCAAGAGATTCAACTGTTGTAATTCAACATAGTTCAATCAGCTCTGAAAACTTCTAACAGATACTGGCTCAAGCTTTTCAAGACTGAAAAAAGACAACTGAAATGCCTGTTATGCTATTTAATATGAAAGAATAAGCTAAATTTAATGAAAATAGCTATAAGAATTTGAATTGAATTTATGAAATCATTTGTCCTAATTATAACAAAATTCAACCTCTTTTCTTCCCTCCCCTGATAATGTGGACTATAATCTTCCTCTTTAAACTATTTCAGTATATTTTGTCTTTGAAGAAATGATTTCTCAGTTCCGAGTTTTAATAGCTTATATCTTAATGTTGCTATTTTACCTGAAGCTGACCTCCACCTTTACAACTTCAATTATAATGTGTTTTTTTATGTTTGAGTTTACCAGTATGTTTTATCATATGACTTTTAGAAAATAAGAGATAGGTTTATGAAGGTGAAAAATGCAGATGTAGTTACTTCTATGTGCAAAATTATACAATTAGAAACTGAAGTCATCTCTAAAAACCTGGTCACTAGGGAACTAATACTTTTAAAGATGAATTCAGAGTAGCATATGAAAGAAAAGACGTGTAATATCAACTTTGAACCTGAAATATTCTATGACAATTTTAAACATGCCATATGAAGTGAAACTCCAATATGAATTCCAATATAAAAAAGTGCCTTTAAATAAATGACCACAGTAAACATTAAAGAGAGTCTGAGAGATGATACACCAAAGCAAACATCGTGCACTCTTTATGAGCAAAAGTGCTGAACAGCTTCAGGAATGAGCCTTAGACAAGGTTCAAACTTCTCTATTACTTTCTTTCTTGACATGTTATAGCATAAAGTCAGCATCATTAATAAATTTATTCCAGAAAAAAAAAAATATTTAAAAATATAAAGTTTGTGTCTAGTTAATGAGTTTGTCAAAGAAGCCCATTTCCTATGGAAAAGAGAACATAAATTCCTGCTGGTTTGTTTTATTGAAGACTTCCAGCAGAGGATAGGAAAGACAGTACAATACAGACAGGGTGTCACTACGTATTTACAAAACAAAAATAAAAAATAATGGTTAAAACAAATATGGGTAGTCAGCTTATGAACTATATTGACAGTTTAAGATATCTGCTTCTCAAACCAAAACTCTATTCTGGAGACTAAGACCTAACCACTAACTTTTTGTAACGGTTGTTGCACAGAACCAGAATTCTTATTTTCAGGTATGGCATGGAAATCACTCTGATCAGTCCCTGTTATCTTGGTCACTCCGCTCTCCTGAGTGGCCAGGCTGTGTATTTGAGGGACAGTAGTCAATAAGGGCTGCTACAAACTTTCTAGTTGTGTTTATACAATTTTGTGGTTTAGAAACCTTTCATATCATCTCCTGATTGGGGTCTGCTGAAGTTAGGCACTATGGAAAGTCTGTCCATATAGCATTTCAGGTGTTAATTTTTAATCACCTGATGACAGACAAAGAATAGGTTTTTAAAAGCTGATCCAATTTCTTATGCTTTTACACTTTTTACCTGTCACATAATTTCTCCATCTAGACTACAATACCACAAATGTCTGTACTCTCGAGCACATGATTACAGACAAATCAGGCACAACTACAACAGTGTAGTACACTTTTATAGGAAATCTGTTTAGAAATTGCAGAAATTAATAAAGAGTTATAGTCTTTCTACAGATTTATTTAAGATTTGAAAGCAGTTCACGACAAATTCTGCAGGATGGCTTACTAAAAATTGCATGAAAACTATTGCTTTCTATTCAGTTAGTTCTGTTTATTGGAAAAAGCTAGACTCTGTATGTGACTGTCATGGTTTAGCCTCAGCCAGCAACTAAGCACCACGTAGCCGCTCGCTCACTCCCCCTGCCCCGATGGGATGGGGGAGAGAATTGGAAAAGTAAGAGTGAGAAACACTCCTGGGTTGAGATAAGAACAGTTTAATAGTTGAAATAAAGTAAAATAGTAATGACAATAATAATATAATAATGCTAATAAGAATAATAAATAATAATATACAAAGCAAGTGATACACAATGCAATTGCTCACCACCCGACGACCGATACCCAGACAGTTCCCCACCAGCGATCACTGCTCCCCGGCCAACCCCCCCCCCCCAGTTTATATACTGAGCATGACGTCATATGGTATGGAATAGCCCTTTGGTCAGTTTGGATCAACTCTTCTGGCTGTGCCCCCTCCCAGTTTCTTGTGCCCCTGGCAGAGCATGGGAAGCTGAAAAGTCCCTGACTAGCATAAGCAGTACTTAGCAACAACTAAAAACATCAGTGTGTTATCAGCATTCTTCTCCTACTAAATCCAAAACACAGCACTATGCCCGCTACTAGGAAGAAAATTAACTCTATCCCAGCCGAAACCAGGACAGTACCCACTGTGGTTTTTTTCAAATGAATCTATAATTATCTGTGCTGTGCATGTTCCATAAGAAAGTCATAATCGTTGAGATTATGACTTTTCTTCTTTTTGCTTAGGATATGCATTCTTAGGGCAGTTATCTATCTAGTGTTTGAATTTTTTCTTCTTTAACCTGAACAGTGTATTTTACTGGGCTGTCAGAAGGGCAGACTGTGAATAAACATTGCAATGACCATTTACCAGTGGCAACAAGTTACTATATATTAGACTGCAATTTTTTTTAGTGTGAGGGAAGCATTAAATGACAATGTAGTGCAATTTAGAAACTGGTTGTTTCTTGTTTACTATTCTCTTTTTAAACATACCAGGGATATTCTTCTGGACTCTTTTCTGTATCCCTCTACAAAAGCTTGCAGTGCATGTCACAGCAAAGCTTCCTGCTGCCTGTAACAATGTCCTGCTTATCAGTGAGATCCTGCTTATGAACACAGAAATACATATATATATATTCTTTTAATGTATGTATATATTTACTTGTGAAGCAAAAGGTACCATATAACTTCAATCTTTAATGCCTTTTGTCTGTCAGCTCCCTCACGATGACACAAAGAAAGAGTACACACAAACATCTGTGCTCCTTCTGCAAGAAAATAAAACCACAGAAACTATATTTGAAGATCAAAACTGTAAAGAAAGAGATTATATAAACTGTTCAGAAGAAAAAAAATTTCTTCCTTCTTCCTCTGTTGGAACGACAACAGGCATATATTTGCACTTCATCTGAGATACCTTTCTGTATAATCTTATACAAAGTAATTTTTTAATTTTGTTTTCATCATTACAGTCAGTACAGATAGACTATAAGAGTCTCCAGACCATGTTAAAAGATCCAATTTGTTCTTTGTTGTTTACTGTCTCCTATAAGTGAAAATCAAATCTAGACCATGATTTTGGTCTTCCAGGCTACAAGTTTAATTTCCACAACTCCGCTCCCATGTTATCAACTGTTAAATCTGCGAATACTTATACTAAGCTAAGTAGTTCTTTTTAACTACAGGCACAGGAGATTTTTTATACTATAATTTTTTTTTTTTTTTTTAAATTGCTTGAGAAATTTCAAATGGGGGCATGACAGTGGGGAAGTAGAAATGTGAAAAAAATCCTGTATTTTCATTTTCATATAAACATTGGCTTTCATGTAAATATTGGCTTTATGCAAAAGTAGGGTTGTTTATAGAAAGCCCTTTCTCTTGGCTTAGTTCAGATAAGACAAAGATATTGTTATGATGAGATGACTATAAATCTGACCATAGGTCAGAAAGATGCATGTGTTTTTAAGAATGAGAAATGAGAAAATGCTAAGTTCCTGAATACCTTCTACCCTTAAATCTTACTTAAAGGCAGGTATTACTCTTAATTGATGGAACTGGTTTATTGATGATTGATATTAAAGTCCAAGAACAAAGGTAAAAGAATATGAAACTTATTTTAATATATAGCACTGGATCTAGAAACTGAAAATCACTGACATTCAGTGACTTCATATATAAATATTTGGGTACCCCCATTTTAATAGTTTCTTAATGATCTTATGATGTTACAGGTCTGCTTGCAGTTGGCCAGACTGCAGAAGAGCTGTATATATTCTTGAACATGTCATTAACCCCGTGTCACCTTTTTTTTTCCTCATTTCATCACTGCAATATGCCAGGTTAATATACTTTCTACTTAATTTTATATATATTGCCACAAAGAACTCATACACAAGAATAAAGCCATACTGCTTGGCTTTGACTACAACTTATTTCCTTTCTTGGAAACCCAGTGAAGTCAATATATATTTATGATCTAATCCAATAGAGCATGTGATTAACTTCATGCACTCACATCAAAGGGAGCATTCACATGCTTCAAGTTAAATAGTGTTTGTCCTGACTTTGAATAAAAAGAATGAAATTTGAAGTATTCATTAAAAAAAAAGGATAAATATCTTCAGATTTTTTTTTGTTACTGAGCCCATCAAGCTTATTTGTGAAAAAAAGAACTTTTACAATCCTTTTTGTTTTACAAATATTGTCAACCTGAGGAAAAAGAAACTCTCATCAGTAAATAATGTGTGACAAAACTGTTTGTTGATTATGAGATGATTTTAATGTATTGGAGTATCTTAAATTGCTCTTTCCTTGTCAATGCAATCAGTATTCCTTTGTGTGCTTTGTGTATAGTTTTTCTTTATGCCTACATACAGGGCAGGATGGAGGAAGCTTATGGATAACATTCCTTTATTGGCATTCCTCATGCATCACATTAGAAAATCACACTAGGTAGCCACATGTAATCACAACTCTTCATGAAATGTAATAAGACTTGGAGCCAATACTGCCAACGTGCACCTAATTACAGGTAAATACTAATTACATTTCATATTAGCTAATATTAGATCATCTAATGTTCAAACTATATTTTTCCAATGAAAAAGTCTCACCAAAACCCCCATCTGTAATTCCAGGAACAGTATGTAACTTGATTGATCTGGATTACTGGGAATGGGATCAGCTTAAATTCAGAATAGAACATCTTGATAAGCCTTTTTTCATCTCTGACATTCAGCTTTACATTAAACCTCAAGAAAACTCTCACTTCAGTTTTACTTGCAGTGTACATCAACATGCAGTAATTCCATGACCTTTTGTACCACATACTCTGTAAACTCTTGCTCTCCTGTTGCTGATTTTGTCACAGTTAAATTTGTTTATATTTTCTAGGTACTGACATACAGTAAAGGTTCCATAAACCTCAATACTTTGGGCTGGATTCTCATTAAACAGTTTTTGTTTACTTTTCATCAGTGTTTAACTTCATCAGCTTTAATAGTGTTGCTTTTGACTTACAACAGTTTGTGAAAAGAACCAGAAGCACTCTTCACACCATGAGATGAATAATGTTCAAAGCAATTTTCCCTTCCTTTTTGATGGAACACTGAACACTAGAGGATCTGTGACCCACCTATTTCAGAAATTCTCCAATGAACACTAATTTAATATACATGTGGTTTTAATGTTCTTTATCTTAAGGCCTCTGTTTAGTGATTTTAGTGATGCTAGGACTACCTGCGTCTACTGTTCTCAGAATGTAATGTTCTGTTATCTCTCACTTTCACAGACTTATTCAGTTTATACCTTCATGGCCTTGCAAAAAACCTTTCTTCATTAATTGTCAGCTTCTATGTTTACAGAAAAGTTTTCAAGACTTATTGCAGCATCCAGCAGTTTAGGTAGTGTTGGTCTTCATTGTTGTGTCTTTGCAATGCTTATATAGCAATACTTTTCATGCTAACTGCTTGCAGAAGATTGCTGTATATCATATTGACCTGTAGAACTCTCCCTCACATTTGGTATTTACCTATTTATCAGCTGGTCCTGTGACACTTTCCCAAACTGTCAGAATAAAAGTACCACAACTGTTCCCTAGAAGAGGAAGCTGATCATCTAAATCTCTTGCTTGAATCTTAGAAATAAAAAGACAGTAACAACAGTAGTCGTCTTATAAATGTCCTTTCCAATTAATGTTCTACCAACTTTTTGGGTACCTCACGTGATTTTTTCATAAAAGTCTTTTGGTAGGCCTATTAGCCAGAATGTATACACAATGCACTGGTGAGTCATGAGAATATGATTTTCATGAACAAACAGAAAATGTCTTAAATGCTTTTAAAGGGCTTGCTAGAGGATGTACGGGAGACTCATTGCATTGCCAGGCACTCCTAGAAGCTGTCTGCGGCTTGTCTATAGAGCAGATGTACAGAAAAATTAAATCATGCCAGGCTCATGGCTGTTCCTACAACCTTCAAGGACTTCCAAAGTCAACGCAATACTCTTTGAGTCAAAGAGATTTCACATCTGTCACGTCCTAAACATATTAGTATGAAAGGTGTTAAAAATGCCTTTGTAAAATACTTTGGTAGATGTTTCCTGAGTGCTCTGTTTCACAACAGTACCGGCGGCTCTAAAACTATCTGCTGTGACTTTCTCATTTCTAGTCTGTTCTTCTGCTCATGTTTGATTTGATATGAATCAAAAGGCAGTCCAGACAGAGCAAGACATAATTTCAGAGGACTTTTCTCATAAAGACGTTTCACCTAGGTACCTAATTTACAGGTAATTAGGCAAGGGTAAGTCAACACTAAGTATTTAATGGTGTCAAATGCATCTACAATTGATTCATCTTGTAATTGATTGTGAATGCCAAATCAAAGTCTATTATTAAAACTTTGGTCCTCTGGGTATATTTGTAATAAAAATTGTTTGTAATAATAATAGTAATAATAATAATAAAGCTATCTGAAAGCTATTTAAACTTCTTGTATTCAGTTTTGGGTAACACGTTACAAAACAGTTATTGACAAATTGGAAGTGGTTTGCATATGAGTAGCAAAAAATAACTAGAATGATTTATGAGTGAATAAAAGAGCTAAATCTGTACAACTTGACTAAATACTGACTAAGGTGAAGAGCCTTGGTTATGTTAAGCTCTTTTGGCACAGACATGCTCCTGACAGCACACCAGACATATGATACACCAGAAAGAATTGCAGAAGGACTTTTAACTTCAGGGACATTCCATTCTTTCTGACTGGACAGAACAGTATGAACAGTCTCATGTTGAAGGATATTGACCTGCACAGTTTCATGCCTACTCTTCTCTCATCAGTTCTTTAAAAGTGATGTCCCCGAATGTCTCTGTCACAAGGATTCAGGAACAAACTGGTCTTCACACACTTTCCGCATTTTTTGTGAAATATATTTGAATCATAGAATCATAGAATGCTTTGGGTTGGAAGGGACCTTGAGAGATCATCGAGCCCAACCCCCCTGCAGTAAGCAGGGATTGAACCTGTGAACTTGGAGTTATTAGCACCATGTTCTAACCAACTGAGCTAACCCGGCTGGTCAATGGTGTATTTAGTCTGGAAAGTAGAAACAAATGTAGGGATTTTTAAGTTGATCTGGACTTTATTAGTAGTGGAATTCACATCTATCCCAATGGTTCTTTTCCTATTTTAATTTTTATGATTCTAAGAAGATCAGTGTAAAATGATTTTAGCATGGAATTTCTATGTTTCTATGAAAAGGGTAATCAAGCATTAAGAGATCTAAGGGGAAAAAAAATGCCAAACATTAAAACATAGAACCAATATGAATTGAACATAAATATTGAAATTTAAAGTAAGAAACCAGAGTGAAATGAGGAAGCTAAAACAAAATAAACCCATTTTACGTCAGTTTGAAGCTTAACTATGTTCCCCACAATGATGGTTAAAATTCTTATTTTATAGAAATTGTTGCAATACAAATACAGTTAGAAGATGCAGAAACTTGCATTAGAAACCCTTTCTATTTAATTATTGACTTGCTCTTTTTATGTGCTTCTTAAATATTGATGGGGCTTCAGAAGAAGAAGGGAGCAAGGAAGAGAGATAATATCAAGGAATTACGTATTGCTCTTGATTTTCAGCTTCTATTAGAATTTGACAAAGGTTTTGAATATAGGTTTTGTAATGGACTGGGAAAAATAGCATAGCAGCTGCAAATTTTTTTGAATTAATCAGAGAAAATGATACTTAGAACCTTTTTTTTGCATAATATATTATAAGTAGCAATAAACACCCTAAAACGCAATAGCAGACCCTCTACTAGTTGTAATTAAAACTGTAAGTGAAAGTTAGCTCATCTAAATATATTTCCAAAACATAAGGAAACAAGACGTAGAAAACAAAAGAGCTAAAATAAAAGGACTACTCAAAGTTATTCCTGAGTAACCTTAGCGGGAGCATGCATCAAGTATAGATTTGCTGCAACATAAGATTTTAAAGAATATTTTAAAGAATCAGAAATTAAAGCTTGCCTGGCATTTCTTAATATTTATATTTTCTTATTATGAGAGAAAAGGAGAAGAAGATATCTTCAGGGCTGAAGAAACAGTGAACATTTTGATAAAGAGTTCAATGGGAGAAATAGAAATGGTCATAGATCCTTATAGCATACTTCTTTTTGTAGCTTGATCTTTTAGCTTAAGAGAATCACAGAATCATAGAATGCTTTAGGTTGGAAGGGACATTCAGAGGCCATCTAGCCCAACCCCCCTGCAGTGAGCAGGGACAGCTTTAACCAGATCAGGTTGCTCAGAGCCCTGTCCAACCTGACCTTGAATGTTGCCAGGGATGGGTCCTCCACTACCTCTCTGGGCAACCTGTTCCAGTGCTTCACCACCCGCAGTGTAAAAAACTTCTTTCTAATGTCTAGTCTAAATCTATTCTTCTTTAGTTTAAATCCGTTATTCTTTGTCCTCTCACAACAGGACTTATTAAAAAGCTTGCCCCCATCTTTCCTGTAGGCCCCCTTTAAGTACTGGAAGGTCGCAATAAGGTCTCCTCGCAGCCTTCTCTTCTCTGGGCTGAATAACCCCAACTCTCTCAGCCTAGCCTCATAGGAGAGGTGCTCCAGCCCTCGGATCATTTCTGTGGCCCTCTTCTGGACCTGCTCCAGCAGGTCCATGTCCTTCTTGTACTGAGGGCTCCAGAGCTGGACACAGCACTCCAGGTGAGGTCTCACGACAGCAGAGTAGAGGGGCAGAGTCACCTCCCTTGACCTGCTGGCCACGCTGCTTTTGATGCAGCCCAGGATATGGTTGGCTTTGTGGGCTGCAAGTGCACATTGCCAGCTCATGTCCAGCTTTTCATCCACCAGTACCCCCAAGTCCTTCTCTGCAGGGCTGCTCTCAATCTCTTCATCCCCCAGCCCGTATTGATATTGGGGGTTGCCCCGTCCCAGGTGCAGGACCTTGCACTTGGCCTTGTTGAACCTCATGAGGTTCACAGAGGCCCAGCTCTCCAGCTTGGCCAGGTCCCTCTGGATGACATCTCGTCCTCCTGGTGTCCTCCTGGCATGTCAACAGCACCACTCAGCTTGATGTCATCTGCAAACTTGCTGAGGGTGCACTCGATCCCACTGTCTATGTCATTGATGAAGATGTTAAACAGCACTGGTCCCAGTACGGACCCCTGAGGGACCCCACTTGTCACCTGTCTCCATGTGGACATCGAGCCATTAACCACGACCCTCTGGATGCAACCATCCAGCCAAGTCCTTATCCATCGAACAGTCCACCCATCAAACCCATATGTCCCCAATTTAGACAGGTCGATAGTTCCCAGGGTCCTCCTTTCTTCCCTTATTAAAAATGGGCACAACATTCCCCTTCCTCCAGTCCCCAGGGACTTCACCGGACTGCCATGACTTTTCAAATATCATGGAGAGTGGCTTGGCAACTACATCAGCCAATTCCCTCAGGACTCAGGAGTGCATCTCACCAAGTCCCATAGGCTTGTGTACGTTGAGGTTCTTCAGGTGGTCTCGAACCTGATCTTCCCTTACAGTGGGAGGGGCTTTACCCCCCTGGTCCCCATCTTTTGGTCCATCCACTCGGGAGGGGTGAGGAGAGAAGTTGCCGGTGAAGACCAAGGCAAAGATGTTGTTAAGTACCTCAGCCTTCTCCTCGTCTCTTGATACAAGTTCTCCTTTCTTGTTCATCAAGGGGGGTACGCTTTCTTTAACCTTCCTTTTCTGGTTGATATACCTGTAGAAGCCCTTCTTGTTATTCTTTACATCCCTTGCCAAATACAGCTCCATCCTGAAGAAGGAGAAGCCACATTCTGCATGTTTTCTCTGCCTAACATCATCTTTGTTCTTTACCGTCAATAGGCAGGACTCTTCCATATTTTTGAATGAAATTTCTGCAAATGAAGATGGAAAACTATTGTGTTGATAACAGTTATTACCTTTCAGGCTAGTGACAATTCCCACAAAGTTCGCATTTTATTTATAAGCAGCGTATTGAAGCTTATGAAAAAACACTAAATCTTGGATCAGGGTTGCTGCTATTAGCTATTTTGTATCTTCTGCACCACTGACAAACTGGATCCCATAGGTCTCTTTATAACAAATTTTACATGTCTGATAGAGTCTTGCATGCTCCAGGAGTGTCTTTTATCTTCAAATTTATGAAATAAATGGGTTTTTTCCTTGCATAGGAATTATTTTTATGACCTATGGACTATCATAATAGGGGTAAATTATATGTGCTGGGATACATGCTGTCATGGTAAAAACACCTTTACTTCAATTTTGCTCGTTGCTTGTCTCTTTCATTTCCTCTTCCTCCTGTAGATTCCTGGCAGACTCCCTCTCTGTGGTTTAGATTATGTTATTTATCCTTTTAGCCATTTCTTTATGGCATGCTGCATGATACTCATTTCTTTTGTGTTCATTCCTGCCAAAACAAATTCAGAAGGTCCTTTCAAAACTTGTACTCCTCCATCCAGGAGCCTGGTGACCCTTACACTAAGATTTTGTGCTAATAGAAACTCATGGAGAGACCAGCTTGCCCCACCAGTTCTTGCTGTCTGTAAGATTATACCTTTTAGTGTTATCGTAACCTTTGTATTGATTGGGAGAGCTTTGCACTACAGGCATTACAGATCTCTCACTTTTTAATGTAATTGATAAATTTATGGTAGTCTTGAGACTTCAGTAGAAACATACAATGTATTACCAAAAAAAAAATCAACTTCTTTTACTGTCCTTATTATAACTATTAAAACTACCTTAAATATGTGAGCCTAGGTATTTCTGGCAGCTAAACCAGCAAATAACTGTCATTCATACCATTCCGTTATGCCAAGCTGAGTATCTGGTGCCATAAATAATACCTTGAGGTGGTTTGATCCAAACCAGGTAAAATACACTTTATTGATGCTGAATTTCTCACATTTTTCAAATCTCTAACTTCCATGGCATTCCCTGCAGTCTCTTCTTCTTCTGCAGGAAGTTTAGTGCACAGCCTCATGTATTCCTCCTCCTCTATCCTTGCAGTACCAATGGGAAATACTGGGAAAGCAAGTGCCTCAGTCTGCATTCAGCTAAATATATGCTTCATTCAACCTGTCTCCTCAGGGGGTTTTCAGCCTGGTTGTAAAAAGTGAAGCTCTCTGGAAGAAAAGTTGTTAAGTATAAAAATGGGTTACTTAAAACTTTTTTTTTATTTTTGTCCTCTGACTATACTCAAAAAATAGCAGTTGCTGAAGATGTGTTGACTCTGCCTCCTCCACCTACTATTCTGCATCATTTCTTTAAGTGTAGTTTCCATGGACAATAGGAAATTAAGAGAGAATGGGTGGGTGTGTTTGGGAGAAAGACTCAACAATTGATTTTTTTGCTCATAAAGAACTGTGGCTAAAAAATTGCAGGACCATTTTAGTCTGCCACAGATAAGAAAAAGTCACCCCCAGAGTACCACATTGTATATCAGGCAGTGTGTTCAGAAGACAGAAGATAACAATAAGTAACTCTTTTTCCTCTCAGGATTTTTTTTTTTCTAAAATTTCTGTAAAAAGTGAGATCATCATAGTGCTTCAGCATTATTGAAGCAGCTTGAAATATTCTTTCAGGAATGTCTCTCAAGAGCTCAAGCTATATTTATTTATTCTCCACTGTTATGGCTAGATTTTGAACTTACCTAAATTGGAACTTTTACAGTGAGTTTGGCTGAGTCATTTGATTATTGTAATTAATTTTTGGATATGTGTCACTATACATATTCTATAGGTAATTTATAAAAGCAAGTCTTAAATTCATTAACTAGTTTTCTTAGCATGCTGTGCTGCAAAAATACAGCTCGAATGTTTCACATAATGTGCAATAATTCACTTATAAACTTTAAAATAAATAACTATAATTTATACTTATACATTTTTTGTTCTTAAGTCACTTAAGTATAGTGTCTTAACCCTATTCGTTTTGCTAATAATAGACCAAGTGATCTCATCAAACAAGAGTTTACATAATTGTCACCAATTTCTTTCTTCATTACTCCTACTCCTGTACTAGAAAACATTATCATTATTGTAGTTTATCAATTTTCTTCTCTAATATAAACCTGAAATAACTCCTGCTGAAGTTAAGAGTTGTCTTGATACAAATGACATCAAAACCATGTTATATAGCACGTTTCCAAGTTTAGCAAATGGCACATGCAAATGATTTATCAAAATACACAATGTTATTGTAATGCCATGTTATTTATACCTTCTGTAATAACTTATAACCTTAGAAAAAATGCTTTAAAAGAAGCATCTAAGACAGTGCTTACTAAGACATAGATTTTATATTGGTGAAGGGTTACATAAAAGTAGAGGACTGTAACTATATTGTTTTGCTCATCACATGCATATGGCAGAAATTGTTTCTTGCATTCAAACATACTGCAAAGATTCAGGCAGCTTTCTCATCTTATCTAGCCACTCCTCCAAGCGATCTCTATAGAAAGAAAGAATAAAAGAGCATGAGATAGTCTGAAGAAAAGTCTCTGTGGAAAAGGGATGAACATAAGAACATTTAGATGCCCTCAGGAGGTATCTGCAGGTATTCACAGAAAGACAATAAAGTCCTAGAGCATTGTCATGTTTCCCTGACCCTGAAATGAGGGTCTCCCTCTACATTCAAAGGAGGGCCTAGGATGAAAATAGCCATTGACTCAAATTAAGATGTAAAATAAAAAATCTGTAATAGCTGACTGGGATGTATAACTGGGAGTTTAGTTCATCTGTGTAGAAGGAAGAACACCAGTTGTGGGTTACCATGGATTTTCCAGGGAAAAGATTTTGAACTTGTGATATAGTTTCAGAGGTTTATGTTTCCAACACATGAATAAATTTGTATGAACTAACTTTTACAGTCCTATTAAAACCTAAATTAGTAGCAAATAAAGTTTCTGTGTGGAGGGAGGAACTACTGTTTCACACTGGGAAAAAAAAAAAAAAAATCCCTCCAATGAACTATGGAGAAATAGCTGTAATTTACCTCTTCAGAAGTGGATACCAACATGAATAAAATTGTTTTTGTTGCCTTTAAAGATTAATTATTGCTTGATACACTTAAACATAATTTAAAATTTTAAATATGAACTCTGAACATGTTTATAGCCAGCTATATGATATTTTCATTAAAAAATTTGTTCTTGCAATCATATTTGACAAGAAAAATGCACAAATGCAAAAACTGAGTCTATAAGCAAGCATGAATGGAGGATGGACTCCATTTCAAACATGAGTGTCTGAAAGCTAGGCACACAAGTCTTAATATTCTTTATATAAAAACGTTTATGATAAAAAACCCAACCTAACCCAAATAAAAAAAAAAAAAAAACAAAACAAAAAACCAACCCCAAACCAAAACACTTAAAGCCAAAGGGAACTGCAGTAATTAATTTCCTTTCTATATACATATTTAGAAGCCTATCTTTAGTAGCCTAGGTTGACACATTTGATAATGAAATTGATTAAAGTGTTTATTTTTTCATTGGTGTAAGCTAATAGTATTGCATGAGACATTCCCAAACACTGAAAAAAATACTCTCCTGTTCCAATATCTGTAGTAAATAGTCCCTTCTAAAAGGGATCATAACTTTGGCTTATGTCTCCTTAAGGAGCTGTTATTTAAACAGGAGTCTATAGGGTTCATAAAGGTGAGCATCAATGACTAAGCCTGTCAGTTTAGGATCTTCAGTTGACTTACTCATTCACTTCTGTTGTTCTCTGAATAAAAGAGAACTGGGAGGAATATTTAGGAATAAAGCACTCACTTGGGAAATCGAGGAGGAATTTATTGCAATAATAAGACTTAAAGTAACTTACATTACAGTAGTGTCTCCTGATGTACCTCCTGGCAAAGTGTCTTCTTTCTATGGAATGTCTTTTCCAAACCTGAAACCTTTTTCTAGGTTAGGCAATAAATGGGAAAAGCCCCTTACTCTATAACAGAGACTCTGATGACAGCAGTCTGTAAGCAGACAAATGTATGGATCTAGGAAAAAGGTGTTATATGGATGGAAAGTATTTTCTCACCATAAAAAGATTTGTAAAAGCAAAAATGTTAAGCCCTTCATAAATTTATTACGGGATCTTTTAAACCAAAAAAATTATCTTTTGCTACATTCTAATATAGCAGAGGGGTAGTCAGGATGATTTCAAGCACCTACCACCACATACCAATTAATACGTTTTACTGCCTTTTAATTAAAAGATGACAGTACAGAATCCTCATGTATATTCATTGACTGATAATAGGGTTACTTACCATTTACTCCAAAGTAACAGATAAGAAAACAAAAGAGTTTAAAGATAGGTGCTAATACCTAAGAAGTCCATGTGATCATTCTAATTAAGAGTTAGAGAAATCACTTATATTTTAGAAACTTGTAACTGAGTGGTGGCTAAGAGTTGAAAGCAATTATCTTTCTGCCTCTGAAAATTGTTTACAGGTCTCATGTCTTATAATTTCTTGGTTCCCAGAGAAATCCAGCCAAACAACTAAATCATCACCCAAGTGATAGAGGAACCAATGAGAAGAGGTGCCCTGCTGGACCTCATGCTTACAAACAAGGAAGGGCTTGTTGAGGTTGTCAAGGTTGAAAGCAGACTAGGTTGCAGTGACCTTGAGATGGTAGAGTCCAGGATCCTGAGGGCAGGGAGAAGGGTGAAGAGCAAGCTCACAACCCTGGAATTCAGGAGAGCAGACTTTGGCCTGCTCAAAGGTCTGCTTGGAAGAGTCCCATGGAATAAGGTCCTGGAAGGAACAGGGGCCCAAGAAAGCTGGTTAATATTCAAGGATCACCTTCTCCAAGGTGAGCTTGGACCACTCAAGAGTGGTCCATCCCAACAAATAAGTAAGGGGTGATCCTTCCCCTCTACTCAGCACTGGTGAGGCCACATCTGGAGTACTGTGTCCAGTCCTGGGCACCTGGCTCTAGGTGGCCCTGCTTGAGCAGCAGGGTTGGATGATATTGACAAACTCAATCATTCTGTGATTCTGTTACTCTTCTATCCCTAAAGGAGGACTGGAGGTGGTAAGAGACAAGAACACACTCATTTCATTAACACTTTGTTCTTTCAGAAGAGCAGAAACTCTCTGAGGTCTAGAAAACAGTCATTTCCTCTGGTCCCAAATTCCCAGATAGGACTCACCAAAAGAACATGTTCATGTCAGCCCTTGACTTCACCCAGCTACCCCCGTGATCACGCTAAGAGAGAAGAGCGAGGTGTCTGCAATGAAGTGGGCTACTTCCCTTTAAAAAGAAGAAAAAATTTTTAGTTCCAGACATAATCTCATTAGTGATGGGAGGTGAGGCTTTGATTGATTCAACAGCTGTCCCTTCAAAGATTCCTTCTGCATTGTATTACCCCTCAAGATATTGGCTAAGCCCTTTGCCATCACACCAGTGAAAAATAATGAGAAGGGCAAGGATGTGTTCCCTTTTCCTGTTATGGAAGAAAGGCTATATCTCATTTTTTCACCTTTTATTTGCTGGATTTCTCATTTTAAAGTTAAAAATACATGAAATTTTCTAAAATAGGCATTTCATGTTCCCTTATTTAATAAAAAAATGTCATTTATAATTTAGTTATATAGCACCATAAATACGTATATTGTTCTAAGAAAGTTCTAAAATGCTCAACATTCAGTAAGAAATCCCAAAGTCTTAAAAATCTGAAGAGAGAGCTTAAAATAAAGGAACTCTGAAATTGAAACTTATGCAGCTACTTATTAGATGAGCACTAGCTTACTGTGAGCTCTAACAACTGTCTAAACCAGATATTCAGAAGTAAAATTTTGTGAACCCCTCAATTTTCACTCTATGAACTGATTTATTAAGAAAACAATTTCACTTGCATACCTAAATAAAACTTATTTGAAATATAATACTTTTTTCCAGATTCTCCACGCAGAATACGATTTATTTCAATGTTAATAAAACCTTTCACAGTACTTGTATGTGTATGTATATATATTTTTTTTTCTAATGTTTTTTTGAAACTATGATATAATTAAATATTATTTATATGCTATCATCTATTGTATTTTAATTATATATTCTGATACCATCATCATTTTTACTATACAGATAAAGTTATGGTAATGTTGCTAAATTCTTCTTCAACAAGTGGTGTCCCTCAGGGGTCCGTACTGGGACCAGTGCTGTTTAACATCTTCATCAATGACATAGACAGTGGGATCGAGTGCACCCTCAGCAAGTTTGCAGATGACACCAAGCTGAGTGGTGCCGTTGACACACCAGGAGGACACCAGGAGGACGAGATGTCATCCAGAGGGACCTGGCCAAGCTGGAGAGCTGGGCCTCTGTGAACCTCATGAGGTTCAACAAGGCCAAGTGCAAGGTCCTGCACCTGGGATGGGGCAACCCCTGGTATCAATACAGGTTGGTGGATGAAGGGATTGAGAGCCGCCCTGCAGAGAAGGACTTGGGGGTACTGGTGGATGAAAAGCTGGACATGAGCTGGCAATGTGCACTTGCGGCCCAGAAAGCCAACCGTATCCTGGGCTGCATCAAAAGCAGCGTGGCCAGCAGGTCGAGGGACGTGATTGTGCCCCTCTACTCCATGCTGGTGAGACCCCACCTGGAGTACCCTCAGCACAGGAAAGACATGGACCTGTTGGAGCGGGTCCAGAAGAGGGCCACAGAAATGATCCAAGGGCTGAAGCACCTCTCCTACGAGGAAAGACTGAGATTTGGGGTTGTTCAGCCTGGAGAAGAGAAGGCTGAAGGGAGGCCTTATTGCAGCCTTTCAGTACTTAAAGGGGGCTTATAAGAAAGATGGGGACAAACTTTTTCATAGGGCCTGTAGCGACAGGACAAGGAGTAATGATTTTAAACTAAAAAAGGGTAGATTTAGTCTAGATACAAGGAAGAAATCTTTTACGATAAGGGTGGTGAAACCCTGGAACAGGTTGCCCAGAGAGGTGGTAGATGCCCCATCCCTGGCAACATTCAAGGTCAGGTTGGCTGGGGCTCTGAGCAACCTGATCTGGTTAAAGCTGTCCCTGCTCACTGCAGGGGGGTTGGGCTAGGTGACCTCTAAGGGTCCTTTCCTACCCAAACCATTCTGTGATTCTATGAGTCTAAAGGACTTAGTAGTTCCATATATTGCTTTTCTGGCTCCCTATATGTATCGCTATGCAGGAAATATATTGATAGAGGCAAAAAAGGAAAAACATCAAATGAAATGTACCCAAATGCAAGGCTTCTGTTCTAAGAGACAAGACAGATAAATTTATTAGTTCTCAGTTCGGGCCAATGCGAATCAGTAGTTGAGCAAAGTTTTTAAGGCTAAACTGAGGTTGAAACAGTGTAAAACAGCACAGATGAGGCTGTCTGGAGTTGGTAGATAGTAAAATCATCACATTCAGGGTCATATATGTAAGTATATATATTTATATACAGATGCATTGTCAGTATGATTCAAAAGTTATTGGGTACTTTTTCATCATTGCATTTCATAATCTTAATAATTCCATTTAGGACATTTTGTCTATCAAAATAGAATCAGTTTCTTCAGCCTCTTATAAATCTTTAATACCTGCCACTTTCAGGCATAGCTACTGTATTTCTTATTTTGGTATGATAACCAGCATTATATACACTACTCAATGTGACATACAAACACTGCAGCATACAGTCACAGTTATACCACCTTGCTGGATTTATATACTATTTCTTTAACAACACAGTCCATCATCTTCACCTTGTTCACTGTAACCTTGATACTGGATACAGGTACTCATAGATATTTTTCCAGCAATAAAACTAATTTCTTACCTGTATCAGTATGCCAAAGGTTAATATCTCACATTGTACTTCACAGTACATATCTAATGGTCAACATTTTTGTCATGTCCTATTAGTTCTAGATTTCAAACTGACTGAAGAGAAATTATGTAACTATAAAACAGAGTTAATAAAATAAAAGTTCAGAAAAACACATCAGCAAGTTTACCTGTATCCCAAAAGGAAAACATAGGAAGGAAAATACAGACAATATAATAAGAAAGAAAAAGACATATATGTTGCAATAAACATTTATTGATATAGCTTGCTGTCCTGGTTTCAGCTGGAATGGGGTTAATTTTCTTCCTAGCAGCAGGCATAGTGCTGTGATTTGGATTTAATAGGAGAAGAATGCTGATAACACACTGATGTTTTGGTTGTTGCTGAGTACTGCTTATGCTAGTCAAGGACTTTTCAGCTTCCCATGCTCTGCCAGGTGCACAAGAAACTGGGAAGGGGCACAGCCAGAAGAGTTGATCCAAACTGACCAAAGGGCTAGGGCTATTCCATACCATATGACGTCATGCTCAGTATAGAAACTGGGGGGGGGTTGGCCGGGGAGCAGCGATCGCTGCTGGGGAGCTGTCTGTCGGCGGGTGGTGAGCAATTGCATTGTGCATCACTTGCTTTGTATATTATTATTTATTATTCTTATTAGCATTATTATCATCATTACTATTTTACTTTATTTCAATTATGAAACTGTTCTTATCTCAGCCCAGGAGTGTTTCTCACTCTCACTCTTCCGATTCTCTCCCCCATCCCATCGGGGCAGGGGGAGTGAGCGAGCGGCTGCACGGTGCTTAGTTGCTGGCTGGGGCTAAACCACAACTGTTGCACAACTGAAATCTGTTGTTAATTGACCACACTCTCAACTTCTTATCTTAGCAGAAAGAACTGGGATGTGGTGTCTTGTTTATTGGAAAACTATTGCATTATCAATGTAAATGGATTCAGTAAACTTTCTCTTAGAGTCTATATTTGTAAGAACTTTCATTTATTTAGGTAAGTAAGGCAATATGTTATCTTTACATCACAACTTATTTCAATATTTTGACAAAAAGGATAAGCCATATCATCATCCTTTATTTTCAGTTTCTCTTTGGATTTTCTAACAAAATTATTTCTGTACTTTTATAGTGGCGATTTAGACTATTTCAATCAATTAGCTAGTTTGGACCAATATGATAAAATTCATTTCTGTACAAAACGTTAGCACTTTTTGCATATTTCCCAAAGTCTCATTGTCTAAGTGTCAGACATTTTTGTTTCTGAATTCAAATTACACTTTCATTAACATCCCCTTTTTTTTTCTTGCTATACATTCCTGAAAGAACTTGGAAAACCTGAAGTTCATTATTATAGTGAATGAATTTATTTGTGTCAGCAGGAATTCATACATTGATATTTGCAAACTCATTCTGTTGCTGGATAAGGACATTCACCATTTTCCTTCTACCTTCCACTGATGTATCAGGTGGAAGCTGGACTATGGAATTCTAACTCATTTATATTTCTTTTCAAATAAAACTATACCCTTCCCAAAGATCAAATCATATCAGCTAGGAAAGCCAAATCTGGAAAGACACCTGGAAACTTTGTAATTTCATAGCCCCAGTTTTGCAAAAAGTATAGAATAACAGACTGTCTTGAGGAGAACTACAGAAATAAAGCTCTAATGGAATCAGGGAGCTAGCCAGCTCATTATCTATACATAGAAGTTACCCTAAATATGCACTGTTGTCTCAAAAAGTACACTGTAAGATTAAGAAAGTGTGATTTCAGACAACACGGTGGTTATTATCAGGAGAAGTAATACAACCTGTTTCTTCCAGATGTATCTTTTCATACAAAAAGTATTACTGGTGATTTTTTATCAGGTCTATAGTTTATTTTCATACTGTTTGTGTTAATATTTAAATGTTGAGCCATTTCTTCCCCAGTGCAAGTCAAATATTAATATTATTTTTATACTCATCAAAATAATGAAAATTATGCAGTGGTATGCATTTATTTTCATTCTATTCTTACAAAAAAATGAATGCTGAATTAAACACATGTGCACTTCTGATTTTGTTAGGCTAAATGAGAAGTGATTGGATTATGCTGCTTTCCTTTCTTTTGACATACAATTGTCATCTGCTCTTAACAGAACCATCTTTTTTCCTTCTTAATTTGTATGTACTATTATTATTATTGAAAATGCTCTGTGATACTTGATTCTTGTTATTCATTTATGCATACTTAATGTTTAAATTTCTCAAGTATCATTATAACCTACCAATCCTTTGCCTCCCTCTCTTTTGATTGTTTTGCTTTTTTTGATTGTTTGTGAGAATGTTCTTTACCCGTGGTCTAGAAATGAAGATCTATTCTTTGTGACACTCTAGGACAAGGTCAATCAATTGCAATAAAATGATTTCCATTTTTTCCATAGAACTGAGTCATGAAAATAATTTATGCAACTTTACTTGATTAGGGATAGTTTGCTGTATGAAAGATTTTAAGTATCTTGATTGCATACTGCATTAAGCACTCTAAATGTATTATATTCTGCCTCATGGCATCTACGAATAGGTGAGACAATTTTACACATTTCAGGAACTGGGACCTTTCCCACTTTATTCCTGCCTCCTAGGGCTAGTGAGGCTGCCTTTGGAGAATAAGATGGGAAAAGTGAATGGTGGGGAGGGGTAGAGTCACTGGGAGGATTTTCTTGTATTCATCTTCTATCCATCTTCTATCCATCTAGTTCACCTTGAAGATGCATTTGGTGGTTTTTTTTTTTTTTTTCAGCAATCTTCTTTCCACTCATTCCTGACTGGATGGCTCTGAAAATCCCAAATAGACATTTTTATTCAAAAATCCCCTCAAGAGTTCAAATTACAATTTAGATTACATAAAAGATTTACATTTATTTTCTTTTTTCTTTTCCCCCTACAACTGGGGCCTACATCTGAATATATGATAGAAATACTAAAGGAAGAATCTGTTTGGGAAACCCAATGAGAGTGGAGAGTAGAGAGTGGATGAAGGACTGGAGATGGACAACAATGTTCTTCTCTGGAAAAGGAAGGGATGCATTTTTAACAAAACAAAGTTAAACTCAGAAGAACAGAGTTCTGTCCACTCTAAATTATTTCTGTATATCAACCATTTTAAAATGCAAAAACATTTATAATTAGTTTCTGCTTACTGAATATGCAGGCAAGTTCTAGGAATTAAGTTTCTTGAAGGTTTGTTAACATAATTTTAATTCCTTTTACTGGGTTAAAATAATATGAGAAAAAATGTCTTATGCTGTTTTACTCCACAGAGTGAAAATTTCAATTACAGAAATTTATCATTTGGTATGATAAATAATGTGAAGTTTTCTGTCCCAAAAAGTAATGTACCGGGGCAAGCAAATACATGTATGAGGGATCTGTAAAATCATGAATGATATGGAGACACTGAATTTAGAATTAGTAATCATTCCTTCTTGTTAAAGAAAGGAGAACATCAATAAATTTTGCAAGTAACAACACTTAAAATAAAAAAATAAAATCTTAGAATCATAGAATCATAGAATCATAGAATCATCTAGGTTGGAAAAGACCTTTAAGATCATCCAGTCCAACCATTAACCTACACTACCAAGCCCACTCTAGACTAATCAAGGGTAGACCAGACTAAACCATATCCCGAAGTGCCACATCTACCCGTTTTTTAAACGCCTCCAGGGATGGGGACTCCACCACCTCTCTGGGCAGCCTGTTCCAATGCCTGACCACCCTTTCCGTAAAGAAATTTTTCCTAATTTCCAGCCTAAACCTCCCCTGGCGCAGCTTAAGCCCATTTCCTCTTGTCCTATCGCTAGCTACTTGGGAGAAGAGACCAACACCCACCTCACTACAACCTCCTTTCAGGTAGTTGTAGAGAGCAATAAGGTCTCCCCTCAGCCTCCTCTTTTTCAGGCTAAACAACCCCAGTTCCCTCAGCCGCTCCTCATAAGGCCTGTGCTCCAGACCCTTCACCAGCTTTGTTGCCCTTCTCTGAACACGCTCCAGCACCTCAATGTCTTTCTTGTAGTGAGGGGCCCAAAACTGGACACAGTATTCCAGGTGCGGCCTCACCAGCGCCGAGTACAGGGGGACAATCACCTCCCTGCTCCTGCTGGCCACACCATTCCTGATACAAGCCAGGATGCTGTTGGCCTTCTTGGCCACCTGGGCACACTGCTGGCTCATGTTCAGCCGGCTATCTACTAACACCCCCAGGTCCTTTTCGGCCAGGCAGCTTTCCAGCCACTCCTCCACAAGCCTGTAGCGTTGCATGGGGTTGTTGTGACCGAAGTGCAGGACCCAGCACTTGGCCTTGTTGAACCTCATACAGTTGGCCACGGCCCATCGATCCAGCCTGTCCAGGTCCCTCTGCAGGGCCATCCTACCCTCCAGCAGATCGACACTCCCACCCAATTTGGTGTCATCTGCAAACTTACTGAGGGTGCACTCGATCCCCTCATCCAGATCATTGATAAAGATATTGAACAAGACTGGCCCTAAAACAGAGCCCTGGGGAACACCGCTTGTGACTGGCTGCCAACTGGACGTAACTCCATTCACCACTACTCTCTGGGCTCGGCCACCCAACCAGTTCTTTACCCAGCGAAGAGTATGCCTGTCTAAGCCGTGAGCTGCCAGCTTCTCGAGGAGGATATTATGCGAGACGGTGTCAAAAGCTTTGCTAAAGTCGAGGTAAATGACATCCACAGCTTTTCCATCATCTACCAGGCGGGTCACCAGGTCATAGAAGGAGATCAGGTTGGTCAAGCAGGACCTGCCTTTTGTGAACCCATGCTGGCTGGGCCTGATCCCCTGGTTGACCTGTACTTGCCTGTGGAGTTCGCTCAAGATGAACCTCTCCATAATCTTCCCCGGCACCGAGGTCAGGCTGACAGGCCTGTAGTTCCCCGGGTCCTCCTTCTGGCCCTTCTTGTAGATGGGCGTCACATTGGCAAGCCTCCAGTCATCAGGGACCTCCCCTGTTAACCAGGACTGTTGATAGATGATGGAAAGTGGCTTGGCAAGCTCCTCTGCCAGCTCCCTCAGTACTCTTGGGTGGATCCCATCCGGCCCCATAGACTTGTGAGCGTCCAGGTGGCATAGCAGGTCATTAACTGCTTCCTCCTGGACTATGAGGGCTCCATTCTGGTCCCTATCCCTATCCTCTTGCTCAAGGGCCTGAGTACCCTGGGGATGACCGGTCTGGCTGTTGAACACAGAGGCAAAGAAGGCGTTAAGTACTTCAGCCTTTTCCTTGTCCTCGGTGACAATGTTCCCCCCCACATCCAGCAAAGAATGGAGATCCTCCTTGGCTCTCCTTTTATTGCTGATGTACTTATAAAAGCATTTTTTATTGTCTTTTACAGCACTGGCCAGATTGAGTTCTAGCTGGGCTTTTGCCTTTCTAATTTCCTCCCTGCAGGACCTAACAAGATCCCTGTACTCCTCCTGAGCTGCCCGCCCCTTCTGCCAAAGGCGGTAGACTCTCCTTTTTTCCCTGAGTCCCCGCAAAAGCTCCCTATTCAGCCAGGCCGGTCGATTTCCCCTCCGGTTGGTCTTACGACACACGGGGACAGCCCGCTCCTGCGCCCTTAAGACTTCCTTCTTGAAGAGGGCCCAGCCTTCCTGGACCCCTTTGCCCTTCAGGACCGCCTCCCAAGGGACTTTCCCAACCAGGGTCCTGAAGAGGGCAAAGTCTGCCCTCCGGAAGTCCATGGTAATAGTTTTGGTGCCCCTCCGCTTAGCATCACCCAAAATTGAGAACTTGATCATGTCGTGGTCGCTAAGCCCGAGACGGCCTCCGACCTCGACATTTCCCACAAGCCCTTCTCTGTTGGTAAACAGCAGGTCAAGCGGGGCACCTCCCCTGGTAGGCTCGCTTACCAGCTGCATTAGAAAGTTATCCCCCACATGCTCTAGGAACTTACATAGAGTCTGATTTACTGCCAAAGATCATTGCACAGGCACATATGGAAGTACGTTCACTGGCGGCTGAATATGATGATCTAGAAGAACACGTCACCACAGAAGTCTCTATGCTGCTTACTCCAATGGATTGTAGGGTTTGCTTGACCTATTTCTTATTTTCATTCCTCATTTAATTATCTGCTGCTTGGGAGCATGACGCTGGGAAGAGAGGAAACATCTCATCCACTATGGACATACTTTCAATAACTATGCGTAATCATTTATGTAAGGAAAACTTATACAGAGCTGGACACTTAGATGAAAGGGACCTGATATTGTCAGTAATAAGTGAATATTAAATTGATATTTATTTATTTATTTAGTTAGTTAGTTACTTATTTTTCCTCACTAGAACTAAATTGCCTCTTGTTGTTAGTACCTTGGAAATAGCATCTGATCAAAAGTGTTGAAGATAACTGTTAATTTCTTGTCATAGAGATGATCAGAAAAACGGTTGATCTGTGTAGGGGCAAAGCTCCACAGACTACTGGACAATGGTAGACTGTCTTATCTTCCAACACCAGCTGAAGTAATGAGCAAAAATCTTTGTAAGACCAGCAGTTTCCAACATGTATTTTTTCATAAGAAGAAACTCTTTTGCAAAGGATTCTACCTTAGGTAACAAAATGGAAGTCCAATAATGAATATTCTAATTAAGTTAATAATAACATGGACTTTTTTTTTAGCAAAAAATTATAGAGGTTTTCTTTAACTATTTTACTGCCACCAGGACTGCCTAGACGTGTGCAATTATTTTTAATTTTTTTGAACTGAGATAAAATGTAAACTGAGTAGAATTTTTATAGTATTGAACTAGGTCCTTCACACTCCTGCTAAAATCTACTCCCTGTAATGTGCCTGAATTATGAAAGAAAACAAAGACATAATAGAAACCAGTAGCTTTCTTAACTACTAAGAAAAGCTGAGGACTACATCATACCTTAAAATTCACCCTCTAAAACTAGATGTTTATATCTGAAATGGTTCCTCATTATACTCTGTGTAAAGAAATGAAAACATTTAAGGCATGTTTCATGTGGCTTATTCTAAATGTCTAATGCCTTCATTAAAAACAGAGGAACAATATCGTAGAAGATCTTATCTGTGCCTATTGATCTTCTCAGAAACAAAGGTACCTAACTCAGGTGTGCACAAATATAAATACAACATGCTATTCCAGCTTCTGCATCTTCATATACTTCTGCAATTGACCAGTTCTGGGGAAAAAAAAAAAAAAAACAAACCAAAAAAAACCCAAAAAACATTAAAAAGCCCAAAAGAAGGTGCAGACAGCACACTCTGTGGAAAAGCCTTTGCAAGTATTTGTGGAACATGTCACCAAGTTATATTATCTAATGTAGTTAACTGATCAATATCATCAATATGTAATAAGTATGGCAATTAGACATACTAATAATCAGAAAAACAAGTGACAGGGAAAAAAAACCAAACATGAAACATAGAAGGTTAATATAAAATTCCAGGTAAAGCCCCATCCCTCATAAGCAAAAACATCATTATATAACTTTGAGCACTAACATGAATTATAGTACTTCTTGTAGTCCCAGTAAAAGAAAGCAACATTTTCCACTGGAAAGCAAAATTTGTTTATTTATAGCAAATTATTCAGGATGTTAACATCTTCTAATTAAATTTATTAATTGACATGATTGCAGAACAGAAATAAACATGGTAATTTTTGAAGACTTGTAGAACACCTTGATGCCTAAGTATAAATTACAAAAATCACAATAAAGATCCTTTTTTTTTTTTTCACAATTTTGCACTGATCACATAATGCAGCTTACATGGCACTTTTCATGCTTTTCTCTATTAGAATCCTTGAGAAAGGTGTCCATGTTTCCCATTCTGTAGATGGAAAAAAAAAAAAAAAGAGCACATAGCAAAGAATTGAATTCCCAAGATCATAAAAGTATCCTGAGCTTACATAGGTTTTACTTTTGGATCAGCAACAAAAATTTAATTTCAAATATTTTATGATAGAAATCTACATTTAGCTTAAGATGAAAATATTGAAAGCCAAAAAGGGATTTCTTTGCACCATTGCTTAGTCACAGGGAAGTAAGAGAGATTGCTATACCCTCCTAACCCTGCACATTTGTTACATGAAAATCTTTCATTCAGTTATTTGTTTGACTTAAGAGGTCTACTGAGGACCAAATTCTACTCTCACAGTTCCTCTGGGCTAGTATAACTCCACTGTCAGCTACAGTCTCATGCTGGGTTTGCTACAACAGGAGGAGTTGTCCTTGCATCTGTCATTCCTGAACTGGAATATTTTGGTATTTAGGGTCTTTGGATTGACACTGGGTCTGCTGCTACCATGTGCAGCACCTGCCATTTGACCTTTTTGTCAGTTGTCTCCCCATCAGAAAAGTCAGACCTTTAAAATTGTTGCTATTTATAATTGTTGCCCAGAAACTGATGCCAGGAGATACACCAAATATTTCTCAATTGAGTGACTAGAGCATAAATCTGCTACTGCTTGGCCCAGACCAACAACAACAACAACAACAAAAAAAGAAAGATTTAAGCAGATGAAATTTTGGGAATGCTAGCAGCAACTATTATACAAACAATTGAAAGACTAGGTTCTATATGTTAGTATAATGGGAAAAAGTCATCACTAAGAGGAACAGTCTCTCAAAAAACCCCTTGTATCTTTTTCAGAAGCCTTATTTTAAATGATAGACTTTGGTAGACTCCAAAAATCGTACTTTAAAACTGATTGAGCCAGAATACAGATAGGATGCAGATGTTATGGTACAATTGAATCTTCTGAAAAAACAGAGAAGTACGTTTGAAAAAAAAAAAATTTTTTACAGCCATTGCTTATACTAAGATTCCCATCCTCTGTTCTCTTTTCTCCCTTTTTTGGTTTTTGTTGTTGTTGTTGTTGTTGTTGTTTTTCAGGTCTACTTAGCAAATATCTATGAAAAATTGTCTGCAGATCAATGAGCTGTTGAGCTGTTGAGCACAAGTAGCTCCTAATCTGTCTTTTTGGGAAAGGAGACAGAATTTTTTGTCTAAGTTCAAACAGTGCCCTATGTTTCCATGTTGAGATGAGCTAAGTGTTTTCTACAATAAGACTACAGACGTTATTTTTTACTCCACTTTTTCTTTCAGATCAGAGGGAGTGAAGGTGGAATTTGCATCAAAATTGTGTTATTTATCTTCCAGTTCTATTAGCTGAAAAAAATGCTGTTTTACATTAAGTAGTAATGCAATAATGCAATATATATTTTTAATACTATTCTTTTTTTTAGACTACAAAGTGCCATCCAAACTAGAAAACAAAAGTTAAAAAAAAAAAAAAAAGCACATGGAAATGTTCTTAGGAACTAGAACACTATTTTTTACAATGTTCATTTTTTTTTACCTCATGCCAACCATCATTCTTCCAAACAAATCCTGGGTATGGTTTGAGACTCAGAAGGTTCGAAGGAACTATGCCCAAGAAGCAGTTTACACATCACCTTCTCTGTTGGGAGGATACAAAAGTTTCATGATGTAGATGTGGCTAGTCTGTGCCAGCTGGTCTCAGGGCCAGGAGTACCACCAGGAATGGTTTTTTACTGTCATACATTGTTATTAAGAACAAAGGTAAATTGCACAACCTAGCTGCCATTTAGGTATCTACATCTGTGTTGCTGCTCATCTCTGTTAATTTAATAGTCATTTAAAAGATGTAGGTGCTTACAATCTGGAGCTAAATCTCTGCTTCACCATCAAAAGGTGAATTCATTTGCCCAAATGTTGATGCTTATTGCCCTTGTAGATACCATAGATTACTCCTGCCACCTCTTACCGCCAGTTCAGGTCTGCAGATCCTATGCACCTCTACCCTGTAGCCCTCTTGGGTGCCCTGTGGGTTTGTCATGTGGCACTGGAAATTATTTCATTATCCAGGTGCGAGTCCTGAACTAGGAGAAGGTTGCCCAGAATATGACATCTAAGTCCTGAAAGGGGGCAGGGAAGGAAGTCTGGATTGCAAGGATATCTCCCATTCTTTTTCTTCCAGACTCTCCTACTCCGCTTTAAGTGATGTCTTTGCTCATCAACTTAGTTTTTCTGGCTACTGCCTTTGACCACTAGGAATTAAGATTTGTCCAGGGATCCTAAGTAGTTAACTCTGGGTGACAGATTCCATTAAATGATGAAAGACCTAAAAGATAAAACTTTAGTACTAACACAACAGAGATATGGATGAGAGATCAGTCCTCTGAATGGACTGACTGTAAGACTTTTGAGAAACATGATGCTCTGCACTTCAGTACGCCAATGCTTGCTGATAGGTTTTAAACCACATGCAAATATGCATCTTATTTGTTGAGTAATTAAACTGTTTTATGTCTAGAACTAAGATCCTATCTTAAACAAGGTGAGGGAAATGAGACCTATGCCATCTGTGAAGATTTTTGCTGTCATTCAAAATCTAAACATAAATTTACATGAAAATACTTGAAACATCAGTGGGATAACAGCTGGAATACTGTTTATGAGCAGAGGAGTTACATTTTTTCACTTTATCTTCCAAAATTAAACTGAGTTGCACATAGCCATATTAAAATATTTTCAGCATGATTTGTTGTAAAGCTAACACACAACCAAGTCTGAAGATACACAATGGTTCCTAATAGCAAAAGACTGTCATTTCTGAATGATTCAGAAAGATTTGGCTATAGGTGTGTGGTATGGCTCCTACCTATAAAACAAAAAATCAGTTTGTTGGGGCTTTTTTTTGTGTGTGTGTGTGTGTGTTACCTACTTTTTACAGAAATCAAGTATTGCAATTTGGAAGGATTGGTTTTGGTTTCTGTGTTTTTAGGGTTTTTTTCAAGACTATCTTAGCAAGTTGGCTGGATCAAAACACATATGAAAATTGAAAAATATGTAATCTCAACAGTCATAAATACAAAGTTGAAAGGCAAGTCGTCTAAGATTTTACACTTAAATAAAAGTTTACATGAAGCTGATTATATAGTATGAAGACATACATTCCTACAAGAACATGTTAAAATAGAAATTAGTACTGTGGGCTTAGCTTCAATACAAACATTTTTGAACTACTTCTTATGTCTTAAATCCTAAATGCATGTTTCTTACCCTGATCCCTCTTTCTGCTGGCTAAAAATTGGGACATTTGAAGAGCCTTACAGTAGATGTCTGTATTGGAAAAATTAGTGCAATGAAATCAGAACTTATATTGCAAGTGCAGCTTAAATACTTACATTATGCACCATCTTTCATTTCTTTTAAGCAAGATATATTTAAGATAAGATCAAACTCTTTGAGAGATCTAATGTTTTTGAACTGGAGAACATAAGTGAAAACAAAAAAAGAGGTTTTGGTCAAGAAGTACCATTTTTAACTTTGGAAGAAATTAAACCAGATTATAATTTTTGGATGATGTTTTCTTGTTAGCTGCAGGTTTTTTATCTATGTTCTAGGCTTGTTGAACAGATACAAGTTTTCATTGGATTTTCTGTCTAAAATTTTATTGAGAATCATTTTGGTCATAATTTTTATTAGCTTTGGAGAAACAGCAGAAATTTTTTTCTTCTGTAGGCATATTTTGGACTATAAACATTTTTTTGAAACACCTTAAAACAATGTGGAAAATTGAGACATTAAATTTAAGGCAAAATTCTGATGAATCATAGAATCATAGAATCATAGAATCATAGAATCGTTTAGGTTGGAAAAGACCTTTAAGATAATCCAATCCAACCATTAACCTACACTACCAAGTCTACTCTAAACCAATCAAGGGTAGACTAGACTAAACCATGTCCCGAAGTGCCACATCTACCCATTTTTTGAACACTTGCAGGGATGGTGACTCCACCACCTCTCTGGGCAGCCTGTTCCAATTCTTGACCACCCTTTCCGTAAAGAAATTTTTCCTAATTTCCAACCTAAACCTCCCCTGGCGCAGCTTAAATAATGATATACTCATCTGTCTGTGCTTATCATTTCAGACCAAACTATTGTCACCACAATGAAAATTTACTCTCTCTACAGCCTGATTGTTTAGTTGACCATTGCTATCACTATCAAATGTATTGACCCAGAAACCAATTATTATATGTAGGGATTATGAAACTCTTAATGTCTGCTTTTTCTTCTTCCTTTTTCATTTGATTTCAAAGGCATTTATTTCCATATGATGTACAGGATCTTCTTTCACTTTGTTTTTTAAAATTACTGTTTTTTGACAGGTTGTGCTCTACTCTTTGATATTCTGGTTAGACCTAGTGCTATACCTTATTTAATTTACTATGAAAGTATCTTTTTAAAAAATAATAGGATATGGAAATATGCTGAAAATGATCAAATACTACCTGTAACCTGGAAAAGCTGAGAGACTGAAAAGCTGAAGGTAGCAGAAGATAGTGTTAAGCTAAAATATTACTGGGATACATATTTCACTTAGGCTTGCTCACTGTATGCTGGCCAACCTTGATTAAGTGTCAAGAATATTGAGTAATCTGGATCCTGGGGAGAATGTTTTAACAGGGTAAAACAGCCATCTGAAAGCTGATTTGTCCTTGATGTAAAATTTATTGCATCTATATGTTAATGACCTGATTTCTGCATTTTCAGCCATAACACAAGTTTATACTCTCTCTGCATTCCACCGACTAATACCGTGTTGTTCCAAATTAGACATACCCCAGAAAGGTCTTTGGAAGAACTGGGTATGAAAATAACAGCATTGGTAATTTAGAAGATGACAGTTTTCTTTTTTCAATTGCTTCCCACTCCAGTGACAAGAATAATGATGCAGCTTGGAAATACCACACCTAGGGTGAAGATACATACCATGTATCCTTTTGTGTGTACTGGTAACTTAAGACTAAGGAAAGCAAACTTAAAAGCTCTTTTTTTTTGTTTGGAAAGAATTTTGGTTTGTAACTTGAGAAAAACTTCAAAAAATGTTGACAAACACAATGGAAAGTAATTTTATTCTTGGCATAGAAAGTGTTTGAGTTTTTTGCCAATGAAGTAGTGGGACAAGAATGTGATATAGGTATTTGCTAGGACTGGAATGTGTTTTGAGTAGAGGAAAAGGTTGTTTTAATACATGGAATGTATTGGAATGCATAAGATATTTTATATGGATAGCTGCTTATGCTTTATGATTTTTTAAACCTGTGCTTATTGAATACTGTTATGATTTAATGACACTTTAGTGTAAAAGCCAATAAAATTACCTTAAGATAATGGAATATGATATTGTAAGTTTATTGTGGGGGATATGCACCATCTATACTTAATTAATTAATATGCAAATTAGACAATTTGAAGATAAAAAGCATATTAAAGAATTACTTGTTTGACTTCTTTCTCAAGGTGATGTCAGAAGAACTACCATTCATCTTGTTTCTGTCTTGCAGAATGGCAAGTGTGAGAATGCTTATCTAATTTTGGAATTAATTTTTATTCTAGCAATAAAGATAGCTCACATTTTGTTTGTTGCTGGATTTTTTGTATGCAGATTTGCTAGCTACTTTAAATTTGAGTTTGGCTTTTCAGGGGACAAACCTAAAAAATCAACAGCTTAATAAATATTAGCAATCATAAATTTCATGCACACTTAAAATAACAGGTTTTTGATAAATTTGTAGTCAAATAAGTCTAGATGAATGAAAAATACCACTGGCCTCTCAGCTGAGAGGTAATTTTTACCAAACTAGTATATCTTCCTTTTATAATCTTTAATTTTCTTTATTACCTGCAACAACATTTCCAGGTAGTTCCTAGTTCCATTTAATAAACTGTATATCTAGAGTTTTGAGAATAACTTCTTTCAATTTTTGCCACAATTCATTTCCACTTCAATCACTACAAAATATTTCAACTCTATAAATAGAATAGAATAGAATAGAATAGAATAGAATAGAATAGAATAGAATAGAATAGAATATCTCAAGTTGGAAGGGACCCATAAGTATCATTGAGTCCAACTCCAATATATTTTGTTCAGCCTTGGTTTTAACCTTTATGTTTCCTAAGGAACTATTAGCCAAATTCAACACTTTGTTAAGCCTTGACATTTATGGTTTCAGACAACTTTTTCACTGTTACATTTCACCATAATATTTTAAAGGCATGTTTAGCAATTATTTTATGGATGTGTTTTGATGTTGTTAAAGTTAACAGTTGCCACAAGGGAAAATCAGATTTCAGTGTTTTTAAAAGGAATGAGTTCTGAAGATGAAAGCTATATGTCACTATTTTGATTTCTTTGGAAACTGATCCATAGCATTCAAAATAAATTCTAAATGCACTGAATTGCCATGCATTCTGCATACATATGTGCATGTGTGTGTGTGTGACTGAGTGTGTACATGCAAAGGAAGGGCTGAAAGGGGAGAAAAAACCTGACAGTAAAACCAAAAAAGGTTATTTGGAGTTGAATTTTGAAGTGCTTTAAACCAAATTCTAAGTGAACTCTAGATATCAGCCTTTATATGCCCTGAAGCACAAAGCACTGCTGTATTTTTGGATAATTTCTAAATGACATGGTGAGTACCTAGAATAAACTTAACACATTTCAACCTTATTATGGGTATTCTTTTCTAATCTGTAAGTATTTTGAATTAATAAATAAAAACCTGTTTCTGTATTTTAAATGTTACTAGTTGTCTCTAAAGTGTTGGTAATTTGGTTTCTTCTTTTCAGTTTGCCTCCTCTAATTGTTCAAACAGTACTCTTTTTTTTTTTTTAAATTTCAGATTGTTTCAGCAATAATAAACATTCACATTGGCAAATCAATATCTGAGAAGGACATGGATATTTTGAAGCTGCATTTGTTTTCAATACTGTTCAAATGTAGGAATATGTTGACAAGCCATGCTGTTGATAACTGTCTGTTCAACAGAAATTTATTCTAATTATTTTTCTCTTTGATATTTTCCTTTTTTCATCTATAAAACAAATAAAAAATTATAACTATATTTTCTTACTTCCAGATGCACTCATAAAAAAGAGTGAGACGGCTTAGTGGAATCAGTTTTCAGTCAGTCAAACATAACTGGTTTGGCAGCTGAATCCACTATTCACATTAGTTTTCCTCTAAATGCCTTTAGAAATCCTGCAGAAAGAAGCAATAATTATATAAAAAATCTGTTTGCTTGTTTAGTTTCCCAATTTTCCAAGCAAAAAAAAAAAACAACCTGAAACCGATTGGCAGGAGAAACAAAACAAAAAAAACCCCAAACACCCCCCCTCCAAGGGTGTTTTAAAATGAGAATGGATTCTCTGTAAAAATGAAAAAAAAACATGTAATTTCATTGAAAATAAAAATTTGAGGTTGCTTTTAAATGTTTGTCAATACCCCAAACATTTTAGGATAGAGAGGAATAATCAACTTTGATCCATCATCTTCTTTCTTCCGTCTTTTTTTTATGCCATGAATAGCAATGGTTATGAAACTTTAACATTTTACATCTCTGTTTGGATTCATTGTATTCTTATAGAATTTTCAGTGTTTCATGTTTCTTACATTACAAGAGAAAAAGAAGAAAAGGTCAATCAGTACAGAATTTTTTTTTTTTTTTTTAGAAATAGTAAGAAAAAGAAATAAGACACAAACTATTAATTCATAACATATGGAGAAAAAGCCATGAAGAGGCTTCATACATGCTGTGTTATGAGAAGGTTAGAAAGAGAAAAAATAAAGGGAAGTAAAAGTTGAGAGCTACCTCCTGTCAAATGTTTTATGACTCAGTGAGCTGATGTGGAAGATTTAATAGTCAGTAAAACTGTGCGGCATATGATTGCAAGCCAGGAAAGATCTAACTGATTCTTTTTTAAATGGGAGTAAGAAGCTTTCTGTGTCAAATGCAGGAAAAGGTATGTCTTCCTCAATTGTAAAGTTCAAAGACAGCCATTAAGTGCTTGACACATTTCAACATCACTAATGAAAAGGTATTCTTAAACCTGAAGCTGACTAAGAACATTCTCATCTGAAGGCAACATATAAAAATAAATAAAGATAAAAAAACCTACAGAGCTTTTTCCTCCATCTTCCTTCCTACCACCTCCCTTCCCCACTTTAAAGCTAATTACAGTATTATTGATCAAAGATTTGCAGAGAGGCAAATGATTAAAAAATCTAGATTGGTCACATTTCTTCTCTGCACTACATCTGGTACCTCAAAACTTTGATTTAGGCATCTCTGATTTTATAACATATGAGAATCCTGGAAATTTGTGTTAGTTCTGCAAATTTTATAACAGAGATCATTAAGTGCCATACCTTGTTAAAGAGTCCTGATCAGGGATTGCCTAAGGTATTGTACAGTTCATATTTGTACTAACCCTGAGACTATAGGCAACACTAACAGAAGTGCACCACCTTTACGTGCGTGATAGCATTATAGTACTCTGGTGTCCCACACTGTTATGGTTTGCCTCTCCTAAGCAACACACTATGCAAATTATTTATGTAATTCAGATTAATATTAGTGGATGCAAGCCATAAAATAGGTATCTTGGAATTGTAGAGTCCAAGAAAAAGTATTTATGTGTAACTTTAGATAGTTACTTCAACACACTGCCAATATATTTGGAGTGATACTGTCTATCAATAATCTTGTGCCCTGCTATATGAATTAAAAAGATTTGATATTGAGTCTCTAAAATAAAATTCTTTTCAAGGCAGGTGAAATTGTAAGCCTATAACCATTTAAAATGTAGGTTCATTGAAAACTATTCCTTCTTTACGAGGACGAAAAAACAAAATATACATATGATGTGTTCTGTGTTTAGGCCCGAGCTTCACAAAATCACAGAATGGTTGTGTTTGGAAGGGAATCTCTGGAAGTCATCTCATCCAACCCTGCTGTTCAAGCAGGACCATCTAGAGCTGGGTGCCCAAGACCATGTCCAAAGAGATTTTGAGTATCTCCAAGGTGGGAGATTCTACGTCCTCTCTGGACAAGCTGTGCCAGTGATCAGCCATCCTTGCTGTAAAAAACTGGTTCTTGACATTTAGACAGAGCATCCTGTGTTTCAGTTTGTGCCCATTGCCTCTGGTCCTGTCACTGGGCACCACTGAAAAGAGCCTGGCTCCATCTTATTTACACCATCCCTGCAGGCATTTATATACATTGATAAGATCCCCCCTGAGCCTTCTCTTCTCTAGGCTAAACAGTCCCAGCTCTCATAGCCTTTCCTCATATGTGAGCTGTTCCATTCATAATTTTTGTGGCCCTTTGTTGTACTATCTCCAGTATCTCCATGTCCCTCTTGTACTGGGAAGCCCAGGACTGGACACAGTACTCCAGATGTGGCCTCACCAGTGCTGGGTAGAGAGGAAGGATCACCTCTCTTGACCTGCTGGCAACACTCCAAATGCAAGCTGGGATACCATTAGCACTCTTTGCTGCAAAGGCACATTGCTGGCTCCTGTTCAACTCGGGGTCCAGCAGGACACTCAGAGCCTTTTCTGCAAAACTGCTTTCCAGCTGAGTAGCCCCCAGCATATACATGAGGTTGGTCGTCCCCAGCTGCAGGAATTCCTCTTGTTGAATTTAATGAGATCCCTGTCAGCCCACTTCTCCAGATTGTCAAGTTCCCTCTGGATGACAGCATGACAATCTGGTGTATCAGCCACTCCTCCCAGTTTGCTGTCATCTGCAGACTTGATGAGGGTACACTCTGTCCCATCATCCCAATCATTCATGAAGACGATAAACAGAACTGAACCCAGTATAGACCCCTGGGGTACACTGCTAGTTGATGGTCTCCAACCAGGCTTCATGCAACTGATCTCTGGGCCACTCTCTGGGCCCAGCTACTCAGTTTTCAATCCACCTCACTATCTGCTCATCTTGGCCCATACTTCATGAGCTTCTCTGTGAGGATCTTATGGGACACAGTGTTAAAAGTCTTCCTGAAGTCAAGGTAGACCATATTCAGTGCTCTTGCCTTGTTTATCAAGCTAGTCATTTCATCATAGAAGTTTGTCAAGTTAGCCAATCATGGCTTCCCCTTTGTGAATCCATGGTGACTACTGATCACTTTCTAGTCCTTCAGGTACCTGTAAATGGTTTCCAGGATTAGTTGTTCAATCATCTTCCTAGGGATCAAGGTGAGTCTGACTGGTCTATAGTTCTCCAGGTCCTCCTTCTTGCCTTTTTTGAAGACAGGAGTGACACACTTTCCTCCAGTCCTCAGGCACCTCTCCCAGTGAACATGTTTGTTCAAAGAATATTGTGAGTGGCATTGTAAAGACATCAGACAACTCCCTCAGTACTTGTGGGTGTATCCGATCACGGCCCATGGACTTATGTATGTCCACTTTGCTTAGGTATTCTCTAACCTGATCCTATTCCACCAAAGGTATGTCTTCCTTACTCCACATTTTCCCTCTGGTCTCTGGGACCTGGGGTTCCTGAAGGCTGGTCTTGCTAGTAAAGACTGAGGCAAAGCAGGCATTCAGTACCCCAGCCTTTTCCATGTCCTATGTAACCAATCAAACAGAATGGCAGAATATAGACAGTAAGTCACATCATTGCAGAAAAATTAAGAATAAATGCCAAGTTCCTCATTGCATACTACAGTATCAGGCCTTAGATATGGTAATACAGCAAACCACCAATTTTTTTGGACTATGCTCTTCAGCTCCTAAGTGATTCATTCTTGAAATTAATTATTCATTTAGGCCCACAACAGTCCAATATCCTACAGATTAGATGACAAGGCATTGAGAAGATCAGTGTAAAATTCCAAATGCAGTGAAAGGAGGAGGTAGGACCTCCATGCTGACTTTGAGAGAAGATGCAAAACCTGATTCTACAGGTGTTAAACACTGCACGGGAAGGTGGAAAAAGTTTTACTGTTCTATTATCTTGACAAATATTTATCATTAAAGTCATTAAAAAGAGAGGAAGCATACTTCTTCCTCATATAAAGTAAGTAACAAGATAATTACATGGGATAGTTTTTGCTAGGCCTTTGTTAAGCAGCAGTAGTTTTTTCTTTAAGTACAATTGTCCATTATAAACTTGGTAACTAAATGATTAATGCAGGATTATTCACATTTGATAAAATCTAAGATTATAATTTATGTTAGTCATCCAAATAAGGGAGTTAAATCTCCTTTGTATGTTCATTAGTATCTCTGTGATCAGCAGTTTTGGTTTAGGAATCTTTGGAAATGTGTATGCTGTTAAATAAAAGACCAAGGTCCAATCCTTAACACATTGATTAAGCCCTTCCTAAAATGGATTGGCGTTTTCTTTTTGTCCTAGGTGTTCTGAGTCTAATGGGATTTCCCTGTGTCCTCATTGTTTATGCTATTTTGTCAACTCTTTATGTCTGAAAGAAAAGATCTGGGTTATGTTGTTCCTCTCAACAGTGGCAGAATAAAATTGGAAGCATGTGCTACATGCCCTGGGATGCACATGAAAGAACATGGGAGGACTGAGGCTGCAAAATTGTCTTCTGAAATAGCATGAGATCACTGAAGAGGTTGCAGGGTACCAAACATGGTGTAGTGTCCACCCCACTGCCTTTTGGAGAGGTTTAGGAAGTAAACTATTCCCTGACAATGTCCAGATAGTATCTTAAGGAACATAAGCTGGAGCAGTCCCAAATAGGCTTATGCAGTGAGATGACAACCCAGTAGTGTGGGCTTAAGGGATCAGGCTTGCTTCATGACTCTCCTTTATTCAACAACACAGATATATCTGGTGGGACCCAGGTAATATGATCCCAGGAATGTGGCTGGGTAAAGGCAGTGAATATTCCAAATGTTTACTTCCTATCCAACTTGCTTGTGGACCAGAATTACTGGGCCAAATTTTAATTTGCATATAATTAACAACTCCTTCTAGGCAAATGCAAACAACATTGTTGTCATTTTCTAGATTGAGTACTATCTTTGTTTTGGGAGACACTGAATTCTCACTTGTTGGTTGTTGTTCAGCCAGTCATCCTACCTTGCTTATCAAAGGATATAATGATGTTTACTCCTTCCTGAAGTGATTTGAAGACAGCAGTAAATAAGTTAAGTATTTATCAGTGTGCTGACAGGCTGAGTATTTTTATCTCAAGGTTTCACAAAATCTTGTAAGCCAAAATGGTGATTAAACACCTGGATCTTAATAAGTTCTTGAAGTTACTATTGATGACTCATTAAATGTACTTAACCAGATGTGGGCATATATCAGAAATGATGGACAGAAATCTGTGAGATATTAGTGAATCTAATGGAGCATAGTTCCAGACTATTTATTAAGTATCTAACTCAGTCCAATAACACAGATTTTTTTTTTTGTTCGCTTGTTTGGTTGGTTGGTTTGTTTTGGTTGTTGAGGTTTTTTGGGTTTTGTGTGTGTGCATGTGTGCAGGGACAGTAATTTTTGCTGTGTTAAAACATTCATGTCATATTTGATTGGTTTTAATGGTGCTTCGATATTTTCAAACATTATCCACCAAATTCATTAGGCACTGCTTGGAATTTAGCTCTTCTGAAAATTAGTGCTACTCAGTGAATTTTCTGGATATAAAATCTAAGATTAGACTTCACAGACTGAGATTCAGTTCATCTAATAATCACCTGCACCCCCACAGCTATTGTCTATTCTAGCTAGATTCCTTTAAAGGCCTAGAATCACAGAAAGTCACTGGTCACAGGGTTATATGAAAATCTTGTCAGAACTATTTTTTAATAGAATAATGTAGCAGGGAAGAAAATGTTGTTATAAATTTTAAATATTTTTTCATATATTGCAAGTTCTTCCATGTAGAACTAAGCACAGAACAAAGAACAAGGTAATTAAAGAATCTATACTTACTGCAGGAAGGGATCAGATCTTATGCTGTGGCAATGGTTATTTACTCTACTACACATCAGGGAGAAAACGAAAAGTCCCTAATGTTGATCTGTCTCTTCAGCCTCAGCTGGAAAAAGGCAGTGCCATTATAGCCCAAGTCCATCTCACCTAATTTTGATGCACCTGACAGAGGCATCTAAATTAGGAGAATATTTTCTTACATGTATATTGCCCATGTAGAGACTTGGATAACTCCAAAATTCAACTCACACAGGAACTGGATTTCATGTCATATGACATTTGTCTAGCCACTAACAGATACTTGGAAAAAAGTTTGTTGCAACTCTTACTGTCCGTGACTAAAAATTTCTGTTACAAAGTTTATTTAAATATGTATTTAAATAAAAATAATAATAATAAAAAGTGGCTGTGGTTGCAGTTTCAACTGCCTAGGCAGCTGTCTTGAGACCTGAAAAAGTTGAATACTGTATTGTTTTCTTCTGGTAGGTTTCTTTTACTATGATCTATCTACTTTATACCCCTGTTGATTTCTGACTTCTTGTACGGGTCATTGTTTCTTATTCCCTAATAGTTCTACTAGGGATGTGCAAACTTAATATATTTCTACCATTTACTGAGTTTGCCGAATCACAAGGAACATGCACATGTTTTATGAACTCTCAAGTGGGTTACAATGCACAGAAATGAAAACAACATATGTGATATCCGTAGAGTCAGCTGGCAGCAAATAGACAGGGGGGGAAACATTAAAAAAGCTTTGTCTGTTTTTTATAGTGACTCTCCCAGGAATAAATTAACTATGATTTGGTTTGGTTTTTTTTTTTTACAGCTTGTACAGTTATGGTCCTGACTGATGTTAAAGGTATTGTTTCCCAAAAGTACAGTTTATGAGTACTACAATCAAACAGAAAAATATAGGACGATACATATTATCATATGTTAATTTGATTTACATACTGTACTGTAAGACTTATTTAAATATATTATTGAACAACAGATATAGACAAACTTAAGTCATTACTAGTTTCCAAATATTGGCTTATTTTAAAAAACACATTTATAACTGTTTCAGAACAGAGCAATTTTGCCTAAATTGCCTCCTAAACCCTTCTACTAAAGCAAAGGTTCAGAGGAATGTCAGATGCTAATTTGACTGAAAATTAGTCAGAAGCAAGAGTGTGAAACTGTTATTACCATTTAAGGGGTTTTTAAAATTATTATTATTTCCACTGATTTTCAGAAGTACCACAACCCTGATTTTTGTTTATTTGATATTGTTGATAACAACTAACGAACTTCACTATTTCAGTAAGTTTTAATGATCAACTTTAAAGGTATTTGTTTATACCCTATTAAATACAGAAAACTTTGGATACATCCAGTTGATTCTTCCAAGAGACCACTCAGTCAGCTCTGAGCTCTGAGACTTGTTTTTAATTCAAACCACAAAATAAGAAGGAAGAACCTGGGCATGACTGAAGGCCGCAACTGCTCCACGTCATTTCTGTGGAGGCCCTAGAGGTACAGTAGGGCACCAGTGTGCAATTAGAATCATAGAATCATAGAATCATAGAATCATAGAATGCTTTGGGTTGGAAGGGACCTTTAGAGATCATCTAGCCCAACCCCCCTGCAGTGGCAGGGACAATTAGGTGGGTAGTTCATCACTAGGCACTCATGAACACCAACTGCCAGAGGCTTCTGTGTGGAAGAGGTGTGAGTGGATTATGGGAAATGCTATGCTTATGGCTACTTCTTGGCTTTTTCATTCTTCAAGCCCCAATAAACCTGCATATGGGAAAGCTAAAGACCCATAAGGACATGAACGTTCAGTAAAACTTACGACCTCCACAGTATTTCTGGTAGGGTTAGAAATAAGATCTAGTCTGCTCCTAGGTTTATGTCCAGGATGGTAAGGTACTAGAGACAGAGTTACTGTGAGCATCCAGAGTTTCACTGGATACTTCTATATTATTGAATAAAATAGGCTCATTCTCCAGCATTGAGAATTACTGGCACGTCACAGCTCTCTTTCTCACCAGAGTACAGTGGCTTTTTCCATCCTGCCTGCTGGGAACCATCAATGGCCTAAACATTACCTGGAAGAGTGCTAGTTCACACAAGCCAAAACAATGCCAGAGGCGAGAGCTCACTATTAAAGAGGGAAGAAAATGCCCAGGGTTTAAATCTGTGTCCTGGCTCTATTTATTTTACTGATAGGAACATAGTCATTAGGTTCAAACCTGAAGAGTTAGTAAGTTTTGGTAAATTAGAGTTGACATGAACTGGTAGTTCTGATTTATTAAAACGACAACAAAAATTGTATTGTACCTGAACACAGCTTATGGGAAATAAATCACAAAAGAATGGGAGAAATGATATCTTTTACAAACTCTAAATACTTTCAGTCTGGGCTTTTTCTTAGCTCCTTGATAACAGGATCTGAGTTTCTTTTTTGTTTCTTTTCTCCTCCTTTTTTTTTCTTCTTTTTTTAATGAAGCAGACATTTATTCCCCTAAATCAGGGCTAATCTGCTTTGAAATTAATAATTCCAAATGAAACAGTCACTCTGATGGAAATTAATCACATTTTCTTTGCACTGCTTTGTTAGTATTAGATAAAGTAAATAAAGAAACTTCAGATTATGTATAAACACGAGATACAGATTGTACAGAATTTCTAACAGGAATAGACACATCTGCACATGAATATGGCTGTGATGAGATGAAAACTTTGTCATAATATGCTGCCTTCTCTATGATAACACAAAAATTACATGTTTTTTCTATTTTCTATTTCTTCCTCACCTTGTTCCTTTCACTAAAGGAGCATTCTAAAAAATTAAAGAAAGAAAATAAAAGAAAGGGTGTCCCACTGAAATTAAAATTTTGAAGAGAAGAAGGAGATGGATGACAGAACTGTCATACCCGCATTATTTCAGATTTTGTAAGTCTTTATTTTTAGGACTTTCTAAAAAATTTGGCCAAACATTTCAGATTTTTTTTTTCCTGATGTTTTTTTCACATGTCTGTCTGAAACTATTTGCAGTTGTTTGGGTTTGTGTTTTGACAGACAGAAAAGGATAAATTTCAGTATGAGTCTAGAGAAAAAATACATTCCTTGCTTTGTGTTAATCATACAGTCATTTGGCAGAAAGCTGTAGCTTGTCCATGCCTTGGAGAAACAATTTTAAATTTGGCAGCATGCTTGCCCTGCTATGTGGAATACCCCCTTTTGCCATCTCTGAGAAAGCTCTGTGGAATTCAGCTAAGCTACAAAACTCAGAATCTTGCAGGTTACACATGTTCAGGAGGGGCTCAGTCTGTATTACTAAACTAATATGCCTTTTAACAAGAGAAATAAAGTTTGGGCTTCTCCAGGGAATGGAAGCCAGTTGCTTAAAATTATGAAAGCTGTAGGTGCAAGCAACAAAGAGACCTACAGTTGCTGGCAAGATAAAGCATTCAGCCTCTCACATCGCTGGCTGAAGTCAATGAGCAAATCAGCCTATGCATGCTATGGCTGTCAGCTGGCACCTTCTATAGTCAGAGAGATGTTTGTAAAGTCGGAGTTTGGTGCCTATAGGGTAAATCTGACTGATTTTTTATTTCCTTGATCTAATGCATGGATGATTCCTGTTGCTTTTATTCAGGAAGCAAGGGGGGAGGTCAACAGTGGGCTCTTTATGTTTCAAATCCCATCCTGGTCAGCTTCCAGAATGAAGCAGGCTTTTTTTGTGTGTGTGTTTACTCAAATTCAGTGGTATTTTTACAGCCTCACAAGAATAATGTATCTCAACATTGTCTTAATAATCATAAAGAAATTATGTTAGTTCTATTGTTAGAGTGGAAAACATGATAACTTTCTTTCTAAAGGTTCATATAAAAGAAGGAAAATTATATTCCTCTATTAAATATTTTAGATATCTGAAACTAGAAGTAATCTAAAGATTTCAGGGTTGTGAATCATTGCTTCAGAACCTAAAAGTTTGGCAAAATTACAATTCATGGAAAAAAAAATCAACTTTTCTAATTAATAATTCAAAGGATAAAGGATGAATGTTCTCTATACATGTGCCATAGCACATTGCTTCTCACAAATTTCAACTTTCCATCATTTTCAATATAGAATACAACAGCAAGAGTTTATGATTCAGGGACAAACATCTGTACCATCGTTATTTATCATAGAAGATGATAATACTTGGCACCTTGTCAACTTTTGCGTATAGATTACTAACTTAAATGTGGCACTTGAACTGTGCAATGTATATTGGTTGATGTCCTCTTGTATGATAGGGCATTTGTGTAATGAAATAAGGAGGAAATTGAAAAAGAAGGGAACAAACAGAAACCCTTATTATGTTGTATACCTTAACTATATATATTTATATGTGTATCTATTTTTTGGTTTTTTTATAAACAAAAGTTGGTAGATAGATACATTGATAGAATAGGTAATCATAACAGATATGTGTTGCATAAGTAGTCACTACAGAACCTCTCACAGAATCACCATTCCATCTATTATTTTGATCTATGGATGAAAAAAAAAAAAGTGTGGAAACAGGTCCCAGAGTTTGGTATGCTGATATGTGACTTTAGAAGCAATTAGGTAGCTGATTTTCCTTTCACTGTGTATAACCTATGATGATATATAGGCACTAAGAGTTTTGCTTCACCATGAAGTATACATCTGAACTTCAGTCCTGGCAGCAAAGAGGAGATGAGGACACTCTAAAACAATAAGAACTAGACTAATACTTGACATAATGTAATAATTGGTGGAAAGGTAGTATTCCAGAACATTTCTACAAGATGTTCGAACTTAAGACTCCTGTACCTCAAAAACATTATTTTTTAAGGTTCTAAAATTACTAAAATTTAAATAGGGATATGAAATGTATCTGCAGTGTTTGAATTCCTGAATCTCTGACCACTGAAATGGGAGAGAAAATTACATGAAAATAGATTTTCAGATATTTTCTATTTTGCCAATAGCACTTTTAAGCCAAAATTCCTGAAGAACAAGTTATATCATAATATTTCGGTACTTCCAATTCAAGCTTCCTGAAAATGGAAGAGAAATCACATTTATTTAAGTGTTTAAGCACCTCCAGAAAGATTTAAACAGAATGTGACACTAAAAGTAGATAAAGGTTAGAGAAGTCTCATTCTGACTCAACTGGTTCACTAATCTAAAAAAATGACACTTCACAGAATTTTACTGTGGCATTTAGAAACAGTTTGAGACATGAATTGCATCAATATTTCACAAAAAACCTCTGACTTTCTTTACTCTCATTCTGAAAATATATCCCCTTCAGCAGTCATATGAACTCTATTCCGGTTCTTAGCAGAGTGAAAGCGGGTTGACCGGGAATGTTCTACTCATTTACTTATAATTACTTGCAAATTTTCATAGCCATTTATTGCTTTAAGGAGCATATTTTAATATAAGATCCCACTTCCTTGAGATAACCCTACAGCAAAATCTCAAATTTTCCTGGGAAGTTTAACAAAGAGATAAATGATAGTAAATAAAAAAGTTCTATTCTTTTAAAATTATTTTCAAAGAAAGAAAATAATCAAAACCCCTGTTTTCATTAACTCTTGTTAAAGGAATTGAAGTTTTGCGATGAAAAATGAGAGGTGTCTGAACTTTAGATGCTGAAAATAATGAAGAATGCATTCCTTGCCTGGTCAGATCAGCTCAAGCATTTTAAATACAAGGTCTGACTTCACTTGGCTGATTTTTTCTAAGCTTTGGGAACATTTCAACAGTTCTACATCAAGTCTGGTTGGGAAATGCCAATAAATAGCAAGCTATGATGGGTGGTGACATCTCTCAACAGTGGAGGTGTGTCCAGGATATCTGTCCAAAGGCCTGAACCATTTAAATAACAGCTGTTTGCTAACCCATTTCATTTAGACAGAAGTAGACCACAGCAATACTAATCCACGAGTGGTTTCATTAGGAAGGTGTGAGGTGGAATCTGTGAGGGAGATAGCAAATCTAGTATCTGCATCCTGCTGTGCAGTTCTTTCTAGAATTAACATCTATTCCTTTATCCAAAAATAAGCTATATCAACAATACTTTTTGTCTTCATTGCAAGTGATATTTCTATAACACCATTAGAAAGGCACCCCCACAATCAAAGTAGTAATGTTGATATAAAGTGTATGAATTCATGAGGCCTTAGTTATCAGGACTAGGCAGGTTTCTCAAGAAAATGATGCAAGACTGATGCTGAAAGAGCAATTCAAATGGTACTCTTTTCAGCATACCCTGACACCACAGTAAAGAAGGTGGTGTTTGAAACTGATGCAGGAATTTTGGGTGATCCAGGGACTGCATGAAGCAAAACCAAGCTCATCAGAATATTTCACATACCTAATAAATAATAACATAACTATAAATATTTAGGTGCTTCCTCAAGAAGACTTGTAATATTTAATTCAAAACAATTTTTTTTGTTGCCCTGGTACCATTCCACAGAATTTCTCTGTAGAGATTTAGTGGCTATTTAAACAAAAATGATAGATACTCCCAGAGCTGATGTGATTATGCCGACTTCTATTTTTACAACATTCTATCAATAGTATTCAGACTGCTAAATCCACTCACTGTAGCTGTTCTTAAAGGTATTTTTCAACTTTGTTTTCTTTTTTTTCCTTAGGTTGTTACATTATGCAGCTGATACAAAGGTGAATTTAGCAAACATGAAATTTGCTAACTATGCTACTCCGGAGACTGGCAGATTTTCAGCATAGCTGTGTGGACTGCATTGAAGCTAGTTTTACAATAGTCACGGTCTATCAATCTGCTGAAGGAAGGCAGCAAAAACTTTTTCATGCCTCTTTGCAAATAACAAACTACTTGATCTAGCTATCTTTTCCCTAAACCTCTATATTTTATTCCTGCCTTCCTGTTTTTCTTCCCAGAAACATGAGTGTTAGCATCCTTTCTAGTGCAGCAGAGATTCTGGTGCTTGTGGCTGCTCTCACTGATGGATGGGATATGTGCTTAGAGCAGTGAAATGGCATGCTGTTTGGAGATTTGCTGAAATCTTGGTGCCACTTCAGCTTCTTTCAGAAGTAATTTAGCCTGTGTTACCTGCTCAAAACTTGCTGCACCTCTGTGACACATCGGCACACATAAAGGCAGCAGGGACAGTGAGCAGCCTGCCATGGCTTGGGCCCCTTACAGGTGAACACCTTTAAGGAAGCACAAGTGTGGTCCAAAGTGCTGGATTTGCCTAATGACTACATTTCTATATACCAATTAGCTTGCTGTAAACTGGGTTTATCTTCAGGATAAGCCACTTTGCAGACTGGTAAAGCTGGCATCAAACTTATCTGGTAGAACAGTCTTCAAGAAGCAAATGTAGCTGTAGCTTGCAAGGGAAAAGTCCTAATTTCTTCTGGAGAGCCACTTGCGGATGGTACGATGGGTTTGGGCAGAGGTGCCCGGGGCCACAGAGGGATGTTTCAGTCCCCGGGAGCCCCACAGCACAGACCTAGGTGGGCAGCGCTGATGCTTTTAAGCTGTGCAAAGGGCCTATGCCTGTACCATCCCCTCTCCCCTTGAAAATCAGGGACACAAGAAGTAGCAAACACCGCAGCAGAAAGTGCCTAAAGCTGCCTCATCCCCTCGTTGAAACTGTATCTGCTCAGAAGACCATGTATACATATATCGTAGGACTATTCTTCCTTGTCTTACCTGCTCAAATGCTCTTTCTCTTGATCTTCCCTCTATGTGTGTGCAACAGACAGGATAATATGCTGAAGAGGGGAAAGAGCATAACCTAGAGGTAACTTGGCAAGAGTGGAGACAGATGGCTGATCTGAAAGCATCAGAGGTTTGCTCCCAGAGTACCTCCCAAAATAGAGTTGGTTGTAAATTAGAATTGCCCTTTATAAACAAGGTGTATTGCTCTAAAGTCTGGCCATCTGATTACGGGTGCAGATGGTCTGTTACTGTGGGGATTTAGAGGTGTAAAGGGATACATGACAGGTAAGTGCCCCAGGCTCATGTCTCAGTGGCCTAAGGTTACACAGGCTGGATTCAGTTTGTAATTCTTTTCAAACAAGTATTTTTTTATGAGGCTACTAACAAGGGTGTCAATACTCTTGTTTTTTGAATGTGTAAGTTATGGACACTGCTTCAGTACATAATAGACTAAGACCAAAAATAATTTTTATATGAACTGTAGAGCAATCTCAGTTATTCTGAAAGATTATGCTCACTGTATATGTAGAATATTTAAAAATTTGCAATGTGTTATGTATGTGTATGTATATATGAATCTGAGTATTTATAAACTTCTGCTTACATATATATACATATACAAATGTATACAGAAGTTTACAAATACACAGATATACACACATACACACACAGAGATTTATAAAAACCTATATGCTCTCATAGATAATCAACATATACATACATACGTACATTGGCAAACAACGACTTATTTCTTCAGGCAGAACTGCTGTGTGCTGCTGCGAGAGCACTACAAAGCAAACTGGCCAAACAAGTTACCATCAAAACAAAATGGGTAATGATCTTGACTTAATAAAATGATGCTCATTAATGTATGTGTTTAGTTATGACACTGAAAAAAACCCAGATTTTACTCCATCAATACACAACATGTATTTATATATGCAGTATATTTATGAAATAATATGATTGTCCTTGTATTAAAGACTTGTCTTTTTAATGCACATAGTCACTGTTTTAGCACATTATCAGAAATTTTGCAGCTTCTTCTGAGCTGTGGACATCTGGGTTCACAGAGACTGTGGCCCCTGGTTTAACAAGTGGGAAAAAAAATGAAAAACTGCTGCAAGAAAATATTTAAGATCTACATGTGGTTCCTATATGTACATTTGTACCTGCATATTATATACACAATTGTTGTTGGGTAGTAAGATAACAACTATTTAAAGATCCAGTCCTGGACTAGAAGTCAATACAGGTATATTGCAATGCAATATGTAATACATTGTCACGGTTGTTGTGACCTTATGAACTAAGGTGAGTCACTTCATCCTGTTACTTCATTTCTCTCTAGTCTCTTGTTTCTCATGCCTATTTAAAATAAAATAAAATAAAATAAAATAAAATAAAATAAAATAAAATAAAATAAAATAAAATAAAAAAAAAATTGAAGGCCAAGGATTGTCTTCTATAACTTTTTGGCTTTCATATTCAAAATGCAGTATAGTAAAAAGAATACTTTACTACCATAGAGAAGATTGTATTTACTAAAAAAGTTGAAATGAAATATACTTTCCTCTTATCTCTGAAAAATATTCCTTCACATCTACAAGACAGCCTCTGTTTTTCATTTCATGTTAAACCTTTACAGCTATACTGATGTTGTTGAGATTTGGGGAAAGGGGACATTAAAAGCCTGAGAAATATTGGTTTATTTTTCCCTTTTTTTTTTTTTTAACTGTTCATGTAATATTCCTTTTTCACTTGGATTTATTTGAGCTAGTGGGAATTGTTTTCAAAAAGGAAGCTTACAACCTTTGGACATTATTAACTTGTAATATTCCTAAAATGTGCTATAATATTGATTTTTTTAAGCCTTCTAATGTCAGCATTTTAAAAAGATGTATTTCTTTTTATATAGGTACAAAGTTTGATTCTCCCATTTGAATAGAACAGCCTTTAGGATGTCATACCAGTAATTAAATATTGAATTCTTTTTTTTTTCAATTGGTCTGAAATTTCTTACTTTAGTGCAATTGCAGAAAAGAGATGAAAAGAGATGTTTCGAATTAAGAGTTTTATTCTAAACAACCTTTTTTTTTTTTTTTTTGTACTGGAAGGTTATTTAGCTGGCCAACAAAGAGGCAAGCTTTAAAAAAAATGAACGTGCTTACTCAGTTTCAAGTATAGCCTATTGAAATTAATGAGATAGTACAACTGCTTATAGATAAAACCTTGGAATGTTTCTAGATTGTAGATCATATTTCACCATTGGGGAACAGACATTGCTGCCCCTCCTCCAAAAATGCTCCTTTGTTTACATCACATTTCTCCTAAAACCCTGAAAATTCTGTAATATATTATAATCTTTGACTTACCTATTAAAACCAATAATAACTATCACTCATATTTCCGCCAAAATGCAGGTTACAAAGGTAGAGCAAAGGAATTAATTCCACAGCTTACTCTCACCCTTTTTCTTCTATAGATTGCCCACCAGTGGCTTCTGTTTCTTTCCTTCTGGTTACCTTTGTGCCAGTTTGAGGAGTTTTCTGAAGTTATGAATTATCAAATAACTTACTCGCAGGTACTAATATTCAAAATATTCAAAACTAGCAAGTTATTTCTTTGAAAAAGGGCTAATGTATCTTCCCCCCCCCCCTTTTTTTTTTTCTTATTTAGCTCAACTACCTGCAAGAAAAAATTCTGAATATTAGGCAGCCAGGTACTTGGAAAGAATACATTGTGGGAATTAACATGTATGCAGCATGAGAAAAAGTACAAGCAAACTGGGGGTCTTAAAGAATAAAAATACACTTCAGTAATCTCTCAGCCACTAAGAGAATGTTTTCACATCTGTGTATATATTTTTGGAGCCCTTCAGGATGAATTGTTCTTTACAAGGACAAGACAAGGTTTGCAAGTAGGGTTTGCAGGCCCTAAAAACTGTTGAATTTTTCTGGCAGTTCCAGGTGACTAATGGAAGATGGTACATCTCCTTACAAACTTTATCCTGCTGATGTCCTTAGCCCACTGCAGTTAAAACACAATGCCGCTCTACAAAGGGTGTTATTTTAGCCTAGTAATGATATATGCAGTTTAGGCTTTTCAAGAAGTTTCAGTTTGCCCATGAACACTCTGACAATTTAATACAACCTCATACAGCTAAAAGTAATTCTGAAGGCATAAAGCAAAGGTTTTGCTTTCTTTTAATTAAAACTGCCAGAAATAGGGACAATTTTTATATCAGCAGTGCTTTTCTTAATAGAGACCCATTTCTACTCTCAGTGTCTTATGTGGAATTGCTGGTCAACAAAGATGAATGTACATTTTATTCAGAGTCATGTAAGGGGACGTAAAGGATGCAGTGAACCAGCACAATGTCTTTCACAGCTGGAGCCTGTATTGAAATGCTAAGACCATGCTTTAATTCCTATTGCACACTAAATGCAATATCCCTGATCCTGCACCACTGAAAGCAATGGCAAAACTTTCATTGGCTTTGCTGAGGGCTGGACTGGTCCCTGAATTACTTGAACATTCAATAAGTGTCATTTTCTATATCTATGGGTAAATAAAAAAAAAAAAAAAAAAAAAGAATAAAAGCCAGACCCAAACTGTTTCAGCAGAATTCTCAGTACTAATGGAAAATGGTTAGAACTGTTCAAACCTCCACGAATCTGAGAGGATTAACTCCCAAAGTTACTTACAATTCAGAGAATGACTCAAGTTTTCACAAAAATAGTTTAGTACTTAGTGAAACCATCTTTCCTTTGAAATTCAGCCTTGTGATTTTGTAACGAACAAAACTAGTTTTCCAGTCTATTATATGTTTATACTAGATACAATATTTGTATCTGTATTTAGTGTTGAAATGGGTAGAAGTCAATAATAAAATTTTGAATTTATTTAAGACTGGGCACGAAATCAGAGGTTCTCAAAGTGATTACAGAGTCCCAGTTTATTAAGCAAACACAATTTGTTATAGCTTTGTGAGAAAGGTACTTGGGGGCAGTGAAGGAGTGGTGCCTTACTTGTATAAATGCTAAGAAAGTTTTAGCCCTAATTCTCCAAGCATAGCCAATATAACAACCAGAAATTATTTTGCTCTTGAACAGACAGATGGTACTTAATGTCATCTGATATGTTGTTAATAGTTATATTCAGCCTCTTAATTTTATCCTTTTTATTAACCATACACATATTTACATTATCCATACATTAGAAAATCTGTTGCTAATGCACTTTCAGAAGGTAGATTCATTATCTGCACTGGCTTGCTTACATTGTTTTAGAGCTATTAGGCCTAAATTTGCCACAGACTACAGGTGTACGCTGATCCCATGCTACCCTTTCCAGTCATAATTTGAAAACATTGCTTTAAAAGCCCTGGGAGGCCCCTGAGCCATTCTAGCTTGGTTTAATTCTTTTTCTGTATAGCACGTTTCATAAGAGTGTGCCCCATAGCAGTAAACAAAATCTAATCAATAAAATCCACTGAAATTTGACCTTATTTTCACCCTTAGACTTGGTTGGACTTTTTGTTTCATTTTATTGTTATTTTTTAAATTACTAAACAAATGGTGAATACAGTTTTGTATGTTCCCTTACGGTTGGATGGTTGGCTGCAGTTGTTTTGGGTAATCAGTTACTGGTGTAATAGCTCTTTAATTGTACAGCATATACAGAACTGGAACAATGTATTCATAAATGGGCTCTGGTTTTCATTTAATACTTGAATGCTTCTGAAGGGAGGAGGCTGATAATACGCAATAGAGTCAAGTAAAGTGCAAGATTCTTCATTGCTCTTTTAGTGCTGTGTTGCAATCTGGCCAAACAGAAGTCCTGCTGCCCTTGTCCGGAATATGATCAGCCATTACCAGATGTCTGAAAAGCCACATGGTGCCTTTACGATGCAGACAAACATCTATGAAAGGAGAGAGACCACAACTGGATCATCAGTCATCCGTTTGAAGCAAATGAGTATTCTGCTCATGGTGGCTTCATGTTACAGTTATAACCACATCGTTGAAAACTTTTTTGTGTTAAGTAAAAATTAAACATAGAAAGCTTGTCATACTGTCAGTCGGGTGTGAGTCCAAAGCTTGATTACTTTCTGTATTTTTTTATCTGTAAGCTTGGGCTCTGTTTAGTGCATAGGGTCAAGCTCTGATCCCTTTTAGAAGTCAGATTCTCCGCATACTCACTGTCTTAATGTGCATCCAGGCACTCAGTCTTGCAGTCTGCTAGGTCAGTAAAAAATAACTGTCATGTGCAGCAGTCCATCAGTTTGTCTTTTTCTAAGCATAATGTGAACACTGTAAGCCAAGTTGCAAACAATTCAAGAGACAATAAAGCAAGCAAAAAGTGCATGGGTCTCAGTGTATATCTATATTACTAAATAAAAGAGGGGCAAGGAAGAAACCTTGAACATCGAATCTGCAAGGCTATACCTATTCCAGGAAAGTTGAAAGGGATATGTCATGGGTACAGACACATAGCTGTTAAACTCACAGTGTTAAAGTGTTAGGAAAGTATATCCCATCATTTAGTCTGTGCCAACCACGGCTCTACAACAGTGCTTGACCATGATTTGGTCATTCTTGTGGGCTAAGGACTATTTGCAATAGGCAATGCATTGTGGCTAGGAGAGTTAAGTCTATGTCTCTAAGCCATGTCATGCTACTCAAGATTAGGGCCAAAAAACAGTGCCTGGCATGCAATCAGGCAGTACATGAAGTGCTATTGTTCATTCTGCTTAATTGTTATGTTGGTCCATAGCTCAGGTTTGGTTTACTCCAACTAGATCTCTTCAAGACAGATCTGGTCTAGTGAGTCAATGTGGGTCTAAACCAAGCTTCTTCCAGATGACTTCAGGGCAGGGATTAATGCCTGGCCTGCCTTTATTTATCAACTTAAATCAAGCCAAATTTTATCTATTGTAAGCCTTTTCTGAAGTCTACTTCAGGTTTTGTGTTGTAGGTACAGCTGGAGAAATTTGGAGCTACAGTGTCATCTGTCTTCTGACATGTTTATACAAGGTTTCGCCAGAATTCCTTCCATTAATGGAATGCTCAATAAACACTTATTTCATTACTTACTTGTGACAAGAGGATTAAAAAGGTACACAAGAGTAACACAAAATCATGCCTGTTGTCCTCTCATAGCAGCGAGCTTTGATAGATGTATCCTACATCTACTAAGCCATCTTCCCTGAGACCATTCAGGGGTAATTAAATAAAGAAATTGCTCCTGAGCTGGCCAGTGCCCTCCATTACAGATTCAGTAGTCTAAACACAATACTGTTTTCTGTTTGTTGCTTAAGGCTTCAAAAATACAATGGCAAAACATCACAATATTTCCTATTAAATGACCACAAATTAGGAGAAAGAAAAAAAGCATAGAATTTTTTATGTGAAAGCTCTTTTCATATCTCAGACATAAGCAAACCATTATTTTGAGCCATATTCTGACCTCCTGCCATGGCATCTTTACTGAACTTAATCAATATACACTTTAAAAATATTATAGTGCTTAGATTCAAGTAAGCTATACAGACCAGTTTCACAACCTGCCAGATACTGACTCCCTATATACAGCTGAGGCAAAACAAGCAAACAAACAAACAAAACTAGCACATCTAAGGCATCTGCAATAGCCATCTCAAAGGCTTCTCAGTTCTGGTGGTAGACTCAGCCCAGGATAGCAGCAGTCTCTGTTGCTTGTTCACTTCTCAGATTCAGAAGGTGGGTCAGGTGCTTTAAGTTCCATGGTCTGGATATTTGCTTCTCTTTGATGAATGATTTCAGGTCCAGTCGTAAATGTGAAATTCACTGCTGTATTTTAAAAATAAATAAATAAAAATTTGAATTTTATTTGTAGTAGATGAAGTTTCATGGGTGTAATATTGATGCAATGTATGGGATAATACTTCCTTCTCTGCAAGTACTGTAATCCTGTAGCCTATAATATAACATACCCACAGCTAGCAAAGAACACAGGCTTTGCAATAAGCTTGCAAGGTCTTAGGGCTTAGGTTTGTCAGGATTGCTTTGTCTGAACTTTTCTTGACCTTCCTGCAGCTTTGTTTTTATTTGGTTTAGCTGTAACAGCAATTTTTCTTCTGATCAGGTGGTTATGGCTAATTTGTTGTGCTTATCATTATATGATGCAATCATATTTTTGTAGAGATAGTAGTGACAAGTAGTTTTTTTCTAGGCAGAATGAGATATTTATGGTTCTAAGATAATGATGTAGAGCAGAGAAATACAGACCTGGTCTGATAGCAGAAGCCTTGAGAAGTGGGGATGTAGCACAGAAGAGCACAGGAGTGGAATGATAAGGGGTGGAGTAAAGGCTGACACTGGAGACCCCATGGCTGTAAATAACTCACCCATGGTCAGTCACAGAAATGCAGATCTTCAGCTGGACAAAATTGGTCTTCAGAGTAACAAAGAAAAAAGAATGAGTATCTAACATATGTAAAAGCTATCACAGATATTATATTCAGATAAAATATGCAACTGCAAACCAGTGAAGAAAGTTGTAAAATTGTTTTAGCAAACATATAAAAATTATTCTTATTGAATCCCAGAGTGGGGAAGAAGAAACCCTCAACATGAACACCAACCATATTCCTCCCAGTGAAGGACTCCTGGTGCTGACAACTCACTGTAGCACCCCCTCCATGGCCACCAGAATGAGACCGTCCCCAGAACTCAGACAAGCAGGAGAAGGGACAACATCAGGAAAAGCATAAAAACTAAATCTGTCTGTAACAGTTTTAATTGTATTACTGCTATTACTGAGACTTTTTTTTTTTTCTATAGATATGTATTATTTCCTTTTCTACAACAATTTGACCTGAACTAATAATGCATCCTGGATTAGATTGTTAAAATAGCCACCACACTAACAATAAATTATTGGCTTTATACATAAGGTATGTCTCTTCTTTCCCTTTAAACAAGATTTTGAACATAACAATATTGAATAAAGTCTGAACTGAAAGGAAAAAAGAGCGGTAAAACCTTTTAGATTGCTGCAGTTTCTTATTGCTCAAACGTGTTTTGCTCCTTCTTTCAAAACTGATTACAGAGAGAAATGCAATAAGGGTCAGCTTAGTTCCCCAGATGCAAAAACACTTAGTGGCATCTGAGAGGCCCTGGGGTATCCAAGGTATCTATAAGAAGTTGGCAAGTATGAAATAAAACCTATGAATGACCCACATTGCCTTCTGGACTGTCAGCAGGAGGCTGCCTAGGATAATCTAGGGAATCTCAAATGGCATTAGAGGTATCTGTTCATGGAACTTACCCCTAAAAAATGCTACTAGATCTGACTCAGAGAAGACCACTGCAAATTTAAACTCTCTGAGTTTGAGGGGTTTTCCAGATAATATTTGACCCCATCTTATTTTACCTCCAGATCAAATATTAACTTGAAAAAGCCTGTGTTCTAATACCAGTTCAAATTCAACAAAAACCTCACAAGAATGCCTTGCTGATAATAACAGTCTCAGCCTACTGTTGAATTTATGCTATTTACCTGTAATATTGATTTTTAAAGTTTGCAAAATATAAACTCCATCACAGAACTATGATTTACCCTTGAGTACTAGCCTAAACTTTTTTCCAAATTTGTATCTGAACTTTGAGTTCTCATTTCACATCGGATACAGAAGCGTCTTTGTTGTTCTCTTTAACTTGGTTTTCCGTAAGTTTGAAGTATGAGAAATACTGTTTACAGTGAAGAAACAGAAAGTCTTAAATATAATGCAAATTACAAGGGATGTTTCTCAGGCACTTGCTGGTCAGAATCACCTTGCTGAAAGTGACATCACTTGTGATACTAATATCTTTAGAATTCAAAAAGAAAAGACTGCTCACTAGTGTTCTTTCTGGGTTTTTTGTGCTTTTTAAAAATAATCAGAAGAAAGACTTTAAATGCTTTAATTTTTAAACAAGATCTTTAATTTTTAAACATTAAAATTCCTATTCTGATTGTAGATTTGCATAAAGGCTGGATAAAGATCAGCTTTACCACATCTTTCATTCATATTATGTTAGTGTTGCAGGGACATGACATAATTTGTAAGATGATTACCACAAGCAGTTAGCTCAGAAATGTCAGTTTAAAAAAACCCAAAACTTCAGTTTGAAAGACAATTCAAAGCCAATATATTGTAATGTTTTTCTCCATGTGAACTTTCAAATTGTTGTGCTGGAAAAAACAGGAAAAATTTCTCTTTTATAAAATTTTGGTTCATATTTTCAGGTCAATGCTATTTTAGTTAATTGACTGGCATTTTATCTCCATCTAATAAAAAAATCTATTTCATATACGGCAGGAACTGTTTTCAGAAGCATTACAATGATAGCAGCCTGATTTGGTTGTGAAGTAGAACACAGACCCAGAAGCCTAGATACAAAGGGTCTTAAATAAAAACTGATATTATTGAAGATGAACTTGCAACAAAAAACATCCTTTACCCAGTTCCCTCGTACAAAACAGTTTTTAATCAACAGCCGTTACTTGCAGGTTAATGGCACATTTAGCTAGTACTTTCTGGGGTTGAGTAAGTCCCAAATGGAGTGAAGAGAAAGGGGACAATCTGGCACAGACCTCGTTGTGTACCAGCTCATCAGTGCAAGACTGAGAAAATTTCCAATAAAGACAGTCAATAATATGGCAAACAACATATGCAGACACTGAGCTTGGCATTGTAAGAGAGTAATGCTTTTAAGGCTTCTAGTTTCCCTAGTCTACTACATGCATTATTTCTTTTCTTTTGTAACAGAGATATATATTCTTGTTTTTTTCAGACCTAATGGGGTGAATCCTTACATCCTTTCTCTGTTCTTATTCCCCTGGTCTCCATGCAGAACTTTACCTTGGAAAAGCCAACTAGGGATGCAAAGATTTGATTTCAAAATCTTACACTGGTCAATGCTTTCATTTGTGCCGTTAGAGACTTGTCTTATATATACATTGATACCAAAGAACCAATTTATTGCTTGAATTTATAAGAAAGGAGGAGGATCAGAAGTATAGAATAAGCAGTTTACTAGGGTGTAATGCTTATGTCTGCAGTGTATGTTAATTGCAGGATTTATTTTCCAATACATGTGATGTTCTTGCATGTTTATCTGCTTTCAGGTAAATAATGAAATTTCTCTTGGCATCCTGTACCTTTAATTTAAGTTTTCTGACATTGTTTTTGACTTTTCTGTTGACAGACTGATTTACTTCCCTTTAAATATTTCCAAAGAGAATACTATTTTTGCTAAAACTATTTTTGAAGATTTTATGTTCAGAAATATGAAGCACCTCAAAAAGAAGGTCTTTATGTGATTTTAACCTGTCACAACTGGAAAAATATAAAATCCTTAATACTTAAAATTTAAGGTCATGTGTAAAGCTGGGGCTATAGGTCCATCACTTACTAGTCTTGCTCCTTTATATCATGGCTGACTCAGAAATGCCGGGACAGTGTCCAGGTGCCACCAAGCCACTCTGCCACTCCCCTCCTCAGCAGGACAGGCGGAGAGAAAATAAGATGGGAAAAAAACCCTCGTGGGTCAAGATAAAGGCAGTTTAATAAAAGCAAAAGGAAAGGCTGTGTGTGGAAGCAAAAGGAAAACAAAGATTTTATTCTCTATTTCCCATCAGCAGGTGATATCCAGCCACTTCCCGGGAAGTGGGGCTTCAGTACACATAGCAGTTGCTCCAGAAGACAAATGTTGTAATAACGAATGCCCCCCCCACCCCGCCCCTGCTTCCTCCTCCCTTCTCTTTGCTTTTATTGCTGAGCAGTCATCATGTGGAATGGAATATCCCTTTGGTCAGTTTGGGTCAGGTGTCCTGGCTATGTCCCCTCCCAAGACCTTGCCCACCCCCAGCCTGCTGGTGAGGGTGGGAGATGTTGGGGAGACAGCCTTGGTGCTGTGCAAGCGCTGCTCAGCAGCAGCCAAAACAGGGGTGTGTTATCAACACCCTTCTAGCTACCAATACAAAGCACAGCACTGTGAGGGCTGCTGTGGGGAAGATTAACTCCATCTCAGCCAAACTGAATACAATATGTTACTGTATCCCAGCTTCTAACATATTAGCCCATATCAGCTAATTGTGCACCTATCCACTGTACCCTTTCAAACGTTTCCCAGTTACACTACGTACATTTAAAAAGTTAAGAGAATGTAAAAATTTTCATGTCAGGACAAAAATCATCAAATGGATGATATGAACAAGAGGGTTTTTTCTTAATTGTTCTTTGCTGTATCATCCTATCTCTGCAGTTCGCAATACTTATCAGTGTTTAAGGTAGCATTTTGGTGTAGATGGATCATTGATCTGGTTTAGTATAACAGTCTGGCACAGCAACTTGTTACCCAACTGCATGTCTAGACTATCTTCCCTACACATTTTCACATTTTTTCTTAAAAAAAAAAAAAAAACCACAAACAAAAAAACATAACAAAAAAGTAAATCCAGATCGCTTTCCAGTCTAATTCTAGTTTTATTGTTTATTGGATATGCTTTTGTCTCCTCTAATGTTACATGTGTTTTCATCACAGCATTGATGATTTTTAATCTAATTTAAACTGCATGATGTGAATGCTTTTGCTGATGCTATTTTAAAATGAACTGCTTTTATAAGTAGCTAAGCTTTAAGCTTTAAAACTTTTTCTGTATTACTGGAAATTTGGAATTTATTTTTCTTAAGATCTTTTTGAGCCAGTTATCTTATTTTTTCCTAAGACTCCTGTTAATTTTTATATGCTTCCTTCAGCCTTCATCAGAAAACTAAACTGTGATGAAACTCACCCCTCATTGGATCGAAGAAGGATTTTTCACATCAGTTAGCCAGCTTGACAGCAGCTTTAATACATTTTCCAATGACGGTTGCAAGCGTGTTGTTAGAACAAATGCTTACACTTTTTAATATAATGTTAATCAAATAATCTTTATGAAGGATTAAAAGGCAAAAGTCTGTAGAGAGAGGAAAAGAAAAGTCTGGTAGATGAATCCTCTGCCTTGCAAACAGTGTGTGAAATCCTTCTTTTAATTCTACTTTAATAACTCCCTTCTGACCTTAAGTTTTTCAAGGCACTATATTTCATTAAAGAAACAGCTCATACAGGTGTGACTGAGTAAGCCTTAGCAGTCTAAACTAGCAGGAACAGTATAGATGCAGATACATAGAAATTACACTGAAAGGAATGTAAAGAGAGAAATTCTAAGGATCTTAAACTAAAATTTGAGAATTTTGTTTTGCGTAGTTTATATCTCAACTCCTTTCTTGATGGATGATCATTCTTTCAGAATGACATGTGAATAACTGTAGTGAACGCTGTTCCCAAGCCTAAGTTCATGGTGCTGAAGATTAGACGAGTTTTTGGACAATAGGAAAGACATCATCAGTAAAAAGACTGTGTTTTATCTGTTCCATATTAAAAGCTTAATTCAGGTTTTCAAATGAATGCATACAGTCAGCAATGGGACCTATATACACACTTTCCACTTACATTATAGGGCCGTCGTGTTGATTCTACTTCTCATCTTGGATATGTTAAAGCCACAAATAAGTCACTTAAAAGTCATATGCTGAGCATTATCTTTTGGGACTTTCTTTTCACTTCCCTACAATCCTATTAACGAGTTGATCAGGTCTGAATGCTAACGAGAATATACTTCTACGCATCGGATCTGAATACTAATAAGAACACAGTTCTAATAAATAGTTAGCAATATTTACTCATTCCTAACAGTACTTTAAACATAATTTCTTTAGACATGCATTCTAAGAAAGTCAGTCATAGGTATTGTTAAAAGACTTAGGAGGATCAGTTTTTCATGTACCGATTTACCTATTTACTTATTTTAAATACTTTCTGGAAAACATTGGCAGTAATACTGTAAAATTGATGCTGATGTTCCAACAGTAATTAAAAAAAATAGTCTTAGGCAGAAGTAGTTCACCAGTTTTGAATCAGTGCTACAGTGATTTATACCTGATGTGAGACCCTGTAAAATATTTATCTCACGCTGTAAAAAAAAAAAGCAGCCTAAAATGATCCTATCAGATTTTTGCGATATCCATAAAGATCATTCCCTGAGTCCTGAAAATGACAATCCTTTTGAGAATCAGAAGCTGATTTTTAAGGCAAGCAGTTGAATGGTACTGAATAAACACCAGGTGTGATGGTTTGACCCCAGCCAGCACCTAAGCATCCACCAGCTGCTCGCTCACTCTCCCCACAATGGGATGGGGGAGAGAATTGAAAGGGCAAAAGTGAGAAAAAAATCATAGGTCATGATAAAGATAGTTTAATAAGTGAAGGGGAAAAAAGCTCCACAATCCAAACAACAGGTGATGCAAAAGCAATCACTCACCACCTCTCACCAGCAGACCGATGCCCAGCCAGTCTCCAAGCAACAGCTACCTTAGAAAGACTGCCCCTCCATTTTATTGCTGAGAATGATGTTGTATGCTATAGAATATCTCCTCGGTCAGTTAGGGTCAGCTGTCCCAGCTGTGTCCCCTCCCAACCTCTTGCCTACTCCCAGCCTATTGCCTGAAGGGGGGCAGAATGAGAAACAGAAAGCCTCGACACTGTGCAAGTGTTGGTCAGCAACAGCTAAAACATTGGTGTGTTATTAACACAGTTTTGGTTACAAATCTAAAAGACAGCACCATACACGCTGCTATGAATAAAATTAACTCCATCCCAGCCAGACACAGTGCAGCAGGTTAAAGGGGAAGAAAAAAAAAAAAAAAAAGGAAAAAAAATTAAAGCTGTTCAGGTTGGTGTAATAAACCCAAGATGCTTAGGCTTTGCAAAGCCTGAGAAATTAAGGCAGATTTTACATTACAATTAACAGTGTGCACACTTTAAAAGACTGAAAGGTAACACAAGGATAAAATATTTTGGACTCCTTTCCAGGATCCAGATGATTCAAATACATTAGGTTTTGGGTTCCTCCCTCCCGCCCTAGACTTAGTAGATCTCCACACAAACACACGACATGCAGATTTACATGGATCTCATGAGCTGATGTAAATTGTAATTACATCATCTCAGTCACTGGAACATCTTCCTTTAATACTGATGAAAACTATAATATTGAAGAGAGTAGAGAGTCTTTGTCATTCACATTTTACATTAGGAAACGGAGACCCTGAAAGTCGACAGCAGAGATTCTCAGTTTCCTTTAGATCATGGGTGAAGCTTTAGGCATCTAAAACTGTTCCTGAACTTTGGCGATAGCAGTAAGATTAGACCTGTGGCTGTCTTCTTTTCTTACTCTTAGGAGGAGAAGATAAATACCTTCTCAGTATCTTGTCTTCTTCTGGGACCATCTCTTTTTCTGATCAAGATGAATAGCCCAATGGGCTCTCCAGTACAGGTAAGACACCCTTGAGCTGTAATAATGCCTCAATTGTTTCTCTTTTTTTGTCTGCACTTTACAAGGCAAGAAGATACCTTCTAATGTGTTAAATGAGCTGTTCACAGTAAAAGATGGAAGGTTTTGCTCACCCAAGAGGAACAAAGAATTGCATGGTATCCTGCGGGGTTTGGATCAGACAGTAGCCTGAGCATTATTTCAGATTTAAAATATTCTTCAGTTATATTGCTAAATCCACTTGCTATGTCAGAAGGTGAGAGGTAGGTCAGCAGGCCAGATACAGAACATCTTCACGTAAAGATGAGGAATTTATTAAAAACCAGTGAAGGGAAGACCATGTTTCAGTTTATTAAACAGAGAGAGGACCTTTACAAGAGGGGAGGAATAGGTTAGCTCCCAAGAGCAGTGTCATATTTGGAAGTATTGTAAGAAACAGTTTTGATTTTGAGTGAAAATAAACCTTTTTGAAACTTCAGAAAAGTTTGGGTTTGTTCTTGCTTTCTCAATTTTTCATTATTTCACCCATATATCATTATAGCATTGGCAGTATTCTATGTCTCATGAGATACTGATGTTTTTTCATGTCATTTAAGAAAGACCTTCTGCTCAGGAAATATGGAGCCTAGGCACACTGCAGCAGCTGCCACATCCTCTCTAGTGCATCCCACCCTGCTGAGCTGATGAGGCACAAGCTCCAATGGTGATGTTGGCTTGCTCTGCTCATTAGCTCCAGTGGATATTCACACTCCTACCTCAGAGTCCTGTGGTTTTGAAACCTAGGGCTTGTTGTAGCTTCCTGATTTTTCCAAATTTCTCAGTGTTGCAGACTTTAAGGATTGATTCCTGGGGTTTCCATTTTTCCTTCCTTTCCCTTAGTCTACAAGCTAGCAGAACTGTAAAGCCATCCAAGAACATATTTGCCAACCAGGGATTTTTGTAAATAATCCAGTACCACTTCTAAACAAATTAATGACAAAAAGCTAGTTCATATTTTATATGGCAGTGATATTGAAAAATTACATGGGTAAGTTTGAGGATTTGAAGTAAAAAAAATTTGACTGGGAAATCTAAACGAGTAATTTTTAAATAATTTTTTTATGACTTAGCATGTAAGCATTCATAATTTCCTTGGTCAACAATCATTAGACTCAGTGGCATTTACCACATATGCAAACCAACAAAATGTCATCGCACTTTGTACACTACAAGTAGAAACTAGGTGCCACAACATTGACATACTGATCTGTATTGGGTTTGTGTGGCAAGGTTTTGGGAGCGGGGGGGCTACAAGGGTGGCTTCTGCGAGAAGCTGCTAGAAGATTCCCCTGTGTCTGATAGAGCCAATACCAGCCGGCTCCAAGACAGACCCACTGCTGACCAAGGCTGAGCCCATCAGCAACAGTGGTAGCGCCTCTGTGATAGGATATTAACAATGGGGAAAAAACCTGCCAGGGAGCAGCAGCCAAAGAGAGGAGTGAGAATATCGGAGAGAAACAACTCTGGAGATACCAAGGTCAGTGAAGAAGGAGGGGGAGGAGGTGCTCCAGGCACCACAGCAGAGATTCCCCTGCAGCCCATGGTGAAGACCATGGTGAGGCAGGCTGTGCCCCTGCAACCCGTGGAGGTCCATGGTGGAGCAGTTATTCACCTGCAGCCTGGGGAGGAACTCACGCCTGAGCAGGTGGATGCATTCGAAGGAGGCTGTGACCCCATGGAGAGCCTGTGCTGGAGCAGGCTCCTGGTAGGACCTGTGGACCCGTGGAGAGAGAGGAGCCCACACTGGAGCAGGTTTGCTGGCAGGGCTTGTGACCCCGTGGGGGACCCACGCTGGAGCAGTCTGTTCCTGAAGGACTGCATCCCGTGGGAGGGACCCAGGCTGGAGCAGTTTGTGAAGAACTGTAGCCTGTGGGAAGGACCCACATGGGAGAAGTTCACAGAGGACTGTCTCCCATGGGAGGGATCCCACGCTGGAGCAGGGGAAGAGTGTGAGGAGTCCTCCCCTTGAGGAGGAAGAAGCAGCAGCAGAGATAACGTTTGATGAACTGACTGCAACCCCCATTCCCCATCCCCTGTGCCACTCGGGGTGAGGGGGTAGAGAAGATCAGGAGTGAAGTTGAGCCTGGGAAGAAGGGAGGGGTGGGGGGAAGGTGTTTTTAAGATTTGGTTTTATTTCTCATTAGAGTACTCTGATTTGATTAGTAATAAATTAAACTAATTTCCCCCAGTCATGTCTGTTTTGCCCCTGATGGTAACTGCCGAGTGATCTCCCTGTCCTTATCTCAACCCACGAGCCTTTCATTATATTTTCTCTCCCCCTGTCCAGCTGAGGAGGGGGAGTGATAAAGTGTCTTTGGTGGGCACCTGGCATCCAGCCAGGGTCAACCCAGGACATAATCCAATTACTAGACAAAATGCAAGGTTCTGTCAGGTTGGAAAAATAATCTTGCAAACTGCAAAAACTCAAATATTAGTGGCGTCTGAGGTAAGGAAACTAAAGCCTTTGTCTAGATTCTGGTGGTATGGCATTGCAATACTGCCTTTTAGGACCTGACTTCTGCTGATGTACATTATCTGGCTGTACTGAAACAACCGCTGAGCCCATACCTATGTGGCGTCTTTCGCCACTAGAGGGCAAACTGATCAGACACACGATCGCACGAGTGTTAAAATTGCCGATTTTATTTGTGGTTTTGTTTAATTATGTAGCATTTTCTTGAATTTGGGCTAGTGCATGGCTTTTCCCGAGATTTAGTAACGATGCATGTAGGAAAGAATAATAAAAGGTGAGTTTTTTATTTGTTCACTTGATGTTTTGGTGTTTGGGTTTGGTTGGTTGCTTGCTTGCTTGGTTTTTTTTCCAGGTAGAAGATCCCACAGGATCCCAGGCAACATTTGAAACATCATTAATTGAAATTTAATAATTTTAAGAAAATTGGAGGAAAGGAAGAAAGATAAAAAATATGTAAATGGAAATTGAAAATATTTACTCTTACAATTTTCAGGATATGTTAAAACAAATGCTACTAGCACTAAACATAGGATTTCAGCAGAAAAAGGTTGTAACCTTCCCACAGACCATCCTTCATAAGAAAAAAAAAAGTATTGCATATTATATTCATATTTGTAGCTCAAGTCTAGCCTTGTACAAATGGTCACATGCAGTTACATTCAAAAAACAGGTTTAATACTATAAGGATCAAACAAAAAATAATACAGCTTGTTAACTTTATATAGAACATAACGTCTACTCAATTTTTACTAGAAAACATGGTGAGTTTTCTGCATGTAATCAGATACTCAAATAGAAATAAAAATATGTAAAGCCCAGCTGTTAAATATAATGTCACATTTACTACTGGCTAGCCAAAAAAAAAAAAACAAAACAAAACAAAAAAAAAAAAACAAAAAGGAAAAGAAAAAAAGCTGAAAGATATTTAAATACAGCATAAATATTTCATACAGTAATGCAGTCTGGATTACAAAGTATTTGAAAGACTTCAAATTTCAAAGAGTGAACAAACCCATACAGGATATCTCTCATTCTACAGTAAGTTCAGGCATAATATATGCATGCTGACATGTAGCATTGATTTTTCCTTATGTATGGCTGTATTAATTTTTAAAGTTCACACAGACAAATGTGCACCTTTCAGAAACAGAAGCAAGCAAATGAATAAGATCCTCAGTGGAAACCTCCATTATGAAACTTCTGTTAATGGATGTATGTATTTAAAAAAATAATTCATTTTTGCTGATAGCACCTTCTCTTATACTTTCATATTTACCGATTTTACATATACAATCTTGCTTTAAATTTTAACTCTTGTTCAGGAGAAAAGTTTATTTCTACAAGTGATATTTTATAAATTAAATAGCTGGAAGCAATCAGGTTTTGATGCCTTTTTTTTCATTGAAACAGTAAATAAATAAAATACAGAAACAAACAAATTCAACCATGTAGGAAGTTCATTACAAGCAAGTTTAAGACTAGTGTCTACTGTATAATTTCAATAGCACCAAAAGCAACAGAATATATATTATGCAAATTATTTAGAACTATTCATCACAACATAGGAAATGCAGTAAGGGAATGTGCTCTTTTGCAAACTTACAATGCATAGCAGTCTTCTTCATATATCTCCCTGGCTCGCCCAGCCTGACACCAGACTTTCATCAAATTCTACAAAACAGCTCAAGATTTTACATCTTGGAATTTTTATTGTCACTGCATATATTGCTGCAGAAATACATGACGGAAATGTCACTTTTGCAGAGTAATTGCTAATTGACATTCCCATTACTATGGCTACACAAAACATAGGCAAACACAGATTTTCCTCCCAAGTGATATCCACTCACTTTGAATATGCTTATTTATTTTGTCAAAGGGATATTTCCTCCAGGCTTTTCAAATTTTGTTTACAAAAGAGTAGGGATGCTTCATATCATTCAGGAAGAAAGCCCCTAGATTGATTTTTTACTTGGGGGAGGAGGATGGTTTGATCGGTTGGTTTGGAGGTTTTGGGTTGGTTTTAGTTTTGGGTTTGGTTTGGGTGGGTTTTTTTTTTTTTTGAGATTAATAAACCTATTAAAGGGCTTTAGACAGAGATTAATGACAGCTTAAAAACCTCCACCTCATTAAGGTTTCTTCGGTTGCTTTTGGAATTAGAAAATGAATTAATGGAAATGCCAACGTTGATTCTACTGACTCTCTTGTTAAGGGGAAAACAACTTCATTTACTAACCAATACAAATAAATCTACTGTTAATTAGACCATTGCCCTATTAAGAAACAAAAATAAAGCCAAATATTGACAATTTAAGTGAATGGATCTGGTGTTACATACTTTTTGGGTCTTGTCTGATCAGAAGTTAGTTAAGTTAACAACTAGTTGAGTAAGCTTTGGACTACTTCAGATTTTTTATGGCAAGTGGTCCAGAATCCCCTTCATTGATTTTCTGGGACTGTTTGGAGTGAATGCAAAATATCCTGTAGACTTTCACATGTATAACTGAATTGTCAAACCTAACATGAAAATGGAGTAACAGTTACAAGGCTGTTTATTCCAGTTTCTGTGAGGCGGAATGTATAATGGAGGCGTGACAGCTATATCTCCTCAGCCAGGCTCTGAATCTGAGAACTTAAATTCAGTTTTGAAGAAGTGATTCACTCTTACTCATAACAAAAGGCTAAGTTTTGTGACAGCATTTGACAGAGAGTGGGATTAGGTGAAGATGGTAAAGAAGAAACTTCCTACTTTCTCTGTAAGTGTGCACTATATAAAATAAGGTGCAAAATTGTCACCCTTTAAGAACAACACTTAAAGATGGTAGCCACATAACATCTTTTCTACAATTACACTTTGTGCTGATGGCAGTGTTTGATTAGCTTAGTTGATCTCCTTCCCCTGGAGACTGTACCTGATTGCTGATCTTGTGAATGAAACTAGTATGAGTACTGTATATTTTTACCATTAGAGATGTCACAAGGCAAAGCACAAAGCTGTAAGTTGTCAATGAGTCAGTAGCAGAATGACATTACCTATAAGTTCTCTTGAAATTGCAAAACCAAAATGGTTTTGCAGATAAATTGCCATATATAGTAACAATAACAACAACAACAATAATAACAACAACAATAATAACAACAACAATCATAACAATCAGGTTGTGAGCACCTACAGCTTGAAAGACAAAGTGAAAATCAGCTTTTTATCCCAAAAGTCTACTGAAGGATGTGTCTTAAAATTTAAAATAAGGAGAAATTCACTTCAAGAGGGGTTTTTTTTCCTTGTTTTTGCAGACATGTTTTCTCTTGCATTACTTAGTTGTCCTTATGTTAACCAGCTAATTCTATCCAAGAAAACTTATAGATGTGGTTTTTAGACTACAGTAACAAAATATCTACATAGTCTCTCAGTATACCAGATAGAAGTGGAAATATTAATTGATCACCCACGAACACTTACTGATGTTGTCCTGGTGATAATGCAAAACTTGAAAGCAACGATGAGAAAACCCACCAGCTAAGCTTGCCTAATATATTAGCCATTGTCAGCGTAAATCCTGCCTCAGTTGCAAAAACTTTGTGTTAAATGCCCATAATTTAAAAACATCTTAACTACAAAATAATCTTCATAAGGAAGCAATCTTATTTAAAGGTAGATTTCAGTTCTGGACCTAGGTGTTGGACATGTCGTCCAGAAAGACACTGCCTCTCAAAAGCACTCTTTTAGGCATATTTTTCCTACTTTCTTAATTTCCTGTAACCTGGGAGCTGGTCGTTTGCTTCATGCCATGGATGGAACAGCTCAGTCACCATCTCAGCTCATCTGTTCTCAGCAGCACATGTGGGACATGACTGGCATCACCTCCTCACCTGCACCATCCACTGACAGCCTCCTCCAGGGAGGCAGCAGAGCAGCTAGCATGCATCTCAACCTCTATAGTCAGGCACATGGATTATTTATGATGGAGTGTGATCAGGAGATTGTTTATTTTTATGCCTTATTACTCCATTTCTATGAGAATGTGATCTACTCCTTACCTCTAGAAAAACAACCGTGTATTTGAAGTAAAAAATCCTAAAGATTTCCTACCTATAACTTTTAGCTAACCATGCTTTCAGTAAAGATCCACACAGGTGTTCTTGAGAGACTGTCCACACTGATATATTGGCCAGAAAGTTCATTTCTGAATGAACAAGACATGCTCTTTATCCCAGGAGCTGTGTACAGTTTTCTTAGGTCCTACCAGTGCAGCAAACAACAGATCAGAAAAGGGCAGATTATTTTACTATTAACAGGCTATCAGACTAGTCATATGGGTGAATGAGTATACAGATAATGTAATTATTTTCATGATTTAATATAATCACTTATTACAATTTTTAACTACACACTGAGGGTATATATATTTGTTTCTAAATCCCATTCCTAGCTAACTAGTCTAGATGAATTCCCTCAGTAATTCCACCATCATCATCCATCTTAGGTGATCTTCCCCCCAAACCAGGAAGTACTTATTTAGTGTCATCCCAGATACTGGCAAAGACAGTAAGAGGGTATATAATAGTGTTATAATTAAGGTATCATTTTCAGTGAATAGTCTTTTATATATTTTCATTGTGTCATATACTACTTGGTTTTGAGTAGGTAAAAGCTGGTACAATGGAAAAAAAAGTCACTACAGTAGTTCTAGTCCAAGACTTTTTTTTTTCCTGTGAATACAGAACTCTAACATTTAAACACATTACCTTAAGGTCTGGTAACCTGTTCAGATACAAGTTTTACGTCTCACTAGAAGGATAATATTCACTGGTCTAGCAAACAAATCCTCATTTTTATTTCAGGTTGTGCTCATTCAGTCTAATCTACTATGATAAATAAGGCACAGAATTTTCCCTTCTAATTCCTGCCTGATGCCCAGAAACTTGTACTTAAACACAGAAACTCTGTGTAAGAAAGGTTGAAAAGGCTCTTTTCTACCTCTGCTTCCACTGCTTATCTCAAAACCAGCTTGGTCTAGAAACTTCATGTTTATTGTACTAACTAAGCCCAAAAGTGAACATGCACAAATGTATATGTTATATGGCTAATTTAAAAATTATTTGCTAAGGAAAAAGACATTAACTTCTGGATGCTATGCAAAATCTCTACAAGGATAATGGTTTTAATGAAGAGTTCTTAACAGCCTGCAGGATTCACAGTCTCTTCACTCAGTGTTGCAGCAGATCATGGTAGCATACATGCCCAGTTGTCACTATTTACCCAGCACAAATCTTTATTTTTCAGTATTTACCTCCACTTTATCCTCACAGAGATGTCTCCCAAGACAATATATTTCAAAGGATTTAATAGTTGGTGTCACTGCTTCATTTCCCAAATTCCCTGACTTAGAGCTTTCAAGTTTTGTCAAGCACTTTGCCTAAAATTTGCAGAAGTACCATTGTTCAGGTGTCTTTTGTCCTGGAGCTTAAAAATTCTTTGTGTAAGGTCTTTAATAATTACAAGAGTAGCAACAACAATAATAGTAGTGGTATGCCTTGAGGCACTAACTCAGCAAAGCACTTATATGTGTATTATTTTCTATAAACTTATCTGCATTTGTAACGATACTTAGAGCTTGTGCATTTTAGGGAAAAGAACTCACCTTTTTTTTTCAGTGATGCAAGTTGCAAAAGTTAAAACCTGTAAGATATATTTATTCACATAAACATAGAATCACATCGTATCAGAGTAATAGTTGATCTAGTGCACAGTGTGACACGTTGCACATCTATCTGACCAAGGATGTTTTGGGAGAAGATACAAGGAAACCTGTAATGGAAAAATCTGTCCATGCAGAAATTTTTTCTCATTTCAGGTACATACCTCAAAGAATGAAAGTCTATTCATTTTAAAAGTAACCATACATTTTCTCATGGTTCATGTAGAAAGCTGAGCTTTCCAGTTCATCCTGTCTAGTGTATTTTCTTTTTGTTTTGAATACCAGCATTTTGGGACAATGTTAATTCCTGAATTGTGCTGAACACATTTCAAGTTCTGAATTAAACTAAACATACTGCTAATAAAGTTAAACAAGAACATGTCTAATTCTCTTCTCTAATATCTAGATTTTGATTGTGATCTGAGCATTACTACTTTTATTGCTTTCTATAAAGACTTAAATACTAACCAAAATAAATATACACTGTAAGATAGTAAATATTTAAAACTTGTCTTTAGTTCTGTGATTCTGGTCCTAACTCACAGCTTGAAATTCAATTACAGTGCAGATTTACCCCACCTAAAAGTGTGCACTTAATGCAAATAACTGTGCACATAAGCTGAGCACCATGATCTTAAACTCTGTGCAATACTGGGAAGAAATAGGCAGCTTATCTCTAGATCTTAGGTATGCTGAACCAACTCTTAAATATATCTTGGCCCAGTAACAAGAGAGAAACTAAAATGTCAGGGGTCCTTAATTAAGCTTTTTGTTAGATGCTTAAACTTAGATGGGTTGGTTCAAAGTCTTTGTCTCCTGTGATGAAATTCAGTATATTCTGATTCAAGGAAATGGGATTTATGATAAATTCAGGATCCTATATTACAAGATGACAAGTATACTGATCTATGTATATAATCAGTCTCACACAGCTTGCCCAAGAGTTGAATTTAAGAGAAATGTAAGTCACTTGCAAAAAGACTTCATAGGTTTGGTAAGGTGCTAAGTATTTTGTCATCATCTTTCTTTTTAAATGTCAGTGATAGGTAATCTAAATTCCCCTCAAAATCCCTCTTAGTTGCTGTTATTTTATGTTGCTTTTTAACATTAATTACTATCTTTAATTAGGCAGTTCATAGGGTACTTCCTTTGACTTAAGAACTGGTAGTCATTCTATTTCTTCTTTGATACAATTCCTCCTCTCACCTCCAAAAGACTGCCATATGATTTACAGCAAAGTGCTGTATGCGTCTCATAATTTAAGGATGCTGTTGTTGACTTTCATACACCTACTGTGCTTTTTTTCTTCTTAATTAAAACATTTATATAGAATAATTTACTGAACCATAGACTACTTGATGAAAGTTCTTATACAAGTGCTCTAAATTATTCACGTTTGTAACAGGCAGATAGTCATCAAAAGTGCATGAAACCTTGCTACCCTTGCTCATCACAAATGTATTTTAAGCTATTTTTTCCTGTATATTTAGCTAAAGATCAGCAATATTTACATATGATCAAAATTAATACATAAAATATTCAGGAAGACAATTTTTTGCCTTTTAAAAAGGTTAGTTTATTTAAACAGAAAAATATCTTCCACTGTATCTGTATTTATTGGAGAGGTCTGTTGGTAGTAAACAAATTTATTACTATATATGTCCTTGTAGAGATGATAAGTGATACTAAACCACGCATAAAGGGACAAACCAGAACCCCAATTCTCACTGTGTCTGCAGGTTTGACTTTTGACGGATAATTAGGTTAAATAGAAGGATCCTGCTTTGTGGTTTGGATTGGACATGAACCTTGCCATGTAGTCAGTGATGGAAAACTTACTTACAGTTTTCAAAAATGGTTTTGTGTTGTAGGACTAGCTTATATACCTCTTATTTCCAAAGGCCAAAAGTGGTACCATGGAGTCACTAATGTTATTACACTTGTTCATCACTATTTTTCTGATTTCATACTTTCATCATAACTTCATCACATCAAGGGTTATTATTTTAACCTTCTTTTTCCTTTGTTTGAAAGGTTTGCGTTTCCTTTGTTTCCCGTGTTTGAAGCCATCAAAGCTATTTTACTGATCAAGCATCACACTTAGGTCAGTTAAAAGAAGTCATTTGGGAAGTTATTACAAACTCCCCTGTAATTTAAGAAATTACTTCAAACTGCAGCAAAATTAACTGGGTACTGCTTTAAAACAAGTTAATATGTAATATTCCCTCAAAAAGTAGAATCAGTTCAGCCCAGAAAGATTAATCTGTCCTCCTCTTATACAGGTAACATACTTTTCTTTGTGGATAATATTTCGTGTGTGTGTGTGTGTATGTGTGTTTTAACTTTAGCATCCTATGTCTTTCAACGATAATGTTATTTCTTATTTGGTTTTTTTAGTTTGATAAAACATACTATATAATATCAATTATTATGACTTTTTCTTCAGTATGTTCAAGTTTAGGTTGGCAACTCATACTCCTTTTGTTTGCATTTATTTTGTTTTAAAAAATTAATACTTTTCCCTTCCCCTCAGCCTCTTTCTCAATTAACATTTTTTGTTCTGGTATCAGATTACTCCATTACATTTGAAATGTTATGTTTCCTATGAAGAAATAATCATTTCACAAGAGATTTAGAAGAGAACTGTATGAAGCTATAAGACAAGATTGATGATGGGCAAATTCCAGGGCTTTAAGAAAATTAGTTTTGTTTTCAAAGATGTTCTGAAATATAGATGCTAACACAAACCTCTGAATTTGGTACAAACACGTGAATTTCTTACCTGTGTGCATGAATCATCCTCTTGTCCATCAATCTAAACCTTATATGAGACTTTTTCTGAGAAAAAGGTTGGGCACATGTCTTGAGCTGGCTGAAGTTTGTGGCTATGCAAGATGCTGTGAGACTCAGCCTTCCTTTGAGATGTTGTGGTACTGTCAGTCCTCTTCACACTTTGGGTACCACATAGTATCAAACAGCAGAATATGCTGTCTCCGTCTCTGCCATTTTTTTTGTCTTACTGCAAATTGCTGAAGGGTAAAATTAAAGGTAAAATTGCTATCCAGTCATTACACAGATGCACTGAATACATGTGTGTACTTTTCCACCCTTTTCCATTTACTACTATGTTTTGCCCTGTTTGTAATTACGAGAAAATGGGGGGTTTATGAATGAAAGAGAAAATGAAACGCGTTCTTCTACTGTTTCTAGATTATCTTTTTTCACGCTTCATTTTCTGAAACTCTCACTTACTGAAAATTGAAGGTCATATAACCAGCATAACAATTCTGAACATAATGTGAATTTATATTGACCACAGTTCTATTTTTGCTTATGCATAACTTATAACCTTTAGCCCAGAATCCAGGACTCTAATGTCACATGCTAACAAGAAAGAGTTATTTCTCAATATGCAGTAATTTAATGGAGATGAACATGTGATTGCATTGAAATGTGCTAGTGCGGTGTCTGATTCAATATGCTTGTTTTACACATGCCCTTGGTTCTGTAAAGGTTTTAGATAAATGTTGATGAGCTCTGCACTAAACTCTGCAGCTAGACAGACAGACATTCATAATGCTGCAAGAAGCTCAATGACAATAAATAATGATAATAAGGGTGATAATAACAGTAATAACAACAGTAGTTTGAAGTTGGCTCAGAACTAAACCTGGAACACTCCTTCCAAACTTTGTGAATTATCAGTTCTGATATCAGATTTGGACCTTCTTGTGTTCTTGTACTCATTGGCTAATACCTACCTTTTCTAATAAGACAAAAAAATGAATAGACATAATAACGTGCTCATATGTAATGCAGTGATCACGTATTTAATGAATTGTCTGCACATATTTATAGAATCATAGAATTGTTTAGGTTGGAAAAGACCTTTAAGATCATCCAGTCCAACCATTAACCTACACTACCAAATCCGCACTAAACCAGTCAAGGGTAGACTAGACTAAACCATGTCCCAAAGTGCCACATCTACCCGTTTTCTGAACACTTCCAGGGATGGTGACTCCACCACCTCTCTGGGCAGCCTGTTCTAATGCTTGACCACCCTTTCTGTGAAGAAATTTTTCCTAATTTCCAGCCTAAACCTCCCCTGGCGCAGCTTAAGCCCATTTCCTCTCATCCTATCACTAACTACATGGGAGAAGAGACCAACACCCACCTCACTACAACCTCCTTTCAGGGAGTTGTAGAGAGCGATAAGGTCTCCCCTCAGCCTCCTCTTCTCCAGGCTAAACAACCCCAGTTCCCTCAGCCGCTCCTCAGAAGGCCTGTGCTCCAGACCCTTCACCAGCTTTGTTGCCCTTCTCTGAACACGCTCCAGCACCTCAATGTCTTTCTTGTAGTGAGGGCCCATTTGCTACATAGCCATTAAAAATTTCTCAGATACATATATGAAAAAAATAAGAAAGTAACTATCATCTTAAGAACAAGTTGTAATGAGAACTGGGAAAGCAAGTTTGGGGTTTTTTTCTGTTTGTTTTTTTTTTCTTTTTTTCTTTTTTTTTTTCCCCCATCTCTCTCTGCATTCTGAATATGGTAATTGACAGTTTTAGAAATAAATTTCTAATTTAATCTGAATTTCCTTATGCTCCAAGTCTCCGTTAACACCAAACAATTCAGATATCTCATTCTTATGAAAATATTTTAAGAAAGAAAGTACTATATAATTGCATTTAGGCTGAAATTCATCCATATGGATGACAACAACTGTAAAAAGAATAGATCCGCTTTTGTCAACAATCTTACAATTTCTATTCATGAATAACTTATGCTCCATTTATGCTCAATTTCCATCTAAGTTCCACTGGAAAGTTATACAACACACCTTTAGCATATAAATTGTTTTAAGAAAAAAACCCACACATAGTCCAGAGCTGAAAAACCTGATACTTGGGGCTACCCCGAATATTCATGAGCAGCCTGATTCATCTGGCACCTGAAAAACTAAGTCAAGTGTGTGGTGCTCAGACTAATGACCCTCCAATGCCTTTCACTGGGCTGGTTGTTACTTCATTAGTATTCAGCACCTTTCATAGCTTGAAAGAACAATAATGTTAAACTAGAAAAAGGGAAAACACGCAGTTCCTTAATTGTGCTATGGCCTTCTTATCAGAAGGATAACTCTTAAAATGAAATAAATTATAACTACAAGCTTTATATCATTAACAGTAATGCCAACTAATTAAAAGCCATGTTAATGTTTGTTAGGTAATATAAGAAATAGCTGAAGAAAAGGACAGGAATGAGCAGAGGAAGAAAGGAAACAAAAAACAAGTGCAAATAGCCAAGGAGCAACAAGAACACAGATAACAGAGAAGCACTTATGGCTAATTGTGCAGATAGTGAGGGGAGTGAAAGAAAAAAGCTGCAACAAACAAATCAACAAATACAAACACTCAGCGCCAAAATCCTAATGCAAATAGATATTAAAAGGATAATGCTTTCCTGTACTAGATAACAGCTACTAGCATTGCAATTTACTTTCAGAAATAAGACAGGTTTATCGTGGAAATATTTTGCTGCTCTGCACGCAGAACTTGGGGCTCAGTTTCTTCCCAAGGACTGAATACCGTGATGTTATTGCTAATAGTGTTTATTTTTCTGTTAAAAACTTTTTGTTCATGTTTAGTACAGGAAACTGTCTTCTGAAAATATATTTTAAGAACATTTTTCTATCCTTTCCTGAGGTGAAAAAAAAATTATATTTTCATTTACAATAAGTAATGTATATTTGTCCCTATACATTTTCAGAGTGAAATGAAATTTAAAAACTGTGGTTCTGTCTGATATTACATAGTATGTACTGCTTTCCATGATACTTAATTGCATTACGTACTTTACAACAGAGAAATGTCATTAAAGTGTTATCCAGTTCTTTCTACAGGAGAGTAATTAATGTATACCAGTGAAATCGGTAGCTTTACAGTAAAATCAATGCCATTTTTTCCTAACATGCTGGTATTATTCATGATGGCTTAAAAGAACCTACAACAGTAATCATCTTTATCATAGGTTAACAAGAAAAAAAAAAGGCAGAATCTCACATTCACATCTTGCTCTCCCTCTTTCAGGGCATCATCTTAAGGTTGTAAGGAAAAAAAAGTCACATACATGTCTCATAAATCAGAAGTCAATCTTGAGAAAGTGGATGAAATATTTAACTTTTTGATTCAGAACAATTTAATGCACACATAAAACCTTAAAAGAAATTAACTAAGAATCACCCAGAGAGAATTTCTGTACCTGAAGGTGATTGCAAATGTCACTTTCCTGGGGTTTTGAGGTGGTACCACAGAGGCCAGAGTTCTCCTCGTCAGGGCAGAGTGATAGGAGGGCAGAGGCAGTGCCAGTTCCAGCCTCCAGACGTGGAATGTCTGGAGACAGTCCTTAAGCCAGGAATGTGGAAGCCATGGAAGGAGGCTGGTGAAGACTCCCAGGTTGGGCTGGGCTGGGCCGGCAGAGGAGCTCCTGGGACTCCTGCCTCTTTGCTGGTTATTTGCAGCTGGATGATTCACAAATCCTTTTGCACAGCCCAAGTTGTGTAAAGTTGCCAGATCTGCGCTACTGATAAAGAAATTTATGTGTTTTTTAATATCTTGGCATTTCTTTGGAGGAAGGACTGGGTTTTTTCAGTACTTTTACATAGTTTTTAAGGGACAGTGTCAAAACAGCTGTTAGTGTGATTTAAATGACTGGATTTGTTCAAATTTGTGTATAGGGAATAGCTGCACTTGAGTGTACATACTTTTAACCATTTTAGTCAAAGTAGATCAAGATAATGTTTATACTAGTGTAAAGAATACCACAGGCTTATCTTTTTCTTTTTTCTAATATCAAGTAGGCTATGTCATTTTAATACTACGACATGTTAAAATAGAGTAATTTACATACAGAGAAGTCATATTTCAACTCAATTTTAGGCTGTTAAAGATGGATTTTAGCTAACTAGAAAAAAAAACATTTTAAGTTAAAAAAAATATCAACAATACCTAAACTGTATTAACTGAACTCACATAAGCTTATGTGTAAGCAAGGTTTTAAAAATGCCTATGAGGAAATGTTTTAGTTTTATGAAGCTGTATTCATTGCACTGAATATTTTCTCTAAAGCAGAGAAGTAAATTTCTCATGTGTATTGATCAGATATGGCAAATAAAGATGCTATCTTTTCTATTTTTATGCCCCCACCACTGCATTTGTGAGATTTCTGATGGGAAAATCAGAACAAAGATTAACTGCAATGATAATTTCGCTCTTGCTAGGGTATATTTACATAGTTTGAAATAAGCTTTTAAAAAAGAGATACTGTCTCAAATAGGTGTAGTAGAATAAAAGCAAAAAAGCCTTCTTGTAAACAGAAACCCAAACTAATTTTTGCACAGTAAAAAAAAAATCTAAATGCCTCTAAAATAATGATGTGAATTATTGCAGAAATAACATTTAAATAACTGTTTCTTTTGATGGCAATGCTGGTATTTATAAAGATTATGGACTATGGTCAAAGTTTATTCTCCATTTCTTCCTGCTTTGGGGACATTGACTGTTTCTAAATCAAAAGAAAACAATTTAAAAAGCTTTACCTCTGGAAGTATAGAAGTAAAGCATTTTAGAATTATACGATTAAAAAAAAAAAAAAAAAGGAGCAGAAACACACGGGAAGCTTCAAAAGGAAAAGATAGATTTCACGGGGCATCTGTTTAGCCAGCTCTAGTTAAAAATGGCATTCAGCTGTAAAACATCAATATGTCAGGCACATTACTAATATAATTTTTATGACAGCGTAACATATTGTGAAGACATGATCCTTTTCCATTTTCTTCAGCCCTAATCAGCTGCGTGTCCTATTCTCAGATACTCTTTCAGTGGACCATTTGTTGTTGAAAAACTAAAATCTCTATGCCAGTAATTTAGGCTAACCAGCATCTTTGCCTTATATTCTGCAATTACCATTCAAGTAAGTAATCTCCCACTGTTAAGTATTCTGCAAAACTACTCGTATCCCAGTGTGGCCCAGATGGCAGCATGCACTGCGGGGGACTTTACTGAATCCAGAATTTCTGTGCTGCTGCTACCTGTAGGAATTTAGACTGCAGCATGCAGAACAGAGTGAATTAATGAGAAGACTTAAGCTACATATGTATATATGTATGAGTTGGTACAGAGAGGAAGAAGTAAATTGTCTAAAATTCCTTTCATTTTACTAAAAATTTTAATTGTACTTCCATTCATGCAGCCCAGCACAAATTTATGCAATAAAAGCAGTATTAATAACAGAAAAGTTAACTTCTTTGCATATGTATACATGCCCAGGTAACACAAAAGGAAGTTTAACATTTTTTCCTCATAGGATTCCTGTTTCATGTCTCGTATTTTCTTCAAATCACTCACTCATTTCTTTGTTGGACTTCTCTGTCTTTCCAGAATTTCTTCATATCTGAAAGTATAAAACTTCACCATGTAATGAGATGCAAGAAACTTTCATTAATAGAAAGGCAGCCAAGCCTGCCCTCTCTGCATTTCTACCAATGACAGCAGGTTTTCTTTGGGCCTTGAACATGGTGGGGATCTTATGGTGCCATCTACCCAGGAAACAACCATAATGGTATCCTCACCAGGTGCCTAGTCAAGTTTCCATCTTGTCTCGCTCATATAAGCTGGGTAACTCTAAGCTCCACAGCAGAATTGCATAAACTTATTGAAAACCTCCTCTTCTTTCCCACCGTGCCAGACCTGCCTTTCCATAGCATAATGGAGCAGTATGAGCAGAAACCAAGTATTCATGCCTTCAGAACAGGGTCTATCAAGCAGAACTGCTCCCTCTCTTCTTTTCTTCCACTTTCCTCTGTGACACTGCAAGGTGATGCTTGTTACCTAGTTAAGGGATTGCCTTTCCCAAACTGAGTCCAGAGGTCTTCCTCTGCCCACTGGTTTCACTAAGAGTTTTGCCCTGTAAAAAAAGCAGAGAGGAATTTTTTCTGTCTTCCCTCTGAGGCATTCTGCCAATACCGTGAGTTCATTCATGGCAAAGTGTAATAATGCTGTTAGGCAGAACAAATAATTCTACTCTAATGTTTTATTATATCCAGGCAGCATTATAGAAATAGCTCTTCTGGGGAAAAATGGGGGGGGTAATGAGTATTAAAGAAATGAAAATGATCAACAAGAAATCTACATTTTAAGTTGAGCTATCTCTCTATTTTCTTGACTGTTTTTAGACTGAAAAACTCAACTATTCCCACCATCTTTCCTTTTCATTGTTGTCTCCTCTCCTCACTAGCAATCTGTGCTTGTAGACCTGTTTATTTCTGTTTTAATGATTTTTAAATAATATTGAATGAAAATTTTGAATGAAAAAATCTATTGTTACATTGCTGTGGTAGCTTGACCTTGCCAGCTGCCAGATGCCCACCCAGCTGCTCTCTCACTTCCCCTCCTCAACAGGATAGAGAGAGAAAAATAAGATGAGAAAGCTCATGGCTTGAGATAAAGACAGGGAGATCACTTATTAACTACTATCATAGGCAAAACAGACTCAGCCTGGGAAAAATATAAATTAATTTATTGCCAATTAAAATAGGTTTGGATAATGAGAAACAAGACAAAAGCTAAAACCACCTTCCCCCCATCTCCCCTTTTTCCCAGGCTTAACTTCACTACTTCATTCCTTGATTCCTTTACCTCCTCCCCCAGGAAGAAAAAAAAATGGACTAAAAAATAGAAAACAAACAAGAAAAAAAAATATTCTTTATAAATTCTCATACTTCTAAAATAATCTAATGAGTTTTGAATGCTTGGGGTTGATTACCCTCGTAGACTTTTATTGCTTGCATTGAGTCAGCAAATTGACTTAAGTACCATTCCTGTGAAATATCACATTGTCCAGCCCCCTTGCTTGGAAACCAGACACTTCCACAGTTATTTCTAAACCACATATGGTTCATATAGTTTCCAGTTCTGGCTTCAGTTCTTCTGTACATGATTGCAATGGACACTGGAGCAGTGCGAGGAGCACCAGCAGTGGCAGCAGCAAGCAGTGGCAGGAAGAGGAGGGATACACATGGACAAGTAGAGGCTTGTCTGAACAGGCAGTGTTCCCTGAGCAACTGGCCCTGCACCCAATGATTGGAAGAAACAGCAGGAAGTGGTGCCTATATCATGCAATGAGGGAGATTTAAGCACATGAAAACAATCAGACCAGTTGATTGCAACAGGCGCTGGAGCATATATACTTCCCAGTGGGCAGGTGCTGCATGGCAGTGGGCAGGCACATGGCAACATGGTGACTACCTAGCAAAAAGCAGTGTCCTCTGCTTCTCCTGAGCTTCTAGCACCTGGTAGAACCAATGCAGCCACACAGACAGATCTCCTGTTCAAGCATGCGAACACCCAAGTTTTAGGATGTAGGATGCGTGAAGGGATATTCCTAGAGGTAGAAAGTGATTGCAAGCAAGACTGAGGGAGGTGTGACCAGATTGATGAACAGTAGTTCATGCTGCTTGGTGGTTGAGCTGCAAGAGGACATGAGCAGATGAGTATTCAAGAGTCTGAGAGGGAGATTGGTCAATGGAGCCATACTCTGTCATCTATGATGCACAGAAGCCAACTCAGTGTGGCCACTACAGAGGCAGGTCCTGGAGGAAGGCAGTGCCACAAGGGATAAGGAGGGGTGGAGGAAGGTTACAGCACAGAACGGTAAGACAAACCCCTCGTTACCCTCTAAGATACCCATGCAGAACAGGTGTGAGGTGAAATGCATAATGGGAAAGAGGAGGAACCTGCACAAGCAGTCTTGCCAAGACCAGAGAGACCAACCCCTCGTAACAAAACCGGCATTAAGACCAGCACCAAGAAAGAACTGTGACATTTGGTCATTGGTGATTCCCTCCTGTGCAGAATGGAAGCACCTGTTTGCAGACCAGACCCTCTTTTCAGCAGAGTTTGCTGCCTTCCTAGGGCCCAAGTTACAGATGCCAACACAAGACTGAAAAGCCTAGTTCAACCTTCAGACTACTATCCATTTCTGCTGTTTCATGTGGGTACAAATGATGTCACAACAAAAAGTCTGAGGTCAATCAAAAGAGACTTCAGAGCGCTGGGAAGAAAGCTGAAAAATTCAGGAGCACAGGTAGTATTTTCCTCAACCATCCCAGTAATGGGGGGAGACTTTGGAAGAAACACTGTATGTAAGGGAGAGGTTTGATTGCACAGCCCTTACAGTTAGTGATGATGTGGTGGAGAGCCTCTGGGTAAGGATTAAGGGGATGGAAAACAAAGTTGCAGTCAGTGTCTACTACTGATTGCCCAGCCAAGAGGTGAGCACTGATGAATTATTCTGTAGGCAATTAGGAGAAATTTCTGGATTGGTAGCCCTTGTCCTTATGGGAGATTTCAACTTCCCAGATGTCAACTGAGAATATCATACTGCTGTGATGAACAGGTCTTGGAAATTCTTGAAGTTTGTAGGAGATAACTTCTTGTTACAGGTACTCAGTGAGCCAGCTAGGAAAGATGCCCTCCTAGACTTGCCACTTGCGAATAGAGAAGGACTTGTGGGAGATGTGATGGTAGGTGGCTGTCTTGGCCACAGTGATAATGAAATGATTGAGCTCAAATGGCTTAAAGCTGCTCCAGGGGAGGTTTAGACTAGACATTAGAAAGCATTTCTTTATGGAAAGGGTGGTCAAACACTGGAACAGGCTTTCTAGAGAAGTGATCGATGTCTCAAGCCTGTCAGCATTTAAGAGGCATTTGGACAATGCCCTTAATAACATGCTTTAACTTTTGGTCAGACCTGAATTGGTCAGGCAGTTGGATTAGATGATCGTTGTAGGTCTCTTCCAACTGAAACAGTCTAGTCTATTCTAGTCTAGTCTATTCTATTCTAGAATCATAGAATCACAGAATGCTTTGGGTTGGAAGGGACCTTCAGAGGTCACCTAGCCCAACCCCTCTGCAGTGAGCAGGGACAGCTTTAACCAGATCAGGTTGCTCAGAGCCCCATCCAACCTGACCTTCAATGTTGCCAGGGATGGGTATTCTGTTCTGTTCTGTTCTAGTCTAGTCTATTTCCCTTTGCATACATGATAAATCAAAAAAATGATATGCAGGCATTATATAAGAGATATACTATGCTTAATCTAAAATCTACTAACCAAAAGTAGCTTCCACAGAAATTAAAAATCATGCAATGTTTATCATGATTATTGTTGTCTTGGGATTACTTTGCTTTGAAAAACTTTGAAAAAAACCCCAAATCAAACCAAAATACAATCCAAAACATTTATTAGCAGCTTCTCATGTTCCTTTTATAAGAGGATAACAGGGAAATATTCAATCAATGAAATCTTTATATACAAATATATCGATTTCACAAATGCTGCACCATAACCAATGTCTGATAACAGAAAAATCTCTTATATGAATTGAAACAAAATATAGATTTAACATTAGATCTTGTCTGCTAACTCATTAATTCAAGTTCCTCAAGTCTGTTAAGAGACTAATAAACTTGCCATGAAGCAGTTACATGGAGGAGTGATGTAAATGTATAACACACAACTTATTTTCTGAAAGAATTGATGGAACTTAGGAATAGGTAAGCCCTTAGTCAGGGGAGGCAAAAGAAAACATGCAGAAAATTTTTGTAGAAGCCCAAAATTGAATTTGCCTAGTCCTGTATTGATTGCCCAAATTAATAATTAATCCTCAATAACTTCAGCAGAAGTTTGATTTCACAGTCTTCCTATGTGTCTCTACTCACCCTGGCACAATGATTTCCCACTCCTTGGTCGGACAGTCAGGTGCAATCACAATGCCAATAATAAAAATCATGACAGTTAATATAGAAAGTAGATAAGGATATGCCTAGATCAGAAAGTAGGTGAAGGGAGAGAAATTATATTTCATTTCTACAGACATCATATGCAAGAGCTAAAAATGACAAAAATCAAGGCTACTACATATGGCTGTTTCATTGCATTGCATGTAGTTGAATTCAGAGCAAATCTACAGAGGGAATGGAATAGAGAGCTGAAGAGACAGTGCATTCTGGAGTCCATATATGAGATTTTTATTTTTAATGAGTTTAGGAGCACAGAGATGCCTAAATCCACTGGAAATAAGCTCTTGGGCGGGGGGGGGGGGGGGGGGGGGGGGGGGGGGACCAACCAAAACATTCCACAGCAACCCTCAACTCAGCTGTATGTGAGGACAGAGGGATGTTATTGTGTTCACAGACACAGCAAGACCCCCTATAATATGTTTATCCTGTCTAATTTAAGTCTTTGAAATCTGTAAATGCTAAATAAACAAAACCAGAATATATAGACAGAAACAATAACAGAAAATAATCACAGAAACTATATCTGCAAGGTTTTCCTAAGAGGCTGTTTAGTATATGCTCTTTACAGAAAATAAGATTAAATATACTTAAATCATCCACATTGAAGTGGTAGACAATAAATAAGTGAAGTCATTCTTCTGTCCATTTCCTTCTCCCATTGCATTAAAAACTGATATCTTTAAATATGATAATTTAACAAAAAAACCCAGATTATAATTCAAAGAGGTCATCAATTCTGTGTGTCCTATCCACACAAAGTATGGCTGCTGCAGGCAGAGTATATTTTTTTGTTACATAAGAAAAGCTTCTACCAAACTGACACTGTTCTTCTTGTAATATGTCTGTCAATTTACTGACATGCCTTGACTGTTCTACAAGACAGTATAATCTTTTTTTCTTCCTCCTCATTTTCATGTATTTTGTAGTATTTAGCAACAGATACTAAGAAAGAAGGGAATAATTTATGAATGTCTCTAAAAAACCAAAAGCATAAGCTAACAAAGTACCTTTAAGTCACAGTTTTTAATGAAAATGCCATTTATGTTTTTATTCACACTTCTTTACATAAGGGTGATTTGTGCCTCTAACCGTTTGGAAAAATCTTCTCACTCCTTACATTTACCCTTATTACTGGGACATTTCTGGATGAAAGAGTTCAAGCTGTAGAATTAATTATTATCTTTGTGAATAAGGATGGATAGTGCTGTCATATAAAGGTAAAAGTAGAAACTTTTTTTTTTAGTTTTCAGGACTTCTGAAGGCAGAGGACAGTTATTCCCTTAACAAAAGAATGATTCAGCCTTAGGAGGTACAATATCGTTACATATTTATCCATAACAGAAATGTTAACATGATCTAGGCAAGTCACTAAGACATTAGAAAGTTTATGTCAGGTGGTGATGTGAAATAAATAAGATGTGAAAACTTAAAGCAGTGGAACAATCACATGCACATATTTTACTGAACATTTCATAATGTTCCTGTAAACTGCAGAAAATGCAGTACTGATTTCAGCAATATATTTCATTCAGGTATTAATACGATTCAGTGCATGCTAAGGCAAGATTGTAGCTGGAAACACAGTGAACTGTCCAGAAGTCATTTAGGTGGTGACAGAAAGAATACCTCACTGATTGCGTATCATTTCTTCAGTGTGTTCTGATAGTCAATGGGAAAACTAACCTGTCTGTATGAATCCCCAGTGCAGAAATCAGGATATCAATTCATTTTCTTCTTGTTTCTATTTTTTTTTTCTCTCTGGGATAAACAGCATTACAAGCTTCACTTCCTATCTGTAAATATAAAATTTTGAACAGGGCCATGACTTAATGCAGTTACTGTGAAAACCAGTCATGTCCTATTAATTATGTTGGTTTGCACTCATGACATACTTTGAACTTTACTTTTTTTCTTTCTTTTTCTTTCATCCATGGCAATGATAATTCATTAACTCCAAGCCACTGAATTAAAAAAAAAATACCTCTAAGTTTGATAACCAAGATAACTCAAATATCTGAAACACAGTGTACTAATGCACAGGTAAATTGCTTCACTTTTTTTTTTTTCCTAGCAGTGTACTATGAAATGCAAATATTTGCTTATGAGTCTGTAAAAAAGTGAAAAAGTCAGGGGAAAAAAATGCCACTCAGTCCATGATATATTGATATTTTTTTCTTATTTACTACTAAAAGCTAAGGCATTCATTACCACTGTTATGGCAGCGCAAGATATGCAAATCTGTTACAACTGCTTTGTGACAGATGGTAGAAGTATTTAATATGCCTGTTTCCAGTTTACTTTCTAAGTCCAATATACGCTGTGAAAAGATTGGAGGCTGGGCAGGAAGGAGGAAAGCTGCTTGTTTGTCTTGATATGGCTGCTTCACTTTAGGTTGGGAGGGGCCATTTGGAGACAGAGGGAGAGAGTGTTGTCCCTGAAATCTTTTGAGCACAACCAGCCTTGGGGAACCTGGGAGCAGGTGCCTGGCAGCACAAATGGAGTCTGAAAGACCCTACAATTTGCCAGGGACACGCCTGTGGTAGGGAGTTAATTCATCCAAGGTGAAGCCTCTGAGGTGACAGAGGGCAGAAAACTCTTTGCACAAGCATTTGATAGAGAGTGCCCAACACAGAAAGCCTCTAGAAGGTGTTGGCCTGTTAGATCTACTAGAAAGGTCTAGAGTAAAACATTTGTTCTGCAAGACCCAGGAACTGTGTTTGTTCTCAAATCTTCAAACTTTTCTCACCAGCAGATTGGCATTCTCTCTGTGTAAAGTCTTACCCTGGCCTTGTGTATTACTTTAGTATTCAAAACAAGCACTGGTGTGAGAGATAATGAGCCTTCAGTCCTTCAGTATCTTTTGATATTTTCACTTTAAAGAAAGCAAAATGGTAGAAGGGAAAAAGGGAGCAATTGCACTCAAAAGATCTGGTGGACTTGGGCCCCAGCCACAAACTTCCAGACTTTTGCTTTCCATTAGTGGCAACATTTGGGATAGAAGATAGCTAACCACATCACAGAAGCCATGAAGCCAAAAGTTTAGTGCAGACACAAATGTGGCCTCATTCTGTTCTTATCCACATGAGAATTTTCACTAACATAATTAACATCTTTTAACTGGAGAGGATAACCAAACCTGTTTGTCTGTCTTTTGCAGACTTAACTTCTTCAGTATAAATGTGTTTCAAGAAGCTGCCCTCAGGCTTAAGAATCTGTATAAATGTGCCATATAGTCAATAGTAAAAAAAAATTAAAATCAGTAATGGGAATTTCAGGTTGCAAATATAGCAATTGCTTTAACTTGGAGGAGGTAAACCTCAAATGGGAAAACACAGAAACAATTTTCCAAATGTACATCCTTAGCTCTTGTACAAATCTGTTTCTCTTTTAGGAAATTGCCTCAGCAAACAGTGCTGGAGAAGACATAGTTTTGCTACAGGGAAAAAAAGATTTACAAACTGAATCAAAAGATTAATTTTGCAACTTCATGGACTGAAGCATTAAGAAGGAAAAAAATGGGATGCCAAGTACATCACATGCTTTCATGTTTGACTTTAAGAGGAAGGAAAATTATTCTTAACAGAGATGCCAGTTCAAAGCCTTGGCAATCCATTATGTTACTTAAGTCCTCAGCAGAAAGTTGTGCACAATCTTACTGATCACATTCTACTTATTTTCTTAAATAACTGGGGAATTTAATGTTTTTTCATATATGGAATTGTTCTAAGAGTAATGGAAGTATTTTATTTGTTATTTCCCTAGTGTTTTTACTAATTTTCAGGAAAGGTTAACCCCTTCTGCTCTAATTAATTATAAAAAATCATCAAAGATAATAATTTTGAAGCTTTATTGCACTCACTGCCTTCATATAATTTACCTCTGTAGCCATAAAATGTCAGTTATGATCATAATCTCTAACATTTGCAATTGTATTATAATTTATTATACTACTTCTCTATACAGTTAAAGAATGTAAATTTACAAGTGCAATAACACATTTTGTTACGGGAAAAACATTGATTTTTCTCATGCTCATGATACGTTTGTGTGGTTATAGTTAGGTTTGTCAAAGTTTTCACCGTAAACCATGATTTTCAGGGATTTATAACCAGTATACCAAATTGCTGCAGTCTTAAATTTCACATAGGATACACAGTCTTAGCAAGGGAGAGACATTCATTTTACCTTTTTGGTATTATTTTAGATATTATAGATACTTTTGACAGTAACATAATGCAGGTAGATAACAAACTAAGTTTAAAAAAATCCCATGGTAGTTTAGAGTAATGGAGAATTGCCACCCTTTATTCTGACATCATCTGTAATGAAATGAGCTTTTTGAATCACACAGAGAATTTACTATCCAGGGCAATGGAGACCTGGTTGTCTGGGATGATTGGAAGAAAAGGGTGAAAAAATGAAGTCACAAAGGCTCAACAGGGAAAGGAAAGACCTAGAATTTGCAAGTTGAAATTGCGTGCTGGAGACTGACCCATTGGTACTGTCCCAAAGGACAGCAAAAGCACGATCTGGAGTTAGCGAGGGACTCTGCTGAGACATTGAGAATCACATAGCAAGCCAAGCACAAGGTCACTGCAGGCCACCACCATGGCTCATAAACAGGTCAAAAGCAATTGTGACCACAAGACTGAGGCAGAGTATGCTACTCTGTCTTCTAAAACACATTTGGATGGGGACAACTGCTTTAGTTTTTATCGCTGAAGAGCCATAGGAAGTTCTAGTCATAAATGACATAATTTCAGTAGGATTTTCTTACAATTTTTCCCTAGTCCTTCCATCTATTTTTTTTTTTTTGCAAGTGTAATCCAGTCCTATTATAGTCTTTTTATACTCCTATTATATAGGCTTCATTAATATCCACTAGTATCTGTTAATATTTATTAATCATCATTCAGTGACATTTTATGGTGAATCTTTCTTCTTTTAAGTTCATAAATCTCTTAGTTTCACAAAGATTATACTTATAAAAAAGAAAGGGGGTGGTGGAATGTAGTTTAACTTACCAAAAAAGCTCAGATGTCAAGAATCCCTTAACTGCAACCAAAATTCAAGCAAATCCCTTGTTCCACCAGCACTTTTTTTGCATAAGAAATTGCTATTTTAACTCAACGTAGTGCTAGTCATTGGACTCTAATGAAATCTACCTTCTTTCTTCTGTATTTTAATTGTTTATTTATTGCATCTGTTTTGGATGTTAACTCCATTTCTTTTAACACTACTTTTGGGGTATATAAGGGTTATGTTTTGTTCTCTTTTTCACTTGAGGTTTACTGCTTTTTTTGAGCTTTCATAGTGTCACTGCCATCACCACAGCCAGCATTAAAACACATACATGTGCCAGGGACACAGTTCAAAGTATCAAGGATCAATAACACCCTTCAGCCTCAGACATCATAAAACTTTGATTTTAAGTAAATATCCAAATGGATTTTTTTTTTCCTCCATAATTTTTCTCAGTGGCAAGAATGGTATTTCTAGGATGCACCACATCTCTTGTCCAATCACTGTACAGGTTTCCATGTGCACTAAAACCAACACATTCTGAATACCTCAGACTTACTGTGCATAAACCAAACTACTGTGCAGGCACAATTGGTGAATGCTGCTTGCCTGGGATGTTTCAGACAGAACCATAGTCTAGTTTTGTTCTCTACCTTCACTAGCAGGAATTTTTCAGTGACATTTAATGCCCACATGCACTAAATCAGACCTCAGTGAGGCACTTTGCAGAGAGGAGAACACTGACTGTATGGATAGAAAAAGAAACTGAGAGGAGGTTGAATTGAAAAAAAAAATAAAAGAAAAAATTCAGTTGACACAGACTTTAGGGTTTAGCTAAAGCTACACACTATTGAGGGAAACCTTAATTACCTATCAAATAGTTCAAATGTTCAAACTAGACGAGGGAGCTGCTGACATCCTAGCAATTCCCAGCTAAATACTATGAGCGTGAGTGTTGAATTGGCATTTGCAGAGCAACTGTGAGACCACAAATGAAAAGAACCTTGTACCTCTTCAAGTATAGCCCGTCTTTGTACGAAGTACCATTATCTAATTAAATTTAGGAATATTGACAGCCTGTCTTGAATGAATTAGTTTAGAAATGAGTTTGGCTCACTTTATTTAAAGCACTTCGTCTCAGATCTCAGGCAGTCTGATACAGAGGAAACCTCAAATGCAACTTCAGATGACAAGGAAGGCTTCTTTAAAACAGGTGTTATTGAACATTCCTTAAGGTTTGTTGAAGTGCTTCCATGCTCTAATTAGATGACTAAGTTGATACACCGACTGCTTTCAAAGTTGAAAATTTATTCATGTAAAAACATAATTGCAAAAGTTTAGCATAAATATACTGGAGGAACTTATATTTCTGGTTTTTTAAATCTGCTGATTAGGTAGCCTAAAAAAGTAATTAAAGGAGCCATGGTTTCCAGCCTTTGCAAATGTATAAGTATATACCTGAACTAACACTTGTGAAAAGACCTATTACATGCATGATGATGCATCTTGAAGAACTTAATTTTTATGAAAAAATGACATTTGTCTTAAGAGGGCAATATAGTATTTTAACTTATATTGTCCCATCTGTGTAAAGTTGTATGGGATTGTGTTGAATGACATTTTATCTTTATGAGTTGCTACAGAATTTTTGATGTTCCCAGGGAGATAGAATGTTCAAAAAAAAAAGCACTGGATGAACTATGATTAGAAGCTATATACCCTCACCTATAATATTCTGCTTTTTCAACAGTTTAATGTTTATGTAAGAAGAAAGGTCAAGGATTCTGCATGCATCATCATAATGTAATGTAGAACTCTTTGTGGTTATGTATAGGTGCTGGTGAAAAAGCTGATAGCTTGCTTTGTGAGTTACTGGTTTTGCATGGCAAGGGGTTGGGGGGGGGGGCGTGGGGAATGACGCTACAGGGGTGGCTTCTGTGAGAAGCTGCTAGAAGTTTGCCCCATGTCTGATAGAACCTATGCCAGCTGGCTCCAAGATGGCCCCACCGCTGGCCAAGGCTGAGACAATCAGCAACAGCGGTAGCACCTCTGGGATAACATATTTAAGACCAGGAAAAAAAAAAAGAAAACAAACTGTGCAACTGCAGCTGAAGAAAGGAGCAAGAACATGTGAAAGAAACAACTCCACAGACACCAAGGACAGTGAAGAAGGAGGGGGAGGAGGTGCTCCAGGCACCAGAGCAGAGATTCCCCTGCAGCCCATGGTGAAGACCATGGTGAGGCAGGCTGTGCCCCTGCAGCCCATGGAGATTAACGGTGGAGCAGATATCCACCTGCAGCCTGGGGAGGTTAACAGTGGAGCAGATATCCACCTGCAGCCCATGGAAGACCCCACACCGGAGCAGGTGGATGTGCCTGCCCCAAGGAGGCTGTGACCCCGTGGGAAGCCCACGCTGGAGCAGGCTCCTGGCAGGACCTGTGGACACATGGAGAGAGAGGAGCCCACGCTGGAGCAGGTTTGCTGGCAGGGCTTGTGACCCCATGGGGAACCCGTGCTGGAGCAGTCTGCTCCTGAAGGGCTGCACCCCATGGAAGGGACGCACGCTGGAGCAGTTCATGAAGAACCGCATCCTGTGGGAAGGACCCATGCTGGAGAAATTCATGGAGGACTGTCTCCTGTGGGAGGGAGCCCACGCTGGAGCAGGGGAAGACTGTGAGGAGCCCTCCCCTGAGGAGGAAGAAGCAGCAGGGAGAATGTGTGATGAACTGATCGCAACCCCTGTTCCTCATCCCTCTGTGCCAGTAGAGGGGAGGAGGTAGAGAAAATCACGAGGAAAGTTAAGCCCGGAAAGAAGGGAGGGGTGAGCGGGAGGTGGTTTTAAGATTTGTTTTTGTTTCTCTTTATCATACTCTGATTTTATTGGTAATAAATTTAACTAATTTCCCAGAGTCAAGTTTGTTTTGCCCATGACAGTAATTGGTGAGTGATTTCGCTGCCCTTACATCGACCCACGAGCCTTTCATTATATTTTCTCTCCCCCTGTCCGGTTGAGGAGGGGGAGTGATAAAGCAGCTTTGGTGGGCACCTGGCATCCAGCCAGGGTCAACCCAACACAAGGACAGACAACTGAATTAAATGTAACGATTTCTCTAAATTAGGACTTTTATTGGTGTTCATTTTCTATGCCAGATTCAGATGACTGAAATGTGGCCTTAAACATAACTGGGTAGGAAGTGAGACAAAAAAAAAAAAAAAAGTGTGCATTTTGTCAAAAAACTATTTACGTATATTAAATTAAATCAAGTACATATAAAGCCATGAAAAAGTGATGACAATCCTGAGGCTTTCATCATACCCAACTGTTTTTAAATTAGCAAAAAATAAACCAGTAGAATTTTACTACCAGATGGATAATTACAGGAAATAAATAGATCTCTCTTATTTTTCACTTCTGTATTACCTACGGTAAATGGTAGGAGTTAGTTTGACACAGATTAAACCAACGAAAACTAATCCTGCCTAATTTTTAGATAGGGATAATATCCCTTGTGCTTTAGTTACTGGCAAAATTGAAAATATGGTGCTCCCAAAAAAGTTTAAGAAGAGGTAGAAATAAGAACTTTTTTCTACCTATCTGAAGGCTGATTACTGCATGTGTAGTGAAGCAGTTAAAGGTCCTAGAAAGAAAGCTTTTTAACTCAATGAAAAGTAAAGCATAATGCAAAATTGTGAGAAGCACTACTAGAGTTTCACCGGGTTCTATGTACCTTTACCTTTTAAGATCTATTCATTGTAATTATTAGAAATAAACAAGAAATGTGGTTGTGACATAAATTATCATTCAAATAAAATATTATTATTTTTAAGAAATAATTTTAATGTTTCATTCTTTTTCACAGTTAGTTGCCTACATGTGGACTCACAGTTTTGGAGGGAGAAGTATCTGTTTTTCTATATAAAATCTGGTTCACTAAAGTAGAAGCAAGTTCTTATCTGCCTTCTGGCCTGTTAATAGAAATTTTTTTTTTTCCTATTTTGCTATTGAAGAAAGAGGCACCTGAGATTTTTAAATTCTAAGTGTCTTTTTCAGGGTGACAGTATATGCAATACAAATGAACTATGAAATACTGTTCAAAACATCTTTATCAATTCAAATCTCATATGTTTTCCATTTAAAAACAAAGCAAACCAAAAACCGAGATACTTAATTCTTAAACAACTAAAATTCATACTTAAAAATTCTGGCTTATTTTTCTCTTTCCTATGCACATATGCTTGCTTTCTACTTTAAAATAAACAGAAACTATGGAAAGTTTAATTAATGCACTGTCTGAAGAAATACAAATACGTAGCAATAATTCCCCAAAGAAAAATCTACATTCATTGTTTAGTAATTTCATTTTTTCAATAATTTAATTTAGATTATCCATGGTATTTTGCATTATAAAGAAAAGAAAAATGACTTTTTTTTTTTTTTTAAGTACTCCATGCAAGAGAAAAGAACTCTTTAGTATTATTGGTTTTGAAGTTGCCCACAAATTAATAATGTCAGAGCTCTTCTTTTCTGTAAGGTCTCATTCACATCAGCTCTTGGCTTCAAGCTGTGGAGTACTTTTATCAATAACCTAAAAGAAATCATAAAATCATTACTGATGAAATTTATAGATGGCTTGAAAATTGAGAAAGTAGTAAGTAATAAAGAGGATGTATTACCCTACAAAGTTATCTGGATCATTTGACAAGCTGAACATAATCAAACAATATCTGGTTCAATATGGCTGAAAGGGAAGTCATGCATTTAGATACAAATAAATTAAATTGTATTTACAAGGTAAGACACTCCAGCCTGGAAAACAGTGATACCTAGGAAGAGCCAGGCTAAGATCTAAGTCTACGTAAGCTGGAGATGAGTCTTAAAGATTCAACCTGAGTAGAATCAATCATTAAATAAATACATGATCAACTCACAATACCTACTTTCTAACTGGGCTTAATGTGCAGATTCAAAAACTGTAAAGCTTGATTATACCGTGCCTTTATGGTGAGAGAGAGACCTGGTTTTTGCATAACAGCCTTCTCTACCAGAGTACTCACTCAGAACAGCAAACTTTATTTTAGGCCCTTTTCATTCTGATGGAGATTGAAGCTGTGGGTCTGGCCAAGAGGCTACAAAGTATCCCAGGTGAGTGTGAGAGTCATGAGCAAAGAATGAGATCTGGAATGGTATCAGGCAAGAAGGGAATGAGACGATCCTTGCTGAAAATTGAAGAACTAGTTTTCTGGTTCCAGGTCTCAGGATTGGTGCTACTTTTTATACAAAATGCAAAATGCATTGACTTTCCAGACAATAAAGTTTGAAATCCTGTGCTTATGCTTCCAGGAGAAAGTTGGATGCTTTCCTGACTTCTCTCTCTGACACATGGGGGAAATTGTCAAGGACATAAGGGACCATGTGTTTTTTTTCTTTTGATCCTGCCAGTGAGGTCGAAAGGCTTGAGAAAGAGTGAACAGATCCTGCAGGTCAATATCTGATTGTTGGATGGTGTTGATAACAGGGGTTGGCTTTTACAAACATGGACCCCTGCTTGAGGGTCAAGGAATGCTTAGAAGAGGTGGGATCCACCTGACAAAAGTGTAAAGGGTCTTCCAAATTAACAGATAAAGACACAATAAGAGGGAGAAGGGTTATTGATCATTGTTTGCCCCTTCCTTAGAAAAAGAAATGTGTACTGGCTTTGAAAAAGGACTGATTCTGGAACATGCACCGGTCCTGTTACACAGGAAATTTCTGTAGACAACAAAGTGCCTCCTCCCCTCGGAAGCTGCTCACTCTAAAAATGACTCCCTGTGGTCTTCTAAGACAGCTTCAGAAACATAAGTTGCATGAATTCATTTGAAGAATGAAATTGTATGAACTCATTTTGGCAAACTATGTGCCTCTACATCTATGATAGTCAGAGTTTTCCAGAGAATGGCAATCCCAGAGTGAACATCTATCACAGAAGCACTTTAGAAGACCTCTTTTTCACTGTAAAGAGATGTGAATAGCTATGAAATGTTTTAAATAGCTTAATTATATTAAATATTTTCTAGCAAGTCAAGTCTGTAAGTAAATAAAAAGGAAATTCACTGCTTTACAAATCACATATAATTTAACAGACATCAAAGACATTTTTAAATGTTTTTTTAAAGTCATAACTATCAGTTTATTATTAAATTATTTGAAGGGCTGAAAGAGGAAGCTTAGAGGTTTGGCATTACCTAGTCTCCAAATAAACCTTCTGGTTGAATTCCAGCAGGTAGATTTAATCCTTACATCTTATTGTAATCTTTTCACATGGGTAATTAGGACCTAAAATGAGATAATTCTATTAAACAGAAAAAATTCAAACCAGCTGTTGGTAAACTGAAGAGTATCACGTTTTGCCTGAAGTCCGGACACTTTAGAGGATGCCTTTAAAAATATAAATTAATGATTTCAGATGGAAAATGATCATTCATTTTAGCAGTCACCAATGTATGTTAATGAAGATCAGATTAATAATCCTACACCTCATTTTCTTCCCCTCTGAAAAAGAGAGAAAAGTAATTCTTCTTCTGTGCTGTTTTATACTGTCTGCTTACCGGTGGTTGCATTGGGGTAAATAAAAAAATAAAGCTCAATATACTTTCCTGTTCTAGATCAGGCACAGAAGTGTGTAAATCACTCCCTTTTATTTACCAGAAGGTACATTAAATCTCCTTTTGCTTACCCAAGACTTAAGTTGATTATGTGATACAATAGTGGTAAAATATTTTATAAGGGACTGGAATAAAAAGTTGTTATTGCTGTTGCTGTAATTAAGATTTTTCATAGAATCATAGAACCATAGAATTAGGTTGGAAAAGACTTTTAAGATCATCAATTCCAACCAAAAAAGTAACACTGCCAAGTCCACCACTAAACCATGTCCCTAAGCCCCACATCTACACATCTTTTCAATACCTCCAGGGATGGGGACTCAACCACTTCCTTGGGCAGCCTGTTGCAGTGCTTGATAACCCTTTCGGTAAAGAAATTGTTCCTAATATTCAATCTAAACTTCCCCTGGTGCAACTTGAGGCTGTTTCCTCTCATCCTATTGTCTGTTACTTGGAAAAGGAAACTGACACCCACCTTGCTGCAACCTCCTTTCAGGTAGTTGTAGGGAGCGATAAGGTCTCCCCTCAGCCTCCTTTTCTACACACTAAACAACCCCAGTTCCCTCAGCTGCTCCTCATAAGACTTGTGCTCCAGACCCTTCACCAGTTTCACTGCTCTTCTTTGTATGCATTTCAGCACCTCAATGTCTTTCTTGTATTGAGGGGCCCAAAACTGGACACAGTATTCGAGGTACAGCCTCACCAGTGCCGAGTACAGGGGGATGATCACTTCCATCGTCCTGCTGGCCATTCAATTTCTGATACAAGCCAGAATGCTATTGGACTTCTTGGCAACCTAGACACACTGCCAGCTCATATTCAGCCAGCTGTCGAACACCTCCAGGTCCTTTTTGGACAGACAGCTTTCCAGCCACTCTTCCCCAAGCCTGTAGCGCTGCATGGGGTTGTTGTGACCCAAGTGCAGGACGTGACACTTGGCCTTGTTGAACCTCATACAAATTGGCCTTAGCCCATTGATACAGCCTGCCCAGATGCCTCTGCAGAACCTTTCTACCCTCAAGCAGATCAACACTCCTGCCCAACTTGGTGTCATCTGCAAAGTTACTGAGGGTGTACTTGATCCCCTTGTCCAGAGCATTGAGAAAGATATTAAACAGAACTGGCCCCAGTACTGAGCCCTGGGGAACACCACTTGTGACTGGCCACCAACTGGATTTAACTCCATTCACCACAACTCTTTGGGCATGGCCATCCAGCCAGGTTTTTTACACAGCAAAGAGCATGCCTGTCCAAGCCATGAGCACCCATTTTCTCCAGGAGAATGCTGTGGGAAACAGTGTCAAAGGCTTTACTAAAGTCGAGGTAGACAACATCCACAGCCTTTTGCTCATCCACTAAGCAGGTCACCTTGTCATAGAAGGAGATCAGCTTGCTCAAGCAGGACCTGCCTTTCATAAACCCATGCTGGCTGGGTCTTATCACCTGGTTGTCCTGTACGTGCCACATGGTGGCACGCAAGATCATCTGCTCCATGGCCTTCCCTGGCACCAAGGTCACACTGGCAGGCCTGTTGTTCCTCAGATCCTCCTTCCAGCCCTTCTTGTAGATGGGTGTCCCATTTGCTGATCTGCAGTCAAATGGGACCTGCCTGGTTAGCCAGGACTGCTGATAAAGGATTGAAAGTGGCTTGGTGAGCACTTCTGCCAGCTCCCTCAGTACCCTTGGGTGGATCCCGTCTGGCCCCATAGACTTGTGTGTGTTTAAGTGGTGTAGCAGGTTGCTAACCATCTCCCCTTGGATTATGGGGCCTTCATTCTGCTCCCTGTCCCTGTCTTCCAGCTCAGGGAGCTGGGAACTTAGAAAACAATTGGTCTTACTCTTAAAGACTGAGGCAAAGACAGCATTAAGTACCTCAGCCTTTCCCTCAGCCTTTCTCACTGTGTTTTTCCCCAAATCCAATAAAGGATGGAGATTCTCCTTAGCCCTCCGTGTATCTAGAGAAACTTTTTTTTTTTTTTTCTTTCATAGTAGCCAGATTAAGTTCTAGGTGGGCTTTGGCCTTTCTAATTTTCTCCCTGCATAACCTCATGACATCTTTGTAGTCCTCCTGAGTTGCCTGCCCCTTCTTCCAAAGGTCATAAACTGTCTTTTTTCTTCTTGAGTTCCAGCCAAAGCTCTCTGTTCAGCCAGGCTGGTCTTCTTCCCTGCTGGCTCATCTTTCAGCACATGGGGACAGCCTGCTCCTATGCCTTTAAGACTTCCTTCTTGAAGAATGTCCAGCCTTCCTGGACTCCTTTGCCCTTCAGGACTGCCTCCCAAGGGACTCTTGTCAACCAGGTTCCTAGACATGCCAAAATCTGCCCTCTGGTAGTCCAAGGTAGCAGTCCTGCTGACTCCTCTCCTAGAATCAAAACCACTATCATTTTGTGATTGCTATGCCCAAAACAGCCTCCAGCCTTCACATCACCCACAAGTCCTCTCAGTTTGCAATTATGCTACATAGTATTTAGATTTGAATAAAGATGTATGGAATCTCCTTTGAGGGTAATCTAAGTACTGTGATTAATTTTACTATGATTAATTTTTAATATTGCACCGGTTTTCAGTTCTGTAAACTAGTAAATCATCTTTTTTTTTGGTATGGTTTACTGAATTTTTCTGGCTAGGACTCTTCATTATATGTGCAAGTCCTTGAAGTTCTCTTTTTTTTTCTTTTGTTCTATAAATGTACAATACTATCTCTTTTAAGTCCTAGCCTTCGTAGCTTTTCATGGTTTGGTTTTTTTTTTTTTTTCCATTTCTATACAATACCACTTTTAAACAATAAATCAGACCCCACCCCCCAAATAATTTTTACATATTTTGCTTTTGTGAGAATTAGGCAGGGAAAAGATATAAATATTTTGCACAAACCTTGTGTTTTCTTATGTCCATGACTAACTATGTTATTCAAGGGAAACTGTTCACATTAAAATTACCCGCTCTTCTCTCCATGACTGTGTCATACTCCTACGTTTTGAGAGTACTTATCTTTTCCGCATAATATTCAGGAAAACAAAATAAAAAAGAATCATAACAGTTGAGGTTTTACCTCTTCATTTCTTATTGTCTTTTGTTATTTTTCCCTGAGTTTCCTGGATTTTAGAATGCTTACAAATGCCTAAGTTCATATTAGTAAGATCCTGATATTTTGATGCTGGGTGATCCTTAACACAGGTCCATTGGATAGCTATCAGTAATAGGTATGCAGGTAACTAAAGGCAGTAGTGTTTGAGTTCCTTCTGAAACAAGGTGGTGGTTTGCTACTATTTATGCCAATATTTATATTAAATAAATGTGTGCCACATTGTTGTGGTTTAGCTCCTGTTGGCAACCAAGCACCACACAGCTGCTTGCTCACCTTCCTCCCCAGTGGGATGGGGCAGAGAAACAGAAAGGCAAAAATGAGAAAACTCATGGGTTGAGCTAAGAACAGTTTAATAATTGAAATAAAAATAATTAATAATAATAATAGTATTAAAATTGTAATGAAAAGGAGAACAATGAGAGAGAGAGAAACAAAATGCAGGGGGAAACAAAAAGTGGTACAGCCGCTCACCACCCACTGACCGATACCCAGACAGTTCCCGAGCAGCGATCGCTGCTCCCTGGCCACCCCCCCCCCCAGTTTCTATACTGAGCATGACGTCATATGGTATGGAATAGCCCTTTGGTCAGTTTGGATCAACTCTTCTGGCTGTGCCCCCTCCCAGTTTCTTGTGCACCTGGCAGAGCATGGGAAGCTGAAAAGTCCTTGACTAGCATGAGCAGTACTTAGCAACAACTAAAACATCAGCGTGTTATCAACATTCTTCTCATCCTAAATCCAGAACACAGCACTATGCCTGCTGCTAGGAAGAAAATTAACTCTATTGCAGCTGAAAACAGGACATACATGCACATATTTAAAAACTGTTGTGATTAAAATCCGTACTTCTGGGAAAGAGTACCTTTTTAGAACTATTGGTACCTTCAAATAAATCTTCGGTTAACTTATGCACCAGACTATGCATTCAAATAAATCACATTATAATATCTTGCAGAGAACCTCAAGGCCAAATGGCATTTGAAGATGGGTATTGTGAGGGGCTGCAGGGAGAGGAGTCGGGTGTAAACTTCCACACTTTTCATTCACATGTATGCTTTGCTAAAACAGTTTTTTTCTACAAGTAACTTACAATTCCTATGGTTAAAAACATGGAATGAACCAAAGAAATAGAGACACAGAGTGTTAATGTATAATAGTAAAGCCTGTAGAATAGGTTTTAGAACTATCAGTAATGTTTTGATCTTTGTATTACAATTAGAAAAGCTGCATTTTCTTCAACTTACTATGTGGAATGAATTAGGGATGGTAACTATTGCTTTACTTGATTAGAATTGAATGAATAATTTCAGTCAAAATATTGGAGATATTGGAGTTCAGCAACTCAAAACGTGCTGGCACATTTCCACAATTTTGTAACAAAGACTGTGGAAACTCCGTTTTTTTTACCTTACAAAAATTTCATTTTTTTATTTACCTTAAATATTTTTAGTTATCAAATTCATCTACCCGTGAGCAAAACAGATCCAAACCTGGAAAAAAAGTTAAGTAATCCAAAAAATTAAACAATTTCATATTCAGTGGGAGGAGGTGTTTAAAATACCTTTTTTTACATTTCTTTCTGTTTCTTTATGGTCAAAACCCTGATATATTTCTATCTTAGTTCTCCTGGCAAGTTTCTTTATTTTACAAGTATTTGATTCATCCTGAACACTGAATTTTAAAATAATTCATTGTTTTCAGCACTTTATCCTGGAATCCAAACATTATCTTTCAGACTTTTTGCTTGTCATGAAAGTTTATTACATGTTGCTTTCTTTGCTACAGTCATATTGCCTTTCATTTCCTAAGATTTATAGGAAGATTTCTTTTTTTAAGTATTCACAAATACTTCAGTTGTAATCACACCTGATTAGTTAGCTGAGTGCCAACCACTTTATGTGGGAACAACTGTATAATGTGAGAGCAATTATGTGATTAGCTTATTCCTTCTAAGTTTAAGCATTATCAAGAGACCAAAAACTGCAGGTTATGAGGTAATTGTTTTTTTTCAGCAGCTTTATATGTTGCCATCAAGTGATATTAACTATTTTACCATGTTATATAGGATTAATAATTATAAATTGTGCTGAATTCTGAAATAGGAGTATAATTTTTGCAATTTTTTTTTTCTTTTTTTTTTCTGATGTGTGCTGGCCTTAGGGTAATTCCTATGTTTGTCTAGACTGCAAGAGTGGTGCAGAGATTTCCCAGCTTATCAGAGAAAAAATTAGCTGTGGACCTGTAATCAATATAGACATTTTAGCAGAGCTGCAACAAGCTAATTCCTCCTACCTTTGAGAGAATTTCTTATGATGCTGTATAAGGCTGACACTTCAACGCTGTTTCAGGATCTGAGCTAGCATCTCTCTGCTGGACAGCGTGTCACTTCAGATAGAGGTTCAGGCTTGCTGAGAGGTAGTTTGGGGATCTCCCACACTGTGTTGCATTATGCAGTGTATTCACGACCATAAATTTTTTTTATCAGTTTCATCAATATTTTATATTGGCAATATGCACACTGATACCTACTGTTGTCAATGAAACTTTCAGTAAGAACTACTTAAAAATGATTATTGACTTTAAGATATGATAATACTTACTTTTGTTTGGTTGTTTTTTTTACATTCACTATGTAACTTTACTGGGTACAGCAGAACCCTCTGCAATGAAAAAAGCTCAGGAAACTGCACAAGTGATTCTCCATGTTCCTGTATCACTGTGCCTGAAAATGATAAAAAAAAAAATTGATTCACCTCCAATTCCGGTATCATAAAAAGTGGACAGATTTTCAAAATTTACCCATGTAGGTTCCTGATTAGAACTACACTCTTGAAAAATCAGTTATTTGGCTGTTGAAACAGGAGCTATCCTGAGCTAGTTCAAATTAACCAGTTTTCACTTGCAGTGTCCATTTCTAAAAGCCAGAAAAACTTTGTGTTATTGCTGATTTCTTGAGACACTTCTAGCTGAAAAAAACCCCCACTCCAACTGGTTTTCTTTTCAGATTTAGTGGCAAACCCATACTTGAAGTATATACCAGGCTGAGAATGTTTTACTGTTCTGAATTAACAAGGCTCATGCTATTTCCCCAGAATTTATAAATAGCACAGGAATGCTCTTTTGGGTCAATATAGAAACAATTTTGGTACAGTAAATGATACAACTACCAGTCATAATGTGCTGCTCTACTTTCATTCCTGTTATTGTCTATCCACATTGCTGACATTAGTAATTTCATTAGATGCAACTGAACAAACTTTCATGAATTTTATTGACAGAATGGGGAAGTAATTTTGTCTTAAGTCTGTAGTACTGCTATCACAAAAAGGAGGAGACAGCCACACAACATAAGCCCCTCTATACTGTGAATACTCCCATGAAAAAGATTAAAAATCAGGCTGTTTGAAATACTATTTGATGGTCTTTTCCTTCACAAACACATTTTAAACATTTTGACAGTTACCTTGCAATGGGTCCAAATTGGACCATTTTGACCCTGAATGGGTCCAAACCTACTCAAGGTTCAATAAAATAAGACTAATAGACATTGAAAGCCAGGGAAAAATAGAGCTATCTATTGCAATGTCCAGTAAAACAGTGATCACAGAATTTTACCCAGTATATGAATAAATCCTTAATTACCATAAATCAGCATAGTAGCAATGACATCAATGCATACTAGAGATTCATCTAAGCTTTTGGTTGGTGGATAATATTTTTATTTATTTATTTGTGTATTGTGTTTATTTCCTTATATTTCTATCAAATTTAGTCACAGTAAAATGGTTTAAAACATAAATATTAATAAAAATAGGGACCTCTGAGTGATTAATGTGTTTTAATTTGGGGGGCCCAAAATTAATATCAACAAATAACTTATTAATTTTAGAAGCTTATTATAATTTGTGACTGGAAATACATACAGCCATTCAAAGATGAGAGTCTAAGGACGCATAAACTTTTTCTCTCTTTGGTTATAAATTTTTCTGTATATTAGTGTGCTGCTTTCAGCTGGGTTAGAGTTATTTTTCTTCCTAGTAGCAGGCATAGTGCTGTGTTCTGGATTTAGGATGAAAATAATGTTGATAACACACTGGTGTTTTAGTTGTTGCTAAGTACTGCTTATGCTAGTCAAGGACTTTTCAGCTTCCCATGCTCTGCCAGGTGCACAAGAAATTGGGAGGGGGCACAGCCAGAAGAGTTGATCCAAACTGACCAAAGGGCTATTCCATACCATATGATGTCATGCTCAGTACAGAAACTGGGGGGGGTTGGCTGGGGGTCAGTGACTGCTTGTTGTGGTTTAGCCCCAGTCAGCAACCAAGCACCACACAGCTGCTTGCTCACACTCCCCCTACAGTGAGATGGGGGAGAGAACTGGAAAGGCAAAAGTAAGAAAACTCGTGGGGTGAGATAAGAACAGTTTAATAATTGAAATAAGAATGATAATAATAAAAATAATAAGAGTAATAAAAATTGTAATGAAAAGGAGAACAATGAGAGAGAGAAACAAAACCCAGGGGGAAAAAATGAAAGTGATGGATCCTCTCACCACCCACTGACTGATGCCCAGCCTGTCCCTGAGCAGCGATCCACCCCCTCTGGCCAACTCCCCGCAGCTTATATCCTGAGCATGACATCATATGGTATGGAATAGCCCTTTGGTCAGTTTGGATCAGCTATCCTGGCTGTGCCCCCTCCCAGTTTCTTGTTCACCTGGCAAAGCATGGGAAGCTGACAAGTCCTTGACTAGCATAAGCAGTACTTAGCAACAACTAAAACTTCAGGGTGTTATCAGCATTCTTCTCCTACTAAATCCCAAACACAGCACTGTGCCTACTACTAGGAAGAAAATTAACCCTATCCCAGCCAAAATCAGGACACCGCTGCTCGGGGCCTGGCTGGGATTCGTCAGTGGGTGGTAAGCAATTGCATTGTGCATCACTTGTTTTGTATATCCATTTATCGTTATTATTATTATTACTATTTTCTTTTCTTCTGCTGTCCTATTAAACTGTTTCTATCTCAACTCATGGGTTTTACATTTTTTTTTCAATTCTCTCCGCCATCCCACTGAGGGAGGGGAGGTGAACAAGCGGCTGTGTGGTGCTTAGTTGCTGATTGGGGTTAAACCACGACGATTAGCAAGATTAAAGTAAAGGGTGCCTGGAATATTTACCTATTCAGACTAATTTGCTGCAGTTTAAGTACAGCCTAGACTGGACTGACAGCAAGAAAGTGAACACAGACTAAGAATGTTTATAAAATATTACTAGAGATAAGCAGATAAAGCAAATACAGTATATTTTATACCTGGCTATTCTTAGCATTAGTTTAAAATAATTTCAGATTTTACATCGAGTTCCATTCCATAAGTATGAATTATACCAAGGAACAATTTGCATTCAATTGACCAAGATGATCTAAAAGATCAATTTTATATCTCTTCTAAAACTCTGAGAAAATGCTGCCTGATCTTAAAATATGGTTGTCATATGTAGTTTCTGAAAATGACAGCATTTACAATGAAATCAGAGTTCAAAGAATGTCTAGTCATATCATTTCATTGTTTTTTCTTTAAGTTTTCTTTAACTTACATGAGTAAACCTTCAGAATAATTTGGGGGTTTTTTTATGCAAATGATATATATGTGTGTGTGTGTATTTGTACACATATATATAAATGTATGCACAGACAATATCTTTGCAGATATTCATGGTCTCCAAAGACAAATAGAAGCAGGATTTAATTGCAAAAATCTTTCAATAACTATTATAAATGATAAATCTTATGTTACAATACAGTTTAAACTACAGTTTATCAATATGATTTCCTAGTAACTGTGTTCCTTACTGTTGTGGTTTAACCCCAGCTGGCAACTAAGCACCATACAGCTGCTCACTCACTCCCCCCTGGTCAGATGGGGAAGAGAATCGGAAGAGTAAAAGTGAGAAAACTCTTGGGTTGAGATACAGACAGTTTAATATATATAGCAAAAGCCACACACACGTAAAACAAAACAAAGAATTCATTCAGTACTTCCCATCAGCAGGCAGGTGTTCAACCATCTCCAGGAAAGCAGGGCTTCATCACACGTAATAGTTACTTGGAAAGAAAAAATTCCATCACTCTGAACATCCCCGCTTTCCTTCTTCTTCCCCCAGCTTTATATATGCTGAGCATGACATCATATGGTATGGAATATCCCTTTGGTCAGTTGGGGTCAGCTGTCCTGGCTGTGTCCCCTCCCAACTTCTTGTGCACCCCCACCCCACTTGCTGGTGGGGCGGTGTGAGAAGCAGAAAAGGCCTTGACTCTGTGTAAGCACTGCTCAGCAATAACAAAAACATTCCTGTATTATCAACACTGTTTTCAGCACAAATCCAAAACACAGCCCCATACTAGCTACTATGAAGAGAATTAACTCTATCTATCTCAGACAAAACAAGCACATGTACATATAGGTTCAATTAGTTCAGGAGTTCTGGCATATCCAAAAGTCACAAGGTTCTTTAAGGAAGAATCTTTATTTTTATTTATTTTGAACATATTTCAGTGTTTTAACTCTTTTGATTTTTTGATCTGTTTATGTCCAGCTACATTTTCTCTTGTTTGCTTTCTAAATCAGTGCTTTCTGTTCTTAGTAAGAATACAAGGCTAAGTGAAGGCATGATGGAGGGGGGGAAGAAAAATCTTATATAAGGAATTTAGCAGAGGAAACCTTATACTTTTTGTTTTAAAAGTGATTTCTTTTTTAGAAGGAAAATACAATAGATCTCATACAATGGTTCCTATAAAAAAATTGTTATGGTTTCTGCTGAGAAATTATCAGTTAAATTTGTGAAACTAGCATAAGCATAAGCTTTGCAAGTTACATAAACTGCCAGCTTAAATTGAAGATATCAGTAGATTATACTATATAGATAGAATCATAGAATCGTTTAGGTTGGAAAAGACCTTTAAGATCATCCAGTCCAACCATTAACCTACACTACCAAGTCCACACTAAGCCAATCAAGGGTAGACTAGACTAAACCATGTCCCGAAGTGCCACATCTACCCGTTTTTTGAACACTTCCAGAGATGGTGACTCCACCACCACTCTGGACAGCCTGTTCCAATGCTTGACTACCCTTTCCGTGAAGAAATTTTTCCTAATTTCCAATCTAAACTTCCCCTGGCGCAGCTTGAGCCCAGATGAACTAGGGAAGACTGTTACTAATGGGGAATCAGTCTCAATTCCGTTATTAACACTGGAAATAAATGTAAGATTATTTTACACAAATTTTGTTAGTAGGACAAAATGGGAGACATCTCCATAAGATCTGGTCTGCAAATTTCTATTGTGCATTGAGAGCTCATCACTTTAGTAGATGACAGAAAAGACAAGACATAAATTTACTGGGACAATATAGTACAAATATACATCAGGTGTTATGCTTCCAATAAAGGAAGGTTAGTATGAATAACATTCAATGAAACATGAATAAGACATCACCTAGACTACTGAGTGGGGTACCGCAGTTCCAGAATTTATTTTCAGTTTGCCCAGGTAGCATAGAAAAGAAAAAGGAAGAGTCTTCCTGACAGTCACAAAATCACTGAAAAACTGTTTCTGCCTTTGGATTTTATGCTATTTCTTCTATGACAGAGTGTTGGTACTGCACCCAGAAGTTGAAGCATGTGGGTGAGGAGAGATGGGTTTTTGTCATATTACTCAAATTTCTATCTACTGTTCTCCAGGACAGAGATAAACCAAGCACTCACCAGTTACTGGATTTTATCCCAAATAGAGCTGAAATTCAGGAGTGTTTCATCACTTCTTTTATCAGCAGTCAACAGAAATTAATGTTAATGTTGACATTTGATAACAGATATTGTAATAAAAAAATCAAATGGCCATTAGTTTACTGTAAGTCATGTTCTTCATTTCCAGTATGGGCATATGTAATTGTTTCAAGTAATTTAAAAACCCGTCGGGGGAAAGAAAAAAAAAAAAATCCATATTGTCTAAAAGACATAGGCTTTATCTAAAAGCTGTGGCCATGACAAATATTCACAGAAATACAGTTGTCTCTCATCTACGCCAGTGTAAATCAACGAGAAAAGTTCAGTAGCCAAAGGAGTTATACTGATGCTTGGCTAAATACAAAGAACTTCTCATGTCACTAACTCCTACACCCATTCTACATATCAGCTGAAGACAGGCAGTAGGCTTGGTATACATCTAATGTTATTGCATTTGTTTTGTATTACATTTTCATTGCAACAGAGATAAGCCAGGAGCATGAAACAACTTAATGCAATTGTGTGATCAGTCAGGATTACAATAAAGTAAAGAAGGACTAAAACATATGGTGTTTCATTGTACCTTCTCATAGTAAATTTAATGCAAAAATCTATAAATAATATAAGTACTAAAGGACGTATACTGTACTTGATCTTAAAATTAAAAGATATTGCCACCATTATAGAACATTGTCAAAGGATAATATTCTCCTGCTACCAAACACTGTAAACATGGAGGTGAAGCCAAGACATTTGTTTTCTAAGTTATTGATCTTATGACAAAATTCTATTACAATGACTTTATTTCTAATACACCAAATGATAGATGTATATTTAATAGCTTTATATGATGGATGTTGATGCAGTAAATGACAGCAGCTTGCACTGCTATCATTACCCTACTATGTATGGATTGGCTACAACTCAAAACAACAGGTACATTGTGCCTTTCAGACATTCAAAGACTGATTCACCAGCAGCAGCAGAGTTTTATCCCTATTATTATCACTTATTTTGCCAGTTAGTAGGGGCTTTTTTCCACTAGCTGAAACATGGTTTTTTTTATTTAATATTTCTGCCACAAGAGTGAATGTCACAGATTAAGAAGATATGTGATTTAAGGTACCTTCAGTCTTTATAGGCTGTTCAAATAACTGAACATAGTGTGAGAAGGTGGGGAAAGCACAAACTGCAATGAACCTTTTTTGGACCAAATGAGCAGGCAGTAAGAGGAAGGAAAATAATCTCAGTAGACCCTCAACTCACCTCATTGCATATGTCCTTTTGTACCAGCCAACAGGATGGCTGACGGGGAAGAAATTTATTTCCCCGCATTACTAGAGTACAGGAATATCAGAGAATGAACTGTGATTTGGAGAATAACAATTCTGCCCCCCCCCCCTTTTTTTTTTCCTTCCTGTCTGTATGTTGTGAGGTTAGTGTGTAGTTAAATGGTGGAACAAAACATGCTCTCCATTATTTGTATAGTCTCAATGTAATTCACACTGATTTCAGTGAGATTTTGCATTAATGAAAAAAAAAATTGGCTTTCTATGTCAAGTTTTGCATCAGTTACACCTTTTTAATCCTGTAGACTGCTATGAGATGGCATAAAAATTGATGGCAGGACATTTGGTGACAATATTTTATAAGAAAACATTTTCAAGAAAAATATTAAGTTGTTTATAAAATACACATTCCAATTTAAGCAGGAGAGATTCAGGATAGACAATGCTGAAACAGTGTGATAAACTTCAGAATAATGAGAATTCTATTAAACACATTTTGAGTTATTAATGGTACTTAAAACAGTATCCAATCTTCCCACAGGCACTAATTAATTTATGCTCATGACATTCTGTAAAGGTAAACTTTTACACACACTTAATAAAAGGAAATGAAGCTCAGTTATTAATATCACTTAACTTTACTCATCTTAAGGTTATTATTAAGATACAGCTGTCAGTACAGAGAGAAGTGCCAGCAGGGGCAAGATCATTGCAGTTACTATTAGGTAACTTAAACATCTAGTATCCTTTTAGCGAACATTTCAGATGTGCCACTGTTTTGTGCAGACTGAGTATCTTGGCATGCATCTTCTGCCAAGCCTCATCATGGGAATCCCTTCCACAGGCTACATGGATGCCTCATTCCACACACGGGCGTTGGACTTACCCAGGAAAGGAGAAACTAAGATGCAGTTCCTTGAGGTGGTTCACATACACAGCTCCAACCTTCTAGGAGATTATTTAAACATAAACATCAAAGAATAAGACAAGGCAACCTCTTTTCATCATGCTGATGTTAATACTCACTGCAGAAAGAACTGAAAAATGCTGGGGCTGGATTTTGAACCCCCCACCCGCTGCAATACAGCCCGCTGGAAACCTTGTCATTCTTTGGAAGCTAAGATGAGCAGACACTGTAGCAGGCACCTCAAGTCTGTTCTGAGGAAGGCCCAATGAATCACTGCTGTTTACTGATTTCTGATTGATAATGATTTCTCAAGAGCTTTTAAGTACTGTTTTTTACGTGATGGCTTTTAAGTGAATATCTCTTCTCATATGTCTCTGTAGCTACAAATAGCGACAGTATTCTACTGAGCAATCTCCTCAATCAGAAAAGAGAATGTTATTTTTTTCTCTTCATCTTGTTTCTATGAAGAGCCTTTAGTGTCAGTTCTTAGTCCTTAAGGTGGACAGATGTAGATCAGCTTTGTTGGTCTCTGTGGAAGCCTAATTACTTTTGTGAAAGGTTTAGTTAATGAACAGCATCAGGAATGATAGGAAGAAGTAATCTTTTGGCTGGTGTACGTAAAGTATGGTGTGAATGTGGGGAATTTCTATACGGGGCATCTGACTGTTTCCTGTGTCTTACTGCTTGCAATTTGAATATGTTGAATGTTATAAAGGCACTTAAAGCCAGTGGGATCACCTCATCAAAAGAAATGTAAAGAAATAAAGGCAAATTCAAAGGGATCATCTTGCAGTCTTTCAGAATAGAAAGCGCCCACTGCTACTTCAGCAGGAGTTGTCTATTAATAGTTGGATGACCAGAATCATAGATTTTGTTGTGACCTATAATCAGTTTTTCTTCAGCTATAAAAGTGGATGTTAAAAACTCAGTGTTTCCTACCTTGTGTTATTTCCTGTACTTTTTATTTGCAGTATACCCTATACTTAGAGTCAGAACTCCAACACTAAATGTAACTATTATGAGCAGTAAGTAGTTGCTGCTTCTTCAAATAATACACATAAATATGTTATTATGCCTATAACCAAGAAAAATGTTTTTAATAGATTACTTTTAATTGAGTCTAGAATATTTGTTACCATAATCATCTCTGAGCATTTGTAGATGCAGACGAGAAGATTGCATGCCAGAAAAATCCAATTGCCTGTTTAGTACCCTAATTTTCATGTACACATAAGCCTTCTTAAACACAGAGAACATGCAGATAAATTTGGTTTACATGCAGAGAGCAAAGGACAGATCAAGTAAACTTTTATGCAGGGGGTTGTAAGGAAATGCACAGGAAGGAAGTTACTGTGAGTGATGTGGTATGAGAGCTCACAGTTAACAAAAAAACCTCCAGTTTGGGGTTCACAGGGGAAATGGAACTGGGGATCAGAAGCTGAATGAGGTTGTGCAAAATGGCACAGCTAGGAACACTCATAGCTTTCTATGGATCTGAGGAGCTGGATCCACATGCTAACAAAGTGAATGACACGACCACCATTGCATTCAGTGTTTGCAGGGATAAGTGTCATGAGAAGCAGCAAAATCTTTTTCATTCACTTCAGTTGTAGCAAACCCAGAGAGACCAGGTAGCCATGAACAAGGAGACCCGCTTGGTCTTTAAAAGCCAAAAATTTATAAGCAAAAGTTCACAGTCAGCTCAACAGTTTATCTGCTGTAGCCATTCCTACCTTTGTCCTCAAAGATATATTGAGTAAAGCAATGACAAGGATACTAACATTTTAGAGGGAATGTTACACTTGAATGACCATGTATTCATGTGCAGTTTTCTGTGTTCAGTACTTCTCAGCCTATATGCCATTGTCTTTTGCTATTGCCATTGTTCATCAGGAGTAACAGAAGCTGCAGAAGTTGTTATGGAAAGCCTATGTAAGGACACAAAAATAAATGCTTATAAGTTGGTTTCGCATAACAGAGTTCTATTTCAAGTTCCAAATGCAGCTGAGAAATGTATTTAACTAACTATATATTGTCTGCTTGCCATTTTGAACAGAAAAATTCAGAAGGAACATGTGAGATTTTGAAACAAGGACTCCTAAATCATCAATTTCCAGTACAGTATAACAATTAAAACACCATTCAGTGTGCCATCTAAAACTATATATACGACAATTAAAAATCAGAAAAAGGATGGAATAAAATAGAGAAAACAGTAATCCAATGTATTTTTTGTCTTTTATTATTTCTGTGGGTTTGCTTGGTCTTAAACATACTTCATACCTAAAGAACAGATATTTACAAATGCACATGTACATTAGGGGTACTGTAATAATTGATTTCATTCACAAACACTGCCTTACCAGTTTGAAATATTCAGAGGATTTTATATATCTAAAGCAGGTGTATTGGAGATGGACATCACCTATGACTATATCTAGGTATGCTCAGTCTTTGAATTAAATTGGAAATGTAAGACACTGACCCTATAAAATGACTTAGTTATATCATAAATCTGATAGTAAGCACAATAAAAAGACAAGCATATCTGAATTTGAATTAGTAATTTAAAGGAGGAGAATGAGTTATGTATACTAAATCTGTAATTTTTTTTAATCCAAAATTACACCACTTTTTTTAGTAAATTACCTATTTTCACTGGACTAACATACTGCAATTGAAGTACTGTATATGACAAACTAGTCCAAACCATGAAGCACCATCTTATTAGCAGGCATACTAAAAATCATACTATTAAATATGATTGCCCACTCACTACAAGTAAGGACTACTGGTTTTAACCAATATCTCCTAATAGTAGGTAAGGCTGAAAGAGTAACTGATCTTTCAGTTAAATAGCAGAAAACAGTTAGAAAAGCCAATCTGAATGCCAAATAAATTTAGCATTTTCATTCTTTTCTGTACAAGTAAAAAATAATTAACTTTTTACATGGAATTTTGCATATCACCCACATTGGTTATTTAGGGTTAATTATGGGGGAAAAGGAAAAGAAATAGCATACTAATTTCTCAGAAATAATGATGTTGCTCTTAATTATTTGGAATACAGACTTACCCACAGACAACTTCGAATCAAGACTTCATCCTGTTTTAAGACTACATTTCTCATCAAAACCAGGTATTGGTTTTGAGCATATGGACTTCTGATGAGGGAATTAAAAATTGAATACTGGAAAATCAAGACACTTCTATGATTTCTGTTGATAGTCTTTCACTTTTTTTATGAATCGGCAAATACAATTTGCAGAGGGAGTCAGCACTTTTTTTTTTTTTTTTTTTTTTTTTATGTGAGGGTCTGAACCTTCAAGCTAAAGAATAATTATTATGTTCTTGCTCTCTGGAAAAATTACTATTTCAGTGTTTATAATATGTGAAGTGAAGCAGTTCTGTCGTGAAGAAACAGTAATTCAAAATGCCCTTTACTATGGTAGTGAGACAACTTTCCTGCAGGTTGAGAATCCCAACACTTAAATGACCTCTTCAGCTGAATCAAGGGCAAAAATTGGCTTATATTGTATCATACCTCTGGAAAAGCCCTTTAACTAACATCTTGTAGTGTTGGACACAGCCTGAGCTGTTGGACAAAAGGAGCAGACCAACGTAATCATTCCTTCCTCCAGCTCTGTGAATTCAATTTTCAGGCAGGATCAGGGAAATCCAGCTTAAGAAAATTGAATTTACTGAATTCAACTGGAATTAGAAAGCAGTTTAAAGACTGTACACACAACAGTAATTTCTATACATATTTGGAGTCTGCATTGGTAGACCTTGTCTGCCCTTTGCAATTTTGCTTCCTTTTGCTGAAATGTCAAAGACAGCTTTTTGAAAGGCCTATGACTTAAGCATGCTCATGAAAGTAAACTCTCAAATTAAAGTGTATTTTCTTCACAGTTTCAGCTGAAAATAATATTCTTTCTTGTCTGCTCTTTGATATATACAGTGCTGCATATTATTAACCAGTTGTTAGGTTTTGTTTTTCTTCTTTTCTCAAAAACATGCATAGCTACATTTTGTCAAAGAGTTTGTATAAGCAACACAGTAGTAATGAAACAAAAATGTGACCCCTCCAGTGAGAAAATAAAAAGCAAAACATTGTTTTCCTTTCCCATGAAGAAAAAAAAAATTTTACTACAAAACAATATAAAACAGTGCCTTTATTACATGTACTCTACCCATCATTGTATAGTACAAGTACATATAGTTATCCAAAATATCAGTATTGAACAAATTTTAATTAATGTTCTTGTTAAACAAAGCATCAAACAATAGCTCTTTTACTTCACAAGCATTATATTAGTTTCCAAGGGAATTACCCAGGTGCTCATAATTTAAAGGTGAATTCACAGTTTACTGTGTATTAGTAGATCTATTCACCATGAGTATGGGTTTGTTTTCTTGTTCTGTTATGGAAATCTTTCTTCTCTGAGGCTGCATTTTGTTTTAATTTAAAAAAAAAAAAAAGTTGCTCAACATAGACTGCCCCAGAAAACAAATAAAATTGCAACCTTTGGATAATTCTTTATGTCCTTTGTGGGGTTTCATTTCCTTTGAAGTCTATTCAGTTCAAGTTTTGCTGCTGACAGTTAAAACATGGTACAGCTCTGATCAGAACAGATTACCAGCCAACCTTTCATATTCTGTTCCCCTTATTATCCTGATACTTGTCATCATGTTTTTCCCATATCCTTTTCACAGTCGCCTATTCTGTGTACAGCTACGCACATTGTTACATCACTGTGCTTCATTCAGCAGCCCTGCTGTGATAGTTTGGCCCTCAAAGGGAAAATAATGGTACTAACATTTATGTCCATTTGGATAAGCCATTTACCATTATGTTTTGTGGTTTACAGAAGAGATGAAAGCCAGGGGAAAATAGTATTAAGATGGAATAGACAAAATGTCCTTGTGCTGTGACAGGCCTTTAAAGGAAGGCTACAAACCACAAGGATTATTTTGTTGATTACAACGTACTCCAAGTGTCATTGTGTAACACCTCTAGTCACTAAGTACAGTACCTTACACCCATCAAAGTGGTAAAAATATCTTTTATTATAAGATCAGATAAAAGCACAGCAAGCAAAAAAGTACAGTATTTTATTAGGTTTATTAAGTTTACCTGTCTTAGAAGCTTTAAAAAAAAGAATCTTTTCATAAAGGTTTATTAGTCTTCAGCCCCCATTTTCCCATTCATTATGAGGAACAATGTCTCTTCAGAGAAAGACATGAAAGAAAGGTTGTTCCTGGCAGTGCACTGATACGTCCCATCTCACAATACTTGGTCCAATACAGTGCATGCAAGGAAGAAGGAAGAGGAGAGAAAAGAGGGATTGCATGTGTCTAAATATGTGTGGGTAAGTAAAGGGCACCAGTGAGACTTATACTTACAAACCTCAGAAAACACAATATTCTGTTGCTATAATGCAGGTATAAATACATGTTTCAATAAAATAAAATTACCTTTAAAGGAGCTTTATTACAGAATAACTGAGAGGGAATGTAGTATCTACTTACTGTCTCTACTTACTGTCTACTGTGCATCAATAACTTCCCACAAAATTATGATCTGTTTTCTTTACCTGTAAATGCTGAAAGTCTGTATACTGTAAAAGATGGGATTAAAAACAGAGGTTTACAGTAAGTAGAGGTGTTGTCTCTTTCACGGATCTGTATTTGTGTCAACATTTCAAATGTAAATGTATTAGGACTCTGTTGCATCTGGGAAAAATCTGACTTCCAGCTGAAGTCCAGTATAATGTTTTTCTAACTGGGGGAAAAAAAAAAACCTAAGAAAAATCACTGTATCTTCACTCTGATAAAAATCAGATAGTTTTTGTTTTTAGAAAATGGCTTTATTCAAAAGTTTATAAAAGCTGCAGAGAACTGTGCTTAGGAAAAAGGAACCGCTGAGTTTCCAAAATCTGTATTTTTCATTCCTTTGATTTATAAGCTTTCTCTTCTAGAAGTAGTTATGAATTCTGACTTTCAGACGGTGCTCCAGAAAACAAAAAAATGAAAACAAACAAAAAAACACAAGCAAGGAAACAAATAAACAAACAAAACCAAAACAAACAACAAACATGTTTTAGTGCTTTCAATTATCTGCTTTGCTTTCTCTGTTCAGCCCTGTGTTTTTCCTACTCAGTTGCTCAGTAACAAAATATCTATTCACACTAAGTGCTAACAGGCTCATGCCAGGCCTTCCAGTTAGTTTTGTGTGCTACAATTCACTATCAGTCAAATATATGTGTATATGTATACAGACATATATATATATATATATATGCAGGTGAATGCACACTGTAGGATCAGAAAAGATGATTTAATTATCGAGCTCTCTAGTGTAACTCTCCACATTTGCAGAATAACTCACTTCCTTACCTCATCACTATTTTATTCCTTTAAGGTTGGGTTGTTGTGTGTTTTTTTCTGAAATATGTTCAATGTATGTTATAATCCCATCCTTGAAAATCTAAATTGCTGGTCAGATGCTTTTACTTCTCAGAAATCAGTTTTCTGAGATTCTTATTTCACTTTGATGTGATGAGGCTTTAGGAATAACCATGTGTGTTCTATGCACATATCAATAGAATTTATTTTCCTCTTTCATATATTCCTTCATTATTAAAAAAGATCAATTTGCAAAAAAAAGGTTATGTAACCTCTGGAAGGCCTGAGAATCAGTGAAACTATTAAAATTCTATTATTCAGAATAGGCTGTGATTCATCTGTGATGCACTGTAGCTCATGAAAACATCGCAACAGTGGCTGGACCGGAGAACAGTTTAGTTGAGGACATGACCAGGACATTCCACAACCCCCTTATCCAGTTTCAGACCCCTCCCGAGGAAAGATATTTGATGGACAATTTCCATTGCCAGTCTACATTTAGCTTTTCTGATTAAACCTCTCTGTGTACAGATCATTTCTTTTAGTGGTATGCAGGAGCTAGGATTTATCCCTTTAAAGGAGTGAATGGTTAAAAGCTTATGAATAGAAACTACTTGAAAATGTATCCCAAAGAGCTTCTTTTTTGTACTGTGTTCCAAGCAAGGGTTTAAAACTGAACAATATTATTTTCTTATACTTAATATGCTGGTAAGTAATACAGCTAGTATGTTAATACCAGTCTTAAAATCTCTATGCTATAGAAATGATAGGAAAAGATACCATAAGAAAAATTTCAATGTTCCTCTCCTCTCTTTGACAATGGTGGTTTGGTTTTTTTTTTTAAACTGGGTTTCTGGGAAAAAACAACAATAACAAAACAAACAAGCAACCCTCCCCTCCGCAAAAAAAAACCCAAACCCCCACAAGAATAAAGCTCTTTTTGAAGGATTCTGATAATAATGCCAGTAACTACCCATTTTTCTTTTGCTTGAAATAGTTATGACAGAACTGGGTTTATACAGCAATCTAGTAAGTGCCACAGCTACCACCTCTGAACATGCCCCTTCAAACAAAAGGATTACTATTTTTAACTGAGTTCAGTAGGCTGCAGGTCATATTCAATGTTAACAGAAATTGCTGGAACTTATTCTCAACCTTACCAGAATACTCAGCATATAGCAGAAGTGAGTTCTAGCTTCCTGAGTGGAAAATTAAGGGAATAAGTAAATAATAGCATGGTGTCATTTGAGATATTAAATGCTTCAAGACAGGTAAAGCCAAAATTTACTTGGAGTGCAAAGTTCCAGGAATCACGTGTTTAATTTGCTGCTTTTTTTTTTTTTCTTTTTTTTTCTCCTTGCATCCATCTTTCTAGTTACTAAAGAGTTAATGGTAACTAGAGAAAAGAGTTTAATCTTCCTAGGTTTGCTAGTAAGAACACCGGTCTCCAACCTGTTCCATATGGCATGGCATAAAGTGTGCTATCTACCCAAAAAAATCCTATAATTTGTGTCAGATGTGTGGTATCTCAGAAATATGCCTTCCTGCCCTGCAGTCTCCATGGAAACATTGTCATTCAAACAAAGCACCTGCTTAATCAATAAGATTGAGTTTGGATGGGGTTTTGAGCAATATGGGTCTAGTGGAAGGTGTCCCTGACCATGGCAGAGGGGTTGGATTTAGGTGACCTTTAAGGTCCCTTCCAACCCAAACCATTACATGATTCTATGATTCTATGATAATACCAAAATAAAGGCTAAATTAAGTATTGTGAAAAGTTGCAAGATATAAAAGTAAAATAAATACGTGTATTTTTCCCGTATTTGAAGGATAACTCTTTAAGCAGTAACTTCTTCAGGATTTGTCAATCTGCCAAAATCACTTCTAGCTTTCTTGCCATCCTTTTGTTAGGGCTTTATTTCTTCATAGAATCAATGAATGTGTTATTATAGAGTGTGTCTTATGGGCTGAATTAAAAAATTGTTCACTCCTCTGCATACTTTAGAGAATATGAACTTGAGAAGAGTTGCCTCTCAACATGGAAGCATCATTGAACATGGAAAATCATAGAAGGATAGAATTATAGAATCATTTAAGATGGAAAAGTCCTTTAAGATCATCAAGTCCAACTGTTAACCTAGCACTGCCAAGTCCTCCACTTAACCACATCCTTAAGCACCACATCTACACATCTTTTAAATACCTCCAGGGATGGGGACTCAACCACTTCCCTGGGCAGCCTGTTCCAGTGCTTGACAACCCTTTCAGTGAGTAATTTTTTCCTAATATCTAATCTCAGCTTCCTCTGGTGCACCCTGAGGCCATTTCCTCTTGCCCTATAACTTGTTAGTTGGGAAAAGAGACCAACACCCACCTTGCTAAAACTTTTATTCAGGTAGTTGCAGAGAGCAATAAGGTCTCCCCTGAGCTTCCTTTTCTCCAGACTAAACTATCCCAGTTCCCTCAGCTGCTCCTCATAACACTTGTGCTCTAGACCCTTCACCAGTTTCACTGCTCTTCTTTGGATGTGTTTCAGCACCTCAATGTCTTTCTTGTAGTGAGGGGCACAAAAGTGAACACAGGATTCGAGGTGCTGAATGAATTCCTGTTGGATCATGAATCCTCCTGTCAGAATACTGCCTAGGAAGATAAACATTTTGCAAATGGTAGGCTTGGAGTTTGACCTACCAAACATAATGTCAACAACAAGAAAGGGACTTCTAGAGTCATTGCTTCCCACAAGAAGTCTCTTTCTATTTTTCTTCTCAATAATTATTCCTAGTGACACATTTTGTCCTTGGGCTTTACCATAACTGAGTAAGGGTAATCAGCAAGAAGTACCAAAAAATATGTATTTGTGACTGAACTCAGTGAAGATGGGAATATGACACTGCTGTGATTTAGGGCTAACTTGCCCTGTATGATATTGAAAATGATCATTTCTTTCACCTGCTTGCTAATTAGTCCCCAATACAGTCTTTAGCTTGCCTAACCTTTATATACAGAATATATGAAAGTCAACTATTTTAAACTGAGTAATTATTTACCTGTTTTAGTAAATTAATTTTTCCTAAGAATAAACAGGGACTAATCATGATATAGAGATGTACTGGGTTGACTTTGTCTGGTTGCCAGAAACACACCAAACCACTCTCTCACTTGCCCTCAAAGAATAAAATACGATAAAAAAGCTCGTGGGTTTAGATAAAGACAGAAAGATCACATAGCAGTTACCATCACTGGCAAAACAGACTCCACTTGGGGAAAATTATTTAATTTATTACCATTTAAAATGGTGAGAAACAAAGACAAATTAAAACAACACCTTCCCCTACCTCCCTTTTTCCCCCAGGCTCAACTTCACTCTTTCATTACCAACTCCTGTTCCCCTTACCCCCACAAAGTGGTGCAAGGAGTGTGGGGAATGGAGGGCTGTGGTCAGTTCATAACTGAACTCTGGTTGGTTCTCTCTCCCTCTCCTTCCTCCTCAGACTTTTCTCCTGCTCCAGCATGGGTCCTTCCCAAGGGACATAGTTCCTTCAAGAAACATCCACCTGCTCTGGTGTGTTTAATACCAAGACTAATGTTATCCTGAGCTGCATTAAGCAAAGTGTGGCCAGGAGGTTGAGGGAGGTCATCCTTCCCCTCTACTAAGCACTGGTGAGGCAACACTTGGAGTACTGTGTCCAGTCCTGGGCTCCTCAGTACAAGAGAGTCATGGGCATACTGGAGAGAATCCAACAAAGGGCCAAAAGGTGATTAAGGGTTTGGAGCAGCTCACATATAAGGAAAGGCTGACAAGGCTGGGACTGTTCAACCTGAAGAAGAGAAGGCTCAGTGAGGATCTTATCAATGCATATAAATACCTGCAGGGAGGGTGCAAAGAGAACAGAGACATACTCTTTTAGTGATGCCTAGGGACAGGACCAGATGCAATGGGCACAAAATGAAACACAGCATGCTCTGTCTGAATGTCAGGAGACACTTTTTTCCTGTGAGGGTGACTGAGCACTGGCACAGGTTGCTCAGGGAGGTTGTGGAGTCTCCCACCTTGGAGATATTCAAAATCCATCTGGGCATGTGCCTGCACAACTGACTTCAGGTGGCCCTGCTTGAGTAGGAGTGTTGGACCAGATGTTCTCCAGAGGTGTCTTCCAACCTCAACTACTCTGTGTTTCTGTGAAAGTACCAAATCCACCATGTTCCCTACTGACAGTGCTGAAGACATCCATTATTTTTACCGGTGTGATTTTAGTGTCCAGCATTTGGTGCCCTGCCTAGGAAACCTTTGCAAAATTAGGGCCTTAGAACACCAGAAAATTAGGACTGTCTGAAGTGTCTCAAGTTGGGTACATAAAATTGAAGCATCAAAAATGACTTGTTACTTTGAACTGTAAAACCTGATATTATTGAATTAGAAAATGTCTGCCCCACTGAAAAGGATCTTCCAGAAGGAAATGGCTGTTGGTGAGAAATCTTTGAAGTTAAAGCTTCCCCTGTCTATATAAGATTTGAAATAATTTACCCACTTCAGGAAAACTCTAATTATATAGTAAGAATTCCTACATCAAAAAGCCAAGCAATTAATCAAGCCTATTACTAACTCTTCAAGCCACCCCAGCTGTATGTGAAGGAGGTGTGAAAAATTAAAGTTCAGTAACCTAAAAAAATACTCCAGCTTTATTCCTTTCTTTGTTGGCTGGGAGTAGTTGTGGAGGATTCACAGTAGTATTCACTCTGTGGGTGATTTTTGAGATGGGCTTTTCTGATCTAAACCCAAGTTGTATTCTAAAATTAAAACACAGGTTGGGTTTGGCATTTTCTGTGCCAGGAACTTTCTGAATCAGACATACCAAGTAAGCTCCAGTGATTTTCTGAGTCACTTATGTTTTTAGTATTTTTTATAATTAAAGCTTTTGAGAGACTCAGTTCTAAGCAGCTGCACTAGACTAACTAGCAGGTGCTCATGCCTCCATTTGAATTAGTTTCTGTCCTACTGTGATAGTTATCTGGGCTGGAGAAAAAATAGCATCTGCGAGTGAAAACAAGACAGATCATGATCTTTTATGATCCCTCTACCAAAGAATGTAAAATCTCATTTCAATCTGTATGGAATTTGTGTGGCAAGGTTTTGGTAGTGGGGGGGGCTACAGGGGTGGCTTCTGTGAGAAGCTGCTAGAAGATTCCCTTATGTCTGATAGAGTCAATGTCAGCCAGCTCCAAGACAGACCTGCCACTGGCCAAGGCTGAGCCAAACAGAAACAGCAGTAACACCTCTGCGATAACATAATTAAGAAGAGGAAAAACTGCTGGGGAGCAGGAGCCAGAGAGACGAGTGAGACTATGTGAGAGGAACGACTCTGCAGACACCAAGGTCAGTGAAGAAGGAGGGGAGGAGGTGCTCCAGGCACCACAGCAGAGATTCCCCTGCAGCCCATGGTGAAGACCATGGTGAGGCAGGCTGTGCCCCTGCAACCCAAGGAGGTCCATGGTAGAACAGATATCCACCTGCAGCCCATGGAGGACTCCATGCTGGAGCAGGTGGTTGTGCCCAAAGGAGGCTGTGACCCCATGGAGAGCCTGTGCTGGAGCAGGCTCCTGGCAGGACCCGTGGAGAGAGAGGAGCCCATGCTGGAGCAGGTTTGCTGGCAGGACTTGTGACCCCGTGGGGGACCCACACTGGAGCAGTCTGCTTCTGAAGGACTGCACCCCATGGAAGGGACCCATGCTGGAGCAGTTCATGGAGGACTGTCTCCCATGGGTGGGACCCCATGCTGGAGCAGGGGAAGAGTGTGAAGAGACCTTCCTTTGAGGAGTAACGAGCAGCAGAGACAATGTGTGATGAACTGACTGCAAGCGCCATTCCCTGTCCCCCTGCACAGCTTGCGGGGAGGATGTAGAGAAAATTTGGAGTGAAGTTGATCCTGGGATGAAGGGAGGGGTGGGGCAACGGTGTTTTAAGATTTGGTTTTATTTCTCATTACCCTACACATGTTATCAACTCTCTCTCCTACTCATTTTTGTTTGGTAATGCATTAAACTGATTTTCCCCAAGTCGAGTCTGTTTTGCCTGTGACAGTATCTGCTAAGTGATCTCCCTGTCCTTATCTTGACTCATGAGCTTTTTCATTATATTTTCTCTCCCCTGTCCAGTTGAGAAGGGGAGTGATAGAGCGGCTGTGTGGTGCGTAGTTGCCAACTGGGGTTAAAACACAACAAACCAATGCATCAGTTTGGATAGATAGAAAAGAAGAAACCAGAGATGTCTGAGAGTACGTAAAATATGTGCACTTACCTGTGTGAACTAGGTGGTTTAGCTTAAAGTTTCCTGCTGTTTCTGCTTAATTATACATAGACATAAAGTTCTGTGTTCTTAACTTACCATTAGAGATTGATTGCTTTTTATAGACATTAAATACAAATAAATCTTAAGGAAGAATATGAAAGAGAAAAAGCCTTTTTGGGGTGAAATAAAAGGGTATTCCAAGTGTGAAGAACAGCTTTGGAAAATACGTCACAGATCTGAGGAAAAGTAGATAAGTTAGCAATAGAAACAAAATACTGAAACACAAGCAACAAATAAAGTGTCAGTGGCCAAGGTAACAAACTGAGGACAAACATTTGAGTAGGGAGAATGGTTGAAAAAGAGGGGTGAGTGGAAAACATAAAGGGCAAAGAGCACTGTGGAGTGTATTATGTAAGGAACAACATAAAAGGCACAGCACTGATCATCAGACTGAATATGACAAATAAAGGATAGGGAAACAGAAGAAACAGATTTTTAAAGAATACTTAGAAAAAGGCTAAGGAAAAAAAATATTAAGAGGGAAGGTGAGAGCTGAAGAGGTAGAATACCAAAATCATAAGATTACATATGAGAGGAAAAAATAAGTGAAGTAGATGAAAGTTAAGACAAAAGTTCAGGAGGGAAAACAGTAAACACAGAAACAAAAGGGAGTGAGAACCATGAGTATGGAATGAACACGAAAATAATAAAACACAATTCCTTTCAATAAAATAGAAAAAATGGGATTATAAAATACATAGCTGTTGATTATAACCTCTACACCATCTCTTATTGCATTTACGACATTCACCTTTCCATCCAGAAGAAGAGTCTCTGTCTCTTTTGCTTGAAGTCTTGTACCCCTGAGCTATCAGATGACATTTGATAGTTAGGATCCAGTAAAGATGTTTCTCATCATTGTCTCTGATTTCTGTTTGTCTTCTTCAATAAATTGGTTGACCTAATTTGTAAAGAGAAATTTGGCATGATTATCTGAGCTTCTTGTTCTCTCTTCAGTCAGATTGGCTCTTTCCCTCTCCTACTCATGAAATTGCTGATCATCCAAGCCTTTGTCTGAGCACAAACGCTTTATACTTTCTTCTGAATTGGTCCTTCTTCCATTCCCCTAGCCCTGGATAACTCAATTCTTTACAGAAGAAGATCCCATAATCATTACTAATCTATTTTGCAACTCAGTACATAAAAAAAGTTTTCTGTACACCCAATATCTCACATATAGACTCTTCTATTTCATCTTTCATAAAGAAACACATCTTGTGTTTAGACAACTTTATCATAAATAGACTAATTAAAGCAAACCAAAAGAATGAATCCAGCTTTCAAACACCAGGCCATTCATCACTGCTGAAGGAATTTTCTTCAAAGTGTTTTTAAAGACCCCCACTGAGGAAAACTCCACGATTTCCACAGGTACCTTCAGATTAAATTTAGCATCTGGACATGAAAAGAAATTGGCTGAAGAACTGTATTTTGGGATTGTCTTCTCTCAGCAGTTTGAGAGAACTGTGCTACTTATTGCAATAGTGATTTTGTTATATAGACTTTTAGATGCCAAATTTACAAGCCTTAATGGTTTCAAAGTTTTAGGAAATACATGCACAACAGAATGAAAAACGTCTGAATTTTGGCACACATAAGGGAAACATTCAAAATTGTCAATAATTTTGAATTACTAAGATTGACAGTATTAAAAATACATACCCCGGGGGAAAAAAAAAAAAAAAAAAAAAAAAACCAAACCAAAATACCCAGAATATCTTCCAGGAGAAAATGGTGGTTGATGGCAAAGCTTTGGCCAGTAGAATAATTTATACACTCAGTGAAAACTCTAATTGTATAATTATACAGCACACATACATCAGAAAACCACACAATTAATCAAGCCAGTTTCTACAACCTCAAGTTGTTCCAGCTGCATGTGAAGGAGTATCACTATTTTTAACATTATGAAGTTTGTGTCTAACCAAACTCTTCCTTGCAGCAATTCCAGCCTTTATCGGCTTTTCTTAAATACACTTAAAAAGCAGATTATTCCCTTCATCTCCATATCAGCTTTCTATGAATGTGAATACACTTTATCATGTCCTTCCTCAGTTTTCTAGGGAAAATGATACCAGTTCTTTCCATCTTTTTTTGTACCTCATATTTACTTGATCATTCCTGTACTTTCTCTTGGGATTGCCGTCTCTTCATACCTTTCTTTTTACTCCTTATATTTTACATGATAAAACACTGTTCATACATCCTAACAGATGCCTTAGAATGTTTGCTTTTTTCTGCTAACTACCTAATCAATAGTCTAGTATTTGAATAGATAATTATTCTGCCTAAGCTTATGAAAATGCACATGTCCCTACTTAATTTTATCCCTATTTTCCAGGCCATTTCTCCAATTTATGGAAATAATTTGAAATTCTAATCCTGTCTTTCAGCATCCTAACTGTCCCTGCCTGTTTCATGTCATCTGCACTAATAATCATGCTCTCTATTTCATCAAACAGGTCATTATTGAAACATTGGATGCTCTAGTTTGATGTTTGATAGGGTATAATTATTTATCATTATTTTGAAACTAGGGAGGGAATTCTTTATTACTATTGCTCTACAGACTTTCATGCCAAACTACTTCAGACAAAGTACACAGACAAAGTATATACTTGATGTGGATTTACAAATTGGAAAAGGCTAGATACATATCTGAAAGCTATCAAGTTTCCTCCTGTCACCTGAAGCAACTGATGTTCTTCAAAGACCACAAAACATTTAGTAACATAATAAGTTTTCAATATTCTCAGGGGAAGAAGAAAAGTAGAGAGAATATATAATGATGATACTATAACACATAGTAGGTAGCTAAAGAAGAGATTGTCTTACAAGTCTATTACACTGAACAGTTTGAAAATGTGCCTGGGAATTTCCTAAAGCATTTTTTATATTTAATACTTTGTTTTACTAAAACATTAAAAAAGAAAAGAAGTAAAATTTAAATAATTAAACAAAAAACCTTTGGGTGAGACAGATTAAGAAAGAAGCTGGCAATCAATTTCCCTTATACTCATTGAATTTTTACATGTGGGACCTTTCCCTGCAGTCTTTTTCTCTAATAGAAATATGTGGGTGCTTCAAGCAACAAACTCTACACTATCTCCTCTTGGTGTCTGAGAAAATAATTTTGTCACATCAGATTTGACAGTGTATCTGCTTTCTTCTATTCTTAGTCATCTCTCAGACTGGTAGTCATATCACCTAAAAGTATATATCTATGAAGTCCTGTATATATCTCAGTTAGTCACCCTAAGCTCTATATTCAGTCAATGGAAAGAAACAGATGCTTATAGAGTGAATCACAAAACTATTTTGATGTCTACCTTAGGACATTCTGATTAATTTCTTTCCTTTGACTGTAAAAGGAATCTTTGTGGTTAGTTCTATACCACAGATGTCTGCACTCCTTCAGATGAAATGCTTTCCTCTATTTTTTCATCAAGTTTCCTATTTGCACCCCACCCCACCCCCACCATCCTCTCTCCACCCTCCTACCTATCCTGTCCTCAAGGAACCACCTCCTGGCTGAGCACACTCAGATGCCATTGGGGGAGAAAACATTTCTGCTCTATTCTGGCATTTGACATGATCCAGAGTAAATCTGTCAGGACAAACAAACCACCAGACTTCTCTTTTCTTGTCACTTTTTTACTAACATTTACAGAATCCACACAGTAAACTTAGAGCAAATAAATAAAACAGATAGATACCATGCCACAGTACTCTTAATTAGAAATGACTATGACAATTTTTTGCATGTTTTATTTCCAATTGAAATATGAGAACTAGTGGGAACAAAATAAGACACATTCATAAATACATTATTTTAACTGAAATAATGAAATTGGAAGAGAATATCTAATGACAAGTCACGATAGTGACTTTATAAGCATAAGAAGTAACTTTTGCAACACAGTAAGTGATTTTATGCCTTGCAGTTTGGATGTTGACAAGAACATTCATGAAGATTTCACTGGTTTTCATAATGTATCACTTATGATGGAGAAGTTCCTTTTGTTGGCAATGACAGAATTTAAACAATTCTCACTAATTTTATGATGATTACTTACGCACAACTGGCTTGTGTCAGATGTAGCAACTAGATTGTAACAATATGAATAAAAATTGCCTTTTTTTTTCCCCACTGGGTGTGCTTTTTACAGTGTCTTTTTAAAATAAAATAATCTAAGAGACATTTTACAATCATTAAATAAAAATTTCAAAATAAAGAAAAGCCAGGCCCACCCAGATTGTGCCAGCAGTAAGGTGTAGTTCTGGAAATACAGAGTTTAATTTATCTTTTGTTGCTAAATCATGTGGAAAGATTCATACAGGAAAGACAAGTAGTTTTCAAATGTTTTCAATCTGCAGACAAATCATATTTTGCACTGCAGACATAGCTCGCTCTAAGCTAATGAAAGTCTATTGAAAATGGTCTTGTTTTAAAAAAATAATAAAAATTACAGTTTGTGGTCCATTAGAATCAGTCCAGAGTGCATGCTCTGAAGAAATGACTAGAATAACTGGTAATGTCAGTAGTTTGGTTTCTTCAGCAATATAAACACGGTGAAGGAAATGCTATTCACTCAGTCCCCCCAAAATGATAAAACCGGAACTCCTGAAGTAAACTGACCACAAGGACCGTAATGCTGAAATGCACATAGTCACAGGAACAGGTGTTCTCAAGAAAATGCAAATGAAAATAGTTGAACAGCTTCCATTATCAGCAAGAAAATGTTATAAATATAGAATCATAGAATCATTTAGGTTGGAAAAGACCTTTAAGATCATCCAGTCCAACCATTAACCTACGCTACCAAGTCTACTCTAAGCCAATCAAGGGTAAACTAGTCTAAACCATGTCCCAAAGTGCCACATCTACCCATTTTTTGAACACTTCCAGGGATGGTGACTCCACCACCTCTCTGGGCAGCCTCTTCCAATGCTTGACCACCCTTTCCGTAAAGAAATTTTTCCTAATTTCCAACCTAAACCTCCCCTGGCGCAGCTTAAGCCCATTTCCTCTCGTCCTATTGCTAACTACTTGGGAGAAGAGACCAACACCCACCTCACTACAACCTCCTTTCAGGTAGTTGTAGAGAGCGATAAGGTCTCCCCTCAGCCTCCTCTTCTCCAGGCTAAACAATCCCAGTTCCCTCAGCCGCTCCTCATAAGGCCTGTGCTCCAGACCCTTCACCAGCCTTGTTGCCCTTCTCTGGACACGCTCCAGCACCTCCATGTCTTTCTTGTAGTGAAGGGCCCAAAACTGGACACAGTATTTGAGGTGTGGCCTCACCAGTGCCGAGTACAGGGGGACAATCACCTCCCTGCTCCTGCTGGCCACACTATTCCTGACACAAGCCAGGATACTGTTGGCCTTCTTGGCCACCTGGGCACACTGCTGGCTCATGTTCAGCCGGCTGTCGACCAACACCCCCAGGTCCTTTTCTGCCAGGCAGCTTTCCAGCCACTCTTCCCCAAGCCTGTAGCATTGCATGGGGTTGTTGTGACCCAAGTGCAGGACCCGACACTTGGCCTTGTTAAACCTCATACAGTTGGCCTCGGCCCATTGGTCCAGCCTGTCCAGGTCCCTCTGCAGGGCCATTGTACCATCCAGCAGATCAACACTCCCACCCAATTTGGTGTCGTCTGCAAACTTACTGAGGGTGCACTCAATCCCCTCATCCAGATCATCGATAAAGACATTGAACAAGACTGGCCCCAAAACAGAGCCCTGGGATATATCTCCTTTAATGTAATTGATCGTACAAAGTTCAGCATTCAATCAAGATTTGAGAAGCGTCTCTAAAATTATGCAAAATCTTAACATAGTCATAGCTCCAAACATACCTGAAATACAAGTTCAAGATGTGTTTCAGGTGTACAGCTCCTTTTCAAACATGAATGGCTGATTACTCAGCTTCATTCATTGCAAGCCAGCTGTCAGAAAGAAAGATTGTTGAAGTCAGTTCAGAAATATCTTAGTTCTGTCAGCCAGATTGAACATCAGCTGTTTTCCAAAGCAATGAAATTAATAAAAATTATTCTGTGGTAGAGGCAAGCAATGCAATAAGCTTGGATATCTTCTTGTTCACTAATCACTCAGTGTCAAAGAGACAAATAAAGGTCTGCTTCATTGGGTGCCTGCATTCCAGCTGATTGCCCTTGCATAACCTGTACTTACCTAGCTTGGTTGGTTGGTTCCCAAAAGCTCATGAGAAAACTTTGTGCAGGTTATGATTCCCAACACGTTAGATCTTGGTAAAGCTAGCTATAATAAATTAACAATAAACACAGTTTTGTATTGTACTTAATTACATTCAATTATTAAATTAAATTAAATTATTAAATTTAATGTCAGTCTAACATCTGAAGTAAGTAGCAATGTTCGCTTTATTCTGAAATTTCCTTATGCTGCTAGATGTGTTGTGTGAACAATTAGTGTCATTTTCAGCCTTGACAGAAACACCACTAGTTCTGACTGTACTGTTTCTTTTCTTGGATATATCAGTGGAAAAACTAGTTTTGGAAGTACTTTCATAGCACATCACTGTTAGAGCCCTTTAAATTTCTTTTGTTTCCAGATTACTTGTAAAAACTATGATTGCCTCTGATACCTTAATACTCTTGGTTGTTTTCTTTCTGGGACAACTGGATTGGACACAAATTTCCTTGCATAGTTCACAACCCAAAGCATCCTTATATTTCTTCCCCATTTTTTTGAATCAGACTTTTTTTGGCAGCTGCAGTTTAGTTTCATATCTGTAGTTTTTTTCTGTTAATTTCTCTTCCTTCTATGTTATTTCAGTTTCCCACAATTTACATTTTTATTTCTTTTGCTTTGTGGTTTGTTTCATTCAAATGCTGCTTAAAGTCTCTGGTCATGCTCTTCTACTGTCTTTTCACCAGATCAAAATGTCACCTGTGTAGACTTCAGTAACCTATATAACATCAAAAATGTGTTGCATTTTTTGGTAAAACACCTTCTGTACTGAATACAGCCCAAATGGCAGTTTGAGAAACAGTGTTTCCCAAAGGGGCTGTTGAATGAGCACAAATACATCCTCTGTTTTTCTTAGGGCAGCTAGCATAACCCTGGTGACGTATGAAGCATAAAAAAAATGTATATTTGGCATCAGCCACCACATCCTGAGCATCTGTCCTTTGAAAGCAGAAAAAAATCCTAACAAACATACTTAAATCTTTTGTGTTTTGTTTACAAGCTGACAATTCTGTCAAAAATCTGTCAATTCTGACAATTTTTCCTACAACGGCCAACAGGTATATGAATTCTAGTAGTTTGATACACAGTGATTTCTAGAGCAATATTCTCATTCTAACCTTACACAGAGGAACTGTGCAAGGTTATGAAAAGGCAGACATTTAACCTTCTTCACAGCTCTTCTAGATCGCGATATTTCTCAATCATAGACTCATAGAATCATAGAATTGTTGAGGTTGGAAAAGACCTTTAAGATCATCAAGTCTGACCATTAACCTAACACTACCAAGTCCACCACTAAACCAATTAAGGGTAGAGTAATAATTTCATGTTTCCTGGATTGGTGTCTGGATTAATGAAAGTAAAACTAGGAATCATTAAGTTTGGAAGGGACCTCTAAGATCATCAGTCCAACCATCAACCCAACACCACCATGCCTACTAAACCATGTCCCAAAGTGCCATGTCTACCCGTTTTTTGAACACCTCCAAGGATGGTGACTCCACCACCTCTCTGGGCAGCCTGTTCCAATGCTTGACCACTCTTTCCATGAAGAAATTTTTCCTAATATCCAATCTAAACCTCTAAATCTTTGGAAGACCTATTCAGACAGTTCCGCAGGTGTGATGTTACCTGATTCTTTGCAGTGAATGCACTCTTGATTAGGCACAGGGTATGAAACATTTTCATTCCAATAAAACTTCTTTTAATATGAAAAATCCTCCAATAATGGCACATTATAAGCTGTACACATACATTTGTTCATATGTATAATTCATATATTACTTTAATGAAATTAAGCTCCTAATTGTCAGTTCTAGTTTGTTTTTTCCTTTTTTGTTCCTTTTTCCCCCAATTTATATATCAATGGTGGTTCACAGAGTCATTTTCCCCTTGGATTTCCACCTTAAAAGTAAAAATATTTGATTTACTATCTGGTCAGTAGCACATTCATCTTCTGCCTGTAGTATTGCTCTTTGTTCTAACGAAAAATTCCTCTAAGCTAATTGACTGCTACATTATGAGATTGCTGGTCTTTGCAAATGTCTCAAAATAATCTAATAAATTCTCATGCTTCTTTATGTTTCACAATGCTTGTATTTTATTTCTAAATAATAAGCATTATCATGTTTGAGGTGATTGCACCAGTATCTGTAATTTCTTAGTATTTGTGAGCTCTTTTGTGGACTTTGTTTGCTTGACAATCTTTCTTTCTCACCTTGCTTTCTCTCCGATTGCCAATTAATCCATTTTATCAAAGCTAGAGTGTAACTTTTGGGTTAGAATGGGTGATCTTTTCTGCTTGGTAAATTATAATTGCCCTCCGTAACACCTTTCTCCCTCTCTTTCTCACTGAATTTATCTGTCATAGATAGATTCATAGCTTGGTCCCAAATTTTGCAAGAGCTGCAAATTGCATTTTTAAGCAAACATTTTTCTGTGAATTTAATACTATTATTATTAATGTTACCTTTCCAATACATTCCTGTTGTTGTCACTGCCCACTGCTGACATATATTGCATAAAACGTTCTTCATAGTCCTCTTTATTTCTGGGTTTCAAAACTGTTGGAGATTGTAGTTACCCCAGATTTTCAATAAAGCTGTTTTCCTAATTTCTTCTCTATAACTGTGCTCAAAATCAAGGAATAACAGAGCACTGCTTCAGTTAGTGTTTGACTTCTACCTTATTCTTACTACAAAATCTTAGCTATTACAGTACAGAAAACATATTTCCATCTAGCTCATGCTAGAGGTGAAAATATCAAAAAAGTTCCACATATCTTTTCACTGCTTTTTATTGGATTTAAATGTTGGTCTGATTCCGATGGTCCAAAAAGCTTCCAAATGAGCCGTTATTTTACACACATGCAACATGCTGCTATCACATAGAAGGTAATTTAAGCAATTCACACGAATACCACTCTCAAATATGTGAGTTTTGTTTAGATTTACAAGCAATCTTTTTATTGATATTAGAAACAAAGGGATTTTGTTTGTTTTCTGTAAAAACAAAGCAAAAAACATCCATTTAACCCCTCTCCTTTCCGAACAATGTTCTAGTCCAGGTTCCATGCTTGCTTTATTTATGAAAGAAGATTTTGAATTTGAGGTAAAGATTCAAAGTCCTATCAGGTCTCCAGCTTTTGAAGATCAAAAACCCAGACTGAGGGGGAAAAAAAGGAGAAAAACTCTTAAATGAAATGAAAGAAGAGACATATGTTACAAGACAGAGAAAGCGAGACGTTGATATATCCACTAAATTCCATTTTCTTTATTTTGTTCTTATATTTCAGTACTTTTTCATTGCAGATATCCTATGGATTTGAACTCTCACATTTTCTTATGAAGTATATCAGTTTTGTCTGTGTGAACTTTCTTTCTGCTGTTTTTTCTTTTTTTTTTGTTTGTTTGTTTAATATGAAGAGAAAAGAAACATTAAGCTATGGTGACTGCTAGAAGCTGAACTGGGTAATTCTGGAAGGGGTAGGTATTAATGAATTCATTAGAATATGAGAGTTTGAGAGCTCTATAACACAAAGGGTTCATCTCACATTCATCAATGAGTTTTGAATCTCTCTCTCCTTAAAATGGACAGTCCTAAAAGTTTAAACACTCCATTCTATTATTGCCAAATAAAAATGAATTCATGTTCATGCTGAAACATTTTTTAAAAATTATAATTATGCTTATTTTAATAAATATAGAAAAATAGAACTTTTAATTTAATCAGAAGAGTATAGTAGGTTTTTTTATTTTATCAGGAAAAAAAAAAAAAAGGAGATATCTAGTTTGGGCCAAACTGAAAAAAATCAAGTTGGTCTAGATTTTCAAACTGGAGTGCTGTGTCTGCCCTTCCCTCTCTCAACTATTTATACACCTTTAGAAGTAAGCAAGCAAATGGTCTTTATGAGCTTTAGTAGTGGCCAGATAAGCAGGGGAAATTCTGTCTTTTGCTGAAGCTCATTCTTATCTTCATATACTAGTAAACTCTCCTTGCAGAGATTTTTGTTATCTCTGACTTATACAAGCAAAGAACAGACACTTGACATGGAGACACTCTCTGGATTCCACCAAAGAGAAATTAGCTGACTTTTTCTGCGGAGCAACAGGTTGGTACTGGTAGTGTAGGGTTGTCCTGGGTTTTGTTTGGTTTTTTTCAGAGAGAGTATCCAAAACCATCAGTTATAGTCAAAGAAGATATTTTAAGAACATAAAATTTATTCCTTTGGCAAGTGGTTTTATCCTTCACCCCTCTGCCAATAATCATATATTGTTCAAACAAGAAAACAAATTAATGCATCCCAACATGAGTTTAACTGTCTAAGACCTTCTAAAAACACAGACATATTTCTTCTCTTTATTCTAGCTTTGTAAACCATTGGTCTACTGCCTCAAGGTTTGGTATTTCAACAGAGAGTGAACATAAGAATGAAGAACTGGAGTTTTCATTTAGTTCAGTTGTCTTCTAATCCCATTTCTTGTAATCACAGTCAATGTGTAAAGTCATAGATATCCAGGAAGGTTTACAGATGCTCATTTCTATATTTCAACTCACAGCACACTTCGTGAGCATCCTACAAAAATTCATACTGCTATGTAAAAGAGGAAACCCAAGCAATCTCCAATAGAAAGGAAAAAAGGAGAGATAAAGAGCACTGTTAATGTCTACAGTTCTTGCACTTCATTACAAAAAATATCCATTCTAAGAAGTAGACCATATCGTATGCTGTAGAGACAAGTGACAAATTTCTAAAAATCTTTGACAGTCTGACCTGCTGCAACGTTTTGCCTAACACAGCCCAGGACAGCATTTGCATTGTTTGCAGCAAGGACACATTGCTGGCTCCTGGTCAACTTTGTGCTTACTAGAACCTCCAGGGCCTTTTCTGCCAAACAGCTTTCCAGCTGGGCAGCCCCCAACATACACTGGTGCCTGGGTTTGTTCCTCTCCAGGTGCAGAAGTTTGCATTTCTCCTTGCTGACCTTCATGAGGTTCCCATCAGCCCATTTCTCCAGCCTGTTGAGGTCCTTCTGGGCGGCAGCACAACCCTCTCGCGTATCAGCCACTCCTCCCATTTTTGTGTCATCAGCAAACTTGCTGGAGGTGCACTCTTCTACATCATCTGGGTCATTAATGAGGATGTTAAACAAGACTGGACCCACTATTGACCTAATGCGGTACACTGCTAGTTACCAGCCTCCAACCAGACTTCATAATCTCTGGACCCAGCCATTCATCCAGTTTTCAATCCACCTCACTGTCTGCTCATCCCACTCATACATCAACAACTTGTCTACTGCTGATCTTATTGGAGACAGTGTCAAAGGCCTTTAGTTTATTAAGTTGGTCAAGCATGACTTCCCCTAGGTGAATCCATGCTGACTACTCCTGATGATTTTCTCATCAGGTTTCCAGGATTAGCTGCTCCACCAGTTTTGTGGGGTTTTGCCTCCTCAGTATCTTCTCTCAAACACTCTCAACTTAGCCATCTTTACTTTGGTTTGAGGACCCTTATGGCTTAAGGACATAAGAAGCACCCTACTACATGCCCTACATGCCAATGGTCTTTCCCCTTCAGTATCCTACCTTCAGCACTGGCAAAAGGAGAGGTGATTTAGGGTGACATCACAAACCTGATGGCTGTCTCCATTGCATTAACAATATATATATAAATATATGTTAGGGAGTGTTTTGACTGCATAGAGCTTGACAGTGGTGATGACAAGGTCGAGTGCTTATGGGTAAGGATGAGGGGGAAGGCCAGCAAGGCGGATGTCCTGTTGGGAGTCTGCTATAGACCACCCAACCAGGATGTAGAGGTAGATGAGGCATTCTATAAGCAGCTGGCAGAAGTCTCGCAATCACTAGCCCTTGTTCTCTTGGGTGACTTCAATTTGTCGGACATCTGCTGGAAATACCACACAGCAGAGAGGAAACAGTCTAAGAAGTTCCTAGAGTGTGTGGAGGATAACTTTCTGATGCAGCTGGTAAGCGAGCCTACCAGGGGAGATGCCTCGCTTGACCTGCTGTTTACAGGGAAGTGCTTGTGGGAGATGTTGTGGTCGGAGGCTGTCTCGGGCTTAGCGACCACGATATGATAAAGTTCTCGATTCTGGGTGATGCCAAGAGGAGGGGCAGCAATACTGTTACGATGGACTTGCGGAGGGCAGACTTTGGCCTGTTCAGGACACTGGTTGAGAAAGTCCCTTGGGAGGCAGTCCTGAAAGGCAAAGGGGTCCAGGAAGGCTGGGCCTTTTTCAAGAAGGAAGTCTTAAGGGCACAGGAGCGGGCTGTCCCTGTGTGCCGTAAGACCAACCGGCGGGGAGGACAACCGGCCTGGCTGAACAGGAAGCTTTTATGGGGACTCAGGGAAAAAAGGAGAGTCTACCGCCTTTGGAAGAAAGGGCAGGCAACTCAGGAGGAGTACAGGGATCTTGTTAGGTCATGCAGGGCAGAAATTAGAAAGGCAAAAGCCCAGCTAGAACTCAATCTGGCCACTGTTGTAAAAGATAATAAAAAATGTTTTTATAAGTCCATCACAATAAAAGGAGAGCCAAAGAGAATCTCCATCCTTTGCTGGATGTGGGGGGGAACGTTGTCACCAAGGATGAGGAAAAGGTTGAGGTAATTAATGCCTTCTTTGCCTCTGTGTTTAACAGCCAGCCCTGTCATCCCCAGAGTACTCAGGCCCCTGAGCTAGAGGATAGGGATGGGGAGCAGAATGGAGCCCACATAATCCAGGAGGAAGCAGTTAATGACCTGCTATGCCACCCGGACGCTCACAAGTCTATGGCGCCAGATGGGATCCACCCGAGGGTACTGAGGGAGCTGGCGGAGGAGCTCACGAAGCCACTTTCCATCATCTATCAGCAGTCCTGGTTAACAGGGGAGGTCCCTGATGACTGGAGGCTTGCCAATGTGACGCCCATCTACAAGAAGGTCCGGAAGGAGGACCCGGGGAACTACAGGTCTGTCAGCCTGACCTCGGTGACAAGGAAGATTATGGAGAGGTTCATCTTGAGTGAACTCAACAGGCAAGTGCAGGTCAACCAGGGGATCAGGCCCAGCCAGCATGGGTTCATGAAAGGCAGGTCCTGCTGGACCAACCTGATCTCCTTCTATGACCTGGTGACCTGCCTGGTAGATGATGGAAAGGCTGTGGATGTCATTTACCTGGAATTTAGCAAAGCTTTTGACACCGTCTCCCACAATATACTCCTTGGGAAGCTGGCAGCTCATGGCTTGGACGAGCATAGTCTTTGATGGGTAAAAAACTGGTTGGGTGGCCGAGCCCAGAGAGTAGTGGTGAATGGAGTTAAGTCCAGTTGGTGGCTGGTCACAAGCGGTGTTCCCCAGGGCTCTGTTTTGGGGCCAGTCTTGTTTAATATCTTTATCAACGATCTGGATGAGGGGATTGAGTGCACCCTCAGTAAGTTTGCAGACGACACCAAACTGGGTGGGAGTGTCGATATGCTTGAGGGTAGGATGGCCCTGCAGAGGGACCTGGACAGGCTGGATCGATGGGCTGAGGCCAACTGTATGAGGTTCAACAAGGCCAAGTGCCGGGTCCTGCACTTCGGTCACAACAACCCCATGCAGCGCTACAGGCTTGGGGAAGAGTGGCTGGAAAGCTGCCTGGCAGAAAAGGACCTGGGGGTGTTGGTTGACAGCCAGCTGAACATGAGCCAGCAGTGTGCCCAGGTGGCCAAGAAGGCCAACAGTGTCCTGGCTTGTATCAGGAATAGTGTGGCCAGCAGGAGCAGGGAGGTGATTGTCCCCCTGTACTCGGCACTGGTGAGGCCACACCTCAAATACTGTGTCCAGTTTTGGGCCCCTCACTACAAGAAAGACATTGAGGTGCTGGAGCGTGTTCAGAGAAGGGCAACAAAGCTGGTGAAGGGTCTGGAGCACAGGCCTTATGAGGAGCGGCTGAGGGAACTGGGGTTGTTTAGCCTGGAGAAGAGGAGGCTGAGGGGAGTCCTTACCGCTCTCTACAACCACCTGAAAGGAGTTGGTCTCTTCTCCCAAGTAGTTAATGATAGGACAAGAGGAAATGGGCTTAAGCTGTGCCAGGGGAGGTTTAGGTTGGAAATTAGGAAAAATTTCTTTACGGAAAGGGTGGTCAAGCATTGGAAGAGGCTGCCCAGAGAGGTGGTGGAGTCACCATCCCTGGAAGTGTTCAAAAAACGGGTAGATGTGGCACTTTGGGACATGGTTTAGACTAGTCTACCCTTGATTGGCTTAGAGTAGACTTGGTAGTGTAGGTTAATGGTTGGACTGGATGATCTTAAAGGTCTTTTCCAACCTAAATGATTCTATGATTCTATAGTACCCCAGGGCCCAAAATTGCTCTATTAGGGATAGTAAAGCATTCTTCCTTGCTTAGTTCATTTAGTATCCATGTAAAAACTCAATTTAATTTTGTTTTTCCATCTTTTTGGCAGCTTCCCAAATGTTTTCTGGAGCTGAAATAAAAAAGCCATTCAAACACTGATAATATCTTCATGATAAAACTCTGTTGCTACAACTAAATGACAGAAAATATTGCCTGCTAGATATGTAACATAGAGTTAGGATTTTTCTGATGGCTTCGAGCTATACAAAGAGCCAATACAGCATTAAAATTACCCACAAATAAAAATATCTCTAAAATAAAGAAATCGACATCAATCTATGATTTAGGATTGGTTCCTCTGTATGTAGGAAAGAGAGTATCATACTAAGAGCTGATGTATCAACTTAATACTAATATGACAACATTTTTGGCTATCAGGGAAGATTTCCTGGAAATTCAAGTAATTCAAATATAAGAGAAAATTAAATTTGTGGATTAAGTGCAAAAGGTGAAGACTTCAAACATCTGTTTTGCTTTTATTTTCTCTATTTTTTAGCCCCCCTTATTTTCTTTTTCTTTCAAGCTATTCATCTTTGTCCCTGCTTTTTTTCATACTGTTGGGTATTTTTTTCTTTCATTACAAAGTTCAAGGATAGCATGTAATAAGAACATTAATCTCCTGTAAGGAGAGTCACTGGGCGAAATTGATCAATTCAGTTTCCACTAACAAACTCAACATTTAACTATCAATTTAAACATGTGAGATTTCTTCATCCTTACATCACAGGTCAGAGAATTCAGTCTAATGTATTATTTCTTTTTATTTTACTATAATTCATTTACTCAATATTTTATTTATAATCTCAAATATAAAAGAATATTAAAAAAATTGTAAAATACTGTAAAAAAGGGCAAATACTGTATTTGAAATGGTAGTCCCTTTCTGAAACATTAATCCCAATTGGGGAGTGAGTCAATGAATGAGTACACCCATTGAAAAGTGAGTAAATAATGGAGCTAAAAAGAAGGAATCTTTATCATATGAAAACTAAAAAAATAATAAGTTAAAGTCTTTTATTCAGCAATTTAAAATTCATATGATAATATTAATTGTATCTGGCATGGCAGTTGTAATTAAAAAGCTTTTTCATGTAGTTATTTGTCTGTAAGTTTTCATCAAATTATGTTTTGAACTAATTTGCTGTCTTTTAGAGACAAAAACAAAACATGGATTAGTTATGTGCAATTTTCCTCCTTACATTACAAAATATTTTATTTTCCATATTCTATTACATTACTTCATTGCAAAAGGTGTATTTTTTTTTTAATATTTTTGGAAATATTTGGAAATATTACTAGTAAAAATGTGGAGTAATCTTTTTGAGATATTTCTGTAAAATATTAATGGATATTCTACAGGTCAACTGCTGAAGGTGTATGTCACATGCTCAGTAGCTTAAGTGATGTGTTTATTTACTTTGAATTGCGTATGGTCATGCTGTTGGTTACACAATGATTGCAGAGAGATGATGAAGACTTAGAGCACTCTGGCTAATAGTAATCAGCCTGCAAAATCTGCCAAGGCTCCCTGGCAGAACAGGCTATCTTGAACAATTAGTGCCTAAGTGTCTTAAAGGAAGAACAGGAACTCTTATTTGCTCATGACAATATGGCATTTTCTCAGACGAACAGATAAATCAGCCTTTTTCATTCTTTTATCACACACTGGAAAGAAGATTTTTCTCTTGAGTTAAAACTCACACAGTAGTTTGAAAGTATCCCTTACTTCCTGATCAGACATATTGTTTCTAAGTGTCACGATCAACAGGTTAATAGTCTTTAAATCTTCTCTGAGTGTTCTCTGAAGTTTTTAAGGCCATAAGTCATAACACTGCTGAGTGCATGCATTAGATCATGAATAAGACCACAGCGCTTAGCGTATCAGACATGGACACCTCAGAGATTTAGACTGGACAGCAAGAGTTCACTGAGCAGGGTTTTGAAATATAGTGCAAAGTAGGCTCACCTGAACAGCAAAATTTGATTATTTAAAGATAGGGATGTGAAAAATCTCTCCAGATTCAGCAGCCCATAAGCAAAGCTAATAGCCACATCCTACGGAGTCTCATTACCTTGTATGCTAGTGTTCTCTAGGGGAGGCTGAGAATGAGGTCTGTCTGATAGAGATAGGGTGGAGAAGAGGTTATCTGTGAGCAAGATAAGCATTTCAGAGAAGAAGTGAGATGGATAATTTCAAAAAAGAAGGGGTTATGACTATCACAATTTTCACAGAAACTACTGCTTGGATGACAAGGAGCCTGGGGAGACTGGGATAAATAACTGGGAATTTATTTGGAAAGTTTGCATTATTTATGGACATTAAAATCCATATTTTTTTTCCAAATTTTAAGCAAAATTAGTTTAGCTATTATGTATTTGTGAAAAGATAATTTAAAGTATTTCATCAGAATAGATATAGTAACTTTGACTGAGTTGGTATACACATGCATAAACACACACACACACACACACACAGAGAATCACACAATCATTTAGGTTGGAAAAGACCTTTAAGATCATCAAGTCCAACCATAAATCTAACACTGCCAGGTCTACCACTAAACCATGCTCTTAAGCACCACATCTACACATCTTTCAGATACCTTCGGGGATGGGGACTCAACCACTTCCTTGGGCAGCCTGTTCTAGTGCTTGATAACCCTTTTGGTAAAGAAATTTTTCCTAATATCCAATCTAAACCTCTCCTGGTGCAACTTGAGACTGTTTCCTCTCATACTATAATTTGCTACTTGGGAAAATAAACTGACACCCACCTTGCTACAACCTTTATACAGGGACTTGGAGAGAGCAATAAGGTCTCCCCTGAGCCTCCTTTTCTCCAGAGTAAACAATCCCAGTTCCCTCAGCCACTCCTCATAAGACTTGTGCTCCAGACTCTTCACCAGCTTTGCTGCTCCTCTTTGGATATGTTTCAACACCTCAATGACTTTCTTGTAGTGAGGGGCCCGAAACAGTATTCGAGGTACAGCCTCACCAGTGCCAAATAGAGGGGCGCAATACTTCCATCTTCCTGCTGGCCACACTATTTCTGATACAAGCCAGAATGCTATTGGACTTCTTGGCAACCTAGACACACTGCCAGCTCATATTCAGCCAGCTGTTGAACACCCCCAGGTCCTTTTCGGCCAGACAGCTTTCCAGCCACTCTTCCCCAAGCCTGTAGCGCTGCATGGGGTTGTTGTGACCCAAGTGCAGGACCCAGCACTCAGCATTGTTGAACCTCATACAATTGGCCTCGGCCCATCGATCCAGCCTGTCCAGATCCCTCTGCAGAACCTTTCTACCCTCAAGCAGATCGACACTCCTGCCCAACTTGGTGTCATCTGCAAAGTTACTGAGGGTGTACTTGATCCCCTTGTCCAGAGCATTGAGAAAGATATTAAACAGAACTGGCCCCAGTACTGAGCCCTGGGGAACACCACTTGTGACTGGCCACCAACTGGATTTAACTCCATTCACCACAACTCTTTGGGCATGGCCATCCAGCCAGGTTTTTTACACAGCAAAGAGCATGCCTGTCCAAGCCATGAGCACCCATTTTCTCCAGGAGAATGCTGTGGGAAACAGTGTCAAAGGCTTTACTAAAGTCGAGGTAGACAACATCCACAGCCTTTTGCTCATCCACTAAGCAGGTCACCTTGTCATAGAAGGAGATCAGCTTGCTCAAGCAGGACCTGCCTTTCATAAACCCATGCTGGCTGGGTCTTATCACCTGGTTGTCCTGTACGTGCCACATGGTGGCACGCAAGATCATCTGCTCCATGGCCTTCCCTGGCACCAAGGTCACACTGGCAGGCCTGTTGTTCCTCAGATCCTCCTTCCAGCCCTTCTTGTAGATGGGTGTCCCATTTGCTGATCTGCAGTCAAATGGGACCTGCCTGGTTAGCCAGGACTGCTGATAAAGGATTGAAAGTGGCTTGGTGAGCACTTCTGCCAGCTCCCTCAGTACCCTTGGGTCGATCCCGTCTGGCCCCATAGACTTGTGTGTGTTTAAGTGGTGTAGCAGGTTGCTAACCATCTCCCCTTGGATTATGGGGCCTTCATTCTGCTCCCTGTCCCTGTCTTCCAGCTCAGGGAGCTGGGAACTTAGAAAACAATTGGTCTTACTCTTAAAGACTGAGGCAAAGACAGCATTAAGTACCTCAGCCTTTTCCTCAGCCTTTCTCACTGTGTTTTTCCCCAAATCCAATAAAGGATGGAGATTCTCCTTAGCCCTCCGTGTATCTAGAGAAACTTTTTTTTTTTTTTTCTTTCATAGTAGCCAGATTAAGTTCCAGGTGGGCTTTGGCCTTTCTAATTTTCTCCCTGCATAACCTCACGACATCTTTGTAGTCCTCCTGAGTTGCCTGCCCCTTCTTCCAAAGGTCATAAACTGTCTTTTTTCTTCTTGAGTTCCAGCCAAAGCTCTCTGTTCAGCCAGGCTGGTCTTCTTCCCTGCTGGCTCATCTTTCAGCACATGGGGACAGCCTGCTCCTATGCCTTTAAGACTTCCTTCTTGAAGAATGTCCAGCCTTCCTGGACTCCTTTGCCCTTCAGGACTGCCTCCCAAGGGACTCTTGTCAACCAGGTTCCTAGACATGCCAAAATCTGCCCTCTGGAAGTCCAAGGCAGCAGTCCTGCTGACTCCTCTCCTTACTTCTCCAAGAATCAAAACCACTATCATTTTGTGATTGCTATGCCCAAAACAGCCTCCAGCCTTCACATCACCCACAAGTCCTTCTCTGTTCACAAACAACAACAGGTCCAGCAGGTTACCTTCCCTAGTTGGCTCACTCACCAGCTGTGTCAGGAAGCTCTCTTCCACACACTCCAGGAACCTCCTAGACTGTTTCTTCTCTGCTGTTTTGTATTTCTGGCAGACATCTGGTAAGTTGAAGTCCCCCATGTGTGGAGTAATTGCTGGAGGTGATTTAGATATTAAATTTAGATTCACAGTTTTAGGAAAGGCACAGCATTAAAGAAGCTTCCAACGTGGAGTGCGGCTGGCATTCAAGGAATCCATGTCACAGAAGTTCCCTAGGCCTGCAACCTTAGACGTCGGCAACACCAGGGGAACTTGATGTATTGGCTCTAAGAGGAACTGCCCGGAGGGTGGAGCAGTGTGGAGACACCGCAGCCAGGCTCTGTGTGGCACCCCAGATGGAACTGCCGTGAAGCATTCTGCCCAGCCAGGACAGCTCCTGTGCCCTTGGATTCCCCAGTACACTCCGTCAAGCCTGGAGACTTGGTCTGTCTATGGACATGAAAAGACGAAGCCTTTGTCACCTTATTGCTGCTGCTTTTAGTCCCTGTATAGTCCTGACTGTGCCAGAACATGGCAAACAATTTATTGTAGATGTACTTACCAAAGGAACAGAGTGCAGTATAATGGAACACTGCGAGAACTTGGGCAAATGATGGATGAATGAAGAAAGACAATAGGAAAGGGTATAATATGAGACCCTGGGCCAACAATCTGTCATGGTTTTGACAAAATGCTGTCCTTTGGTAAACTTTTGGTCATTATAATATCATTATAATACCAAAACATACCCCCATCCTAAAACCTACCCACCTCTAAGGTGCGACCACTCCTCACTGAGCTTGCACTTTGAATTTTTCCTAACCTATACCTATAAAGCGAAGCAAGAAAGTTTTACACCAATCATAACAAAAGTATGTATGACTAGAGTCACTCAAGCTCCACCTGAAAGGTAAAAAATAGTATAAGTTAGCCTAAGAGAGGGGATGTTAGGGAAGGTACCATCACATACCACTCTGACTTCTGGGATCAGTCGACGGGCTGAGCCTCTCTTCCCCCCATCACGACGCCTTTGGGTAAGAATCTAACACTTGGTTATACCAAGTGCCTCCCCGGGAAACTTAGAAACCTCTATATAGAGTCGCTTTATATCTTTTGATGCATCTGTGTTATTCATGCTTTTCGTATTTGCATGTGCCTTGCAGTCAGTGAATTTATTGCTGGTAATCGAAAGAACCTGTGTGTCTGTTGCTTTAATAAATTGTTATGATTCATTGGGCTAGCCATGATAGTTCTCATTGAACGCAACCAGACACTTTAATGTGGCTGTGGTGGTTCATGCAGCGTGACTAGACGAAAGGTGTCTACGTTATTTGTGCATCCGTAATCGTGATAGTTCAGTACACTGAACGTGACCGGAATTATAACGATAAATTTGGTACCTTCTAAAGCCCTCTTGATGCAACACCATGGGAATAAGGGCTAGCTATTGTGAAACTTCTCCCAGCTGCTTATAGAATATTTTGTCTGTCTCTCATCCTGGTTGGGCAGACTCTAACAGACTCCCACTGTGATATCTGCCTTGTTGGCCTTCCCATTGATTCTTACCCATAAACGCTCAACCCTATCATCACCATCATTAAGGTCTAGACAATCAAAACACTCCCTAACATACAAGGCTGACCACCACCTCTCCTTCTTTGCCTATCCCTTCCTAAGTGTTTATAGGCATCCATCGCTGCAGCACTCCAGTTGTGCAAGTTATCCCACCATGTTTCCATGATGGCAACTATATCATACTTTTCCAGCTGCACAATGGCTTCCAGTTCCTGCTCTTTTTTGCTCATACTGTGTGCACTGGTGCAGATGCAATTCAGGCTTTTGATCCTGCCACCTTTTTTAGTGGAGAAGCCCTAATTCCTATATGAGTGTTCTCAGGCACTTCCATGGTTTCTAACACAACAGCCCTTGTGTCTTTGCTGCCATGTAGATCTCCATCCCCTACCTCCACTGAGATGGCTAGGGTGCTGTGCGCCCTACAGGGACATTTCAGATGTCCTACAGGGACATTTCAAATGTGCTTCAGTGTACTCAGCACATCATGGATCAGACCAAAGGACGTCACTAGCACACTGTCCCTCAAATATTGGCGTGCTGCCCCTAGGGTTATCTCTAGTGAACCTGATTTTATCCCTTCCCCCCTTCAAATCAAGTTTAAAGCCTTTCAATAAGCCCTGCTGTGTCCTGCACAAAGTTCCTTTTCCCCCTTTGAGGCAGGTGTACCCCATTTGTCACCAGCAGGCCTGGTGTCGTGTAGACTGACCCAAGATCAAAAATCCTAAAGTTCTGCCAGTGCCACCAGTCTCAGGGCCAGTTATTGATCTGCTGGGCCTTCCTATTTCATCCCTCATTATCCCCTGCAACTGGAAGGATAGAGAACACTACTTTGTGCTCCTGATCCTTTCACCAGTCATCCCAAGGCCTTGAAGTCTCTCTTGATCGTTCTTGGAATTCTTATTGCAACTTCATCACTGCCTACATGAAAAAGCAATAATGGATAATAATCTGAGGGTCGTACTAGGGTAGGAAGTTTCCTCTTCACATCTTTAACACAGGCTCCAGTGAAGCAGCAGACTTCCTTAAACAGTGGGTCCAGTTGTCAAACTGGACCTCCTGTTCCCTTCATAAGGAAGTCTCCTGTGACAATAACTCATATTTTTTCTTTACGGAAGCCATTTTGATGCAAGGCATAGGCCAACTTAAACTTGGTGACACCTCCAAGCTAGAACCATCATCCTTGTCATTGTTTGGTCCCAGCTGCAGAGCCTCATACATATTATGCAAGGGCACCCGGGAAGGTGGGGTAGTCACAGAGGAGACAAACCTGCTGTGCTGGGCAGGAACTTGTCACCATTGCTCCCTGTGCCTTAAGTCATTGCACTCTGATAGGTGGAGAGAGGATAGGAGATCCTCCATATCATGTGTCTTATCTGCCTGACAAGCCTGTCCCAGGGAAGGTAGGGTTCAGTTCCAGTAGTCTATCTGTCTCAGACTCCCCCACACTCCTCAGCCTACTCACCTCCTTCCAGAAGTCTGTCACTAAGCAGAGTACCTCTACCTAGGCACACCTCCCACAGGTGTGCTCAGTACTGCCAGTTAGTACTGGCATGAGAGTAAGGTACATCCTGCAGCCTGACACCTGGGTGGCAGCATGTTCCCATTGGAGCTCTGTCTGGGAAGCTGGGTCAGTTGTGGTGGGTGCATTGTTTACAGAGGATACGGCCTTCTGCCAGGTGGATACCATTGCTCCCTGGTCAAGCTGGGTGAGTTTCAGCACCCTTCCTCTGTGCCCTTTTGCAGGAACTGCTGCACAAACTGCCACACCATGCCCTTGCTGACACGCCGCACCCTGTTTGCCTGCCCTGTTGGCATTGCTTCTGGTTGCTAGCACTCCCCAGGGGCATCTTTTGTATGTGTGGGGGGTGGAGCTTGACCGCTGTTCCTCCTGGCCTTGCCCAGGTCTCCTCAGCCACTGTTGTGTGAGCTGCAGGCTCCTGGTGCCTCTCTTGGCTCCCCCTGAGGTTTCCCCAGTTCAGGAAAACCCCCTGTGCACCGTGCTGGAGTGCTCCACTGCTGATCGTGTCAGCACCAGAGCTGCTCACCTCAGGGACTGAGTAACATACACACACCCCCTTTTAAAATACATAGGTCATGACCGTATAAAATCATAGAATGGTTTGGGTTGGAAGGGATCTTTAAAATTTGTCTAGTTTCAACCTACCTGCCATGGGCAGGGACATCAAAAGCTCCATCCAACCTGACCTTGAACACCTACACTGATCCACCTCTTCCCTGGCAACGTGTTCTATTGTCTCACCACCCACATCATAATTTTTTTTTCCTAATATCTAAACAAAATCTACCCTCTTTCAGTTTAAAACCATTACCCCTTGTCCTGTCAGTACAGGCCCTGGTAAAAAGTCTGACCTCATTTTTCTCATAAGCCCCCTTTAAATATTGAAAGGCTACAGTAAGGTCTTCCTGAAGCCTTCTCTTCTCCAGGCTGAACAATCCCAGCTCTCTCTTCCCTTCTTCATAAGATAGGTGTTCCATCCATCTGATCATTTTTGCAGCCCTCCTCTGGACCTGCTCTAACAGGTCCATGTCAGTCTTGTGCTGGGGGCCCCAGAACTGGATGCAGTGCTCCAGGTAGGGTCTCAGCAGAGCAGAGCAGAGCAGAGCAGAGAGGGAGAACCACCTCCCTGGACCTGCTGGCCACGCTTCTTTCTATGCAGCCCAGGATACAACTGGCTTTCTGGTCTGCAAGCACACATTACCTGCTCATATCCATTTTTTCATCTACTGGTATCCCTAAGACCGTCTTCATAGGGCTGCTCTTAATCCATTCATCACCCAACCTGTACTGATATTGGGGATTGCCTTGACCCAGGTGCAATGTTTATTACTGTGTGTAGCTCGTTTCCATCCTTGACTGAAGATCTGTTGGTTTAGCCATTCATCCCACCACCTTCTGTCTGACAGATCATGCTGATTTGCAGCATAGAATTGTAATCTCAGTATTGGGAGACGTAACTTCGTTTGCACATTAATGAAAAAATAAGAACGCATATTTGCTTCTACTTAATTGTGCAGCTTGAAGTCTGACATATAAGAAAGTATACCCTGGGTAAGTCATGATTTACTCTTAAACAGGTTAAAAGTAGTCCTCAAGATTGTCCAAAGATGGAAGGAAATTTAATTTGGCTGCTGTATGTAATTCTTAAATACTTGGCTTAGCTTTCTGTTTTTACCAAAAAATGTTGGGATTATTTTATTAAATTTATCCAGCTAAGACTTAGATATGTAATTTTAGACACATTAGGCTGTCTTAATAATCAAAAGGATATGATGATTCAGCTAGTCTAGCTGGACATAGCAATCTGCAGTGTGAGTACTCATATCATATTCTTTTAACCCAACTTGCAGTTTTGGGTTCTGTAACATAGAACTGGGTAGAGCTATGCAAACAAACCATTTTGTAAATACAACCCCATTTCTAACTATTTTTCACTAAACTGTTATGGATTTCTGCTCTGATTTCATCCAACAGTCCTTTTATTTCCACATATCTATGTCTTTGTTCTATTTTTATTCCTTACAAAAGAGATATGAGAGTAAGGTCTCAGGAAGTCTTCTTCATCATTACAATCATAATAATCACATTACCTGTTTCTCCTTCCTGCTTGTATTTCACGAACCTTCTTTACAAGGTTGTCATGCATCAAAGCACAACTCAGTATAAACAGGGAAACAGAGGCACAGAAAATACTGATAAAGATAAATGAGGCATTTCTCACGTTGAGATTGTTATTAAGGGAATTTTTAATCTTTGTTGTGTGTGATGTTAGCTATGTCCCCTTCCTCCCTCTTCCTAACTAGATCATACACTAGGGCCTCTGCACAAAGTGTGGAAGAAAAGAAGGGCATTGCAAGAATGAAGGGGTGCAGACAAGCTGTTCTTCAAGATTGTTCTGAGGTTCTGCTGCTTAAGGTTGTATACTTTTAAGGAGCTGAGACAACATCCCTTTTCTTCTTCCATCCTTCCTTATAAGAAAATATTCTGGAGCAAAAATTTTTCATGACCACATTTGGAATTGGGAGGAAAGCTTCTTATTTTCTTAGGCACTTTTGAACTATTAGTGCAGAATGTGGAACACTTGCTACTTGTGTACGAATGAACACTGATAACCAGAAATAGACTAATACTGCAGATAACCCCAGAGAGATTATGGGAGTGTTTCTTCTTGAGAAGAAAAAATAGTCCAGGATTTTTTCACATGCATGAACATGTAGTTCTTGATTCTGTTTTAGTATACACAATGTAGGGAGATTACTATTTAAAATTAGCTGAAGACAGCTGAGGACACCCTAACACCCATCTTTTCTTTTTTCTTTTTTTTTTTTTTTTTTAATTATCCACTAGTATCATATGAACAGTGATATATTAACTCTCATGATCTTTAAATGTACCTTGTACATAGTATGGGAGGGCAGAATCAGGAGTCAAGCAAATTAATTGAATTCAATTAAATGTCAATAATGTTAAATTTCTTACATAAACTTAGTAGTAGTCTTTTGAATTCAGACCAAGGATGTACAGTTCACCAGACCTTGGGGCTTGCAATACTCTTGTATACTCAAAATATCACCACACTTGAATGGGTAAGATATCTTTAAACTAAAAGCAATCTCTACAGAAAATATGGTAAAATATTAGTTTGTTTGAGTTGTTACCATTTTTCTTTTTTTAAAAAAATATTATGATTATAACTTTTACAGATAACTTTCAGGGTGGTTAGATTTTTTTTTTCCCCCCATGTAAGTGCAGTAGATAGTGCACTTTCAAAGAGAACAACTTTATGCAATTAATTTGAAGCATACAATAAAAATCTCATTAGCTATTATCCATAGTGAGACACTGAAGGATGTTTATTATACAGTTAAGCTAAACAGTAAGTTAACATTTATCATAATTTCGCTGTGTTTTACACTATTTATAACACTCAGGATGAATTAATATGGTGATGTAAGTGGTTCCAGAATATGAAGTAATTTACACTGAAAATCAGAAGCACAGAAGAAAAACAGCCTTTTAAACTGAAGGAGTTTGGTGTTTGAAATAATTAGACTGACAGCTATGAATTTAGGCATCCTAATTCTAGGTTTATTTGTATTTATTATTTTATTAGATGTATTCAGTGATTCATTAAAGGTATAATACATATCTACAAAAAACTGTTCAACTCAAATGTTAGTAGCCTTGAAAATATAATCAATGTGTGGACAACTTGCTGAAGTGACATTTAAATTTTCTTCTCAACGAAAATTAAATGTTTGATTTTTGGCTCCAGAATGTATGCAATATACATAAGACATTCCAGTGACACCAAATGCAGATTTAAGAGTTGAGTTATCTGAAAACATTTACAAGATTTTATTTCTTGGGTTTATTTCTTAGTTGACCAAGCAGAAAACCCTGAGCAACTGACCACTGTTTAGTAAATATTTCTGTAATCGGTTGCTTAGTTGACATATAGGAAAATAAAGTCTGGTATTAATGTCCCTGTCTGTAATGCCAAGATCTGAACTTGTGTTTCACTGAAGAGAGAGTAATTCCTATCAGGAGTGATTAAATAATCTATGGGAATAACACAGTTAAAGATTAAGACTTATATTTAGATGTCTCTACGTAAGTGTCTACGTCTAAGCTAAATATCTAAACTTCTGCTATAAAGCACAGGTATATTATAAACATCTGTAATCCTGTGATATATCTGCCAGCCTGTTGAGGATATCTGAGAAATACCCTGTGGCATCTGAAATAGCAGTAGAAGCCTAAGTTCAAGCAACTGAATTGACCCTGTAGTCAGTCCAGGCAATGCAACTCAGGAAGAATTCAGCTCATCCTGAACTAGATAGCCAGAGCCTTAACGTAGGTGTCTAGTGTAATTTTAGACTCTTCAGGGTGTTTGACATATTCATAGAGTAGGAAATATGACAGGGGATATCTAGGGAACTCATGCCTTTCTGGAGTAGCAGCTGGAAGCTGAGAGAAACCCCAAGGCATCTCAAGTAGTGCTCAATGCCTCTGTGTGCACAGCTACATTGAGCCATACATAGATCTCCATTGTGTTTAGACACTTAGTTTAGTGGTAACTCATGTGTATACATGTATAATTGTATACATGTCTAGCTTATCTGTTTACTCCTACACGTAGACCCTTCCATTTATGTGTCCTGATCCTGAGCTGAACCTTTCTCTCAGTTCCTTTACTTCATAAAAGAAACAGTGAAGGAAGACTCATAAATTACATTATTAAGTGAGTAAAGAATCTTTTTTTCCTCAGAACACAGGAGCCAGAGTCCATAAAACAAAAATTTTAAGATGGTAAATCCCAAACAAAGAAGTAATGTGATTTTTAACACATTGCTTAATTAAACTGCAAGTTCATTATCAGAGTACTTTTCTTTCAAAGTCTGATCAAAGGAATGCATAGAAAAAATGGTCATGAAAGGCATTGAAGCATATCAATACTGATATACCTTCCAACTCTAAACCACAGGTTGTAGATGATGAAGAAGTATACATGCAAGGTAGGCACTGCAGTTGCCTTTAACTTTTACTTCAATATCTTATGCTTGTCAACCACCTGGACCTCCACCGTAACTCAGTGTGCCTGTTGTTAAGTTCCTATCTCCCATATCATGTCACAATACCCAAGCCATTAGGGTGTCCTATTGAATTATTCATGTAAAAAAAAAAAGTGTTATGCTAATGAGGATGATCAGCTAATTTTGTATGTCAGTGGTTAGGAGAGTGGGCATTTTGGTAGGACCACCACCATTTAATTGTTTCTCAGTATGTTTGTTCCTTTGTACAGAGTGCAACCATTCCAACAGACACCAGTAGGAGAGTCCTGGCTAGAGATACCCGATGGTGCTAGAACAGTTCCTTTTAAAGCAGGACATTGAAACTTGAGCCCTTTCATGAATCAATAATAAGGAGTTGAGTCTAACAAACATTCATGACCTTTTAACTACTCTAGTCCACTCCCTATAGTTTTCTGGGTTTTTACTGGAATCTGTACCACAATTTTGGAAAATGCTTTAATGGAATACCTTCCTATCAAAAGAGAATATTTCCTCAATGAAGAGAATGGACAAACTTAAATAATCCTGAAATATTCTATTCTATCCTAAATAATCTACATTTTCAAAAGGCAGCCTTCTTGGCAGAGCATTTGTAAATAACTTTTACACAAGAACCTAATTTGACATGAAACCAGACACTGATGTGATTCAAAGATTAGGTGTCATAATGGTTGGACTGGATGATCTTAAAGGTCTTTTCTAACCTAAATGATTCTATGATTCTATGATAATTGTGCCATATATTTGCCTTATCTGGGAAACTATACTTTCTTGCTTGTTGGTACAAGAAAGGTGAGTCCTGGAAAAGAGTTAGGCATGATTCAGTTACTTAGGCATAGGCATATTCATAAGCATCTAGTACCACTTCAAACACCCTTGATGCCTCAGACATTTATTCATATGGGGCTATCAACCTTAGAGGAACCCCGCATCTGGAGCAGATTTTGGAGGCCAGACCTCAGGGCAAATCAAATGACATCAATGTCTGTGTGTGGGCTCCAGCTACAAGACCTGTTTGGAGGGGATGCCAGAATAAAGGCATGTCCTTCTTATAGGATCACTTTCAGCACCACTGCAAAGATTGTTCTCAACATGCAGGACCAGATGTCTTCAGAGAAGAAATGGACAACTTTTTTTTTTTTCTGCAGTGTGGAGCACAGACTACCAATTTAAACAAGAAGCTGCAAATTTTGTTTTCTATTTTTTTTCCACTGTCAGCTACTGTTTGCTGTCTCAATTCTTAGCATGCATGCCCTTTACTTTTTCTAACTGTGTGTGAGGACAAAACTAAGTTTTCCAGAGAGCAAGAATGACTTTTGTCCCCATAGTATTTTTCTCCACCCTGCATCTTCCTCCCTGTACTTACTGGAAAGTGTGTAGTCTTTTCACTCTTTCTGCTATACAAGACAGTGCAAGGCCAGAGCCCCAGTGAATAAAATTTTACAAAACTTTAAATGCTGGCATGTGTAATCTACGAGAACTTCATTGTTTCCTTTCATCTGTTTTTGCAGGCATGTTGCTCTATGCAGGGGAGAAAGCTTATTAATAAGGATATACAAGAAAGTAAATGAGACAAGAAAATAAATGAGTATTTACCAATGGGGGTGGGGAACAGTACAATCCTTACTAATTGGTTATGATTGAAGTTTAATAAGCCATTCAAATGACTACATGCCTTGGATTTGCCTTGTCAGCTGAGCCTTAGAAGTTGAGTGGCTGTTCAATTCCCAGGACGGGCTAATGCTTAAAATGTAGTAGAATTGCTTGAAAATTTATAAACTTCATTATTGGAATATAAGTGCAACATGGCAGATAAGCTATTACAAAGTACATTGAATGCATGGATTGATTATAGTTATTTTACCATTTAAAGAACATCATGTAAATGCTCAGCCAACCCTTTAAATAGCTGGAGTGAAATAAGTATGTCTGTGCACTAAAGCTTCCTAATGCTCTACAATAATGCTTTCACTCCTCTACTTATCCTGAGACTTAGTAAGTGAGAACATGAATGATAGCACCAAGAAATGGGAAAAGATATATTTCATTTTCTCTGGCTTCATAAACTGGAAGGTCTTTTTGAGTCAGCATGTGTCCTGTACACAGCTTTACTTTTCAATATGTGTAAAACACATTGTCTCACTGCCTACTATGAGTTTATGGAAACTCAAATTAGGCACCCTCACTGGAAGAAAGGGTTTCTAGCTTAGTGAAATGTAACAACATTATTCATAAGCACCTCACTATGCCAGCCAAGATTTTTAAAAATAACATACTAAAAGTGATGCTCCTAAATCTATTTATCGAGTCATGATGCATATCATAAAGGTGGTATCATTTATTACTGCTGTCAAAAAAATCCCAACCAATTAACAGGTGATCAAAGGTCTTCTGTCTGAATGCAGTTTTGAAGATTTGGTTTAGTAGATTGCGGACGACTATCTCTGGGTGTTAAGAAGCAGAAGGATTCCAGCCAGAGCTTCCCCTGTGCCTCAGAGAGCAGAATTATTACCACTGTAATGTCTTACATATGAAATACTGCCTTAATATATTCTAGAATTAGGGTTCCTCTTTTTGTTTCACATTGCTGACTCATAGTTGGTTTCAAATCCATTATAAGGCCAAGATCCATGTGTTGTGGTTTAACCTGGCAGGCAGCTAAACACCACACAGCTGTTCACTCACCCCCTCCCTTCTCCAGTGGGATGGGGGAGAGAATTGGAAAAAAAAAGGAAAAATATGTAAAATTTGTGGGTTGAGATAAAGACAGTTTAATAGGAAAAAAAAAGAAGGGATAATAAAAAAAATAATAATAAAACTATATAAAATAAGTGATGCACAATGCAATTGCTCACCACCTGCTGACGGATGCCCAGCCAGTTCCTGAGCAGTGGTCACTGCCCCGTGACCAACTCCCCTCAGTTTATGTACTGAACATGACATCATATGGTATGGAATATCCCATCCCTTTGGTCAGTTTGGGCCAACTGTCCTGGCTGTGTCCCCTTCCACCTTCTCACTGGCAGGGCCTGAGAAGCTGAAAAGTCCTTGACTTAGTGTAAGCACTACTTAGCAACAACTAAAACATCAGTCTGTTATCAACATTATTCTCATGCTAAATCCAAAACAAAGCACTATACCAGCTACTAGAAGAAAAAAACCCCTCTATCCCAGCCAAAACCAGGACACCATGTTTGCTTTTTTTATGTCATTTCTTTTTCTTAAAAATGATACTGCCTAGTCAGTTACCCTTCATTTTTAATTTGCACCTTAGATTTTGGTACAACCATTGTATTTCTCTGTATTCTCTGACTGAAATTCTCTGAGTTTCAATTCAGTTATAGTAGGCAGTGAGCCAATGTCTTTTGCACATATTGAAATGTAAATTGAAATTTGGAATTCTCTGAATTTCAGTTTGTTGAATTTTGTAGGAATTTGACAAAATCACCTTACAGTCTTAACGTGTCCTTGAAAACGACTAGCACCTCTTCTACTGTAATGTCATCCATTTACATATTTTGTCCATTCCAACTATTAATGAAAATATCAAAGACAACTAGGTCCAGGGCAGATCCATGAGGAATGACACTTGAAACATCCTCCTAGGATATAGGCAAACCATTAATAACTACTTCTTCAGAGTAAATTTTAAATGGGTGATTATACCTTAGCTGCATTTTCTTAGTTTGCTTATAAGAATGTCATGCATGGCAGTGCCAAAAAACTTGAAGTCAAGCTGTACGAAGCCTACTGCTTCTCCTTTATTCACTTGGCCTCTTAGCCTGTCAGAAAAAGAAATTAGATTACTTTGACATGTTCAGTTCTTGACAAACTCATGCTGTCCATTTTTATCACCTTATTATCTTTCAGGTACTTATAAATTGATTTCTTAATAATTTTTTACAGAAACTTGCCAGAAATTGGAGTTAGACTAGCACGGCTATAATGCTCTTTATTTTTTTCCAACTTCTTTTTTGAGCTTAGATATTAAGCTTATTCCTGTTAGAACTCTGGATCCCATAACTTCTTAAAAATAATTTTCCAGGGGTCTAGATATTTTGTAAAATTAATTCCTTATGTAAAAAGATTAATTTAGCCAAGCTGCACAACTTGAATTTGCCCACCCAAATTTATAAAAAGTTACACTATAGTACGTTCTTTCTGTATTCTGTTCTGTACTTCATAACACTTGATAAAGTTTATTTCTTTATATACACAGTTAAAACGAGGTTTTGGGGGGCTTGCTTATTTGTTTGTTTTTTTAAGGCAAAGAAGGTACCTTTTGCCTCAGTCTTTACCTAATCCAATGCTTGTTTTGTATCCTTTCTTCTTTTTTGTCTTGTTTCTAATTTCCTTCTCCTAGGGCTTTTCTGTTCCTTGCTAATGGAAACTAATTTTGTAACTTAGTCTTTCTGATTTTATCCCAATATGTTTTTCTCTCCTTTAGGCAGATTCTTAGACATCTACCCTGGTTTCTATTCTTCATTTATTTATCTAATATTTATTTTCACATCCTTGAAGTGTTTCTGATCCTGTATTGCTCTTAATATGCTTCCTATCTTTCCTGTGCAATGGGATAGTCTGCCATTACTAATATAATCTCACCTTTTCTGTTACTGCCAGTTCTCTCACATTCCTTCATACGTTAAACTTTCTCTCTCTGAAGCACCTTGTCTCTTAGTTCCCTGAGTTGCCCATGTTGGCTTTTCTGAATTGTATTATCTTTAGTCTTATTCTTTTCTTCTACCATCAATTCCTTAGAAAAGTCATCATTATTCACTTTTGAGTAATTTTTATTCAACTCACTTTATACCTGTAGATTCTCAGTCAGTATTTCTATACAGGTTAGAACAAATTCTGAAATAGCATTTTTGCTACCAGCTCCTTTGCTTTATAAAGCAAAAAATAGATTTAGTAAAATACTGTTGTGACCAATAAATCGGAAACTGTTAGTGCTGTCTTTTGCAGCAGTACATTTGTTCCCTGTTCATTAGTATCTGTCTGAGCTTAAACTTTCAGCTGAGATGTGAGAGCAGCCAGGCACTGATATTCCTTCCCTTATTACCCAAGGTGTTACAATGTCTTCTGATCTGACCATGGCAGTACATGGCATATCGCCACTACCCATATGGAAAAACAGCAGGAAAACTGTCAGGTGTTTGGGTGAGACTCTCACACCTTAATGTAAACCCAGATTTTGTCCCTGGAAAGGAATCTGTGTGGATTAGTACTTTTTCCTCATAAGAAATCTTCCAACAGCCAAGGCACTTTGTGTTCTGTCCTGGGTAATATGAGTTGTTAGGTTTGCTAGCCTGGGATTCAAGTAACCTTTCTTCCTATCAATTTTGCTGTAACAATTGCCATGCAGTACATACTAGCAAAAAGGTAAAATTTCAGCATGAGTCTGACTTGGTTCTATTTTGGATCCAAAAGCAGATGACACTTTTTCAGTTTCTATTTGTATGCGCTGGAGGTTTGGTGCAAGAAGGTCAGCTTTCCACAAGATAAAACTGATGCTTGGCATATGGTGATAAAATCTGATTAAAGCAGCTTGGCATCAGTGAACCCCAAATGGTAATATAAACCCCATTTGGATCTAAGCACTGCCTCCTCACCCATCTTTAACATGTAAGTGTAGTTAACGTAAGCAAGCTAGTTTGCTATGACATTTCCTAATGTTACATTCCAAGAGAATAATTTCATAAATTCATATGGCGATCTCAATGAGTCAGCTCGGATTTGTACTTTAGAATGAACACACAGCTATTATCTCGCAGATGTCTGTGGTAAAATTTTAAAAAATTACAGATGCAACTGGAATGAGCAGGGAATCAATTATGAGCCACAGAAGTTCTTTCAGTGTCTGACTCTAATTATATTAATTATGAACAAATGCAAGATGTAAAAAATGCCATTTCCAATAATCAAATAAGGCCATCTTTTTTTTTTTTTTTTTCTGGGAAACAAAAGTTAAGCATGTATCCATTTTAAGCAGTTAATTATAAAGTCAGAGCTCAAACACACAGTACACTTGGTGACTGCTGCACAATTTTACTTGTTTCTTCATTATTTATAGCTATATAATTTTATTTAGTGCAACCAAATTTTTTAAGAGGAGCTATTTCGACTTACTATAAACACAACCATGTGGCTGCTTATATGCCTAGCCTGGTTAGGGCTTCCATTTAGATCTATCAGCTTATATATTTTAGTGAACTTAATAGTATGGACTTCGTTATAAATAGGAGATAACTATAAATAAGAGATTAATGACCCCAGAGCATTACTTAGACTTGTCCACAAAGACAAGCTTTTGAGAAAGACAGCCCTCATGAGAGAATGTAGAAAGAATAGATTTCCAACGAAAGTATAGAGTGAAAAAGGCACTTAGTTTTGCTTCTAGTATCTAGGCCTGGATATCATGCCCATATTTTCACAAGTCTGTGTTCTCGTACTTTTATGCTAATTTTAACTAATGTGACAGAAATGCTATGCAATTTTGTTGTAAAGAGAAGATGATCCACAGAACACTCCTAGTCTATTCAGTAATATAAGCTAATAAATGTATAAATGTGCATATAAGGTTAATGTAAAATGTTTTAATGAATCTTGCTTAAATATTTGTCTGAAATACCTGACTAAACAATTAACATTGTATTTTTTGCTTGTAATATGCAAATGGTTTGTGATTTTAGATTGTGGCTGATTTAGGTCAGGTGATTTTGCAAAGCTTATTTATATCACCTAATAAAAGTAAAAATTCCTTTCACTCACAATGTAGTTAACACTAATATACAGAGAGAAAAAAATTCTCTAAGTTGAGAAGCAGTTATAGCTGAGTGAGGCTGTGGGCTTCAAAACTGTTCAGTTCCTATAAATTCTTACCTCTACAAAGTATAAAATACTGAAAATAATGGAGAATTTCAGATGCCATTTAATATTTTGGTCCTTAGTTACTTTATAACTTAGCTAATGGAAAAAAAATAAGCCCCCAACTAAAAGCAAACAACATTTGTTATATAAAAATATACATATATTGTGTATATATACATGTTCACTTATACATATATATCTGTATGTGTGTGTCTATGAATGCATACATTAGCAAGCAACCTGTCAAGGAATCTTTCTATGGAAACAGGATTTTGTGTAGAGACAGGCACAGATGTGTTGACCCAGATTTTCTTTCTATGCAAATACCTTCATGACAGATAAAATGCACAAAAAGAAAATAAACAAAAAGCTTCAAATATTTACATTTGTTTTGGTTACTGCTTTTTTTTTTTTTTTTTTTTTTTCCCCAGTAGGATTTTCCCAGGCAGGAAGCTAGATCAGCAGTGTACTGGGACTCCAAGAAGAGTGAGCCATTAACACAGTCTGCTGGCTCTGGCTGTTGCAGAATTATGGTGCTATTCTTTGGATTTGTGTCAAGGCTTTCTCTTTTCTCACGCTGACCCTACCACCAAGCCAGTAGTCTGGGGGTGCGCAAGAAGTTACGAGGGGACACAGCCAGGGCAGCAGACCCCAGCTGACATACAGGATTTCCCACAGCCTATGATGTTGTGCCCAGCAATAAAAGCTCAGGTAAATGAGGAGGAGGAAGGGGGGGATGTTTGTGGTTACACCATTTGTCTTCCCAACTAACCACCATGCCTGCTGAGGCCATGCTTTCCTGCAAGTAGCTGAACAACTGCCTGCTGATGGCAAGCAGTGAATGAATTCCTTATTTTGCTTTGCTTGCCTGTTGAACTTTGCTTCACTTATTAAACTGTCTTAATCTTGACCCACGAGTTTTCAGCTTTTTCATTCCTCTCCCCCATCCTGCTGAGGGGCATGGGAGTGAGAGAGCGACTGGATGGGTGCTTAGCTGCTGGTTGGGCTCAACCTACCACGCATAGATAGTGAAAATACCTAGGGAGAGAGAATAAAAACGTTTTTTTAAATTATTTGCTCCAGGAATTATATGCTTCAGGACACAATCCATCAACAAATAGAAAATCATTAAGAAGATTTTTGAGCAGTTAATTTGTAATAATATTCCATAAAGCTTCTAATGCATGGTTCTAAAGAATATGTGAGAAGTTACTTTTGGAGAGAGACTGCTGAGGAGGGTTTTCATTTTACTCTCAATTTCAACATTCTTAACAAGTCTCTCAATCGCTAACCCTTGTTCTCACAGGGGACTTCACCTTGCCAGACATCTGCTGGAAATAAAACACAGCAGATAGGAAACAGTCTAAGAGGGTCCTAGAGTGTGTGGAAGAAAACTTCCTGACACAGCTGGTGAGTGAGCCTACCAGGTGTCACTGGTGAGCTGCCTCACTTGACCTGCTGCTTACAAACACAGAAGGATTCGTGGGAGATGTCATGGTTGGAGGCCGTCTTGGGCTTAGTAACCACGATGTGATAGAGTTTTCGATTCTTGGTGACGTAAGGAGGAGGGGCAGCAAAAATACTACCATGGACATCCAGAGGGCAGACTTTGGCATGTTTAGGAACCTGGTTGACAAGAGTCCCTTGGGAGGCAGTCCTGAAGGGCAAAGGGATCCAGGAAGGCTGGGCCTTCTTCAAGAAGAAAATCTTAAAGGCACAGGAGCAGGCTGTCCCCATGTGCCGTAAGACAAACCGGCAGGGAAGACGACCAGGCTGGCTGAATAGGGAGCTTTTGCTAGGACTCAGGGAAAAAAGGAGAGTTTACCACCTTTGGAAGAAAGGGCGGGCAACTCAAGAAGAGTACAGGGATCTTGTTAGGTCATGTAGGGAGGAAATTAGAAAGGCAAAAGCCCAGCTAGAACTCAATCTGGCCACTGTTGTAAAAGATAATAAAAAATGTTTTTATAAGTACATCAACAATAAAAGGAGAGCCAAAGAGAATCTCCATCCTTTGTTGGATGCAGGGGGGAACAATGTCACCAAGGATGAGGAAAAGGCTGAGGTACTTAATGCCGCCTTTGCCTCTGTCTTTAATAGCCAGACCAGTCATCCCTAGGGTATTCAGCTCCCTCAGCTGGAAGACAGGGACAGGGAGCAGAATGGAGCCCTCATAGTCCAGGAAGAAGCAGTTAATGACCTGCTATGCCACCCGGACGCTCACAAGTCTATGGGGACAGATGGGATCCACCCGAGAGTACTGAGGGAGCTGGCAGAGGAGCTCGCCAAGCCACTTCCCATCATCTATCAGCAGTCCTGGTTAACAGGGGAGGTCCCTGATGACTGGAGGCTTGCCAATGTGACGCCCATCTACAAAAAGGACAGGAAAGAAGATCCACAGAACTACAGGCCTGTCAGCCTAACCTCAGTGCTGGGGAAGATTATGGAGCACTTTGTCTTGAGTACGCTCAACAGGCATGTGCAGGTCAACCAGGTGATCAGATCCAACCAGCATGGGTTCATGAAAGGCAGGTCCTGCTTGACCAACCTGATCTCCTTCTATGACCTGGTGACCCGCCTGGTGGATGAAGGAAAGGCTGTGCATGTCATCTACCTGGACTTCAGCAAAGCCTTTGGCACAGTCTCCCATAGCATTCTCCTTGGGAAGCTGGCAGCTCATGGCTTGGACGGGCGTAGTCTTTGCTGGGTAAAAAACTGGTTGGGTGGCTGAGCCCAGAGAGTAGTGGTGAATGGAGTTAAGTCCAGTTGGTGGCTGGTCACAAGCGGTGTTCCCCAGGGCTCCATTTTGGGGCCAGTCTTGTTCATTGTCTTTATCAATGATCTGGATGAGGGGATTGAGTGTGCCCTCAGTAAGTTTGCAGATGACACCAAACTGGGTGGGAGTGTCGATATGCTGGAGGGTAGGATGGCCCTGCAGAGGGACCTGGATAGGCTGGATCAATGGGCCGAGGCCAACTGTATGAGGTTTAACAAGGCCAAGTGCCGGGTCCTGCACTTCGGTCACAACAACCCCATGCAACGCTACAGGCTTGGGGAAGAGTGGCTGGAAAGCTGCCTGGCCAAAAAGGACCTGGGGGTGCTGGTTGACAGCCAGCTGAACATGAGCCAGCAGTGTGCCCAGACGACCAAGAAGGCCAACAGCATGCTGGCTTGTATCAGGAATAGTGTGGCCAGCAGGAGCAGGGAGGTGATTGTCCCCCTGTACTCGGCACTGGTGAGGCTGCACCTGGAATACTGTGTCCGGTTTTGGGCCCCTCAATACAAGAAAGACATTGAGGTGCTGGAGCATGTTCAGAGAAGGGCAACAAAGCTGGTGAAGGGTATGGAGCACAGGCCTTATGAGGAGCGGCTGAGGGAACTGGGATTGTTTAGCCTGGAGAAGAGGAAGCTGAGGGGAGACCTTATCGCTCTCTACAACTACCTGAAAGGAGGTTGTAGTGAGGTGGGTGTTGGTCTCTTCTCCCAAGTAGTTAGCGATAGTATGAGAGGAAATGGGTTCAAGGTGCACCAGGGGAGGTTTAGATTGGAAATTAGGAAAAATTTCTTCATGGAAAGAGTGGTCAAGCATTGGAACAGGCTGCCCAGAGAGGTGGTGGAGTCACCATCCCTGGAGGTGTTCAAGAAACGGGTAGACGTGGCCCTTTGGGACATGGTTTAGTGGGCATGGTGGTGTTGGGTTGGTGATTGGACTGATGATCTTAGAGGTCCTTTCCAATCTTAATGATTCCCTGTTTTACTTTCATTGAAAAACAATGCAGCCACCAAGCCAGGAAACATGAAATTATTACTCTACCCTTAATTGATTTAGTGCTAGACTTGGCATTGTTAAGTTTTAATGGTTGGACTTGATGATCTTAAAGGTCTTCTCCAACCTAAATGATTCTATGATTCTACTAACATTCTGCAACACAGCCATATGGCAGATCAACAGTGTTACCATTCCTTGCACTTTAGGCAGTCCACTGACATAAACCCATTATTTCTGGAATAGCAAAGTGTTTCGGTAGGTCTCTGTTGTACAGATTTTCGTTTTCCTCTATCAGCTGTTTCAGGGTGACAGTACCTTATATATGAGTTTTACAGTTGTGTATTTCACTCTTCCAGTCTTCGGGAAAACACTTCCAGCATGGCTACAGAAAGGTATTTCTATAGAAAAAACAGGAAGTTACATGGGATTGTGAAGTGATATATTTTGAATACCTTAATTTCTCAAGATCAAATGTCTAAATTATGAAAGTTAATACCTTGCATTCAGATGTAAAAAAAACCCCAAACAACAACAAAACCAACACTAGGAAAATATCACTATTTTTGATTTAAAAAAAAACTTAAACAGGCGGTGTTGGGATTTTAAAACTATGTAAGAATTGCATGAGTTGAAATGACTTGTTTTTCAAATTAAATTTGACAGGCAATTATTCTATACGAATGACAACCACTGTAATTGCTTTTACTATTTTGGAAAAAGAAAAAAAAGGAAACTAACGAGCTATTTTATTTTAAAGAAGATACTGGACATGAATTGAGTATTATAATCACCAAAACTGCTATGTGAAATTCAGTATTTGGATATGCTTCAGGAAGGTATGTGCCTTTGCAGCAATTGTTGCTATGGACTAATGTGTCAACATTCATGTTGAGATGCATTAGTAATCAATGTTTCATATTAAGGTATTGTCTCAACAGTTAATGGTTTAATAAGTAATTTATTCTCAATAGTAAGAAAGCGTGACTCCACAGATTATACATTCCTGATAGCATCATTGACATAAATGAATTTAATTCCACATCTCAAATATCTTATTGAAAAAGATCTTTTACAGCCGGCTGTGTCAAACCAACCCATGGCAGGAGTCAAGATTCTGTACGTTAAATATACATTTTCTTATCATACTTAGGAAGAAGGAACTGAAACACTTTGAGGACATATGTAAAATGATGGCTACAATAAACTCTACCCCTGAGTCTGCAATACACAGAATAAACACTATGTATCAAGAAATTGATGTAAAAACACCATAAACACCACACAGGGCTATTAAATCCTCAGGGTGAAAAACATTGGCAGTATACAGTATGAAAGTCCAAGACGAGCTTTTTACAGTACACTCAGTAAAAACAAAATCCTGCAGTTCATACTGTGGCAGAACTAGTATTGCGCTCTTACTATTCAATTCTCTTTTTAGCCCAGAATTTAAAAGTTCTTTATCATTTGTTCATATTAATACACAGCATCATGGACCAGTAAAAAACGTTATTTGAATGCTGATGAAATAGTGAATATTTTGACTTTTTGCAATAATGGATGCAATATTTCAATATAATAATGATTATAATGATTAATATAATTATATAATATAACCACACCTTTATTATATTATACTTCTAAAATTATAATATTATTATAATTAGTAATGTTTTATATAATTATATAGAATTGCATATATGCATAAATATAAATAAAGATTTTACATACTAACAATAATATATAATAAAAAAACTTCCACACGAGGTTTTCCCTGTATGGAAATCTGTTCCTTTGGTTTACTTTCTTGCACCTTTTCCAATACTCTGTTCTTAATTAAGCATTCCTCTAGGCCTCTGAGATCACTTATCCCCATTCAAAGTATAAAGACAAAGATAAGAGCAGGAGCCAATCCCTTCTTTTACTGCTGCTTTGTCAAATGACAAGAAATCTGCAGGAAATGTAGGTGAGCCTGAAGTTTCATAAATTTGCCCTGAGTGTCAGAGATACTTGGTTTTATGACACTTCTAGGGCCAGTGGCCAGTACAGGAGACATCACTGCTCTGATGAAACTTCTTATTTTATAAAACAATATGAAACAAACAAATAAGCAAAACCTGAAGAAATTAAAAGCCCTTCATTACAAATATATTGTTAAAGTTCAGTAAATCAACTTTTGCTAACTTCAAAGATGTTTTCCTTCCTTTCTCCTTGGTGATGCTTATTCTTTGCCTGGTTAACAAGTGCATGCTCCATTTCCTCCTCAGCTTCATGTATTTTAGAAACAAGCCAGCACATAAGCCAATCCCAAACCAAGGAGTGTGTCTGGTTCATTTTCAGAAGTTAAAACAGAGTTCTGCGGGATTATAGGTGAAAAGGTCTAATTAGGAGTCACCTCCACAGTCAAGACTACAGAATTTTTAACTGCTAACTTCATGTAAGCCAAGGATAGTGCTGTTCAGAGGCTCCAAACCTAGTCACAAACCAGCAAAACTTTCAACATTGGACCTAAGGTTGTAAGGTTAGCTGTAGGCCCTGCTCCAGTTGACCTGCTCAAGTATTACTTCTGTGACCGCAGCTAAGGTATAGAAATGTACTGAATCCAACAGTGGGCAACCAGTCTCTGGTATCACAGCTCTGGTATTTCTTGTGTTGGATTTCCATTAACCTGAGGATCTTCATATATTGTTTTGCACAATGTAGATGCATTCTTATTGAGTAACATACTTTAAATTAGCTGCTATCCCTTCAGAAAAGTGATATTGGAGTCCATGTATATGTGAAATGATGTGTCTGATCTATGGATCATCCTCCAAAATTGTCTACTCTGGGCTCAGCAGAGATAAAACAAAGCAAAAAGAATATCAGAATTATTAGTAAAGGGTTTTGGAACAAGTTGAAAACTTCATTGTACTACAGTATAAATCCAAATCTTGAATACTTCATTGTTTTCTGGTCATCCCAACTCAAATGTATTTAGCTGGATTACAAAAGTCTCAGAGAAAGTAAATCAGATGGGCAGTCTTCCAGAATCCATGAATGTTGTGATCTCTGTGTGGTTCTTTACAATAAGCTCTTTCCTCCCATTGAGACCAGCTGTGTGTCAGTTCTAATTATATTCTTCATTTAAAGTATGAATGATATCCATCCTGTTGTCTGTCTCCCCATTTTTGGATATTGGTCTCTGTATGAAGAAAGATTAAACAGCCTAGGAACTCTTCAGCTTGAAAAAGGTATGACTAAGGGGAGCTATGAGAAAGGCCTACAAAATCATGACTGGCATGGTACAGATGATGAATAAGGGATGATTATTCAGTATTTGTCATAAAAAAAAAAAAACAAACTGGAGAATATCCAGTCATAGGAATATTCAAAAGGTTTGAAACAATATATAATTAAATTATGGACCCCTTTGCCAGAGTATTCCAGTGTTTAAGATTAATAGATATGAAAAGAAAATTAATATAAAACAGTTCTGTCAATGGCTGTTAAATATGGTGATTCCAACCCAATCTCTCAGAGACATGGTGAACAAATATGTTTTTAATGTTATGCTCCGATATGCCTAAATGTGATCTCTACTGTAGCCTATTTATGAACAGTATATTTCCCAAGGGTGTTTCAGCTAAATGTAATACAGAATAAGTTAAATTTAAAAGGAATCAACCCACCACAAGCACCAAAAGAAAAACAGATATACAAAACCATATACTCAATTTAATTTTCAAAGAATTACAATATCTCTAGGTTTTAAATGGGAAAGAGATTCCATTTTGGCTTTGTTTTTTTGTTTTTTTTTTGTTTGGGTGGGTTTTTTTCTTTCATAGAATACCTTTCCTTTGTTTTGTACAGTTCTCCCTGTAAAACATTTTAAGTTTGCTGTCCTTTCTATTAAGAGTAATAAGGATTTTTTATTATATTCAATGGGTTTGGATCAAGAACTTACTAAGAGCATTAGATTTTTTCTTTTGCCTTCAGAATCCCAGAATCATGAAATGAGCTTTCAGTTCTTACCTGCTACGACTGATAATTTTGGTTATGCCTCAATCAATGAATAAATCATGTTTCTGCAAGCATGAAAAATAATATGTGGTACTTGGCATGCACCTAAGGGTAGAAACAGATATAGTCAGACATTCAGTATGTAAACTAAACAGAAAATATACACAACCATTAATTTAAGGACCCTGGCTAATGTTTATTCAAGCTGTAAAAATATTTGTCATTCAGAAACAATACAAAAATAAAGAGGAAGAAAAAGATGTTTAAATATTAATTACATGCTGAATGGAATGTAGAGAGATAGTTCATAGAAACTGGTTGCTTAGTAAATGGTACATTAATTTTCTGAAAGGCCTTATACATACCAATGAAATAGTAATAGCCATCGCAACCTCAGAGATTATTTTTTCACTCTCACCTTATAATAGTAATAACAACCTTCAGGGTCTCTACGAGAGGCATTTCTAAGATGCTTATCATCCTGATATGCATGTACTTGTTATCCGACCTTGTCATGAAGCATTTAGAAATATGTAGAAAAGAATAAAATCATCAGAACAGTTTCCTGGGAATAATGACTAGCTGCATTTATTTCCTTCCTTGTGATCAATGAGCCCCAGGAAACACCCTATAACTCAATTGCTATTGTTTAATCTGCAAATGAACTTACTTCATCCTGCCTCCTGCCAAGATGCTGATGTATTAGGGGGCAGCTGTTGTATCAAGTGGCTATATTTAATCTTAACGTAGACATGAGAAAGATCCTGGGTTTGTCCCTGGACAATTAGTATCGGATCATGATCCACCCTCTCTCCACCAGATTGATGAACACATCCAGGCCTGTTCCTGCCTCCTGCATAACTTATATATACAGGACTTTTCCTCCACCATCTTAATCATCCAGCTAGCTCAACAGATGCCTGTCATCCAGAACTATAGTAGGTTCATATGTTAGATCATTACGTGATATAACGCAGTGAATTTAGCAGAAACTTTTTCCCTGTCGTGTTGTGTGTATTGATATCTTTCTGTTCAATTGATGTGTTGTGTCTCAGCAGGGGTGCTGTGTGGGTAGAGACGCCACGCCAGTGCTCGGGGGATCCACGAATGTGTGTGTGTGTGTCAGCCTGGAGAGCGCGGTGTGCGTGCTGCCGCTGCCAGCCCAAGAGGAGCTTGCAGGCAGCACCCTGTCTGTGGCTGCCTGTGCGTCTGGCCGTCTCGGTGTCCTCCGTTTGTGTCTGTGACAGCCTCACTACTGGTTGAAGGGACAGCAAGAAGCCACATCCCTCAGCCTGGGCGGAGACCCTGGGTATCCAGGAGCCAGGATGCGCAGGAGTCGTCCTTGGCCTAGAGACGCTGTGGTGGTAGCCGCTTATCCCTTAGCATTAAGATGTTGGCTTTTGAAAGATAATCTGGTATGGGTGCCTCCTAATTAAATTTAGACTACTAACTTTTGCACTGAAATCCTCTACGATGAAAGACTGGAGAAAGATAAGCCATTCCAGAGGTTGTTCCAATCACCCTAATCAATTGAGTTAAGCTTAACTGAAATGTAGAATAAATATTATGATTACAGTTGTTGCTAGCAGTACTGACGATAGAGACTGAGATCCTATTCACGCAAATAGCTGCCATGTATTAATTGACCAATTAATAAATTAATAGTACATGTTAATTACATGTTAATATTGGAATAAAAATGTTTGTAAACACATAAATTAATCGGATCCTGCACTTGCATGTTCTTATAGACTTTATTTGCAAATACATCTCTCTATAGAGCTACATACTCCCCCAAGGCCACATATAGACTAAGACATGATGTAAAGTAATAAAAACAGTAACAATACAGAGACAAAAAAATCTGAAATATTTTAAGTTAAAGTCCATGGGCATATTTTCTTCAAATGCAGAGTGGAATATAAATGAGCAAAGAATTTGTCACTGGGATTTCTGAAAAGGCCAAGTGTGGAAAATGTGAACATGTTAACTGCTCATATAAAAGGCTCTTCTATCACAATCAGGCAAAGTAAGTGGACTGCATGCCTGATATCTCAATGAATTCAGTTTGGTCTCATCCAATTGCTTATTTAATTCTTAGACATGGCAAGCAGTTTAAAAGCAAATTAACATTATGTCATTTCTGTTTCACAAAACTTGAGTCAAGCAAATTGCCCTCCAGGTGTGTCCTGAATAACATGTTGGCTGATTCACTTCCAAAGGAAATTAGTGATCTGCACTGCTTGACAAAATTATTTACAATACAATGAAATCTTTTCAGACAGATACTGATTTGAACACCAAAATGAGCAGTCACCATTCACAACAGTTATTGTATTTACCCACATCCAAGAGAATTATAACATGACTCTATTAATTTTCAGAGTTGGTACAAAAAAAAAAAAAAAGTTCTAAACAAAACCCCCATTTCCTTTATTTTCTTCTTCACCGCTCACACAGTTGCTAAAATCCACATAGCTTATCGAGGTTGAATCTTTCGGCTTGTTTTATGCACTTCTGTGCCTAATAAACTACATGAGAGTAATGTATACTTCTGGCATGTTGTAAAGGATTTGATACTGCCAGCAAGGGGGACAGCATACACCAGCAGAGCAGCTTGAGGTAGCTGTTCTCTCTTTCACTTGTGGCTTCACCACCCTACACTTTCTGCCATGCGTCATTTGCAATGACGTAAACACCAGTGCCACCTGTGTAACAGTGACTTCAACATAGTAGATATGATGTAATTCCAAGTGGATTATTCCCCAAAGAAAGTTATGTATCTGAGTGGGATTAATTGCCCTTTCTGGGTTCCTGCCTCCCTCCACAGATGATAAAGGGAATTACAACGCTTCACTCCCTTAGATTTGTTGCTTAATTTTTCCCTAGAAAGTGAAACAAATTCCACCCAACAAAGGAAAAAAAAGATTATTTTAGATTCAGGTAAAATTAATCATAAAGGCACCACAAAATACAACTCTGCATCTTCCATGGTAAGTATAGACAGCTTTTCAAGTAACAAATCAAGACTGAAAAATTAATTCGCTAGTTATGATATTAATTTTAAAGTTATCCATGTAAGTCCATTTGTGGATGTTCTAGTAGCATAAAATCAATTACATTAGATGAAGTTTACCTGGACTCATGTAAGGAGCTCGGTAGAAAGTCAGGAAAGTGAAGGATGAAAGTGCTGTGTTGGCAGAGAAATACACACTTTGAAAACAGCATTTTAACAGCATGAGCATGTATCAAGAGAGTTCCTTTTGGGAAGAACGTATTTCAAGATAACCAGTGTAGGTGCAGCAGGACACTGGTCTTCATGGTTCTGCTTCCCATGGTGGTGTGAATGATTATTCAACAGCAATATCTGGCAAATATTTGTCACCTCAGAAGGTGAAATGCTCTTTTTATCACAAACAATATATGTGATTTACCTCTGAATCATTGCTTATCACATGCTAAATAATTTGATTTTTGGAAGAGCAAGGTATCAATTTTTGTCAATATGAAAGTGTCTGTATCAATTGCTCACACGGACTGGAAAGAAAGAACTAAATTATTTTAGCCTACTTAGATTGAACCTCATATAACTTGATTAGCCTACTGTAGTAAAGTAGCCAAATTTATTTCCAAAGTTTTAGCCTTGTAGCAATAAACCGTTGAAAAATAGACTGGTAGAGAAGGTGATTGGTACTTAGTAAAGCCTCACAGAGAAATAAAAAATGTTGTGCAGATGAATCCCACTAGTACAGATTTGCTCTATACAAAATTAATTGATTCTTGTTAACCAGACTAAAAAGCTCTGTATCTGTTTTAGGCTGTGGCATAGTAAGAATACATTTCCAATGAGCTAATAAATAACCCAAAAGGAATATAAACACTTAAAATGTTAACAGTAGCTTGAAAGAGGGTGAAAGTCATGATTTATAATCTCTCCTATAACTCTCTAAAAGGCAGATAACAGTGCTTTTCCACATCAAGTTATTGTCCAATGAAAATCCCCTGATCAGTTCTAATTGAATTCTCCATTAAGTACAAGTTGATTAAAAAATCTCCTAGTTTGTAATCTATGATTGCACGTGATTTTTATGAAATTTATAATCTAGTTTTGCATACGTAGAATGTTTTCTGAACTTTTCAATACCTTGTGTGACTTTCCTACCCCGTGACTTCTGAGAGCAATCAGCAAATAAGTAACACACGCAGCAAAAAATGGCATTGTCACACAGTTTGTAGCAATCTAGTATAAGGTAATAATAGATACAAATGTTGTCATTTCAATTTGATTGTGTTGATGGATGTTAGAAGCATCTGCAGCTCTGGGCCTGAGTATTCCTCCTGCCCAGCCACTGTGCCCAGGCACCAAGACCTTGGGGTCTCTGTCCCCTCCGTAGCTGGTTTTTGGGACACACACCGTTCCCACCCCAGCGGCTGGAGGTCAAGGACCCCACTGGCTCCAGTAGCTGACACCACGGGCCAGGGGTGCCCACAGTCAGACCAGGGGGCTGACTCCAGGGGCTGGCAGCCAGTCCCCCCGCACCAGTCCCCCCAGTAGCTGCCACTGAGCCCTTGCAGCACTGACACACATGGGATAGGGAGTGGGATTAGTTAGAGAGGTCATTAAGAGAAGTTTTAGTAAGATGACAGAACAGACTGAGATCATCAGGTGCAGGGCACTGCCAGACAAGCATATGCTGACCAGCCCCATTTTACACCTGATCTGCCCCTTTTATAGGTCTTGCTGTCTATTCCTCTGATCCGTTCCTCCTTGATCTCCTTCCCCTAAGCCTTTCTTAGTAAGTTTTCCATAGTCCCACTCCCTTCCCTGGGATATCCCATTTCCTCATTGTCCTGGTTTCAGCTGGGATAATTTTCTTCCTAGTAGCAGGCATAGTGCTGTGTTTTGGATTTAGTAGGAGAAGAATGCTGATAACACACTGATGGTTTAGTTGTTGCTGAGTACTGCTCATGCTAGTCAAGGACTTTGCAGCTTCCCATGCTCTGCCAGGTGCACAAGAAACTGGGAAGGGGCACAGCCAGAAGAGTTGATCCAAACTGACCAAAGGGCTATTCCATACCATATGATGTCATGCTCGGTATAGAAACTGGGGGGGGTTGGCCGGGGAGCAGCGATCGCTGCTCGGGAGCTGTCTGGGTATCAGTCAGTGGGTGGTGAGCAATTGCATTGTGCATCACTTGCTTTGTATATCATTATCATTATTATCATTATTATACTGTTACTATTAGCATTACTATTTTACTTTATTTCAATTATTAAACTGTTCTTATCTCAACCCAGGAGTGTTTCTCGCGCTTCCTCCTCCGATTCTCTCCCCCATCCCATCGGGGCAGGGGGAGTGAGTGAGCAGCTGCGTGGTGCTGAGTTGCTGGCTGGGGCTAAACCACGACACTCATGTTCTTCCTGTTTCCCTGCTTTGTATCAGTTATGAAGGATAGGCTGGCCTTCTCCAAAACTGTGCTGGCAGTTTCTTAATGGCTCATCAGTTAATGACAAGAAACTTTTGGGGGTTTTGCCTCTGTTAGCCCTTGTCTACAGGTTTTCTGTCTCTGTGTGTTGTTTATCACTTCCCCCTTTACTTATTATCCCCTTTTGAATGGAAAATGTCCTTTATCAGATAACCTGAATGAAGCTGGTGCTCACACATTCCATATATCCTTACAGTACGAATTAGATATTTTCTTCTAGGCAGAAGAAATGTATCTGTAGACATTAAAAAAAAAAAAATCCAATATTGCCAAGCATATCTGTATTTCTGAAATATTTTGTCACAAATATCATATAACAACATATTTGCCATTGTCCAGATCAGCAGTTGGATGCTGCTTCCATCAATAAAAACTTAGTTGATTTACACAACCTGAGGAAACTCTATATGATATGTCTTAAAGTAGAAAATGATAAATCAATGTACTTCACCTATTGTCTGATATAAGGTCACTTTGACTTTCTCATTATAGCAGGAAGGTGGTTAACTTAATGGCTCTGAAAATGAGCAACTTTATTATAGCAGCAGTGTAAGTCCTGTGAGATTAAATTTGTAATTATACCATGTCAAATACATTTAGGAAACAATTATTTTTCAAAAATATTTTTTACACTAGAAACATATCATTATGTTATATTTCTTATTATTACATGTTTTACTGAGCTCCTCGATTGAAAATTTTAATTTGAAGAAAATGTGTAAAAGTAGTCCTTCTGGTTTCACATTGTACCAGCCTTTGGTACAATAATGTAAACTGCTGTGACATAATGCAATGTAACATTTAACATAGCACTGTATCGCTAAAAAGTAGTCAGAGATGCTAGTGTGGTATTACCAGCAATCTGCAGGGAAAAATAGGCTGTAAAAAGATTATACACACCCCCATCCTGACAGAAGATAAACCAGTTAAAATTATAAACTACCTCTTCTCATTGAACCCTGTAAGTTAATTCTGGCTACACCCTCTGCATATTTAGAGAAGTGCTCAAGAGTTTTATAAAATGGTATTCAGTTCTACGTACAATAGCAGTAACTCACATAAAACTAAGCATTTAACAGCGCACCAGTATGCTTGGCTTCTCTGAGGCAGATACTGTAGCATGACAGTGGGATTTACACCTGGTTAATATGGTGTCTTCAGATATCTGACCAGTTCTTACTTGTACAGTCATTGGCTCAGTACTTTACTATTAATTTCTACTTTTAATTTAAATACCTGGCTTCATTATGAAAAATCTAAACTCATTAAGCTAAAGTTAGACCTTAACGCTTTTAATTCTGTTGTCTCCTATATTGCTGTTACTGAAAATAAACACCATGGTTTTCTATTACAGGACTTACAGCACTGGGAAATTTTATGGACAACAGGGAAATTATTTATTTCATAAATATGAGCTAAGTTCATGGAGGGGGTATAAATATTTCATTTACATATTGTAATGTAGTATTAGATTATAGAAGTAAATTCAGATAAATTCCCCATGAGAAGGTCCCAGAACCCGAACCAATGTATCATGATACTGGGAAAAATGAATTCCGGTCTACTAGCTATGTATCTGCACTGCAGTTAAATAAGACAAAAGACCAGCTGTAATAAAATATATGCATACCATAAATACATGTTAATTTGAGATAATAATAAATAATTACTTTGTTACACAGCTACATTCAGTAGCATGGCAAGCAGGAGAGAGCTATAGTTCATTATTAGATGAAACTGCAATAGGGACCAGCACTGATATTATGCCTTCCTAGAACAAGGCATACATTTGTAAATATCTCAGCTTTGAACAAGCTCAAACTAAATGAATATAAGAAAACAAAAATATTTCCAGTGAGTGTCTTAGAAAATCATGCCTATCTTCCCTCTTAGCTAGAAAGCATGAATCTGGAAATGAACATAACCCAGGAAACAAAGACACAACATGTTATATACCATTATTTGTGAGTGAAACATTTTAATGTCTGTGTTTATACATACATACTTATAATATATAGAGACACAAGTTATGTATGCTTGTGTGTCTGTATTCATATAACATTTATAGATGGACAGACAGACAGATAGGTAGGTAGGTAGGTAGATAGATGGATAGATAGACAGATAGATAGAGATAGAGATATTCACAGGTATATGGCTCAGTAGTTGATAGATTCTCAGCTAGAGATCCAAAGACATGAATTTCAACATTGTTCAGGACTTGAAACAAAGGCTAGGTTGCTTCCTGCATGCATCATTGCAAACAGAGAGGAAATGATGCTTAGAGGTGATGCTTGCCATGTTACTCCTTTTTTAATCTCTTGTTACTCAGCATGCTACTTATCTTGCTCAGAAACTGTAATCTTAAACAATAAGAGACTTTTAAGTTTGTAACAGAAATAGAAATTAAAGTATGAATATATATGGCTAGGAGGAGAGCAAGAGAGAGAAAAGAGAGTCCACTGTTTTAGGAATTATGAAATGCAATGGATAGAATAGCCATGATTCCTGAACAAGTACTACACAGAGTACAAGTAGATTATTAGATGAGTAAGCCTAAATTCTCTGTTGCAACGGGGACAATTTCCTGACAGCTTATATCTATAATGGCATTTCTCTTGAGGATTAGTGGCACATCATTTTCTCTTTCTATTCACTCTAGCTGTTTTATATACTGGACATAAACATAGACAAAAAACTTTATTATACTCTCTGTTGGCCTGCTGTGAGCAGGAACAGTAACATTCTGTCAAGAAATGTACTTCTTAAATGACCATATTAATATTACCTGCAGTTTACTCTTAACTGGTTTTTCTTACTTCTAAAAAGCTTAATTTCTAATCAGACTTGAAAATGTCATTTTATAAACAACCTTTGCCTGCTGGTAAAAACAAGACATATTCCTGCTGAGTGTTATACACGCCCATTCAGGTTAAAGTTAAAGAAGCACAAATATATAAGCCATATTAACTTCCGTTTAGGTTTCCTGTAGCAGGAAGCCAATTTAAATCACTTATTGCAACCAGGAGACGGCAGAGCTGAAAAAGAACTTATTTTTATTCCTGTTGCCTCAAAACCAGATACACTAACAACAAAGTAGGTTTTCTGTTCAGATGTGATCTTTTCCCTTAAATGCATTGCAAGTTGAATTGGCTCAAATAACTGGTGTTTGGAACTTCAGGGTGAACATGCAGATACCAGACACAGCGCAGAAGTGGCTCGTAATGTCTGCAAAATGCTCAGCAGTGTGGGTTCTGGGTTTGGTTTCTGTGCGAGCTATGGCCTTGGTCTGACCACCTCACTCTGGTCATCTAAATCTGTTTAAGGAGCCCTGCAGTGCCTGGTTTTTCTCCTGTAGGTACTCTGTCCTATCAGCTAGCTTAGGGATGTCTCAGGTCACAAAGGCACCTCATATGGTACCAGCTGCTTTTTTATAATCAATTAACACAGATTCTGGCTTTTTAACTCATCATTTCTATGGCACTCTACCTTTTTCCATGCCTTCTCTCTTTTTTTTAACATTAAAAAGTAATAAATATATTCGTTAGAGTTTGACACAGCCTCATCAGTTATGTGCTCCAATTCATATAATTCCTTTTACTTTCTTATGGCAGCTGAATTTACTGCTGTGAAGGAAATTCAGAGGAAAAAAATCTCAACACCCCTCCTGCCCCAATTCTTTCCTAAAATGAAACAACAAACTTACTGAGAAGTTGATGTTTCTAGGTGCCCAGAGAGGCAAAACAGGTGGTGGGCCAAGGCTCGAGTCAGATCAGCTATGTGTTTTGACCCTATCAGACTTTCTAAAGACACCTGGAACTTGCTGGAGCTGGGGAGCTGAATGCCTTGACAACTGTCAGGAAACAGAAAAAAGGGAAAACAGCAAAGAACTAAATAACACCAAGGGACAGGAACTAGATCAAAGATAAATAAAAGAACAAAACATTTCTGACAGGTATTCCTGTCACAATACACATAACTGTGGAAAATAGTAGAAAAGTCCACAAAATGAATGAACATGAGTTTTACATCCCTGAGAATAGTCAGTAATACAGCTGGCATGGCATAAGGAAAGCATCAATATACCACTGATAAAAACAGATTATCCTTTAAATGGGAAACAAGGAAAATACTGAGCACTTTCCTGAATCAGTGCTTTACGTATTGTAACTGAATAGAAAACGGCTCATTCATTTCGCTTTTAAAAACTATACATATTTTATTTTAAATGAACTGTAAAGAATTGAAGTCTCAAAAAAGTCAATGTCACTTTGTAGGGATGAGTAGGGGTTTCAGGGTTTTTTACCTCAAAGAAAAGAAGATTTTTGGTGTTACTAGTTAGGGAAAGATGAAGAAGGAGAAGAAGAAGGAGAGGCAGTCACCGAGGCGAAGGGCTCGGGAGCGGACGCTCGTGCGGGGGCACCCTTGCTAAGGCGGCAAAAGCGCAGGGCAAGAGCGGGCAGCCCAGCCCCTCGCCTCGAGCGGGGAAGGGCGAGCTGCTGACATGGGGCAGCTCTGACGCAGCGTGGGCGGGGACGGGAGTGACGGCGGCCAAACCCCCCCCCCCACTTATAAAAGCAGCGCCCAGGGAGCGCTGCCCATGAGTTGGTGGGGCTCATTGAGAGGGCTTTAAACTAGGTTTGAAGGGGGAAGGGGATATAAACAGGCTCGCGAGAGAGGAGCCCAGGGGTGGCATGGCAACGTTGGGGTGAAATTGATAGCCCGGCTCAAGTGCATGTACACCAATGCACGTAGCATGGGCAACAAATAGGAGGAGCTGGAAGCCCTTGTGCAGAAGGATGGCTATGACACAGTTGTCATCACAGAAACATGGTGGGACAACTCTCACGACTGGAGTGTCGCACTGGATAGCTATAAGTTCTTCAGAAGGGATAAGCAGGGAAGGAGAGGTGGTGGGGTGGCTCTGTATGTTAGGGAGTGTTTTGACTGTATAGAGCTTGACAGTGGTGATGACAAGGTAGAGTGCTTATGGGTAAGGATGAGGGGGAAGGCCAGCAAGGCGGATGTCCTGTTGGGAGTCTGCTATAGACCACCCAACCCGGATGTAGAGGTAGATGAGGCGTTCTACAAGTGGCTGGCAGAAGTCTCACAATCGCTAGCCCTTGTTCTCCTGGGGGACTTCAACTTGCCGGACATCTGCTGGAAATACAACACAGCAGAGAGGCAACAGTCCAGGAAGTTCCTAGAGCATGTGGGGGATAACTTCCTGACACAGCTGGTAAGTGAGCCTACCAGGGGAGATGCCTCGCTTGACCTGCTGTTTACAAACAGAGAAGGATTCATGGGAGATGTTGTGGTTGGAGGCTGTCTTGGGCTTAGTGACCATGATGTGATACAGTTCTCAATTCTGGGTGACATAAAGAGGAGGAGGGTCAGCAAAACTGTTACCATGGACTTGTGGAGGGCAGACTTTGGCCTCTTCAGGATGCTGGTTAGGAAAGTCCCTTGGGAGGCAGTCCTGAAGGGCAAAGGGGTCCAGGAAGGCTGGGCCCTCTTCAAGAAGGAAGTCTTAAGGGCGCAGGAGCGGGCTGTCCCCATGTGCCGTAAGACCAACCGGCGGGGAAAACGACCAGCCTGGCTGAATAGGGAGCTTTTGCTAGGACTCAGGGAAAAAAGGAGAGTCTACCACCTTTGGAAGAAGGGGTGGGCAACTCAGGAAGAGTACAGGGATCTCGTTAGGTCATGCAGGGAGGAAATTAGAAAGGCAAAAGCCCAGCTAGAACTCAATCTGGCCACTGTTGAAAAAGATAATAAAAAATGTTTTTATAAGTACATCAACAATAAAAAGAGAGCCAAGGAGGATCTCCATCCTTTGCTGGATGTGGGAGGGAATATTGTCGCTAAGGATGAGGAAAAGGCTGAGGTACTTAATGCCTTCTTTGCCTCTGTCTTTAACAGCCAGACCGGTCATCCCCAGGGTACTCAGCCCCCTGAGCTGGAAGACAGGGACAGGGAGCAGAATAGAGCCCTCATAGTCCAGGAAGAAGCAGTTAACGACCTGCTACGCCACCTGGACACTCACAAGTGCAGATTCCATAAACCTCCAGGCGAGCTGCTCCAGCTCTGCACTAGTTTGCTAATAATTTTTTTAAATGTCCAGTCTGAAACTCCCAAGCCACAATCAGTGGCCATAGTTGTCTGCCACTAAGGAAAAAAAAGGGCTCACTCATCTTTTTAACTTTTCTTGATGTCGCTGTAAGAGCCTATCAGATTTCTTCTCTTCATGAGCCTAAAGAAGACCAACTCCACAAACTCTCTTCTGACAGTATAGAAATATATGTGCTTGATTACAGAGGCTTAAACTGTATCTATATCTGAAAACAGAAAAAAAAAGTTGGAAATTTTGATATGAAAAAAATTATTGCACAGAACTGAGTGATCTTAAGAAGAGCTGAAAAGGATAAATAAAATGGATTATAGTGACACCTGAGGGTCCTTTTTCTTCAAGACAGATTTTCTTGTTCAAGATGCAGAATTATAAAAAAGTAGCTAGGGACTACTTTTGTAAATACTTGTTATAATTGTGCTCAAGTCAGTTGGGTTACTTACACAGCTACAAATTTTTAAGATGATATTTAGTTGAATGTTAATGTTAAATATCTATTTTCATTGTTAGTGGCTGGTTTAATTTGTTTCAGACTGTTCCTACAGTATTATTAATTATAAATTAGAAAATAATGGGTTATATAATTACTTTACTCTTAAAAAATAAATTACATTTTAAAAGAGAAGAAAATATGGTGATCTTTTATAGTTAATCTAGTAATTTAGAAGCTTTAAAATACTAAATTAAACAAGATATTCTGGCACACATTTATTTTGTTGTTCGTCATGTTATGCTTAAAGATCATATAAATGGTATTTTAAGGCCTGTCCTCAACACTTTCATCTTCTCTCCTTTCCCTTTCTTCTTCTTGGTTCTCCTAAGTACCAGTTGGAAGATCATTATTGAGAGCACAGATTTCAGCTTCCATCTGTCACTTGTGTGTATTGTTAATACACCCTATAAAGTTGGAAACCACACTTTAAAGAAAAGCTTCTTTACCCTCTCAAATACTGCAGACACAGTCCACATTGTAGCTTAAATAGTTTAACAGTCTCAAATAAGGACTGAACTATAAAAATTATTTGTCTCTTAGTCAATTCAAATTCCAACTGGCAAAATTCAATTCAACGTTATTTTTTTGCAGTGCCAAGGAAATAAATTTAATTTGACTGTTCAGCTAATACCCAACAACTAGTTAAAACATAACAACTTTATTGTCTCTCTGAGCATTTGGCTTTGGCTTCATTCCCTCTAACTTTAAAAATTTGAATGTTGCTCCTAAATTGAGCAGTGTTACCATGTTAGGCTTTCCCTATTGTCAGTGGAGGCACATGTCTGTAACAGGTCATTTGTACTGGACAAAATATATTTCCTACAAACACCACAACATTTTACCTGATTTTACATTTGCAGAAAACAAACAGACAAACAAACTCAGCATAAAGTCATCTGGGTTAGGAAATACCAAACAATTTTAAGCAACTGAAAAAGAAATTAATTAGAATCTCTTACTGAACAGAACTGAAAGGTCTTAAGAAAAGCTGAAAAGGATAAATAACTGAAAGACTAAATAACTGAAAAGGTTAAATAATGATACCCAGAAACACTGGGTAACATTAGTGAGGGTCAGTTACCACTTTAGAAATGCAACATGATTCTCAACATTAATACAACAAATTTCAGATATCATTACATAATCTCTGCCTGAAAATCATCAATTACTGCTCATAAGAAATTATATGCATTTCAAAATTGTATTTGCTTCCATTACATTTTACTCCATTAAGATATTAAAGAAAGATAGATCGCTGGCAAAACCCTACTGATGCAAAGATTCATGCCAATTAATGAATATTACTATAAATAACCAAGCTAGATGTAAGCTTTTTATAAACATAATGTAATGTTAGTTACAGAGTTTTAATGCGTTCTAGTAAAATACTTTAGAATATATTATTTTGTAGAACCACAAGAGAAGACAATAAGAATGAAGTGTGTTGTGTCTCTTATTCTTTATCAGTGATAACGTTTTATTAAAAATTTCCTCATCTTTTTGTTCTATTTGTTAGAGGAGATTCAAATAAACAAAGTATTTTCTACTAACATAGGAACATTCATAAATTACCTTGCCCTGTGCATTGCTCAGAGTATCCAGATGCATTGCTCAAGGACACAGATCCCATTCCAGGTCAGACCACTGGAAATGAAAACTGGTAAGATGGAATGTTTGTGTCTCGCTTAAGCAACGTAAAAAATCTCTCTGCATTTCTCTGCAAATGAGTTTTTTACTTTATTATTCAAAGTGCTTGACAAATTGAGAGGGTTCTTTCCTCTTGGATTGGATTATAGTAACCCAATACAATCATAGTTTTCTAGTCTTCAGACTAATGAGAATGTCTTGAGATTTTAATATTTCACCTCTCCTATCCCCCTTATGTTCAAGAAATCATGTCATACTGATTTATATTGTGCCAGTTTCTGTTCTCATTAAAATCTGTGTCCAAAATGAAGTATCGGAATTTTTAAATGCCTAGTCCATTATGTGAAATCAGGTACTATGTTCATGAATTGTACTAGTATGATCTATTTTGAATTTTAATTGCTTAGACAAATCTGGTTTTTACCAACAAGTTACCAAGGTATAAAAAAGAAATGTCCAGCTGATCAAAATGCAGACAGCTACGAGGGACAGCGTATTGTTGTGGGTCACATTAATTTAATTTACATGTTAGACAAAAGTGGAAATCGTTATATCTATTTTATATGAAAGTCTTCTAATGAGAACAGATAACAGTACACAGCTATTTTCTTCTTATGCAAAACTCTGAAATAATAAGGTTTAATTAAAATCTGGCAATATCATTATGGTCATCTTCTGGAACTACGTGAGCGATATTAGTATTTTGTTTTCCTGAACTTTACAGGAGAAAAAGTATTCCACATATAAAGAAAAGGCAGACAATACCATGATTTTAATTACTGTCCATTTCAATGAACACAGATGACAGAATTTTGAGATGCGGTGATGAACAAATATATTTCAAGGGTGAAATTTTAATAATAAAATGACACTTGTATTTCTTTATGTCTACATTCAAACCTTAAATCCATTTTGTACTACTCATAACAGTATTTTATAGTAAATTTACATAATCTCTTTCATGCTAACAAAAAGGGGATGGCAATAATCTGTATTTACCCTGATCTTAGACCACAGAATCACAGAATGGTTGAGGTTAAAAGCGAGCTCTGGAGGTCATCTTGTCCAATCCCCCTGCTCAAGCAGGGCCACCTAGAGCTGGGTGCCCAGGACCATGTCTAAACAGCTTCTGAATATCTCCAAGGTGGGAGAATCCACAACTTCTCTGGGCAACCTGTGCCAGTGATCAGTCACCTTCACAGGAAAAAAGTGTTTCCTGATGTTCAGATGGAACCTTCTGTGTTTTGCTTTTGTCTCCATTGCCTCTGGTCCTGTCACTGGGCACCACTGAAAAGAGCCTGGCTCCATCTTCTTTAGAACCTCTTTTCAGGTATTCATAGACATTGATGAGATCCCCCCTGAGCCTTCTCTTCTTCAGACTGTACCATCCCATCCCTCTCATCCTTTCTTCATATATGAGCTGCTCTTTTCTCCTCATCATCCATGTGCTCTTCATTGGACTCTCTCCAATATGTCCATGTCTCTCTTGTACTGAGGATCCCAGAACTGGACACCGAACTCCAGCTGTGGCCTCACCAGTGCTGAATAAAGGGGAAGGATCACCTCGTTTGGCCTGCTGGTAAGCCTTTCCCTAATGCAGCCCAGGATACCATTTGCATTCTTTGTGGCAAGGGCACCGTGCTGGTTTCTGTTCAAGTTGGTGTCCACCAGGACCTCCACGGCCTTTTCTGCCAAACCTCTTTCCAGCTGGGCAACCCCCAGCATATATTTGTGTATGGGGTTGTTCCTTCCCAGGAGCAGGGCTTTGAACTTCCCCTTGTTGAACTCCATGAGCTTCCTGTCAATTAATTTCTCCAGGCTGTAGATGTCCCCCTGGACAGCATCACGACCCTCTGGCATATCAGCCACTCCTCCCAGTTTTGTGTCATCAGCAAACTTGCTGAGGGGTACACTCTGCCCCATCATCCAGATTATTAATGAAGATATTAAACAGGACTGGACTCAGTACTGACCCATGGGGTACACTGCTAGTTACAGGACTCCAGCTAGACTTCATGTCACTGATCATACATCAACATACTTGTCTATGAGGATCTTACAGAAGACAGTGCCAAAGACCCTCCTGAAGTCCAGGTAGACAATATCCACTGCTCTCCTCTCATCTATCAGGCCAGTCATTTCATCATAGAATTTTATCAAGTTGGTCAAACATGACTTCCTGTCGTGGTTTAGCCCCAGCCAGCAACTAAGCACCACGCAGCCGCTCACTCACTCCCCCTGCCCCGATGGGATGGGGGAGAGAATCGGAGGAGTAAGAGTGAGAAACACTCCTGGGTTGAGGTAAGAACAGTTTAATAATTGAAATAAAGTAAAATACTAATAATAACAATATAATAATAATAGTAATAATAATATAAAAAGCAAGTGAAGCACAATGCAATTGCTCACTACCTGCCAACTGATACCCAGACAGTTCCCAAGCAGCGATTGCTGCTCCCCGACCAACCCCCCCCAGTTTCTATACTGAGCATGACATCATATGGTATGGAATAGCCCTTTGGTCAGTTTGGATCAACTCTTCTGGCTGTGCCCCCTCCCAGTTTCTTGTGCACCTGGCAGAGCATGGGAAGCTGACAAGTCCTTGACTAGCATGAGCAGTACTCAGCAACAACTAAAAACATCAGCGTGTTACCAACATTCTTCTCCTACTAAATCCAAAACACAGCACTATGCCTGCTGCTAGGAAGAAAATTAACTCTATCCCAGCGAAACCAGGACACTTCCCCTTGGTGAATCCATGCTGACTACTCCTGATGGTTTGTGCTCAATCTAATCTGTGAAAGAGCTATTGAAATGAATAAAGAGTGTCCCATTAACTTTAAAAAGTTAGTAAGAATAAGACCAAATCATCAAGGGAAAATTGTGCATAAAATAAAATTGTGCATGTGTGATAACTGGATAGCAAGCAATATCAGGGGTAGTAGACCTTCAGATGCATGAGAGATTAAGGCTATCACTAAGGACAGTTAAATTCTGTAGTATTGATATCTGTGAATTCTTAGCTGGTCCCCTCTTGCTTCTTTTTACTTTCCAAAGGTACTTTACAACTCAGCAACTGCAATATTAAAAGCTGGATACCTGAGTTTTTGATAAAGACACAGCTGGTATAGGTAAACCCAGAATGATTGGTCATCTCAAGATGGCCCTTGAGATGGACAGCTTGGCAAACCTACTGTCTGTCTGCTTCACTGGCACTGATTCATATTTCATGTGGTTACAAAATGAAGGTAGTGTCTAGATAATGTGTTTAAATTATTTTCAATCTCTCCTTAATGGTCAGGAAGTATATGAAAATCATTATGGTTGATGCTTCTAGGTCTTTGTCAATAATGCTGTATGTCAAAGAAGGGAGAGGGGTAGACCTTACACAGGCTTATTGTATGCTACTGTTAAGTCCTTAGACATGAAACTGGACTGATTTCTGCAACCTAAAAGCAGTATGTTGAATCCTTCATCTTGCAACATTACTGTACACTACACCATCAACATATTATAACTCTTCATGCTATAACAGAAACAGCTCCGCCACCATCTCTCACATATTTCATGAGACATGGCTTGTGAGAATAGATAGCGCCTTTAAGGGGAAAAAAACCCCAAGCTTTCGCTGGACTGAGACAAGAACTACATGCTGGAAAAGCAAGCACCAAGCATGAATAAGAAATGGTATATGAAAAAGCTTGTTTTTTCCATTCCTAACATTTTGTGTAATAAAGGATATTATCTTTCTGTACAAACCTTGTCTCACATCCTTCAACTGTCTTGCTTACTGTAGTATTAGCATTTGCATTTGAGGGAGTAGATCATAGCAGCTAAAATGTGAATATTTTATGGTTTTAAGCCCGGAATTCATGTCCTATTTTCTAAAAATGTTTTCAGGCTTTTTAACACTATCTGGATGTGGAAAATCCTGACTCAGTTATATGACACAAATTTTCAAAACTAGCTCAGGAGAAGACTCTTTAACTCATTGAAATTACATATTCTGCTAGTAGATGGTACATTTGTTTATATAATGGCCTTAGCTGATGAAGAATCTAAAAACGAAAGTCATGCATCCAGTTCAAATGTTTGATGGCAGTCAAGCTAAAGCCATCAGGTGCTGAAACCTGTGACTATTAAGAAAGAATCAACTCTCTGTAGCATTGTGTGTACCATATCTCAAAATTAAAATTGACAAACAAGTCTATTTAACTAAAATCAGACCCAGATGACTGGATTTTTTAACCATATTTCTAGATTAAATGAATTTATTTTTGTTGTCATAGTACTCCTATGCATACTTATGGAGACATAATGAGTTCTGTGGGATCATGCCAAATTTGGTCTCTAAGGATATAAAGAGAAAAAAGTAGAAGCAGAAGAATTAAGAAAGCTGTTAATTCACTAAGTGCAATACAGTATTTTGCAACTATGCTTCCTTCTCTTCATTAGCACAGAGTTTAACAGAAAACATTCATGTCTACGACAGCCAGTATTTTTTTGTCATTTAGATATGTCATGTACCTCATATTTTCTTTTTTTTGCTTCTGGGGTAATATTTAAAGACAAAAAACAGGAAAGGAAATTCACATTTCTTTCTTACGTTCCAAACCCTAGCATACTCTGAGCTTATGTCACTAATGTTCAGCTGGACACCATTAAACTGAAGATCAGTTTTGGCAATATATATGTGCTCTCATCCTCAAAGAAAAGCCCTTCATTTCATTAAGAAACTCAAACTGGTTTTATATAATTTAAGTCACTCTCCACTCATTATGCTGCATCTTCAGTAATATTTACAGTTTCGAGGCAGATGAAAAGTCAATATACACTACATTAAAGATTAGGTCTCTACATCTGTAGATTAATCAGTGGAAGCATCCAGGTGCTACCCACACATCACTACTGCTACACAGTATGTCACAGGTTTGTTCTCTAGTAAACATTGTATGGGGACACACTAGTGAAAGTCAGTTCACAGCAAGTTTAAAAGCATTGTTTTGATGCACATCACCTTTCTTTTATGTTTCTCTGTTGCATTTCTTCTTTTCTTTTCTCTTACATGCTGTGCTTGTATTCTTATGTGACAACAGTTGCCTAATAAAGGCTACTTCATAGCAATATCTTTGTTTTTCCAAAAATTCAGCCCATACTTTCCCATTGAAAATTATTTAGTTCTTCCATTACAGGACAAAGATTTGCATTCCCACCACCTAAGAGAGGTCATAATGTACCTTTGAGCACTGTAAATCATCTCGATTGAGGAGAAAAATTTAGAGACCAGCATAAGGAACAGGACCATGACTTGCTGTGGAACAGTTCCTTATGTAGAGTGAAATTTGTAGAGGAATTAGCCAAAGTCTAATGGAGGTAAGAAGAAGAAATGTTCCACATATGATAAAGCCAGGAGCTTGAAGGTAACAGCAAAGATTTGCTCTCAGCATGGAAGTAATGGCCAGAAAGAAAATGCAGAGCCATTAAACTCCTGGAGGAGAAGGATTTCTTTCTCCCTACCTCCCACGGAGATCGCCACAAGACATGAGCGTTTCTCTAACATTTTGACCTCTTGATGCTTGATTTTCTTTGTGAGTTTAACCTTTTCTTCTGAAATAGGACATATACTGTTTTTGAGAATGGTTTTGCACATAAAACGTATTCTTTGTTAGTAAAGTGTTTGAGTCATGTCCCTGTCTGAACTGAGGAAAATCTCTGAAGGTCCTTTTTTTCAACAAAATCATTTTGTAAAACATTTATGTGTTGTATGAACTCAGCAGACCTTTTTTTTTTTTTTTTTTTTTTTTTTTAATTGGGTATTCTGGTAACCATAGATCATGCTTTGCCCTACAAACAGAAAAACATGAAAAAAAAAATATTGACTCCAAAAGATTTACTTCAGAAAGTTCATTCTCTTCAGAATCAGGCTCACCTCACTGTTTTGTGATATTTAAGAAAATAATTTGCAACAGTCTCAACATTATTTGTTTTCCAGGAATCTTGGTGTCCTCTTTTACAGTAAAAAATTTAGTCAAAAAATAGATCACAAAAAGTCGGCACTTCAGAAAGTAGTATTCTTGAAAGAAATTAATTCAGAAGTACAATATATTTTTTTCACAAAAAAATTTATATATGATTTTGTGACTTTTAGAATTTAGAATGTCTTTATCCTATTCTGAAATATGACAGAAAGTAGTGTTGTATTATATGGAATGTAAATTCACAGTGAAAGAGGAAAATGTGGAAGATGAAAGGAAAGAAAATGAAGAAAGAAAAGGAAATTTCAAAAAGGAAATGTAGTTGGCTTTCATCAATCTTCTGGATAGAATATCTTCTCCAATATTTCTGTTTTCAATTCCCCTTTTCTCCAAGTGTTATATAACAACTTTCAAAAAAAGAAAAAAGTAGAGGAAAGTTAAGGTATATTTTAAAAAAAAGAAAAGCTGCACACCCTGTTAACATTGTTTTCCAGTGACTGAGTAACATGTTAAGATAGCCTAGCTCTCATTTCCTGTTGTAGACCTTGCCTTCCTCAATACCTGATACAGTTAGTTGGTATATATAAGCAAAGCATTACTGATTGCTTCTTTCTGCAAGGCAAATCTTTTATAAATTCAAAGCCTTCAGAATTCAGTTATCAACTTTAGGAAGATCAACCAGTTGCTACGCGTCCTGGTTTTGGCTGGGATAGAGTAATTTTCTTCCTAGCAGCAGGCATAGAGCTGTGTTTTGGATTTAGTAGGAGAAGAATGTTGATAATACGCTGATGTTTTAGTTGTTGCTGAGTACTGCTTATGCTAGTCAAGGACTTTGCAGCTTCCTGTGCTCTGCCAGGTGCACAAGAAACTGGGAGGGGGCACAGCCAGAAGAGTTGATCCAAACTGACCAAAGTTTGACCATATGACGTCATGCTCAGTATAGAAACTGTGGGGTGTTGGCCAGGGAGCAGCGATTGCTGCTGGGGAACTGTCTGGGTATCGGTCGGCCGGTGATGAGCAATTGCATTGTGCATCACTTGCTTTGTATATTATTATTTATTATTCCTATTAGCATTATTATATTTTTATTATCATTACTATTTTACTTTATTTCAATTATTAAACTGTTCTTACCTCAACCCAGGAGTGTTTCTCACTCTTACTCCTCCGATTCTCTCCCCCATTCCACCGGGGTAGGGGGAGTGAGCGAGCGGCTGCATGGTGCTTAGTTGCTGGCTGGAGCTAAACCACGACACTACGACAAAGTCCTTATGCATTTGAAACCTCTATAATCATGCTGGATTTTAACTCTTTTTCTCAGTTTCCTTTCTGTTTTTACCATGCCTTTTCACTGAAACATGCGCTTTCTGACAAGCCAATACCATGCTCACCTCAGCCTCAAGAGAATAACCTATCTACTTCCTCTGTCATTTAATTATTTTATGTTCATATATGTTAAATATGAGAATATTCCTAAATTAGACAAGCAAACAAACAAAACCAACCTCCCCAACCTTAAAAGAGTAGATACAAAATCTCATTCTGCCTTTCCAATCAGTTGTCATAAACATTTGTTCTATATCTGAACTTTTGCATTCTTAGCTTCCTAATGGTTTGCTTTCAGAAGGAGGAGCAGAGAATGTCTCCACCAAGGATTCTATGGTAATGTGGCTGTGGTACTTTCTTAGGACATAAGAAAAGTGTTTTCAAGCTCCTTTAGATTAAAGCATGTGTACAACCAGTTTCTCTGACTTCCTGGACAACATCTACTTCTAGATTAGAATGCAAATGATTATTCCTGTGCCTTTCTCCACATAACATGGCATATAAGTATCTGAGGTTATGTTCTCAGGAAACTTCCAAGACAACCTGGGAGATGCCTTTTGAACTTAAGTACCACTGTCAGTAAATCTTAGAAGGAGCCTACCTACTTCCTGAGATTTTACTAGAGGCATAAATGAGTTTCTGTACCTAAGCCCAAAATTAGGCAAGAGTTAGGTAACATCTCCAGAAAATGGATTAGTACTCCCCGATTTATTAAACAGCTCATGCTTCTCCTTTGTTTTATTTATCTGATATCTAAAATAAGCATGAGCTGTGTAATAAATCGGGGAGTATTAATCCATTTTCTGGAGGTGTTGCCAAGGTCAGGATTTAATACTGGTTACTCAGAGAAGAAAAACTCTTTAAGATAAAATTTCTGTAAGTTAAGTCTCTCAGGCTCCCTTCAGGTTATAAAGCTACAAAAAAGTAGTGCAGGACAGCAACTAGCCACTTGGCTCATTATATCAAATACAACTAATTATTGCAGTGAGATCTTCAAGGCACTCAAGATATGTCTTGCAGTCATCAGATGTCTTCCGTTTTAAGGTTGTATGTGTCCCTGATGATGGGAATTCATGATCCCATAACAACAATTTAAAAACCAACCTAAAACCTACTTTAGAGCAACCAGAATTCATCCTCATTATAGTTAAAGGAGAGTCAGCAAGCAATTCAAAACCATAACTCAATAAATGGACTTCAGAGAGCCCAAAAAACATGCTGGTATTTTACGCAAGTTCTCTAAACCAGTACCTTTGCTGAACTCAAAAAGAATAACATGTGATTAATTCAGTTCAGCTAAATATAGTAGCTGAAGGATAGCTTTCATTATTTAATTGGTTCCCCTCCATATATACTCCCTGATCAGCCATTTAAGGATGATAATAGAGGAATTCTTCGAATGTCATTTTCTGCAACTCATATAGTATGCTTTAGTTTAACTACCCCACCTGTCTAAGAACTTGTTCTATTTTCTGAGAGAGAAGCTCTTTGAAGTGAGGAACAGGAGGGAGTTAGAACTGAAACAGTTGTTTCACAAAACATGAAAAAGGAAAATTAATTAAGAGGTGTGACAGTTAAAGTCTGCATTTCACACTTTTGGTTTATGTTTAAAAGAAAAATGTAACCAAGTTAGGGGTTTTAGACTTAAAAAGAGAGGGTATGCTTATACAGACAGTAGTCAACAAGGCTTCAAGGCTACTTCCGGAACAGATTGAAGACCACTAGGTTTATATAGCATGACGCTGTGCTGTGTTAGCAAGTCTTGCCAGCTTAACATGGGTATGTGACTTCAGAAACAGAGGAGTCTCTTACCCTGAAGGGTTAGAATAGTGGTGGAGCAAACATAATCAAGGACAACTCAGAAATGTTTGCTGCTATTACAGCATGAATGATTATTTCCTCTCTTTTAATTTTGTTATCTTAAATTTAGATTTCCAAGTCTAAGTTAGCTGTGTATTCTCCCATTATAATCAGACGAGAGCAGACTGTCATAAGGCACTTCCTCACATTAAATTTATCTCTGGTTGGGATGAGTTGCCATCTCAGAAAAGCTTTTGCTCTTCGCTGATTGTATATATAACAGGTTTAACATAAGCACTTTTTGCCATCCTAGCTGCCTTAGGGAACTCTCCCTGGCCTCCAGCTGCCTCTCCAGAACATGGATCTTATGCAGATTGTGTCATATCTGTCATCACCAGTATTCTAACTGGCCTCCAAATCTCCATTTTCAGACATCCTAGGGCATCTAAAATGGACAGCTGGAGGAAGGCAGGATGTTCTTTGGTACCTGAAATAGCACTAGAAACCTAAGTTTTGTTACCCTGTAGCTTGAAATATGGTATTGACACTGCTAGTAACAGGGCACATGCTTTGTACAAAGCCTCCGGACTCAGGCTTGTCAGACCTGCTCTGTCGGATCTTTTCTTGACCTGCCTGCAGCTTTGTTTCACTTGGTTTATCTGTGACAGTAATTTTTCTAATTGACCAGGCAATTTGGTATGCTTTTGCATATATTATAAACAGTGCCACCAACATTTTACAATGCTAACCTCATGATAGCATAGAGAAATAGAAGCCTGGTACTACAGCATAGGCCTTGAGAATTGTGGACACAGGATGTGGTGTAGAGGAGCACAGCTATGGGATGATAAGGGATGGAGATCCCACAACTGTAAACCATGGGCATTTATTGAGATTTTTTTCTCTGTAGAACTATTCCTTCTTTCTCTGTAACAATTGGATCTGAGCTTATAATGATTCTTGGATTAGACTGTTAAAATTTCAATTATACTAACAATAAATTATTGATGGTCTATATAAGGTGATTCCTCCTTCTCCATAAACAAGATTTTGCTCGTTAACCGTTTGCACAGTTAAATGCTCTTCCTGTTGATGAACTGAGACTAGATGCCTAACTTTAGATGGTAACCTTTAGGTAAAACAGATTTTTTCCTATGCAGCTTGATTCACAGACATTTGCAGCTATCTGAGACATGGGGCTGCCAAATGTGGCAAGTGTGAATTAAGCAAGCCCACAGATTTCATCATCAGCAGCTGGAAGCCACAAGGATTTCTAAGCAGTCATTAATGGCCCTATAAACTTTTGTTTCCATGACTGAAACCAGTCTACCTGGTATTCACTTTGATAAACAGGCTAAAAAAAATTGGTAAAGATTAAAGATGAATAAAGCAACACCAAGTTAGGACCCAAAAAAGCTTTTTTCCCCCCCAGCATTTTCTAATATAATGAAATTCTCAAATACCTGGAGTTAAGCCAGACCTTAAATTAACATAACATTTACCACAGCTAGTCTAATTTTCCTTTGTGTCCTGAGCCTTTGAAGGACAACTTCTGTATACATCCAGTTTCAAAGATTGCAAATTTCAGGCATGTTGAGGGTGAACTCAGTTTTGAAAATGAATTTTTAAAGTTTTTGATATCCACACTGTGCTATAAATCAATGGTTCCTTATTATTCTGGTACACTCATATATCATGGTGATAACTTCTAGATAGAAACAGACACTGACAAAGATAGCATCTTGCTAACAGCTGAAAAAAAGAAAAAAACAAACATACGCACACCCCCAACCAGTTAATGAAAGAACTCAATTCTCTAGCAAACTGTGGCACACCGAGTGTTCTTAAATGTAGTTTACAAGAGTATCTGCTGAAATCAGTATAAGTTTGCTTATTGTAAATGTCAGTTACATTATGTGACTAAGCATATGGCATATTCTTAAGATAGCGTCTTGGGCACAACTTTGTAAATTTAAAATGCCATTTTATTCAGTCTGAGAGGCAATCAGTGTTAAACTAGTATTCAGTTGTTTAAATCTCTTATTATTGTGTTTACCTTTTTACAAGGGCTGAGAATTAGATTCGAATACTCAAAATTACTGTGTCTGTATGATATCTTTTACATTTTAAATTGAGATTTTCTAAGGAAACCGTCTCTCAGCTTTGCAAACTTCATTAGGATTTGTTCATCTAGGTCTGTTCAACTCCATTTAAATCGTTCCATCTTGTTACTACTATTAAAACGTTCTTGAAAATAGGATCTGACTAGATATACAGAAAACAGTGCAAATATATTACAGACATTGATGAGTTATGTTTTAGTTATATTTGACTATTCACATTGTAGACATTGACAGCTAAGCCAGTGTCTGTGTGTGCCCTTTCTGATTAGAGAAAAAAGGCTCTTTTAAGGCACAGCTAATCTGACCAATTTTAGACATTTCATTTGGGGTGAAATGAATCATACCTGGAAGTGTCTATTTCTCTCCATTGACTGTGAATGAAGCCTATCATGACTAGCTCAGGCATAGTGAACCACTAAAACTTTTTTTTTTAAATCAGATCAATGTCACCCTTTTACATGATACTGGGTGGATCATTCTGTTACAATACTGCATTATCCTGTACTTATTTCTTTCTTGAATATCTAACTCATTCATCTTATTTAAATTTTCTCAACAGAAATACTTTCAGAACAAAAATGAATTTTGATTTTAGCTTGATATGTGATTGCTTAGATTGTTTCATTATTTACTGTAGTTAATGTTTTAGGGAAAGAGAGATGAAAGACCTTTAAGAAATTCAGCGTTTATTTCCAATGGTTTGATTGCCATAAATTACACAATTGGTGCATGATGACTTTTAAAGTTATGAAATAAGCTGTATTTCAAATATAAGTAGTAGTCTTTTCTGAAAATTCTATCTTAATCTTTCATCCTGAAATTCAGGATAGTGTTCTCAGTCTTGTTGCAGAAAACTTATGTTTGAGATATAGTGAAAAGGTACTTCTCACATGACATGATTAAGAAACAATTTAAAAATTCACTGGCTGTGGTTATTATCCAGCTTTTCCTCAAAACTATTATTCTCCAAAAGTACATGGTAGTAGTATCTGTAATCAATAATGAGTGAATTTTTCCAGGGTTGTAAAATTCAGTTTGCATGACTTAAAATGTATTCAAGTAAAAATAATAATAAAAGTTGTAAAGGGAGAAATCCAATGCTAGGATCTGTAGAATTACAACTAAAAAACCTAATACTACAAAGAAGGTGAAGTCCGAGACTCTTAAATAAGGAATTTGAATCTGAAGAAGATGGGCTACAAAATATCTTGAGAAAATACCTTGTGTGATTTTTTTTGTCACCTAGGCTTTGACAGCAGATAAAAATAAGAATTGTAGAAAGATATAAAAAGGTATATGCAATAAGTGTGACTCTGTGTGTATGTACAACACCAGCTTGTGTGCACACACACACACATGTATATAAACATACATATATATTTGTATATACACACACATATATATATACGTGCATAAGTATACACGGATTAAAAGAAGGTTAAGATACACCATGTACTTCATGTCATACATTACACATGACATGTGTATGTCATAAATATTCATCCTTTCTTTTATAGCCCATGACAACATGACTGAGATTTCTTCTGAGGTGGCAAAACAAATGTCTGAGTCAGGTCTTATTTTTCAGAAAACATTCTGTTGAACAGGACTAATAAAGTGGATATATATTACCATATAGTTTCTTGAAACTTCTGTAAGTATTTCAGATAAAACAAAGAAACATACAATAAAATTAATTCCTTGGAGTTGTTATGTCCAAAATCTTGTATTACAGGCAAAGAAGAAGTACGTTACATCTATATAAATATATACAAATAAATGTAAAACTAAAGATTCATTACTAGTATAATTTGAATCTTATATTTGATAAGAGCTGCAGTGTCAGGCTGATCTTGGTTTTTGAATCTTAATGGCAGTGGAGGAAACACTGAAAGTCTTAATCATTCTTCCATGACTATTTTCTTTATTCTTTGATGAAACCGCATCATATGTGGAGAAGTATTAATTACATGATAGTAATCTTGAATGTTTGAATATGAACAAGATTTCTTATCCTTCTAAAGACTTAGATCTTCTAATGGCAGATATGTTCCCTTATTATTTTTTGTTCTCTTTTTCCATTTGTTTTTTGGTTTTTGTTTTTTTTTGTTTTTTAAGCTTGTCCTCACACATCAGTCATCTTATGCATTTTTTACTATCACCTACAGTTGGAGGCACTAAAGATTTGGCCTGCCCAATCACACATTGTATGATCTAATGACAGCAACTTTTAAAGTGCTTTTCATTATATTTCTTTAAAAAAGATAAAAACAAAGAATCCTATCCTGTAGCCTACACTCAAGTGTGAATTGACTAAAGAATTTAATTTAACAGACTGAGATGTTAAGAAAAATGTGGATAACTATAAGACTTGCATTGTTCAGATGCTTAGAGTTGGGCATCCTGATCTTGTATTAATCTGGAATCAAAACTACATCCAACTATGTAATTTCCAGAAGGACCATCTTTCAAATTAACTCTTCTATAAATAAAATTGCTGTCATTACTCTTATTTGTAGGATGTGAAACTTATAGATAGCAATAATACTCAGTTAACGATGATAAGGGATACTCAGTTAACTCAGCATCATGTTAGAAGATCTTGTAATACAAGCATATCAACTAGACATTCGTCTTTGAAAATGTAGCATTCAGACGCTATGAGGAGAGTGATGATATCTTGAAAGAGACCAGGACCTCAGAGAGGACAAGATAGCTTGGACAGGACAACTTAATAGATGAAACAGCAAACTCCAGGTCTCATTTTTCCAGATAGGGAATGAGAAAATGTGTGTTGAAGAAATCCCCATGTCTTCTCCACTTCTAAAGGAATAATAATTAAAATTATGATGATTCTGATCAAATCCTGCCAGACTTCAAGAAAGGAGTTATTGATTTGGTTTGTCTGTTTTTACTAGAACACACTTCAAATAAGGAAAAACAGGGTAAAAAGAGAAAGCAAAGGAGGAAGAAAGTCGCAGGAGATGCAGAAAGAAGAAAATCATGCTAATTTCATCCTGTTTCCTGCAGTGCTTTATTTTTCTTGATCCAGTCATCCAGCAGGATGAGCACAGGAACTCTCAGGTTTCACGTGCTATTTGTATATTCTTTCACCACTGTGTAGGCGGGGGACATGTCAGCTACTCCTAGGAAGGGGTGCTTAACGAACAATTTTAACACAATTTCTAGCATATATGATTTAAGAATTAGTCACCCACTAAATATCAGAACTGCTAACAGTATGTTTATGTTGTACAACTATGCAGTATGGCTACCCTCTATTGCTTGACATGGTAATATATCTTTGTGACAAATGAGAACATTGGCACAAAATAATGGCAAGAAAGTTCAGAAAGTTCAGGAAATTCATGTAAATCCAGTATCCCAAATATTTGTAGTGACCACTGTTTTTTTTTTTTTTTCCTTTGCATAAATGCCAACAGTTTTTATTTTTAAAGATAAATACAATCTCATTCTACATCCACAGCTTGTCTTAGTGGCTAAGAAACATAATTCAGGAGTGAGAAGAACCGTGGTTAGAAGAAACCATTCTAACCTGTGGCCACATAACTTTTTTTGGTGTTTGATAAAATATGTGTTGAAATGATCCACCAAAGCTGTTCTTAAGACCTGTTGTATTTTCAGCAAAAGAAAGACTCCTCTGGTTTAATGAAAACATCAAAAAGGATAAATAGTTGATGACCCTAGCTAATTAAAAAAACCTCTAAACCCAAAAAAACCCAAACGTTGAAATGCATGCATTAAAAAAGTAATATATGTATCAATGTGTTTCCATTCAGATTCACAGAAGTAGTAGAAAAAATTCAAAAATCAATTCTCTAACTATGAAGACCCTAGGGAGAAAATGAGGATAATTATTTGCATTTGCTGGAAAAGCAACACAGCAAGCTGTAGGCAATCCAGGAGATTCCTGGAATGCATAGACGACAACTTCCTAAGCCAAGTAATAGACACACCTACCCGAGGGGATGCAATACTGGACCTGATGGTTACCAATGCAAGTGAGCTCATCGGTGATGTCAAGACTGCAGGCAGCCTGGGCTGCAGTGATCACGCATTGGAGTCCACACTCCTGAGGGATATGGGAAAAGCAAGGAATATAGTCAGGACACTAAATTTTAGAAAAGCAAACTTCAGACTCTTCAAGGTGTTAGTCAGAAAGACCCCCTGGGAGATGGTCCTCAGGGATAGGGGAATGGAACAGAGCTGGCAGATATTTAAGGATGCCTTCCATAGAGCACAAAAGCTATCAGTCCCCAGGTGTAAGAAATCAGGCAGGGAAGGGAAGAGACCAGCATGGCTGAGTCGAGACCTGCTGGTCAAACTAAAGAGTAAGAGGGAACTGCACAGGCAGCATAAGCAGGGACAGGTGTCCTGGGGGGAATACAGGGAAACGGCCCGGTTGTGTAGGGAGGGGATCAGGAAGGCCAAGGCATAGCTGGAGCAGAATTTGGCAAGGGACGTAAAGAATAACAAGAAGGTCTTCTACAGGTATATCAACCAGAAAAGGAAGGTTAAAGAAAGCGTACCCCCCTTGATGAACAAGAATGGCGAACTTGTATCAACGGACGAGGAGACGGCTAAGGTACTCAACAACTTCTTTGCCTCAGTCTTCACTGGCAACCTCTCTCCTCACCCCTCCCAAATCGATGGACCAACAGATGGGGACCAGAGGGGTAAAGCCCCTCCCACTGTAAGGGAAGATCAGGTTTGAGACCACCTGAAGAACCTCGGTGTACACAAGTCTATGGGACCTGATGAGATGCACCCCTGAGTCCTGAGGGAATTGGCTGATGTAGTTGCCAAGCCACTCTCCATGATATTTGAAAAGTCATGGCAGTCAGGGAAAGTCCCTGGGGACTGGAAGAAGGGGAATGTTGTGCCCATTTTTAACAAGGGAAGAAAGGAGGACCCTGGGAACTACCGATTTGTCAGCCTCACCTCTGTGCCTGGGAAGATCATGGAACAGATCCTCCTAGAAGCTATGCTCAAGCACATGGAGGACAGGGAGGTGACTCAAGACAGCCAGCACGGCTTCACCAGGGGCAAGTCCTGCCTGACCAACCTCGTGGCTTTCTATGAAGGGGTGACTGCATCAGTGGAGAAGGGAAAAGCAATGGATGTCATCTACTTGGATTTCTGTAAAGCGTTCGACACAGTCCCCCACAACATCCTTCTCTCTAAATTGGGGAGATATGGGTTTGATGGGTGGACTGTTCAGTGGATGAGGAATTGGCTGGATGGTCGCATCCAGAGGGTCGTGGTCAATGGCTCGATGCCCAAATGGAGACCGGTGAACAAGTGGAGTCCCTCAGGGGTCTGTACGAGGACCAGTGCTGTTTAACATCTCCATCAATGACATAGACAGTGGGATCGAGTGCACCCTCAGCAAGTTTGCAGATGGCACCAAGCTGAGTGGTGCCATTGACACACTAGGGGACGAGATGTCATCCAGAGGGACCTGGACAAGCTGGAGAGGTGGGCCTCTGTGAACCTCATGAGGTTCAACAAGGCCAAATACAAGGTCCTGCACCTGGGATGAGGCAACCCCCAATATCAATACAGGCTGGAGGATGAAGGGATTGAGAGCAGCCCTGCAGAGAAGGACTTGGGGGTACTGGTGGATGAAAAGCTGGACATGAGCTGGCAATGTGCGCTTGCAGCCCAGAAAGCCAACCGAATCCTGGGCTGCATCAAAAGAAGCGTGGCCAGCAGGTCGAGGGAGGTGATTCTGCCCCTCTCCTCTGCTCTGGTGAGACCTCACCTGGAGTACTGCGTCCAGCTCTGGGGCCCTCAGCACAAGAAGGACATGGACCTGCTGGAGTGGGTCCAGAAGAGGGCCACCAAAATGATCCGAGGGCTGGAACACTTCTCCTATGAGGCCAGGCTGAGAGAGTTGGGGTTGTTCAGCCTGGAAAAGAGAATGCTGCGAGGAGACCTTATTGCGACCTTCCAGTACTTAAAGGGGGCCTACAGGAAGCATGGGGGCAATCTTTTTAATAAGGCCTGTTGTGACAGGACAGGGAATAATGGATTTAAACTAAAGCAGAATAGATTTAGACTAGACATTAGAAAGAAGTTTTTTACACTGCGGGTGGTGAAGCACTGGAAGGGGTTGCCCAGAGAGGTGGTGGAGGCCCCATCCCTGGCAACATTCAAGGTCAGGTTGGCTGGGGCTCTGAGCAACCTGATCTGGTTAAAGCTGTCCCTGCTCACTGCAGGGGGGTTGGGCTGGATGACCTCTGAATGTCCCTTCCAACCTAAAGCATTCTATGGTTCTATGATTCTATTTGCTTGATTATGAGATCCATATTTTGGTCTCTAGGCAGAATCAAGGTAGCTACATGTTGGGCCAATTACAGATTTTTCAAAGCACAAAACATCATGAAAGTTAAGATTCATGGGATATAGAAGTCAGTAAAAGAATTACATGAAAAGAACACTGAAACTTGAAATAGATGGTTGAAGAGCTGCTTCCATTCACTGTGATTTTAGGTTGATGCCATCCTTAGAATTGATATCTTCAAACAGAAGATACTTATAGAAGAGGGACCTGAACTTGAGAGCATCTGACAGGAGATCCTATAAATACATTTGATTTTAATAAGGTCACTACCTTTCTATTGTAACTGAAAATTAGATCCCTTCATTCACATCTCAAAATTGATCTCCAGCATTTTACATACTTCAAGCCATAGCAGGCTCCAGAAAGTCTTAGCCACGTTTCCTACAAACAAGTTATGAGTGGGTGCTCGAAACTTACTTTCAGCAGTGAACAAATGCATAAAGGTTCAGGGAATTCTTTATGTGAGTTAGATCATGAATTTCTTTCTGAAATGGGTTCTGATTTTTGTCAAAAGAGGAAAAACATGCATTTTTCACCTATTTTTCCCACTCCCACACAATTTCTAGTACTGTCATTTTATATTCAGTCCCAAAAATACATTAGTAGTTTATGTAGCTCTTTGGAAAGTTAGCCTCTGAAAAATTCCTGAACTTGATTTTAGCTTGATTCTAATTCAATACGTAGTCACATAAAATGAAGAGCTATTAAAAGAGATCTTATTCTTTGCATATTCATACTGTACTTTAAAGAACTGGAAAGGTATCAGAGAAGTTAATGAAAAGATTCATTGCAAAAAGATGAAATAGTAGGTTTTGCTGTTACGAAACGTGAGTTCCACTGGCAGCATATAACAAATATACTTAAACATTAAAATTCATTTTTAACATTAAATATCTTGTATGGCTAGAACTTCTGCACTTTACATATAAAACAGTTTAAAGGTCAGGAAATCAATCACCTGTGTTTTACTTGTCATGCCTATTAGTTTAAGCCAATATAAAATAATGAATACTTCTTTGTATTACAGTTTTGTCTTGGCCTGATTGATCCTCTATAAAGCTATTATAAAGGTCACAATATGGTAAGTGAAAGACTACTGGGGAACAGGAGGGCACAAGGTAAGATAAACATGTCACCTATTCTGGAATGGAGTCAAGCTATTTCCTATATTTGGAAGTAAATGTTAGCTAAAATCAAACTTCACTTTGGTATTAAAGGTCTTCCTTCATTTTCATTGTCTATCCTTATTTTCCATGATTTATATATGTGTATAACAAAATTCTCATTGGGTTCATGCTTGTAAAACATGAGATAGATTGTTAAATATTAGCATTCTCTCTTGCAAAATTACTTCCACAGTATGGCTGTATATTGGACGCTTATGCAATCTTATGTGCATAGTGGGTATTTTAAACATTTGGAAGAAGAGTTAGTTTAAATTTAATTTAAAATCAAATGCTTCATATTTATATTTCATATATTTACAGATATTATACAAAATCTATGTGCAATATATTGATAAAATTTTGTCATTTATATCAATACACATACGTGTGTAAAGACACAGCAGATATACACACACAAATATAATATTTACATCAGCTATATATGAAACAAAATTGAGTGATTGGGTGATTAGATAGGGTGAGAGAAACAGGTAAACTATATAGATGTATATTGGGTTTGCGTGGCAAGGTTTTGGGAGCGGGGGGACTACAGGGGTGGCTTCTGTGAGAAGCTGCTAGAAGCTTCCCCCATGTCTGATAAAGCCAATGTCAGCCAGCTCCAAGATGAGTCTGCTGCTGGCCAAGGCCAAGCCAATCAGCAACAGTGGTAACACCTCTGTGGTAACATATTTAAGAAGGGGAAAAAAACTGCTGGTGAGCAGCAGCCAGAGAGGGGAGTGAGACTATGTGAGAGGAACGACTCTGCAGACACCAAGGTCAGTGAAGAAGGAGGGGGAGGAGGTGCTCCAGGCACCACAGCAGAGATTCCCCTGCAGCCCGTGGTGAAGACCATGGTGAGGCAGGCTGTGCCCCTGCAGCCCATGGAGGTCCATGGTGGAGCAGATATCCACCTGCAGCCTGGGGAGGACCCCACGCCGGAGCAGGTGGATGTGCCCAAAGGAGGCTGTGACCCCATGGAGAGCCCACACTGGAGCAGGCTCCTGGCAGGACCTGTGGACCCGTGGAGAGAGAGGAGCCCACGCTGGAGCAGGTTTGCTGGCAGGACTTGTGACCCCATGGAAGGGACCCATGCTGGAGCAGTCTGCTCGTGAAAGACTGCACCCTGTGGAAGGGACCCATGCTGGAGCAGTTCATGAAGACCTGCAGCCTGTGGGAAGGTTCCACATTGGAGAAGCTCATGGAGGACTGTCTCCCGTGGGTGGGACCCCACGCTGGAGCAAAAGAAGAGTGTGAGGAGTCCTCCCCTTGAGGAGGAAGGAGCAGCAGAAACAACGCATGATGAACTGAGTGCAAGTCCCACTCTATGTCCCTCTGCACCACTCAGAGGGAAGAGATAGAGGAAATCGGGAGTGAAGTTGATCCTGGGAAGAAGGGAGGCATGGGAGGAAGGTGTTTTAAGATTTGGTTTTTATTTCTCATTGTCCTACTCTGATTTGACTGGTAATAAATTACACTGATTTCCCCAAGTCAAGTCTGGTAATTGGTGAGTGATCTCTCCCTGTCCTTAGCTCAGCTCATGAGTCTTTTGTTATATTTTCTCTCCTCCTGTCTACCTGAGGAGGGGAGTGATAGAGTGGCTTTGGTGGGCACCTGGCATCCAGCCAGGATCTACCCACCACAATATGATTGTAACATTGATAAAGTAGAAAAAAAGATTTCATGGTCTTATTTTAAAACTATTGATTATTCTAATGTCAATAACCACACATTATGTCAATAACCACACACGCTTTTTGGTACTTCTCATTGCACATCCTATGAATTAATTTAATAATCTATTCATACAGTTGTTGCATGTAATTAATTGCTAAGAATTAGATGATAATATCACAACATTTTTTTATTTTGTGAGACCACTAATGTCATCAGAGTTGTCTATTCAATAAGAAAAATAAAAATAATTTCTTAGCAGGATGGCTGACCGTAACAGTGCTACAATTCCATTTCATGTCCCATCTATTCAAAGAATGTACATTTTGATTTTATGATCAAAATGAATCCTGGAGAAAAATATAGATTATAAAAAAATTACATTTTGAGATTTTTTTCCAATTTTTAAAATGATGTCATATATAAGCACACACACTGGAGTCTGCTTGTATAGATTTACTAGGCAGTTTAAAGTCTTATTTCTCTGAAAAAAAATTAAATAGAAATAAGTATTTGGAAAAATATACTTGGATAAAATAAATTTTGAAAATGTTTCAGGAGTTTCTTTGATATTTATGGAATTCCATATTTCATGTATTTAATTTGAAAATGTCAAAAGGAAATGTTTTGACATTATATTATATTTCTCTTTTTTTTCTACCAAGGATTTTCACTGATTTTGTACAGAATATGTGAATAGCTTCAGTTCTATGGAAGACCTATTTCTCGTGAAATCCGTATTTCTGATTTCATTTGGTAAGTTGCTTTATTTCGTATATTGTGAGAGACTGAAAGAGTTAGCGTATGTTGATGTCTCAAACATTGTGGCAAGAAAAGTTAAGGTCTGCATAGAGACAAGTTAAGGTCTCCATAACGACAAATTAGAGTCTGCATAACACCACAGGTGAGAAGCTGATTGGTGGGAAGCTGGGAGGCGTGTCAGAGGATGCGCAGTCCCGCCTTCTGATGTGCCTTGCAACTCACTATGTATGGCCAAAGGTCACGTGGAGTTCATTTGAGGAAGGGGCTCGTGACCACCTGAAAGACCCCTTGTGACCACCCCCCACAATGGTGCCTGTGCAGAAGATGAAGAACGTTCTAGAACAAGAACCTTATAAGTCCTCAAAGGGGCAAGACTAGAGGCAGGGACTAGCCTATAAAAGACACAACTTTGATGACTCCATGCTGCTGCTGCTCCAGCCCTGCCTCTCCCACCCAGTTCCAGCACTGCTGGCACAGCTGGAGGCCATGCGCTCCAAGAGCAGCGCACCCACAACCGGAGGATTGCCATGTGCGCATCCACTACTGGAGGACAGCCGCATTTACCACTGACATCACAGGATCCAAGGGTGGTGATCTCTCTTGATCTCTCTCTCTCCCCCCGCCCCCCCCCCCCCCTTTTCTTCCTTTTCCTTTCCTCTTATAAGTATTTCAATTAGAACCCATGTTGCCTATCATTGTGCCTGCCTGGTTCAGGTTGCCTACTGTTAATGCTTTCCAAGTTCAGGTTGGTTTTTTGCCACCAATAAAGTGTTTAATTGATCTTTTGGTGTCGTTTCACCTTAATTTAGCCCAAGGCAATCACAGAACTGCAACAATCCTCCCTGGGCAGCCCAGTTTGGATTGTGACATAAATGTATATGATTGTCAAATTATATGTCTTTGTTTACCAGTTTATAGGAAAAATTGACATAGAAATAATTTTTAAGGCTTGTTTTTCCAAGTTATACTGTAAAGATCTAGCTACTAAAAGTAACAATTAATCCATCAGAAAATAATAAAAGAAAGAAAATTAACTCTAACTAGGAAGAAAAAAAAAGCATATTTATTCATTGTGGTCACTTTATAAATTTTCTGTGCTTGTTACCAGGTTTTAAAATTTAAAGAAAAACTACTCTGCAGAAATAATATTCTCTACTTTTCCAATGACTGAATAATATTTTTACTACTTATGCTACAATAAAATAACCTACTTAATTATTTAAGTATTGTTAGAATAAACAATATATTTTCAATATGGATTCCTTATTGTTTAATGTGTTTGTCTTGCCCAGGGAATTTTCAATTTTTTTGCAGAGATTGAACAGGTTCTCGGAGTGGGGGGAAGAGAAAGAGAGAGGGGGAGAGAGAGACTGGATGATGCAAGGAAGATTGTTAAAGATCTGCTTTGATTTCTAATTAAATTAATTTATTTCATATCCCAGGAGGACTTATCATCTTCAACAAGACTTTTGTTTGAAAAAATTCCATTGTGAAAGCAAAACTCACAGAATTCTAATATTGTGATGGAACACCTTAAAACAATTTGCTATAGGAAAATACTGAGCTGAAAGTACTAAACTCAAATACAGACTTATTCTGCAATGCTCAGCTTTCTTTTAAATTGTATAAAACATTAGAAACTATTTGAGGAAGTTCACAAAATAATATAATTGTTATTATTACTTTTATTCCTAAGCTGTTATTTCCAAAACTTCACAGGAAATATCATGTGAAAAAAACAAACAACAAAAAGCCCCACCCACCCCCACAAAAATGTCAAATAAAAGACCCCCAGGAAATATGGTAAAATTGAAGAGGTCTGGTTTGGTGTCTAGCTTTTGGAAGGGGTAGAGCTGTTAACCATTTATTATCATGACATACTGTTTTAACTACTGACTTGTTTCAACTTAAAATGGCCTTAGACAAGAGAATGACTGCAAATTTCTCACTGTCGTGTCAGAGGTAGAAAAAAGGTAGGTAGTTAGAGACTGGAATGTTAAAATGGTGTATGACATTAATGATCTCTGAATGAAATGCAGTTAGTATATGTATACATACAATACAAGCAAGAACAAGAAAAGCTTAATCGTTCTTTTTCACCCTGTTAAATTTTCTTCTTTTAGAGGATCTTCACTATATAAAATGTCACTTTCTTGATTTATATACTAAACAGAAGGTATTTAATTTTGCATATATGTAGATTACATGTATTTTTCATTGATTTCTAGAAATTCATGGGAAAATATTTGTATTTTATTTACACTTAAAATAACAATGCTTGATGCATTGGACTATTTATTACATGAGTTATATGAATTGGACTATTTATTATATATTTTTTATATTTTTAATGAGTTGCTGATGGACTTAGTATTGTCAGATTCCATCTCCAGAGGAAAAAGCTACATTTTTTTCCTGAAGAGAATCTGGTTCATTTTTGTAGAAATAAACAGAACAAAACAAAACAAAAACCCTCTACCTTTTTTCAGTTAGGGTTTTTAATACCTTTTACCATTATACCTCTTTGAATATTTCCGTTGTCATTTAGTTCAATATAATAAATATCTGGGTATGAATAAAATAGGAAAATCTAGTCCAATTTATGAAGAAAATTAATATAGATACATTTGTCTCTCATAAGAGATTACTCTTTCTTAGTGTTAATAAACCTTCCAGAATTACTTCCCTACAATTATGAAAAAAAGCCAGGTGAAAAGTTCCTGTTTTGACTGTATTAACATTATTCCTAGTTACTAATAGAGGGTAACTTGAGAACTTGCTTGAACGCAGTCATGGACAAAGTGGACATGGGCAACTCAGTGGAGAGAAGCAGCTGAACTGTATGAGAAGTGGTTGTTATATCTGCCTTCTCAGCATGCAGCAATTAGATGTTGGCCTCTTACAGTGGAAGTCGTGGGAATCTGTTCACCTCTGTGAGAGCAGAACAGAGGTAACAGGCATAAATACTAGAGGGAATGTATTTCTCAAGTAGAGTTGGTAAACTTTGCTCATTATAATATCATTATAATACCAAAACACACCTCCATCCCAAAACCTACCCGCCTCTAAGGTGAGACCACTCCTCACTGAGCCTGCGCTCTGAATTTTTCTGAGCCTGTACCTTTAAAACGAAGCGAGAAAGTTTTACACCAATCATAACAAAAGTATGCATGACTAGAGCCCCTCAAGCTCCACCTGAAAGGTAAAAATACTATAAATTAGCCTAAGAAAGAGGGGATGTTAGGGAAGATACCACCGTGTACTACTCTGACCTCTGGGATCAGTCGACAGGCTGAGCCTCTCTTCCCCCCATCGGGACGCCTTTGGGTAAGAATCTAACACTTGGTTATACCAAGTGCCTCCCCGGGAAACTTAGAAACCTCTATATAGAGTCGCTTTATGTCTTTTGATGCATCTGTGTTATTCATGCTTTTCGTATTTGCATGTGCCTTGCAGTCAGTGAATTTATCACCGGTAATCCAAAGAACCTGTGTATCTGTTGCTTTAATAAATTGCTTTTATTTATTGGTCTAGCCGTGATAGTGGTCATTGAACGTGACCAGACACTTTAAGTGTGGCTGTGATAGTTCATGCAGCACGACTAGACGAAAGGTGCCTACGTTATTTGTGAATCCATAATCGTGATAGTTCAGTGCACTGAATGCGACTGGATTTATAACGATAAATTTGGTACCTGCCAAAGCCTCTCTTGACGCAACAAGTACTACAAGTTCTATAGCTCCCACTAATCCATTCCCCCATATATTTTTTTTATAACGTAATAAAAGCAACATAATTAAAAGATACAGTTTAAAATTCTATTTTTAAAAGTGGAAACACATCAGGATCATATGTTTAGAAAGCACACCCTGAATCAATGAATGTAGTGAACTTTATGAACTTTTTCATAAATTGATGAAACTCTGACATGAAATCATACAAGTTATTTTGGTTTAACTTCTTGTATGATCATTTTGAAAGTAAGAATGAATTCACGTTGAATTAGTGTCATGGGTGAAGCCTGCAGTAAAAGACTCCCCTTCACAGAGTTCTTGATTACATCTTCCCAGCACTAAGTGACTGGATTAATCTAGTATGAGCTGGAAAATAAGTAATAGATGGACTTGCTGCTAACACTGCCGCAAACACTACAACTAAACCACATTAAACAGCAGGTCCATGTAGGTTTATATCCTGTTTCTTACAGGGGACAAAAGCAGATGTTTGGGGAAGAATCATAGGACCATAGAATCATTTAGGTGGGAAAAGACCTTTAAGATCATCAAGTCCAACCGTAAACCTAACACTGCTGAGTCCACCACTAAATTGTGTCCCTAAGTGCCACATCTACATGTATGTAAGAACAGGACAAACATGTAATGATAATGCTCAGAATGTTCTCTAAGTTCAGACAGGTTTTTTGTCTCAAGGACTTCTTAATATGGTTCCTGTGTAATTATTAATCTTCCTTGAATTATTCTTCTGTGAACTTTTATAATTCCTGTTTGAAAACAGATAAACTTTTTTCATTTTCAATATCCTGCAGTAAGAGCTACCCATTGGAAAGGGATTAACTCTCTTTATCTGTTTTAAATCTGTAATGGGATAGGTACATTTAAATTACCATAGTTTTTGTAAAGAGAGTTGGTAATTGTACCACACATCCTTCAGTCACCTCTTTCCCTGGGAAACTTCTTGTGTTATTTATTCAGACCTTTCCAATAAATGGTTTCACTTCCGTATATTAATTTCTGTCTTCTGTTACATCAAATCTAAATTCCCATAGCTTCTGCAAAACAATACTAATTCAATCTGGCATCCACTCCATATAAATTTCTTCTCAATTTTGTTTACTTTCTAGATAGATCCTCTTAAAATACATACCTAACTTCCACTCCTCAGTGAAGGTGGCCCCTAGAAAGAGATTCAGTCAAGATCAAACATCTGTTCTGGTTTTGGACCAAATTGCAAATTTCAACTCCTTTTCTGTAACATTTACCAAGATACTCTTTCGTTGTCCACATCCTATTATATTCACATGTTGATAATGACTTTTGAGTAGAATTTCTGATTCACTAAGAGCTTCTAGTCCTATTTTTTTTTCAACAATGGCCAAATAAGTGAAAGCTAAGGTTTTTCCTGGATACCAGATGTGCTATGACTATAAAGTGTTTCATATTAAGAAAAAAAAAAAAAAAAGGAAAACAACTACCCAGGAGACAAAGCTGTTCTCTGGAAATTGCCTATACCATTCAGTCCTAATAGAGGCTAAGAGAGTCATCTGGGCATTAACCATTTCATCAATATTTTAAAACCTTAAATCCTTAAAACTTTTACTTATGATGGTGCTGAAATAGCATGTTACATATACTACTTGCAATTATTCTGTACTGGTTAGAATATTTGAACTTATTTAACAGATCTATTTCAAGACAAAATTTAATATATCTTTCGATGAACATTGTAAGAGTTAAAAGAATGCACATAATACATCACATGATAATATTCTAATATTCAGTGAAGTGTTTTTATCCACTAAGTACTTCACTCATTTTTAGTCATATGACTAAGTTAAACACATGAATTTAAAGACATCAATCACTAAAATGATTGCATTGTAGTTAAGGACAAAAAAAGGAGAGAGCAGAAAGATGATAAATGCTATCAATTAGTCACATTTTAAATCACTTTTCTCAGTAAGGAAAGATGTACACTTGGTGACGATACTTTCCGACTTTTTTCAAAGTGTTTCTTTTGAAACTCAAATGGTCATTTGAAAATAAAGGTCAAATGTCTGCAGTTGCTTTGAAATGAACACTGATACTATTGTGAAACAAACAATGCACTTGTTATTAGTAGTTGTAGATAACCCCTCCATCCTCAGAACTTCATCTTCTGTGCATAGCAATTCTTTTGGATTTTTTCTGTTTTTTGGGGGGAAAATAAGACACTGTTTTTAAATAGTTCTTATCTTCCATCATGCATCTTTTTTCCATTGTAGAAACCATTAGAAGTTTGAAAAATGACAGCCAGACAACCAAACCTGAATCTTTTTTCCCGTTATAGACTCATGATTATATGGACCTTAAAATTATGTGTATACAAAATTCTGCTCCATTGAAATTGCAGAAAATTGTTTAGTATAAAGTATATATATATATAGTGCTGAAGCACTGTATTCCTGTTGTCTTTTGTTTTTTTCTTTTTTTTTTTTTTTTTACTCAAGTGTCTGTTCTTCAAGAAATTCCTTGTCCAAGACTGTGGAAAACTGCAAAAGCCTTTTTTGCTCTATCTGTTTGAAGCTTCTTCAGGATGCCTAGATGTGATTTTTGAGTTTTAATTACTGTAATTGGAAACAAGATCAATATAGTGCGGCAAAATATAGTTATGCATATAAGCCAATCATAAAATACTTCTTCATTCTTAGTATGTACAATGAACAGTACCAACATTCACAACATTTGCATTAAACCACTATCAAGATCTACACTTGATAAGAAAGAAGTTGTCAGGTGTCAGGCTGCAGGGTATGCCAGTATCAGAGAGCAGTACTGTGGGAGGTGTGCCCAGATAGAGGACCTTCTCCCCTTAGTGACAGAGCTTTGGGAGGAGGTGAGCAGGTTGAGGAGTATCAGGGAGAGCAAGAGAGAGAGAGACTACTGGAATTGCACCCTACCTTCCCTGAGACAGGCCCAACTGGCAGACAGGATGCATGATACGGAGGATTCCCTATCCTCTTTCCACGTGGCTGAACACAGTGACTTAAGGGCTAGGGAAAAATGGCGAGAAGTTCCTGCCTGTCGCAGCAAGCGTGTGTCCTCTGTGACTGTCCCACCTTCCCAGGTGCCCTTGCATAATAGGTATGAGGCTCCACAAGTGGAACCGAACAATAACGAGGACAATGGTTCGTCTAAATTTGAGTGTTGCCAAGGTTAAGTTGGCCTACGCCCTGCACCAAAACTGCTTCCATAAAGAAAAAAAGATGGGTCATTGTCATAGGAGACTTCCTTCTGAAAGGAACAGAAGGCTCAAAAGACAGACTCGACCCACTTCTTGAGGAGGTTTGCTGCCTCCCTGGGGCCTGGGTTAAAGATGTGAAAACTTCCTACCCTGGTATGCCCCTCAGATAATTTTTCATCATAGCTTTTTCATGTAGGCAGCGATGAAGTTGCAACAAGGAGTCTGAGGGCAATCAAGAGAGACTTCAGGGCCTTGGGACAACTGCTGAAGGGATCAGGAGCACAAGTAGTGTTCTCCTCTATCCTTCTAGTTGCAAGGAACGATAAGGGAAGAAACAGGAAAAGCCAGCAGATCAATACCTGGCTCTAAGCCTGGAGTCACCATCAGAATTTGGGGGTTTTTTGATCATGGGTAACTCTACACATGTCTTGGTTTCAGCTGGGATAGAGTTTATTTTCTTCCTAGTAGCTGGTATAGTGCTGTGTTTTGGATTTAGTATGAGAATAAAATTGATATCACACTGATGTTTTAGTTGTTGCTAAGTAGGACTTTTCAGCTTCCCATGCTCTGCCAAGCGCACAAGAAGCTGGGAGGGAGCATAGCCAGGACAGGTGACCCAAACAGGCCAAAAGGACATTCCATACCATATGACGTCATGCTCAGTATATAAAGTAGGGGGAGTCGTCCAGGGGACAGTGACTGCTGCTCAGGGACTGGCTGGGATCTGTCAGTGGGTGGTGAGCAATTGTATCATGCATAACTTTCTTTGTGTATTCTATTACTATTATTATTATTATAATACTTTATTTCAATTATTAAACTGTTCTTATCTCAACCCATGAGTTTTCTCACTTTTGCTCTTCCAATTCTCTCCCCCATCCCACCAAGTGTGAAGGGGAGTGAGTGAGCCGCTGCGTGGTTCTTAGTTGCTGGCTATGGTTAAAACATGATAACACAACACCAGGCCTGCTGGAGACAGATGGCATACACCTGTCTCAAAGGGGGAAAAGGATCTTATCACAGGACTTAGCAGAGCTCATTGAAAGAGCTTTAAACTAGATTTGAAGTGGTAAAGGGATAAAATCCAGGCTCGCTAACGTCTGAGGGACATTGTGCTAGTGAGGTCCTTTGGTCTGCTGTCTCAGTGGAGGTAGAGAATGGAGATCTGTGCAGCAGAGAGGAAACAGTTGGGTGAGAGTGTTGATCTGCTTGAGGGTAGGAAGGTTCTGCAGAGGGATCTGGTCAGGCTGGATCAATGGGCCGAGGCCAATTTGTATGAGGTTCAACAAGGCCAGGTGCTGGGTCCTGCACTTTGGTCACAACAACCCCATGCAATGCTACAGGCTTGGGGAAGAGTGGCTGGAAAGCTGCCTGGCCAAAAAGGCCCTGGGGGTGTTGGTAGACAGCCGGCTGAACATGAGCCAGCAGTGTGCCCAGGTGGCCAAGAAGGCCAACAGCATCCTGGCTTGTATCAGAAATTGCATGGCCAGCAGGACTAGGGAAGTGATCATGAAATCAAATAATTTGAAAATCAAATCCTTTACCTCTTTTGCTAAAATATAAAAGAATGATTTTCTTTAAAAAAAAAAGTTTGAGAAGTCTGATCCATTCTACAGACAACTTAAAATCTCAAATTCAGTTTCTTCAGAAGCAAATTACTTCCCTTATTGTTCTGTATGATAATTTTGTCAGTATTGCTTTCATAGTGATCTCTAACTTCCTTGTTCAAGTTCTAAGATAATCTACATGAGGTTTTATAATGCTTGTGTTGGAAAAAACAAAAATGTGATATAAATATATGTTATATTAAAAGCATTTGAAAACATGGCATAAGCATATTATTTGAGGAAGATGATATCTGATACAAGGCGGCTTTTAATGTAACACAGAAAGCATAACTAGAACCAGTGCTGGCAGCTGAAGCAGAATAAAATTAAATAAAAGAAAATGAATACAACTGTCTACAATAGTAGTAGATTCTTAAACTGGATAATTAGTCATTATAGCAGATTGTGAGGAAACATGGCATAAGCTCCATGTCCAGCAGATATTCTCTGTTTCAGACAAAAGCCTCTTACACTTACCGCAGGACAGCTGTCTGTTATTAGAAAAATCAAATTTTTTATTACCTAGTCCTTTTAGACATTAAATGTGTGGAGTCCTATCACTTATATCTAGTGTTTCAAAAATGTTGTGAAAGACAAACTTGGTAGAACATAGAACTGAGTCCTAATACGTGCTACCTGCATTTATAAAAGTTCTTTTAAACTTGACTGAATTATATTTTAAACAAATCATACGTTGTCATTTTTGTGTTGTCTTCACAGCCCTGAATCTTTCTTTTTCACTGCAAACCTGTATTGGCTATTGGTGCATACACCTCACATAAGTGAGTGTATCCCATGATTTTGCAATGAAGTTAATAGCCAGAGCTTAAACATATTGCAGATTATTCATTACTAGTGCATTTCTTTTTAATGTGTACATTAAGGTTTTGATTCTTCTCAGGAGTTAATTAAAAAGAACTCCACTGTAATAAGCAGATTTATATGAGTCTGAGAGGAAGAGATGGCTCTAAATAGGCATGTTGCAGGTATTGATCTTTATGGAGTACTTAGATAATATGTGCTCCTCATGTATACTAAATTTATTTGATGAGTTCTGGAAAGCAATCGGGGGAAAAATGATGAGTTTAGATGTCTTGAAATTTTGCATAAATATGTAACTTGATAATGCTGCTCAGAAAAGTTAGGTTGTTTGCTGAGTAAATCACAAATGTTACATTAATATCAGGCTGACCCAGCTTTGTAGGCTGGGAAGACTGCTCCTAAGAACACCCCTGGTACTATAAATAGCTCATAAATAAATCATATAAAATAAGTCTGTAGCATTGGACTTCTTTAGTAACAAGGTGGTTTGACTTAATGGAAATGAGCAATCATGTTTTGGTTATTGCTGAGGTTAATGTAAAATGAATTCATGCATTATTATGCAAATAAAATTGTACAACAAGCATATGTGAGGTTTCCATGTAACATGAAAGATCCATTAGGTGTTAATTAAGACATCTGTGGATTGAAAAAATAACTTATACACAGTTAAGCTTTGAATATATTGAAGCAAAAGGATGCATTGAAGCACATCTTCAATAATTTTGTTCTCAATCCCTTCTAATGTTTGCAGCCACTATGCCTGCTAAATAGATCTTTTGTTGAATACATCAAAACACCTGCAGGCCTTCGATAAAAAAGCTAATGGAATTCAGAAAAAATGTTAGCTTTATGAGGAACTTGCATGTGTAAGGAAAGAAGTGACCTTTTAGACCTTCGTGTACCAGGGGCTGAAGTGATGAGTTCTTTACTACACAGGAACCAAACACCTCTGTAAATTATTCCTTTTTTTATATTGTGCTATAACGCAACAGCAACACTTTTCAGGCTAAATATAAAATACAGGCAGTTTTGTCTGTACTAAAACAGAATAATAGACATTCCTGTAGACTGTTCAACTGTTGTTACTACAAATGGAATGAAAAATTCTAAAATAGATTTACAGAGTAGGGCTATGTTGTTGTAATATCTGCATTAAGGACAACAGAAAAAAAAAAAAAAAGGTAAATATGTTTGGTTTGGTTTTGTCACACCCTAAAATGTTCAATAACTATGTCCTTAACAAAACCCATTACTATGTAAGTACCATTTCATTATCGAAAGGCATGTGAACTATGTGTCACTGAAACAAAAGAATGCAATATTTGTACATTTGACAAACAATGACAAATTTCCTTTTGGCATCAATGAACAAAAGTATGATCAAAAGAATGAAGGCGAGTTTCATCTGCACTAACACTGGAATTATTTAGATGAAGAAGTCCTCATCTGAGATAGTAATTTAAATTTTAATAGTAAAAAAATAAACAAACAGAGAAACAGGTTACTCTAAGACATGGTTTACCTGTCCTATTTTAGTCAACTACTTTTGAATGAGTTGAACTGCACTCTAGAAGTGCCTGTTCCTCTTCGTTAACTGTAAAGGGAGGCTACTTATCAAGATCACACACAGTCTCCATACAGTAGGTGTTTAGATTTAAGTGAGATGAATTCTGCCCTTGAGTATACTAGAAGTAAGAGCTTACTCTGGGAGTATTCTTCTATATAAAGAGATGCTTAACTTGTCTCCACCTTGATTTGGACATGTGGAAGAATGAATATCATCCCCTTGCCCCCTTAATTCTCACTTCAGCTGTAGCAAATTGAGAGAAAAGCAGGACATTGCATAATTGTCTGTATTGCATACCTGGAAGTAGAGTGGGTAAGGGTTGTGGAAAAGGTAAGGAAAGCCCTGAATCTGAGTATTCAGAGTAGAATGGAGCAGGTCCAAAAAAGCTATGAAAACATTTGCTGATTTGCTCTTCTGAAACAAAGGACACTGGAATAAGGAAAGTGACTGTGCAGCTGCCACAGTCTTACTGAAATTATGGCCATATTAAGGTACCTTCAAACTGAAGAAGGGAAAAAAAAAAAACCCTGATCCTCATTCAGGCACAAAAGAGCAGGGCTGCCTCACATATACTAAATATCAGAAGTGCCAAGATGAAGTCAATGTTACGGTGAAGTATTTCTTTAATGGTAACTAAATTTTATGGACCACTGGGAGTGAATAATATGTGTATAGACATCGGTTATCCTGTGCAATACAATGTAGTCCCATAAAAAATGTATTTGAAATCAGATGAATCCAAATCTAGGAAATGAACAACCCAAGGGGGGAAAAAAAACTTAAAACCAACAACACTGTAAGGTCACAAAACCTTTACCTCTCCTGACTCAGTCTTGCCAAGATTGATCTTCCTACAGTGAAGCATCTTCCATTAGTGAGTCTCAAATTAATAGCTTGCATGACAAATAGAAGTCTTTTGTCATCTTTAACTCAAATGTAGATTTGTGTAAATATCAGTATCCAAATCAAAATCAAATCCACTATCCGTCTTCTGGCATGATCAAGAGACTAATTGCAACTGATCCAAAAACTTGTCTAAGGATATGCATGCTTATCCGTATTATGGAATAAGTACCCAGTTTCAATCTAATGCTGGGTTCCCATGTCTGTTGTTTAAATTTAATGGTTTAAAATTGATACAGATTGTACTCAGAATTAAATTAAAAAGGATCCCTCTATGCTCCCCTTACTTAGCTCTGCTTCCCTCTCAATGTGCAATAATGAGGGAACTGGTATGCTTTTTGCCTGGGGCGCTGTAACTTGTTGCTTTATTTAGAACCAGTCTGCACATTGTTATTTTAACTAAATACATGTTGAATTTAAAAGTAAACATAGTGGTTTTTTGACAACGCATCACCTTTTTTTTTTTTTTTTTTTGCAGAGACGTCCTCTCTTTGTTTCTTCCCCATCACCAAAACTCTAATTGATGCCAGTCAGAATATGCAACTTTACAAAAATTAGAATTCAAGCCAAGGTTTTTTAAATGTTTTCTGACATCATGAGAAAATGAAATCCAACCAAAGGTAAAAATAAATGTGGGATTCTAGGCACTGGACTGGAGGCAGCTAGTTGCATTACTGAGGTGACACTAAAGGTCCCTGTGGGAAGGTACTCAGTGAAGAGCAATAAAGCAGCCTTTGTAAGCTAATTCCCAGAGCAGCAGTAGCCTGACACTGCCCAACAGCAAAGGCAAAGAAGAGGGTAACATGAGTGTAGGAAACTCAGTATATTATTAGTATGCCATAGAAACAGAAGAGCATTTTAATAGGAGATATAAGTGAAATCATGACAATAATAATTTTTATGCTTTTTTCTTCTGTTTTTAGACCTGTTTTAAGGGAAGTGGTAATAGAAGTAACACGTCATGTGAAAACTGGAATTATAGGTGCATGGTGATTTTGCAGTGTCATTCCTGGTGATATTTGCTGTCATGCTCTTGAAGACACACAGCAGAATAGAGGTGACTTATTCTGTGTGGGTGTTTACCTCTAATCTAAGTACTAGATTTTTCTCTTTTGGTCCTTCTCAGTTGTGCATGCCAAATGTTTTGATCTATATTCTCTTAATGCAGCACTCTTTCAGTCAATTACAATTAAATGTTTCTCACTAGATTATTTTTTTCAATAAGACTTAATCATTTTCATGGAAGATTTAATTATCCATCTTCCTTCCAGGAGAATAAATCTATTTTCTTGAAGTTTAGCTAAATTAAGGCATTGTGGTTTAAAGAAAAAAAAAAAAAAGTGTAATACAATTTGTATACTGATCTGAGATTGAATGGAGAGCAACCTTTGTTAAGGATGGAATAATCTGTTTTAAAAATTAATTAAGGGCTGATTGTGAACCCCTTCTCTTGGGTGTCATATTCACTAGGACTGAGCGTGTTCCTGTGTACATGAAGAACTCCTGATTTTCAAAAAAATTTATAAACCCAAAAGGAGTTGAAAAGAAAGAAACTTTTCAACCATCAAGCCCAAGCTTTGCTATCTTGAATAGACATCTTCTTTTATATAAATCTTTTCATATATAATCCAGATAACATGCTAATTATTATTGATATATATTATTTTTAATTTTATTTACAGTGGAAAGCTACTCTAGAACCTCACTACTCTAGTGGTTAGACTTCTATGATTTTCCAGATTCCTATACTCAGGTTGATCTCATGGTGCCATTGTATTCTGTAGTAAAAAAAAAAAAAAAAGCAAAACCCCCAAAACCAGACAAAAAAAAAACCCAAAAAGCTTTCCCTGTGACTCTTCCCTTCCTTTGAAGTGTTTATACAGCAGACCACACGAAGAGTTCAGCCTACCTTGTTTAACCTACTTTTTTTGCATGAAAGGTTCTCCATTCCCTGATCAGTCTGGTAGCCCTTTCTTTAAACTTCTTCAAGTTTCAACTGAATAGGAAGCAGAGTCTTATTTTTCACGTTCTGGTAAACATTTTTTCCCTCCAGTTTTAGAATAGGAATTGGATATAAGATAGATCTTTCAGTATATTATGATGTTACAAATGTACTTTGAGGGCGTTGTTGTTCAGCAAAGTATGAATTATGCTGTTGTTTGTATAGTGAGTGTACAGCTTTCAGCTTAGGGATAATTTGTGCAATTATTACGAACTTGAAAGTAATAAAGTAATTCTAAGTCTGTTAAGTTCAGATGAATATACCTTTATATACAGTTATACAAAGAGGAGCTTGGAAAGATGTTTTGTTTTAGAATTAGTGCCATGCTGTCAGTTTCCTATAAATATAAGGGTTATCAGATCATTCAAGAACTGTTCTAAAATTGTTTAAAGGTTTCCAATTTACATTTATCTAACATTGTAAGGATTTGTACGTATGTACAATTTAGAATTAAGTTTGGAATTTAGAATTAAGTTTGGAGAGGATCATAACTTGAAAATGAATATAAATAACATAAAAGGAAATACCAAAATATGCCTATATGAATTAAAACTTAATAGCAAAGCATAAAAGAAGAATAAGCGATGGCAGGTATTCCTTTTTTATATAAGTGTGTCAAATGACAAACATGAAGAATTGTGGTGGGTTAACTTTTGTCAACAGCCAAGCTCTTACCCACTTGTCTTACTCACTCACTCCTCCTCCTCAGCAGGACAAGGGGATAGAATAGGATGAGAAAGGTTGCGGGTCAAGATAGAGACACTTTGGCATGGGGTCTTCCACAAGCTCCAGGAGAATCTCTGCTCCAGCACTTGAAACACATCCTCCCCCTCTTTATTCTCTCACCTTGATGCTCACAGGGCTGCTTCTCTCACATTTTTTCCTCAATCCTCACTGCCATGGAGCATTTTGCCCTTCCTTAAATACATTTTCCCTGAGGTACCACCGTCTTGGCTGAGGAGCTCAGTTGTCTCCTTTGGTGGGTCCATTAGAGCCAGCTGGAACAGGCCATGTCCATCCAGCCACACCTGGGCACCTGCTACAAGAGTTCATGCTAGATTTTTCTTCCTTAGGAAGGCAGCATCTAGCACCAAATAGAGCTACCAATAAAGAATAATTCCTTTTCAGAAGTACAAGATGGTACATTTCAAAAGAGCTTAAAATACTTGATTCCAGAAATAAATTACTAAAATAACCAAGTAATACCAATTGTTTTTCACCAAATGATTGATACTCAACAATATTTTAAAGTTCTATTGTAAGCTTGTCTTAAAACTGCCATATACTTAAAGAATGAACTTTAAGTATAGATTTAAGTGGGATGTACATAGAAAGCAACGGATTTGCTTGCTTCGTCCTACAGGGAAACCCACAGAAGAAATTTTGATAATAGAAAAGGAAACATTATCAACGTGCTTGAAAAACAGCCTGCAGTTTTAGCCCACAAGTCTCTGTCTCTGTGTTTTCTGGATTTTTTTCTGATATATAGCCATATATTTACTGGAAAATGCATGCAGTCACTTGAAGAAGTTGAAGTTATTTCTTGGACTGAACACATAAAATTGAAGTAAAAAAAATTTGTCAGAAATTCAGAGTGTATTACAGTCCCATCCATTAGGACACTATTGCACTGAAATTTTACTGTCTCTCTGAACCTTTAAGTGCCTGGCCACCAAAGAAGTGATCTAAATAAGTCTGGCGTCTCTGAGGACTGACAGAGAATAACACAATCTGCTTAATTTAGGACCTATTTTGAGATAGATTTTTTTTTTCTTTTTTATTTTTTTTAATCTTGGTGCTGCATTAAGTGGACTATCTTCCGCTTTGTTTCAGCATTGCTCCTTCAGTTACAATACAAAAAGTGATTCAGCCATAGAGAGAGCTTCATTACTTCTCAGCTGAATCGCTTCCCCTATTTTGATGCATGATTCCCCCCAACAATTTAACTAGCTGATCAAGTGGTTCTTTGGAAATAAATGATGAGTAGTAGAAGGAAAAGGCTTCTTTAAGGTTCTTAATTTGCCAAGGAGAGAAGGAATGGTCAGCTCCCTTTACATATCTGGGGAATGTCATAACCATCATGTCCAGCAGTCTTCTATTGACTATAAAGTAAATTGATAAGAAATGTGAGGTGCCTTTATCCACTTTGCATTTGGTCTGGTTAATGTCTGCCAAAAAGGGAACCATACTAATAAACTTTTTGCATTAATGAGTACTGATTTCTGGGGATTGGAAGATAGGCATAGAAAAGGTTAAACCCACATTTGAAGAGAGTATGACTAAATAAAGATACACCTTGGGCAAAACTAACGCCAACTTTCCTCTTGAGATTATATAGTCAGATGTATCAGAATTACAAAATGAAACGAGGAGTTAGTGACAGGAAATCTGACTCAGAAGCAAAAGGAGCAGATCTTAGGTTTTGGACATAGCTCTACCTCCCCTACCTGCATTTTACATTAGGCTATTGCTAGATTTAAAAACAGAAGCAATAAGACTAACTCTGAAACAAAAGGGCTCCACCCATTACTTTCTGGACAGATTTAGTCTTTAGCTGACTAGCTTACTTATCTGCCTGATATAGCTCAGATCCAACACAAGGGTAGAAAACGTTTCTTTGCAGGGTATTTCATGGTATCATGGGCAAGACCCCTTTTGCCTGTGGGGAGGTGATTTGCAAGATAGGCTTGGATATAATTCTTTGAGTTCGTGTATGCAGACTGCCTAGCATTCAGGTTGTAAGATTTCTGCTTCTGGGACAAATGCTCTAGAAATTGTGTAAATGTTTGGACACACCTCCTCTCATGCCCTGCCTCTGTTAGCAGTTTGTTCTTAGACAGTAGTTGAACACACTGAAGAAAAAAAGCTTTGTGGTGTGAGTTTTTTCCCTATAAACTCAGTGAAAGACATCCAGCTAAAGAGCTAACCAGTTAATGGGGACTACTTTTCCTGGATAGACAGTGGACAAAAATACCTAATAGAAGTGGACATGATCCCCAACTGCCTACCTTCTTCATTTAAGAAAATTTTTATTGTTTTCAGAAGTAAATGCCTGCAATTAATATCCTAAATTTGTATTTATGAATTTAAAGAGATGACCTGAATTCCAAAAATACTAAGCAACCAAATGAATTAACTGTAAGTTTCTAGTAGCTGAAAATCTTGGTTTATTATACACACACAGGCAGAGGAACTCACATCTAAATATGTATATCCCTCCAGTTCACAACTTGGAGAGATGGGATTATAAATCTCCCTTTGGGAAACAAACAAACAAACAAACAAACAAATTGATAGCAAACTTCATTTGCTCAAAATATAGTTTTGTTTCTCTAACATTCCCTGTATTTTATTCTGCTACATTACCAAAAATTTACTCATATTTTGCTTTTGCGATTTTAGTGAATGATTCTAATATATTAATAGAACACATTTATATATAAAATATTAGAACATTTATATACTAAGTAATACCCTGAAAAAAGTGAGTCACAGTCTTCCGAAAAATGTTAGGAAGAGAACTTTAAAAAGACAGGTAAAGCCAGATGGATTGTGTTTGAAATCAGTGACCTTATGTAAAAAACAAAGTTTCTCTCTTGGGATCTCTCTTACCCTTAAGTTTGCTGTCTAGAGATTCTGCATCCTGTGTAGATAAAATTCAACTAAACAACATTAGATTCAATGGAGAGATATCAAAGGACTTGTCAATAAAGTTGAGTATTTGAGTATTATTGTATAATAATTTGAGTAATAATTGTACAATAATTTGTCTTAATAAGAAAATTGAGAACATATTATGAAAGTTGTTTTCTACTGTCTCCTGGCAGGGGCGTAAAAAAGTGTGTGGAGAAAAAAAAAGTGATTCAGTATTTTGGTTTTAATTTTCTAAACCACATAGTAATCTGTTTTATATAGGATATGAGTTACTTGTGTTATTTACATTAAAAAGGGTTTCCATATTTCCATATCATCCTTTCTGGACTTTACCTTTTTCTTTGGTACCATAATAAAATATCATATGCATGATATGAAAACTGGTATTCTTCATGTTTAGTGGGTTTTTTTTTGTTTTGGTTTTGGTTTTGGTTTGGTTTTTTTTTTTTTAGTTTGAAAAGCATCAGATTGCTCCAGATACCAGTAATTTCAACTGCTTTTTATATATTTTATACCACATGCTTAAATTACCCTGGACAATGAAAAGCTGATCCTGCACAATAACCAGAATCCATGCATTATTCAAGTGGTAGTTGGTTACTTCCTCTTATATTCACTTAAAATAATCATTTTTACTAAGACCCTTGCTGAGTATACTTGTTGATGTTACCTGAAATAGCTAAAATGGTTTTCATTTTCATATTATTTTAGTTTAAAATTCCCCAACATGGGCATTTTCAGATACTGATCAGGTTAAACTGCTCCAGGAATTTGTGTGTATACTGTTGTGGTTTTGGCTGGGATAGAGTTAATTTTCTTCCTAGTAGCAGGCACAGTGCTGTGTTTTGGATTTAGGATGAGAAGAATGTTGGTAACACGCTGATGTTTTAGTTGTTGCTAGGTAGTGCTTCACTGGTCAAGGACTTTTTCAGCTTCCCATGTTCTATCAGGTGCACAAGAAACTGGGAGGGGGCACAGCCAGTACAGCTGACCCAAACTGACCAAAAGGATATTCCATACCATATGACATGATGGTCAGTATATAAACTGGGGGGAGTCAGCCAGGGAGCAGCGATCGCTGCTCAGGGACAGGCTGGGTGTCGGTCAGCAGGTTGTGGGCAATTGCATTGTGCATCACTTGCTTTGTATATTAATATTTTTAATTTTTTTTAATTATTATTATTATGTTGTTATTATTATCATTACTATTTTACTTTATTTCAATTATTAAACTGTTCTTATCACAACCCAGGATTTTTCTCACTCTTACTCCTCCGATTCTCTCCCCCATACCACCAGGGCAGGGGGAGTGAGTGAGCGGCTGCGTGGTGCTTAGTTGCTGGCTGGGTCTAAACCATGAAAATACTCATGATCATATATCACCATGATTGTTCAAGATAAATCCTTATTTATGATTTTACTATTTTATTTCAGTAGAAATTTCTTAAGGACTTTGCCAATGTCTAGTATAAAAGGGAGGAATCTTCTTTTTGAACTCCTGCTTGGTTTTGCTGGGTTGTTTCTAAGTACAGATGAGGTGATATGCTTTACAAACAAGTAGACATGTTCTGGAAGACTTTCATTCATATTTTATTCTAATTTTGTTCTAGTTAAACTTCTTTGGCTTCTACAACACATATCAAACATTAGAGGAAAGCAGAGTCTTACGATGATTCAAAAAATCATGGAGAATGATTGTGGATGGGCTGTATCCTCAGAATCTCTCTTTGGAGGAGGAGAGGATGTATTTTGTCATACAAACTTACATACATACAAGGGCTGTACACATTGTACGTCAGTATTATCACTATCTGAAAACAAACCATGTCACTGTATTCTAACAGTTCTGTTATTCCCATACAGATCAAAGTGCATTCAGAACCTGATTTAAACTGTGTATATCCTTAGTTTCACTTGTATCCAGCAAGGCACTTAACAGAGCTGTTTAACATTGAGAAAAATGTATGGAAGATTTTGAAATTTTTAAAGAATCTTTTAATTAATTTCTACTAATGTGATTTTTTAAATGTTGCTCATTAAAAAAACCTTCCTTTATTCAATTTCCATATTTTGTGTTTTCACTTCTCTCTTTTTTTTCTTCCATTTTTGATTAATAATAGTGAAAAGAGAAGGAAAGCAGGGAAATGAAAAAAAATCAAGGAAAAAAAGAAAAAATTATTTTCCCCAATTTTGAAAAAAAATGAATTTTAAGATGTGGAGACAAACATCTTTTTGAACACTAGAAAGTACAGAATTTCATGTTCAGAAGTATGTTGTCTGCAAAATATGTTTTACCTGAAATAATAATCAAAATTGTACTGATTCATATTAGACTTCAAACACCGTGTTCATCAGTTCCACCAGCTATTTTTTCCAAATAGGTTGTCAACAATAATATTGCATGATATTTCATGAAAGATTCAGATCCTGATTCTCAAAGAGACTATAGCATCCAACATGGAAAAGTCTAAATATGGAGACAAATTTGGAAAGGAGCTCAGGTCTCTACCTGTTAAAGGATCCATTGGGAAATAATTCTACAAATTCTGTCACCCAATGATGATACTAAAAATATATATAAGAAAGGGGGGGGAAAAAGGTCCTTGGAAAAACTACCTGCAATTATAATTGCAAAATATTTTTGAAAATATAGTCCTTTCTTGTGGAATGAAATTACAGCATAACAGAGAAATATTTTTCTAACTATATCAAGAAGAGGTTCTTTTATGCTCTAGAATATGTTGGTTCACATTTCAGATCAATTTATTTTTTGGATGCACATGCTACAAAAGTAACCATTGATGTTCTCACTCTCAGTATAAATGACTTGATAATTCACTAGTTTAAGAGCCTCCAAGTTGTTGTACAGCAGCTGGAGACTTAGCTGTAAAACTAGAAACTAGGGTGATCTTAACATGTTCTGTAAACCCTTTCAGTGGTACCTAGGAAAATTTTGATCCAAATGGCAGAATTTATAGTCCTTCTGTGTCATGTTGTAACAGAGTGTAAACAGTCTGTACATCTGTGTATTAAAATCCCCAAAAATATATTTTAAATTTTGCTACAGCAAGCTTGAAGAAAGATACAGTCACTATAAATACTCGTCGTGTCTGATGTCAGATGAAGGCCAGCAGTAAAATGTGTGGTTTTATCTTTGACAATGAGAAATAAAAGCCAGAATTAGAGTAATAATGGAACATGTACACTACATCATGACACAAAGGGGAAGAGTTTTATAACTTGAGGTTAACTGATCAGTCAAGTAAGAACATGACACCTATTCTAACAAAGAAACATTCACCTTTCTAAGAGAGTGAGGAAGTGAGCCAGTATGTATTTTAATTAAGGAGAATGGGTAGACCGTCTCTAAGAAAATTAAGAAGTAATCTTGCTTTGGAGAAAAATGTTAAATGCATGCAGACACCTGGAAGGACTCTGAAGAGGATTATGTTCTCTCTGAGGTGTAAAGTATATAAAAAGATTCTTATGAAAGATTTGTTTCAGAAAGTTTACAATTGGTTGGATGGAGGAAGAATTTCCTATTTAATCTTAGTCTAGTAGATTAACAGTGTTTTTCCGTCACTTCCTCGCCTATGCCTCTATTTTGCTACTGTGATGTGTAGCAAAACATCACAGTGGGTTTTTTGTGTATAAATACCTTTATTTATCTTATTTACTTATTTACTTCAGCCTGGTCTGGGTTAATAGTTACTAGGTTCTTTACAAAATGTGCTCTCAAGTATAAAATTCCTTGTTACAAGATGCTAAAAGTTTTCACGTATTTTGAGAGAGACTGAACAAGTTGATACACAAGAAATCCACTGAGAATTACTGAAAACATAAAAGCAGGTTTTGGGTCAAGGAATTCTTGTGTTGCAAACACTTGAAGTCTAGAAAAATGTGTGGTGGAAGTATCATATATGGTTGTCTGATTCTCTGTACTCATACTTACTCATCTGCTTTTGATTACAGTCATAGACATGACAGTGGGTTTTATATTCCCAGCTAAGAAATTCTTTTAGTCTTTTTTGGGAGGTAACTGATGATAGCTAAGTACTTCTTCCTTACCCAAGGGTTTAACAAATTAGCAAACAGGGCAGTGGGAGCTTTTACAGTTTTCCATCTCCCTAGGACATATCTCAGGTACTCAAAGAGTAACAGCATGTAAACCCTTAGAAGCTGCACAGTCCAGGTAGAGAGTTGATACCCAAGGCATCAAAGAAGCATGTTATAGTAATCAGTGTAGTCAGAAAGTCATTTTGTTGTGCAGCAAGGTATTCAGGAGCACTTCTGAACCCCCAGAATTCCCAAGAATTTGTTACTTATCAAAGTGGTCAGCCTGAATACTGATTCCCTGATTCTCTCAGGAGCAACATGACCTAGTGAAGATCTAGTGGCAGATTTGTGCTTTTCCACAGGCTTCAAAACACCCCCTCTTCCCCAATGCATTAGAAAGTGTTCCCAGTAGATTCATGGTGCTATGAGTTCTTAGTCCAGCCATGTCCTAGGAGTCTTCTCTTAAAAGGATATTTCAGACAGATTCTGGTTATATAGTGAAGCTTAAACACTCAGAATATTTCCCAGTCTTTGCAATAAAGCAATACACTTTCTGGATAATTTCTATAGTAATCCTGTGAGGCAGCTGTTCTTTCACCAGATGTGCTCTGAGGTGTATGCTCAGTAGTGAAGCCTCACAACTAGAAGATATTTTCTGCTTATGAAAAGCACTCATATCTGTAGAAATAGGATCATGGCTGAGCAAAAGGTTTGAAAGCTTCAGTCATATACAGGGTTTATATGACATTAAAACCCCTAAAACCTTGATATCTCTGATAGCTAACCTTGACAGGCCCAAGTGGCTTGAGGAAAAGCTTTTATAACCAAATTCTTTCATATAAGCAATTCAATTTCCCCCTCCTATCTCCAGGGCAATTTTCTTAACCAAGGCTTTCCTCAGACCTTTGGCTTTATGTGGGAGCAGGTGTCCAACTAAGTGGAGTTTCTTGAAGAATGGAGACATGAAACTTCACTTATCTCAGGAGAATGGCACTTATATCACAGAAGAATGAAGTGTGCAGCAGCAATCATAGCAGATTTGACTGAAACACCAGCAGGTGTATGACCCTCAGAAGTATATCCTTTAAAAAATTGTTCAATTAACATACTCAAGACAAGGTTCTATAGTTTTGTGTTCAAATTGTTAAGATAGCAAGATTAAGAACAAAATAAAGTGCCAGAGAAAATAATGTTCAAATGCTCATTTGCAATATCACCCATACCCCCAAGCCCCAAAACTCTGAGTCAGGACTGTAGCTCAAATTTTAATATTTTTGTAATAATTAATGTCTTCTACTAGTGTCTGAATGTATCAGAATAGCATAAACATTACAACTGTGATCAAATGTTATTTGTTTTGTATCTATGCCAGAGAGTACTTGCCTTTGTAAAGTTATGTCCTGGTTTCAGCTGGAATAGAGTTAATTTCCTTCCTAGTAGCTAGTATAGTGCTGTGTTTTGGATTTAGCATGAGAATAATGTTGATAATGCACTAATATGTTAGTTGTTCCTAAGCAGTGCTTACACTAGCTAAGGACTTTTCAGCTTCCCATGATGTGCCAGGTACACATGAAGCTGGGAGGGAGCATAGCCAGGACAGCTGATCAAAACTGACCAAAGGGACATTCCATACCATATGACAGCATGCTCAGTATAGAAACTGGGGGGGGGAGTTGGCCGGGGGGCAGTGATCGCTGCTTGGGAACTGGCTGGGCATCAGTCAGCGGGTGGTGAGCAATTACATTGTGCATCACTTGTTTTGTATATTCTTTTATCATTATTATTATTATTATTATTATTATTATTATTATCATTATTATTATTTTCTCTTCTTCTGCTGTCCTGTTAAACTACCTTTATCTCAACCCATGGGTTTTACTTTTTTTCCAATTCTTTGCCCCATCCCACTGGGGCAGGGAGGGTGAGCAAGCAGCTGTGTGGTGCTTAGTTGCTGACCGGGGTTAAACCATGGCAACTTAGTACAAAATGTATGAAACATATCACAACAAAACTTTTCTTACTTTTGAGGTCAATGCTAGTTTTACAAATGAGAACCTTAGGTTAGACTTGCAATTCCTTTTGTCCATGTTCCTGGCTTTAAAATATAAGAAAATGAAAATTTGGTATACTAGAAAATAGAATGGATATTGAGGAAAAACAAAGTTGATTTATTTAGTAGGTTTGTAAAAAACCCATCACATAGCTATTCAAAAAGTTGAACATAATGTCCAGATTATCTAGAAAATATGGTACAATCAGTAATAAACAGTTGAATTTTCTGCATATTAATGAAATAGTTTCAAATCTTGTTCATATTTGAGGGAGTGAATACCACCATATAAAGTGGGAAATTAAATAAAAACTTTTGGTATTACAGACAAGGTATTCTTGCATGACTCAGGGGCTGATGGCTATGTAGCCCAAGTACCCTGGACTATGGCAAGACTTCTCATAGATGAATCCTTGAAGTTTTGGTCACCTGTCTCGAAGAATGATGAAATTGTATTCGAACAGGTACAGGCTAAGATGATTAGGGAATAGACAACTTTTCATGCAAAAAAAAGAATAAAGATCCTGGAGCATAAGTCTGAGAGGACAGATGATATTAAACCCACCAGGGGTAAACAGCAGGAAGAAAGAGATCTATTTGAGCTAAAGGGCAACGTTATCACAAAAGCAAATATCTATAAACTGTCTGAAAATTAGAAAAAATATTTCCTGGAATAGCCTTCAAGTAGAAGTAACAGGCAAAACATCCAACTGATTTTAAAACAGAGTCTGAAAGATATCATTTGGCATGGCTGCTTGCATTTACAGAGCATTAAACTTACTGACAAACTTCAAATTGCTGAGTTTGGTGGACACACAGCCCTAAAACTACTGGAGTTTCACACTGTCCAGCAAGACCATGTAAGTCTAGATCATTAACCATCACATCTCATGGGTACAGAAATGTGAATGGAGGAAAATGATAAGGTGAAAGGCAGTAACTGTCAACTCTCAGATTCCTTCAGCAGTGAGAAGGAAGTCTTAGTTTTAGCACCTGTGAAAATGTGGTTGAATCACGTAAGAATATAATTTACATGCTATATTGATGATATATGTCTAGATCTTGGATAAAAGCTAAACTGAGCTCTCCTAGTAGGGAAAAAATTAAAGGTAATATTTGTTATAATATTATTTTTCTGGGTCATAATCTGTACTGGTATGCAGATTCTCAAAAGGAGCTTCACTGTAGTTGTGAATGAGTAGAAAAATTTTCAGAAAAAGCAAAATTGGTGTTGACAGTATCTCACAGTCATGGACATGAGAAATTTCTCACATAATTGTTTGAACTCACCTCCCATTTACTCTTTTTTACACCCAAAATAGTTATACTGGTTTTATTCCTGATGTACATCTTTATAAGTGAAGTTCAGAACAAACTCCATTGTTGTTTCCTTTGTTTCCCATATGATATTTTTCCTCAGATTTCCCTCCCCCCTCCCCCTCCTGTATGGGCAACCATTTGTGTCTTTCTTCCCATCTCCTGTTTCTGTTTACACCTCAATTTCTGCTATTTCTGAAGCTGCCTCCTGAAGCATAGCTTTGCACAATTTTGTTAGTAGTAAGGGACAGAGAAGTTTGTAATTTACTTCCCTCAGCACATACACAAATGAACTCTCCTTATATTTATCCTGTCGCTGTCCCATAGCTCACACATTGCTCTTTAAAATACCAACATGCCTCTCTCCCGCAGAAGAAGAAAAGAATTTACATATTAATTATACCTTGTCTAGTAAAAATGAAACAGACACCTGTAATTATGCAGACGCACCACACACTTGCACATTGCTAAATCAGTGATGAATGGAAAAGAAAGCTCATGAAAATGAATTTGCAGTACATATTAATTAAGTGAGGCTGAAACATGTGATATTTCATTGCATGTATGAAGAAACCTTTATGAATGATTATATTAGTCATATTATTGATGGGCGCTTTTAACTGTGCCTTCTTCACATGTAGTTTCTAAGAATTAGAAGTTAATTGGATTTGGTATTTGAGCAATGAGCCAAAATTTCAATATCTTTCTGTCTGCTGATTTCTCTACAGCAAACTCAGAATCTACAAAATTTGAGTACTTTAGAATGAGACATACAAAATATAACATAAAGAAGTACAAGCCACCTAATGTAAGAAATACAGAGTGCTGATAATAATGCAGTTTAGCCTAAGACTCTATAAAGTTATTAGGGGTTCTACTGGGTTCATAGCCTTGAATATCACCCTGGGATTAGGCACTTAAAACAGTTTCTCTTCTAGACAGTGACAGAAAGGGGAAGTAGTACCTCCCTCTGCTCTCATAGCCCTGTAGATAGAGGTTTCAGCAATTACATTGGATATTCATGTTGCACTTCCTTTGTTTGAAGATACTCAAGCCATGTCTCCAAAAGAAAATCCTAATAGATAGAATATTTAGAAAGGAATGTGAACTTATTCTTTCTCTAGTTAAAACTGTTCTAATTTGAATGGACAAATAATATGGATGAGAAAAATGAGAACTGTTCTACAGTCCAGTATTAAGAGTATTTTCTTTATGGACTTTATAGAAAATATATTTTTAAAACTGTATAAATAGAGGAAGGACTTCTATCTTGTCTTTCTTGACCTAAATGAGTGTTCTGGAACTGCAAATGGAAAGTAATGCTTCTTGTTCTAGTTACACTTTACATAAACACAAAAGTGAAAGTTTCTACCTGAATCAGGTAATGGGTAAGTACTAAAACAAATAATTTTGAGTGTCTTTGTAGTATGAGCATGTGATGGCCATCGAGAACTGAGTTTATGAAAGTTTTAAAAGAAAATCTTGATGAACTTAGAATTTAGCTCTCAAAAGATTTTGAAAAAGTGGGCCCTGGAGGGCAGCATACCCAGGCCAGAGGTAGACTAGGCTAGAAGCTATTTGCACAGCAGGGAGGTTTCACTTCAGAAATTAGAAAGAAATGAAGCACCTTGAGTGGTAATTCTCTTGTCCAACATGGTATCTATAAAAATTAATATCCCTAACCACATAATTTCTGAGGAACTTCCCACTTCCCTTATGTTCACACTTCCTTTCTGAACTTCATTTGTGGCCAAGTTTCCTACAAAGGCCATCTACTTTTACAACTAGATAGTGTGGGATCCTCTTAAGGGGGAGCAAATCTGGACTTTCCCTCTGCTGCATGTCAGTAACCTGTGGAAGATACAAAGTGACTGGAACTGTTTACTTGTTAGTTTGGTATATCACCAAGCATAATCTAGGGCAGAAAAGGTAGCAATACCCCTTGAGTCAGTCCCAATGTTTCATGGAAGGCCAACAGTGAGAGGCCACTCTTGTGTGTGGAGACAGCCTCCTAGTGCTGTAGTGATTTGGCATTTTTGCTTCACCCTTCTCTCAGTCTCTTCACATCAACTTTACTACATTGTCTTTCTTCTTTTCTACATAGCCCCCACTTTCTACTTCCCTCCAGTGTTCTTTTTTATTTTTCTTTTCCTCCATGTATTCATTCCATGCTAGGACTACAAACAAACCTCGTATCTTTACTGTTTTCACATTCTTTATTTCTCCTAAATTATATTTTCTCCTCTCTTTATATGCTCAGACTGGAAGCTCTTCATAATCCAAGACAACAAAGAATGTGCTCTTATTTTTATTGGCTACTGAATCATTTCAGTACCTAATACAGTAGCTACTACTTATACTACTTAAGTACTCAGTCCTTTTGTACAAAATGCATTTGTTCATGTTTTAAAGAATGTGCCAAGCTAAGCACTTGCCATATAGTATCAGCTAATAAAGTATGTACGTGATGTTTAATACCTGAAATTACATTTCTTGGGTAGGAACAGATGGAAAAGTAGCTTTAAGCAAAAGCAGAAAGCAAGTATAGCAAAGGAAGGCATGAGAAATGGCAGGAAACTGAGACTACTATATTTTACAAGTATTGAGCAATATCTCTTATATTTATATTAGTAAATTAAACAAGTTTAATGACCATGAGGTCATTGATGTGGAGAATATAGATCACAAATATGACCATAACCAGGGTATCAGAAAACAAAAGATAGTAAGAATCAGTAAGATTTGATTAAAGTTACAGAATTGACGTTGAACTGTCATAGCACAATTGGTAGCTAACAATTCACAATGATGAGAAAGCAACTTTGCAATACATTTGCAGGATTAGGGTCTAAGTACTGAATTTCAGATTTCACGCAGAAGATCTAAAAAAAAATAGATTTTTTTCTTGTAATTTATATTCAAATATTATGCTGTTCAGCCTTTGATTCTCCTCACATATAAGCTGGTGAAATTTGCTGAGAAAATTTCCCTAGAAGCTAGCAAAGCTGTCAAGTAAAGTCATCAGTGAAAGAGAAAGAAGAATTAGAATCTCATGTTTTGTGCTATTACATGAACATTTTGTAAGTATAACCTTCTGTAACAGTTAAAAAAGTCGAAGATTGTTTTCAGTCTTTTTCCCTGGAGACATTTTGTTCATAGAGAAGATTGGTAGGAGCCACTGTCTTACGAATGTCCTAGTCTGTATTAAAAAGCAATGGATTAAAGACATAAATGGCTCTTTGCCTACACTGTTTTTAATAAAAGAGAGTCAAAGACCAACCTCTCTCCTTGAGGCCAAGTAGTTATCAACTAGTTTATATCCACACTTGTCTAGCTAATGGCTAGGCCTTTAGAGAGAGAAAAAGAGAATGCTGCAGAAATTCACAACCTTGCCATGAAATGAGATAACAAAAAGCAGTGTATAAGGTGAGGTGTCAAGAGCTTGAGTTTCCTCCCCAGTTTTCCCTTGTCAGTTCTGAAGAGGTATGTCCCTAAGCAATATAACTTCTTAAGTCACTTTGTGACAGCTGGCATAAGGAGCAGAGATAGATAGGTCTCCAGTTCTCTTTTATTTAGCAATTGCAGACATCATCAATTCTGCCTCTGGTCGACTGAGTGAGACATAGCCAATGATTCCTTATTTTGTGCTTGTCTTCCAGGTTCTATGTTTCACAGAGATTTTAGTAGTCAATGCTTTTAAGGGGTAGTCAATACTTTAATGCATAGTCAGCTAACTCCCACTAATTTCAAACTAGGGCTCTAATTCCTGTTAAAACATAATTTTTGGTGAGCTGAACATTCAGACCCACAGTCGACATATGCACCTGCCTTTTTGGGTATAAAAAGATTAGGACTGAGACATACATATAAGTCACTGAGGACTAAAAAATTGCTGCAGGCAGGATCCATCAGACATCTCTTAGGTGTCTACAGATGAGTTGGCCACTCTATGAATATAGTCCAATGATAAAAACAAGAACTTCTAAGACACAGGCCTTAATATAGACACTTCTGTTGATAAGATGAATTGTACCTTAAAGTACTTATTGACACTATTGTGACTAGCTCACACGCAGATGCCTACAATTTCAATATCTGAAACAGGGCAATGAATCTGTCCTGGGATAGAGTTAATTTTCTTCCTAGTAGCAGGCATAGTGCTGTGTTTTGGTTTTAGTAGGAGAAGAATGTTGATAATACGCTGATGTTTTAGTTGTTGCTGAGTACTGCTTATGCTAGTCAAGGACTTTGCAGCTTCCCATGCTCTGCCAGGTGCACAAGAAGCTGGGAGGGGGCACAGCCAGAAGAGTTGATCCAAACTGACCAAAGGGCTATTCCATACCATATGACGTCATGCTCAGTATAGAAACTGGGGGGGGGTGGCCAGGGAGCAGCGATCGCTGCTCGGGAACTGTCTGGGTATTGGTCGGCGGGTGGTGAGCAATTGCATTGTGCATCACTTGCTTTGTATATTATTATTATTATTATTATTATTATTATTACATTGTTATTATTATCATTACTATTTTACTTTATTTCAATTATTAAACTGTTCTTATCTCAACCCAGGAGTTTTTCACTCTTACACTTCTGATTCTCTCCCCCATCCCATCGGGGCAGGGGGAGTGAGCGAGCTGCTGCATGGTGCTTAGTTGCTGGCTGGGGTTAAACCATGACAGAATCCCAGCACGCTAGTCAACTAGTCTGAGGTAGTTTATATGGTGTTAGCTCTTGGCAAATCTTGTATAGTTGATAGAGATCAGTACAATTTCTTTGAGGGTAATGTGCTGAAAACCTGATAGCACAGTGAATTCTATCAAGCTGTAAGGGGTGAGATTCTTTTCCAGACTGTAGAAACCCAAACTTGGGTATCAAAATCTTATTTCTTCATGTGACTAAGATATCAAATTATATCACTCTTCTGGAGTGGCAGACAGGATGGCTATACAACATGACATCTCAAACAACATTAGACATTTTTGTGTGGCAACTGAATCAAGCCCTATTGATCAGGTATTTGCTGATTATTATAAAGCTCAGATACAAAGCTTTGTATAGGTATTTAAATGTTCCTGTTGTCTTTAACAGAACCTGACACAACATAACTGGCCTTGAAAAAAAAAGTTGATCCCTAAATACTTTTGAAGATTCTGGTGCTAAATAATCTTAAAAATATGTTTCTGAATAATAGTGTCAGATTCTCCACTGAAGGATTTAAATAATTGACTAGTTTTTCAGAAAAAGCTCATTTAGCATAGTGACTGAACTTGTAGAAGCATTAAATTGCAAACACCTCACTTGAGAACAATGGTTACTAAGTATTTTGTAAGATTTGACCTAGAATAATGGTAATTTACTAACAATATTGAATAGTCATTCAGTTACTGCCCTGACAATATATTTTAAATTTGTGTGTATGTGTGTATGTATATACATGTCCCTGTATCTATTTACATAGGGATTGATTGTTGGAAATCTTCCTTCTGGATTGTTCCTTTACTGGAGAAAAGGAGATTTAGTGCTTTCCCTGGTTTGATCTGAAATGAAACTTCTACTACTTCAGCTAAAATTTTCCAGAATAGTTTCGGTATTGAAAAAGAATCAGATTAAATTCCCTTGAGACATCATGCCCCTTTTATTATGCTGAACTGTGCTTCAAGACCAAGTGAAGATTCTATTGAAATAGTTATAAATGATTAATTTGTTTAATTCAAACCTTTTTTTCTTTTTTTTTCTTTTCATCTGACAAGGCTATTGCATTGGCTATTCTGTTTCAGGTGGTTTCACATTTAGTTTGTGCTCACAAAGGACAAAGGAATGCACATCATACAATCAGATCATTACCTTGTAATGGGAGAAAAAAAAATAAAAGGAAAAGAACAAGGAAAAAAAGAATGAATTTATGCAGATCAGTATTTGGGGAAGTTTCTTTTTTTCTGGAATAATTTGTTTCCACGAGTGTTACGATAGTGAAAATAGATATTACAGAACCACAAGTCTTACATGTGACATCAAAGTAATACAGAAATATTGGAATCCAAATTGGAAGCCAAAAAAAGTACAGCTCCAAGTTTTTAATTGACATGTGCATGCATGCAACTGTATGTCTATATACATTATTCTCATATATGTATATTTTTGCTACATATATATTTTTTTTTGTTGGAAAATTAAAAACAAGGTGTTTAACAGACTACAGTCACAACAGTAATGCAAATGCAGTATTCCTCATAGAACAGTGTTCACAAAAGCTATAAAATATTGTTCTCTGGGCATGGAACTAATGAAGAATGAAGTCTGGGTTATTTTTTCATATTTGTGTCCTGCAGTTAGCTGCAAGCATTGACTGATATTCTCTCCAGTGATTGGGGCATTTATAAAATGGGGTCTCTGTTGTTTAATATAAAGTTGAAGAACTCAACTGAATTTCATTTCTTTACCCCACTGCCTATTTTCACAAAAATTCACAAAACTTCATTATCTTTGTGCCTTTTTGTCTGTATAAGTTCAAATCTGTCAGTGAGCTCAAAAATGTTTTTCATAGGTGACATACAGAAGGAGAGACAGACAGACACATGTAAACATACAAAGACAGATCATTACATGAAACTTGTTTACTTAGAAAATGAGGGTAAAAACTGTTCATCAGATACATATTGCTGTATCCAGTATCTTTGTTGATAAAATATGAACATATGTCATTCAGAATTCTTTCAATATACTGTAATTTGTAGGTGACATAACACTGACACTGAGTGCTTTCAAATTATCTTTCATATTTAGGCCTTCTATACCCACTTGATGGACAGTGCTGTATTAAACAGTTTCTCAAAACAAAATTAGACTAAAAAATAGCAGTTTTCTGTCAATATGTACTCCTGGAAATGACAGCTCTAATCTTTCAGTGCTTGCAGATAATGGATGTTCAAAGATTCTTTCATCATAAGTGACCTCTAGAACTCTGGATTCTAAACAGGGAAAGACTTCAAAATAAAGAACAGTCCTCTAAGCCGAAAAAGTAATGAAAATAGTGACCATCAGATCAATCAGCTTAAAAGAAAAAAAAAAAAAAAAAAAAAAGAAAAGAAAAAAAAAGAAGCTATATCTTTTCTTTTTGCTGTTTGTTTTATTTAAGTATAGTCTGGATATGTTAAACTCAGCTTTGTCTTTTACATAAATCCATTTATATCAACAGGTACAGCTTTATTTGAGTCTTAATTCTTCTAATGCAATGTCCAGTTTGTTAGCAATACAATTTCACAAAGCTTACAGATTCATACATTTAGCCATAGATTAATGGGATAATTTTATCAATAAATGAAGTTGACCAAATATTTTGAAGTTGCTTATGATGAATTTTCAAAAAATTACCTTTTATCTTATTCTGGAGTCATCTTATTCCAAGGATGTTACTTAAAAATGGCAGTTTATGCAAAATCTGGTATTGTCAGTATTTTTTCATTAATGTTTTTTACCTGAAAATTCATATGTTCAGATGCTGACATTCTCTGGTATCTGGTCTAATATATTTAATTCTTTTACCAGGAAAGAGAAATAGTACCTTCTTATTTATAAACAGTGCCTAATCATGGATCAAATAAATCATTAATAAATAATAATTTATGAATAATTGATGTGAGCACTGGACCAGCAGCTCTTCTATGATAGTTTTTTCACAACATATAAAAAAGATTTTTTGCAAAACCTAGTTTATGAATAGTTATTGTGTTTACAATATGCATTAAGTGTAACTGGATTGACATTTCAGTGAAATTGTTTGTGGTTCATACTAAAATGGTGAAAGCAGAATTCAGACTCACATGAACTTATGAGGGCCTCCTGGATAAAAAAACCATGAGAGCAGTGATGCAACATGTGTTCTTGTAACGCAATTTCTACAGGATAGAATAGATAGAAATCCTATAGAAGTCCTATTCAGTTAAATCGTATCATCATGGCACCTCATCTGTTGGGTTTCAGAGAATCCACAATACAGATGTGGCAAAGTGAGAGTTACAAAGTCAGAACAGTCCTGAAGGGAGTTGCACATATCCACATGATCTACCTGCTCAATAGGGTGCGTAAGACTGTGCAATCATATGCTAAAGTAAAAGCCAGTTAAATAAATGCAGAGGATTAATATGCCACTTGTCAATCAAACAGCAGATAAACAAACTCATTCTATTTTAAAGCACCTGCATCCTCCTGTGCAAAGACGTAATCTTAAAGTTACTCTGCAATAGCAGAAACATTTCCATACCTGACAACTGAACTAGATGAGCAACTCAGGATTTTTATTAACATAGCACATGCCTTCAGGAAAGTCCCCAAGCTATAAAACTCAGATCAAATGGTAAATAACATGCATCAACAATATTCATTATTAGTTTTATTGAAACCACACAGCAGATGTTAAATAAAAATCAAAACTTATCATAAAATCAGATGAAAGGCATCACCTTAAAATAAATTTAACTCACAATCAATGTACTTCTTTAATTGAAAAACCTGAAGTGAAATCTGGATGAACAGGAGGGCAACAGAACCAAAGAAATGTCTTTATAATGCACTTCAGAACAGAACTACCACATTTTGTCTATCACCCTCCAGAACAGAACTACCACCTTCCGTCTATCACTCTCTTTCTTAAAAAAAAATATATATAAAGATCATAAAGTTAGTTGTTAAAAAAAGAATATTTGAGGATTTGAAAACTACTAGTTTTTATTCCTTCACCCATCTTCCCATATCACTTGCAGCTCTGAATTCATTTTGACTCATACAAGCAGAGACACACCACCAAAGACTTTGGCCCCTTGTCTTCCCTGAATATAGGTTATGGCACTCTCTGTTATTCTGCAAAAAGTCAACAGAGGTAAAATCAGCATTTTACTCCAATTCTATTAGCCATATGCTACATTAAATGATAGCTATAGCATAAGGGATGGAATTATTTCTAGTACGTTGCATTCTACTTTATTGTTTTTAATGCAGTTTGCATTAAGTCATGACTAATTAGGTGCCTCGTGCAATGCTTTACTGCTGCTGGACAGAAATGTGTGATGGAATATCACAGGGTGGAGACGTGAGAAAATAGAAATGAAAATAAAAAGATTGTTATTTGAGCCAAATCATGAGCTCCTTATTCCTATTGATTGCACTGGAAATATTCATATTTGTAATTCCTTGACAATGGGAATAAAGGGATTTCAACCTAGAAGAGGGATAGTTCTATATCAGGAAATATATATAGACTCATTTGAATTTAGTCAGGTGTTCTGGTTGGGAAAGGCCAGAATGAACTCTGAGAATTCAGTCTTTCAGTAAAGATTTTCAAAAGAGTTTTAGGACTGATAAGAGTTTTGACTTCCTATGAGATTATTATTATTATTATCATCTTCTACCACTTTCGTTGCAAGATTTAGAATCATAGAATGCTTTGGGTTGGAAGGGACATTCAGAGGTCATCCAGCCCAACCCCTCTGCAGTGAGCAGGGACAGCTTTAACCAGATCAGGTTGCTCAGACCCCCGTCCAACCTGACCTTGAATGTTTCTAGGAATGGGGCCTCTAACACCTTTCTGGGCAACCTGTTCCAGTGCTTCACCACCCTCAGTGTAAAAAACTTCTTTCTAATGTCTAGTCTAAATCTATTCTGCTTTAGTTTAAATCCGTTATGCCTTGTCCTGTCACAACAGGCCTTATTAAAAAGATTCTCCCCATCTTTCCTGTAGGCCCCCTTTAAGTACTGGAAGGTCGCAATAAGGTCTTCTCGCAGCCTTCTCTCCTCTAGGCCAAACAATCCCAACTCTTTCAGCCTGGCCTCATAGGAGAGGTGTTCCAGCCCTCGAATCATTTTGGTGGCCCTCTTCTGGACCCACTCCAGCAGGTCCATGTCCTTCTTGTGCTGCGGGCTCCAGAGCTGGACGCGGTACTCCAGGTGAGGTCTCACCAGAGCAGAGCAGAGGGGCAGAATCACCTCCCTCGACCTGCTGGCCACGCTGCTTTTGATGCAGCCCAGGATTCGGTTGGCTTTCTGGGCTGCAAGCGCACATTGCCAGCTCATGTCCAGCTTTTCATCCACCAGTACCCCCAAGTCCTTCTCGGCAGGGCTGCTCTCAATCCCTTCATCCTCCAGCCTGTATTGATATTGGGGGTTGCCTCATCCCAGGTGCAGGACCTTGCACTTGGCCTTGTTGAACCTCATGAGGTCGATGTAGGCCCACCTCTCCAGCTTGTCCAGGTCCCTCTGGATGACATCTCATCCTCCTAGTGTGTCAACTGCACCACTCAGCTTGGTGTCATCTGCAAACTTGCTGAAGGTACACTCGATCCCACTGTCTATGTCATTGATGAAGATGTTAAATAGCACCGTTCCCAGTACGGACCCCTGAGGGACCCCACTTGTCACCGGTCTCCATGTGGACATCGATCCATTGACCACAACCCTCTGGATGCGACCATCCAGCCAATTCCTTATCCACCGAACAGTCCACCCATCAAACCCATATCTCCCCAATTTAGAGAGAAGGATGTTGTGGGGGACTGTGTCGAACGCTTTACAGAAATCCAAGTAGATGACATCCATTGCTTTTCCCTTCTCCACTGATGCAGTCACTCCATAGAAAGCCACGAGGTTGGTCAGGCAGGACTTGCCCCTGGTGAAGCCGTGCTGGCTGTCTTGAGTCACCTCCCTGTCCTCCATGTGCTTGAGCATAGCTTCTAGGAGGATCTGCTCCATGATCTTCCCAGGCACAGAGGTGAGGCTGACAAATCGGTAGTTCCCAGGGTCCTCCTTTCTTCCCTTGTTAAAAATGGGCACAACATTCCCCTTCTTCCAGTCAGCAGGGACTTCCCCTGACTGCCATGACTTTTCAAATATCATGGAGAGTGGCTTGGCAACTACATCAGCCAATTCCCTCAGGACTCAGGGGTGCACCTCATCAGGTCCCATAGACTTGTGTACACCGAGGTTCTTCAGGTGGTCTCAAACCTGATCTTCCCTTACAGTGGGAGGGGCTTTACCCCTCTGGTCCCCATCTTTTGGTCCATCGATTTGGGAGGGGTGAGGAGAGAAGTTGCCGGTGAAGACCAAGGCAAAGAAGTTGTTGAGTACCTTAGCCGTCTCCTCGTCCGTTGGTACAAGTTCGCCATTCTTGTTCATCAAGGGGGGGTACGCTTTCTTTAACCTTCCTTTTCTGGTTGATATACCTGTAGAAGCCCTTCTTGTTATTCTTTACGTCCCTTGCCAAATTCAGCTCCATCCTTGCCTTGGCTTTCCTGACCTCCTCCCTACACAACCGGGCAGCTTCCCTGTATTACCCCCAGGACACCTGTTCCTGCTTATGCTGCCTGTGCAGTTCCCTCTTACTCTTTAGTTTGACCAGCAGGTCTTGACTCAGCCATGCTGGTCTCTTCCCTTCCCTGCCTGATTTTTTACACTTGGTGACTGATAGCTCTTGTGCTCTATGGAAGGTGTCCTTAAAGATCTGCCAGCTCTGTTCTGTCCCTGAGGACCATCTCCCAGGGGGTCTTTCTGACTAACACCTTGAAGAGCTGGAAGTTTGCTTTCCTAAAATTTAGGGTCCTGACTGCACTCCTCGCTTTTCCCATATCCCTCAGGAGCATGAACTCCACCAACGCGTGATCACTGCAGCCCAGGCTGCCTGCAGTCTTGACATCACTGATGAGCTCAGTTGCACTGGTGACCATCAGGTCCAGTATTGCATCCCCTCGGGTAGGGGTGTCTATTACCTGGCTTAGGAAGTTGTCGTCTATGCATTCCAGGAATCTCCTGGATTGCCTACAGCTCGCCGTGTTGCTTTTCCAGCAAATGTCTGGGTGGTTGAAGTCCCCCAGGAGGACAAGAGTCTGCAAGCGTGAAGCCTCCCGGAGCTGGAGGAAGAAGGCTTCGTCAGCAGGCTCCCCTTGATCAGGCGGCCTGTAGTAGACACCAACCACAACGTTCCCTTTGTTGCCTCTGTCTCTGACTCTTACCCATAAGCTTTCGACCTGCTCATGGCTATTCTTCAGGGACAGCTCTTCACACTGTATTGATTTCTTTACATAGAGGGCAACGCCGCCACCCCTCCTTCCTCGCCTGTCCCTTCTGAAGAGCCTGTACCCATCAATAGCCACATTCCAGTTGTGGAAATCGTCCCACCAGGTTTCAGTTATGGCAATCAGGTCGTAGCTGTCTAGTAGCACAGCAGCTTCCAGCTCCTCCTGTTTGTTCCCCATGCTGCGTGCATTCGTGTAGAGGCATTTCATCTGGGCTGTTGGCTGTGTCATCTTCTTAGTGGAACATCCCTTGTTTCCCTCAGGGTGTTTCACGAAGGTTTCCTTGTGAGCTCTAACCATCTCAGGAGCTCCTGGCTCATCTCTGCCAGACTTCAACTGTGCTGCAGCGTCCCCATCATGCCTCTGCGCAACAGGTTGAGGGCTCACAGTAACACCCCGTCCCTCTAACCATTGTGTACCATCCCACAGCTTGTCACAGGCAAGCCTGGTATGTTCCCCCTCCCCCTTTACATCTAGTTTAAAGCCCTGTCAATGAGCCCCACAAGCTCCTGTGCAAAGACCCTCTTTCCCCTTTGATAAAGGAGGCTCCCATTGGTCTCCAGCAAGTCTGGTGCCATGTAGGCCGTCGCATTGTTGAAGAACCCAAATTTGTGACGGTGGCACCAGCCTCGGAGCCATGTGTTAAGAGATTGGATCCGCCTGTTCCTACCAATGTCACCTCCCACAACTGGAAGGAGGGAGGCAAAGATGACCTGTGCCCCCTATTCCCTCACTAAGCACCCCAAGGCCCTGAAGTCTCTTTTAATCACCCTTGGGCTACGCACTGCAACTTCGTCACCACCCACGTGGAAGAGCAGTAATGGGTAGTAGTCTGAGGGCTGTACCAGGCTGGGAAGTCTCCTGGTGATATCTCTGACCCAGGCTCCTGGCAGGGAGCAGACTTCCCTATGAGGAGGGTCCACCCAGCATATTGGACCCTCTGTTCCCCTCAAGAGGGAGTCTCCTATGACTATGACCCATCTTTTCTTCCTTGTTGAGGTGGTAGTAATATGGGGGGTAGGTCTTTGTGGTCTTGGCAACTCTTCGGGTGTAGATGGATCAACACCCACATTGTCCACTGACTGGTCCTCCACGTCTAGAGCCTCATACCTATTGTGCAGAGGCACCTGGGGGGTCACAGTCGGCAAGGAAAGGGTTCACTTGCCGCCCCGATTGTGGACTTGTTTCCACTCGCCGCTTCCCTCTAAGACCCTGCCTACATCTTGGTGGGGGGAGGATACTGGCTCCCTTTGGTCACAGGCTTTCTCTGGAGGCTGTCCCTGGTCAGGTGTCGGGGAGCTCAGAGCGTGGTTCCACCTGTCCATCTCTTGCTCAGACTCCCTGATGCTCCGTAGCCTGTCTACTTCCTCTCTTAGCTCTGCCACGAAGCCAAGTACATAATCCACTTGGTCACAGCGCACACAGCTGTTTGCTCCACTGCCATCTGTTCCCAGAGCAAGCTGGCGGCACTCCTTGCAGCTGGAGACCTGGACGGCTGTGTGTTTTCCTGGGAGCTCAGTCTGGGTTCATACATCCTTTCTGGCCGGTGCAGAGGATATAGCCTTGCACCGGGTGGACACCATGGCCATGCCTAGGCTCCCTCTCACCAGCTGAACTTACCGAACCTACCTCTTGAGCTAGGAGCGGGGTCACTTGGCCTTCCCCGCTCTCCCTGACCGTGCCAACTGCCGCACCACGCCCTGGTCGTTCGCGCTCCCTGGGGGCTGCTTTTATAGGTGTTGGGGTTTGGCCACCGTCACTCCTGTCCCTGCCCACGCTGCGTCAGAGCTGCCCCACGTCAGCAGCTCGCCCTTTCCCGCCCTTTCCCACTCTAGACTGCAGGCTGGGCTGCCCGCTCTCACCCTGCGCTTTTTTGCCGACTTAGCAAGGGTGACCCAGTGCAAGCGTCCGCTCCCGAGCCCTTCGCCTCGGAGAAGAACCAGCTTTGTTGAGACTAATGTCTCTGTGTGTGTGTGTGTGCGTGCGCGTGTGTAAAATTGCACTCACACAAATGTACATACACACATATTTTTCTGTATATGAAAGAGGCACGTATGTGACAAAAGGGAATATCTTGAATTTTGCCGAGTACCTGTTATTTCACAAGGGGCCCTACTGAATCTGTTCTTGTGGTAGAGGGTATTACTTGGTACCAGAATGGTACTGTACTTGCTGACCCATGCATAAAACCCCTTTGCTCTACAGACCTTAAAAATTTAAAGACATGACATTATAGGAGGATTAAAAAAAGAACAAGTGTGGGATGTCAAGAGGAAGGGATAACAAGAATAATAGGATGTTTTAGCATAGACACACTGTGTGCACAATTTGGCCCTAGTCAATAGCAGTAATCACAGTAATTACAAGTCACCACCTGCTTAGCCATTATCAAAATGCAGGGTTTTTTTATGTGTTCCCATAGAGGTGACTTTTAAGGAGGAATTTGAAGGTCCAGAGAAAAAGGCATCTGTCCAGAGAAAAAGGCATTTTCATCACTCTTCAGTACCATATCTACACAGTCTGCAGTATAATAAAGAGCATGTATGCTGAAGACAATGCCACTGTGGACTGCAGAGCTACGTCCTGAAAGAAGAAAGGGGAATGTCAGCAACTTCAGATAGACATAGTTAGAGCTTCATACTCCTGAATATGAAAGGTTATATCTGAAAGAAGGAAAGTGTTGTTGTCTGCTTGTGGTAGGACACAAGTGAAATCAAAACTAAAGAAAAGCTGCTGTGCTGGTAGATAACCCCAGAGTCATGATCAAAAAAGAAGAAAATAATGTTTTGTCTTCATCCATTCCAGATATCCCTCCAGGTAGAAATTATTAATTGTCATGTTCTTAAGTTCCATTGTCCCATGGAGAAGAAATTTTGGGCTTATTCCAAGTTATGGGTCACCTGCTGGTTTCTGTATAGTTCTATCAGCCATTCCACCAAGCCTGTTTGACCTTTGAAATGCTCTTCAGGGGTCTTCTCCCACACTCTGCACACTGAAATGAGGATACCCACTTAACGAATGTCTGCTGTTTGGAAAATTGATCAGCTGAGCTGTCTGCGAATGTGTGTTTATCTGTCTGTCTCTTCACCATTCTAACAAGAAACAGGGGCATTAAACTGTTACTTGTGGCTCTCGTTACTCTTATAGTAGCCTGTAGCTGAAGTCTGAAAGTATAGATGTAAATGCAATATATTATTTGTTACTATATTTCATTTTTATTGTTAGTCTGGATTCTGAAGTACTTAGTCTTATTAGGTCATTACTTTAGATTTCAACCCAACTGAATAAAGAATTTAGGACTGGGTATCATCAACAGACTTATAATTATTGTAGTTTTAATGAAAGCCATTTTGCATGTCATAGTGGTTGAAAACCTGACATCACTTATGTCGATGAGGTTATTGCTATTGATTTCACTGTGACCAGGATTTCACAAGTGTCCTTCATTTTGATGAGTCAAAAACTTGAGTTTTAACTATTAACAGGCTTTAATAGAAGATATAAGCTATATTCACTTAATTTGCTGCTGAAAATAGGCCACCTCAGAGGCAATAACTACTTAACAGTATGTTGTTGCACTTCACATGAAGGAGTAAAGAACACACTGTCCATTAATATTTCAGGAAAAATAAATAAATAAAAAACCCCTTGCTTCCAACACTCTCTAGCATTCGTGTGATAAGATAAGGGTGAATATGCAGTTCTGGTATTAAAAAGATAAGGCTGACTACTGTTTCTACTTTATTGATTTTCATGGTTGTAGGCTGGCATTCCTGTGTATTATGGTTAGATAGCAGCTGTGGAGCAGAGTGAAGAAATTATTTAGCTAGGTATCACGTAACTATTTAGCAAAAAGTTAATATACAGCTTAGATAATGTCTTCAGAATGCAATACTAAAGATCGGACATTTTACAGCCACAGTACTTCTTAGTATATTTGAGAAAATAGCAAAGTACCAAAGTGCCCTGTGACTCTAGAGGATCTTGGGAGTCAAAAATGGTGGTGAAGCTATCATGAGATTTGATGGTCTGCATCAGAAGGAATGCTGTGGCAATGGGGATCATTTTTATAAAAGGCTTTCTTCTTAGATTCCAGAGCAAAAGTCATGGGCATAAACAATGTGTGTGTGTTTGCATGTGTGTAGGTGTAAAGGAGACATAGAGAAGGTTATATTGTTTATGGAATTGGACTGATTGTTTTTTGACTATTTATTGATAGTGAAATATAATGAACTGGTAATTTGAGGCCAAACATCTATGATGATGGAGCTGAAATTGCACTTTGAAATGTGAACAATCTGAAAGCCCACAATTTGCAGTATTATGGGCAGACTGTAAATAAACAGACAAAAAATTGAGAAGTGTTTATTTGAAGAAATGGGCAAAAGGTACATTGTGATTATTTGAAAGTCAAACGAAGGTAAACAACTGCAAAATGTCTGGCAGTATTAAAATTAAGGGCAGGGAATCATAAAAGCTGTCAGGGAGCTGGAGTTGATACTGGTATTTTTGCAATGCTTCCATTTAAGCAGTGTTTAAAAATTGGGAAATAAATAATAACAATAATAAAAAGTGTTCTATATCTTAAGTATAACCACAATAATACATGTATTCAATGTATGTCAAATTTTGTAATCATAGAATCATAGAATCGTTTAGGTTGGAAAAGACCTTTAAGATCATCCAGTCCAACCATTAACCTACACTACCAAGTCCACACTAAACCAATCAAGGGTAGACTAGATTAAACCATGTCCCGAAGTGCCACGTCTACCCATTTTTTGAACACTTCCAGGGATGGTGACTCCACCACCTCCCTGGGCAGCCTGTTCCAATGCTTGACTACCCTTTCCATGAAGAAATTCTTCCTAATATCCAACCTAAACCTCCCCTGGTGCAGCTTGAGCCCATTTCCTCTCGTCCTATTGCTAACCACATGGGAGTTGTTGTTCAATATTGTAGTTTTAATTGTAGTGTACCACTATATGGCATAGCATAGTAAAAAAAACCCAACCATTAATCTTCCAGTAGCACAGAAATCCCCCATCTGGTATCCGTGTCCCCTTCTTGAATGAATATGAGTTTCCCTCCAAAAAGGGTACTTGTTTATGCTACTGATCAGAATAGTGGTTCTCAATTTTTTTCTGTATTCTGTACAAATTTCCCAGTGTAAGGGCACATGCCTTTAGAAATTTTGCATACATACATACATTGCTATATAATATGATAACACTTTCTGCTATAAAATACCTTTTGCAAATCTGTAGGATGTGGCCCACATGGTATCTAGAATTATACAATGAATTTGTGTACACCGTTTCATAGCTGCATGATTTTCAGGGACAAAAAGAAGAAAGTAAGAAATCTCAATATTACTGCCTACCTATTTCCCTTTCACTGTATTTAATTCATGGCGCTGAAGTAAAGGACCCAAATTTCTACCCACTGTTTTGGACGTGTTTACCCTTTATTAACCTGTTCTGGAAGTCACATAAATAAGAAAGACCACGTCCATGTATATCCAAAGTCAAGATCTAGGGAACCCCCTCAAGCAGACAATACATTTCTGCATAGCTAGCTTGGAATCTAAATATGAAGTAGTAGTACATCAGTATAACTTCAGACACCATATCATAACTATGCATTAAATGTGCCTTTGCGGTCCTGCAGCAGTGAACATCAACAGCTGACTATACATATTTGTGTGTGCAAATAACCAGTTTGCACGCTCTTTTATGGCACTGAGACCTGCTGTGAAACATTAAAACATTCAGGAAATCTGGTATTTAAAATTCTCTGCTAAATATTTTATTTTATTGTAACTTAAATTTCTTAGGAAGTGTCATAGTCAGACTTGGCAGTAAGCACCAAGCTGCGTGTGCATTACAGGATGCTTGCAGCATTCAGTTTTATAATGCAAGCCCCACCTATGTAAACAAACATTGCAGAAGAAACAATATAATCTGTTTATCCTTTGTTTTGAAAATAAAACAATACACAGGCAGATGGTAGCTAGAAGGACATACAAAGACATCAGATAAATAGCATTTTTTTGCCATCATAGAAGTATTTGTAGATTTCAGAAATCCTTTCCAAATGCTAAGAATAGAGCACTCATGTAAAGGAGAAAACAGTGTTAAAAAAAGTAATGAAATGCTTCTAGCAGTCTTCTAGACGGGTGGAATGCAAAGGTGGTAATGGAACACAGCTCAGACAGGCTTCAGGATTAAACTTCTGGGGCTTCAGTGCTCTGGGGTCTGTGTTGAAAAGCTCAGAGGTGTCACCTAATTTAGTCTGAAAACAGCTTTGATGGTGACTTCCTTATATGAAATAAATATAAAGGAAAGATTCACTGGGACTGAAGTTTGCAGAAGGGGAGAAAGACCTCTCCCCTCAAAGGGGAGGGAGGTCTCAAAGACGTGCAGTTACTACACTCCCCAAGTATGCCTGCTTCGTGTAACGGGGGAACCATCTGGCAGTCTTATTAATCGTTGTATGCTAGCTATAAATAGTATGTGGGTGTTTTTCTGATTAAACATAGAATCACAGATTCATAGAATCACAGAATAGTTTGGATTGGAAGGGACCTTTAAAGGTCATGTAGTCCAATCCCACCTGCAATGAGCAGGGACATCTTCAAACTAGATCATGTTGCTCAGAGCCCCGTCCAGCCTGATCTTGAATGTTTTGAGGTATGGAGCATCTACTGTGTCTCTGGGCAACTTGTTCCAGTGTTTCACAACCTTCATTGTAAAAATTTTCTTCCTCAAATGTAGTCTGAATCTACCCTCTTTTAGTATAAAACCATTAGCTTTTGTCCTATCACTACAGGTCCTGGTAAAAAGCCTTCCCCATCTTTTTTTTTAAGTCCCCTTTAAGTATTGAAAGGCTGCAATAAGGTGTCCATGGAGCCTTCTCTTTCCCAGGCTGAATACAAGCAGAGACTTGTAATAAAGCTTCAAAGCCTTAAATGGTTAATAAAGGTGAGTTGCAACTTTCTTTTTAGGTGTAGCTAGAGGTGGTAATGCTCCTATTCCCATACAATAAAACACATGGGAGAAGGAGGCTCAAAACCCCAGCTAGGAAAAACTCAGCAGTTTAACCTAACTACACTAAACATGCATATTTTTGGATTCAGAACCTGTATGGCTGCATAATACTTTTCTTTCTGACTCTCCCTGGATTGCATGAGAAGACACTATAGCACTATAGCAGTCAGACTGTGCACCCAACTCATCAAAATCCTAAACAGTGCAATGAGCACATGGCCAGCGTTTTTCTCTATTGACATCAAAGGAAATAACATTAAGCCCATATTATATACAGTTTAATGGACTTCTTTGTATAGTGCTCAGAAGGCAGGAGTGACATGTCTTTGAACAAGATTTATAGTTCATAACGTATTCATGTTTGGAGGCTCAGACAGAGTAATTTGCAGCTAACCAGCTCCAACATTGCTGCCAAGAAAATGATCAAAACAATAAAATTGGCATTGTTACAGAGATTTGGATTGTATAGGATTAAGGATGCAGAAGGAAATTTACTGCTTTGTGGGGAGGTCAGAAACATTGAAGGCCCATACACTACCTATGTCCTACTTAAGCTACTGCCTTTTGGCAGGCCCTTTGCTGACAGGCAGCACAGCTTAAGTGTGACTTTTATTCTGAAACCTAATGTTAGGTTCCATAATTCCCACTGATTTCTGTAAGGAGTTTTAAAGCATTCAGTAACATGCAGGACCAGACTCACATTATTATTAAATTATGACTGACTACGTACTCTTTGCAGTCTGAGCTCAAAGTCCACGTTAGCCTTTCATAGGGGTGTTGGTGGGTTGGGTTTTTTTTATCCTGTACTCGTCTTTCTAAATAAAGCTCCAGTATAACAGAGTTCTACAGGTTGCTGTATATGTGATTTTTAAATATTTTCCTAGTCATACCATTTCTTTATAAATGTCCTATAAAGGGCTGCAAATTCCCACATCAGCTGAACTGTGTTGTCTCTTGGAAAGTTTGGAAAGAGGGATATTTCAATGAGGCAGAGGTTTGCTTATTAAATGAAAATCACAGAATGGTCATTGTTTAGTAAAAAACCAACAAAACCATTACTAGCTGCATATCTGAGAGCTAGGTCACACTAAGTCAAATTACAGGCTTTCCTGCTACTGGTTTACTTATCAAATAGAAATGTGACTATTTCAGTGAGAGTATTTCCTTAAAGTCTTGCTTTCAGCAAGGAAAAGGCTAACTCTGTATGAGTGTGTCTGTGCATGTGGGTAGGAGTTTTTAAAGTAGGTTGCATGCTTACATTACAAACAAGGGTGTGCCCACAGGGAAAGACCCTATCTAGGGCAGCACCTGGCTGATCCTAGCCAGATCATCATGAAGTGCAGTGCTCCAGGGGCATAAACACTAACACACTGATGTGAGGGTGATCTTCTACACAGGAAATAATTTCTAGAAAAGCTGTACAAACTAAAAGCGGAGGAGAATAGAGAATTAAAAATAAATAAAAAAATAAAATTTTACATGTTAATGTTATATAATGTCTGTATTTCCTACAAGAGAAATTGCTAAGGAAGGATTACTAGTTTTAAAGATTCATTTGAAAGCTCTCCAGGTGAGATGTTTTGTTAAAGAACATCTTAATGGCAGCCTCTGGAAGTGGTTACCATGACTTTTTTCTCTCAAAACATGAAACATTGTGTAGTAATAGTGTTCTGGTAATATATTTCCTAAACATACCCCTAGAATTTACTTCTATGTCTAGGCACAAACATAGGAAAAGAACCCTCATAATAATTCTCTCTGGGGCATGGAATTATAAAAAAAGAAATCCTATCATAAAAAGAGAAGAACATGATATTGCTGTAAGTCACGAGTAGATGTAAGGAAAATAGAACATACTTTTGTTATGTTACATATGTTATTCTCTCCTCCTCCCATTTCCCAATCCTCCCTTACAAAAAAAGGAAGTGAGAACAGTGAAAGAGGGAGATATTGTCACCGGAAACATTACTGTCACCACGGTCAATCACCAACACAGGAGAAACAATAAATCACAAACTCCAGCCAGTAGGGAGAAAGAATTGTAAGGAGACAGTATTTGGGAAAGATATAAAACAAATTATTTTCTATATATGTGTAATAATTTCCTACTCTAAAACCTTTTGAAATATGAATGTCAAAGCCATACAGTCTGAAATTATATTGGACAGCTGCATCTAGCTGAAGTACTCCAGTACCCCAGTCTCTGGATTAGGTGTTAAAAATACAATAGTTATTGCACTGGGGACTTTTCGCTTTAGTGTTCTCATACTCCATGCTTTGAAATGTTAATGTTTGTCAAGAAAACACTTTAAAAAAGAGATTATTATTTTCTGCCAAGCTGACAGTTATATTACATAGGCAAGACGACTGTCTTTTTAATAGAGATTTTACAGGTGGTTGCAAGCTATCAGTTGTTGGTGGATCATCTTCCTGTAAAGTTTCTTTAATATGCTTATCTTGGGAACATAATTTAAAATGGTACCTCTTCTGTCTTTTACAAGTATAGCTCTGGAAAACAAATAAGTAGGCCTGTTGTTGTCAAGGTAGATTTTACCTAACTGTTGTAAATCCCATCTTTTTTCCCTTTGTTATTTACTGTTGGCACCATCCTGCAAAACTATGATTTAAGAAGATCATTTCTTGAGGTTTGCTCCAAAGTAGGTACTTATCTCTCCTCTACATTCTCTGAATACTCCTTGATCATTAATATGGTTATGGGGTAGAAAAGGAGGATACTTTAGCTTTTAATGAAGGAACCCAAAGAGTCAAAGCAAGAGATTGTAACTGTGCCAATGAACAATTCTTCTACATCCAACAGACCACGTAACTGCTAGAAAATATTTCCATACATTTAGAGATACCACCTTTGTGAAGGAATATCAGCCAACACATATATCTTATCATATTAATACAAACTGTCAAACTTAAAGGGAGAAACTGGTCAACTGTCATTGTGGGTATTTGATTATGCTTCCTCTTCATACTACTAAATAGATTTCCTGTGTATCAGGTTAAATTTCAGGGAAAAAAGTATTTCTTTTCTGTTAATATTGTACAAATAAGTGAATTGGTTTTAGCTTTCAAGGTTTTCTGTAAAAACCTATTGATTCAGTTCAATATCTCTGGCTATGAAAAAAAAAATTAATATTGCAAATAAAAAAACCCAGGAAGCATAACTCTGGTAGTTTCAACAAAATCAACTTTTCAGTAGGTAAGTCTTTTGGGTGGGGATTCAAGGGTTCTGTTTTTGAAGGGTGCTTAGAAAGTACTGTTATAACATCTTTACTTTATGAAAATTATATACTAGACTTTTAGAAGTCAAAGTGAAGACTTTTTAAAGATTTGAATGAATATTAAAGTGCACAGTAATCTGCTAAAGCATAATGTATACATTTTTAAATAATACAAAAGGTATAATTATTTGAAATAGAAGGTCAACAGATAGTGTTTATTTTAAATGAGGTTTTGCAGAATGCTCTTTAATTTTTATGCATTATGACCATAACTTTTGAAACAGTGACACTTTGGGGCTAGATTGTTAGCTGGATTACATCCAGTGCAAGACCATAAAGAAGATAAATGCTCCTGTAAACTGCTGTAAAAATAATGCAGGATTTTCATGCAGCTGTATATGAACAGACAACTTCTTTGTGCTTCTTACAGCTGACTCAGGGGATAGTAAGGGTCTTAATTTTAGGCCTCTCTCCTTCACTTCTCTATGTAGCTAATACAGCTGAGAAAGTGTGAAGACAACAATATATGGCACAAGTAAATTGCTCTTTTCTTTCACTGGGTATAAGGAGCTGAGGGAAAGGGATTTGCATTGCTTGGGTTTTCTTAGGTACTGTAGTTTTCATACTGCTTATTGTTTTGGTCTGTACCTCAAAATCAGAATTTGACCCTCAGTGAGTTGCTGACTGAAGTTAATTAATTCAGCTGATACTAAAGGCATTCCGAATCAGGCCTTCTAGATGCAGCTGAAACTGGTTTTGCTAGCTCATACCTGCACAAAAATTCAGCCACAGTTCCTCATCTCAGCTTATCCCTCATGCACCTAACAGTTTATGATGCAGAAGGCTTCCTTGAAACAAGGGCCGAGGGTTTTACATTGACTGTGATAACTACAGCAGAGATTTTGCCATTAAGCCAAGCTGGATTTTTTCAGAACATGTTGCTGAACTCTATTTACCTGGACTATAGCAAAGTTTTTGACACCGTCTCCCACAATATTCTCCTTGGGAAGCTGGCAGCTCATGGCTTGGACGGGTGTAGTCTTCGCTGGGTAAAAAACCTGGTTGGGTGGCCGAGCCCAGAGAGTAGTGGTGAATGGAGTTAAGTCCAGTTGGCGGCCGGTCACCAGCGGTGTTCCCCAGGGCTCCATTTTGGGGCCAGCCTTGTTTAATATCTTTATCGATGATCTGGATGAGGGGATTGAGTGTACCCTCAGTAAGTTTGCAGATGACACCAAACTGGGTGGGAGTGTCGATCTGCTCGAGGGTAGGATGGCCCTGCAGAGGGACCTGGACAGGCTGGAGCAATGGGCTGAGGCCAACTGTATGAGGTTTAACAAGGCCAAGTGCCAGGTCCTGCACTTGGGTCACAACAACCCCATGCAGCGCTACAGGTTTGGGGAAGAGTGGCTGGAAAGCTGCTTGGCTGAAAAGGACCTGGGGGTGTTGGTTGACAGCCGGCTGAACATGAGCCAGCAGTGTGCCCAGACGACCAAGAAGGCCAACAGCATCCTGGCTTGTATCAGGAATAGTGTGGCCAGCAGGAGCAGGGAGGTGATTGTCCCCCTGTACTCGGCACTGGTGAGGCCGCACCTGGAATACTGTGTCCAGTTTTGGGCCCCTCACTACAAGAAAGACATTGAGGTTCTGGAGCGTGTTCAGAGAAGGGCAACGAAGCTGGTGAAGGGTCTGGAGCACAGGCCTTATGAGGAGCGGCTGAGGGAACTGGGGTTGTTTAGCCTGGAGAAGAGGAGGCTGAGGGGAGACCTTATCGCTCCCTACAACTCCCTGAAAGGAGGTTGTAGTGAGGTGGGTGTTGGTCTCTTCTCCCATGTAGTTAGTGATAGGACGAGAGGAAATGGGCTCAAGCTGCACCAGGGGAGGTTTAGATTGGAAATTAGGAAAAAATTCTTCATGGAAAGAGTAGTCAAGCATTGGAAGAGGCTGCCCAGAGAGGTGGTGGAGTCACCATCCCTGGAAGTGTTCAAAAAATGGGTAGATGTGGCACTTTGGGACATGGTTTAGTCTAGTCTACCCTTGATTGGTTTAGAGTGGACTTAGTAGTGTAGGTTAATGGTTGGACTGGATGATCTTAAAGGTCTTTTCCAACCTAAACGATTCTATGATTCTATGATTCTTCTTCTCCCTTTAACCATGTTGGTGCCAAATCAGGCCTGTGAACTCCACACCAGCACAAAGACTACTCATCTGTCCATTTGCATTTCACCTAGCACTTGTTCTTCCCAAAGTTAATCTCTCCTCTGTGTGCAGATTGGCTTCTTTTCTTTAGTTACACAGCTGCTTTGTGCTAGTTGACTTTGCAAAAGTCTCACTTTTGTTTGCGTAAAGCTCTCACGATTTCATGAAAGAATGCTGTATTGCAAGTCTTAGCCTCCAGTTAAGATGAGCTGCTATCTCTACTGCAGCATTCAGAAGAGTTCTTCCCAGGGCCATTCTATTTTAAACTTAATTAGATGCTTCAACTTCGTTTTAAAAAAAGAGTCTAGAAAAATGACAATTGGGAGACTGGCAGGTGTAGTGTGGCTCTGTGTCAGGAGGCAACAAAGATTTCTGTGTTAAAGCAGGCATTTTGGTCCCTAATGACATTACTGCAGAGAATGAGTCAAACAGCATTTTACCTTGTGATTGCTCTGAATTTGTCTTTCTAAATAATAGTAATAGATAATAAAATAATAAAAAGCAATAGAAATGTATAAAATGTAGTACAAATTAATGAAAAGGAATAACCCTTCCCAAATTGTTGTCAGTCATAAAAGTTTCCTGGCAGAAATATCATCAATCCTGGATCTGCTGTTCTTTTGTACAAAGGAAGCTCTGCAGAGGGGTGTAAATCTCAAGTGCCACATTTGTAAGAACTGGGTCATACCAATTTCAATTTGTGAACATGAAGCTGAAAAGAGTAATGGTAACTTGAGCTTAGCAAATATCTACCAAGAGTAGGGCCCCGGTTTACAAAAGCACCTGACAATTCTGAGTATCCAACTTAATAAACCCTAAAGGATTTGATATTCAGAAAGAAGAGAATATTCAGAAAGTGAAAAATAAACCTAACACCTTGTTCCCAGCTAAACATGAACAGATACCTAAAACATAGAGGTCACTTTTGAAAATCATGCCAGTGACATTCTGTCTTTAGAGTTGGAGTCAACAGCAAAGCAAGCCAGTTTGTTCCATACTTCCAGGTTAAATGTATTAAGAAATTTACTGTGGGTATACCAGTATAACCATGTTCAATAATCAGGTAAGTTACACAGCTTATTGCAAAATAATAAAAGCAACAAGACATGACCTGATAACAGCCTAGAAGAATTGTCCACTCCCAAGTATTCACAGAAATGAAACGCAAGCTCAGTAATGTGTCAATTACCATGTAGGACAGTAATGGGCCATCACATGGGCTGTTTCTGGCCAAAACTCAGTAAAAGTGATCAGCTGCTCTGGAAGGAATGGAGAATCCACCTTTTGCCTGAATATCAAAATAATTACACAGTCATGGCAGTTCTTAGCTCAGCTGCATACATGCAGCATCAGGGGACAGAATACAGTGCCTTTAGCTACAGAACACAGTGCCTTTAGCTACAAAACACAGAGGTACACACCGTAAAAGAAAGTCCTGAATTATTAACTCCAGAAATGCTGGTCCGTGTCATTCACATTCTGCCCTCTTTTTCTTCTGATGCTTTTAATTTCTTCTTTTAGTTTTCTTCCTTCCTGTTTCCCTGTTGTTCCTCCCACTTCTAGAGGCCAGAAAATTACCTTTTTTTGTTTTTCCTTTTATTTTGTTATCTTTTCTTTTACTATAAACTTAAATTGCTCATGGCTTAGGCACTGACAATAGATGGACCAGAATTTGCCAACCTTTCTTTCCTGCATGCAGAGGGACAAGAGTGGCTTTGGAAAACATAAAGCATATGACATCTGCCAGGAGAAAAAGGCTGTTATAGCATAAGTCTGCTTTGTTTCATTTTGGATTTATGGGAGAAAAAATAAACTGTCATGATAAGAACACCACATATATGTCCGGTTCATGTTTGTGTCAGGAAGTGAAGTACTATTTGCAGAGTTTACCATTCCTTCATCTATGAAATCCCAACCTGCTTTCATAGCAGCATCTACATTTGGGGTTTTCTTTGCATTTGGGAACAAGACCCTTCTTTCATAGTCTCATTTTTTAAACTGATAGTGTCTTCCTTAGGATTCAACTCTACACATTTTTCTGCAAACACTAATTTTCCTTTCTAACCTCTACTGTTCCTTCTCAGGCTGTCAATATCTCTCCCTAAACCTTAATTTTCTAACTAAAGCTGTGTATTGATGATCTACTTTTTTCAGTAGACCATCCCATCAATATACTTCAGGTGTGATAAGCACATAAAAGCTGATGGCGTCTCTGTTTTCTGTCAACTCAGAGTTCTGAGTTGCTCTTGAGTACTGTTTATTTCTAACTTTATGTGGTTTTAAACAAAGGAAACTTCCACTTGGTGTGAAAAATTAGTATTCATCCAAAGTTCAGCTTCAAAGGTTAATTTGTAAATATTCAGATTAAATAAAGATCAAGCTGAAATATGTCTAAAGTTATCAGAATTGACTAAGAAGGATTCTTCGTTTTTGTTATGACAATGTAGCTACAAAGACTTTTTTTGGCATCTTATCTACAGCAGAGAATACATTCACCTACTAAAACTGATATTTCATCAGTATCTTCTAATAGCCATTTATTGTCTTCCTGGTCTGAGAAATTATTGGGTTGCCTCGTTGACTCATTTAATGGTCACCATTTTGTGCTTTGGACCTCAAAACATATTACTACGGCCTCTGAAGCACAATTACTTTTTTTTCTACACATAGAGCAACACAAACTTCAGTCCACTGGAAAGTAATTTCCTACTCCAAGTCAAAGGACAGGAGTTCTGAAGAGACAAGTGACAATGTGAAATGAAGAGTGAATAACAGGTAGAAAGACCACATTAGAAAGATTATCCACAGAATCTCTGATGGCTGGAGTGGAGAATTTAAGTCACTGGAAGCAAGACATTAATTTAGGTATGACTGTGATTAGTCTATAATGTGAAGTTTATAATTTAGACTTCTTACTGAGAAGATGGAGAAAGTTCTGGATTATTCAGAAAGTCAGAGTGTGAGAAATGAATAAAGAGAAATTAATCAGTGAAAGACGTGTAAAACAGCTTTGAAAAAGGTGTTATATCTAAACAGAACTTAACTGCTAAATTATTTGATTGTGTGTTTACCCAGGGGATTTTTCTATGAGGAATTATCCCATTGACTATCAAGCTATGCTATAGGAGCTCCTGGGTTTCTGAGTTGCAGGTCTGTCACAAGTTTTCTCATGTTAGTGAGTGATGAAGAGGAACATATCATTATGTCTACCACTCAGGGACTGGAGTAGCTATGTGATTGCAAATGGATTCTTATACCATACTTGTCATTATATCTAAGCATCTTGACTAACACCCAACACTTGACTAACATACTAACATCTATCAAGTACTAATTGTTCATTCATCATCTCTCCTTCATGAATACTATGTGCAATGTGGTATCTTGTTTTGAAAGTTATTTATATGTCTCCTTTGTGTTTTTTTTTCTTCTTTTTTTTTTTTCCCCCCCAAAAATGCTGTGTGTTTAGGCTAGAGAAAGCAAGGTCAGAAAAATGAACCCTGAATTCAAAACCATGAAGATTCTTAATTCCTATGAGAATTTTTACCACACTGAGATTAGCCCTGAAGAACTTTGTCTCCTGCACAGATGAGCTTTACTCCAGTTATGAAGACTATCCCCATGCCAGAAAGAGGACAATCACCAACAAGATACTTCATTCTAGTTCTTGAATTGCATTTTATTTGTTTGTTTTATTTATTTTGGTATTTTGGATTCTGCCTTCATTGTTTGGTAGGTAAGAACCCCATTTTAACGTGACTTGGATAGCACAGAGAGTAAGAGGCAGGCCTGATATTGTAATGGTATGAGGAGGCATTGGCCTGCATTCCTGTGGAGATAGAGCTGCAGCCTGTGGCTGTGGGCTGAGGAGTTCTGACTGTCATCCTTTTGATTTCCATTCAGGAAATTTCACTACTCCCCTTCAGTGATTGGTCACTTCCATGGTCACAGATAGGCTGTCACAGAGGGTAATTATTCTCTTTCTTCACGTTGTTCTCATAGCAGATGAATAGTCCTCTCTACAGCTGCCACTATGCTTCCTGTGTCTGCAGGTTTTAACTTACGCAGCTTAGCACATGACAAAGGCAGCATTCCTCAGAATTCACAGAAGCTATGTCTGAGTTTAGCCAATTTGGCGTTGATGTCTCTACCACAGACTTACAGTACAGAACGAGGGGATGTTCTCTAAAGTTGGCAGGATGTTAGTTTAAAGCAAATCTTTATACAGACACTAGTGAACTTCTGGAGATTTTGCCCCAGGAAGCTGGGAAGCACACAGCACCAACAAGTTCAGGAAAAGATTAGAAAGATTCACAGGCAGAAGGTGTGTTGATGGATGTTAAAAGAACTGGGCAAGGATGTACTTTTCAAGATCTCTCATAGAACTGTTCTGCGTGCTAGGGGAGTGAAAGGAGACTGGACTTCAAAAAATGGCTAGACTTTCATGCTTTCCCTAAATAATATCTGCTGGACTGGATGAACCTGGACTAGCCTCACCCAGCAGGGCATTTATTATGTCCTTAGGATCACTGCTAAGCATTAGATGAAACTGAACAGAACTCTGAATAAAAAGTGACAATAAAGATGTGATCTTTACAAAGGTGTAATGCTTCTTGGACGAAGATGTGCCAGAATACTTCTCTTTCACACAAAATCAATAGCATTTATTATATATAAACTGTCCTTGAGGTGTATGTATATCTTTGAAGAACTTCAGAAAATGGACTCTTGGTTTCCTCATTCAAGTTGCTCTGGAGATTCTTAAACAATTGTTATCAACCTCTGCTGCTAGCTTCTTGTCTCAACAGTTGTTGAGTCTCAACAGTTGTCTCAACAACAACAACTTAATGTTTTTTTAACATGTTCTTACTAAACTGAAGGTTAGTATCAGGCCAACAGATATAGGAAACTGATACTAAGGTAGAAAAAATATCCATATAGGTCATTGGTTCAAATCTAGTCCATGCTGTTATTAACCAGAAACTATACAACCTATAAGCTCTTTGGTGGAGAATGCGAACCTAAATGATGATTTCTCTACTTCATAAGAGACAAGGTATACATCACATTACAATCATCTAGCTAGAAACCAAATAGAACTGGGCTAATATCTGCTTTGCAATGCGACTCTCTTAAGAGTAGAGCTAAGGTACTATTTAAGCAACATGAAAAACCTTATTCCTGTTGCAGTCTTATGGATGCTTTGTGGCTATTTCTACTTATGATAGTGTCAATCTATCCTCTGTTATAAACACTAGTATTGCTTAAAGAACAAGGAAAAAAGAATACCTTTAGGGATTCACAGTGAGATACAGTGAAAGTAAGTATAATGTAGGGGTTGAAAAAGGGTTTATGAAATAATGCCAGGTAAGACACTGAGTCTTTCATATTCAGCTGGGATATTCCATTGTAGGTCAGGCACGCTGAATTACTCTTCTCTTTCCACTAATGAAATTGGTAACCTACTCCAGAAACACACATAGAATTGGAAAAAAGAGGTCAAAACTAACACATGCATACATCAAAGGGTTTTGGAATGATAACAAGACTTTTAATCAGCCCCTGGTTGTTTACTGACAGCAGGAGATCTGAACCAGCCATTTAGCAGGTTAGAAGGTAATCATGCATAGCTAATTGCTGCTCCTAGAACACCACTTTTTTAAGATGTGGATTTCTACCCTGCGAGTGTACCCTGTTTCAGATGCTCAGGGTCTGAGTTGCAGGAGACCGGCTGGTGATGTAACTTACAGTCTTCAGAAGGTAAGAGCTAATGACCAAAACAAACGGAAAAATAAAGTCCTTAAAAGCCATATACCTCAATAGCAAATCAACAGATAATCCAATCCTGAGATATAGAAAAAGTACTAAAAGATCAAGATGTGTATTCCAATTACATATCGCCTGCAGGTGCTCAACAAGAGATGAGAGTAATAAAGACATCAAATCACTGGAACATCTAAAAAATCCTATGCCACTTCAGCAAATACTACTATTAAAAAAAAAAAAACAAACAAACCAAAAAAACAAACAAACCACAAAAAAACCCCAAACCAAATCACATTTCAAAACTGAACTCCTGTTTTTAAGACAACTGACAGGAAAAAGCAAAGAATTAAAACTCACATAGGTTTCAGTTCTTCTCTAATGAAGTCAGCAAGTTCAAAAGTGATCTAAATTCCTCCTGCTTACAATGCTAAGCTAGTTAATGTACATGGTATCTATGGTCTTTAAAATTTTCACTAGCATAATATAGGATTTGTTACATACCTAGAAAAATGTAGCTAAATAAATATGTTTCTTGATGAAAAGATATAAAAGGAACAAGAACAACAAAGACAGCCTGAATTACAGATATTTGTTTTATGCAGACATCTAGTTGGTTAGCCAGCTCATCTTTATACACAAGTCAGTCATCTTGCCAGTTCATGAGACTGAGTTTTCAACTACTCTTAAAAAGGGGAAAAGAGGCGCTTTCAGAGATCAAGCATAATCAATTACAATTTGTTTTCATCATTTCCATGCATAAGACTTCTGTGTGTATGGTTCTGTGAAAGCTTTTCTGTAGTCGACCTGAGCTGACAGAAAAGAAAATTAAACAAGGACCATGTAAGAATTATTTGGAGAATTTCAAGTATAAGAGGCCTCGAAAAGAGTTGTACAAAAAATGTTTTAGAAGTAATATAAAACTAGCAAAATACACTAGTTTTCTTTTACTGATACTATTATTATTCCTTTCTTGCTAAGATGAAAGATTTAGAACTTGTCTAGATTACTTCAGAGCAAATCGTTTGTTCTGAAAAAAAAAAAATACATCACAGAATTGGATTGTACTAAATGACAGAGCTTAATTTTTCAGCACCACAACCCTATATTTATGAACTGAATCAATACTCATCAGCTCTCCCACTCAAGGGACAAGCTTGGCAAGAAAAGAAGCTTGGTCTGCTTATAAAAAAACTGAGAAAGAAAGTGAGATAACAGTTTTAAAGGACGTTCTTCTCATATTTAATTACGACTATTCGGTTTGGGTTTTTTTTGTGGTTTTTTTGTTTATTTGTTTTTCCCCTGAGGAAAATATCAAACTTAAAAAGTAATATTGACTACTAAAATTTTTCATTCCAAAATCAAAATATATTGTCATTGTCAGGAATATTTCAGCTAACAATTGAAAACTTAGAGCTTAGAGCTCAAAACTCAGCTTAGAGCATTCACATCTTCTGGTGAAATGAGAAGAAATAAAGTTTAAGTTATATTCAAAACCCAGCTGAAAACACAGTTTTCCTTTGAAATTTAGTTTCAGCAAAAGTTTTTGACTAATTGTAGTTCTTTTTTATAAATTCCATACATCACTGAATGTCAGCTCTGTTCTTTTATGTATTCTATCAGACAAATCGTAATGTCTTTGAATATATATTCTTTTAAATGTATTTACTCTTTGGAACTTGTTGTGATTTCAAGTCAGTCAAATATTGCCTTGTTTTGTAGGGTTCTTTTGTATGTTTTACTGTGATCTCTCAAGTAGTAAGTGAGAAAGCATTTCTGTCATGAATATTTTTGTCTGAATTAAATGTTTGGCCACTGCAAATACTCATGACTTTTAACTTCATTTTCTGTGAGCATTTGTTCCAATAAAATCTGGTTGTTCAAATGAACATGGAAAGCAAATAACAAAGAACAAAGATCATGGCCAAAGCAAATCCATTAAATAATGCAAATAAATATTTGTCTATGTTTTTCTTTTATTCTCTATGCTTTAGTGTCAATACTACATTATGTTGATGCTTTATCTTGCTTTCATAGTAAGTAAAATGAGAAATTCACAGTTGTTAAGTTGAATTCACCTGTCTGACAAGTCATATCAGAAGAAAAATGTAGGGAATCAGTCTCAAATAGGCCAATGGGAGTTTTTTAAAATGTCAATATCCTTGATGCTGAAAAAATCTTCAAAAACCAACTAAAAGTGATTATATTTGTGATAACAAGAGAGAACATAAACCAAAAAAAGTATAACTAGAATGAATGAAAGTCCTGCATTGGTATCCACCAAATCTGTATAATCTCTGCGCTTATCTGCAAACCTATATGGAATGGGATACTCTGCAGGTCTCTGATTCTGCACCTATAGCTCACGTTTCAGGGACAGGGATTAAGATGAAACCTTAACAGGTTTTCAGTGGAGATAGTTACTCACTCCCTCACAGACTGAGATTTTAAAGCTCTTCACATAAGTCCAGGGTTTGGCTCACACAGGCACCTGCTCCGTGTGGAAGATGTGTACATCTAGTCAAAGGGGGTCTGCTGAAGTACACTCCAGCTCCATCTCTGCCCCTGCACACACACTTTTCTTTAGTGTGTGTTGGATGGCTGTTGTTCATCTAAGCCTCATTCCACCTGCTGTCAAAATGAAGCCAGAGTGGGTACAGAGCTTATGTATGGGAAATGCTTTAAGAATTTGTTCCAGGTTGACAAGCACAGACATGTCCTAGTATACTTTTAACTTTATTTAGTAAAAGAAAGCCAGAATTCATTTAAATTTTTCTTTAAGAAAAATATGGGAAATGCTGTTGAGTCCCACAGCACCAAAGTAGTGATGGAGGCTCATGCACTTCTTCAGTACTTCCCAGTAATGTTAAAATTCACTTGAAAATGTTTCAGGTTGTGTTTCTCATATTGTAAGGCTGTGGGAGAAAGGGTGCTGTACCCAAATAATAATAATAATAATAATAATAATAATAATAATAATAATAATAATAATAATAATAACAACAACAACAACAACAACAACAACAACAACAACAACAACAACAACAACGGATTAATTACTTACTACATTGAAGTGAAAGGCAAATCTCCTATTCTCCTGTGTTCCTTGTGTTTCTAATTTAGATCAGAATCAATGCCTTAATTATGCTTGTAATAGAACGTGCCTGGCACTGAGAACATAATTTTCATTTATCCCTTAAGAAGAAAAATAAATTGTTGAGCCTGCATCACTCTACATTCTTGTTATCAGACTGACTTGCATTTTCTTGGAATTGCTCCACAACTGAGATTGCAATTTAGTTTTTGATTGAATGTTTTGCACATTGAATTTCACTTTAGATTTTCTCTAGCTCTTTTAAACTGAAGTTTGAGTTCAGTTTACTAACTCTTTGAACAGCACAGTATTCAGAGCAGCATCTTGGGTGATAGAAGCTTAAGAAGGGCAGTGTTACTGAGCACTCTTAGTAGGTCTCACTTACATTTGGATGAATAAAAATAATGGCTTATGTTAAAGAGAGCTGTCTTCATACAGCCTATGGGATGGTAATTGAAAGTTCTGCCCTCCCAGGTCATAAGGACACTAACTGCAGGAGAGATATTCCTTCTCATAAGTCAATCGTTTAATCTTCTCTCAGGATGAAAAGAACAGGTGACATTTTGAGGAGGGGTGTATAAAAGTTGTTATGATCTAGTTGCATGAGTCAGATCACAGCTACATAGCCATTTTTAATTGGCACAAATTCACACTGCTGTCCAAAAGGATGGTCACACTTTTCTTCCTGCCCCCAGTTACACATTTCCATTTATCAGCACAAGTATTCATGCAGCAATGTAAATTGATCTACCAAGCATATAAATCAAGAAAACAAACAAATAATCAAACTAACAAACAGTTTTGCACACGATCAGTGACATGATCTGTTTGTTTGGCCATCTGGTTGGAAGAACGCTTAGTCTGTGCAAATATGGGAATCAGATGGCTTCTTTCAACTGCAGGGCAGATTTATGGTGGGTTAGAGTGACAGAGTAGTCATGGAGTCAGCATCCTGTTACCTTGTCAGTCACTCAGCGGTTGCAGGCACCCACTTTTATGAGACTCATGTTAGCTGGACTGAGAGGATCTCACCAGCACAGATTCCCTCTTTAACTCCCCTCGCAAAATACGAGAGTCCTCAGGCTCCTGGGGCTAGAGCCAGAGGAAAAATTAAACATCAAAATATTCAGTGCCTGCAACAGAGCCAAGCTTTCAAGTGTCAGCATACAGAGTGGGATTAATAACATCTGAGTTAAGCGATGTTCCTAAGTAACAAATAGATCTTGTTATTTGAAAAGACAGAGTGCCACCAGAGTCACATGAGTGCATGACCAGGAATTTTGGCAGACACTTTTTTCTTTAAGAAAGCACTAGAGACTTGCAGACCTTTGAAAGTAATGAAAGTCCTAAGTTGCCTCCATTTTTACTTTTATTTTGCCTCTTTTCTGAGGTGAAAGTCTTCTCTGAAGACTGAGGTGTTGTCTGTTTAGGTGTAATCTCTTTCCAGCATGAAAGGTCATGAGTAAGAACTGGGGAATACAAGGCACTATACAGCAAAATAAGGAGTATTATGAGGAAATTGCTTCCTATAAACCTCCTTATGAAATTGAAAAAGATGTCCAAGTGTTTTTAACTATGCAAAAATGTCAAGGAAAATAAAAGCCCTTGAAACTAAGGCATTACCTTGACTAAAACTGAAGGGGAATGTAAAAGAGTTGGACAAATCAGGAAGCAGAATCTGGTCAAATATTTATGAGTACATAATCATATACGTGCTTGAACAAAACAGTGGCAGTTTTGCAAAACTGAGCCACCTTAACTCTCTATGTAACTAGTGCTGAGAAGGAAGAATGTCAATGCACCTGAAGATCTCAGGTGCACAATCTCCTCTGAAAAGCTAAGGAATTGCATCCTTAATTCTAGTGGGTTTTTTTTGACTGTTTCTTTTGCAATTTCTATATATAGGACAAAGAGAAAAGAACTTTCTGCAGAATGCCTTACCATTTACGTTTGTGAAATTCAGTCACCCCCAAAAGATTATCCTCTCCTTCTCTGTCTTAGAAAAGAGCTATCCAGCTAAGCCCTTTTCTGACTGCTTCTAGGTTCTGTTCCTCCACTTATCTTTGGCCACTTGACTTCACTTTAGTCCTCTGTAATAATGAGAGCCTTCTCTGATAGAAAGCAACATAAAAAAGACCTCATTTCCTTTTTCTTGATTAATATTGTATCCCTCAGTACCTATTTACCTTGATAGATCAGAAAATCATTTCCCAGGAAATGAATGAATTTAAATAGCACTTATCTTAAGGAGGCAGTGGAATTGGTGCAGAATTTCTCAGGGTTACATTGTTTGTGGGCAGATTGTGTGTCCATTTTAATGTTCCAATGCTTTCTAAATCTTTAGAAAATGTGTGCCCTGGCATAAGGTTGAAAAAAGAAAAAAGAAATCTTTTTTCCCTGACTCATGAAGGTTAATGCAGTTAGCCACCCTACATTTGTTCCAGGTTGACAAGCACAGACATGTCCTAGTATACTTTTAACTTTATTTAGTAAAAGAAAGCCAGAATTCAAATAACCACTAGAGAAATTACAAATCAGAAGGACAGAAGGATTTTCTTGTTTTATCAAAAAGTAGAGTCTCATGCAGCAACAAAAAAATTAAGAAGAAGGAGTCAAGAGAATTACTTCAAGCTTAGGCATAGATAATAGGTGATAATAATTAATTGTTAGGAAAGGAAGAAAGAATTAGGTTTTTAAAATTCTAAAGAACTGAGACAGGTACTCAGGAGAGATTCCAGTTTGAGAGGCAGAAATTAAATGAAAATACACAGAATGTGGAAAACAAGTGGGAGGAGAAAAAAAATATTGAAAATAGGAAAAGCTGGCTGTTAGATAACATCAGTTCTTGCTTACATATCTTTACTGTGTTATTCATTGATACTACACGTGCAGAATTCATAAGTGGGTCCTATGTAGAGGACATGCACACAAAAAGTAGTTCTCCTTTGCATACTCTTATAAGGGTCATCTATAATCCAATTTGACTTGCAAGCAGCTAGCTAGATTTATGAAAATAATTTTTAAGTAAATATTTAAGCAAATATTTTCAGAAAAAAAAAAACCAAAAAACAAAAAACAACCAATCATCTCTAGAAGTCAAACTGCATTTCATTTCTTTTTATTTTTTAAAGAAGAATTCCAATACCATTCAGCATTAGAAGAAGAAAGAGCATGAGCAGGCAGAAAGAAATGACAGAGGTAGAGTAGGAGTTTTACTTTTTCTACAATAGTTGAACAGTGTCAAGATTCTAAGAAGTGGATGATTTCTAAGCAGAGGGTGGTTTGGAGCTGCCAAGAACTGGGAGAAGAAATGTTAATTTTGACAGGCAAGTGGTCATGCTGACACTGAAAACTGGTGCAGTCTCCTGTTTTTAGGAAACATAATTAGGCAATAGGTAAATCAATTCACATTGCACAATGGAGAATGTGTGTTTCTTTATTGAATTGTTCTGGTTTCCTCAGGTAACATGTGTGCCAAATGATGTAATAGTTACCATGGGAACTATCCTTGCATAATAAGAAATGTAGAATAAAGCTCTGAGAGCTTCTAAAACCCCACCTGGCACTCACATATTATTTTTCTCCTTAAAAAAAGAATAAATAAATAGTAATAAAAATAATGCTCTTCCATTTAGATCCTTAAGTAACACTTCATTCTTAAAATATACCTGCTGATAGTGGTGTCACTGTTTCTGGAGTAGGTGTTACCTAGTGTAAGTTCCAGATACATGATCATTTATTTAAAATAGGGAAAAAAAAGGAAAATTATGAGGAAAAAGTATAAATCAGATAATGGAATTAGAAAGATGGATATTATAATGTGTTCTTTTAGAGTCAAAGAAAGTTTCTAAAATATTATAGTTCAAATACACTGCTTTTCTAGTGACAAAAAAAAAAGTGTTGTGTTTATTTATTAACAACAGAAAAGTGTATCCAATACTCCTCCTCCTTCTCTTCTATTAATCTGACAATCTTTCTTTCTAATACTGGAAAAGAAGAGGAAAACATTTTCTGCAAAAGCACTTTAAATACCCTTTTGGGAATCTGAATGTTTCACCAAGCCTAATATTTTGCAAATGCTGTAATTTCGTGGCATAATAACACATTTTATTTTATCCAGGGTTGATGCTTAAACCACGATCCTTTAATTTCTGTTTTTATGCCAGCATACTCAGAAATCGTGTCTGTATAAGTGGTGCTGAGAACCAGAAGAAAACCAGTAGTTCCTGATATTGCTTTTTCCTTCTTTGTGTTTATATAGCTAAGTGGAAACAGAGGTGATTAATTAATCTTTAAAATATCTTTTGCCCCAAAATAATCTGACTTTACCAAATAATGCATTGGACGGAAGGATTTTCTTTTTTTTTTTGAGACCTTTTATTGCACTGCTTGCTACTTGGACTCTTCTGTGAGTCACAAATAAATGTCTTTTGACACAGCACACAGTAAATTGCAATATAAAAGGACAGATGCAAAGCAGGTCTCCTCCAGGCAGCCTTAAGCCATTAGTTAACATTTTTTTATATTTTGCTTTACTTTTGTTTAATATATGGAATACAAATTTTCAGTATAAACAAAGTTTATGTGATAAAGAAATACTTCTCAAGTTTCTTAAGTTCTGGAAACACTGATCTTTTATAAAGTCCATGACTAACTTGCGGAAATAAATCTGATGTTTTAATTAGAATACACTGTACTCCCACAACATCTTTCATCATAAGTACTTTACTGACATTTATTAATTAATGGTCTGATCCTGCAACCCTTACTCATACGCATAATTTTTACTTGTGATTGCAATCATTCAGACCTTTTGCATGAGTAAGATTTACAGAGTGTATGCCTGTTCAGCAGTAAATGAAGCTCATAAACATAGAAACGAGTAAGGCTTTAGGAAAATAATTGCAACTTTAATATCTTTAATATCTTAATATCTTTCTGAATGATCTGGACAAGGGGATTGTGTGCACCCTCAGTAACTCTGCAGATGACACCAAGTTGCAAGGGAGTGTTGATCTGCTTGAGGGTAGAAAGGCTCTACAGAGGGATCTGGACAGGCTGGGTCGATGGGCTGAGGGCAATTACATGAGATTCAACAAGGCCAAGTGCCGTGTCCTGCACTTCAGTCACAACAACCCCATGCAGCGCTACAGGCTTGGGGAAGAGTGGCTGGAAAGCTGCCTGGCCAAAAAGGACCTGGGGGTGCTGATCAACAGCCAGCTGAATATAAGCCAGCAGTATGCCCAGGTGGCCAAGAAGGCCAACAGCATCCTGGCTTCTATCAGGAATAGTGTGGCCAGCAGGAGCAGGGAGGTGATTGTTCCCCTGTACTCAGCGCTGGTGAGGCCACACCTGGAATACTGTGTCCAGTTTTGGGCCCCTCACTACAAGAAAGACATTGAGGTGCTGAAATGCATACAAAGATGAGCAACAAGGCTGGTGAAGAGTCTGGAGCACAGGTCTTATGAGGAGCGGCTGAGGGAACTGGGGTTGTTTAGCTTGGAGAAGAGGAGGCTGAGGCGAGACCTTATCGCTCCCTACAACTACCTGAAAAGAGGTTGTAGGGAGGTGGGTGTCAGTTTCTTTTCCCAAGTAACAAGCAATAGTATGAGAGGAAAGAGCCTCAAGTTGCACCAGGGGAGGTTGAGATTGAATATTAGGAAAAAATTCTTCACTGAAATGGTTATCAAGCACTAGAACAGGCTGTCCAGGGAAGTGGTTGAGTCCCCATGCCTGGAGGTATTGAAAAGATGTGTAGATGTGGTGCTTAGGAACATGGTTGAGTGGTGGACTTGGCAGTGTTAGGTTAATGGTTGGACTTGATCTTAAAGGTCTTTTCCAACCTAAACAAATCTATGATTCTGTGATTCTAACTGGGCTTGACAGGGGTAGCCATGGGTAAATAAGGCAGCTGTGTGGCCCAGAATATACCTGGCTAAAGCAAAAGCTACTCTCTTTGTAGCAGAGTCTTGCTGAAACAGGGTGGCTCCTGATGTATTCAGAACTAATTTTTAATAAAACCTGAGGTCTCCCTAAGGAGGGAAAGGGATAAAGAGAAAAAAGAAAACAAGGAGAAACTAAGTCACTATGAGACAAAACAGGAGAAACGAAGGAAGAGTATGTGTGTCACAGGATCAAAAGTATAAAAGCAAGAAACACTAAGCACAGCACCCCAAGAGCACCCAACCTTCCCTGAAGATATCCAAGGAGCTGTCCATTGGTGCTCCATCCTGGGATTTGACACCACCGGGGAAGGGAAAAAGGCCCCACACTGTCTGTGACTCTTTACACCACACACACACCCCTCTCCATTGAGAATCCTCTTCTTGGTGGGGTGAACCAGCTTGGATGGGGTCAGGGGACTGGGTGAGGAGGTCCTGCAGCTCGATGAGGACTTAGAACATGAGAGTGTAAATACAAAGGTGAGGGGAAAGTGCAGCTACTACCCTGGTGATGGGGGAAGGATCCTGACACACTTGGAGGATCTTTGTGCCTGACTTTTCCTCCTGTTGCAGAGGGAAACAGCTGGGGAACCTAACAAAAAAACATGCTATGAAGACACCCATGCTCATCACTTTTTTATGTAGTTTCCAGCTGATGTGCCCAGTGGATCAGGGAATCAGATCTGAACATGAGGTGGTCCACTGGATTCTTACCCTCTCTTCATCTAATAAAAGGTCTTTTTACACTGGGTGTGGGCAGGGCATGACTGATGACATGGAGTCAGTTAAGTATAAGATTGCAAAGGCATTTTCATGGTGATTTCATGGCATGGCTGGATGTTATGCAACCTGTTCAGGCATGTGGAAGAGCTGTGCAGGAAGGCTAGATACACGGGGAAGAGGTCTGGGAGGAAGTAGTGGAGAGTAAACATAGAATCATAGAATCATAGAATTGTTTAGGTTGGAAAAGACCTTCAAGATCATCCAGTCCAACCATTAAGCTAACACTGCCAAGTCCACCACTAAACCAATTAAAGGTAGAGTAATAATTTCATGTTTCCTGGCTTGGTGGCTGCATTATTTTTAATGAAAGTGAAAACTAGGAATCATTAAGGTTGGAAAGGACCTCCAAGATCATCAGTCTGTGGAATGATTGCTGGAGGTGACTTAGACACCAGACTTAGATTTACAATTACAAGAAAGGTACAGCATTGAAGAAGCTTTCTGGATGGAATGCAGCTGGATGCAAGGAATCTATCCCACAGAAGTTCCTAAGCCTGTAACCTTGGATGTCGCAACCCAGGGGAGCCTGGTGTGCTGATTCTGAGAGGAGCTGCCCAGGGGGTGGAGTGGTGTGGAGACATCACGGCCAAGCCCTGTGATAAGGGAACTCGGAGGGGCACCATGGTCCTGATAAGCTGCATAAGTGATACCCTGCGTCAGCAAACTATCATGATGTTGACAAAAATGCTGTCCTTTAGTAACATTTACTCATTATAATATCATTATAATACTAGAACACACTCCCATCTCAAAACCCACCCGCCTCCAAGGTAAGACCCCCCCTCACTGAGCCTGCGCTCTGAATTTTTCTGGGCCTGTACCTTTAAAACGAAGCGAGAAAGTTTTACACCAATCATAACAAAAGTATGTATGACTAGAGTCCCTCAAGCTCCACCTAATGTGTAAAATACTATAAAATGGGCCTAAGGGAGAGGGGATGTTAGGGAAGATACCACCGTGTACTACTCTGACCTCTGGGATCAGTCGACGGGCTGATCATCCCCCATCGGGACGCCTTTGGGTAAGAATCTAACACTTGGTTATACCAAGTGCCTCCCCGGGAAACTTAGAAACATCTATAGAGTCACTTTATGTCTTTTGATGCATCTGTGTTATTCATGCTTTTCGTATTTGCATGTGCCTTGCAGTCAGTGAATTTATCACCGGTAATCCAAAGAACCTGTGTGTCTGTTGCTTTAATAAATTGCTTTGATTTATTGGTCTAGCGTGATAGTGGTCATTGAACGCAACCACACACTTTAAGTGTGGCTGTGATAGTTCATGCAGCACGACTAGACGAAAGGTGCCTACGTTATTTGTGAATCCGTAATCGTGATAGTTCAGTGTGCTGAACGCGACCGGACTTATAACGATAAATTGGGTACCTTCCAAAGCCTCTCTTCACACAACACAGTCCAACCATCAACCCAACACCACCATGCCCACTAAACCATGTCTTAAAATGCCATCTTGACCCATTTTTTGAACACCTGCAGGGATGGTGACTCCACCACCTCTCTGGGCAGCCTGTTCCAATGCTTGACCACTCTTTCCATGAAGAAATTTTTCCTAATATCCAATTTAAACGTCCCCGATGTAGCTTGAGGCCATTTCCTTTGTCCTATCGCAAACTACGTGGGAGAAGAGCCCAACACCCACCTCACTACAACCTCCTTTCAGGGAGTTGTACAGAACAATAAGGTCTCCCCTCAGTCTAGGCTAAACAATCCCAGTTCCCTCAACTGCTCCTCCTAAGACTTGTTCTCTAGACCCTTCACCAGCTTTGTTGCCCTTCTCTGGACAAGCTCTAGCACCTCAATGGCTTTCCTGTACTGAGAGGCCAATGATATATCTTCCTTCAGGGCATGCACAAAATAGAGGAAGATTCCTGTATTCAATATGTCCTTTACTTTCTTGAGCAAATTGTGGGGAAATGCATTAGATCAACCACTCAATGGACTGTACATGTAGCACAGAGCCACCTTGTTTCTGCCTGCCATGACCATCCTTGGTACACTGAGGGGGACTCCACCACTTGCACACAGATGTCATGTGGCAGGGGTTTGGTTAGAAGGTTTCTCTGTTTGTTGGTGTGGAGGACCTGATCTCTTCCAAGTAATTCTAAGCCACGTGGAGCTCCTGGCAGAAGACAAACAGTTCAGAGAGGCTCAGAGAAGACACCATAGGCTGATGGCCAAAAGCTGTTAGAGCTATTGCTGCCATTAGTGGTGTTTTATTGTGTTGGTTGTGACTACTTATCAAGACCATGTTATGGTTATGGCTTCTCTCAGCAACATTGTTCACCACAGTTGTCAGCATCCTTCACATCTCAGCAGCAGTAACAAGACTGTAAGTTCAACTTTCCAAGGTCCCTAGCTCTGGACTGGGACAGGAGTTTTAGTCTTAGGTTTGTGTCACAGCCTATTGCCAGCCCTTTATCCTTCTCCTTCCCATGCCTATGCATCTGAGAAGCCTTGAGTCAGCTATGTCCCTCACAAAATGCCAGCAACAGCATTGGATTCTGAGCCCAGAGCAAGCAGAGTGTGTTTTAGCCTTTTTAAAACTGGTTTGGATTCATTTATGTAACACTTCTTACTTATGTAAATGGTCTTAATGATTTCAGCAGAACTATTCAGGAGTCAAAATTATTCACATGAGTAAGAGTTTGAGGATTAGTCATTTATCGGTAAATGTCGGGAAAGTACTTGTTTTTTCAATATGAAATTCTTGGGAGTAAAGACCTGGATTCATCCCAGGGAGTACAGATACTTTCCTTACTCAATTATCTAATTTGAGTTGTTGGACAAAGCTCCCTCTAGGGAGAGAGAGTTAGGAGGGAAAGGATGACATCTACAGATATTTATTTAGCACATTAAGGTCTAATTCTCTGCCTGAAGAACCATCTCTGTCTCTCCTGACAGGAGGAAAGCTTCCAGTAATTAGGCACCTAACTTATGCACTGCTGGAAAGTGGGCTGAAGCTGAGTTGCTGTGCAATCAATTCTACTCCATGTGTCCAGGCCAGCCATGGAAATTCAACTCTTGTAAAAGCTGTTCTCACTGTAACCTCTGCTGTAACCTCCCCTGCCTCTTCTGGGCCTGATCATCTATGTTACAACGACCCCTTGCCCAGCTCTGATGTAGTTCAGCAGCATAATCTTGGTCCAGACTTTTGAGGAAATTGTGGTGAGAAAGAGCCATGAGAAAGTATAGAGAGTGGAGCTGAGAAGGATAAGAAAGGGAAAATTACAGAGGTACGATTATAAATACAGGGAGCATTAGCAGCTTAAAGATTCAAGATGAAAGCTGCTAACTTAGTTGTCATTAAAAACCAAAAAATCCCATCAAATATAAAACAGCCCAAGGAGCTGGTTGGTGTCATTAATGTCAGTCTGTTGCTGTGTCAATAGTCTCCATGGGGGTGGCAGTTTAACAAGACTAATGGGTCAGCAACTAAGCAAAACTTAACAACATTTTATGGGAGCAGCTGAGACTGATCCTGCCCCTCCTTACTAATGCCTGTCTGGGCAGGAAAGACTCTTCAGTGCCTTCTTAGGGGTGGTGAACACACTAACGTTTAACCTAGGAGCTCATTAAACCTAGCTACATTTTTCATGTATTAGACAATAAATAATTGCTTTATGCCTTTAGCTGCATATATACTGCTTGCAAAGCCTCTCTGAGTGTGGTTAAATATGCCCAAATAAAATGATCCAAAGAAGGACCAGCAACACCTTATGTTAGGAGTTGGTAGTTTTACAACAGCAAATGATAAAGGAATATTCCCATTAGTTTCTTAAGAATCTTGCATGGTAAGAGTCATACTTATTTTGACTGAAACTGTCTTGATTCTTCAAATGCTATGGCTCCTGTATTCATGCTGTATTTTTCAGAAAGCTTTTCTCCTTCTCAGTATTAATCATTTGCAAGTGTTGTGAAAGATCACAAATATCATTGTATTTAAGAAAACAGAAAGGAAATTGGTCATCAGACATTTGTTTAAAAATATGCTTTAAGGTATTAAGAAAAAACTCCTTTATAAAGCATTTGTTTTCTAATATAATACTAGTACTTATATTTGTTTTCATTCTTTTCTTCCCTCTCATCAGTTATTCTATCAAATTTACCATTCTCCTTCCCTCATTTCTTATTCTTATGTCCTTTGGAAACCTATGAGGTTCTGATTTCTTTCCTTCTGTTTCCCAACCCTAATTTCTACCAGTTCCTCCGATCCACAGTAATTGTGAACACAGCTTTTCTTTCTCCTCCTTTTGTTGAGGAGAAAGGTGGATCCAAAATGGTCAATCAGATCATAGAATCATAGAATGCTTTGGATTGGAAGGGACCTTGAGAGATCATCTAGCCCTATTTCTGTTTATTATTATGAAATAAAATCATAGTTCATTGCTCACAAAGAGACAAATGGGTTGTATCATTAGGTTAATTTAATACAGTGTTCACTGAAAATATTTCAACCAGCTCTGTCCTTGAATTGGCACATATTAAAAAAGTTATTTGAGAGGCTCTGTGTCATTCTGTTTTACCTGCCTTCATTTATTTATTTTTTCTTAAGACTGCCCTTAGTGAGTTATAACTGAAATACATCAGAGCTCACTAGCCTTTTTCTGCCCTGGGTGCTGTAAGAATGATTTTCATATTACACTGACCCATTACGTTTTTTTAGCATTGTATTGAAAAATACAGAATGCTCCTGATTTGTTTTTTTTTTTATTGAAAACCAAAAGCTCTCAGTTTTCATGGCAGAGAGAAAATGCACCTAAACAGTGGGACTTGTTAATAACCCTGAGTTCTGTAAATGCCATATCTTTGAAATTATAACCTGTTAAGTTTTCCTGTGTTAAAACCTCAGTTGGAAGCATGACTTGAATAACATCAGGTTAAACTGGTTAAACAACCAGTAAAAATATGTTTAATGTCAATGTGAAAGCAATCAAATTATTCTGAAGTTCCAACTTCAGCAGAGGACAGAGAGGAAGAAAGTGGTCTTCCTTCCTTTCTTCCTTTCACTCTCTTTAAAGTTAGTATACAAATTTCCAGGACCTTCCACTCTCTAAAAAAAGTGTTGATGAGAGCTTTGAAGTGAAACTACCCATCTTCCTCCAAAAAGTAAATACACAGGCAAATCTAGTCACTTTAGCTACTTTTTCATTTCATCACAAGAAGAACAAGTAGACTATAAAAATGGAGAAGATTCTCGACTCTTAGGTGAAACAGCTTAAAAAAAAAAGGCTTAAAAATGACTGTCCACTGTGTCCTTGTAAGAAATTCTTTCCTCTACATGTCTTGCTAGTCCAGTGATTTTTAGGAAAAAAAAAATCTCTTCTCTGTCATCAGTCAGGCTTGGCCTCAGGACAGCCCTCCTACTGCTTACCTTATATTTTCTGGAGGCTTTCAAAACCAGTGTCACTGCAGTGCTGCTGAAAGCTTTTCCTCTTCCTCTGTCTTGTCCTCTCCTGCTCTGGCCTTACACACTTGTCTAATACTAACTGCTCTTTTGCAACAAGATTAATTTTCAGTCCACTCAGCAGGCAATTCTGGCTCATCAAGAAGCCAGGTAACTGCAAGCAGCTGCATTTGATGCATCCAGCCTCAGCTCAATTCACATTAATCACAGCTTGAGAAGTCTGTGAGTCTGAAGCCATGCTGCAGGATCTTGTGTTGGATGGATTTCTCTCTATTTGCTCTATACTGTACCCCAAAAACATCCCTTCAGTGAGCAGCAAAGCAATCCCCCCTTCTTGGCATAAGATCCTGCTTCCCTCACTGCATTAGCCAAAACAAGGTAAATGGTCTGGATCTCCCAGTCACTCCTTTTCTACAAAGCATACAGTACCCACACAGTAAACTGTGAACAAGCACCATATACCTCTGGCAAATTTTATGAATATTTAAGCAGGTATAAGATATTTTGATAGAATTTAATAAGAAACTAGTTAAGCAAAATAGGAACTCCAAAATGGGACATCTATATTACATTTTTTTCCCCTGTTATTACTACAGAAACCGAAACAAAAAAATTAGACCATTTTCACATTAAAAATTAAATGAAAGCAACAAATGCCAGCCAATTGGTTAGATTTTCATGACAGCACAGTTTTTAAGGGTAAATCATTATCATTTCTATCCTGCATTCCTTCTTGGTGGCTTTCTGAGGGTTTGCTTTTAGGGTTTTTTTTATAAATAATTTGAATAACTTCTGCTGGTTTCCTTGCAATTGACTTCCAGACATTACAAAAAGAATATATCCTTACTATAGTTTATTTGGACCAATGTTCTACTGATGGCTTTAACAATAATCAGAGATATTGTTGCATTCTTTCTCAAGAGGCATATAAATGACATAAGTTGAGAATGGTTCCATGCATTTTCTGCATCTCTAGTCTTATCCACTTTTCTTTCATTTCTTTGCAAGAAAGTTAAAAGGATTTTAAGAGAAGAAACTTAGAATGCTTAAGAGAAAGCTATAGTTTCCTGTCTTGGATCTTAGAGAATAGCAGTATGAAACACTTTCCCTGTCCAAAACATAGATGTTGGTAACTGTGGCAGTAGAACGGGACAGTTGGATCTTGCAGAGAAAATTATTTCATTTTCATAAACCAGAATCCTCTCTGTTTGCCATTCTAGAGAGAAATCCTAAATCATGACTTATTTTATCTTTTGTTTTGCATTCACTTCCTATCAGAAGCAGTGAAGATGTTTATAAGCAGGTGTTTGATTTATAAGGAGAGATAGAAGAGTGAGATTTAAAAAGTAAAACCTGTGTATTAAAAAAAAAAAAAAGCTAGATTACTTCTGAGTGAAAGCAAGAGAGAAAAAAGACACAATTAATGCTCTAAAAAATTGCATGATCACTGACTGATAAAGGAAAAGGACTGAATAAATCTCACTATTCTGAACCCAGAGGGACCAGGCACAATATTTTTGACAGCATATTTTTTTAAACATGTGCGATACACTACGCATATTTGGTGAATCCTTCTCCCAGAGGAAAAAGTTGCATCCATATCTTTGACACAGAAGTTTGATGCCCTGAATATATACCGAAGGTGTCTGGTTCTATACTGTTACTTCCTACACCTCTGGAGTTACTCTAAGACCAAGTAGATTAATACAATGCCAATGAAATCAACAGATCTTTGCCAATTTACATCAGCCGAGGTTTCAGGGTTGCTGGAGGGAAAAGAAATGACCCAGGTGTCTCAGAAAACAGAAAGAAAAATAAGAAAATGGAATTCACTTGAGGGCATATTGAAAATACACAGAACTAACTTAGCTTGTTCCTCACCATGTTCCTACAGAAACAGTTAAAGTGCATTACAGCAACTGTAGTACATCCATGCAGGATTTAATTCATACAGTTAACCAATTAATAGAAAATAACAGAACCCAGTTTCAACAAATGTACACTCATTTATTTGTGACTTGCAACCAAACACAAATCAAGTCTTCCACAAACAAAACAGTAGAAAATGAGGACATGAGAGCCCCTTAGGGTCAACTCCTGCCATACAGTGTTTGCACCCTCACTGATTTCAGCAGCAGTTGACTGTTCCAGAACAGTCCCGGTTCTGGAAAACTGACCGTCAGCTAAGCAATTAACACTCTGCTTTTGTAATTTATTGTAAAGGGTTCCTTCACCTCCTTTCCAAACACTGTCACCATACCCATCTGGATAGAGCTATTCACAACAAAAACTAATGAAATATTTAACCCTTGAACACTGTAATTTGCTTTATAGCTTGGCCTGAATTATATTGCCTTATCCTTTTTACCAGTTGTCAGGGAACTGCTGTATGATGCTGTGGAAGCAGAGTGAGCTATTTTGTTCACTTGAAAGCATACATCTACAACCGGTCAACTGAATATCTTACTAGGGGAAAAAATCAGTTGGTGTCCACTGTCATAATTTCTAAAGTCATTTTAGATACCCTAAGGTAGGTATATCATTTGGCCTCCAGCTGGATCAGCATGGTACAGGTCTTCCACTGCTCCTGTGCTATATCTGCCAACCTTGTGTTGGTGTTTCTCCTACTCTGTAGAGCGTGAAATGACAGCGGATACCACAGGTTGGCAACTGCATTGAGTGTTATATCTCCAACAATTATAATCAGAGCTTAGACACCCTGCTCATGTGCAGACAGCTGCATTGAAGACAAATTAATTTGTGCATTTGCATCTTGAGTTGATGCCCAAACACAACTTAAACACAGCACTAAGAGGAATTCAAATAAAATAGTACAGATATTTGGAAAGAATAGCACGGAAGTACCTTCCCATAGAACAATTGAATCCAAACCCAAATGCCTGCTAGTTTAAAGCAAGTTGAATAACTTGTGATTAACTCAACCCATGGCTGAGAGAGACTAATGAGTCTACTAATCTAATTGAGAACAGAAAAGATGTGACCAGGAGAGTCACAAAATGAGACTCAGTTAATGGCCAGGACAATGATAACTGGGGTCTCCATAACCTTAAAAAAAGTGTATTCAGCTCACCCAATTTTAGACAATGAGTAGAACTCTGTGCCTCATCTAGGCACTAAGCTTCTTCTATAGCCAATGAAGAGCAATATGAACATGTAGGGCACAGCTCGTCTTTCTTAGTTTATTAGTCTACATTAGGTTGAAATAAATTCCTTCCTAACAGTGTCTATTTCTCTTCATTGGCAATAAAAAGAACCTAGAAGAACTAGTTTAAATTGAAGCATCTACATTTGATCAGAGGAATCCCACCCGGGTGTCTGTAGATAATAGTGTGTCTTAGATAAGGGAGAAGCTCTGCACAGTCTGCTCCAGACAGGCTTACTCTAAAGCTCCAACCCCACCAGAGATAGCTTTTATTGGCATGCCAATTACATTTATTAATTAAAACAGCTTTATTTATCCTTAAATTTGTCCTATAGCTAGAGGTACCTAATCCCACCCAGTTTTCTTATTATTATTACAAATATTTTAAATCTCTAGCACCCACAAGCAGAGGAAGTGCAAACAGATTAAGTCAACAAAATTAAACAAACAAACAAATAAAAAATTAGTCATTTGTTCTCTTCAACCATCCCACCAAAATTTGCCATTGTACAAAAGGCAATGTGTGGAAAAAAAGTACTATCAAGAGGGAATTTGAGAAAATATTAAGCAGCCAAACTAAGGGACATGGAGCAGGATTTAGAGTTCAGATTAATTACAGCTAATGCTACCAACAAGCATAACACAAAGCAAATGGGAAAGAGCATTGAGGGTGGTGAAAAAAATATGCAAAATATTATCTTGTTTTGCTATCAGGAAAGCATCCAGCAAAAGGTATTGTTTCTGCTGTCATTGCAGTCAGTCTCTTAGCAGCCTGAAAGTTTAAACCTGCTAGAAGGTACCCAGCCTGTTGTTTGGCAACACAGGTTGCCAAGGCAACAGAAGCCAGTGACACTTCTTCTTCCTGATGGATTCTGCCACTAAAATACAGAAATCAAGGGTCTTGAACTGACCTGATGGCTCTTTAGAAGACATTTTTTTCATGCCATGAAATCTCTTTCTCATTATAAAGCACTGAGGTATTCTTAAATATTAAATGTGTTTCTTTGTTTTGGCAATGCTTATTGATGGGTTACAGTTCATTTCACTTGTGATGCTGCTTGGATGGATGTTCGGAATTTTGACATGCTGGTCACAAGAATGCTGAAAAGGCTACTGCTGTTCTTGCATTAGACCCTTTTCTCTTGGTAAAACCAGGTAACAGATATAAATCATAGAGGTGAAAATCTCCCTGTGGTTAACTATTTAAAATCTATTTACAACATTTTGCACAACTAGGTGCATATATGGAAAACCAGCAACAGTTTTGGTGTACAGTTTGCAATGTTAAATAATGGCTTCAAGAGATACTGCTTTTTCATTTTGGTTTGACACAAACAAAAAACATTCACTGAAGCATGGAAAATGTCTTAAGGGAACATGTGAAAGAGAAAAAATCGGAGCTAGAATCCTTCCTCCCAGTATAATGAAACTCTCGGTTTGTTCACCATCAGGGAACAAACAAAAGTCTCACTCCTTTCTCTCCTAGGCCTAACTTTGCACACATTCCCTCTTGTTTAAACCCCATGAGTTTTTTCTTTGTGAGTCATTACTCAGTTCGATGTAGAAATTCTTTTGAATGTCCCTTAAAGCTATTCTCCCATTGATCTGCACAATGGCATGCCTCCCATAGCAGATGGTCTCGCTTCTTTCTTAACAAATGTCCCAAATGTTTCCATCCCCTTTTCTGGATAAATTTAGAGAGAATAAATTTGTTGAATCTGATTAGTTTTGTAATTTGTTATAAACTCTAGCATTTTTATTAAGGCATTTACTTTTGAAGGCATTCCAATGTCTTTGCATACTGAGAGGGAAATCAAGCTTTTAAGTCTTTATGTTAATATGTAAATAACATTTGACTTGAAGATTCAGAATTTTGTCTTCAGGTTTTAAAATTTCATCTAGTCTTGTTTGAGAAAATAATTGCTGTTTCTGCCTTGCCAGCTCGTAACATTATACAATTCTGAAGAAAAATACTCACATTACCAAATGCATGGATACAGCCCACATTCCTGACATCAGTTGATTCACTCTGGGTGTGAGCTAAGCATATTGATGAAAAGTAGTTTACTGTAATCTGAAGAAAGCAAAGCTGTAGCATATATAGTGAATATATACACTATACCCAGACTATTTATTCAAAATGGGGCCACAGGCACCATGTTCCCCCCTTGCAGGGCACAAAAACTGAAGGTGCTGTTTTCTCTAGAGATGAGGCTTCATCACTAGAACCTACTTGCTTCTAGTTCCAAAGGTAAATATAGGGTTGTCATGGAATAAGGAGAAAGAGGAGTTGCAACTGAATTACTACTCAGTAAGAAGGAATGATCCACAATTAATGTCACAGACTGGGGACTTATGTGTTAAAAAAAAAAAAAAAAAAAGAAAGGAGAATACAGAAAAGCTCTAAGTTCAGTGTAGAATTGTGGAATGGAATGTTTAGAAGATGAATTTAAGACATACACAGCAACTAAGAAGAATAATAATTTAGAAGTCTAAAATAACATCAGAAGTAAGTAGAACTTGGAAACCTTTTATGATGGTTAAAATAGTCTCCATTTGTAGATATGATCAAAATTATGCTTACTGATAATTTTTCAATATCAGATCCATATACAAATAACCTAACCACATATTTACTCAATAACAGTTATACTATCATTTGTACTTGCCTAAAAATGTTCACATATAATTTTAAAAGTGTAGCTGTTGAGGCTTTAAGTAGTGGACCAAAATTTTTAACCCAAGTTAAAAATTAACATTAAGTACTCAACATTCATTTTTGTTTGTTTCTTTGTTTGTCATTTAGTCTTTATCTATAGAAACTTTTTTTCAGGCACCCTTTGCTGTATGTAAGATGTCCAGGAGGCATCAGATATTGTGTACCCTCTGACAGAACATACCAACTGCTCATATTCAAGCAATATCCATCTTAGAGGTGTGTATTTATCTGCTTATCCGTGATGAGATACTGTGGTTTTAGTTTTAACTTACTGATTCCTTTTAAGCATTTTTTAACCTTGGGAAAAAGATGTACTTCATTATCTGTTTCATTTATACCCACAAATAGAATGACAATGGGAATGGCAGTTGTAGGCCCCCAAACAACCCAGCTGGAACCTTTAGGACAAAGAACTGAAGGTAAAAGCTGACTCTAATAAGAAATATTTGACTTGTAACTAGTCTAACCTGCTATTAACCAACAGTAATGAAGAACTTTTTGAAAAACATAATAATAAAAGGAATAAACAATGGGTGGTGTGACAAGAGGACAGAAATAAGTGTTAGCAGTGTAAGATTACTAAAACTGCTGCTTGTAGAAGGAAAATTGCTTCTCCATAAAAAGTAGGTATCTGTAAGGAACAATGAGGGTAGAGGAATGGAAAAGAAAGCAGAAAGAAGAAAGTTCTCACAACATCATGAAATGACAGAGGGACACGGATTCCCCTCAACTAGTTTGTAAAATTTGATCAGTCTCATTTAACTATGGTCCTGCCTATTTGCAGCATATGTTAAATAAATTTATTACATTCTGTAGTACAGAGTAAGAATGTCCCACACTTGTTGGGACATAACCAGTGTGCACTTTAGAGTCTCACAGTAAGACAGAATACCTATTCATTCTTACTCTGAAGGTATCTTTGCCCACCTCCTTTACACATCAGTGAAGACAGACTGCAAATGCCCCTTCAGTCATCTAGTCTAATTCATGAAAAGCAGATATGCTCTCAATTAGCTGGCCAAAGATGGTCTGATTGGTGAGTTGTGAGTTTGTTTCTCAATCATCAACATATTTCAATGAATGGTAGTTATCTCTAACTGATATATCACCCCTAATTGATATATGAGTTGCAGTTAATTTTGACAGATTACTGCTAAATGTCCATGTTCTGATAATGATCTGCTGCATTGCCAGCAGGTCAAGGAAGGTGATCCTTCCTCTCTACTGAGGACCAAAGTTCTGTGTTCAGTTATGGGCTCAGCAGTACGAGAGAGGGATGGACTTACATGAGCAAGTCCAGAGAAGGGCCACAAAGATGATGAAGGGACTGGAGCATCTCTTGTAAGAAGAGAGGCTGAAGGTTGAGAATATTCAGCCTGGAGAAGAGAAGGCTGAGGGGTAATCTTATTAAAATGAAAAAATACCTGATGGAAAGGAATGAAGAAGAGGGAGCCAGACTCCTCTCAGTAGTGCCCAGTGAAAGGAAAAGAGACAATGGGCATGAATTAAAACACATGAAATTCCACCCGAACACAAGAAAACACTTTTTTACTGTGGGGTCTTCAAACTCTGAAACAGGTTGCCCAGAGAGATTGTAGAGTCCCCACCTGTGGAGATACTCAAAAACTGGCAACACATGGACCTGGAAAACTCCCTCTACGTGACCCATCAGTGGGGCTCGACTGGATGACCTGAAGAGGTCCCTTCTAAGCAAAATGATTGTGTGATTCTGTGATAATGCTATGACTTGGGTTTGTTTGTATGGTTTTTTTTTTTTTCATTTGTTTTTTCCTCTGTCTTCCAGAAAACACAGATTTATTCTGAATTCAGAGAAACAGTTCTTCTCTTTGATGTTAAAAAAAAGAAAGAAGAAAAAAATCATAGAAGATTTACATTTCACATAAATAAAGAACATAATTTTAAATATCTGGTAATATAAAAAGGAATAAGGTGATAGATTCTCACTGTGTTGATGCCAGCACCCTAATCCATAGGACATAGTACTCACTTATAGCTCAGACTAAATTTCCCAAGCAAGTGCCAGGGACTGAAAGAGTTAATGTCTCAAACATTGCGGTGAGGCAAGTTAAGGTCTGCAAAGAGACAAGTTAAGGTCCCCATAGCGATAAATGGGGGTCTGCATAGCACCACAGGTGAGAAGCAGATGATTGGCAAGGAGTTGGCATGGAGCTGGGAGGCATGTTGGAGGACTCACAGTTCTGCCCTCTGATGGCCAAAGGTCATGCAGAGTTCATTGGAGGAAGGGGCTCGAGACCACCCGAAAGACCCCTCAGGACCACCGCCCCACAGTGGCGCCTATACAGAAGATGCAGAACATTCTGGAACAAGCCTGAAGAGGGGTGAGATTAAAGGCGGGGACTGGCCTATAAAAGACACAAGTTCGAGGAGCCACGAGGTGCACTCCCACCATCGGAGGACCCCACGCTGCTGCTGCCCCTGCTCCGGACCGGCCTCGCCCACCCACTGCCAGCGTAGCTGGAGGCCCTGCGGTCCGGGAGCAGCGTGACTACTGCCGAAGGACTGCCATGTTTATCATCAACATTGTGGGTTCCAAGGGTGGTGATATCTCTCTCTCTCCTCTTTCTTCCTTTTCCTTTCCTTTCCTAAGTATTTGAATTAGAATCAGTATTGCTTATCGTGGTGCTTTCCTGGTTTGGATTGCCTACTTATTCACATAAACGGTTGACCAAGTCTGAGACTAAGATTAGACCCAGCCACACCTAGACTCCTCTCTGGAAAGGAGTTTAGAAAGCAAGGGGATCTATTCTGAACCTCGTGACTCCGCAGGAGGGTCCTCCTTATCCCCTGCATATTGTGGTGCTTTCCAAGTTCAGGTTGGTGTTTACCATCAATAAAGTGTTTAATTGATCATTTGGTGGTGTTTCACCTTAATTTAGCCTAAGGGAATCACAGAACCTCCATGATTCTCTCTGGACAGCCCAGTTCAGGTCATGACAGCTAGTTATGCATATAATCCCTTAGATCTCATGTGAGGCATTTCATCACCTTTCCCATCTTCCTTCTTTCCCAAATGGTGGCCCAGAGGTGGAATTTTAGATATATTTTCCTGGTCTCCTTTGATCTTATTCAACTCTGGAGTTACGTATTTATTTAGCACCAAAAAGCACAAGTAGGCAATAAAACCAGCTCTGCCTCCAAAACATTGTCACATCACACTTTCACATCTACATTCTTTATTTTTATTTTTGTCCTTTAGAGAAGTCTCTGTCTTTCTAATAGAATGGAATAGAATAGAATGGAATAGAATGGAATGGAATATTTCGATTTTGAAGGGAGCTTACAACAATCATTTAGTCCAACTGCCTGGCCCTGGAGTGTGTGAAGATATAGTATAACTTACACCTTTACTATGTATTGCATATGACTTTCAGTGGGCCTTTTGTAAAGGCTTTCTTATAGTGATTTCAGCTTAGTGACAGTCATCTGGTTGCTTCCAGGGAAAATGGAGGACTTGTGGGGAACAAAGCAAGTTGCAGCTGTTTTCTGAATAGACTGAAAGTGTGGAGTGGCCAGTCTAACCTCCTATGGTGCAGCACCACATAAGAGATAGGCAAAGATGATAATGAGTTCTCAGAGAGAATGTCATTAGTTAAAATACATCCAGGTAATTGTGGGTTTTTTTTCCAGTTAAATTGTTTGTTTACTGGCATCTTTGCAGCCAGAGAAGTTCTAAAATACTAGTAAATGTTGTGAGTGTTTGCAACCCTTCTTTTTCAGTTAGTAAGTCTCAGACATTTTTATACTTTCTTCTATTCTGCCTCCTCTTTGCAAATCTGTTTAGTCACAGGCTCACTGTTGAAAGGGCTAAAACTCTGACAATACCTGACTCAGATAGTTTTAGTTATCTGCTGAGACAGATATTTCGAAGAATGTGACTCCTTGTCTGGCACGATTAAAACAGACCCTGAGCAAGCTCGTTAGGCTTCCTGTGTAAAACACTGATAACATAGACTCAGGACCCCCGTGCTGAGATGAGCACTCAAGGAACTGGTTTCGTAGCATTCCAAGGCCAAAGGACTGATGAGCTAATTCTAATGACCATAAATGGACAAAAGAAGCCCAAAAGTTCAACTAGCGGACAAGTGAAGAAGACTATTGGAGACCACCAGAGGACCCCCGAAGACCTCCAAAGAGGGCGATTATGCATGCGGATTGGACATTTGCATATGATAATGATCTCATGTTTATGTAGATGAATTCTCAGAAATCATATGAATATGTATAACTTGATAGTATAAAATCTCTGGAAGTTTGTCAAATCGTTGGAGCACTCATGGTGGAATGATCCCCAGTGCTGCCCAGCGCTGCAATAAAGAATGCCTGCTTAATAGTAACTTTGTTGCTATTGAGTTTTATTTCCGGAACTTTCTGAAGACTCCGTTTCCTCTTACGGAGAGGTTCGGACTTTGAAGAATAGTATCTGCGAATTTCTGTATCACTGTGGTTCTTGATTATCACTCCATTTATGACTGTGGGATGCTACACCTATAGATTCAGCCACTACAACCCAGCACTTTGCTCAGATGCAGGTTATCTTTCAGGTTTTTAGCCTAATGCAACAATTTAGTGTAGATCCTACTCCTTGGCTTCACGCTTTAGAATTCCTCACAGAACCGCGTAGCTGGGCACCTAGAAATTAAAAGAAAACAAAAAAACATATAAAGATATATTTTTAAGAGAAAATGTTAATAATTTTTCTCTGTTTGTATCAAATCATGAATGATTAAATCATCTAGAAAAGCAATTATTAATTTTCCAGTGTATCTTTATTTGTTTCTTACACCTCTGTTTTCTCCAAGTAGGTTGGAGTAGACTTCATAGGCTGGAAAAATTCTGTTTCTCTATGTACACACTTATTTAAAAATCTATTGGTTTATCAAGCTATTTTTTTCCAACATTAATTAAATTGTTAAATAATTTAAAGGAAAAATCTTATGTAATGCATTTGCTGATCATAGTGTTATGGAAATATTTCTGTTATTTTACAGAGACATATTTGAAAGTTCAAGGAGCCTTTTTGAAGACTGTGACTAACCAAAGTATTACAGGTAGATAAAATCAGAAAATTATGCTCAAGTATTTGAAGATGTAAATATAAAGGCTAATTGTTGTTTAGGAAGTGAAATAAGCATTTTGTTATTAGTCTCAGTAGTTTTGACCATTCTGTAGCAGTTATATGGATAACAGAAACTAGCAATTGTTATTTAAGATTAGGAAAATATTAGAGTGATTTCAATAATAGAAAGTCTGAATTCTGAACACAGAAGTACTTACTAATCATTATTCTTGTTCTTTCAAATACAAAAAATAAGATTACAGTAGAACAAATGCATAACATTTTGAATTGGTCTCACCTAGTTACTAATTCTGCAACTGTACTGACTTGTAGGTATAATTAAGGTCAACTACTGGATAATTTGTTTTTACAGAATGACTATGAAACTTGGCTGTTGGGCTAAGCTTTATTTGCATTGATGATTAAGAAAACTCCACCACTTTCAAATTCTGATTTTCACCAGAACATTTGCTTTATCTCTAAATCTTCTTTAAATGGACTAAGGATAGAACACAATTCCTGAAAGCCTTTAACAACTTCTTAAGTCTCACTGTGTTTTGTAAACATAAACGTATACATAAGTTCCTATTTTAACGAATTAGGTATAATAGAAGCATGCCCTTGCTTTAGTACTGACTTTACTGCTATTTAATCTGTGGTTATACTAATCTCAGAGTACTTTATACTCCATTGCAGTACCTAATGCTTATATGGCATTCCTAAAACAGATAAAATTTTGATACGTCACACATCACTGGACAACCATAAAACCAAACAAAAAGCAATTAGCAGAGACTGATGGGTTAAAGTAAAAATTTCAAATAGTATGCTGCCTGGTCGAGATTGAAATTTACCCCACCCAGCAGTTATTTAGACTAGAAGGCAACATTCTTGAGCTTGTCTGCAAATAAATTTCTGAGCATTTCTCCTGTTCATGAAGACATGGTAATGTTCCACATATATGGGACTACTAAAAGACAAAGAAAAGTTTACTATTTTGAAGGAGCTAAATAGGCTTATGCTCTTCAATAGCATATGTTTTATATGCGTGTAAAGGTCTGCTACAAACCTAAAGAAAACATGGTCTTTGAGTTGCTTGTGGTCTGTAATATATCTCATATGTATCAGAGAAAGCTGAAGAGGAGTTCGTAACATCTAAATCTATACTTACAATTGAAGCTTTTGTAATTCAGTCTCTCTGACTGTCTCTCCCCTGGGCTTTTCAAGTGGAACATCCATTGAGGGGTTTTATTCTGACAGTGCAGTGCTCTTAGGGCTCCGGATATATTAACTGTAAGTAGCACTACTAAAACGTTGTGTAAAGTTCAATTGCAACCCTGAAAAAAACCTCCTGAAAATAATTTTAAGAACTTTTACAGCTGAACATAACATTGTTCCTTCTTCAGCACCACTGGACACAGTTACTGAAAGTAAAAATGTGTGGGATGAACACTTTGTTTAGAAAAGTTAGGGTCATGTTAATTATGTGTCCATGAGCAAAAGAAAAGGAATAAAGAAGGTGGGTGGAATATAGGCAATAGTGTAATCATTTTGCAGGAATATAAAATGTGTGTATTAGCCCATGCTGAAAGCCCGCTTGGAATGACTAGGACTGTAGTAACCACAATCAGATGGAGCTTTCTTTCAGCATCAGTTACTGCAATAAACATCCTAACTCACTTGAGTATAGCTGATCCATATATTATCTGAGTTACACTAAAACAGTTATTGAAACTTAATTTTAGAAGCCAACCTACAAATAGACAAGTGATAATAACTGCATTTTATTTTCCTGTAAGGTGTATAATAGTATTTTGTGTTAGCAAATTGCCCATTAATAGCATTAACATGCTAGTTTTGACCTGATGTAAACAAGATAGCCTCTTAATTATAATTTATCTAACTGTACTGAATGTACCATAAATTAATGTGCTGCATTTAACAAATAATATTAAAACTAATCATCAAAAAAGGATTTGATACTGGCAAGAATTCAAGATTATTCTTTCTAAATCTTTTGAAAACTGCAAGTTGTTACAAATGTATCTTGAATGAGTCCTTTATAAAAAACAAGTATGAAATAAATTTATTAGGTGTCTAAAGTACATACATAAAATTTTGATATCTTTTTAAATTCAAGGTTTAATTTTTTTTTGTCCTCTTGAAGGATATTAACAATATATAATAGGATTTACATTCATCAGTAATACATTTTGCGAATGTTTAAATGGTGTGAGAAATTTTAATATATAGGATCCTGTTGTGTCATCCTTACTTATACAAAGAAAATTTTTGCTACACATATGGTCTCATCTACTTCCTCACCAATAAGCAATATTTGTTTCTGATTGTTGCCTTTTTATTCAAGAAGGAAAGTATAGCATCTCTCCAGTGAACAGCATATTACCATTATTACTCATATATAGATTAGATATTTGGTGCAAAATTTTGGAGGGGCATAGACATAGGATTTCCTAATTAAGAGTTCTACAATTTGTAAAACCCTCTCCAAAACAGAGAAGGACACTTATGTCAGAACAGGATTCTGTGACATGATTAACATTATGAACAGGTTTCTGTTGCCTAAACATAGGTCTCTGGTGCCAAATCTGTAATCTCTTATTCTACCTGACCTCTAATTCAAGATATCATGGCTCTTCTGAAGATCATGCCATACCTGCTAAGCCCATGCAATTATCTCAGACCTCCTAGAGTATCATAAAAGTCACTAGTTCTAATATAATTATTTAATTAATTTAATGATTCAAGTCCCTGTTCAGCAGAGTCACTGGAGAGCAGGATTTAGTTTCTGAAGGGTAGGTGGCTAGAGCTATTTGGGACGCCCTATGGTATCTGAGATAGGGACTGTGATCAGGTAGATACAGTACTCAACTTGCAGGAAAACTGTGGTCTACTGGACCATTGTCTGGAGGTCAGTTGTGATATTCTAGGATGTCTTAAATGGCACCAGATGCTCATGTTCAGCAGCTATAATGGCAGCTTAGACAACCAGCTAACTGATATTGTAGACACATTTAGCTTTCTGGCTCTAGAACTGGGTCCTATCCTATGCCTAACAACATGCTATTTATATGTAGCCTAAGGTCAGAGTTGTTGTCATCTCTGAAATCTTTTTTAGCCTGTTAATTGAGACTAAGGTCATATGAAAAGCTAAGTTCTCTCAATTCAGTTTCAGTTGCAGGAATCCAGCACCCTAGCTGAGTGGAGTACTGAAAATTAGTAGTTATTCATTCAAAAATAAATTTTAAGATATCATAGTTCTCTGGGAGTTGGGGAGACACATGTTGTTTGTGTTTTCTGAAAAGAGCAAGGAAGTGTTCATTACTGACAATCTTTTTCACTGACCTGAGAACATTCAGACAACATACAGTGATGATGTTGAGTGTGTGTCCATAAGGTAAGCTGTAGATTTTCTACTCACATGTAGCTTTGTAGCTTTCCTGAGGATAAAACAGATTAAAAAAAAAAAAAGAGAAAAAAAGAAAAAGACAAATAAATGTGGTGGGTTGGCTCTGGCTGGATGCCAAGTGCCCACCAAAGCCACTCTATCATTTCCCTCCTTGGCTGGACAGGGGAGAGAAAATATAACGAAAGGCTTGTGGTCGAGATAAGGACAGGGAGATCACTCATCAATTACCATCATGGGCAAAACAGACTCGATTTAGGAAAATTAATTTATTTTATTACCAACCAAATCAGAGTAGGATAATGAGAAATAAAACCAAATCTTAAAACACCTTTCCCCCACCCCTCTCCTCTTCCCAGGCTCAACTTCACTCCAAATTTTCTCTACCTCCTTCCCCCAAGCGGCACAGCGGGATGGGGAATAAAGGTTGTGGTCAGTTCATCACACGTTGTCCATGCCTCTCTTTCCTCCTCAGGGGAGGACTTCTCACACTCTTCCCCTGCTTCAGTGTGAGGTCCCTCCTATGGGAGACAGGTCTCCACAAACTTCTGTAATGTGAGTCCTTCCCAAGGGCTACAGTTCTTCACAAACTGCTCCAGCATGGGTCCCTTCCATGGGGTGCAGTCCTTCAGGAGAAGACTGCTCCAGCCTGGGTCACCCACAGGGTCTACAAGTCTTGCCAGAAAACCTGCTCCAGCGTGGGCTCCTCTCTCCATGGGTCCACAGGTCCTGCCAGGAGCCTGCTCCAGCACAGGCGTCCCATGGGGTCACAGCCTCCTTTGGGCACATCCACCTGCTCCAGCATGCAGTCCTCCATGGGCTGCAGGTGGATATCTGCTCCACTGTGGACCTCCATGGGCTGCAGGGGCACAGCCTGCCTCACTGTGGTCTTCACCATGGGCTGCAGGGGAATCTCTGCTCCGGTGCCTGGAGCACCTCCTCCCCCTCCTCCACTGACCTTGGTGTCTGCAGAGTCCTTCCTCTCACATATTCTCACTCCTCTCTCTGGCTGCAGTTGTGCAGGTTTGTTTTTTGGGTTGTTTTGTTTTTTTTTTTCTCTTAAATCTGTTATCACGGAGGTGCTACCACTGTTGCTGATTGGCTCAACCTTGGCCAGTGGTGGGTCCATCTTGGAGCTGGCTGGCATTGTCTCTGTTGGACATAGGGGAAGCTTCTAGCAGCTTCTCACAGAAGCCACCCCTGTAGCCCCCCCCATTACCAAACCCTTGCCACACAAACCCAACATACTAAACTATAACAGTTTTTAATTTGTTAAGTTCTGTGTTATTTTATTTTATTTTAATAGTACTTTTATTTTGGGGAGCAGGATATATGTTTTGTTTGGAATTAATAGGGATTATCAGTTGATTTCTTGATTCACTCTACTGTAGGAGGGAGGACTTACTTGTAATGTTTGAAAACAAATTAATTACTGTCTCAGTGGGTACTCTGAGTCTATTTAGAGTCATATGAGTACAGCATTTATACATATGTAAGATACATTCATTTTATACAATAATCATTGATTCAGTGAGAAATCACTTCATGGTCCCTCACTATCATATGACTCTACCATAACCCTCTAAGAAAAGAATGAGAATCAGGTGGTGATTCAACCACATTTAACCTCTAATTTTTTTCCCTTTCCTTTGTGAAGGACTGATGTTACTGTAATTAGCATTACACTTTGTGTAGTAAGATGAAGCTCTCTTGTTCACTTCCCAGTGAAAAGCCACAAGCAAATCCCTGCTCATTTCTTCATCCTTCCCTGACCATTTCTGCCTGCATCTGCCAAGCAGCTGAAAACAGTCGTCCTTTGAATGTTGTATTTTTTTTTTTCTTTCTCCCCGAGGCTTGCATGCTCTGAACAGCTACAACTATGTTTGAATTCATGCTTTGATTAAGCTGCTAAGAGTCCTAGGACTGTATTATAAAAAAAAAAAAAATATATATATATATATATAACACCTACTCTACAGGAAAATATATTAAGGTGAACTCTTTGGAAGCAGTAAAAGGAGAACTTCTTCCTCAGTAAAAAGAAAACCTGAAAAAGAGGCAATATTTTCTGTAATGGAGAAGAAATTTTCCATATACTTCCAAAACTACTCTAACACAAATCCTTCAATCCACTTTTGACATTTAGTTTTAGTCCATATCAAATTTTATAATGTGCTTTAGTTTGGCAGTTAAAAGTAATGCTTGTTGCTTAGTATTTTCAAAATAACTACTATCACAGGGATCAAACTGAATAGGCACCTGTAAAAATAATATTATTTTTGATTAATTTCTTTTTTTTTTTCATAAGGCTGCTTTGCCTGCTCCCAGTAAATCTTTTGCTCTTCTCTCTGTAAATCAGTTCTCAGTTATGATAAATTGATGTCTGGCTAACTACAAGATTGTACTGTAAGTGACCCATCTATCACCTTTTTAAGCCTAAATTTCACATAATTTAAAAATAGAAAATGGAGTAGAATGACTAAAAGATACATGGCATCAGGACTTCGTGTCTGTCAGACTGCTTCTTCAACAGGAATCTGTATTTTGGGAAAATCAAATTAAATCTCTATATATCTCATTTGTAAACAGAAAGTATTTGCTCTCAAACAATGAAATGTGTATTGCCAGCAGCAAGCATCAGGATGTTATTGAAAAATTCCCAGCAGAGTCAAAGTTTCACTCAGAGGCTTACTCCTCAAAGCAGTCTCTGCAATACCAGAAATAGATCTGCTTGTGGCAAGCTAAAGAAAGTTAAATGGTTTCTGAAGTCCCATTTAAAATATAAACAAAATGAGAAAAGAAAACAAAAAAAGGAAAAAAGAAAAAAAAAACAGCAAGAAAAACAAATATGACATAAGGAATTTTCAAGAAGTCTCCCTACTAGCTGTTGAACTACAGTTCTAAAATTATAGGAAGTACAACAAATTGAAAGAAATCACTGGTTTATAACTTTGATTCAACTCCTGTCAAATAATTTGAAATAGTGGTAAACTGTATTACCAGGAGTGAAATAAAAAGAACTCTTCTTTCAGCATAGAAGATAATAATTCCTTTAAGACATGAGGTGAATTACAATAAATACACTTGGACATCATAATACAGTGAATTATGTTACAAAATGTCAGTCCAGATTCAAATCCCTTGAACAGTAGCCAGATGTAAGGACCTTAGCTTGTGTAGGGTAATCAGTTCTCTTACGAAGTATAGGCTTTCCAGTAGTATGGTTTCAAAACCTGTATCTCAAAAGAAAGGTTCATATAGGACAATTATTTGCCCTGTATTTTCTCATCCTTGGCACTTGTTGGGTTAAATCATAGAGCTGTACAGTCATAGAATTGTCGAGGTTGGAAGGGGTCTCGAGAGAGCACAGGCACATGCCCTGAATACGATTGCATTGCATGTTAGGGAAGGGAAGAGACATTCCCATTGTTCTATGTGGGACACTTCTACATCTAACCTATAGGAAAAAATTGATTAGAGGGTTTGTTCTAAATATCAACCCTCTAAGTACTTTAAGTTTCCGGGCTATGGAGGGACATTTTCCTGCATTTAGAATTTACAAGTGCTTTTTGCAGGCATCAAAGACTTAAGGTGTAATTTGTAGTAGACAGAAAAAAGAAGTCTTTTGGTGCGCTGAGGAAGAATCCAAGCTCCGCTATCTCATCAGTTTTAGGTGTCCAGCTGTAATAACCTATGCTACAAGCTATGGGGCTTTCTGAGTTGGGGCTTGCTCATTGACTACCTGAAGATGATTCTATTTTGATAAAATAAATATTCATTCAGCTAGAGGAAATGAGCAAATATGATTCTGTAGCATAGCAGATACCATAGGATAAGGAAAATCTAGTTCCATTAAATTCACAAACATTTTAGATTAAGAAATAATGGGACAGCAGGAATGAAAACTAATTGTCCTTCCACTCTGAGTGAATGATGTAACCACTAGGTACTATGCAGTCTTGCTTCTTCTCTGACTAAACAGATATGCAAAGATTCATTGCAAAATGCGGTAGCTGCAGTCAGGCTCTAAAATACCCACCCAATGCACATTTTGTGAATCATAGGTGTGGAAAAGCATGTAGATGATGAGTACCTAGCAGACTAGTGTTGTCAGAATGTATGTCGCTAAGCTTATTCGCTCTTGCAGAGTTTGTAGCCATCTTCAGTGTGTTACCAAAGAAATAGATCAACAATATAGAGAAAAGTAATAATACAGATTACCTATTAACAGTAATTAAAGAAAATAAAACTGTGCAAGATAATTTCTAACCTACTAGCTGTAGCAAGGGCTGGGAATCTTATATGTAGCTTCTCTTTCCATCTCTGTTGTTGGGTTGCTGATTGAGTTTGGGCTTTGACCAACTGAATTTCTGCTTTTGTCCTCAGTTTCCTATTCTTTAAATGGCAACATGATGCTGTTATCAGTCAAAAGAATAAGTTTTGAACTACCTGTTTAGTAAGTTTCCTGCTGACTAAAGAATTATTTTTTTTTATGTAATTCTTACAGTTTTGGATGGTATTATCTTTCATTTCCAATTTATCAAGAAGTGTATGTGGATTTCATTTGCAACCATAATGGCTGGTACAAAGCAGAAGTTCTCACAAGCAAATGTGGAGGTTCTAGAAGTTCAGTAAGAAGCAATAGAAGATTTTGACACCATATGAAGTTAAAAACATTTTGATGTGCTAGAATCAAAGCACCAGAGAGATTTGTCTGTTAAAACAGTGAAGAATTAATAGTCCACTCAGATGAGTAAAATAGTTCAAGATCTTTCAGCAGACTGGAGGACAAATTACTATCACCTCATCTTTTTATATATTTGCAAGCATTTAAAATATTACAAGTTTAAAAAACCAAAACAGAGTTACGGAGTACATTCTGAGAAAAATGACAGTGAGAGTTTCTAATCTAAACTCCTTAGTAAGAAAGCCATTGCACATTGAAAAAATTTTTTATTTTTATTTTTGTGAATTATTATTTGGGGTTCTTTCCTGTCTGTGTTTGGATATTAAACAAAAGCTTGTTTCACTGTGGTCTGTACTAACTAGAACATAAATTGCTCTTTACCTTCAGAAAGTATAATACAAGTTAATGCCAGAAAAGTCAATTGGTTATGACAGATGTGCAATCTTGGAAGCAAGGGACCCTCTACTTTTTAACTTGACAGCATCAATAAGAATATGGTACACTAATAACTTATTCATGTACTTGATTATATGAGTTTCACATAGAAATGTCCATGCAAATTTTCAGACTGAAATGTCAGTGCTTCTTTCAGGAAAAAAAACCAAACCAAAACAAAACATGGAAATTATACGGTCTTGCATTATTGTGCTCCTAACCACCCAGCACTGTATTTAATTTTAAAATATTACCTGTCACTTGAGACAAAGTATGTTGCTTGGGACAAAGAGTTTTCAGGACATCCCCCACATAATGGCAACCATTATTGTACTGTGACTTGCAGCATATAAATATGAAATTTCAAGATCTGGGAGAAGCTAGGCATGTATCACCCTTAAAATCCTCATTTTCTTGGATCTCTTGGACAATTCAGATCTAGATGTTAGAGAAATTCAAACAAATATGAGTCTTTTTAGTAGTCTTTGGTTAAACTATTTCACCACCTCAAAATACAAAATTGTTGTTAAAAGACTATAATGAAATGAATTTTACACTCAATCAGTTCTCCTTAATGATGTCCCTTATTGCTTTACTTATTTCATTGTCATCTTAATTTAAAAAAAAAGAAAAAAAAAAAGAAAAAGTCAGGAAAATCTTGCTTGACTCCTTGCTTTTTTGAAGAGTACTATACAACTAATAAGAAGAGCTTGTTATCTAACTTTTTAGATGTATCCATGGTAACAAAAAACATACCCACAAGCATGGTGTTCACTTGAAAGTAGTCCCTGTAATTTGGACCCTAAAAGACTTTCCACAGTGTTGGAAGCCTATCATTGCATACCATTTATTTTTTGCAGCTTGTGATTTTGTAGTAAGCTCAAAGGGCAATCTATTGCTACAACCTTAACTAGTACAACTGACTCTGGTGGTGCTGGATTTTGTGTTATTTGAAGCTGAATACTTCAGCTACTGTAAACTGATCTTCCTAGGTAATTTTTTTCCTCATATGGAAATTCTTCATTGACTTTCTTCATGATTTTCAGGCTGCTACATATACATGGCACATTTTTTATGTTCTTTCAATATATATTCCCTCTCACATAGGACCAAAAAGCAAATAACTTCACAGGTTATCTATGGTCTTTGAAATTATTTTCTTTTGTCTATTTCCACAAAGGACAAAAAATAGATAAAAGATTTTAAAAAAAAAAATTGTAAAAGAGATGCCTAATCAAGTGAATTATTCCCAAATTCTGAATATTTTTAATATATTTTCTGAAACACAAAATATATTTTTTTTGTGATCATGGTCTTTGATACATTAACTTTCTTGATAACTTTAACCTATAATACACAGTGACCTCATAAAGGATTATTAAGAATTATTAAGAATTAAGGCTCTGGTAGGTCAATGACAAACTAATCATGACTATTCATTTAGTATTGTTTTACCCGTAATGTGATTTTCAGTTCACTAACATTTTGTCTCATAAAGTACTTCAAAAGCTCATTGTTCCTATATGTTGATCTGTCACATCCTGTTTAAGCTCAAATATTTAATATACTTTTAAAGCTCAAAGCTTTAATACACTTTTTAAAGAAAATAGCTGTGGAAGTGCATTACCCTTCCATCCTTAGTAATAAAAAACTTATTCCATCCTTAGTAAAAAAACTTACTGTTTGATTTTTCCAGGGCAGAGTCTGCAGTCAGGTCATAAATGGAGCTGGCTGTTTTCATGCAGTATATCTGCTATGCAGACGTTGTTGTTAGAGGTGGACAACAGTATGGCCATTCAGAGAAACACAGACCATCTCACCTCAGCTCAGCCAGTCACAGACTGCAGTTGCTTAGAGAGTTTAGAGCTAAGCATGGGGTGTGGCTAGGTATATGGAATTGAAGTTCGAATAGTGTTATCAGATGAAACTGAGGCTTGTCCTGCAATCGTAATTGTGGTGCACTGGGGTATCAGGTCCAGCAACTACCCGAGTAGTCTCTGACTAGATGAGACAATGGATCAGCTTGAGACTGGGTGGTTGACTGAATGCCATAACTGCCTTTGTAACAAAGTGTTTGACTAATCCTTGCAAGACGTCTCTAGGTGGTACTCTCAGATTGTCCCAGAGATTCCCCCATGCAACTGCTGCTGTTCATAGGTCACTTGACAAGCACCCTTTGTATACGTCTGTGAGTTGGTTAACATCCTAGGTGAGAGATCTGGCCACCTCATTGACTCCTCCAGTCAGATTCTGCTGTAGAATTGACCAGGCTTTACACAGAATATTTTAAAGTGTAGAAGCAGTTCCTGCAGAATCACAAATGATTACTTAGGACAGCAATTATAGGATATTTAGCAGAGGAACTAATGGCGGAAAAAAGAATCTAGATGATTTGGGGAGGAACAAACATAGGAAAATAAAGGGATAAGGAGGTGAAAAAGGCATTCAATACGTTTGTCTGGCCATGCCCTGTGCTTGATTTGTGCAGTCTGTCCTATCTTCTTATTAAACTCTATTTCTGACTATTTTGCTTGGGTGAGGGACTCTCTGTTTGGTGTGTGTATGGGGGTCTGAGTGCCAGCAGCTGAAGTGGGACCTCAAGTAACAAGGGCCCAAGTCCATAGTGCAGAACGTGGAGCAAGTGCAGGTGTGCGAGGGAGTGTGGCGATAGTTAGTGAGGATCAAGCTGCGCTGGTTGGTAAGTAGGTGAAGTGGGTTGGGAACCGGGGTGTGGGGGGGTGTGTATGTGTGCGTGCATGGGGCCTCCTGAAGAGTTGCTTACTGGAGGGACCAGGATAGTCCCAGCCAGCTGCTGGAGAGACCATAGACTGGAACCCATACACTGGGGGTCAAGTGGGACCTGTTTGTGTGTATGTGTGTGTATGGTAAGCAACTGGAGAGATCAGTGATCCCTGGATCATGCCTGGCTAGTGTATGGACTGTGTCTGAGCCCAGTTATTGAATGAATCCATATGTCTGTGCGCATAAATTACTGTGCACAAAGGAGTCTGTACCAGCAGCTGGAACGTGGCTACACCCCTGGGGGCTTGTATATCCTGCAGCAATGGGGGAGACTGGGATCCAGAGGCAGCTGCTGGGCAGACCAGGTGTCTGAGCCCAGCTGATGGAGGCATCCACATTGTGTGTGTGTATATATATATTTATTTATATGTTTATATGTACAATATAACCTTTATATATATAAAAAGGTTTCCCACTAGCAGACCGTCATCTTACTCAGCCATGGAGAGGAGCAGAATGAGACCATTGCTGCTCTTTGTGTTTGTATGAGTGTGGACTGTACCTGTCTGTCTGTCTTGATCGGTGTGGCCACCAAGAAGTGCATTGGTATATGCTTTTATGTATACTGTATACATGTTTGTTTCTGGGCCTACTGGGTGTACCTGCTCAGCCTTGCTACTGGTTGGACCTGGGGGCATGAAGCCGCTGATGGGCTGCCAGATTCAGCAAGACTCAGCAATGTAGACCCACGGATCAGGTGGGTCATGAGAACAGAGCAGGAGAGCAGTTCAGGGAACCTCACCAGCTCCAGCTGAGGATGCAACAGAGACTCATTACCATCCAGAGAGTAGCTGACCATCCCGTTCGAAAGGTTTGCTTCCCTATATGAGCATTACCCTATGCAAAAGATGCCAATAAATTGTTTTTTTAACAAACTGTTGTCTGTGACTGTGCAATGAGGGTAAGTGATGCTAATGCAGCACCATAGCACTTACATTATCAGAAGACATGACTCTCCTCTAACCCTTTTATAATTTTTGCTAAGCAGAAGTATGTAGAGAGGATGAGGATGAACAATTTTAAGATAAAGAGAACATACATGCTTTTTTTCATTCAGGTTCTGAGTTGCAAAAAAAGTCCTTTCTCTTTATTTGGACCATTTATGTATGAATATGTAACTCACAAATTCAAAGCCCAAAATTAAACTCGTTAAATGTTTCTCTGAAAGACTAATGAATGTTCGGCATTTTTCCAGATAACTATTCTTCTGTTGTGTCAGATTACTTCTGGCAAATGTCATTGTCCAGGGTACGTTACTATGCATGCATTTCAAAAGATAATTCCCTCTGTTGTTTACAAGAAAATGGTGTCTTTAACCTTTGTACAAGGAAAACATTGAATTTGTTCAGAATCAAGTACTTCTTTCTTTTTTTGTGTGCTAGAAACACATTTATGAAGCCTAAGGATCCAGGTTATGTTGTCACCTCTATCTTTTTCTACCATGCAATTTATTACCTTTCTCCTTGGCAAAGTCTATAACAAATGAATTATTATAACAGACGTGGTGCTGAAAATTTCACCAGGCTTTGCAACTGAATTCACTGTATATCTGTTTTATGGACTTAGTGGCTTTTTGTCTACCTATGTCTCTTTAGGGAACTCAGAGTTTACTTTTTCTTTCTAAAACTTTCTTCATAAAGGTCTGTGTTTATGAAAAACAAATCAGGACTCTTCCCCCCCAAAATACCCAGGCAAACATGGAGATATGTAGTTGTCAGACGATGAAGAAATAGTTAAATAAAACAAACGAGCAAAAAAATACGACAATGTTGTTTGAAATGCAATTTTTTTTTTTTATAGATCCTCATAGAAAGACATAACAATGGCAAGTTTTTGATATATTTTCTGTTTCAACAGAAGTGGAAGATCAAATTTTTCTGTCATCGCACACGGTTTCCAAAATTAATTGCTTACCAACATAATTGTAACATTTCATTTAAAGTACTTCAGTCACTAAGTTTCCTTGTTAGTGACAAACTCTGAAGTGAAAGCAATGACATGACCTTATGGAAATCATACTATAAGTAATTAATATCCATTGTTACAACTTGCAGAACAAAATAGAACACAGAGAAGGAATATAAAGGAAAAAACCAAAAGGTAAACTAGGAAACAACATGTATAAAGTAAACACTTCTACCTTGCTTGACTAAGCTTTTATCTGGAGGGTTTAAATCATGTTCCAAGGTAGTCTAACTATGTATTTTGTGTTTCATCTCAATATAAGATCATCCACTGTGTGTCCAAACATAAACACACTGAAGTTTTTCCTACATTGTAGTTGAACAGATGTGCAGATGCAACCGCCTCTTTTTACAAAAATATGTAAAGGGGAAGTGGAATAGAGAGGGAGAGAAAAATGATTGATCTGTCATGTTCTTCAGAAACTTCCAACTGGCAGTATAACATATTCATATTGCTAAAATTTTATTCACAGAAAAAAAATCAAGCCGTGTTCAGGTTGTCCTAAATATGGTGAAATAAACATCAAAAGGTTTGAAATGTGAATCCATATATCATCTGAGAGATCTCATAATACAGGCCATCGGTTAACAAATAAGAAATTATCATGAATACTTACTTTGACATTAAAAATATTCTCCACATAAATGCGATAATGGCAGGTATTTCTTAATATTTTCTAAAAATCTTTTTATGTAACTATGAATGGAGATAAAGTATGAAAGTATCTTTTACTGCCAACAAATCAGATTTAATTTGCTCCAGATTTTAGGGATTTGGGGGTTTATCTGTTTATATTTTTAAAATAAAATTATTATAGATGAAAAAGCAAATTCTATTACTTTGAATATCACATAATAAATGTACTGTATTTTGAAAAGGCTGCAGGGTAAATACAAATTCTATAGTCTCACATTATAAGAAACTTGCTTGATTTTATTGGATCTTTTTTCTTGCTATGAAAATTATCAAAATTGAAGGTTCAATTTAATTTATACAATAAATTATATTCTGACATTTTGTATAAATCATTAACATACCTGTAAGCTCTCAGATGAGAGCTGTACATTTAGAAAGGTTACTATATTTCCTCCTCCACAGCCAATCCTGTTCAAATAATTAGTAAAATTTGTTTAACTTCCTTCTTGTGATCATTAAAGCTGATCGCTTCCCATGTTTAATCTGTAGCATCATGAATACTGCAGTGCCTCATTTTAGTTACTATAATATAAACATTGAATACTGTTTAAATCAATAATCTTGCTATAGACATCTTGGACATCAATGGAAGACACAATAGATTGATGCTGAAATGTTTAGGGAAGCATGCCTGACAACAGGGAAAAGATTTAGGCTTGGGACAGTGTGAGATTACAAACTATAAGGAAGAGGCCCGCAGTTCTTCACTTGTCTTGGTCATTCATTTGCTGCGTGACCTGAAGCTATTCTGTTTTCCTCGCTGCATTTCGGTGTGTTTAGTTTGTCGCACCTTCAGGGTAGAGGTCATTTCCAAAAGCAAGTCACAATCTTCAGCTCTGTTAATATCAGCAGAGGTCTGGAGCCACTGAAAGGTTTATTATAATCTGTTACTTTAAGAAGTTACTATAATAGAAAAATCTGTACTTAATACTTTATTTACTATAAGGAGTTGCTATCATAGAATCACCTATACCTAATACTATACTTACTTATTATTTATTTGAAAATAAAAAGTGTCAGAGTGGGGGAGGCTTTTGGCAGCTTCCATAGCTAGTTAAAAGTGAGGATGTGACTGCTATCATCTAGTTTTCATTCCACAGTACATACTTTCAAATAATGATTTCTACAATATGTCTGGATATACAAGAAAATCAGAAATACCTTAAAAGCCCAATCCAGAAAAACAATTAATTTCACTAATAGTCCCATTGTGTTCCCTGAAAAGATTTAGAAATTCAAAGATAAATGTATGATTCAATGTTGAAGTGAATTAGTGTCTGATGAGTACAGACAAATGGTTTGTAGACCAAAAGATGTGAAAGTGGTAGGAAATCTCTAGAAGCTATTTCCACTGAAGTAAAGCTATCACTTATTAAAAACCCATTTTCCCAAGAACTGTTTCCTTAAAATCAGTTACATAGAAGACCTACACTAACTACACAAAAAGCAAACCAAAACACTGTTTTCATTTGCATTTCTTCATTTGGCTTTCTGAAAGAGAAAATTAGTATTATGTATGAGTAAGCACTAATTAAATTAAGTAACTGTGACATTTGTGCTAATGATACCAATTAACCAACAGTGAAAGAACGTGTTAAGTGAAATACAGAGCTACTGTCTAAAATACCATTAATATGAGACTTCATACTGCTGCATTTATTTAGAGCTCTGGCGTTTGTGCAAAGGTGGGCATTTCAAGGGTGAAATTCAACACAGGACAGGCAGAAACTTCTTGAGAGCTGTTCCTGTTAACAGGAGGAGTCTGTTCTGAGTACGTCTGACTCTCTTCATCTGGTGTCACTGCTGAGGTCTGCCCTCATATAGCTTCCCCATCTACTCTTAGCAGTAGGAAGTCCTGCCTGAGTACAAGTTTGTACACGTACGCACCCGCAGGCACACACAGGAGAATCTCAGACAATGGTTATTGCCAAGCAAACAACAGAAATAAACATTTATAGACGTTCACCATCAAATCACACACATTCCTATCATCAAACATGTAATGGGAATCTGTACTGAAATCACAATGTACTGTGGATTATGAATGAGCTGGAAACCACTGCCCGTAGTAGTGTGGACCATCAGTAATTTGCAGACCAATTAGACTATAATAACTCAGCAAGAACTGTCTTGGTCTGTGTTGTATGAAAGCAAAACAAAAACAAACTCTGCAGATATATTTCTCAAATGGCAAAGGGCAAAAAACAAGATAGGAAAACTACAGCCATAAAGATTTTATAAACACAGGATTAGAACATCTTTTTCAGTGTTTAAGTTACTCTAATATAAACTTTTTGGTCATTTAGCTTTCAAGTCAGGTAGAAATCGCAGAATATGAACATTTATTCAAAGATTCAGATGTGAGTATTTAGGCAGACCTGAGAACGTAGGCATGTGTTTGAGATGACTGGTGTAAAGCTTTAATCTTGCCATAGAGTAGCTTAATTTCACATGTATTTACTGTGATAAATAAAAATTAGTTTTCTAGATGTGTTTGAGATGTGAGAGAAAACAGAATGCTTGGTGTATTTTTGTTATATTTCATTACTTGGGTTGTATTTTTCTTTGTTTTTAATAGCAAAAGTTAAATGTATCTATAGGCTTTAAAAGTCTCTTTAGATCATTGAAGTCTATGACCAAAACCAAATATTTACCTTTGCTTTTGTTGTTTGTTGGTTTGGTTTGGTTTTAGATACATATTATCTATCTAAGAGACCATAATGTCCCATTTAAAGTCATAGTAATATACTGTATTTCATAGATAGCAAACATGCTAAAAAAACCATACAAAAATATGCAGTTAAATACTTTTTTAAAGAACATCTGAAGACCTTTCAATAAAATGTGAATACTTACATAAATGTGAATATAGAATGTGAATATGTAAAATATATAAATAATATATCAATATAGAAATTTGTGAACATACTGTTTTTCAGTAAAAAGTACAGGGGTTGTACATACATGTATTGGTTTGGAAAGCGAAGTATGTCAGTATTCTTGCTTCTTAAAGGTACTAAAAGATAACACTTTACAGATTAAGAAGTAAAAATTAATATTGTTGGTAAAAGTAAAACCAAAATGGCATTGAAATGTTTATTACAAAGTTGTCATCCTTCTTTCCAGTAGGGCTCAGACCATTTTGATATTGATCCTGCAAATGAAGATAGCCTGTATTATGCCTACTGGTTCATTATTACTGAATTTCTTCTGGCCAAAAACACTGGCTGATTTGTTTGAATGCTGTAGACAGCTTGTTTTTAAACAGCTGTCCTAAATTAGGTTTAACCAGCTAATAACAATGGCCTTATATCCTCTTAAGCTTTCAATAAATGTTAGCTGAGAGAGAGGGAGAGGGAGAGAGAATTCACTATAATCAACATAAAGATGGGGACAGTAAGATTTTTAATTAGAGTCATCTGGTGTAGGTATAACTTTTACTATCATCTGGTAATGATTAGGAAATGGGAATAATTAAGGTTGTGTACATTACGGTTATGTCAATGAAGATGACTGATATTTTCCTACACCATAACCAAGACCATAATTAGGGCCCAACTGAGACTTTATATGTAAAAGTATGGTAACTTGGCAAACTGTAAAGCACAACTCCTTTAGGTGTCAGCTGAGATCAACATTGTCAGTTGCTGCTGTCTGTTGCACTTTGAATTGTAGTAATCAGATCATGTTTCTGAGACTGAAATTACTTTGAATAGTGTTTTTCAGAACATTTATTTTATTAAAACATTGGGGTTTTTCCCAATAAAGAAAAGGTGGGTATCTAGTATATTAGATTTACTGAAGCACTAGCCAAATGAAAACTGATATCAAATTTGCATGAAAAAATACTACATCTCTTTTAAATATATATTTCCTTAGTGTATATCTATTTCCATTTTTTATATGTAAATTTGACACAAAGTTCTAAGGTAGTTCTCAATTTAGAGAGGTTTTTTTCTATATTTCATTATAATTTTACTTCAATTACACTAAACAGTGGTAATAAAATTAATAGTTTTAGTGAAAAAATGATCCCCTAAATGAACATAAGAATACATATAACTGAGTAGGAAAGAAACAGATTTATAACTGATGACCTTAAAAAGGATGCTAAAAATCAAGTTGTCTATAGTCTTCCACCCAAAGGAACATTTATATTTGAAAGCATCATGACAATGTGAATAAGTAATCATTAATGAAATTCTCATTATATCTTTAATGGAAAAGAAAGAAACAGATACAATTGCATATGTATGTTAATTTCAGTTTGTGGTTCAGATCTTGTAACACTATTAAAATTCTCCTTTGGTATCTGTGGAAATTGGCATAACTTCACTGGTGCCATGTTGAAGTTGGTATTTTGATGCAAAATTCAAGGATTGCTGCTAGAGTCATCGGGGGGGGGGGGGGGGGCGGGGCGGGAAAGGAAAAAAACCCAGTATCTAATACTAACAGAAACATATTCATAACAAAAATTAACAGAATGTGGAATATTTTTTCTTAATTCTGTTTTTAAATAATGGTTAAAACTAAACCTCCTTAAAAATGTTTGTTGCCTGCCCAGGAAATAGGGGATGATATTGATTGTCCACTGAATCATTAGAATAAAGAGTCAAAAAAGTGCTTAGTTTCATATCAGACTGTGACCTTGATGCCATCAATGAATGCTGAGGGCCAGCTATAATTCCCAGGAGGAATCATTTTTCTGCTAAACAGATTTCTTCTGAGCAAGTCATGATGATGCATCCACTGCACAAGTTTGTAAGAAGCTACATGGCAGCAGAAAAGGTGAAAGTCTCTCCATGTGCCCCCTGGAAACCTTGTGTCTATAGAAGACAGTGACATCTCGAAAGATCAGGGTAATTCATCTCATTTATGTCCTTTCAAAGCCTTTCACCCAATCTTTATAGGCTTTGGAGCCATGTTTTATTATTAGAAGAAATTATAGAAATCAATGATTGCTACTACAGTATAAGGATTAAAGAGATGCTTGTAATGAATAACAATAGTCTCCCTGTTTGGGGGAGTAAATGTAATACTATTAATGCATTGCTATTAGTGTCCTGGTTTTGGCTGGGATAGAGTTAATTTTCTTCCTAGTAGCAGGCACAGTGCTGTGTTTTGGATTTAGTAGGAGAAGAATGTTGATAACACACTGATGTTTTAGTTGTTGCTAAGCAATGCTTACACTGGTCAAGGACTTTTCAGCTTCCCATGCTCTGCCAGGGGCACAAGAAACTGGGAGGGGGCACAGCCAGAAGAGTTGATCCAAACTGACCAAAGGGCTATTCCATACCATGTGACGTCATGCTCAGTATAGAAACTGGGGGGGGTGGCCACGGAGCAGCAATCGCTGCTCAGGGACAGGCTGGGTGTCAGTCAGTGGGTTGTGGGCAATTGCATTGTGCATCATTTGCTTTGTATATCATTATTATTATTATCATTATTACATTGTTATTATTATCATTACTATTTTACTTTATTTCAATTATTAAACTGTTCTTATCTCAACCCAGGAGTGTTTCTCACTCTTACTCCTCCGATTCTCTCCCCCATCCCATCGGGGTAGGGGGAGTGAGCGAGCAGCTGCGTGGTGCTTAGTTGCTGGCTGGGGCTAAACCACAACAATTAGTAATGCTAATTCTGATAAATATGCTGTATTACTTATATTTTTAAATTTTTAATAATAATACTCCTGGAACAGTGGTTTTTATTATTCTAGTTGTGTCTTAAGTTGGATGTAGCTAGACTGTTGCTTGAATAAAAAGATAATAAAAAAAAAGCTGCTTTCAATTCTCTCTCTCTTTTTTTTTTTGCCTTTTTTCCCCAGAAGATTGAGCTTCTTGGCTGGATACTCCATTTTCTTTAGATTTCCCATAGGGTCTTATGAATAGACCTAAAGAAGTGTAGTCTGACCGGCATCAGCCACGAGAGATTCATATTGATAATGCCTCATGGACCTTTGTGGTCCTCCCCATTTGATAGGGTATATTTCATGCCCCCAGGATGCGTAACAACAAGACTTTCACACATAATTATTTCCACAACAGGTCTTAATTGTCCTAGTACTCAGCATTAGAATGTCTTATTTTTAGATGACTATAATCCCCAGCACAACAGGTAAAGACCATGATTCCTAGTGTAGCATGACAGAAACCTTAAGATACCTATGTTACTTCTATACAAGTAAATAACATTATCTTATCTCCTACACAGTAAATAAAAATGTTCCATGTGTACTCTCCCTTTCTCTTTTTGCCAGCTAAACTTACATGGTTATCTTAATGTGATGCAAATAACCTGTAAAAAAATTATTATATTGTTAGTGAAAAGCAAAGTTTGCTTAGTGTTGGTAAAGCAACTGTAATAGAGACTGGGATTGCTTATGCTGCAGTCCAGACCTTTAGTACTGTAAACAAACACATATATATACTGAAGACAAAGGAAGCCAAAGAAACCTGTATTCTGGTAGCATTGTAATACCTAAGTCAGGTAGGGAGTGGAGCTCTCATCACTGACTGAATGGTTAATTCTTATCTCTAGCTCTTAAAGTTTCATTCCCAGGTGTCCTTTAAGCACTGATGAACCTAGTAGTAGTGCTTTAAGAAAGTGTATCACACCATGTGCTGCAACCAACACAGACAAAGGAATTTATAATCTTAAAATTTACAGGAGCTCTGAAGTGAATACGAGCTTCAAGTGTTTAGGTGCCATGAAGGTTTGATGACCATTTTTATGCTTGCTGGAAGAAATATGGTTGCTTAGGGATTCTTCAAGTATAAATTTACATATCCTTAAAATAAAAGAACAGATTGGTAAATTTTGTGGATCTGAGTAGTGCCCCAACCACCGAAATTTACTAACTGACATGGCATTTAGGCATGCATTTAAATCTTTTTATGCTAACACTTCCAGTGCTTGTGGGGTTGTGTGAAGAAGAGCTATATCTTCACAGCCAGTATCTGGTTGCTGTTGGGATTATTTTTCAAATCTGAGAGCCTGTTCATGACATTATGACTCATGCAGAATGCTACTTTACTTTGCAAGCATTTCCATTAAAAACAGCAAGACTACTTGTTTGTTTAAAAATACATTTGATTCTTGGCTTGCAAATTGTCCTGAGCTGCTCAGCAAGACACATCAGAGGAACTTTTATTACCTGACCACTCTTAAAAAGGCCATTTTTGCATATTATACAAAATGGAATCTATGTCAGCTATAAAATCAAAGAAACATTTGGGTTGGAATGTGCCTTTAATAATAACAGTAATTATATTTAGCACTTACTTAGCAATTTTCATCTGCAAAGCACTTACCACCAGCATTAGCTACTTAATTCTCACAGAGCCTGAGCAAGGTAGTCAGCTATTCCACCTCCCTGTAAGGGGATGCATTGTTGGCTGGCAGATGATTGTTCACTGAATAGAATGGAAAAGGAAAGACAAGAAAAAGAAAATTCAGCTAATCCAGAAGTTTTACAGAAGAAAAACCTTAATACTAATAGTTTTAGGAGTAAGATAAAATGTGATGGAATAGTTCTGTTCCTTAAAACACCGAAAGCTTAGCTTAATCAATAATGACTCACTGGACTCATAATCCTGTGAAATATTGCCACCATACAAAAAGTTTATTTTCCAACATACCATCTGGAATGTGAAAGTCAAGTGGAAAACTCTGTCTTCAGAAGACGTTCTGCTGAATCATTGCTTTCCTGAGTACATGGAGCATTGGAAAATTTCTCTCAATCTCTCTTCCTACCTGACAGACTTATGGGTTCTGCAAGTTCTCCAGTATTTCACTGTTACCCCAAGGCAACATATCTCTGGAGTGTATTATCCAAGATGCACCCCTCTGTTCCTTACACTCTGGCACTTAGAAGATTGTTGGCTGCTCTCCAGAGTAACACAAAGGAGCTAGACTCTACCTGGCTGTCTATTAAAGAATTTCATTTTTCCCTTTGTATCTGTTTCCTATAACTGCATTGGCATTGCCTGTCATTTATGTAACCGCAGAAGACCATCTTGCAAAAACAGTTGTATCATCTAAACAGATGTTATTTCCATTAACAGTCCAAACAGATTGGGCAGGGGGAGGAAATAAGTCAAATAAAGAGCTATGGACTTATCTCTAAGATGGAAACAATAATAATAATAATAATAATAATAATAATAATAATAATAATAATGAAGTCAGCTTTAACAACTAATTAGGACAGTTTAAAAGTGATATCTCTTCAAGGAAATGCAACCCAAGATAATAAGTTCTTAGTTGGTAGACCTAGATTTACATTTTTCTGCAGAATCTTTTTTTGCATTGAAAAGTGTTGATTCAATAGCACTAGAACTTTACACCTATCAATTTTTATAACACATTGTTTATAGGACTACATATTTGGAGCATCTTGAAAAGATTACTGTTCAATATTGTAATTATATATTTCAATATAATCTACCACTATGAAGAGAATATAATTTAAATATCTCATAGTTCCTTCCACCTCTGTCTTTTCCTGCCAGTGCCATCTGAATCCCAGTTCAGTTTTGTTACTTTCCATGATCTCCTGTTTATTGTTCTGATCTCTGCATGCCTGCATTTCCTCACATTTTGCTGTGCATTGCTCTTTATCATGCTTTTCTACTATCTTTACTTAGCCTCATCTTATATGTGCTCTTCTCTTATTTTTTTGCCCACTGTAGCCCATCTTGTCTCCCACAAAGTTTCTGTTTCAGTCCCAATTGCCTGTCATTTATTTGCTTCCTCTACTCTGCCACAGGCAGATATCCTTTAACACTTTTAAGATTTCATTCTTCTCCCTCTAGGCTCCTTTTCCTTTTGCTTCTCATATCAGCATGTTTGGCTCCTGCTCCCCTGCCCCCCAGATGGGACTTTCTATCACAAATTACAGAAACTAAAATCTAAGTTTGTTCAGTCTGTCTATCCATCTGTCTGTTGATCCATTGAAACTTCCAATGTAGTATTCAAGCCAGGCTAAAGAAGAATTTTCTGAACAAAATCCATCAAATAATTAGACTATATCTCTAAGCTATGTTTACTATGAGTTATTTTTCACACAACCAATCGTGATTGTTTGTAATCACACAATAATACCCAATTGTCATTATATGAAATAGTAAGTGAATAGAAGTAAACATCAACTCTGTTTTCATAGAAATTCAGAAAGTTATTATTCTTTTCAGAAAGACAAGACCTCTTTAGGATCTATGGATTAGTTCAGCATATACAGCATGTTTTTTTGCAACTATTATGATACAACTAATTTTGAGAAAGTATATTCTATTCCCAACACACATAACAGAATTAAATAATGCAAGATAAGAACAGTATATGGAATAAATTGTGCATATACTGGTGTAAAAACAGATGAGGAATGCAATTTAAATTAAAGCATTCAGTCACAAAGTCAATAATGGAGATAGTGGGAGGGTGATGGAATTAAAAGAGGGAAATGAGGACAAGCTTTTCTATTTAATTAGATTTGGTGTGAGATGGAATGTAGATAAGTTAGAATTATACCCCTCCCCCCGCTCCCCGAAATGTTCCAAGTATGGGGGATTGTATGAAAGAATGCCAAGGGGGCCAAAATTTAGGACACAACAGTTAATTTAGACATAATATTTGAACAAACACGTATAAAGACCGCATCTACTAAATAACAGAGCTGGACAAACTGCTCAAAATCAACAATTTATCCAACAATTTTTTTTTTTTTTTTTTCTGTTTGGGAATCTTAGGAGATTAGAACTTGATTTACACCAATATAGCTGCATTAAAACATTGTCTGAAGATATAAAAACTTTCAAAGTACCAAAGTTAGCTGAATCTTGTTTTGCAGTTTCTTACAAAGGTCTCATTATTTTAGCCTTAAATAAAAAAGTTTTCATTTTCTCTGTTACTGAAAAATATCATCTCACTACCACCACCACCACCACTATCCACTTTTTTCTCCTCTTCTTTTAAAATTCTCTGAATGAGTAAGCTACAACTACTAAATTTATTTCCTGTCCATTAAGAGCATTTTGGAATTCTCTCTGATTTTATTTACTTCTTTCATCTATTAGATGTTTAAGAACTACTTTTTCTTTACATTTTGAGGTCTCATCCTTTCCTTTGCAAGTATTTTTACTCTGAGAAATAATATACTCTTTCTTGTCTTTTAGCATTTCAAAACAGAGTCTTGTTTCTCCTTCTATTTCTCTGTATGTCTTTTAACTTTTTAATTGTCATTTTTTACCTCTCTGTCTCCTTCTAAACTATTAGCTCCGCAGAAAGGGAAAAAAAAAAAAATTCCCCCCTTGCCCAAATAAGTATGGCAATAAGCTCCAAGATTTTTGCTTAGTTTACATGAAAACACAATCTCTGGATCTGAAAGACTTTTAATTGCTCAGAAGTTTCCTTGTTCTATTGAAATGTAGCTTTCAAAGGAAGCCATGCTCAAGGAAGTCTTTTAAGTAATACTGACCAAACCTTTGAAAGATATCAAGCAACAGGACAAATTAAAATACTATTTATGATCGATATGTAAGTTAATTGTTTTGGTTTGGTGTCAGAGATTCAATATTTATAGAAACACATAATTTATTATATAGACTTTCTAATGAGTTTTTCCATTAGCAGAAATGAAGGAATATGTGTCTAAATTAGTATAAATTAGAATAAATCTAGTACAATTTTCTGAGAAATGTGGTTTATTTTTTTTATTTTTTTCCTGGTTTCAATCTATTGCCCATTTGTGTTACAACTTATTCTATTTCAAGTCACAAATATCCCTAGAAAATTTTATAAATATTTGTTAGTTTTGGGCCCCTCAGTACAAGAAAGACATTGAGGTGCTGGAGCGTGTTCAGAGAAAGGCAACGAAGCTGGTGAAGGGTCTGGAGCACAGGCCTTATGAGGAGCGGCTGAGGGAACTGGGGTTGTTTAGCCTAGAGAAGAGGAGGCTGAGGGGAGACCTTATCGCTCTCTACAACTGCTTGAAAGGAGGTTGTAGTGAGGTGGGTGTTGGTCTCTTCTCCCATGTAGTTAGCGATAGGACGAGAGGAAATGGGCTCAAGCTGCACCAGGGGAGGTTTAGGCTGGAAATTAGGAGAAATTTCTTTACGGAAAGTGTGGTCAAGCATTGGAAGAGGCTGCCCAGAGAGGTGGTGGAGTCACCATCCCTGGAGGTGTTCAAAAAACGGGTAGATGTGGCACTTCGGGACATGGTTTAGTCTAGTCTACCCTTGATTGGTTTAGTGTGGACTTGGTAGTGTAGGTTAATGGTTGGACTGGATGATCTTAAAGGTCTTTTCCAACCTAAATGATTCTATGATTCTATGATTAGCTTGGAGTGGTTTGTTTTAGTCTGTTGGTTTGGGGGGTTTTAATATTTTCAGTTGCTTGAGCATTGTTTGAGCTATGTAGATTGTCTTAGAAGTTACCTTTTGCAACACTGTTAATTGGGCCCTGGTAAAGACTTTTAATCACACTTTTAATGATGTGACTTGGTATTAACTTTAAAATAATGTTCCTTTCTGACTTACATAAATGTACATTTTAACATTACTGGACAAAAGTGAAAAAAGACCTCAATAACTCAAAAATATTAGATTCTTTCTATTAATTACATACCTATTAAAAATTGACTCTTTTAGTGCCAGGCAATTAAATTGATGCTGGTGGCAATCTTTCCTCTTGAACCGTATCTCTGTTGTTTCTGGATATGTCTGGAAAAAGGGAGAGGGAAGGGTTACTTCTGGTTGGTCTTTCTTTCTTTCTTTCTTTCTTTCTTTCTTTCTTTCTTTCTTTCTTTCTTTCTTTCTTTTCTTTTCTTTTCTTTCTTTCTTTCTTTTCTTTCTTTTCTTTCTTTCTTTTCTTTCTTTCTTTTCTTTCTTTTCTTTCTTTCTTTTCTTTCTTTCTTTTCTTTCTTGTTTCTTTGCCTTCCATGTAAATGCTGGAAATTTCAGCACCAGCTTTTTTGACCTCAGGAATCCAGCTAGACAATATTAGTCAAACATTTATTTCAATACCAGAGTCTAGGTCAAGAAAGTTTGGGGGGTTTTTTTTTGTTGTTGTTTGGTTTGTTTGTTTTTTTTTTTTCCTGGGGAGATTGGTAGCAACAGCCTATTTTTATTTTGAGTCTTTACTGCTTCCTTTGGGAACGGCGATCTACTTCTCAGGATTATCTGGACATTTGCACTCCAATTCCCTGCTATGGGATTAATGCCTCAGAGCATTGTCAATGCCCAGTAGAATGTGTCACTTCCTCTTTGGCTACACAACCTTTTCAACTGTTGTTCAAAAGGTCTTAAGTTTATAAATTCTTGTGTGAGACTTGTGCTGTATGCTAAATAAGAGAAGTTGAAGAACACACAGAGTTAATATTGTATAGAGCTTTCAGTGCTAAATGTTAGAGGTTCATTTCACCTAACATTTATGTGTTAGACATCTAAGTCTGAGCTGTTCACCTCAGGCTTCATTTATGGTTGTTGAAGATAAATATGCACTTCCAGAGGGTGACTGCTTTGATCTAATTTGGTTGCCTTTCATAGGATGAGATTAATCTCTCTCTGGAGATGCCTACTTCTTTTCATTGACGATAACACAGGCCCAAGATGAGTAGCACAGCACTAGGCATTGAATTTTAAAGCACTGATGTTCAGGCAAACCAGTCCTACCTGACATTTCGTTTACGACTGTCTGCACTTTGATATAATAACTATTCCTTAAAATTCAGTAAGAGAAGGGGATGTTAAATGGTTTTGAAGTTTCACTCTTTTGATTGTTGTAATTTTGCCATTCTTTAAAAATAAATAAATGAAAAAAACTAGCATAGAAGTACCAGTGAGGAAAAGAACAAGATTACAGTGGTATCTGGGGCTCCCTATTTCCGTGGGATTTCCTCAATAGGGGAGTACAAGAAAACATATGATATGATTCCTCTGAAGTGATTCTGATGTGCTGAAGATGCACCAACTTTCTTTCAAGTCATTGTACAGATGATTGAGAATGCATGGTGCATGGCATGCTTAGAAAATCAGATAGGTCTGCAGTGAATATAGAGGAAGAGAGGAGAAGAGAAGAGAAGAGGGGAGGGGAGAAGAGAGGAGAAGAGAGGAGAAGAGAGGAGAAGAGAGGAGAAGGGAAGGGAAGGGAAGGGAAGGGAAGGGAAGGGAAGGGAAGGGAAGGGAAGGGAAGGGAAGGGAAGGGAAGGGAAGGGAAGGGAAGGGAAGGGAAGGGAAGGGAAGGGAAGGGAAGGGAAGGGAAGGGAAGGGAAGGGAAGGGAAGGGAAGGGAAGGGAAGGGAAGGGAAGGGAAGGGAAGGGAAGGGAAGGGAAGGGAAGGGAAGGGAAGGGAAGGGAAGGGAAGGGAAGGGAAGGGAAGGGAAGGGAAGGGAAGGGAAGGGAAGGACACCACAAAAAAACCCCAAACAGCCTCCCCAGGCTCCACACACAGACAATAACCAGGTATGTAAAATTAAATTCCTTCCTGCAAAGTTTTGCTAAATTTTGTGTGTGAAATATGAACCTGGGAAGGTAAACCAAGCATTTGGCAGACTGTGTAAGTAGAGAGTTTAGTTGAGTTTGTATAAAGAATTTTCCCTCCAGAGACTTTCACTGGTTCATTTCAGGTGGCTTTAGACTCTTAATAACTGACGTGTTCTGTAGAGCAACTGCATCTATTCATGGACAAAGCAGGGAGATTGGAGATAACTACAGCCTGCACATCAAATGTCTTAGTTAAGTAGCTAAATGTAGATTACATGTGTCTAGGTCAAAAATCCTTATTGTGTATCTTACCTGTAGAAATAGTTTGTGTATATGTGTGTGCATGAAAATACATACCATTATCAAAAGGACATAAACATAGGTTAATGAGGCTTGTAAAGCATATAAAACTTGGATTCTCTTGGATAACATCTTGCATAGAAGAAAATTCATCCTTTATCAAGACATCAAAATCTTGAATCAATACCATCTTCAATTTGCCACTAGTTATTACATACGTCATCCAACAGCCAAAGAGGCAATCAAGGTTTCTGGAAGGTAGGTATTTAATCTTTTGTACGTAGAAAACACCATGGAGATATTCAGGAGCAGAGCAAGGTGGGTTTTTTTCTTTATGACTCAATGAAGTTTTTAAAAAATAAGGGTTTACTATTCAATGCAAGTGTAATCTTTTATTCATTAGTGAGTATCTTCCCATTTTGTCCTGGAACAAACACAGAAAAAAATATTTATATATATATAAAAATATGTATGAATTGTGTATTTTATATATGTATTTATGAATATAGAGAACTTAGAGTCTTCCCACACACACACGTAAACAAGAGTGTCCATAAAATCAATGAAAGAATTTTAATGTATTATAAACACACCTTTCACAATTTATTATGGTGTTTCTTGGACCCCTGCACAGTGTATCAGATTGTAGTCTACTAATAAATCACAGATTAAAATGGGGCAATTTTGCAAATACTTTTAGTCCTCAATGTAATGAACACATAGTCATAGTGGAGAGATCAGGAATATAACAACTGGCTCACTGTATTGTGTAATAGTTGTAGGAACATTACAGTGAATATTGAATATATTGACAAAGTAAATTAGTATGGGTGTTCCCAAGTCTTGTGCATTATGACTGTACATTTTTTTCCCTACAAAAATACCACCTCCCTTTAATATTTTATATATTAATGATTCCATTGGAGTGGGCAACTGCTGTTGAAAAGTTGAGATGTAAAGATGACTTCCGTAACTGCCTAGAGCTGTGACTGGTTTTTATGATATACTTGAAATTATGACAATTGGATCAGATACAGAAATATCATCACATTTGAAGTAGACTTCCCCCTACCACATATTTTATAACAAAATTTTGTCCTGCCTGCCACATTCTCCTCTTTTCGTGGTGTTCATTCATATTATTCAGAGACTATTGCTGTAGAACAGGAAGTAAATGAATGCTTTATTCTGATCTCTAGTTGCCTGGAGACTAGATCCCAGAAGTACAAGATGTCTCTCCTGTTCAGATTGAAACACTGGATTCTCTGCTCATCTGTCATTTCCAGTTCATGCATTTGTTGTCTAAATATGATTTTTCTTGTACACCTACTATTCTTAAACTTGTAACCTGTATATGTTATGTTCATTTGAAGCACCGAAGGGTGATTATTAAAGAGCTCAGTTTATCTCAGAGGACTCAAAATATTGCCTATAAATTGTAGGTTCAGAGTTTTATTCAAAACTCAGTAGGAGTGTAAGCATCACATAAATGGTTATTCAAATAAAATCAATACACAGGCACACTATAACTACAAAAATAGAAAATAATACATGAGCTATTAGTTGGAAGGCTTGCATACTTTCTATTTTAAAATACATACCAACACAGGCTTTCTGGTTTTCCTCTCTACTGAGGTCAGATGTTACATTTTACTGCATTGTTAAACAGCATGTGTGTGCTGCACATCAGTTACACTGATTTTATCAGAGGAGACTTTCATTTCAGTCTTTCTGTTCCAGTATTTTCAGTTCTCAATATGACTTAAGAAACTATCCAAAAAGGTAAGATGTTTAAGTCAGACTACTACAAGCACTAATTAGACCATTTATCTTCCAGTGGTTGGGATGAAAGACAATTATGAGTATTGCTACCTGAATAATGCAGAGATGAATTCATATACTCAGTAAACAATGAACTGCAGGGATTTTGGATGAGGAGTGGCAAATAACACACCCACAAAAAAAAAAAAAAAAAAAAAAAAAAAGACAGAGACTAGCACCTCTGGTTAGGATGAAGGGAAGAACAGAACTATTTCAATGTTTTCCTCTTGAATCCTTTCTGCACTTGCAAGCAGAACAGCATCATACCATGACTGGTGATTTTTGAGGTTTGCAGAAGGAGTCGTGTAGCAGCTCATGCAGACACTAAAATGCAGATGAATGCCACTTATCCTGGTGCATCTCATCCACTGTAATGTTCAGCCTTGAAGATAGCCTGCCTTGAAGAATGAGCCAAAGCAGACCTTTACTTTTAGTGTTTCTATTGGATCTCCTTTTCACTTTTTTTCTTTCCTTTCTCTTTTCTAAATGTGCTATGCAAAATAACTGTATATGCATCTTTTCTTGCTTTTGAACATTTTTTCGTGCTGTGCTGTCTTGTATAATTATTTTCATTTCAGTACCACATGGAAAAAAAAAATGTGCTCATCTATGAGGCCTTTGAACAAAAATCCACTAAAGCTAGTTGTTCTTGCTTTGGTAGTCTTTATATAGGAAGCAGAAGATGTTCTCTAGTGCAGATAATTAAACAGAGTGTTGAAAACATGTTTTAACAGAGATGAGAAAAATTTAATTCACAGCAAATAATAAATGCAGTAGACATTCACTTTAAAATTCATAAGAATCCATCTATTTGTGTGTCTTCAGAAAATGAGGGAAAATTGAGACCTGCCTAGATTTTAATCCCTTGAAGTCCGGCCTTTATGTCAAAGGTAAATATCATATTTAAATGAAAATAAACTTAAAGTTTTTCTATTTTAAGAAAAAAAAAATTGATCTATTTCTGCTAATCTTTTTTACTTGTCTATATACTCATTTATATACCTTTGACCTAAAGAGGATATGTTCTAAGTGTGATACTACTGCTTAAAAGTGCTAATGAATAGTCTTAGTGGAAAGATCAGAGACATAAATCTAACTTTTGTTTTCTTTTCAGATGAATAATGTCAGTGTCTGTCAGCATAGATCAGGCAAAGGTGTCTAACTGAATTTCAGCACGCAATCAAAATACAAATTAAATAAAACATCAAAAATAACAGAAAATAATCATAGAAGAGACATACAGATAAAAATAAAGATGAGTAGAAGGCCATCTAGTAAAGGAAACAAGAAACAGAAAAGACTAGTGGAAAATGTTAAAATTTAGGAAAAAAAAATCTAGAATAAAAAAAGCATGACACAAAAGTAAAAGAAAGAAGATACTTTTTTTTTTTTTTAAATATATATATAATTGGTGAAAAGTCACATCCATAGCCATTTTCTGGTGTGTTCATTGCTGTTATTTTTCTACTTTCCTTCTGAAGTTTGACAGGATCCTCGCTTAATAATTTTGCAGTTTTGACGCTATTCAGAGGGCCGATGACTTCTGTCTTGTCTATGACTACATTTTCTTTCTTTGGAAACCAGGGAATAACACAGAAACATGAATGAGACACACCCTAGTAAGCAGTTAAGCACATACATTGCCATGTGCTTTCAGTCATCTTCAGGACAGCCCTTAACAAAGAAACTGCTCTACCTTTCCAACATTTCAAAGGTCTGCATTGTATGTTATGCTAACAGCCTCTTTAGCAGCTTGTACTTGTACAAATCCATCCTGCACTGAAGCAATCTACATGAACTGTGACCAAATCGAATTATAAAGCCATCTGTCACATTCATATTTGTCTTATTGAAATATATTTTCATGCTACATCTTACAGAGACGTATGCATTAAAAGGGATATTGCACTGGAACTACAGCTGATGTGAATTGGTTATCTTGAGTCACAAACGGATAGAGTGCACAAACTAGCCTTCAAGCTGAAACCATGCAACTCTTAATGAAGCCAAACTCCCATGAAAGTCCTTGGTGTTTTGCCTGAGCAACTGAGTCCTAAAGTTGTTAAAAAAAGAACGTATAGAGGCTGTGAAAATCTGTCTATTTATAGGATTAAATGAGAATTGTTTCTAACTGCATATGCACACTGACAATACATACAAGCATTTATTGAAAAAGAAAAATCTCATGAATTTGGGCTTCTGCTCTCACAGAACCTGAGAACCTGACTGTTAGAAGAAGGAAGAGTATTAATATAATATAGAACTTCTAAAAATATTGCAATAACTGACAGAATTTACCTTACTAGTTTTCCTCCAGATATGTTCTAGTAATTTAATTAGCTTTGCATCTGAAATAACATTTGTGTGGCCTTTATCCCACAAGCGGGGATCATTGTAAAGCTTCCTGTATTTTTCATTTTCATGGGCTGTCAGTGTAGGTAGAGTGAAGAGAGGTATGGCAAGTGAATCATGGTGTTACAAATGAGTGAACGTATTTTATTTTGTGTGTTGTTAACTTTGACAAACAGCATTCAATTAGGTAGAAATTTTTATTCTATTTATTTATTGATAATAGTGCTGGGAGTTCTATAATGAGTAGGGCATGGGTGATGAGCATAACATTGGCATTATTGTATAGATAGAAATTCTTTTTTGTTTTAATTAATTTTCTTAAGATGACAGGATGTTTTCCTCTTACAGGTCTATATAAAGGATTAAAGAGTTGTGAAACTCTTCTTAGACCCTATGTTCACTTTTGGACACAGCTATATCACTTAGTATAGCTATGAGGGAAGCATACTGTGTTTACATGTATTATATATGTAAACCTGGTGCAAACTATTTTGCTGTTCATACAAAAGATATTGTAATTTTGAGAGCCACACAATAACACAATAGTCCTGGTCAAGACTGATATCAAAGACAACACAACAGTTTGCATGGTAAACACTCCAGTTTGCAGCAAGATCTTGGGCATCCACAATATCTTCAGTGTCTAGTGGCTTGCTTACCCACTGACGTTTCAAATAGTGCCTAAATTGTTAAGAAACACCATCAGAACTGAATTTCTTAAGTTTGCTGGTTGTTGGTAATTTTAAGGCTTTACTTTAGGGAAAAACATCACTATATATATTTTTTTTTTTTTTCTGATTGATGTGGGTTACTTTATTAACTTTTCTATTCTTGCTGTGGTTTGTAAACTGCATTTATTAAAAACAAAACCAAAATCACACACTCACAAAAGAGACACCCCACCCCAAATATTAGCTTTTTGAGGAAGGGATGTAACTTCTAAACTGTAATGCCTTTCTTTAATTTTTTATTATTCTGGTTTCTTTGTTTTGTTTATTTTAGTTGACAAGATTTCTTGGGTATGACATTCCTTAAATGTACAATTGTCTCTCTTGTCTAGTGAGCCATCTGATATGTACTCTAAAGTATTAAAGACAGAATATTGCGTCTAGAAAATTAGCACAGTTCTAATTTGCAAAGAATTTTGAGATCATAAAGGAAAGGAAAAGATATTCACTAATTATTATTATGAAAAAATCCATATTTCAATGTTTACATATAAACGCTTCTGCCTTTAAGGGTAGTCCTAAAGATAACCATAAACACTTTCAAAGAAAGGTTTCTTATGTTGAAGAATATGATTAAATGTGGCACTTCATAGATTGTGTTACAAACAGTTAAGGAACAGAAGACTTGGAAAAAGTCACTTAAGCATGGGGTTTTTTTGTTTAATAGTACTTTTACCTGGAAAAGTAGCAGAAGAAAACCTGAAGGAGTAGGAGAATGTCATTCCAACATCTCCAGTATTATATTGGAAGGTTGTATTTATTGCTATATGGGAACTTTATGTTTAAGGTTGACACAAAACTATTAAAATGCCTCAGTTTCTTCTAATAAATATATAAGAGCAGAGCCACTGTGGAGTTCAATGAATTACATCTTCCTATATCGTGCTTCTAGGTGGGATTGCAATGAAAGAAAAAAAAAAATCCCTCTCCATTTTCAGGGTAATTAGTTCCATAAATTCCTTTATGTCTTCAGTGAAGAAATGGGGTAATTACTTTGTGAAATTTCATTTTCCTAAGGGGACACATTAATTTATGAGCACATGTAATATTTGTTTCAGCACAAGGTTTCAACATTCTGTACATGTGCTTCATTATGTAGAAAAGAAATATTTTAAAGCGCACAAGATTCTACATATAGTACAATGTGTATTTTCTTTTAATTTAGGCAATTTATTTTTAGCAAATCTCTTGGATTCTGACCTTCATTAAGTACTCTATAAAGCTTAAAAGAGAAAAACAAGTAATTTGACTTTTATTCCTTGAAAGAAAATATTCAATTTCTAGATAGATATTAAAGTTCATAAAGTATCATTAAAAACAGTAAGTGTGGTGGCAACTTAATTATTACAAAACACTGAGTAGGGTTGAGGCCCATGTTTTATTAAATTTTATTTCATAGGAAATATACTATGGTAATTACTAACACAGCTTTATCTATCTTTCTATTATTCAAACAGTGATATCACTTCTGTTAAAGGTTAATAACATTATTATTATTTAATCCACTAGATTTTATTGAATACTTTGAGCTCTCTGAGGTAGATACTAGTCAATCTGAACAGACTGTTTTCTTGTGTCCTCTTCTTCAACTCGAAATCTTGTGAATGGGCAAAAAGGAAACCCGTCTTACAAATAAAGCTAGGAATTTATTGTTGGTGTCATTGAAATCTTAATAGTCTAATTAAAAAATTATTATAAGTCTAAATCTGATTATTACAGAATGTGGTGGTTTGACCCTGTCTGGATGCCAAGTGCCCACCAAAGCCGCTTTGTCACTCCCCTCCTCAACTGGACAGTGGAAAGAAAATATAACAAAAAGCTTGTGGGTCAAGATACAGACAGGGAGATCACTCACCAGTTACCATCATGGGCAAAATAGACTAGACTTGAGGAAAATCAGTTTAATTTATTGCCAATCAAAACTGAGTACAGTAATGAGAAATAAAACCAAATCTTAAAACACCTTCTTCCCACCCCTCCTTTCTTCCAGGGATCAACTTCACTCCCGATTTTCTCTGTCTCCTCCCCCTAAGTGGCACAGGGGGATGGGGAATGGGGGTTGTGGTCAATTCATCACGCATCTGTGCTGCTCCTTCCTCCTCAGGGGAGGACTCCTCACACTCCTCTCCTGCTGCAGCGTGGGGTCCCTTCGGGAGACAGTCCTCCATGAATTTCTCCAACATGGGTCCTTCTCATGGGCTACAGTTCTTCACAAACTGCTCCAGCATGGGTCCCTTCCACGGGGTGCAGTCCTTCAGGAACAGACTGCTCCAGCCTGGGTCCCCCACAGGGTCACAAGTCCTGCCAGCAAACCTGCTCCAGCGTGGGCTCCTCTCTCTCCATGGGTCCACAGGTCCTGCCAGGAGCCTGGTCCAGCATGGGCTCTCCATGGGGTCACAGCCTCCCTGGGGCACATCCACCGGCTCCGGCGTGGGGTCTTCCCTGGGCTGCAGGTGGATATCTGCTCCACCATTAACCTCCATGGGCTGCAGGGGGACAGCCTGCCTCACCATGGTCTTCACCATGGGCTGCAGGGGAATCTTCGCTTCTGTGCCTGGGGCACCTCTTCCCCCTCCTTCTTCACTGACCTTGGCGTCTGCAGAGTGATTCCTCTCACATATTCTCACTCCTCACTCCAGCTGAACTTTGTGTCCCTGGTGGGTTTTTTTTTTTCCCCCCTTAAATCTGTTATCACAGAGGTGCTACCACTGTTGCTGATTGGCTCAGCCTTGGCCAGTGGTGGGTCCGTCTTGGAGCTGGCTGGCATTGTCTCTGTTGGACACGGAGGAAGCTTCTAGCAGCTTCTCACAGAAGCCAACCCTGTAGCCCTCCCACTCCCAAAACCTTGCCACACAAACCAAATACACAGAAAAAGAAAGCGTGTATAGTAATGTAGTTAAAATTGTTTTCACACACTCCTTACTTTCTACTCCTTTTCCTGGTGTCATGCTCACCCTCTGCCTGCTCCTTGGTGGTTTCATAATGGTAGTGATGGTAGAGATGCTGTGGTGAGTCATTGGCACCTTTGCTGTAAGAAATGTCATGATCATATTGACAGTTTCTTCTTCCTTATTCTAGAGTCCACTTGTGGTCCTTTTTATGTGTTCGGTAACACATTTTTACACTATTTCTGTTTCTTCAGTGATTTACAGTTCCGTGTTTTATCCAAAATTATTATATATGATGCCCTTTATGGATGTCAGATATATATAAAAAAAAAAATATGTCTTTGTTCTCTTTTTACTGCCAAAACCAGTTCTGCTCCAAGTCTGTATTTCTGCAGCTGTCAATTACTGAGTTGTTTGTAGTTGTGGGGTCTCCAATGCCAGCTTGTGCCCCATCCCTTGTGGTCCCCTTCCTGTACTCTATGCCGCATCCTGAGTCCCCACCTCTCAAGGACTCTGTTGTACCAAGCCTCTATTCTTCTGCTCTACATAAGCATCTCATTCTACATAGAATAACTAACTGCTATATATAAAAAAATGATGGTTTTACCATACAAAGATAACAAAAGTAAAATAAATTAGCCATAGATATCTGGTCTATGAGAGGAATTGGTGTTACAGATAAACCAGGTGAAACAAAGCTGCAGGCAGGTCAACCGCCAAGGGAGGTTTAGGTTGGAAATAAGGAAAAATTTCCTTGTGGAAAGGGTGGTCAAGAATTGGAACAGGCTGCCCAGAGAGGTGGTGGAGTCACCATCCCTGGAGGTGTTCAAAAAACGGGTAGATGTGGCACTTTGGGACATGGTTTAGTCTAGTCTACCCTTGATTGGTTTAGTGTGGACTTGGGAGTGTAGGTTAATGGTTGGACTGGATGATCTTAAAGGTCTTTTCCAACCTAAATGATTCTATGATTCTATGATTCTAAGACAAGTTCAGGCAGAGCAGATCTGACAAGCGTTAGCCCTGAGACCGTGCAAACTCAGTACAAAGCTTACGGCCTGTTACTAGCAATGGCAATATGATATTATAGGGCTATGCAGTTATACTATAACATTAGCAAATAACTCTGCCTGCAGTAATGACTTTCCCTGGGAAGTAAGTAAGGTGGCTTTATGCCCCTATGCACAATGAGCCCAAGACTGTGCTATGCAGAGTTCCCTGTGCATGTGTGATAAGGCTGATTCATCGTAATTGCTGCACAGTGGCAGCTGGTTGTTATCTTCATGATGGTCATCTGGAGCCTAAAAGTCCCATTTCTTTCAGTGGAGCAATGACTACTCAAGCTCTGATCACTAGTGGGTTTCCCCTGCAGTAGACTTAAACCACCGTTGAAGTTCTGCCCTTACTGAATAACATGATGGGTTTCAAAAGTCTGAATATCACTGCAACAGCAGTTGTAAGACCGAACAGGACAGTTCCCTCATCGTTAAGTGCACACAAGTAAAACAGATGGGCAGTAGACCCAGGTACTTTTTTTAAGATACACCAGATTATTAGATTTTTCATCATAGAAATGAGTCAGTTATGCACACATTTCTGGCAGTGTTCCTGTTTCCTAGCTCTTATTCATATAGCTCTGTTCCCACACTACCTTGCTCAGGGGAAGACACCTCAGCAGTATACCTTCTAAGACAGTTTATTTTATAAGGGTTAAGAGACTTATAAGGGTAGCACCATCTGTTTTTGTAGCACCATGTTTTATTACAACATATTATAATGCAAATGGCTTTAGCACTTTCCTCAGGTTAGTAGGCAAAACTCACAATTTATCTTGGCAGGAAAACACTGACCTTCTCTCATGAGTTGGCTGTTATAATCACTGTTGGTTAACACTAAATTGCTGACCATCTTGAATACGTACAATTGATTCCAGGAAAGCCTCTCACTGAGAGCTAACTTGGGCATAGATCTACAGTACACTGGTGCACTGCGTTGTTATAGCCTACAGGCTTCTGTGTGTATCAGCACTGCATAACCACTGTATAATTAACACACTACTATTGGCCTATAAGGCCAAAGATATTGAAGCAAACATTCACGCACTTGAATATCCTGTCTCTTCTCCAGGATGGAACTGACAGGATGGGTCGTATTTTTCTGTCTCCCTTTGAAGCAGCTTGAGAGTATATCTAATGTTATGCATACCCATAACTTTTCTGCCAAGCCTTTTTCTGTTAGGCTACACATAGAAGGAGTGTCAAGGTCAGTCACTTCCAAACTATGGTCATGTTGAGGTGGTTAATTATTATGAACTTCTCCACAAAGACATAAGAAGTCAATGCAGAGTTTGAATGTTTAATATTTTTGCAAGTGTGATTGTTAGATCCATAAAACAGTTGCACTGAGTTACCAAATGGTCAAAGGAAGTGCTCTACTCCTGTTGTGTAAGACACCATTATATAAAATGTAAGTAGCACTTCTTCTGTTGGCTGTATTTAAAAAATTAGATCACCATTTTTTTAAAAAAGTTCTGATTTAGCGGATATACCATGTTTTTATAACAGCATATTGTTCTGGACCTTTCAGGGAGCCAAAACACCACCCTGCTTAGTTTGTGTATCCTACATAGGAGCAGAGACCCATACTGAACAGTATATCACCTCCAAAAGCTCCTCACTTCTTATTGAGTGCAGTGGTATCCATTCTAAAAGGGAGTGAAGACCACTACTGAAGTTTATATACCCTGAGCTTCAGTCTTTGAGAATTTGCAGCTCACACAGGTGTTTAGACACTTTGTTTTCAGACCTACATCTTTATTTGGGTCTAGCCTTTAAGTACTTTTAACTTTTTTTTTTTTAAAGCAACTTTTAAGCAACTCATAATTTTTTTTTGTTTGAGTGAAGGAAGTGACAGGTACTTTGAGAATAAAGGTACAGTAAATTATAAGCACATTTCTTCAGTGATTGTTTCCCCACCATGCAATGGGTTAAACCACATCCCAGACTAAACCTTCATGAGAATTTGTGAGACAATGAGACATTTCTAGACACTAATGAACTTGAATTTTATTTTGTACAATTTGTGACTATTTATGAATAATTGAGCAATGACTAGCATATTCATGAACTATCCACAAACACTGAAAGTCTGAAGAAATTATACCAGAACGGAAATATCCATGACTATTATTACACGGATTCTCATACCTAGTTAGAATATATTTTTATTCTTGTCTGTAGAGGTCTCCTCTTCTTTTGAAGTTTCAGCCATCAGTACTAATCAGAAAGATAATCACATGATCAGGAAAATCATTTTACTGCTCAAATTCCAAGTATAATATCTGACACACTATTAACTCTGTGATGAGAAAATAGTTTGTCTTTAACAATCTGTGTATATAAAACTTAGGATGCATCCACAAAAAAAAAAAAAATTAGAAATTTTTTGAGAGTCGCATAAATGTAATCTCCAAGTTTTGCAGAATCTTGCTTTTGACCCTTATTTAATCAAACTTGTTCTAATCAGCAGAAATAGCTCTGCTTATCTCTTGTTTCTGCCATAGAATTATTCTTAGAGAAATAATGCAAATGCCAGTTGCAACAGTGTGACTCAGAAGCGTGGGAGGCATCATCTCAGGAAATGGTCTGTAGCTGTGAATCTTACTCCTATAATGGAATAACTTCAGAAATTACTGGCATCATGCTTAAGTCCAGAATTCTTCATTATAGCTCTGGAGCATGATGTTATAGGTAGTTTTATTTTTCAATTGTTTGCTTTTTTTTTTTTTTTTTTTTTTTTTGTGGTGAAGGCAAAGCTACAGTAGCAAAAGAGAGAAAACCAGTCTAAATCTGGATTACAGAACCCATAGATTCCTCTTAGTGTTCAACCTAGGACTGATTGCTTGATTCTTGAAGATGTTCAAGCTAAATGCCATGTTTGTATGTCCTACCCAGACACCATCTCAGGGCAAATGCTTTGTATACATACCTTTTCCCACCTGTCCTTCTCTTCTCAGCTATTCTTCATTTCTCCTTTGACAAATGGGAGATATAGAATATTTTTATAGGTTAATCCAAACAGAGACATCTCTGTTAAAAGATTAAAAATAGATTCTACAGTAAAATTCCTTCATATTTTATAAACATTATAGATTGGAATATAAAGAATGTTACAAGCTGAAACTGTTTCCAGGAAAGTCTTCACTAGATGTGGTAGTCAAAACAATCTGCAGAATTCTTATTGACTAGTGGGAGTAGCTTTCCTGAACCTCTGCAAGCATTGTTTGGGATATCTGCATAAGATGGGGCTGAATTTTTCATGAATAATGACAAACCTGAGCCTAGTTCTCTATTTTCATCCATTGTCCCAAAGAACTGTTGGAATCACCGATTTCCCAACTTCTGTTAGGAATCAGAATATGAGTGGGGTAATAATTGCCACTATCTGTATCTTCACTATTATTAAACACTATATGCATTGCAAAGATACAAAACAAGAATATGAGTGTAGTTTTGGATTTGGGATTTTTTTTTAGAGAGTTATTCTTGCCACCCAGGTTCATTTTCAGAAGAAACAACATGTAATAACTGTGTACAAGGCAATCTATATCTTCAATTCAATAGCTTGTTATGTATGTTCTACCAGATTGGTCAAAATTACTTTATATGTGCTCTGAACAAATTGCTCATTTATATTTTGCAGAACATTGACACTCAAGCAGGGTATTAATATCAACTCAGGCATTAATTAAAGCCTACACAAAGGTCAAATAAAAAATTCTGCTGAAGTGTTTGACAAGTTTACTATACAGTTAAAGGTGAACAGAATTGTTTATTAATAAAAGAGGAGTCAAATGACTTAGAAACTGCTGACAGTGTATATAACAACAGAGTTCCTAAAAAAAAAGTATTTAAATTACATTTTGTTTTTCTATTACTTTCAAATACTTCAGAACAGCTGCCTATGCCCTAGATATCCACACAGAAATCATAGCCTAATTTATCCTGATTTCCTGAAGTGTAGGTGGTGCACCAAATTCTATTTGTTTTTTTTGTTTGTTTGTTTTTTGTATTCTTAAAGTGACTGTTAGATAAACACAGTGTATTTTAACTGTTCATAGCTAGACACTCCAGAATGCTTAGGCATCTATGGGACAAGGGCCAGGGGTTTCCTGTGATAGTCTTGCACTGAACTTAAAGACCTTATGTATACTACTAAATAAAACTCTGTCAGGGAGTGCTCCTGAACACAGTAACTTTGTTGTCTGTGCTATTAAATTGATAGAACAGTCTCTGCCATGGTTTAGGATGTGCTGACTAGTACTCCTCAGAAAATTGCTAGTCTCTGTTTGGGAGTTGGCACAACCTGGAGACTGTTCCCAACAGACATTCTTGGAGAGTCCTGGAGAAGTTTATTGTACAGACGTGGCTGTTCCATGCCAATTGGCCTCAGTCTCTGAGAACAGTCCTGGGCACATTTATCATGTTCTTCAGCTTTCCTCATAAACTGCTGTCACAATTTCCAAACTGAAAATCCATTTGTTTTCATGCCAGCTGAGGAACTGAGGACTTCTGGACAGTTGCCTTCAGATTCAGGTGTGTTAAAGCTCTGGGGCTGAGTTATTCCATATTGAAGTAAAAGCATCTTGGGAAGGAAGGGAAGGGAAGGGAAGGGAAGGGAAGGGAAGGGAAGGGAAGGGAAGGGAAGGGAAGGGAAGGGAAGGGAAGGGAAGGGAAGGGAAGGGAAGGGAAGGGAAGGGAAGGGAAGGGAAGGGAAGGGAAGGGAAGGGAAGGGAAGGGAAGGGAAGGGACAAGTTCACGCAGAAATCTTAGTTAGGGTTTAAGAATGAATCCTTTTGTAATGATCATTCACACCACAAGAAATAAATTTGGGAAGGAGTGCCAAGTTTTATTTGAACAGGAGTAAATATGTAAAACAGTTAAGCTTCAAATGGACATCTGAGCACATAAATCAGAACTTGATCAAAGATCAACAGAAAGTTTAAAACCTGCAGCAAGCCAAACTGAAACTATGAGTTTCACTACAGGAAGGTTTTCATTGAAGAAGGGTTGAAACGACATTTCAATCAAATTCTGCTCATCTTGTTCTCCCTAACAAATAGTTCAATAAGCTTATATAATTTCAGTAGAATGTTCTGAGCAGAACATGTTGCATTTATGAGATTCAGTTATATCACATTTTAATATTAAAATATCCCAGTCAATTAATAAATTATATTAAGAGAAACTACCTAACATGCCTAATGTTAATGAAACAAACAAAAAAGTGAAGTTTCATTTCTATCCAAAAATTTGAACATCTTTTTCAATCTAATTAGGCTGTTGCTTGTCTAAGAACACATCACCATTGTCCTTATTGCTATTATTAGTTCAATACCTGTAAACCAGATTCAGGCAAAAACTTAGGTGGTATGGCTCACTTCTTCCAACATCTTGGAATAAGAACAGAAGCATAGGGAAAAGAGAGAAACCTAAAATCAGCTTATCCAGGTTCTAGCTGATTAGAAAAAGACCAGGGCAACAACTGAGGAGGAATAATTTGTTTTCATATGGTTTGTTTTTAAAGTCTTTTACTGAAGTAATTTTACTCCAGACTGCTAAGAAGCACTTCCATTTATGCAAGCCCAAAAGCACTTTCAATCACCCTTTCAAAGTGAATGAAGATATTATTTTTGAAAACATATCCAGAAGAGAAAATTTAGTGGATGTTCTTCATGCTGACATTATATTTTATTATAAATATCGTGGTTTTACATAGCTGTCAGAAATTTTGCCCAGAAAATAAAAGATCTGTTTCCAGAACCTGTCATGCTTTTTCCACGGGCACTTCAGCCTATATGATTTTTCTGTCTGTAGTGTGTCCTAACCACCCAGGTCTTGATTTTTAATTTGAAGTGAAATTAAAATGATTAAGAAGACATTTAATGCACAAGATATTGTGTTACTCTAGTGCTTTGTCTCCTCTTGTCCCCAATACCTCCTTCAGCAACAACGAAAGTAAGAAAAGTTAGCTCGGGGGTTTTTTTTATGAGAACACAGATGAATGACAATTCAAAACCGCTGTACAATTTATGCCCATCTTACTAAGCCTGAATTAGGTGATCATGTCAGATAGCCACAGCATATGGCTTCCTTTCATCTCAACCCATGTAACTGTCTTTCTGTCCATACATCATGCTAAACTCATGTCATTTCTGAAAAAATAATTAGGGTAAAAGGAAAGAGCAAATACAGCATAGTATCTACACTAGTTGTTATGGAAGCCTTCTATCTACAGACTGGTTTTATGTTTTACACCAAGGACTAATTTCTGATAACTCCTAACATGTTTTCTTTCAACTGTCTTTGGAAAAGGAAGAGACAGCCACACTTGCTATTCAGCCAATCTCATCAACATTAGAAATTAGTATGCCTCACTGGACTGAGATTTTTAGAAGACCTTGGCCTAGAAAGGAAAATGACTGAAATACTGAAGAGTTAAGCAAGACTGAGGAAATTATGAAAATGTGTTGAGAGTCAAATTTCAGTTTGCTTGTGAGATTTTAAAGTAAAAAACCCAAAAGTCTATTAGGGGCAGAAGTGCTTGCAGAGGTAGCTGATAGTGAAGCAGGTGCTAGAACAAGATTTTAATTTAAGACATAGGAACCAATGTTCTAAATGTTCTACATAACTCTGTTTGCAATGTCTAAGTCATTTTTCTAGACTAAACTGATGCCTAAGAATACATAGCCCCTGTGTATTCTTTGACAAGCTCCAAAAGGCTAAATGAAAAGAAATGTTAAAAAAAAAAAAAAAAGCACAGAAAAATGCACATTTAACTTTAAAGTTGCTCTATTTAAAGATTAAACAGAGTCAGGACAAATGATCCCAACTTCCTATTGAATTAGAATGCATAAATGACTGTTTTCTTATAGATATCATGACAGAGATATCCTAAAAGATCAGTGCAGTGGAGAAGTTTGTGAGTTATACTGTTGAAGAAAAGAGTTAAGGAGGGGGACATATAAGAAAGTTCTTGAAGCTGAGAAATGATGCTATGTGATGTGTTTAAAATGTTTATTTAGAGATAAATAAAAAAGTGCTCATTATGTACATAGCATACTGAGTTTGCTACTCTTTCCTTAGTTTATTGTCTCAAAATGCATTGCCTCAGGGCAGGAGAGCCTCTATAGATGACTTCTGTACCTGCCAATTTGATGCATCTCTAGAAATGATTTGCTGTGATGTTTGACCAAGGACACTTCTATGAAAACAATTAACTAAAGAAATGTAATTGTTTCTGAATCTCAAGATTTTTTATTAAAAGAAATCATGCAATCCTGAGAAATATTGAAGCATTGTTATTAGGTGTAAAGCCAGTTAATAGTTGAGTAGGTGCTATTACTGTAACAATGCATGTGTGTGCATGGTTTTATGCTTTTTGTTTTAACTATGAGGCTATGCTGTATCTATTGTACTTACTTTTCTAATCAAGTGCATATTTCATAAGGATGCTTTCAAGAAAAATCAGAAATAACATCATATAGAATCATAGAATCATAGAATCGTTTAGGTTGGAAAAGACCTTTAAGATCATCCAGTCCAACCATTAACCTACACTACCAAGTCCACACTAAACCAATCAAGGGTAGACTAGACTAAACCATGTCCCAAAGTGCCACATCTACCCGTTTTTTGAACACCTCCAGGGATGGTGACTCCACCACCTCTCTGGGCAGCCTCTTCCAATGCTTGACCACCCTTTCCGTAAAGAAATTTTGCCTAATTTCCAACCTAAACATCCCTTGGCACAGCTTAAGCCCATTTCCTCTCGTCCTATCGCTAACTACATGGGAGAAGAGACCAACACCCACCTCACTACAGCCTCCTTTCAGGGAGTTGTAGAGAGCGGTAAGGTCTCCCCTCAGCCTCCTCTTCTCCAGGCTAAACAACCCCAGTGCCCTCAGCCACTCCTCAGAAGGCCTGTGCTCCAGACCCTTCACCAGCCTTGTTGCCCTTCTCTGGACACGCTCCAGCACCTCAATGTCTTTCTTGTAGTGAGGGGCCCAAAACTGGACACAGTATTCCAGGTGCGGTCTCACCAGCGCTGAGTACAGGGGAACAATCACCTCCCTGCTCCTGCTGGCCACACTCTTCCTGATACAAGCCAGGATGCTGTTGGCCTTCTTGGCCACCTGGGCACACTGCTGGCTCATGTTCAGCAGGCTGTCAAACGGCACCCCCAGGTCCTTTTTGGCCAGGCAGCTTTCCAGCCACTCTTCCCCAAGCCTGTAGCGCTGCATGGGGTTGTTGTGACCCAAGTGCAGGACCCGGCACTTGGCCTTGTTAAACCTCATACAGTTGGCCACGGCCCATTGCTCCAGCCTGTCCAGGTCCCTCTGCAGGGCCATCCTACCCTCCAGCAGATCGACACTCCCACCCAATTTGGTGTCATCTGCAAACTTACTGAGGGTGCACTCAATCCCCTCATCCAGATCATTGATAAAGATATTAAACAAGGCTGGCCCCAAAACAGAGCTCTGGGGAACACCGCTTGTGACTGGCTGCCAACTGGACGTAACTCCATTCACCACTACTCTCTGGGCTCGGCCACCCAACCAGTTTTTTACCCAGCAAAGTGTACGCCCATCCAAGCCATGAGCTGCCAGCTTCCCAAGGAGAATATTGTGGGAGACGGTGTCAAAGGCTTTGCTAAAGTCCAGGTAGATGAATATAAATAAATATATATAAATAATATATAAAATATAAATAATATATATAAAAAATATATAAAGTGGTTGTACCATTAAATCAGGTACTGGGTTTAGAATCCAGTCTTGTCATTCACTGAAGTAATGACTATGGGAATAGGTGCATTATCACTTTTGGTACTCCTAAGACACTCAGTCCCATGATGACAATTTTCCTTTTAATAATCTAGCTATGACAAGGTACATATTGCATGTTGACAATCTCCAGAACTGTACAGTTATGGTAAAGTAGATGCAACAGCTGGAATGACCTTCTTGATACATAAAATGTTAATCCACTTTAAGCAACTAAGACCAGTTTCTCCTTTACATCTTCTTGGGCTGGCTAACATAGTTGCTCAGAGTCAATGATATATTTTACAAAAAGATATGACAGGGAAAAAAAATAGTAAACATTGCCAGGTCATACACCTTAACACTGTGCTTCCTTTAATAGTTACACAGAGCTCACACACCAGAGGACAGAAATGAAAGCTTGAGAAGGCTAAATATAAATATGTTAAAGCATAAATAATTTATGCTACCAAGGCAAGAACATAATTAAGGTGACATTACCTTTCTTCAGCCAGGAGACATCTTTGTGAAAAGGTAAACAGAAAGTCAGGTTAATTTATCCATGGACAAAACTAACATGATCACTCATAAATATTTGCAAAAGGGTTCCCAAGATTGCTTATTCTGCTGTTATGAAGAAAGTGCTAACAGTGTTGCAACAGAAGGATTTCATGTGGTTTACAGATCAGATTTACTTGTCAATAGGTATGAAGATCAGTTTACATTTTTCTTCAATTATATCTACAAGACTTTTGTTTATACATTTTGTTTATTGAGGTCTCTGTTATTAATTAAAAATAATATATTTGAAATTGCTATTAAATCTAATTTTTATTGCCATGAAGCACCTACCTTACACTAAACTTTGAAAAGAGTTTAGTAAGTGGAAGCAAGTGAACTTTTATAATGCCCTGTCTCTAAGCAGTTTTGCTATTAAAAATGAACAGGGTTTTTTTTATAATTAATACTAATTATGTAATGTTGCATAAAATTCTAACAAAGGTAAACCTCAATAACCATAAACACTAACAGAAGTCAGTGGGGTTGCTCCTGGTTACGTGGCTCTGCTCATAAAGCCCTTAGCAATGGATTGGGAGTCAAACTTGGAGAGCAAAATAAAAGGATTGACTACACAAGTTTTTCTCCATACAAGGAAATGTTAGATGAAAAATATTGTAGTAAGACACTACTTTTTCTGAGAAACAAATTACTCCTTCTTGGTTGGAATTTATTTATTATAATATATTTAATATAATATATTAATATAATCTATTTATGATGAGGGTGGTGAGACACTTCAGAGCAGAGAACTAGACCCAGCACTCCAACTGCATCTCACCAGTGCTGAGCAGAGGGGAAGGATCTCTTCTGTCAACCTACTGGCAACTGTCCCTAATGCAGCCCATTACCCCTCTTTGCTGCAAAGGTGTGTTGATGGCTCATGGTCAGCTTGTTGTCCACCAGGACCCCAGGGTCCATCTCTGCTGAGCTGCTTTCCAAACAGCCCCCAGCATGCACTGGTGACTGAGGGAATTCCTCCCCAGGCACAGGACTTTGTATTTCCCCTTGTAGAACTCAAAGAGATTCCTCTCAGACTAATTTTCCAGCCTGTGCAGGTCCCTCTGAATGGCAGCACAACCTTCTGGTGTACCAGATTACATGAGCTGGCTCCCTCTATATTCATTGGTGCATCTCATCAGATGCCATGGATTTATGTATGTCCAATTTCTATAAATCTGAGCCTCCTCCACCAAAGAAGTTTTTACCGCTCCAGACTTTTCCACTAGTCACAGAGGCCTGGAATTCCTGAAGCCCATCTTCTCAGTAAAGACCAAGGCAAAGAAGGCATTGAGTACCTCTGTCTTTTTTATCTCCTTTGTCACCAAGTGCCCTGCCCCATTCAGTAGCAGACCCACATTTTCCCTATCTTCTTTTTGCTACTGATGAACTTGTAGAAAACCTTTCTTGTTGCCATTCAAATCTCTCACAAATTTCAACCCCATCTGGGCTATGGCTTTCCTAACCTCATCCCTGTATTGCATTGACAGTGTTTCTAAATTCCTTCTGGGCTACGTGAACCTGCTTCCACCTCTTTAGGCTTCTTCTCTATCTCTTGATCTTGGAGGAAAGAATTCTTTGAAAATCAACCAGCTCTCCTGGACCCCTCTTCTCTCTAGGACCATATCTCATGGGACTCGTCTAAGCAGATCTCTGAACAGGTCAAAGTCTGCTATGCTGAAGTCCAGGGTTGTAATCCTGCTTTTTGTCTGGTTTCCTTCTCTCAGAATCCTGAACTCCATGATCTTGTGATCACTACAGCCAAGGCTGCCCTTGACCTTCATGCTCCTGAAGTCCCTCCTTATTTGTAAATATCAGGTCCAGCAAAGCGTCTCCCCTTTTTGTTTCTTCAATTGCCTCTGTCAGAAAGTTGTCATCAATGCAGTCCCAGAAACCTGCTTGATTGCTTCTGCTCTGCAGTGCTTCCCTTCCAGCAGATATCAGGATGATTAAAGGTCCTCTACCATAAGGATCAGATTTTGGAAACATGATGCTTCCTCCATTAGTTGGAAGAAGGCCTTATCTACTTTTTCTTGATCAGGTGGTCTGTAGGAGACACCCACAGTGATAACACCCACATTGGCCTGGCCTCTAGTCCCAATCCATAACCTCTCAGCTTGTTCATTACCTGTTCCCAGGCAGAGCTTCATGCACTCACACTGCTTTCTCACAGAAGGGCTCTTCTCATTGTCCTGCCTTGTCCTTCCTAAAGACACTGTATCCACCCTTGGCATCACTCATTTATATTAGCCACCCCACCGCATCTCCATGATGCAACTGAGGTCATAGCCCTTCAACCACATAGAGACCTCTAATTCCTTTTTTTTGTTCCCCATGCTCTGTACAGGCACTTTAGAGAGGTACCCAGTCATGCTGAGTTCCCAGAAAAGGTGTAAGAGCTTCCCCTATAATGTTGTCCTGTAGGCATTTCTTTATTTACATGTATACTCTTGGGATGGGCCACTTTCAGCCATGCATTGTTGATTATGAGCTCTCTCTTTTCCTCCCTTTGCTTGCCATCCCATTCCATTGTTTCCTCACTTCGTCCAAGTCATCTTTTTTCTGTTTTTTGCTTTTCTTGAAATAGATGGATTTTTCCCAACTTATTCTGATCATGTTTTTTCAGCCACAGATTTGATGATATTAAAAAAAAAAAAAACCTCTCACATTTTTGACAAAAGTTTACTCCAGGTTACTCTAACTCATCAGTTTACAGACAATGTAGTAAAGAAATCAATATTTCAATGACCATGGTTCAATCCGCAGCATTTATTTCAAAATCTTATTTTGCCTTGTACTTGAATAAAGGAATCTAGTCTGAAAAACAAAACAAAACTGAAAAACCCTATTGTCTATTCACTTTTGATCCATTCCTATGTATACCATCAGAATTATAAAGACATCTACTTTTCTTTCTTGGATGTTGGATGTCTCTTAATTCTGTCAGAACTGGAGAAATACCAAGTACTAGCATAATTTTCAAGGGATTATATCTCTGCTGAATATGAGCAACTTCTATTATCCACAGATAGTTTACAATAGTGAATACTTCACTAACTGCAGGACTCTGGAAGCATTTAACTATACCCAGGGATGTGAATAATTCAAAATTCTTGATAACCTTTTGCGAACGTATACAGCTTTAGCTAACTGAGATAGTATATATTAAAGCAAAGTTTCAGCTAACAACTGTCTTTCTCTCTGTTAAAATTCTCTATTATTTGTGCTGTGCTTATTAAAAAAATAATTTCAAGCATGCTTTTAAAAAGAGAATTGAAGATGCGTTGCTACACTGAGGGGTGCACAACACAAATACAAAATTGGAGTGCTGAGCTACTTTATTCCTTTCTGTTGTCTTCAATGAAGGGAAAATGTATTTCTTGCTCATTGGCTCTTCCAGATCTTAGTATAGCAACTTGATAACTACTGGATTTAGTGGAGCTCTAGCCATGTGCTGCTACTTTGCGGTGGAAGTTGCACAGGAAATATTATATTGATTCTATATCATCAGAAAATCATCCCACATTTAAATGATATATTCAAGGAGTCTGTAGCACAGGGAAGCATGTTACTTACCTGAAGATGAGTCGCACTGCACTCTAATATTTCCTTTACAAGTCTTTCAAACAATTTGACTAGATTCTGTTGGTTTTCAAATCATACTTGATTGCAAGTAAAAAGTTATTTATGTCTACAAGAGATAGTCAGAAACCCATTCAGTTTTACATACTCCTGAAAGTTCAAGTGTTTAATTTGTGGGTTTCAGTGAAGTTCTTGTCATTCCAAATAAATACTAGCCAATTTCAGTCAGGGATGCACCTCAATTTGCTTTGTTGTGATGTAGAAGAGAATTAAAAAGAAAACAGTTACATTGTAATTCATGGGAAAAATCAAGAATTATTTAAAAAATAATTTCTATAAGGAAATATTTAATAGATTATAGTTTTTTTTGGACCTCTTCAGAAAGCAGTTTAGCATAAACATTTAGTAATTAATTTAGAGTAAAACATAAAAATGTATAATTTTCATTAGAAGAATTCAAATACAAGAAGCAGGAATAAAGAAAAAAATTATTGATGTGTGTGCACAGTTTTGCCTAATAATTTCAGGTCTGTTATATGGGGACATAGTTTTAGGTGCCATTGAAAATAAATCTTTAAGGCACGCCTAATACCATTTATAAAGATATTAGATAAATACAATAAGAAAGAAATTATTTTCATTTAAACTGCTATGAAACAAACAGATGAAGAAAATAATGGCTTATTTTGGGAGAAAAAGCTATAAGTTTCCATGTTTGCTAGCTTGTAAAATTTTTAGAATCTGTGCAAACTGCTGAAGGAACTAAAGTTACTAACTGTTGAAAACATCCCTTTTAATAGCAGCTAAATTCTGTTAGGATGGGTCACGTGCTTTGATTCTAGCTTCTTATAAAATGCATGATATTTGAGTTCCTGATACGTGCCATTAGTCCCAGGCTTTCAAATGGGAATGACATCCATTCAAAATCAAATCTGTGTTTGCCTGTGATCTGTTGCTTTGAAAAGGCTTTCATTTTAACTTTTTTCTTAGTAAAGATGGAAAATAAAAGCAACTAGTATCCAGGCGCTTTATTAAACTTGTATCTGAACATTTGCTCGTTTGCTATTTTCCTAAAATGTCAGGGAGTATTTATCTACAGCAAAATATGTCAGGTGGTCATAAGGAAAACATTGGAAGTCCCCAGACTGTTCTGTAGTGCTGGATCTATTCAGTTCCTGGTTGTTTTCTAAGCAAAGAATTATAGTTTATTTTAAACAATCAAACTGTTGGGTAACTTGTTTCCTAGATAATAAGGTAAAGGAAAAATGTTGCACTGCATTCAGAAGTTTAGTTCCCAAAGCATATGTAGGCACTTTGAGAGTAACAAAGGTTGGATAAAAAATACCTGAGAAGACCAGAATTTGTGTGTGCTGTCAGGTAACGATTATTCAGGAGAACAGTTTCAACAGTGCCCTAAATTCCCTTACTCAAATGGATGAAATTACTTAAGCCTGTTATCTGAAAACTGATTTTAAAAATACACAGGATCATTTCCAAATACAAATAGATCTACAGATCAACTGTAGACTTTACATTCTGTCATATCAAAAGACTGCACTATCAGCAGAGGTCTTCAGGTTATCCTCTCAAGGTACTTCAATAATCTGACTCACTCCAGTTGGCTTATTGGATATATAATTTGTTAGAACTCTACTAAATACTCTTTTGACATTATTTCAGAGAAGGAATTCACACAACTCATCCCCTAAGATACGTTCTCTTTCCAAACTCAGATACACAACAGCTACAAAATGTAACTTGAGAGCTTGCTCAAGTAAAAGAGTAAATTTAAAAAGAAGAGGTAACATTTTCTGATAGTCATATTTCAAAACAAAACCAAAACACCACACCTTACCACAAAACAAATAATGCTGCACTTTTCAAAAATTATGTGGAGGAACTTAACCTCCCTGTTAATTGGTAACAAATTATTTCTGTAAGTGATAGCATCATCTTCCTTATTCTATTTAAACAGAGATGGGCACATTAATATATAAGTGAATAGCAAATAGAATGTGTCTCTGAAGACTTGTTTCAGTCGATGTAAAATTGGCACTACATCACATGAATTGTATTAGACTTTTTATATTTTAAAAAAAATATATTGACATATGGTTGATGCCTGCTAATAAAACATCATTTTAATACCAAGTGATATTTTATTAACATGCAAAAGATTACTTTATACTTAAATTGCAGAACTTTTATAATCAAGAAGTAGTATGTATTGCTTGCTTGGTTACCAAAAAAGGGGAGGAGAAAAAAGGCATATTGATTAGTCTACTTTTTGGTGTCCACCTTAGCTAGGTGCTGCCTTCAAGTGCTGAATATTAGACAGCATAGTGTATGCTCTCCAACACAGTACTAATATTTTACTGTGCTATCCTTTACTTTCTACTGAATATCATAACTGACTTGTGTGGCTTGTCCCAGTGTTGATGTATCATTTCTTCTCATGGTCTGTGTACTAAAAGATAAAAGGCTGCTAACTGTTCAGCTTGCTAAATAATAAAAGCCAGATCCTAAAAAGAAAGCTAAATTAAATGCCAGGACTTTGAGAGTGAAACCACATTCCCAAATTGCACATGTCAATGCCTTTCTGCATCATGCAGTGCAATATGGACAAGCAGTTCTAATCTACTTTTGCCCAGAAAAATTCTAGAACTGGAGTCAGTATCTGTTCATCAAGAATGCAGTGAAATATTCAAGCTAATAATCCATGCTAAGTAGAA